>NC_132792.1:93947177-96347177 GCF_048418805.1 Vulpes vulpes | reverse complement strand
TACTTCTCCTAAAGAAGGTAATCTTGTGGGACTGACAACCAACGTGTCCGGTTCTATGAGCCCAAAGTCAGTCTCTCCCCCTCTTTCTTAATTTTGCCTGAAGATCAATAGGATAGGAAGAAAAAAATCATCAGAACTTATTCCTCGGAAAAGCTATAGGCTAGCTTCTCCCACTCTAATCCCTGGAAGTGCCCTAGTCCTGCCCTCATCAGGCCAGATTTTGAGCTCTTTCTTTGGGACTGCAATACATTCCCTATTTGCTTCAGTTAGCCAATGTCAATGCTTGTCACTTGCGACCAAGAAGCTATAGGCATAGGGGGTTTTCTAAGCTTTTTGTGTGGGGATTTGGCAAAACCAATCATTGGTAGAAGTTTAGTTACTTAGCCATCTGTGTGTGACACCTGTAGAAACAGAGGGACAGGCACAGAATTAAGTCTAGATAAAAATAATTTAAAATCTGAATATAGGCCAGCTCATTTATTTTAGCTATTAAATAAACTGGATATAATGGCACAAATGAGCAAAAAGAATTAGATAGTCAGCTTTTAAGAGAGAAAAGCCTCCAATGACCTCATAGCATTTATGGCCTGGAGTTAATAATAACTACAAAGTGCTTAATGTGTAGGTATAGGGGAGGTTAATTTCCCCCAACAAAACAATTTATCTGGATTTGCCTGATGGCATCTGACCTACTTTTCAACATTCCAGGCAGTAATTACCCAAAGCCCTCCCCAAAGTCTCAGTCTATAAAATCTTCCTTTTAATAAGATTTAACAAGCCTGTAGTGTGCTCTTGTAGCACTTTAAAGTCACAGTGGCACCCGGGTAGTGTTTTTAAAATATGCAATGCACAAAGTGCATTCTGGGGTGTTTCAGGCTTAAGAGAACACTGCAGAGATACAAACATCAGGTACCATAATCTGGAGGGAATTTTGTTGGGATGTGGGGAGGAAAACGGTGGTAGTGGTAGAAAGGCTCCTAAGTTGAATCAAGCAAACAAAAGAATACTAGGTGGATCTAGGCAGTGGGTAACTCTGAAGTGCCTCACAGTCTAAAGAACTGATTAATTTTTCAATTGGGAATAGCAGAGCAAAGGCTTAGTTAGACCCCAAACCCCTTTCCATACATCCAGAGCTTCCACTTCTATTCCTATTTATGTGCGTTGCAATAGGGATGACATAGTTGCTTTAACATGCCCCCTTTTGCAAAATTAAAATAGTTACCTTCTCATAAGCTCAGAAAAGAGTTTGGAGAAAATATTTATTAACTGTTTCCAGAGATTCTATGTTTGCCAGACATTTGGCAAAATGAGAGTTTGATGTGATTGGGGGAAATTTGGTAATTCCTCAAAAGAGAATTTGATGTGATTGGGGGAAATTTGGTAATATTTTGGTGTTCTAGAACAGCACTGACAAATATGGTAGCTTCTAGTCACATGTGGTTATTGAAATTAATTAAAATTAAAATTTTAAATTCAGATCTTTAGACACACTAGCCAAATTTCAAGAGGTCAGTAGGCACATGTGACTACTATATTGTATCGTGACTACTGTAGTGGACAAGATAGAATTACAGAACATTTCCATCATTTCCAACATCTCCACTACAGAGAATTCCTCCAAGGAGACGTTTAATAGAATTGATTAGGCAGCAGTGTTCTACAATAAGAATTGTCAACAATTCTTTGTTGTGTTTTCATCTTCCTAGTCAGCAATAAGAATGGCAAAGAGATCTCATTTCCTAAAGATTTATGTAAATACCAAAGAGACTTCTGTAAAAATACAGAACAGTTAGTGATCTTATCAAGTTTGGACCTTCTCAAAAAAAAAAAAAAAGTTTGGAACTTCTCTTATTATTTTTTTTTTAAATATTTATTTATTCATGAGAGACACAGGGAGAGAGAGGCAGAGGCACAGGCGGAGGGAGAAGCAGGCTCTGTGGAGGGAGCCTGATGTGGAACTCGATCCAGGGACTCCAGGACCATGCCCTGAGCTGAAGGCAGAAGCTCAACTGCTGAGCCACCCAGGCTCCTGAAATTTCCTTTATTAGTAAACATAATAATGATTACCTCCTATTACCCTCATCCTCCTAATTGGCTAGGATGTTTTCATTTACTGACCCAAGAAAAGAGTACAGTGAATTGAAAACATGAGAGTAGTAAATTTCATAGTGAGAATGAAGCCTTTCATGAGATTATGTGGAAAATTGTTTCATTGGCTGTGAAGATGATTCAGTATCCTTAGAAAATAAATCCTGATGGTTCTTTGTGATGACTGACTCAGCACACATTTTGCAGTTGAAGTATTGTGCTACTCAAGTGCCTTTTTTGTTAATAAAAGATGATACTAGCCTGGATATACAGGCAAGGCTTCTTGTGTTCTCCAAACACATTCTAAGGAATCTGCCACCTGATGTATCACATGTAGGGCAATGACCAACCAGCCTATAATAGGTTCTCGATAAATGTTTCTAAAATTGAATTGAGAGAAAAACTACAGTCCCTTAGAAATGATAGCCATTTTTATTTTTTTTCATTACAAAAAAGTCACTGAATACATTGGAAAATACAAAAAAAGTCTGAAAGTTTTTCTTATGCTCAGAATTTCGTGTTTCTTAGTTATGCATAATTTTTTAAAAAATTGCAATTAGGGATCCCTGGGTGGCGCAGCGGTTTGGCGCCTGCCTTTGGCCCAGGGCGCGATCCTGGAGACCCGGGATCGAATCCCACGTCGGGCACCTGGTGCATGGAGCCTGCTTCTCCCTCTGTCTGTGTCTCTGCCTCTCTCTTTCTCTCTCTCTGTGACTATCATAAATAAATGAAAATTAAAAAAAATTAAAAATAAAAAATTGCAATTATACTGCAGTTTGAAACTTCATGTTGCACGCTGTGTAATTTGGTCCTCTGGCTAGACCTGATATGTATCTATTCTGAAGAGGTGGACTCTATGAAGCATTATTTGATGTGGGGAGGAGGCGAAGGAAATTCTCTAAGTCCTCATCCCTTTCAACATCCTTCACTGGTACCTATCTTAAAACAATTAAACCTGAATGGCGTTTTAAGACCATCTTTTGACAAGGGAAAGAAAGGGTGTGGCTAATTTACACTGCCAATTAGGTCCCCGCGGGTAAAGTCGCAACCACAGCAGAAAAAAAATACGGGCATCTGGGTGATGTATTTGTTAATAATAAATTTCCAGAGCATTTACCCAGGACTTAGATTTGCTTCCTCTCCCCGCCACAGCTCCTGAGTGTCAGCCCCACTTCTTCCGAGTCGGGGTGTGGTGGGAGGAGCGCGAGGCCTTGCCCCTCCGGGGAGCGGTGGGCAAAGCCTGGAGCCGGCGTCTGTGGTCCAGGCGGCACCGGAGCGCGCGGGGGCGGGGCCTGCGGGGCGGGGCGGGGCCTGCGGAGGCGGGGCCCTGGAGGCGGGGCGGGGCCTGCGGGGGCGGGGCGGGGCCTGCGGGGGCGGAGGCGGGGCCCTGGAGGCGCCGCGCGCACGCCTCGAGTCCCCCGCGACGGTCACGTGCCGCACGGGCCCGCCACAAATAAGGCGGGCGCGCGCGGGCGGGCGGGCGCGCTCGCGGGGCAGGCGGGGCCGGCGGCGCGGAGGGGCGGCGCCACCTCGCGGAGCCTTGTTCGGCCGTCGGTCGCTCCGCCCCGTTCCCGGCGCCGGGACCCCGGAGACCGTCCTTCAGCAGGGCCGCAAGCCCTCCGGTGGTGCAGCCGTTTCCTCGTCGTGGTCCCCGCCCCGGGAGCTCTGGGAGCCCGGGTGACCGCGTAGGTCAGTTTCCGTGGCCGGTTCCTCTGCGAGCGGGTCCCCCCCCCTCCGTCCATCCCCCGGTCTGGTGCGCGGGGGAGACCTGCCCTCCCCTGGTCGGCCCCTGGTCGGCCCCAGGTCGGGGCGCGGGCGCGGGCGTGCGCGGGCCGGGCCGTTCCCGCGCGTCGCCGAGGCCGGCCCGAGTGGTGCGCGGCGATGCTGGGCTCCGAGCCGCGCGTTGGGCTTCCCCGCGGCCGCCGCGAAGTCAGTCGTTCAGAGGGGCAAGGTGTTGGCGTTTGTTGCGCTTCCACTCGGGTGCTGCGTCTTCGTGCCGGCGCCGCGTGCTCCCTCGGCACTCGGATGCGCCCCCGTCCTAACTTTTCGTCTCCTGCGGTGAGGAGACGAGGCTCAGTGGGAGTCACGAGCCGTCCACGTGACCGTCTCAGTACCTCGTGGTTAACTCGACAGGCGTGGAAGGCCCCCACAGGGACTCAGAAACCCAGGAAAGATTGCAGCTGCACCGTGGGAACAACGATTCACTTGCCCGGCGGCCCTTCCTGATTGGCAGAGGCGTTGAAACGTTTTTTTTTTTTTTTTCCTGATTTAGCTAATATTAGGTCTGCGGCGTCAAAGTCGTTGCTCTACGTACACCGAGGCTGTGAAGTTGAACTGTTGGCCCTGTGATGTTAAGTTCATCAAGACCGCTCGAGTGTACCCGATTTAGCTGTTAGGCTCTTGTGGAGTTGGTAATACCCGTGATGGGTTTTCCCCGAAAGCTTCAGCCTTAGCATTGTAGTTGATGCGTTCTGGATAGAGTTCGGAATATCCTCTCCTCTTTGCTAAGCGTTTGGAATATGATTTTGTTGACTTGAGGACATATTCACGTTCTAACCCCGAGATCAACGAATTGTACGCAGCCAGAATTGGGTATAATTTCTGAATCACCCCCCAGTTGAAAAGAATTTTTTTAAAAATACTTTATTCACTCATGAGAGACACACAGAGAGAGACAGAAAGAGGGGTGGGGCAGACACATAGGTAGAAGGAGAAGCAGGCTCCATGCAGGGAGCCCAATGCGGACTCGATCCCTGGTCTCCAGGATCACGCGCTGGGCCGAAGGCAGTGCTAAACCGCTGAGCTACCCCTGGGCTGCCCAAAATTTTAAAGATTTCTATGTTAATTACAGTATGGTTACAGAATCCACCCTCTTATTCCCTAGTTCATTCAGGAGGAAAATGGAGAAAACTGTCGGTGACAGTTTTAAAAATTTATCACCTTTTTGTTTTCTCCCAGACAGCATTGATATTCGAAGCAGAAGTTAACTGCCACAAGTTGAATACATTTATCTGAAGCAGTTGTTGTAATTCTGTGTAGGCCTTTGCCACGGTCCCTTTATCAGATGACGCTTGCTAAATACCTCAGCTGAATCTTGTCAGCGGGAATTTATGGTGGGTGGCTAATCCTGGTCTCTGGAGGCCCTCCAGTCTTGGAATTATTCAAGCAGTACTTAAACCTGTAATTCAGAGCAGCTAGGTGTTTCTACAAAAGCATAGATCCTCCACTCTTCCCTTAGGAGAAAGGGAAGTAATTGTTTCGAATCAACAGAATACAGCCAGTTGTTTTTCTTTTGTTTTTTTGAGGGATAACATGGTGTCTGTTAAATACATTAAAATTTTTCTTCTCGTGGCTTTATTTTACTTACAGATACATCTGTATACTTAATCTTCAAGTTGGAACTCTGTGGCCCTTTCTTACCCCTTCACATTATGAAAGCTGAGCTTTTGTACGTACTATGTATTCACTGAGAAAAGTAGGAGAAAGAATTCGGCTTAACAAATAACAGTAGAGAATGAGCTAGCAAGTGAATATGAGAATTTTGAAATGGTTAGGAACTGTGTCAGTTCTTTCCAGACAAGTCTGATGGTGATTACAACTTCATTGATGACTAGTAAATTCCTCCAGTTCCTAGAAAGAGGGCTGGTATAAGCAGTGTAGGCACCCAGTTTGACCAATTTTGCCTGAATTCATTAAGGAAGTGTTAGAAAAGATACTGTCGTGCACTCTGTACAGTTTATATTGATGATCATCATGTCATGTAAGTATCTTATAGAGTGCTCTTGATTCCTTGAAATGTTGGATTTTCCCTTACCTGACTTATGCCACTATAAGGTGGGCAAATATAGGAATAGTTCTAAAGCTTTTTCATTGAAGTATAATTGACAGTGTTACTAGTTTCAGGTGTACATCAGTTATTGCACAATTCTGTACATTAAGATCTGCTTACCATGATAAATGCAGTTAACATCTGTCACCGTGCGTAATTTCAACACGTTTAATAAGAGGAACTACTAAGTTACTCATTTTGAGTTATTGTATTTATCAGCCAGCAAATAGGAAATTACTGTGTAGTGAAAACAGTCTTTAATTCATTTTCGGATCATGTGACAGTGGAAAGTAGTAACTACATGTTTTTACTTTGTTAAAGCTTTTCTTTAAAGAGAAACTTTGACTATATGGTAGATATGGTCAGTATTATTATTTATACCTAATTTGATTAAGTTGGGAAGATAATTTTCAAATGTGCAATAATCAAGATGGAAAACATTTAAATACTTTTATCTAAAATGTAAGGAATTTTTTTCATTAAAAGGTAACAAGCTCCTTGTTGAGAATATGTTTACTGTCTAAAATTGGATTTATCAAATGTGTGGACTCCTCAGCCCTTTGCTTTTACAGATCCAAACTGTTAGAAACAGTAGTTAATAGTTCAAATCAGGTTTGCATCTAAGAGTTCTTGGTTATTGCAGCACATAAAATGTATAGCAACCTGAGGTTAATTTAAACAATTTAGTAAAGCAGGGCCAACTTATATAGTTTTCAAATTTCTATTAACACTTTTAGCCAAATAGAGACAAAATACACAGCAAGTAGGATTATTCTTTTATTATGTTCATCGGGCATCCAAGTCCATGTGTGTACATAACAAATATGAGTAAGAGAAAATAGAGAAAAGAGAAAACATAAAGTAAATACTTTGGAATAAACATTTTTATATTGACTTCAGTGGTTTACAAACTGTAGTGTGACATACTATAATTTTAGCTACTTCTCTATCATTTCTCCTCCAAAAAAGACAATGCTATCTATCAGGGTGCAAACTCTGATTGGAAGGAAGTTGTAAAGTTTCACTGAATTAAAAATTAAGTGAATTTTAATTTAACCTTATATTTTTTTAAAGTTTTTTTTTTAATGAAAGATATAGAGAGGGAGGCAGAGACATATGCCGAGGGAGAAACAATGTGGGACTCTATCCCCCGGCCCCAGGATCACAACCTGAGCTGAAGGCAGACTCTCAACCACTGAGCCACCCAGGTGTCCCCAAAATTTATTTTCTTGACATTGCCATGTTTTTACATAGTTACTTCAATTTTTAATATGTTCCTCACATTAAAAGAATACAATAATGGAAGAAAACCCCACACTGTTGAGCAGCTGGCTACTTTGGAATGCAGTGTTTATTAAGTGCGCTACAGGTTTTGTTTTGTTTTTTTTTTTTTGCGCTACAGGTTTTAATGTTAGATTTAGATTGTAAAATGTTTATCAGTACATTTAATTTTTCTCACTATTCAAATTCCTAGTATACAGTGTGTTTCAAATATTATTGTAATAATACCAAGCATAAAAGCAGTATCTAAGAATTTAAAAATCACAACATGTAGTCATGGTAAGTTTTGAATAATTAGGTTCCCTTTCACTTTGATGGTACAAAAGCTATTTGACAATCATAAGACCCGCATTTCAGGATCTTCCTGACATTTTTTTTAATCATGAAATACACTTGATATAAAATTACTTTTTTTCTTTTACCATGTTTAAATCTACTAGTTACTGGCATTGAGTACATTCACATGGTTGTGCAAGTATTACCACTATCCATCTCTAAAACTATTTCATCATCCCAAACAGAAACTGTGTACCCATTAAATAAGGAACTCCGAATCCCACTTCCAGCTCCTAGTAACCATTATCCTATTTTCTATGTATTTGTCTATGCTGGGTACTTCCTATAAATGGAATCATAATGTTTGTCCTTTTGGGTCTTACTACTTTCACTTACATAATATGTTCAAGGTTTGTCGATGTTGTAGCACTGGTCAGAATTTTCAAAGCTGTGGAATAATCCATTGTATGTATGTACCACACTTTATTTGTCCATGGACACTTGTCACTGGATACTTAGATTGCTCCCATCTCTTGGCTGTTGTGCAGAGTGCTGCTATGATTGTGGGTGAGCAGCAATTATCTGTTCGAGTCCCTACTTTAATTCTTTTGGGTATATCGTGTGTCATATGGTAATTCTCTGTTTAATTTTTGAAAAACTGCTATACTTTCCTGAATTGTAGTGTGCCCAGTTAAATGTTATAAGTATGATTAAAGAAAGTTAGCCTGGATGTCTATGAATTTTAACTTTTTAAGTACTGTTAAGAACTCAAAGGACAAATTGTTTAGTATTTTGAGTTTATGGCACATAGATGAATTAGCTCTGATTGTTGAACTTTATTCTTTGATTTCTCCAGAAATTTTCTACTTTGATTCTGTAGAAATTAAACTTGAACAGTAAAATAGCAATTCAACTTAAAATAGACCTCCAACTAAACTTAGCAAGTCAAGATTGTCCTTTAGGCTACAAGTTTTAGGGTCTTTGCCAAGATCTCAGAGTTGTGAGGGCTATGGAACTTATCCCCTGTATTGAATGGGCATTTAGCGGCATGGACTATCAAGTGTAAGGATCAATTTAATTAATTTACAGTGTTTATAAAACAAAATATAAATTTCCTTTCTGCAAAATAATCTAGAAACCTACCTTCCTCAGAAGACTTCAGAGGAAAGGAAACAAGGCAAAATAGTTTTTGAAGCTCAACATATGTTTTGTTTAGGTATCTCCTTGAAAATATTCCCTTGTTTATATAAAATCTCAATTAATTTTAAAAAGGGAGTTTAGAATTGCATAAATGTGAAAAGAGCAGTTGAAAACATCCTCAAAATGATGGTGAAAAATACCATTGATAGGCTGTGGCTTAAATCCATTCTGATCAGGTGCATTAAGGAATTTTTTCCTTTCTCTTAAACATCAGAGACAAAGCCGTTTTCTGAAGTTAGCTTATGATTCCAAAGAATGTTTTTTAAAAAGCTGTTCAAAATGTGAATTTGGATTCTTTTATTTGCTTTTTTTCCTAAAGTTAACTATTAATCTTAGGAATTAGTTTATTTATGAATTAGAGACACATCAAATTAAATAGTAATGTTTAGTAATCCTGGAGTATATTTTTAAAAGTTTTCTTTTTTGGTATGATTTTAATTTCCTGTGACATATAAGGGAAAAAAAAAAAAACCAACCAACTTGAGGTGTCTGGGTGGCTCAGTTGCTTAAGCTTCCAATTCTTAATTTCAGCTCAGTCCTGATCAGGGTTGTGAGATTGAGCCCTGCATCAACTGGGCTCCCCACTCAGCAAGGAGTCTGTTTGAGATTCTCCATCTTCCTCTGCACAGGTCTCCTGCACTCTTGCATGTGCACATGCTTTCTCTCAAATAACATTTTTTAAAAAATTAAATTTTGTTATCAGATAAAGGTGTACCACTTGTGACAAAAGCATTTCCTTTAGACCTTTCTATGCTTTGTTCTCAGAGAACTAAATCTATATCCATTCATCTGTCCATCTATTTAACCTTTGATTGCCTGTTGTGTTCTAGGCACCTTGCTAGGTACTAGGAATATAGGAATATAATGGAGAACATAATAGGACCCTTGTCCTATTCAAGTTTACAATGTAAGGAGTTGCACAGAAATGACCACATGAATTTGCCAGACTGAAATATGGCAAATACAGTGAGGGATCTAGTTGAGGTTGGGAATGGAGAGGGCAAGTCAGACCTCCTGAGAGATGTGAATAGTAATTGATTTGTATACTTGCCTTGCAATACTTATTAGTTCCCCTAGTTTAAGGCCTGGTTTTATTAATTAATGAGCCATCAGAGTTCAGGTCAATACCTGGAATGTGGTAAGCCCTCAATTAAGTGTTGATTCATCTCCTGGTGTGACACTAGTGATGGGTTGATAGTGGTCCTGATGGGGGTAGGGAAGCTACTGCTTCTTGTGGATGTCATGTTAGACACCTTCCTCGCTCCTCGTGCTGATGATGACCTGGATGCTTGCTTAAGGCACATGGTTTTAGGTAGTAGTGAATATTCTAAAATTCAGGTCTATTCAGTCAGCAGCAGACTTAGTTATTCTTAAATGGAGAAACAAGATGTTAGGAATGGTTTCTTGTAGCATAGTTGGAAGAAACATAAAGATGATTATACTGGTCTAGTTAGTACTGCTAGCATTTTAGGAAATTTACTCAGTTTTTAAATTATAGGAATTTTTAGAGTTGTGCTATTTTGACTGTGTTAGAGCCACTGAGAAATTATCTTGCTATAAAAGGTATTGTTTTCTGCTCCTAACACTTATAAAATGATTTGTACATGGAAATAAGTTTTAAATGTATATGTGATTTAATAAACTTGTTTCTAGGGGGAGGTAGGAGAAAGTGCCCATTTCCTCCCTACCTCTGCCACGCCTTTCTAGGGTAATAGAAGTTTATAAAAGAAATGTAGGGAAAATGCATTAGGGATTTATTTTCAAGGATATTAAGTCCTAAGTTTTACAGTCAGGAAACCCTTGGAATTAGCTAGGCCTGCTGATAGACTAATTAGTTTTGATGGATATGGGGTAAAAATTGTTTTGAAAATAAGAGAGTGTCCAAAGTTGCTTTAAGAATGTTTTTTAAGGGATCCCTGGGTGGCGCAGCGGTTTGGCGCCTGCCTTTGGCCCAGGGCGCGATCCTGGAGACCCGGGTCGAATCCCACGTCGGGCTCCCGGTGCATGGAGCCTGCTTCTCCCTCTGCCTGTGTCTCTGCCTCTCTCTCTCTCTCTCTCTCTCTCTCTCTGTGTGACTATCATAAATAAATAAATAAAAGATTTAAAAAAAAAGTTTTTTTAGGGCAGCCCTGGTGGCTCAGCTGTTTAGCGCCGTCTTCGGCCCAGGGCGTGATCCTGGAGACCCTGGATCCAGTCCCATGTCCAGCCCCCTGTATGGAGCCTGCTTCTCCCTGTGTCTGTGCCTGTCTCTGTCTTTCGTGATTAAATAAATATAAATCTAAAAAAAAAAAAATGTTTTTTTTTTTTAATCAAACAGGCATCTACATTAAAAACTGTGAGTTAGGTGGAGAGCAACAAGAGATTTTCCCTTTTTTTCCTGTTTGGGTGAAATTTAACTGGCTTTGTTCCCTTAATTTTAAAATAAAACTATTTGAATGTTATTTACCTCTATTACACTCCCCTCCCCTGTCCCCACCCTGTCTTAGAGTTCTCTCCAGTCCTGTTAAGATACCTAAGAATCTGTTTCTCTTCTGAGGAAATTGGTAGCCTTTGGACAGGAGCTCTTCCTGGGCTACTTAGCTCCCCGTCTCCCCCCCCCCCCCCAGCCCCTTAAGCACCATCTGCCCTGCCCCTGGCCTCTCTGCCACGCTTCTTTCTCTTGGGCTTTTCATCCACCTTCTTTTGGCCCCTCTAAGATCTTTTTAATCCCACATCCCTCCTTTCTCCTGTATGTCCAGCTTTTCCTGTATCTGGCTCTGCCCCCACAGCCTATAAACATGCCCAGGTATCTAATATCCTAAAACTGGAGCTATCACTAGCTCTTCAGAATGAAGTTGCTTTAAAGGAGTCTGGTGCCCTCTCTCCTTAATATCCCTCATTTACTTCTCAATGTACCACATGCATTTTTGCCTGCCACGCTCACTGAAAGTATTCTTGAGGCCATCGTGACCTCTGATTTGCCAAACCAGCCTGTGGTTTCGGGCCTTGTCCCTGCACTTCCTTTTTAGCATTTCACACCCATCTGGCCCCTTTGAAACTCTGCCATCTCTTGGTATCAGTGTTATCACCCTCTTCTGTCCCTTCACCAACCTTAATCCTTCTCTGCTAGATCAGAACCCTTTGCCTCCTTCCCTTACATGCTGGTCTTCTCCTGAGGAGGGATCCTACTTGCTCCTATGACTTGAGTGACTGCTGATAACTTGGACCCTTTGAATTCTAGCCAGGAACTGCATACTTCTGCCCAAGCTGCTGCCTGGGCCTCTCCCTCCCTGTTTCCCCCAGGAGTCTCAAGCTCCTCATGACCAACATGGAATCATCACAGCTTCCCTGTGATTCCACAAGACTGTTCCTTTCCTGACATGTGTCTGTGTTAGCAACTTTCTTTACCCTGCTGATCTTGGTGAACTTTCATTCCTCAAGTTCTGGCTGAAATGTCCCTTTCTCTGGGATTCCTTCTATAACTGATGCAGGTGAAGAACTAGTCCTGCCCTTTCTCCTGTATGGCCACTGCCCATTGCACACATTGCTATTCTTGGCACATGTCAGTATGATGATTGGCACATTCTCCCTGTTTCTGAAAGGCAGCGATTGTGCTGTCATTGTTATGCCTGCAGTGCCTATAGCAGCCTGTCTTTGGTAGTATTTACAACTGCTGTGCTGAATATGATACTACAGTGGGCTGTGTAAGTGGGTAAGATTTTTATCATTTTATTTTTTTCATCATGATAAGAGTACTCTTTAATCCCTGTCCCCTACTCCCCCACCTACCCCCTTCTGGTAACCATCAGGTTGTTTTCTGTAGTTAAGAGACTATTTCTTGGTTTGCCTCTCATTTTTTCCCCCTCTTTGCTTGGTTGTTTTGTTACTTAAATTCCATATGTGAGTGAGAACACATGGTATTTCTCTTTCTCTTGACTTATTTTACTTAGCATTATACTTTCTAGCTCTACCATATTATTGCAAATGGCAGGATTTTATATACATCTTCTTTATCACTGGAACTTGGACTGCTTCCACAGTTTGGCTTTCATAAATAATGCAGTAAACATAGGGGTGCATGTATCCCTTTGAATCAATCTTTTTGAATCTTGGGGGTAAATACCTGGTAGGGTGATTCCTGGATTGTAGGGTAGTTCTATTTTTAATTAAGGATCATCCGTATGTCCTCCAAATGTACCAGTTTGCATTCCCACTGTAGTGCACGTGGGCTTCCTTTTCTCCACATCCTCACCAACACTCATTTCTTGTGTTGTTGATTTTAGCTGCTCTGGTGTGAGGTGTTACCCCATTGTAGTTTTCATTTGGATTTCCCTAAGGATGAGTGGTGTTGAGCGTCTTTCCATGTCTGTTGGCCATCTGGATGTCTTCTTCGGAAAAATGTCTGTTCATGTCCTCTCATTTTTAATTGAAATATCTTTTTTGGGGATCCCTGGGTGGCGCAGTGGTTTAGCGCCTGCCTTTGGCCCAGGGCGCGATCCTGGAGACCTGGGATCGAATCCCACGTCGGGCTTCCGGTGCATGGAGCCTGCTTCTCTCTCTGCCTATGTCTCTGCCTCTCTCTCTCTCTCTCTCTGTGACTATCATAAATAAATAAAAATTAAAAAAAAAGAAATATCTTTTTTGGTGTTGTATAAGTTCTTCATTTATAAATTTATTTAATCTCTGCATCCATCATGCGGGTTGAACTCATGACCCTGAGATTAAGAGCTGTATACTCAAAAAAAAAAAAAAAAAAAAAAAAAAAAAAGAGCTGTATACTCCTCCAACTAAGCCAGCCAGTCACCCCTAAGCTCTTCATGTATTTTGAATACTAACCTTTTATCAGGTATGTCACTTTGCAGATGTCTTCTCCCATTCAGTAAGTTGTCTTTATTTTGTTGATTGTTTCCTTTGTTCCCAGCACCATTTGTTGTCGGAGAGACTTTTTCCCATTGTGTATTCTTGCTTCCTTTGTCAAAGATTAATTGACCACATAATTGTAGGTTTATATCTGGGCTTTCTATTGTGTTGGTCCATGTGTCTATTTTTGTGCCAGTACCATAATGTTTTGATTATTACAGCTTTGTAGTATATATTGAAATCTAGGATGCAATCCCTCCACTTTTATTCTTTTTCAAAATTTCTTTGGCTACTTTGGTCTTTTCTGGTTCCATACACATCTTAGTCTTTGTTCTGTGAAAAATGCTGTTGGTGGTTTGCTAGGGATTGCATTAAATATGTAGATTGCTTTGGGTAGTACGGGAAGTTTAACAATATTTGTTCTCCTAGTCCATGAGCATGGGGTATTTTCCCATTTGTTTTTGTCCTCTTCAATTTCTTTGAGCAGTGTTTTATAGCTTTCAGAATATAGGTCTTTCATCTTCTTGGTTAAGTTCATTCCTAGGTATTTTATTATTTTTGTTGAAATAATAAATGGGATTGTTAATTTCACTTTCTGCTATTTCATTATTAGTTTATAGAAATGCAATGAACTTCTGTATATTGATTTTTGTATCCTTTGACTTTACTGAATTATGTATCAGTTCTGATAGTTTTTTGGTAGAGCCTTTAGGGTTTTCTGTATATAGTGTCACACCATCTGCATATAATGAAAGTGTTACTTCTTCCTTACCAATTTGGATGCATTTCATTTCTTGCCTCATGGTTGCAGGTAGGACTTTCAGTATTATGTTGAATAAAAGTGGGAGGAGTGGATATCCTTGTCTTGATCACAATCTTAGGAGAAAAGCTCTCAGGTTTTCACCATTGAGTATGATGTTAGCTATGGGTTTTTCATATATGGCCTCTATTATGTTAAGATGTGTTCCGTCTAAACCTACTTTGCTGAGAATTTTTATGAAGAATGGATGCCATACTTTGTCAAATTATTTTTCTGCATATAGTGAAAGGATAGAAACCATATGATCATTTCCATTGTTGATGTATCACATTGATTTGTGAATGTTGAACCACCTTTGCATCCCAGGCATAAATCCCACTCGATTATGGTGTATGATTTAACATATTGTTAGATTTGGTTTGCTAATATTTCATTGAGAATTTTTGCATCTATGTTCATCAGAGATAATTGACCTGTAGTTCTCTTTTTTTGTAGTGACTTTACCTGGTTTTGGTATTAGGGTAATGCCGGCCTTATGGAATGAATTTGAAAGCTTTTCTTATTTTACTTTTTGGAATAGTTTGAGAAGAATAGGTATTATTATCTCTTGAAATGTTTGGTAGAATTCGTCTGTAAAGCCATCTGGTCCTGGACTTTTGGGGTTTTTTTTGGTAGTTTTTTTGATTACTGATGTAATTTCATTGCTGATAACCTGTTCAGATTTTCTATTTCTTGATTCAGTTTTGGGAGGTTATGTGTTTCTAGGAATTTATCCATTTCTTTCCGATCTTTGGCACTAATTTTTCATAATAATCTCTTACAACCCTTTGTATTTTCTATGGTGTTGATTATTCCTCCTCTTTATTTCTGTTTTTATATGAGTTCTCTATGAGTCTGGGTAAAGGTTTATCAATTTGTTCTTTTAAAAGAACTAGCTCCTGGTTTCACTGACATTTTTGCTATTATTTTTAATATTCAAATCTGTGCAGCTTTATATTTTAGTACAGTATTTTGGTTTTGTTTCACAATATAATTTTGTTCTCTAAAGATTAGGTTTTATTTGACTTTTTCTCTGAAATTTTTTTCAAGTTGTTTTTTTCCCCTCTTGGGCTCTGGACTTTTTGATATTTTAGAGGTTTTATTCAGATGTCTTGTCACCCTTAGCTACTGGCTTTTAAGAGTGAGGAACTAGAAAACTCATTGGAAATTGAGAAAGTAGGGGAGCCTTGTTCACTCCCAACTTTACTATAAGATTCATCTGACTTAGTTTATTGGGAGCTGCTGGTGTCTTCTTGGAATATGTTATCCCTTAGGTATTGTAACCAGCTTATCTCCACCCCCTGGCTGGAGCCCTGGGTTTTTAGCATTAGGAATGCTGATGAAGGAAGAGGGGTGGGAGTCATAGTGTTCACTGTGCATAGGCTGCTTTTTTTTTTTTTTTTTTTTTTGGCTGCTACTTTTAAAAATGATCCTTCAACTGTCTTCCATCCTCCCATCTGTAGAGCATTTCTTCTAGCTTTCCTAGAAGATTTATTTAACTAGTTCCCTATTGATGGACATGGACTTGTTAATACCCTTTTAACCATTGTAAATAATGCAATCCTTATGAACATGCTTATAAAATAATCTTATGTCAGTATTTCTGTAGGATAGATTCCTCAAAGGAGAGTTGCCCTGGGAAAATAAATGGTATATGTGTATTTAAAAATTTTTTTGAATTGTGAAATATGTGTAAGATAAAATTTACCATCTTGAAAATGTTTTGTACACTTCAGTGGTGGTAAATACATTAATAATGTGTCCTACCATTACCACTTTAAAATTTTCTTTTTTCTTTTTTTTTTAATTTTTTATTTATTTATGATAGTCACAGAGAGAGAGAGAGGCAGAGACACAGGCAGAGGGAGAAGCAGGCTCCATGCAGCGGGAGCCCGACGTGGGATTCGATCCCGGGTCTCCAGGATCGCGCCCTGGGCCAAAGGCAGGCGCCAAACCGCTGCGCCACCCAGGGATCCCATTACCACTTTAAAATTTTCTTATAAAACTGAAACTCTATACCCAATAAATAATTAGCCATTCTCCTCGTCAAGTCCCTGGCAACCACCATTCCACTTTCCTTCTCTGATTTTGACTGCCTGTGCTCTAAGTACCTCATGGAAATGGAATTGTACAGTATTTGTCTTTTTGTGACTGGCTTATTTCACTTAAGATCATGTCTTCAGAGTTAATCCATATTGTAGCATATTGCAGAAATTTCTCCCCCTGCCCCCCCCCTTTTTTTTAAAAAAGCTTTTATTTATTTATTCATGAGAGACACACAGAGAGAGAGGGCCAGAGACACAGGCAGAGGGAGAAGCAGGCTCCATGCAGGGAGCCTGACATGGGACTCTTATCCTGGGGCTCCAGGATCACGTCCTGGGCTGAAGGTGGCGCTAAACCACTGGGCCACGGGGGCTGCCCTTCTTCCTCTTTAAACATTGAAAAATATTCCATTGTATGTATATACCATATTTTGATTAACTATTCATCTGCTGGTGGATACTTGTGTTGCTTC
Organism: Vulpes vulpes; assembly: GCF_048418805.1. NCBI lineage: Eukaryota > Metazoa > Chordata > Mammalia > Carnivora > Canidae > Vulpes > Vulpes vulpes. The sequence continues at coordinate 96,330,350 of NC_132792.1, read as the reverse complement.
CATGTTTTAGATATTGTGAATAATGAAGTACAAATACCGTGAACATTGATGTACAAATACCTCTTTAAGACCTACCTTTCAGTGCCTTTGGGTATATACCCAAAAGTAGAATTGCCAGATCATAGGGTTATTTTATTTTATTTTTTATTTCTTATTTTTTATTTTTAATTTTTAAAAAGATTTTATTTATTTTTTCATGAGAGACAGAGAGAGGGCTGCCCAGGTAATTTTATTTTTAATTGTTTAAGAAATTGCTAATTTGTTTTACACAGTGGCAGTACCATTTTACATTCCTGCCAACAGTGCACAGGATTCTAATTTTTCTGCCTCCTTGACAGTCTTTGTTTTCTGTGATTTTGTTTTTCATTGTACCCTTCTTAATGGATGTAAGGTAGCATCTCGCAGGTTTTTTTTTTTTTTTGTACATTTTTTTTTATTGGAGTTCGATTTGCCAACATATAGTATAACACCCATCAAGTGTCCCCTCAGTGCCAGTCATCTAGTCACCCCATCCCCCTGCCCACCTCCCCTTCCACTACCCCTTGTTCATTTCCCAGAGTTAGGAGTCTCTTATGTTCTGTCACCCTCTCATTGTAGTTTTGATTTGGATTTTCCTAATCAGTGATGTGAAACATCTTTTCATGTCCTTATTGGCCATTTGCAGATTTTTTTTAAAAGATTTTATTTATTTGAAAGACAGCACAAGTCGGGGAAGGAAGAGGGAGAAGCAGACTCCCCCCTGAGTGGGGAGTCCAACATAGGGCTCTTATTACAGGACCTTGATGATGACTTGAGCTGAAGTCAGACACTTAACCAGCTGACCTACCCAGGCGCACCCTTGCCATTTGCATATTTTCTTTGGAGAAATGTCTATTCGAGTACTTTATTTTTGAATTGTGTTTTGAGTTTTAGAAATTCTGTGTATTTTGGATATTAATCCCTTATCAGATATGATTTGGAAATATTTTTCTCAAAAAAAAATATTTTTCTCATTTTGTGACTTGCCTTTTAACTCTGATAGTGTCTTTTGATGCACAGAGTTTTAAAATTTTCATGGTGTCCACTTCATCTATTTTCTGTTTTTCTTGTTACCCATGCCCTTGTTGTTCTGTCCAAGAAATCATTACCAAAACCGCTGTTACGAAGCTTTTGCCCTATGTTTTCTTTTTATTGTTTTATATCTTATATTTAGATCTTTGATCCAATTTGAGTTAGTTTTTGAATATGACGTTAGGTAAAGGTTCAACTGAATTCTTTCCCACATGGATTTTCAGTTTCCCCAGTACCATTTGTTGATAAGACTGTACTTTTCTCATTGAATCATTTTGGCACTCTTATTTAAAAAATCATTTAACCATATTTCTGGCTTCCCTGTTCTACTCCATTGTTCTAAATGTCTTTCTTTATGCCAGTACTGCAGTATTTGATTATGGTAGCTTTATTACACGTTTTGAAATGAGGAAATAGGAGTTATCCAGCACTGCTCTCCTTCTCCAAAATTGTTTTGGCTATTTAGAGTTACTTGAAATTTCACATGAATTTTAGGATGGGTTTTTCAGTTTCTGCAAAAAACATTACTAGGATTTTGTTAGGCATTGATTGAATGTCTAGATTTCTTTGCATAGGATTGATATTTTAATAAGTTTTCCAATTCATGAATATGGGATGTGTTTCCATTTATAAAGATTTTTTAAAAAAGTTTATTCATGAGAGAGACAGAGGGAGGGAGAGGCAGAGACATAGGCAGAGGGAGAAGCAGGTTCTATGCAGGGAGCCCCATGTGGGACTGGATCTTGGGACTTTGGGATCATGCCCTGAGCCGAAAGCAGATGCTCAACTGCTGAGCCAACCCAGGTGTCCCTGTGTTTCTGTTTATGTATGTCTTTCATTTTTCTCAGCAATATTTTGTTGTGTTTACTGAAGTATTTGATTTTTTTTTTTTTTTGGTGAATTCTTAGGTATTTCATTCTTTTTTGATGATATTATAAATCAAATTATTTTTGTAATTTCCTTTTCAGATTATTTATTAATGTATAGAAATGCAACTGATTTTGTATCCTGAGAATCTTGTATCTTCACACTTTCCTAAATTTATTTCTAAGAGCTGTTTTTATTATGGGGTTTTCTGTAATTATCCTCAGCAAACAGATCATTTTACTACTTTTCCAATTTGGATGCTTTTTATTTCTTGTCTAAATTATCTGACTAGAATGCCCAGTATTATGTTGACTAAAACTGGTGAAAGTGGGCATCGTTTCCTTGTTCTGATTTTAGAGGAAATGCTTTTACCTTTGAGTATGAAGTTTGGGTTTTTCATATATGGCTTTTATTATGTTAAAATAGATTTTTATTTCTAGTTCTTTGAGTTTTTTTTTTTAAATCACGAAAGGTGTTGAATTTTGTCAACTGTGTTTTCTGCATCAATTGTGAGGGGGTTATGTGGTTTTTCTTTTCTTCTTATTCTGTTAATGCAGTGTATTACATTGATCAGAGTTCATATGTTGAACAATCCTTGCATTTCAGGGATAAATCCCACTTAGTCGTAGTGTATATTCCTTTTAATATTGCTGCGGAATTCAGTTTGCTAGCATTTCACTGAGAATTTTTCCATCAGTGTTCATAAGGGATAGCAGTCTGTAGTTTTCTTGTAGTGTTTTTGTCTCCCTTTGGTATTAGTGTAATGGTGGCTTCTTGGATAAATTACAAAGTGTTTTTTACTCTTGAAGTTTTTGGAAAAATTTGAATAAGATTTAGTATCATGCTCCAGTGAAGCAGTCAAGTTCAGGGAGATCTTCTTTGAGAAATTTTTGATTACTGATTCAGTCTTTTTACTGGTTATGTATCCAGGTTTTCCATTTCTTCATGATTTGGTTTTGGTAGATTTTGTGTTTCTAGGAATATGTCCATTTCATCTAGATTATTCAGTTTGTTGGTGTATAATTATTCACAGTACTCTTATGCTTTTTATTTCTGTAGGATTGGCAATGTCCCAATTATTTCTGATTTTAGTAATTTGATTTTTCTCTTTTTTTCTTTAGTCCAGCTAAAGGTTTGTCAATTTTGTTGATGATTCTGAAGAGCCAACTTTTGGTTTCATTAATCCCCCCCCCCCCTTTTCTATTCTCTATTTTGTTGCTTTCTGTTCTAATCTTTATTTCTAATATCTTTGGGTCTAATTTTTTTTTGGTCTAATTTTTTTTTCTAGTTTCTTAATTTGCAAAGTTAAGTGGTTGTTTTGAGGTCTTGTTTTTCAACGTAAGCATTTTTGGCTATACGTTTCCCCTCTTAGTTGTGTCCCATGCGTTGGTACATTGTATTTTCATTTTCCTTCACATCTAAATATTGTCTAGTTTCCTTTGTGATTTTTTTAATCTGTTGGCGTTAAAATATGTTTAGTTTCCACCATGTTGTGAATTTTCCACTTTTCCTTCAGTAATTCCCAACATCATCTCTGTTGAGACTTAATCTCTGGCATAACATATGGTCTGTTCTGGAAAATGTTCTATACTCACTTGAGAGAAATGTATATGCTGTTGTCAGAATGTTTTGTATATTTCTGCTAGATCTAGTTGGTTTATTGTTTAGGTCCTCTGTTTCCTTCTGTCTTTATAAAGATATTTAAGTTCTGTCAGCTTTTGTTTCTTATATTTTGATCTCTCATTGGGTGTTTGCAATTGATTGCTTATTGCTGTAGTAAATCTTCTATTAAAATATAATTTTTTGTCCCTTGTACCTTTGATTTTGAATTTATTGTATCTGACATTAGTATAGTCACTCCTCTCGATTACTGTTTGCGAGGATTATCTTTTTCCATCCTTTAACATTCAGTCGATTTCTGTCTTTGGATCTAAAGTGAATCTCCTGTAGACAGCATATGATTGGATCATGTGTTTTTATCCATTCTGCCCATGTCTCTCTTGATTGGAGAGTTTAATCCATTTACATTTAAAATAATTACTGATAAGGAGGAACTTCTGTCATTTTGCTATTTTCTGTATGCCTTATAGCTTCTTTTGTCCCTCATTTACTACATTATTACCTTTTGTATTTAGCTGATTTATTTTGTACTGAATTATTTAAATTATTTTCTTTAAATTTGATAGTTATTTGGGGGGGTGATCATGGGGATTACATTTAAGGTCCTAAAGTTATAGCACTAATTTGAATGTATATTAGCTTTACTTAAAACACATACAAAAACCTTGCTCCTTTATGCTGTTCCCACCCCTTTTGGTTACTGATGTTACAGAAATACGTTTTTATACACCATATACCCAAAACATAAACTAATGCATTAGTCTCTTAAATTACATAGAAAACAAGATTTGGAGTTATAAACTAAAATTCTAATACTAGCTTTGAAACAGCATTTTTTTCTTTGTACTACTCATAAATCATGTAGAAAATAAAAAGTACAGCTATAAAGCATTATTATAATAACACTAGCTGGGGGAATCCCTGGGTGGCTCAGTGGTTTAGCACCTGCCTTCGGCCCAGGGTGTGATGCTGGAATCCCAGGATCCAGCCCCGCATCGGGCTTCCTGCATGGAGCCTGCTTCTCCCTCTGCCTGTATCTCTGCCTCTCTCTGTGTCTCTCATGATAAATAAATAAAAATAAAATCTTTTAAAAAAATAACACTAGTTGTTATTTGAACATGTATTTACCTTTATCAAGATGTTATTCCTTTATATGGCTATGGGTTACTGTCTAGTGTGCTTTTACTTTACTTTGCAGGATTCTATTGAGCATTACTTGAAAGGCAGGTCTAGTGGTAATGAATTCCCCCACCTTTTTGTTTTTCTGGGAAGGTCTTAATTTTCCTCTCACTTTTGAAAAGTAGTTTTTTTGTTAAATATTGGATTCATGGCTAACAGTTTTCTTTTTGTACTTTGAATATATTTGCTGACTGTCCTCCAAAACTTCTGATGAGAAATCTGCTGTCATCTTACCCTTGTATGTGATGATTCAGCTTCTCTCATGCTGCTGTCAAGATTGTCTCTCTTGAAAATTAGATTATATAGTGTATATCTCTTTGAGTTTCTCTTACTTGGAATTCATTGACTTTCTCAGATGTTTGTGTTCATGTCTTTTATCAAATTTGGGAAGCATTTAGCTATTATTTCTCCAAGTATTCTACCCCTTGTTCTCCCTGTACTGGGACTTTCATGATACATGTTGATGTGCGTGTTGGTGTCCTATAGGTCCCTTAAGCCCTGTTCAGATCTCAGTCTTTTTTTCTTTCTGTTTGTTTCTCAGACTCCGTGGTCTACATTGTCCTATCTTTCAAGGTCACTGAATCTTCTGCCTGCTAAAATCTGCCTTTGAATCCCTCAAGTGAATTTTTCATTCATTATTGTACTTTTCAGGTCAAGAATTTCTTCGTTTCCTAAGTTGATTTTCTCTTTATTTGTGTTTTCCTCTCATTTATACATTTTCTTGACTCTCTCCATCTCCTTAGATCTTCATATGTCTTTTTGACATCTGTGTCTAGTATATTTGCCATCAGATCTTCTTCAGGGACAGTTTCTATTGATTAGTTTTTCCCTTTGAATGGGCCCTACTTTCCCGTTTCTTTGTATGCCTTGTAACTTTCTTCATTGTTGAAAATTGGACTTTGAATCTAATAATGTAGTAACCCTCGATAGCAAATTCTCCTCTATCCCCGAGGTTTTCTAATTTGTCATTGTGGTTTTAGATTGTTGTGGGCTGTGCTAAGGATTAGGTTAGCCTGAACTGTAAATTCAAGGTCTTCTCATGTCTTTTCTGAGCCTTTTGGTGATCATGAGGAGTCATGTTCTAATTCACTTCATACATGCAGTTGTTTTTTGATGTGCTGGTCTTTAGTGTCTGGCTTTAAAAAGAGTAGAAACAGAAAAATGAAGGGATAAACAAAAGAGTGCTGGCGCTTTAAGTCCCCTGCAAGCTTAGCCCACTGGAGGGGATTGCAGCAGTGAGAGATGGTGCAACAGCAGTGACTGCTGGCTTCTGTCTGCATCTCTGTGATCAGAAGTAGCAGTGATCTGAGCCCAGATCTCCAATATTTGGAGTGCAGAGGTCTTTTTGTTCACTCTGGCTCTTACAGGCTGTTTCAGGAACACACGTAAAGAGAGATGGATAGCTGCTGGCTTGCTAAGAGTTGACACTGGCATAAAGTAACTACAGTTTGCCTTCTAATCTTGGTGGTGGTAAGCCTTGAGAAGATCCTAGGGTTCCAGAATAGTTGTGTTGGGCATATTCTGCCAGTTGCAGCTACTGTCTAGGTAGGGGAGTAGGTTCCTGTGTTTCATACTCTGCCAGCTTAGTAGAATCCTCCCCAGGTGTATGCATATTTTGAAATGTACTCGATACTGACAAATTGGAGCCTCTCCCCCTGTGACATAGGAAAGATTGTATGGATTTATATTCGTATTAGCAGTTTATTGCAGTGCATATTTTCTGTCTAGGACAGCATTGGGCATGTTTAACCTTTTTTTTTTTAATTGAGGTATTGACATGTAATGTTACATTAGTTTCAGATATATAATCTTTTTACTTTTGCTAATGTTGTAGTCAGAAAAAATTGATTTGCATTTATTAGAAGGAAATTTATATTCTGTGACTTGTGCTTGATATCATTATGACAAATGCTTTAAATTGGTTACAATCCTCTATATTTGGTTTGAGGCTTGGAAAAATAGGAGAGAAAACAAAGGAATTGTAAATATGGCCACTCCTAGATCTTTACCTGTAATTTAGGTCCCCCCCCCCCCAGGATATTTTGCACAGGTTTTGAATGTGTTAATTTATATTTCAGCCTTATGATATCTTTATAGTAATGACCATATTTTAACTTTGTCTAGTTATTATGGTAATAACTATTTACAAAAAATCATGTATCTATAAAAGGATTCTGTCATACAGTGTTAACAACAGTTCATGAGGTTATTTTGCAGATGAAGAAACTGAGGATTTTGAGAGATTAAGAAATTTGCCCAAACGTCTAGTACATTTTTTCAGTAATAATAAAAAGGGGAAAGGAATCTTAAGGTCACGTTCTGGCCTTGCAGCTGATTCGTTTAGTCATTTCATTAGCTGCAAAATGAAGATGACTTTTTTCCCTTTCTGTATTAGATAGTGTCTAAATGCTAATTATGTTATTAGGTAATAGCAATATTATTTTTAAACCTAGAAATGAACACTGAAGCAGAACAGCAGCTTCTCCATCATGCCAGAAACGGCAACGCTGAAGAAGTTAGACAGTTATTAGAAACTATGGAAAGGAATGAAGTAATTGCTGACATTAATTGCAAAGGTAAGCTTTGAGTGGATTTTTTAGCTTTCTTTTGTGAGTATGCATGGTTCTGTCATTTATTTAGCACAATATTTTGATCTTGCTAGAAATACCTATCTCTGTCTAGAAAGAATCTTCATAAGAGTCAGTAAAAGGTCTCCCTAAATCAGGGAAATTGAGATCTAGTTTTAACATTTAGTGTCTGTGACAATTTTATCAGCTACGAGAGTGACCCTGAGCCTACAAGATGCATGCTGTGATAGGATACGGTAGTTAAAGGAGCAGGTTTGATGTTGACTATATGCCCAGGGTCCTGTGAAGTACCTTGTAGGTGGTGGTAGGTAGGATCTCTGACCTCACTGAGATTAGTGTTGTAGATTAATAGATCAGACTAGTCTATACTATACAGTATATACCAGAATATGGAATCCCAGGGTGTCATGAAATCCCATGGGCGAAGTATGAAACTGGAACTAGAAGAATTCGCTTCTTGGAGGAAATAATTCTAAGGTGATCTATGAAGAGTGTATAGGGCTTACTCAGGTGAAAATAGAAAAATGTTCAAAGGAGATACAGCATGTGTCAAAGTCCAAGGTGAGAGGCAGTCTAGGTGGCAAGGGCCTGTAGGCAGGAGGGGTTGAGGGATAAGGTTGGGTAGGTAAGTAGCAGCTAAATATTAATGCACTCTGTGTAGAGGGTTGTACATATTACACTAAGGTGTGCAGAGAAATAGAATTTATCTTCTAAAATGGCTCTGATATTTCAACATGCACGTTTTCCTTCTTGGAGTATGGAGAACTAAATGTTAGTCCTCAAACTCAATTGCTTTTTGATAAATGATTGGTCTTCCAGAGCCTCTCAACTCTTCTTGCCCCATCTCCCCTTAGGTGGCATTTAAATGTAAAGATGAGCCTTGTGTGTATCTATAGCCTTTGGTTCCTCAGTGACCCTTTTCTTCTAGTGCTCTTTAAGTATATGTAGCTGAACTTGGGGACAAAGTCAAACTGGTGTCTCTGTTTGTCATACAAGTGGTGCTTCTTGGCTGTTACTTTGTGGCCACTTTGCAGGTGGGGGCTAGGATAGGTGACTGCTAGGCAATCTTTTCCTATCACCCGGATGCCACTTGCCTGTTCTTGGTGTTCCTACAGTTTATCTCCCTCTCTGGGCTCATGGCACCATGTCTCTGCATTTATGTCTCTCTCTCTCTCCCAGGCCTCTGTCCCAGATGCATATTTTATTCTGCTGTGTCACATTTTTCTCCTATCCTAGAGCGACAAACCTTCTGGCTCACCCACAGTGGGGAAGGAGTATTATCTTTGCAGCAGGGAGGAAATGATGATCTGAGTTTTCCAGAAAGCATGAGTTGGTTTTTGGTATGCTAAAGGAATTCTAAAAATCCTCTTGGTCCTTCAACAAAGACCAGTTCTTAATCTTTATCTGGGGATGCTATTTTGAAGGCTAAAATTATTCCCGGCATTTGAAAATCCTAATAACCCTTTATTATCTACCCTTCCCACCCTCACCTGTGGTTATTTTGGGTTAACTGGTGGGAAGTCACCTTCTTGGAAATGTAAAATTGAAACAAATGTGAATGCTTTTTCAGAATTTCATTGTTATACCTGGCAGTCAGACTTTGTCTTAGGGCAGTTTAAAGGATTTACATAAAGGAATGACACCAGATGATGTGCAGTTCACCAGAAGAAGTGAATAGGGAGAGGTGGGACTGGATGTGAGCAGTGTTTCCTCATGAGGATCACCTATGCCAGGCATTTCTAGGATTTCTTTTCTACTGATTTGTTTTTCCAAACCCTGAGAAATTGAGAAAATGGTGAAATGTACTATAATTCCTTAAGAATTAAAGCTTAACAATCAACATAGAGACGTTATTCGTTGGAAGGAATTAGTGCTGTCAAGTTGAAAGTAAGAGAAGGAAGCATTGACCTGCAGTTGAAGGTAAAGGCCAGTATTTGTAGGATCAGGGTACAAAGAAGGATCTAATCTGTTTTGCAGGTAGTTGTTGCTATAAGTGTGTGTTCTTGGTCCTGTTTTCTTGCAAATATTAATGTTTAGTTTTGTGCCTTTTCTTCCTTTTTTGACCTTGGGTTTCCTGTTGAGGCACCTGCCATCTTGGGCTTGTCTGGTTTGATCCAGCTTCTATGGAGTACTGCCAGGACAGGACTCTGACTTTCCTGGTTGCTGGCCTACCGATATCCTGTTAGAATTACCTACTTACTCTGATAATTTTTTTTTTTTTTTTAGGATTTTATTTATTTATTCATGAGAGACACACAGAGAGAGGCAGAGACACAGGCAGAGGGAGAGGCAGGCTCCATGCAGGGAGCAGCTTGACTGGGACTTGATCCCCGGTCCCCAGGATCACACCCTGGGCCGAAGGCGGCGCTAAACTGCTGAGCCACTGGGGCTGCCCTCTCTCATAATCTGCTAAGAAATACGTTTTGGAAGCAAAATTGTAACCTAGGTCCAAAAGTGCAATAGCACATGGCTCTGGGGGTCCCAAACAGACCAGGTTCAAGCACTCACCACTGACAAAATCCAAAGATGGAGAGGTGAGTGGGGGTGAAACAAGCAGGGAATTTATTTCAATGAGGCCAACACCAGAAGACAGTGGGCTAGTGTTTTCAAAGTGCTGAAAGCACTTCTAGATTTATATAAGGAAAATGTAGAACAAAGGTTGGTGAGTAGGTACAGCTGAGCAATAAAGAGTAAAGGGCAGTTGGATCATTGTCTTGGGATCCATCATGTGTTGTCAATATTAGGACAGTCCCTCTTTTTGAGGGGCTAGCTTGGTTCCCATTACAGGATGCTTTGCCTGCCAGGTCTTTTGCCTGAGTTAAAAGATAAGGCAGTAAGAAGAGCTTAATTAGTTAAAAAGTACAGACTGAGGTCAAAATAGAGGTAGTTAAGGCTACAACAGTGTCTTCTTTCGAAATAAGAACTTATGCTGGCCGTGTCTACATGTGATTCTGTGGTGGTGTCCTGTCACCTTGTTGGAAATTCTCGATGTGAAGCTACTTAAATGTTATCCATAATATCTGCTGGTGTTTCCCAGTGTTACAACATTCTTTGTAGGGTACAGTTCTTTGTAAATATTCCTCAATTTGACATTTCTTATTTGTTGAACAAAATTTTTGGATATCCATGGTAAGTAGTAAAGAGTATAAAGAATGAAGTATTTTAACATAGGATTTTGGGAAGTCCCATTTCTTGGTCCAGAATCTTACTTGGAAACCCTAGATGTGAGGAGACCAGTTCAGAATCTGATACAGTAACTTAGAGGAGACCATCATGGGTTAGCTGGGAGTAGAAGCAATGGGAATGGCAACAAGTAGGTATAATAAGCAGTTAGGAAGTAGAATCAATAGGACTAACTGAATGTGAGGGTTAAAAAGGAGAGAAGTGGCAAGAGTTTTGCTTATTTTTGACTTGAGAACGAGGGGAATAATGGCAGTTTGTTGAGGGGAAAAAAAAAAGGGGGAGAAGAACTAGCTTTAGTGAGTATGTACAGTTGACCCTTGAACGACATAGGGTGAAGAAGCACCCACTTTTCTGCACAGTAAAAAAAAAAATTCGCATATAACTTTTGACTCCCCCAAAACGTAACTGTTAATAGCCTACTGTTGACTAGAAGCTTTACTGATAATAATCAATGAACATATATTGTATGTTATATATGTCATATATTGTATCCTAATAATAAAGTAAGCTAGAGAAAAGAAAATGTTAAGAAAGCCCTAAGGAAAATACATTTAAAGTGTTTATCGACTAACATCTGTATGTAAGTGGACCCATACAGTTTAAAACTCATGTTGTTCAGGGGTCAACAGTGTACATATAAAATGACCGGTGAGCTCAGCTTTGCTCTTTTTGAGCACAAGCTATTTTGTGTAATCCAAATGGAGGTGTCTAGTAAGCAGCTGCAAAGGGGAATGTAGATTTTGAAGTCAGTAGTACATGAACAGTGAAAGCAGTGGAAAAAGGCCAGGAGATACATTATTGGAGATACCAGTAATGAAGGACTAATCGGACAGTGGAACTTCCGAAGATCCCGAGAGAAGTGCTGGAACGGGGAGAGGTGCAGGGCTGTGGCAGCCTGGAAGGCATGTGAGCTGTGTTGTCCAATGCTTTCCAGTGCTGTGGCAGCTGGAAAGTGCCCCTGGGATTCGGTGACAGTGTTGGCAGATTTAAACTTGAGGACCATTTGAATGACATGGTGGGAGATGAACCTTTTCTGCCCTGGGTGGTAGGAGGCTAACGGGAATGGAAGGGGATGGAAAGGGGAAGTGCAGGCAGAGCAGGAGGGGAGAGTGAGGACAGTAGCTGCAAGGAGAAACAGGATCGGAGAGGGCTTTCATTGCTTTTGGTTATAATGAAGAGGAAGGGGTGGAGGATAAAGGAGAAGAGTACCTGAGAAGCAGAAAGGGATGGAATCCAGGATATAGGATCTGGATTGGTCTTAGATGTCAGGAAGGAAGGATGGAAGAATGCCTATTGGTAGCAGTGAGATAGTAGATTTGGCTCTAGGAAGCCCAGGGAGTTCCATGAAAGCTTTTCTTCTCATTGTGAAGCTAAGAGACTGAGGCCCTTTGTGAAGGGGAGGTGTGTGGATAAGAGGCTTAAAGAGAATAGGGAGGACTTTTAAGTGCATGTTGTAGAATGTAGGAGAGACATCTGCCAAGCAGAGTCTAGAGTCTAGCTGAAGTATGAGATCCTGAGTTTAAGGTGCCATGAATCTACAGGGTTCTGTTATTTTTCTTCTACCACTGTTCAGCCACCTGGGAATAGTTACAGAAAAATCAAGCTAACATACTTACCAGGCTTCGAGGTTTTTGTAGGCTACTGTGACAGTTATGGAGGGGATTGGCAAGGAAGTTGAAGTGAAGGATCAAGATGATAGATTTATTGAAGGAAGTAAAGTGAAGGTATTTACATATATGAGAACTGGTTAAAGAATGAAGGGCTGATTCAATTGCATAAGTCTGGAAGGATACCTATGTGAACAAGCCAGAAAGAGGGCAGTTGGTGAGCTCAGAGATGATGACATCTAGGCTCTGGCCATGGGACTGGGTGTGTCACATCAAGCAGAGGCCAAGTTTGCAGGAAATGAGGGAAGCTGAGAAACTGAGAGACCAGGATACTAAATAAGTAGTAGACACCCATAAGACAGTGGCACACGGTTTGCATGGGGAGAAAGACTGTTGCCTAGAGTTACTTGGTGAGGGGTGAGCCGGTGGGATACTGCTAGATGGCGGCACAGAAGGTGTTTGAGACTTAATGGCAGAAGTCTCAAAAGAGGGTTGCAATTTGAGTGGAGTCCTTGACTAGAGATAGCATTGGGTTTTGATGCGGTGGCTCATTTGGCTTCTGTTGTGTGAGGATCAGTGGATGTGTGGGAATTGTCTGGGGAAGCTCCACCTGAGGGATACAGGAGAGTCCTTGTCCTCAGAAAGAGCTAGGTTTCAGTTGAGAACAGAAAGTAAGAGAAACATTCCATGAAATAGACTGTGGCTCTAGGATTTATTGACTCTAGATTATAGGTTCTAGAAGGCACATGTCTTAGAGGAAACAATTGTGGGAATTTGGGTAAGTGGCAAACAATCACAAGACACTATTGGTGGTATCAGTCCCTTGGGGAGCTGTCAGAGGCTTGTTCTGGGTGCAGTGAGGCTGGTTGGTGTCTGGGTTTCTGTTGGCTCAAAATCTAAAATCCAGGAAGTGAGGGCAGCCGTTAAACCCTAGTCCCTCCCAAGGAGTGCCCCTTGGGGGGCAGCATGCCCCTAGGCTCTGGTAGACCCTCCAGGGTGCTGGGCTTTAGAATTCAATAGGCTGTATGCTCTTATGCCTGATTTGGAATTTTGATAACCTTCTGGAGGTCTCTCAGCTCTAAGCTATAGTACCCTATTATTTTTTTTTCTTTCTGAATTGATTTGTATAGTATGTTTTCATCACACACAATTACTCTATACCTCTCCTCAGCAAGGATCCAACATTTCATTGCTCTTAACTTTGGTTCTTGTCTAGTTGGACTCTACCACTCTCATAACCCATATCCTCATTATTTGAGATTTTTATCTGAAGTCAGGACTCCATTTTCTGTCTCTATCTGCAGAGCTAACAACTTTCCAAATGCTGCAGAAGGGATTCTTTATCAATTCCATCTTCTGTCCACTCTTACAACATGGTACAGGTTTTCTTGTCTTTTTCTTTCTTTTTTTTTTTGCTTTAATATATTTATGCATAAAAACAGAAAACAGTAAAAAGTTCTGAGAAACCCTCTCCTCACACACCATGAATAATGTTGGTGAACAGTGAACAGAAAGAGAAATTGACGCAGAAAATTATTGCTGTTATCACAAGTCATTGTATTCCACAGTACCTTCCTATCTGGGCCCTTTTAAAACAGTTTGTATTTATCTTGTATTAATATTTGTTAATTCCAAGCCTTATCGGGTTTTAATTTTATAAGGTAAAGGATATATCCTTAACTAGGAAACTAAGAAAGATACATAGCTCTCTGGTCATTTTGCCTGCATTCAAAACACCAGGTTGTATACATCCATTTGTTCACCAAACAATAATAAAATGAACACTAACTTTTGATTAGTCATGTTTAACTTCTCTGGGTATACCCTACTGCCTGGATTATGACATGTAAAATTTTTAAAATTTTTATTTAACGTATAATGTATTACTGGTTTCAGAGGTAGAGATCAGTGATTCATCAGCCTTGTATAATAACCAGTGCTCATTCCATCCATTGCCCTCCACATACATACAAACACACCCCACATCATCTTTATCTATTCATCTGATACACATCTGGGCTCTTTCTGGAGTTTGGCTCTTGTGGACATCCCTGCTATAAACACTGGAGTGCAGGTGCCCTTTCAGATCATTAAATTTGTATCTTTTGGATAAATACCTACTAGTGTAATTGCTAGGTCATAGGGTAGCTCTATTTTCAACTTTTTGAGGAACCTCCTTACTGATTTTCCAGACTGCCTGCACCAGGTATGGCACAGATTTTCAAAAGATGTTTTTCATGAAATACTGTGCTGAGAGGACCAGGTCTTTGCTAGATGATGGCAAGATTTTTAAAGATTCAAAACCTTGGAGCCAATTAGAGATCATCTACTTTGAATATGACCCCCATGGTGTCTCTTTCTACCTTTTTAAGAATGAGGATATAGGGGATTCCTGGGTGGCTCAGTGGTTTAGCGCCTGCCTTTGGCCCAGGGCACGATCCTGGAGTCCCAGGATCAAGTCCCACATCAGGCTCCTGGCATGGAGCCTGCCTCTCCCTCTGCCTGTGTCTCTGCCTCTCTCTATCATAAATAAATAAAAATCTTAAAAAAAAAAAAGTGACACCAGAATCTGGGGCTTATGGATTCTAATCATTATACTTGTTAAATTTCTTACTGTGTCCTGTCTCTTGCCTCTCATTCATCAGCAGTGCAATGTGAAGGGAAGATTGGCCAGTGAATGGGAATACCTTGCTAAAGAGAAATTTTTATTATAAAATTACGTGAATAGCAAGTAAAAATGCCTTATCTTTTAACATTTTTAGGAAGAAGTAAGTCTAACTTGGGCTGGACACCTCTTCATCTGGCGTGCTATTTTGGACATAAACAAGTGGTTCAGGGTCTGTTAAAGGTACATTTATGGCTAAAGTTTTTAAATGAATAAAAGAAATATTACTGCTATGGAAATTATGAAAGTCTTAGAAAAGCCAACTAACCATAGTAGATTACTTAACACTAACACACTTAATTATTCTTTGCTAAGTAAATAAATTAGGTTAGCCTGATGACTGGTTAAAATTCTATTTTTTTTAGTCATTTGATTTTTCCATTGACTTTTTAAAATTGCAAAAGTGAATGTGTGAGTTAATGTGAAGATAATAGTTTTTAATATAACAGTTAAAAAATAACCTAAGCACATCCTAAATAATTTAAAAAAGATGCAGAATCTCTTAATGAGCACCGTATGATTTAAGATCTCACATTTTTTCAATTCTGTGATAATGTTTCACTTTGATATTTCTGAAATTGTCTTAAAATTGGGCAGTACATTTAAGTAGTGGCTTTTTTTTTTACTGAAAACTTATTAAATTGGTGGAGAAAATATGGTATTTTGTTCAGAATATTCTTTTTTCAATATGAGGGTTTCTAAAGTAGAGTGAAGGTCTGTAGATTTTTAAAGGAAAGCAGTTTTTTACTCTTCGACCTATTATGAAGTAGACTTTTATCTCTAGTAGCTTTACTGTTTTACTGTGAATTGAATTGAATTGAATTTTAGCATTGACAACCAATGAATATTAACATCATTTTAATTTTGAAATATTTAATATATTTTTTGGGTGCCTGACTGGCTCATTTGGTAGGGTACACAACTCTTAATCTCAGGGTTTTAAGTTCAAGCCCCATGTTGGGTGTTGAGATTACTTAAAAATAAAATATATATATTTTAAAGAAATAATATAATTTTAGAGAATTATTTTCACCTTTATGTATTTCTTGACATGTGGAAGATGTCTAAAGTTTTCATGTTTGTCAGGCTGGTGCAGAAGTGAATGTATTGAATGACATGGGAGACACGCCGCTTCATCGAGCTTCCTTTACGGGACGAAAGGTGAAAACATTCCACATTTGGTGTTTGTGGGTGGAATATTTGGGAGAGCAGTGACATGTTTTTTTTTTTTTTTTAATGACTCTATGAATAGGAACTGGGCGAAGCCACAACAAATACATAAACCAGCACTTTGGGTCAAAAGGCCACAAGCTCTTGGAATGAACGTGAGGTCAGGTATTTCCACTCTGGAATCCTGATAGGAGCTCTTTCAGTCCCTGCTCCTGTCCTCTAGGGATGGGGAACTCCTGATAGTTCTTTTTTTTTTTTTTTTTTAAACTGCTTCATTGAGGTAGAATTTTATGTTGCATAAAACTCACCTACTGTAAGTGCACATTTTGGTGATTCTTAGTACATTTACATAGCTGTGCAGTCAGCTCAGAACGTTTCCTCATGCCTCTTTATGTTTATTTCCTTCTGTTCTCCCCTGCCTCAGGCTGTCACTGATTGGTTTTCTATTTCAAGGATGTCTGTCCTTTCTAGAAATGTCTTGTAATTGAAATCCTACAAACTTTTGTGTTTGGCTTCTTTAATTTAGCATGATATTGTTGAAGTTTATTCATGCCATAGAATCCATATATCCGTGATTTCTTCCTTTTTATGACTGAATAACTTTCCATCTTATGGCTATATCACATTTTATAATCCTTTCACTGTTCACTGGAAGGACTCTTTTCCCATTGTGTTGTCTTGGCACCCTTGTTGAAATGAATTGACCGTAAATTTCTAGACTTTCTGTTGTCTTCCTTTAATCTGAATCTATTGTTACATCAGTACTACATTGCTTTTATTACAGTAACTTTATAATTAAGTTTTGATATTGGGTGGTCTGAGTTTTCCAGCTGTGATTTAAATTATTTTGACTATTTTTAGTCAAAAGTTTATCTCCAGGGGTGCCTGTGTGGCTCAGTCAAGGTAAGCATCCGACTCCTGGTTTTGGCTTAGTTAGTGATCTCAGGGTCATGAGATCCAGTCCAGCATTGGGCTCTGCACTCAGTGCAGAGTCTGCTTGAGCTTCTCTCTGCCTGCCCTGCCCAAAATAAATCTTTAAAAAAAATTGTATTTCCATATAAATTTTAGGATCATTTTAATTTCTACAAAAACACCTGTTGGCATTTTGATTGAGGTTGTGTTGTCTAGGGTCTATGGATCCATTTGGGAAGAATGGCTACTTTAACAATATTGAGTCATCCAATCCACAAATAGGAAATTCCTGTTCCTTTGTTTAGATCTTTAATTTCTGTTGGCAGTGTTTGGTAGTTTTCAGTGTACAGATATTATACTCCTGTTAAATTTATTTCCAGGCATTGTATTCTTTTTGATGCTATTTTGAATGGAATTTTTCTTTTAATTTCCTTTTCTGATTTCTTCTTGCAACTGTATAGAAAGATAAGTTGATTTGTTGTTAATCTATATATTGTGTCCCTGTTGTTGACCTGTATCCTGTATCCTTGCTGAATTTGTTCATTAGTTCTAGTAGGCTTTTGTAAATTCCATAGGATTTTCTCTACACTGGATCCTATCATCTGCAAATAAACACAAATGTACTTCTTTTCCAGTCTGGATGCTTTCTTCTGCTCTTATTTTACTAGGTCCTAGTAAACTGTTGAATACATATGATGAAAGCAGAAATCCTTGTTTTTTGATCATAGGGGAATAGCATCTAGTTTTTTTTACCAGTAAGTATGATGTTTGTGGGTTTCTCTTAGATTCTCTTTCTTAGGTTGAGGAAGTGTTACTCTATTTCTAGTTGGTTGAAAGTTTTTTTTTTTTCTCTAAGATTTTATTTATTTATTCATGAGGGACAGAGAGAGAGGCAGAGACACAGGCAGAGAGCCTGATATGAGACTCGATCCTGGGTCTCCAGGATCATGCCCTGGGCTGAAGGTGGAGCTAAACCGCTGGGCCACCCGGGCTGTCCTGGTTGAAAGTTTTTATCATGAATGAATGTCTAGTGCTTTTCCTGTCTTTCGAGATGAGCATGTGATTTTTTTCTTTAGTCTGTTAATATGGTATATTACATTAATTGATTTGGGGATTTTAAACATAGCTGTGTAAATCCCACTTGGTACTGGATAATGTCTTTACTGTGTTGCTGGATTCTCTTTGCTAACATTTTGCTAGGGCTTTCTTGGGTCTGTATTCATGAGAGATACTGCTTTATAGTCTTGTTTTCTTGATGTGTTTATTTGACTTTAGTAACAGGGTGATACTAGCCTTATAGAATGAGTTGGAAAGTGTTCTTTTTCTCCTGTTTTCTGAAATAGTTTGTAAAGGATTGGTGGTATTCTTTAAGTAATTGATAGAATTCACCAGGTAAGCTATCTATGCTTGGACTCTCTAAATGGGAAGATTGTAAATTACTAATAAGCCATCTATGGTTGGACTTTCTGTGTGGGAAGATTTTAAATTACTGAAACAACTTAATTATTTTATGTAGGTCTGTTCTGATTTTCTGTTTCTTTGAGTCCATGGTGGTTATTTTATCTTTCTGGATTTTTTTTTAAATCTCACTTAAATTGTCTAATTTCTTGGCTTAAAGTTATTCATGATGCTCTCCTGTGACTTTTCTGGCTATAGGGTTGGTAATGATAGTCCCTATTTCATTTGTTTTTGCTAATTGGTGTAATCTTTTTGTCTTGGTTAGTTTGGCTAAAGATTTATCAATTTTGTTGATCTTTTTCAAGAACTGACATTATTTTGATATTTTTTGTTCTGTTTATTTCATTTCTGTTCTTATTTCTCTTTTTTGGCTTTTAATTTCCTATTTTTTTTCCCTTAAAGTGAAAGCTTATTGACTTGAGTTCTTTGTTCATTTCTAGTACACATATTTAAAGCTATAAATTTTCATTTTAGCTGTATACAATACATTTTTGACTTGTGTTTTTATTCTCATTTAAGATATTTTCTGACATTTTCGTCCCTTCTTCTTTGACCCAAAGGTTATTTAGAAGTATGTCTGCCACATATTTGGAGATTTCCCCCAAATTTCTTTCCATTATTGATTCCTAATTTTCCTTATGATCAGATAACATACTTTGAATTATTTATTGAAGAACATGAAATTCTTTTAAAATTTATTAGGGGAGCACCTGGGTGGCTCTGTCAGTTAAGTATCTGACTCATGATTTCAGCTCAGGTCTTGATCTCAGGGTTGTGAGTTCAAGTTCCCTGTTTGGCTCCATATTGGGCATGGAGCCTACTTAAAAAAATAATAAAATTTATTAGGAACTTGTGGTATAGCATTTGATCTGGGAGAGTGTTTTTTGATTGCTTGAAAAGAATATATATTCTGTTTTGCGGGTGGAGCATTCTATAAATATCCATTGGCTTAGTTGATAGAGTTGTTCAAATCATTTATCCTTAACTGATTTTCTATTTGTTTTATGAAATATTGAGAGTGTTCTTTGAAGTATAACTATAATTCTGGAATTGTGTAGTTTCAATTCTGTCAGTTTTGGTTTCATGAATCTTGGAGCCCTATTAGGTCCATATCCATTTGTAATGGAGTTATATGGAATATATGGCAATATATCTTCCTCATGTATTGACCTTTTTTATCACTACAATGTTTTTGCCTTCAGTAATGTTTCTTGTCATATAGTTATTTTCTACCTGGTTAATATAGCTAGTCTAGCTGCCTTATGGTTACTGGTTACATTTTATTTCAGGTGTACAACTCAGTGATTTGATAGGGTTATATGTTATGCTATGTTCACCACAAGTGTAGCTGTCATCTGTCTCATTACATCACTATTACAGTATCATTGACTATATTCCTTATGCTCTGCTTTTGTTTCATTGACTTACTCATTCTGTAACTGGAGGTATGTATCTTCCTCTTCTCTTCATCCATTTTACCCACTTCCCAACCCCCTCTCCCTCTGGCAGCCATCAGTTCTCTGCATTTATAGTTCTGATTCTGCTTTTTGTTTGTTCATTCTTTTTAGACTCCTTTTATGAGTGTGGTCATAGCATATTTGTCTTTTTCAGTCTGACTTATTTCACTTAGCATAATACTCTTTAGGTCCACCCATGTTGTTTCAAATAGTACAGTTGCCTCCTTTTTATGGCTGTATAATATTCCTGTGTGTGTGTGTGTGTGTGTGTGATCTTCTTTATCCATTCTTCTTTTTTATATCCATTCTTCTATTGACGGACACTTAGGTTGGTTCCATGTCCTGACTATTGTAAAGAATGCTGCAGCAAACAGGGACACATTTTTCGAGTTAGTATTTTCATTTTCCCTGGGTAAATGCTCAGTAGTGGAATTATTGGATCATATAGTATTTTTATTTTTAATTTTTTGAGAAACCTCCTACTGTTTTCCACAGTGGCTGTACCTATTTACATTCCTACCGTCAATGAGTGCATGGGGGTTGCCAACACTTGTTTCCTGTCTTTTTGATTTTAGCCAGTCTGACCAGTGTGAGGTGATATTTCATTCTGGTTTTGATTTGCGTTTCTGTAATAAGTGAAGTTGAGCATCTTTTCAGTGTCTGCAGACCACCTGTTCAGTTGTGTGTTTTTATCTAGTCTGACAGTTTCTGCCTTTTGATTTAGTGTTGGGTCTATTTACAATTTTAATAATTTTTGGTTTACATCTTCGATTTTGTATTTGTTTTCTATGTGTCAGGTTTTTGTTCTTGTTCCTCCTAGACTGCCTTCTTTTCTGTTACACAAATATTCTTTAGTGTAAAATTTTAGTTCCTCTAGATATTAAACTTTCTGATCATGTTTATCACAGCAACTTCACATTCTTTATCTGCTAAATACAACATCTATAACCACAGACAGTCCATTTCTGTTATCTGCATTTCTCTTATTATGAGTTTCTTGTTTCTTTGCATGTCTCACAAGTTTTTATTGAAAACTGGATCTTTTATTTATTTATTTATTTATTTATTTATTTATTTATTTATTTATTTATGTTTTATTTATGATAGTCAAAGAGAGAGAGAGAGGCAGAGACACAGGCAGAGGGAGAAGCAGGCTCCATGCACTGAGAGCCCGATGTGGGATTTGATCTCGGGTCTCCAGGATCGCGCCCTGGGCCAAAGGCAGGCGCCCAACCGCTGCGCCACCCAGGGATCCCCTGGATTTTTTAAAAAAGATTTTATTTGATAGAGAGTGCATGCACAAGCGGTGGGGGGAGGGTGGCAGGCAGAGGGAGAGAGAGAAGCAGGAAGCCTGATACAGGGCTTGAACCCAAGACTCTGGGATCATGACCTGAGCCAAAGGGAGATGCTTAACTGACTGAGCCACCCAGGTACCCTAAAAACTGGACATTTTTTAAAAAAAATTTTATTTATTCATGTATTATAGTCACAGAGAGAGAGAGAGAGAGGCAGAGATACAGGCAGAGGGAGAAGCAGGCTCCACGCACCGGGAGCCTGGTGTGGGATTCGATCCCGGGTCTCCAGGATCGCGCCCTGGGCCAAAGGCAGGTGCTAAACCACTGCGCCACCCAGGGATCCCCTGGACATTTTTTATAATGCATTTTAGCAACTCTGAATTCTGACTTGTCCACCTTCAGGTTATTTTTTTCCTTTTTTTATTAATTTGTCTGCTCTTCATCTGTGAAATCTGGGATAAACCAGGCCTGCTGATAGCTCTTCTTTTTTTTTTTTTTAAAAAAAAAATTGTTTTAATGTTTTAAAATGATTTCTGTTATGGACTGAATGTGTTCCCTTAAAATTCATATATTGTAATCCTGTCCTCCCCAGTGTGATGCAATTAGGAGATAAAAAGTAGGTGAGGGATGGGAATAGCCTGTACCTTCAAGGCTAAAGATGCCTGATAAGCTCACCTGACATTCTAGTTCCATTGACTATGCCTCTCAATTTGTTGTCTTTATTGAATACCCAGCACCGTGAAATGATTAATTTTGTTCAGTTTTAAGTCATTTTTTAAAGATTTTATTTTTATTCATATGAGAGAGAGAGAGAGAGAGAGAGAGGCAGAGACACAGGCAGAGGGAGAACCAGTCTCCATGCAGGGAGCCCAATGTGGGACTCGATCCTGGGACTCCAGGATCACGCCCTGGGCCAAAGGGGGGGCGCTAAACCACTGAGCCACCCAGGGATCCCCCAGTTTTGTTCAGTTTTATACTCATTTTTCAAGATGACAGTTGTCTGAACTCTTCACACCACCATAGCCAAAAATTGTTTTACCTCTTTTTCTTGATTTTTTTCGATTATTTGAATGATCTCGTAAATGATAGTTTTATTTGATTACTGTCCATAGTTTAATATGCCTAAAGATTATTTAAAATCCTATATTAAACTTTATATGCATTTGTCACAAGTCAATAACTTGATTATATCATTTCATACTTTTTATTATGAGTAGATTTAACTAATTTTTGTGTGAATTACCATGAATGAACCTTGTGAGTATGTGCTTAATAAGCATATTTGAATTAGTACATTTTACACTATTACAGTCTATATGCTCATGTGTTGATACTTGTGAACCAGATATGCAGTCTTGCTAAAGCTGAGAAAAATGTACTTTTTACAATAAAAAATAAAAATAGTTGGTAAATTGCTATACTTTATGGGATTTTAAAAATGAGCTTCAGATAGTGTAATTTGCCTGATCCATACATGAACTACTTGCTTGTATCTTCACAGCCTGCACTACTCCATTTTTCTTCTGTGTAAGCAAATTCTTGGGGTTGACTTGGATCATGAGATGGCATTCTTGACAGTGCAGCTCAGATGCTGTCTCTTTAAATACAACTTTCTGCAGCTGGGAGAAAACTACTTTTCCAGATTTCCTGAGCATATTACATCATTTTCATCTTCTACCCTATAGTTATTGTGTATATCTCTTTACTACTAGATTGCATTCATCTTGGTTTCAAAGAATTAACACACATCAAGTTTTAGTATCTTTGATAAGCACAGCACAGGTCTTTCTGCCTATCTCCACGTACCTACCTCAGATCGGCTCATTCATCTGTATTTGGTTCTTCACGTATTTGCCCGTTTCTGCTGTATTCTTGAACTTCAAACAGGAGATTCTGCTATAAATTGGGCCTTAGTTTGATTTGAACATTAGCATATATATCATATTATCTCTTGTGTTAGAAAATTTAGCTGAAGCTAAATGGGTACCTCACACAGGAAACTTGAAAAATTTATGTGCTTAATGTTTAAGCATGATTGAATTTTGCAGAAAGTTTAATTTTCTAATTGTGCTCATGAAAGGAACCCAATTATCTTCTGATGTGATCCTTTACTATGAATATAATTTATAATTTAAAACCTGTTATGGTAGTGAGATTCAGTGATTTAATAACTAGAATGAGTTGAAAAGGGATTTGGTTTGTTATTAAAGTATTTTACATTCGTGTCCTTCAAAATGTATAAAATCTCCCTGAATTTCATGAAGGACCTTCGGGCTCTTCTTGGTAATTACTGACCCCTAGTGTTATCTAATCAAAATGTACCATAATTCTCAGATATACTCAGCATTTGTTCTTTGGTTTTTCAAATGCAGTTAGAGTGCTGAAGTTTTTATATTTTTTATGATAATTATAAAATAGGGATACAATTGGTACGGTAAATAATTGGATTGTTGTACTAACCTTTGTGTTGATTGACTATTTTCCAACAGCGCTAAGAATACATTTAAAATGAATGCTTCCTCTGTTGTGTGTGTCAAGAATTGTGTGTCTGTCACCTGGCATATAGAAGATACATATAATCCTGAGGTTCCTATAAGCTTCTCTATCTTGTTCCCTAACTTACCATCTCTCATGCTTAGGCATTAAATGCCTACTCTGTATCAGGCACTGCACAAATGACCTGATAGGTCTTGTTTCATTTAAAAGGAAATGACAACAGTGAAATGTAGGCACAAACATTTCCATTTCTTGTAGTTTGGGCTTCCCAGGAATCCAGCTGAGTTGGAAATTAGTGTGCAACAGGTTAATTGGAATACTGTGGGATCACATGTGTGTTGGGGGTGGCGTAGCAGAACTGTGCAGAGGCTGAAGTCAAGCAGTGGTGCACTCACCAGGGTTGCCTCAGCCAGGTGAGGGGAGCTCTGCAAGAGAGGTGACCCATCAAAGCTGTCCCAGTTTGAAGTAAGAGAGCTCAGCCCTTAGTGATGGTCAGTCAGTAGGTATTGGCTGCCGTGGGAAGGGACATGACCTTGTGCGAGGCAGCTCTTCTTAGCTGAGTGGATACCTGGAGTAACTAAAGGTAGTGGCTGCCTCCTGGGCACTCCTAGCATCTAGGGTATTAAGTCGTCTATTTCTCAGGGTGGGGCTGGGTGTTGTAGCACAGCTTCGATCATAGCTCACCCTTTATTCTGCTCAGATTTGCTTCTTCATAAGCTTCCAGGTACCCCTTCAGGGTTCCAGTGGGCCATTCCCAGCTAGAAGGAACTTAGAGGAGGAAGGATAGTGAGACTATAGCGTTGCTGCAGTTAACCTTTGGGCCACAACTGAATCCTTTTCTCCCTTCTCTGCTGTCTCTTCTAGATATACCCTTCCCTTGACTAGCACATCTGGTCTTCGTGGCTTATCCAGTGCTGTGACTCAGGTCCTCATCACTGGAGATCTGAGCAGGTCATGCCCTTCCTAAGTGTGGAGTTGCCACACTTGTTCATTATTGTCAAAACTAGACCTGGGAGGGGCACCTGGGTGACTCAGTGGTTGAGTGTATACCTTTGGCTCAGGTCGTGGTCCCAGGATCCTGGGATCAAGTCCCGCATCAGGCTCCCCACAGGGAGCCTGCTTCTCCCTCTGCTTGTATCTCTACCTCTCTGTCTCTCATGAATAAATAACTAAAATCTTAAGAAAAAAACCAGACCAGGGAATACCAAGAGCTACCTAAGTGTATCATCTGCATGCCAAACATACTCCTCCATTTCCCCATTGTATATAGTCCTCCTTTCTTATGTTCAAGTTCAGTTACCTCTGCTAAAATGATGACTACTCCTGCCTCTCCTTTGTTACAGGAGGTGAGTGTTCAGGCACCCTTTCTCATCTTCTGGCATGTGAATCAGAGCATTATCCTCAGGTGTGGATTATGCTGCCCCCAGAACCTGAAGAAGCCAATGAGGCATTGTGCTTCCTTCTCTGTTTTGAGAAGTGCAAGATGGTATAATTTGTTTTTTACTTTGGAGACACTGTCCTGGCATTACCCAGACCACTGAACCCTTAAAAACAATATGGCATTGTCCCTGAATTCTTCCTAAGATTTATTTCCCACTCCCTGGAGCATTATATCTTAGCAAGGCTTTCAACATTCTAGTCTCTTCTTGTTCATCTGGTTTTATTATATGTCATTGGTAAGGTAGACCACTGTGATGGTCTGTAGGATGAACAAATGACTCTGAGGCAAAACTGTAAATGTGTACTTTGTCTATGAGAATATAAAGTGGTTTTGATCATTTTTTCCTACCCGGAAAAGAGTACATAATGTCAAATTAGTTGCTATACCATGTCCTTAGGTAATATTAACTTGCTTGGAAAAGATAGCATGCTTTGCAGAGTGGCTATAATTGGGGCTATTTGAATTTATGGAAATCCTTGGTCTTCCTCCATATTCCATCTGGTTTTTGCAGTGTTAGACTGATGAATTAAATGGAAATAGTCTAAGAACCATCACCCCTACATTCTGAGGTTTTTTTGTTTGTTTGTAGGCTCCATGCCCAGTGTGGAGTCCAGTATGGGACTTGAACTCACAACGCTGAGATTAAGACCTGAGCTGTGATCAAGAGTTGCACTTAACTGACTGAGCCATCCAGATGCCCCTGCATTCTGAGGTTTTCAAGGATGGCACTGATCCAACCCATATAAGATATTAGTTTTAATTTATCTGGGCCAGGGGGCAAAGGAGGACAATTTTAGAGCCCTCCTTCTGGCCCTTAGACACCCAGGAATCCACACGAAACTGCCAACAACTAAGTGTGTCTGTTCCAATTGTGTATTCACGGACCGGGGAAGTGATTTCTGGATGTGATTGTGGACCTGCATGTACCATGAGCCAGACCTGAGCTAAGGTCTCATTTATTACCTTGTCCTCATGTATGCCCCCTTTCTCAAAGAGGGGCCGGATGGCACTTGGGGGTCTCTCAGCATCATTGTCAACTTGGACATTAGACCTAACAGTTCCTGAAATGTTTGGATATTCCCCTTTCCCCGGTGTAGCTACTTGGGTTTCATTAGTCCCTTTGGGAATAGTCTAGGAAAATAATGGCTTTGTACGTTTGATTTGGTGTTGCAAAATCTTTCCTTCCAGAATCTGGTCTCTCCTTTAATAGTTTTCAGTCCAAAATTGATTCAGGTCCAGAAACCGGACAAGGTGTCATGACTTCTTCAGAGACTGTCTTCAGCTTCTAACCATTCATCATTGACTTTTTTGACAATACAAATTGAGTTTTTAACTTGGATGATTCCTAGCAGCATAGCCAAAGCAGTGGCCCCTTATAAGTGTCAAAATGCCAGATATGCCTTTGCAGACAGAAGATTTTAAATAAGTAGACTTGCTAGACTGAACATAGTACATAAGATCATATTTTTTATTTTTGCCATATTTTTTTATTATTTGTTGTGCCAGATTTTTTATTTTTGTGCCTGGAAGGGCCTAGAGGATACATCATTCACCAAAGCAGGAAGAAATGACTGGTGAATAAGGCACCAACATCATTAAGACCCTTATTAAGGTTTGTCTTCTAAAGTCTAGGGCTTCCAGGAAATGACACTGCAGCCCTGATTCACCAATAGCAGTGGGGTATGCAGGGGATGTGTATCATAGGACCCTGAAATAGTAGAGGCTTGGAGATGGCACCGCCACATCAGAAGCCAGGTGGATGCAATTACAGTAAGTACTGTAGCAAGTTCAGCAGGGTAAGATCGGGAGGACTGGCCTGCAGAGAGTTACAGAAATGACTAACAAAATGGCATTCCTGAGGTCAAGTCACATGGGCATATGACAGCAGATACTACTTCTGTCATCTATTATTTTTTTTGTTTTGTTTTTTTATACTCTTGCTGGATTGAGAAGGTATCATGTCTTACCAATTCTTCAGTAGCTTATTACACATTCTTTAGACTTGGTATCACCCCACAGCCACTGGGTGCTTAGTTCTGTTTCTTCTTTTTTCAGACCCATTCCTCTCCCTCTCTTCAGTTTTTCCTCTTAGGTCAGTAGGGGTTAGCCAAATACTGTCTTCAAGTTTACTGATCTTTCTTGGCCAGTGTGCTCCCTGATGTCTACTGATGTCATTGAAGCATTCTTTGTTTCTGTTACTAATGATTTTTATTTGTAGCATTTTCCTCTCTTAATAGTTTCCACTTCAGTTGAAATTCTCTCATTATGTATGTAGTCCACCTTTTCAACTAGACCTTTTAATGTAATAATCATAGTTACTTTAAATTCTGTGTCTGATCATTTCAGCATTTTGGTCATTTCTGTGTCATCCTGTTGATTGCTTTGTCTCTTGACAATGGATCGTTTTTTTTGTTTTGTGTGTGTGTCTGGTAATTTTTATTGGAATGTTAAACTGTGTGTAAGCTAGTAGAGACAGGTAAGTATTTTGGGCTTGGAAATGGGCATACGTCTTAGTGTGGGAGGTTGGATCAGTCTAGTCTGGAGCACATCTGAACTTGTGTTTTGTTGTTGCCATGGTTACCTTCTGTGTACCAATGGCTTCAGATTTCTATTTCCAAATTTGGTATTGCCTCCGCGTGCATGTTGTAGGCTGATTTTTCTGGAGAGTTTTTTTTTTTTTTTCCCTTGATGTTCCTACTTCACCCTAATAAGCTTGAGGCCTTCCTAGCATGCCTTGTCCCTCAGAGAGCATTTCTCTCCATGGCTGTTGCCTCTCCCTCATTAATTGAGTACTCTTGCTTGTTCTCAGTACTTGGTAGTCTTGGGGTGAGAGGAGGGGACAGAGTGAGTTGCAATTGTCCTGGTCGAGCCTATACATCTTAGGCCTTTTGTCCCTGTGTAAGGGACAGGAGTTTCTTAGATAGTTCTTTATCAGTGATCCTGCTCCTCCAGTAATAGGAGACCTTTAATGTATGGATCCTTGATTGTTTCCTGTCTCTCTCCTTGGTTGAAAGGTCTTCACTGTGCCTTGTGGATGAAAGATTTGCTGCCTTTTCACAGCAGTGATATTTTTCAAGGAATAACATAAGGCAGAAAGGCTTGCCTCAGGCTTTATAAGCCTTCTCTGCCGCAGTGGTAGCTCCCTCCTCTGTGCCTGCATCATCAAGGGTAAGGCTTTCTCTGATCACCTGCCGGAATCCCCATCCCCTGCCCCCCCCCCCTTTTTTTAAGCACCAGGTGGAGGCCCATGGAGAAGAGTCTGCAGGTGGATAGGAGTTTCCCTTATACCTGTGGTTCGTAGAGGTTCTATATCCTTATGTTAGTGTTTCAGCAGGTAGCAGTTCGTTAAAATTTGCAGCCCAGTTCCTTTATCTGCTTGTTTGGCAGCCCCTGTCTTACTCTCATACCTACCATGGGTGAGCAAGTGCTTACTTGAGGGCAGTTTCCTTAGAATTTCAGACTATAGGCATATCTCAAAGATATTGCAGGTTTGTTGCCAGATAACTTCAATAAAGCAAATATTAAAACAGTTAAGTCAAATGAACTTTTTCGTATCCTAGTGCATATAAAATTTATATTTATACTATAGTCTATTTAGTGTGCAGAAGCATTAGGTCTAATAAAACAATGTATATACCATAATTAAAAATTCTGTATTGCTAAAAAAGGCTGTCATCTGAGCTTTTAGTGACTCATAATCTCTTTGCTGGGGGAGGATCCCACCTCCATGCTGATGGTGATTGATGAAGATTGGAATAGCTTTGGCAGTTTGTTTGAATAGGAGAAAATGAAATTTGCCACATAGATTAATTCTTCCTTTCACAGACCATTTCTCTGTGCATGTGATGCTGTTTGATAGCATTTTACCCACAGTAGAACTTCTTTCAAAATCTTCTCAAACTCTGCCATCAGCTAAGTTTATGTAGTGTTTTAGATCATTTGTTGTCACTTCAGTCTTCATAGCATCTTCCCTGGGAGTAGATTCTATCTCAAGAAACTGCTTTCTTTGCTCATTCATAAGAAGAAACTCCTCATCTTTGAAATTTCTATCATGAAATTGCAGCAGTGCAGTCTCCCTTCTGATTCTAGTTCTTTTGCTGTTTCTGCCACAACTGCAGGGACTTCCTCCAGTCTGAAACCCCTTGAAGTCACCCATGAGGTTGGAATCAACTTCTTCCAAACTCCTATTAATGTTGATAGTATTTTGGCTGGTGCTTTTGAATCTCAAATGCTCTAAATGGCATCTAGAGCGGTGATTCCTTTCCAGAAGGTTTTCAATTTACTTTGTTCAGATCCATCAGAGGAATGAATCACTGTGGTAGCTAGGGCCTTAAGAAATGTATTTTTTTTAGTCCTAAGACTTAAAGTTGAAATTACTCCTTGATCTATGGGCTCAATAGATGTTATGTTAGCAGGCATGAAAACAATCTTAATTTTGTTGTACATCCCCATCAAAGCTCTTGGGTAACCAGGTGCATTGTTAATAGGCAGTAGTATTTTGGGAAGAATCTTTTTTCCTGAGCAGTAGGTCTCAACAGTGGACTTAAAATATTTAGTCAGCCATTTGTAAAATAATATTCTGTCATCTAGGCTTTGTTGTTTTGTTTGTAGAGCAAATATCAAAACAGAGATTTAGCGTAATTCCTAAGGGCCCTAGGATTTTCAGAGTGGTCAATGACGGCTTCAGCTTAAGTCACCAGCTGCATTAGCCCCTAACAAGAGAGCCAGCCTGTCCTCTGGAGCTTTGAAGCCAGGCATTGACTTCTTTCTACCTGTGAAAGTCTAGATGGCATCTTCTTCCAAAACAAGGCTGTTTCATCTAGGTTAGAAATCAGTTGTTTAGTATAACCACTCATTAGTGACCTTAGCTAGAGCTTCTGGAACACTGGCTGCAGCTTCTCTGTCAGCTCTTGCTGCTCCACCTTGTACTATGATGTCATGGAGACGGCTTCTTTCCTTAAACCTCATGAACTCCCCTCTGCCAGCTTCAGACTTTTCTCCTGTAGCTTCCTCACCTCTCTCAGCCTTCATAGAATTGAAGAGAGCCAGGGCCTTGCTCTGGATTAGGCTTCAGTTTAAGGGATGTTGTGGCTGATTTGATCATCTGTTTAGACCACTCAGACTTGTCTCTGTCTCAGCAATAAGGCTGTTTCATTTTCTGTTACTGTATGTTCATTGAAGTAACACTCTTAATTTCCTTCAAGAACTTTTCCTTTGTACTAACTGTTGGCTGTTTGGCCCAAGAGCCTAACTTTCAGACTATCCAAGCTGTGGACATGTCTTCCTCATTAAGTTTAATTATTTCTGACCTTTGATTTAAAGAGAGAGGTGCGTGACTCTTTCACTTGAGTGAACCTTTAAGGGTCATTGTAGAGTTACTAACTTCAGTATTGTCTAACTTTAATATTGTGTCTCAGGGACTAGGGAGGAGGCCCCAGGAGGAAGAGATGGGGAGTGGTTGATCCCTGGAGCCATCAAAATACACATAACATTTATTGATAAGTTTGCTGTCTTCCGTGGGCATGGTTCATGGTATCCCAAAACAATAACAATAGTAATGTTAAAGATTAGTGATCACAGATCATTATAACAAATATAATAATAGTGAAGAGGTTTGGGCGCCTGGGTGGCTCAGTGGTTGAGCGTCTGCCTTTGGCTCAGGTCATGATCCCGGGGTCGTGGGATTGAGTCCTGCATCAGGTTCCCTGCAGGGAGCCTCCTTCTCTGCCTCATGCTCTGTGTTTTTCTCATGACTAAATAAAATCTTAAAAAAAATAGTGAAAAGTTTTTGAAATAATGTGAGAATTAGCAAAATGTGACACAGAAACATGAAGTAATCTAATGCTGTTGGAAAAATGGTTCTGATGGACTTGTTGGAGGCAGGGTTGCTGTGAACCTTCAACTTGTGTGAAAAAACACCAAAAAATAAGATCTGCAGTTGGTTGTCATGCCATCTTAGTTGCCTGGGTTCAGGCAAAGTAATCATTTTGTAGATGATCTGTCTTTTCCTCTTTTTTAAAAATTTTATTTAAAGGAGGGTGATGCACTTTCCAGCTTTCTAAATTCCAGGTGGAATGTGCAGGTCCCAGTTAATTTATGAAACAGTCTTTTCTTGTGGCAACTTCAGAGACTGTGATACCTAAGTGTTAAGTCGATCGTGTGTCTGTGCCTTACATGTAGCAGTTAATGTTTAGCATGTCTTAGCAGTCTTTAAGGGGCACTTGGGAAGCCAGTCAGTTACGCATCCCACTCTTAGTTTTGTCTCAGGTCATCATCTCAGGGTTGTGGGATCGAGCCCCATGTTGGGCTCTGTGCTCAGCATGGAGTTTGCTTGAGATTCTTTCTCTCTCTCTCTTCAGTCAGTCAATCAATCAATCAATCAATCTTCTTTCTTAAAAAGGCAAAAAAACAAAAAAAACTTTAAGATTTTACTTTGTGTGTGGCCTCTTAAAAAAAAATCTACATGTGGCTGTGCATGTGTATTTCTATTCAGTTTTATCTTTTTGGAATTCCAGGTTACCTTATAGATAAAAGACCTTCATGATTAATTTTGTACTAATTTTTTGATTTTTTTTTCACCTATATTCTCTTAGTTATTTACCCCACCCCTGTTTTTTGAAAGTGATTGTCAAATCCACTGTCTAGTCTTTCTATTGAATATTTAATTTGTTAATTTTAAAGAATATTTTTCTCTGAATATTCTTTTTTGTAGTCTTTATTTCTTAACAAGGAAATAATCTCATTTTCTGAGGATATTATGGGTTTTTTAAAGGTTTTCTCCATTTTTGTCTCAAGTTTTTTGTTTTTTTTTTTCCTCTGTCTCAGTCCTTTGTACGCTGATCAGATCTCAAATCTCAAGTTGTAATGGGCTATCGATTCATGTTTAAGAGTGACATTTCTCAAAACTTGTAGAGGTTCAGTAAGTATGAGTAAGACTTGCTCACTTGTGGGCTTCATTGTAGGTTGAAGTTGGTTGAACTTGTATAGTAGATTGGTATGTCTTTGTACCTTTTTCATGATTTCATGTAACTGTATAACACGTACAGACCTTTGTGCTTCAGATTTCCCATCTTTGTTTTTAATTTTTCTTGAAGATTTTATTTATTTAAGAGAGAGAGTGTGTGTGCCAGAGAGCACAAGCAGGGAGAACAGCAGAAGGAGAGGGAGAAGCAGAGAGCCTAATGTGGGACTCGACCCTGGGACCATGACCTGAGCTGAAGGCAGATGCTTAACTGACTGAGCTACCCAGGCGCCCCAGATTTCCCATCTTTGAAAAGAGGTGTTATAATAGTATCTATCTCCTAGGATTTTTGTGAAAATTTATATGAGTTAATAAAAGTAAAACTTTTAGAACAGTGTCTGTTACATAATTACATAGTAAATGTTAATTGAATATTGGGTATCATTATATCTTTCATTTATTTAGAAATAATTGTCTTTTTAAATATCAAATCTAGCCTTAAATTTGCTCTTATTATGATCCTAGGAAGTCATGCATCATTTTTCAGATGTACCTCTGTTGATGTTTTTTAGTAAAAATTTGGATTTTGAGGAATACTTTACTTGCCTAAGTTTGGGAAATTGTTTCCATGTGTATGGATATTGGATAATTAAAACTTACCCTTTTAAGTCCCTAGTTTTTAAAAAGTAGAACTTTTTTTAAAAAAATTGAGGTATAACTGGAGTGCCTGGCTAATTCAATCAGTGGAACATGCGACTCTTAATCTTGGGGTTGTGAGTTCAAGTCCTATGTTGGGTGTAGAGATTACTTAAAATCTTTTTTAAAAAATGAGGTATAATTGATTTGTAACATACTAATTTCAGATGTACAACATAAGGTTCATTATATAAGGTTCATTATGTATTGCATAATCACAATAAGTATATAGTTAACATCTGTCACCATACAGTTACATTTTTTTTTCTTGTAAGAACTTTTAAGGTCTTTTAGCAACTTTCACATATTCAGTACAGTATTAACTATTAGCCACCGTGCTGTACTTTACATCCCAATTACATATTTACTTTATAACTGGAAATTTTGTACCTTTTGATCACCTTTGCTCATTTTGCCCATCCCCTATCCCCTGAATTGGGCAGTCATTAGTCTGTTCTATGAGTTTCATTTTGTTTTTAGATTTCTATAAGTAACATAAAGTATTTGTTTTTTTTCTGTGACTTACTCCCTTAGCATAATGCCCTTGTGTTCCATCCATGTTTTTGCAAATGGCAACATCGCTTTCTTTTTAATGGCTGGATATTATTCCATTTTATGTATATACTACAATTCCTTTATCCATCCATCCATTGATGGACATTTAGGTTGTTTCCGTATCTTGGCTATTGTAAATAATGCTGCAGTGAATGTAGGTATGCTGATTTTTTTTTTTTTTTGGTTAGTATTTTTGTTTTCTACAGAAATACCCAGAATAAATATCCAGAAGTGCAATTGCCTGATCATATGGTAGTTCTATTTTTAATTTTTTGAGGAACTTCCATACTATTTTCCTTAGCTGTACCAGTTCACATTCCCACCAACAGTGCACACAAATTCCCTTTTTTCCCTCTACATCGTCACCAACACTTGTTATTTTGGTAACTATAATTCTCAGAGGTGTGAGGTGATCTCATTGTGGTTCTGATTTATATTCACTGATGATTAGTGATAAACATCCTTTTTGTGTATGTCAACCATCTGTATGTCTTCTTTCAAAAAATGTCTCTTTAAATTCTCTACTCATCTTTTTTTTTTCTTTTTTTTTTTTTAGATTTTTATTTTTGGATTGAGAGTTCCAGTAGGGGGAGGGGCAAAGGGAGAGAATCTTAAGCAGACTCCATGCTGAGCATGGAACTCGATATGGGGCTTGATCCCACGACCCTGAGATCATGACCTGAACTGAAACCAGGAGTCAGATGCCTATCCAGGCACCCCCTCTCTGCTCATCTTTTTATTTTTTTAATTTTTTTTATTTATTTATGATAGTCACAGAGAGAGAGAGAGAGAGAGAGAGAGAGAGGCAGAGACATAGGCAGAGGGAGAAGCAGGCTCCATGCACCCGGAGCCGGATGTGGGATTCGATCCCGGGTCTCCAGGATCGCGCCCTGGGCCAAAGGCAGGCGCCAAACCGCTGCGCCACCCAGGGATCCCTGCTCATCTTTTAATTGGATTGTTTTTCTACTATTGAGTTGTAGGAACTCTTTGGATATTAACTTATCAGATACATAATTTGCAGATATTTTTTTCCCATTCAGTAGGTTCCCTTTTCATTTTGTGGATGGTTTATTTTGCTGTGCAGAAGCTTTTCTTTTTTTTTTAACTTTTCATTTTTAATTTTTTACTTTTGGGGTCAAATCTAAAAAATCACTGCCAAGACATGTTAGGGAGATTACCACCTATGTTTCCTTCTAGGAGTTTAATGGTTTCTGGGTGGGAGCTAGTTTTTGTGTATAGTGTGATATGGTGGTCCAGTTTCATTCTTTTGCATGTGACCAGTTTTCCCAGCACCATTTATTGAAGAGACTGTCCTTTCCCCATTGTGTGTTCTTGGCTCCTTTGTTATAAATTGGCCATACATGCATGGCATATTTTTTGATAGCTATATTTGAAATATTATAACACATCTCCCTGCTTTCTCTAATACAGTGTATCCACATAATGAAGCCCCTCTCCCCATAAAATATTCTGCTATTTTCCTTAGAATTATATTGAAGTTACAGCTCATTATTGAAGTAGGTTTCTTGAACTCCTGAATTCTAAGAGTTCAATGAGCATAATTTATGGAAGTTATTTCTTTTTTCTAACTTTGAAACATGAAACCTATGTTGAGATTGCTTTACAAGACGTAAAATTTTCATGTGGAATTTCTGTTAAAAGTAGACTTTTTTTTAAAGGGAGGGGGTGGGAGGGACAGAGGGGGAAGGAAAGAGAATTCCAAGCAGGCTTTATGCCCAGTGCAGAGCCAGAGATGGGGTCCAATCTTAGAACTGTGAGATCATGACCTGAGCTGAAATCAAGAGTTGGACACTTAAACGACCAAGCCACTCAGGCGCCCCTGAAGTTAGATTAGTTTTACAGGAAGAAAAAAAGCTTTAGCAATCAACATGGGAATGGTCATAGCATCATTATTCATAGTAGCCCAAAGGTGGATACAGACTAAATATTTGTTAAATCTTTAAGGGATACATAGAATGTGGTATACCCATATGGTTGGAGTCTTACTCAGCAGCAGGAAGGAATAGAGTACTGATACATGCTGCAGCACTAAGGAACCTTGGAAATGTGCTGAGTGAAAGAAGCCAGACACAAAAGGCTGCTACATATTGAATAATTCTGTTTGTAGAAATACTCTGAACAGGCAAATCTATAGAAGCAGAAGGTAGGTTAGTGGTTGCCAGAGGTTTAGGGAAAAGAGGTTTGGGGAGTGGTTAATGGGTAAGATTTCTTTCTGGGGTGATAAAATATTCTGAAATGAGCTAGTGATGATGGTACACAACTCTGTGTTTACTAAAAGCCACAGAATTGTGCACTTTAAAAGGGTGAAATTTATAGTATGTGAATTGTGTCCTAAAGCTGTTACTAAAAAAACAGCCTGGGTATGGAAGTTTTTCAAGTGTTTCATCTGAGTTAGGTGAGTTGTCTGATAAGCGCATAATAATGGTGCAGTGAGGGACTTCTCGGTGCCTCAGTGGTTGAGCCTCTGCCTGTGGCTTAGGTCATGATCATGGGGTCCTAGGATTGAGTCCTGCATTGGGTTCCTGGCAGGGAGCCTGCTTCTCCTTCTGCCTATGTCTCTGCCTCTCTGTGTGTCCCATGAAAGAATAAAAACAATCTTTAAAAAAGAAAAATGGTACAGTGAGGGAATGACAGTTTGCAGAGCAGAGTGGATTAGGGCAGTTTAGGGGCGTGGTTCACAGTTACGTTAATTTTGTTTTGCTCTAACCTTTATACTAGTAGACCTAACATACAATGTGGTGCCTATTTTTTTTTTTTTAAAGAAGGAAAAAGACAGGGTATCAGGCTCAAAGTAAATACTCCTCTTCTTAGTGGGTAAATGCTACTTGAGGCAGGGTTGGAAGGGTACCTTCTCTGAGCAAGATGCATGTTTTAGTTCTGAATTTTAAAGAATATTATTAAAATGTATCTACTTTTCCTTTTTCAACTTCCTTAGCCCTTGATTATTTTGATTCTTTATAGTCTTTGTCCTGGCTCTCCTCATGAACAGATAGTTTTCTTAAAGGTCATCAATGGTTTACTATTTTGAAGGCTTTCTGTTTTCAGTTTTTCTGTACCTATATTCTAACAAAGGTGATCACTTATCTGGGAGATCAAAGTGGATGTTGTACGGCCTCTGAGGAGGAAGTGGATGTTGTACGGTCTTGTTGCATATCTGGCTACTTTTATTGTTC
The DNA here is from genome assembly GCF_048418805.1 of Vulpes vulpes. NCBI lineage: Eukaryota > Metazoa > Chordata > Mammalia > Carnivora > Canidae > Vulpes > Vulpes vulpes. The sequence continues at coordinate 96,293,956 of NC_132792.1, read as the reverse complement.
CTGTCTTTTTTCCTTTATCCTTCATTATGGGTATTCCTCTGACTTTTTTTTTCTTTTAAACCATCCTTCCCTTTTCCCTTGAAACTTTCCCCATAACAAAACCCATGTACTTTTATAGCTTCATTATTTTCCCTGGGAGATTATGTAGAAATTTGTGTTTTGACCTCCTACTTCTCTCCAGGCATCAACATCCTCTGTTCTGCTGCATGGTGGGCACACTTACCTGCCCTCAGGTTATCTTGAAATTTCATGTTTCTAAAGTGATACTCTTCTTCCTCTACATATGCTCCTTATACAGTATTTGAGTTGGTCATTGAAATACATTTTACTTTAAATCCTCCTTTTTGCTGTTTCCACTGGAGAACAAATTCCCTACTTTTTACCTGGACTTTCTGTGTCCCTGATTTTCTAATCTCTCCAATTTTCTAATTTTGTAGTTAGAATTTAATTCTACCCTGTGCAGGGATTCCCAGTCAGTATCCTAATGTCAGCTCTGATTTGGGGATCCCTTTGCTATTCATTATCTAAGTTGGTTTCCTTCTTGTGGAGGGTCTTGCATAATGGTGAGAGCTTCAGCATGGTAAGTGAATAACAAGAGTGTGGAGAGCCATGGAAGGCTCAGAAGAGAACCACATCTTCAGCCAATGGAAGGCGTGCCTCTGAGGAGGAAGTGGATGGAGCCAGACTTCCATAGAGCACCACTGACTACGCAGGACTGGATTAGGAATTCCAGATCCTGGGAGATGAAGAGAAAGATGACAACTCATTGTTTACCATCTGGACAAAGTGGTTAAGAAGTCAGGATGGTCTTTAATTTTGGCATAGAGAAGCATAGTTAGGCTTACTTTTTTTCCTGAACATAAGAATAATGATCCTGCAACAGACTCTTAAAATTAAAAAACCTCTTCTACTCAAAAAGGCATTAAAAATGAGCACCGACCTAGCCATTGGGGTGTTTCATTGATGTCCCTGGATTAGAAATTCGGCCACTGGTCTCTTAAAATGCCTTCTATTTTCTAATTCTGTTTCAGGGAATAACAGCCTTTTCTAACATCATTTTTGCCTGAAAGCTTGTATTCCTTACCTGAGGGCTTCTGAAAAGACAGGTTGCTGGGCCCTGTCCTCAGCATTTCTGATTCATTGGGTCTGAGATGGGGCCTGAGAATTTACATTTCTGCAGATTTCATGGTTGATGTTAATACTGCAGGTCTAGGGAAGTAGACTCTGAGAACTTTTGCTCTAAGTCTTCTCATACAGTGATCCGACGATCTTTCTAACTTGAGGTCTGATGTCATTCCTCTGAAACCTTTCAAGCATATCCTTTTACCATTCAGAGAACCTGAGCTCTCTAAAATTATATGTAACAACTCTTCACGCTCTACATTGCCCTGTTGCTTCTGTACCCTTTTTCCATGTTATTGAAGTATATTCTTTTTCCCTAATGGTATTTCTCTGTACCTTTGCTCATACCATTCACTCTCCCTTTGGGGATTTATATCATTCAAGCTCCCCATTAGTTTTTATAGTCTTCCTGAAGATCATATCAGGATAATTGAACTCTGTGCAGTTGCAAAAATGGCATAAGACAATTAGATGAGGTATTAAATAGGATGAGAGATAACCTTGCTTAACTTAAATGTGCCATGTGCTACCAGTTTTGAGTAATTCTAATAATTTTTTAAGCAACTTTGAGATTTTATACACTATACAGTTGACCCATCTAAAGTACACAATTCAGTGATTTGGATATGTTGACAGTCTTCTACAACCATCACCACAATCCATTTTAGAACATTGTCATCACCCCAAAAAGAAACCACGTAATCCTGTAACTCTGTTACCCCTCCCACTTACCCCAGGATATTACTAATCTGTCTATCTCTATGAATTTGCCTATTCTGGACATTTCGTATAAATGGAATCATAGGATACATGGTCTTCTGTGACTGGCTTCTTTTACTTTGTGTAATATTGTCAAGATTCATGATATGGCATATATTAATACTTCATTGTTTTTTCTTGACAAAGAATATGCCATTGTATGGACATTTGACCCACTCATCAGTTGATGGACATTTGGATGGTTTCCACTTTTCAGATACTATGAATAATGCTGCTCTGAACATTTATGTGTAAGATCTTGTAGTTCATTTCATTTCTCTTGGATATATACCTAGTAGTGGAATTGCTGCATCATATAGAATCTCTATGCTTAGTATTTTGCAGAACTGTCAAATTTTTTTCCAAAGCATCTGCACCATTTTACATTCCCACTAGCATTGTGTGAAGGTTCCAGTTTCTTCACATCCTCACCAACACTTGTTATCATCAGCCTTCTTAATTTTAGACATTATAATAGTTACCAATTATTATCTCATTTGGTTTTTATTTGTATTTCTGTAATGCAAATGTTGTGCATCTTTTTGTATGCTTATTGGCCATTCTTTAGAGAATGTCCATTGAAGTCCTTTGCCCATTTATTTAAAATACTTTTTTAAATTTGAAGACTTAAATTTTATAGAGCAGCTTCATGTTGATATCAAAATTCAGAGGAAGATAGAGATTTCTTACATGTGCTCTATCCCTACACATGCACAGCCTCCCCCATTATCAGCATCCTCCACCAGAATGCGACCACCAGTCGCAGCTGATGAACCTGCATTTGTTACAGCCGATGAACCTGTGTTAACACAACTGCCCATAGTCCATAGTTTACCTTAGGTTCAATCCTGTTTGAATTAGGACAAATATATAATATGCATGTATCATTATACATTTTACAGAGTATTTCCACTGCCTCTGTGCTCTTCTTACTTATTCTTCTCCTTATCCTAGCCTCTGGCAACTACTGATCTTTTTTTATTAATGTCTCTAGTTTTGCCTTTTCCAGAATGTCTTCTAGTTGGAATCATATAGTATGCAGCCTTTTCATATTCCTTGCACATTTTTTAATCAGATTAGGTTTTTTTGTTGAGTTTTAGCAGTCCTTTATATATCCTGGATATACATTTATCAGATATATGATTTGCAAATATTTTCTTCTATTCTCTGGATTACCTTTTCACTCTCTTGGTGTATACCTTTTGAGGTACAAGGTTTTAAATTTTAATATAGTCCAGTTTCTTTCTTTTTCTTTTTTTTTTGCCTGTGCTTTTGGTAGCATAGCCAGAAAAAAAAATCATTATAGAATCCAATGTCTTGAAACTTTCTTGCTGTTTTCTTTTAGGATGTTTATTGTTTTAGATCTTAAATTTAGGTCTTGGTCCATTTTGCTTTAATTTTTGTATATGGGGTAAGGTACAAATCTGATTCCTTTCTTTTCTTTCTTTTTTTTTTTTTTTTTTTGCTTGGTGGATATCCAGTTTTCCCAGCACCATTTGTTGGAATTTTTCCTTTAGAATGGTCTTGGCACCCTTATTGAAAATCATTTTACCATATATGTGAGAGTTTATTTCTGGACACTCTTATCATGTTCCATTGGTTTATGTGTCTTTATGCCATTACCACAGTTTTGATTACTATAGCTTTGAGGTAAGTTTTGAAATTAGGCAGTGTGAGATCTCCATCTTATCTACCCCCCCCCCCCCCCCCCCCGCCAAGTACTGATTGGCTTTTCAGGGTCCCTTGAGATTCCATAGGAATTGAAAGGTATTGCAATGAATTTATTATAGATTGTTTTGGGTGGTTTGCACATCTTAATATAAATTTTAAATCTTACTACCTGTGTGTACTAGCTGCCTTGCATTTATGCTGTTTTTAATTCCCTTCAGCCAGGTCTTAAAGGTTTAGGGTCCAAGTCTTTTTGCCTTCATGGTTGAGTTTATTGCTAAGCATTTTATTTCTTTTGATGCCACTGTAAATGGCATTGTTTTTCTTAGTTTTCCAATTATTCATTTTATGTTTGCCTATTTTTAAATTGGATTGTCTTTTTATTGAGTTGTAAAAGTGGTTTATTCTGGGTACAAGTCCTCTATCTGATATATGATTTATAAATATTTTCTATCACTCTGTAGGTTGTTTTACATTCTTTTCTAGTACAAAACACTTACCCCAAAATGCTACCCTTAAGATGATAGGAAATGCTAAGATTTTATTAGAATTCATTTTATTAAAATATTAGACAATCATTTTTCTATTTTTAAATGTAATATATTTTATAGAATAGTAGTTAGCTGTATTATAATAATGTACTATATAGACAACTACATAAATACTATATCCTGGAAAATACATGATATATTAGAAAATGGGGGTATCACACAAGCAACTGTCATATAAGCAAAATTATATTTAAAAAAACAGCTCCAAGGGGATCCCTGGATGGCTCGGTGGTTTAGCGCCTGCCTTTGGCCCAGGGCGTGATCCTGGAGTCCTGGGATCGAGTCCCGTGTTGGGCTCCCGGCATGGGGCCTGCTTCTCCCTCTGCCTGTGTCTCTGCCTCTCTCTCTCTCTCTCTCTCTCTCTCTGTCATGAATAAATAAATAATTTTTTTTTTTTTTTTAAACAGCTTCAGGGGAGCCTGGGTGGCTCTGTCAGGATCTGAATCTTGGTTTGTCTCAAGCCATGATTTCTCATGGGTTGTGAGATTGAGCTCCACATCGGGCTCCAGAGTCCATGGGGGAGTCTGCTTGAAGATTTTCTCCTTCTGCCCCTCCCTCAACTCACGCTTTCTCTCTCTCTCTCTCTCAAATGAATAAATATTTTTTAAAAAAGTCTCAAACTTATGCATAAGAAAAATGATTACAAAGAAATACACCAAAATGTTTATAGTGGTTATGTAGTGACTAGGATGATGAGTATTTTGTTTTCTACTTATTTTGTGCTTTTTAGATGTATTCAAGCATTTCTTAGTACAAAAAATTTATGAAAAGAATATAGGAAATTTTTTTAACCAAAAGGAAAAATGTAACTCATGGATAAACATAACATGTAATGATACAGGATATCACTCTGTATATATCAGTGCACAATCAGCCTGACCATTAGAATAGCACTGTTTCATGTTGCCCTCATGTAGAATGAAAGAGGACATGTTGCCACCTTCTCTCTCTGTGGGTGCTATACATTCCAGTAACATTAAACATCAAATCTCTAATATGCTTCTGCAAATTTGCATTGTTCTGCATTTCTCCTGCCCTGTTGTATAAATGAACTGTACCAGTGGTACTGGACTTACATATGTTACCAATTAGTTTGAAATTCCTAAAAGCAGTTAACTGCTTAGAGTAAATGTGAATGATGGTTTGTTGTTGAATACTTTTTTAGGAGATTGTTTGCTTCATTACAAGCCATTCCTTTGGTGGTGTATCCTATCAGTCTATATCAATCACATTAGAAGATGATGTTCTGTGTCTTATACACGTCAATTAAAAACCTAGGTCTGTGGGGCAGTTTTTTTTTCCCGACAGGGGTTATATGAATAATGTTAAATGAATGTGTTACCTGCTATAATTTTAACAATAGCTTTGTTAACTTATACATTTAGTTTAACCACATGAATCAATTTGGTAGAACAATCAGATGATTACTTAAAAAATCAGTTATAGAAGTTTGTGTCAATTGTGGATTGGCAATTGTTTAGGCAAGCTTCAGTTATTACAGTTAGTTGAACTGTAATACCGTTGATTCTTGAATAACACAGGTGAAGGGGCACTGAGCCCCGCACAGTTGAGAATTTACATGTAACTTTGACTCTCCCAAAACTTAACTACTAAGAGCCTGCTGTTGACCGGAAGACTGATAACACACACAATTAATCAACACATATTTTGTATGTTACATGTGTTACATACTCTATTCTTAGAGTAAAGGAAGCTAGAGAAAAGACAGTACTAAGAAAATACTAAGGAGAAAATACATTTACAGTAGTGTGTTGTATTTATTTAGAAAATGTGCATCTGAGTGGACCTGCACTATTCAATTGTGTGTTATGCAAGGATGGGCTGCAGTGAGCTTCTTGTAGTTAGTGTAATCCCTTACTGTATACATAATTGATGTGCTACATGGATTCCTGTGGTACTGGTGGTGATTATAGAAGCTTAGCAGTAATTAGTAATTAAGAAAAGGGATATCATACAATAAAGTTAGTTTAATAGCTAAAAACAGTTTCTCTGCTTTTTTTTTTAGGAATTGGTAATGCTTCTTTTAGAATATAATGCAGATGCTACTGTTGTTAATGGGAGTGGACAGACAGCAAAAGAAGTCACTTATGACAAAGAAATCAGAAACATGCTTGAAGGTAAACATTATGGATCTTAATATAAAAGCATTTACTTTAGCAATTGGCAAGGTAAAAAATGTATGTAGATAGCTTCTGGGATACCCAAATAGATGACATTGAGCTTATGCTCTAATGATAAGGTACTCTTTGGAGTCTTTGATTAGCCACAAAATTAGGAGTTTCCTCACACCCTCAAACTAAAACATTTTTAAAACTTGCCATTATGTTGTATGATCAAACCTTTAACAAAATAAAGCGTAGAAAAGGAGAAACCTGAGAAGGAATATGGCTAGTGAGCTGCAGAAGCCTCATAATGAAGGAATACAGAAGTGCAGGCTAGAGAAGCTGCAGGAGGTGCAGCTAGCAGGGAAGACCATCTGGCTGGCTCCATTGTCCTGAGGATGTCACTGTAGGACAGCAGCCAACAGTAATTTCTTGATGGATCAGCATCATTGTTAGGAACTTCAGGTATTAAATTGTGTTAAAGAAGATAGGAGTCTGCAATAACTTGGAACAGTTTTTCTAAGAACAAAACAAACATTATGATGCTTATGTTGGGAGACTCATGTGTTAGGCCGTCCTCTGAATGGCCACGACTTTGCTATAATTACTATTATTATTTATTTTTTTTTGGTAGTATTTCTATGCTAGAGAAGAGATTTCTTAATTTCTACTTTATAATAGAAAGCACATATCTTGTGTTTTTTTGCTTTGTAATTCGGAGAAAGGCAAGTTAATTTTGTATTTAAAGGGTATTTCTTAATTAGTATTTTTTAGCTATGTAAAAACCAGCATCTTTTTACTGCTTTCCAGTTGTTCCTGAAAACTAAAATGTTCTCTTGTTTTCCAGTTCAAATAATGTCTGCTTGTTCAGAATCCTTAGTTCACTGTCTTAACTCACTCTTGCTTTTGTAATAAAACCCTTCCATTTAAAATGAACAAGCATATCAACATAAAACATCTTCTGTAAGGTTCTATATTATGTGATTTGGGGGAGATTGCACATATTAAATGTGATCCCTGCCCTTTAGTATTTGTGATCTGAGAGGACGAGGTCCTGTTTTTGACTGTGTCCTGTCATCTTATTATTTTTTTAAGTAATCTCTGTATTCAACATAGGGCTTAAATTCATGACCTTGAGATTAAGAATTGCATGTTCAACCCACTGAGCCAGCCAAGTGCCCCTGTCGTGTTAATTGTAACAAGACGAGAACCTGGAACTGAGGTTCTCCTATCAGAGTGGAATGTTAGTTTAGCCTGACAAGTTGCCATTTGATGGGGGCCAATCATAAAGACCTGTTTTACTGCCTCCCCAAATCCAGAACTGATAAGGACAAGGGCCTAGTTGACTTATGGACATTATGATTTGTCAGCTAATAAGGTGCTGCCAGCCTGGGAAATGGAAGTAGAAACTTAATTGATTCTGCTCTGATGAGATCACATTAGCCAGACAGAATTTGTGCATATAGCCTCAAATGGGCCAGACTTCAGGGAGTGCATCTAACTTCGAAGACTATAAGTAGAACAGAAACCACATGGTAGGATAATACATTAGAGATAGGAAATAGTCACAACCAAATCATACTTAAGTATATAAAGAACTGTTACAAAAAAAAAAAAAAAAAAAGAACTGTTACATTGTGGTCTTATTTGTGCCAGACCAGAGCCAGGTTGACTAAGTTGGTGGAGTGCCAGGAGTTATCTTTCGGTCCTGTGCATGTAATAATGGCTTGGGTTGCATTTCAAGGTATAGTGAGTTCGCATGATTGGAGTTACTTGGACAAGGGTAGATAACTACTTGTCAGGCACTAAAGAGGAATACCTTCTTCTACATACCAAATATTTGTCTTTCATTTTATTTTGAAAAGTTTCTAACCTATGGGAAAGTTTCAAGAATAGGACATGAACATGTCCTCTATTTAGATTCACCAGTCACATCCTTTTATATGTTATTTAATGTTATTTATTAATTTTAGTTTTTTTGCAGGTTTGTAATTTACAGTCACTAATTCTTTAGCTCTAAATATTTCAATGTGTATCCTTTAAGAACAAGGATATCTTCTTATATAATCACACTAAAATGATCAATTTCAGAAAATACTAATATAATACATATAATTTATATTCAGATTTTTGTCAGTTGCCCAAATGTTCTTTGTAGAATTTCCCCTTCAATCCATAATCCAATCCAGAATCTCATTGTGTTGTCACATTACTTTAGTGCCCTTTATCTAGAATAATTCCTTAGCTTTTGTCTGTCATGATCTTGACCATTTTGAAGAAGGTGGATTGTAGAATTATTTGTAGATCTTTGTTTTTGTTTTTGTTTCGTTTTGTTTTGTTTTTGTTTTTTTTTTTTTTGCTTTTCATATAATTAGATTCAGGATACGGGTTTATGGCAGGAATGGAGAGGTTGTATCTTTCACCAGTGCATCACAGTAGGAGAATACATGATGTCATTTTGTTCTGTTACTGGTAATGTTATTTCTGATAACTCAGTGGTCCACAGTAAAGGTACTGCCCCTCCTTTATAAGTAATATTCTGTGGGGAGAAAATATAAATTTCCTGTTTACCAATAATCTTTTTATTTTTTTGACCAATCTTTTGATCAGTCATTTTAACATTCATAATTTCTGCCTTAAATCATTTATTACTATGGAGATTGCAAAATGGTGATTGCCTGTTGTTAATGAAGTACGTTTGCTAGGTTCTTGCCTGCATTTCAAGTATATTAAATGTATATGCACAGGTTAGGATTTGGGTGCCTTCCTCTGAGGTGGAGAGGGAGTCTGGGTGTGGAAATAAAAACGTGAGAATAGGAGATGATGGTACATTGGGAATGTTAGTCATTTCTTAAAGCTAAATTAGTTCCAGTTATTGCTGTGTTTAAGATTGCAATCACAGTGTTGTCCCACTCACTTGGTTCCCCAACCAGTGTTTTTGTCCATGACTTGACTTCAGCTAGGAAAACCTGAGAAATCTTTTATAGTTTTACTCCCTTGAAGCCTTTGCACAGGATTTTGTGACATGTTTTAAGTGAGATGACTGAGCCTTTTTATAAGATTGCTGCTTTTTTTTTTTTATAAGCCAGAACAGAATAAAAACCTATCAAAAAGAGACCTTATTGCATATTCCAGCCTCTTAAATTGGATTGCCAGTTGCTCTCTTTCCCTGTAAGTGTAATTTAAGAAGCACAGTAGTGATGAGAGCATGGTCTCTAGAAACAGCCTGCCCAGGTTCAAATCCCAGCTCCTCCATTTCCAGCTGTATGACCTTGGTTTAATTCCTTAACTTCGGACACCTGGGTAGCTTCAGTTGTGATCCTGGAGTCCTGGGATTGAGTTGCATGGGTCTCCCCACAGGGAGCCTGCTTCTCTCTAGGTTTCTGCCTCTCTCTGTGTGTCTCTCATGAATGAATGAATGAATGAATGAATAAATAAATAAAATCTTAAAAAAAAATTCCTTAACTTCTTAGTGCCTCAGTTTCTTCATGTGTACAATCAGGGTAATAGTAACACCTACTTCAAAGCATAGTTAGGATTTCATGAGTTAATATATTTTTTTCAAAATTTAATTTTAAAGTATAGTTGACCAACAATGTTCTGTTAGTTTCAGGTGTACAACATAGTGCTTCGACATAGTGCATATATGTTGCACAGGTGTTCACCATAAGTATAGTTATCATCTGTCACCATATAAGGTTATTACAGTAAGGACTGTATTCCATATGCTGTATTTTTTCATCTCTGTGACTTATTTTATAACCAGAAGTTATTTTTTAAAGTGCTTTGAATAGCACTTGGCATATAAGTGCTATAGAATTTGTTAAAATGTTATATTAGGTGGAAGTATAGAAGTATATATGAATCTACTTAGTTACACAGCTTGTATATCTTCCTACTGGTGCTATTTCTTACTGTTACTTTTCAGATTCTAAGGTTCTGGAAGGTATGAATGCTAGTCCTCAATATATCTACCTTTCCAAGGCAGATCTGTAATAGTATTTCAGCATGCAAAAGTAAGTCATAATTATTTGTGATGGGTATTGTAGTAAGATACTTAAAGTCCTCTGAATTGAAAATATAACATCGTCTAAAGCTGAAAGAAGTTGAACTCTGCTATCTGAAATGTAAGGCATTAAGGATAACGATAAAGTCTTTAAATGCATTTGAATTCTAATTCAGAACATTGTGACTTCCCCCTCCATTGATCGTTCATTCATATATCTTTGTAATGATTTTGCTAAAGGATTCTAACTGTACTTTCCTTTTGCAGCTGTAGAAAGGACTCAACAAAGAAAGCTTGAAGAAGAACTTTTGGCAGCAGCAAGAGAGGGCAGAACAGCAGAACTCATAGCTCTGGTAAAACAGCAGCAACTATGTGTATTAGTTCTTTACCCTCCAGGAAGATTTTGACTTAATGTTAACTTCATGACTTAGTCCAGTTGTGGGACCAAAATCCTGGAGGTTATAATAGTTATAATAATAGTATAAAAATCCTTAAATATCCGAAACCACTTGGCATAATTATAGCTTAAGCAGGATATATTGTAATGATTATATTTTTCTCTGAATTTCTGATTTAACCCCCACCGCCTACTGAAAACTTGGTGGATTAAGAAACTGATTTTTCAAGGCAGATACTTAATGTAAGGATAATTTTTTTCCAGAATAAGCCAATTTAAAATCGAAACAAAATGTAGGATCCAAGAAAGGAACAAGTTTCTCTAATTTTGATAAGCAGTAATTTCTGAAAGTTAAGCTATACTTTTAGAAAGTAACATACACAGAAGAGACAATATTTGGGAATTTTATATCATGTTAGAATAGACTGAAAACTTTACCCATTTCTTTTTTTCCTTTTGAAGACCTACTTTCCAGTTTCCATTTTCCACTTAGTCTCATTAAACATGAAACCAAATTTGTTCTAAATTCAAGACTGAAGCATTGCCATTTGCTTTAAAGTTATTTCAGCTCATTTGAAAAGGCCTCTTTGGTTTCCAAGTAAAGTGCCTAAAACATTTTTTAAGCTTTGTGAAATGGAGACTATATAAAGAAGTTCTTGAAGCAGTCAGTTGGGAACAACAAATTCTATAGAACTTTAACATTTAACGCACTTAACGTTTATGGTTTTAACTCTTCTGAATGACTGTCTATGGTAGGCTGCTTTGTACTTCTGTCCCAAGTGTGAGTCACAAGACTGGTAGAAGCGAGCACATCTAAGTGAAATCTCAGTGTGCAAGGGTGGGTGGGGTGGCTTTGGTGTAGTGTGTGGTGTCTGTTGTCAGGGGAATGTGGGACCTGAGATCTCCTGGCAACTTGAGGACAAACGTGGAGAGAGATGTGGACTCACTGGTTTAGTGGGCAAGAAGCTCTTGACTTCCTAGAGCTATGGTCTTCATCAGGTCTGTAGTTGGAGCGTCCACCAGATCATTCAGTAACACCTTAATGTGCTTTATAGGAGAAAGTCTATATTTGACATGTAATTCTGCATTGCTTTTTTTTTCTTCATTTGTTAGCTCAACAGGCCTAATCCTCCTGATGTTAATTGTTCGGATCAGTTAGGAAATACACCCTTGCATTGTGCAGCTTACCGTGCTCATAAGCAGTGTGCCTTAAAACTTCTAAAAAGTGGAGCTGACCCAAATCTGAAGAACAAAAATGGTAAGCATGTCAGTAAAAGCCTTTGTTGGTCATTTTGAAGCTATAAAAATAAGTCAGTGCCATATAAAATTGCTTTGTTTTAGTATCCAGCCTTTGTTAAACTCTATGGCCCTTACTTAATTTTGAAGTCGAGGCATTCACACACACACACAAAAATAAACTAATTTCCTTCCTAGTTTGAGTTAACTCTTTAGTAATACCTACTCCATAGAAGGCAGTAGATTAAGATAGAGTTCCACCCTTGAGAGAAAAAAAATACAGTTGATTCTCATTATTTAAGGTAGTTATGTTCTGCCAATTGTTGTGAACAGAGAATTAACGAATACTGAGCCATTCCTCCTAAGGAAAATACAGAGTTAGGTTCCTGAGAGGCTCTGGTCACAACATTTTTATATTGATTAGTACATAACCTTGTTTTGTATGTATTACTATTAATAACATCTTATTTAACATGTATTGTTAATTCATGAACGTGGGAGCTTTTGCCAACAGCACTATCACTCATGCCTGGGCAGAGTTAGTCTGATACAATATATTGTCCATAAAGCACATCGCAGCCCTCTTATAATTAGGAACACTAGATAACAATTCAATGCCATATTTGGTGGCCAGTTTCAACAGCAAAACAAAAAGCAAAAATATTGAAAACGCGGCATTAGGTAGACTGTGATGGGGAAAGTTGTTTACTGTGTGAGAACTGAAACAAGAAGGCAGAGTGTAACCTTGTTCTTTACCACTTTGGACTTGCCTGTGAATGACCAAGAAATTGTAGTAAGTTGATTTTAGGGTTACAAATTTTAGAAATAGGCACATCTGCAAGTATGGAATGTATAAGTAATGAGTTTCAACTCTACATGCATGACAGTATCAGAGATGGGATCAGATAACCACAAGAGAAGCTACTACAGGTGTCTTGGGTATTCAGAGGGAGAACATTGCATTAGTGCCATTACCATTTTTTTAGGATGCCTCCCTCTGCCTAGCATCATTAGGACCTGACTTGGCAGTGGTCCACCACAACCCTCTTTTCACCTCCATGATTGTCAAAATTATACTCCATGGTAATTGTTGGCATATGTTAACGCATCCCATGAGACTGGATTCCTAAAGGCAGGGCTAATACTTCACTGTCTGGTTTAGCTGCGACCTAGAGTAATGTATAGCATGTGACACCTTCTACATGTTGCATGTTTGTTAAAGATTTGAGTAATTAGAAATGGCTTCATGAAGGAATAGATACTTAATATGGACTGAAGTCCTTGTAGGATTAAAAAAAAATCCTCTCTAAATACTTGTATCTCTAACAAAAGGCCCTATTCATATATATTTTTTTCTTTTCAAATATAAATGGATACCTATGTGGCTTAGTGGTTGAGTGTTTGCCTTTGGCTCAGGGCATCCTAGGTTCCTAGGATCGAATTCTGCATTGGGCTCCCTGCAGGGAGCCTGCTTCTCCCTCTGCCTATGTCTCTGCCACACTCTCTGTGTTTCTCATGAATAAATAAATAAAATCTTTAAAAAAATCATTAAATTTTGGAAAGGGTATTCAAAGCAGAGTGAAGATTATAACAAAGTCATTAAGGTAAAAAATTCAAGTTAACGTTTAGATGACATCCTCAGTTTAGCACATCCACACACATGAAGAGGAGAACTACTTGGTAATCCTATGCATGCAGATTAGGCTTGCATGGTGGAAAGCCTTATTATATGCCAGATCATTTTACCTCTTAATTTGGAAGTTCAGGGGACCATGATAAGGAAATAGAGGAGTAGTGGAGAGATAAAATACTTTTTTTTTTTTTAAGTTTTTAAAAAATAAGGACCATATTGACCTGGTCTTAGGTGAGAGGTAGTTAGGGCCTGAACTTTTATTGACCTCAATAGGAGTAGAAAGGAAAAAAGAAAATTGAATTCTCTGCTCCCCTCTCTTCCTTTGGCCCTTATACTATAGACTGGCATTATCCAGTAGGTATATAACAAGAGCCACATACATAATCTTAAGTTTTCTAGTAACCACATTTAAAAAGTAAAAAATGATGAAATTAGTTTTAATGTGCTTTATTTAAAACAGTATATCCAAAAAACCATGTGAACATGTAATCAGTGAAAAATAGATTTTTACATCCCCTTTTTAATACTAAGTCTTTGAAATCTGGTGTGTTATTTTACACTTAACAGCACATCTTAGTTTGAGCTAGCCATATCTCAAACCACTGCATAACTATATGTGGTTAGTGTCCACTATATTGGACATAACAGTTCTAGACATACCAAACTATTTGAGTCTATGGTTAACCATGTTTTCCTTACCATGTGTGTGCTCTTCTCCCTGCCAGAAATGCATTTTTCCTGCTTGTATATTTGATAAACTCTAGTCTCACTTTAAGAGTTAGCTCAAATTGTCTTCCCCAGAGAGGCTTTCCCTGTATCTGTAGGATAAATATAGGTTCTTCCTGTAATAAAAGAAGAGAAACCAGGCAATAGAGAAGGGAAAGCACTCAGGAGATGTGAGGGAAATACCAGTTCTGTGGAAGTCAAAGGAAGAGATAGAATGTGGAGTTAAGGGAAGGGTGTATTTGTTGTCATGTGCAACTTAGTTACTACAGGTGTCTTGGGTATTCAGACTGAAAAAGATAAACATTTAGACAAGGCTGTGGAATTGAGTGACTCAGTGCCCAAAGGTCCTTTCTGAAAGGGTAGTGTCCACTGGGTAGTTGAGCAACAGCTAGGTTAGAGGTAAGGATTGAGTAGGCAGTGAGGAAGCTAAGGCAGCACTACGAACAGTATTTACGAACAGAAGGAATGGTTTCATGGCCAAGAGGAAGATTTTTTAGGCAGAGCGATTTCAGCATGTTGTTAGAGGACTAATGTAATAGAAAAAGAGCTTGATGATTTAATTGTGACAGTAAGAAAATGTAACTTTAAAAAATGCAATGCTTTGGTAACAGCAGAAAAAGGAACATGTTCCAATTGAAGGACATAAAAGAAGACCTAAAAATGGAGAGACCTACCATGTTCTTGGTGGGAAAAACTCAGCATTAAAAAGCTAACAGTTCTCTCCAAATTAATTCAGAGCAATCCCACGCAGAATCCTCAAAGGGTTTTCATAGGACTTGACTACCTACCTTTCATTTATATAGAAGAGTCCAGGGCAATGAATTTTAAAATGGAAGAGAAGCAGAGGGGTTTGTCCTGCTGGATAAAAAGACTAATTTTGAACCTATGAGAAGTAACACATTCCTTTATTTAACAAATATGTATTGTTTATGTGCTAGATACTATTCTAGGGACTAGGGATCTAGAGCAGTGGGGGGAGAAAAGCAAATTCCTGCTTTCTGGGAGCTTACATTCTAATAGGAAAGGGCCAATTAAAAGCAAAAATTATATCAGATGAGATTTGTGCTAGGAGAGGGGAAAAAGGCAGAGAATGGAGGGGGGCAGGAATTAGAAGTGTGTTGGGTGTGAGGCGTCTGGATGGCTCACAGGTTGAGCATCTGGCATGATCCTGGGTCCAGGGATCCAGTCCCATGTTGGGCTCCCTGCAAGGAGCCCGCTTCTCTCTCTGCCTCTCTCTGTCTCTCATGAATAAATAAAATCTTTTTTAAAAAGTGTATTGGGTTTATAGAGGGTTGCTACTTTGTGAAAGGTGGCAGGAAAAGCTCTGTGAGAACAGTAAGACTTGAAGTGAGGGGAACAAGCAGTGTCAATATCTGGGCATTGAGGATGGCCATAGGCAGTGGACATGAGGAGTATATGTGATGTGTGTCATGAAAAGCAAGGAGACTAGTATGTCCAGAGTAGCGAGGAGGAGAGTGGTCAGAGGAGGAGGTTAGAGAGGCAGTGGGAACTGGAAGATGAAAGGCTTTGAGGGTTAAGAATTGTGGCTCCTACTCTTTGTGAGATGGGAAGATGTGGCAGGGTTTAGAATGCAGCAATGATGTGATCAGACTTAGATTCTAAAAAATGATCATTGATTGTTTTCAGAATAGATCCTAGGGAGACAAGGAGGAAAAAGGGAAGCAGTTAGGCTATTGGAATAATCAGGTCAGAGAGGATATTGGCTTGGATCAAGATAGCTGCCATACAAATGTTTGTAAGTGGTTGGATAATAAATATATATATATAATATATATATTAATTATAATATGTGTATTTTGAAGGCAGAGTGGTCAGGATTTTCTGATGGCTTGGGTATGTGAGATATGAGAAAGACAGGAATCAAGGGTGACTTTACAGTCTTCTAGTTGAGGACCTGGAAAAATGGAATTTCCAGTTACTGAGAAGGTAAGAGTGGAGAGTAGGGTAGACTAACAATGGCTGGAATTAGAAGTTTGGTTTTTAAGCTCTTTAAAATTTGAAATACTACTCTACAATCTAAGTAAGACATCAGAAGTAGAAGTTTGTGCTTAGGAGAGAGAGCTCTCTCAAAATTTGGGAACTGTCAGCATACAGAGTTAGTAATGGAATGGATATCACTTAGATCTTGATATTAGGGTAGATGAAGATGAACAGATGGTTTGGAAATTAAACATGTATATGTGGGAGCTTGGTAGAAGACAAAGGTAGCATGAAGAGTGGATGAGGAAAGAACTAAGTAAATAATGCTGGGGCAGTTAGCTGTCTACATAGTAATAGGTGATTTTAGATTCCCATCATCTATTGGATACTAAATTCCAGCTAGTTTAAACCTAGTCTACTGCAGCCAAGAAAAAGAAAACGCATCCAAATTGATAAGGAAGAAGTCAAATTTTCACTATTTGCAGATGACATACTATACATACTAACTCTAAAGAATTTACCAGAAAACTACTGACACGGATAAATGATTCAGTAAAGGTGCAGGATACAAAATTAATATACATAAATCTATTACATTTCTATACACTAATAATGAAGAAGCAGAGAAATTAAGAAAACAGTTCCATTTATAATTGCACCAAAAATTATAAAATTCCTGGGAATAAACTTAACCAAGGAGGTTACTTCAAAAACTAAAACACCAATGAGAAAGAGCTAAAGATGGCACAAATGGAAAGATATTCCATACTCTTAGATTAGAACTAATATCAAAATATATATACTACCCAAAGCAATCTACAGATTTAATGCAATCTCTATCAAAATAACAACATCAACATTTTGGGTCACCTGGGTGGCTCAGTCAGTTAAACTTCTGTCTCTTTTTACTTATTAGAGAGCAAGAGCATGTGTGAGTGGGGGGAGGGGCAGAGGGGAAGACTGATGCAGGGTCAGATCATATGACCCTGAGATTTTTTTTTTTTTTTTTTTTTTTTTGACCCTGAGATTTTGACAGGAGCTGAAACCAAGAGTAAGACACTTAAACAACCAACCCACCTAAGCACCCTGCGTCTGTCTCTTGACTTCAGTTCAGATCATGGTCTCAGGGTTGTGAGATCAAGCCCTGCATCGATCTCTGTATGCGGTCTCTGCACGGGGCATGGAGCCTGTATAAGATTCCCTCTCCTCCTGCCCCTCCCCTGTGCCCCTTCTAAAATAGAACAAATAATTCTAAAATTTGTATGAAATCACGAAAGACCCTAAAAAAGCCAAAGCAATCTGGAGAAAGAAGAAAAAAATTTTAGGTATCACAATTCCAGATTTCAAGATCTACCACAAAGTTCTAGCGATCAAAGCAGTATGATAATGGCACAAAAATAGACACAGGTATCAGTGGAACAGCATAGAGAGCCCAGAAATAAACCCATACTTCTGTGGTCAGTCTTTGATAAAGGAGGCACAAAATGGGGAAAAGGTATCTGGAATATATACAGAACCATTAAAACTCAGTGGTAAGAGAATTCAATTTCAAAAAGGTTCAGACACTCCTTGAAAAATCTATGGATGGCAGAAAAGCATATGACTAAAGACTTCACATAGAAGTATAAACCTAAAATAAAACACATTCACATGAAAAAAACATTCATATAAACACCAGTGGGTATGTACTATGTTGTTTATTTCAGCTCCTTAAAATAGTAAAAACGTGGAGATAAGTCTGAGTACTTAAGTAAACTGGTTTGATTTGATACAGCAGTACTAAAATAAGATGGGAGCTACGTATATATTGTTGTGGCTAAAGGAAAACTGTTGAATAAAGAAAGTAGCAGGAATGATAGATACAACATACTCTTACAAATAATACATTAAAATCATATTTAACATTTAAAAGCACTTTATGGCTACATTTCCCTATAATGAAAGTAGAAAGATATGCCTTTAAGATTTAAAGATGTGCATTTAAGGTTTAAGAATCATGAAAAACAAAATAATAAAACTGGAAAAAATTGATTACCTTTTAAAAATCAATAGTCATTTTACAGAATGATTTTACATTGAAGGGTAAACTTTTAAGTTTTTATTTTTTAGTTTTTTAGAAAGATTTTATTTATTCATGAGAAACAGAGAGAGGGAGGCAGAGACATAGACAGAAGGAGACGCAGTCTCCCCGCAAGGAGCATGATGTGGGACTCTATCCCAGGACCCTGGAGTCACCACCTGAGCCAAAGACAGATGCTCAACCACTGAGTCACTTAGGTGCCCCTTATTCCACTTAACATATAGTGTACAATTAGTTTCAGGTGTATAGTATAGTGATGCAACACTTCCAGAGAACACCTGGTGTTCATCACAGGTGCATTCCTTAATCCCCACCTCCCTTCTGATAACCATCAGTTCTCTATAGTTAAGAGTCTGTTTCTTGGTTTACTTCTTTTTTTCTGCCTTTGCATGTTTAATTTACTGCTTAAATTCCCTATATGAATGAAGTTATATGGTATATGTCTTTTCCTGACTTAACTTCACTTAATGTATGTCCTTGCAAATGCCAAGCTTTCATTTTTTATGGCTGAGTAATATTCCATTGTGTGTATGTATTTGTATATCCCACATCTGCTTTATCCATTCATCAGTGGATACGTGGGCTGTTTCCACAGTTCGGCTGTTGTAGATAATGCTGCTCTAAACATTGAGGTGCATGTATCCCTTTGAATTAGTATTTTTTTTTTGAGTAAATACCTACTAGTGCAATTGCTGGTTGATAGCATAATTCTATTTTTAACTTTTTTTTTAAGATTTTATTTATTCATGATAGACATAGGGAGAGGGAGAGGCAGAGAGGCAGAGGTAGAGACACAGGCAGAAGGAGAAGCAGGCTCCAAACTAGGATCCCGAAGTGATATTCGATCCCGGGACTCCAGGATCATGCCCTGGGCCAAAGGCAGGTGCTGAACCGCTGAGCCACCCAGGGATCCCCTATTTTTAACTTTTTGTGCAACATCCATACTGTTTTCCAGAGTGGCTGCACTAGTTTTCATTCCCACCAACATTGTAGGAAGGTTCCTCTTTCTCCACATCCTTGCCAACACCTGTTGTTTTTTTCTGTTGTTTTAGCCATTCTGATAGATGTAAGGTGATGTATCATTGTAGTTTTGATTTGCGTTTTCCTGATTAGTGATGTTGAACATCTTGTCATGTGCCTATTGGCCATTTCTCTTTTGGAGAAATGTCTGGTCACATCTTCTACCATTTTTGCATTGGATTATCATCTTTTGGATGTTGAGTTTTATAAGTTCTGTGTATATTTTGGACACTAACTCTTTATCAGATATGACATTTGCAAATACTTCCATTCTGTAGGTTGCCTTTTAGTTTTACTATTTCCTTTGCTGTGCAGAAGCTTTTTATTTTGATATAGTCCCATTAGTTTATTTTTGCTTTTGTTTTTCCTTGCCTCAGGACATTACCTAGAAAGAAGTTACTGTGACTGATGTCAGAGAACTTAACTGCCTGTGCTCTCTTCTAGAATTTTTATAGTTTCAGAAGTCTTTAATTCACTTTGAGTTTATTTTTGTGTATGTTGTAGAAAGTGGTCCAGTTTCATTCTTTTGCATGTTTCTGTCCGGTTTTTCCAATACCATTTGTTGGAGAGACATTCTTTTTCCCATTGTATAGCCTTTCCTGGTTTGTTGAAATTAATTGACTCTATAATTGTGAGTTCATTTCTGGGTTTTCTATTCTGTTCTCTTGATCTATGTGACTGTTTTTGTGTCAGTACCATACTGTTTTGATTACTCCATCATTGTAACTTGAAGTCCAGAATTGTGATGCCTCCAGTTTTTTCTTTTTCAGTGTTGCTTTGCCTATTCAGGATCTTTTGTGGTTCCATACAAATCTTCGGATTATTTGTTCTAGCTCTGTGAAAAATGCTATTGGTATTTTGACAGAGATTGCATTAAATGTGTAGATTGCTTTGGATAGTACAGACATTTTAGCAATATTCTTCAATCCATGAACACAAATATCTATGCATTTTTTTGTGTCATCTTCAGTTTCTTTCATCAGTGTTGTATAGTTTTCAGAGTACAGGTCTTTTACTTCTTTGGTTAGGTTTATTCCTAGATATCTTACTGCTTTTGGTGCAATTGTAAATGAGAGTGAATCCTTAATTTCTCTTCCTGCTGCTTCATTATGGGTGTATAGAAATATAACAAATTTCTGTATGTCGATTTTTATATCCTGCAGCCTTATTGAATTTATCAATTCTGGCAGTTTTTTGTTAGAGTCTTTAGGGTGTTACATATTTAGTATCATTTCATCTGTAAATAGTGAAAGTTTGACTTCTTCCTTGCCAATTTGGATACCTTTTGTTTTTGTTGTCTGAGTGCTGCGGCCAGGACTTCTAGGACTATGTAAGTAAAAGTTGTGAGAATGAACATCCCTATTTTGCTCCTGACCATCATGAAAAGCTCTCAATTTTTCCCTATTTAGGATGATATTAGCTGTGAGTTTTTCATATATGGTCTTATGTTGAGTCATGTTGCCTCTAAACCTACTTTGTTGAGGTTTTTTTCTCATGGGTGGATGTTTTACCTTGTCAAATGCTCTTTCTACATCTACTGAAATGATCACATGGTTATTCTCCTTTCTTGTATTAATGTGATAGATTATGTTGACTGATTTGCAAATATTGAGCTACTCTTGTAATCCAGGAGTAAATTCCACTTGCTCATAGTGAATGATTTTCTTAAAATATAAGATTCAGTTTGCTAGTATTTTATTGAGCATTTTTATATCTATGTTCATCGGGGATATTAGCCTCTAGGTTGTCTTTCTTTAGTGGTGTCTTTATCTGGTTGTGGTATCAGGGTAACATTGGCCTCGTAGAATGAATTTGGAAATTTTCCTTCCATTTCTATTTTTTGGAATAGTTTGACAAGAGTAGATAATAACTCTTTAAATGTTTTGTAGAATTCCCTTGTGAAGCTCTCTGGTCCTGGACTTCTGTTTGTTGGGAGATTTTTGATTACTGATTCAATTTCTTTGCTGCTTATCAGTCTGTTCAAGTTTTCTTTTTCTTACTGTTTCACTTTTGGTAATTTATATGTTTCTAGGAATTTATCCATGTCTTGTACATTGTCCAGTTTGTTGGCATATAGTTTTCCATAATCTCATAATTTCTTTGGTGGTGGTTGTTATTTCTCTTCTCATTTGTGATTTTATTTGGTTCCTTTCTCTTTCTTTGTGATAAGTCTGGCTAGAGGTTTATCTTATTTTTCCAAAGAGCCAGCCTCATTTCACTGATTTGTTATATTGTTTTTAAAATTTCTGTATCATTTATTTATGCTCTAATTCTTATTATTTTCTTACTTTTGCTGGCTTTAGGCTTTGTTCTTTTTCCAGCTTCTTTAGGTGTAAGGCTAGATTGTTTATTATTTTTATTTTTATTATTTTTTGAGGTAGACATGTATTGCTATATAAATCCCTCTTAGGACCACTTTTGCTGCATCCCAAAGGTTTTGGACTGTTGTGTTTTCATTTTGTATGTTTCCATGTATTTTTAAAATTTCTTCTTTGATTTCCTGATGGATCCATTCATTATTTAGTAGCATGTTGTTTAACCTTCATGTATTTGTGATCTTTCCAGACTTTTTCTGAAGGGTAAACTTGTAAAAGTAATGGAAAGGGTGGGTACAGATACCTGGAGAGGATTTCCCTAGCAGGGCTCTATGAACTACAGAGCAATGGGAACACCTGTGTTACATAATTTAAATTTTATCCACTAATTATTAAGAACTAAAGTTATTTTCTTGGGAATTAAGCAAAGGAATCCTAGAAATGCTAGAAGAGTCAGAAACTGAAAATTAATGTTAACAGTATGATTCCTAGTGTCTTCACCAATTTCCCAAAGACTTGGATAGTTTTTCTATGTGGTGGTTTGTAATGTTCTTCCTTCAAAATTTAGATTCAAGGGACACCTGGGTCGCTCAGTGGTTGAGCTTCTGCCTTTGGTTTGGGTCGTGTTCCCAGGGTCCTGGGATCAAGTTCCGCATGGGGCTCCCTTGCAGAGAGCCTGCTTCTCCCTCTGCCTATGTCTCTACCTCTCTCTCTGTGTCTCTCATGAATAAATAAATAAAATTTTTTTAAAAAATGAAGATTCAAAAAGCATTCCAATGTAACAAGAATTATAATAGTCCCATGCAAATATCAGTCTAAACTGAAGTAATATCCCTGTAAACATCAAAAATTTGATTATTGGTGTTTAAATATGCTTTTACCCTATGGTTCATATTAGTAATCAAAGTTAAACATTCTCGTTAAAGTTTTTTACTTCATTTTTTAAAGACTTTATTACTTGAGAGAGCACATGCATGAGCAGGGGGGTGCAGGGCAGAGGGAGAAGCAGACTCCCTACTGAGCAGGGCACTCATTGCGGGGACCCCAGGATCATGACCTGAGCCAATGACAGATGCTTAACCAACTGAGTCCCCCAGGCACCCTATTAAAGTGTTCTTGATAAAAATCAAGATGATACCTTCTGAGAAAGTTTTCTTTTAAAGTCATATTGTCTGCATTATAGAAAGTTTTAAAAATTGATTTAAAATATTATTTAAATCTTTGTTTCTTTGGCATATTGTACAACTTTTTCATTTTCATACCTATTTTAGAACAGTTTTTTAAAAATTGCAAAACTAATGCTTATGCTCAAAATGAGGGAAATGAAGGCACCAACAAAGTGGAATCACCTATGACCCAAATATCCATAAAGATTTAGCTTTTAGTTGTTAATTATTCTTTGGTAGATCAAACTTTTTAAAAGTTTAAAATAATAGGGGTGCCTAGGCAGCCTAGCCAGTTGGGCATCTGACTCTTGATGTCAGCTCATATCCATCCGATCTCCGGATCGTGGGTTCAAGTCCCACAGTGGGGTCTGCACTGGGTTTGAAGCCTACTTAAAAAAAAATTTTTTTAATTTAAAATAATAAATACCAACTTAGGAGAATAGGCAAAAGAAGATCATATATTATTAATATCAAAATACAGAGGTATCTGATGATATTACAAAGCAGGCATCAGAAGGCATGGAATCAGGAACCAGAAGCTGTTAGGAATCAAGAAGGCTGCCACTCATTGTATGTGTATCTTTCTCTGACTTCTTGGTCTCTCATTTCTTTTAGCAGATCAGTTTTCCAGTGTATGCACTGGAAGATGGCTGCCCTGAACTGCAGTTAGTAAACCAGGATCTCCTAACCTCAATTGTAAATTTCAGTGGGAGATAATCCTGTGGCACCCACTGTCTTAGGCGCCTGCCTCTGCTACATTCAGCTGGAGCTCTGGGGGCAGGGCCTTATGGTGCAAACATAGCTGCTAAGGCCTCAGACAATGTGTGAAAGAGTGAGGGCTGGCAAATGCCTCAGAAAGTGTCTACTCTTTTTGTGTTATGGCTTGTAAATAGAGTTGACATATTCAAATATCAACAGTTTTTCCATATTGTCTCCAGAAGCATAGCCTTCATGGCTCACCTTCTGAATAGTATGTCATGTGGATATGTTTATCACCCCAAACTGTTGTACGTATGAATGATATGTACAATTATCTGTTTTTCTACCACTAAGTTTTCCCAGTCTTTTTTTTCCCTTTCATTCAACATTGTATTTTCATCCTAATTTGTTGATCCTCTTCTTTGATTTCTTTGGGCACTTATAGACTTAAGTAGAGATTTGGTAAATATTTGATTGTTTTCTCCCAGCTTATCTATAATTACTTTCATTCATTTTTTTTTTTAATTTTTATTTATTTATGATGGTCACAGAGAGAGCAAGAGAGAGGCAGAGACACAGGCAGAGGGAGAAGCAGGCTCCATGCACCGGGAGCCCGACGTGGGATTCGATCCCGGGTCTCCAGGATCGCGCCCTGGGCCAAAGGCAGGCGCTAAACCGCTGCGCCACCCAGGGATCCCACTTTCATTCATTAAGCAAATGCTGAGCCTCTGCTGTGTGCCAAGAACTATTGTAGGTGTTGGAAATCCAAGAGTGAACAAAACCCGAGAGTCCCCACACTCTCAGCTTATGTCCTAGTGGGAGGAGATAGAAAAATGTAAACACATATGCAATGTCAGGTGGTGAGGTGCAGAAAAATAAAACCGAATGAAGGGGATAGAGAGTGATGGTGTGGGGGAGGGGGCTGTTGGAAAAGGTGTGAGAGAAGGCTTCTTTGAGCACAGAGCTGAGTTAAGGAGTGAGGCCTGAGGCTTTCTGGCAGAAGAACATTGAAAACCAAGGGCAAGCAAGTATAAAAACTCTGGGGTGGGAGAGCAGTGGCATATTTGAAGAAGAAAGCTGTTAGGATGCCTAGAGCAAGGCAAGTGGGGAAGAGGAGTAAAGTCAGGAGTGTTAGCTGGAGACCCAGCCTTGTTTGTGGGTGTGGTTGCAGGGTTTTAAGTCGGCAAGGGCTGTATGGGGCAGTGTTAGGATGTGAGACTATTGGATTGCTAATCACTTTATACCTTGAATCAAGTAGTCTTTCCTTTTCCATTGTTTTTTTGACTTTCTCCTACATTTTAAGAATTTCTGTTCTGTTTTCTTTCATTGCTTCATCTGTCTCTTGCAAGTATCTCACTTTTTAATTATTGTTTTTGTAATGTGTTGATATCTGATAAGGTTTCTCTTTTTTGAGGATTGTTTTTGATATTCTTTTTTTTTTTGTCTTTGATATTCTTATCTGTTTATTCTCCCAGATGGCATTTAAATAATATTTTTAGGTTCTTAGTAAAAATACTGTTGGTATATTATTGAAATCACATTCTGTATAAGTTCCTTTGCGGAATATTGACATTTTTATTTAGTGTTCTCACTAAAGGACAGATTTATATCATAGAAAAATTTAAATATTGGATCATTCCTGGTTTTATTTTGTTGTGATTGATAATAGATGATGTGCAATTTTGAAATGACTGGCTGGTTATGGTGCTTATCTGGGTAAGGAGCTATTTCATTCAGTTCAAAAAGCATTTAATTCTTACTGTGTGTCAGGCACTTTAGGCATTGAATCTAGAAATGAAGGCTCAGTCCTGGGATTTCAGCTAAGTTGGCCGGAGTTCAGAATTTATTTTTGGTGTTAGGGCAGAATTTTGTGAAAGAAATCATTGTCATCCTCCTCTTCACCTAAAGGAATAATTTCTCAAAAGTGCTCTGTATATAGAATAAAAATAACAGTTGGCAGGTGTTTTTATAATACCTCTTTCTATATGCTAGCTAGAAAACTTAAAGTGGCTATTAATTTCCCAGTTAACACTTTAAAAAGTTTTTTCCCCACTAAAGTAATATATAACCAGTTCACATTTTTACCTATTAGAAGTCCTATAAATCTACCTCTAAAATCTGAAACCCATGAACTTATCTCCATATTTTCCACTCTCTTCATTTTATATACGACTAATTCTCTAGTCCAAACCACTATTCTCTTTCACCTGAACTATTGATACTGCTTTGTTAACTATTCTCCCTGCTTTTCTCTTACAACATTTATAAGGCATTTTCCACACTGTAGCCACAGGGATCTTTTTAAAAAAAAAACAAAAAACTTTATTTATGGAAGTTATCAAAACTTAAAAAATAGAATAGTGTAATTAATATCCTCATCACTCTCTTTCAGACATTCTCAATACTAGCTACTCTCCAGTTATTGTAACTTTGTGTATAAATATTTCAGTATTAGGGCACCTGGCTGGCACAGTCAGTAGAGCATGTAACTCTTGATCCTCAGGTTTTGAGTTCAAGCTCTATGCTGGGTGTAAAGATTACTTAAAATCTTTAAAAAGTATATTTTAGCATATTTATAAAAGGGCTTTTTTTAAAAAAGATTTTATTTTATTTATTCATAGAGATGCAAAGAGAGAGAGAGAGAGAGAGAGAGGCAGAGACACAGGCAGAGGGAGAAGCAGGCTCCATGCAAAGAGCCCGACATGGGACTCGATCCAGGGTCTCCAGATCACACCCTGGGCTGCAGGCGGCGCTAAACCGCTGCGCCACCGGGGCTGCCCTATAAAAGGGCTTTTTAAAAAATATAACTACATGATGGTTGCACAGCTCTGAATATACAGAAAACCATTGATTTGTATATTTTATTTTTTTATTATTTTTTAAAAATTTTTAAAAATTTATTTATGATAGTCACACAGAGAGCGAGAGAGAGGCAGGCAGAGACATAGGCAGAGGGAGAAGCAGGCTCCATGCACCAGGAGCCCGATGTGGGACTCGATCCCGGGTCTCCAGGATCGTGCCCTGGGCCAAAGGCAGGCGCCAAACCGCTGCGCCATCCAGGGTTCCCCTGATTTGTATATTTTAAATGGGTGAATTATATGGTATGTAAAAAATACCTCAACAAAGCCGTTAAAAAAACAGCCACAATAACATTATCTTCTTAGTAACAATTTTACAAAATCACCAAATAGTCAAAGTTCACATTTCCCCTATTATCTAAATATGTTTAAAACTGTCAAAGTGTTAAAAAAAAATCAGTCCGGTCATGTTACTCTTTTTCTTAAAACCCCGTTCAGTGGCTTTTTATCATATTTAAAATAACCTAAATCCCTGTACTGACTCTGACTCAAAGATCTGACCTACAAAGCCCTGACCTCATATGGCTTCTTTCTACCTTTTTTCAGTCTCTCTTGCCCACTAAATTGTTTCTGCCTTAAATGCTGTTCCATCTGCTAGAATGCCCTTCCCCTATATTTTCTCAAGGCCAGATCCTTCCTTTCAATTTAAACACCTTTTCCTCAGAAAGGCCTACCTTGATCAGTTGCCCAGTCTCCAGTCTAAAGTGATATCCTAATCCTTCTCTATCTTATCACTCACTTAAGTATCAGCATAGCATGGTTTATTATCTACCCTGTAATGTTTTTTTAGAGATATATTTTATTTTTTATTTTTAAAGATTTTATTTATGAGAGAGAGAGAGAGAGAGAGGCGCAGAGACACAGGCAGAGGGAGAAGCAGGCCCCATGCAGGGAGCCTGATGTGGGACACCATCTTGGGAACCCAGGATCACACCCGCTGGGTTGAAGGCAGGCGCTAAAGTGCTGAGCCACCCAGGGATCCCAGGTTTATTTATTTTAGAGAAAGAATTTCAGACTCCCTGCTGAGCACAGACCTTGGCATGGAGCTTGATCCTAGGACCCTCAGATTGTGACCTGAGCCGAAATCAAGAGCTGGATGCCTAACCAACTGAGCCACACAAGTGCCCCTCTGCTATGTACTTTTTATTAATGTACTGTCTTTTTTCCTTTTTTCTGTGCTTTCCCTCCCTCCTCCTTTTTTGTCATGTTCACTGCTGCATTTCCAGTGCCTAAAATATTAATTGCTAATAAACCCTCATTAGGAGAAATTCATACAAAAACTGCCTAACATCATATATTAGTTGTTTGGTATTTATAAAAAGGTTCTTTGATCAGACATCAAAAAAGAATGAAATCTTGCCATTTGTAACATCATGGATGGAACTAGAGTGTATTATATTAAATGAAGTTATTCAGAGAAAGAAAAATATGATTTCATTCATATGTGGTATTTAAGAAAAAAACAAAAACAAAAACAGATGATCTTAGGGGAAGGGAAGGAAAAATAAGAGAAAAATAGGGAGGCAAACCGGAAGAGACTCTTAACTATAGAGAACAAACTGAGGGTTGCTGGAGGGGAGGGGGGGGGTGGGTGGGTGGGTGATGGGCTAGATGGATGATGGGCATTGAGGAGGGCACTTGTGATGATTACTGTGTGTTACATGTAAGTGATGAATCACTGAATTCTACTCTTATTATTATTATTTTTTTATTATTTATTTATGATAGTCACAGAGAGAGAGAGAGAGGCAGAGACACAGGCGGAGGGAAAAGCAGGCTCCACGCACCGGGAGCCCGATGTGGGATTCGATCCTGGGTCTGCAGGATCGCGCCCTGGGCCAAAGGGAGGCGCCAAACCGCTGTGCCACCCAGGGATCCCTGAATTCTACTCTTAAAACCAGTACTACACTATATGTTAACTAACTTGAATTTATTTATTTATTTATTTATTTATTTATTTATTTAAGAATTTAAGTATTTATTCATGAGACAGATATTATATATAGGGGGGGGGGAGGGGCAGGCAGGCAGTGGGAGAAGCAGGCTCCATGCCATGCCGGGAGCTTGATATGGGACTGGATCCCAGGACTCCAGGATCACGCCCTGGGCAGAAGAAGGCAGGTGCTAAACCACTGAGCCACCCAGGCATCCCCTAACTTGAATTTAAATTAAAAAAAAATGTTATTTGATAGAATATATTGCCTTACTGCATAAACAGAGCTCCACTTAGATATGTTACTTTTTTTTTTTTTTTTAAGATATGTTACTTTGAAAGTGCCATTTTCTATGGCCAGGTTAGGAGAGGACTTTTTTTTTTCTTTTTTTCTTTTTTTTTTTTTAGCTAGCTTGCTTCATATAGTGGCCTGCCTACTTCAGAACTCAAAAAAGTAACTTTAACAAATTCTGTTTTTGTTGTTTAGCAAAACATAGAGCGCTTGCATGTATAACGTTGCAGAAGTTACCATAATGCCTTGCTGGTTTTGTTCTCTATTATCACTTTTTTCTTTTGTTCTCAGTGTGGACCATCACGCTTTTAGCTTGTGAGCTTTCTCTGCTACCTATTCTCTGGTGAAGCAGCTTAGAAGTGGCTGTGGTAGGCTGAATAATGGCCCCCTAAAGATGCGATTAGTTAAGTATCTTGAGATAGGGAGAGAGTCTTGAACTATCCAGCTGGGCCCAGTGTAATCACAATTGTCCTTAAAGGGAGAAGGCAGGAGGATCAGAACCTTGGGAGAGAAAACTTAAGGATGGAAGCAGTGTTTTGAGTGATGTACCTTGAAAATGGGGGGGACTGCAAATCAAGTGATATAGGGGACTCTAGAAACTGGATAGGGGCAAGAAAATGGAGTGTCCCCTAGAGCCACCAGAAGGAGTGAAATCCTGTATATACCTTCATTTTGGCCCCAGGGAAATTGGTTTCAGACTTCTGACTTC
Organism: Vulpes vulpes; assembly: GCF_048418805.1. Taxonomy (NCBI): domain Eukaryota; kingdom Metazoa; phylum Chordata; class Mammalia; order Carnivora; family Canidae; genus Vulpes; species Vulpes vulpes. The sequence continues at coordinate 96,264,722 of NC_132792.1, read as the reverse complement.
CCAAACTACATAAAAATTGTGTTGTTTGAAGCTACTATATGTGGTACTTTGCTACTACGATGATTTAAATAAAGTAGGAAGGCTTGAAGGATCACGGAACCTGTACAGTATTCTGAGGTCCATATTGTTTACTGGTTTAATAGCTACGAGAATGGGGGCCAGGAAGAGTTGAGATGGCAACTTAAGGTGCGTAATTTGGGGTGGGGTGGAGAAGAAAAAGATGTGGTTTTTGGAGTAATGAAAGAATATTATATGCTGTAATGGTAGTATCTATTTTATATACAATTAAACTCTTGATTTTTTTTTTCCCTTGTGTTTTACACAGATCAGAAACCCCTTGACCTTGCTCAGGGTGCTGAAATGAAACACATTCTTATTGGTAATAAGGTATGTAGTAATGGACTACTTGCACATGATCATTTTTAGAAAAAGATTTTGGATTCTTGAAATATATGGATAGCATTTTTCATGAAAACATATTTTCAATAGGTTGTCTACAAAGTGTTGAAACGATATGAAGGCCCTCTCTGGAAGGTAAGTGGGGATGATGTATTTATGTATAAAACTGGAAAGAGGGTCACCTGGGTGGCTCAGTCAGTTAAGTAGTTGTCTTCAGCTCAGTTCATGATCCCAGGGTCCTGGGCTCGAGCCCTGCATCAGGCTCCCTGTTCAGCGGGGAGTCGGCTTCTCCCACTCCCACTCCCACTCCCCCTCTCCCTGCTTCTGTGCAACTTGTGCATGAGCACTCTGTCTCTGTCAAATAAATTATATTTTTTTTTAAAAAAAGGAAAGAATTCTCAGGTGCTCCATTTTTATTTAAAAAATTTAAATATTCTGACTTAATCATTCATGGATCTTACAACATAAACCATTTCCTCTAGCGCTGGACTTTATCAGGCTTCCATTTGCTGTAACAATTGCTGTCTTTTGTGTTGATAGTCTGACACTTTTAGGTGACCAAGCCTCTACAGAACAGAGTGGGAGAACATATTTTTTTTCTTAATTGTAGAATCATAGTGTTTTTGTTATGACTGTTGAACGAAGGAGGACTTAATAGGAATTTAGTATTTGAATTGTCACAGAGCACACATTGAAAATCTTTCTGGTTCTAAAAATTTCTTTGCATTTTGGAGTTCAGTGTTTTCTAGAATTAACTAGAGCATGTATTTTCATTTGCATTTGCAAGCACTCCTCTATATTTATTTATGCACAAGTATGTTTATGTTGTATGAAATCAGAACACTTTTTTTCAGCAGTTCATTCTATACTTTGTCTTTGAAGTCCCCAAATGAAAATTTTCTTGTAAATACCCCTGAGTAATATTGTCAGAACTATAAACTGTGTTCATTGTTGATCTTATTAGTATGGCATTTCTTCTCTTCCTGTCCCCCTGTAGTGAGCGGTACGTTTTCATTACTGCACTTAGTACTTTAGTTTATGTTTGATTTTTTTTTTTTTAACGATTTAATTTATTTGAGAGTGAGCAAGAGTGAGCATGGGGAGGAGGGAAGAGGGGAGAGGGACAAGCAGACTTCATGCTGAGCATGGAGCCTGGTGCGGGACTTGATCCCAAAACCCTGAGATCATGACTTGAGCCAAAGGCAGGTGCTTAACCTACTGAGCCACCCAGGCATCCCCATGTTTGATCATTGTTTATTTTATTTTATTTTATTTTTTAGCTTATTTTTTTGATCATTTTTTAATGTTTAGTAGTACTGTCTAGATGAAAGACTACAATAGAACTCTGATAACTTAATTTTTATCAGTCAGATATTTGAATCTAGATGTGTCAGCTTGGAAAATCTTTGCCATTTTTCCCCTTAGAGTTCAAGATTTTTTGGCTGGAGACTATTCTGGGTAGTGTTAGAACATGGAGTCCTTTCATGGTATAGGAAACAGTAAGTATTATGACCCTGATACTTATTAAATTTCATTATCTAAATTCTGAAAGATTAAAAGTTGCTACTTATCTCTTTTCCTTTTGTCTTGATAATTTAATATTTATTTTGAAGGCCTGATGCAGTTCGTAACATTTATCGCCAGGGATGCAAACACCTAACTCAAGCAGTATGCACGGTAGGATGACACATGGATCTTTTGCTCAAATCATGAAATCAGTTTTTGCAAGTGATTGCCCCAAATTATTTTTATAAGCTGCCTTGTAAAATCTTGGGGATAGAAGGCACTTATATATATATATATTTTTTTATTTGAGAACAAGTAAAATTATGGAATCTGTTTTAAAAATATCAGTTTTTATCTCTGCATATTGTGGGATGAGACATGAGTTATCTGAAAACAAAAGAGCCTTTAACATTTTGTGTGTGTGTATATTCTCACATATATATGTATGTGTATATCTACATATTATGTTATACATGTATATGTGTGTGTGTGTGTGTGTATATATATATATATATATATATGGCTAAATTGGGATAATGAAAGTTTTTCTAGTGTTAAAATTTAAAGTCTGTGTCAAAATTGGGATTCCTAGGTTCTCATTGTTCACTGTTCATACTTTCACCAACCAGGAGAAAAAGTGAGTCTCTCCTCTTTAGAGATTAGTCTAAGTCTGGAACCTAGACATGCTTTCTTATTTCCTACTTCAGATCCTTTAGGGTTGTCAATATGTTTTGGCAGTCCATCTGCTCTTGAGAGCACAGCACCTGCCTTTCTCAGGGTGAGCACCCCCAGAAGACCAGAAATTCCCCTTGGGGAGTCCCAGACTTGTCACATTCTGCAGCAGTATATATAGCCTAATTGCACAGCCAGCCCTTCAGTGTCCTACTCCTTCCTCCTTTCACATTGGACCAAAGAGCCAGGGTCATTTCTCTGATCTTATCTGTGTAATTTTTTTTTTTTCCTCTTTCAGTGAAATCCTGGCCATTCTCTTCTGTTCCTTTATAAACTCTTTTACTTAATACCCAACTTTTTCCTCATTTGGGCCCTTTATCTCATTCTTGTTTGCTTTAAATCAAAATACCAATGAGTTGCTCCATTTACCCTTTTAAAATTTCTGGCTCTTTAACTTCTGTGAAATTGGTTAGCTCCTGCTATATTATTCTCAATGCAAGCTAATAAGCATTCACTGTGTGGCTGCTATAAAGCACTCTGTTTACTCTGTAGTTTCTTAAGATAAAATCTTAGATTATTGATTTGAGATCTTTTTTCTGACAGAAGTGTTTATAGCTATTAGTTTCTTAATTTTTTCATTTTGCAGTTCAGTGGCATTAAGTACATGTGTATTATTTTGCAGCGATCAGCACCATCCATGTCCAGAACTCTTTTCTTCTTCCCAAACTAAAACTCTTTACCCATCAGTCACTAACTCCACTCCTATTTGCAGGCCCTGGCAGCCACCATTCTACTTGTTGTCTCTGAGTTTGACCTTGCTGGATACCGCATAAGTGGAATCATGCAATATTTGTCCTTCTGTGACTGGCTTATTTCACTTAGCCTCAGGGTTCATCCATGTTACAGCTTGTGTCAGAATTTCTTTCCTTTTTGAAAAAATGTAGTTGTGGTAAAAAAGCCCCTAACATAAAATGTACTATGTTAATGGGTTTTAAGTGTTATAGTTCAGTAGATTAAACTCTATTTACTTTGTTGTGCAACAGATCTCTGGAATTTCTTCATCTTTCAAAACTGAAATTATACCCATTGAGCAACTAACTGCCTGTTTCCCCTACCTTTCATGCCTGGCAGCCATTGTTCTACTTTTTGTTTCTAGGAGTTTGACTACTTTAGATGCCTCTTATAAGTGGAATCACATAGTATTTGTCTTTTTATGACTGCCTTACTAAACTTAGTCTGATATCCTCAAGATTGATCCATGCTGTAGAATGTGACAGGGTTTATTTAAGGCTGAGTAATATTCCACTGTATGTGTTACAGACCACATTTCTTGATGCATTCATTTGCCAGTGGGTATTTGAATTGCTTCCACCTCTTGGCAATTGTGAAAAATGCTGCAGTGAACATGTGCAAATATCTCTTCAATTCTTTTGATTGCAGACCTAGAAGTGGAATTGCTGAATGATATGGTAGTTCTATTTTTAACTTTTTGAGGAATTTCCATGCTGTTTTCCATAGCAGCTGCCCCATCTTATGTTCATACCAACAATGTACAAGGGTTCCAGTTTCACTTTCTCCACATCCTCATCAGCACTTCCTTTTCTTTTCTTTTGTTTTTTAATATTGACCATCCTAATGAGTGTGAGGTGGTATTAATTGTGGTTTGATTTGCGTTTCTCTTTTGACTGGTGATGTTGAGCATCTTTTCGTGTGCTGCTTGGATATCATATATTATCTTTGGAGAAATACCATTTTAAGCCCTTTGCCCATTTTTTAATTGGGCTGTTTGGATTTTTGTTAGTGTTGAGTTATAGGAGTTCCTTGTATATTTTGGATATTAACCCCTTATCCGTATATGATTTGCAAATATTTTCTCCCATTCTGTGGATTGCCTTTATACTCTTTAGTAGTGCTCTTTGATACATAGGAGTTTTTAATTTTGATGTAGTTGAATTTATCTATTTTTTCTTCTATCACTTGTGTCATGTCCAAGAAGTCATTGCTAAGTCCATTGCTAAGAAGCTTTATCCCTATGTTTCCTTATGAATTTTATAGTTTAAGCTCTGATGTTGAGCGATAGGTTTCTCTTGAGGCCTTTCTCTTTGGTTTGCAGATAGCTGCCTTGTTGCAATTCTCCCATGGCTTTTTCTCTGTGTGCAGGCATCGGTTTCTTTTCCTCTATTAAGGATGCCAGTCTTACTGAATTAGGGCCCCACTCTTTTGAGCTCATTTAATCTTAATTTCCTCTTTGGAGGCCCCATTTACAAATACAGTCTCATTGAGGGTTGGGGTTCAACATATGAATTTGGGGAGGACACAGTTCAGTCCATAGCAGTCACTGTAGTCACTCTAACTCTTGTATGGATACTGTTTACACTGTGTATCTTTTTCCCTCCTTTTACTTTCACCCTGTTTATGTGCTTAGCTCTAAGTCTCTTATAGAGAGCATACAGTTGTATTTGGTATTTTTATCTAGTTTGGCAACCTCTACCTTGTGATAGGAATGTTTATTGAGGGGCACCTGGCTGTCTCAGTCAGTGGAGAATGTGACTTTTGATCTAGGAGTTGTGAGTTTGAGCCCCATGTTGAGTATAGGGATTACTTAAAATCTTAAAAAAAAAAAAAAAAAAAAAAAAAAGAGGAATGTTTAATTATACTTAATGTTATTGATGTGTTTGGATTTCTGTCATTTTGCTGTTTGCTTCTATACTCATTTTGTTATTCTTTATTCTTCCTCTTCTGCATAAAATATGTATTTCTCATGTACCATTTCCTTTTGTTTGTATTTTACTATATTTTAAAGTTATTTCTTAGTGGTTGCACTAGATATTCCAGTATGCATCTTAATCTGTCAGAAACTATTACTTCATATTTAATATGCTTTAATATATGTTCCACTTTCTACTCTTACCTTTGTGTTATTGTTATATATATCATGACTACATGTTTAAAACTCAACAATACAGTGTTATATATATTGCTTTATACAAATTTGTGTTTGTTTTAAAATACTTTTATTGAACTATTCACATCATATATGGTTCACCCACTTAAAATGATCCAGTGATTTTTTTGTATGGACAGAGGCTTGTGCATTCATAACCATAACCCATTTTAGAACGTTTCTGTAATTCCACAAAGAAACTTCATACCCGTTGGCAATCATACCTCATTGCTTCCTCCCACCCCCTAGGCAGTCATTAATATCTGTCTCTCTAAATTTGCCTATTCTGGACATTTCATATAATATATGGTCTTTTGTTTCTGGATTCTTTTGCTTAGCATGTTTGCAAGGTTCATCCATATTATAGCATGTATCATTACTTCAGTGCTTTTATGGCTAAATAATATTCCACTGTGTGGATAGATAGTACTTATCGATTCATCAGTTAATGAATATTTGGGTTGATTTTACCTTTTGGCTGTTATGAATGATACACTGAGCATTAGTGTATAGGTTTTTATGTTGGATACTAGTTAATCTCCTGTTCTCTTAAAAAGAGAACAGAAGAGAAAAAAATAGATTTATAGAGAGAGTCTTTTATCATAACTCATGTTTTTACCATTTCTAGCTTGGTTTATTTTTTTCGCTGGATGTATGGGGTCATTTCCTTGCTCCAACTTAGCTCCATTCCTTCCTTTATCCTCTGTCCTATTATTGTCATATGTATGGTACCACACTATGATGTTACAAGCTCAGCCATACAATTTTACAGTTGTATAAATTCCTTTAAATTATTCCAGAGAAGATACATATTTTAGAATTGCCTATGCAATTAACTTCTCCAGTTTTTTTTTTTTTTTTCTTGTTTGGTGTTACTTTCTTTTAGCTTGAAGAACTTTTTTAAAATTCTTTTTTGTTAGGTACACCTAATAAATTGTCTCAGTGCTTTTTTATTTGGGAGTATATTTTACCTTCATTTTAGGACAATATTTTTACAAGACAGAGAAATTTTCTTTCAGCACCTTGAATATGTCATCCTGTTACTACCTCTGTCCTCCATTGTTTTCCATGCAAAGTCAGCTGTTAATTGTACTGGGCTTCCCCTGTATTTGATGCGTCCTTTTTCTCATAACTTAAAATATTTTCTGGTTTTGGGTGTCAACAGTTTGACTAAGATGTGTCTAGGTACAGATGCTCTGGATTTATCCTACGGGAATTTATTGGACTTCTTGAATGTGTAATGTTTCCATTGAACTTGGGAAATTTTCAACCATTATTTCTTTAAATATTTTTTTCAGCCTTTTTTCTCTCCTTCTGTGACTTTGTTGGTATATGTCATAATGCCCCACAGTGATTTGTTTTTCTCCCTTCCATCTCACATCATCTCTTGAGTGAATTTTTCATTTCAATTCTTGTAATTTTCAATTCCAAAATTTCCACTTGGTTCTTTTTCATAAATTGCATATTTTTATTGATATTTTCTATTTGATGAGTTATTGTCATTATACTTTAATTATTAAATATGATTTGCCTTAGTTTTTGAACATTTTTCTGAGAGTTTTTTTTAAATGTCTGGCTCAGGGCAGCCCTGGTGGCTCAGTGGTTTACCGCTGCCTTCAGCCCAGGGCCTGATCCTGGAGACCCAGGGTCGAGTCCCACATTGGGCTTCCTGCCCAATGGAGCCTGCTTCTCCCTCTGCCCGTTTCTTTGCCATGGGCTTCCTGCCCGTGGAGCCTGCTTCTCCCTCTGCCCGTTTCTCTGCTCGCCCCCCCACCCATGTATCTCTCATGAATAAATAAATAAAATCTTTAAAAAAAAATGTCTGGCTCACTTGCCAGTTTGTTGCTTGGCTCATTATATTTAGACCTCATTTTCTGTGATGTTGGCTTTTCCTGATTGCTTGCTACCAAGATTGCTGTTTTTTGACAAAGCCCTAGGCTTGGAATTTTCAAGACCCTATTCTAAATAAAGTCAGCTTCAGTATTTAAAGCTTGCCTCATCATGTTACAGTTAGCCACAGAGCTAGGAGGAGAGAGGGTAATGGAGCATACTCAGGCTAAAACTCCATCCATATCTACTATTCTTACTGAGAGATTCAGTAGATTTTTCTTGAATAAATGCTTTTCAGTATGTTGTCTTTCATCAGTTTTCAGTGTTGGGGAATGGTTGTTTTATTTGGTATTGCATTAAATATATAGATTTACTTGGGAAAGATTGTAACTTTAGCAATATCAAGACCTCTAAGGTATGAACATTTTTATCTCTCCTTTATTGAAATCTTCTTTAATTTCCTTCTGTAGTATCTTATATTTTATGCTAAATTTATTCTTGCATGTTTATTTTTTGAAGCTGTTGAGAGAGACATGAAGATATCCAGTTATGCTTGTGGAATTGTCCATTTCTCAGTTATTGATCACATACACACCAATGTTGTCTTCCTGGCGAATTTACCCTTTTATTATTATATGGTAGCCCTCTTTATCTCCTGTAATATATTTTGAAATCTATTTTGAAATCTACTTTGCCCAACATTAATATAACCACTCAGGCCTTCTTAGGCTTATTGTTTGCATAGTTATCTTTTTCTATTCATTTCCTTTTAACTTATATATCTTTATTTACTATCTGGTGTAGATAGTATATATGGGTTTCTAGTAACCATTCTGAAAATCTTGCCTTTTAATTAGACTTCTTTTGAGAATATGTTCCACTTTCTGCTTCATATATCAGGTGATTTTGGATTGTATCCCTAATGTTATGAATGTTAAGTTCTGGGAATTCCGGTGTCTGTTATTTTTCTCTGTTAAATATTATTTCCATTGTTTGAGCAGGTCATTTTCTTAGCTGGATTTAGGTTGTAAACTCTATTACTTGGGTGGCAGCTCTGGTCTGCATTTAGATAGGTTGTACTTAAGTGACTGCTTTGAGTCTTTTCTCAGCTGTGAACAGAGTTTGGGGATCCCCTTTTTCCCTTGGAAGATTACCTGACTCTCCTTAGCATTTATGGGTCTCTGGCTTTCCTTTATTTATTCTCAAAGGCAGAAAGACTGTGGGTTTTTCCACCTGGGCCCATGCTGCTTTTGTGCCACCCTGTGAACTGCATGTCTCAGTTGAAAAACTTGGGGATGGCAACTTACTTGCATAGTTAGTTATTTTCTTTTCTCCAAGAGCATGTGCATTCCCTGTCAGAGTCTGTCAACTTTTGTTCACTCTCCAGTTCTCCAGCAGTTGCTTTTTTTTTTTTTTTTTTTTTTAAAGACTTTATCCATTTTGAGAAAGAGCGAGTGAGAGCATGAGCAGGGATGGGAGGGACAGAGAGAGAGAGAGAAAGAATCCCAAGCAGACAACACACCCAGCATAGAGCCCAATGCTGGGCTCAACCTCATGACCCCTAGATCAGGACCAGAGCCAAAATCAAGAGGCGGATACCCAACCAATGGAGCCACCCAGGCAGTTGCTTTTTATAGTTGTTTTCTGCAAGGAGAGTGGTACTCTTGTAGGGTCCTGAAGTAGAAGTCTGTCTTTCTCCATTTTTAAATCTCCTCACTTTTTAAACTTATATTTCAATGAGACATATTTTCTTTCCTCCCCCCTCCACCTTTTTAAAAATTAATCTCAGATGTGCTTGTTCTTTTACACTTAGTTCAAATATTTTGTACACTCAGCTCAAAGAAAAGGTTCAGGAGAATGGTATGAATAGGAAATAGGAGCTGTGGTATTTAAAGGGTTTTATAGCCTAAGTGCATGCTAAGATTTTAAATATAAAGGATAAAACTAAAACTACATACGTAATGGACTATTAGTATTTACTTTGAGTAACTAAGAATGTGAAAGCCAGATCTTATCAAAGATAAGCTGAAATGCTTGTGATATTCCCAGTGCATCATTTTTCCCCCCAATTTTTACCAGTTTGTATTTTAAATGTTCAATTGGATATAATTAAGTTGTTAATACTATTATGTATTATATGTACTGTTTTTTATATATGTGTGTGTGTGTGTGTATGTACATACATACATACATACATGTTGGGTTCTATTTTATGTGCATGAATGATATTGTTTTACTGACTTCTTATATCCAAGGTAAAATCCACTGATAGCTGCCTCTTCTTTATTAAATGCTTTGATGACACTATTCATGGCTTCAGGGTTCCTAAGAATAGCCTTCAGCAGTCAAGAGAGGTAATTTTATGGATTCACTTACCTTTCATAAAACTTAATATTTAAAAACAAAGAATATAAGATCAACTCAATATTAATGTCTAAAATCTTTTTGACTATCTTTTTAATGGCTATTATATGAAGATTGAAATTTTGCTTGTGAAAATTTCTTTATCAACATGTATCTACAGGTATTATCTGTTCATAATTATTTTTATTACTTTGATTTTGTGACTGTAAGGGGCCCATGCTGGTTTTGGGGGAAAAAAAAAATCCTAAATGATTTTGTAGTCTGCCTCTTAATTTATAGGTGCAGAAGCTGAAGCCAATAAGAATGAAATGCTCTCTCAAGGTCACACAGTTTACAAGTGACAAAATCTGGCTTCAGCTTAGGGGTTCTGATTTATTACAGTATAGCCTCTGTCTTCCTTTGTGGTAAATTGAATAGCAGCATCAAGCAGGAAAATTGAGATTTATGGGACAGAAATTCATAATGCAGTTATTTAATGGAGACTCCATATTCCTTAGATTAAAGGAGTATCTGTAGACCTGTCTTGTTTTTGTAAATCACGTAAGGGGTTAAAACAATCTGTTTTCCAAAGTGGTTAACTTTGGCCTTGCAAAGAATCCTAAACAAACTAAATCCTGACTGTCTGACCATATAATAAAGTGGTAAAATTTGACCTTGAGAAATGCTATAAGAAATGAGGAGGAAAAAAAAAAAAAAAAAAGAAATGAGGAGGAAGTAACACAGATATTTTTAGGGCAAATATTTTTTGTGAAATCACTGATATTTTAAAAACAGTAAAAGCTAAAGCATCATGGCAGTTGTTGGCTTTCTTATGACTCGATTGCAAGTCAGTAGAATTATATTTCTGAATATATTGGTATACAATAGCATATCCAACAGTGTTGAGAACCTATAATTTTAAGTGAAAAAATTTCCACTCATTACTCAGTTTTTATAGTGTGTGTATTAATATTATTAAATATGTAAACTTAAAGATATATTTTTAAAGTATTAGGAAAATTTTTTTTATCCAGAACTGTAGACAAGAGACATGCATCATTATTTTGTTGTTGGTTGGTCTGGGTTTCCTTTGGTTTTTTGAGCCTGTAATATTTTCTCCGTGTAAATATATGCTTTCCAAATCATTGTCCTATTATCTCTTTTGAGTAAAAATGCATTTCACTTTTATTTAAATTCTTGTATTATTTCAGGACTGGCTGGAAGCAATAGAAGATCATTCTGCTTATAGCACTCACTACTGTTCCCAGGACCAGCTGACTGATGATGAAGAGGAAGATACAATTTCATCTGTAGACTTGAAAGAATCCTTAGAGGTATATAGAAAAACTGAATCTAACTTTTATAGCTAACTCTGTCACCAAGAATTTTTTTTTCAAATGTGAGGTTTTGAAATTAAGAAATCTGACAACAATGGAAATAGCATTGCTCTTTGTCCAGTAATGTTTTATGCTATTTATAATGTCTATTATGATGATACTGTCAAATGTCTCTATAGATGATGCTCTTAAGTTATGGGCCTGTGCCTATATGTATCTTTTTTTGGTTAAAATTTTTCCATTGCTATAATCAGATTGTCATTCTGTTTGAAAACTGCTGCCAGCAGGGGGAGCATTCAGAGGTGGACTTGCTGCCCTTTATGACTTCACTGCATATTTCAGTTTAAATAGTGCAGCCATAGTGATACCTTTCCTGGCTGGTAGTTTCATTTAAAATCACTTGTAATCTGTAACTTCATTGATTAGAGGTAAGATAAAGCATAAGTAATCAAAAGACAGGCCTTTATATGAAGTGACATCAATATCTTAGTCATAGAGAAATACCAGCATATGTTATTGAGATGAAATAGGTTTTTTTTTTTCTGGCCATCAGTTTTCTGGCTGTGCCATTTAAATGGGAATTGGATGGAGGTGGAGGGGAGTGCCTGGGTGGCTCAGTCAGTTAAGGTCTGCCTTTGGCTCAGGTCATGATCCCAGAGTATGCTTCTCTCTCTGCCTACTTGTGTGTGCACACTCTCTCTCTCCCTGCCTCCTCTGTCAAAGAAATAAAATCTTAAACAAAAAAAAAAAATGGGAATTGAGTTTAGAAGAGTTAGAACTACAAAAGGATGATGGAGTTTCAATACAAATAATTATGTCAGAACATACCAAGTTGCCTACTAAATTTAATCCTTTTTTTTAAATTAAATAAACTGCTTGCAGGATTTGAATGTTTCTAAATCAACAAGTTTAAGTTTGCTAATACTTAAGGAGTTTTATTGACTTAAGGACCTATAAACTTAAATAAGAAAGATTTTGGCTTTTTCGATCCCTAATCTTATTTTATGATAGAACTTTAAAAAATTTGAGCTCTTCCATGTTTTGTTGAAGACATTCCCCAGAATTTATTGACACTCACTTTGCCAATAATACTTCTAATTTTTAAAGCCTAATGTGTAGCGTGACAACGTAAACAATTTTCAGATCCGTGAACTTTGCAAAAGTAACACCTACTAGAGCATCTAAATAACATTAAAACTGTTTGGGTAAGTATAGAAAGTTTAAATATTTATGGCCAAAATCATGACACAAGTTAAAAAAAAAGCCAAAAACTGTACTAAATATTTTAAGTTTTAGTCAGTATTCCCTAAGTAAAAAGAAATGCTTTTCTATTTATCTTCAAAATAAGGTAAATGATAAAGCCTGGAAGGACTTACAGAGCATACCAATATCTTTCCTAGGATTATGGTAATTTTAAGACATTTTAAATGGAAACTACCAGGAAAATAAAAGCATACTAACTTGATTTTCATTAAAAAAAACTTTCTTGGGCAGCCCCGGTGGCTCAGTGGTGTAGCACTGCCTTCAGCCCAGGGTGTGATTCTGGAGACTGGGGATTGAGTCTCATGTCGGGCTCCCTGCATGGAGCCTGCTTCTCCCTCTGCCTGTGTTTCTGCCTTCTCTCTCTCTCTCTTTGTGTCTCTCATGAATAAATAAATAAAATCTTAAAAAAAAAAAAAAAGAAAAAAAAACTTTCTTGAAAAAAATGTTTCTTCTCTGGCATAGTTTTCAATTTTTCATGTTATCAACTTCAACTGTACCTTTTATGTTACTATCTTGAATATCATGCTTTTATGTTAACTTTAAAACTATGAAGTTTTTGCCTTCTAGATTTTAGAGCACCTAAAGTCAGTGAGAAGTTATAGTAGTGTTTAGCACTTTCATGTTCTGCAGTTTATAAACCTCTCTCTGTCCAACAGAATTTGAATGCTAATTCTGTGACTCTTTGACTCTATCTCAACTCCTGAAGATTGATCCCAAAATAGGTTAAAATCTGAAAAGAGTATGTTGAATTGTACTGGCTCCTGAATGCCTTCGATCACTGGATTCTTAAGTTGTAAGAATATTATGGGACCTATTTGTGTAATGAGAACTATTCTAGATGTTTATAGACTTTCTAAAGGAAATTAGGAACCCTAGGACTAGCATACTCTAAAACCATCTGAATCGACATAAAACTAACTTTATTTCCTCAGCATAGTTTTGGATAAGACCTTATGGGGGAAAAAATAAATGTCCACAGTGAAAAAGTGACCATGTTATATGATGTTTTTGGTCTCATTTTATCTCCATCCAAAATGAGAACCTCCAAAAGTTGAAAACCATTTTTCTCTTCTCTCTCTCTCACTGCCCTGAGGTTAAGTATAAGACAAATCATAGAGATATCAGCTTATGGTTGTTGCCTAAATGACAACTTGAAAATATTTCAAATATAAAAATGGGAGGACAAATTCAAGCACAGTGTTGGTTGAAATGTACTGTCCAGTATGAAAGCTACTAGACACATTTAGCAATTTTAGTTAATTAGAATGAACTCATTTTAACTCAACATAATTCCAGTGCCCAGTAGTCACATGTGGCTACCACTTTGGACAGTACAGTATAGAATGTTTTCATCATTCTAGAAAGTTCTATGGAACAGAACTGGGATATGTTCTTAGATCTGGGGAGGGGGCACAAGCAAAGAGAGGGTTTCATTTGTTGGTGATATAGGTTGTTGATTCTATAGGATCTGACCTCAGTGTTATAAGGAGTAATGAGAAGATGCTAAATTTTAATCAAATAAGAAAGTGATATGCTTTTCTGATTTAAGAATAAATAATGCCTAATTAAAATGAATGTACAGGAAGATGAATGTACATCCACACAGGGCTAATAAAGATTGGTACATTCAATGCAAGAACCAGACAGATTTATATATATTGATATGTTTAAAATTTATGGTTAAGTGAATAGGGCAAAGTATAAAATGATGTATTTAAAATGCTACTACTTGGGAGAAAAAAAAGGATATATATACACACATTTGTTTTTGTTTTAAAGATTTTATTTATTCATGAGAGACAGAGGCAGAGACCTAGGCAGAGGGAGAAGCAGGCTCCCTACAGGGAGCCTAGTGCAGCACTCGATCCCAGGACTCCGACCTGAGCCAAAGGCAGATAGATGCGCAACCACTGAGTCACCCAGGCATCCTATGGGATGCCTACATTTGTGTAGGCTTAGATCATCCCTGGCAAGATGAGAAATTATTAGCAGTGGTTTCTTTGAGGCTGATAAAGGAGGAAAACAGGGACTCCAGGACTGATATATATGAGATAGAATTGCTTTTTTCTCTATATATTTTCATTGAATTTTTAAATTTTGTTTAAATATCTGTTGCAAAATAACACATTGATATAATGACAGAGCAGGGCCATGATGATTCCCAGGTAACCAAGAAGAATAAATGTGCTATGGACTGACTTAGATTGAGGGAGATGGCTTTGGCTGGAGGTAGAAGCCTTGGAGGTGAGCACTGGGGCACCAGTACTTGTAATCCTGGCTGTTTGCTTGCAAAGAGGATAATGTCATCAGGGTGCTACAATATATTCTTTAAAAAGTTCATGTATAGTAAAATGAATGCATTTTCTGTCTTTAATCTGATATGTTCTGACAAATGTATATACCCTTTGTAACCACCACTTCTCTCAAGATAGAGACTTTTTTTCACCTCAGAAAGGTCCCTGGGGTGCCCTCCTAGGCAGTGCCCTTCACCTCCATGTCAGGCAGCCAACTGATCTGCTTTCTGTCATTATAGGTGGTATCAGTTTTGCCTGTTCTAGAATTTATGTAATAGGAGTCATATTGCATGTGCTCATTGGTACCTGTCTTTTGCTCACGATGTTGTATCAGTGGTTCATCCCTTTGAATTGTTTGGGTAGAGGCAGTCTGCTCTGTTCTTAACCAAATGTGGATTGTCTGTAGCAAATAGCCTGCAATTTATGACCTCTCTCCTACCCTGTTCAGTGCTCCCTAGCCCTTGATAATACACTTTTGAGCTGTTTTTCTAAGCCAGGGATAATAAAGTGGTTTAACATCAAGTTAAACAAAACTGCTGATATCTGGATGGGCAGGAGGAGGAGCAGAAGGCCTGTTGTGAATGTGCTCAGCTGCTCACCTGGGTGCCTCCTGCCCTTTGGGCCTTGTGCCCGTAGATACGATTCTGTTCTTGAGTTCTGTGCCCAGATTACTTAGATTTAAAATGCCGTCACATTTTGGGTATTAGGTCATTGCGCATAGTGGAATCCTGTTTATGTAGAATAAAAAACAAAAGATTAAAACCTAAAATAATGTCTGACATAAGGGGGACTGGCCTAGAAGTTCGGACACCATGCTGGGCTCTGCAAAGAACTCCAGGACATTAACCTTCATAAATGGATTTTTAGGTTTTTCTAACATAACTGGTAGCTGCTAAGAGGAAATTATAGCAAATTGGAGAATGTGTACATTTTATTGTAATGATAACCTCTTTCTGTTCTTTATACCTTTAAAACCACACCCAGTGTTTAGAACAGAAGACACCGTGTACCTAACTATGAAACAATGTATAGATTGAATCTTCTCCAGCTGACCTAATATGTATCTTTTAAAACAAGTAAATCTTTGATCAGGGAAGCTCTTTATAGTAATTGTCAGGTAGATAGGCAAGGGAAAAGGAAAGAGATTCAGGTATTTGAGGATGATGTTAGGGAGAATGTTCTTATCTTTATTACCCCGGGAACTCTTAACCATGTTTATTACAGATAGTCTGCAGATGAAGCCAGTGCTTGCTTTGATGCATCCATAGGATGCATCTTTTACCATAGGAAGAAGAGAAAACAGTAGGATGCAACTTTTACCATAGGAAAGATCCATAGGATGCATCTTTTACCATAGGAAGAAGAGAAAACATAGGATGCAACTTTTACCATAGGAAGAAGAGAAAACAGTAGCATTGACTTGCATATGGCAGGAGGATTAAATATGTAGAGAGTGGAAATGACAATTTCTGTTAATAAATTATGAGTGATACATTTGGTTGCAGTGCCTCCAGATCAACTTTTTTTTTCCCCTGCCTTCAACCTGTACTTATGGGCTATGTCTGAAAAAGTGATTCAGCGTACCATTTCTCTTTCTGTGGTGTTTTAAATTTGTAGTCATAGGTATTTTCCCCCTTGAAAAAAATGAATTATATTTTTATAGTTGTTAGAGCTCTCAACACAGAGTAGTGTAGATTTTAAGGAGAACATTGCCTGTCACTAATGTGGTACCATGAATAATTCTGCTGTGGTTGAGCTGAGCTTCATAAACACTAAAAATTTTATAAGGTGAAAAAGGAGAAAAGGCTACTTACCTGTGTCACTTGTCATGTAGGACTGATTTGGGAGGAGCAGAAATGTTTAGTGATGAGCCAGTTGGTATTAGGAGTACAAAGTGGGGGGGGGGTGGAATTCATAAGGATAAGTACATTACTCTATCTACAAAAATGTGATTCTAATATTAACAAACTCAGGGTTCTCAGAAAAAATATTTTTTATTGCCATAACCAACTGACTCTACAAAAATAATTTTCTTGCTTATTTTTCCTCTTAAAAGGGAAACTATAAATAAAACTAACATCAAAATTACACTGTTAATATAATAAATGTATTTACCTGATTTTTCATTTCGGACTTCCAAATCCTGACTAAGATGGGGTGGAACTTCTGTCCTAAAACCCTGTTTTGCTTTTAGGGATCTAAAAATGTACAAATTTCAAGTTACAAGAATGCTTTCTATAATTGACATTATCTTATTTTTATAAGCTTTAACTTACTAGGAAAATGTCCATATTGGTCTGCTTATGTGGACTTAAGTGGCTGAATGAAAATCAGCTTGTGGTTTATAAATATTAGTATCACCTAGATTTTTAGTATCACCTAGATTTTTCTTTAACAAGAACAGTTTTTAAGATATATTCTTAAGGGAAGGCATTTTATAATTCCTCAATGAATTTAATCAAGTCTACAAAAAAGATTAATCGGGAGAAATCTAACTCAGTTGTATATATGATATAATGAGTTCTTAGAAGCAATAAATGCAGTTGGACATTGTTTACATGACAAATGTTGAATGTATTTAAAATTTAGAAACATTTGTTTTTTAAATCTGTATATGATTAAATGTAATGTTCAGTTTCTGAGGAAATTTCTTTTTCTCTGTCAGGAATATATCTTAATTATTGTGGTACATCAATGTATGAACTTAAAGTTTTGATAGAGACATTAAAATGTGTATGATAAAAATTCTTTATTAATAAGTTTTAATATTGTTTTTTGTTTTTGTTTTCCCAGAAAGCACAAACATGCCAACAGAAACTAGATAGGGAAATTTCCAACTTTCTGAAAATGATTAAGGAGTGTGACATGGCTAAAGGTAAAAAAAAAAAAAAAAAAAAGTTTGGGGGGCATACTACCAAATAAAACCTACTGTTTAATACAACCCATTATCCCATTATCATAGATGTTGATCCTTTGTAGTTTTGTTGGCTATACATGTTAGATAACTTTCAGTTTTAATTTATAATTATGTTTGATAAGACTATTTTGAAATTTTAAAAAAGCTATTAAAATCATGGAGGAGGCTTGGTTTGTAGTTAATATTTTATTCTTTTAAGAAAAAAAGAAAAAAAGTTAACATTTTGGTGCAAAAATTTATTTTCGCTACATAATGAGAATCCTACTTATGAATCCCAGAAGACTTGGATTTTAGAATCAGACTGACTTGGTTTGAATTTTTGCACTGCTACTTACCAGTTGTTACTTTGAAGAATACATTTAACTTCTCTAAGCCTCAGGTTCCCCATCTGTATATGAAGGGGTTGGTTGTTCTCAGTCTTGGCCTTCTACGATTCTATGAATGTATATGTGACCTTGACTATCTAGTGGTTAACCTGCCTTTTACTAGTAACTCTTTATGTCTTCAGTCTCCACTGATTATGAATCATCCAGTGTTAACTATAAATACTCCAAAAGTCAAAATAATATATAATACAAAGTCAAAAGTCCAATACAAAAATTACATATTGAGAAAGAAGTATTACATTGTAAGTTAAAAACTGCTTCTTAGACTTTAGATTCCTAACCATTGCTTTAGATTTCAGCTATGATGGGTTTATAAGTACATTCACTGAAATATAATTAATTCACTTGTCTGAGTTTATCAGTTTTAATCACAAACTAGTTTCCCTCTGTAGACTTCTCAGTTCAGTTTATATGTGTCCAGGTAATGCAAATAAATGCTAATGTTAGAATAAACTGAACACAAATATTTTATATCTTTCCAAATGGACCTCAAGCATCCCTTTATGTCAGTTGCATAAACATTTATTTGTATCACTGATGATAGCTTTGAGAATGACAGCAGTTAAGTCATTTGATTATTGAGGGCTGGAATACTATATTACTTAGCACTCTTCATCCCCGATGGACTTTTTAAATAAGAGGAGCTTCATTAGATACAATTCACAGTCTAAAATTTACCTGTGTGAAGTGTATCCTTCAGTGGTTTTTAATATATTTACAGATATGCAACTGTGACCACCAGTGAGCTTTTAAAACACCATCTTCAAGAACCATCAAAAATAAAAAAAGATACTAATGACATCTTAAAAGATGTAGAAAATTTCCAGAGTTAGATGAAATATAAGGATTAATTCCTTTAACATGGACCAAAGAAAGAAATTACATTAGAACTACAACCAACCAAGTTCTTTTCTTTTCTTTTTTTTTTTTTTTTGGTTCTTTTTTAAACTTTGAGTCAGATCTCTTGGTTCAGATCTATTTCATGTTAGTCATGACATGTCACTCATAACGATGGTATGCATCATTTGTGTTTTTAGAGATGCATAATACTTACTATCACTAAAGAGATAATTCATTTTGAACAGTGCCATCTGGGAAACTTCAAGATGTTTATGTTCTTACAATGTTACTTCATATATCTACAATGAAACTCAATGGATTTATACACAAAAAATTATAAATATTATTTCCTGAAAGATGAATGTAGATAGGTAAATCTGCATGTTCTTTTTTTTTTTTAATTTTTAATTTTATTTATTTATGATAGGCACACAGTGAGAGAGAGAGAGAGAGGCAGAGACATAGGCAGAGGGAGAAGCAGGCTCCATGCACCGGGAGCCCGATGTGGGATTCGATCCCGGGTCTCCAGGATCGCGCCCTGGGCCAAAGGCAGGCACCAAACCGCTGCGCCACCCAGGGCGCATCCCATGCAGGGATCCCTGCATGTTCTATAAATAGTAAATAGGATTAAGATGATTTCACCAATGGGATTAAAGAGTTGATGGTAACTCGGTTACCTCAATGCCAAGAGATTGTACAGAGTAATCTTGCACCATGTGTTTTGTTGCTGATAGATAGTAGCTGATAGATACATATTCTGCTCCAAACTGTCTACATAGTTTGCCAATAACTTCTTAAAATGAAAAACTAAAATGTCTGTGAACAGAATCCAGGCCTTGTGGTTGTGATTGTTAGTTGTCTTCTATTGCTACAAAATTATGAACTTTAGTTTACTTCCTACTCCCTTACCACTTATTCCAACTGTTTTGGCTCTGTGTCCCCTTAAATCCAGGTCTCTGCAGCAGCCTCCCCTGTGGTGTCCTTTCATTCTGTCCTTAAAGGGAATCCAAAGGCTTTTAGGAACTCTTACAGCTCAGATCCTGTGAAATACTGCACTATTGCTGCCAGATTAATTTTAGAACGGTACTATTTTGATAATTTGTTTTTCCCCATTGAAAAAAATGTTTCATGGGTCTTTGAAAGTATAGAATAAAATACAAAGTCTTTATCCTGTCATTTAAGGACTTTCATAGCCCAATCACAAACTCATTTTTCAATTACAGATCTTCCTCAACTGTGTCCTAATAAGCCCATTGTAAAGTGAGATTCTCATAAGTTGAAAATGAATTTAATATACCCAACCTACTGAGCATCATAGCTTAGCCTAGTCTACCTTGAACATGCTCAAAACACTTCCAATAGCCAGCAGTTGGGCAAAATCATCTAATACAAAACTTTTTTTTGTAAGATTTTATTTATTATTTGCGAGAAAAAGCATGCACACATGCAAACATGCTTTAGAGCATGAGTGTGGGGGAGGAACAGAGTGGGAGAGAGAGGGAAAGGGAGAGAATCCCAAGCAGACTCAGTGCTGAGCATGGAGCCAGAAGGAGGGTCAATCCCATGACCCTACAATCATGACCTGAGGTGAAACCAAGAGTCAGAGGCTTAACCAACTGAGTGTGTGCCCAAAGCCTGTTTTATAATAAAATGTTAAATATCATGTAATTTATCAACTACTGTACTGAAAGTGAAAAGAGAATAAATATCTTGAGTACAGAACGGTTTTATTAGTGGTTTACTCTGGTGATGATTTGGCTGATTGGGAGCTATGGCCCCACTGCCCTGCATCACAAGAGATATTCACACTGTGTACTGCTAACCCAGGCAAAGATCAAAATTCAGAATTTGAAGTATGTTTTCTACTGAATCTGTTTTGTGTTCATACCACCATTAAAAAAAATCCTAAGTCAAACCACTGTAAGTTGAAGACCATCTGTATTCATTCTCTGTTTTGGTCCAAAATATCTTCTCTTAATACCTTATTTCCTTAAACCTAATTTCTATCTGGATTAATCCCAGAATTTATATATCCAGCATTGGCAACATATCCTTCAAGGTTCAGTGAATGTGGTACTAAAACCTCTACTCTTTTAGCTTTATCAAGAGCTTGATTACAAAAACAAAATCACCCAAGCTAATAAAACTTTTGGAAGATTTTCTAAAGGCCAGTAGTCTGTTCTTCCATAAAACTCTATTACCTACCATAGAATTCTTGGAAGTGGAATTAGTGAGTTAAAGCATATTAACATTTGTGTGCCTGTTGATATATTGCTAAATTACTTTCTAAAAAAGACTTTAATAGGTCAGCTTCAATACATACACTTTATTGCATGTTACTAAATGTATGTAGTGAGTCCCTGGTTAAAGAAAGTGGAATGAATATTTTGGCAAATTGAATTTAAAATAAAAATAAAAAATAATGGGAAATATAATTTTTTAAAAATAAAAGATTAGAATGATTTCAGTTATTTGAAAGAAAAAAATCTTAAAGGAAAAGCACTTTTGTTTAACCTACTTAAAACTCTGCTCAAAATCTCAGTTTTGAGTAAACACACTTCTCACTTCCTTCACTGTTGCTAATGAGGCCCAAACCATCATTGTCTTTCACACAGCGTGGAAACAGTCTCCTAAGTGGCCCTCAGATTCTACCCCTGCCCCTCCCATCCTGGCCCCAGGGACCCTTTAAGACATCAGTGTATAAGGTTCTTTGCTCAAAACACCTGGTAGATTACAGGTCATCTAACTAAGAATGGAAAACAAACTCCTTCTAATAACCCCCA
This sequence comes from Vulpes vulpes, assembly GCF_048418805.1. NCBI lineage: Eukaryota > Metazoa > Chordata > Mammalia > Carnivora > Canidae > Vulpes > Vulpes vulpes. The sequence continues at coordinate 96,243,208 of NC_132792.1, read as the reverse complement.
CACCCTTCTAGTCCTTTTTGACTTCTCTGTCCTGATCTTCTAGTTGCCTCTGCCTACTCGTCTTCCAGCCTCACTGGCCTTCTGGCTGCCCCTCGAATAGGCTGGCCGTACTCCTGCCTCATATCTGGGCCGTGCTAGCCCTCTGCCTGGAAGTCTTTTCTCTCTGATACTCATGTCCTCACCTACCCTAGTGTTTAACAGAACCTTCTGGCTATAGACTACAGACTTCTGATTGGACTCTGCAAAAGGGAGACCCTGTCAGGGGATTAGTGGAGGGGGTGAGAACAGTCAGGTGTTGTCCTCCCTCCCCTTAGCCTGGCTGCCTGGGGTATAATAGCACCATTGGCTTCCTGCCCCTGTCTGAAGCCCTCCCCCCGCCCAATCCCACCCCACCCCCCACAACTCCAGCTCCTGCTTGGCTAAGAGATACTGTCCAGTCCTTTTGCCTTTCTGTTCCAGGGTGGCAACTGTCTTGTATGCCAGTCTGTTAGTACACTTGCCCTCCCCTACTTTGCGTGTCATCTTTTTCAAAGAAGTTTTCAGGTGCCCTTTCTGTTTGCCAGCCACTTCCTTCCAGGACCCTTACTAATACCTCATTCTGGCCAAACTTGCAACTCCCCTTAACACTTGCTATTTTCCCCTACCTTGCTTTGTTTTCTTCTTTGTCACTTATCAAACTTGCTGTGTGTGGGGGTGGGGGTGGGGAGAGAGTGTGTGTAGTTGATTGTCTCTCCTATTAGAATATAAACTCCACGAAGGCAGGAACTTTTGTCTGTTTTATTTGCCGATTGTCTTCACCTTAATAGTGTGACACATGTGGGCACTTGCCATATATACAGTTGACTCTTGAACAGCATGGGTTTGAATTGCATGAGTCCGCTTATATGTGGCTTTTTTTTTTTTCTTTAATTCAGCACAGTACTGTGAATGTATTTCTATTTTTTTAACCTCTTCTCTCTAGCTTTTACTCCATTGTAAGAATACAGTATATAATACAGCATATGAAATACATGTTAATTGAGTGTATTATCGATAAGGCTTCTGGTCAACAGTAGGCTCTTAGTAGTTAAGTTTCAGGGGAATCAAACATTATATGTGGATTTTGAACTGCAAGGGGGTCAGTGCCCCAACTCCCTTGTTGTTCAAGGGTCAACTGTCTGTTTTGAGTGAATGAAATGAATGACTCCTTACCTAGCTTATAAATTGATAACTTCTTTTGAACTCAGAAACAAGTACTAAATTTGTTTTGTCAAATTACTACATAGATTATACAAGTGAGCACTGAACCTGCTACATGACAGCCATGCAGTCAGTGGTGGGGATACAGAGCCTCTCGCCTCTCTGGAGTTCCCCTTAATCACAATTCTGATAGGATCTTCTCAGGACTGTTTTCTATACTATTTGAAAATAATATAGATATTTTAGGTATGTTTTCTTTATTGGACGTTATATTATTTTTTTAAAGATTTTATTTATTCATGAGACAGAAAGGCAGAGACACAGGCAGAGGGAGAAGTAGGCTCCATGCAGGGAGCTTGATGTGGACTCAATTCTGGGACTCCAGGATCAAACGCCCAGAGCTGAAAGCAGGGGCTAAACCGCTGATCCACCCAGGGATCCCCCTGGACATTACATTTAGCAATAAAAGCATTGTTCAAGTTCCAACTCAAAAAAATCCCACCTCTTCTCAGACTCTGCTCCATTATTCCATCCCATAATAGTTATTCCTTTCTCTGAGTATTTAACATTTTTTAAGTGTCTGGATAATTTGTTTGCTATCTATGTCTTATAACATCCCTAATACCTTTTTATTTTCCCTTAACTCTACTGTAATTCATTTAACACTTGCTGTTTTGAACTTTGTCTCCATTGCAGCCAGTGCAGATTATATAGATATAGACAGAATGGTTTAATAGTACTTGTTTAGTGGGTGATTGCGTTCACCCTGGTCGTCTTAATTTGAACAACAAAAAACATTTATATCCTCATATAGGGACCTCTCAGTTTTTTTCAAGTTACAGTTTTATGTAAAGGTTTTAGAAGGTCAGTTGATTTTTTTTTTTTTTTAAAGATTGTATTTATTTATTCGTGAGAGACACAGAAGGAGAGAGGGGCGGAGAACACAGGCAGAGGGAGAAGCAGGCTCCATTCAGGGAACCTGACTGGGACTCGATCCCGGGTCTCTAGGATCATGCCCTGGGCCGAAGGCGGCACTAAACCAACCGCTAAGCCACCGGGGCTGCCTGGTCAGTTGATTTTTATATGCAGATATCATTTTCTTTTTTTGAGGAGAGAGTACTGATTTTCTTGAGGCATGTATATAATTCCAATTAGGTGTGAAAGTCAGTTTTTAAAATGCCTCTTGGCATGCAGGTTAGCATGTCTCTTATGTACATAGTCAGATGAATTGCCATTTTTTCCTTCACCAAAAAAAACAAAACAAAACAAAAAAAACATAAGGCTTCGTGAAGAGGATGGCATTTGAACTTGGCCTTGAACAAAAAAGGTTTAAGTGGAGAAACTTCTGAATATGAATAATTATTCCAGTATTTGAGGAAGAGGATATATCTTGAACAAAGGTTTGGAGGCAGTAAAGTAAGAGTATTTCTAGGAAAACAAGTATTTTCAGGAAAGCAGTCTGGCTGAAACTGATTTAGTTTATAGAGTGTCTTAAATGTTGGCTAGTGTGGACTTTTTCCATATTAGGGTAACAATGGAGGTCATTTATAATAGGTTTAGTTTGCCAACATAACAAGAAATAAGTATTTCCCCAATAGTTTTAAAACTTACCCAATTAAAAATTGTGTTATCATGAAAATGGCAGATGTGAGCTTTTTATATATGTCTCTAAAGTTAAGCTCTTCACCTAAGATCTTCTAGCATCTTTCCTGAGTTCAAAACTTTTTTTGCACAAAAATATGACATTTTTCCTCCAAATTAAGTGTCCAATTCTTATAGTAGGCCAAATATGGTTACATACTGGTCTTTTTACATTTGTTCATTACAACTTCATCTCTAATAATTGGCTAAAATATATTTGCATTGATTCCCAGTTGGTAACTTTTCTAGAAGCCTGGTGGCTTTACTTCTTTTTATGTAACAATATGCAAACATCATCCTATAAGAAAGAAGCATGCCACTGTGAACCAACTGGCGCCTGATATGCTGCCCTGGCACTAGAGTATCAGTTCTTACATAGACCTACTGTGCAAGTTACAGTTCATTTCAAAATCTTGCTTGAATACCAGAGTATCAGAGAAATTAGGTAACTTGACTCTTTTGGACAAAAGAATTTGATGCACTCTCAATAATGGATTCTTAAAAGTCAGTAGATATTTCTTGGGGTATCTTTTAAAAGGTTACAGGATCTGTTTTATTTAAAATTCTGAAGTTCATAAAAATTTTACATTTAAAATTTCATGCTAATCAACAAGTATATAAAAGTGTTAAATATCCCAAACACTCAAAATTGTAGATGATTAAGCATGTGATGGTATTTAATTGAAAAAAAAAATACATCCATGAATGACTATGCTTGCATCTTCTTACCATTTGTGCCATGAAAGTGGAAAATTACTAGATTACCCAGAGCATTTATGGAAGGCAGAGGCTGTGCCTGATTTTTTTGTACATCCCCTCACCGTACTCAATCCACAGCTCTGTGTGAGACATCTGTTGAGGTACTATTTAAGTCCTATGGCATCTGGCATATGGTATTCTTTTTTGCTATTTAGCAACTATAGAATAAATCTTCACAATGTGTATCGAAGATTCAAAATGAAAAATATGTAAAATCAAATTTATTTTAGGATATAGTAGTTTTCAATTGTTTGGGTGTTCTTTTTTGTTTGTTTGGGTGTTAAGAATAGGTAACACTAGGAAACTATTCCATAAAATGAAAAATAGAATAAAATGACATTTGGTATTTATATCCAGATAATAGTGACAGGTTGTTCATACCTTCATTCACTTACCTTTTCCTTTTGTTGCCTGCCCATTTTGCCTTAGGAGTTTTGAGGAATAATTTTTCCAAGAAGAGGACTTTTCTTTGCTAAAATAAATCACATTCCTATAGAAATCTTAGAGAATGAACAATAGCTATGATTTTATCACCTAGAAATAATGACTGTAAATCATTTGGTATATGTTCTTGGTAGATTTTATTTTCCTTTCCACTTTCCATTTGAAAATATTTGTATCTTGAAGGGACCCACTGTTTTATGGCCTGATAATAGCAAATTGCTGGCATTTGAATTTGATTACTTTTGCTTATTGACCTTATTTATTACTGTGTTATAAGAATCATGTTCTAAGTGAATCAAGATTATTTAAGACAGAGGGTGGTATATATTTGTCTTTTTCCTTTTAAGTTATTCTTAGATGAAAGGCTTTCTTAATATTTATATTTGATAGAAGGGACACATTTAAAGGATCTAAGTGTATAATTAACACAAAGGTCTAAACTGTTTGAACTAAGAGCATTTCTCTAGCATTAATCCAGACACAGGATATGACATTTTACTTGTTTTTTAAGTGATATATGTGTATTTTTCAGCTTTTTCTTGTCAGCATTCTGTTTTTGTTTTGGGTAGGGTTTTGTTTTGTTTTTTGGTTTTTATTTTTGTTTTTGTAATGGGTAAGTGGATTAAGATTTCCTTAGGGAAGTAGGGAAGGTAGTTGATATTACCATTTCTTGTTCCCAACTTCTATTCTGAAAGATACTGGCCTCCAGAGGGACACATTTGTAAGAGTGAAAATACCTATTTCATGCCAGACATTTGTCCCATAAATACTAGAGAAAGTTGAGTTAATGCCACCTTTAGGTGTTAGCCATCATGTCAACTGCCGTATTATTTTTAGTTCTTGGCTTTTGAATAAAATTACTTATCTACTATAGAATATCATGAAAGGAAATGTTAATCCACTGCTTTTCTTAAACATTATATTGTTATTCCTGTAAACTTTTAAAAAATATTTTTAAGTTTTATTTTTTTAGTCCTGAACTCTTCTCCTTGCAGGATATTGGCCTTTCTAGGACAAGGTTTCATCTTTTCTTTTACGTACCAATTTATGTGCCTTGTGTATAGTAGGTGCTAATAATGATGCTCAAGGAATATACAATATGCTTTGTTTAGGCAGCTAGCTGGAAGGAAACATGAAGTTAGTAGACATAAAAATGTTAGTGGTGCCTGGCTGGCTCAGTAGAGCATGCAACTCTTAATCTCAGGGTCCTGAGTTTAAGCTCCACAGTGGATATAGAGATTACTTTTAAAAAACAGTGATTTCAAAATATTTATGGTCTTAAAATCCCACTAATTTTATTTATTTTTATTTTTAGACATGCTTCCATCATTTCTTCAGAAAGTTGAAGTTGTCTCTGAAGCTTCTAAGGAAACTTGTGTAGCTTTGAGTGATTGCCTTAATCTCTTCACTAAACAAGAAGGGGTAGGTAGTTTGGAATAGAATTTTTTAATAATTGGGTGTCACATACTAGATCATCCAGTAAATCACTGCTTTCAAATTGTCCAAAGGTAGGAGAAAATAGTCTTAACAAAGAAATTGAAAGCTTTGTTTTCACTAAAATTTGGAGAAATCTTTCATTCTTGATTAAGCAGGATGATTCTGAAGTAACTTGTGTTCATATCTAATTTACTTAAATAGTTGTATTTATCAACCATGGTTTAAAGTTCTACTCAGAGTTCTTGTGGCATTTCAACAAGAGGGTTGTGAAAATATTGTAGAAACCAAAGGTTTTATGTGAAAAATACATGATACTTGTATTTAGTAAATAAAGCGATATCACACTTACCTATGTGAACTCTCAGTGGATTAAATATCTTATGTTCTTTACCCCCTGCTCTCTCCCATTCACAAAATTGCCATTTACTTTTCCAAATATTAGAGTGGTAAGTTTACCCGTTAGTAATTCTTTTTCCGAGGATTGAAAGTTGTAAAGATGTGTTTTGGCTGTCTGGACTAGAATTTTTCTTGTTTTATTTTTTTCCCCTTCTTGTTTTCATGATGCTAATGCAAGTCAAGCAGCCATAGGCTTTCTTTTCCATTTTATTAATTTCTACATATATGTTCAGTCTTCAACTTTTTAGATTAAGACACCATATTTCTTATTCTTGTTACAATTTATTTGTAACTTTTAATTTGATATTAGGTTTTGGGTAAAACAAGATAGATAAAAATGGTTTTATATGTTTCATATGTAAAGATCTAAAATGTGATTACAATGGAAGCTTTGGAAATTCACATAAAAATTTTTAAATGCCAGGTTTGTTATGTACACAACAAATTTCATATTTTATTTGGAGAAAAAAGTATATGAGTAATCTGAAATTCATTTAAAACAAACTTAGAGAAAGTCTTTAACAATTTTATTAACCATCACAGGAAAACATAATTGTTCATTAAAACCTTTAAATGGTTGATTCTTCCAATACTGTTTGAAAACATTCCCTCTCAGCATTTGTGTTTTTGGTGATTTCATATTCTAGCTTATTTAAATGAGGCATGATTTCATGATCTAAATAAATCTAAATAGTATTTAGAAGATTTTTTGAAATGAACAAATTATGTCTAGGGATTCAGGTAATATTTAATTCATTGTAATACTAAATTTCATTAACATCTTTTATATGGCACCTGGTGGATGGATCAAATGTCTTTGTTTTAGAGGTGTATAGTTTCAAGGTAAATGCTAGATTAAAAGTAATTTAATTATGTCTAGAAGCCAGCCTATGCTAATTTTTAAACTGTTTGCTTAAAAATATAGCCTAGGTAATTACTTCTTTGAAAATCCAGATGTGCAAGAGTATATTAGCTTCAAGTTTAGGCTAATTAGACTTCTAAATTTGTCATGAGGATTAAATAACAAAATGTATGCAAAATACTTAGCATAGTTCCTGACACATAGTAAGCCCTGAGTAAAAATCAACAATTATTATTGTCGGATACTGTTTAATTATTAACACTTGTGACTCCTTTTTTTCTGATGGCATTTTGGAGCTTTTGTGTCTTTAGCACTGAATTCAACTCGTTTTGGGAGGAGGAGGTGTTGTCTAAAGAAAATTTGAGTATTTGTAAATGATTGTGTTCTTTTCATCCTTATTATTCAAGTGACAAAGGCTACTTACGTTCTCTGAACCTTGATATTTTTATCTTTCAAATAAAGGAGACCATATAGTAAGTCATTAACAGCACTAGTCTGAAAGTCTAATGGACGTTTTTATAATCTGTCTTTTCCCTAACCTACTGTGGGGAAGTTTCTGTAAAATGAAAATGTATAAACACCTCAGTGTCAGGTGTGGGGATCAAATGTATATAGATGAATAATATGTATATAGAGCATATTAACATACTGTGGTACACAGTACTCATTTAGGAAATGGCATTTGTTGCTTCAAACTTTCAGAATATCTTTAAGATTATTTTTCAGTAATGCTATAAATATAAAATATCAACTCTGTGAGGTTCTCAACAGAATTTATTCTGAGAAAAAGGATTATAGACAAATGGGCCCCCAAATATTTAAAAGACAAAATGGGATCATTGAAGTTAGTTTTTCATGTGGCTAAGACCTACAACATGGGACTTTAATAGTGTACTTGAGGTACGAGAGCAGAATAATTTGACATTATAATGCCTTATTTATCTGGAATCAAATTATATATCTATTATCTAGAAATTTTGTTAACAGTCATAAGTTTTGAATTCAGAGACTGGGTCAGATTCCATGCTTTGCTCCTTAATCTCTCTTTGCTACAGTTTTCATATACAGTTTCCTTTTTAAAGTGGCAACCAACCAAAAAAGAATGTTTTGAAAAATAAGTACGATCATCTTGGCAAACACCCTATAAACTATACCTGGCACATAACGGGGATCCAGTAGGTCTAAGTGATCCCAGCCCCCACAGTAGCAAAACTGTTTTTATTGTAATCTTTTGATGACAGTTATTCTGAATGTTATGCATTTACATCTTATGCTAAATTTTTAACACTTATCTTTTCTAGGTGATTGTCCTTTTGTCCTTTTTTCTATGTTCATAATTACTCTGTGTCTTAATACACAGATGTCTTCAGGGGGTAATGTTTATAGAACTGTGTAATTTGACTAAATGGCCCAGTCCTGCTAATGTTCTTGAATTCACTTTTGCTATTTATGGGTTTAAAATCTTTTTCTGTTGATTTTTAGATCGACTGTGTGTCTGTCTGTACCAGTGGACTACTGATCCCTTCTGATTTATTCTTTCTAATGTTGTTTACTAAAAAGAAAACCAGATAATCAAACTTGCTGGTAAAACTATGTCCACAGTAAGAGCAAGCTGGCTCTGCATGAGAAACGTAGGGGTTTATAATGAACACAGGTTCCTGGATTTGGAGCTTTGTAGTTCTGTGGTATGTGAATATTCTCTGCTTATTTGGGGATGCTCTGATAGGACCCAGATAGTCAACGTTTTCCATAGACCTCTACATAAATGGGGTGGATTATGGATGCATATTTTACTTGCAAATAACACTCTTTTGTTGAAAAAAAAAATCCTGCAATATAGAAAGCAAGCTGTAAAGCTTGTGATCGACTTACTAAAGGGAAACTTACCAGGTGTTTTTAGGGTTGGAGAAACATTAGAGAATGTGAGTGCCTTCATTTGTCTTTACCTTTGAGAGTTCTATTCAAAAAGCTAGTGGGGCGCCTGGCTGGCTCATTTGGTAGAGCACAGGGCTTTTAATCTCAAGGCCATGAGTTCAAGCCCCACATTGGGCATGGAACCTACTTAAAAAAAAAAAAAAAAGATTCAAAGGCTAGAAACTGGCTTCATGAATTATGTTTGTTTCTGTACTTTTCCTCACTAGAAGGTGGTATCAGAAGTGGCTAAAACGTCACACAGTGCCATCATTGGTCCCTTTCTTGTTTGGCATATTATTGAGCTCCCTCTGATATTAGTCAAACCCGTTTTTCCAAAGTAGGAACTTGCTTATTGAAAATTAGTGTAAGCTCACTCATAAAATCCTTTATGCTGCCTTTTTTTTTTTTTTTTTAAGATTTTATTTATTCATGAGAAAGACAGAGACATAGAGGGAGAAGCAGGCTTCCTGCGGGAAGCCTGATATGGGACTCGATCCTGGGACCCTAGGATCACGCCCTGAGCCTAAGGTAGATGCTCTACCACTGAGCCACCCAGGTGCCCCTACTTTATGCTTCTGTGTTAAAATTCCTGACGGCTAAAGAGCTGTAACCCAAACGTATGATTGGGATGACAGTGTAATGGAGACATCTGGACCTTCAGTTGGACCAACCAAAAGGTAGTGCAACTTGGGATCAAATGCTGGTATCTTTGGAGAGAAGCTCCTCCTGTGAGCTTCCAGCTCTATGAAGTCGAGGTCTCTAATATTCCTAGTCTCTTGGGCTGTTCAAGATAACTCCTTTAGTTAATCTCTTTCATTTTTTATTGTTTATACCTTTGGGCCTTTACCGCTGTCTTCTCTTCAGTCTCCTCCTTTCCCTCTGCTCTGAGCAAAATTTTGTATTAAACATGGAGGCAGTGCCTGCATTTGCTGCCAGTTCCTTGCCACTCCCAACCCCCAGTTCCCTATCTTATTCTTCCCTTTCCTTGGCATCTGTCTCCTTCCATCCTGCTTCAAAAACAGCTCCTCTCTTTTGCATTCTCTACTCCCTTACAGCTTCTGTCTCCTTACATTCCTTTCCAGTTCTATTTTGGAAATGTGATACTTTCTGTTTCTACTTCTTTATTCCTCAGCTAGCCCACTGAAACCATGCTTGCCAAAAATCTGCTTACTGCTAAATCAGAGGATACCCTTAAATTACCTTGCTTGTCCTGTGACAGGTCTGGCATTTGACTACTCCTTGCTTTTTGGAGTTCTTCTCAGTGATTTCCATGGTGCCTACCTCTTCTGGCTTCTCTTTCCTTTAGAGCAGCTCCTCCTCAGGTTTCTTTTGAAGCATCTTTTCTTCTGCCTGTGCCTTGAGTGTCAGTGTCCCTGGTTTCTGTGGGTGGCCTTCTCACTCAGCATTCTCCTTGGATGATCATAGGCATTCCTGCAAACAGAAATCCATGATGACTCCAATATCTCCACCTTAGATCTCTCCTGAGCTGTGAACCAGTATATCCAGCTGCCTTTTGAACACACATATGGTTATATCACAGGCATTTCAAAACCAGTGTGTCTAAAGCTGAATTATCCATTCAACTCAGAGTTAGAATTACCACCTATCCAGGAACCAAGCCAAGATCATGGGAGCTATTCTCAGTTCATCCTTCTTCCTTCTCCCCCCCCCCCCCTTTTATCAGGTTCTGTCATTTTTACTCCCTGTCTCTCAGCTGTCTGTCTCCCTGTTCTCCCTCTCCTCCCACCCAGCACTCAGCTCCTGCACTGCCACTTTGTGAGGACAGAGCTCTCAGGATTGCTCTGTTGGATGACTGCCACCATTTCCTCATCCCAGGTTCCACCCTTCGGAACTGGTTTAGATATCCCTCCTATTCTGAGTCCTTTCTGTTGTAGCACTTAACACATTGTATCATTATATATTTGTCTATATCAGACATATATATATCAGACATATATATATCAGACATATATATATGTCTGATTATATATTATATATTGACTAAAGAGCTCCTTAAGTAAGCAACTGTATCTGTTATTTTTGTAGCATCTGTGTCTAGTATAGTACTTGTCATGTAGTAGGCAGTTAATAAATATCTAAATGAATGCATAATGAATGTACAAAGGAAAGAATACAAAGATCAGACCAATCAGGGTCTACTCTCTGCTGTCTTGACCTTGAGCAAATTAATACATGTTTGGGAATTTCACTTCCAAATCTGAGAGAATACAGATGAGTTATTTTATGTGAAGTTCCTCAATACAGTGCCTGGCACAGTTTAGGTTCTTTGTAAATTGCCTTCTAAAACATGTTATTTTTACTGCCTAGTACTACTTTTGTAGACTGAATTCATTCTCTAATTTTTAGAACCCAGGAGGAAGATTCTGTAGCAGCTGCATTTAGTGCCAAATGTGAGTTTTCACAATACCATTTAGTTATCAGTTTAGAATGGGGGAGGAGGGAAGCAAACTGACTTTTCAAAGACACCATGAAACCTCATTGACATTAATTCCAGATTTTCTAGTGTACTGTTGTATCATCTTTTACACATTTTATATCTGTAGCGTGGTTACAGCCACCGCTGTTGGAACAGCAAACTTAAAGTACCCTAGGATCTTGTCAAAGAAATAGTTTGGTTCAGTATTGCTCTGCTCCCTAAAGTTTGAGGACAGGTTAATACTGTTTAAAACTAATACTGTTTATTATTTTTAAAAATACTGTTTAGAATAAAAAGTCATGTGTGCCCCATCTCTATCAGAGCTTAATAGTTAACTAGAAATTTTATTATCCTGAACATCTCACTTAGTGTAATATTTACGTGGTGGGTTTTACTGTCCTTTGAATCTGTCTACCCTTCAAGCCTGGCTGGAATAAAAAAACCATCTATTTCATATAAGTAGGTTTCCCATCAATAGGATTAATACCATTGTTTTTCTCATGGCTCAAATGGTAGCTTAGAAAGTGCTTAAAAAAATAAATGCATGAAGTCTAGTTCAATCTTTGTAATGGAATTAGAAACATTCAGTGAAAGCCTGACTAAGGGTCAGTTACCTTTGAGGCGCAAGAGACCAAAGAGGATTCCTCCGCTTTTCCCCAGGGGCGGGCTGGCTCTTTAGAAGTTGTCAGAGCAGGCGTCGCCGGGAGAGGGCTTGAGCACCCAGCCCGCTCTAGGACCTCGCAGGAGCCTCCTTGGGATGCACGCAGAGCTCGAGTAGCAGTTTCCTTACTTCCTTCCCTAGAACTGCGGGCCAGAGGTCTGCCCGTCGCTCGGAGGGGCTGTGTGCAGGCTCTCGTCGTCCCGGGCAGGTCCCTACCTGCGCCTCAGCAGAGCGGGCCCCGCGGGAGGGGGGCCGGGGGAGGAGGGACTGGACGACGACAGCGGCAGCGCGGAGCCGCCTGCTGCAGGCCATTCGCAGCGCTGCTGCTCGCACTCTCCCCGGCGAGCCCTGGAGGAGGGCGGCTCTGGAGGGCGGCTCTGGCTCTGCGGCGAGGGGCGCTGCACGGACCTCTGGTGGCCTGAGGGCCAGAGCGGGAGTCCTGGGCCGCCACTCTCCTTGACCTCGCTGGAGCCCAGGGCGGCCGAGCAAAGGTGACTTAGGGAGACCTTGCGGTGCCGCCCTGGGTCGCGCCTCCGGGCTGGGCTGGAGGGGAGGCGGAGGAACAGGAACAGGCCAAGCGCGTTTGTGCTGGAGCTGCCCGGGGAGCGCAGGGCGGAGCGCGCCGGCGGGGATCCCCAGATCCGGCCCAGGTGGGTGAGTGCGTGTGCCCCCTGGGGGCTTTGCGCGGTCAGCCCCGGGACGGCCGAGGACGCTGGGGGGAGGAGGTGGGGGAGGGCAGCCAGACGACATCTAGGGATGTGAGTAGATCCAAGAATAGTTGGACGCGTGAGTGCAGCCTCGGGCGAATGGGGAGGGGTGCGTGAGGCCGGGACCCTCCCAGCCTGGCCAGGGTCTTCCTGGCCGCCTGTGTACTTGTGCCGGGTTCCCCCAGGAAGAGCCACTGGGGGGAAAGGCAGTGGACAGCCCCCCCACCCCACCCCCGCCCAGCTAAATATTGGTAGTAGGTCAAGTGGGGCCGGAGTGGGAGGAGTAAGGCAGTGAAAGACATTATTGTCCTAAATAACCTTCCAAGTTAGTGATTTTTTGCATGTCTGTGCCCTGGCTGACATTGAGATGAACTTACCATCCGCTGTGTGAGGCTGCTAAAATTCCAAGGAAACGCATGAGTGGATTAAGGAGAAAAAGGGAAAATTATACTGGGGCTGAGGAGTGGGGAGGGAGATAGCTTTTAACTTTGTTTTGATTAGGATTTTTGATTACTCATAGGCTTTCTTTGTAGCCTAAACCAGTGGAGAATCACGTTCCCTAGCATTCAGAGCATGTGGCTAGTTGTTTTGTGTTTTTTGTTGTGCTGGTTTTTTCTGGATTTGGAGAGAGGGTAGTAAGAAAGGAAAGATGCCAGAGAGGAGCATAGTACAGCTTTTGAGAGTTATTAAAGCTATTAAAAGTTTCTTAATTTCAATTAGGCTCAAAGACGGAATGAAGGCATTTTGTTTTAAAGACATGGAGTAAATTAGGAATCTTTTTCAAAAGAGAAAAATGCTTGAAATGCGTGTTGGTGGAAGAATGTGTAGGCTAGAATATGGGGATCAAAATGTAAATTTTCTTTTCAGTTTGAGGACACACTGAAGTTAATCGCTGGTCCAAATAATGTTTGATTTCAGCGAGAAGCTGATAACTTTGGTAGTTAGGTTGGTTTTGACTGAGTAGATATTCTATCTGAACATGATGACCAGAGAGGTATTTCAGCTTTTGTCCTGGTACTACTTTTACTAGACTGGGATCTTAAAGGCATTTGTGTCATTGTGAATATGATCGCAAGACTCTGGTCTCCCCTCTTTAGAACCTCTTTAAAAGTTAATTTTAGGGAATTTCATTGAGGGTGAAAGTGACCTACATAATCTCTGTTCCTTCGCTTGTGCATCTTGCAAAATGAGGGAAAATTAAAAAGCTCATTAGATTTTCCATATTAAAAGCACATGCATGTACTACAGGGTAATATATAAAGTCAAGCACGTTTAGAATATGTACATAAGATAATTGATAAAGTAATTATGCAATAGTATGTGCTCTGAGCTTTGTACAATTTATAATATTTGTCATCTGTATTCTTTTAATAGGCTTTTATGAATTAGTATCTTAGTATTCAAATATATAGTTATGTTTATAAGCTCTGTGAGGATTATAAAAATTTTTAATTCCTTTTTTAAAAATTTTTATTTATTTATGATAGTCACACACACACACACAGAGAGAGAGAGAGAGAGAGGGGCAGAGACATAGGCAGAGGGAGAAGCAGGCTCCATGCACAGGGAGCCCCACATGGGATTTGATCCCTGGTCTCCAGGATCAGGCCCTGGGCCAAAGGCAGGTGCTAAACCGCTGCGCCACCTAGGGATCCCCTTTAATTCCTTTAAAAATTAGAAATCTAGATTTTTTTTTCTCTTGGTCCATAATTTTATTCCTAAACTTTCAGCTTGTATGTATAGTCAGGAAATAGACTACAAATTAATTTTGGAAACAGGTAGGATGTAAGTTAAATGTTCTTACTGTTTTTAAAAGTTTTTAATATGAAGTTTATGTAGCATGAAGCAGGTTTTCATTTTGATAACTTGTGAAGTATTTGAACAAAAATACTTAAGATTGTAATTATTTCAGCAGTATGAAAAGAGAGTGTGTGTGTGTGATATTAGCCTTGTCATTCTTGGTATGACCCCGGATCTTTTCCTGATAACTTTCTGTATCACAGTGGTACCAAGTCTGTAACCTGCATGCTATTGTATTTGACTTGTATTCCTATTAGTACAGTGCCTAATTTTTATGCTATCTGATGAATTTTGAATGAGTTATAGGCAGACATAATTTTCCTTTCATTTTAACTTGAGTAATAAGGCTATAACCCATATACATTTTTATAATGCTCCACCATTGATTGATATCTATTATTTTATGTAAAAACTTCCTTAATAAGTATTTACATAGTGTTTACCTCCTCAGGTATCTTGCTAAACCAGTCAAGGCTAGATGAATAGAAGGGTTTTCTTGAAAAGTTTTATCAAATATGCCTAAAGAGGTATGCCCAAGATAAGTTAGAATGACTGAAAGATTTTAATCAGGGGAGAGATTTAATCAGATTTGCTCCTTATGAGAAGGATTAGAGGAAGTCCTCAAAACAGGGTGACCAGGTGCAGGAATTCAAGAGAGAGATAATCAGAGTCTGAACCTAGCTGGTGACTACCAAAGATAACCTCCTAGGAGCTGATGATAGTTGAATAGATGAGGAATGAAGGAGAAGATGGAGTCCTAGCTGACTCCCAGGCTTACGGTGGATAAATCACTGGATGGAAGGTGACTAAAGGAGGGAATAAAGGGAGTAGGGGGAGGATGAGTTCACCTTCCGACATGATGACATCCAAATAAGGGCAGCCTTATTTGTAGCCTTATATGTAGGTATTGGAGGTCACCTTATATATATATATATATATATATATATTTGTAGCCTTATATGTAGGTATTGGAGGTCACCTACATAAACATGGAGCTTGTTGAGTAAAGAATATCACCCAGGAGACATACAGCTTAAAAAGTTTGAAATCAAAGGATTGAATACTGATTTTAAAAGACACGTGGGAGAAAAGAAAGCCCGTGGACAGCACTAAGCAGCAGCAACAGCTGGAGAGGCAGGAAAAGTCCAGAACAGTGGAGGCCAGTGGGGACAGTTGGGTCAAAATTTTGAGGTAACAAACTAAGATGTGTTCACTATTGGTCTTTGATGAGGGGAATTCTAGAAGCATGACCTAGGGAGAAGCTAAATGGCAATAAACAGCAGATTAAATGGGAAGTGAAAAAGTAGAAATAATGAAGACAGACTGATTTGGTTTCTATAGACAGTCATAATCTATGAATGACTACAGTTTTGTTTGTTTGTTTCAATTCTTACATCTCATTTTCATGTTCCTAATGTATTGGCCAGGTCCTTTAGGACAGTGGTGAACAGAAGCTGAAATGGTGGGAATCAATCCTTGTTTTTTAAAAAAGGCACAGTTCTAACTTCCAACGACTCACTATTAAGAGTGATACTTAGTAAATACCATTTCCTAGATTAACAAAGTTCTTTTTCGTTCTTATATTGTTGAGTTTTTTTTTTAAATCATGAAAGGGGGTTCCATTTTATCATATTCTTTCTGCATTTAATAAGAATCATAAGGTTTTTCTTTATTAAGGTGGCAAATTTATATGTTTTTTTTTTCAAATTATATTTTTAGACTTTTTAAATGATAAGCCATCTTTGTTTACCTGGAATAAACCTAATTTGATCATTGTATTATCTTTAACGTTCACCTCAATTTGGTTTATTTGGATTTTAGCATCTATTTATGAGTGAGATTGGCTTGTAATTTTTTTTTTTCCTCATCAGACTTTAGTATCCAGGTTTTACTGGCTTCATAAAGCCAGTAAAGTATTCTTTACTGGATACTGGAGTATTCTTTATTGGAGAATACTGGAGTATTCTCTTTTTTCCCTGGAAGAGCTTATATAAAATTAAAGTGATCTGTTCCTTCTTGTAAAGTCATCTTTCTGAGATTTTTTTAAACTATTAGTTAGAAATATTTAATGGTTATAGGACTATTTTAGTTTTCTGTTTCTTGTTGGGTCAATTTTAACAAGTTAACTATTTCCAGGAATTTATCCTTTCCATTTAAGTTTTGAAATTTATTGTAATAAGGTTGTTCATTGTAGTCTTATATTGTCTTTTTAACTTATTTTGGATCTGTAATTACATATTTTTCCCTGATGTTTTCCATTTTTTTCCTAATATTTATTTGGATCTTCCAATAAATTTCTCTTTAAAATGCGTCTCTAAGGCTTTGTTTATTGGAATATTTTTCAAAGAACTCTCTTTAGCTTTGTTATTTGTTTCATCTTTTTAATTTTTATAGTTACCTCTATCACGTTCAGTTTATTTTTTCCCTAATATCTCTACATTTATTATTCTCTTGTCTCTTTGAAGTGGATAATTTTTTCAAAATTTATTTTCCATATTTTAAGTTGTATGTTTTGTAATTCTAGTATTTTATAATCGAGTTAATATATTTCTGCCAGCTTTATCCATGACTTTGATTTTCTTACAGACTTTAATAATGCATTCCTAGACTTCAGTTTTCCAGACTGAGGACCGCTAGCATATGTAGAGTAGTGCCCTTTTAATATTTAAAACATGTAAAACTTTTGCCAGGGTTTTAACTACTTCCATTTTTTTCTCTCTCTCTTACCTGACTCTTCTTGTTTGCATTGGTTGGCATTTCTGTTTCCTTTCCAGACTTGCTTCTCACTTTCTTCTTTTCTTCATCTTCACAACTTCTTTTCTGACTCTTGACAGTCTGCATGGTGAGAGAATGATCATTATTCCCTTGCTTTCTCTCTTTTTTTCAATGTCTTTCCAATGTTCTCCCCCATACTTAGAGGATTTTTCTATGATCTGATCAGTGTACTCCACCTTGCTTTTTCCCTGTCCTCACAGCCTTGGCTCCAGCACCAAAGGTGAGAAAGTAGATAACCTGTATCTGATTTTCTTAAGATGCTCAGAGGTTCACCTTTACTTACTATATGATTTTTGTTAACTCCTCACATTCATAATCTATCCAACTACTGATGATGATGTCAGGGGACTATGGACAGGGCCTAGGAAGAAAGCATAGATGGTAGACTATAGATCTGCTCTTATTTGGAGTCCTGAGGCACAGACTCCAGGATTAATGACCCTCCTCTTCTTGCTATATGACTCTGGGTGACTTATTCCAAGGCCTCATATTCCTCCTCTGTAACACAGAATTAACACAGACCCCTTCCCTCTACTTCAGGAGTTCCTGTGAGACTTGAGTGGTATAAGGATAAAGCCATTAGTTTTATGAGACAATCTTTCCTTTATTTTCAGAAAAATATCTTGAAAGGATTTTGCGCTCAATTCAGGGACAGAGAAGTAGAGTAAAAGTGGTTTGTGGCATGGGGTGCTGGATCAAAGAAACCCTGATGGGAAGCAATCGGTGTCATAGGAATGAGAGGAAGCACAGAAGTTGTGCTCAGTGGTTGAGATTCAAGAGAGGTGTCTGTTCTCTGGTAGATGGGGTTTTTCATCTGGTGGTGAAATACAATCCTGTAGTAACATTGTTACCTATTTATTACTTGCTACATTCAGGATACTACCTTTTTGAGCTTATATGAGATACCACCCTTCACTTAATGTTTCTACAAAGGAGATTTTGTTGTTAATTAAAAATTAAACTTGTGAAATATCTTACTTGCAAGAGAAATGATTTAGTTTTGAATTTTTTCATTTATTTTTGTTACTGTAGTTTATGTTATGGATTAGTTGTTGAAAATTTCAAAGTCATAGAATCAGTCTTAGATTGTAAAGCATCTAGTCTGGTGATCCTCAAAGATTTCACTGGGGCCTAAAGGCAGATACATAAGATATAGACTATATATAAGACAAAAGTAAAAGCACGTTATCTGCTAAGGCACCTTCATAAAACACAGTTTGAAATGGTGATGTAATTGATCTGTTCATCTTTGTTTTACAAATAAGGAGAGAAAAGCTTGAAGAGAGAGGCAGCTACTTCCCCACGTTTATGTAGCTAAGTGGGGGCTACACTTAGAGCCAAGTCCGGTATTCTGCCTCCAAATCAAGGAACAACCCCACTGTATCACACACAACCTGAATTAGGAAAACTTATGCATTAAAGAAGATAGTCCTCCTTGTTTCAAAGCTGACGTGGCCATCTACTAGCTAATTTCTCAATTTGACAAAAGGATACCAACTTTAGAAATAAGCAAATGGCCAAGCATATTGCAGTGTCTTCAGATTTTGCACAGAATACCTGTATTCCAGGCTCTCAGCGGGAGATGCTGTCTTTTTTTGAAAATTTTACTTGAGAGAGGTCACATTTTTAGAAGATACTGAATTCATCTGTTTTTCCAAATATTCTGTATTTTGTCCTAAAATTAGACTGTCAGAATGCTATAGCCTGAGCTATATTTTCTTAATTTTCTGAAAACTAGCCCTTGCTGAGTTGTAAATTGGAATTACTCCCTCAATTTCTATTGAGGGGCATCTCAAAAAAAATTAGCTTTAATGAAATTATTATTTTGCCCTTTAATACTCTTATTCCCCTATACATTACCCTGAAAAAGAAATTAGAGCTAAGGGCAAAGAGGGAGTTTGTTTTCCCTAAAGAACTGATACATTTTTTTTTCCTTGTGGACAATTAAAAGGGCATAATTGTATTTCTCTTTCTGTTTTGGCCTTAAGAGAATTCAGAGCCAGATTAGTGGCTTGTCCGCAGTATCTGTGGTAGGCTCCATCATTTGTAGGTCCTACCCTACTGCCCTATTAGAAATTGTTGTGTATTTTCATAGCCTCCCAGTTGGAAATCACTGGATGACAGCATTCTCTTGTGAATTACTTAAATGTGGTTGTACTCCAGAGTCCATTCAAGTGTGATGATTGTGTTTTGGGATTTTTCTGCAAGTAGTAAATACTAAGTAAATAGTTGTTATAGTGTAAGAACTAGCTAGATATGTACTCCATACTGTGGTTTTCTTTTATGTGGAGGATATATGCATTTTGGCATTAATTGCCTTTTTAATAGATAGTTTCAAGGGCCAAAGTTAAAATATATGGCAAATATTCAATTGAACCCTCCTTTTTTTTTCATATTCATGCAAATCAGACTTACTATGTATTTTAGACCAATATTTGGAAAAGGGTTTTCCTTTTTTTTTTTTTTTTTTGTGGTAAAATACAGAGAGCATAAAATTTATCATTACTGTTTGTAAATGCATAGTTCAGTAACATTAGGAACCTTGTGTTATGCAGCCATCGCCACCATCTAGAACTCTCCATCTCTTAGTTTCATCTAAACTGAAACTCTCTACCCATTAAACAGCAATTCCCCTTTCTCTTCTTCCCCCAGCCCTTGGCAACCATCATTCTTACTAGCTGTCTCCCTGAATTTGACCACTTTAGGAACCTCCAATAGGTGGAATTACTCTGTCCTTTTGTGCCTGCTTCATCTCGCTTATCATAATGCCTTTGGGTTCATCCACGTTGTATGGCAGGTGTCAGAATTTTCTTCCTCTTTAAGGTTGAATGATACTCCATTGTGTGTATACACACATTTTCCTTAACCGTTCATGCATCCATGTTGCACTTGTGTTGATGCCTTTTGTCTGTTGTGAATAGTGCTGCTATGAACGTTGAGTATACAGATAGGTTTTTGTGTCTCCACTTTCAGTTCCTGTGATGATGTACTCAGAAGTGGAATTCCTGGATCATATAGTTCTCTATTCATTTTTGGAGGACTTGTACTGTTTTTGTAGTGGCTACACCATTTTACATTTCTACTAACAGTGCATAAGGATATTGTTCTATAACCTATCCAACACTTGTTTTTCTCTTGTTGTTTTGATATAGTAGCCATCCTAATGGGTGAGAAGTATGGAAAAAGTTTTTGTGATAAGTAAAGTTAGTCACTTTTAGATCCAAATGTCAATCCCAGGGTTGACAGACTGTCTCTTCCTACATCGTTCCATAATTGCTCTGCAGAGCCATGATTTTCTTTTATTTTTAAGACCATTGAAAAGTTGCCCTGTTGAAGTGTGGTAGAGGGCACACAGTCTCCCGGGTGTCCTCTCTTTTTCCCTCCAGTTAAAAAAAAGCAGCTGCATAAAGCAAGGATGATTCTTGGTTTCTGTGGACTTAAGACTTGGCTTAGGTCTAAATATCAATATTTTACCTTTATTTTCATTATCTTTCTGTACTTTAGATAGCACATGTTGCCTTGCCATTGTATTTTGAAAGATCATTGCTTAATTGAGAAGAATTTTATCTTCTGTACAGAGTCAGCATAGGAAAATTTAAGATATATTTGAATCACCACAGATATAAAATATGAAACAAAGAAATTGATATACTTAGGTCAAGCCTACCTTCACCTGTCCATGGGAACTAATAAAGTAATATATCAAAAGCAGGAAATGATTAACCTGAGCATTAGAATTGAACAGAGAATTTAATGTATTCTGTAAGGAAATTATTATTTGATCTTTAGCCATATTGAGTATACAATTTCTATAAACCTTGAAGTCAATAGAAAATTTTAAAAATAAGATAGAAAATTGGGGAAAATATAACCACAAAGTTATCAAAAGGATCTTAGAGGGTCATTGAATTTTCTTCCATTTGCAAGAATCCTCTGTTTAGCTTCCTGCCTAGCTAGACCGTCATTTTACATGCTTATGAATGCTGTCATCAATGGATATACAGGCAGTGTACTCCAGTACTTACAAGCTTCGTGTCTGAGTCACACAGACCTGGTTTGAATACCAGCTCTGTCACTTAAGTTATGTGATCCTAGGCGGATCATGTAATCTCAAGAAGCTTGAGTTTCATCATTGTTTACAGCACCTACCTCATAGGATTGTGGGAGGATTGTATGAGCTAGTATGCTAAGTATTTATCGTAACACTTGGCATAAACACAGCTAGATACCAGCTCCTGCACTTCCTGCTGATAACTACTATTATAAATGATTTTCCCTTACGACCACACATTCCACTGTAGGAAAGCTTAAAACACTAGGTGGTTAAACCTTACGTTAAGGTGAAGCTTATTCCATTTTTCTTTTAATTCATGTCTGCATTCTGCAGCACCACAAAAACATGTTCTGTCTCCTGTGACAATACTTCAGTTAGTTGGATCAACCAGTAAATTCTTTTTCTCCCAGGCCAAGCATCTCCAAGTTCTTTTAACTGTCAGGCTTTCTAGATCCTTCCTTTTCTTACTCTTCAATGATCTCTGTTTTTTTCTAAAAGTGCATCATCCAGAAACAAAGTTAGTGTTCCACATGAAGTTTGAGTGCAGAACATGGTACCTCTCAGTTGGCTTTCCATCCAATTGGAGGAAAAGAGTCTTGATTGCTATGGTAGTAGTAGCCTACAGAGCCCCGTGGGAAGGGCCCTGCTAGCCTACCTCTCAGCCTCTCCTATGCTATGCTTAGTATATACTCCCTCCCATCTAACCAATCTGCTTTGTTCTGAGGACAGCAGTCCCCTCCTGTCCCCCAGACTTGGGAGCCTGTTCCTGCCTCAAAACATTCACTGTTCCTTTTCCTGGAACATGTTTCTCCCAGGTCCTTGCTTGATTTTTTCCCTTACTTTTTAAGCTTTTAACTCAGTTGGAACCTGATCATGAGTTCTCTGGTCGTCCTGTCTCCCAGGCCTTTCCTTCCCTTCCCAACTTCATTTTTGCTTTCAGTATTTTCTGCCACACTAAACACACTAAACATTTTTGCTTATTGGTTTCCCCCCAGTAGACTGTAAGTTCTCTGAGCACAGGGATTTTTAGTCTATTTTGTTCATTGGTGACCCTCTGCAGCCTATAATGGTGTAGGTGGTTGATGAATATTTGTTGCTTGAAAAGCACAACTCCTCTTTATGTATTAGAGCACAAGCACAAGTCAGGGGAGGGGCAGAGGAAGAGGGAGCAGCAGACTCCTGCTGAGCAGGGAGCCCCATTGATTGTTGTGGGGCTGGATCCCAGGACCCTGGGATCATGACCTGAGTAGAAGGCTGACGCTTAACTCACTGAGCTACCCAGGCACTCCCCAAAACAAAAAATTTTAAGTGTTCCTCTTGAAGGGAAAATAAGCCACATTCATTGTTTTAGGACTTTGGAGGTTTTCACCTCATTTTGTTTGCTTCATCAGTATTTTATTTTACATGTAATTTTATGTGCTCAAAAGATTTTTATCTTCTGTAAACTCGAATACAGATATTTAAAACAAGAATATTTGTTCTTTAACTAAATCTTAACAGAGCTTCCTGAGTAGAGAGCTTAAGATAAATTATCTTTCCAACTTAGAATGGCCAGACTCCCAAACCAGCTGCTTGATCTCTTCCGAGGGCCCTCCAAAGATGGTTTTCTCTTTGTGCCATGACTTGAAAACTTAGGAAGCACTGCTTTAAGATATTTAAAAAATTTTTTTTTCAGATGGAGTTACAACCCACTGAACTGTGATTCTAGCGTATTTTAGTGTTTGTTTTTGCCCTAGGTTGAGAACTATGAAAGCACTTGTTAAAACAATAAAACATCAAAATTCTGTAAAAATCAGGTTATCATCTTCCTGAACTTAATGTTCCACATACATAGATGTTTCCAGAGACCAAGCTGAAGGCATTAGAAAAAATAGAGTTGGACGTCAAGGTGTAGCTGTATAGTGAAATGGTCAGCAGCAACAGCAGGAGAGCTGCTTATACTTGCAACAACATGAGTGGTTCTGAAAAACATTGTACTTAGTGAGAGAAGCCAGATACAAAAGAATGTATCATACATGATTCCATTTATTTGAAATCAAGAACAGACAAACCCTAAAGCATGGCTCTGGAAATCAGAGCAGTGGTTGCTGAGGCGGGGCGGGGCGGGGGGGGGGGGGCGGTTGGAGAACGGTAGAGTGACTACAAAGGAGCCCAGGAGAATTGGGGGCAGGGCTAGAAATAATCTATCTTTGTAGTGGTGCTGGTTACATGGGGGTGTACTTGTGAAAATTCACTGAACTATACATTTAAAATGGATTTTACTGTGTAAATTTTTTAAAAATCACTTAAAAATTAGATTTGGTAGGTGTTGCTTCTGTGTATAACTTTCTGGAGTTATTTTCATCAACGGACCTCTCAACTACAGAGGACTTGAATAACTCAAAATAAGATTTGTTTAGATTATGATTAAACTTCTCTGCTTTTAAAAATGATGTTTATATCTCTTGTGGCCTATCTTGAAAAAAATTTATTTCGAGGATACATAAAATATATAAATCTGTGGTGAGTGATTATGTAACAGTAAGCTATTTTTAGGTGGAAGCTTTGCAACCATAATGAGATAGGAGTGTGCTTAACAGAATCTCAGTTGGGATTTTCATACTAGATGCCTCAGAAGGCCATGCGTTCTGCACTGTTTGAGAGTACCTTTCAAACATTTTGTGTTTGATGCAATGCCAATTTTTTGCAAATTTGATGCAAACATCAATTCTTGAGTAGACATACTTAAAGGAATTTTTCTAATTGTAAAGTTAGAGATATGTGGAAGATGCATAGAAATGTACAGAAAGCTATTTTCTGCTAAACATGGAGAGAAATATGAAAACCAGAGCCCAACAAACCACTGGTGGGATTTTTCTGTGTTTTGGTTTATGCGTGTTGGCAAACACACAAATGCAGTATATGTATCTGTTTAATATTCTACATGGTTTTCAGTAGCATCAGAGTGAATATTTTTTTCAGACATATTCTTTGAAACATGTTTGCAGGCAGACTGGGTGGCTCAGGGGTTTAGCGCCGCCTTCAGCCCAGGGAATGATTCTGGAGACCCAGGATCGAAGTCCCACATCAGGTTCCCTGCATGGAGCCTACTTCTCCCTCTGCCTGTGTCTCTGCCTCTCTCTTTCTCTCTGTGTCTCTCATGAATAAATAAATCTTTAAAAAAAAAAACATGTTTGCATTATCAATATATGAGTAATATTTTTATGCCCTTACTCTTGCCAAATACTGTTTTTTAATATAATTTTATTGACCTATAATTGATGTACAGTAACCTGCACATATTTAAGTGTAACTTTTGATGTGTTTACAGTAGTGAAACCATCACTCCAATCAAGATAAAGAATACTTCTGTTATTTCCAGAAGTTTGTTCCTGCCTTTTGTAATACCCCCCACTTTCCCACCTACCCCAATACACAGGCACTATTTATCAACTTTTATCACTAGGGATCAGTGGGAGTTTTCTAGAATTTTACATAAATGGAATCCTACAGTTTGTACTTTTTGGGAGGTGTAGGAGGTTTGGCTTCATATTCGTCCATGTTGCACAAATCGCTAGTTCGTTCCTTTTCATTGCTGAATAGTTATCCATTTCATAATGTACTTTTTTTTTAAACCTATTGACTTATGGATTGTTTCTAGCTTTTGGCTATTGCAAATAAAGGTATTAGTATTTGTACAAGTCTTCAGTGGACATAATGTTGCATTTCATTTAGGTAAATAACCTAGGATTAAGTAGAATGGCCAGGTCATATGGGAAATGAATGTTTATGGGGCTTTTAATTTTTTTTTTTTTTTAGTTTTTTAATTTTTAAAAAATTGAAGTAGAATTCACAAGACATAAAAATAACTGTTTTGAGTGTGGAATTCAGTGGCACTTAGTAAAGCACAGGGTTGTGCAACCATCACCTCTATCTACTTGCACAACAATTTTCATCACTTCAGAAGGGAACTTTGTACCCAGGAAGCTGGCACTCCCCATCCCCTGAAAATGACTACCTGTATTTTGTCCCTATGGATTTGCCTGTTTTCAGCGTTTCACATAAATGAGTCATACGCTGTGTGAACTTCTGATGTCTGGCTTTTCACTTACATACTGTTTTTGATCTTCATGCTCATAGTACTACGTATCAGTACTTTGTTCCTTTTTATAGCTGGATAGTTTTCCATTGTATGTATATAACACATTTATTCATTCATTTGTGGATATTTGGGTTGTTCCCAGCTTTTGGCTGTTGGGAATAGTGCTACTTTGAACCTTTTTGTATAGGTATTTGTTTGAACACATGTCAGTTCTTTTGGGAATATATATAAGAGCAAGTTTCCTAGGTTGTATGGTGGTTTTATGTTTAGCTTTTTGAGGAATCACCAAACTGTTTTCTACTACATGTACCATTTTATGCCCCCATTAGCAGTGTACAAAGGTTCATTTTCTCCACATCCTTGTCAATACTTGTTATTTTCCGTTTTTAATTTTTAATTTTTTTTTTAATTTTTAAATTTTTTTTAAGATTGATTGATTTTAGAGACTATGAGCATCAGAGAGCCTGATGTGGGGCTGGATCTCATGACAGTGAGATCATCGCCTGAGCCAAAAACCAAGAGTTAGATGCTCAACTGATTGCACCATCCATGCGCCCCTTTATTTTCCTTTAAAAAAAAAAAAAGTGATCCTAGTGGGTATAAAGTGATATCTCAATGATTTGCATTCTGTAATGCCTGAGGGTGTTGAGTATCTTTTCATAATTTGTTGGCCATTTGTATATTTAGAGAAATGTCTGCTCAAATCATTTGTCCGTTTTTAAATTGGGTGGTCATTCTATTGCTGAGTTATAGGAGTTCCTTATAGTCTTCATACAAGTCCTTTATTGGTTACGTGTGACTTACAGATATTTTCTCTTGCTTGCCTTTCTCTTAACATTATCTTTTGAAAAGCAAAATTTTTGATATTAATGATGTCCAAGTTTTTTTTTTGTATATATATTGCTTTTTCTGACCTATTTAAGAAATCTTTGCCAAGCCTATAGTTGCTAAGATTTTCTCCTGTGTTTTCTTCCAGAAGCGGCCTAATTTTAGCTTTATGTTTGGGTCTGTACACCCATTAAGAGATAGATTTTGTTTTTGTTCTCTTTTTGATATATGAGGAGAAACTAGAGTCCTAAATAAACAGAGATATCCTTATTTGTATCAGAAGACTCAGTATTGTTAAGATGTTTGGTCTCCCTAAATTGATTTATAGAGTCAAAGTAATCCCAGGCAGAATTCCAGCAAGGTTTTTTGGTTTTGTTTTATTTTGGTAGAAATTGATAAACTGATTCTCAAATTTATATAGAAATGCAAAGGGCCTTATAATAACTAAACCAATTTTGAAAGAGAACAAAGTCAGGGGCACCTGGGTGGCTCAGTGGTTGAGTGTATGGGGCTCAATCCCACAACCCTCAGATCATGACCTGAGCCGAAATCAAGAGTTGGATGCTTAACCGACTGAGCCATCTAGGCTCCCCACGTTATTAGTATTATCTTTAATCTGAAGTTCTTTGCAGTGGTCTTTATGATAATAGGTGTATTTTGGGAGTTAATATAGTCTGTAAATCTTTATAACCAAGCTCTACTAATCTGTAGCATATGACAGTATCCTGAAGTTACTCTGCATCTTGTACCTTACCCTTGGCCATGTGGCATGTGGACCATGGGAGGGCATGGTTGTCCATCTGTATATTTCCTACATGTGTATATTATATCTTTATTTTTTTGACTAATATTTGTCTAATTTTTTTTGACAAAAATAAATACAAAAGACTTTCTAATACTTGGTGGTTACACTCTATTTAGAGACTAACCAAAGGCAAGAAGGAGCCACTGAAAAGCTTTAAGAAGTAATGTTGGATTTGCATTTTTAATATATGAGCTGGGTAGGAATGTGAAGTGTCTTTTTCTCACCTTGTAATCTCAGGGTAAAATCTCCTTGGATTAACCAGTCTCTTATTCTATTTTGTATCCCCAGCACTTTACTTTGGAAGAGTAGTAGGTGTTCAGTAAACATTTTTTAACTAAATGGAAATTCTCTTAAATCAGTAATTCTTATCAGGAACCACATCCGAATAATCTGTAGCGCTTTGGGGAAAAAAAATTACATGTACTAATGTTAGTATTAGCATTAAACAGGAAACTCCAAGCTACCTAACATTAGCTTAAATAAGTTAGAGATTCTTTTTCCATCTTAAAGAAGATAGGAGTTGAGCAATACGAGCCTAGGATAGTAGTTTCAGATGTTAGGGGCTATTCCATATATCAAATGATGGTCAGCAGGAAGGAGCAAAGGGCCAAAGTAGATGTGTGCCCTTCCCTTTAAGGAGATCTGGTGAATTCCCCACAATACTTGTATTCTTTGTGGGCAGAACTTAGTCATATGGCCCCAGCTGCCAGAGAGACTGAAAAATAATCTTTTAGCTGGAGGGCATTATAGCCAGCTAACAAATTGGGATTCTTCTATAGATAGTGGGAGAAATTAGCAGTTTCTGTAATAGTACACAAACCTTGTTCATTCTTGGAAGTCTTGATTCAGTTGGTCTGGGCTAAAATTAGGCCTTCTAATTAAAACAAACAAACAAAAACAACCAAACAGATCATATTAGCTGATCTAGATATACTCTTCATGATGGAGAACCGTGGCTCTAAGCCAGGTTTTGAACAGGACAGATCTACTCATTCTTGGAATGAGAAATCTTTCTCCTGGTGAGCATGGATTCAGCACGTTTCTAATCTGCCTTATGAATTTGACATTTTACAGTGATGTAATCCCTGACAGGGGTCCAAGTGATGGTTTTAACAGATGTTTTGTTGTAGTCCAGGTCAGTCTGCTTCACACACTCCGCCCCCATTTTCTTGGTCCACCAACCTGATAACCATTAACCTTCTTGGACACACCCTCCCCCAATCTCCCTAAAGTGAAACCCGCTGTTTTCTGAGACTTATGATCACTTATTTCCATCACAATGTTACTGTCACACCGTGGATTGGAAAGCTTATGGGATTTGAAGTTAAAAGATCTTGGTTGCAGTTCTTATTCCTCTAACCTATGGCAAGGAACTTAAACTTTATGATCTTCAGTTTATACACATACACACATACTCCTCATAGGGTTGTTAACATTTAATGAACTAATAGTATGCAAAAGTGCCTTTTAAACTGTAAAACGCTATACAAATAATCAGTTGTAGATATAAAATTAGTCCTATGCACACAGAACCATGGTTCATACAAATGCTTATGAAATTCTTTTTTTCTTTTTTTTCTCTTTTTTCTCAATGAACTCACAATGAAGTTAATAAGATTTTTAGAGACATTTCTGTTAAGGGCCCTGCACTTGAGTTATTTCTTGGTAAACCTCGAAATATAGATACTAGTTGAAAAAAGAATTTATTCAAAAGAATTATTTTGCATTGCTTCAATGCCCTCTCTACCTTTCTTGTTATTATATACCTTAATGTTTATTCATTTTAAAATACTGTTTCAATGATTATTTTTAGGGATATTCCAGGAACCATTCTTAGCAGTAGGAAATTCAGTTATGAACAGATATTTGATGGGGTTAAAAAGACATGATTAAGAAAGTATTTGAAAAAATTTCAGAATCTTTATTAAATAGCTGATTTAGAATTTTACCCTTTTAATATAGTCAACACCAATTTATTACATTACATTGAAAGTTGTTTAAAGTGTGTTTAATATATTCCATTACATGGCAATTTAGCATTCTGCTGTATACATGATACGTGAAAACTTTTTGAAACTTTTAATATACTATAAAGTAGAATATTATATATTGGAAATTATGCATTGAACTGTGCATAGTACTTTTAGGAATATAATCCTGTAAGTGCTACTTCTGGAATAGAAAGTAAACATACTTGTGGAAACTTCAGTGTAGATACACCTTATATAAGTGTTATAATTGTAGTCAAATGATTCATCTTTGCAATTGAAAGAGAAAATTATTTATGAGACCTTACTTGTACCAAGTTATTTTAAGTACAAGAACCATTGAACAAGGCAGTGGAGTAAATACATGTTGAATCTGCTGTTGGAAGTATACTGTGGAAGTGAATAGTTCTACATTGTTATATTGTTTGTATGTATTACTAGTTTCTCATTGATGTTATTTCTTTGAGACATTATTTTTAAATCAGTCTGACAAAAATAAGTACTTTTGTACTTATTCCTGAGTTTGTATTCCTCCCAGTATCATTACCACATTGCTTTTAAAAACCTCCATTTATTTGTCAAATATTTCTTCAGTGCCTGTTTATTGGGCTCTTTCCTATACATAGGAGTAGCCAGTTATCCCCCAAATTCCTCCTTGATTTAAATGTCTAAAGATATACTTGGAAGTGACTTTAATAGATTACTAGCAGAAACTTGTTAGCAGTTTAACAAGTTCCATTGAGGTTATTTTACTTAGAGTATGTCAGTAAGTCAACAACCAGATACAGGCCCTCATCTACCTAAGGGCAGAGAGGCACGGTGGTTAATTCCCAGTGGGATTTCCTTTTTCTCTTGTCTTGAGCCAAATTGAGGAAGATAGCAATGCCAGTAAGAAAGGGACATTTTTTAATGATGCAAGAGCCAGTGGCCATTGACTGTAAGCAACAGGAAAATGAACAGCTGCCTTGTTCTAGGCTGACCAGGTTAGTGTGAATGAGGCTTTAAAAGGCCTTAGAAATGATGATTTTTTTATCACAGGGAGAACTTTTTTATGTTGTATATGTTAGACTAGAGGATTCTTACTACATCACATGCTGTGATCAGTAAGTTGGTAACCTCTTTGTTATTCTCTGTATTTCGTATATTCATGTTGAAGCAAAAGCAGTTAGGACAAAACTTTATTACCCGTATCTACCCATCTAAATCTGTGCACATCTACACTCTGCCTTTTTTCTTGCAGCTAAGGATGAACTTTTCCATGCCCTGACAAAGGCCAATTATATACTTGTGGATTACATCCCATCCTTTTAGCAAATTGGAGAACATCATTCCAGCTGTCCTGTCCTCTCACTCCCACATCATTAATTACCCCTGCTCTATTGAATCTTTCCCATCAGGATAGAAACGTGCTGAGTTGTCTTCCATAATAAAGCCTTGTTGACTTTCCTGTCCCCTTCCAGCAATTGCCCCAGTAGTCGTCTTCCCTTTTTAGCAAAACTTCTTAGGTTTGGACTATACTCTCCAGGTTTCCTCTCTCATTTTTCTTGGCCCACTCCAGTCAGGGCTTTTGTCTTCAGTATCCTTTCAAACTCTGCTGAAACTGCCAGATGTTAAGTTCACCATCGATCCTGTCACCAAACCTAGAGGTCCTTTTTCCTAGTTCCCATATTTATCATTGGTGTTTGACATGGTTGATGCCTAAATCCTCTTTGAAAAGTTCTCAGATGCTTACAGGACACCACATACACCTAGTTTTCCTTCTGTATCTCTTCCTCTCTCTCTTTGTTTCCTTGTACTGGTTCCTCTATCAGAAGAAAAAGTAAGTCTTTGGATTTCTTCCTATTTACACCGCACTTTCTCCCTCAGTGATTCCTTACAGCTTCCTTATTCTTTCAGCTCATAATATATTTACAAAATACTTCCAGAGTTCTATTTCCAGCCTGGACCTCTTCCTTGAACACCTGATTTGATGTCTGTCTACTTGACACCTACACTTGGATGTCTGATAGCATCTCATACCTACCATATATGAAAGGAGTTCCCAATTGTCCCCATTCCTTCTGCAGTCTTCCCTCTTTTAGGTAACCATGGCTCTGTCTTTAGTTGCTTAGGCCAAAACTGTGAAATCATCCTTGATTTTTTTTTTTTAACGTATCCTATAGGCAGGCACCCTGTCAGCAAATTATTTAGGCCTTCTTACAAAGCGTATTCAGAATCTCACTACTTAAGAACACTTTTCGTTGCTCTTACCCATCTCTTACCTGGACTGTTTTAGCAGCCTCTTAAGGGATCTTATTGATTTGACTCTTGACCTCACCCTGGCTCTCCACGAGGTCAGCCAGGGAGATTGTATTCAGCTGTAGATCAGACAACTTTACTTCTCTGCTCACCTCTGCTCAGAGCCCCTCCATCAGTTTCCCATCCCACAGATTCAAAGCCAGGGTTCTTAAGGCCACCTGCAAGCTTTCTGCAGTCCTTTCCTGCCGCAACTGCCTTGTGTAGCCTGCCTCCTCTCCAGACTGTACCAAGCAGATCTGCTTCGATCCCTGAAGCATATTTATTCCTACATAAGTGTCTTTTTTAGTAATGGAATGGACAGAAGAAAAGTCTTCGGGAACATCAGGAAATGCATCACGCTTGGAAAGGTGGTATTGGGATGGCGCAGAAGAAGAGCATTAGAATCCATGAAAGCTTCAAACAATAATGTGTGTAAAGATACTTTGTAAATCCATAAAACAAAGTATGTCTACACGCTGTGTTCCTGAGGCTATATATATTATCACACTTGATTGTGCCTCAGACATGGGCTCAGACCTTAATTTTCCTGGACCTTGGAGGTGAGGTAGTCATTCAGCCTGACACTGCATTTAGAAGTAACTCTGACAGTCATTTACATGAGCTCCATCCTCCTACAGCGAAACAATTAGGTAGTCTTCTGGGAGCAGAAGAGCCTTTACCAACAATAAAGGACCAGGCCCACTTTAACAGCTATGTGGCCACAGCAGAGAGTCATCTAAAGCACACATAACTTAAAAAGTTTTGAAGTCCATCTAGTGTTGGTCCCATAACCACAAAAATAAGTGTCAATGTAATTCCTTACCTGAGAGAGAAAATTAGACATTTTAAATTCAGGTCTAGTATTTCAGTGTTAAGCCAATACATTCTGTGTTCTTGTAGCCATACATCAATCACAAGGAGTAAGGCTGATGCTATTTAGCTGATGGGAGTGTGGCCAGTTGAAAGAGCTTTACTAGATTGATCAAGGCCAGAATCTCCTCTAACCTGTAATTGGATAATTGGACACAGTATTCTGTGAATACTCTCGCCTACTCCCCACCTAGTAGTGTGTTTTTGCCAGATTTAATTATTGTCTCTGTCCAACTTAGCTTCTGTGGAACATGGGGAAATAGAGTACTTAATAGAAGGAGAGTAGATAAAATGTGTGTACTGGCTAGCATGTAACTTTAAAACTCTTGATTCTTTAGCCTGCATCTGCTCACTGTTAGTGTGACGAACACTTTGGAAGTGTTCATTGTGAATTTCCAACTGCCAGCATGAAATGGAGTGAGATATAAGATGATCATGTTGCTGTGGTTTGAGAAGACTCTAGTGGAAAAGCTTCTATTTGCATTAATCTAAAGCAGTACAGGCGTGGATATGGGTTTATTATTAAGAGTATGATGGTTTAGTTCTTAAATTATTCCTAGTAAGTATGACATTTATGTTTGCTATGTTACATGTTAATTTTTGTTATGGGAAAGTTACAGGGCTGAGGGTATACATTTTATATTTGAATTTTATATTTAATTTGAAAAAATGTCACTCATATTCTAGAAAGGTTCTTATGTAATTATAAACATATATGTTGGGCTTCTGCAGTAATTTTTTAATGCCAGGTTGTCTCCTGGTGTTTCTGAAATACTGAGAGTGTAGAGGATTTGAAATTACATTATTCCAGTGATCTAACTGGCTAAATGGTATCGATGGCAGTTAAGTGTGATCCTAGATGCTTCTCTAAAGCAATAAAGAGCTCTTTACTGTAGTTTCTGTGATGTATGTACCTACTCTCAGGTACATCACTGTACATGATGAAAGCAATTGTCATTTTGTGTGTAATTTTAGAGTAAGATGCCTTGAAACAAGTACAAATGCAGTCAGATCAACAAGTTAAAAACAAGGTAAGAGCTAGAATAGTGGTGAGAGTCTCTTCTGTTTCTGCTTCCCACCCCTTTCACTCCTCTTAAGAACAAGTGAGAACATATGTCCAAGTAGCAGAAATGAAGTGGTGCTTATTTTAGATGGATAAAGGATAAATTGAATTTTGAATAAGATTTTGTTGAGGGAACATGGTATTTGGGGGCCTTGATCATTTCTTTTGCCACTATTCTAAAATCTAGGTGTATGTAGGTATAAAACTAATGTATTTGTGAACTAGAAGCATTAATTTAATTGATTCGTATATTGAAAGGTTCAGCGTCAACAGTGCATTTGCATTTTGATATTTGAAAAGTTAAAAAGATAGCAGGAGCAGGTAGGCAGGGTGAAGGAGCTTGGATCCTCCTGCAGTGGTATTTTTGGAATCTACATATATAACAGGGCTATAAAGATCTTTTCATTTCAAGAAAGGATCACTTTGGACATTGTGCTCAATTTTGTAGTCCTTGTTTACAGATAAATGAATTGTCTAACCCATGAAATGAGGGAGAACAATTTGTCTTGTTTTGTTTTTTAAGTTGACTCCAGCCATAATCAGAATATTTCCTCCTTTGGAGATAAAAATATAGATTATAGGAGTATTTGTAAGTATTTTGCAGTTTCTTAAAAACTGTGATTATGTAAATATTTAATCTTTTTATTTCTGCATGTTTTTGCTTATTTACTATTTATTGCTCTTATTTTGTGATCACAAACAATAAGTCAATAATCTGATGATAATCTCATTACTGTAATGATAAACACTAAGGTGCCTGAGGACTGGAACTGTTCCCAAGATGATAAAGGTTTTACTCTATTTCTGTTAGGAACTTAGGATTTCAATAAGGCTGTATTTTTAAGTTCTGTCCAGGACTCTCAGTGTTGAACCTGATGTGGCTCTCAGCAACTCAGGGCTGCAGAGGAGTCTGGTGTCAGAATCACAGCGAGGAGAATGTGCTGGGGATGTCAGGAGGTGAAAGGGTGAGATTCAGCAGAGAGACTAATTCAGGGAGCAGCTGAGTGGGCTCTGTGACTCCCAAGACCCAGACACTGAACTTGAAACCTGTAGAAGTTGTAGAGTCTCCCTATTCGGTGCTTCTCAAACTGTTGGAATAGCCCCTGCTGTGGATATAGGAGAAAGGAAGCCATAGTGCTCCTGATTCTACCAGTGTCACCCAGTGCAGCTTTCTAAAACATCTGTTTCCTGTGTTGGAGTTATTTTTGAGAAAGGTTCTGTTCTGCTAAAGTTAAAAAAAAAAAGTAAATAAAGGTTGAAGGCTACTGATAGAGGATTCCACTGTTGTCTAATTTTTAGGTGAAGCAGCTAAGAAACGTGAGATTCCTAGAGTTCTGATGCCAAGATGGGTAAAACTGTCCGCATCAAATCTAGCACCTGCTCTGTTGTAGGAGGATTGGCTTACCTAAATTTCAGGAGGTGTTAGTTAACTGCACAGGTTGAGATGCTCTTGTATTTAGTCAGGAGGATAGATTATCTTATTAAAAGATGAAAAATCAAACCAGGTTTTGCCTTTTTTATAATCCCTTTTTGTTGTTAGTGTAAAAAATTCAAGGTAAAATATGGAACTGTAACCAAAATATGGAATCGAAAAATGGAAGTCAAAATGTCATTGCCTGGCTACTCATTTCCTTTCATTTGAGATATAAGCTATTTTGGAAGTAAATTGGAGGATTCTGTCTTAAGCTTTTTTTTTCTTTGCCTTTTTTTTTTTTTAATTTTCTTTTTTAAGAGCATGTGAGTGGGGTGGGAGGCGAGGGTATAGAGAGACTATCTTGAGCAGACTCCCCATTAAGTGCAAGCCCAACATGTGACTCCATCTCCCCACCCTGAGATCAAGATTTGAGCTGAAATCAGGTGTCGGACACTTAACCTACTAAGCCACCCAGGCGTCCCGATGGTATCTTATGCTTTAGTGTGGTACACATTTTAATACTCAGAATGGCTTTAATTATTTTGTTCAAAAACTGGCTTAATTTCATGATTAATATTGAGAGACTATATTTTTAAAAAACTTTGACTTGTGAATTGGCTCATGTTCTAATACTAGAATCTTGATCCTTTGAGCCAAATTTGCTAGTCTTAATCCGTTTTCATTAGCTAGAGCTGTTGTAAGAAAAGGCTCCATGGGAAGAACAGAATTGGTTTAGTAATTGTGCTCATTCATCCGTGTGTGTATATCACACGACTGTTTTCATTTCTGTTGTTGCAGTTGAACTGGATCAAAAGCAAATAAATTTTACCTCCTTCTGCATAAGTCGATGTCTCCTGTCACTCTGAAGTCTTTTTTTTTTTTTTTAAATATCTGTTTTCTTCTAGGTGAGGAATTTTAAGTTGGAACAAGAACAAGAAAAAAACAAAATTTTGTCAGAAGCACTGGAGACTCTGGCCACCGAGCATCATGAATTAGAGCGGTCTCTGGTTGAAGGCTCACCTCCTCGAAGCATCCTCAGTGAGGACGAGTTCTATGATGCACTGTCAGGTAACGCTAGCATCCTGCCATCTGTGTTGTTGGCGATTGGAAGCCCAGCACCTAGATGTCTTTGGAGGGTAGATGTCATCTAGAGTGTGGTGGACTGAGCAGATGTAACACTACCGCTTCCCACACCATCTGTCTTCTGTGTTTTGTTATTGAGGCAGGAAGCTGAAAGTTGAGAATGAGCCTGTCTCCATTTACGGTGTATGCTAAGCTAGCGAGGGAGTGCTAAAGAATTTGATTTTTTTCTCTTGTATTCAGCGTCCGTTAAATACATCCTAGTGCCAGGTGCTATCGCATATTTAAGGATAGAGAAAGTTAACTGTTGTCAGAGAGTACTCTGTACCCTCAAAGGATGCAAATAAGTAACACGTGGTTATAGTAAGTACAGTGTGTCAAGTGCCACTGTAGAGGTGAGACCAGGGTGTGGCTAGAGCAGAGGAAAAGCAGTGCTTAATTTTGCCTCAAATAAATGCCAAAAAACTCATACTGATGAGCGCGGACTCCCATTGCCAAAATTGGAATCCTAACTCTGACATTTGCTGGCTGCATGACCCTGGATAAGTTCTGTAACCCTTCTGGTTTTCCGTTTACACCTATTTAAAATAGGGATGAGTAGATTGTCGATATCAATAGGCTGAGGCAGGATTAAACTAATTCCTATCTTAAAACTATGTTTAGAACCTGCCTGATACGTACTAGGGGCTCCAGAAATAGGAGACATGTCAGGAGGTAGGACTCCCCTGGGAGGGGGTGGCCCACTGAGTGGTTCTGCCTTTGAGGGAATGACTTCAGAGTTTTTGAGGGTGGTAAGGGTGGGGGAGTGGCTGGAGGTGAGCAAGGCTGAGAGCAGCTCTCTAAAGTGAGGCAATCAAGTTCTTAGAGAATAGATGGATCTGTGCAATTACTGGTCGCCTGGAACTTGACCACAGAAGCAGGAGACCCTGGTGGATAGCAGGTGTGAAAGGATCACATTCAGAATAAAGGAAGCACCCCAAGGAGAGGCAATAGAAATGAAAACTAAAGATTGGGTTAAGGAGATTAAAAACAGTGTGATCGTATAAGACAGAGAAAATGATTGTTTGGTGGGCTTTTGGAGAAGAGATTCATTATGAGAGAAGCGGCAAATAGGGCCTTCATTTGTGGGAAGTGTGAAATAATCAAATAATGGGAAAAGTAATTTTAATAGCCAGATTTAGGAATAATTAAAGAAAAGAGGATACTGATGATGATGATGTTACTTAGAAAAGGCATTTGTGAAAGGAGTGACTCATTGGGAAGAGAAAGTAAAGCTAGGATTTGGAAGCAGTGGGATGAGTGACCCGGCATAGGAAGTGTTTAACATGACTGAGGGAGGTGGGAGAAGAGGGGGAATAACATTGAAGGCTGCAGACATTTTTTCACACCTACCCTGTGCCAAGTCCAGTAGTGTCATGTCCTGTATTCCTTCCGTCGGGGGCATCCAAAAGGGAAAGTCACTAGAGGGATCATAGGATTAAGTACAAAGAGGTCTGAATGTAATAGAGCCCAGATGCATCCTTTGTGTTTTTTTTTTTTTTTAAGAAAATGTTAAGAAAAATTGTGATAAACAATGTAAAAGTATGTGCATTACTCTGTGAAAGTTTCCCTTCATCCCTTATCCTAATTATGCACTCTTTCTTGGAAGGTCTTACTGACAGCCTTTTAGATTCTCTTCCAGGCCCTTTTTAAGGCAGTCCCATGTATATGTGTACATGTACGTATGGCTTTGTTTTGTTGTAAATCAGGAGCAGAAATAGCTGTATGATCATTCGGGGTCTGCGTTTTCATGTAACAACATAACTTGGAAATCTTTCCCATTGGTAGTACAACTCTTAAGTCATTCTTTCTAAAGGTTGTATGGAAGTCCAGGATGTGATTCACCACTGTTTTCTTGATCATTCTCTCCTTGATAGACATTTAGCAGCTTCTGTCATCTTTCTGCTTCTCAGTCATATTTTAGCACTCAAAACACTCTCCAAAATCATCTCCTCTGGGAGGAAGAGATAAAGAGAACTATAGTCCCTAGGTGACCCTTGGCAAGTATATTGCAGTTCAAGTGCCAATTCAGACTGGTTTGCAGGACCTGTTGCTTTAGGGTTTGCTGTGTTGAGAGGGATCCTGAGGCCAAGTTCAGGAGCCTAGGTCAATCAGCCTGTTCTACCATGGTTGTAGAAATGAAGGAGGGGACAGGTGCCATGCCTTTGCTCCTTCCTGCCCTGAGTGACCCCCCCCCCCCCCCGAGTTTTGGTATATTTGCCTGAACAGAGTACCCTTTCTGTGGCCACTCCTACTGTTTCCTACTAGAAATCTTGAAAATCATTTGATGCAGTGTTATAACTGCATTAAGATTAAGTCAGATGCCCCAGGTTCAAGTCTTGATCTGCTGATAGCCGAGCCATATAATTCATTGAGATCATAAAAGCCATCATTTGGGAATGACTTTATCTTCTCACTACAATCTTTACACATCAACCTCCACTCCTGCTTCCTTCTTCCTTTCTGTTGCAAAGGAAGAAATGTCCCTCCTCAGTTAAAGCCATCCCCTCCTCATTTGTGCATGTACCCCTTTCCTGGCACCTTCTCAAGGACTTCTGTTTGGTTATTGTTCTTCCACCTTCACTTTCAATACTGCATCATTTTAAGTACTGACTTAAAATTCCTTTAATCATTTCCTATTCCTGCTGTAGAAAATTACCACAAATGTGCTTAAACAGTGCAGATTTGTTTTCTTACAGTCCTGGAGGTCAGAAGTCTCAAAGTCAGGGTCTTGATTAGGGCTGTATTTCTTATAGAGGTTCTGGGAGAGAATCTATTTCCTTGGCCTTTTTAGTTTCTAGAGATCACCTGTATCCGTTGACTTAAGGCCCCATCCTTCCTCATCAAAGGCAGCAGTGTGACATCTTCCAGGCTCTGTCTCTGCCTCTGACTTTTCTCCCTTATGTTTTAAAGGACCTTAGGGATCACAGTGGGCCCACCCAGGTAATCCAGGGTGACCTCCCCACTTCAAGGCCCTCAGCTCAATCATGTCGGCAGAATCCTCTTACCTTATGAGGTAATATTTCCACTGGTTTTCAGAGGCTAGGACATGGACATGTTTTGGGGACCATTAGTCTGACTACCACAATTCCCAAATTGACAGCTCTAACCCTGACCTCTTGATCTCTTGTTAGAGACTTATATACTTAGCTGTCAGCTGGATAAATAAATGTATTTTTTCTCCTAGATGATCCTTCTCTTTTTCTTCTCGGTGTTGCCTCGCTTTAGTAAATGGCACCTCTCTCCTCTCCTAAAGCCAGAAACCTAGGAGTGGTTTGTGATATTCATGTGCCATATCAATGAAACCTAGCTTAAAGCTTGTCCGTTTCTGTCTTAAAATCATACCTGGAAGCCATGTATGTTCTTTTACTATAGGGTCAAAAGCTGGGGCTGGAGGCTGTTGATATAGGAATTGGCAGACCAATAATTTATCTTTTGGAAAGTTACTTCACTTTTGTGTGCCTCATTACTTCATCTGCAGATGGATCATGAGCTTATCATGATAAATATTTATACTTAAAACAGTATCTGGCACACTAAGCGCTTATTATCACCTGTGCTGTACCCACTCTTGTCCAGCTGCTTAATACCATGCTTCCAGCCTTGCCCTCCTGAAGTTCACTCTATACACACTATCCACATTGACACTTTGCAGACTGTCACCTCATTGCATTCCCCTGCCTAAAATCCTGTGGTGGCTTCTCATTGCACTGAAAATAAAAATCAAACTCCTTAACAGGCCTTCACGGCTCTTGACATGGTCCACATTCTGCCTGTGTCCTCAAATCAGCCTTGTTGCCTTACTCCCTTCGCTTACTGTGTTAGCCACACCAGGCTTCTCCAACCCTGAAACATGGTAGTGACAGCAGGCTACTAGATGTGGATTTAAATAAGACCAAACGTATGCAAACCTATATTTCATTTAAAGCTTATTTTTAATTGCTGACTCATAGTAAAAGATTAAATCAAGCTGATATTTAAGAGATATAAAAAGATTCTTAAAGAGTCTTCTCTTAAAATATTCATAAATTATTTTGACTAAATGTTTAATTTTCTTTTTAAAAGTTGCTTACAACTTCTGTTACTTCCTTTAAAAAACAGGATAATTGTATTTGTTTAGACTTAAAGTCCATGTAACTTCCCGTTTTCTCTTAGCTGCTTTTCCCTTATCATGTCCCTTTAGGTTTTTGCAGATAAGCAGGATCAATGAAAATCTAATACAGTGTGGTTGAGAGAAAACCTTGGTGTAACCATACAGTATAGCCTAATTTTTCCAGCCCAGTGGGATCTCTTGATCATTTTTACATTACTTTTCAAGTATGCACAGTGACTAAGGATTTCATAAAATTCCCTTAAGCAAACAGATTTCTT
Organism: Vulpes vulpes; assembly: GCF_048418805.1. Taxonomy (NCBI): domain Eukaryota; kingdom Metazoa; phylum Chordata; class Mammalia; order Carnivora; family Canidae; genus Vulpes; species Vulpes vulpes. The sequence continues at coordinate 96,203,326 of NC_132792.1, read as the reverse complement.
ATTCACAATTTGGTTGAATTCTGTTGTGTAATATGAGTTAAAAGGAGCAACATCTAATTTTGTGTGTGTGTGTATATGTATGAATGTATGTGTGTTTAAAAAAAGTAATGGTTGAGTGAAATTGCTGATCTTACCATAAAGTGACCACTTCCTGGTATAGGGGCCTAACAGTCATGCACACTGAAGCAAAAAAGATGTAAGAAGAAACTAAAGGAAAACTGGTTCTGTTGGAAAAATGCTGTACTGCAAATGAAAGAAGTATAGAAATAATAGAACCACTTTAGGGAAGAAGAAAGTGGTTCCTTCTTCATATTCCTACCCCCCCCCCCCCTTTTTAAAGATTTTATTTATGAGAGACACACAGAGAGAGGCAGAGACACAGGCAGAGGGAGAAGCAGGCTCCCTGCAGGGAGCCCAACATGGGACTCGATCCCAGGTCTTTAGGATCATGCCCTGGGCCGAAGGCAGATGCTCAACCGCTGAGCCACCCAGTTGTCCCATATTCCTACCCTTTCTGTTTCACTTTTGCTCTATTGCTCCCTTCTTCTCCTACCAGAGCTTTCAAATACCTCTAGATTACCTCCTCCCCTGAGCTGTCTTTCCTCACTCCCCTGGCAGAATTAATCATTTCTTCTTTAGTGCTCACTCACTGACACCTCTTTCATAGGCTCTTCATTGTACTGTACTGGTCTTTGTATGACCATGGGTACCTTATCTTTTTAGATCCCCGAGTTCCTCTCTAAATATGGGATACAGGTTTTGAACATATGCCACTGATATTTCTGTCCTCCCTAAAAATGCATTGGTATTCGATACAAGAGAATTGGTCGTGCTTGCTGATTTCATATGGTCTTCGTGCTCCACTTTGGATTCTGTGTGGGAGAAGAGAGATGCAAGGAGTGAGCTGGGGTGAGATGGTATCAAAGCATAAAATTTGTGCTTGAGGAAATTAACAATCCAGTTTGGGCTCTGAGACCTGCTCACAGAAAGGAGATGGGAATGAAAAAGTTGCTAAGGGGGAGGGACAATTCAGGGTGCTTGACTTTGTGAATCTCTAGTAATCTTCTAAGGAATTATTTTTGAAACATCTGTTACCAGTTAAATAATTCTGTGGCTGTTATTTTGTAGAACTGGTCTGACTGAGATGGCAGTTTCACCAAAATTCTTGCCTTTTGGATATTATAACTTCAAAATATATTGGTTTTCTTGCTGTCTGTTCGTTTTCCTTTTTAGAAACATGTTGAGATCAGTTGCTCAAAAAAGGCTTTCTTGCTAGGTTTTCCTCTTAATGCTATTTTGGTTGAAATGTGCATGAATAATGCATACAACCCAATAGTGTAGACTGGCAAAACCAATAGAGAGTTATGTCATGAAATTGAAGCCAGTTTTAGCATTTCTCACCAGTTGCAGGGGTGGGTGCTCATGTCTTTTTAAGTCAAAACTTCAAAATGGGAAGTGGTCACATAACAATTTGGGTTTTGTCTGGAGGAAAGTAACACAGAACCAGTTATGACCTCTGTCAAATAGAGTTTAATTCAGTAAGTATTACAGGTCACAGTGGAGAAAAGTGATACCATCTCCACTGACATTTGACATACAGAAGACATAGGGTCTGACCAAAGTGGTCATTGTTCCCAGGCCCAGTGTTGTCTTCTCTTTTTAAACTGGCTGTCCGTCCCTTTCTTATCTGGCCCTCTTCTGTGTGTCTTTACTGTAGGCTGCACCGGCCTGGTGCTTGGCGATACCACCCACCTCTGTATTCTTGGCACTCACTTCTCTCTTGTTCCCCCCTCCTTCTTCTGAGAATTAGCCACAGTGCCTTGTTCTTGCCCTTTTTCTTGTTAAGTAACTTTTTGTGTATTCTTCCCTTATATCCTACAGCATTACATTTCTCTTAAGGGCAGAGACCTTGTGGTATTTAACTTTTGTATCTTCTCTACTGCCCAATACAAAACATATTAATTAGTTGATGTGATAGATGGCAAATCGAGTACCACAGAATACAGCTCTTAACAGCTTCCATTTGAAACATGAAACATTCTAGAGGAAATCCAATAAGTGGCAGGGGCTCTGAATCTAGCTTTGTGTTTGTTGCATTAAAAAACTAGCAGCTTCCTTATATTTGTGCTATAGGTAGACACTGCTGAGTATAATTTATCCTTTAGGTTTTGGGTTGACCTTCTGGGTCCATCTTCATTTTCTGAAATGTTTTTATTGACTAAATTGATATCTTCATTAAATATTTATTGTAAGCCACGTGCACTTTGTACTGTCCTTAGCATTGAGAGGATTTCATTAACCAGATGTATCTACTGAGTGCCCACTGTGTGTCAGGTGCTTTGTTAGGCACAGTGATACCAAGATAAAGATCTGGTCCCTCAATCTGGGGGATTCACGGTCAGTCTAGGGCAAGAGATGAACGTGTGGAAAGACAGTGTCAGTATAATGTACAAGGGATCTGGCCCTTCACCCCAGCAGCTCACTGCCAAGACTGGACCTTGGAGTTTGCCTTTCTCAGGAACTGTGTCAGCACCATCCTATCTGTATGGCCCACAGCTTGACGCTTGTCTCCTGTCTTTGGACCCGCTCTCTTAGAAACCTTGATCCCAACATTGCTTTGACTGCACCATATCATCTCCATCTTTACCCCACCCGCCACTCCACATGTGCCCTCACGTCTTGTCCGCCTTTGAGGCCTAGCTTTCAAGGGGCAACGTGGGATCAGTCCCCTGCCTTGTACTCTGCTGATAGGATATCACACCATCCCTCTCCTCTTGCCGGCCTCAGCCCTCAAGGGGCTAGGTGAGGCTGGAGGCATAGCCAGGGCCGTGCTGGTGGCTCTGGCTGTAAGCCCATGGCACTAGAGCCCATGTGTGCTCTTTTGCTGCCCCGAGGTCCTATTCCATTTCTGTAGTCCATTGCTTTCACATGCTGCTTTCATGCTTATCTCACCAGTAACTTCTTTTCCATCCTGTGCCACTGAGGACATTGTTTACGGCACTGAGAAGCTTCCCATGTTCCCACTGTCACAGCCCTCACACACCTGGATGTGTCCATATGTGTGTATCTTCCGCCTTTTCTGCTTTGCCCTGATGACTATTATGTCCCTGACTGAAACCACCCTCCCCTTGTGCCTGGGATTCTCCCCGGGCCTACAGGTGGACGTCTGTGCGGCTCCTCCTCTTCCCCAGGTAATTGGTTATTCCTCATTCCCATCAGTGCTCTTGTCTTTAAAATGCTCAATCTGTTAAAAATACCTCTGATCCCAGAGTCCTCTCCTTTCTTACCATTATCTTCTGCTTATATGTTTGTTTCCACTACTGCATGTAGTGCTCTCAACCAGATCACCGCCGGACTGCACTCAGCTGCCTGATTGAGTGCCACTTTCTCAGTTCTCTTTTTCTTTCTTGACCTCTCATCAGCATGTAAAGTTTGTGATTACAACCTCCCTCTTAGAACATTTTCTTTACTTAGCTTCCAGAATATCACATTTGTGATATCACATTCTGTTTCCTTTGCCAGTGCTTTTGCATCCTTCCAACTTCTGATACTAGAGTGTTGCAGGGGTCAGGCAGGAACCTCTTTTCTGTCCCTGCTTAGTTCTAGGTCCTTTTTTCTCCAACTGCAGTCTGATGGTTAGCATCAGCATCACCTGGGAACTTGATGGAAATGGAGAACCCAAGGCCTCAGTTCAGATCTAGTGAATAAAAATCTACATGTTTTTCAACTCTGAAGGTGGTTCATACAGACATTAAAGCTTGAGCAACATTGCCTAACATGGCCTCATGGTAGTCTTGTGCCTTGAAACATTGTCTGTATTCTGATAAATCCATAATTCTGTATCTCCAGCCTTTGTCTTCCCTCTGAACTCAGACTTCTGTCTAAATATCCATGTGGCATATTCACTTAAATGTCTAAGATAGCTCCTACGTGTCATAAAATGTCCTAAAGAGAACTCTAGCTTTCTACTCAAAGCTTGCCCCTTCTGCAGTCTTTTGCATTTTGGTAGATGGAAGATCTGTCTTTCCAGGTGCTTTGCCCAAGTCTGGGAACCTTTGACTTATCCTTCACAGTTTTATTTTTATGTGTCACATCCACTTTCAGTCCATCAACAAATTCTATTAGATGTACCTTTGAAATACATCAGGGGGCACCGGGTGGTGCAGTTAGTTAAACATCTGATTCTTGATTTTGGCTTAGGTCATGATCTCAGGGACATGAGATCGAGCCCCGTGTCAAACTTTGTGCTGAACTTGGAACCTGCTTGTGATTCTCTCCTTCTTCCTCAGCCCCTTCCTCTCCCCTTCCTGCTCATGCTCTCTCTTAAAAAAAATCTGGCCACTTGCCATATTAGACTCTTATCACCCAGATCCGCACCCCCACCATCTCTCGCCTGGATTGTCACAGTGATTTTCTGACTGCTTTCTCTGCCTGCACCCTTATCTGCAGCAGTGTTCTAAACCCAGTATTCACAGATCATTCTGAAACATGAATCAGTTCACATCAATTCTCTGTACGGAAACTTCCAATGGCTTTGCTTGTTAGCTGGAATAAAAGCCAAAGCCCTACACATCTGGCCCTCTGCCACTGTTCTGAAGTCTGCCTCTCCCCGTCACTTTTGTCCCTCTGACCTCAGTGTTAGTTCTTGAACTTGCCAAGCATGTTCTCCCTCAGACTTTTTCTTTTCTTTCTTAGATTCAAGTTAGTTAACATACCATGTAGTATTGGTTTCAGGTGTAGAATTTAGTGATTTATCACTTACATAAAGCACCCAGTGCTCATCACAACAAGTGCCCTCCTTAACGCCCATCAACCAGCTCACCCATCCTGCAACCCCTCCCCTCCTCCAGCAACCCTCAGTTTGTTTCCAATGATTAAGAGACTCCTACGGTTTGTCTCCCTCTCTGATTTCATCTTGTTTTATTTTTCTTCTCTTCCCCTGTGATTCTCTGTTTTGTTTCTTAAATTCCACATATGAGTGAGATTATATGATAATCGTCTTTCCCTGATTACTTATTTTGCTTAGCATAATATCTTCGAGTTCCAGGAGCATAAGGGCAGCTCAGTGGTTGAGCATCTGCCTTTGGCTCAATCCTGGGGTCCTGGGATCAAGTCCTGCATCAGGCTCCCCATGGGAAGCCTGCTTCTCCCTCTGCCTATGTTTTTGCCTCTCTCTCTCTCTTTCATGAATAAATTTAACCCCCCTCCAAAAAAGAACCCCTAAAAAAATACCCTCTAGTTCCATCCACTGTTGCAAATGGCAATATTTCTTTCTTTCTTTCTTTTTTTTTTTTTTTTTTTTTGATGGCTGAGTCATATTCTATTGTACGGATATACCACATCACCTTTATCAAATACATCTGTCGATGGACATCTGGGCTCTTTCCATATTTTGGCTCTTGTTGCTGCTATAAACATTGGGGTTCATGTGTTCCTTCAAATCTCTTTATATCCTTTGGGGTAAATACGTAGAAATGCAATTGCTAGGTCATAGGGTAGCTCTACTTATAACTTTTTGAGAAATCTCTATGTAGTTTTCCAGAGTGGCTGTACCAGCTTGTATTCCCACCAACAGTGTAAAGGGTTCCACTTTCTCTGCATCCTCCCCAGCATCTGTTGTTTTCTCAGTTGTTAATTTTACATTCTGAGAGGTGTAAGGTGGTATCTTATTATGGTTTTGATTTGTATTTCCCTGTTGATGAGTGATGTTGAACATTTTATCCTGCATCTGTTAGCCATTTTATGTCTTTGGAAAAGTGTCCATGTCTTTTACCCATTTCTTAACTGAATTATTTATTTTTGGGGTGTTGAGTTTGGTAAGTTCTTTATAGATTCTGGATACTAGCCCTTTATCTGGTATGTCATTTGCAAATACCTTCTCTCATTCCATAGGTTTCCTTTTAGTTTTGTTGACTGTTTCCTTTGCAGTGCAGAAGCTTTTTATTTGGATGAGATCCCAAAAGTTCATTTTTGCTTTTGTTTCCCTTGCCACCAGAGACCTGTCTTGCTGTGGCCTAGATCAAAGAGGTTGCTGCCTGTTTTCTCCTCTAGGATTTTGATAGTTTTCTGTCTCACAAATGTTCATTCATTTTGAATTTATTTTTTGTATGCTGTAAGGAAGTGGTCCAGTTTAATTCTGCATGTGGCTGTCCAGGTTTCCTAACACCGTTTGTTGAAGAGACTTCCTTTTTCCATTGGATATGCTTTCCTGCTTTGTCAAAGATGAGTTGACCGTATAGTTGTGAGTCCATTTCTGGATTCTCTTTTCTGTTCCATTGATCTATGTGACTGTTTTTGTGCAGTACCATACTGTCTTGATGATTACAGTTTTATAATACAGCTTGAAGTCTGGGATTGTGATGCCTCCCACTTTTCTTTTTCAACATTACTTTGGCTATTCAGGGTCTTTTCTAGTTACATACAAATTTTAGGATTATTTGTTCTAGCTCTGTGAAAAATGCTGGTGTTATTTTGATGGAATTGCATTGATTGTGTAGATTGCTTTGGGTAGTATAGACATTTTGACAATATTTGTTTTTCCAATCCATGAGTATAGGATGTTTTTTCTTTGTGTCATCTTGAGTTTCTTCCATAAGTGTTCTATAGTTTTCAGCGTACAGACTTTTTACCTCTTTGGTTAGCTTTATTTCTAGGTGTCTTATGGTTTTAGATGCAGTTGGAATAGGATCAATTCCTTGATTTCTCTTTCTCCTGCTTCATTATTGGTATATAGAAATGCAGCAGATTTCTGTATGTTGATTTTATCTCAACCTACAGAAACTTCAACTTTGCTGAATTCATGAATCAGTTCTGCTAGTTTTTGGTGAAGTCTTTTGGGTTTTCTACACAGTATCATGTTGTCTGTGAAGAGTGAAAGTTTGACTTCTTGCCAATTTGGATAGCTTTTATTTCTTTTTGTTGTCTGATTGCTTAGGCTAGGACTTCCAGTACTATATTAAACAACAGTGGTGAGAGTGGACATCTGTGTCATGTTCCTGACCATAGAGGAAAAGCTCTTGGTTTTTTCCCAATGAGGATGAAATTAGATGTGGGTCTTTCCTATATGGCCTTTATGAAGTCGAGGTATATTCCTTCCATACCTGCTTTCTTGAGGGTTTCTATCAAGAAAGAATGCTGTATTTTGTCAAATGCTTTTTCTGCATCTATTGAGAGGATCTTCTCATATGGTTCTTAGCCTTTCTTTTATTAATTTGATGTATCATGTTGGTTGCTTTGCAGATATTGAACCACCCCTGAAGCCGAGGAATAAATCCCACTTGATCATAGTGAATAGTCCTTTTAATGTATGGTGGGATTCCATTAGCTAGTATCTTACTGAGAATTTTTACATCCATGTTCATCAGAAATACTGGTCTGTAATTCTCCTTTTAGTGGGGTCTGTGTCTGGTTTTGGAATGAAGGTAATGCTAGCCTTGTGGAATGAGTTTGGAGGTTATCATTCCATTTTTATTGTTTGGAACAGTTTTAGAAGAGTAACTATTAATTTTTCTTTAAAAATTGGTAGAGTTCCCCTGGGAAGCCATCTGGCCCTGGACTCTTGTTTGTTGAGAGATTTCCGATAACTGCTTCAAATTTTTCGCTGGTTATGGGTCTGTTGAAATTTTCTATTTCTTCCTGTTTCAGTTTTGGTAATTTATGTTTCTAAGAATTTATCCGTTTCTTCCAGGTTGCCCAATTTGTTGGCATATAATTGGTCATAATAATTGTTTGTATTTCTGTAGTGTTAGTTGTGATCTCTCCCCTTTCAGTTCGTGATTTTATTTATTTTGAGTCCCTTCTCATTTTAATAAATCTGGCTAGGGGTTTATCAGTTTTGTTAATTCTTTCAGAGAATCAGCTCCCAGTCTCGTTGATCTGTTCTACTATTTATTTTGATTTCTATATCCTTTATTTCTGCTCTGCTCTTAATTATTTCTCTTCTGGTTTTAGGCTCTATTTGCTGTTCTTTTCCAGCTTCTTTAGATTTAAGGTTAGGTTGTGTACTTGAGATTTTTCTTGCTTCTTGAGGAAGGACTGAATTGCTATGTAGTTCCCTCTTGTGACCTCCTTTGCTGCGTCCCAAAGGTTTTGGACTGTCATGTTTTCATTTTCATTTGCTTCCATGTATTTTTTTTATTTCTTTTTTAATTTCCTGGTTAACCCATTCATAATTTTAAAAGGGTATTCTTTAACCTCCCTGTACTTGTGGTCTTCCCAAATTTTTTCTTGTGATTGACTTCAAGTTTCATAGCGTTGTGGCCTGAAAATATGCATAGTGTGATCTCAGACCTTTGCTTTTCATTATCTCCTTTGCCTAGAACTGTCTTATCCCAGATATCTACAGTACTTGCTCCCTCACTTCATTCTTATTCAGAAAGATCCTCACCCAACAGTGTTTATCCCCTCCCCCCCTTTTTTTGCCCTTAAAAAAAAAAGCACCTTTCACATAGTATTCATTTGTTTGTTGATCTCCTACAATTAGAATGTATGCTCCTCAGTCAAGGCAGGATTTTGTTTAGTTAACTGTTGTATTCCCCCCTGCCCCAGGATGGTGCTAGATGAAGAAAGGAGTGCTCAACAAATATTTGTTGAATAAATAATGAGTTCTGCCAGATGGTATGTCAGGAGGGTTACAGAAATTCAGAGGAGAGTCTGCTAACTGCTTGAGAAAGTTGGGCAAGGCATCACGTTCAAAGATTGTTTTGAAGAGTGAGTAAGGAGTTCTCCAGACAGATATGACGGGATAGAATATCTTTATGGAAGAGGACAACACATGCAAAGATAAAGAAAAATAGTTTTCAAAAACCCCATGAAATACGGTAAGGCCAAAGCAGAGATGAGTGATTAGGGTGCTGAGAAGTAGTGACAGGATGAAGCCAAGAAGGTAATTTAGGACCAGCTAGTAATGAGTCTTATGATAAGTTTGTGCTCAAGAATTTGAATTTTAGAGATGCCTGGTGGCTCAGTGGTTTAGTGGCTGCCTTTGGCCCAGGGCGTCAACCCAGAATCCCAGGATCAAGTCCCATATCAGGCTCCCTGCATGGAGCCTGCTTCTCCCTCTGCCTGTATCTCTGCCTCTCTCTCTCTCTCTCTCCCTCCCTCCCTCTCTCTCTCTCTCTCTCTCTCTGAGTCTCTCATGAATAAATAAAATCTTAAAAAAGAAAAAGAACTTGAATTTTAGGTGGTGGTGGGGAGCCAACAGACATAATTATTAGAGGGGCATCGATTAGTGTTTTGTAAAGATTCATATTTTTCTGAAGTAAACATTAGAGAATTCTTATTACATTATACTAAGAATTGGGAGTTCAAAGAAAATAAGACCTGGTCTCTACTCAGGAGTTCACATTTTAGTAGAGTATTTGTGTTATAGGAGTAAAGATTGATTCTAGGTCCTGGTGTCCTAGGTAAGAAATGACAAATTTGAATAAAATCAATTTAAGTGAGAATGGAAAGTTTCAGTTCTTTTTCTCTTTATTCTTTCATGAACACATATCTTTGACCTTTGCTTAGGGGTCAGGAGCTTCCTCAGAGAAGCCTGGTGGACTTTCTTGACTTGATCAGATCCCCACTCGCAGGCTCTCTGCAACATTTTCCCATAGTTGAAATTTTGTACAATTATTTGGCTTTTGTCAGCCCTGTCCATCAACCAGATCATACATTCCGTGAGGAACTCTGCATCCCTAGCAGCTAGCACAGAGTCTGGCATGCATTAGGAATTCAAATATTTGAGTGAATGGAATTTTAACACCTATTTTTAAGGCCAAAATAACTGAGCTTGAAGAGTACGTAGTTGGTTGTGGAGGAGAAGGATATATTTAGGATTCCCATCTCTTTTGGCACCATGCTTTGTCCCCTTCTACATACATCCCTTGTCTTGGTGAATGTATCACCATCTTCCCACTGTGAAAACTACAAATGTGTCAGTTGTCTTTTACACCTTTGCTCACCCCTCTGGTAAACTGAGGCACTGTCAGGTAGGACTGCAGTCCTCCTTAGGACCCCAGAGACTAGGGTGGTACACATCTAACAGGTTTGGCTGCTACTAGTCTTTGTCTTTGGCTGGTCTTTGTCTCTGACCAGCCATCCCTCCTGTGGCATGGGATGTCAGGTATGGGAGGCTGAAAAGTGGCCCCCATGGAAAGGTTCACCTTCTAATCCTCAGAACCTATAATCTTTTTTTGGAAAAAAAAAATATCTTGGCTGATGTAATTAAGAATTTTGAGATGAGGAGATGATCTTGGCTTATCTGAGTGGGACCTAAATGCCGGCAGCAGTATCCAGTAACAGAAAGCCAGAGGTGCTGTGAAGGCGGAGACAGGGACTAGAGTGAAGTGGCCACAGGCCCAGAGCTGGAAGACTCGAGGAATGTATTCTCCCCTAGTGCCCCCAGAGGGACAGTGGTCCTGCCAATACCAATACTCCCCTGGTGCTTTTGGTCCTAGGAAGGTGTTTGGATTTCTGGCCTCCAAAATTACAAAGAACTAAATTTTTGATGTTTTTAAGCCACCAAGTTTGTGGTGATTGTTAGTAATTGTTAGACTGGCCAAGGGAATCTGATAGATCAGAGCTGTCTGTAAAGTCTAAATCTGATCTCATTACTTCCTGAAAAAACATGCCCATTACTACAGGTTAAGTCCAAACTCTGTGATCTCATTCACTTTAAAGCTTCAGCTCTGATGATCACATCTTTTCCCTCCAGCCACCCTCCTCTCTAGCTATCCCAGGTATTCTTGGACACACACTTGTTCTTTCAGGCTTTAGGACTGTTTGCTGTTCCCCTCACACCTATTTTTCTCTTTTTCGGCCTTAAACTGGCCTTTATCATTGCAGCTCAGATGTCATTTCTGCTTGGAAATGTACCCTGATTCTCTTAAAGTGACTTCTTCAACTGTTCCTACAAATGCTCTGTATAAACATATGTTTACTTATGTGTCTTACTGATTGGAGTTTGAATACTTGGCGGAAACAACCTTGTCTTCTTAATCTTCCTGCACTATTTTAGCAGCTAGTTCTTTACCTGGTGCCTGGTAAATACTTGGTAAACATTAATTTATTAAGTTGAAGTCACAAGAAAATAGCTTGTTTTATAACTATGGATTATTCTGTAACTGGCCTTAGTTCTAGAGTTATTTTCTTCGTAGAATGAATGCATATGTGACCTCCTCGAAAATAATTTTAAGACAAACTGGAAGCTCTGGATTTAATAGTGAAAGTAGAAGCTTGTAAGACTCCCAGTAGTTCACACACTGGTTTGTGAAAGTTCTTCATCTTTAATTACGTGTGCAGATTTTACAAGTTGTAGAAAACAATAGATTTAGTTGCTTGGGGAACAGCCAATACCTTTAAGAAACTCTGTCCTGAGCAACACTATACCATTTGGTTGATTTTGACCTTGGACATCATTCAGGGAGGATATGTCTAGAATGTCTCTCACTCTTGATGCTTGCTGCCAAGGTTCTGTTTCAAGCTTTTGTCACTTCCTTAGTAAGTTATTGTAGTAGCTTCTTGGCAGCCCCTTCTAGACTTATTCTGACTTCAGTTTATAATTCATTTTAAATGAGGTTGGTTTTTATTTTCTTTGTGTTCTTTATATTTACTATGTTATTTTTGAGTTTACACAATTGTCCCTTAAAGCGAAATTTAAATTTGGTGCGGGTATTTTAAGCTTGGGTTACTTTGGGTTACTATAGACATTTTTAGAATATGCCTGGTATGTGGGAGGCCAACAATAAAAGTATTAAATTGAATGTGTGTATCTCCTGACCATTTCCTGTTACCTTAAGTAAGAGGGGAAAGTTTATTTGGACCATATCCACAGTTCTTCCACGTCTCACTCCTTTGTACTATTTGTTCTCAAGCTTGTTTTTTCAAAGGTCATGTAAAAAAAAAAAAGTTGATCAGGATAACATAAGAATTGTTGGCATGTTTACACTAAATTTCATGACCTCTTTCAACCTTTTAATAGGAGGAAAACTCAAAATGTAGGATAGGGTTAATGATCCTCTTAATTCTGAGGTTTTTAAAAATACTTTATCAATGTATGAGTGACCTACAAACAGCTGTACATATTTAATATATAAAATTGTGATGAGGAATGTTTAAAGTCACATTAATGCAGTCAAAGCCGTTGGTTTCCATGCTATTTGGATGAGAGTGAAGAAATTGTAAAGTGAAAGGAGATTGTGTTCAAAATAATTCTGAGTCCTAATGTGGACAGAGATTTCAAGATCTAGGCCTTTGGAGATTTGCCACATTAAAACAGACTTTCCATTAATACTGCTGTTTTCCTTGAAAATAATCAGGTGGAGTTTCTACTTTAAATACTTGTCTGTAGGCTAAAGAATTTATCTTGTAAAACATAGTCTTTGTTCTTCAGAGTATTTTTCTGACAATTTTTCTATAAAATTAATTATCAGTTAAGCCACCATCCTTTTGTGACTAGGTAGGAATAATCAAAGAGCTACAAATAAGGCAACATGAAGTGTTCCCTTTCTCATCGTTACTTGGTGCTATACCAGTTTCCCTAGTTGGCCATCAAAAGTTCAGTAAATAATGTAGGGCTATTTCATAAATTACCTTACCCAGTTTCTCAGAGGTGATGAAGTATCCTGAAAATTTGGGGCAGCTTTAGTTATTATAGAAGCACATATGTCTGTGAGGGAAAATGCTGTGGGAAATAGAATGGTGAAGGGCTAGCTCCGTCTGCAATCTAGCTGTATGTATTGCTCAAATACATATCTTTTGCTGCGTTTGGAAATATGTCTGCCTGGCAGCCCTGGTGGCTCAGCTGTTTAGCGCCTGCCTTCAGCCCAGGGCGTGATCCTGGAGACCCGGGATCGAGTCCCACATTGGGCTCCCTACATGGGGCCTGCTTCTCCCTCTGCCTGTGACTCTGCGCCTCTCTCTCTCTCTCTCTCTCATGAATAAATAAATAAAACCTTAAAAAAAAAAAAGGAAATATGTCTGTAGAAAAATCAACCCGTCTTGCTTCTGTGTCGTTTTGATTTTCAGTGGCATTGAAGTGAGAGATAACAGGACCACAATAGAGTTCATGCATCCAGATGATAGATCTTGGCTTGACAGGTTTTTGTGTGCTTATTTGTTTGAGTTTTGTTTCTTTTTTTTTTTTTTTGTAGCAATGTACACATAACCTAAAACTTGGCATTTTTGCCATTTTTAAGTATCCAGTTGGGTGGCATTGAGTATATTCACATTCAACAATGTGAACCGCACAGCGGTTCCTGCCCCCCATCTCCACAGTTCTTAAGTCATCCCAGACTGAAAGTGAAACTTCCAACTTCGTACTCAGTAAAGACTCCTCATCTCCTGCCTGGTTTGTGTGTTTATTTTTAAAGCAGGAATATTGTGGCCTCTTGCTATTACCAGAGCTCTGTAACCACCACAATGTAGGCAGTAAGCACTCTCTCCAAGTGCTTTATGCTTTCCACCGAGACATTACTATCTTGCCCATGAGCATTGGATGATAGATAAGGTCTGGTTCATTCGATAATTATATGTATGGGCAAAACTGAAAAACCTGAAGTTTTAAGATTGAGATTTAAGATCTCAGAAGTGCTTAGATTTATCACTGATGGATTAGTACAGGGAGATTTGAAAATTACTTCTTTGTCAGGCTTTACCTTGCTCAATGAACCTCCACAGTGGCTATGGCCTTTTCCATATTTAGCTAAACATGTTTGAATTTAAATATATCTAAAACGGGATCCCTGGGTGGTGCAGCGGTTTGGCGCCTGCCTTTGGCCCAGGGCGCGATCCTGGAGACCCGGGATCGAATCCCACATCCGGCTCCCGGTGCATGGAGCCTGCTTCTCCCTCTGCCTGTGTCTCTGCCTCTCTTTCTCTCTCACTGTGTGCCTATCATAAATAAATAAAATTAAAAAATATATATATCTAAAACTAGGAGTCTCCAAATGCAGTGATGATCCACTGAAGACAGACTAGTGTGACTAATGCTACAAAGGCAGAGTCTTTTAAGAATGACTCCCTTTTGCCAATAAAGTAAGTCCCAAACTATTTCCCACTGTGTATATTAGACATCTCTCTGTTCATAGTATTAGAAGTAATGAGCTTTTGTTCTTAAGCAGCTAGTTTTCATCTCAAGAGCACCATAAATTGTGTTACTGATCATGTTTCTTGCTCTACCTTGCTCTACCTGGAATGCTCAGAGACAGGTCTGTGATTTATACCTCGTGGGTATACAGAACCTCCTGATACGCATTGGGATGCCACCCTGTTTCTTGCTTTATTTTATACTCTTGTCCCACTGCCTGCCTGCCTTTTTATTCATCTTATATAGTCAGCTTTGCAAGCGACTCATAGATTCATTTCCATGCAACCACTCCTACTACTATTCCTTTGTTATAGCTTCAGCTCCCATCTTTCCCAGTACTTCACTTCTGTGTTGGGTCCTGCTGTTCTGTTTGCTTGGAAAAAGTCCTCTATTGTAACCCTCTCCCTGCCCCCCACTTTTACTTCTGTCACCTTACAGCTCAATCATCAGTCAGTCCTTTCCAGACACCTCATCCTTTACTCTGTAAAATGGCTGATCTCTCCGATGTGGCCTACTGTCCCCATTCTGACTTCTGTTATTTACCTAGAAAACTTTACTAAACTCAGGTGTTCACAGAACCGTCCACCTCTGCTAGACCCTGGGCCGGGACCAGATCTTACAGTTCTTTGACTCCCAGTGCCTGCACTTGCTAAGAATATGGGAGGAATGAATTAAGCAGTGTCAGATACTGTGGATGAGTTTATAGTTCTTTAAGAGTTGAGAAAATGACCATTGGACTTTGCAGTATTCAGGTCATTGGTGACCTTTGTTAGAGCCCTCCTGGGGGAAGGGTGGGGATAGCCTGTTGTCTGTTGTAGAGAGGAAAGGAGGTTGGCAGGAAGGATTGAAGGAAGGCAGGGGTGGAAGAACTGGGAGAAAGGGAGTGGAGGAGAGAGAGGGAGAGGGGGAGTCAGGTTGTACAGCTGGCCATGGAGGGCAAGGGTCTGTGCTGCCATCTGATGGTGTATCTCTAGGGGCCATACTTGGCGGTCCTATTAGCATGAATGAAGGTTGTAGGTCTTCAGCTTATGCTCACTAAATTGAAATCTTGTTTTGGAAAACATCTACTTCATAGACACTCTTAACTGCCTTACCTCTCGTTTGGTGTTTACTGTGTATCTGCTTTTTGTTAAGGATTTTCTTTTTCCTTAAAAAAAGGAAAAAGCTGATTTGTAGCTCTTAAACAGCAAACACATTGTCCTGTGCATAGTGCTGTGTAATAAATGCCTGAGGTTTTTTGCTTCAGTGCTTTCTGGTTTTCATGACATCTGAATTATAAAGTACTAATAATGCATCTTAAATAATACTAACCAATATAGACACAGCTATTTTGTTTGACTCTTCAAATTCTTAATTTTTTTCATATGAAATAAATTTGAAAATGTAGGTGTGAAAAATCCACCCCCAACTCGCCACCTAAGAGTACTGTTGTCATCTTTGATACAGGACTTGCTCAGACAGCTGCTTCTGAACGATGCTCTTACCTCCACCTGAGTACTAGTCTCTTTTTTGTAAAGATTTACCTGAAGCACCACCTCTCCCACAAGGTCTTTCCCGATACCCATCTCCTTAGCCCAGAAAATTGATCCCCTTACTTCAGTGTGCCCTAGACAGACTTCTGTTATTTTACTGCTCTCCTCTGTATGGTCCTTCTGAACCAGCCTGGTCTATCTTTATGACTAAAGTTATTTTTTTCCTCTATCTTTTAGAGTTTCAAAATGGTATCTTGATTATTTTTGACTTCGCATTTTGCTAAAAGTATTTTTCTGTTTTATTGTTTTTGTAAGTATAATTTTAACAACTAATTTCACCTCAAGGGCAGCTGTCCTTTGTTACTGGCTATTCAGGTTATCTAATTTTTTCATTAAAAAATCGTTGCTGCCTGCTAAAACTGACTATGAAAAACAAGTCTCTTCAAATTTAGTATTAAAGTATCTGCTTCTTTGTTAAAAGGTATATGACTGAACAAAGGTATATTTTCAGAAATTCCAGTAAAATTATATTTACAGGAAAAAAATAACTTTACTGGCATTGAAAGACTTTAAATAATTTAACATCATCCAAAGAGTCCAGAATTCAGAACTCAAGATGTGCTGTCCAACCTGCAGTTGTATTTGTCCAAAACTCACTATTGTGATGTTCCCTGACTTGCATACTTTATGGTAATGTGAGAACAATATGCATTCAATAAAAACCATACTTCAAATTTTTATTTTATTTTATTTTTATTTTTTTCATACTTCAAATTTTAAATTTGGATCTTTTCTGGAGCTAGTGCTAGCCAAGAATAGGGAACCATGGCTCCCAGTCAGCCACGCAGTCACGAGAGTAAACAACCAACAGGCTGGCAAGTGTTCTATACCCAGACAACCATTTTGTTTTTCAGTACAGCATTCAGTAAATTCCTTTATTATAAAATAGGCTTTGTGTCAGATGATTTTGCCTAACTTTTGGCTAATGTAAGTGAGCACATTTAAGGTAGGCTAGGCTGAGCTGTGATATTGGGCAGGTTGGATGTATAAATGCATTTTTGACATTTTATTTATTTTTTTACTTAATATTTTAAACTTATGATGAATTAATTGGGACGTAACCCCATTGTAAGTCAAGGAAGATCCATAATCAACCTAATGTGATAAAAATAAGATTCCTTAATGTTGACTAAGTTATAGAATGCTGCAGAGGGAAAAGAAGGCGCTAAAAAACTTGGTTTCCTGAACAGTTTAGCTATAATATAAGCAGAGGGTCAATAAATTCATTTAAGGAAGTTTGCTTGAATGTCTGTCAGAGTGCTTCTCCAGAGCAGAGGACAGTTGAGTGTCTGCTTAAGAGGGAAGTTAAAAGTTACCTTGAGTTTATATTTTAATAGAAATGTAGGTACAATTTAATTTGGGGGGGAGTTTGCTACATTGAACTGAAATCTATAGAACATGAAATGAGTCAGAAGACCTAGGTTCAAACCGTGGTTCGCCTAACTCAAAAACCATGAGCCCATCAGCACACTAGTTAACCCCATAAGTCTTGCAGTGCTGTCACCAGGCACCCTGGAAATGCTAAAAGGAGATGAATAATGTGATCATGCCTGAAAACTATAATGTGTTGTATAAAAATAAGTTGTCTTAGTATTCCCAAACAGGCAGATGGCTGTACCCTGAATACATAGCCAATTAGGAACGTGGTATTTCTATCCTAAAAATGCCTGCCTGATAATTGGATTTTATATGGACACTGAGCTTTAGCTCTTGAGCATTTAAATAATGTCATACCAGAAGAAGTATTTTTTGAAATATTTTAAAACTACCTTTGCTTTTGTATCTATAGTATCAGATATAACTTAAACTTCCCTAAAGTATAGCCACTATAGCTTTTTCCTTATACGTGTATTTTAAAAAATGAATGCTTGGTTGGTAAGTTACGCTTAAGATGCTTTAAAAGACAGTGTAAAAAGAGAAATGGGGGGGGGGGGGGATTACCGAATGTGATTTCTTAAAGAATTGGGTAATTTTTGGAAATCTCTTGTAATATGTAAGATATTTAACTGTAAGTTTATATAAGCCTGTATCTGTTTCATAAATCCACCTTAGCCTTATTGGGTGCAGGTTCATTGAAATCCCCAAGGATGTGGTTAATGGATGGATTGTTGAAGGACAAAGTAGGCTGCTTAAGTTTCAAAGCCTAATGCATTGTTACTGCAGCCTCACACCCAAGTTCAGCTCATTGACTATGAACCTGCTCTATCACAGAGTCCGAGTCCGAGTGGTCCCTGAGTAGACTGGAAGCAGTGACGGCGTGCTCCTTGGACGAGGAAGGAGAGCTCTTGAGCAGTAGAAAACACAGAATGTCAGAAGGAAAAGATTGTGGTGGTGGAGATGCTCTCTCCAATGGCATCAAAAAACACAGGTAGGATAGTCTTTAATGGTTACTTACCATGGCTGACTTATAAAATACTTGCGGTTCATAAAGCAAAGCATGCCTTCTCTTTGTTTCTCCTCCTCTGTGTTAGACTTTTATATTGCTGTTACCACCTCAGAGAAAGGATCTAGCTTACATATTTTGTTCATTTAAGAGAAGAACATCATCTGTACTTGTAGGAACAAAGCATAAAACTTGGTGTTAGCAGCCATGATTTCGGGAACATAAATCCTTTGGTTGACGATTTAGATAGGCTCTTCAGAACTGCCTATTGCAATTGATGCTGGGCTCCTTTTTTCATCATACATCTTTTATGGCTCTGCCTCCCCGTGCTATTTTAGTTTCTCGACATTTGATCTTCTTGTTGGTTTTATAAAGAGGGAATGGTAATATTGCCTGCCTGTTGATACAATTTAGTTACATTTAAACAAAGACTTTTATTAAGACCCAGGGCTTGTTGAACAGATCCATTTTACACTGTCTAATAACATTAGTATCTTTTTATTCCCTTGATGATTTCATCCTAGAGATTGTCCCAAATTAATGAGACACAGCAGACGTCCGAGCTCTCCGGTTTCAGCATGAGTGTACAGACACAGTGGCGTATGTGTCTGCTGGTATTCATAAGATATTTTACCAAATTATGGGTTAAGGACATATTCCTGGGGTCATTATAAAAAGCACTTTGGCGATAAGAAGTTATTAACAGTTAATTTCTACAAGATAGTTTTTGTTTGTTTAGTATTTGTAGGTTGTGTAACTCTGACTTCATTTCTGTACCATGATTCTGGTCCCAGTTGGTCTTAATTATTGTTCTCCCAGGAAAAAAATGTACATATCCTTTCTGATTTATGTGTATTTGCCCCTTACTAAGAAAAATGTCTTAATTTATGCTTATTTTGAAAACATTAGTGAGTTACAGGTAATGAACTAATTAAAACCAGAGTTTTATTTTGTTTGGTGATAAGGGTGTCCTCTAAACATACTTTATGATGGAGGGTGCTGTTGCAGATTACGTGGCTAGCAGTGAGTGTCTTTCCCGATTGTCTTCTGCAGTTTCTGTCCGTTCTTTTGGGAGTCTGGAGCTAATAAGTTCTGAATAGGACATGAAATCCCTACCAGGAAACTGGGCAGGCCTACCAGTCTTACATCATGATGGTCTAGGGGGAGCACAGGTGAAATCTTTGGGTATGAGAAACTTACAAATAGCTGAAATAATAGTTAAAATAGCAAAAAGAGCCCCTGTTCTTAGATGCCCTTCTATTTTAGGGCAGGAGAGACATTTTTCTGTTGCTTTTCAGGACTCAAGAGCCCTAGCATGTGTGCTTTCATCCTAACAGTAGTTACTGTGCAATTGACAGAAATGTATTATACTATTATTCATATATTCTGTGCTGTGTCTTAGTCAAGCCCAGAATGGTAAAATGAGAAGAAAGTTAAGGTGAAATTGTTCAAAAATCAGGGCAGATCACTAAGAAAAACTACAAAGGAATGCAGCTAGTGACCTCAACAGAAAAAAGTTAAAGTTAAAAAGACAAATGAGCTGCAACTTATTAAGCTTGTAAATGTAATAAAATATTCTTTAGTTATTTAAAAGAAAAGAGGACAGTTTAGGAAATCGTCAGCAGTCAGATATATGGGGAAAACAACAGTTTCCTATTTTAAAAAGTAATTGTTATGGGGATTTTTTTAAAGCCCATCTTTTCCATAACCTTCTTTCTAATCAAATAAACAGAGCATATACCACAAATAATTTAAAGGTTTCCTTTCAGAATAGGAAAGTAAGTGGAGTATTCGATGTTACCAAATTCCTCTTGCCTGTGCCCTCAATTGCATTATACATAATCTGCATTTATATTGGGCAGTTATTGGGATAATATGAAGAACAATTTGAATCAGTAGTAATTTTGGTGATGCTTTTAGAAAAAGCAGATATAGAGGCCCCTGCGTGGCTCAGCCAGTTAAGCATC
This sequence comes from Vulpes vulpes, assembly GCF_048418805.1. NCBI lineage: Eukaryota > Metazoa > Chordata > Mammalia > Carnivora > Canidae > Vulpes > Vulpes vulpes. Next base: position 96,183,373 of record NC_132792.1, on the reverse strand, counting down.
CAGCTCTTGATTTTGGCTCAGATCATGATCCTCAGGGTCATGAGATGGATCCCCGGATTGGGCTCTGTGCTCAGTGCAGAGTCTACTTGTCCCTCTCCTGCTGCTGCTCCCCCTGTTTGTGTTCTTTTCCTCTCAAATGGGTGGGGGTGGGGAATAGAGGGGGAGGGTTGAATTGCCTTGCAGAAAATTAGCCTACTCCTTGCTACAGCCAGGTTCATATTTACAGGGCTTCTTGTCATTGTGGCTCTGTCCCACAGGATCAGTTCTCTCCTCTTGGACTAAATTATGAAATGTATTCAGAGCTCTAATCTTTTAACCTGTTAGCAGTTTGACCCAAGTTTTTACATTTGATAAAAATGCTGATATTTATTATATTTATTTCATCCTGTCTCTGGATGTGCTATAAAAGATACTAATGTAGAATAGAGTGTGAAACATCGCATCTATGTTATGATTCTGTAAATGTTATTTACTGTATCAATAGCATTAATAAATAAAAGAAAAATATAGCATCATCCTAATAGATACAAAGCAGGGCCACCTGAGTGGCTCAGTTGGTTGAGGATTGGACTTTGTGATTTCAGCTCAGGTCATGATCTCATCGGTTATGACATAGAGCCCCATGTTGGGCTCCATACTCACTATGGAGTCTGCTTGAGATTATCTCTCTCTCTTCTTCCCCCTGCTCACACTCTCTCCCTAAAAAATAAATTAAAAATCTTTAAGAAAAATAAGTCATTCGTGATTAATATCTTAGCAAACTACAAATAGAAGAGAACCTCTCTAGTTAAAAGTTACAAGAAACAAATTATGAGATATTAAGCACAGTAATTAATGATTATCAGGAAAAGACAAGAATGCTGTCATTTTCGCTATTCAGCATTATTTGGAGGCTGTAATCAGAGATCTAACATACCCAGGAGATTTAGAAATAAACAGAACCATTAGTATCTACAGACATATTGTCAGAGGTAGTAAGGAAGTTTGGCAAGGTTGCTTTCATACAAAATCAGCTTCTTCCATTTCTGTGTACCATCAACAGACAAACTGCAGCTAAATCTGGGAGCATTAGCATTGAACATACCAAGTCTCATACCTAGGAATAGATCTTAGCAAAAAACGTAATATTAAAACTTACTGAAAGACCTAAAGGTTATTAAGAAAGCAAATACATTGTCATAAAGATGCTTTTGCCAAACTGATCTGCAAATTCAATGTAATTTTAATTAAAATCTCAATGCCCTTTTCCTTGGAAGTTGAAACATGGGGTTCTGAAATATATATTTAGGCACATAGGGCTTTGAGGAGCCAAGATACTGCTCAAGGACCAGGTTGGGGGAAAGGAAGACATTTGTTCTACCACATGTCAAGACTGATTGTAAATCTTTAGTGCAGAATTGTCCTAGAGGCAGACTGACCTGTACGATGAAAATAAGGTCCAAGACCCACACATGTAGGAAACCTGATACACATAGTAGACCTTGCATAGCAGGTCAGCGAGAGGAAGAATGAATTGTTAGGTAAGTGATGCTGAGATAATCATTTAATGTGGACCCTCCAAAAAACCCAAAAGGGAAACATAACCTTCTTTCATATATACAAATATAAATAAGTTCTAGATGAACCAAACACTTAAATGTGAAAGAGCACAACTTAAAAACTTTTAGAAGGAAATACACAGTATAAACAGTTTTGAAATAGGGAAGAATGTCTTACAACAGAAATGTGATAGGGACTAAGTTTATATCTGATTCTAGTTAATGTACTTGTATTTATATTAACATATTTACTTGAATAAAGCCTTCTATTCTTTAGTAAATGTGGCTACAAATTACAAAGATTTATTTTGCAGAAATGGCAGATTACGACTCCAGATGATCGTTTATTCTTTAATTATCCTCTGTGACTGCTTTAGAATTGAATTATTAGGTCACCAAATAACAGCTGTCTTCTGTTTAGAAGTCATACAAAGAATATGGTGTCAAGTTGAAGTCAAACCGAAAACAATAACTTCCAAGAAGTAAGATTATATTGAAAAAATGTTGTTAGTGATAAAAAATTATTCAACTTTGGATACATCTAATCACTAGAATAAAACCATCTTGGTTTTGAAATCTCCCTGCAGATACAGGACAGATTATCTGCTTTCAGACTTGATTAGGTCAGGGCACGAGTTAATAACAAGTCACTACCCCCACCCCAGATGTCCTCTCGTGCCCTGTGCAGAAAAAAAAATATTCGTCTGTCAGGAAATGTTTGTGGTAGCTCCCTATTGTCATGTGGTGATCAGGGTCGTGTTAGAGTCCAGATACATCTCTGATTTTCAAAAGACCCGGAGTTGTGGAAGAAAGCACAAGAGCCTGCCCAGAATTAACCAGATTTGTGGTAGGGCCTATGGGCTGGAGGGACCAGTGGTTCCAAGGACATGGTGAATCTACACTCTTAGCGTTCTCTTTACCTTAGAGTCCTTAACTTGCTCTGGAAAGGAGAGGACTGAATTGTTTTGTTTGTTTGTTTTGTTTTGTTTTGTTTTTTTGTTTTTTAATTAAAAAATTTAAAAAAGAGTATCACTAAAACACACAGTGCTACTCTGGAGCCTACCTGTTTAACAAGCTAGACACACGCCTGTCTCAGCAGCCTATGAGAGAAAAGTGCTAGAGATGGAGAACAGTGAGAAGCAGTAGAGGAGGATGCTTGACTCTCCTATGAGACACAGAATTTGGGCGAGGGTACTGCTGAGTGCACGGGAAGCAGGCCTAGCTGTCCTGAAACTGCAGCTGGCTATCGGAGCAGCGGAGATTGGACCTCTGGGGCAGATTGGCAATTTTGATTACATGTGACACCCACCTCTCCAACAAAAACATGTTTGGTGGGGATCCCTGGGTGGTGCAGCAGTTTGGCACCTGCCTTTGGCCCAGGGCGTGATCCTGGAGACCCGGGATCGAATCCCACATCAGGCTCCCGGTGCATGGAGCCTGCTTCTCCCTCTGCCTGTGTCTCTGCCTCTCTCTCTCTCTCTCTCTCTCTCTCTCTCTCTCTGTGTGTGTGTGTGTGTGTGTGTGTGTGTGTGTGTGTGTGTGTGTGACTATCATAAAAAACAAAAACAAAACATGTTTGGGGATTCCTGGACCAGAAAGAAATTGGCAGGTGGGGACTAGGCACCCAACAAAAAGCATGCAAATGCAGAATAACAAGCTGTTAGGCTATGGAGTCACTTGAGGATATATTACAAAGGAAATGACAAAGACCAGTAGGGGGTCTAGATTTTTCTTTAAGATTTTATTTATTTATTCATGAGAGACAGAGAGAGAAGGAGAGAGAGAGAGAGATGAGAGGCAGAGACACAGGCAGAGGGAGAAGCAGGCTCCATGCAGGGAGCCCGATGTGGGACTCCATCCTGAGACTCCAGGACCACACCCTGAGCCAAAGGCAGGCACTAAACCCCCCAGCCATCCAGGGATCCCCTGGGGGTCTAGATTGTTGGTAATTATCTTCACAGAATTTACTGCCAGAAATCCCCCCAGGAAAGCTGAGACATCTTTTCACAGAGTCCCCCTCTTTCAGCCCTAAGAAGAGTGACTCTGAAAAACAGGTGCTGAGGCCCAAACCACCTCCTTATCTTGCCCTGACCCCTAAAACACCTCTTTTGGGCTTGGAGTTCTTTAAAACACTGTTGGAAAAACATAAGATCTTACCAGTTGTAGCATTCTGTAAGGAAATGATAGTGAGATATACACTTTTACCTGACTCCAAGAGCTCATTCAAATCTATTCTAGATTAGTGATTTTTTTTTTTTCTGGGCAGATGAGAGTAGTTTTCTAGGGCAGCCATAATCTGCAAAGCTAGGCTTGAGTGACCAAAATAACAAATAGCTAATGATTTGTGTTGTTTGCTTTAGACATGAAGAGTAAAGAATACATTTTCTGGCACATAATCCCATTTTAGAAACTTTATGAGAGTTTTCAAACATACATACAAGTAGAATCGTGTAAAGAACCCCTTGTACCCCTCATTCATCTTCAGCATCTATTGTGTGCCCCACTTTGTTTCATCTCCAGACCTCCCCCACCTCTTACACTGTAAGAAGTTATCTTAAAAATTATGTCAAATCCAAAATACAGTTTCATCTTTAATTTAGTGTGAATCTTTAAAACATTGGGACTCTTCTAAAACCATTATGATACCTGAAAAATCAGTATCTTTTAATTATCCTCAGACAGGTAATACTCCATTTTTCCTGATTGTCTTGTAACTGCCACTTAGTAATTAAATCTAAAATGTCATTTAATAATAAAAATCCAGAAGGTCCACATACTGCATTTGGTTTTTATATGTCTCTTCAATCTCTCCTAATCTCTAGATTTCTTCTCCAATTACCCATTTTTTTCTTGCCAGTTATTTACGGAAAAAACCTGGTCATTTGTCCTGTAGAGTAACCCCACAATCTGATTATTGCTGGTTGCATTCCCATGGTGTCATTTGACATATTCTTTTACTCCTGAATTGCTTGTAAACAGATGGTTATGTAGAGAGGCTTAACCAGATGTAGGCTTGAATTGTTTGGGACAAAGTGCTTCATAGGTATACCTCCTGTTACGTCCACCAGTAGCACACATTGGCTGATTTTCCTTTTTTTTTTTTTTTTAAAAAAAAAAAAAAAGAGGTTGATTTCCTGGGGGTGTCAGGCATTTTCAGTCGATACATCCATGATGAATGAAGTTGCCCAGTAGCCTTGAACCTAATGATTTTAGCAGCCACTGTTGATCAGTGTCTACATCCTTGTTTTATTACGGTCTGCAGAATAGTTGTATTACATTTCTATCATTCCTTCTCCTTGGATAGAACTGAAAAAAGTTCCTATTATCTCTTTTCAGAATATGTTGGCTCCCTAACATCCTCTAGAGGTGATACATGAAAACACGCATTGGATTGCATAAATCTACTGTAGTTATTTTTCCCATCTTTGGTCAGAAAGAACCCCTTTGTGTCCTTTTGACAGGGCCTCAGTTAGGTTTTTGTATTTCTTTTTATTTTTCTTTTGAGGTATAATTTTAATACACTAATTCAGTTGATAGCTGAATTCTTTGATAGCTGCTTTGCTTTCTAATACAGAGAGATGTTTCAAGCTTATCTGGTATGCTTCCTGCCCCAGATGACCTGACTCTAGTCAGCTTTTTCCCTAACGAGCCACATTTCATTTTAGTGGGAAATAATATTTAGCTGTAACAGTCTGGGTAGTAAGAGCGCTCAGTACTAGCAGGTTGGCCACAGTTCCTACTCCTTTTTGTTGAAGAGACGTGAACCACCTTCCCTCTCCATCCCCCAGTAAGGAAAAGTGCTTCATAAGGTCATACCAATATATTTCCAGTTAAAACTTTAGATTCTAGGGTTTCCCTCTTAATTCCTTTGACTTTATTTGTATTTCAGGGTTCCTAATGACATTTATATAATTACCTCTTTGAGTCTAGTATGTTCTGCACACACATAATCACATAGAAATACTGTTACTAGCAGCAGGGTTGCTGAAAAGAATTTCAGATTTCAGTTCCTTTTCATACATTCTATCTGGGATGTATAGTCAGTGTTATGTTTGAAGGTCAGTTTCTGTGTGGCTAAACTACTAACTTGTTACACAGATAGGTTTGTTTCATATGCCTTTGGGTTTTAGAGATACGCTTTTGACTTAGTTTTTTTTTTTTTTTTTTTTATAGTTCAGTGAAATATTTACATGATTTCAAAGCCAAAAATACAAAACTAGATTTTAGAAAAATCTAGTTTTCATTCTTTTTCCCTCAATGTTTTTTCCTTCCTTCCCCCAGATGTAATCATTGTTACAATCTCCTAAGTAGTGTTTAATATAAGCAGTGTTAAGATATATTCATATTCCTTTTTTAAGTATAAAAGATAGAGTGCAACTTTGCTTTTTTGTTTTTTCACTCAACATATGCTAATTCCAATTCTTTTGGTCTCACATTCCTTGATATTAATCAGTTGGGTTATTTTTTTCCAACACTTAAAAATTGCAAATGTGTGTGTGTCTACACATGCATATTTAGAGTAGGGATGATTCTCTTTAAAATTTTTAATTGGGGATACATTCATATGTTTCAAAGTTCAGAAATGTGTAATAGGGCATATTTTGCAAATTTTACCTCACTTTTTAAGCTAGCCATGCCCCTTCCTTTCCTCAAATGGAATTATTACATATAATATTGTTTCTTCATATAAGTGATAGAAAATGCATACATATAGTTCTTGACCCTGCTTTTAAGTGTGTGTGTGTGTGTGTGTGTGTGTGTGTGTGTATATATATATATATATATATATATATATATATATATATAAAAGTATTCAACAAAGTATATATTCAATTCTATTCTAGATGCTGAGGTTACAAAATGCTATTCTATTCAAGATGCTGAGGTTACAAAAATGAACAAAGTCTTTTTCCTGTGGAGTTTCCTTTTCTGAGCTGAGGGAGATTTAATACCTTTCTGTGTATTTAAGGTTTATTTATATTTCTTTTTCTGTGAGTTGCACTTGTACTGTGCCCATTTTCTATAGGAGTGTTAAACTCACCAATTTTCAGTACTCTGTAGTATCATTGGAGAAACTAGCTTTTAAATGTAATGGGCTTTTTTCCATGTTTGATGAAGGGAAAGATAATTCTTAGAATTTTTCATTCTTAACACATAGTGGAAAATACATTTACTAAAACTTTAATAAATGACACTGTTAATTCTATTTTTGTTTCTGAATTTTACACACATATGTATATATGCTCTTTGAGGGGTGCCTGGGTGACTCAGTCAGTTAAGCATCTGCCTTGGGCTCAGATCATGGTTCTGGGAATGAACCCTGCTCATGGGAATCCTGCTTCTCCTTCTCCTCACTTGTGCTTTCTCTCTCTCTCTCTCTCTCTCTCTCTCTCTCTCTCTCTCTCAAATAAGATCTTTAAAAAAAAGAAAGAAAGAAAGAAAGAAAAAATATATATATAAGTGAATTAGAGCAATGTAGGTATTAAGAGCTACCTGGGTTTGAATCCCATATTTACCACGTTTCTGACCTAAGCAAGTTATATTTTTTTTGAAACTCAATTTCCTCATCTGTGAAATGGATGTAATAACAGGGCCTGCCTTACTGGTTTATGATAATTAAAGAGATAATCAGTGCTAAGCACTCTTAGTGATTTTTGGCTAATTAAATGTCAGGTGCTGTTACAAGTGGAAAACTGATAAACCCTCAGCAAAAACAGGTAAGTGGAATAGTTTTCTTCCTTTCTTTTAACTTAAAAGGTCTTTGGATGCGTTTTAGAAGTTTACATTGTCCTTTGAAAATGAAACTTGGGGAAGAGGTAGCTGAAATGAAAGTGTTGATCTTGGAATAACATTATTACCTTTGGTAAATGTGAAATAAGGAAAATTGTCCCCACGTTTAAGGTCTCCTGTGGTTGATTTCCATTATATTTTACAACGATACAGTTAAACTGAAACATGGCTTTTCTTTCTATTGTGAGTGAAAGGTGTGCCTGGCCTTCATAAAGCTGGTTGTAAACTTATATTGTCAGAAGTGTAAACAAGAGGTGACTGGAGGCTTAAAGCTCTGTTGTTCATTCCTTGGTCCCTTGAGATTACTTTCCCCACACAGAGATCTCATTACTTCTCCTTTTGATCCCTAGGCTTTTTGAATCTCTTAGGTAAATATCCAATTCCTATTTCAAGTTTGCTTTATATATACTTATAATCCTCAGAATATCAAAAGGAAGAAGTTAACTGTTTAATAAAATGGACATTCTTGCTTGGCATCTTGCTCTATTTGGACATACACCCTCCAGGTGTGAACACAGGGTTTTGAAACCCTAGGAAATATCTTTCAGGATAACTTAGTCTTTTAATGCCCTGCCTTTTTCTCCTTACTTGGTACATTTCTTAGTTCCAGTAATTCATGTGTTAGAAATCTATCTTGACTTCTGATCCATATGGGACTTGGTCTTTACAAATATATTGAAGTATCTCCTTCCCATTGGAGCTGTGCTAATGTAAATTTTGCCTAAAGGAGAAAGCTGCCTCTGGGAACAGACAGTTTTTCAGTATTGTTTGCTTTGCTTTGTTAGCTTAGGAGGAACTTTCCTCTTTCAGGAAACATCATATATGATAACAAGGATTTCCAAGGTAAAATAAACTGAGAAGTAATTGCTTTAAAAATACTGAGTTCCTTTAACAGTTTGTTCCTCTTTGCACCATTAAATCTTCAGAGAAACATGGTTTTTATACAACTCTTTCAAAACTTATTGACTGCTTAAAATATAATATATCCTAATCATAGAATATAATCTGTTGAGTCAATGTTGCTGTAACACGATATGGAGGCAGGATTTGAAATCTTAGGTTGAAATTCCATGTTGCCATTGTAAATATTCTCAAAGCCAGTTCCTTGTAAATTCAGCAGTGACTCCCATAAATTACATATCCTGGTTCTTAACCAGGAAATGTTGTGCCAGTGCATCTGACAATGTGGAAAATGTAAATAACTGTTATCAAGAATGCATACTATTATGATGGAATAATGATCTAAGTAGATAATGTAATACATGGTACAGCAGGGTACAGCCAACTTCTGGGAAGAGGTGAGAGAGAACATAACATCACACCAGGGCTGAAGTAAAGTAGTGTCCTTGCTGGACCATAGGAGAGCACGTTTGAGGCAGTTAGCTATTCTCAGGAAAACAGGCTTCTGTGGGTGAACCTTACCACAATAGATAAGTGATAACCATAGATTCTTCACAGTATTCTTTTGCTTTGGTGCTTTGGCATTTTCAGTCTCTTAATACCTTAAGTATATTGCTACACATTCTAGTAGCTGAATGTATGACCTGATCAGAAGGTGATTAAGAACCATCAGCGTAATGTGCTTTCTCTTCTCTTTAGAGTTTTGTTCTGGCTCTGTGACATAGTACAGCTGTCTGGCTTTAGTAAGCATATAATCTTTCCACACCTCAGCTGTTGCTCTCTAAAGTGGGCAGTGTCCCACAGAAGTACAGTCGGGGTAGCAGGATGGCTAGAACCTGGGTCTGTCAGTTTCTGAAGCTGCTGTCTTCCAAATGTATTATATCAACTTCAAACCCAGGGCTGTTTACAATATTCTGCACAATATTAATGGCTGTAGTTCACATTTGAGTTATAAATTGATGTATATAAAGTACTTTTACAAACTCTATAGCTTTTGATTCACAAAATAGCTATCAGTTATAGGAAGGGCAGGGATTATCATATCCTCAATTTTATGAATGAAGAAATTGAATCACAGAAAGTTTTTTTTTATTTTTTTTATTAGTGTTCAATTTGCCAACATACAGCATAACACCCAGTGCTCATCCCGTCCAGTGCCCCCCTCAGTGCCCATCACCCAGTCACCCCATCCCCCGGCCACCTCCCCTTCTACTACCCCTTGTTCGTTTCCCAGAGTTAGGTGTCTCTCATGTTCTGTCTCCCTCACTGATATTTCTCACTCATTTTCTCTCCTTTCTCCTTTATTCCCTTTCACTAATTTTTATATTCCCCAAATGAATGAGACCATATGTTTGTCCTTCTCCAATTGACTTAGCATAATACCCTCCAGTTCCATCCACATTGAAGTGCAAAGGGTGGGTATTTGTCGTTTCTAATGGCTGAGTAATATTCCATTGTATACACAGACCACATCTTCTTTATCCATTCATCTTTTGATGGACACTGAGGCTCCTTCCACAGTTTGCTATTGTGGACATTGCTGCTATGAACATTGGGGTGCAGGTGTCCCAGCGTTTCACTGCATCTGTATCTTTGGGGTAAATCCCCAGCAGGAATCACAGAAAGTTTAATTAACTTGTCCCAAATCACTTAGCCAATAAATGATAGGGTCTGCGCTCAAACCAGGATTCCTAATTTCAGAGCCTCTATGCTTTTCTTAAAATTTAGAATCTTTATAGATATTTAGAATAATAGAAATTTATATACCTAGACAAAGGCTTCTTAGTCTGAAATTTAAGATAATTTGTCCCAGTCTTTAATTCAGTTCTGTTTGTTTCTTTTATGTAATAATTTACTATGAATGAACAACATAGTTCCAAAGCCTTTATTAAGCATGCATCTGGTGTTGGCTCAATACTGGGTGGTATTACAAATTAAAATGGACATACAACCTTATAAATTTCTGGGCCTTTGTAAGTTTCCACTTGTATTAATATGAGCATGCAAAAGAACACATGAACATATTGAAAGTTCTGCCAATTTTAAACAGATCTGGTATCTGTTCTTAAGCAGTCCTAGAGGGGAAAAAAAAATCATTTTCTTTTCCTTTAACCTCCATTATCTACTGACTTCCTGCCAAAGGTAGAATACTCCAAAGGATGCAGGAATAATTACAGGTGTAATGTTTTTGTGGAAATGACTTGTTTTTCCTCAGCAATTATACATTCTCTTATTAGTGAAAACCAAGCGTTTTTTTTCCTTCAGTATATGATTGATCTAATCTGTCAGAACAAGAAAATATCGGAAGGCCAGGTATACTACTTGGATCTGATTGTGCATTTTAGGGTACTGTGTAGTCTTTCTTAGCAGAAGAAACCTACTTAGGAAAGAGGAAGAATGCTATCATTTACAGTACAGGTATTTCACTATGCCCAAAGCAATCAGAAAGGAAACCAAAGGGAAACTAACATACATTTTGAATAACACCATGGAGGTTATTATATGTCACAGAGCAGGAAGGAACTAGAAATTCAACTATCCCTAGAAATTCTGTCTTGATGGTAAGCAGTCAGAAGCATCTCAGATCATTTAAAAAAAAAAAAAAAAAGGAAGTTAAATCAGGCTGTTGAACTGGCTAAAGCAGATCACAGTCAAATTGTTATAGTCATTCTAAAAATGTAGGTGTGGCTTAAAGGGAAATAAGCCTAAAAGGTCCAGATCCATGGAAAGAGGGTAGTGGTATTGGCACCTCTATCATGCAGTCCACCTTTGCTTCTCTTTGTGTCTTGTTAACTATTTTTTGCAAAGTCCCCCACTCTTGTTTCAGGGATCCAAAGCACTTGTCTACAATGTTCAGGTAACATACAGCCCATTAAACACATTCTTGCTCCAGAGTTGTGTTCAAGGATCAGTTGTGGTCATTATGTACTCAGATCTACTCTGGGTTCTCACCATGCCTTGCACTGCCTATCCAGTGAGAGCATATTCAGGTTCCAAGACAGTACATTCCTTAGTATAAAGTCTAAGAAAATGCTTTTTCTTTCTTTAAGAAAAAAAAAAAAGTCTGATATAGGCAGGAAAGTTGTATTTTCCTTGCCCTGCCAACAAAATTGCTAGCAATAAAACAGTCCCATTTCCTTTATGAAATGTGGGGAAATATTAGAAGATTCTGCTCACCATCTTGATGACTTTCTGCTCCTTAGCTGTCCACATTCTGAGCCTTAGGTAAGTAAGTCTTTTTGTGAGACAGGAAGGAAGATCATTGGCTCTGTTCTATGCCATACACACCATGCATTTCATCAGTTTCTGTGTCATTAAAACCACTTCCTCTAGGTCAAAACGGCCTTACCACGATCTGCTTACTTTGCTTCATGTCAGTTACTTCATATCTGTTCTAGTACCCATTGCATGAAATCTAGTTACTCCTAGAGATAAGGATGAGAATCCTGTCCCTGGGCGAAGGTCTGTTTTTCTGTCCTACCTTCCTCAACTAATGCTGAGCACCGTGAAGTAGGCCTAAAGTGACGGGTCCAGCTGCCCAAAAGGACATCATCTTTCAAAACCAAAAGACTAGTTCCTAGGTACAGTAGTCCCTCTTAATCTGCAGGGCAGCGGGTACTTTCTAAGATCACCAGTGGATATCTGAAACCACAGGTAGTACCAAACCCTATGTACACTATGTTTTTTTCGATACATACACACCTGTGATAAATTTATAAATTAAGCACGGTAAAAGATTAATAGGAAATTACAATATGCTGTAATGAAAGGTATGTGAATGTATTCTTATGTCAAGATGGCTTACTATACTGTATTCATCCTTTTAGTGATGATGTAAGATGATAAAATGCCTTCATGAAAAGGTGAGGTGAATGACTTAAGTATTATGACATAGCATTAGGCTGCTGTTGACTTTGTGACAATAAATCAGGAGGATCTCTGCTTTCAGATATTGAAATTGCTGCAGAAAGTGAAACCACGAATCAGGGGAGACTACTTTAAGTTCTCATCAGTCTGTTTTGGCTTGGAAATGTGATGATTTTATAGGCTCTCCTGTTAATTCAGTAGTGGGGAAACTAACAGGAGTAGGAAGTAAACTTACTATGTTACTAAATTGATCAATGAATCCTAAATTTTAGAAAGCCAGCATGAAAATAGTCTGAAATTCTGAATATGTGATTTTGACTTAATATCAAAACAAGTAAAATGTCTCATAAAACAACTATAACTATCTAACCTCTTTGCTATGCAGAGCCAGATTTTTTTTTGTTTAGGTTTTATTTATTCACAAGATACACAGATAGAGAGGCAGAGAGAGAAGCAGACTCCATGCAGAGAGCCCGATGTTGGACTCAATTACGGGACTCTGGGATCACACCCTGCCTGGGCTGAAGGCAAACGCTTAACCACTGAGCCACCCAGGCATCCTCAGAGCCAGAATTACTAAAATTTATTAATCATAAATATTTTCTAATTTAAAAAATGAAAAATCTCAAGTTAGAAAAATATACAGCAAAATCAAATAGTAATATTTAGTAATTACATAAAATTATCCCAGTAAACTTAAAATAAGAAACTAAGTTGTTAGGTTTTTAAAAAGATGTGCAATAATTAGAAAGGCATATGACTAGTCTTAAAGTTCTCTTAGACTTGTACCAACTTGCTTCCAAGATTCGAGGCTAATTTTAGCTGGAGATGTCTCAGAGCAGGTTAAATAGCCAGCTGTCAGCTAACCCCATCACCTTCACATCTGACTCAGCCCTAAGTCATGGCACTGGCTGATAAGAGGCTTCAGAATGGCATTCTAGTTATGCAGAGAAAACTGAATTCAAACTTGGAAGTTGGTAGAAGGTACATTACAGTATCAGTCATGCAAGAAAAGGTTTGTAAGTGATACGGTCTTTTTTTTAAAGACCTGTCAAAGCTCACTTTTATTAAAATGAAGATAGGTAGGATTTGGGGATTTAACTCCCCTGTGTAGGTAAATCTTATGTATTTTAATTATGTTGACTTTAATATATTAATTTTATAAAATATTTCATATATAAGATACATTCAAAGACCTTTCCCCTCCAAAGATCTTAAATCTCCATATGTATTACAATTAAAATTTTTTAAAAGATTTTATTTATTCATGAGAGACTCAGAGAGAGAGAGGCAGAGACATAGGCACATAGGCATAGGAGAAGCAGGCCCCGTTCAGGGAGCCCGATGTGGGACCAGATCCCGGGACTCCTGGACCATACTTTGGGCCAAAGACAGGCGCTAAACCGCCGAGCCACCCAAGGATCCCCCTAAATTACAATTTTAATTAATGTTACATGACTAAGGAACAACTATTTTTAAGACTATGGAAATAAATCTTCGGAGGGTAAACCTTATTTTCTTTAATTGTAAGACAGTATGATTTTCATAATATCAGATTGAAGCAATTGAAGCTGAAATTCTTTGAGTGGCTGAAGAAACTAGTTTTACTCCCAGATTTAAACATTAAGATAATATGAAAAGCCATATTAATTTTTTTAGGCAATTAGGTAAACTACTATAGATGAATTATAGTTGGAAATTTTTAGTTTTATCTTATTAAAATACTTAATATTGGCTTCAAATATCTTAATGATTTCTAATCTCTTTAAAGCTATTTAGATGAAGAAGTGCCAGGTTTTAAAGCAGAATCCAGAAAATGACCTTGTTCTTGTGATGGTATGTTCTTTTTTGTTTTTGTTTTTGTTTTTTTTAAACGGAGAGGGCACAGGAGAGAGGATTGGGGAGGGGAAAAGGAGAGGGAGAGAGAATCTTAAACAGGTTGCACGCCCAGTGCAGAGCCCCACTCCTGGCTTGATCAGATGACCCTGAGATGATGACTTGGGCTGAAATCAAAAGTAGGATGCTTAACCCACTGAGCCATCCTGGTGCCCTCAGAAAATTTTGAAACATATCTCAACTATAAAAGTTCTTAAATATTTTATTGATCCTGCCTCCTGTTATCCCCAAAACCAGTCATAGTAGTTGAAATTCAATGAGTATTTGTGAAATGAATGTTTGTAGGTTTTTTAAATTTTCACTTGATAATTTTTAAAAATTTTTGTTGTAGTTGACATATAATGTTACACTAGTCTTAGGTGGACAACAGTGATTCAACATTTCTGTAATGCTCACCACAATAAGTCTAGTTACCATCACCATACAACATTATTATAGTATTATTATTATTATTTTTTTTTATTATTTTTTTATTTTTTTTTATTATAGTATTATTGACTGTCTTCCCTATGCTTCCTTTTTATCCCTGTGGATCATTTTTTTTTTTTTTAACTGGAAGTATATACCTCTTAATCATCTTCCCCTATTTTGCCTATCCTCCACCTCCCTCTTCTCTGGCAACCACCAGTTTGTTCTCTACATTTATGACTCTGTTGCTGTTTTATTTGTTCATTTGTCATAAGTGGAATCATGTGGTATTTGTCTTTCTCTAACAGTTTTCACTTAGCATAATATGCTTTAGGCGCATCCACATTATCACAAACAGCAAGAGCTCATTCTTTCTTATGACTGAGTAATATTCCATTATATATACACCACATCTTTATCCATTTACCAGTGGACACTTAGGTTGCTTCCATATCTTGGCTATTGTAATAATGCTGCAATGAATATGGGGGTGTGTATATCTTTGAATTAGTGTTTTGGTTTCTTCAGAAAAATACCTAGAAGTGAATTGCTGGATCACCTGGTAGTTCTATTTTTAATTTTTTAAGGAACCTCCATACTGTTCTCCATAGTGGCTACACCAATTTACATACCAACCAACAATGCATGAAGATTCCCTTTTCCCCACATCCTTGCCAACATTTGTCATTTCTAGTCTTTTTGATAATGGCTGTTCTGATGGATGTGAGGTGATATATCATTGTGGTTTTGATTTGCATTTTTATGATGAGTGATGTTGAGTGTCTTTTCATGTGTCTTACCCATCTGTATGTTGTTTTTGGAAAAGTATTAAGGTCTTCTGCCCACTTTTACTTTTTTTTTATTTTTTTTTATTTTTTAGTGTTGTGTATGTTCTTTATACATTTTGGATATTAACCCCTTACCAGATATAATATTTGCAAATACCTTCTTTCACTTATTTTGTTGATGATTTCCTTTGCAAAAGCTTTTCATTTTGATGTAGTACCAATAGTTTGCTTTTGTTGCCCTAGTCTGAGGAGACATATCAAAAAAAATACTACTAAGACTGATGTTCAAGAGTTTATTGCTTGTGTTTTCTTCTAGGAGTTTTATGGTTTCCAGTCTTACAAGCTTTTAATCCAGTTTGTTTTTGTATATGGTGTAACAAAGTGTTCAGTTTTATTTTTTTATATGTAGCTATTCAGTTTTCCCAGCACCATTTATTGAGGAGACTGTCTTTTCTCCATTGTATGTTCTTGCCTCTTTCGTGGTAGATTTATTGACCATATAGACATGGGTTTATTTCTGGGCTCTCTGTTCCACTGATTTGAGTCTTTTTGTGCCAGTATCCCACTGTTTTGATTACTGTAGCTTTGGTGGTATATTTTGAAATCAGGGAGCGTGATACCTATAGCTTCTTTTCCAATATTGCTTTGGCAGTTTGGGGTCTCGTGTGGTTCCAAGCAAATTTTAAGATTTTTTGTTCTAGCTCTGTGGAGCTTGTCACTGGTATTTTGATAGAGACTACACTGAATCTGTAGATAACTTGGGGTATTACAGACATTTTGGTAATATTAGTTGTTCCAGCCTATGAACATGGATTATCTTTCCATTTACATGTGTCATTGACAGTTTCCTGCATCAGTATCTTACAGTTTTCAGAGCATAAGTCTTTCACCAAATTGGTTAAATTTATTCCTAGTAATTTTTATTCTTTTTGATGAAGTTATAAATGAGATATTTAAAATTTCTCTTTCTGCTACTTCATTATTAGTATAAAAAATGACATATTTCTTTGTATTTTGTACACTGCAACTTGACTATATCAATTCTAATAGTTTTTTTGGTAGAGTCTTTAGGGTTTTCTCTATATAGTATCAGGTCATCTGCTGATAGTGACAGTTTTACTTCTTCATTAACCAATTGGATGACATTTTTTCTTGTCTGATTGCTGTGGCTGGGACTTGCAGTACTATGTTGAATGAAAATAGTGAGAGAGGGCATCTTTGTTTTATTTCTGATTGTAAAATTTCCAGCTTTTCACCCTGTAATATGATATTAGCTGTGTGTTTGTCATATATAGTCTTTATCATGTGAGGTATGATTCCTCTATACCACCACGTTGTTGAGAGTTTTTGTCATAAATGGATGTTTTATTTTGTCAGATGCTTTTTCTGTGTCTATTGAGATAAGCATATGAGTTTCACCCTTCATTTTGTTAATATGGTGTATCATGTTGATTGATTTGTGGATATTGAACCATCCTGCATCCCTGGAATAAATCCCACTTGATCATGCTGTATAATCCTTTTAATGTATTGTTAAATTTGACTTGCTAATACTTTGTTGAGAATTTTTACATCTTTGTTCTTCAGGTATATATTGGCCTGTAGTTTTCTTTTTTTGTAGTGTCTTTGTCTGGCTTTGGTACCAGGGTAATTCTGGCCTCAGAACAAACCTG
This sequence comes from Vulpes vulpes, assembly GCF_048418805.1. NCBI lineage: Eukaryota > Metazoa > Chordata > Mammalia > Carnivora > Canidae > Vulpes > Vulpes vulpes. The sequence goes on along the minus strand of NC_132792.1, from coordinate 96,166,513 downwards.
GAAATGTTCCTTCCTGTTCCATTTTTTGGAATAGTTTGAGAAATATAGGTATTAACTCTTTAAATGTTTTATAGAATTCAGCTGTGATTCATTTGGTTCTGAACTTTTGTTGGGAGTTTGCTAATTCATTTTTATTACTTCTGTTTGTTCAGATTTTTGGTTTCTGATTCAGTCTTGGAAGATTGTCTGTTTCTAGGGATTTAACCATTTCTTCTAGAGTGTTCAATTTGTTGGCAGATAATTTCAATAGTTTCTTACAGCCTCTTGTACTTCTGTGGTGTTGGCTGTGGTTTTTCTTCTTTCATTTCTGATTTTATTTGGGGGTGCTTTCTTTTTGTCTTGAGGCTGGCTAAAAGTTTATTTTCTCTACCTATTCAAAGAACCATCTCTTATTTTCATTGATCTTTTCCATTATCTTTCTGGTTTCTATTTCATTTATTTACACTCTGATGTTTGTTTTATTATTTATTTATTTATTTGCTTGCTTAGAGTAACTTCGGGCTTTGTTCTTCCCATAGTTCTGTTTTTTTCTTCCTATAATTCTTTTAGCTGTAAGATTAAATTATTTGAGATATTTCTTTTTAAGGAGGGCCTGTATCACTATAAGCTTCCTTAATAGAAGTCCTTGTGCTGTACTCCTAGATTTTGGAACATTGTGTTTCCATTTTTATTTGTCTCAAAGTAATTTTTGATTTCCTGTTTGATTTCTTTGTTGACCTTCCATTGTTTAGTAGAACTTTGTTTACCCCTCATGCATTTTTTTCCAGTTTTTTTCTTGTCATTGATTCTAGTTTCATACTGTTATAGTCGTGGGGCACTTAGGTTGTGCAGTCAGTTAAGCTGTCAGCTCTTGGTTTCTGCTCAGGTCATGAGATTGAGTCCTGTGTCATGCTGTGTGCTAAGCACAGAGTCTGCTTAAGATTCTCTTTTCCTCTCTCTCTGCCTGCTCTGCCCCTGCTTTCTCTCAAATAAATAAATCTTAAAAAAAAAAAAAAACTTCATAACGGTTATAGTTGCAAAATATACTTGACATGGTTTGTCTTAAATCTATTGTTTTATGGCCTATCTTGTGATCTACCTGGGGAATGTTCCATGTGCACTTGAAAAGATTGTATATTTGGCTGTTTGGGGATGGAGTGTTCTCTACATACCTGTTTAGTCCATATGGTCTAATGTGTCATTAGGCCACTGTTTTTTCTTTGATTTATATATGATATATATATATGTGTATATATATATATATATATATAGTCTGGATGATCTATCATGATACTATTCTTACTCATTTTTATTTTGGAAAATGGAGTTATTTCTTCATTTAAAAAATGTCAATTTAACATATGGATCATACTGTAATTAAATGAGTTAATAACTAAAAAGTGTTTTGGAGCTTTTTTCTAATATAGTTAGTAGTGGTAGTTATAATCCACAGTAAAAGATAACTAACTCTTTGTGTCCTCAGTGATTTTTAAGAGTTAAATCGATCTTAAGAACAAAAAGTTTGAGAAATGCTGATCTGTACCAGTAAATTACATTGTAGGTTCTTTTTGTTTCTTTGTTGAAATAAAATATGTATACAGTGAAATTCACAGATCTTAAATATAGGATTTGATGGGTTTTGGCAAATACACCTACCCATGTAACTAACACCGTAGTCAAGACACAGAACCTTTCCATCACTCCAGAAATTTCCCTCTGCCTTCCAGTCAGTCCTCATCCTCCACCGACCCTCACACTGTTCTGATTTGTTACTGTACATCAATCTTAGCTGTTCTTAAAGTACATTATATATGGACTCATTGCAGTATATATTTCTTTTGAGACTAATCACTCAACATAATGCTTCTAATAGGAATGATCCTATTGTGTGTATCTGTGTTTGTTGTTTTTTTTATTGTCGTGTGGCTGAATGTGCCATAATTTGCTTATCTGTATAGCCTTGTTGACAGGTATTAGGGGTGTTTCTAGTTTGAAAGTGTTATGAATAAAGCTGCTTTAAATGTTCATACATGCATCTTTTTATGGACATGCTTTCATTCTCTTCATTATATAGGAACCGAGTTTTGGGAGTCCTTAGGGCAAGTGTATGTTTAAGTCTATGAAATGTAACTGAACTGTTTCAAAGTCATTACATCATTTCTCAACACTATTGTGACACTTTCAGGTGCTCCTTGTGCTCGCTAACCTTTGTTGTTTTATTGATATGACATAGTATCTCATTGTGGTTTTAATTTACATTTCCTAAATGATTTTGCGTGCTTGTTTATGTTTGTTAGCCATTTTTATATCTTTTGTGAGGTATCAGAAAGTTTTGCCTACTTTAAATTGTGTCTTTGTCTTACTGACTTGTAGAAATTCTATTTATGTTCTGGATATAATCCTTTATCAAATATACATAGCACGAATATTTTCTCATAGTTTGAGACTTGCCTTTCCATTTGTTTAATGATGAACAGATGCTTTTAATATCTTACTTACACTGGAGTTTTTAATTTTAATGAAATCCACTTTGTTATTTTTCTTGTTTACCTTAAGGCTTTTTTGTGTCTTCTCTAGGAATCTTTTTTTAAATTAATTATTATTTATTTATTTTTCTAGGAATCTTTATCCCAAACTTTGAACCACTACCTGTGGCACTCTCTAGTGTCACAGAAGATGTGTGTTGTTCAGGTTAACTTCCTTAGTTTCTCAAAGTATACAAATAGCTTTTTAAAATCATTGTTACTGTGGAAGAATTATTTTGTATTAAAAATGCACTGTGGGGCAGTTTATTCAACACAGATTCCTAATTAATAGAAAACTAACTGGCATAAAGTTTATCTCAGAAACATTGACTGAGTATCTGTTGTGTTCTAATTGCCAGTTCAACAAAGCTTAGAATTTAGTGAACAATAAGAATTGAAGTAATTCTGGAACAACAGCCTTCCATGTTCTCAAGAAATAAATGGAGAGGTGAATAAGAGTGCATGTAGAAACTTACCCTTTCAGATATCAGAGAGAATGAATTGCACCTCCTATAGTTCTTTGTTCTAACCAGGAGCTAAGGGGTAGAAAGAAGTACATTTCCAAAAATGAAACTTGATACTTTTTGCATAACTTGTAAATAAGAATATGTTCCCCCAGTGATGAGAATGCATTTACCCAAGTGATGCTTTTTTAAACATGACTTGCTTTCACCTTTTTTTTTTTTTAAAGATTTTATTTATTTATTCATGAGAGACACAGAGAGAGGCAGAGACACAGGCAGAGGGAGAAGCAGGCTCCATGCAGGGAGTCCAACATGGGACTCGATCCCAGGTCCCCAGGATCACGCCCTGGGCTGAAGGTGGCGCTAAACCACTGAGCCGCCTGGGCTTTCACCCTTTCTTAAAGAGATTTATGAACTGTATTCCAGATGGACCATGTAAAAAATGTTTCAAGTAAGATTATCCATAATTTGTGAAAATGAAATGACTTTTTTATTACAGCCATAATTGACTCTTGTAACATTATTTTAAAATCTAATTTCAGTTTTGTGAATTTAATTTTATAGTTTATTTCCAGTGGCAGTCTCCTTTGGAAAACTATTTCAGTTTGGGTGATTAGTAAGCATCAGTTGTATAATAGAAATTAAAGATGATTAGATTCAACTATAAGCTTTGTTCGTTAGACTTATACAGTTGATCCTTGAACAACATGGGTTTAAACTGTGGGTCCATTTGTATGTGGATTTTTTCAATCAATACCATACCGTACTATGAATGTATTTTCTCTCTCGTGATATTCTTAACATTTTTTCAAGCTTACTTTATTGTAAGAATATAGTATATAATATAACATACAAAATATGTGCTAAACTGTTTATGTTATCCATAAGGCTTCTGGTCCAATAGTGGACTATTAGCAGTTAAGTTTTGGGAAGTCAGAAGTTATACACAGATCTTAAGCTGTGGGGGGGGGGGGCAATTGGCATCCCTAACCCCTTTGTTGTTCAGAGGTCACCTGTATTTAAATTGAGACTTGAGGAAGAAAGGATTTGGGTGGAGGGAGAAGAATTCTGTTAGTTGAGCAGAGTTATATAGTAAGTACATTCTGCAAATAGATATACACAGATAAGTTCAAAATATGTAATATAAGTATGCATACAAATTTTCAGCATTACAGTTAAAGATGTATTAAAATTGTTCTATGAAATTATTTTCTTAGATATTTAGTTCATTGATTTGATCTTGAATCAAAGATGAGAATTAGATTTTTTGCTTTTCTGAATATCCAAATGAATATTCTACCTAAATTTATGATTCCCTCAATATTTAATATGAACAAATGTTTAAGTGTCAAGTACAAGTAAAAATATGTGTTAAGAAATCTGGTTTTGAAAATGTTTTCTTAAGTGACTTAGAGTAGAATTTGATTGTGTTCTTCATACTTCACTTGCTACTTACCCATATCTCATTTTTTTCACTGTTTTTCTTTCTTTGGCCCATTTTAACTTGAGATGTTAGGGAAAACCACTAATTTTAATACACTGAGCATGTGGTAAATGCAAGATACTCTGTACTGTGAGGGATACAGAGGAGAATAAGACAATCCCTAATCTCGGGGAGATCACACTTCAGTGAGTGGGAGACATGTACACAAATAATGGGATAAATGAAGATAGGGAAAATAAAGAATTGTGAAATTAAGCAGTGTGTGAACACTAGCCTACCTTGGTGTTTTACATTATTAAAATGTAAGAGCTGCTTTTAAAATCCCCTTGCTGACAAGCAGCATGTTTGGTTCTTGATCATTTCTCAGATAGGTGCTGGAGAGAGACCTCAAGGGAGGAGGACCCATGCTTAAAGTCTCCCCGGAGTGATGTGTTTGATGAAAGGAGGTACATGCTAGCCTGAAGATAGGAATCAGATTATTTTAAAAACACTGTCCTCAGCCCACCGGTATCCTGTCACAAGAGAGACCATTGGCTAAAGCAGTCATTGTCCTGCAGTGATTATTAATAGAATGGTGAAGTGTTTTTATCTTGTCCATAGAGAAAATAGTGAAAGATATCTATTTGTTTCAAATATAGATTATGATATAACTTGTATTGCCTCCCCAGACTTGGTTTGGCAAATTATACTATAAACAGGATCAGAAGACCAGGATAGACTTTGGAAAAAGTTTTCTGCAATATAGGTGGTAAGTAAAATACTTATAATATGCAGAAAGCTCATACAAATTGAGAAGCTAATTTAGTAGGGAGAGGATATCGCCAATGACTATGAATGTTTTCATACTAATTTTTTTTTTCTTTCATACTAATTTTTATAAAAATACGTATTTTATAAAAATAAGAAAAGTTTAAAATTCGTTAAGACTGATGTACAGGTAAGACTCTGAAACTTGGTTGCCATGAGACTCTGAACTGTCCCAGGCATCAGTCTGTTCTCAGTACAGATTTAGCTGCTGCCAGGTAAGGAGACTGTACAGCTGTGTAGTCTGGACTTGGAGGTTTGCCCCAGGTTGTGCAGGTAGGCTGTGACGAGAGTGTGGACAGTGGCCCTGGTGGCATCCTGTGGTTCTCTTCTATTCTCTGTGAGAAAGAGTCCACACCTGAGGATAATGCTATTTCAGGAAGCATTCAGCAAGACCTGTGTGGCTCATGTGGCCTGGTGAAAGAAGCAAACCTGAAAATCATCAAACACCTGGCATCTCCTTTCAGCCAAAGCTTAAGTTCGCCTGCCTTCATTTTAAAATATCTTTTCTACTTTTTTTCCAAGTCTTCATGAGCAAAGAGCATTGTTCTGTGTTTACCAGAGCTATCCATGGAGCAAGAGCAGGAAGACAGTGGGCCTGGTGTCCATCAGGTAGATTGGGAGGCTGTGGTCAGGCTGAGCCTTACATACAGTTTCTGCCATCTAAGACTACCTTAAAGACTTGGGGGATTGTGATGTCCTGAACTTGACCAACTTTTTTTTCAGAATAAGGGGGATTCTAGCACAGCATTTGTTAGTCACACTTCGTGAATAATTTGGTTCAGTTTGGGGTCTGTCCTCAGCACTGGGTAGGCGGGCAGTAATGGGATAACGCACTGAACCGTTTGCATTACACAGATAGAACCACTGTGGTGGGACTTCTCCCTCAAAACCAGTTATTGTGCTGTTGTGCAGATCGTTGTAATGTCATCTGTATGCTTGAAAATAGAACCAGGACATATCACTCTCAGTCCCTGGTACAGGGTGTTTTCTCTCTGTGTGAAGAAAAAAAGGAAGCATAGAATTCAGGATATAATGACTCTCAGAAAGACTACAAGGGAAGAGAATAATCAATCTATGGTTTTAGCCTGATAGCTACTCTCCTCTGTTCTTACTTCTGCCTGAACTAATACCTCCTTCATCTAGTATCAATAGGGATTTTTTTTTTTTTGTCCTGGTGGGGGTAGTGAAAATTTTAAATATAGAAACATATCCTTTTCAGTATAAATCATTTAAAAAGTTTTAAATTTGCTACCTAATGATTAAAAAATTTCATTGTCTCTCCTTTAAGTAATACTGTGGAAGACTTAGCATTTTCTTAATGATTAGGTTATAGCATTTTCTTAATGATTAGGTTATGAACTATCTCCCATTGATTTAGACTCCCATGTTTGGATGATTTTTGTTTTTTCCCCCGCAGACTTAGAAGCAATCACAAAAATCCAGCATGTCCAGTTGTAGCTACTAGCCACCTGTGGTTTTTGAACATTTGAAATGTGGCTAGTGTGAGACAGAATATTTAGTCTTAATTAATACAAGTTTAAATTGTAAAAATGAAGCTATTTTTTCATTAAGTGACATTTTATTGTTTTGGTAAGGCTAGACTTCACTTTAACTTGAAAACTGAGCTAAATTGAGATGTGCTCTAAGTGTAAAATACACATTGAATTTTAAAGACTTAAGATGGGAATAAATGTAAAAGTATCTCAATTTTTTATGTTGATTACATGTCGAGATGCAAATATTTTGGTCCTCAGAATATTAGCCGACAGGCAAAACCATCTAATGCAAAACCTTGTTTATAATAAAGTGTTGAATATCCCCTGTAATTTATTGAATATTGTACTACCAGGGAAAAACAGAATGGTTGTGTGAGTGCAGAATGGTTGTAAGTGTATTGTTTGTTTACCCTTGTGACTGTGTGGCTGACCTGGGGGATGGAGCTCCCACTATTTGGCATCATGAGAGATTATCAACTTGTTGTTAGCCTGGGAAAAGATCAGAATTCAAAATTTGAAGTATGGTTACTAGTAGATGCATATCACTTTTCACTCCATCATAATGGATGCCTTTGATTAGTTTGTCTTGTCTAAATTGCTCCAGCTAGGACATTGAGTATTGTCTTAAATACAAGTGGTTAGAGTAGGCATCCTTGCCTTCCTGGTTCCCAATCTTAGAGGAAATGCTTTTAGTTTCTTTCCAATGAGTGTAACGTTAGCTGTGAGTTTGTCGCCTATAGCTTTTATTTAATGTTGAGGTGTGTTCCTTCCCTACCCAATCTTTTAAGGTTTTTAGTCATGAAAGGATGAATTTTGTCAAATGCTTTTTCTGCATCTATTGAGATGGTTCTGTGATTTTTATTTTTTCATTTTATTGATCCACATTTATTAATTTGTGTATGTTGAACTATACCTGCATCTCAGAGATAAATCCCACCTGGTCATGGCATGTAATCTTTTAATGTGTTCTTCAGTTCGGTTTGCTAATATTTTGTTGATAATTTTTGCATCTGTACTCATCAGGGATATTGATCCGTAATTTTCTTGTGGTGTCCTTATCTGATGTTAGTATCATGTAATGCTAGCTTTACAGAATGAGTTTGGAAGTGTCCTTCCTCCTTGATATTTCATAAGAGTTTGAGGAGGGTTGGTGCTAATTCTCCTTTAAATGTTTGGTAGATTCTTAAGTGAAACTGTCGGATCCTGGGGTCTTCTGTTTTGGGAATTTTTTAAATTACTGTTTCAGTCTCTTTCCTCATTATTGGTCTGTTTAGATTTTCTCTTTCTTGATTCAAAGTGTTGACAGGTTATTGTTCTAGAAAAGTATCCTTTTCTTCTAGGTTTTATAATTTGTTGGCAGTAATCTGTTATGATTCTGTGTATTTCTGTAGTAACAGTTGTAATGTTTTCATTTCTAATTTTGAGGTTTTTTTTTCTTAGTTTAGCTAAAAGTTTGTCAGTTTTGTTTATATTTTTGAAGAACCAGATCCGTTCTATCGTTTCTATCCATTCCCTATTTTATTAGTTTATACTTTTCTCCTCATTACGTCCTTTCTTCCGCTAACTTGGGCTTAGTTTGTTCTTTTACTGGTTCCTTGAGGTATAAAGTTAGGTTGTTTGAGATCTTATTTCTTTACACAGTGCATTTATTGCCGTTAATTTCCCTCTCAAAACTGCTTTGTCATAACCCACAATACTTGATATGTTGTGTTATCATTTGCGTTAGTTTGGAGATAATATTTTATTTCCCTTTTGATTTCTTTTTTGACCCATTGGTAGAAGAGTGTTTAGTTTCTACATATTTGAATATCTACACACTTCTTCATATTGATTACTAATTTCATGCATTTTTTAAAATTTTATTTATTTATTTATTTATGATAGAGAGAGAGAGAGAGAGAGAGAGAGAGAGAGGCAGAGACACAGGCAGAGGGAGAAGCAGGCTCCATGCACCGGGATCCCGATGTGAGATTCAATCCCAGGTCTCCAGGATCGTGCCCTGGGCCAAAGGCAGGCGCTAAACTGCTGCGCCACCCAGGGATCCCAATTTCATGCATTTGTGATCAGAGAAGATAGTTGGTATGACTTTAGTCGTCTTGAATTTGCTAAGATTTGTGACCTATCATATGATGTTTCCTGAAGAATGTTCCATGTGTACTTGAGAAGAATGCGTATTCTGCTGCTATTGGATAGAATGTTCTGTATAGGTCTGTTAAGCCCACCTATCCTAAAGTATGGTTTGATTTCATCATTCTTTAGATGATCTATTGATTGCTGATACTGGGTACTGATTGCTTCTACAGTTACTATATTGTTCTTAATTTCTTCCTTAAGATCTGTTATTTTTTAAAAGATTGTGTGTGTGTGAGGGAGGGAGGGGGAGAGAGAGAGAGAGAGAGAGAGAGAGAGAGAGAGAGAGCGAGCATGAGCAGGGAGAGGGACAACCATAAGCCAACTACCCCCCACCCAGGGACCCTGGGATCATGACCCGAGCCAAAGGCAGACACTTAACCAACTGAGACTTCCAAGTGCCTGCCTTAAGATCTGTTATTACATAACAGCACTTAACATATATTCAGTGCTCAGGTGTTGGGACTGTAAATATTTATGATTGTTATACCTTCTTGACGTATTGACCCCCCCCCTCCTTTATCATTATATAATGACCTTTGTCTTTTAGTACCCTTTTTGGCTTGGAATCTGTGTTGCCTGATATAAGTATGGTTACACCAAACTTTTTTCTCTTTTTTGTCATTTTGCAATATCATCATCCGTTCTTTCATGTTGAACCTATGTGTGTCTTTAGAGCTCCTGTTAGGAAGCACATAGTTGCCTTGTGTGTGCAAGCACACGTGCGCTTAAGATTTATTTATTTATTTTAGAGAGCACATGCACAAGCCAAGGGTAGAGGATTGCAGGGAGAGGCAGAGAGAGAATCTCGGGAGCCCCTTAACCCCCAAACCCCTGCCCCCACCCAGCATAGAGAACGGAGCATGATGCAGGGGTTGATCTCACAACCCAACCCAAGGTCATGACCTGAACCAAAACTGAGTTGGACATTCAACCAAGTGAGTCACCCAGGTACATGGCTCTTGTTTTATTTTAATCCATCCAGTTACTCTGCCTTTTGATTGGTAAGTTAAGTCCATTTGCATTTAAGGTATGTTGTTATGTGAAGACTAACTACTGCTTTTTTATCTTTTGCTTTTGATTATCTTTCTATTGTTTCTTGTCCCTTCTATTTCTACCTTTATGTGTTGGTGGTTTTCCATGGTGATTTGCTCAGTCTCCCCCATTTTATGTTTTGTGCCTCTGCTCTAGATTTTTGCTTTATGGTAGCCATGAGGATTATATAAAACATTTCATAGATAAAATAGTCCTTTTTCTGTTGATAGCATTCTGTTTTCATTTTCCTACCAAGGTTTTATCCTTTGTTGTTACAAATTATCTCTTTTTATGCTATGATTTTGTTACCAGGTTCTAGTAACTATAGTTACTTTCAATGCTCTTTTCCTTTATGCTATAATTACAAGTTTAATATAGTATTCTTAAAAAAAAGAGTTATAGCATTATTACTTGCCTGGTTAATCAGATTGAATTTTGTGTACTTTCATCTTTTCATTTCTTCACTTGAAAAGTTCCCTTCAACACTTCTGTGAAGGCAGGTCTGGTGGTGGTGAACTCCTTTAGTTTTTGTTTGGGAGGAAGACTTCATTTTTCCTGCATAAGATAGCTTTGCCAGGTAGAGTATTCTTGGCTGGCAGTTTTTATCTTTCAATATTTTGAATATGTCATTCCACTCTCTCCTCTCTCTTGGCCTGTAGAGATTCTGCTGAGAAATCTGCTAATAGCCTAATAGCCCACTGGGGGACCTTTGTAGGTTACTTTTTTTTTTTCCTGGATGCCTTTAAAATTGCTTTTTTACCGTCGACTTTTTTTTTCTTTAATTTTATTTATTCACTCATGAGAGAGACACACACAGAGGCAAAGACATAGGCTGAGGGAGAAGCAGGCTCCACAGAGGGAGCCCCATGTGGGACTCGATCCTGGGACTCCAGGATCATGCCCTGGGCTGAAGGCAGGCACTAAACTGCTGAGCCACCCAGGCATCCCTAATATCCAGTTTTGGCAGTTTTAATATAACATGTCTTGGAGAAGGTATTTTTCCCTTGAGAGACAGTAAGGTGTTCTGTTAGCTTCTTGGACTTATATATCCAGTTACTTTCTAAGGTTTGGGAAGTTCTCAGCTATTATTTCTTTAAATGCACTGTTCCCTTCTCTTTTTCTTCTGAGATACCCATTATTCTTATATTGGCATTTCTAATGGAGTCAGAGAGTTTGAATAGGGTGTCGTCACTTTTTAAAAATCTTCATTCTCTTCCACCTGAATCATTTCTATATTTCTGTCCTCAAACTTGCTCTCATCTTCTCTTCCATATGATATGCTCTGTTTCCAGTGCATTCTAATGCATTTTTCATCTCATTTATTGAGTTCTTCAGCTCCAGAATTTCTTTTTTAGAATTTCATTCTTTCTGATAAAGCACTTCTATTCATTTTATTTCGGAGTTTTCTTATAGCTCATTGAATTTCATCATAACTGCTAATTTAAATTATCAATTAGATGGCAGTATTTCATGTCTTTGAATTCCATTGCTAGAAAATTGTCATTATCTTCTTATGATACTGTATCACCATGGTTTCTCATGGTGTTTGATGAGAAGTACCACTGCTTCCACATTTGAAGTAGTGAACACTTCTTATTTAGCCAAGGCTTTGTTTACTAACAGTTCAACAGGTTCGTAGATGGGGGCTTTTCTTTTCTTTTCCAGAAGATGGGGCTATAGCACAACTTTTTGGTTTTTGTTACCAGAGCTGACTTCCTGCTAAGGGTAAAGAGCATGAAAAAAGCAAAAGGGTAGTGGCAAAGTGGGAAGGAGGTAGGTACTTAGCACTTGGGGCTTTGGGTGTGCCCATAGCTTCTTGGGGGGATCTTCAAGTGGGAAGGGTACCAGAGGTTTGTGGGCCAGCCTCTTGCCTCTTGGGGCAGACAGCAGATGCTTTCCTTTAGTTCCCTTTGTCTACTTCTCTTACCTTCCCTCCTCTGGCCACTGGAGTCTCTTCTCAGGGCACCTGGTCCCTCCTATTGCAGCATCTGTTGCCAGGCAGACCCCCACTCGCTGCCTAATAACCCTCCACCTCCTCTCACTGCCTTACAACCCTCCACCTCCTTTGGCAAAAAAGTGCTGGTTTGCACTCAGGGACCAGTTGCTGCCAGCTCCCCCACCTCTTCCATGGTCTTTAAGGGCACACGGATGGATGGATTGCTTGGGCATCCTGGTATGCTATGCAGAGGTGCTGGTTTTTTTCTTCTTCTTCTTTCTTCTTTCTTCTTTCTTCTTTCTTCTTTCTTCTTTCTTCTTTCTTCTTCTTCCAGGATATGTATGTCCAATTAGTTGTAAATCAGAGGAGAGAGAAGAGGAATGACTCACAGCACCATGATGCTGGATCATTCCCAAATAAAATGCTATTAAAATGAATTTGTCTTGTTCTCTTTCCTTGCTTAATGTAGCCTCTGCAAAATGTAAACTCAGAGTTTTCGTATCTCTGTGGGAGGTCTTCCAACTTTGGCACCACTAACATTTTGGGCTGGAAAATTCTTTGTGTGGTGGTCCATTTCGTTCCCTGTAGGATGTTTAGTGACATTCTTTGCCCAGCTATTCTAGATCAGCTTCCCACCCAGTACAGGAATGCCTTTTTGGGCCATGACAGAGAGGGATCATTCAGCCTGTTTGAAATGTTTACTTAATAAGAATCTTTATCATTTTGAGAATTAATTGTAAGATGGACCTTTTTATCAGCATCCTATAACTTCTTCAAGTGGTCTTAGTCCTAATCCCTTGAGTAGCACAGATTAAACCAAATTCTTTATGAAAAAGCTAATGCAAAAAAAAAAGCAAAAAAAAAAAAAAAAAAGCTAATGCATGCTAACAGGCCTTATAAATTCTAAAGTTCATTCAACAATTACTTAAACTCCTCCTTTGTGTTAGGCACTGTCCTAGGCAACAGGGATAAGAGAAGCATATGAAACATGAGCTCTCAGCGAGCTTGCATACCATCTTGGGGGGGGGGGGTGTTAATATTTGAGAGCCTACCATAGTATGTCATGTGTTGGTCAGTGCTGTGGAGAATACCGAAGCGGGCAAAGGTGTATAGGGCATGCTCTCATTGGAAGGGAGACAGGGCAGGGGGAATGGTATTACTTCTGGCCCTGTCCTCGAATACCCCAAGACCTCTACCATGCCTGCTGTTCCCCAGACCTCCAGTTTCTTTTGGAATGCATATTACCTTCATCTGTTTCTTATAAGAAATGTTTTCCAGACACCTTTGCCTAGCTTCTGATAACATTTCCTTAGTGAAAGTGTTAAGGTTCCTTTTAAAAGTTCCTTTTCAGATTCACGTGGATCTGAATTCTGGCTCTGGTCTGATCAGTGCAGAGTTGTCCTTAGGAATATTCTAGCTGATGTTCTCCTTTTGGCAATCCGAGATGGCACCTGCCTTTTTGGCAGCCTCCTGGTGCTGTTGACTCAGATTACGGTCAGCGAGCTGAGGTCTTTTACTGTGCTACAGCTTCCACATTGTGGGATTGTCCCATAGGATGGTGTTTCTCTTCCTGCTTTTGATCAGCTTATTGAACACAATGTGATCTGAAGGGGTTCACTTCTGCATGTCTTACAGAAGAAAATACCTGGGCTTGGTGATGGTCCATTACCTTTCACAGTCCCTTTTATCTCTACCTTTTGGTTGTACTTTGGAATAGATAATGTTGCAGGTGATCTGGCCTTCTGATGAATGAGTATCTACTACATTTTCATAAAACACCATAACAGGATATGTGCATAAAAATGAACGTGGGATATTCCCAGGTGGGATTCTTAGCTGGCAATCTTGTAATGATTTCTAAATGGAAAATTAAAAAACAAAACCCAAAATCCTTGGATGTCTTTTATCAACTTCTTCCGGAATATTTATTCTTGCCTTTAATCCAAAATAGTCATATATACTAATATAGTCAATGTAAGTATTGGTTGGGAGGGATTACAGGCCCTCATTCAATCTTCACAAAGCTTATTTCAGGCTCAGCCTTCTAGCATCTGTTCCATTTCTGCCCAACTTTTTCCTAAACAAAAGATAAAAGATTTAGTTGATATGGTTGACCCTTGAATGATATACCTCCCAGGCAGTTGAAAACCCATGTGTAATTTTTGACTCCTCAAAAACTTAACTACTGACAGCCTACTGTTGACCAGAAGATGTACCAGTAACAGTCAATTAACATATTTTGTATGTCATACATATTATATACCGTATTTTACAATAAAGTGAGCTAAAAAAATAAAATGTTATTTAAGAAATCATAAGGAAGAGAAAATACATTTACAGTACCATATTGCATTTATAAAAACAACAACAACCACCCACGTATAAGTGGGCCAGTGTGGTTCAAACCCATGTTATTCAGGGGTCAACTGTACACATCTCTAAAACTGCATTGTGCATGCAAATGATAGATAATTGCAGGGATGCTGTCCCTAGGTTCCATTGTTCATGTCACAGAGATTCATAGTCCTGGATTGTGGAGAATGTGATTTAAATACCATCTGTGGCTACTTATCCAGCAGATTGGTTAGATGACAAATCTGCCAAATGAGCAGTGTGTGTTTCTAAAAAAGATAACCAGAATTTTACCATGGAGGATTTGAAAATCTTATCTATTTAAAAACTATATCAACCTCTATCATTCAAATTAATTAGTTTATAGAATAACAGTTCTTTAGAGGACAATATTTTCTTTAGTATTTTAGTTACATAGGTATATTTTAAACAGCAACTGCTAAACCAGGATCCCTTACCATAACCTAAGATAACCAAAAAGAATGTATTATTTTACCAGTGTTTCAGAAAGTTGGTGTGATACCTCTTACTGCTCCCCTTGGTAGTGCTGTTGCTGTGATTTGTGGAAGTGAGGTTGGCTTCTGGCCAGCCAGCCCTGGCTTCAGGATGCCCAAGCCCTGTCATGTTGCTTATCCAGACCACAGACACCCACCATCCTTTTGGCTGCCTCCAAACCCCTGCAGAGGCTTTGAAAGTACTCCTTCTGTAGAAGTTAATTTGTAAGGGGTTTCCTATATACCCAGAGATGCTAAATGTTGTTCAACTTCAGGGTCTTTGGGGAAGTACTAATGTATAATGCTGGGCCTAAATTTATTTTGGCTTTATAGTTCATTTGCATTTTTCCATTTAGTTTCTTAACTTTAAACTGGGCCCTGTGATGGCATTTTGTTTACATTATTTAGCAGGTAGAGTAAAATAATGTATGAAGTATCAAGATATGGCCAGTGTGTCTTGAACCAAACAGTGGAGTCTGATATGCCAGCATAGGAAAGGAGCATGTACCTCTGGGGTGGTGCACGTTGGACACCACTGAGGGAGAACGAGAATCATTAGGATCAGAATAACAATGAAATCATTCAAATAATCAGTGAAACAATCAGTGATCCCCAGGGTCAGGGGATCTGCTGTGACACTTCAGGGGCCAACATAGCAGTAATCAGTAATCTGTAATCTGTTGTCTACAACCCCAGACAAACCCTCTTTTACTCTCTCTACAACCAGGCATATTTTTATGGTATTTATACGTGTATGCCTGTGGTGTTTATATTAATGGCAGTAGCTTTTCCTTCCTAGTGTCAGTGGCATTAAGATTAACTGTTAATTTTTCTTTTCTTCTTCCAGAACAAGCTTGCCTTCTCCTATGTTTTCCAGAAACGACTTCAGTATCTGGAGCATCCTGAGAAAATGTATTGGAATGGTAAATTAACTCTCAGTTTTATAACATTAAGCAGATGTATGTTTCCTTGCATACTCCTTGGAAGGGAATCTTCATGTTGGCATAAACGTGATGTACAACAAAGTTCATGGAAGCTTGTATCAGAAATTGGGGAAAAGCCTTAGGTTTGCCTGACAGGATTTGAGCCACTCTTTATGCTACTTTAATAGGATTTTAATGGGACTTTTCACTGTAAAGAAAAAAAAGAAAATGAATGCTCTTTTCCTGTTGTCATACCACATATGTATTTCCCTGTAAAATTACCCAGAAATTCTCTTAGAAAGCACAGTCACACCAAAGCATAGAATGTAATTTCACGTCTACTTCTTTGCATAAGCTAGTTGTGTTTACTTTGGATGTTAAGTGTGGTATATAGATATTTGGAATGTATCTGTACTTAGCTGCAACAGGTAGATCTGATTTGGGGAGAGGGCAGCAGATGGCAAAATTTACTATTCCATAAATCCTTACATTCTCTAAAACAGTAGTCTGCAGCACCACCGTGACATCAGTTAGGCTAGAATTCTGAGTAAAGTTATCTTAACTCTTCTAACATGACCTTTGACCAACTAGAATGATGAAAATTTGAAACATGCGAGCCGTAAGCTGCTAAAGAATCTGCCTGGACATTACCTTTTGTAATTTTGCAGTTTAATGTGCTTTCTGGGAATACTCCAAGAACTTTCCCTGTACCAAGAAGTATAGTCACTTTCTTTTCATTCTGGTGCTTGAAAGCCTTGCAACTCGTGACGCGCCCACTTTGGCATTTTTCTAACGTCCCTGTTCTCTGCATGGGGTTATCTCATCTGAGATTTTCCAAATGTGACTTCCAAGAAGCTAATCCCAGAAACATCATTTTAAGCAAGTATTTTCTGATTCTGCTTTGTGGAGAGTAATTCAGCTAAGCTCTACAGCTGAAAAAGGGAATTTATCCCAGCCTTGCCGCTTCCTGTTTTGAGATCCTGGAGAAGCTACCTTGCCACCCTGCAAAGGGTTTCCTCCCATGTAAAGTTAGGAGACTAATTTGTACCTAATAGATGTATTGAGAGATAAATAACATATGTAAATTGTGTAGGAAGTCCCTGATTTAGCATAATGCTCAATATTAGCATCAGTTCATCACACTTGAGAATCAGAGCAACTGCATCTAATCCTATTTTGATTATATTAAGATTCGTCAGGACAAACCAAATGTATATATTAGTAAGTTGTTAAGATACATATTACTGTCTTCGGATCTGAAATTTTTAGGACAAAAAATTAATATTTGTATTCTACAGAGTCAATATTTCTCAAACCCTTAGTAAACATATTTACCATTATGATTGAATATGCAAACATGTATATATGCATGTGTTTAAAATTAAAACCAGTTTCACAAAAGGAATAGTCATCATAACAAATGGTATTTCCCATTATGTTAAATTAAGGCTGATTCCAACTCACTGTATTAATTACACAGCCTCTAATGAATGAAACCCTCACTGTAGAATTGGTACCATATCTGTCAAGGACTGTTTGGTCAACAGAATTTATATGCACACTTAAGATGTGATTGAGTCTTTTTGGACATCGTAGAAATACAGTTTCCTGTATTTCTCTTGCTTGAGTGTATCTGCTACCATCTCCTATCTCACAAGTGTCAGATTTAGTGGTGGGGTCATGAATTTGTTCAGGCTAGTGACCAGCAGTTCTATAGTTTATATCTAAAGCAAGCGTTCTTCTGTCTAGATGGAGAATAACTATTCTTTTATTTTTATTTTTTAAAAAAGATTTTATTTATTTATTTATGAGAGAGACACAGAAAGAGCTAGAGGCAGAGACACAGGCAGAGGGAGAAGCAGGCTCCATGCGGGGAGCCTGATGCAGGACTCATTCCGGACCTCCAGAATCACACTGTGGGCCAAAGGCAGGCGCCAAACCGCTGAGCCACCCAGGGATCCCCAACTATTCTTTTAAAAGAGAGGACATAATGTTCTGTTGGATTATACCTGTCATACTTTGAAAGACACTCTATTTCTCTAGAAGAATGGTTTTACTTTTACTTTTTAGGTGCAGAATTATTTGTAAATAAATATTCTCTATTACGTTTATAAGATACTACCATTCCTAAAGGAATATTTATTAATGTGGATTGAAAGGAAATTAGCATTTGAAAGTATTGAGCTCTCTTATAGGTAATAGAAACAATCAAAAGGTGTAAGTGTTGGCCAACAATAGAGATTTAAAACACAATATATCTTGAGAGAGAAATGCAAATATCATTGCTGGAATAGAATAAAGTTTTAGAAGTAATTTTGGTATTGACTCTTCCAATATCGACCTCCTCTTACCTTCCAAAAGAAAATAGTCCAAAACTTAAAAAATGTAATATCCACAGCTTTTTTTGCACTTAAGTTCAAAGTGAAGGCATTTTTAAAATGCATTGCATTTCTGTAATTGTTTTACACTTAATCCAAAGGCTTGACTTCCTTTCTCTGTGGGTAAATCTCAGTTACGAAAGCCATGTACATTTCTTTCAGTCAGTTCTTCTCCATAGCTTCACATTCTCAGTTTCTTAACTTTATAAGTCCTAAAAGTGGTGGAGAATGTTTGGTATTCATGATGTCTCTGTCAACTTGAGGAGCATACCAGATGAGAGTAAGGAGTGTGAGTATCTTGCAGGTGGAAACCTCGCAATTCTACACTGAACCGGGGTCCAGTCCCAACTTAAAAAAAAAATGCCCTTTATGATGGTAGAGTTTTATGGTATAGTATTATTATCACAGTACATGGCTTTGGGGTGCCTGCTGGATCAGTCGGTGGGGCATGCGACTCAATCTTGGGGTTGTGAGTTCAAGCCCCACGTTGGATGTAGAGATTACTTAAAAACAAAAATCTTTGGGGTGCCATTTGGTTAAGCGTCTATTTTTGGTTCAGATCATGATCTGGGGTCCTGTTCAGTGGGGAGCTTGCTTCTTCCTCTCCCTCTGCTACTCCTCCTGCTTGTGCCTTCCCTCTTTCTCTCTTTCTCAAATAAATACATAAAATTTAAAAAAAATCTTTAAAACAAAATGCATGGCTTTTATGAACTCATGAGAGATGATGCTTCTCTGTCCGGTATGATCTAGGTATAATTTGTCTTAATCAGGAAGGAATGTCAGAGTATCTTCTCTAAACATCTGCCATCCTGGACCTCACTACCCTACAGTACCCTCTGCAGCCAGACTTATTTTGACCCCATTTTCTACTTCCATAAACATACACATTTTGCTTTTGCTTCTTTCTAAAAAGAATTTGGAGACTTAGATTTCCAGCATTAATGACATCCTTCCTTTTTTCTTCCAATCTGTTTTGGACAGGATTATGTTACCAAATATTGGATTATACTACATGAAGTGAATACTTTACATAACTGATACTCAATTCTAAATCTCTCTGTGATTGAGGCTTTTACAAAAAAGATTTCCAGCTCAGAATTAATACTGATACTGGTTAGTGATTTGAAACCTTTCTTCCTGACTCACATTGTCCTTTTGTTGAAGGGCTCTAATCTCATAATCCTGTTGTTTTGTCCGTCCCCTGTTTTCTTTCTCCTCTTCTCTCCCATCCTTTTAGGATTTCTCCATGGGACTGACCTAGAGGTTAGGTCATGGGTGTTCATACTTACTGACTTTTGGACCAAGGCCAGCAGCAGGGTGAGGCAAGTGAGGGTTACATGGGCATTTGTGCTCATGGCTTTGCCAGTGCTAACCCTGTGTTTGTTAAATATCTTGCAGTCATAGAATATTAGTGTTGGATTTTTATCAGACATGGAAAAAATTCTGATGTATTTATAAATACTGACCATTTATTTATTTATTTATTTAAAGTTTTTATTTATTTTATTTTTTTATTTATGATAGTCACATACACAGAGAGAGAGAGGCAGAGACACAGGCAGAGGGAAAAGCAGGCTCCATGCACCGGGAGCCCGACGTGGGATTCAATCCCGGGTCTCCAGGATCGCGCCCTGGGCCAAAGGCAGGCGCCAAACCGCTGCGCCACCCAGGGATCCCAAGAAACCTTGCTCATATTAATAGACAGATGGGAGTAGGAGTTTAGTGGTTTGTTTTCTTTTTTTTTTTGTTTAACATCTAGCAATATTATTCAGTTCTTTGACCCTTTCCTGTGTACCAAAATTCAGATAACAGTACAGTATCAAAAATATTTTTTTATGATCCATAGGTTGACAACTCAATTAAGACTTCTTCACTGTAACTGAAAACAAAAATTTGGAAAACTTATGAAAGATCTTGTTAGCTTCCATTGGAGTCATAGGTGTCTTGGTCTTTGGGAAATGTAACCAGAGAAGCTTTACCAGGACTCTCAATTCTTGCTTAATGTAGCTCTTTCCTCACTCTCACATATATCTTGTAAGAGTGAAAAGAGGGTGAGAGAATTGAAATACTTTTTGCTGAAACACACCTGTGTCAATAACCTCTGATAAAATGCTTTTATCTTACTGTAAGCTTTAAATTGTTTCCTTCAAAACCACAGATTTAGCTCATTCACTTAATGCAGGGTACCTGCCACACAACCGTAGTAGAGCCAGACCATACTCCGACATATCCTAGGTCAACTGTCAGGAGTGTGATGTTATTAATATACTAACATATTAGTATGTCACTGTGACCGCTGTCCCATTCTTGAATTCCAAATCTAAGGTCAAGACAGACCTAGATAAAATTTGCCAAAGCTGGTACCTTATAAGTACTGCCTTGAGAGACGGAGGACAGAAACAGCAAAGTAGTTCAACAAAACCCTAGCATCTTTACCACCTCACTTTACGATGATCTAAAATCAGAATACCCCAATATGGGAGAAATGGCCAGAAGGCCTCATTTCTAACATCAGGTCTTTCCATTAACTGAAACAGAGAGAAAGTCATGGAGCCCTTGTGCAGATTAATGGTACCTCAATTAGAAGAGGCTTCACAGACACCAGTACTGTACTTCTAACCCTCCCTTCATTTGGGACCCTGCAGAGTTTACATTTCAGAACAAGAATACTATAAATACTATACTATGATTCAGGATGATGTCAGGTGTCCCCTCTTGCCCCCACAACCCACTCCCCCTGCCCCCACCTTGCAGAAGGGTAGTTGTAAAAGGGGAAGTGGGGAAAAAAGAAACAGCATGACCTCTAGTGCAGGTGTCTGATCGGGCCTGCCAGTTAGGAAGTAAGAATGTCTGTGGAGCCTGAGCATCCGGAAATTGGTTCTTTAGAGCAGCCCCGCCGACATAGCTACTCTGGGCTACTTATATCTTTGTGAATTCCCCTTGTGTGAGTACCATGCAGAAGACTTAGATGTGGTCCAGGTTAGTGGTTCCTAGCTAATGGTTGTCCAGCCAAGTCTGGGAACACTCAGCTGCTAGACAGGAAGCATAGGAAAGGACTAGCTTTCTCTTTTTCTTTTTCCTCATAGCTCTTCTTGTCTTTTTCTTTCTGTTTCTACTATTGGTTTGCACCAGCATGCACATAGTGTGGTTCAGTTCATACACAAGCATGCACTCCATTCCTGTTCTGTCATTCCTGTGTTTCTGGCTGTGTTACTTCCATTCGTTCCTCTGTTGTCTTCCACTTGGGCTGCTCTCGAGAGCTGAGGAACAGAGGTGATGCTAGCAGTGAAAGGCATGAGGGCAGCAGTTTTTCAGACTGCTCACCCATACGGTTTCAGGAGGGCTGTCTTGTACATTCTTCATGTGACTGCTCTGGGCAGTGGTACTCAGACGGCAAGAACCTCTCATGCAAGATAAACTTGACATGGAGGGAGGGGACAGGCAGCAGAAGATGTGAAACAGATACCTTTAACCCTCCAAAGCCCTTAAATGTAAGAGGGATGAATTTTTAGATCTTCAGTAGCTATGGCAGGTGTATAGGGGGTGGGTTGTAGAGGAAGGATCCAGTGCCAACTTCATCTGGCAGAAGGCATGTCCAAGGAACAGAGCCAGAACTGCTGCTAGCACTTGACCATCTTAGTGCTTGGGTCACACTCCTGGATGAGGACTCTGTTGGCAAGCTGGCTGCCTGGGCAAATGAGCAGACAGATTTAGCCTAAGATCTAAGTTGTTTCTCTGGGTAACCCAGGTCTTAAACATTTGCACATTTGGGTGTTACAGTGTTAGACTTTACATATATAAAATATTTTCCATTTTAGTTGGGATCAAACTTGGCCTTGCCTTCAGGTTGTTTATATATTGCTCAAGTGATGAAGCAGCCTTCTCTCTCTCTCTCTCTCTCTCTCTCTCTCTTAATTCTCAGTTTGTCAGTGGATGAGAAATTGCAATTAAGAATTTCTTCTGTTTCATCATTGGTTTCTATTATTAATTTGCATGGATAAATTTAAACTTTGTTTTTAGCTGGGTCACAAGGTGGAACTGCCTGACATAAATATTTAATTTTTCCAGCTGACTGATGGTCTCAGTGATAAAAGTAGTCCAGCTAGTGTTTCTTCCTGAAACTTGACCCTCATAATGTGAGTTGTTTCTTTTCTATTATTGGAGTCTACACAGTACTAATTAGTTGTATACAATATCTAAAGAGCCCAATATCAGACTGAATTATATTGGAAATAGAAATGGTGTCACTATAAATTTCTAAGACAACGAACTACAGTTTGTGTCACCTGAGTTTTTCATTACATATCTAGGGAACTTAAACAATTACAATTATTGTAAGCTTACTTTAAAATAATTGGAGTACTAGAAACAATGTTGTGAGTCCATTGCTGTATTTTAAAATAGCTTTTTCTACTCTTCTGAGAGGATGAGGGTGTTATGGAGTTGGATTTATGTGTATTTGTTCTCTAGGATCTTCTGTTTTCTTCGTACTACTTCTTGTTAGTTGGCCCAGATGTGTGCCTTTTCCTTTCCTTGAATGCTTACATTCTGAGTTACTAAAAGAAGTAGGAAGGTATTTAAATTATTCTAGATTGCAACATTGGATTTAAAGAAGCTTATTTAGGAATCTTAGGAGCTTTCCAAATGATTAAAAGATAATCTACCCATTGAATTGGTGATAAACCATGTCCTTTGTGCTTTGGTCTCCAGTTTACAGCACACACTGTTTCACTGACTCACTAACTCCTATAAAGTCCAGCCAGCTGGTGTTGAGCAGCCTGTGGCTAGTAGGCCCTTGACTGTCCCATCCTTGCCTGATTATTTTCCCCGGGAAGATAAATGGGAAGAGATGCAGCCCCCCTAGCATTGCTTTAGGGATGAAAGATTAAGTTCCTTGGCCAGGATTCTCATCTGATCTAACTAGGCACAAGTGAAAATGCTCTCACCCTTACCACATCTACTCCCTCAGGAGGTATTTTGTCCTTCTAGTGCTATTTAGGGGGAAAAATAGAGAATCAAGCTTAAAGTTCGTCATTCTTGTAATGAATAAATCTCATCCTGTTGCATACAGTAAAGTGAAATGTGGAGAACAAGAACAGCATGGTGTGGGTCACATACTAGTCAAGGGATAGGGCTCGAGTCATCACCCTGGTGAACCCCTGTCTTCTTGGTGACAGGATGGAGCAGCCAGCCAGCCAACAGAGAACCTTACCAGTAGGACTTTTCAGTCATTGTCCTGGCTGGGGGCCCAGGAGAGGTGGGTGTCCTTTCCTTCACTCCCTCATCATTTAAAGTCAGAATTCAGAAGCCATGGGGCGTCTGGGTGGCTCAGTTGGTTAAGTGTCTAACTCTTGATTTTGGCTCCGATCATCTCAGAGTGGTAAGATCAAGTCCTGAATTAGACTCTGCTCTGGGTGTGCAGTCTGCTTAAGATTCTCCGTCTCCCCTTCCCTCTGCTTGCTTGTGCCCTTTTCTTTTTTAAAGACTTTATTTATTCATGAGAGAGAGAGAGAGAGAGGCAGAGACACAGGCAGAGAGAGAAACAGGCTCCACGCAGGGAGCCCGATGTGGGACCCGATCCCAGAACTCCAGGATCACGCCCTGGGCCAAAGGCAGGCACTCAACTGCTGAGCCACCCAGGTGTCCTGCTCTCTTTCTTTCTAAAATAAATTTAAAACAAAACAAGAAAAACCTTGGAAGCCATGCCTTTTGAGTAGCTTTTCTATAGCTCAGCCTTCACCCAGGTGATAGGGTGAAGTATCCTAACCTTTGCTTCTCTGCACCTTGGAGGACCTGTTGCTCTTGCATGTGTTCTTAATGATAATAGCTAACATGTATCGCTCACTTTCTGTATGCCTGCTACTGTTCTCAGTGTCATGTATGAATTAACTTCACCTTTAGAAGCCCTGTGAGGTACACAGTGAAATCCCCATTTGGGGAGAGTTGAGGGCCTTACTCATGGTGACGCACAAGCATGAGGCAGCAAGGGGCCTTTGATCTCAGAGCTCATTCTATTTATTTATTTATTTATTTATTTATTTATTTATTTATTTATTTATTTATTTAAATTGTGGTAAAATACACAGCATAAAATGTACCATTTTACCCATTTCCATGTGTGCAATTCAGTGGAAATAGTGCATTCACTTTGTTGTGCAGCCGTCACCACCATCCACCCAGCCTTTCCATCGTACAGAAGTGACACTTCCTACCCAATAAACAGTAGCTCCCCCTTCCCCTCTTCTAGCATCCGGCAGCCAGCATGCTGCTTTTTGCTCAGGACTCATTCTTTTAACCACGTTACTGTTCCTGGAACTTAGGACTGGAATTACCTGAGCATATTTTGTTGCTTCTCTTTTTCCCTTATGCCACATAGACTTCGTTTTTCTCTTGGATGTTTTATGATTGGCATAATGTCCATGTGTGTGCTATCAGGTGGCCCAGTTTCTGCAGTGCAAGCTTGCTAGCTTCCTTCTGCCAGGCTGAAAGTATTAGATTTTAAAATAAGTCTCCTGTTTTACTCCTGATTAAAAGAGCATTAAAATGTGTTCATTTTAGGAAATTTAGGAAATACATAAAAGCATAAAGATAACTGAGATTACCTGTACTACCAGCTCCTTGAGGCAACAGCTGTTAACTGTGGTGCTATGACCACATAGCATTTGTTTCTAGGCCTATAAAACCTAGTTTTGAATGTGTTGCTTTATAACCTTTTTCCCCCACAGCATTTTGCCATAGGTTTGTATTCCAGTGAAAGGGTCAAGAAAGTGCATTGTACTAAATGCCTGATAGTACTTACAGGCAGTGGGCACGGGGACTGCAGCAGGGCACGAGGGCAGGGGCCCCTTCAGGGTGCTCTTCTCCCTCTGGGGTGGTGAAGACACAGGTGGAGCATCAGATACTGTCCCTCCCCTTGGGAACCGTGTTCCTGTAGAGTTAGCCAGACGAGCTCACATTCCCTGACCAATCTAAGCTGGGCCCAAGACTAGGTCTGCCTTGTTCCTCCCTGAGCTCCAGGGTTCCTCCCTGAGCTCCAAAATCAAGAGTTAGACACTTAACTGACGCCTGGCTCAGGGTAGGTAGCAGCAGGTGCTTCTGGTACAGAAGAGCCCTGTGAACCATACCTGACTTTCTTTGGGGAGTAGGTTCCCCAGATATCTGATTCAGGGCCCTGCTCTGAACTCTGTGCCCTTTCAGACTTATGGACAACAGCAGGCAGTCTCCTACATGATCCAGGGCTGAGTCATGACAGAGAGGTTCTGGTCCTCCAGGAGTTGGAGGAAGCAGGAAATCAGTGTGGAGTAGAATGGTTGAAGGGACTCAGGCTAGGCCCTGAAATATGGATAGGTTGTACAAGAGTCCAGGGAAGAGGGCAAGGCATTCTGGGCCAGGGTTGGCTCTACCAAGCAAGTCTTTTAACCCAGCCTAAAGAAGTGCCTGGCACCTAGTAGACACTAAGTGTGATTTCAAAGATATTTTGAAAGAAATTTAATTTCTTTTTTTTTTTAAGAAATTTAATTTCTAATGTATATTCTATACTGCAAGTTTGCTGTAGAAGAAATTTTCTGTGAGGTATAATTGACAAAATTAGAAGATATTTAAAGTATACATCAAGGTGATTGGATATGGTATACATTGTGAAAGAATCCCCTTGAGTTAATTAACCTATCAGTCACTTCATGTACTTTTTTGTGAGAACATTTAAATTCTACTCTTAACAAATTTCATTTATGCAAAACACTGTTACCAACTATAGACACCATGTTATTATACATTAGCTCTTCAGATCTTATTCATCTTATAACTAAAAGATTATACTGTTTTACCAATCTCTTCCTATATTTCCGACCCATAGCCCCTGGCAACCACTTCCCTACTCTTTTTCTATGAGTTCGTCCTTTGTTTTTGTTGTTTTTTTTCCCCCACGTATCAGTAATACTATGAAGTATGTCTTTCTCTGGCTTATTTCACTTAGCATAAGGCCCTCTAGGTTCATCTATGTTGTCATAGTCACAAATGGCAAGATATTCTTCTTAAGGCCAAATAATAACACTTGGGGAGTGTGTGTGTGTTTTGACCAACAGTGGTCGCGTTTTCTTGATCCATTTATGTCAACGGACACTTAGGTTGTTTCCATATTGGCTATTATAAATAATGCTCTAATGAGCATGGGAGTGCAGATATTTTTTCAAGTTAAGTGTTTTCACTTCTTTGGGCAAATATCCAGAAATGGAATTGCTGGATCATATGGCAGTTCTATTTTTAATTTCTTGAGGAACCTCCATTGTGTTTTCCATAGTTTCTGTACCACTTCACATTCCCACCAATAGTGGATACGGGCTCCCTTTTGTCCACATCATTGCCAGCTGTTTGTCTTTTATATAGAATAGCCATTCTAATAGATGTGAGGTGATATCTCATTGAGTTTTGATTTGCATTTTCCTAATGATGAGTGATGTTGGGCACCTTTCACATATCTATTGGCCATTTGAATGTCATCTTTGGGGAAAAACTATTTAGTTCCTCTACCCATTTCTTAATTCTTTTTTCTACTGAGTTGAAAATTAGAATCTTGGATTTGCACTTCATCTCAGGCACATGATTTGTATTTTCTCCCATTATGTAGGTTGCCATTTCATGTTTTCATGATTTTCTTTGCTGTGCAGAAGTTTTTCAGTTTGACATAGTCCCAGTTGTTTCTGCTTTTGTTTCTTTTCTTTTGGTGTCAGATTTTTAAAAACTCATCGCAAGACCTATGATAAGGAGCTTACCCCTTGTGTTTTCATCCAGGAGTTTTATGGTTTCAGTTCTGATTTTGAAGTCTTTAATCCATTTTGAGTTGGTGATTGTAAATAGTGTATGATAGTGGTCTAGTGTCATTCTTTTGCATAGGGCTATCCAGTTTTCTTAGCACCATTTATTGAGGAAACTATCCTTTCCCCCATCATATATTCTTGGCTCTTTTGTCAAAAATTAATTGGCCATATACGTGTGGACTTATTTCTGGGCTCTCTGTTGTATTCCATTTACCTGCATGTCCAGTTTTATGCCCCTACCATAGTGTGTCAATTACTATGGCTTGGTAATGTTTGAAATCAGGAAGTGAGATGTTAGCTGTAGGCTGGTCATATGTAGCCTTTATTATGTTGAGGTATGTTCTCTCTGTACCCACTTTGTTGAGAGTTTTTATCATGAAAGGATGTTGAATTTTGTCATGCAATTTTTGCATCTGTTGAGATGATCATGATTTTTAATGGTTCATTTTGTTAATGTGGTATGTCACTTTTATTGATTTGTGATGTTGAACCATCCTGCATCCCTGGAATAAATCCCATGTGATCATGGTGTATGATCCTTTTAATGTTCTTTTGAATTTGGTTTACTAATATTTTGTTGGAGTATTTTGAATCTGTGCTCATCAGAGATACTAGCCTATGATTTTTTTTCACTGTAGGGTCCTTGTTTGGTTTGGGTATCAGGATTAATGCTGACTCCTGGACTTTTGTTTGTTGTCAGGATTTTGGTTACTGCTGCAATCTCCTTACTGGTAATTTGTTCAGATTTTCTTTTTCTTTGTGATTCAGTCTTAATAGGTTATGTATTTCTAGGAATTTATCAATGTCTTCTAGGTTTTCTAATTTGTTGGCATGTAATTGCTTACACTAGTTTCTTATGAGCCTCCTTTTTTCCATGTAATTTTTTTACAGGTTTGTTTATTGTAGGCAGGAACGGGGGGTGGGAATCTCAAGCACATTCCATGCTAAGTGCAGAGCCTGGTGTGGGGCTTGAAGCCCTGAGATCGTGACCTGAGCCAAAATCAAGAGTCTTGACTGAGCCACTCGGGCACCTCTGGACGTTTTTTTTTTAAATTGAACTATAGTTGACACACATTGTTACGTTGGTTTCAGGACGATAACATAATGATCCAAGTCTATATATTATGCTCTGCTCACTACAACTGTAGCTACGATCTCTCAGCGTAGAGTGCTATTATGTTGCTATATTGCCTATGTTGTACCTTTTTTTCCCTCATGACTTATTCCTTCCATAACTGGAAGCTCTGTCTCCCATTCTCCTTGACCCATTTAGCCCATATGATCCTCTGCATTTTTGTAGTATCAATTGTAATATCTCTCCTTTCATTTATAGTTCTGAGTCCTTTCTCTTTTTTTCTTGATGAGTCTAAAGATTTGTCTACTTACCTTTTCAAAAGAACCAGCTCTTAGTTTCATTGATCTTTTCAGTTGTCTTTTTAGTCTCTATTCCATTTATTTCCCTTCTGATCTTTGTTATGTCCTTTCTTGTAGTACTTTTGGGCTTAGTTTGTTCTTTTTCTAGTTCCTTAAAGTGTAAGGTTAGGCTTTTTATGTGAGATCTTTCTTAATTCTTAATGTAGGTATTTATTGCTGTGAACTTCCCTCTTAGAATTGCTTTTGCTGCATCCTATGAGTTTTGGATGTTGTATTTCTATTTGTCTCAAGATACTTATTGATTTTCCCTTTTGAATTCTTCTTTGACCCATTTGTTGTTCAGTAGTATGTCTTAAATCTCACATAGTTGTAACTTTTTCCATATTTTTCTTGTAATTCATTTCTAATTACATACTCTTTTGGTTAGAGAAGTTTTGTCTCTGGGAAAAGAGCATTTTCATGTTTTTACTTCCTTACTGTTAAATTTTATACCAATAATTATGTATTCCTCTATTAATTTTTTGCTTTAATTTTTAAAGAAAATCTCAAGGAAGATATTTATAAGTAGAAGGAAGAGAGCCTCAGGCATCTCAGTTAAGATAAACTTTGGTAGTCCCAGTTTTCTGACCTGGGCCCCAACAGTGAATTTCTGGAGTTAATGAGCTCTCAAAGTATATATGGTACAGCTTTCTTTCTTTATCTCTTTCTAGACTCTTAATCTCCATTGTCTCCCCAGTGAGAAAGTAATAAACTTACCATTTCTTTTAATTAGGTTGAGCTGCCAAATGTCTGTTCCACAATATTTTATGGTAATTAATGGGTTTAATTTTTAAAATGCACTCCAGTTGTATTTTTATGAAGGCTATGTTATGTTTAATTGTACATATCAATAAGAATATGGTTGAGAGGGAATAAGTCAGAGCTAAGACAGGTAACATTCAACCTGGATGGCACCTTGGGAATGTTCACCTGCCCCATGAACGTTTAGTCAGCAGACTTTATGAAACACCTGATTTCCAGAAGAAAGGTAGGTAATGGTAGGTGGAAGGTTAGGAAGATCATCAGAGTATTCTAGAGAATACCAAGATAAGTTTGTTCCTAATGCATTTTTTTAAAGACCTAATAATGTTTGCTGGTAGGATAGGGTAAACAGAGTTGAAAATTCAAGTCAAAGAACCCCCTGCCCAGTCATTACATTATGTTTGGAAGTCTGCTGTGATTATGTCATCCTAGCAGGCAGAATTTAAAACCTATTCTATAAAATGCATAATAGCCTTCTAGTACCAAGTCCACAAAGTATAGTAGATTTGAGTGCTCAGGAAACCTCAATGTAGTTCAAAAACAGTCTGAAATATCTTTTGGAAAATTAGCACAAAAATGATATATTATTGACCCTTTAGCTCATGTGAAGACTTGTTTTTTGGTCCACATTGCCTTCCTAATTCTGGTGTAAGGCAGATTTATTAATAGTTACCATCTAATGCTCACCAGATCATGAACTCAAAGCCAAGGAGAATGTTTAGGTAATCTTTGTTTCCTTCCATGCCTAGAACAATATACTCCATATTGTTAGGTGTTCTGGAAAGATTTGTGGAATTGAACCAATACTAATTAAATTTCACAGGCACTGTTTTCTATTACTTCTTTCCCATGAGCATTTTAGGTTAAAGATGGCAGCAGGTAAGTTTGCCATGTGTATGGGACATCACCGTTTCCATTTTCTTGTGAAATAGGAACTGTCCAAGATCACCATGCCAGTTATATTTAATGAGCCCTTGAGCTTCCTGCAGCGACTCACTGAATATATGGAGCATACATACCTCATCCATAAGGCCAGTTCATTCTCTGATTCTGTGGAAAGGATGCAGGTATGTGCCAAACAAGCACTGGAAGGGCATAAGTCTTATAGACTTCTCTGCCACCTCCACCCCCAAAAACACATATGCAGAATTTGTGCTAAACACAACTCGAAGTTGGGCAGTGTTATTAAAATTCGAGTGTTGGGAGTATCCTCTGCAATACCCACCCATTCCCCGCCACCCCCCCATCATCTAGCTGGAGTGCCACCACCATGGAAAGACCGGTGTGTGTGGCTGGGTTAGTTACAGGCAGAGCAGAGTAGACACATTGTTCTTCAGATAAACTGGTGGCATTCTAAAGGAATCTTTCTATTCTTTTATTTATATCCATCAGCTTTTCCCAACCTCATGGGACTTGATATCAGTTTGTTCAGTTTTATTTATTTTTCCCTATCCTAAAAGTGTTGTACTTTTTAGAAATTTTAAGAATATTAAAAGTAATTTGGGGTTTGAGAGTTTTTTTTAAAGTTCTTGAGAGAATTTGTAGTATCCTGAGGGTGTTATAAAAAACTATATGGCTCAGAATGACTTTAGCAGGAGACTCCATAATTTTCATTTTGAATACCCACACTGGCATATTAAGTTGCTAGAGCTGTATTAAAAATCCAAAGTAATTAAACTCCTCAAAATAATTTTGAAAATTACTGTCTTCAGCAAAATTTCAGTTCCTAAAAGAATGGGGAACAAGCTAGGCTATTTTTAACTTCTGATGCTGTGTTCCACAGTGTGTAGCTGCATTCGCTGTGTCTGCTGTTGCTTCTCAGTGGGAACGCACTGGAAAGCCTTTCAACCCGCTCCTGGGGGAGACCTATGAATTAGTTCGGTAAAGATCTTTCACTTTTTGAGATGGGTTTTGCGTGATTTGTATAGCTTTTCAGATGAAGAGGAAAGATACATACTTTTTTTGAACATTACCAACATTTTGCATTACTGGAGCAAGTTAACAGTTTAGGTGTTTGTTCTATTTTAGAGACTGTCAAAAATGTGGAAACATACACAAAATGCACCAGTATAAAAAATAATTATAAAGATTTCAATATTTCTGGGATCCCTGGGTGGCGCAGTGGTTTAGCGCCTGCCTTTGGCCCAGGGCGCGATCCTGGAGACCCGGGATCGAATCCCACGTCGGGCTCCCGGTGCATGGAGCCTGCTTCTCCCTCTGCCTATGTCTCTGCCTCTCTCTCTCTGTGTGTGTGACTATCATAAATAAATAAAAATTAAAAAAAAAAAGATTTCAATATTTCTGATCATGTGGATTAGTTATTCTTTTCTCCTTCTGTAGATCATAAGATATGATTGGAGTTGTTTTAATACCCACATAATATATGTTACCACGAATTTATACTGTTGGTATTAAAGGCGATAAATGCATCTACAAATCTAATTCTCTGTACCCACTGTAGCCTGCTGCTTTACACACAGAGAATCCATGTCACTTTAATTTTTCTGAATCTACCTCTTTATCTCTCCACAAGTCTTGATATCATTTGTATTCTAGATGTTTGAAAGGACAGGGACACATTAGATTCCTCTATCTGTGTATCAAGCAAATAAGTTTTAAATTTACATGGCTAATATTGTCAGTTCATGCAGATTGCCCAAATTCATGTGCCTGTTATGTTCAAGTAGCTAGTACCTGTTTCTTAATATTTTAACATTGCCTTTTGACTGAAATGACAATAATGTACATATTGCATGGTAGGAGTTAATTATAATTCCCTCACCCCCACCCCCCTTTTGTTTTTTTAAAGAGATGACCTTGGTTTCAGACTCATCTCCGAGCAGGTCAGCCATCACCCGCCCATAAGTGCATTTCATGCTGAAGGATTAAACAACGATTTCATCTTTCATGGCTCAATCTACCCCAAACTAAAGTTCTGGGGCAAGAGTGTGGAAGCAGAACCCAAAGGAACCATCACTTTGGAGCTCCTTGAGTGAGTTGAAATCAAGCCATTAAACTTTTCATATATGCGTACTCATAAATATGTATACTTGTACACAGACCTAACAGTATTGTTCAAAAGCTGGAGAAAAAGAAACAGCTTTTATACAGTGTAAATTATCTATCTTTCTGTAAAAGAATTGAGAAGCACTGCAGTAGCCAGTTGATAACTGTTTATCAATTTAGGTATGTACAAAAAATTTAACTTGACGTTTGACTATGGTGTCTGGATCTATTTTAAGATAGAATGGAGTCAGTTATTCCACATAGTTCTTAAGAAACGCTTTCTATACATCATGGTGATATTTTCTTTAATATCTTCCAAAATGAATTCACTTTGAGAAATACTGAAATAGTAATTGTATGGTGCATTTTAAACATTAGGGAAATTTGGAAGTTATTTTGCAATACAAAATATTAGCATAGAATATCTTTCCATGTATTTATGTCATCTTCAATTTCTTTCATTAACGTCTTGTTTTCAGTGTACAGGTCTTTCACTTCCATGGTTAAATTTTTTCCTAGATATTTTATTCTTTTAATTATTTCCAGTTAAAAATAGAATTGTTTTCTTAATTCCATGCTCATGGATTATGAGTTAATACTGTTAGTATATCCATACTTACCAAAGCAGTCTACAGTTTCAGTGTAATTCCTATCTAAATTACAATGACATTTTTCACAGAAACATAACAATTTAAAAATTTTTATGGAACCACAAAAGATACTGAAAAGCCAAAGCAGTCTTAAAAAAGAACAAAGCTGGTGGGATCACACTTCTCAATTTTAAACTATATTACAAAGCTATGGTAATTAAAACAATATAGTATTGGTACAAAAACGGACACATAAAATTAATGGAGCATAACAGAGAGCCCAAAAATAAGCCCATGCATATATGGCCAATTTATGAAAAAGATGGAAAGGCCAGTTTATTCAGTAAATGGTGTTGGGAAAACTGGGCAGCTGCATGCAAAGAATGAAACTGGACCACTGTCTTGCACCATTAACAAGTTAATTCCAAATGGATTAAAGATTTGAATATAGAACTAGAAAGTACCCAGAAGAAAACCTAGATGATGAGGTCACATAATCTTGACATTATGTGACCTCATCATCTCATTATTTTTAAATCTCACACCAAAAGAAAAAGCAAAAGAGCATGAAAAAAGGAAAAGAAAAAATGTGGGACTACATCAAACCAAAAAAACTTCTGCACAGCAAAGGAAACCATCAACAAAATGAAAAAGCCACCTACAAAATGGGAGAAAATTTTTGCAAATCATCTATTGGATAAGGGGGCTAACATCCAAAATAGACAGAACTCCTACAACTCAAAGGCAAAAAAAGCAAACAGTCCAATTTAAAAATTGGGCAGAGGATCTGAATAAACATTTTTCCAAAGAAGGCCTACAATTGGCCAACAGGTACATGAAAAAATGCTTAGCTTTACTAATCCTCAGGGATATGCAAATCAAAACCACAATGAGATATCCCCCAAACACCTATCAGAATGTCAAAATGACTAGAAATACGAAGAAGAAAAGGGAATCCTTGTGTCCCTTTTGGTGGGTATGGAAACTGGTGCAGCCACTATGGAAAACAGTGTATGAGGTTCCTCAAGGAATTAAAAATAGAACTACCACACTGTCCAGCAGTTCCACTTCTGGATATTTACCCAAAGGAAATGAAAACACTAACTTGAGTAGACATATATACCGCCCGCCGCCCATGTTCATTGAAGCATTATTTGCAACAGCCAATATATAGAAACAGCCTCAGCCTAAGTATCCATCCATGGATGCATAAAGAAAAGGTGATATAGGGGCACCTGGGTGGCTCAGCGGTTTAGCGCCGCCTTCAGCCCAGGGCGTGATCCTGGAGACCTGGGATCGAGTCCCCCATCAGGCTCCCTACATGGAGCCAGCTTCTCCCTCTGCCTGTGTCTCTGCCTCTTTCTCTCTCTCTCTCTCTCTCTCTCTCATGAATAAATAAAAAATCTTTTAAAAAAAAGGTGATATATATATATATATAATGGAATATTATTCAGCCATAAAAACAAGTGATATCTTGCCATCTGCCACAACATGGCTATACTTTAGAGCGTTATGCTAAGTGAAATAAGTCAGAGAAAAGACCATATGAGTTCTCTTATATGTGGAAATAAGTAAGTAAATAAGTAAAAAGTAAAAAGGCAAGCTCATAGATACAGAAAGCAAAATGGTGGTTACCAGAAGTAGGAGGGAGAAGATAGAAGAAATGAGTGAACACTCTTTGTTTTTCATTTAAGTAAATTGAATTAATTTTTTAAAAGAAAAAAAAAAAAAACATTTAAATCCAAAGGTGGTTCCTATTCTAGTTAAAATGGAGTGAGCACCCTCTAGTATGTCTTTCCTATGGATTACAACTGGCCAGAAGACATAAAGCAACTATCTGAGGAGTCTGAAGAGTAAAGGACCCTTTAATTGGTTGTGGGGAGATACTGAAATTTGTATCAAAGACTTTAAAGCAGCTTTTATAACTATGCTCCATGAGATAAAGATGAACACTCTTAAAATGAATAGAAAGACATTCTAGCAAAAAAAAAAAGTATTTGTGGAAATTTTAATACTGAAATATACAGTAACAAAAATAATGAGATAGGCTCAGCAGAATGAAGATGATAAAGTATGTATAGGACTGTTTGCTGAACACTATACAATACTGATGGAAATAACAATTGAGTAATGGAAGACATACTGTGTTTCAATATATTTGGAAGCTTTAATATAGTTAAGATGTCAGCTCTCCCCTAATTGATCTAAAGCAGTCTGTATTAAGACTATTCAAATAAAAAGTCTGAGGATGATTTTTAATATAGAGAAGTTGATTCTAAAACTTATATGGAAAGGCAAATGAAATAAAACAGTCAGAACTTTTGAAAAGGAAGAACAGAATTGATGGACTCCCACTTCTCAATTTTAGGACTTAACTCTAAAAATCAAGAGACCAAGAAAGTGTGATGATGACAAAAGGACAGACATATACATCATTGGAACAGACGAAAGAGTCCAGATATTGACCCAAAGAAGTGTGGTCGGTTGATTTTTGACACAGGTGCAACACAGTTCAGTGAAGGATAATCCTTCCTACAGATGTTAGGGGAACAATTGGACACACATATTTAAAAAACGAACTTCAGTTTGTCTCACATCATATATAAAATGAACTCAAAATAGATCATAGGCTAAAATCAAATTTATAATGTGTAAAGCTTTTGGAAGAAAACAAAATCTTTCTGGCTTTGGATTAGGCAGTGGCATCTTACAGATACATACCAAAGCACAATCCAGAAAAGACAAAATTGATAGATTTTATCAACATGAAAAACTTTTGCTATGTGAAAGACACTCTCCAGAGAATGAAGAGAGAAGTTCTAGATGCGTAAATATTACTTGCAAATTACATATCCAACAAAGAACTTGTATCCAGAATATATAAAGAATTCTCAGAATTTAGCAGTAAGAAAACAGAGCAACTCAATAAGAAATTGGGCGAAGGACACAGATACTTCACCAAAAGACATATAGGGATGGCAAACACATGAGAAGATCTCAATAGCATTAGTCATTAGAGAAATGCAAAATTATAATCAAAATGAGATACCACTGCGCATCTATTTAGAATGGCTAAAATCAAAATAATTTTTAAAATTGATAATAATGCCAACTGCTGACTAGGATGCAACCTAACTAGAACTATTTGCTGGTGGGAATGTAAAATTGTAGAGTCACTCTGGAGAGCAGTATGGCAGTTTCTTATATAGTTAACTACAGGTTCAGCAGTCTCCTCCTAGGTATTGATCTAGAGGAATGAAAATTTATGTTGTCACAAAATCTTGCCCACGGATGTATATAGTGATAGTATTAATAATCACCAAAAGCTGGAGTTTCCTAAAAAAAAAAAATTAAAAATAGAACTGTATGATCCAGTAATCACACTACTGGGTATTTACCCAAAGAATACAAAAACACTAATTCAGAAAGATACATGCACCCTTATGTTTATTGCAGCATGTTTTCAGCCAAATTATGGAAGTAGCCCATGTCCATCAGTTAGATGAATGGATAAAGAGGAGGTGGCTCTACATATACATTGGAATATTACTCAGCCACAAAAAAATGAAATCTTGCCATTTGCAGCAACATGGATGGAGCTAGAGAGCATGATGCTAAGTGAAATAAGGCAAATACCATAAATTCCACATGAATGAAATCATAAGAAACAAATGAACAAAAGGAAAAAAAAAAAGACAAACCAAAAAGACTCTTAACTATTGAGAACAAACAGATGGTTACCAAGGGTGGGGGAAGGTAGGTGGAGGGATGGAAGAAATAGGTGTTGGGACTCATCATTATCTTGATGAGCACTGAGTAATATATGCAATTGTTGAATGATGGTAACTACACTGGAATTAAAAATTTTTAAATACAAATAATTACCCATAACTGAAAGCAACCCAAAATCTTCCCATAAGTGAATGGTTAAACTCTGGTATATCCCTAAAGTGGAATAATACTCAGAAATAAAGAACAATTTATTAAAACATGGAATTTAAAATGTATTACACAAAGGAAGCTAATGTAAAAAAGCTACATAGTATATCATCTCATGTATATGACATTTTGGGAAAGGCAATAGAGAACAGATGCATTGTTTTGGGGTGAGGGATGGACTAGGTATTCAGGGCTTAGGGAGAAGGGGAGGGGCTTGAGTGAATTTAGCGGGGAAGCTATGATTGAATTGCTCTACATTCTGATTGTGGTGGTTACAAGATCTATATATGCATTTAAACTCATAGAATCGCAAAAGTGAATTTTGCTGTTTGTAAATTAAAAATACATTTAAAAAACACAAATGTATGAAGACGTAAAACAAATGTTTTCAAAAGCAAAGTATGTGTAAAGTTGGAGCTTATTCGCATATGTAAGTATTTCCCTTTGGTGAGCTAGAAGTTACTCTTCTGGAAAGTCCTAAATAGACCTTCATTTTTATTTTCTACCTCTAATTTTGTTTTTATATATTTTCGCCAAACTTTTGAATGCTTAGGAAGAGTATAGGCATACCTTGGAGATCTTGTGGGTTTGCTTCCAGACTACTGCAATAAAAATACTGCACTAAAGCAAGTCAGATGAATTTTCTGGTTTCCCAGTGCATGTAGAACTTAGGTGTACACTATATTGTAGTCTATTAAACGTACAATAGCATTATGTCAAAGAATAATCCAACATGCATACCTTAACTTAAAAATTTCTTACTGCTAAAGAATGTTAACCATCATCTGAGTTTTCAGTGAGTCCAAATCACTGATCACAGATCACCATAACAAATATAGTAATAATGAAAAATTTTAATATACTGCAAAAATTACCAAAATGTGACACAGAGATATGAAGTGAGCAAATGCTGTTGGAAAAATCGTGCCGGTAGACTTGCTCGCTGCGGGGTTGCCACAGACCTTCGATTTATTTAAAACAAAAAACAAAAAACATTATCTGCAAAATACAGTAAAACTGTTTATATACTGATACGTACATAGTTTATTTGGAGTTTGGTGGAAGTGTAGGTTTTTCTCTTAGGCTTCTGTATCCTTTTAAGGAACAGCGAGAGTAGTCAGACAATAGCCATTTCGTTGTGAATTAGCATCAATAGAGGTTTTGAAGTCTTAGAAGTTAGTTAGTCCAGCCTCCTGAATTGTCATCCTGAGTAATGGTGTTTGAGACAAATGCACTTTTTAAGCGAAGTAACACTTCACATTTACTTTTCTGAGTTGTTGGTTTTTTGTTTTTGTTTTTTAGACACAGTGAAGCATACACATGGACAAATCCTACCTGCTGTGTACATAATATCATTGTGGGCAAACTCTGGATTGAGCAGTATGGCAATGTGGAAATCACAAACCACAAGTAAGATGCTTTAGGGTTCTTATCTATCCCTTCAACTGTCATCAGCCCATTCCAGTGGACTTCATTTTTTTTTTTTAAAGCCCTCGTAGAGCCTAATTATAATTTAAGAACCCCGCAGTGTGATTCTTGGGTAAATAGAAGCCCATCCATTTAACGAGTGGAGTTCATTAAAGTTTCTGATTAGGGATGACTTGGTGATCTTTGAGTTTTCACAGATGAAATTATAACTTCATCCTCAGCTCATTTTGTTTACAGTGCTTAGTTTGTAGTATTCACAGAGGGAGTGAGGTGGGAAGAACATGGAAGTTAAAAAGAGCTAGGTTTGGGGATCCCTGGGTGGCTCAGCGGTTTAGCGCCTGCCTTTGGCCCAGGCGCGATCCTGGAGTCCCGGGATCGAGTTCCGCGTTGGGCTCCCCACATGGAACCTGCTTTTCCCTCTTCCTGTGTCTCTGCCTCTCTCTCTCTCTCTCTCTCTCTCTCTCTCTCTATCATGAATAAATAAAATCTTAAAAAAAAAAAAAAGAGCTAGGTTCAAATCCTACCCTGTGCCCTTAGGCACATGTCTTATTCTGCTGGGGCAGCTTTAACAGACCATGACCGACTGGGAAGCTTAAACAGTAGAAATTTATTTCTCATAGTTCTGGAAGCTAAGAAGTTCAGAGTCGGGGCACTGGCAGCTTTGATGTCTGGTGGAGGCTCTTTCCCTGGTTTGCAGCGGCTGTCTCCTCGTATCCTCATATGGCAGATGCAGAGCTCATGTCTTTTGTCTCTTAGAAAGGCAGTAATCTCATTCATGAGGACTCCACCCCCAGTTAGGGCTTCAACATAGGAATTTGGGGAGACACAAATATTGATTCCTTAGCAGTAGCTCTCGTTCTTCATGAGCCTTGCTTACCTGGGTGGGTCCAGTATTAATTGAGGATCAGCCATTGATAACCTCTGATGGAGCCTGGCATATGTTAGAAAATCAGTAAACAGCAGCTGCTCTAGAAAGGTCACCTACCTCATTACTCTCTACTGCTGCTTCTGTGGTAAATGGTCATCTGAGCTTTAATACCTTCCTCACAGGACTGGTGACAAATGTGTGTTGAATTTTAAGCCATGCGGCCTTTTTGGTAAGGAATTACACAAAGTCGAAGGCTACATTCAAGATAAAAGGTAAGGTTTCCATTTTAAATGTTGAGTAGTGTAGGTGTCCTCCACTAAATAAAATGTTAGTATTAAAATCTACCATAGCCTAGGGAACCTTTCAGTGAGTTGAAATTTTTTTTCTTCTACAAGGAAGTATCTTGTTTCTTTAAAGAATCTGATTCATAAGCATCTTCATGATAAGATTCAGTCACAACAAAACACTAGTTTAATTGTTGGCTGAATATCAATTTCTCTTGACAGCAAAAAGAAGCTCTGTGCCCTCTATGGGAAATGGACTGAATGTTTATATAGTGTTGACCCAGCCACTTTTGATGCTTACAAAAAAAATGATAAGAAAAATACTGAAGAGAAGAAAAACAGCAAACAGGTAAACATCCTATAAGGCGATATGGGGGGAATCACTGGGCTCTTGAATTTGTACTGATCATTTTAGAGGTGGTCTGTTACTGGGTCATAGTTTGACCTTCCCCCCCCCCCTTTTTTTTTTTTTTGGTCTTGTTGCTAATGCATGTAATTATTCTCCCTGGATCATCTTTGTTTAATTGAGGTATAGTTGACATACATCTTTGATTCTTTTTAATGAACAGATAACCTGTGCTTGTAGCGACCGTTTGACGTTACCATAATGGAGTATGGGGGTACACCACTTTCAGAGCTCTGTGCATTGATGTGTGAGGCATTGATTGAAGTCACCTAGCTTTGGAAAGTTGGAGTTCATCTTGGACAAATGCTCTTTTTCTTCTTTCTATTTATGTGCATTTGAAGTTGAGATCAGTTGAATGTTTAAAATTTCTTCCAAAATGCTTTCCTACGTTTTCATGCCTGTTAGCAGTTTTTTTTTTTTAAATAGTTATTTATTTTAGAGGGAGGGAGGGAGAACCTTGAGCAGATGCCCCACCAAGCATGGAGCCCAACGACCCTGAGATCATGACCTGAGCTGAAGCCAAGAGGCAGACACTTAACCAACTGAGCCCCCCAGGCAACCCCCTTAGCAGTTTTGTTGCCCCCCCCCCCCACGTGTAAACCACTCAAGTGAAGACCCGCACCATGAGACAGTCATTCCTTGTTAACCTTTCTTCCTTGTGAGACCGTCGGCCTCCCCCCTCCCCCACCCGTGAGGCTGACAGCTGCTGGCTGCAGGGCCCGCCGAGGCCTGCGTATTGAGTGTGCTACCTGTCTCCGTGCAGTTGCTGAGCCTAAAGGAAGGGCTCCTGTTTGACAGGAGAGGCTTGAGGACTGCTTGCCGTCCAGGAGCGGGCGTCATGGTTAGGAGCACGGCCTCTGGGGAAGAATCTTCGCCCACATTGCTGAGTGGGGCAGAGGCTTAGGTTTCCCCCTTCTGTCTGGCACCTTCGGTGCCTTCATTTGTAAAACGGAGATGGTAACAGTAGCTGCCATGTGAACCAAGTGGAGGAGTGGGTAGGGGCTCGGGGCACTGTCTGCCTGTTGTGAGCACGACTGACATGGAGGCTGGTCTGCTCGCCTGGCCCAGCCAGCGGGCCTCCAAGCTCCCCTGGGCAGTTCTCATGCCTGTGAAATTGAAGAAGCCCGAGTTTTCCACCCAAATAGCTGTATTTATGAGTGACTTTCTTGTAAACCAAGTTAACCAGGGTCCTGAGGCGAAGGGAAGGAGTTTTGTTAAAGTGACCAGGGCGTGCTGCTTTGCTGCAGCTTCAGCCCTTCTCTTTCTGTCTGTTTCCCTGCGTCCCTCTGGGCACAGTGCTGCTCTGCCTGCCCCTCCCTGGACACAGGACTGGCGGACCGGAGAGGGAAATGTTCCAGGACCCTGGGAGCCCTGACCCAAGCTCCTGGCAGCCGCTCTGACCAGGAGGGGGTCGCTTGGCAAAGATGGCCTCACCGACGCTGTGGCATCTGCCCTGCTTTTACACAGTTGGGGTGGGGGCCACGGACATTCACAGAATTTCAGAAAATGCCCCTCGTGTCCTGTGAATCCAGTCAGTCTTCACAGACAAGTGGCCTTCCCCTTTGGAGAGAGAGGACTCTCGCTCATTCACACCCTGCCCGAGTCCCCCTTCCTGTGCGCACATCGTCATCAGTGTTGTCACCTCTGCTGCTCTTCTGTAAACTGTATATGCACTGAAGCACCTCACCCAGTGGTTTCACATTTGGTGACTGTGTGACGTTGGGAGTATTACTTAACCTTCCAAAGGCTTAAAATCTTCATATAGAACCCTGATATTCCCGTGTCCCTGTAGGTTTATTCTGCGAGGACCAGCACCCAGAGAACCAGCACTGGCATGGTTCTGCCTGTGGGGGGTGGAGGGAGGAAATGGGAGTTTCCTTGTCAGCTTTTTAAATCTTTTTATAGATTGCTTTAAGGATCCCTACTGCTTTTGTGTCATTGGTAACTTTAGTTAACTGCCCCAAGAATTTAACCTTTTCTTATTCTCGTAATATTCCAGTAAATATTCCCTTGAGTTATTTTTGTCTTCAAAAACAAACAAAAAAAAAGCTTTAAAAACATGAAGACACTGTAGTAAAGAGCACTGATGATAATTGTCTTGCCTCGAATGCAGCTAGCACCAAGTGATACAGCTCACAGAGCTCACCGGACACAGCCCCTGATCAGCAAGTGGTTCGGACCTCTACGCTGTCTAGAGGCCAGGACCTACAAATGAGGTCCTGGTGCCCCTGCCCTCCTGCAGCTCACATTCCAGCGGTGTGCAGGAAGCGGTGGTTGTTTCACAGCTTGTTAAGTGTATTCTTAAAACATTTAATTTTGGGGCAGCCCTGGTGGCGCAGTGGTTTAGTGCCGCCTACAGCTCAGGGTGTGATCCTGGGGACCTGGGGTCGAGTCCCACATGGGGCTCCTTGCAGGGAGCCTGCTTCTCCCTCTGCCTGTGTCTCTGCCTCTCTGTGTGTGTGTCTGTCTCTCATGAATAAATAAATAAAATCTAAAAAAAAAATTTTGTCCATCTGTTGGATCTTCTAGATGAGCACTTCTGAGGAGTCAGATGAAATGCCAATGCCAGATTCTGAAAGCGTGTTTGTAATCCCTGGAAGTGTTCTTCTGTGGCGAATAGCCCCACGGCCTCCAAATTCCGCCCAGGTGAGCCTGGGCCCGGTGGAGGCAGCCTCCCTGTTTCTGTCAGCACCCCTGCTGCTCCTCCCAAGCATCTGTGGGGCCAGCAAAATAAAATGCCCCTCCCTGAGATTCAGTGCGTTTGCGCTGTCCCTCCCTCCCTCCTGGCGTCTGGCCAGGGAGATGGGTTATGGTGGGACTCCTGGGAGCTTCTGTAATGACTCAGGAGGAAGACTGGCACTCATCGAAGACAGGGCAACACAGACACTTCCGTATTGAGCCCCCCAAATCCAGCCAGTAATGATTTTAGTGGAGGAAAAAGAATGTTGGTTTGGTTGTAGTTCCACGTCAAGTTGACAGTGATAGCCGATGTTTATCTGTGTGGCCTCCTTTGAGATTTCTTTGAGACACACACTCATCGGTGGTGCAAACTTTGATGAAAACAATAAGACACGTGGTCTGAGAAGGCTGGTCACTGTCACCACAAGGCAGAGGGAGGCTTGTTTAGTTTGGGGGTTTTCGGTTCGCAGGATGCCTTGGTACCTGTTAATTTGGACATGTTGCTGCCTTTCAGATGTATAATTTTACTAGCTTTGCCATGGTTTTGAATGAAGTAGACAAGGACATGGAGAGCGTGATTCCTAAGACAGACTGCCGGTTGCGGCCTGACATCAGAGCCATGGAGAATGGAGAGATAGGTAACGAGCATCCGAGGGTGTCACGGTGGAGAGTCATTTTAGCAGGGGAAGGAGGGGACTTTGTGATTGCATTTTGTGGTACAAGCATTTGTAGTCTGAGAGATTCTTTTAATTTAAAATTCAATTTAACTTCAGCTTTCATTTAAAATTTGGAAATCTGAGTAAGACTTAAGTAGCTCCGATTCATTATTTCAGTGGTCCTCCCTGACAGTTTAATATACTACATCTGGCCAGAGGCATATCTTAAATGTCAGAGAGGAATTTGAGAAAAGAATAGCATCATTATCAACTTGAACTGCATACTTAAAAAAAAAAAAAGAGAAAGAAAGAAAGGAACTGTATACTAATTATTTCAGTGTAGGTTCCAGAACTTAAACACTACTCTGTGAGCCTCAAAGAAGAGCATGGCCTTGGTTAGTTATAACAGTTTTTAGCTGATGTTAAGTTTCTTCTAATTTCGTGGTTCTTAAAAAGGAAGCAGTTTTTACCCCCAGGGGTCCATGTGGCAGCTTCTGGAGCGTTTGTCATGCGTGGAGCACTGCTACTGGCCTCTAGTGGCCAGAGGCCAGGATGCTGCCAGAGGCCCTGCTGTGCACAGGGCACCCGTGCAACGCACGGGGAACCCCAAGGTCAAGAGTCCCTGTCTGAGCACTTAGTGCTCTCTTTGAATGATCAGTGATACCATGCGCCAGGATTTTGGAAAAATGTTTGAATTTCTGATGAATCTCAAGGAGCTCTGTGAGGTCTCACCAAGGACTAAGACAAGTTTCACATTTATTCAGTTTTTCCACTCAATTTTTCATTGAAACTCTTTAACATAATTTTTTTTGACCTTAAGAATAAGCAGGTCCTTTCAGTAAATGCAGAGCTTGTTAAGGGTTAGACTGTAGAAGGAAATGACTGGGTCTGGAGCACCAGCTCTGCCTCTTACTACTTTGGGTATGTGTTAAATTTTAATGTTTGTCTTCTGATAAAATGGAGAGAGCATGCGGATGCATGTGGATGATGCGTCTCTAACATTACTGTGCCCGGCAGTCTCTCCCTGTAGAATAACTGGTTTCCATCGATGTTTGTACCTTAGATCAAGCTAGTGAAGAAAAAAAACGACTTGAGGAAAAACAAAGAGCAGCCCGCAAAAACAGATCCAAGTCGGAGGAGGACTGGAAGACGAGGTGCGTGCGTGCTGCTGGGCGGGGCGGCAGGGCGCTCAGGCTTCCCCAGGCCTGAAAGAAAAGCTGTTGCCCCCAGCTATTCAAGCTGAGAGACTTGCATGTGTGACCAAGGAAAAGGGGCTGTTTGGAGATTAGGGTTAAAATACTCCCACACCATTATTGCAGGTAAGTGTTTTGAGGAAACTGTCTGCCTA
Source organism: Vulpes vulpes (assembly GCF_048418805.1). Taxonomy (NCBI): domain Eukaryota; kingdom Metazoa; phylum Chordata; class Mammalia; order Carnivora; family Canidae; genus Vulpes; species Vulpes vulpes. The sequence goes on along the minus strand of NC_132792.1, from coordinate 96,122,355 downwards.
CCATGACTGGCAAAGTCCTTTCCTTTTCTTACCATAAGAAGGAAAGTAAAATCCAAAATGACAGATTTGGGCTCGAAAGTAGGTTCAGAGCCATTGCTTATAGTGTATGTGAGTAAATCCACAGGGCCGTTTGCTAATACGTGCATCATGTATCTAGGATATCTGGACAGTGCCTTTACTCTTCCAAACAGGACGGATTTGACACGTAACAGAAATGGGATTTGTATAAAGTAACATCTTAAATTCCATTCAGAAATAGAAAGTGGGCCATAAAATTGATATATCTTGAAAGTTTTCAGAGTCAGGAGTTTCACAGTGACTTTCTTGAGTAATAGAATCACTTGTTAACAGGAATAGAAAAAACATTTTCTGCATTTATATCACGTAATAGAAATCCTTGTCCCATAATTCAAAGTCATTAAATAAATTGTAGAGCCGATATAGGCGTACTTTTGCAAGCATTTCAGCAGATGTTATTTGGCAGCCCTTTTCCATCTTAGAAAAAGATAATGATTAGAACTAGAAATTACCTTAGATTTCATCTAATCCTGTGGCTTTTGGACTTGGTTAGTGTAAAAAATCTTTTTTGCCAGTGAATGCATGAAGAGTCTGCAAATACAGAACTCTGCAGGCAGACCTGCCGTAGTTGGCTGAGGAGGGGGCAGGACTGTGGCCAGGCCTCACGTTCTCCCACCCTGTACGCACCCTGGCTCCCTACAACTCCATGGAATACCATTTGAAAGTGGTCTAGAAAACCCTTCATTAGAAGACACGTTGATGGAGTTAGTTTCAGGGACTTGCTCAAGGACACACAATTGGAGCCTCCACCTTCATCAGTCCTTTAGGCAAAGTTCTCTCTCTCCCTCTGCAATCCTTTTTAAAAGATTTGATTCATTTATATCATTATTTCTAGTCTCTTTTGCAGAAAACCCCAGTTTTGTACTCTGCTTCTGATTATTAACTCCGTGGTTTTTCTGGTCACATTGTCAGGTGTACAATGTAAGTGCAAAGTCCACTAAGAATTTTTACTGTCCAAGTCTTAGCATTCAGAGAGCTTTGGGCAGCTCTGCAGTAGCCTGAAAATCACATCAGGCGCTGCGCTGTGAGCTACAGCTTCAGGCCTTTCTTCCACGGCTCTCTCTTAGCATCAGTAGTGCTTATGGGTGAATGGATGTGTCTTTAAAATGATCCTCCTGACCCTTTGTCAACAGAATATGTGCTCTGAGCTCTTCTTCAGTGGACAGAAGAGTGCACATTCACTGACTTGATTCTTAGGACTGATGATGGGTTTGAACGCCATTGTTCAGCTGGAGGTGGGGCAGGGTGGCTTGTAGAGGAACAATTTCTGCTAGCTAGAGAAATCAAACCCAGAAACTTGTAAAATCTCTCCCCAGTCCCTCCACACTCAAAGCTGGCATTCCTGCTCACGTTTCACTCGAAGAGAGTCTGGGCTCCAGAATTTTTCAGGCTATAAACTATGGTTCCTGCTTATGAGAATGCCTGCTTGCAATCCTGATCGACTTTCCTTGAGGAACCCTAGAGGAATCCTCACTACGATGTGAGATGCGGGGAAGGAGTGGACGGGCTGATGAGGGGGACAGGATTGAAGGGAGGTGGGTGAGGCAAGGAGGTGAAAATGTTGGCGGCATTGTCTCCCCGACAGTCCAAGCGGCATGCAGAATTCATACTTGAGTAAAAGGTGGTAGCAAAGAAATCTTAACCCTCCTCTGTCCTCTTACCCATGCTTGTCTCAAATGTTTGAGTTTAGAAAGACAAATCAACTAGACTTTTTATGTGGGGAGGGGTGTGATGAGAGCAGCAGGTTTCCAGACCTGCGAACTGGCAGTTGAAGGAAACTCTAATCCTGTGCATCAGACCATTGACTCAGAGGTGCTCACCTCTGGTACCGTGTTTGGACTCTGTCCATGAGCATGCGGCCTGCAAGAGTGAGCCTGCAGGTGCAGACGTGGTTTCTAGAGAACTTTGCTTGCCCACAGGACATGGTCTGAGTTAGTTTTCATTACCTCGATTTTGATTTGCCTGCTTTTCTGAAGTGCTTGACTTTGCTAACCCTAACTGCAAAAGTGCTTTAACTGATTGGACTTTGGAGACCAAAAGGAGTGTAACTACGTATTTCATATTATTAGAATTTTCTGACTTCGATCAAATAATGTTTTTTTAATATATTTCCAGTCTGGTTAACCTTGATCATTTAAAGTAGACTTAACTTTTCTAATTAGGAAAAAGTCCCAAAAGCTAAATAGAGACTTTAGATATTAATATTCTAGAAAATGTGGTCTAATGGGCATTTACTGTGTAATCCTTCAAGGAATCTGCCTCATGTGGAAGCATCTTTTTTCTCCTCAGGTGTTTTGTGCTGGATAATAGCATTTGGGACTTAACCCAACATATCTAACCTCATTTTAAAAGTTAAAAACAATGTTATAAGCAGTTTATTTGGAAAGAATGGCAAAGACCTGTGAAACTTCACAAATGTTACTTTGAAAATATGCACATTTAATTGCGAGCCATTATCTGAAGGAATCTGCGACTTTGGGAACTGGGTGGATTTTTAAAGGACAAGGTAGTGAAGAGGGCAGCTCTTTGCAGGATTAAAGACGGACCCGGATGTTAACAGCTAGTACAGCCTAAGAAGCCGTATTAGCGTGGGGAAGACGGAGACCCAGGAAGATTAGGAGTAATTTCAGTGGATTAGGTGGAGCATAGTAGATTTGAAAAATCATGGGCTTTAATCGTGGGCTTTAAAGTCAAGTTTAAGTTTGCTGTCATTTACTAGCTTGAGCAAATTATGTAACTTCTCTGACATTCCACTCCTGCTTTAAGGGGCATTAGGTATATTGTAAAAGTTTGCTTCCTTATCCTAATTCTTTGCCAAAAACAAAACAAAAAACCCCTTCTGCTGGAAAATAAGGAATGGGGCTGGAAGACGATTTATCCGCGTCCCCCCCCTCCCCCGAAGATCCTACTTCTATTGAGTACAGTTACCAAATACTGTGGAAAAATCCATAAGCCCTTTGTGTGGTGTCATTACATCTTCCGGAATATTCTGCATAGGTTCTCTCTAGAAACCGTAGTACTTCTTTGCAAGTCTCTTTGGAAATCCCGGTCTCAAGAGTGAAACAATTGCTGTGGTGGCTAATGAAGTCACAGGAACCCTGTGCCTTCAGTTCCCTCATCGGTCTTGTTCTTTCTCTCTCAACAGGTGGTTCCACCAAGGTCCCAACCCCTACAATGGAGCACAGGACTGGCTCTACTCGGGCAGCTACTGGGACAGAAACTATTTCAATCTGCCTGACATTTATTAAACTGCAGATGGGTCAGGGTGTTTGGCTAATCTACAAATAAGTCTTAAAAAATAAGTCTTAAACCTATGTTTTTAAAGTTTTTTCTTGGTTTCTACTCATCTTTTAGAAAAGAAAAAACCTGCTCATGAGATAACTTGCATTTCACCCAACGAAAGTAGGGCATAAGGTGATATACTGATGATGAAAGTCAGGGAAAAAAATGGGTAATTTCACTATCCAAATAGACTTACTGCTTTGGAATTCTGTTTTATAAAGGTGAGAGAAACTGTGTAGAGAATATGCTTTCTATGGTTGCTGTTGCCATATTTACTGAAGGTTTATACCCAACTGTTAACTTTAGCTTTATGGAATTCTATAGTAATCCCAAATCAAGTTATTTTGAATATTTTTATGCCGTCATGCTTGAATGTTTTAGATGTAACTTTGAAAATGTTTAGAACTCTTCTATACAATGTTTATGTGCTCAAATGCAGAGAAGGTTATGTCATTTTGTAAAGACTGCATTAAAAAGATGGCTTTTCTTCACACTAACCCCCTCCATTACTCCATTACCCTTTCCCACCTCCAAAAAGAAAAATTACCTGAATAGTCAGGTGTTCCTGATTTCAAAATTCTAAAGAATTAAACTGGAAAAAGGTATTTCTTTTAGTGCTCTAAATTTACTTTTACAATTTTCTGTAATCAAGGTTCTTAGAATTAAAAGGTGTTTGAACGTTGGTATAGAATCTAGCAATTCACAAAAATACCCTAGAAATATTCTAATCACCATCATTACATAATGACAAACCTTTTTAAATGCTTCAACTTTGTGGCAAATGCCACCGGAGACATTAAGTTGCACTCATGTATTATAAGTACCAAACTATATAAAAGGAGGTCTTGTGCATTTCAAGTTTGCAAGGCACCTGTGTGCTTAAAATATGTATGGAGACCTACTGTACAGTAGCTTTGCCCCTTTAATTGGGGTACATTAGTCTTAACGATATTTACCCACCCAACCCCAGACTGAGATCTTGCTCCAAGGGGCTTTAGGTAGCTGCCAGTAAATTATTTTAATTGCTGTCTTGAAGTTAACAAGTGTTATAATGAAATAATCTACCTGATGCTAAATAAAGGCTGTAGAATGTTCCTCAAAAGTGTGATTTCTTAAACTTCCAAATCTATTAATGTTGGCAGTCACTATGATCCTCAGTTACCGAGTATCCTTGCAAAGAAGTCCTTGTGCTGCTGCCATCTGCAGGGCCACAGAGCCACCCGGGGAGCTGGCACTTGGCGAGTGTTCCTGGGTCAGTGTGGCATTCTCGAGGGGTGCTCTGGTGTCTGCCTGGGTGGGGAGTGCAAACCCAGAGTCGCCAGGCAGAAATACCCACCTGGAAGCCAAGTCAATTGCTAGAAAGTGGGAGTTTTTCTCCTGCAGCACCTGCAGAGTTGGAAAAGGCTACATGAGTCTGAAAAGATTGAAGGCCGCCTGTGTAATCGGTTAGATTTCCTAAGTAGAAAATAAGAGCACAAGGTTTTATGCTTGCATGAAGTTTATTGACAAAGTACGTTCGGGTGGCAGACTCCACCTTGAACGTTGGCTCAGACGGTGGTGGTTTCAGCATCTGTTAGGAATGTAAATAGTGAATTGTTTAATCACGAAACTGAACGTGTAAAACGAGGGGCAGATCAGAAATGCGAGGTCTACCCTCCTGTTACTAAATGCTCATCAATTTAGCTGCACCTTTGCATGAAATACCCCAGCATTTCACGCTGGAAACAGCCATTTTGACAATTCCACCTCCTGGCAAGTAGGAGGGGCACAGACCCGACACTGGATAACTGAGTTACCTCCTCAGCTACTGTCACTGTGGTGCTTGAGCCTGCCCATGGAGGAAATCTGGCTTTGGCCATCAGATGTTCAGCTTGAAATTTGCACATATCGTCTGAAGTAACCGAACTCATTGGTGTGTGGGTTTGACGTTTGCATTATACCTGCTTAACTCCTTTTCCTGCTTCCTCTGGTGACCTCCTCCTGCCTTCCAGGGCAGTCCTTCTTCTGGCTTCCTGCTGTGCTTTCCACCCCCAGTGTATCTCCTGAGGCTACTTATGGTCCCCTCTTTGCTGCACCCACACGTCTTCCTGGGTGCTATTCCCAGCTCCTCCCCACCCATCTCATCTTGGCCTCCCTGCTGTGGCTCAGTAGTCCTACTCTGTGGGCTCCCTGTGGGGCTGGGTCCTTCCTGGGACTCGGGTCAGTTGACCTCTGGGCCTGAACGCCCTATAAAGGAGGGCCTGGGGGATCCCTGGGTGGCGCAGCGGTTTAGCGCCTGCCTTTGGCCCGGGGCACGATCCTGGAGACCCGGGATCGAATCCCACGTCATGCTTCTCCCTCTGCCTGTGTCTCTGCCTCTCTCTTTCTCTCACTGTGTGCCTATCATAAATGAATAAAAAAAAAAAAAAAAAGGAGGGCCTGTGTCAGCATCTTGTTTTCCTCACTGCCCACACACGGGATAGGGCCTGAAGTACTGGGTGGGTAATTTGTGAGAGAAAATGGTCTAATCCAGTTAATCCCAGTTGTTTTTGTTCCTTAGGGTGTTTCCAACCTGCCCTGCCCATCCTATAGTAACTCCTCCCTCTCAAGAGGAAACAGATGCTACGTGATGGCTGGGGGGGGGGCACTCCCCCACATCTCTAACCTCTCACCTTTCTCTCCACTTGGCCCCAGTACTCACGTCTGGCTTCTGCTCCTAGCCACCCCTTAACATGCCAGTCAACTTATAAAGTTCCTACAGAAGGTCTGTCTTTCTTATAAAGCCATCCCTTTTTAGCACCTTCCCGGGGGGCTAGGTGAAGAACCAGGTATTCAAAGGTGATTGAGTGGATGGATTCATGTCTCAGGCACCAAGTCCTTGGTGTGAGTCGTCCTGGTGCAGTACACCTGCTGTGCATTTCTTAGTAATTGGGGGTAATGAACTTGGAGAGGATAACCACATCAAATTTGAGTATACCCTATCTCCTTGCACATCTCAGTTCAATTTCTGTAAATACCTCTATCTCCCCGTCAACAAATCAAACTACTAGTGTGTTAAGGCCCACATGTTATGGTAGGAAAAATTACCTACCAGTTTTAAGTTTCTGCTCTGCGAACATGGGCAGTAGTCACGGTTATTTCTCCAGCAATACCGTAACTTCCAAAGGGAGTACGTTTGTCACCAGATCCTGAACCTTTTTTGGCTACATCTTCTACTGGGAATGCAACAGAAAGAAAAACTGGGCTTTGTGGCCTGGGGACATCTTGTCCACTTGTAGGAGGACTACCATTCTGGGGGTTTGGGCTATGTTTCTGGAATTTCTGATCTGCAGGAACAGCAATGGGTACTTGTATTGCAGCGTATCTCTTCAAGGCATCTGACTGAGACACAACAGCATGTCCAGGAAGAGGTTTCCAATCCTGGGCTTCCTGAACATTCGAGCCTACTAAAATAAAAGGTGGGGCACTGGTCTTCTTGCTGTCATCCATCATCACGTAAGTTGGAGAAGTAACTTTCGGTGGCTGCTGCAGAAACTGTGGATCCTTAGGATTAGATAAATAGAGGGTTGCTTGGGGGAAAGGCCCAGGTGCAGGTGGCGGTGATGGGCGACTCTGTTGATTCATATCAGTTAGACAATAAAGGGTCCACATGTTAGAGTATGGTGGTGGTTGTCCTGCTTCGCTTGCTGCTATGGCTATAAAAAAACAAAACAAAATTTGCAGGCATTAAAGGTCGGTCTCTGTATCAGGCACTATGCACAGAAATGTCTTTGTAAGTTTTCTTTACATATAAACAAATGGCTGTGGTAGTAACATGTGCCATAAAGCATGCTAGAGAGAGGGCTAAATCCTGTTTGGTAATGTGAAAGAAGCGAGGCTGTCTACTGCTGGAAAGCGAGAACAGTGTCGTGCTAGCAGGTGGCAGGGGCACTGGAGTTGTGGCTGAAGCAGCAGTGTCATCCGAAGCTGCCGGTCCCAGGGGCGCCCGCATGCAGGACGTGGAGGATCTGCAGTTGGGGCTTTACCAAAAGAACCAATTGAAGTGTGTGTGAAGCCACTGAAAAAGTGTTAATGCATCTGCATGGTGACTTTTCCTTTACTAGAGAAGTCTGCACAGGGCATCCTCTTTTGGTCACATCCATCCCTTATCTCTGGCCCTTCACAGGCCCCATAATCTCATGTTAATTTGTCACCACACACAGAACATCGCATACTCCAGGACTCAGAACCCCAGAGAGCATCCCCTTTAGGCAAAACTTGAAATCATAGGTCCTGGGTGGCAGTACAAGACTGGTTGGAGAGGCCTAGGTAGTGCCATCTACCTTCTACATAACACCAAGGAAGCTATGATGGCAAGTCTGACCTGCCTAATGAAGGCTGTCCTAGACCACTGAGTCCCAGAAGATGGGATGGAGGAGAAGCTGCACTTGGCTCAAATTGAGCTGAGTTCACCTTTTGAACGCTGGGCCAAGTATCCCTGGTACAGCTTTTCTTCCCCAGAAAAGAACAGAACACTATGCACATGATTAATGGGAAGTTTTCAGTAGCTTCAGATACCATCAATTGAGCCTTCCACAAGCCAGTTACAAAACAGAACAAGCCAAACCATCTGTTTGAAATCTCTACATAGTACTTTAGAAAAAAGGCGAGGCGCTGAGGAGCCAGAACTTGGGATGCCACTGCCACTTCGCCACACGTGTCGTGCCCGTCCCGCACACTAGCTCCCAACGCTGCCCTAGGCCTTTTCAGTTGTGCAGAACCCCATCACACTGCCAGACAGAATTTGATCCCCAAATACCTGCTCTGGTAACATTTGACCATTCTGGCTCTGGGAAGAGTCCAAGTTGAGAGTGTTTCTGCAAAAGGAATGGGGGAGGTTGGCTCCATCTATCCCTCAAGGGGGGGGCAGATCAGACTCCTTAATTAGATGGAGGGAGAGATCAGGCCAGGTCTGTGTCATGGGCAAGCCCCGGCGATACCAGCAGCCCGGCCAGCAGTGGAGACCAGTCCCCTCAGCTGCTCTGGCGCCTGGCTGGCCTTCCTGCTGCTGCCACGCCGATGCTCACCCATGTGACAGAAGTGCAGCCAACCCGTCCAGTCCACCCAGCTATGAAGCTGCCCCCTCGGCCGCAGGAGCTCTCCCCCAGGCTAGGAGCCAGGGCCCTGACCAGCTCCCCACACCCAGTTGCAGAGCTCTCCAGCTGCAATGCGAAAGCAGGGGCGACACACCACCATGTCTCTGTGGATGGCGTTGTGTGGTTGGATTTTACACTCACAAGCGACTGATTTCAAACCAACACCCCCCGACTGGCGTTCACAGCAGAATATTCGGATCACAGATTTTGTGCCTGACAGCAGGTGCTTAAGGTTTTTCACTCCAGGTGGTATGTTCGAAAGTGATAGGTGACCCAGCTTTGAAGCCAGGCTTTGGTGCTGTCGTTTTAAAATCACTCCTCTTCTAAGAGTAAAATCTCAACTACAACAAAGCCTTTAAATAGGTTTGCTGTTTTAAAAACTATTGTGAATAAAGCCTTTTGACCAACTTGTAGAGAGCCTTGAACCTCAGTGGTTACCTGAAATATAGAGGTCACCTGAAAATGGAATTTGTTATTTTGTAAACATTGGATTTTCTTACCTGGCTTCATCAAACCTTGTTCAAGTGCTGCTTCCAGTTCTGGTTCGAGCTCAGGTTCAGTAAGACCTTCTGGAACAGGAGTGGGGCTACCACCAGCTGCCCTTACAGATGCAGCTGAGAGCACTGCTGTAGCAGCTTCCCCAGAGAGCACGAGTTTGACCTCCATCTCCTGGGCTGCAGAGCTTCCCTGGGACTCCTCCTGCCCCGAGTTGCCAGGAACTAGGGCAGTGAACTCCACTTCAAGATGCAGCGGTTTTTCAGAGCCGACTGCTTTGGTGGAGCCCCCTGCATCCGGGAATTGTGCAGGCTGACCTTTCAAAGAGGTGTCAGAGAACAGAACTGATGCTTCTGCCTCCATATGTACTGAGGAATAGTGTGATTCCACCTCCAACTGTGCAAGACTTACGGAACCTACGGTTTTTTCAGACATGCCTGTGTCGCATGCTACAGGTATGGGACTATCTGGTGGCTCATTGTCTTTAAGGGAAGCAACGTGATCGGTAAAAGGGATAACTATGTGTTCTGGTATTTGCTCGACATAAGTAACTCCTTCAATCACAGGCTCATTGTTATAGATGGATGAAACATGAACGAATGATGTGACCTCAATATCAGCCTGCAAAGGGACCTCGGGAGCTTGATCGTAAGCAGGAGGGTCTTGTTCATCCTGCAAGGGGAAGGAGGAAGCCGTTGTTGGTTCAGCTTCATCGTCTTTAGGTTTAGGACCCAAATCTACATGGACAGATGTTTGGCTCAGAACCTGCAGGGCTACAACCTCTGCGGAATACACAGAGGGAATGGCCACCCTGGCATCTTCGGCAGCCTCTGAGCTCAGCACCTCCTCAGAAAAAACAGGCATACTTGTTGCCACATCCACCATTAAAACGTCAGACTGATCAGAATGAATAGATGAAACATTACCTAACATCTGAGCAGCAAACTGAGCTGGGTCAGCTGGCACATAAGCAAACTCTTGTGAGACAGCTGCTGGAGATGGTGAGGAGGGTGGGGTGACAGCCTTAGGGGTAGATGGTTTCGGGCTGCCACCGCAGGCTGCTTCGGGGGTCTCCTCGGGCTCCAGGAGCACCTCTGCGTGAACTGATGGGAACTGAGTGGTTTTGTTCATAAACAGTGGTCCAGCTATATTGTCCTCCTCTGTGTCCGTAGATTTCTCCATTCGTGTAGGTTCTTGGGAAACTACAGATGTTTCTACCTGTTCTTCCATACATTCTGGTTTCTTCTCTTGTGTCGTTCCTTCTGACCACTTCTCTACTAAAAGAGCCAGATGGGTTAATAAGCATATATCCCTCCCACCACCACCACCACCACCACATTTTAGAGCAGTAATAGGCTGCACATTCAGATGTCAATATGCATACAAAAGAGTTTTGCTTAATTTCCCAATACCTGATTGTGTAGGTAATGAAACTTCCCTGTCTTTATCCACTTGGAAGACACCCCAGTTCATCTCCTCAGAAATCAGTGACTCAGTGACAAAACAAGTAATCAGATACCCTTTGGCTGGTCGGCGGCGTCAGGGGAAAGACCATACTAACTCCACCCAGAACTAAGGAAGCTGAAAACCTCCATGGGAAAAGCTTTTCATCTAAACTTCTCCACAAACCCAAGGGTTTGCGGGTGGGAAGACATCAAAACTGAGCAATAAGTGATCTAATCTTCAGCTAATAGAACAGCTTATTAATGAAACACATGCTGTCATGTTAATAAAAGCAGTCCTCAACTTAAGAAAACTGGTATATAAAAATTAACAATGAATGGGAAAACTTGGGGGCCTAGAGGATATTCTGACATTAGGAGACATCGTATAGTCTAACCTAAAACTGGTAGCACTTGCTGGTGAGGTGTGATCACGCAGCAGCCAACATCATACTGACCCAGACAAGAGTGGCAGGAAGAGAGTTCCGGATCTCTAAGTGGACTCAGCAAATCCTCAGGCATGAGGACCTTCCCATGGCCTGGGAGGTCGAGACAGCTGATGACCTAGAAGGACTCCGAGGGTGGAGAAACTGCTCTGAAATCCTTGTCTCCACCAAGCACCTGCTTGGTCCACTCAGCACCACGCCCATCTGACCACCTCAGGCCTTCCTCAGCACACGCTCTCACAGCTGCTTGCTCTCCTGAGGATTTTTTCTTGGGAAGCATTTCCCCAATATAATGAAATTGGCAGAAAAGCAGAAAGTAGGTGTGTTTCAGCTCTGTCCTTACTCCTCGCACACTGTCTTTATTCCTTGGCTGTGACCTTCCTGGGGTCTCACTGCAGCGCCAGGACTTCACAAGCCTCTTCATGTCCGCTGGGCCTAAACCCCCTGCCCCCGACAGCACCCCACTTCTGAAATCCCCACTCGGCTTCTCCACTAAGCCTCAAGCCATCCTCCATACACAAGCAGCGCGGGAGTTGGCCAGCAACCCAAAGGAAACGGCTTTGCAGACTTTGGGGAGATCCTTCTCTGCAAACACTCCCCTCGCTGATACTTTGCTGCCCAAATCCCAGCCAGATTAGTAGCCCTGAACTCTGCTTCTCCATCTTTTTCTTCCCAGACACACTTCTACTCTGCTTGGCCTCCCTTTCCCTGTGTAAGAATTTGAAAAATGCTGCTAGGGTGAAGAAAGGGGCTCACTTTCTGTGAATTCCTTCTCCCAAGGACCCAGGCACTGGACTTTGTTTTATATAATTGCTCTAGCTTTTATGATGATTGATGAGAGGAGGCTAAGTGTGATTTCAGCCCCTCCATCACAGCTGAGAGTGAAATCGCTCTTCCTCCACTGACTTTGACCTAGCATAGCATCTGGCAATGGGTATGAATTTAAAGATTTGTTGAATGAAATAATGAACTGGACTTTACAGATAGGTAGAATTTGAAAGGTGCATAGGAGCTCCTGGAGAGGGAAGTAGCATAAACCAAAAACCAGATGATGACAAGTTATCAGTTTGGTATACAATGAGAGACAGGATTGCAAAGGTAGAGTAGCTGCAAATTGCAGAAAGCTTTGTTCACACGGCAGGGTCTTAGAGAGGGATCAAAAATTTAGGTGCTATGACAGACTTGTCAGAATGCATTATTTTATTTGCATTAAAAAGCTTGTTTCCAAATGGCAACATTTATTTGATCATGCCCAAGCATCAGATTTCTCTTAAGTAAAACTGTAATGATGTCACCTACTTATAAAGTCACTTTAGTTGACAAAATACATTGTGAGTACCTAGGACAAAACAGGTATACATATGTCTCATTTGTTGTACTTAATTTCAATTTGCAAATACTACCGTTTTACAAACTGAAGGTTTGTGGCAGCTCTATGTCAAGCAAGACTGACTGGCTCTTCCCCTAGCTCTCTCCCTCCCCTGTGTCTTCTAGTAGAGGCATCACTCCTATTACTGGGCCCTGGGTATTAGGCCCTGACTTTGCTGTATTTATTGAAGTATTTCCACTTTGTAAAAAACGTGGCCTGGGAATGAAAGGAAACAACCTCCAGCGACAGAGCCCCGCTCCCAGGCGCTGCCGGAGAACCAACACCGACTTCTTTCTCTTTCCCCTCATTGGCGCTTCACCGCTGCCATTCGCCTCTGAGGCTAAAAGTGGCATTCTAAAAGCAATTTAAAAATCATGTCAAGCTCAGTTGAACAGAAAAAAGGGCCTACAAGACAGCACAAATGTGGCTTTTCTAAGTCAAATAGAGACAAGGAATGTGGACAATTACTAATCTCTGAAAACCAGAAGGTGGCAGCACACCAGAAGTACATGCTCTTTTCATCTGCTTTGGTATCATCACACTCTGATAACGAAAGTCTTGGTGGATTTTCTATTGAAGATGTCCAAAAGGAAATTAAAAGAGGCACGAAGCTAATGTGTTCTTTGTGCCATTGTCCTGGAGCAACAATTGGTTGTGATGTGAAAACATGTCACAGGACATACCACTACCACTGTGCATTGCATGATAAAGCTCAAATACGAGAAAAACCTTCACAAGGAATTTACATGGTGTATTGCCGAAAACACAAGAAAACTGCACATAACTCTGAAGCTGACTTAGAAGAAAGTTTTAATGAACATGAACTGGAGCCTGCATTACCTAAAAGTAAAAAGAAAAGTCGCAAAGGAAGGCCACGAAAAACTAATTTTAAAGGGCTGTCGGAAGATACCAGGTCCACATCCTCCCATGGAACAGATGAAATGGAAAGTAGTTCCTATAGAGATAGGTCTCCACATAGAAGCAGCCCTAGTGACACCAGGCCTAAATGTGGATTTTGTCATGTAGGGGAGGAAGAAAATGAAGCAAGAGGAAAACTGCATATATTTAATGCCAAGAAGGCAGCTGCACATTATAAGTGCATGTTATTTTCTTCTGGCACAGTCCAGCTCACAACAACATCAAGAGCAGAATTTGGAGATTTTGAATTTTTTTTTTTTTTAATTTATTTATGATAGTCACAGAGAGAGAGAGAGAGAGAGAGGCAGAGACACAGGCAGAGGGAGAAACAGGCTCCATGCACCAGGAGCCCGACGTGGGATTCGATCCCGGGTCTCCAGGATCGCGCCCTGGGTCAAAGGCAGGCGCCAAACCGCTGCGCCACCCAGGGATTTTGATATTAAAACTGTACTTCAGGAGATTAAGCGAGGAAAAAGATTGGTCTGTGGTTTTATATTTATGCTATGCAACGTAACTCTTCTGACTTTCTGCTTTAAATTTAGAACACATCTCAAATTTATCCAGTCATCAAAACATTTAATATATAAAGTAGTTCATATGTTAAAGCAAGTATATATTTGACTTATTTGTAATATAATAAAGGATGCTGATGTTTCTGGAACTTAAAAAAAAAAATGTGGCCTGTTATTTCCTGGAAGATCCCCTTCCTAATTTGGTCCTCTTTAGCATCTGAGGCCTAGCTGCCAATTTTTATTTAGTCTTAGTGTGTAGTGTGTAGCCCTATTCCCTGGGCTACGACAATATTGAAATTAGGCCAAACAATAACCCTACAATGGCCTTTAGAAGTGTTCAAGTGAAAGGAAGAGCCGTATATCTCTCATTTTAAATCAAAAGCTTGAAATGATTAAGCTTAATGAGGAAGGTATGTGAAAACTTAGGCCAGAAACTAGGCATCATATGCCAACCAGTTAGACAAGTTGTGAACACAAAGAAAAAGTTCTTGAAGGAAATTGAAAGTACTAACCCAGTGAACACACAAATGCTAAGCAAAATAGCCTTGTTGCTGACATGGATAAGGTTTGAGTGGTCTGGATAGAAGATCAAACCAGCCATAATATTCCCTTAAGCCAAAGCCTAACCCAGAGCAAGGCCCTGACTCTTCAATTCCATGAAAGCTGAGAGAGGTGAGGAAGCTGCAGGAGAAAGGTCTGAAGCTGTAAGCAGAGGGTGGGTCATGAGGTTTAAGGAGAGAAGCCATCTCCATGACATCAAAGTACAAGGCAGAGCAGCAAGTGCTGACGGAGAAGCTGCAGCAAATGATCCAGATCTGAGATTAATAAAGGTGACTACACTAAACAGATTTTCAATGCAGACAAAACATTCTTATATTAGATGATATCATCTAGGACTTTCACAGCTACAGAGGAGATGTCAATGCCTGGCTTCAAAGCTCCAGAGGACAGGCTGGCTCTTGTTAGGGGCTAATGCAGCTGGTGACTGTAGGTTAAAGCCAATGCTCATTAGGATTCTGAAAATCCTAGGGCTCTTGAAAATTATGTTAAATCTACTTAGCCTGTGCTCTACAAATGGAACAACAAAACCTGGATGACATCGTCTGTTTATACCATGGTTTACTGAATAGTTTAAACCCACTGTTGAGACCTGCTGCTCAGAAAGAAAGATTCCTTTCAAAATACTACTGCTCATTGACAATGCACCTGGTCACCCAAGAGCTCTGATGGAGATGTACAACGAGAGGTACAATCATATGCTAATACATCAATATTACAGTCTATGGATCAAGAAGTAATTTCAAGTCTCATTATTTAAGAAACACATTTTGTAAGGCTAGAGTTGTAAAAGATAAGGATTCCTCCGATGGATCTGGGTAAAGTCAGTGGAAATTCTGGAAAGGATTCACCACTCCAGATTCCACTAAAAACATTTGTGATTCATGGGAAGAGGTCAAGTGATCAACATTAACAGGCATCTGGAAGAAGTTGATTCCAGCCCTCACAGATGACTTGGAGGGGTTCCAGACTTCAGTGGAAGAAGTCCCTGCAGATGTGGTGGAAACAGCAAAAGAACTAGAATTAGGAGAGGAGCCTGAGGATGTGGCTGAACTGCTGCAAGCTCATGATAAAACCTGAACAGATGGGGAGTTCCTCTAATGGATGAGCAAGGAAAGTCCTCTCTTGAGATGGAATCTACAATCCTGGTGAAGGTGCTGTGAAGATTGTTGAAATGACAACAAAGGATTTACAGTATTCTAAAAACTTAGTTGATCGAGCAGCAGCAGGGGCTGAAAAGATGGACTCTTAATTTTGAAAGAAGTTCTGTGGGGAAAATGCTATCACCCAGCATTCATGCTACAGAGAAATCATTCATGAAAGGAAGTATCAAGATCATTCATGAAAGGAAGTATCATTTGGTGCAGCAAGCGTCACTGATGTCTTCTTTCAAGAAACTGCCACAGATGCAGCCACCACCCTGACTTGTCAGCAGCCACCAATATCAAAGCATGTCTCTGGAAGCTCAGATGGTAGTTAGCATTTTTAGAAATAAGTATTTTTTTTAATTAAGGTATGTAAACTGGTTTTTGACATAATGCTATTGCACACTTAGTAAACCACAGTGTAGTATAAACATAACTTTTATATTCACTGGGAAACCAAAAGAATTCACTTAACTGATTTTATTGCAATATTTGTTTTATTGTGGTGATCTGGACCTGAACCCCACTATCTCCAAGGTCTGCTTGTACTTGATAATTCCATTCCTTTCTTTTCCTACCTGTGACATAGTAAGTGGCAGAACTCAGATAATTTTTTTTACCCTAACAGATTATCCGAGTTTCTAAAATCCCAATTAATGATTCTGTTCTACAAAGAAACTCTCTTGAGAGGACTGAAAAATGGGGGTTCTTTCACTGATTCATATGGTAAGATCTGTTTCATCAAATTGCAGAAAAACAAGAGGATCCAAGGAAGTTTCACCAGCACAAGCTGCCTTGGAAATGGGCACGTGCAGGCCAAAGGGTCAGATGCCACAGTGGAGGCCTGGACAGAGCCAGGAACCAACCTAAAGATCCCAGGCTCTGGAAAATGGGGGAAGCAGTGACAGAATAGAGAAGTAAGGAAAGTTTGCTCTCATGTCTGGTTCTTTTCCTCCTTCCTCTCCCCTCATGAATTTACATGAATTTTTAAAGGCACAGGGAGATGGGTAAATACTACTGGTCCTATAAAGAAGCCCACCAAAAATGGGCTTCCAAGAAAAATCCAGGATAAAGTGTTAAAACAAATGATATGTGCAGGAATATAATGTGGACATAAAACTAAGGTCTTTCAGGCTCACATCTGATAACTGGAAGATGAGTGGGGATTAATGCAGCAGGAATGGGAGTGAGCCTTTGCCTCACATTATTACCACGAGCTAATACCTGCTGCTGCCTTAAGGTTGACCTTACCTCATGCTGAAGAGACTGAAAGACCAGAATAAGGGTCAGTTGACATATTCCTCAAAGAAAGGTCCATGTTCCCATACTGCAAATTACAGGAAGCCTAGGACAGCCACATTCCTTGGGACCAACAGAGCACGTAGGGTATTACAGACACCACCATCCATACTTAACACTGGGATCCAATTAAAGGAAGTGTATTTAGAGGAAAGAGAAGATGCCACTTGTTCTACCCACTTTTTTATTCTACAGAACTGGACAACCATGCAGCCAAATTTACTCAGCACTCCCACAGGAATAGCAGTTGAGGAACTGAACCAGTCAGAAGGTAGGAGGATGTCACTCAGGGGAGAAAATGCCCTACCAAATGGAAACTTTATGCTGTATATCCCTCGATAGTCCCTCTGCAGCCCAGACTTATGCTTTCCTGGATATAGATGGGCTTGAGTAGTCTCTGACAGGACCTAAGTTAATGAACACTGTCATTAAGAAACCAGTTGGTATGACAATAAAAAGAAAGACGAATGAGCCAAATTGGTATAAGACAGTAACAATGAACTCTATTTTCGGGTCATCTAGTCATACCTTCATGTTACCTACCCATTTCCCCCATAAATTAGGAAACAAGGCAATGTTCACTTCTACTCTACTACCAAAGACCAATCTATGTCTACAGCCATACTGTGAACTGACTTTTAGGATTAACTGCATGTTATGTAAATTGCCTTGGTATTTGTAGTTACTGGAAGAGAAAAACATTTATCTCCCTCTCTTTACCTCTGCCAAAAGTAGATCTGTTCCATTAGTTCAGTCTGTTAATTAAACTAATCCGCATTAATTTAGTCCACTTGTAAGCTGAATGGTGGGTAAGTTCTTCAGTAAACAAATTAGCCTCAAAAGCTACCAGTTAGTTATCTCCCACCATAAAGATTCACCAACTTTACCACCATTCTCAAACAGGAAGCCTACTCAATCCCAGGCTTCTCAAACACAGCTCCTGGTATAGAGGGCATGAGTACAAAGCCCATAATAACCTTGACTTCTTGGGAAACCAGCCTAATAGGGAAAAGGAGAGTGGTCAGTGTTCTAAGAGCACCTGTCTGTATATCCTGCTAGTGGTAAGCAAATCCCAGACCTGTGTCCCAGGGTAAGCGAGAATGCCATCAGGGCCCTGCAGGGAAGCAGCCAGACTAGAGAGCAAAACATTCCTGAACTACAGTGATTCACTCTCCTGCTCCTTCAAATGCTGACTCTTGCTAGTTTTAGTCTTGTTTGGTTTTGGGTAGGTCTTTCACCATAGATCCAAATCCTCAATTCTTACATTTTCCTAGATTCTACTCCTGGCTTCTCCCTAGCTGGATTATGTTATATATTGGCATCACCAAACTGTTAGAGTGTAAAAGTGGCTCAAACTGGTATGCCTGGGTGGCTCAGTGGTTGAACACCTGCCCCTGCCTAGCTCAGGGCGTGATCCCAAGGTCCCGGAATCGAGTCCCACAACGGGCTCGCAGCATGGAGCCTGCTTCTCTTGTCTCTGCCAGTCTCTCTCTCTCAATAATAAATAAAATCTTAAAAAAAAAAAAAAAAAGTGGCTCAAACTCACTGATCCTACCTTTTCTTTTCCTACAGTCATTCCAAAATATTGGCCAACCAATGCAGCAAAAATTATTTCATTATTTCCCTCACTGTCACAAGTCTCCATTTTCTCCATAAAATTCTGCCAGTTTCTTCTTACCATTCTTCTAGATGTGTATGCCTGTCCTTGGGATGACCAATTTATCCCACTTTGCTTTGGTGGTCTTCTTGAACAGTCACCATGTAAACTTTGCCTTTCTCTTTCTCCCTGTCTTTTTTCATTGCTCCTCTACCAATGCAGTTTCATGCTCTCATGTTCACATAGGCATTTACACATATACCCATAAAACACAACTTTTCTGAGCAGATGGACGGCCCTTGGTGACAGAGATGGACTGGAGAAGACCACTTTCCAGGAAAAACGTATCTCTTAACTACCTAGAAACTCTTGGAACAGAAAAGATGGTCACTAACACCTAACTGATCTCTTGCCCTTCAACTGGACTGCAGTTAACCTATCACAGAGAGGGAAAAAGGAAAAAGGATGTGTCTTTGCTTAATAAAAAAAATCTTCCGAGTATTTATGCAAGTTTCCTGAATAGTGTATCTCATTATAGTTTGAGTCTTTATTACAACAATATCCAATTTTCTTCAAAGTTCAGTGTACTTTCTTAAAGACAGGAATACTGGAAAGGGTGTGAAGCATAGTTTATACACACTGTTAGAGGTCTCATTGGACCAGATGGTTTGCAGAAGATGAGTTTTTCCTATTTTTGTCTTTTAGAGATTTAAAAATCCTCCAAACTGTCAGTCTCCAGATTTAAAACAAACAAACAAACAAACAAAAAACAGATCAAAAAACTAATCACATCAGTATGATCAAAGTATGGGCATCATTCTTAAGCTTGGACGTATGGTAATAATGATGCAATAATTTATAACTAGAACGTATGGTAATAATGATGCAATAATTTATAACTAGTATCACTGAATTGTTACCACTTGTGGTACTTACCTTTAATCTGATGAAATTGTTTAACAAGATCTTTTATATCCAGAGAAGTATTCCCTGAGGGAATAAATACAGGAAATTAGATACATAAAATGCCCAATTTAAAATGCCTTCCTTTTCAAAGCAACAAATATATAATCTAAAGGAATAACAAACCTTCTCTAAATACAATAAGTTCTTTAAAATAAACTGCTGCGAACTGGGTGATGTTTGGTGGATTAATTTTAAGAATGGCTCTGCTGACTCCCTCGAGCAGAGTCTTGAGGCCATAAGGTACGACAAGTCTGGGCTTTGAAGAAATCATTTTGGCAGGATGTCTGTAATCTCAACTATAATGAAGAAAAACAAGGTCTTATAAATAGTATGTTTTTTATTAAAATGTTTATTAATTAAATATAGTTTCTAAGAATAAACCTCTTACTTAAATTATTAGCTTGTGTTCTAATCTCTAGGCATTTATTGTAGCAAAAATGGGCTAATTCTTAACAGTAGTTTACACACACACACACACACACACACACACATGCACTCTATCAATAACTTATTATGTGCAGATGAGCAATATGGTACTATTAAAGAAACCCATGGGAAAAGCCCTGCCAAGAATTCTAGGATAATATTAAAAACAAAGATGGAAAAACCAACCAAACAAAACTTGTTCCTGTAAAATTCAGTAAATATTTCATACAGAAGTTCAAGAAAAATAAATCAAGCTCATGTGTCTGTGTCTAAACAACATCCTTCCAAACTACATGGGCACCGGCTTTTCTGTGCCTTCATCAAACAGAATAATAAGGTTTCTATAAGAAAGTGTCTTTTTTCCTTGTTTCTCTAACTCTATCCCTGGACACACTGCTCATCTTTCAGTATATTACTTTTAGCTCTAAATGTAATTTTGCTTTAACATTAATCAGAATAAGTTACTTGTGGTCACACCATCCACTGCCATATGTCCATCTTTCTCTTCTCATATCCTCCTTTAACCTCTACCTTAGTTTTCCCCTCCCCCCCCCAAACTCCTGCCTTTCTGAATTTTAAGTGGTACCAAAGGTATTGCATAGTCTAACCTGTAATGCTCAAGAGTTAGACAGGTTGCCATCCCAAACTGTGTGTGTGTATTGTTTCATTGCAGAAAATGGTTTAAGGTTTATAAATACATGTAAAGAACAAAATTATTTAAGGAAATGAGTTTAGCGGTAAGGAAAAAAGTATGGTAGAAAAAATACAGGTTAGTGTAGGACAAGCCATAGGTCCTACACTTGATAGAGATGGGCTGTCAAATCAACTCCTGAGCAACCGAGCAGCCATCAGAAGATAAGAAAACAGCGGGCTAAATGATTCGGGTTTCCTGAGAGAAAACAACAAATCAGTTGCCTGGAAGAATCACAGGTGTTCTGAACACTGAGACCCAGGAGAAATTTCTCCAATGAATTTTCATAAAGGGGAGAATAGTGCGATATAATGAATCATGTCAACAACATCCCTACAGTAGAGAGAGTAATGAGTTTCACGGGGCTAAGCTGCACAGCTGAGTTACAGCAATTATTCAAGGAGCCAACCTCTAATAAAAAGTCATGTGTTAGCAAAATGCTGAATGCCTAAAAGTACCGTTCGTCTTCCCCAAGCTCAAGGAAGAAATAAATACCGGCCAAAGCAAACCCTCTGAGCACATTAAGAGTATTGAATCCTTTAATGAAAGGCTACTTTTAGGGACGCCTGGGAGGCTCGACGGTTTAGTGTCTGCCTTTGGCCCCGGGGTGTGATCCTGGAGACCTGGGATTGAGTCCCGCATTGGGCTCCCTGCATGGAGCCTGCTTCTCCCCTTGCCTGTGTCTCTGCCTCTCTCTCTCACGAACAAATAAAATCTTTATTTAAAAAAGAAAACCTACTTTTAGAGTAGAAGTCAACAGGACCTTTACTGAATTAAATCATCTTTAAAAAAAATTTTTTTTCACATTTTCCTTGTATAAAATTTGTATTAAACTTAAATATCTTTAAAAAAAACAAAACAAAACTCCTGGCCTAGGTCTGGCAGGCCAACATGCTAAAGTCAAGGGCCATAGGCAGGAAGTGTAATGTACGTATGATCCGTATATGTAAACTGTTTGTGTGTATCGTTTTTCCCAGTGCACAGTCCGCCCTCCAGCGCGGGCAGGCAGGTCTGTTTGGAGAAGCGGCTTACTAGCAGCCAAGATGGAGCCACCGACACAGCCTGGGAGGAGGCAGTTAGCGGTCGACGCTCCCAGCCGCGGGGGAACGGCCGTCCCGTGATCCTATTGGTTGTCGCCCTCCGCGCCCCGCCCCCGCCCGGCTCGGGGCGGGGCCGGCGGACCGCGGCTGCCGAGCGCCCTGCACCTCGGCCCCGTGCCGAGAACGGTCCTGAGCAGGTGGAGAAACGCCGGGACGCCCAGCAGGGCTACACCGACTCCCACAACACGCTGACGGCTGCTTTCCCACGACAGCCTAATTCTTCCCACGTCCCTCCTTTAAAGAGTCTCTGTCAAAACCAGCTTTAGGCCCCGGGCCCCCGCGCTGACGCGAACCTCCGTTTCACCCGCTCCCCTCAGGGCGCCTAACGCCCGAGCGGGACCACAGGGCTGCAGGCCCGGGGCGCGCGGGGGGGAAGGCGGCTTCCGAGCCACCGGCTCCCTCAGGACCGACGCGGCCGGCTGGGGTCTGCGTCGGGTCGCCCTTGGCTTTGCTGGGTGGAGAGGGCAGCGAAGCAGGGGGACAGCGGGCGCCCCGGCTCCGCGTCCACTAGCCCAAGAGGCGCAGGGGGCCGGCCTCCCGCCCCGGGGCCCTCCGGCCTCCCCAGCACTGGAGGAACCGTCCGCCGAGCCCGCCGCGCGAGGCGCCCCGAGGGGCCGCAGGCTGTACGGGGCCTCTTCGCCAGACGCGCCCCACCTTCTCCTTTCCGGCTACGCTCCCAAGAGCTTCCTCGTTGCCCCCTTGCCGGCGGCTCCTGTAGGAGCCCGCGCTCCCAGCGGGCCTTTATACCCCTGCGGACGTCAGGGCGTGCGTCACAGAGCCCCTCCCCCCGCGGAGGGCTCGGGCGGCCACGGCGGGGGCGGGGCCTCGGCGCCCCCAGCCAATGGGGGAGCCGGGCTGGACAAAGGCGGGAACTCCGTGGGCCGGACCGGCGCGCCCCCCGCCTTTTCTGGGAGAATAGAAACGGGCGACGGGACACCGGCGTTTCCAAACGGCCAGCAGTCGGCCCAGACGAGGAAGACCTCGCTTTTGCTCGCTCAGCGTAAAAATAAGAGCTACGGTAGAGAGGCTCATGGCAGTTCTTGCCGGCAGCGCCTCACCTCTTCACCCGACTCCCCCCCCCATGGGGTTACTCTGCAGTCATCTTTTCGAAGAATAACTTGTCACGGGATACACAGCACACGCGAGTGTAAGGAGGACGAAACATTTCGTGCAACATGGTACTTTTTTCCCCCTTTGGAAAGAGAATCTGGCACGAGCCCCGAAGCTTCCAGGGCCCGTTGGTAACCCGGGTCTTGCAAGACCTCGGGCACAGCGTCCCCGCAAGCCGCCGCGGCCGCAGCAGGTGCCCTTTCAGACCGGCTCTGCGCGCCTGCCCAGTTCAGCTCACGGGTCTGGGCTGGGCGTTCACCGTAACCCTATGACGAGCGCATTCCGAACAGGCTTCCCTGAAATCCATTTTCAAATATTTAAGAAGCAAGAACCACTGGAACTCAACCATCAAATAACATCTTCAGGGCACCTATCTGAGAAAAACATTTTTTTTAAAGCCCTCAGAAAACAGGCTTGCAGAGCTCTTAAAAGTTAAGACGCTCTCTCTCTCATGAATGAATAAAATCTTAAAAAAAAAGTTAAGACGCAATGTTGAAGCCCTGGTCTACATCTATGCTGCACAGAACTCTTTGTACGGATATTCATTCATCCATACCCTAATGACTGAGTGTCCCTTAGGTGGCAGACAGGCTCCCTCTTCTCATGAGGATTAGATTTTAAAAGGAGAAATGCTATTTTTTTTACTTTGAACGTGATGCTAGGTCTGCAGATTTTTTTTTTTTCCTTCATCACTACCCCCAGCCCTACTTTGGTAGATATAAGTGAAATGAAGCAGTCATGATTTCTGATAGTTTGGTTCATTATACATTTAACACTCAAAGAAACTGACCTACTAAAAACCCCAAGTATAAACCCCATTTATAGTGTCTTTGGGAATTAAAGACATTTATGCTTGTAGAGCAGAACCTTGACAGGCCATCTCGGACACACAGGTGTTAGGTGTTGTGCAGAACATCTGCAACTCAGGTCAAGCCCTCACTCCACATTTCTTCAATAACTGTTTTGTCCAACTTCCTCTGAAATGCAAACTGTTAGTGAAAACATTTAACCCAAAACTTTCAAACCACCATTTGCTGCTTTAATTTCTAGAACTCCCAATGATCTCATATAGTTTTACCTTCTTCCCTTTCAGTCCACTAGGGATCTAAAGGCAAAATGCAAATCTACTTTGTTCTCCATTGTTCCCTGCTCCCCATCCTTACTTTACAGAAGTTTAAGGTTTTTGGTGTGACCTCTGCAAAATTCAAATCTTATTTGGTCCATTTTCACCAGACTACATGCTTCTTTAAAACTCAGCTCAGGAGGGGCACCTGGGTAGCTCACTTGATTAAACTTCTGCCTTTGGTTCAGGTCATGATCCCAGCCTAGGGCTGAGTTAGCAGGTTCCCTGCTCTGTGGGGAGCCTGCTTCTGCCCTTCCCCCTGCTTTTGCTCTCTCTCAAATAAAAATCTTTAAAACAAAAACACTCAGCTCCAGAATCTCCTACTTTAGAAAGCCAATGGGTGAGAAGCATTTCCTCAGTAGCCCCATGATAATACACTGTATGAGCATAGCCTTGCTATAGAATTCTTTGTGTTGGACTCTTCTCTTAGATTTGTAAAATACTTAGCAAAAGATGATAACCTAGGGCAGCATTTCTCTAATTTAGACCACCTGCATTTAAATCATTTTTAGGAGCTTGTTAAAAATGCCCTCCTAAGCCGTATCTGGTACCTACTGAATCAGAATCTCAAAGGAGGGCTAATTTGTAAAACTAGAATTTGTGAACCCCTGGGCTGTGGTTGGAGAACGTGTAACCCAGAGCTCACCCAGTTAAAATACCCCAGGCAACGAGGAGCTACAACTTAGTCAGTCCCCTTACTAGTTTTCACAAAGCCAAGTACAATGTGCACTGGATGATTTACACTTTACAGAAGAAGGGACCAACTTCCCATTCTCCTCTCCCAACCCTCACCACCCGCCATCCTTTTCTTTCTGGATTTCCTTTTCCTAGCTTCTAAGTCTCCTCCCTCTACTATGTGTCTTCTTGGGATGATCTGAGCTTAACCATTTTTTTCCTACAAAATACACCACCAACAGCATTCTAAAAAGTGTACAAAATACCAAACAGTACATCATGACTATGAATGTGTATCTTCATAAGTACAGAGCCATATTTGTATACTTCCCACTATAATTTGCTTAAGGAAGCAATCAACTAGGAAAGTTATACAGCAAAGAAATACATGTGATTTTAAAAATCAGATATGTCCTTTTAGCTGGCAGAAATATAAAAGTGCAGATTCTATAAATAATTGACTTGTACAATATGCAACAATAAATTCCTAATTTTCAATGATCTCTGAAATACTTCTTCACTTGGCCAAGTACTTAGCTATCATGTGCTAAAATCCAAAGGCCCCTAACCTAACAACAACAAAAAATCTTAAATGTTTTCACCACATAGGTACATATATTACATTATTAGACCATGCCTCCAAAGTGTGTCAAATTATAAATGTGTTCGGAGTACATAAATATACATCAGAGATCTTTCTCCTCATAGGCAAAATCTAATACAAAAATACATTTGACACTCATAAATTAGAAGATCCATTTGAGAGCTTCCAAAATAGAACTGGGGAAGTAGGGCATGATGCCAACAAAGCACACATAGATGCAAATTGTTCTGGTTATATGATTATTTTCTTCATCCAAGAGGGGGAAAGAGCAATTTACACCAAGCTAAGTTTCCAGGCAAATCACAGTTCACAGGCTGGATAAATCAAGGCACGCAGGCCAGAAAAAAGGTCATGAATTACTCAACTCAAAAATGTACTCAGACTTCAGTCTGTCTAATGGTATCATATACCTGCACTGTGGTTTGTTATTTTAGAGACTTTAGAATCATCATCTACCCCATCTCCATACTCTACCACCTTGTTAACAGACATAAACCACAAGGGTTATCCTGCACCAAACATAGGAGACCATTTATAAACAAACCTCCTCTTTGACTATTGAAGTGGTGTGGTAAAGCTGTCTTCAGTTAAGTGAAGTGGACACAAACTTATTTGAAATCCTGAAGTCTCTCTAGAGATTACAAATAAATATTTAAAGTAGTTAATGTAGGAAAAACTTCTTTTAAATTTTAAAGTACAGGGCTTTATATAATCTTTGAATACTGAGTAATAGTTCAAACAATATTTGAACTGAAAATTCAAGTAAGTATGAGCTGAAGCAAGAGCTTCAGGATGCAGAATGCTCCACAATCATAACTGAGAAGTTTGCCTCGTATGATATAGCCAAAGAGGACAAAATGGTAAGAGCCATATTTAACAGATTGATGATGTTCTTCCCTTAAGCCTTGATGAGATTAGGGAGCCAATATTTTTTAATACCAAATTTTCTCTTCAGAAAGCATCTACTTAAAAAAAAAAAAAAAGAAAAGAAAAGAAAGCATCTACTTGGCTTCCAGATCTACTCATTCACTGAATGCAAGATAGCCATCTTTTCTCTCTGCCTAGTGTCAAAAATCCATGCAGGATTCACACCAGAAGGAAAGAATAAACACTTTGGAAGTGAGGAATCATGAATACAGTTTTAGTCAAAGTCAGTGAGGAATAATTCTTTCTTTCAAAGAAATTATTATTTCCTCAAAACCAGATTAAGTAGATTAGGGCTGTCAACATTCTAGCTGCTTCTGTGTTTTATTTTGAAAAGAAATATTAAAGTACTGACATCACATGAGATCATGCTTCAGCTAAAAGGATATGTAAATAAATGATACCCAGAGAGGACACTCTTTAGCTCAATATGAATTTTAAAAAGTCTAGTCTTAAGTCTGAGCCAAGATAGTCACACAATTATAGCAGAAATTCTTAAGTGGCTGAGGTATTTAGACTCTTCCAAACCACAGGTGTGAAGTACTGGACAAAGAGATAAAATAAATGACAATAAAAATTAGCAATGAAGGATTAAAAATTAACTTTGAACTCCCTTTATAGAATAACCTGAGCTAAAGAGAAAATGATTAAATCCTGGCAACAGCCCAGCAAATCCTTCACCAGCAAATATTGAGGCTTTTAAACCCTGTGTTCATTCAAGAATAACCTTTTCAAAGTAATTTGCTAAAAGATTTCCAAAAGTTGGTAATTAGACAATTTATCACAAAAAAAAAATCCTCTTAAAATGTAGGTATTATCTGTCTAGCCTATAGACTAGCCTTTCTAATAAACTAGCAAAATAGTTCTACCTTAGGTTGTGAAACTATTCTATTGGCTTCTATTTGGTTGGCTTTCATAGGGAGGGAAAAAAGGGGTTTGTTACTTCAAAACATTTTATGGACAATGTGAAGATAAGTATTTTTTTATGACACAACTTCAGCCAAAGAGTATTTGTGTTTTAAATAGGGAAAACAAAATTCTGGGTTATTAACTTTTTTAAACAAGAATATTCCATCTGTGATCAGGAGATCTGTGTTCTAGTTATCGCTCCACTGATAACAGGAAATAATCAACTAGGGTAAGTCAATTAGCCTTTTTGTGCCTGAGTTTCATTGTCTAGACAATGGGGATAAAATATCTGTGCTATGCTATTCACAAGTTAGAGGATAAAGTAAAACACTAGAAAGCACTTTTATTTTTTTTTTCAAAACACAATATAAACGCTGTGTCATAATACTGTTGATAATTCTCCAGGTACCTCCTAGTGTTATCCAGTCACATGTGTGCTTATGGGAGGCGTTCCTAGAATATCACAAGTTGAATATTTAGTTTGATTTTATTTTAAAAATAATAAATCACAAAACTAAAATGTTTGAACAAGGTCACTTAACCCTCTCCCCAGGTGGTTAGTTATAATTACTAGAATCGTCATTATTATTACTTCTTAGCTATATGTTTAAAAGAGGAGATCTTTAATATGTCAGCCTAACTGGGAAAATGTGCCCCTGGCACAGGTGGTTTTCAGAAGAAGAGCCAGTCTTCGGAAGAGCTGTGTCCTCTGCTTTTATTTAAAGTGCAGAACCTGGTGGGGAGGGTCAGAGCAGGAACCCTGTGTCTGTCACTGAGGAACCAGTTCCCTCAGAGAAGCCAGAGCAGCGTGGATGCGGACATGCAATCTGTTTTCAAAGTCGTAGCCAGAGAAATCCTCCTGTAAGACCAAAGAAAGATATTTATGGACTCTATTAGACAAGCTTTCTGAAATACTGCAGGATAAACTGCATGGTTTTGTGCTTCCCAAAGTAAAATCTCTAACACTCCTGCCAACGGCTTCCTATCCACTCGATTTCCTTCTTTCCCAAACCTCAAACTCTGGGTTCATTTTTAACACCCAGGGGAATGTCATTAATGCTTGTCTCTGGAAAATTTTCTTCATGGTATGCTTGAAATGGTAGTCTGAAACTCTGCTCAATCTAAGTTGCTATTAGAAATTTTTCGTTCGAGATTGTAGTTATGAAATCAAAAGGTATTTTCCCACTCAAGCAAGAAGTGTGTTTGTAAGGCAAGATGGGCAGTTTCATGAGTTTTTTAGAATACTGGTAAATTTCACTTAAAAATCAAGCAATCAGGGGGTGCTTGGGTGGCTCAGTCAGTTGGGCATCCGACTCTTGGTTTTGGCTCAGGTCATGGTCTCAGGGTCCTGAGCCTGAGCCCCGCGTCAGGGTCTGCATTCAGCAGGGAGTCTGCTTGAGATTCTTCCTCCTCTTCCTCTGCCCCTCCCTCCCCCAAGCATGCTCTCTCTCTCTCTCTCTCTCTCTCTCTGTCTCGCTCTCTCTAGGATAAATAAATCTTAAAAGAAAAACTCATGGATCACTGAATCAATTAGTTATTATTTTTCTTTCCAGAAATATCCATCAGAACAATCATCTCACAAAACTTCTTGAATTAAGACTTAAGTGGATACAACAGAGGGTAAGAAGCCCCTAGGAAGAGGCAGGTGCAGTATCTTTACCTTTGCTTGAAGAAGTAGAGTTCGGCCTCTTCCTACAGTCTATGAATATAAGAAAAACACATTATCTCTTAATATCTACATTTATACATACTCAAACAGAAAACATAAAAGGACAGGTTAACTGAAACAACCCCAGTAGACACAGAGGTGAGTCAACTGCTCATTCAAGTTGAATGACCCCATTTTTTTTTAATGATGCTCGTAAGTTCGCATCAAGGCACTGCTAAAGAACTGTGCATGATCCTCACTCTTCTGTAAGAGAGAACAACTTAAAAAGAGTCATAATTGCTTAAGATCTTACTGAACAACCTAAAATTGATGATCATTAAAAAGTTTACCCGACACCAGTAAGTTAGATCTCCTCTAAAAGGCATTACTGGTTGAAGGAATCAACTTCATTTTTCAAGAAACAGACCAGCCTTGTTATATCTTAAGTATATATGTTAAGGCTGCATTAAGAGTAAAAATTTCCTTAAAATAAAGAATATAGTGCTATGATTTTCTACCAAAATTCACAAGACTTGTCTTTTCTATTTTCGTAAAGTTAGAATTTCAAATAAAAAGACTTACCAATTAAAAGCCTATCTTTGACAAGATAGGCTACCTGTCTAAGGTTTAGGCTAGAATCATATTTCTGTTGATTTAGCTCAACTTTTAGAAAGTACATATATTTTATAGTAGAATTGAATTTACTAAAAATCATAATTTTACAAAGCTATTATTATGTAACTGAGCTTCTAAAAGAAAGTATCAAGCAAATATAGTTGGGTTTTTTTTTTTAACAAAACTGCAGTGTACTTAAATACACAATAGTAATTGTCAAATTTATGATATTCTAAAAGTTTTGAAGCAATCATCATATCTTCCTCATTTATTCTCACCATAATCTCAATTAACTTGGAAAGGCAGGTATTTTTTTATCCTGTCTTACATTTTTAGCAGGAAGGTATGTGGTTAACCAGTATCTTACACAAGGTAAATGGAGAACTGGAACCATAACGCAATCTCAGGTTCTTCTGAATAAGCTGCCCTATAGCATATCTCATACCATCCTAAAAAAGGCAGTGATTTCCCCCTCAAATGAGTTTTGGTCCAAAAAGCTACATTTATACTTCTAATTCCAGAAAAGAAATGACCTCATTCAACACATTAAGACAGAATTAGTAGCTTCTTGGATTCATTCTACATGAAATCAAGGAAAACAAAAACAAAAATAAAAACCCCACTACGTTTAATCAACTGACTTGAAATGAAGGATGATGCTTTGTGCCTTCTTACTTGTACATTTTTTTTGCTGAGGAACATCATTTAAGAAACTAGGTAAGATCTTACCTCTGGTTTGTCTAACAGAAGACAGCCAAGTTCATAGCAAGCATATGGCTGAACGTATAAGTTATTCTGACGACACAACTCATCTTTAACAGCTCGCTGGAAAAACTGAAAATAATACAAATATTATCAGGATTAACTTACTTCCTTACCTAAGGTTCATCCTATCTTTAGGAGGCAGAAGGGGGGAGTTATTTCTGTATTCTAGATCAGATTTTCTCTCTTTTTCTTTGCATCCTTATTTCTTCCCTTCCATCCTCATCCATACTTTGAAGTCCCCTACATGCTTGCCTCCAGGCTACGCTACCCATCAGTCAGCTCAATTTGTGTTACTTAGTTCTCCAGTCGACACACTAGCCTCTATTGATTGTATTGTCAAAAACATCTTTATCTGATCTCAAAGTCTGAACATACCATTTTAATATTTCAAACAGAAAGCCTGCAAGCCAAGAACCATCTCTTGACACACATTTTGCTTGCTGATACCTAAGAAAGTGATTTAAAATAGGCTATTTAGAGCTGTATAATAACTATTATGACCCTACACTGAAAAATTTAAAATTATAATACAAGTGCATCAACACTCTAGGATTTAAAAGTCAAAGGCCCCTACTACTGTACATAAACTCTTTCAACAAGTAATCAGAATAACACTAGGGTATACCTCAAAACATCCAACCACACAAAAGCTTCAGAAAAATCCCTCCCAAGTATATTTGAAAATAATGAATGTGTACCCAGAAGAGCCTACACTAACTTTCTAGACCTTACCTCCAGTGCTACATCAATAATCTGTAGTTACAGAGACTGGAAAAGTGAACACGTGGACACACCTATCATTTTTTTATTTCTCTAACTATGAAGTTTCATTCTATTCCTTTAAAACTGTCTGCATCCTCATTTCCTTCTCCTCCAAATGAGCCTGTCATCTTTGATGAGTAGCCAGTGCCAGAAAAGAAGCCTGTATGTAAAGAAGTATTCTAAAAATCTGAAGTTACATTAAAAACTACCATTAACCATCATCTTCTGGCATCTGAGAAGATGACCTGTATCAGCATAGGGGCCAGAGCTCACACTGCAAAGGGAGAGGTTTAGTTCTGTTCAACGCATTTTTCATTTTTCTTATTCCTAAGCACACATACAGGTCTTCACAGTTCGTTTTCCTTAGCTGAAACAACAGCAGTGAACGGTTTACCTGAACAGCATCTTCTGAGTTTCCTAGACATTTGTGTATGGCACCAAGAAGCAAATACTTTAATCCAACAACAGATGAATCATCCACTTCGTGGCAAGCTTAAAGAGAAGTGAAAAGAGCAGAAAGCATACACATTCACTTAATTTCTTAAGTATCATCAAGAGTTCAGTATTTCATTGTTTAGTGACCTATTCACCATTCAAGATCCTGCCCCCTGACACTCAGAAGGTTCCTTTTTCTGATCCAGTATTCTTACTCATCCCTATTCAAAGAAAGGCAAAGATATCAAATGTCATAGCAACAAGAAGACTCAAAATTACATCATATTGTTACTAAGAACAAGACACCAATCTGAAAGGCTACAGATCGTATGATTTCAACTATAGGACACTCTGGTCAAGACAAAACTATTGAGGCTATAAAAGATCAGTGGTTGCCAGAGGCCAGGGGGCGGGAGGAACAGATGGAAGACAGAAGACTTTTAGGGCAAACTATTCCATATGATACTGCCCCTAAGAGTGGATATAGGTCACTACATATTTGTCAAATCACACAGAATGTACAAAACAAAGAGTGAATGCTAATGTACAACTAAATCCTAGCGGTGTGTCAGTGTTGGTTCTCTAGCTGTAACAAACGTTATCAATCAGGTGGGGGATGCTGATGGCCAGGGAGGCTGTGTGTACCCGGTAGTGAAGGGTGTTGCATGTGGAAACTCTCTGTACTTTGTGCTCAGTTTTGCTATGAACCTAAAAGTACTCTAAAAAGTACTTCAAAGAATTCTATACAACTGTCTTAAGCCATACGGTGGGCACCTTCATATGTTTGTACTGATGCACTGCACTGGTCACTGAGGAGAGACCAGACATGATCCCTCCACTTCAAGAAGCTTGCCATCTCCTGTGCAGAATGGACACACATGTAGGAGGAAGGTTACAGAAGTTTTCCAAGGAAATGAAAAAGGGAAATTGGAAACATAGTGGAGCTAACAGAAGAGGAAAGGAAGTAACTGTTTCTATGGACCAGTAGAGATATTGAGATTTGGGAAGACTTAATAAGTATATATATATACATATATATATATATATATATATATATGTATATATATATATACTTATAAATGTGTATATATATACACACACACATAAATTTGTGTGTATGCATATATATTTATATACACATAAATGTTCAAAGTTCCAAAACAAGTAATTGAAAGAGTTTGGCAAGTAGCAAAAAGGTAAATGTTAACAATAGAGTCTGAACCTATAAAAGCAGAAGTTGCCTCAAAAAGCTAGGCTGAGAATACCTCCACATAAAAAGACCCCAGGCGGTGCCTGGATACTGCAGTGGGTTACATATCTGACTCTTGGTTTCATCTGTGGTCATGGTCTCAGACTCCATGCTCAACATAGAATCTACTTAAGATTCTCTTTTCCCTCTGCCCTTCCCCCTAAAATAAATATGTAAATCTTAAAAAAAAAAAGATTTTAAGGAAACAGTGTCAAGGAAAGTGGAACACTCATGCATGTACTCATTCGTTCAATATAAACTGAAAATCCACGTGCTAGGCACTTCTAGGTGCTTGCTTGGAATACAGCAGTGACAAAATAGATGATACAAAGGACAAATCAGTAAAATAAAGAAGTGTTAGTGCTAAGGCAAAAAATAAAGTCAGGATGGGGGATGGAGGTATGCATGTATGTCAGAAAGGTACGGTTTAAGCCTCAATGAAAAGATGGTATTTGAGTAAAGACCTGAAGGAAATGAGTGAAGGAGCCATGTGGATGTTTAGCAGAGCATTTGCAGGCAGAAAGAAGAGAAAGTGCAAAGGCACTGGGGCCAGCATGTACCTAGTGTGTTCAAGAACAGTAATGAGTGTGGCTGGAGCCTGGTGAGCAAGGGGGAAGAGCAGTGAGAGGCAATGGGGTAGGAGCAGGTGGTGGACAGATCACAGAACATTATAGCCCCCTGAATGGATTTGGACATTTACTTTAAACAAGATGAAACAACAGGGTTCTAAGCTGCAAAATGACATGCAACAGTTTAATAGGATCACTCTGGGCACTGTGCTGAGGATATATAGAAACATCTTTAAAATACAGAGGAAGGACACCAGGGTGCTCAGTTGGTTGAGCATCTACCTTTGGTTCAGGTCATGATCTCATGGTTCTGGGATCAAGCCCCATGTTGGGCTCCCTATTCAGCAAGGAGCTTGCTTCTCCTTCTCTGTCTGCCCCTCCTTCTGTTTGTGTTCTCTCTAAATAAATAAATAAATAAACAAAATGCAGAGGAAGAATGCGGTGCATAGGGGAGGATGGATGGAGGAAGGGCTATGAATAAAAGCATAAGACAAGGATGTGAAAATCCAACTCATGAAGGGAATCTGCTCATGAAGGGAGCTGCAGATGGGGACTCTGAGAAGCTGAATGCACAAAGCTGGATGGGCATTAAATTAACCATCCACTAACAGTTTTTTCTAGAACTTAACTGTTTCTCTATAAAGATCTCTGCACTTTATACAGCTGAAGAGATTTGGATTATTGCTGCTTAACACTGGGGAATGATAGAAACTAATCAATCTCAAAACTGCACTAATATTTAACAAAGATATTAAAGAATTATATCATGTTTACTCAAGAGCCTCCCTTTCCCTATGACCACATCTTTGCTCTTTATTTCGATACCTGGAAAGGGGTTCCAAGAATATGTAGTCACATTAGGTGATAATCGTTCTTGTGGCTGCAGATTATTGCCTATTTGATATTTGCATTTGTGTCTGAATTATCTCTACAGGATCTTGCAATTGTGCATTACAAAGAATACTTAAAATTCTGTATTGTTCCTTTGAGTTAGATATTGGTAGATACTCCATGCTTGTATCAACAACTAGGGATAGGTTTAAAATTATGCATATCCTTTTGAAATGGACATAGCAGAACTTGTGTATCCAAGAAAATTCTGTTTTCTTTCAAGCAATGCCCTTTAGAAGGGTTACATACTCCAATTACAGGGCCTTTGCACACAGCTTCCTTTGGAGATGTATTCCTTTGATCTCTAGAATATCAACATTGACAAAAGTTTTTACCTTTGCAGGGAGACCCCTTTTGGGGGAGGGGAATAAGCAAAAGGTGCCTACAAGGAAGTCTGATGATAAAAGTATGTGATACAATGGATAATATTCTTTATTTGATCAAAAAGTGTGATTGTGGAGAAATCTGATGAATTTTCTTCAATGACTAACAAACCAGTTTTAAGTCCAAATATTAATATTAAACCCCTTTTGAAAAAGGGCAGCATATATGTGAATAAGAGTACATTTCTATAAAATCATTTTTTGGATGTATGTGTTTTTAACATAAGAGTCTCATGCTGCAATCGTACTTCTAGCTATATGACATAAATCTCATCATGCTCCTAAAGATGAAGCTGTAGGAGAGGATAAAGCTCTGTCACTCAATGTGCTTCTCTCAGACCAGTAACGGCGACACCTGTTCTGATTGGAGCTGGGCATGTCATGTAACTGTTCTGAGTTTTAGTTTCCTCATTTATAAAATGGCTATGACAATATTGTAGCCTTTCCTACTTACCTAGAAAGCAGTATAGACCAAACTAAACAGTATGCCATATTTGATGGCATCAAATGTCTGCTATTAAGCCTTTTTAAAAATGCTACAATATTTCATTAATAACCAATAAAGCTTTATTGTACTTGAAGATTTAGTTTATTCTTTCTGTGAATTTTTCCTACAGCTTTAAGAAAAATGACTTTATGAAGACTATATTTATCATAACGTATGGTTCTATGCTTCTCTCTCTCTCTCTCTCTCTCTCTCAAGATTTTACTTATTTATTTGAGAGAGAGCAAGTGAGCATGATTGGGGGGAGGGTCAGAGGGAGAAGCAGACTCCTCGCCAAGCAGGGAGTCCGACACGGGGCTCCTGGGCTCCATCCCAGGACTCTGAGATCATGTCCTGAGACATGCATAACCAACTGAGCCATCCAGGTGCCCTGGTCCTATGTTATGTTTTGTTTTAATACATGAATCAAAAAATCTAGGCTTCTAGTTATACTCCTAGGTATTTACTCCAGTGAAATATTGTATACTTATGTTTGTAGCAGCTCTACTCATGATAGCTAAAAAACCAGAAACAAATCAAATGTCCATTAATAGGAGAAAGAATAAATAGAGTGGTGCAGATATAGCCAGATGCTGGAGTGCCACTCAGCGAGTGGAAAGAATGAACAGTGATATAGGCTATACCACAGATCACTCCCACAGATCCTATGCCAAAAAAAGGAAGCCAAGCAATAAAAATTACACATGGTCTGAACTTATATGAAGTTCAAGGACAGGCAAAAGTAATCTGTGGGAGAGAGAAGTCAGAACAGTGGTTGCCTTGGGGTGGGGACTGACCAACAAGGTGCACAAGGGAAATTACAAGGGTGCTGGAAATGTTCCGGAGCTTCACCGTGGTGGTTGGTGTACGCCAGCATGTATA
Organism: Vulpes vulpes; assembly: GCF_048418805.1. Lineage (NCBI taxonomy): Eukaryota > Metazoa > Chordata > Mammalia > Carnivora > Canidae > Vulpes > Vulpes vulpes. The sequence continues at coordinate 96,086,889 of NC_132792.1, read as the reverse complement.
TATTTGCCAAAACCCAGTGAACCATATACTGAATATCTGTGCATTTTAATACATGTGAATCAAACCTATATGCAACAAAGGGCTTTTGTTAGGAACAAAATGTATGCTTTCAGCAACCCCCAGGGCTATACAGTCAGTGATGCTTACGGCATTGCGTGCCTCACCACACACCACTAACAATGTGGACATGTTCATACATTCTGGTGCTGCCTACGCCTATCACCTAAGTAACGTTCTTCATCACTACACCGTCCATCCAAGAACAACAGATCTGAATCAGCGAACATCCATGAGCAACCGAAGGAACCAGCTGATGTGTATAGTTTTATTTTTACCTTGACTCATCCTCTGCAGGTTGGGGAAGGAACAGTTGGGAAGGGCTTTCCACAGGTACAGCACTTCGATGGAGGCCAGCACACAGAGTGCTCTGGTTGGAGCTTGTTTCCGAAACCTCTCTGCCTGCAAGTGGGTAGAAGAAGCAGGCTAAGTTTGGGCAAACAAATTCAAATAAAAACATATCCTTGGGAGACAGTAAAAAATGTATGAATCCTGTTTGACATGAACAACCTCCCTTCAACAAAGCTAGAAATAAGAACTTAGCTCTAAAAAAATTTTGCTTTCTAACTTTTCATGTATTGGGAGATATGCCTTTCATTCATTATTCAACTCCATCTACAATCAAGATCTGGGGTGCATTCAGACAACTTGGGATCAAACTGGATTCATTTCAGTTTAATCAAAAGAACTTATAAAAGTTGGGTGACAAGTAATAAGGAATGGGTTCATAGGGAAGATGTAATACTAGATGCTTCTTAGTTATGGTTTTACTGACTTTTTAATTTTCTATTCAGTGGTCTCAGTGGCATTCCACATTACCATCTAGTTTATACTCATACCAAGTCATCAATTGTTCACTTGTTAAAAACAAACTAAAATCATGGAAAATTCAGGATATGACAAGTTGTCATGTGATCCACAGTAATTCGGCTTTTATTTTTAAAAGTGTAGAATAAATCAGGGACTTTGTCCCTACAGTCCTGGGCCTTTCTACTGGTAAATCTGATACATACTTTTGTTGTTGATTAAGTCAAAATGTGGTGTGTTCACTAGATTGAGAACCAATAGTTCATATATCTCTTGCCTAGATTCTGACAATTTCTATTCTTCTGAAATCCTCTCTCTTTAGAAAAATGCTTTTCCTCTCTGGATAGGCTCATTAGCTCTGCATGGTCTATCATGTGTCCACCCACTCAAACAAGTAACAACTGCTTTAATCATGTGCAGCAAAATAAGCACTTTATACTCAAAGGAGAATTATGACCATGGGAGTAAATTTCCTCCATAGTGGCAAAGTGCATGCTGCATGGCAAGTCAGTTGCCAGCTTTGATGAGGATTTCCTAAAACCTGTCCGAGGTGGCATCAGTTACAAATTCCCATCATAAATAACACACCAGATAAATTGGCTCCAACATACCTTTTTCACTGAGAATTGTTCAATCTGATTGTTTTTCCTTTTGAAGAGTTTCTGAACTTCTTTGAAGACTATCTGGGCCCCGTCCACATCACCAGTGGCTCCCTGACAAACTGTAAGAAACCACTGTTGTACTCCTTAAGCATCAGGGGAAAAATATGGTTGATGGTACTTGGAAAATGTTACCAAAGAAAAAATGGGAGCACATGTTTCTAAAGATTGTTACACAAAGGCCTGCACCATCCTGTTGATTGTTATGCCACAAATTCAACAACTATTTCCCAGCAAACTGGGTTCCTGGAGCTTTGTGGGGACATATAGGAAAACCACGGTCCTAGTCCTCATGTTGGGCAATAGTCTTAGATGTGACAAAAGTCCCAGCTATTATCATAGTGTATAGTCTAGCAGGAGCCCACATGCTCAGAAAGTGGACTCAAAAGGAATCTAAGAAAGAACAGCAAGGAACCAAGAAGATCATGAAGTTTCATGATGGGTGGAGGATATCCCTGTGCCTGGAAAGAAAGTCATGAAATTAGTCTTACACATGTTCATTGGCCACCTACCACCTACAACTCACCAGCAAGAATGTGAAGAAGAAACACATGTTTAAACCTGAAATGTCCATTTCAGCTGGAGAAATAAGATATACACATAATCCCATAGCTACAGTGTATATGATGATAAGAGCCTCAAGGGTAGGAAAACCAAAGTGCTTTTGGAAAAGCCCAGGAAAAGAAGAGATTTCTCTTTAGAGTGATCAGAAAAATCTTAAGGATCTAGGAGTAAGGCTGAGCCCTGGAGGATGATAAGATTTTCATAGTCTGCACACAATCTGGTGATGATGGTTGTATAACAATGTGCATGGATGTAATGCCACTGAACTGAAGGCTTAGTACAGTTAAGGTGGTAGATTTTATGTTACATACATTCTACTACAACTGAACAGTACAAGAAACTAAGCCCCTGGTGGCAGTGTTTCTGATCTCCGAGTGCCCCTCCCATCTCTGCCTGTCAACATGTACCTTTAGGGCCAATTCGAATGGCAGCTCTTGCAAAATGGCTGATAGCACAACAGAAGCGAGCCATCCCTTTCTCATGAACTCTTTCTGGTGGAGCTCTTGACATCCTACCATCTGCACAAAACCCCCTTAGCAAAGGCAGAGACTAAGCTTTCATGCTCTATCAGCTCCTACAGCATGTTATGATCCTGGGATTTCCAGTATTTGGAGAATAAATGCTCCTCTACATAGCTGCACTGTACATTTGTTTGTGTTCTATGCTCAACAAAGATTAAAAAAGAAACAGCTGCCCACAACTGACTGTGTGAGTCCATAACACATTAACAACCAATTGCTGGGTTGTCATGAAGACCTCTGCTTTTCAGTTCACCCACTCCTCAATGTGCTGGGCACACGGAGGCCACTCAGTAAATAGCTGCCACTGTCATCTGAGAGGCATGTGAGTTCTATACAACAACTCTTAAGGTGTGAAACACAGTAGCCTGACCAGCATCCTGAGAATAATCCACTCAAACATCAGCTACAGAGCCTTACAAAAACGGGTGCCCTGCGGGGATTACAGTAAAGAGTGTGGGTATAAAGGGATTTCATACTGATTCCTAATGGACGGCAATTTTTGAACATCCAGGACATGCAACTGTTAATTCTCTCATTTTTAAATAGATCACTTAAGGGGTTGGAATGACAGGAAATATTTCACTAAATCCAAATAGAGAAATAAGGAGATACTTAAAACTTTAAATTATGTTTGGATTAGTCTTGAACTTTAAGTAAAAGAATCACTTATATGGCTGGACAAGGAGAGGTCACCATTAGAGGCAGAAAACGTACAGCCAGCCACTGGGTACATAATGATGGCAAGTAAGATACCTCGGGGCACAGACAACCCTTTCGTCCACCAGGTGGCAGTACATCTTCATCTTCTGATGAGAGGACAAAAAGCCAACCGCTCATTCATATTGGCAATTACAGGTGTTCCTGCCAAATGATGTTCAAATACCTCATGCTCTGCAAAACCACACTGTAAATCTAACAAGGTTAATAGGTAAAACAAGTTTGGAGCTGACTACTCAAAATCTAGGCAGCTTTGTTACCAGGGCACTAACAATCCAAACAGAAATATTAACACAATTTCAGAGACATGTTAAATTCCCTAAAAATTGTTTAAATTCTCAAAGACTAAAAACCATATTGTAGAAAGCAAAGGAATAGGATAAGCTGAGGCTGCTTAGGGCAAAATGCACAGAAAGCTTCACAATTATAATAAAGCATTTTCAGGACAGAGCATGTGACCCAACAGCCCAGATGGGGAGCTGGTGTGCAGGACTGCAGTGTTCAGCTGGGTCCGAGAACGCTGTATTACTCAGTTGTACAAAACATTAACATCCTGGGGGGAAGTGAGCAAGGAGAACACCACGTCCTCCTGCCATCGTCCTCCCATTGGCCAACGTGTGTGGGAGACAGAACTCAGGGTACAAATGGGCTACTCACCAGCAGTTAAATAGGCATAATAGCACTGGGACCACCTGGACTCGTTTTTTAGCCTCTCAAAGGAATCAAACGCATCCTTGAAATTCAGCTCTATCATGCTGCACCAACCTATGAAAAAGATATTTTTAGTATGGGACCCTAAGGTAGTGATTTACACCCCACCTTTAAGCTGGGAATCTAATACTGATTCTTTGAGTACTGCACGTACACTACCTGAAAAACCTAAAGATGGTCTTCTGTCTCATAAGTATTTTCAGTGTGATATTCTGAATATGACAAGGCACTTCTGATTTCACAACTCATTAAGCAGTACAGAAGCAGTAGAGTGGGGGACACCCCGGGGGGGCAGTTGGTTGAGTGACTGACTCTTGGTTTCAGCTCAGGTCATGAATGATCTCAGGGTTATGAGATTCAGCCCTGCACTAGGCTTTGCTTAAGACTCAGTCTCCCTCTTCCTCTGCCCCTCCTCCTCCCAAATCTTAACAAAAAAACAAAAAACAAAAAACAAAACAAAACAAAAAAAACCCCAGCAGTATTGTGAAACATAAAGATTCCTATGAAAATAATCTGCCTCCTACACTCCAATTTGGGTTGTAAGATTAATCTAAGTGCAGCAGAACTTCTCCAAGAGCAGGCACAGACACAGAAAAAGCAGCAAAATATCATTAGACTGCATATAGTGACTACCTCAAAAAGTCTTCAACCACTCACGGAGCTCCTTAATGATTACTATTAATTCTCAAACCCTGTGAGAAGTGGAGACAAGCCAGTAAGAAACTAAGTACTAGCCTGCCTTTCCTCTGCAGGTTGACAGCAGAGCTCAGAAACATCTTTCCTGGATCAAAACACCATGAGACAGGCCTTCGGTAAAGAGTGGCAGCCACGAGAATGTGAGGAATTCTATCTTAGATTTTAGAAATTTACCTTCCATTGCCTAAGCCCTTCCATGTGTCAAGCCCTATGCCAGGCACATGATATGATTCTAATTCTACTAGGGGCTTCCTAGGGTGGTGATGGCATAATTTTACCAAGGAGAAAATCTAAGGCCTGTAGAGATTGGTGACTTGCTCAAGGCCATAGAGCTACTGAGAGGAAAAAGCCCAGGAGTGAAGGCCACTGCTCTCTCCTGTCCACAATATCACTCCATAATAGATTCTGATATCTGGTGTATTGTGAAGTATTTGTATCACCTTGGAACTGCCTTTGAAGTACAGGGATGAGAGGGATCCACACTACTAGAAAATCCAATGTCAAATTCTATGAGATAAGATATGAAGTTGACATAGTTTATAGTAAAGATTGGGGCTAATTGTGTCCATCTTATGAAGAGTTAAATGTGAAGTAGAGGTGGAGGGGACACAGAAAGTGCAGAAGCCTGAGTTATGACTGTTCTTTCTTGGATTGACCTTCCTAAGCCTTATAAGCTTTAGGTTTTGATCATTTCCAAGCCTCCTTCAGGTGTAACCCTCCATCCTGCCACAGACCTTGAAATGGTGCGCCGAAAGAGGCCATCATCATCACTTTGCAATAAAGGCAGGTATCAAATGGTCATGTCACACAACTTAAAACTAAGATATTGTATGTCAATTATACTCAATAAAAGTGGAAGGAAAAAAAAGGCAACAATATCTTAAGAACAAAAAAGGCCACCAAATCTAGGTGTTAATTCGAGTTCTTTGAAATATATTCCATCCTACAGTATAGCTGTTACCCAGAGCTCCACCAGGGTTGATGACATAAAAATCTATTTTCCATTGGATTCTACTTCAGCTCTTCTCTCTAAACCATAACAGGTGCTTAAAACACAATATTATTTTACCGGGAAGTTCCCAATCTTTAAGCTTGTACTTAAAAAAAAAAAAACTAAAAGTATTCAAGAAGAGGGACGCCTGAGTGGCTCAGTGGTTGAGCATCTGCCTTCAGCTCAGGGCATAATCCTGGTCTGAGGATCGAGTCCCACATCAGGCTCTCTACAAGGAGCCTGCTTCTCCCTCTGCCTATGTCTCTGCCTCTCTCTGTCTCTCATGAATAAATAAATAAAACCCTGACACAAAATTATGACGACAGCAGATAAACAAGTGGCAAGCATCACAGGGTCTTGACCTGACAGGTGGCAAATGCCTCCTAAGCATTCCCCATTTCTTCTTCCCTTCTCTGCAGAGGACCTTGGAGTTCCAATTTTCCCACTGATTGCATCCCTACCTCATCATTTCTCCATTCTCTGGTTCCTCTATTCCCTTTCTAGGTTCTGTGTGACGTAACCTTGTCATACTGGGCTGAAACCCTAACAGCATGAACCCCTTATTATATTGTATCATTACTGTTTCAAACCCAACTGTGTGTTGATTCTCCTCAGCATGATAGAGCAACTGCTATATAAAAATATTGTGGAATTGCTAAAATAACAGGATGGGAGAATTCTAGTGCAGTCAGCAAAAAATTCATAGTAACAATTTTGGGACAGGAAGGAGAAAGCTGTAAGCAAATATGTATTTCCATGGCTGCTTATAAACTTATCTGCAGGAGGGGAGAAGCATAAGGAAGGAGCTGACACATGTGGAGGGCCTTCTGTGTGCTGGGCATCCCACCTGGTGCTCATTCCTACTTCATCTGAACCTCACCACAGCTAGGACAGGCACTTCTCAACACTCATGGCAACCATGAGGCTTACGTAACTTTTCCCAGGCCTCTGAGCTAGTTAGTGGAAGGGCTGGGACTGAGCCCACATGCCCAACTCTCTCCCAGGCCATATTTCTCTTCCCAGGTAAACACCGGAATGGGAAGGAAGGGAAGGAAAGCATAGTTTTGGATTCTAATGTGCAGTCAAATAAAGTAGTTACAAATGAGTTTTATCTGGGACACCTGGGTGGCTCAGTGGTTGAGCATCTGCTTTTGGCTCAGGGCATGATCCTGGTCCAGGAATCGAGTCCCACGTCAGGCTCCTCACAGGGAGCCTCTGCCTATGTCTCTGCCTCTCTCTGTGTGTCTCTATGAATAAATAAAAATCTTTTAAAAAAATGAGTTTTAGTCAACTCCTTTAACATGACCTATTATCCTAAAATCAAAATGTTGTAAGGAATGAATAAATTCTAAAGCAATAGTGACAAACACTGAGATAAGCATCATTGCTTGTCCTAACAGTCTTATTATCACAAAAGGCAGCAAGCATTTTACAAAAATCCAAAGTGAATAGCATTAATAATACAGACGTGCACAAGAATGCATTAAGACTCACAACAGGAAGCTGGACATCCAGCTGGACATAAGTTGAATGCATTAATGCCATTTCATTACAAGAAGCTAGACACACATTTCATATTTACCAATTTCATACAGACAGACATGTTGGATTTCTCTCTGATCTATCGCAAGTTCCAAAGCCGTATGGAAAGAAGTCAAGGCACTGTTGATTTGACACTAAAGAAAAAATGAAAATAGAGTTACTGGCTAAAATCTGTCATTAACATTACCATCATCCTAATTCCAAAGCCTCTTCTTCCTTAACAGTTATTTAAACAGATTAAACAGCACAGAAGAGTATGATATCAAAATTTCTGGAACATTCCAATTCACCTCAGTTGTGAGATGAACCGCAGCACAGAGCACTTCTTTTGCTCTGGTAGGAAATTCCTCCAGTGAGGGCTTAGTTCCCATTCACCTCCTAGAGCACACTCTTCAGACTTGTGCCACAGGACTTTGCTCAACTGTAACCGTAATTGCAAATCCAGCCCCTTGTTACCAAATAGGTTCTACACGGACAGGGACTATAATTCACCCTCTGGTGTATACAACAGGCGTACCTCGGAGATAACCACAGCTTCAGTTCCACACAACAATAAGTGAATATTGCAATAAAGCAAGTCAGAGGAATTTTCTGGTTTTCCAGTGCATACAAAAGTTATGCTTATACTATCCTATAGTCTATTAAGTGTGCAATAGCATTGTGTCTAAAAAACAGTGTACATACCTTAATTTAAAAAAAAACTTTATTGTTCAAGAATGCTAACCATCTGAGCTTTCAGCAAGTTGTTATCACAGATCACCACTAATATAACAATAATGAAAAAGTCTGAAATACTGTAAGGATTACCAAAATGGGACTCAGAGACATGAAGTGAGCAAATGCTGTTGGAAAAAAGCTGCCAACAGACTTTTATTTAATACAGGGTTGCCACAAACCTTCAATTTGTAAAAAAAATCCAATGTCTATAAAGTGCAATAAAGTGAAGTACAATGAACTGAGGTGTGTCTGGACCTGCCCCAGGCCAGAAAGACCCTGGTCAGTGCTGAGTGACTGTGTGAAGCCTCTTTTAGGCTGCCCTCAGCATGCTCTCTGCTCTGTGACCCACTCTCTCTCTGTCCTACAGTAGGATTCCATATCCAAAATGCTTTGTCTGGTTGCTCCTGGTCATCACATCTCCTCTACTAACCCTCACATCTGACTTTTGCATTCATCTTGCACTGTCCAGATCCCAACAGACTCTCCAATGACTGTTCTTACTTCTGACTAAATACATTTAATGTTTCTTTCCACCAAAGACCCCTTTCAAAGTCTGCCAACTTCATGCCAGAGCACCTAAAAAGCATCAAATTCAATCCTAAATACAGCAATGATAGGTGTTAATAAATATAAGTCCTAAATGCCCTAAAAATGAGATATACCCTGCTCTCCATGATTCATGTCCAGGGCTGTGCCCTGTCCCCACAGCTGGCACTCAGCTCCCTCTGCTCCACCCAGCCCTCCCTGGGCTTCCCTATGTGCTCTCTCTCTTGCTCCCTGGCCATCTCCTTGCCAGTGCCCTTTCTGCCTCTTCTCGCCCACATGGCCAGGCAGGGTTGAAAGCAACATAGAAGAAAGGCTACCACATTCCTTGGCTCCTTCAGTGATGCATGGTCACTGTGGGAGGCCTCTTGGATGCCACACGCCACACTGATGAGTCAGGGAGAGCCTTAGGACAGCCTGTGATTCCAAAGCACCATAAGCCAAACAACTCATTAACCAAGGCCCTGGGTGGATCAATAACTCTGTTCATGCTCCATCGTGATGTTTCATTTTGCCAGAATGGTTCGGACTGTTGTGTTGAATCCCTTATCACCATCCACAAAGGCTAAGGACACACATCTCCACATCAGTGATTCCTGTTCTCAAGGAGGTTAACATCTAGGTAGAGGGAATGTGAGAACAGGAGCCAACCCTGTCAGACATTCACACTGGGCTATAAGTACACTGCCACCAAGGTCCCAAAGAGGTGAAAAAAAATTTTTTTAATGCAAAAATCAATCTTGTATGCTATGTACGTGTGTGCACACGTGCCCACAAGCATGTTGCAGAGTAAGTTAGGTAGCACTGTCTTTCTAGATCAGCAGTTCTTTCCCTGCAGCATACATGCACTCATCTTAGCGTATTTGCATGAAACCATAGTGCTAGGGGTTCTTCTTTGCATGCATCTCCAAGGTCTAATTTCCTGACGCTCAATGATCACACACAGATATTTCTGGATGAGCCATCGTCCGCAAGCTGTGTCCAGCTGCGGGTACACCGCATGACAATGCAATGCCACACTGCCCTGCAAATGACCAAAAACTACTTGTGAATGTTAATTAGTGGGCAACTACTAAGTGCCTGAGGTAGTATTGGCTTGAACTACAAAGACAAATCAGAACAGAATTTTAAAAGGAAGTTTAGGAAAGAAAAAAAAAAAAAGGCAAGCAATTCAATCAACATTGTTTCTCTTTGCCCTTTCAAAAAGAATCTGAGGCTGGCATGTATCAGTTTCATTTTCAAATGGAGAAACCAAAATTCAAAGAGGTGAAGTGGTTTGGTCAAGGTCAACAAGCTAGCAATAGGGTAGTATTCACTCTGCTTTGATTGCCTCTAGAATATGCTTTTTTCAGGAAGAGCATATACAGGTATGATTACACTACGGGCTTTGAGATGGGGAGAGTATCCTGGATTATCTGGGTGGGCCCTCAATGCAATCACAAGTGTCCTGATAAGAGGCAGGCAGAGAGAGTGAGAGCTGACACACACAGAGGAGGCAGTGTGATCACAGAGTCACAGACTGGAGATGCAGCCTCAAGCCCAGGAGCCACTAGAGCCCACAAAAGGCAGGAAATGGACTGTCCTCCCAGCCTCCAAAGCCTCCACCCCCAATCACTTTGATTTCAGCCAGTGAAATAGATTCTGGAATTGTGACCTCCAGAGCTGTATGAGATTAATCATGTCTGCTGTTTTAAGCCACTAAGTCTACGATGATTTATTTCATGGCCTTAGGAAGTGAATACAGGGGATTAGTTTCAAAATTAAAACTGTGAAGAAAGTACCACTGCCCTGATGGAACTAGAAGGGATGGAGATCATTATGGAGCCTAACAATATTATCCCAAGAGTAATAAGCATAACTACAAAGTTAATTCCAGTTCTAGCCTGATTACTCATTAAAGAATTCCAATGACTAGCCATTAAAACAGTGAAAATAGATTTCCCCTTTGTTTTCACCAAAATAATTTTTTACTTAATTATTATTTTTTTAGAGAATGCATGTGCATGAAGAGGGTGAGCAGGAGTGAGGTGGGGAGGGACAGAGGGAGAGGGAGAGAGAATCAAGCAGGCTCTATGCCCAGCACTAGTGCAACTCAGGGCTGGATCTCACAACCCTGAGATCATGACCTGAGCTGAAATCAAGAGTCAGACGCTTAAACCAATGAGCCACCCAGGTGCCCCTTCATCAAGGTAATTTAAAATAAAAATGATCTAGTAGGAATTTTTATGCTATAAATTATAATATCCACAACATAACAGAGAAGGAAGAATTGTCCTCAATTTGATACCTGATTCACAGTTTAAGTTTTGGAGGAACTACATATATGCTGAGCTGAAGAGAATACAGGAAACGGGCTAGTATGAAACAGCCAGGGATCCAAAAATTGGAGGTCAAGTATCATCAAAGCCTTTGCCTGGAGAATTATTGCACAGACACTCTGTATCACAGAAACTACCTGAGGTCTCAGGTTCCTCACTGGTAAAATGAGGAAATAATGTCGGCAAGCATTATCTGCTTCCAGAGGAAGCCATGGGAAACACAAGCACAATTCTTGGCCAAATTAAGTGGAGCATATTTGTTGCCAAATTAAAATCAGCACAGTGTATAGCTACTGCTTCATTACTACAGAGATACAGTGTGTTTTTTCAGTCATTCAGGACACCTTTCTTGATAGCTGTATTCCTCTGTGCTTTAGTTGGGGCAACTATCCTCAAGACCTGTTCCTCCATTTTACCTTGACTGAATGTTGCTAGTGTGTAGGAAAACTCTGGAAGTTGATTTTTGCATATGTCACATTCTACTCATGAATTCTCATATGATTTTTAAAAACGTTTCCTCTTGGATTTCTGGGGCACAATATTCAAATCATTTGCAAATAATGGATAGTGTTGTCTTTTCCTCTACAAGAGACTTCTTTAATTGGTGAGAACTATTAGCAGACCACATGCACCCTTGCTTTATTCCTGTCTTTCATGAAGATGTTCTAATGCTCCACCATTAAGTATAGTTTGCAGCACGTTTTTAGTAGATGCCATCTTTACCAAATGAAATTCCCTTTCTATTTCTAATTTGCTAATAGTTTGGTTTTCAAAGTGGATTTCAATAAATGCCATTTGGATACCTAGTGATGGTTTTATCAATTACCTCCTTAATGCAGGTTATAACAGAAAGACATTTCCTCATGCCGAACCATGCTCACCTCTTTGAAATAAGCCCTACTAAGGTCATCATCATATGGCACTTAAAAAATATATTGTTGGATGTGACTTGTTAGTATTTATTTAGATTTTGTATACTCAGAATGAAGTTGACCTATATTTTTTGTTCAGGGCTCTCCTCCAGGAGTTGATATCAAGATAATGCCAGAACTTGCACACTTGTAGGAAATAATTTAATATTTTCTATGCTCTGGAACTATGTAAATAACTGGTTCACTATAAAGCCATATCTTTCAATTGAATAATTCATTTAAAATGTTTAAAATACCAGAGTGCCTGGGTAGCTCAGTGAGTTTAGCATCCAACTCTTGGTTTCAGCTCAGGTCATAATCTAAGGAGGATGACATCAAGCCCTGCATGAGGCTCTGTGCTCAGCACTGAATCTGTTTGTCCCTTCCCCCCAGCCCCATGCTCCTTTCCCCACTCATGCTCTCTCTCAAATAAAATCCTTAAAATGTTTAAAATACTGTAATTAAATTTCTTTTAATGGATATACAACATGACAAAGAATATTAAACTTTAGTCAACAGTACCAGATTTCAGTGCCAACTTCAAAACCAACAAAATTTTGAACCTTGGGAAATAAATTTATTTATAAATCTCAGGAGATATTGAAATAAATGAATTAATGCACATAAAATGCTCTTAGGGAAGGTACACTGTCTTTAAAAATAGGTCTATCTCGCTTGTTAGTATTGCTGGGAAATAAATCACAATATTGTTTTCCAACATTTAGAAAGATTTGCAATAAATAGCAATTGAGCTTCTCACTATTGTTTTTAGACCACTGGAAGAAATTCTAGATTCTTTCCTGGAGCCATAATTAAAAGCTGTTTGAGTTAAGGTTCTACCACAAATACAGAAGTGTGTATTCCTGCCTAACACAAACACACACATACCTGAAGAGACAGGGGTCAAAGAGAAAGGAAATCTGTAAGTGACCACAAATCACATTTTCCAATTTTAAAATGTAAAATATTTCCACTACAATATATCTTTCAAGTCCTTTAGAAAGAAAAGATTTCAAAGTACAAATATGAAAATACAAAAAGTCTGAATAATTTTCAGAGTCAGCACAGTAAGATTGGGGTTACTAATGTTACATTCTGTTCTACTGGAAGATTCCCACTAGTAACATCAAGCTGAGAAGATACACTGAATTCAGCTACCAAGCCAAAGGTTTCCTTTCTAGAATTGCAAAAAAAAAAGTGGAAATGGAAACAAGGCCAAGCCCTTTTGGGGGCCTGACCCAGACTCTAGTGCCAGAAGGACTTCAAGTTCCAGACTTCTCTCAATCTGAAGGCAAGATTCCACTTCCCAAGCTAACAGTTTCCTTTTGTGCTCCCTCCAAATCGCATTTAACATCAAATGACAGCCCCAGCTCACAAACAAAAAGGTCTCAGCTCAGAGCCATTCCACTGGCATTCAAATAATGTTGGTATCACTCAATTCTGCTGTTAAACACCAAAGAGGATCATTGTTGTGATAGCAAATCAAAGAACATGACAGTGTTCTGTGGACTCAGGTGCTAGGAGAGGGTGATGCCCATACAGACCACTCTAATAATCACTTGAAAATTTCCAGCTCTGTTAGACACAGAAGTTTGTAAGTTATAAGCACATCCTTTGAAGAGGTTTTAAGTAACCAGTATGCAGAGTTTGTTAGACACAGAGTTCCTGAGATGTGTCAAGAATACAATACGTACTCTGCAAGTAGAGCCTGTGTGCATGTGTCAGAGAACAAAAGTGCCACGAGGTCTCTGTTATTCACGAGGCACCCAGGTACTAAATATACATGAGACTAAATATACAAAAAGCACTCAATATTCAGAATACTAAGTACACATGAAACGCTAGTAGTTAGGTGGCCTTAATCTGACCATCTACTGGTAACACGCTTTCTGGCACCATGTGTCCTCTACCCAAGAAACACTAATAAAACCCCTGAGGGTCGTTTTAGCTGTGGCCAGTGATGTGCAGAGTCAAGCAAGACATTACACACTGTACCCCAGGATTCAGCGTGGCCTTTCCGCCTGCCCCTGCACACCATCCTAAGAGCATTAACCTACGCTATCCTCTTCGCCTTGCTTCTTGCTGTGTTTTACACTGATCGAACCATGTGATTCAAGCCCATTTTAAATTGGCACATGTCTCTTTCGTTTTGAGACCTCTGGGGGAACTTGCTAGCTCTGCACCCGGTAGGGTATCAGGGGCATCTATGTGAAAACAAAGGAATACCCCAAGTGCCTGTGAGGAGACACCAGTTGGCATAAATATGGGCTGAATTATGTCCCCCAAAATTCATATGTTGAGGTCCTAATCCCTAGTATCTCATAGTATATTTAGAGATAAGATCTCTAAGGAGGTAATTACATTAAAATGAGGTCTTTGAGGCAAGCCCAAATCCAATATAACTGGTGGCCTTTCTTTGGGGAGCCATTCTCCTATGTGATGGGAATGGGACAGGTCCTGCTTCTCTGGAAAAACCTTTCTGATCTCAGCAAGAATATGAGCACCTGACCTAAGCTCAGCAGATCATAGTATCTCCTCCTCCCTCCCACTCAGAATCCACTCCTGCATTTTTCTCACAGGTTATGAATGTGGGCAGGTTTGATTTATGTGCATATATAGTACATCTAAGTTACTCTCTATACAAACTATGTAATTTGTATAAATACTAGACTACTTGTCCCAAAGGTTTTATCAATGTACATATGTACCAATAGTTTAAAAGAGGCCTATTTACCTAAAACTTTTCCCAACAGAGAATGTTTTTAGTATTTGCCAATTATTTTTACCCTTAATTTGCATCTCTTTAATTCTATCATCAGGATCATATGTTACTAGTTGTGTATCTTGCCTTATGGCTTGTCTGTTTAGGTGTTTTGGATCTTTTTCTTTTTGTATGCTTATCCTTTTGTGATGTTCCAGGTTTATTAGAGTTCTAATGTTAAGGATGCTAATCCTAGCTTTATTCCTTATGTTTTTAACTTTATGATATTTTGTAATACAGAAATTCATTTTTATGTCTGTTCCACCAATATTTTGATCCATGTACTATCAATTCTATCAGTCTTTTGTTTGTTGTTTTGGTCCTAGAGTTCTGTTTACACAGTTCTTGATGGGGGAGGGTGGAGCTTTTAATACCACTACACACACGGAATCTATGAATTATGCATAATGAGGGGAACTTTTCAAAATGCCATAAATATGGCTGCTCTCATTCTGACAAAAATCCAGCGGCTAACAAAATAGAACTATCATCACAGCACAACCAAGGGAGGCAAAGGGCAAGAGGCCAGAGTATTCACTCAAGGTTTGTGTGTGTTCACACACACAGACATTCACGCTCACACTGTCGCACTCACTCTGAAACCCTGCTGTCTGGAAGCCAGGCACTGGTCAAGGCATTTGAGATATGCAGTGACCCAAAGTCCCTGCCTTGAGGAGCCTGCATTTTCATTCAAATGAGGAGAGACAGACAACGAGCCAACAAGTAAAGCACTTTACTCCATGTGTCCAGTGAATAGGAGTCTCTGGGCAGAAATGAGGAGGGGTGGTGAAGAGTCAGGGGGACCGTGGCAGGAGTGAGGCCAACACATCCAATACACAGTCACACAAGGTCTCCTTGAGAAGGTGAATGAACAAAGTCAAAGGAGGTGAGGAAGTGGCTCTTCCCTCACTCAGCTTCTATTTCCTCCATCCCCCCTGTCCCCAGTCCTCTCCACCCATGATGACCACCGCCAGTTCATCTGGCACTTTTATTGCCTTGAGTGATCACCCTTCATGCATTCAACATTGCTATTCATAATTAGATTGTAAGTTTCTTTAGGGGCAGGGGCTTTTTCTACTCCTCTTGGCATCCTCCAGAAGGCCTTTTACATCACAGGCAACAAATCTCTGATTATGCACAAAAAAATGGAATATGGTAGTTATATTTTCAGCACCTCCACATGGATAGCAATTCTCTTGGAAAAGGAGTTATGTAACCAAATCCAGCTCTAATGAATGTAAAACTGAATAATGCACCAGTTACAACATTTCCTTGGTCCCTCAACAGTTACACACATGATGTCAACAAAATCTGTGATGGAAAGTGCTTTATACTGGATTTACAACCCAGACAAAATTCTGTCTAAACAGGAAAAGCCCTGACGAAGCACCATGTGCTAGCACTGTGCCATATCCACATTATGCTATCTAAGGCTGGCATGGGAGGCACTGTCCTCTTTTCACACACAAGGACACAGGCTCAGAAAGCTTGGCCAGTCAAGAAGTAGAAGAGTTTCATTTTGAGCTGAGTCTGATGCTTTTTCAGCTATACTATACCATGTTGCTTTTTAAAATGACAGGGAACTTATGTGAAAAATAGCAGTAAATTTAAAAGAAATGTGTGTATATTAACAATGGTATCAAATAACTAAAATTAGGGATGCCTGGGTGGCTTAGCGGTTTAGTGCCACCTTCAGCCCCAAAGTGTGATCCTGGAGATCCAGGATCGAGTCCCGCATTGGGCTCCCTGCATGGAACCTGCTTCTCCCTCTGCCTGTGTCTCTGCCCCTTTCTCTGCGTCTCTCATGAATAAATAAATAAAATCTTAAAAAAAAAAAGAACTAAAATTAACAGTGTAGAAGATAATGCAAAGAATTACCTCAGAAAAATGAAGACCATGGAAATACACTAATCTACAGAAAGTCACACTACTCAAAAGGCAATTCAAGATAAACAGATACACCAAGAAAATCAATGGAGAAGATCTACTATCCACAGAGGTTGGCATGAGAGGAACAGAAGCCGTAGTCAGGAAAGCAACTGAGAAGTTTTCCTATAACTGAATCGCATTCTCTATAAAGGATGGCAAATGGGCAAGCTTCCTATATATTTTCCCCCCACAAAGAGGAATTAAAGACAAGTTGTAAAAAGCTGAAGCAATCCCAGGTACTTCATTTTGAAGATTAAAGAACCATAAAAACATTTTTATGACAGTTCTGTTGAGATACATTTCACATCAGAAAACCCATCCTTTTAATTTATACAATTAAGGTGCACCTGGGTGGCTCAGTTGGTTAAGCATCTGCTTTCAGCTCAAGTCAAGATCTTGATCAGGTCTGAGAATCAAGCCCCATGTTGGGCTTCCTGCTCAGATGGAAGTCTGCTTCTCTCTCTGCTCCTCTCCCACACCGCTCATTCTCTCTATATATTATAAATAAAATCTTTTTAAAAAGTAAAATAAAATATATAACTAAGCAGCTTTTAGTATATCCACAGAATTATAAAATTTGAAAGCTGGGGGGGGACCTTAAAATTATGTAGTCTAGTGTTTCTCAAAGTGGATTCCACTAAACCTTTCAGGTCTCATAGGCTACTATATAAAAATGAATTTTCTAGGTCAAACAAACTGGATAAACGTGGACAACATACCTGCATACTCTAGCTTCCTCACAGTGCAGAACTAAAATCTCTGAGCAGTCTTGGCATATCTGGATTTGCCTGACATGGCACCTCTTTTCATGGAACGTGTCCAAACTAGTCCCTCAAATCAGGACTCCAGGGGTAGATGCTTTGGAAAAACGAATTTTCCAAGGGAAGAAACAGTGACAGAGAATGCTGACTCCCTTGACTGAGACCTTATAGCTCCTTCATGTTGTCTGGCCTATGAGCAGCCATTTGGAAGGAGATAACATCTTTTTTTTCTTTTTTTTAAGATTTTATATATTTATTCACAAGAGACAGAGACAGAGACAGAGAGAGAGAGAGAGAGAGAGAGAGAGAGGCAGAGACACAGGCAGAGAGAGAAGCAGGCTCCCTGAGGGGAGCCTGAATTGGGACTCGATCCCAGGTCCCCGGGATCATGGCCTGAGCCAAAGGCAGATGCTCAACCGCTGAGCCACCCAGGCGTCCCGAAACTATGTCTTTATTGTTTATGGCAGAGCCAAACCAGATCTTCAGACTTAGTTCTGTGCTCTTTCTACAGTACTACATCTCAAAAGCAACAGGACAACAGATTCCCAAAGCTAACAAGCCCTCTACCAGACACCGTGGAGAAACGAAGACCATCACACCAAACAAAGCCAGGCACAGATTCAAGAATTCCGTGTGCCTGTGCATTGAGTCCAAAATTATAAAGACAAACAGGAGAATTCAATATGATGCTATGAAAAAATATAAAATTTCATACATGAGCTCTGGACTAGAGGTAGGTAAAAGTGAGCCATTCTCTTTCCTAAAACCAGACTCTGTCACCTCTCCAGGAGGAGTTTACCGTATTCTCCTTGACATCAAGAGTGAGGGACAAAGGACTGGAACACTGTATGGATATGCAAACCCATGTTTAAAATAGGAGATAAACAAGTAAAACATTAAACTCCTCTTTCGATCGGATTTAAATCCTTTCAATCGGATTTAAAGAAAAATCTATTCAAAGACAGGTAAGCAGAAATGAAAACAAGAATATACACAATCCTGAAAGGCAAAGGAAAACAATGCACATGGATCACATACACAATTAAATATGAACAAGGAACTCCTCTATGAGAAAGGAGATTTGGGTTGAGAAACAAAATCAAATGATCTCGTTTCCCTAAGTCATTCCTGTTCCACCTGCTTCTCTCCAACACACGTTCCAGCCCCACTGAGCTTGAATCCCACAGTAGGTAGCCTCTTCTAGGCTTTGGGTTTGAAGGCAGGCTAATCCCCCATGCTCTCATCTCTACCTTCAAACTCCCACATACGCTTCAACAGCCTGACCTCTAATATTCATGAGGCACCTGGTTATTAGTATGGGCATCACCCTTCACTTCTGTGTTGTCTTTCCCAGCTATGAAAGTGGCATCATCGGTGAGCCAAGCATGCCTTTCCTTCCAGTAGGCCCGTGTTTATGTTTCAAAGCCTGGCCACATCTCCATCTGCTTGCTGCCTGCCTGCTATGCAGTAAGGCTCTTCCCATGCAGGAGACTGTCCCCCCAGCTCTGCAGGCTTAATGGCAGCCCTGTCATCATCCCAGCCAATGATGACTAGCACTCATTCAGAGCTCCATGATCAGCATAGGCTTCCCAGTTTGCCACATCACTGAATCTTAAAAGCAAAATTAAGCCCTAGGTTCCCTTAGCTCTGGAGCTACGGCCAGGCAGAGGATGAGGGCCACAGAGAGACTCAAACAAACCTACCAGACAATTTACATAATATATGAGATCAATCGTAAGAACAAAAGACACTGGCCAATGAACATTTTATAGCCCTAAACCTTCAGGCAGCCTAAAGGAAAGCTGTTTCTTCTACTCACAACACTGCTGACACCAGCTGTGTGGGTTTTCCACAGCAAGGAATCCCCCAATTCTCTCCTGACATCAACTGGGGGTCCTCCAATTTAATACAATTCTAATACTAACTACTTGAAGTGAGTGGAGTCCTCTTCAGTTAGGGTCTCAGTCTTACAGGATTCAGGCAAACACTTTACTTATTATTACTGGCTCATTATTAAGGATTTTATAAAGGATACACGTGAACAGCCAGAGTTCCAAAGGGGTCCTGAGCATAGAAACTTCTGTCCCTTGGAGTTTGGGATGTGGCACTCTCCCAGCATATGGATGTTTAACCTATCTGGAAGCTTTCTGAACCCCATCATGTAAGGATTTTAATGAAGAATCCACTAGTTAAGTTTGATTGATTACATCATTTCTCTATGGTAACTAACTCAATCATACCTACCAGCGCCCATCCTGCAGCTACCTAGAAGCTACCAGTCAGTGCATTAATACAAACCCAGGGTAAAGTTGAAAAGAGCTTCTCATGAGTAACAACACACTCTTCTATCACCTCTCAGGAAATTCCAAGGTTTTAGAGCTCTGTGCCAGGAACTAGGGACAAAGACCAAACATATTTCTTATGACAGCACAATATTATTAGTCCCCAAGCCCTTTCACGTAAAACAAAACGCAAGCTAAGTTTCAAAGAATACAATATAATCCCTATCTATATAAGAACACTAATGTTTCACTATTAAAAGAAGTATATATGGGCACTGGGCCAGCTCAGCTAAGTGACTACCTTCGGCTCAGGTAGTGATCCTGGAGTCCCAGAATCCAGACTGGGCCCCACTTCAACTCCCTGCTCAGTGGGTAGTCTGTCTCTCCCTCTCCCTCTGCTCCTCCTCCCAACCTTTGCTCTTTCTCTGTCAAATAAATAAAAATCTTTAAAAAAAATTTTTAAAAAGAGGAGTATAAAGTTTTTTAAAAATGAATTTTAAGGGATCCCTGGGTGGCGCAGCGGTTTGGCGCCTGCCTTTGGCCCAGGGCGCGATCCTGGAGACCCGGGATCGAATCCCACATCGGGCTCCCGGTGCATGGAGCCTGCTTCTCCCTCCGCCTGTGTCTCTGCCTCTCTCTCTCTCTCTCTCTCTCTCTGTGGGACTATCATAAATAAATAAAAAATTAAAAAAAAAATTAAAAAAAAATGAATTTTAAAACAAGCTAAATTAAAGAAAACTAGAAATAAAATGGAGGTAAAAAACAAACTGATAAAAAAAAATCACATCTAAAAGCCAGGGTAGAAATAAAATAAAATAAAATAAAAATAAAAGCCAGTGTAACCTCAAAGCCCAAACATAAAATAAACACAAACTTATAAAATACTACAAATAAAGTAGCACAAAAAATACCACAAGTAAAAAGTAACACCATACTTTTACATATTAATAGTATTGGCTTATTTTTTTTTTTAAAGTAGGCTCCACACCCAGCATGGAGCCCAATGCAGGGCTTGAACTCACAACCTTGAGGTCAAGATCTGAGGTGAGATCAAGAGTCAGACATTTAACTGGCTGAGCCACCCAGGTGCTCCAGTACTGGCATATTAAGTAATACGTGGAAATTTAAAAAGTGCAAAAGAAAATGAAAATGCATATAATTTTTAATATTAAAGCATTATTGAATAAATGCTATTAAAAATTGATTTCAAATGGGTACTTGATGAGGAACAGAAAAATATGTTAAATGTTTAGTGATAGTTTCATTACTTTAAGGGACCTGCTTCTCCAAAATGTAAAAAAGATACTCTATTAATCAACTCATTCTTAAAAAATAACAGATTTTTAAAGCCCAGTAAGAATAAGCCTCCTTGGATATTTATATTTACATTTATATTCACATTTAAATATATATTGTTTGCTAATAAATTACATATAAAACATACTGTCCAAAAATAACATTACATAATACATATATGTGTGTATATATATAATTTATGAGCAAATAAAGGCTAAAGAACATTGGATTAAGAAAGAATCCCTGACTTCTAGTTCCTCCTTAATTCCAAAATAACTATGTACACGTGCAAATACTTATGTTGTTTACTATAGACAGGACAGGACAGATGTACACACAAAATAATTATAAAGTCTAATAGAAATACAAGGACATGTCTAAATTAGCAGATATCCTTAGAAATGAATAAGAAATATTCTATATAGAATATCAATTAAATTTCCCTATAATATAGAGAAACTGACAAACTAATAATTTAGTATATATATACATATATATGAGAAAAGTGGATAAAAATACTAAAAAGGTATTTTTGGGTTTTTTTAAAGATTTTTTTGGGGGGGGAGAGAGAAAGAAACCACAAGCAGATTCCCCATTGAGTGCAGTGCCTGATGCAGGGCTCAATCTCACAACCCTGAGATCAAGACCTAAGCTAAGATCAAGAGTCATACATTTAATTAACTGAGCCACCCAGGCACCCCACTAAGTAGGTTTTTTTTTTTTTTTTTTTAAATGATAGTCACAGAGAGAGAGAGGCAGAGACACAGGCAGAGGGAGAAGCAGGCTCCATGCACCGGGAGCCCGACATGGGATTTAATCCTGGGTCTCCAGGATCGCGCCCTGGGCCAAAGGCAGGCGCTAAACCACTGCGCCACCCAGGGATCCCCTAAATAGGTATTTTTAAAGGCAGTAGTGATATGTTATTCAGAGGATTATAAAATCACAATTATAAAAGCTAAAGAACATTTATTTAAAAACATCTATAAAAGGCGGAATATAAAGACATCTCAAAAATAGATGCCATCTGAACCTTTTCTGAACACAACACTATGAAACTAGAAATCAACCATGAGAAAAAAAATCTAGAAAGAGCACAAATACAAGGAATTTAAATAACATGCTACTAAACAATGAATGGATCAACCAAGGATTCAAAGAATAAATCAAGAATCAAATAGAAAAAAATGAAAATACAATGGTTCAAAATCTTTGAGATGCACAAAAATGGTTCTAAGAAGTTTATAGCAATACAGGCCTACCTCAAAAAGCAAGAAAAATCTCAAACAACTTAATCTCACACCTAAAGGAGCTAGAAAAAAGAATCCAAACTCAACAAAAGGAAGGAAATAATAAAGGTTAGAGCAGAAATAAAGGATATAGAAGCTTAAAAAACCAGTAGAATGGATCAATGAAACCAGGAGCTGGTTCTTTGGGAAAAAGAAAAAAAAAATCAACAAAATTGCTAAACCTGTAGCCACACTCATTATATTAAAAAAAAAAAAAAATCCAAATAAAATCACTAATGAAAGAAGAAAAAAAAAAAAAACCAACACCACAGAAATACAAATAAATCTAACAGAATACTACGAAAATCTATGTGCCAATAAATTGGACAACAGAAGAAATGGATCAATTCCTAGAAACACATAACCTACCAAAACTAAAGCAGAAAGAAGTAGAAAATTTGAACAGACCAATCCCCAGCAATGAAATGAATTAATAATCAAAAAACTCCCAAAACACAAAAGTCCAAGATCAGATGGCTTCACGGGCAATTCCCACCAAACATTTAAAGAACAGTTAGTACTATTCTTCTCAAACTATTTCAAAAAATACAAGAGGAAGGAAAACCTTCAAATTTATTCTATGAGGTATTACTCTGATAACAAAACCAGATGAGGGATCCCTGGGTGGCGCAGCGGTTTGGCGCCTGCCTTTGGCCCAGGGCGCGGTCCTGGAGACCCGGGATCGAATCCCATGTCGGGCTCCCGGTGCATGGAGCCTGCTTCTCCCTCCGCCTTTATCTCTGCCTTGTCTCTGCCTCTCTCTCTATATATGACTATCATAAATAAATAATAAAAAAAAAAACCAGATGAAGTCACCACAAAAAAGAGAACTACAGATGCCAAAATCCTCAACAAAATATTAGCTAATAGAATCCAACAAGATATTTTAAAAAATCATATACCACAATCAAGTGGAATTTATTCCCAGTATACAAGGGTGGTTCAATATTTGTAAAACAATCAATGTGATACATCATATCAATAAAAGAAAGAATAAAAACCATACGATCATTTAACAGATGCATTTGACAAAGTACAACATCCATTCATGATAAAACCCTCTACAAAGTAGGTCTACAGGGAACATGTCTCAATACAATAAAGGCCTCATATGAAAAACCCACAGCCAACATCATAGTCAGTGGTGAAAAACTGAGAGCCCTTCCCATAAGAGCTCTTCCTATAAAGTCGGGACCAAGACAAGGTTGTCCACACTCCCCACTTTTATTCCAACTTGTGGCTGGAAGTCCTAGCCACAGCAATCAGATAACAAAAAGAAACAAAAGGCATCCAAATCAGTAAGGAAGAAGTAAAAAGCTCACTATTTGCAGATGACATACTATATGTAGAAAACCCTAAAGACTCCACTAAAAAGCTACTCAAACTGATAAATGATTTCAGCAAAATCACAGGACACAAAAACCAATGTACAGTAATCTGTTGCATTCCTATACACTAATAATGAAGCAGCAGAGAGTGAAATTAAGAAAACAATCCCATTTACAATTGCACCAAATACAATTAAATACGTAGGAATAAACTTAACCAAAGAGGTGAAAAACCTGTACTCTGAAAAGTTTAAGACACTGATGAAAGAAATTCTAGATGACACAAAGACTAGAAAGACATTCCATGCTCATGGGCTGGAAGAATAGATATTGTTAAAATGTCTATACTGTCCAAAGCAGTCTACACATTTAATGCAATCCCTATCAAAACAGCAACAGTATTTTTCACAGAATTAGAATAAACAATCCTAAAATTTGTATGGAACAACAGAAGACCTCAAATAGTGAACTTGAAAGAAAAAAAAAAAAAACCGGAGGTATCACAATTCCAGATTTCAAGTTATATCATAAAGCAGTAGTAATTAAAACAGTATGGTACTGGCATAAAAACAGACACACAGATCAAAGGAATAGAACAAAAATATGCCCACAATTACATGGTCAATCAATCTTTGACAAAGCAGGAAAGAATATCCAACGGGAAAAAAGACAGTCTCTTCATCAAATGGCGTTGGGAAACAGTACAGCCACATGTGAAGGAATGAAACTGAACCACTGTCTTTCACCATATAAAAGAAAAACTAAAAATGGATTAGATACCTAAATGTGAGACCTGAAACCATAAAAGTCCTTGAAAGGAACACAACTAGGCAGTAATTTCTCTGACACTAGCCATAGCAGCATTTTTCTAGGTATGTCTCCTGAGACAAGGGAAATAAGTTAAAATAAGCTATTGAAACATCAAAATAAAAAGCTTCCACACAGCAAAAGAAACTATCAGCAAAACTAAAATACAACCTACAAAATAGAAGATATTTGAAAATGACATATTTGCCAAAATATATAAAGAACTTATAAAACTCAACACCCCCAAAACAAATAATCTAATTAAAAATGGAAAGAAGACAAGAACAGACATTTCTCCAAAGACATCCAGATGGCTTACAGACAGACACATGATAAGATGCTCAACATCACTCATCAACAGGGAAATGTAAATCAAAATTACAATGAGATATCACCTCACACCTGTCAAAATGATAAAATCAAAACACAAGAAACAACAAGTGCTGATGAGGATGTGGGGATGAAAGAACTCTCATGCACTGTTGGTGGGAATGCAAACTGGTGCAGCTACTGTGAAAAACAGTATGGAGGTTTCTCAAAAAATTAAAAATATAACTACCCTAAAATCCAGAAATCATAATAGTATTTACCCCAAAATACAAAAACACTAATTTAAAGGGATACATGCACCCTTGTGTTTACTGCAGTATTATCTACAATAGCCGAATTATGGAAGCAGCCCGTGTCCACCGATAGATGAATGGATAAAGAAGACGTGGTATGCGTGTATGTGTTTGTGTGTATACAAACACACACACATATATATACATACATACACATACTAGAATAGTTTTCCATTGTACAAAAGAATGAAATCTTGCCATTTGCAATGATATGGAGAGAGGTGGAGAACATTACACTAAGTGAAGTAAGTCAGAGAAAGACAAATACCATATGATTTCACTCATATGTGGAATTTAAGAAAAAAATGAACAAAGAAAAAAGACAAATCAAGAAACAGACTCTTAACTATAGAGAATAAAGTGATGGTTACCAGGGGAGATGTTGGTGGGAGGATGGGGGAAAAAGGGGATGGGGATTCAAGAGTACACTTAAGATGGAAAAAAAATTAATGAAGAAAGCAAAAAAATTTAACAAGAAAAAAGTGGATTGTATCTGTCTTAAGGGATTTGACTCAGTAATAGAAGGAAAAACAAAAGTGTTAATATTCTTGAATTACAGCAGGTATAAGAATTAAACCATATCTTTATCTCACACATGCAAATAGATATGAGAATATAATAAGAGTTTTTAAAACATCAGTGTACACCCTATAAGAAATAAATAAAACATCAGTGTACAATCTAGAAGGAAATAATTGTCTGTGTATCCCCATTTAGGCAGAAGATAAATTTCTGAAGAAATGAAGTCTGTTATAACAAAAATGTATACATCTTTGAATGTTCTTTTCACAACACAATGTAATAATAGTTATCAAATTAAGGTATTAGAAGAGGGGAAATATATAAGTACCCCCTATGATTATATTATACACTAATTTGAGCAAATATACAAGGAAAATACTTTTTTACTGAGAAGTCACATTCAGTTGCATCAACAGTTTATATCCAGGGCAGCCCAGGGCAGCCTGGGTGGCTCTGCAGTTTGGTGCTGCCTTCAGCCCAGGACGTGATCCTGGAGACCCGGGATTGAGTCCCCACGTCAGGTTCCCTGCATGGAGCCTGCTTCTCCCTCTGCCTGTGTCTCTGCCTCTCTCTCTCTCCCTCTCTCTGTCTCTCATGAATAGATAAATAAAATCTTTAAAAAAAATATAAAAAACAATTTATATCCAAAGGAAAAAAGGGGCAGTATTATATTCATACAGAAAATATCCTCAGTAACTTTTTTTTAAACATCTATGAGATAGAATTCAAGTATCATAAAGTTCACTCAAAGGATACAATTCAATGATACTTAATTTAGTACAGAGTTGCACAACCATTACCATAATCTAAGTGTCAAATTTTTATCATCCCAACAAGAAACCCTGCACCCACTAACAGTTATTCTATTCTAACTCATCCCCCGCCCCCAGTAAGCAATAATCAACTAAATGCCTCTGTAGATTTGCCTGTTCTAGAAATTTCATATAAATGGAATCATACAATATTTGCTCTTTTATGGTTGGCTTTTTTCACTTAACATGCTTCCTAGGTTCACCCATGCAGTAGCATAAATCAGGACTTCATTTCTTTTTATTGCTGAATGATGCAATTATTCATTGTATGGATGCACATTTTGTTTATCCATTCATCAGCTGATGGACATTTGAGTTGTTTCCACTCTGCTCTATGAATAATAATATGGACATATGTTTTCATTTCTCTTGGATGTATTCCTAAGAATGTGACTTGTGGGTCATATGGTAAATCTATGTTTAGTATTTTGAGGAACTGCCAAGCTTTTCCCAAGTGGCTGTACCATTTTACATTCCCACCAGCAATGAATGAGGTTTCCAATTTCTCTAAGAACATGCTTGCCTGCACTTGTTATTGGCTGTCCTTTTTATTTTTGATTTTTTTAAAAAAGATTTTATTTGAGACAGCAAAATGAGAGAGAGCATGGGTAGGGGGCATAGAGAAAGCAAGCGAGGGAGGAAGAGGTAGGTAGAGAGCGACTGAGGGAGGAGGAGGCTCCTTGTTGAGCAGGGAGCTCAATGCTGGGCTCAATCCCAGGACCCTGATATCATGACCTGAGCCAAAGGCAGATGCTTAACCACTAAGCCACTCAGGTGCCCCAGCTGTCTTTATTATTATAGGTAGCCTGGCAGATATGAAATAGCATCTCACTTGGTTCTTTTTTTTTTTTTTTAAGATTTTATTTATTTCTTCATGAGAGACACACAGAGAGAGAGAGAGAGAGAGAGAGAGAGGCAGAGACACAGGCAGAGGGAGAAGCAGGCTCCATGCAGGGACCCGGCGTGGGACTCGATCCTCGGTCTCCTGGATCACGCCTGGGTCTGAAGGCGGCACTAAACCTCTGAGCCACCCGGGATGCCCTCACTTGGTTCTTATTTCCATTTCTTCATAATGACTTACGATGCTGAGCATCTTTTGATGTGTTTATTGGTCATTTGTCTATTTTCTCTGGGGAAAGGTCTCTTCAGAGCATTTGCCTACTTTTTTAAAATTGGGTCTCTTAATTGAGTTGTTACAGTTCTTTACATATCCTGGATATCAGCCCCTTGTCTTATCTATAACTTGCAAATATTTTCTCCCATTCCATGGGCTATTTACTTTCTTGATATTTTTTGAAGCACAAAAGTGTTTAATTTTGACATGGTTTAATTTACCTGTTTTCCTTTTGTTGTTGTTTTTGAGGTTATGTCTAAGAAGCTACTGCCTAACCCAAGAGTTTTGTGGTTTTACCTGTTACATTTTGGTCTATGTTCCATATGCATTCATTCTTACGTATGGTATGAGGTAGAAGTCCAACTTCATTTATCTGCATGTGGAAATTCAGTTGTTCCAGCACCATCTGTTAAAAAGACTATTCTTTGCCTATCGATTTACTTTTGTCAAAAGTCAGTTGATCCATAAATGTAAAGGTTTATTTCTTGGTTCTCATTGATCTGTAGGTCTATTCTTACTACAATACCACACTGTCTTGATTAAGTTTTGAGATTAGGAAGTATGAATGTTCCAACTTTGTTCTTCCTTTTCAAGATCATTTTGGCTGTTCTAGTTCCCTTAGGTTTAGTATCAATTTGTCAATTTTGCAAAACAGCAAGCTATGATTTTGAGAGGGATTGTACTGAATCTGGTAGCTCAATTAAAGGAGTACTGCCATCCTAGCAATAGTAAGTCTTCTGATACATGAACATGGGATGTCCTATCAGTAATATTTTAAGAACTATTTTTAAACTGCCTTAATTTGCATCATTATGGAAATAAAATAAAAAGAAAGCTATGCAGAACATGCTGCTGAGACTCTGTACAAAAATAATGATTATACTCAAGAAATAGTGGGCCAGAATATGATCTCTTATGTAGCAAGAGCAATGGAACTGTTCACACTTTTTTTTTTTAAGGATGGTGGTGGAGGTTATGCCACATGCAATCTTCCTTTTTTTATTTTTAAGATTTTATTTATTCAAGAGAGACACAGAGAGAGAGAGAGAGAGGCAGAGACACGGGCAGAGGGAGAAGCAAGCTCCATGCTGGGAGCCCGACATGGGACTCGATCCCTGGTCTCCAGGATCACACCCTGGGCTGCAGGCAGCGCTAAACTGCTGCACCACTGGGGCGGCCCTGTTCATATTCTTTATTCTAATAATGACACCACTGGAGCTAAAACTCAAAAAAAAAAAATATGTTACTTATTGAAGCATTTACAATCACAGTGAAATATTGGGAAATAATAGAGAAATAACAATAACCAAATATCCCAACAACTTCCCAACAAGGGAATATGAAATTATTAACGTAACATATCTAAATAGTCTGCATCCAGTTACTTACTTAAAAAACGATGTTAAGGGACACCTGGGTGGCTCAATCAGTCAAGCATCTGCCTTCGGCTCAGGTCATGATCTCAGGGTCTTGGGACCAAGCTCTGCACCATTGTTATCACTGGGCTCCCTACTCAGCAGGGAGTTTGCTTCTCCCTCTCTCTGTGCCCCTCCCTACAACTAGTACTCTCTCTCTCAAATAAATAAATAAAATCTTAAAAAAAAAACCTGTTAAAACACGTAAGCAGATTTGTAAATGAAATTGTATGAAGTCTCATGTGTCTATTAAAAAATCACAAAATAATTTGAAGTAAAACAGCTTAGAATTTAAGTATCACTGGGTTATTTTTATGAAGTTGCTTAACAGCTTAAACTCTTATGTAGATGTTTTAAAAGGAGAGGCCTGGGATCCCTGGGTGGTGCAGTTTAGCGCCTGCCTTTGGCCCAGGGCGCGATCCTGGAGACCCGGGATCAAATCCCACGTTGGGCTCCCGGTGCATGGAGCCTGCTTCTCCCTCTGCCTATGTCTCTGCCTCCCTCTCTCTCTCTCTATCATAAATAAATTTTAAAAAATTAATAAAAATAAAAAATAAAAAATAAATAAAAGGAGAGGCCTTCCTTGTCACCTGTAGCACGCAAGAGGACATGCTGTGACAATCCACGTATTATTACTTGTTACTCAGCATTAATGCTGCTGACTAGCAGAATCGGTTTAGCAATACTGTTATCAAGGACACCTAACAATAGATTGTGCATTTGACCCCTGCCCTTAGGACTGGGCTAATGTAGGCAAGGGAAAGCTCATCCTCTTATGCACATTTAGTGAGCTTAGGGATAGAAATCATTAACCTTCTACTTGCTTTTCAGCCCAACAGCCTGTAATGATAGAGTTGAAAGAACAGCAAATGTATTTAACCTATTAGCAATGTGGGTTACTATCCTCTTCTCGTTTCAGTGAACAGTTATTAAACCACATGACAGAAATCTATTTTACTGGAAAGTGGAGACAAATATATCCCCTCATCTCTCTTATACCAGCTTGAATCAACCTCTCGTTTTGTGTTCTCCTCAGAAAAAATGTTAACTCTATTTTTTAGGCGCCTGAAGTAATAAAGAGAACCCACATAGGATGGAGGGAGAGAAGACAACGATTAACAGAACTTCAGGGAATTATTTCTCTTCCTGCATTGCCTTTTTCCTGATCCTATAAATAACAACATTACATCATGCTGGCAAGGCCTGCTGTTCAAATACAAGAGGCAGGCTTTCTCTTCGACAGATGCAAAGACACACTGCTAGCAAACAGCTTGAATAATGTCAACGTGCCCCAGAGAAGAAAGCTCAGGCACCAGCCCTCACTGTGGTCAGCACTCCTGTGCTGGCCCCTCCTCTCCATGACCCCTGCTGGCCTTGGTCTCTTTTCTCCAGCTGATAACTTAATCACCAAAGGGACCAACCTCTACTTTTCTGTCCCTGTCACAATCATGAGCGGATGGGCTAAAAAACAACACAGACCTCCCACTTATTCTGGAAATGCCAGTGAAAAATATCACCCGTCTTAATAAAAGGACAGAGAGAAAGCACTATGGTCAGTTTTTTATAAGGTACCTCAGACAGCTAAAGTCACCTCAAAGAATGGTCAGAAAGAAGGTCCAGGGCAGCCTAGGTGGCTCAGTGGTTTAGCGCTGCCTTTGGCCTAGGGTGTGATGCTAGAGTCCCAGGATCGAGTCGCACGTCAGGCTCTCTGCATGGAGCCTGTTTCTCCCTCCACCTGTGTCTCTGCCTCTCTCTGTGTGTGACTTTCATGATTAAATAAATAAAATCTTTAGAAAAAAAAAAAAAGAAAGAAAGAAGGTCCACAGATGGGACACACGCTGATGTAGATGTGTGCAAGCCTTTCACACAGAACTTCATAGCCAGGAGAAGGAGTACCCCAACCCGCTTGGCAGGTTGATATGAATATGGTGATGTGAAGGTCAACCATCAAAGCATCCCCTGCAGGGCACTGTTCAGGAAAAAGAAACCACATCCTATCATATGCCTTCTTGGAAGGAAGCAGAGGGAGGGGGATATGGAACAGGGGAGCAGACTGCAGTGACAAAGCTGCATTTCTCAGAGCAAACAAGGTAGCTTCAGTAAGAGAGGGAGGAGATGACTGAGATGTGCACACACACATACATCATAACTTCTTCAGTGTGGCCTCTATGACGTCTTGTACAAACTTTCTTTTGGCCTCAGGAAGCCAGGCCTGTAATTGTTGGAATCGTCTGAGAGGCAGTTACAGTCAAGAGCCTCACAGGCTGGGCGAAGGGAGCACCGGGGCTCACTGCCTGCTCATCTGGGGGCTCCCGACCATAAGCAGAGACTTCATTTCAATCCAATTGCTTTTTACCTAAATTATTCAATTCAGCTTTGGAGTCCTACTTCTCTAGCCAGCACATTAGCATTTCAACATCTTATTCCATACCCGCCTTAAGAGGACAATCTCTTACACGGATTATGAAGACACTTTTGCAACTCCTTCTTTAGAACTGGTTTCAGAAACAGGCTTAGGTGCCACACAAGGAGACAGTCCTTGATAATCAACTTTTCCTTAACAAAGAAATGATATTACTCTCACTGGTTAGTGGATTTCTCCTTGATTGATGGACTCATCTATTCATTCAACAAATATACACTAAGGGCCAGTCTTGTGCAAGGAAGGTCCTAGCTGCTGCTCCCCAAATCCAAACCCTAGGTTTTAAAATGCCAGTACTTGGGATATTCACAAAGTAGGAGCCTCAGCTTAGAAGACAGTTCAAAATAAGAGTTCTCAAAATGCTTGAATAGTCACCTCATTAGAATGTTTATCAACTTTCATTTAGATATTAAAAATTAGTTTCATTACTAAATCGTCATGATATAGTGTGTATATCAAAGTGATAACCTATAAAACCAAATACACACACACACATATATCATACTAAGTAATTATACACTAAAGGAGAGGGAAGTTGTGCAAATCTGTACTGTTTAAGGGAGAAAAGAGGACTGGGGAGAAATAAAAACAAGTGATTAAAATGTAGACTTGTCTCAATATTTTTTTAAATAACCAAGAAAAATATTCATTTATCAATTGTAGGTTAATGGACTTATCACTACCATAGGTTTACTGAAAAGTACAAAAATTCAAAACTATAAATTCATATTTTAAAACTGTGATTACTATACAACATATAGGACCAACTTCAGGGAAAAGTAAATATAGGTGCTATATAGTACCTGTAGCCCCTCTGGCTACAAGCCACCCACTTTGCCAATCATGGGGCCAGTTTTACTGACCACTTTCAACACCAACTTTTCTCTCCTAAAAAGAAAAAAAAAAGAAATTTGATAACTTTACTTCCCAGGCTTACACACTCAGTAAGAATATCCACCACACTCTAGTTTTATATCATTTATCCCATGCTAAGTACCATAGGAACCCATGTGTGCCTCCCAACAGCATGACAAGACACATGGGAGAAGTCAACAGAGACCGGACAGGTTGTGAAAACACAAGAGGGTGGAGAGGCTGGAGGTGGAAGATATAGAAGCAAAGGCAGTAAAGAGGGAAAATTCTTTCTTCAGGCTGGCTGAGATTCCTGCTTCAGCAGTCCCAAAGAGCACAGGCGACATAACATCCTGAAGTGCTGATGCACCCCCAAACCATTGAAGGTATAGAACTCCATCACCAGGTCAAGTTAGGCCGCAACCACAGGAAACACTGAAACCACAATAGCAAGGGTATCAAATGTCAGGACAGAGTGGATATATCAAAGACCATTCCCCAGGTGGATTCCAATTGTCCCAGAGCACGTAAACAGTTGTTCTTGAAAATAAAAGAGAAAGCAGGCAAGTGCACAGGCTTTGAAAATAACGTGTACAGAAAATGAAAACTAACCGGCACATATTGAGCTAGTCACCCTGTATGACAGCAAGCTTACACAAAAGCAGCTGTTCAAATTATTTTGTAGATTGACTCACCGAACAAACTCAGAGTCACATGATGCATCTGCCAAAGTTAAAGCCTGCAGACCGTGTTCTCAGAGGGTTTGTTGATAAAAAGATCGCAGGAGTCCTGTCTCTAGCCTAAATGCTTGCTGAAAATTAAAAAAAAAAAAAAAAACACAGTCTCTGCAAGCAGACTTGTCAGCAGAGCCTTGTGTTTTCATAAGCCAGGTTTGGGACTTTACAGGCCCTTCCAGAAAGCCCCCAACAAGAGCTATAACAGCCTCTCTGGGTAGTCTCTCATCTGCAAACAGGATTTTAACCTCCCAACACCACCTCCCCATAGCTTCCTCAGTCACTTGGGAAGATAAATGAAATGCTGGTGTCTGGGCACTGTGAGAATAATACCACTAATATACCAAGTTAGCCTCAAATCCTTTCATCTTCTGGGCCTTTGAAAGGCCAAACACAACCAGCATATTCCCTTGGCCCTGAGGCTATAGCTCACTAATCGGAAACAAACAGATCTTTCAGTCTTTTTT
The DNA here is from genome assembly GCF_048418805.1 of Vulpes vulpes. NCBI lineage: Eukaryota > Metazoa > Chordata > Mammalia > Carnivora > Canidae > Vulpes > Vulpes vulpes. The sequence goes on along the minus strand of NC_132792.1, from coordinate 96,053,724 downwards.
TTTTTTTTCTGGAAAACCAAGGATCAGTTCAGTAAGCAAGCAAGCTGCTTCATGGTGAAGTAGTCCTAACATCTACCACCCACACTCAGATCACAATTCTCCTCCTTGAAAGAGCCTGAATGCTTGCCAAGAACTATATAATGCAACTATGTACCTTTCCAAACTGTATTTAGAAGGGTCCTCTGATGGCTGTGGCTTCCTCATTTCTGTGGCACAAGCTAAAACCATTAAAAATTAAGTGTTTGGGGGGGGGGGAGTCATCAATTAAGCTAAAAGTTAAGCATTTTTGTTTTGAAATAAAAAATTAAAATGGCAAGCTTAACAAGAGATAAACCTTTTACATGTCTATTTAATAGCCTCAAAGTCCAATTTAGAGCATTTGTTGATCTAGGAGTAAAGAGAGAATTCTAATAAATGCCCAATGCTAAGGTGCCTTACTGCTGTGCCGCTCTCAACCCAGGTGGCAAATCTATTCAACACTGAGCCTAGTCTCATCATGTTCAGAGTTAATCAAAATATATACCACTTGCTCTTTAAGAAATGGACATTTAATGGGGCACCTGGGTGGCTCATTGGGTTAAGCAAACCAAACTCTTGGTTTTGACTCAGGTCATGATTTCAGGGTCACAAGTTTGAGCCCCGCATTGGGCTCCACACTCAGTGGGGAGTCTGCTTGAGATTCTCTCTCTTCCTCTGCCCCTCGCGCAGCTCATGCTCTCTCTTTCTATCTAAAAATAAATAAGGGCAGCCCCAGTGGCTCAGTGGTTTAGCACTGCCTGCAGCCCGGGGTGTGTTCCTGGAGACCTAGGATTGAGTCCCACGTCGGGTTCCCTGCATGGAGCCTGCTTCTCCCTCTGCCTGTGTCTCTGCACCAATAAATAAATAAATAATAAATAATTAATAAATAAATAAATAAATAAATAAATAAAATCTTTTAAAAAATAAAAATAAAAATAAATAAATCTTAAAAAAGAAGAAAGGAAAAGAAATGGACATTTAAGAAAGCACTGACCCTGTAATCCAATTTCCATGCAGAAACGGTCACTGAAGTGAGAACGCTTAGCTTAAAATGTCCCTATACGGTGTTATTTCCTCCTACACGAGCCCAAGGGAGCAGAGAAACTTGAGTACCAAACATCCTTCCCTACATGGAAGACCATAACCCTGAGCTTAAAAGAAGAAAAGGCTAACAAAAAGAACAGGCTGCACAAGAAACTGGTCAGAACTATGTGTCTAAGACTGAGGGAAAAGAGGGAGAAAGAGAACTGAAGGCTCACAAGCCTGGCTGCAAAGAAAAACAGGCTCAAGATAATGAGGGGGAAAAAACCCAATTCAGACATAGGTTTAAATAATTCAGATCCTGCTGAGCTTTCTGTACTGTGTTTTAATTATAAATCATCAGTAGACTCTCTAAAATATAACTTCCATATGCAAAGGTGAGGAGTCCTTGGATTTAAGGAGGCACTTCATGAGGGAACGGAATTATTCGCGAAGTAATATACACTCTGTTGCCAACAAAAAAAAATTAATAAACAAATCAACTCTGTACTCGCAAAAGTGTTCCTAGGCAAAAATCTTCAAAAGCACACATGGCGTTTACTGGGGGCTGACCTCTAGAACCAACCGTGCTGCAGGGCCCCCAGCTAAGGGGAGAAGAGAGGTTGTTAAAACCTTGCAGTGGGGGATCCCTGGGTGGCTCAGCAGTTTAGCGCCTGCCTTTGGCCCAGGGCGCAATCCTGGAGTCCTGGGATCGAGTCCCACGTCGGGCTCCCAGCATGGAGCCTGCTTCTCCCTCCTCCTGTGTCTCTGCCTCTCTCTCTCTCTCTCTCTCTCTCTCTCATGAATAAATAAATAAATCTTAAAAAAAAAAAAAAAACTTGCAGTGATTCTCTACAAGCTGCTGGTGCACCAGGCACAACAGCCACCTTCTTTCATATGTGTAATTTTTTTCTTATAAATACTTTTTCTTCAAATCTTCATGACCCCAAGCAAGCAGATAAAAAAACAAAACAAAACAAAAAAAGGAGTAGGGGAAGAAGAAGGAGAAGCAGAGATGCTCCAAAGTCTAGGGTGTGTTTTCCTTCTGGAATAAAACAACCTAGCCTCACTCCCTGGGTATTCTGGGAAGTCACTTGAAGCCCTCTTGGATACCTTTGTCTATAAAATGCAGATGACATTTTTACCTCTGTCATAGGGTTGCTCTGGAGATTAAATCAGGTATCATGTATAAAGCGCCCACCACAGGATTTGCCCAAATAAAGCCAATGAAAAAGTAACAAAAACTACTACTGTTTCAAAGTTGATGGGGTCCTTGACATTTCAGGCAATAACTTGTGTATAAATCAATTTTTAACCAAGATAAAAATTTAGAAACAGATTATTAGTAACTCCAGAGAAGGAAAAAAATCCTATTTTGTGTTCTTCAACAAAGACAGTTGCTAATGCTCCTAAGTCTTTGGTGGAGAATACACCAATCTCATCTCATTACCCACCAGATAGCTCACCCTCCCTCGCCCACATCTCCTGAACAGAAGGTTACTGACTAACATCCTGGGTTCCTGGAAGAGGCTTTTGTAGCAATGATGCAATGAAAAAGCACAAGAACGAAACGTTCCTTGGCCCAATGACATTTGGGCTCATTTTGATACTAGTACTCGAGTCAGAATCACAGATTTGATCCACAGAAGGCTTTATTTAAAAACATGCGGAAGGCACAGTACCTCTAATCGTTGGATGCGTCCCTTGAAAAACATGAAGAGGGAAGAATTTGGATAAGCAGCTTCTTTTTTGAGAAGAATTTCCTTTGCTTCATCCAGGCCTGCTTTGTTATCACTGCCATCCAAGGCAAAAAACGGGCGGACTACAGTATGATACCAGAGCAGAGCCAATCTAAAGGAGAGGGAGAGAAACACTGATCAAGACTTTTCTTAGAGTGTTTCCACTTTTTAAAAACTCAGTATGTGCTCTTCCAGAACATGCCCCTTCCAAAAAGCTTACTACGCAGTCTTTGAAGATACAGAGTATCTTTCCCCATTTTAATTTTATCAATATTTGGAAAACTGAAACTTTGGCACATCATAGAAATCAGCATACCCCCATCAGGTGAGAGCAGAATAAGATAAAAGCCTTTAGCTCTTCTGAGACTTCCAGATGGCTCTCTGAAGGTATGGACCGATATAAATTTCTCTATTCTGCACTTCACTCAGCAATGCACCAATTAGAAACAGTGACTAGTTACCATGAATTTACTGTCCCCTCACAATAAAAGGATTACCTTTTTTTTTTTTCAAAAGGAAAATGCTATTTTCTCCTGTGTTCATAAAGTTAGAGTGTAAGCCTCAGAATCTAAATTTAAATATGGGAACCACAGACACAAATTATTCTAAAATGAGTTAAAATAAGTGAGAGGAACTGGGGGGAAAAAAGGCTCTTTCTCTGGTCTTTGAGGATGCTTAATTCGAAAACCAAATAATTAGTTAAAATTCCTTTACTTCAAACTCATCCTTTCAAGAAGAATACCATGTTAAATAAACTTGGTAAACAAAATAGATTCATTAGAATCTGCTTTAATAAATAGACAAAAATATTTCACCAACACATCAAATATTGTTATATAAACGTATGCTTCTAGCATGTTTATAAAACTGGTTCTCTTCTGGAGATTAGACTAATTTACATTACTAATTCATTTCTTTTGACAAAATACTAAGATATAAATAGACACATTATCACATTAGAAAACCATTAAATCAAATTAATAAAATACCACTGTTTATGTAATTTAATGACTTTGGGGAAGCACAAATATTTTTGAAATGAAAATTTAATGATATTTTTAATAGCTGCCAAATGATTAAGAGTGAATATCCAAATTCCTCAATATGGATAGGCATGAAAACAGAGCTCGCTCAAGTTCTCCATGATAACATTTTTTTGAAAAACTGACAAGTAGTGTAACGTCAAAGGACATATAGTGTCTGGTAAAATTATTCAAACTGAAAAAAAAAATCAAGTCATTTTTAATCGTGGAGGAATGGGTAAATCCTTGCTCTGGATAGTGATACCAGCTTCTCCACACTCCCGTTCAAATTATTGTCATTTCAGTTTAGATTAACATGACTCAATTTAGTTGACCAGCACAAAATATCCAAGCCACATATGAGAGACCAATGGACCGACCAGGATCAAAGAAAATCATCAAGTATCAGTACTTTCTGTAAGAAAAAAATTTCAGAATCATGGGGGAAAAAGGCTTATCAAATTTGTCTTCCTTAAAAATTCAAAAATCAGGATCATGAATCTCAGCAACTGTGGCCAAGGTCACAAAAACTGCTTACAAAATCATCTGAGGTTGAAAAGGATGATCATTTTACCTGTTGAAAATAAGGGACTCATGAGAGTCGAGAATAGTGTTCTGCTCTCTGACGTTAGCTCCCAAGTCAGTTTATAAATACCACCCAAAACACAGTTCTCAGCATTGCGTTAAAAGACTCAAGGCATCATGTCAACCAACCAACCTATTTACCTGACATTTCCTTTAAAGGCTTTGATTGTTGTTTACTTACTTTCAACACTATATTATCTACCAAAGCATTGCAATACAGCTACTCACGTAGCTAAAGGGGCCTTCATGTCCTTACTTTCGCTTGCATACATCAGTGAAGAAAGGCCTTGCAGGCGGTCTCCGGGAAAACCCAGCAGGTTGATGATTTTGAGCAGGTTGGGAGGCACCATGGAGATGCAAAGGTGGAAAAGGCCGTATCCAAAGCTAACAGCACCTTTAAGTCTGCTTAGAGACTCCTCAGACACCCCTTCAGCCACAATGTCATTATCATTTGCTGCATCACAAGTCAAGGGCTCTTCAGTTAGTTTCTTCTGATACAGCTCCTGGAGAGCATTGATGTCCAGATAGCACTTATTGTAAATCTTCCAGGCTTTCCTAAGGATCCACCCACCTTTTATATAGGCTATGGAGAAAGGGAGAAAGCAGGAGAAAAAAATAAGCATTCAAAATAATTTTCCTGTAGTAATAAGGGATATTGAAAAATGACCTGAAATTCAAGCAAAAAAAATTTAAAAAGCAATAAAATGATCATCTCCCATTGCACCTTGTTTTCTTCAGAGGGCTTAAATTACTTGTTTCGTTTTATTATACTGAATGACCGCTTGGCAAGAAACTACTAGTTCTTTTGTTCACTGTTCTATCAAGCCCCTCATACATGAGCTGGGACGTCGTATAGGATATACACTGAACGAAAGAATAAATGCATGAATGCCAACATGCAAGCATCACTTGAACCTGACTTTCGTTCTATGTGCTCTGTGAAGCATGAATCTCCGCCGTGTTTCTGAACTACCATGGCACTTCCCCGATAAATCTCTTTTGGAACTCTGACATTTGTCTACCCTGTGTTTCACTCCTCCTAAAGAGCAAGTTTTAAGTCTAATTCACTGCTAAAAATATACCTTGGCATCAAACATGGCAACTTGCCAAAAAATAAAACAAGCAAACAAAAAGGATTTAATTTATACTTACTAGGTGAACAAACAGCCAGTTCATTACCGTATAAGTCATTAGGGTATATGCAGAAATGTAAAGAATCCTCCATTCATCTGTATCTAATGCCTACTGTGTGGCTGAAGCATGCCTTATTAGGATGGCATTATTTGGATAATGAGAATGATGCTCACCCTACTGCCCCAGCCTAGATCTAGACAGCTCCAGCAAAGGATGGTATCAAAAAGAAGCTACTTCACACCAGAAGTGAGAAGATGTTATTTATAAAGCTGCTTCCATTATTTCCCATCAGATCAATTTTTAACATAGTCTTCATAGTTTCTGAGAGAAATAACAGAGACAAGACTGGGATTTACCCAGTTCCATGTCCCACTGGCCCCTTGCAGACAAGCCCACAGGTCCTGCCTCACCCTCTCTTCCTGCGAACATATTTACACCTTCTCATGAGGAAGGGAAGGGCGCAGTTGATGCATCTGTGCTCATCTGAGTGCATCATCACCATACTTTTGAGGAAAGGTCTTCTACAGGGAATTTTCTACAGAAAAGAGCTTATACATACTCAGCACTGTTATCAATATGGCCCCAGTAATCTGACCCCAGTGCACAAGTGGAAGACAAAACAAGCTGTCCCAGAGTTCCAGGCCCTTTGGGGCAGTGGAAAAAGAAGTTTGTAAAAAGTTATATTTAAATCCCAGAAAGCGGCAGCCCAGGTGGCTCAGCGGTTTAGCACCGCCTTCAGCCCAGGGCAGGATCCTGAAGACCCGGGATCGAGTGCCGTGTCGGGCTCCCTGTGTGGAGCCCGCTTCTCCCTCTACCCGTGTCTCTGCCTCTCTCTCTCATGAATAAATTAAAAAAAAAAATTAATCCCAGAAAGTACATAACACAAAATCTGATTTGTAAGAGTCTAATCCCTGAATTGAAAGTGATCAAAGAACACATGGTATTTTGAGAAAAGAGCTACCAGAGCAGGACCGCTGCTATCCTTTGCAAAGCCTGCTTACAAGACTGACCCTTGGCTGGGGTCTGTGAACTTGAACTTGGGAACATTCCAAGCATTCCCAGAACTGATAAGAATGGCTCACTGTGCCTACCCTGCTTGTATAAACAGTACGTTTCATGTCAAACACTTGCTTTCAGTGTTTCATTCCAGATCCCAGGGGTCTGGAATATGGGTATGTGCAAGGCAGGGTGTACATATGCATGGCCAGTCCCATCAAAAACTCTGGATACTGTGTTTCTACCAAGCTTCCAGGTTGATAACATGACTCACTGCCCAGAGAATTAAGCATGTCCTACAGACACCTCTGGGAGAAAACTTTGGGTCACTTGTGCCTGAGTTTTCCTGGACTTCCTCCCATGCATCTTTTTCCTTTACACATTTTGCTTTATATCTTTGCTGTAACAAATCACAGCCACGAGCATGATTATATATGGAGTCCTCCTGGAAAAATCATTGCACCTCAGGGTCCTAAGGATCCCCCCAATCCATGGAATCCTAATATTTAATCAAGTTAATAATTTTACTTAAATCTATCTATTTATCAATCCTAATATTTAATCAAGTTAATATTTTACTTAAATCTATCTATTTATCAAATTGATAAAATCTATTTATCAATTTCTTGACAAATGATGACCGTATTCCTTATGGGATCACAATTCAAAACACAACCATCCCATAAGTTCCAAGTTCTAGATTGTTAATGCTCTGCAGACTAAGTCCACTGAAAAGAATACTCAAGATAGGATGAACAAGCAAAACGAAAGTTTTTTTTTAAGGGAACAATTTTTATAACTTTATAAAAAGTAACACACACTTAAAACAACTTTCACGTAGTTCAATTTAACAAAAAAAATTTTTTTTGAGAGAGAGTGAGTGAGTGCCAGGAGTATGGGGAGGGGCAAAAGGAGAGAGAGAGAGAGAAAGAGAGAGAGAATCCTAAGCAGGCTGCATGCCCAGTATGGAAGCGGATGCAGGGCTCCATCTCACAAACCTGAGATCACGACCTGAGCCAAAATCAAGAGTCAGGTGCTTAACCGACTGAGCTACCCGGGTGCCCCAATTTAACAAAAATATTTAGTGAGCAAATATTACATTTCAGGTACAGTTTTAGGAGAATCCAAGAGAAATAAGATTAGATCCTGCCTATTAGAGGCACAATGACTTCTCCCTTCTAAATGGAAAATGAAAAGTTGGAAAAAATCCTGAAACTTGTATGCTGACAAAGCACTCATGTTGATCTAGTATGTCCATAAACAAGAGGACACGCAGTTATGATCCAAAAAGCCAAAGGTTGAATAGAAAAACAGAAAAAGAAAATAGGAACACAAAACCAATTGCAATCTAATAAAGGGGAAAATGCTGGGTACAGATTTCAAAAATGAAAAAAAACTTGCAAAATGCTAAAAATGTTAATTTGCTATTAAGTTCCTGTTATGTGCTTAGGGCTGTGCTTGGTAACTGAAGGATATTAAAGAACCATAAGACACAATTTCAGCCCTTCAAATGCCCACAATAAAACTGAAAAGTAAAACAAATGAGAAAAATAAGTGCATATATATATCTCTATGTGTTTGTTCATGTGCCCTACTGGGGTCATAGGTAGAAAAAATTAAAACAAATCATGTTGAGATGATGGGTGAGTTGTTCTTTAGGTCCTTTTTGTCCTAAAATTTTCTATATAATAAATATATAAATGGATTAGTGCAGAATAAGTATTGCAGGATTTCAGTAGAAAATTTTACTCCCTCCTGCCTCCAGGCCTAACCGGAAATTTTAAGGAAAATGTTTAATTGTTTTCTCCTGCATTTTCCAGGCTGCTGCAGCTTCACTGGGGAAGCAGAAGTTCCATCTAAGGCGTGTGAGTATGAAGGAGCAGGTGGGCAAGCCATTCAGAGGCAGAGTGATACCGGGAACACAGAGACCAAAGGGGACACAGGGATGGCATGCTCAGGTTATGGGGGCCCCCTGATGTCCAACTAAGGAATGGACATTTGCACAGGAAAAGCAGGCAATTCGTAAGACTGTGGCTGAGGGGACCACCAGTGTTAGGGAGACACATTGCAGGAATTCAGATCTCAGGTGAAGAAGCGTCATAACAAGGGATGGTGGCAATGGAAACCAAAGCCAAAAATCCATCAATGCCAACTGCACAGACTCAACAACAATAAAAAAATGACATTGGTAAAAACCCTATTTTTATAAAATAAAAATGTAATTCGACATGTCTTTAATTTCTTGCCTGAGAGAGGAGTTTAGGTGCCAATGTTTAAAAGTGTATGTTAAAATCTGTGGTAACAAGTTGTTTTTAAAAAATTTTATTTATGTATTCATGAGAGAGGGGGGTGATGCAGAGACACAGGCAGAGGGAGAAGCAGGCTCCATGCAGGGAGCCTGACGAGGGACTCGATCCCAGGACTCCAGGATCAGGCCCTGGGCTGAAGGCGGCGCTAAACCTAAACCGCTGAGCCACCCAGGCTGCCCTGTGGCAACAAGTTTCAATGCCTTTAACCGAGCGACGTAAATAAAACCCAAAGCTCTAAGTCGAAGACTATAATTTGTGCAAGATGAAATTAATATGCATGTAGAAAAGATTTTGCTTTTGCTACTTTCTAAGCTCAACGTGGCAGAGAAACAGGATTCCCAGGACCCTACTTCCCAGTCCCAAATGCTGTGACCAAAACATCTGAGCACAGCCACACCCAGCCTACAGAACACAGGCTGCCCTGGAGTGTGCTCCACAGCAGACAGCAATGCAGCTCCTGGAAGAGGAGGGACCCCCTCTTCGCTGTGAAGCTGTAACAATGCCTCTAATGAACATACATATTCCCAAAAGGCAGAGAAACAGCATTCAAGAGCCCCACATCCTGCATAGCCTTCCATATGGCTCCTCTAAAAGGTCAAATATAAATCATTCAGCCGCTGCTATCTATGTTTTTGGAGGAAGACACACACAGCAAAAAACCACAGACCATTTGCCCTCCCCTATTAGGGCCAGCCTCAATCAGCTGGGAGATGTAGGGGAGAGAGGAGACTTTGTCCCCATTATAAGGGAAGGGTAGTGTGTGGGAGGCAGGGAGTGAGAGTCCTTCCCAGGAAAGGGCAGGAATTGTCTCAGAAGTGAAAATGCCAAGTTATACTCATTGATGTTGGGATAAATCTCATGGATTTTTCAGCAGGGGATCATATCTGGTGGACCTCCTGCCATTGTACTGTGTCTGTTCACTTGTCCTAGGTGAGGCTGATTAACCGTATAACAAAAGATTAGTTCAGGATTACCTTTTTGTGAGTCATGGAACAGGCTTTGGGAGAAAAATTGTCTTGGTTTCACTTCCAAAAGACTTCTAAAGGACTCATTTTTCCAATCTCAACTATTCTTGGGGCTCCATGTCATGCAACTTTTTCCTAAATGGCATCACCCATCCTTCACCCCTTCAATTCACATATTATACACCCACCATGTGACAGGGGACAGTACCACATCAGATGCCAAGGACAGAGAGCAAAACTGACTTCCATTCTTCATCAGTCTGCTCAGGATCTTCCTTGATCTTCCCAGGTCAAGTTTCTGAGCTCCTCATTCCCTGCACCCAATTTGTGACTAACTTACACATCTAGTGGGTCAAGTATTACCCTGAATTATAACTGACTCACTCCTCTTTCTCTCCTACTAAGCCAGCTGTTCCCCTGGGGCAAGGGTGTCATCCCACTCATCTCCAGAACCCTGGCACCTATGACCCCACAGTATGGGATGCAAAGTAAAAGCTCAGTGAGTGTGGACAAAAAAGACAGCAGGTGGACAGAGCTGCTACCCTCAAGGAGATTACAGTCAAATACCATGGGCAGACACGTACCTAAAATGTGTACTGCTATGTGGTGAGTGATCTGACTCTGCACAGAACACATGTGGAACAACAAAAAAGCAGATGATGAAGTGAGGAAGGAGTACATGAAGGAAGCTGGCCCGGGAGGCACCTGGATAGGCAAGAGAGAAAGATAAAGGGGCTGAGGGCATTCCACACCGAGGGAGTAGCATATACAAAGGCAGGAAGACAGCAAAGGCATTTCAGGGAAGTGCAAAGAGCTTGGCTTAGCTGGCTGCATGATGGGATGGCAGGCAGGTTGAGGAAGGAATTCAGACTCTCCCTTTTAGGGGATGCAAAAGGGCTGACTGTTTAAAGCACAGATCTAACAGGTTTTAGGAAGATGGCTCTGATGGCAAGAGAGAAATCGTGGCCTGGAGAAGCAAGGGAGTTAACAGCAGGCAGTCACACTGTTCCAAGGGCTAGCGCCAGAGGACAAAAGGGCAAGTGACATGGCTGGGTTTCTGGGCCTCTCGGCGCAGAGCCACAAGTAACCAAACTCAGCTGATGGGAAAATGGTGAGAACACTAGGAATTCAGGTAGGAAACAAGAAACCCTAGGGATGCCTGGGTGGCTTAGTGGTTGAGTGTCTGCCTCAGGCTTGGGTCATGATCCCACGGTCCTGGGATCGAGTCCCACATCAGGTTCCCTGCAAGGAGCCTGCTTCTCTCTCTGCTTATGTCTCTGCCTCTCTCTCTCTCTCTGCGTGTCTCTCATGAATAAATAAACTCTTTAAAAAAGAAAAGAAATCCATGGCTTAGGCCTGGGCTATGGTCACTGACAAGCTACGTCAACTGTTCAACCTCACCCAAATCATGCAGCCTCTACTGCCTCCCCTGTAAAATAAAGCAAGTAAATTCACTTGAAGAAAATGTATTGAGCATATACTATGCCAAGAATACAAAGGTGAGTACAACGTAGGGCTTATCTTCAAGTTCAAAAAAATAAAGGAAACAAAATAAGGTGGTAAGTGCCATAAAACAAGTTTTAAAAATAGCTTCTTGTTGTTATGAAAGTAATTAATATATGCTTATTGGGGGGGGAAAGCAAGTAAGCAAGCAACAAGCAGCCCTCAGTAACAGAGTAAATTAAAAATATATTTATAAAGTAGTATATAAAATGAAGAGAGATGATAGGACAATTCATTCTAAAGAAGTTCCAATGAGAGAAAGCACAAGAGTTCTTTTAAAAGTATGAAGTATTTAAAAATTCACAGACTCACCTCTACCTGGAGCTCAGGGAAGTGTGTGCCCTCCTGCCTACCTCTGAGCCACCCACTCTGGGTGGGGAAGGGGCTCCTATAACAAACATCTCCAAGAAGACAGCTTTTCTCCAAGAAAATTATCCATCAAAAGAATTTTCTAAGGAATGGATCCCAACAAAATTAATTTTTTATCATTTAATAACCCAGTGGGTTTCTAAAAGGCTAATGAAGTGCATTTTTGGCTATGTTTTGTTTGAAACAAATATGGAGATATTCACAAAGCAAACGGACACTATATATATTTACGTCTGTCAGAATTTCATTTCAATACCAATAACTGTTCACTAAATTATATGGCTTCAGGAAAAACCTGTTCAATATCTATGATAAATAGGATTAAATAACTGATTAACATCAACTTACTAGGAGAATGGGTAAAGGTTATGAAATAATTTATTAAATAAGTTTATTAATAAAATATAAAAATAGGTTTGACCTCAATAACCAAAAAAAAAAAAAAAAAAAAAAGGCAAAGCAAAGAACATCTGAATGTCCAAAAGCAATCAGTTAAATAACCCATGGCACATTCATATGAAAAACTACTATGTTCTTATTTAATATTTTGAAATTGAGTAACAGAGAAGCTATGTAATACAATCTAAGAGAGAAAAATTGGATACAAAGCACTATAGATTCCATTTTGTAAAAGAAATAAAGAGAAACATAGAACATTAGCAGTAAAGAAGGATTTCTCCAAGTGGTAACAGAGGACTTGCTTTCTTTTTTAACCCTTTTGTATTTTCTAAATTTTCTTTTTTTTTTTTTAAGATTTTATTTATTCATTTATGATAGACATAGAGAGAGAGAGAGAGAGGCAGAGACACAGGCAGAGGGAGAAGCAGGCTCCATGCCGGGTGCCCGACGTGGGACTTAATCCCGGGACTCCAGGATCGCGCCCTGGGCCAAACGCAGGCGCCAAACCGCTGACCCACCCAGGGATCCCCTGTATTTTCCAAATTTTCTATAGTAACGTTCAGGGATTTTTAAGCGGAATAATAATTTTAGAAATAAATAGCATGAATTGATGACTTGAAGTTTCCTGAGGGCAGGGAGCATAGCCTGCGTGCTCATCTAACACAGTGCTTAGCATATCACATATGCTCAGTAATTATTTGTGGAATAGACCAATGAGTGAGCAAAATTTTTTTAAATTTTTATGTACTTTCAAACTTACAGAAGAGTTGTAAGATTAACACAAAGGATTCCCAGATGCCCTTTACCTGATTCCCCAAACATTATATATAAATCCTACACTGGATTTATCCATCTCTCTAGACGGATATTTTCTCCTAATGGCTAAAATTAGCTCCTTTAAAAAGTCCTTCTTGAATGTCAGAAAAAAGGAGTGCAAAGATCACAGAAAATGCCAGAGATCCTATCTTGACCCAAGAAGTCCAACAACTCTGCTGCTTTTAATATATACGTTAATGTAGAACTTCAAGTGAGGGATTTTACGTTGATGCATCACTGAAATAACACATGAGTTATGAGCCCTCAACCATTTAAGTATCAGGCAAGTCCTAAGAGGATTAGCAAGAAGAACATAAACCATTGAACCAAAACAAAAGGCAAACATATTTTAAAAGAAGGATACGTTCTAGTCCAAATTTTGGAGGTCAAAATAAAAGTTAAGTTCTACTTCTGACTTGAGCCAAATAGAAAGAAGCATCCTCAAGGATGAGATGGAGGGAGGGAAGGAGAGAGAGAGGCAGAAGAAAGAGAATAGAGAGAAAAAGTGGTCTCTGGCAGTCTAGAAAGAAAAGTGTATGTTACAACTTAGCAGCAATAGACCTTCATTTAAGGTTTGGAAGGAAATGCTTTTGTGATTTTGAGTTTTAGTTGGTTTCTTTCTTGAATTTTCATTTTTTCAAGTAAATCTGATCTGCCAAAGAAGCAAATTTCTCCTGGCAGTATCAGACCGATCACCACATACAGGAAAGAACGGGTGTCTGTGTTAAACACAGTCTTACAGAAGCTGTTAAAGGCTCGATTTGAGTCTACAGCACTCAAGATATCAAAGCTACAGAATCTTAGAAAACAACAGTATTGGACAAACAAATTAAGAAATTCGTTTCTAGCCCTTACTATGAAGGTTGTTAAAATGTAGGTCATTCAAGAACGTAAGGAAATACTTGGTATATGCTCAGGCCCTCAATAACAATTTCCTGCAAAAATTTAATCTAAACTAGTTATATTTCACTTTAAAGGTTATTCACAACTTTATTCTCACAAAGGAAAAGTATGATCCACTTATCTGGCACTGATAATTTCTCTATGACAGCATTATCTTGAGATGGAAAGGATGAAACACTGACTTCAAGTCTAAAACTATTTCCCTAGGGGATGCCTGGGTGGCTCAGTCAGTTAAGTGTCTGCCTTCGGGTCACATCATGATCCCAGGGTCCTGGGATGGAGCCCCACATAGGGCTCCCTGCTCAGTGGGGTGTCTGCTTCTCCATCTGTCCTTCCCCCTGCTCATGCTCTTTCTCTCTCCCACTCTCAAATAAATAAAAATATTTTTTTAAAAAAAGTAATAAAACTATTCTCCTAAATACACATTAAGCACTTGTGGTTTCAATTTCCTAATTAAAAATGCATACCATGCCCCCAAAGAGGCATCACATATTTTCAAAGACTGAAATAGGAGGCATTGAAAAAAAAGTGGGGGGCATTACCTATTGTGTCCATTGAATGTTGAAAGCCATTAAAAATAATGCTTTTGGCATACCTGACAATTCTTGTTTTACAAACGAGAGCACAGCCAGGTAAACTTGACAGTCAGCTATGATTATCTGCCTCTGAAGCCGATCAACCATAGAGGGGGCAGATTTTCGGGCATCAACCTGTTTGATGGAAAGAAAAGTACATGTTGATAAATCACACCCACGAACAAGACACTATCCAAATAACTATTACTTTACTGTGCAAAAGAACTTCACGCAGGAACTGAAAGACAGGTGCACTGAAAGCCAAGACCAAATTTATACTGTATTCCCATGAGATCTACAATAGGATGAAGAACACTGCAACTCAAAGACAAATATTCTGAGTGAGAACAATCAAGCTTGTGGGAAACCATGAAAGTCAACATAGAAGTTCAGACTTTTACCTTTTTAAAAAACAATTTAAGTTCTTACCTATCCAAAATAAAAATTACTAAAGGTAGAAAATGTTCCCCAAAATAGAGAACCTGAAAAACCACTTTGCAGCCATCTACCTTTGTTCACGTAGGATGAACACTGGGGTTCATTCCCTATGTGCACACAACTGAGATGTGAGGGTCAAAAACGGATACATTTTAGTGAAGGAGAAAAGAGCTGAACTGAATCAGAATTTAAGCCATACCTCTAAGGTTACTACCTCTATAAAAGAAGCAAAAGGTAAAACTAAAAAACACTTTTTTATAAAATGTTGGTCCTTATTATAAAGAATGTCTGTAATTTTAAAAAGTTTGCTCTGATAAAGAATACTGCATTTTTAATACAAAGTGAACCTGAACAAGATAAGCTACATAGTTTTCATGGGCTTTCACAGTGACATAAGAACTGATAGGATCTTTGCAAATACGACAATAGCATATTTACTAAACACAAAAGAATGAACTGTTTTCCTTTTTTCTAGATTAACATAATCTATTATGGCCACTATTGTTGCAAATGCAGCCCCAGAACTCATTACTTTGCCTAGGCAAATGCCAGTTTATTAGTGCTTCTGTTTCTTTGTAATAACATCTACTGTGTAGGGTTGTTCGAAGGGGTAATGAGATACTGTATGTGAAAATGCTTTTTAAATTGCAAAGACCCATTACCAATGTTAATTCCTAACATATGTGTTAGGCATAGAATTAGATACAGAAGACAGACATATGAATAACTTACAGTCTAATGAGGGAACACTGACCTCATTACCATGTAATGCAGTTAAGTGCTCTGAAGGGTCAAGTACAGGATACTACGGGGATGAGTAGGAAACCTACTCAACATGGCTTTGGGGCTCAGGCAAGTGTCCTTGGAGAAAATGATCTAGGAAGGCCTACCTAAAGAAGGAGTAGGAATCAGGTCAAGAGGGAAGAGAACATTCTAGGCAAAGAACAAGGAAGCACCAAGTCAGCCACTGTAAGGAGTTTAGACTTCACTGTAATGGCAAGGGTTGGGGCCAGGGACACCGAAAATGAAGCCAGCAACATATTATTTGCATTTTATACACTGTATCATTGGAGAATGAATCTGAGAACAGTGAGAGTTGTTGTAGGCAAATGGGGATGATGGTGGACCTAAGGAAATGGCAAGAGGGGGAGAGAAGTGGATGAATTCAGGAGGTATTCTAGAAAGAGAGGCAACAGGACTCTGTCCCTGATCAGATGCAGGGTTTGCAGAAAGAGTCATCAAGGAGACCTCTGGCCCTTCTGGACCATCAGGAGCCAGTCCTCTTGGCCCGAGTGGCTTCCTCATGGTGGACACCATTAGCAAGAGCAGAGATGAAGCAAGTTGGACACAACGGAGCCAAAGAAAAGATGGGCAGCTTTTGAGGACTGTAAACAGCTTTTGACTGGTTTGTCAGCTCAACAGGTAACACCTGCAAGACCCCTGGGCACTCCAGAATTATCAAGGGTAGGAGGATGCCTTGCCAAAGACTAGACTTTTGCACTGAAAGGTGAAAGCACAATCACGGAAAGTGAAATACAATGTTATTTTGACTTTATTTGTAACCAAAGGCTGGTAAGTCCTGCAAAAAATCAGATAAATAGCCAGATCCCTCAACTATGCCAAAATGCAACATATTTGAATTATATATGCACGAAAGTCTCATCACAAAAGCTCTTAGCACATGGCCCATTAAGGAAGAAGATAATCTTAAGAAGGCAAAAGAATTAATGCACCAAATGGCTCTGATGACTGATGGGGCAGGTGGGGGTGGGGCTCTATGGTTTTAAAAAATACATTTTACATAATCAAACATGTGAGAAACACACATTGTGCTTTGTCATAGCCAAAATATCAAAAACCAAGTAAGTGAGCAATGATCTCAGTCAGTGGCACTCTGTTCACAACCTAAAGACTCAGTGCTTACATTCTTCTTAATTTTATTCTTGATAGTTTCAATTACTCCAGCCTCTTCACTTTCACACAGCTTCTCTGTCGTCTTTAAGTCATCACACGCCAACTGCATTTTTTCTTCTTCAAATGTCATCATGGCGTTCTTCCAAGAAAAAAGTAAGGAAAGAATGAATGAATCAGTAAGCATTGGAAAATTTAGGTGATTTATTACAACAAAACCCCAAGCTAGGAGAAACAAAAAAAAAAACATTCAAATTATTTGTTGCAAGTAAAAAGAATTGGAATGTTACAGTGAGCCCTAATCATTTCCAAAGACTATAATCTCAATATAAAATAAGAATATACCGGGCAGCCTGGGTGGCTCAGCCGTTTAACGCCACCTTTTAGCCCAGGGCCTGATTCTGGAGACCTAGGATTGGGTCCCACGTCGGGCTCCCTGCATGGAGCCTGCTTCTCCCGCTGCCTGTGTCTCTGACTCTCTCTCTGTCTCTCAAGAATAAATAAATAAAATCTTAAAAAAAAAAAAAGAATATACCTCGATCACACCTACATGAAAAAAACAGAGGGTAATAAAGGTTCTTGCAATTACTGTTCTATGACCTTTTTTGTTGCTATCGAACACAGTAACCAAAGCCCTGTAAAATTTCTGACTGGTCCACTTCATTCAGGTGGTTTTTGTTTTTGTTTTTTTTTTTAGATTGTATTTATTTATTCATGAGAGAGAGGTGGGGGGGCAGAGGGAGAAGCAGGCTCCATGCAGGAAGCCTGATGTGGGACTCAACCCCAGGACTCCAGGATCACGCCCTGGGCTGAAGGCAGGCACTCAACCGCTGAGCTACCCAGGGATCCCTCACTCAGGTTTTATAGCGGTGTCCCACTGCAAAGTTCATGCTGCCCACACGTGGACCCCTGGCTCCATCAAGTACTGTGCTAATGAAACGTCAGCTAGTAGGTAGGTCTTGGAAAACACCAGTCTTTTCAAGGACAGCAATTTCAATGGGTTCTCTTATTTGGAATTATATAACACTGTCCATGATGAAAAATTTCACTGACAGCCTGGTAGATTTTTCCAGGCCATATCTGATTGGGTAGGGGCAACCCTTTCTCTGCCAAAAACCTGATACTTTCACCAGTGGAACGGAGATTTCTGAGGTTATGGATGAGTCATAGCAGCAGAGACATGACACTTGGCTCTTGGAAGGCTTAAAGAACTCATTGGAGCTGGCTCTCCACCATGCCCTATCCATTCAGCAAGCCCTCCCCTTGGCATTCGAGGCCTCCTCCTTGGTAAGACTGCAATATACTCTCCCCCTGTAGCCAAACTAGATCACAGCCACCTTTGCCCAAGCACCCCACTGCTGGGCAAACAGACTCCAGCCTTGCCACAGTTTCTCTCCCCACCTTTCTCCTCCACCCAGCCAACCCTCACTGCCTTTGTAGTTAAGTGGGTACTCATGTGATTTCCACAGAGTACCGTAAAGTCCAATGATGCTATGTTTTCTTATCAACAGCAAGCCTTAAAAATTTGTGTTGAATCCCCTGGCAAAAAGAGGAAATAAATAGTTTTAATGAAAATCATGTCACCAGAAGCTGGCCTGGTACCTGAGGCTGGGCACTGGCAGCCTGCACAGGACATACCAGTTTGTGGACATCTTCCTAGATCTGAAATCCAAATGTTTTTTCTATTTTACCTCACTTGATCTCTACACGATATTGATTGTAAATACACACACACACACACACACACACACACATTTGCTATTTTACCATTCTATGATAGCTTTTTTAAATTATGTATTTGAAAGTGATTTATACGTGATGTTATATGTATTTCTGGAAAAGAGCATCCAATTTTCTACTTTAAACACCTAACTGTAACCTATTCCTTCAATTCCTAAATACTAATATTTAAAAATTTAATAGTAACTAATAAATTTCAGCTCTGCTAATTTAACTTGCTTTCCAGTCCATATTTAATAATTTTAGAGCAAACCTTTAGTATCCAAAGTCTGACCTTTTTTTTTTTTTTTAACTGCTAATGCAGGGACACCTGGGTCGCTCCATAGTTGAGCGTCTGCCTTTGGCTCAGGTCATAATCCCTGGGACCTGGGATGGAGTCTCGCATCAGGCTCCCTGCAGGGAGCCTGATTCTCCCTATGCCTATTTCTCTGCCTGTCTCTTATGAATAAATAAATAAAATCTTTTTTTAAAAAATCGCTAATGCAGTTTTATTTTTTGGAAAGGTCTTTCCAAATTTATTTTTATTTAAAAAAATTGGGGAAAAACAGTACTCTGGAAAGTATAAGCATTTTATTTTTATTTTTTAAGATTTTATTTATTTACTCATGGTAGACATAGAGAGAGAGAGAGAGAGAGAGAGAGAGAGAGAGAGAGGCAGAGACACAGGCAGAGGGAGAAGCAGGCTCCATGCCGGGAGCCAATGCAGGACTTGATCCCAGGACTCTAGGATCACACCCCAGGCCAAAGGCAGGCGCCAAACCGCTGAGCTACCCAGGGATCCCCAGCATTTTATTTTTTACATTGAGGAATACAAGATATCTCATAGGTCTTGATTGATATGCAAAACTTTATTCCACTTTTAAATGCTAAAAGATGTGTATCGATAGGGGGGCCTGGGTGACTCAGTTGATTAAGTGCCCGACTCTTGATTTCGACTCAGGTTATGATCTCAGGGTCATGAGATGGAGCCCCACATCAGGCTCTCTGCTCAGCAGGGAGTCTGCTTGAGATTCTCTCTCTCCTTCTGCCCACCCCCTCCAACCCTGCATGAGCATATGCTTTCTCTAAAATAAATAAATCTTAAAAATAAAAAGATCTGTATTTATACAGCTAGCAACTTTAAGACATACTTTATATACCTGTTTCTTTCACACCAATACCTCTCCCCATACCAACTTACCAAAAAACTGACGAAGCTGGCTCCGAAACTCATTAATGGGCTATGATTTCTGTTAAGGAAACAAAATAAAATTATTTTTAATGTATACTTTTTATAAACATTTGATATATTAGGATCATTATAGATTCCTAATAATTGGACAGACAGTAAGGTCTTAAAGCTGATAAAATTACACTAAGAAAGAGGCACCTGTGTGGCTCAGTCAGTTAAGCATCTGACTTGATTTAGGCTCAGGTCATGAACTCAGCATCATGAGATTGAGCCCTGAGCCAAGCTTTGTGCTAGAAGTGGCACCTGCTTGAGATTCCCTCTTCCTCTGCCGTTAATCCCCTTTCTCTCCCCTCCTCTCAAAAATAGGAAGGGGAAGGGAAGAGGAGAGAAACCTGGCCAACTCTTCAAAGCAAGGTGCACAAGAAAGTCAAATTATAACAAGAGATTGCTTTAAGTAAACCAACCTGACATCTGCAAACACGTGACCAAGAGAAGATGATTAATATTCATTTTAAAAAATGCAAAATATATTCAAAACTTTACACACATAAAATACCATTTTTAAAGTAGATCAGAGGGTTTTATCAGAGCCAACCTTGCAAATTCACTCATTCCATCTAAAGAACTTCAAGAATGCCTCCCTAGAGTCAGACACTCTCCCACCGTAATACAGTCATTAGTGAATTACATACGTAAGCCAAAAAGAAACCAAATCAAACTACCAATTCAAAAGATAAGGAATATAAACTTTCCACTTCAAATTTACAACCAGAACAAAATCTAAATCTCTATAAATTGTGCTAAAAGAGAAAACAAATGGTAATTGCCTTCTTAAAGAAAAATAACTTTACTGATTTTTTAATTATGTAGATAGCATATGGTCATCCTAAAAAAGGAAAGAATAATGCATTTAGTCAATCCCCTACGGAAATTTAGTTTCGGTCCAAAGGGAGTGTGTGTTTGGGGGTGGAAGTGGGGAGGACATGCACATTTATATGTATATGTACATATACACATATATCCAATGTGTGTATCAGATGAGCATCTTTGTCCATATATCTCTTCAGACAAGTCCAAATACGTTCTTGGGATAAATTGCTAGAGATGGCATTCCTGAGTCAAACAGTATGCACATCCATTTTCATCTTGGAGGCAGAGGGGAGGGAGGGAGAGAGAGAAAGAGAGTAGAGGGAGTAGGGAAGGAGAAGACGCAGTAAGGAACCTGATTTATTTGGAATATTAGCTTTTTGCTACATTTTTCCCCATCTATTTAGTACTTACTCAAATTCTACAATGAATAATAATTTGTTTACCCTCACCTAATAAGGATATTAAACTAACAAGAAAAAAAGCAGGAAGATCAACTCATTAGTGAGGAATGCCCTGCTAGCATTCACGTCCATAAGCAGGCTGAAGCAGGGCATCCAGAGAACACTGTGGAGTCAGCCATCCCTCCTCTGCAGCAGAGCAGATGGCAATCTTCCCAGCCCGCAGCTCTGCATGGACATACCATGACAGCCTCTCAACCTAATTTGGTTTGCCTATACTGTCCCCTCTAGGATGTCATTTTCTGCCTCTTATTCCTTATCATGCCTTACACACAACAGGCATTCAACAATTATGAATCAGTGAAGGAATGAAAGACAGAGAACCCTGCCTTTCAGGAACATTTTAATTAAGCCCTGACGAGTATGGCTTTTCCCCTTTCCTTGCTTATATGTTAGCTACTTGGTCATCTGAAAAATGAAAGCAGCTGAAACCAGGGCCTGGTGTTGCTATATGTGCTTCTTGTTCTTGACTAAAATTAGGTTTCTGAGAGCCAAGGCTATTATTTATTCATGGTATCCTAGCCTCACTCTCAGTACTTCACATAGGTGAAAAAACAGCCCAGTGGGAACCCTCTTCCCTCTCCGATGTACAGTCTCTGCAAACTCCACAGCATCTGGTACATTAGACAGTGTACGTGGTATAATAAACCGATCAATAAACACACACTCGCTCATATGCTGCACAAAGACCTGGTGTTTTAAGAATTTAACAAGTTTCACTTGACTTTTTAAGCCTATGTTAATTTATCTCATCTTGATTATTTTGGCCCACAGATGTGTTTCTACATAAAACTTACTCATTTTGGAGATGTTCCCAAAGAATACAAGTATTACTTTAAAGCTGAAGCTAAGAAAAGAGAAGGAAAAGGCTCCTAGCTCACCTCAATATGCTCATATTGGGAACCAATAAATGATGAACCAAACAGGAGGGCAGTGAGGGTATTATGTAAAGACTGAATATAAAGGTAAGCATTAGAACCAAAATGCAGGGGATCCCTGGGTGGCTCAGTGGTTTGGAGCCTGCCTTTGGCCCAGGGCGTGATCCTGGAGTCCTGGGATCGATCCTGGAGTCCTGGGATCAGGCTTCCTGCGTGGAGCCTGCTTCTCCCTCTGCCTGTGTCTCTGCCTCTGTCTCTCATGAATAAATAAATAAAATCTTAAAAAAAAAAAAGAACTAAAATGCAAAGCTTCCTAAATACTAGAAGACATAAAAGTGAACAGAGGTGAGGACAAGCAAAATTTATTAGATGGTATAAACCTCCCTTATTTAAAAGAAGGAAGGAGGGATCCCTGGGTGGTGCAGCGGTTTAGCGCCTGCCTTTGGCCCAGGGTGCGATCCTGGAGACCCGGGATCGAATCCCACATCGGGCTCCCGGTGCATGGAGCCTGCTTCTCCCTCTGCCTATGTCTCTGCCTCTCTCTCTCTCTCTCTCTCTCTCTCTCTCTCTGTGTGTGTGTGTGTGTGTGTGTATGTGTGTGACTACCATAAATAAATAAAAAAAATTTAAAAAAATAAATAAAAGAAGGAAGGATATATATATATATATATATATATATAAAGATACATACAATTTGCTAATTTTGAAAAAAAAGTTGGAATAACCTATGCATTTAAAAAAAAAAAAAGGATACCTAACAAGGTGAGATAAGGAATAGAGAAGAAGAAACAAGGATAGAAACAAAGCTTTTTAGTACTTTGTTTTGTAGTTTAGACTTCGGAACTATGTAAATATTGCCCATAATATCAAATTTTAATAATGCGACCCCTAAAATGTAAAATTAATGCAAATCCAGCTGGTAAAATAACCACACAGAACTATTCCAAGTGACATTACAACATAATAATCTGACAGTGCATTTTTATTATGAAATACCCTTAAAAACAGACCGTAGAAGATGGCAAAAAATTTGTTTTCAGTAATCATATTCTCACCAGTCAACTTGGTATTGTCATCCTAAGGCTGCTGGGGATGTAGTTTGTGATAAAGCAACGCATAGGTATGTTGGTGTTTGTTAGGACTCAGGGCTTTGTGCATCGGAAAAAGAATGAAGTTAATTAAAAATCCTATAGTCTAGAATATGAACTTACTGGTTTTATCTCTAAAAAAATACATATTTTCTGTCTACTGAAAAAGCCTAGAAATAACACCACCAGTAGCACTGAGCATGCCCAGCACCCTCTCTAATACATTAGGTAAAAGAGACTGGCTTCTTGAAGAAATGGCTGATTCCAGGTCAAGGGTAAGAAATGTTCAAGAGGAGCATGGAATATAGCAGAAAGCAAGGAAGCTTAAAAATTATATTAGGTTCTTAAAGATATTCCCACTATGCAAACATGGAACAATCTAATCCCTTATGAGGGTAAAAACAGCAATGGATTGAAACCTCAAATAAGATTAAACTCTAAATTCATAATGGTACTCTTAATTAAAAAAAAAACAAAAAAAAAAACACCTCCCTGTTTGCATATGGAAGATCCTAAGGAACCAACTCATTGTTTTGGAAACTGATTTTAACAAAAGAGAAGAAATAACCATTTACCCTGTCTTTTCTCTAAGGACTCAGATTAATGAATTAGTTGGGTGGGAGGGCAGTCTTTTTACATAAATATCCTGGGATAATAAATGAGAAGCAAAGATAGAATCAATGTTTCATTTTGCAGCTCCTAATGGAGTAATGGATATGGGCACTGACCATAGAGAGAAAGGAACATATTAAATACCACCATGCTGATATAATCAGCAATATCCAAGCTATGGGATACCACAGAACAAAAATCTTAGACTCACCAGCAACACTAAAAAAAGTATATGGGGGGATAAAAGAACTGAAAAAGAATTTCTGAAATAAAAGGTATAAAATACAACAGACACTTAAAGACACAGACACATCAAACTATATACATATATACACACATACACACATAAACACATATATACAAACCAGTAACAATTACAATATGAAACAAAAATCACAATAGCACCAAATCACTAATTATCTAAGGATGCATCTAACAAAGATGTGTAATACTGCTGCACTGAAAACTCAAAACATTACTAAAAAAATAAAATAAAATAAAAGACCAGGGTTTCTTAACACTTTGGGTCAGATATTTTTTTCTCATGGGGGCTGTCCTATGAGTTGTAGGATGTTGGGCAGCATCCCTATCCTCTATCTATAAGATGCCAGTAGCACATGCCACTCTTCCACCACAGATGTGACAACAAAAATGTCTCCAGACACTGTCAAATATCCTCTGGGGGCAAATCAACCTGAACTGAAAACCACTAATTTCAATACAGAGATATACAATTTTTATGGGTTGGAATTCAGTATTGTTAATTTCATTTAAACTGAACTGTAACTTCAATGCAATCCAAAGCAAAATCTGTGTGTGTGTGTGTGTGTGTGTGTGTGTGTGTGTATTGAAAAGTTGATTCTAAAATCTACATGGGAAAGAAAAAACAAAATGGCCAAATCAAATGTGAGGAACAATGACAAAGCTGGATACCTGAGATCAAAACTTAATTAAGAATTTCTGTTCACCCATTAGAGATTTAAAAAGACAAATCACAGACTAAGAGAAAAAAATTAAATACACTTATCCAACAAAAAGCACATCCTCAGAATATATAAAGAATTCCCATGAATCAGTAAAAAATGACTACCCTGGCAAAAGTCTTTAATAGGCATGACACAAAAGAGTTTATCTTAAAGTCAACAAGGTAATTATTAAAAAGTGCTGAAAAGGAAACACTTTGTTTATCAGGGAAATACAAAGTAAAGCCACAGTGAGATACCACTACTCTCCCATCAGCTTGGCCATACTTGCAAGGACTAACAATATCAAGCGTTAATGAGAATGTAAAATAACTAGCACTCTCCTATGTGGCCCTGCAATACCTATGAAAGCTCAACATGTGCTTACCCTGTGATCCAGTAACTGCGCTGCTCAGTATATATATATGCACACACAACAGAACTGAATTAGTATGCCCTCAAAAGATATGTATGGCAGGTTAATAGTATTCATAATAGCCTCAAACTGGAACCAGCAGAATGGATCGAATAATTACAGTATATTCATTCAACGAAATAGAGTAGTTCACAGCTACAAGGAAGGACAGACTACTGCTGAATAAAACAACATGAATCAATTCCATAGACAATGTTGAGTGAAGAAAGCCAGACACAAAAGAGCATATGATTCCATTGATATAAAGTTCATAACCACTGTCCTGACTTCTGTCGTCAGAGGGGTGATTACTGACTGAGTAGGAGCCCTGCAATGCTGGAAAGATCCTATAACTTTATCTGGGCTTAAGTAGTTACTTAAGTAGTAGTGATGTTCATAAATGTATGCACTCTTCAGTGTATGTAAGCTTTTCCTCATGAAAAAGAAAAAAAAAAGCAAAAAATCAGATAAATGATCATCGAAGGCATTTGATTATATCAGTGAATTATTAATTTATTAGGTATGGCTACATTTAAAAAATATTTTTAGAGATGCATACGAAAGTATTTATGGGTGAAATGATGACTGGGATTTGCCTCAAATACAAATTGAGGTAAGAGTATTAAAAGAGAGCTGAAGTATGACTGGCCATGACTTAAGGCTGGCATACAGAAACATGAGACTTGATTATACTATTTTATGTACCTAAGAGGATGTAGGATATTTTTAAAAGAAAAAGTTAAAAAGCAAACACAAATCAAAATCTTCTGCAAAAGAGGTCTTTTGGAATCCTGTTTGGTTTTTTTTTAAGATTTTTATTTATTTATTTGAGTGACAGCATGAACTGGGGTTGGGGGAGCCAGAGGGAGAAGACGACTCCTCGCTGAACAGGGAGCCTGACATGGGGCTTGATCCCCAGTCTCTGAGATCATGACCTGAGTCGAAGGCAGACTTAACTTTCTGAGCCACCCAGGCGCCCCTGGAATCTTTTTTGATGAGAAGTCTTCTTACGGTCATTGCCATTGTTTGCTTTCTGAAAATGAACCACCAGTATTAATAAAATGGCTCTAGATTTTTCTCTCTGTATATGGAGTCTCCCAAAGACAGAAACCTGTTGCAAATACCAAGGAATAACTGATCATCTTTCCCTCAATTCATCAACACTGCCAAAGTTTAAAAAACATTTATCTAGAATATTAAAACCTGAATCGATGAAAATTTTATTTTCTGAAACATAGTGGAAGAAAATGTATGCATTTGACTTTTTTTTTTTTTAAGATTTTATCCATTTATTCATGAGAATACACAGAGAAGAGAGAGAGAGAGGCAGAGACACAGACAGAGGGAGAAGCAGGCTCCATGCAGGGAGCCCAACGGGGGACTCGATCCTGGGTCTCCAGGATCACGTCCTGGGCTGAAGGCGGCACCAAACCGCTGAGCCACCTATGCATTTGACTTTTAAAGAAATCTTTTTTCCATTAAATAAATGGGTATAATTACTTTGTCAGTCCATAACTGAATATGCTTTTTCAAATGTGGTTTTAATCTCCTAAAATAGTGGCAAATGATTGGAATTTAAAAAAAAATTTTTTTTGTGAAAATGTTTTTTATTTACATGATGTTGGGAAGCCTGGGTGGCTCAGCGGTTGAGCATCTGCCTTCAGCTCAGGGTGTGCTCCTGGAGTCCCAGGATCGAGTCCTGCATTGGGGGCTCCCTGGATGGAGCCTGCTTCTCTCTCTGCCTATGTCTCTGCCTCTCTCTCTCTCTCTCTCTCTCTCATAAATAAATAAAATCTTTAAAAAAAATATTTACGTGATGTTGAGTTCTTAGATGAATTCTCCAAAATGACTTTTCTTCCCTTCAAACGTGCAGGGAGATTTATTTGACTTTTAGGTTTTTTGTTGTTGTTGTTTTGTTTTTTTGGTTTTTTTAAAGGCAATCCAGGGCCACCTGAAACTAATAAGCCATGACAATCATCTTCATCTTTCACTGCATCCCCAAGAGCCCAGATTTGAGGGTCAAAGAAATAATCACATAAATTCACTCCCTGCTGCTTTTTAAGGCAGCTGTGCCTTTTCTGTGACCCAGGCTGCTCATGTGACCCACGCTGTTTTAAAAAAATCACAGTTCCTTGGAGCAGCTGGGTGGCTGGGTTAGGTTAAGTGTCTGACCCTTGATTTTGGCTCACGTCATGAGATCAAGCCCCACATCTTTCTTCCTCTCCCTCTGTCCTTCCCCTTCTCTTCTCTTAAAAAAAAAAAAAAAAAAAAAAAAAAAAAAAAAAAAACACAGTTCTAGAGGACAATATGAGCAATTAAGTTACTGAATGCTTCTATAGATGCCGCTCTCCTTGCCTTCAGAAACAAAACTTTTGCTAATAAAACAAGTAATATCTTTTGTTCTGTTTTGTGTCTTCATGGGCTCTAAGGGAACTAAACTCGTTCAGTACTGCATTTTTCTCTCTCAAAGTAAATAGTATAGTGCCAACAGAAGGAAAAAGCTGAGTACATAATGCCATTCATTGCAGCATTATCCAGGGTAGGGAAAGTGTAAGTTTAAAAAACTGTCTACAAAGGGGAAAAGCTTCATGACATTGGATCTGGAAATGATTTCTTGGATATGACCCCAAAGGCACAGGCAACAAAAAGTAAAAAATAAATTGGACTATATCAAAATAAAAACTGTACATCAAAGGACATAATCAACAGTGAAAAGGCACTGCAATCCACAGAACTGGAGAAAATATTTGCAAATTATCTACCTAGTAAGGGGTTAATGTCCACACTATGTAAGTAAGTCTTATGACTCAACACAAAAAACAAGTCAATTAAAAGTGGACAAAAGACAGTTCTCCAAAAAAGATATACAAATAATAAATACATGAAAAGATGCTCAGTATCACTGATCATTTGGAAAATGAAAATCAAAGCCGGGATGAAATACCACCTTACACCCATTATGTGGGCTATTATGAAAGGAAAGAGAGAAAATGAATGGGTTAATGAGGACATGGACACTGCTGCACAAGGAAACCCTTGTGCACTGCTGGTGGGGATATAAAATTGTGCAGCCACTATGGAAAACAGAATGGCAGTTCCTTAAAATATCACAAATGAAATTACCCTATGGCCCAGCCCAAAAGAACTGAAATCAGGAACTCAGATGTTTGTATACCCTGTGTTCTCGCAGCATTATTCACAATAATCAAGAGGTAGAAGCACTAAGGCAGATGAATGGGTAAACAAAATGTACACAAAATATGGTATATCCATACAATGGAATATTATTCAGCCTAAAAAGGGAAGGAAACTCTGGGGCATCTGAGTGGCTCAGTTAGTTAAGCATCTGCCTTTGGTTCAAGGTTGTGATCCTAGGATTGAGTCCCACATCGGACTCCCTGCTCAGTGGGGATGCTGCTCCTGCTCTCTCTCTCTGGTTCGCTCTCTCAAATAAATAAATAAAACCTTAAAAAAAAAAAAAAGGAAGGTAACTCTGACTCATGCTGCAACATAGATGAGGCCTGAGGATGTTATGCTACATGAAATAGGGCAGTTATAATAAAGTACTGTATGACTCTACTCATATGAGGTACCTACAGTAATCAAATTGAGAGAGAAGAATGGTGGTTGCCAGGGACTGGGGGCAGGGAGGAATGAGGAGTTGTTTAACGGGTACAGGGTTTCAGTTTTTGTAAGATGAAGAGTTCCGGAGATGGATCAAACCACAATGTCAATGTATTTAACTAAATGGCACACTTAAAAGTGGTTTAAATGGAAAATATTATGTATATTTTATCACAATCAAAAAATTTCTGAAAATGGACAGAAAGCTTGCAGTAGAATAACCTAGAAAAAAACGGCTATGACAGAATGTGATGTAAAAACAAAAGTTCCATGTACACTATGTTCCAACACATAGAGACAATCAAAAAATGAAAATACTTGTTGTGGGAGAGGGCAATAAGATCAATGGTGATTTTATTCAATGATAAGTATATGTATGTGGGCGGATAAACAATCACGATTAAGCTGCAGTAATCATGTTTCAATAACGTCATTGAGGACATTCTCCCTACATTTAGATACCTTTTAGAGGGAAAAAACTGCATCATTTAGGTCAATTTACTTGTTCTAAATACTTCATGATTCAGTTGTTGCTTTGATACAATTTCTCAACAGAATATACCATCCAGCCAACCAAACAGAATAATGGGGCGATTCAAGAGCAAAAGAGACAAAGCTGCTTGTGTGGGAGTGAGTTATTCACGGAGTGGCAGGCTGTAGCCCAGCTCTGCCCAGCTGTGGCCCAGGGTGCTGTTCGCATGGGGCCAGGAGACAAACGGTCACAAATGGAGAGAGAGATGCTTATAGGAGGTTACTTCCCAAAACAGTCTCTGATTGTTTTCCAGAAATGAATGCAAATGATTTAGAGACTGCTTTTTATAGTATCTATATAAGTAAGATTTTTAAACACATCCTCTCCAAAATATTAAAAAGAAAGATGCAGCAGCAAGCAAGCCAATAGGCCAAATGGAATCACAGGGTTTCTTGCTTTTAGAATTATTTTATTGCTTTTTTTTTTTTCATTTTTAACAGTGAAATCTTCCCTCTATCATGCTGACTCCTCCCACCCGGCCAAGAAAAATAGATAAATAAACTCCTTATTATAAGGCCTTCTGACAAAAGCAGAGTTAAAAACTAAAATATGCTGAAATCAATACAAAATAGATAAAGCCTCGAACTGTTTAAATTTCATAGGACACTGGCCATCTGAATATGGAACTCATAACTTGTACTTGTGTCCCCTGGACTATTCTCGCAATTTCACTGTCCTGTGTTTTCAAGTCCTCTTTTGAGTACACTGTATTAACAATCAACAGAGAAGATTAATTTGGCTCCTCTGCAATGAACTATGTTTTCCTAATAGACTGTACTTTTTTAAAAAAGATTATTTATTTATTTATGTGATAGAGAGACCACAAGCAGGGGGAGTGGCAGGCAGAGGTAGAGGGAGAAGTAGAATCCCCACTGAGCAGGGAGCCTGATGCAGGGCTGGATCCCAGGACCCTGGAATCATGACCTGAGCCGGAGGCCCCTTAACCGACTGAGCCACTCAGATACCCCTGAATTTACTTTTTGACACCATTTAGAAATAAGAAACCATGATGGTGAGCTAGCTGAAGGGCTTGGTCTTCATCTAAAGATGCTACAGCAACAAGAGAGAAAGGAGTGCCTGGCCTGCCAGGGCCAAAGATCAGGACGGTTTTTATCACTCGCCATTAACTAAAGAAACTGAAGATTCATCTCCACGCCTACCATGACAGCAACGAGGAACAGCAACATTTCCAACCCCTTGTTCTTGTTGCATTTATTCAACAAGTGTGCATGAGAGTACCTCTTCCCTGTGCAGAAAAGGGAATGGTGCCTCTGTAGCGATGAGGGAAAAGCTCTAGCCCATGAATCCAGGAAGGAAAATACATTCTTCCCTCAGGTGGCAGCTGAGGAAAATAGAGGTAAAAAAGTACATTTGAAAGGTTTTTCTTGACAGGATTTATAATAGTTATTAAGCACACTTTTCAAAATGAATAACCAAATTGATTCTGAAAGTATCTTAGTTAAAAAAGTCCTACAAAAGGTTCCTTCATGTATGACACAAGGCATCCCTAGAGGTCTCATATACGAATGGAGAGCACGGGTAAACGTTCCCTTTTGAAGCTTGTTATGAATCAGACTATAATATAAAAATAAATATCTGTTGGGGCGCCTGGGTGGCTCAGTCAGTTAAGCATCTGGCTCTTGATTCAGCTCAGGTCATGATCTCAGGGTTGTGAGATCGAGCCCCAGGTCAAGCTCCATGCTGGGTGCAGAGTCTGCTTGGGATACTCTCTCTCCCTCACTCTCTCCCCTTCCCTCCTCCAGGCCCTTGGGCTCATGCTTGCTGTCTTAAAAAAAAAAAATTCATTATCTGTCATTTTTTTGAAAGTTCAGTCACTTCCATAGGAATAGCAGTGGATCTATCCCATTTACTTTTCATCCTCCAGGCCTATGTACCTCACTGCTCCACAACTCCTAAGTCTCTAAGATAAATTTCCTATTTTAAAGCAGCTTCCTGGAACGTATAGCTGACTGAGCCTGTTCAGTGAGGGGTTAAACTGTCAATCCTATCCAAGTCAAACAATTATGAGAGTGATTAAGAAATCAGGCCCAACCATAAACTATACAATTTACTATCAAAGTCAAAGAAATAATAGATGGCTTTCATGTCAGTCCTTTCATTCTTCAACAAATTTAGATTTAAGAGAAAGCCATAAATTGTATTTATTTTTAAAGATTTTATTTGCAAAAGAGCAAGAGCAAGAGAGCACAAGCAGGAGGAGGGGCAGAGGGAAAGGGAGAAGCAGACTCTCCACTAGGCAGGGAGCCCGATGTGGGGCTTGATCCTAGGACGTTGGGATCCTGACCTGAACCAAAAGCAGATGCTTAACCGACTGAGGCACCCAGGCACCCCCATAAATTTTTTAAAACAAAAATGTTTTTTAAAAGGATAATTTTAAAATCATGCACCAGAGTCTTAATTAGATAATGTTCTGCAGTTTAAAAGAAAGTAAACAAGAAGTGATGTCTTTAACACATAGGGCTGAAAAATTCTAACAAATCTACTTTTGTTTCATTCATCCACTCAAAATATACTCATTGCACACCAAATATACAGTAGGCACTGTGCTATGCAGTGAAGAAACAAAGATGAATGAGAACACGCAGGCTGTTCAAGGAACCTAAAAAGTCCAGTTTGGAAGCTGCTGAAAACATTCCAGTAATAATAAATGGTGCTAGAAAGTGGGCAGATGGGTGCTGCTTTTACACAAAGCCATCCTTTGTCACCCTATTTTTCGTGGATGAATGAGGCTCCCTCTAACACTGTATTTGATGACATCTAAAAGAAGCTACTTGCCATTTTCATTTCCTCTTCTCTAGTGTTTTTAGAAAGGACATATTAATAAACTCCAATCACCCTCTTCCACATCTCTATAATTCTCTGCAGAGAAAGATTTGGTATTTGCCCTGTTATTTGTCTGCATAAATGTAAGCCCCGAGAGTGGGAATACCATCTCTGCATGTGTACCTGTCCGGACCACACAGACAGAACCTGGCACACAGACAGGCCCCCAGTATAAATCTGTTTAACAGACCAACCATCTCCTGCAGAATCCATGCTTCACAACATTTCATCTAATGGACGTTTCTCCCCAGTTTCCAAAAAATTACCATACATAAGGCTGTCCTCAACCTGAGCCCATCAAAACCACTTTCACTAACAAAAAATACATGTGCCTGCTTCCTTTACCAGAAAGGAGCAGTGGGGGAATTTCATGGAAAGCCTCTATTCTTACTCTTCAAACACAGTTCAAAGCATGATCCTTGGGGAACTTTCTATCTAAAAGACAGCGTGTGTCTGAAAACGATGATCACAGTCACTTAGTTTATGGCCGAGCGTGTTTGTCTTCTGCTCAGACTTGCATTATGGTAGGGCCTCTCTTCTTGGAGATATGGGAGCCTGAAGTGCACCACCCGCTGGCCACTGGGACACTGCGCTTCTGGTGAGGGACACTTCTAGACCAGGAGGATGCCAGTCCCCAGCAATGTCTGCACTCACAGCCACTGGAGTGTCTGTGTACTTTTGTAACAGGATGCAGCCTTGCCTCTTACCAGAAAATGACTTTGTAATCTACCAGCTGGTGTCAAGAAGCCATGAAAGAGTACTGAAAGCAGTGTAGCCATCAGCTTATGGCAAGCATGGGAGGGCTTGGGGGTAGGAGGCAGGTTGAGACTCAGTCTCCACCTCACATGGAGACAAAATACACAGGGTCTTGGTCATTTCCTACACCTTGATGTCCTAATTATCTACAAACACAGGATTCATAAGCCACTGTATCCAGCACTCTGAAAAAAGCAACTAGGTCCTAGATCTTTACGTCCAATGGACAACTGTTCTGATGGATACATTTTTAGATATATGTACATTAAGAACGCATCTCCTGCATATGTCAAGATGCCCCTCAAAGCCACTGAACTTATTTAAAATATAAATAGCTCTTATAAGTGCATGGAAAAAAACGGACTTCGCTTTTTAGGCTTGTCTCTGGTATCTCGCAAAGGAAATGCTAGCAGATTCAAGGGTATGCCTCTGGACTTGGGGTAGAGGGAGATTTGGGGAACATCTACAAAAGAGAAATGGTGAGCAGGGCAGAGGACATGGAGGGCCTGGCTGGGTCGGAGGCTGGGGAGCCTGAGCTCAGATTGCTGAGTGCCACCTCTCACAGAGCCCCAAATGGTGGCCCGGCACCCAGCCAGCAAAGCCTGTGATGACGAAGAGAAGGAAAGCCTGCAAAAGGGAAAAAAAAAGCCAAATAAAAGGCAGAGAAACCAGTTTGGCCCTGAGTCCCCATTTTTTAACTTCCAAATGATTTCTTAAACTAGAATTAGTATGACAGACTATTTAGTAAACTGATATTTGTCTTGCTACATGCAAAAGAATGAAACTGGGCCACTTTCTTACACCAGACACAAAAATAAACTCAAAATGGACTGAAGACCTAAATGTAAGACCTGAAACCATAAAACTCCTAGAAGAAAATATAGGCAGTAATCTCCTGGCCTTAGCAATATATTTCTGGCTCTGTCTCTCCAGGCAAAGAAAACAAAAGCAAAAATAAACAAGTGGGCTACACCAAAATAAAAAGCTTTTGCACAGCAAAGAAAACCATCAACAAGAAGGCAACCTACTAAATGGGAGAAGATACTTGCAAAGGCAATATCCAATAAGGGGTTAATAACCAAAATATATAAAGAACTCCTACCATTCAACACCAAAAAAAAAATAATAATAATCCAAATAAAGAATGGGCAGAGCACGTGGGTATTTTTCAAAGAACACACACAGATGGCCAACAGAGACACATGAAAAGATGCTCAAATCACTAATCATTAGGGAAATACAAATCAAAACCAATGCGATCTTACCACACACCAGTCTGAATGGCTAGTAGAGAAAAGAAAAAACAAGTGTTGGTGAAGATGTGTAGAAATGGGAACTGTCATGCGCTGCTGGTGCGAATATAAATTGGTACAGTCACTGTGGAAAACAGTATGATGGTTCCTCAAAAAAATTAAAAAGAGAAATACCATATAACCTAGTAGGTTCCACTTCTTGATATTTACCCAAAGAAAACAAAAACACCAATTCAAAAGTTACATGTACTCCTATATTTACTGCAGTGTTATTTACAAGAGCTCAGATATGGAAGCAACCAACCTACGTGTCTGTCAATAGATGAGTGAACAAAGATGTGGAGCACATGCACACATGTGTGCACACACAGTGAAATATTACTTAGCCATACAAAAGAATGAGATCTTGCCAAGCAATGACCTGGAGAACCCAGAGAGCACTACACTGAGGTAAGTCAGGAAAAAAAAAAAAACATATAATTTCACTTATGCATGGAATCTAAGAAACAAAACAAATGAACAAACAAACAAAAATAAATACAGCGAACAAACTGGTGGTTGCCAGAGGGGAAGGGAGTCATAAGTGAAGGGGATTAAGAGGAAAAAACTAACGAAGAGTTATAAAGTAAGCCACGGGAATAAAAAGTATAGCATTGGAAATATAGCCAATAATATTTATCATATGGTGACAGGTGATAACTATGTTTATCATAGTAAGCATTTCATAATGTATATAATTGTTGAATCTCTATGTTGTACACCTGAAATATAATATTGTATGTCAAATATACTTCAACAAAAGTATTTTGAGACAAACAAAATAAAATAGGTTTCCAATTTTATTTCCTTTTATTACTTTATCCTGTAAAATTTCCAAGTCAAAATACAATGAGAAGGGAAGATTATGTTCTCTTGCCTTGGGCTTTGGCAGACAGGGTTCCCTTGCATGAGTCACTGACCTTCTACTTCTATCCTCACTTAGCTCCTGCACATCTTCCAGGCTCCGGTCCAAAAACTACTGGTTCCAGACCTCCCTTCCTGATCCCTCATATCAAGCTGGAGCCTTCCTCTGGGCTCACACTGCTCCTTGGCCTTCACCCCCAGAGCACTCATGTACTATTATCACTTTTCCCACCTGAATGGTACCCACCCAGCACAGAGTATGGCATCTAGAATGCCCTCGAGGAGTACCTGAATGAATTAATGAGTGGCATGATAAACAAGCAACTAAAAGAAGGCAGAGAAAGTGCTATCTATAGGTTATTAAAGGTAGCCATGTGATAGGTGAGGTGAAATTATGTCTTTTTTATGTTGTAAAGCTATTTTACTCTGTGAAGAAGTTAAACAGTGCCTGGCATATAGCAGTAAAATACAAGTATTTACTGAATGAAGTAAACAAATAATGAATTATTCTAAATATGCAAAAAAATCTTTTCTATGCCTAAGAAATTACTCCTGAAAACAGGATTAATAGTTGTAGTCTCTGGAATATACAAAATGCTTAAAGTGATTTGCTTTTACTGTTAATTCTCATAATATTCTACGACTATATTTCTTGAATTGTTCACTTGTATAGGACTCTGAAAAGTATTTATGGTGGCATTATAAAGGCAGCTTCTTAAACTAGGACTCCTTTTATTACATAATTATAAAATTTGTCTTGAGTTGGCAAACATCTTAAGAACTACATAATTAGGGATTGACATGTTCATGTTATCACTATTTTAAATTTTTAACAATTTAAAATTTAAATAACTACATGTAGAATATATTCTTTTTGAAAAATCACAATAGAAAGTAACAAATCTATTTTTTTCTACACACTTGTAGTCAACCACAGACTAAAAGAATTCCCTGCATTTCAAAGTCCAGTTAAGGAAAAAATGAACTCAAGATGGCAATCACTGATATTTCCCATGAAAATGGTATCTAAGAGATACTGTTATCATTTTTTAATAAACAGGATTACAATACACCAGAAGAAACCAGTAGCTATTCAAAGTTTCACTAAAATGGGGGATCCCTAGGTGGCGCAGAGGTTTGGCACCTGCCTTTGGCCCAGGGCGCGATCCTGGAGGCCCGGGATCGAATCCCACATCGGGCTCCCGGTGCATGGAGCCTGCTTCTCCCTCTGCCTGTGTCTCTGCCTCTCTCTCTCTCTCTCTCTCTCTCTCTCTCTCTGTGACTATCATAAATAAATAAATTTGAAAAAAAAAAAAAAACAAAGTTTCACTAAAATGAATTGCTATTCCAGAAGAATAGAGGTAGAAAAGATTACGTTTTAACAAAAACTCTACATTTAATTCAAATGTTTATCACATCACCCTTTTTAGAACAAGTAACTCAAATCAGAATGGTCTAGGCCTTAAGTTTCTCACTCGTACCAGTATGACTGCCTCCAGGCTATGTGCAGCCTTGCATAAATGAAAAAAGGCAGCAAGTAGAAACACATTTATTTAAGAAGTGAGAAATAGGGTATCTCAGCTGAATTTAACAAAAGCTATTCACATTCACAAATTCGTAAATGCTTAGGCAACTATCAGTATCTTAGAGTTTATCAAGTATTTCAAAAATCAGAACATGATATAACATATTCGGGAGAGTATACATATCAAACTCACTGGCTTATTAGTCTCGCACAAATTTACTAAACTATAAAGCTATATTTATTTCTGTTCCAGGGGAGGCATTATCAGACCACAAAATCATACATATATGTAACAGATAAAACCTATCTACAAGAGATTCTGTTCAATGGAATGAATTTTTTTTTCTGCCAGGTTAAAGTTGTTGTGATGATATTTGGGAAAGCTATCGTGCAGATAAAAACGAACAGGTGATGTATCAAATAAACATGGCTAAATGATTAAGTCAGTGTTCTACTTTGTATTGTTTCCATATCTTCCTATAGTGGTCCTGTCTCCAATAATAGAGCTATTCTATTTTACAAGGATCTGTTAGGATTCCAAATATTAACACCAGGAGGGACTTCCTTCTTTAGCTGTTTTATTAAAAAGTATCAAATATTTCCTGTGAGTCCAGTGTTGAACTATTATGGAAATAGAAAGTGACCCTTTGCTCTAGATTTTCTGAAGAAATGCAGTGTATAAAATATTGACCATTCGCTTTTCTATTAAAATGTGTCTTATTTACCAAAAAAAAAAAAAAAAGGTATCAAATAAAGCTCCATATAAGAAAGAGTTTGTTTGGTTTTCCTGTTTTTGTGATAATACAGACTTTCCCCTCTGCACCATCTGTCTTCCTGCTACAAAAAGAAAGAAGGAAGAGGGGGAAGGTGGGTGGAAGGGAGGGGGGAGATAGGGAAAAAAAATACTGTCAGTCTAAGAATGATACAGATGCCATGATTTCTGAGAAGAAAAAAATAGCATTCAATACACATCAAGGTTGAGTAAGTTGTACAACCATAAAAAACTCACAATTTAAGAAAGGAATTCTGAGCTTAACACATCTTTTTAAACTGCGGGGTTTATTAAGCTGAGGGTATGAGCAGGGCAGTATGAATGTTATGCTAAAGTTCTATGTAATTTTGAAGCTGATATTGAGACATCTAAACATTTCAGTAACAAATATCCATTAAATTTTGTGATATAAAAGTCAAATTATTTAAAGTTAAAAGAAAACACATTCAAATGGATTTTTTTCTGAAGTATGGTGGACCCATTACTTTGCTCGTATGCATTCAAACACACAACATTACAGTGACTGATGGGAATGAAAACTTGCAAACCTTTTGGAAAGTTCTCTTTCAAGAAAATTAAAAATAGGTCTGAGTATCTACCCTATGAAAAATGAAATGCAGAAAAATAATTTTACACAAAGATGTTCACTGTAGCAGTCATCAAAAACCTCCCAAGACACAAAAGTCCAGGGCCAGATGGCTTCCCAGGGGAATTCTATCAAACATTTAAAGAAACAATACCTATTCTACTAAAGCTGTTCAGAAAGATAGAAAGAGATGGAATACTTCCAAATTCGTTCTGTGAGACTAGCATCACCTTAATTCCAAAACCAGACAAAGACCCCACCAAAAAGGAAAATTATAGACCAATATCCCTGATGAACATGGATGCAAAAATTCTCAACAAGATACTAGCCAATAGGATCCAACAACACATTAAGAAGATTATTCACCATGACCAAGCGGGATTTACCCTGGGATGCAAGGCTGGCTCAACACTCGTAAAGCAATCAATGTGATTGATCATACCAGCAAGAGAAAAAACAAGAACCATATGATCCTCTCAATAGATGCAGAGAAAGCATTTGACAAAATACAACATCCATTCCTGATCAAAACTCTTCAGAGTGTAGGGATAGAGGGAACATTCCTCAGCATCTTCAAAGCCATCTACGAAAAGCCCACAGCAAATATCATTCTCAATGGGGAAACACTGGGAGCCTTTCCCCTAAGATCAGGAACACGACAGGGATGTCCACTCTCACCACTGCTATTCAACATAGTACTAGAAGTCCTAGCCTCAGCAATCAGGCAACAAAAAGAAATAAAAGGCATTCAAATTGGCAAAGAAGAAGTCAAACTCTCCCTCCTCACAGATGACATGATACTCTACATAGAAAACCCAAAAGACTCCACCCCAAGATTGCTAGAACTCATACAGCAATTCGGCAGTGTGGCAGGATACAAAATCAATGCCCAGAAATCAATGGCATTTCTATACACTAACAATGAGACTGAAGAAAGAGCAATTAGGAGTCAATCCCATTAACAATTGTACCCAAAAGCATAAGACACCTAGGAATAAACCTAACCAAAGAGGTAAAGGATCTATACCCTAAAAACTACAGAATACTTCTGAAAGAAATTGAGGAAGACACAAAGAGATGGAAAAATATTCCATGCTCATGAATTGGAAGAATTAATATTGTGAAAATGTCAATGTTACCCAGGGCAATTTACACATTTAATTCAATCCCTATCAAAATACCATGGACTTTCTTCAGAGAGTTGGAACAAATCATCTTAAGATTTGTGTGGAATCAGAAAAGACCCCGAATAGCCAGAGGAATATTAAAAAAGAAAACCATAGCTGGGGGCATCACAATGCCAGATTTCAGGTTGTACTACAAAGCTGTGGTCATCAAGACAGTGCGGTACTGGCACAAAAACAGACACATAGATCAATGGAACAGAATAGAGAATCCAGAAGTGGACCCTCAACTTTATGGTCAACTAATATTCGACAAAGCAGGAAAGACTATCCACTGGAAAAAAAGACAGTCTCTTCAATAAATGGTGCTGGCAAAATTGGATATCCACATGCAGAAGACTGAAACTAGACCATTCTCTTGCACCATACACAAAGATACACTCAAAATGGATGAAAAGATCTAAATGTGAGACAAGATTCCGTCAAAATCCTAGAGGAGAACACAGGCAACACCCTTTTTGAACTTGCCACAGCAACTTCTTGCAAGATACATCCATGAAGGCAAGAGAAACAAAAGCAAAAATGAATTATTGGGACTTCATTAAGATAAGAAGCTTCCGCACAGCAAAAGATACAGTAAACAAAACTAAAAGACAACCTACAGAATGGGAGAAGATATTTGCAAATGACCTATCAGATTAAGGGCTAGCTTCCAAGATCTGTAAAGAACTTATTAAACTCAACAGCAAAGAAACAAACAATCCAATCATGAAATGGACAAAAGACACCAACAGAAATCTCACAGAGGAAGACATACACATGGCCAACAAGCACATGAGATAATGTTCCGCCATCACTGGCCATCAGGGAAATACAAATCAAAACCACAATGAGATACCACCTCACACCAGTGAGAATGGGGAAAATTAACAAGACAGGAAACAACAAATGTTGGAGAGGATGTGGAGATAGGGGAACCCTCTTGCACTGCTGGTGGGAATGTGAACTGGTGCAGCCACTCTGAAAACTGCGTGGAGGTTCCTCAAAAAGTTAAAAACAGATCTGCCCTACGACCCAGCAATTGCACTGCTGGGGATTTACCCCAAAGATACAGATGCAGTGAAATGCTGGGACACCTGCACCCGGATGTTTCTAGCAGCAATGTCCACAATAGCCAAACTGTGGAAGGAGCCTCAGTGTCCATCAAAAGATGAATGGATAAAGAAGATGTGGTTTATGTATACAATGGAATATTACTCAGCCATTAGAAACAACAAATACCCACCCTTTGCTTCGATGTGGAGGGACCTGGAGGGTATTATGCTGAGTGAAATAAGTCAATCGGAAAAGGACAAACATTATATGGTCTCATTCATTTGGGGAATATAAAAATTAGTGAAAGGGAATAAAGGGAAAGGAGAGAAAATGAGTGAAAATATCAGTGAGGGTGACAAAACATGAGAGACACCTAACTCGGAAATGAACAAGGGGTAGTGAAGGGGAGGTGGGCGGGGGGTTGGGGTGACTGGGTGATGGGCACTGAGGGGGGCACTTGGCAGGATGAGCACTGGGTGTTATGCTATATGTTGGCAAGTTGAACTCCAATAAAAAAAATTTTTAAAAAATGTTCGCTGTAGTATTATATATAGTATTGTCGCCAACAAGACCTATTGACCCCCTGAACTCAGGAAACTCCTAGAAGCTTCTTGTAACTGTCCATTTCATCTTTTAGAAACTAAGAAACTGCTAGACAGGAAAAAGAAACATTTGAGGACAGAAAGCTCCTCAGTTATTTCAGCTTCATTGTAATGTTAAAATCCCCCTCCAAATATTCATGCCCAGCCCAAAATAAAAGAACCTTGCCTACCCCTGGGTTATTCCTTGTTTGCACAAATAAAGACTGTGAGGGAGCCTCACCAGGTGTAGTCTTTGTAACTCACCAAGGAGCGGATCCACCCTGGCCTGGTAACAGTATCAAGAAATAAGAATACTAGAATGTTGACAAATAAAGATCGTAAAACAAATTACAATATATTTACCTAGCAAAATATTTTACACACACACCCCCAACAGAAAAGAAATGCTTATTACTCCAGTGTGTATGAGAAAGCGTGGGCTCCAGAAAATGGCCCTGAGTTAAAAATCTGAATTCGATCAAGGACTGGCAGTGTGACATTGAGCAGGATATGCGAATTTTAGCCTGTGTTTCTTTACTTAAAATTGTGATATAATGCCTAATTTGGGTTTAATAAGTAAGTCAGTATCTGAAATGCCTATTTTGAAACTTGGCACACAGGAATCGCCCAATGAACAAATACTCTATGACAGGTGAAAAAGTAGAATTCCAGGTAGTATGTGCAGTATGACAAATTATGTAAAAACATTCACAATGGAAAATATTATACAATGTTACCTATGAGTCATGGGAATAAAGAGTGATTTTTCTTTTTCTACTTTTCTTGTCTAAATTATCAACAAATAAGCATATATCTCCTCTGCAATCTGAAAAGCTTTTAATCTAATCAACATAAAGCATAATTTAAAAATGTGCACAGGAAAGGAATTTAAAATACCAATATTTAGTTAATATTCACCCATGTACATTTCTAAAACATTACAAATATC
Source organism: Vulpes vulpes (assembly GCF_048418805.1). NCBI lineage: Eukaryota > Metazoa > Chordata > Mammalia > Carnivora > Canidae > Vulpes > Vulpes vulpes. The sequence continues at coordinate 96,012,284 of NC_132792.1, read as the reverse complement.
TTTTAAGCACCTAGACATGCCAAGCACTGTTCAGACATTGAAATAAGACCCCTTTGCAGGGAGCTGATGATCCAAGAGTGGAAAGACGTATTTATTGCTAAATCATCAGTTCTAGAACTGATCCTAGAAGTACTTTTAAAATGATATTCTTGGCATTTATTATACACTTGCAAAAAAAATAAAAACAACAAAACTTAGTATGTCATAATAATTTAAGTCACAAATTTTTCCCCCAAAGTCACAAGAAGACAGTGTGTCAGAGCAGTGCTGTTTACTATGCATTCGAACCCCGCCCTTGTCAAAATTCAGAATCTCGTTCCGGTGATCAAGGGTGAGGCCTGAGCTTCTACCTTGTAGCAGGTCCCTAAATGCTGATGCAGCCAGGTCCATAACCACACTTTGAGTAGAAAATGCTTAGAGGCATTGTTAGGACTTTTGTTTAAAAAAAAAAAAAAATGCTAAGGTTGATAATGCTGGCAGACAGTTTTGCTAATATATCCTACATTCTAATGTAAACCTTTTAGAAAGGAAAACTTAAAGGTGTTACTAATATTTTTCTACCTAAAATTTAAGATTCTTGCATTTATTAAGGCCAGCTTTGTTGAACCAGATTTAGGATCCCATTCCTCAAAGTCCTGTCTTCCTACTATCCGTGATCACTAGCTCCACATCCTCTGAGAGGCCCTGGGAGCGGAGGGCCTTCTTGTCCTTTTCTTCCCTCTTTCCCTCACACCAGCCTCTACCTCCAGCCTCACCTCTCATGATGGCCTCCCCCAGACTCCAGTCCACATGAAAATGCCAGGAGAGCAGTGTTCCCTGGTATACCTTACCACGTGTCCTCTGTCCTTGGCCAGTGCCCATTCCCATGGCACATCTGGACAAACTACTGCCACTGCCTGGTGTTCTCAGAGCATCAGCCGTTGGGCCCTCCCTGGCTTTACTTCTCATTTCTTCTTCCAAGAAGAGCCCTTCCAGTCTTCGAGGCCTTGACCTACCTCCATGCTGCCAATCTTCTCTCTCGGCCTCTGCACTATCTCCCTACTCTTCTTCACACACACCCCCAATCAAATCCTGAAAAAAAAAAAAATCCGACTTCTTCCATTAAGCCTCCCTGTGAAGTACAGTCGGTGTCTGAGGCCAAAGTTAAATTCTTGGGTTCACCCCAGGGAACTGGCAAGATAGGTTTCCAAACTCATGCGGACGGATGCACACTGGCCTCTCCTTTCCGTCAGCTGCTGGTGCAGGAGAGGAGTCTCATCCCACAGGTAAAATGGGATAGGTAAGAATACCCCTAGATTAAAAAAAAAAAACACACTCCATCGCTGGAGATAAAAGACTTCTGGCCCGAAGCTATGCTGTCCTGGCCTGGGAGATGCTACGGGGGGCGGCGGGGGCAGCACCCAGGCCTGGTGGGGAGTTCCCGCAGACATGAGCCTGCGGTGATCCCCTGGAAGGCCGACGCCGCGGCTGTCCCTCTGAGGGCACCTCTGCTTCTCTCCGTGCACCCTGCCCACGGCTTCTAGGGTCTGACGGTGACCGTGCAGGACCCCAGCTCCGTCAGCTCGGAGCCCGGGATGGATGGCGGGAAACGCGGAAATGCCGCGCGAGGCAGCTTGGGGTTGAGCAGCCACAGTCCCAAGTGGTCCCACACGGCAGCTGTCCGCGACATGTCCCGAGTCCCACCCGGCACTTGGTCCCCGTGTCCCTGGCTCGGTGCATGCTCAGAAGGCTCTGGTGTTTCTCCATCCTTGTATTTTTCAGTGTTTTGATTAAGTGCTCTAATAATAACTTGTTTCTCTAAATATTCATGTCTAAGGTGGGGCTGAGGGGGTAGGAAAAGAATAGCATCACCCGGTAGCTCCTGATTTCACTCTTTTTCAACATACACGACTTCTAGTTAATTTTCAAGCGAGTTCTATAAATTATACTTCCAGCTACCCTGAGATTGCTTCATAAATGTCTATCCTTCGTATGTGTATGTTGTATAACCCCTGCTAAGCTCCAAATTTCTAGACGACGGAGACCACGCCTTATTTGTCCACATGACTGTTCTATCACTGACACGTACCACTCTGCAGGCACTGCACACAGGAATCTTTGAGAGGCACGGTACCTGCTCACGAATTGCTCACAGAAGCTCCTATAAGGCTTCAGCACACAGGGGATGCCAGCGACACAACAGGCCAAAGGGAAAATCCCTAAGATCCTAAATGTCCCTAAATGTCATTAGGTACACTCCTTATATACACTGCATCAGCATAAACAGTACTTTTGCCATTTGAATCTTTTTAGGCCTTTTTTTTTTTAAGATTTTATTTATTTATTCATGAGAGACACACAGAGAGAGAGAGAGAGGCAGAGACACAGGCAGAGGGAGAAGCAGGCTCCATGCAGGGAGCCGGACGTGGGACTCGATCCCAGGTCTCCAGGATCACACCCTGGGCTGAAGGTGGCGCTAAACCGCTGGGCCACTGGGGATGCCCACATTTTTGGTCTTAAAATCAAAATATCCTTTATGGGAAAGGAGAGGCAGTTAAAGAGAAATCTGTAAGCCCCTGTAAGTCTCCCGAGAGAGATCTGGCAATATATAGTAACACTGATCCCTTCCACCAGAGAATTCCACATCTAGACATGTACCCGGATAATGTTTTGCATGTGTAGGACATGAATAAAGAGTTCACTAAAGCACTCTTAAGGACCCTAAGGAAATGGAACTCACCCAAATAGTTATTAGTAATGGATAAGCCCAGCATCTATATATATAGATGAAACACTATGCTGAACAGTTAAAATGATTATACTTAATTTATATGTATGACAACGTGGGTAGACTTCAAAAATTTAAAAATTGGATGAAAAATGCAAACTGTAAAAGGTACTCATTATGGACACTTAAAAAACACAAACCTATATGTTGTTTATGGAGAGAGATGTGTCAGAAACATGTAAATGTGGATAACAAAGACCCATGACAACTTGAGGACAGTAGAGCCGCCTCTGGGGAAGGAAAGAGGGAGACTGGAACGGGGTTGGAGTACAAAGAAGATCCTAACTATGTCTGTCATGTTTTCTTTCTCTAAAAAAAAAATCCCAAGTGAATATAGTAAATATTAATATTTGTTAACTCTGAGTATGAAGGCCATCTACATTTTTATAGTATGCTGTACTTTTCTATGTGTTTAAAACATTCAGTAATTTAAAAAGTGGTATTACACTTCCATTAAAATTATTAAAAGGTTCAATTTCTCTCCTTGCTAAATAATAACTAAAGCAAACCAGGGAAATAGGAGAGTGTAAAGTTGACTAAGGTATTTCACAATTACTAGCTATTCCTAACCTAGTAACAAAGGCCAATACTCCTGCTGGACTTTGCATCAGAGAACTTTTTGCGCCTACATTTGCTCAGTGTCTTTCAAGTTGGTAAAAGCATTCCTGGGCCTGCTCCTGCCCGGTTACCCACTGCTAAGCCATTAGGTGGGTGCTTTCTACCCTACTCAGCCATCCACCAGAGGCCCTGTCAAACACAGGCTCTCTACAAAGTAGAGCCAAGTGTTCTCTTCCTGTGGTAGCTAATCAATGCTAATCCTGTCATCAAGGGAAATAACTGAGTTTCTGCTATAATGGACCTACATGTGAAGGCTGTTTTAGAAGCTACAATTAGCTGTGCTTTTAGCCTTGCTAGAAAGTAGGTGGGCTGATTTTGCAGCAGTGATCATTTTAACCGATGGCATTAGGAACCTAAGAAGTCATAAATTATGAAGTGACATCTATAAATCAAAATTTCCTTTTTCCAAGAGAGTTACTTCTTCTCATCTCTCTCTCTGGTAATTCAACAGTCCCTCAGATCCCCCACATTTTTTCTTGAACTCCATTCATTTCACTACTATATTTAATGAGAATTCCACTGACACCAGTTTTGCATAGTGCTTCCTACAATCTACATTTCCTCTTTGTAACTGCTCTAAACATAATCAGAAATTTAGAATGTAGCCCAGAAAAAATATGGCACTACCATTTCAAACTCATGTCTAAAATTATTCTTGTTTTATATGCACATGCGCACGCAAAATACACATCATAGTAGAAACTTAACCAATATCCACTCACTTAAATCTCCAGATTAACCAACATCAGAGGGAGAAACAGAAGCCCTTTGCCTACTGAACACTCAAGCTAGCCAGCCCTTCTCCGATGCCTACTGACATTCGCTGGTGACTGTCCTCAAACCTGCTTGTGCCTATTGATTTTACTACTGCAATTATATAATTCATTGTTTGTTATGTAAATAGATGAAATAAGGGCAGGAAAAAAGTAACCTGGATGAAAAATAATTAAATGCTTTGAAAAGACCAATGAGGGGCACAGGACTATAAAGGTTCCTCTCAGATGAATGAGTGTGAGAGAACAACAAACTTGTAAAACCAAGGAGCTTCCACCCAGAACCGTTTGGCTTCAGTGTCTGGCTCCACTTTAAAGCCATTGATACTGAAAGTCACAGGAACGCAGAGGTGCGGTTTAGGCAAGAAAGCCAATTTGAGAATGCACAGCAAACTCACAAAGGAAAGGCCCTGGGCCCTGCATCGAAAGTCAGAACAAAATGTTTACTCAATGTCTTTCCATTTTTATAATTCCAAATTACATAATCAGTAGTAGTCCAATCACAATGGATAAGAGACCACAAATATCATCAACTAGCTACTTCAAGGCCTTTTTCAATATTCAATACCACATACATTTCTTTCCTAAGAGTTAAAACACGTGATGTAACATTTCCCAATTTATACCAAACTGGTAAAGAAACTGTTATATTACATAATCCTTCCAGTGTGTTCCTCTTTCTGTATTCCTATGCTCTCAATGGCAGCACCATCTAGCTAATGACCCCAAACATTCTCAATGTTCTCAACAACCAAAAAATAAACCAAAGCCAGTCCCATTGATCACCCCTCCTAAAATCTTCCACCTGGATTGTCACTTTGCTGTCAGCCCCCACATGGTCTACGACAACAGCCACCTCACTTGTTTTCTGACCTCCAGATTTAGTGTATACCTTGCCCCCAGAATTGATTTCCTAAAGCAAAATCTTGTCACTCCCCTGCTCAAAAGCCATTAATGCCTCCCTATTGCCCAAGAGACAAGACTAGAATTCCATGGTTCCACCCACTTTACTGGTGTCAACCTCTATCACTGCTTTTATTTATTTATTTTTTTAATTTTTTTTTTAATTTTTATTTATTTATGATAGTCACAGAGAGAGAGAGGCAGAGACACAGGCAGAGAGGCAGAGAAGCAGGCTCCATGCACCGGGAGCCCGATGCGGGATTCGATCCCGGGTCTCCAGGATCGCGCCCTGGGCCAAAGGCAGGCACCAAACCGCTGCGCCACCCAGGGATCCCCTATCACTGCTTTTAAACACATCTCTCTGCACAGCTAGGGAGCAGCTTGCCCCTGACTCTGAAGCATGAAGAGTCAGAGGCTATTCTTCACCTAAGTGCCCCAGGCTACTTCCCTACTTTTCCTCAAGGCACCTCCTCAGACACTCCCCTAATTCCAGGGCCCTGGGTTCAAACTCTAACTCTGTCAAGTGAGTGGGCTTGAAGGCCAATTCTTCTGAGTCTCCATTTCCTCATCTGTAAAACAGGGGTAAATAGTAAATTCCAAAACTGGTGTTAGTGGAATTCTCATTAAATATAGTAGCAAAATGAATGGAGTTCAAGAAAAAATGTGGGGGATCTGAGGCACTGTTGATTTACCATCCCTCCCAGAATGGTAGGGGATGACTGAATGAGAACATCTGGCACAGTGCCTGGTTCACTATAAGTCCTCAATAAGGACTGGTATCCCTGTTACTACAGACCCACAATATGACTGCACGTGGAGACAGGGCTTTTAGAAGGTAATTAAGGCTAAATGAGGTCATGAGGGTAGGGCTCTAATCTGATAAAACTGGTGACCTTATAAGAGAAAGAGATTTCGGGCAGGCAAGCTCTCTCTCTCCATATGTACTCAGAGAACAGGCCATGCCAGGGCAGACTGGAAGGTGGTCCATCTGCAGGCCAGCAAGAGAGCCCTAACCAGAACCTGACCATACACCATTCCAGACTTCCAGCCTCCAGAACAGCGATAAATTCAATTTCTATTGTTTATGCCACGAGTCTGTAGTATAGCAGCCTGCGTAAACTAATACACCTGTTCTTGTTTCTAGTTTCATGATGGGACTTCATTCGTTTAAATGAGCTGCTATGTGGGTCCTCCTCACCAGGTTGGTATTTCTTTCAGGGCAGAGAATAGGTATTATGTACCTTTGTCTCCTCCCAGCACCTACCATGATTTGAACACAGTGGGCATTCAATAAATGTCTGACTTATTCATGAAAACAATGAGGATTTGTTTTATGCAAACATTACCTTCTATAGAAGCTGATGTTGAATTGTAAAAGCTTAATGTCATCACTAGATGTGCTTTTGACTATTCAAAGTACATGGATGTGCAGTATGGCAAGTGTCACTTTTTTGTTTTATTTTTGCTGACCCCAAGTGAGGCCCCACCTGCAGGGAAGTCTCTATATGTAGCCTGAAGAATGAAAAGAAGTTGAATGTCTTTTCTCTTAACCTGACCCATGATACCTGCCTTACACAGCTGCAGAGCAACACAAAATGCCATAGTCCTTTTATGACTTTCTTGAAGCACTAGGGGTTCACAAAGCAGCCCTGCCACCAACTATACTTTACTACCATTATACATTTCTACTGAATTTTGTATTTCAAAAAATATTATGCAGTGTCTAAGTGCTAAATGGATAATACTGAAGTGTTACACTAACCACTGAACCCTATACAGAATGATAAATGCAAGCCTTAAAACAAGTGAAAGAAATTCATTCTTATCTAATATATTTAATTCTCCTAGTGAGAGAATTTATCTGAGACCCTACAACACTACTTTCCAATACCCCACACAAATCTCCTACCATAAAGAAGGCAAACATTTGAAAGATGGGACCCCTGTGAAACTCATGTTCAAAAATAAAGATCATTCACACATCATTTAGTGACTAAGTACCTACTATATGCCAGACATTAGGCTGGGTGCTGGGAATACAATAGGGAGCAAATCACACAATGTCCTTAATCTCAAGGAGCACAGTCTAATGGAGGGAAGTATTATTAGGGAATGAAGGTAGTGCTTGTTTTACGTGGTCATGCAGCATCCCAAAAAGGACCATGCAAGCTGAAACTACACAGAGTTATCTTAATAATAAATGAGAAAAATTACAATTGTGCTGTGACCTTTAAATTTGTTTTATCAAAACATTAAATCCATCGCAAATATTACTCAGTGGTTAAAGACTGAACAACATATTCAACATCCTACCAGAAGGCACACAAAATAGGAAATTATCTCTATTCACATATGACATATGTGTAGAAAATCCCAAAATTACCACAAAAATGTAAGAATAAACAAATTCTGCAAGGTATCTGGATACCAAATCAACACATAAAAGTCAGTTGCATTTCTATATACTAACAATGAACAATCTGAAAAGGATATTACAAAAATAATTCCACTTACAATGGCATCAAAAAGACTAATATATTTAGGAACGAACTTAACTAAGGAGGCAAAGACTTACATACTAAAACCTACAAAACATTCTGAAAGAACCCAAAGACAACCAATTAATGGAAAGGTGTCCTGTGTCATGGATTATATTGCTAAAATATACTTGAAGCTATCTACAAATTGAATGCAATCTCTATTAAAATCCCAATGATGTTTTTCAAAGAAATAGAAAAATCCATCTTAAAATTCATAAGGAAAAGCAGTGGATACTGAATAGCCAAAATGATCTTGAAAAAGAATAAAGTTGGAGGTCTCACACTTCTTGATTCCGAAACTTATTACAAACCTAAAACCTAAAGTAATGAAAACAGTATGATACTGGCACAACGACAGACTTATAGACCAATGTAATAAAACAGCCCAGAAATAAACCCTCCCATATATGGTCAAATGATTTTCAACAAGGATGACAATCAGAAAAGAGTGTTTTCAAAACTCAGTACTGGAAAAAACTAGACATCCACATGCAAAACAAACAAACAAACAAGGTAGTTGAATGCTTACCTTATGTCATACACAGAAATTAACTCAAATGGATACAAGTTTAAGAGCTAAAAGTATAAAATCCTTAAAAGAAAAACAATGGGGGTAAAACTTCACGTCATTTGATTTGGCGAGGTTTTCTTGAATGTGACAGTAAAAGCACAGGTGATTAAAGAAAATATAAACTGGACTATGCCAAAATTAAACATTCTTCCATCAAAGGCCACTATCAACAGAGTGAAAAGGAAGCTGCAATCAGGAAAAAATACCTGCAAATCAGAGCTAATAAGAATTAATATCAAGAATATATAAAGAATTCCTACAATTCAACAACAACAACAACAACAACAAAAACCCAGCCAGATTAAAAAATGGGCAAAGGACTTGAATAGATAGTTCTCCAAAGAAGATATACAAATGACCAACAAGCACTCGAAAAGAAGCTCAACAATAGAAATCACTACAGAAATGCAAATCAAGGCTACAATGAGATAACACCTTACACCTTATATTAAGATGGCTATTATCAAAAAAAGATAGAACAAGAGTTGGCAATGATGCAGAGAAATGAGAGTTCTTGGGCACTGTTGGTGGGGATGTAAAATAGGGCAGCCACTATGAAAAACACGGCAGTTCTAGGAATAGAATTATCCTATGATCCAGAAATTCTACTTCTGGGTGTATACCCAAGAGAACAAATCATGACCTCAAAGAGACATTTGTATGCCCATATTTTTGCAGCATTATTCACAATAATCAAAAGGTAGAAGCAACCAAAGCATCCATCGATTGATGAATTCATATACAGAATGTGGCATATACATATGATATAGGTATATACAAAATGTAGTATATACCTACAATGGAAAATTATTCAGCCTTAAAAGTAAGGAAATTCTGATGCATACTACAACATGGATGACTCTTGAGGACATTATACTAGGTGAAAAAAGCCAGTCACTAAAGGACAAATACTGTGTGAGAGTAGTCAAATTCAGGGAGACAAGAAGTGGAAGGGTGGCTGCCAGGGCTGAGGGGAAAAAGGAACAGGGAGTTATGTTTAATGGATATAAAGTTTCAGTTTAAAGATGAAAAAAAGTTCTGGAGATGGAGAGTGGTTACAGTTGTACAACATAACTGCACTTAATACCACTAAGCTGTACACTCAAAGATGGTTAAAGTGGTAAATTTTTCCCTGTGTTTTGTAATTAAAGAGTAATTGTAAAACATTAAAAACTGTCAAAGTTACAAATATATAAAGAAATAAACAGCAATACTAATTTAATAGGCTGTAATTTAATAATTTTATAGGCACTAACATTAAAGTACTTTACTTCTCTGTAAAAAGCTATCAAGAATATGTGAACAGCATTTGCCTTCTTGTCCTGTAACTTATGAGGCACACTGAGCATTTTGCTATGCCTTGGTGAACTGTCGTACTTCTTAGAATCAGTGTCCAACAGTTTAATCTTTGTTGTGAAATACCTGAGCCTTTAATGTGAAATTTTTTGCCTGCATCACCAACCCTGGGACATTTTCATCTTTTTCCTTACATCATTTTCCTCCTTTGTGTTGATAAGAATGCCTTCACTAGGGGTAGCTGGATGATTCAGTGGGTTAAGCATCTGCTTTCAGCTCAGATCATGATCCCAGAGTCCTGAGATGGAGCCGTGCACCAGCTCCCTGCTCAGTGGGGAGTCTGCTTTTCCTTCTCCTTCTGTCCGTCCCCACCAGTCATGCTCTGTTTCTCTTTCTCTCTCCCTCTCTCTCTCAATAAATAAATCTTAAAAAACAAAACAAAAGAATGCCTTCACTAGGTACCCAGGGCTGCACATGTCCTCTCTCAAAAGGTGTCAGGGACATTCTAACCTTAGCTTTTCCTTCCATAACTCCAGTTATGTTTGATTTACATTTCAACTCCAACATTATCACTTTTTGCTGCACTTTCATCTTTGTTGGCCAATTCCCTCTTTTTGTTATCCTTTTTAGTAAAATGTTATGTGGGTTTATCCCTATTAAACAAGGCAGCCACACAAGGACACATTTTGCAGTCTGTGTGGGAACTGAAGAAGCACAATGATCAATCACAGGCAATCCATGGAAGAAATGATATGGTTCACTGATCATGACGTGTACCTGTCACACCTGTGGTGACTGGCAGGCTGCAGAGCTAGCAGCTTGTAAATATCATCACTCACAATTCAAACACAGGGGTAACTGAAATTTGAACCCTGTTATCAGGTCTTCTTTAATCTAACTCTGGTAACTGAAACCCATGCGTATCAGTACCAAGCAAAGCAAGTGCTATCTCTGTATAATTACAAATAGAGATAAGAAGACCAGAGGAAAGGAACAGGATTCTTAAGAGAACCTTTGAGAATCTGAAAGATGATCACGGTGGTTAAAGGTCAACGAGTAAGGGAAGAGTGCAACAATATAAGAGAAGGCTATAGAAGGATATAAATGGACACAGTACTGCTACTTTAAATAATGGCTATTATAAATTCTAAAGCTTCTTAAGACCAAAATCACTGTGAATTTAAAGCTATTTTACTTTTTCTAAGATGTTATTTATTTATTCATGAGAGACACAGAGAGAGAGAGAGAGAGGCAGAGACATACACAGAGGGCAAAGCAGGCTCCCTGCAGGGGGCCTGATATGGGACTCGATCCCAGGACCCTGAGATCACGACCTGAGCCAAAGGCAGGTGCTCAACCACTGAGCCACCCAGGCATCCCACTTTTCCATTTTTATATAAAGTGTCATATGAAAAAGAGAAGCTATGAGTCTATAGTATGAGTTTACTTGGCTTTGTACAGTGATATCGTATAAGGAACACAACAAAATTATTTTTAAAATAGAAGAAAATAAAAAGATAAGTCCATAGATGGTCAAGGAACAAGCCATGCAGGGCCAAGCCACACCACAGATTTACTGCTGGAGGTTCTGGTCCTAATCCTGAGAGCAGTGGTAGGCTGTACCAGTTTCCTGGGGCTGCTGTAACAAATCACCACAAACTTAGTGCCCTAAAACAACAGAAATTTCTCTCTTCCAGTTCTGGATGCCAGAAGCCTGAAATCAGTTTCACTGGGCTGAAATAAGCTGGTGGCAGGGCTGCACTCCCTCTGGAGGCTTTATGGGAGAATCCATTCCCTGACTACCATGGCTCTGGTGACTGCTGCATTCCTGGGCCAATGGCGGCCACTAACTCCAATCCTAACACCGGCATCTCCAAATTTTTCCTTCTGCCCCATTTTCATACCACCTTCTGCGTGTAAAATCTCCCCCTGCCGCCCTTTTATAAGGGTATGTGTGAGTGCACTTATGTAATCTGGGTGGACTAGCGATCCACCTGGATGGTCTTCCCATCTGAAATCTTTACCTTCATCACATCTGCAAAGACTTTTTCTTGGAGGCTGCACTACAAGGTAACACTCTGAGGTTCCAGGAATTAAGATGTGGGTAATTCTTTTGGAGGACCATTTTTCAGCCTACCACAAAGGCAACGTAATTAGACTCACACTGAAAAGACCACTGTGATGGGGTGAAGGAGGAACAGGGGATACGACGAAGTAGCTGGGCTACTATAGTGATCTAAATCAGAGGTAGCTTAGACTAACTAGGTGGTGATGGAGGAGGTGGGGATGAAGAGAAGGGAGTGGAAAGAGATACTCCAGATATGAGTAAAACAGAGGTGCGAAAAGGGCCTTCTAAACTCCTGGCGTGTATAACTTTGTTTCAAGTGGTGCCACGTGCTGAGCTTGGGAGCACCAGAAGGCCAAAAGTGCAGGAGACCGTCAAGCTAAACAAGGGACTTGCAATACTGCTGGGTAATGCAAAACACAGTAACATGAGGATTCTTCTGGAGGAAGTGGGGGACAAAGCATACTCTGTGGGGATGGGACCAGATCCTCCACTCACAATGGTTTTTAACTTGGGTTCCATAACTCTTCATGTTGTCACATGCAAAGTGGTAACACTACTACTTACCCTCAGGGCCCTGGAAATAATTGGGAAGAAGGATGAAATGCACATGACACAGTGTGCAATAGTAAGCACTGATTGCCTACCTGATTACCATTCACTGCCACTCTTTTCCTGCACAGTAATGCAAGCAAAGACCAAGACTTGTATGATTACAAGACAGTAATACGTTTAATTTCATTCTGATTCCTCTGTAGCTTCGCTAATTCATATTCATTTATTGCTAAAGGCCTGATGCTCATTTAGAGTTACTGATATATCCTGAAAATAACTCTTCAGGCTAAATAAAGTCAACTTTTTTTAGTTTTCCTAATTCTGTCATTAATGTGTATCAAATATCTTCCTAACTCATTACCGTTAGTTCCTGCTCTATCTTAAATCACACAAATAGGTAACTCAATCATCTCCATTCTATACCAAAAGCAGGTGGACCAGCATTGATAAGCAACTTACAAAGAAATAACCCAGACACATTTTATCAATTGCCTAAAAAGCCTTTCCAACCAACCCTTCAACAGAGGTTCTTCTTAAAAGTAAACAAAATTGTTCAACATATTTTTTCATCTGTAAGTTATAATGAGGTCCCTTTATCATGTGTGGCAATAATCCACAAACTGCATGAATACTTTAACTGAAGAATAAACAAACTCAGCTGTTTATATAAAATAGTGTTTGAACTGTTTGTATGATCAGTTAGAAATCTTGTATTTCTCTATTACTTAATTAAGAGACATTTCAAAGGGAAACTAGAGACTCATTCTTCATAATGAAGTTTCAGCAGACTGGTTCCTAGTAAACAGTTCTGACTAAACTTCATAAGGAAGTGTGGGTCTCTCACCAAGGCACCTGTATTTTCCTTTAGTTTTTAGAAGAGTATAGGTCAAGAAAATTTATTCGTGTTTCCTTCATCATTCATAAGCCCCTTAACTATAAATTTAGGCTAGCACAGCAAGCTCTCTGATCAGGTCTGGTTTTATTTTACTCAGATAAACGTCAACATTGTTTTATCAAGAGAAAAGCTCACAATTTCAAGCTAGACACAACTACTCTCTCTTATCAGCCAATCCCAGATCTGAGATGCCACACAAGGACTACAGAAAAACACCCAAACCATTCTCTCATTTCCTGCCATTATAATAGCAATTTCACCAGAACAAGAATCTCTAAGAATTCCTAGATGATAGATCTTTACACTTGGCTACATGACTTTAGACAGCCATTCCCCATCTCCCATGCCCCCCACTTTTTTTCCTGTGCTACTTCAAGAAGAATAAGTCCTCACTCAATGTTTAATTTTGATAATTCAAAGTAATGAGTGTCTCGTCAATCATCAGTCCAAAAACTCTGTGGATCTACATGGTTGACAGCTGAAGCAAATGGCATTCTAGGTAGAGACAAAACTCCTTCCCAGCCAATTAAAAAAATGCAGACTCTGCTATAATGTGGAGGAAATTAACATCCTTCGTAATTTCCTTAGTCTTCCAAGGTACACTGCTTTTTACTTGTTTTATTTACATTTTAAATATGCCTACTTCCCAACTGGAATGAGTTAAATTGTTCTTAATTAGAAGTAGTCTGGAAATTTCACTCCTTTGTTTCTCCCTCCCCTGTGGGAATGGAGGATTACTCCAACAACTGCAGGCCTACAAAACAGCAGCCCCATGCTCACTTTGGCCAGTTCAGGAGTCACAGGTATGCTGCTGAATTCAACCTGCTTCTTATAAACATCAAGAAGAGGGTGAGCATGATTTACAAGATGCAAAGATAAAGTCCTTTCTTTGCTCCAGAGATCAACTGACAATACATACCTTGAGATTTTGCAATTCACTGTTCAGAATGGGGAGGAGGGGGTGAGCACTTCACAGTGACTCACATACGGGGATCAGTCCTAAAGACACCACACTTTAGTCCAGTTGTTTCTCAAAATCTGAATCTCTGTCATTTAGCAAATTCAACTTGGATTCAGATATGAAATATCCTTTTCCCTCATTTCCTGTCCTGTTAGGATAGCACCACAATTTTTACTTGTGATAAAGAGAAAAAATACAAACGTTTAAAAGTCTGTTTATCTGGTGAAGGTTGAATAATCCACATGAAGTAAAGCCTGGAGGGCTGCCGCAGGGGAGGCAAGAAAGCCCAGTGCCAAAGCAAAAGACCTCTACCTAGATGGCAAAAAGGCCAAAGTGGGAAAAGCACCCAATAACGGCCGTGAACTGTCGGGACCCAGAGACGGACGCCCAGACTCCTATTTCCCTTGAGCCACACACAGCGAGGGACAGGATGGTGCCATCAAACACAGAGGCACACGTTGAACCAACATGTATTATGGGATGCAGCTGACGTCACGGTTGACAGTGGGGGCGGGGAGAACTCTCCATCTGGGCATCGAGGCACCCTATCAGAGGCTAAACAGTATGTGTGGGTGTTTTCTACTCACTGCTCTTCTAAGTACAATGGAACAGAAAATTGTCATGAAGCATCCCATCCAATTTCCTCCCACTTCAGAAGAATCACTTTTGTGGTCTCCTTGGCTATGGAACTTTGGGGTAACTGTATCCTGACTCCTGGGGATTTGGGCCTTCTGTGCCTGTGTGTAAGTGACCTACTTAGTAAAAAGCTTGCTCACTTCTGGGGAAGGAAGCGGACCATGGGCCAGTTTATACCTGGAGATTAAAAATTAGGAAGACCTGGGTGGGGACAGGTCAGACAGACTAGGGCTCTGAAATCAAGTCACCTAAGGCTGGAAAGACACAGGTCCTGCAAGCTGGCCCCACAGTGAAGGGGTCCCACAGGTTCTGCACCCCCACAGGGAAAGAGACAGAAGAACCAGTGCTAAGATCTCTTCCTGGAGCTCTCTGGGCCCTAGAAACAGGCATGTGCATGGGTGCGTGCATGTGTGTATGTGAGAGAGAGGGAGAGGGGGGGAGGGGGAGAGAGAGAGAGAGAGAGAGAGAGAGAGACCTGGAATCCAGCACTGGAGGAACCCTGGGCCCTGCCTGGGTCCCCCTGGTCACAGGTGCAGTGGAAGCCCTGCCTTCACCACCACACTCCTTCAGAGGCAGCCAACCCGCCTGGGCAGCCCCCCTCTGGCTGTCAGCAAAGAGGCCTCACAACCCTGTGCTGCTTCCTGGGGCCCCAGGGTTCCAGCTCCACACCCCAGCCTGGTCTTGAGCCTCATGCCCCCACTCAGTGCCTCTCCATGGAGGGGTTTGGGAAATCCACGGGGCCATCTGGGGATGACACAATGACAGTGGCAGAACAGGCCGTGGATGCGGGGCAGCCTGCAATGTGGGAGACTCCTGCATATTGCCCCATGTCCCGCACAACTTCTGAACCCTACTTTCATCGGTGCAGAAGTACAAAGTCAGGCTGGCACTGTTTAAATATACCCCTTATTAAGATTTGTTCACAATTTTAGAGAGTTACATCACCAGCGGTAACACTGCTGTGCTACTAGAACTGCTGGCTTGCAACACCTCCACTAGCCTGCGTGTGCAGCTACCACAGGCCAAATGAACAGGGATATTGAAAGCTCCCCTAAATATATTTAAAGCCAAACATTTTTTGAAGGGCCAGGAAATACTAGATACCAATTATTTTCATTAACATATTTGATTTTTGTCATCCTATTTTAAGAATTTGTAACATACTGAGATTTATCACAAAGACTGTATATAGAAATATTTTGGGGTTTTATTCTAATTTTTCCACCCTACTCTGATACTATCCTCAGGGAATACGCACCACCCTCACCCCAACTTCCCTATAAGCTTTTTAAATTTATCCTCTAATCCCGGACCTCTGTTAAAGGTTTTGGTCTCCAAAGTACTTGGCTTGGTGAAGGATTTAAAGGCGGGAGACCTATTTTCTAAGACACGTTGTCAGCACACATCCCCCGTCCTAATGCCGGAAGCTAATTATTCTGATGCCCTGCCTCGGGCAGCCTGGCTCACTGCAAAAATGTCACCCTTCCTCATTTGCACGACTTCAACAGTGCTTAGCCTTGGCATATTATCCCTAATTCAGCTGAGGTATTTCCCCACTTTCTCTTAACATATACAGAGAAGTCTGGTCTATTACTTCTTTTATTTCAAAGTGCACCTGCTCTCTCATTTTTCTAGTATGGAATGGCTTTTGATCTTTTCCTGAATCCAAATTTATTCATTACACCCAGGTGCAAGCACTTAACGACTTTATCATCTGGTGAAGGTGTACTGAGCATGCACTTTTTGGAATGTACGTAGTTTCCTTTTTTTGAATTTCTTTTTACTTCTCCTTTATAATAATAGCATGTGGGCATTCCATGGACCGTTTTAAACATTGTGTGAGCAGGTCCTATCACCCGTCGATTTTATTTTAGGATCATAAAAAGAGGGCATGAGATCTGATACCGTTGAGAGTCCCTGCTCTAGACTGCTTCCCCTCACAGCCACCAAGTTTTTCCAAAGACAGTTCTTCCTGAAATGCAGGACAGCGATTTTGGAGTAGGGAAGCTAGGTTTCTGCCTTCTCATGCCAAAGAGGCAAATAACACCAGAACGCGGCATGCCGCCATCACCCAGGGGGAGCCAAGAGCCCTGTAGGTGACCAATAAAAGACAACAAAGGACAGACCAGTTAGGGTAGGCTGCCTCTCAGCCACACACAACGCTGAGCAGAGGGCAGCTCACTCAAAGGACTGAGATCCCCAGAGTTGCCACTGCCAGGGGGACTACCTGTGACCACTTCAGAAGCAAGAGACTTTGTCAAATCACTCTGCATTCCCTCTGATTGCATCTGTTAGAACTAGCATGTACTCAGTGACAGCTTTGCTCCCCACTGCCCCACAATGAACACCGGGCAGCCTGGATGCACCAAAGGGAAGAGGCTGAGAGCCAGACAGTTCTGTTACCTGGTTCTGAGAAGCAGAGCATCAATTCTGGGGTCATACTGGAGCACTGCCACTGGCTCAAGAGACATACCTGGCACACATCAGCATGCTGAGGGGGGGATGAATAATCCAGCTTCCAGAGCTCTGAAAGGTCACTGACCCTGGGCTATACTTGCTGACTGGCAAATAAAGGAGTGCTTATATCCCCCTAAGATCTCTTGGGCCTCACATGACTCCAGTGACCTCAGGAAGGCCAGGAACCCCTGATCAGGAGATCCACCTATCTTTACAATCTCAGTTCACTCCTACAGAGAGGCAGTCGTGTACACAACATGCAAACATCACCAGTGCTAGAAAAAGGGACAGAAAGAGCCCACAGGGCCACTGAGGCCCCTTAATACCTTGGAGAAGTCAGAACAAGTTAACTGATGCAAAATACCCCAGCAGGACCAGTGGGAAGGAAACAAAGGAAGAGTCAGAGAAGCAGACAGGTCAGATCACAGGACATCCTATGTCAAGCCAGGACCCTTATTTTAGAATGAGTGCCCAAAGCTCTGGGAGACTTCTTCTCCCTGGCGGCTTATCAGGTGGCCTCTGGGTGTTAGGGTATTGTTAGCAGATTGCTGGGATCTCACCCCAAAATGACTTTAGCAGCACACAGGTCAACTTCTCATATTGTGAAAGTTATAGAAGAGTGGTACTATAGTGTAGGGGTGAAACACACAGACTCTGGAGTCCGCTGGCCTGGGTTCACACCCAGCTCTTCCACTTAACTCTGAAAACTTGGGCAGGTCATTCAATGCAACTGTGCTTCCCCTTCACCCCCTGTGAGAGGGAGATAACAAGAGCACCCTTTCCTCACAGAGCTGAGGGAGGAGAAAATAAAGATGAACATTCTGGAAGTGCTGGTGTGCCCCTGGTACCAGTAAACACCAACTACTATTTACCATTATGTGCTTATTTTGACGTGTATTAGGAAAAGTCAGTCACCTAAGCCAGTGATTTCACAGACAGTACAGCTGTGGACAAGACGACGTGTTCAAGTGACCATTTCTGAGGCAGACTGAAAGATATCAAGTAGGCAATGCTGCCTCGAAGGACTTGCTTCTCACCTTTGTGTCTCACACACGGTAGACGCTGTGCAGGGGTTTTCTCTGTAATCACAGATCATCTTCCTGGAAGACAGAAGTAACTACCTGTTGTAGATATATATTTCTTATGTTCTGAAATCCTTGAGCAAGAAGGAAGAGGTGGAGAAAGCCACGCCAGCTAAGGAAACGACCAAGACAGCAAACCATCAACCACCTTTACACATGAAAAAAAGCCCCTATTTCAGGGGCTCCTGGACGGTTCAGTTAAGCGTCTCCCTTTAGCTCAGGTCACCATCTCTGTGTCCTAAGACTGAGCCATGTGCTGGGCTCTCAGCTCAACGGGGAGTCTGCTTCTCCCTCTCCCTCTGCCTCTCCCCTCTGTTCATTCTCTGTGTCTCAAATGAATAAATAAAATCTTAAAAAAAGGGGGAAAAAAGCCCCTATTTTAATCTCCACATCAGTTGCCAGGCAGTCAGGACTTTCTCTTCTGACACAGCAAATTTATGGGTAGTTTTATAGAAAACTATGTTTTTGTAACTATCTATGGTGAGGGATGTCAACTAGACTTGTAGTGATTATTTCACAATAGATACAAATCATTTATGTTGTATACATGAAACATCTACATCAATTATATCTCAATTTTTTAAAATGGGAAAGTCATATATTTAAACACTGGAATGCATTTCCCCCATCAGAAAAAGGGTTTCAGTGGTGATTATGTTCCCAGGTTTGCCACAAAGGTAATTCAACCTCAACTTGAACCTGTGTGCTGGTTGAACAGCATACTAAGGATTCAGGGAACAGACTAAGAGGTGGGACAGGTCCACGAAAGAGAGAAATTCCTACCAACCACCCACCCCAACCCCCAGCACTAGGCAGTTTTGAAATAACAGGAAAATTCTCTGCAGCACAGCCATCTACTTTCTGTACATCCTTTATACTCTTCTCAAGCCCTTCTCAGAATTAGCCTTTACAGAGTCCCACAGCTATTGCAGGGGGAGGAGGAGAGTGACCTTGGCAAAAGAGATCAGGGTGCAAAAAAAACAGATTAAAACAGCCTGAGCAAAAAGGTCTAGACCCCTGAAATGTGATGATGTGTCTGGGGATTTCCAAGTGGTTTCATGTAACTAGAACAGGAAGTGTTCTGTACCTCAGTATTCTTGGTCTCCCCCTTTGTGTTTTCTTACTTCATCAAAACCTCATTTCTCTCAGTATAAGTCCTCTAAATAGGGTAGGGAAGAAGGCAATTTCTCAGAACTACTTGTTAACAGAACGCAGAACTCAGAGCACACAGATTGTCTTAAGGGTTCACATCTTTAACTCTGTGTGCTTCCAAGTACATGGAGGGACACACACACACCGCGGTATACATATCCCCCTTTTTTTCCCTGTTAATTTCTTGTATATAAACTCTCCCATTAGTCTAGAGGCTTCTTTTTAAAAATAATACCAATTAAACAAAATGAATCTTTAATGGTTAATTGGGACCTTTCCAGAAAGTGCAATAATTGGGGAGGGGGGGAATCTATCTATCTATCTATCTATATATATATATATTTTTTTTTTTTTTAAACAAACCCAACCCTAAGTTTAGAAGGATGGAAAAAGGCAACAGAGGAAACCTGTTTTTCCTGCCCGTTCCCTTACACCATTTCTGCTTTTCACTGCTTCTCCTTTTCTTGCATTTCTGCATCTACGGACTCTCCATAAACTCCAATGGCAAGGCACAGACATGATGCTGTCTGGGAACAGCCAGACCATGCGGAAAATACAGGTGGCCTACAAGCTCTTCCTGTCCTCTAAAGTACCTGCCACAGTTTTAGGCTCAAGCACCTACTGGCCCAGGCCTCTTACACATGCCTTTTGAGTCTTTCCAGACAGAGCTCTGGTGTGTACCAGGGGTCAATAATTTTTTTTCTGTAAAGGATCAAGGAGTAAATATTTCAGGCTTTGTAGGCTATGTGGTTTGTCACAGCTATTCATTACTGTTTCGGTATTGTACAACAACTACAGAAAAGGTATGTAATCAAATGAGAGTAACTGTATCCCAATAAAACTTTATTTATAAAAACAGACAGATTGGGCCCATGAGCCATCACTTGGAACCCCTGGATTATACTATGCCATCTCTATGACATGACTAGCTCTGTAAACCATATGCGCACAAGTAAGACACATGGCACATGGTTTTGTTATATGTGCCATAAACTGTGCTAAATAACTTAGAATCCATACTTTCATTTTAAACATAAACATTACCTGCCGTGCATTTTTCTCGCCTTTTGTTTTTATTGTTTGTCATTTTTAGAATTTAAAATGGAAAAGAAAAATGTAAATCATAATACCAACTATTTACTAATTCTATAATAAATCCCATATTTAAATATGCATATTTATCCTCAATGATTATCCCTTATAACCACTATATGCTTGTTTTAGTTGACAATGATTTTTTTAATATGACTTTTTAATAACATCTACAGCCAGAAATTGGTGGTAGTGTCGGCAAGGTAAGAACTGCAGGTGATTTAAGGTCAGAGAGAACAAACACCAGGAGTTAAAACAGGACGTAGGGATAGTGGTACCAAGGGGAGGAGGGAGATAAATGTCCGGCCTGGGAAACAAGAACAACAAATTTCATTTTGGCCAGGACCTCCAGATACCTCCTGTCTTCCTACCTCAATGTGCTTCACCTCTCCTGATGGTCCTCCAGTTAAAAAAGTAATGTTGCAAGCCAAAAAGAGACAATGGCACCAAGAGTTAACTATGGATGTGAGGGCCACAGTGAGGAGCATGGTCATCATAAAATGTGAGTTGACTGGACAGCCAGCAGCAAAGTAACCCCAAAAAGCAGCACTGACTCACAGGAAACACAGACCAACCAGTGATCCAAGAAAATACCAAGCATGGAATAAGCCATCAAACAGGACAACCTAATCACATTGATCAGCTTGCAGTGCTCACTCATTTTGCCTCTCCATATGCCATTTCGTAGCTCCATGTGGGTTTTTCACTGTTTCCTAGACTTCATTTCCGCCCCACCACTTGTCACATACCCCTCCCAACTCCTCCCCCATCATGATAATCAGATATTTCCTCCACAAGTTTCCTTTGCATTGAATTACAAGTTGTTGCCCTCTACTCCTATAGGTCATGGTGGGCCATGGCTACGTCTCCCAGCCTCCATACCACTGCCAACTGTACCTACACCGCCACATCTGAAATCCAGTATCTTTTCTTGTGCATGTAACTATCACCTATTTTATTGTGTGTACAAGTACCTAAAGCTCTGAGCCTCTGTCACACATGTGACCATCAGTTAGTGTTGGGGGGTGAGTGAGGGAGTGAGCACTGCCACATTGTCACTAAACCCAAAGATCAACAATAGGAATTTAATTTCAGGTGGTATCATGAAGGTACAAAGTTATGCCTTTAGGCTCAAAGCAAAAAAGGCCTCATCACAGCATCCATCTGTCTCAACCTCTGGAATACATCCCCAAGTGCATGACAGGGTCTCAGCACCAACAACAGAACATCTGGTTATTATTACATTATTACTGGGATCCCTGGGTGGTGCAGTGGTTTAGCACCTGCCTTTGGCCCAGGGCACGATCCTGGGAACCCGGGATCGAATCCCATGTCGGGCTCCCGGTGCATGGAGCCTGCTTCTCCCTCTGCCTATGTCTCTGCCTCTCTCTCTGTGTGTGACTATCATAAATAAATAAATAAATAAATAAATAAATAAATAAATAAATTATTATTACATTATTACTATAGTTACAACAGAAGTGACACATTCTGAAATCCCAACTACAGGGCCTCTTAGGGCTCAAAAGAAATACTCTCCTATGCATATATTTCTACTTCCTATATATAGGATATCTAAATTACACAATCCAGCTTTTCCATTAATTCTGAATGGCCTTTGTGATAGGTTTCTATAAAGTAACCATTCCTCCTCATTCCATAGCTGTTGATCAAACTTTTATCATTGTGACATGAGAAAATGACCTTCTTGCTTTAATAAAAAGGTTATTGTTACACTAGATGCAATGTTTCTATTGTCAAACTATAACGGATAAGATTCCAGAAGGTTTGCTAGCAGGGTAAGGATGGTCTTCCATGACAAAACAGTCCTAAGAAAGGAGAAAACCAATAGCTTTCTCTTCTGTAAACAGAGTTGGAGGTGTTCCTGGAGTACTTATTATAAAGTCACTTCTAAGTTTCCCAGCAGACCATTCAACTCTAGAACAGAAGACAAGTTTCCCAATACATAACAGACTCTAAATCTTTCATATGCCCTATATAAGGCTAACCTTAAATATAAATGCTACCTGGGACAGCTGGGCAGCTCAGCGGTTGAGCGTTTGCCTTTGGCTCAGGTATGATCCTAGGGTCCTGAGATAGAGTCCCACATCGGGATCCCCACAGGGAGCCTGGTTCTCCCTTTGCCTATGTCTCTTTCTGTGTCTCTCATGAATAAATAAAATATTTAATATATACACATATATATTACAGCTACCTGCATACAGGAGGTTTTTTCCTTCTACTCAAACTATGCCATCAAGAAGAAAGCACAACAATGGGGAAAACATCAAATATAAAGCTAGCTAGTGTTTACTGAGCGCTTACATTGTGCTAGCTGTCACGGATTATCTCTTTTAATCCTAACAGTCACATTATGGAGTATGCTACTCCCATTGTATTGAGCAAGGAAGCAAATTTTGAGTAACCAAAGTCAGCAGCTACAAAAGTGGCAAAACTACAATTGCAACCCTTGTTATAGGACTCCGGTCTGCAAATACACCTCTACTCAGTTATGTTTCCAAAGTATGGATCAGCAGCACATTTAGGAGATGACAAGAATGCGAGGCCTTCCCACATCACAAATTAGATGGATCAAGGGAAAGGTGATGGCATAGTGCTACTACAGTCTATCCTTTAAAGCTTCAATTGTCAGAAAATAAGGTCAGAGGGCAAATCACAAGATACAGTTGACAAGATACAGTCGAACAATGTGGGAGTTGGGGGCATCATCCATATGTTACTTCTGACTCCCCAAAAACTTAACTGCTAGTAGCCAACTATTGACCAGAAGCCCTACTGACAGTCAGTATTTTGTAGGTTGTATGTATTACATACTGTTTTCCTATAATAAAGTAAGCTACAGGAAAAACTTAAGAATATCACAAAGATGTAAAAATATATTTATAGTACTATTTTTAAAAATCCACATGCAAGTAGATCCATGCAGTTCAAACTTATGTTAAGGGTCAACTGTATAATAATCCTAGTGAGACAGGCAAAATGAGATAATGAAAAGAGCCCTGATTTAGAACTGCTGTGCAGTATCCTGGGCCATGCACATATACACAAGATTCAAGCCTCCTGCTATAAAATTATCATGATAAATATACAGCTCACTCTTGTCATCACTAGAATAGTCAGAATATAACGGTGTGCCTAACACTGTGTCTGGCAGAAAACAGATACTACAATAGTTTATTTCCTTTTTTATTCTCAAAAGGCAAGTGATCTCAGGCTATGTGGGATTGAGCCACACATCTTGGGTGCCCTGCTCAGTGAGGAGTCTGCTTCTCCCTCTGTCCCTTCCCCACCAACTCAAGCACTTGCCCGAGCTCTCTAAAATAAATAAATCTTAAACACACACACACACACACACACACACACACACATAGAAGTAGACAGTTCCTATCTATATAGTGTAAATTCTCCCTGGACACTTCCCCCTCCCTCTACTCTTAACACGCAAATTTACTCTTTACACACTAAAGTACATTTTTAGACTGAAATCAGACTTGTAGGCTTTAAAAATAAAATGGCCTGATAAGGCTGTTTCCATTTTTAGGTGTTTTTGTTTTTGTTTTTAATAAAAACTGATTTAAGAGTAGGGACACTTGGGTGGCTCAGTAGTTGAGTGTCTGCCTTGGCTCAGGTCGTCATCGAGGTGCTGGTACCCCAAGGGGAGCCTGCTTCTCCCTCTGCCTATGTCTCTGCCTCTCTGTCTCTCATGAATAAATAAATAGAATCTTTTAAAAAAATAACTTAAGAGTAAACTGTCTTTAGTGAAACGTTTATAGTTGTGAGATATTTGCTTTGCATTAAAAAGTGAAAAGCTCCAACTGTAGAACCGCCAATCTTTGAATCCGGAAAGAATCAGGGGTCTCCACCTATCCCTCTTCCATTTCTTTACAGACTGTGGCTCTCGATCGCAGACATTCCTTCCAGATCATTCAGGTCTTAAATAGTGTGAAGCAATGTGGCCGTTAAACACCTAAGGGGAAGTTGCCAATCAACATCCCTGAGACTCAACACTGGAAGGGCAAATCACAAACTTGTCTCCTAAACCAGAAAGCAGATGCTTCTGGTCCCCAGTGAAACTGAAGGCTCCTCCCACTCACAGAAGGAAGATAACCAGGTTTCAGTTTTCGTTTTTTTTTTTTAAAGCCGAATTTCTAAAAAGCAATTAACCGAGCACACGTGTTCTTCCACTCTTGCATGTATTTACAGTCCCTCCATTTCCTTCTTTAAGTTAGAGAAGTCCACAGTAAGCACTCTCTGGAAAGGCATTAGGAACTCGTTTTAAGGGCTGAGTTCTAGGAGACAGGCAGGAGGAGAGAGGTGAGCAAGCCGAGTTCGACTCAGTTTCCTTCTTAATTCCTGCACTACAAGCAATCACACAGATCTGTCTTCAAACAAGAAAAGCGCTGAAGAATGCACCAACGATGCAAAGTAATGCGAGGCACAAGGCACGGGCACGATGCAGCTGGCGTGCTCCGTGTCACAAAAGGCTGCTCGGGCACAGCCCCGCGAGTCGGAGGCTCCCGGCGGCCTCTAATCGCATCCGGTCCCAGGTCCCAAAACCAACGGGCTCCGGAGCGGGCGGCGGAGAGGCGACCCGCGGGAGAGGCGCCGACACGCTCCGGGCGCCCCTCTCGGGAGCTCGGGGAGGGCGGGTGGCGGGTCCCGCGGAGGGAAAGGGCAGCCGAACGCGGGTGCACGGGAGCGACGTGACAAAGGCGCAGGAGCGCCGGCTGCAGCGCAGGCCGAGGGGGCGACCCGGGCGCCGGGGCCGGGGCTCGGCGACCCACGGGGCGGGGGGGAGGAGGGTTCTGGGGCCCGCGGCGGGGCGGAGCGCGCGGGCCAGCCCCGGGGGGCGCGCGGCCGGGCCGCAGGAGCGCGGCGCGTCGGTCACCTGTATTGTTTGAAAAGCTGGTCCGACTCCCTGAAGCCGTTGTTGAGCAGCATGTTGATGCCCGCCAGGGCCAGCTCCGCGTCCTGCAGGGGCGCCGCCGCCGCCGCCGCCGAGTCCCCGTCGTCCTGCCGCCGCGGCCGCTGCTGCTCCGAGCCGGCCATGGGCGCGCGAGGCTGTGCGCTGGGCGAGGCGAGGTGGGCGGCAGCCGCTGGGCCCCGCGCGCCCCGAGCCCGCTCTACCTGCCCGGAGCGCCTCGCACCGAGCGGGGGAGGGGCGGCGCGGCGCGGCGCGGGGCGGCGCGGGGCGGGGCGGGGCGGGCGGCGCGGAGGGGCGGGGCCGGGCCGGCTGCGGCGCGGCGCGGCGGGGGACGTGAGCGCTCGGCCGCCACCTCCCGCCGCCGCGGGGATTACTCAGCAGCGCCCGGACGCCTGCGCCGCCCGCTGCCTCCGAGACGCCCCCCTGGCGCGGCCACCCAAGTGGAATCCGTTTCCGGTGTCCCCCCCACCCCCCCACCCCCGCCGAGCCCGGGCCCGAGCGGCCGCCGCCCCTGTGCCTGCAGCCCCCGCGCGCCCTTTGGGTCCCGCCACCCCGCAGCCCCTGCCCGGCCGCCCGGGACACTCGCGAGGCCCGGAGGCCCGGAGGCCCGGAGGCCCGGGCTTTGACTCTCTCCTCCAAAAGAGCCGGACCTGGGGTCGCGGGGAGGCGGGCGGTTTCGAAAAGGGGGCAGGGAACCCCACCTGGGGCGCAGCGGCTGGAGGCTACGGGGCGAGCCCGGCCCCCAGCGCCTGAAACCCAGAGCAGCCCGCGCCCGCGACCCCCAACTTTATCCCGACCTTGGGCCCGCCCCCCTGGCCGGGGTAGCCAATCCCCGAGGAGGTGGGCGGCGGGGGCGGGGCCCGGGGGCACCTGTCGGACGGCCGCAGGGATGCCCGCGCTGGGAGCTGGAGCCCAGAGCATCCTGGATCCTGGTACCCACCCTCTCCAGTCCCCACCAGCCTTTTTGCTCGATGGGGGCAAGAGGACAAATGGAGGCCCACGCGGCAGATACCTAAATACTCAAAGTTTATAAATTAAGCTCAAGTGTTTTCTATTATTACCCTGACAATGATACTTTCACAGCATTGAAACAGAAAGATAAGGATAAAACTAGGATTATTACATGACTGAATATCAGTAAAATGTCAAAGATGACAGAACGCAGTCATTATCGTATATGTGTGACTGTCCTAATGATGGGCTGGTAATATCTGAGTGAGTAATATTATGGAGACAAACAATTCGCAAGTAATTTTTATGTTTTTCCATAAATTTTTATTTTTCAACTTTACTTTAGCAAAATCATTAAATATATTGTGACAATCAAGATATGTTCTTTTTTTTTTTTGAAGATTTATTTTATTTATTTATTCATGAGAGACACAGAGAGAGAGAGAAGCAGGCTCCTTGCAGGGAGCCGGATTCAGAACTCAATCCCAGAACCTGGATATCACACCCTGAGCCAAAGGCACACTCTCAACCACTGAGACACCCAAGTGCCCCAAGATTATGTTCTTAATGTCAAATCAGACCACTTCTCTTCAGTCATTATAGTTCTTACAGTGCGGTTTATTAATTTCAGCTTGGAGAAATTGCTCTGCTGAAGCACTTACGAATGACATTGTTTTTAAAAATTAAAGCAATATTCGGGTTTAGAGATAACCCATTCACATTCAGCATTATAATGAGATCAATATGAAGAATTATCACAGACGATATTTCAAAAAATAATTTTATCTCATCATTCAAATTGCTATCACTTATGATTTGTGCCATCCCTTACAGGAATATCTAAACTCATATAGCATTTCCAACATTCATATATACAAACTTAAGAGTAATGTGAACTGCTGTCATTCCTTAGCTGTTATTTGTTAGAACACCATGCTAATTCTTTTTTTTTTTTTTTAAGATTTTATTTATTTATTCATGAAAGACAGAGAGAGAGGTAGAGACATGGGCAGAGTGAGAAGCAGGCTCCTCACAGGGAGCCTGATGTGGGATTCGATCCCGGATCCCAGGATCACACCCTGAGCCAAAGGCAGATGCTCAACCACTGAGCTGCTGAGCCATCCAGGCCTCCGGAACACCATGCTAATTCTTGAGTACATCTGGAGCCACAAATTGGAACATCAAAAGAAGGAAGAAAATGGATGATTCTCACCTCTCAGAAACAATTCTTTGTAATAGAGCAATCACTGCATGCGTGTGATCTGAAGGGACTTGATAGGTTTGCCAGGTTTTTTTTTTTTTTCAAGTACTCCTGGATTTAAAAGTGTTAGATTCAAGTATCGGCAGTGCCACAGATCTACATGGCATTCATAGGCTGTAACCTTTGTCATTAGGACATTGAGCAAGAGGTAAGTAACATTGCCTTGGGGTCTGAACAATGTTAATCATGAGAATGGATGTTAAGGGTTCTAAGTTCCGTGGAGTCAGCACTGAGCGCTGGATCCTGAGTGACAGACATGCACACGTGTTCTTTAATAAATGTGTGTGTGTGTGTGTGTGTGTGTGTGTGTGTGTGTCTTAGGTACTGTACCAGCCGTGGGGCTCTTGCCAGAGAATGTTCCCTGGTCACACATTGCCATTCATAACCAGAGCTGACAACATGCCTGGTGCTTATAAGCTGCCTGAACTTTGGATCTGTGGATCCATCTACCCCCTAATCCTGAAACAATCTAGTCAACAAGGGAGAGAAGCCAAGAGGGCATACCAAACTTAGCAGATAGCCTGTACTCCCCAACTGGAGAAGGCAGCCAAGCACAGTCCTCCAGGTCCCTATTTCTGAAGAGGACAGTCAAGGAATCGATGGCCCCATGGGCATTGACAAGTTGTATCTGGGGCCCTGCAGCTCAGAATGGGGAGTGGGAATGAATAAAATCAAAGCAACCTGTCTCAGAAACTTAGCACAAATGGTTACACAGACTTAGTGAAGTTTAGCTGTTGAACAATTGGAGCAAGATCCAGTGCAACTGCCCAGCACCCCATAATAGGTGATAAGGTTAGAGATAATTCCGCCGTGTAATTTACACCAGATTATGTGCCAAATTGGATCTAACCAAATGCCACAATTAGATTAGCAGCAGCATCTTGAATGGACATTTTCAAATATTTGCTCTGCAATGAGGGATACAAAGAGGATTCAAAATAGGCCTCACGACCCGGAAGAGAAGCAATACATGAATCAGTAATTAGACCTGTGACAGCTGTAGTTGGCAGTGACACCTGCCCACGGTTTACCTGGTAGGCAGGGAATGGCAGTTGACCGTGTTTTCTTCACTAGATAACAATGGCAGAAAATGATGGATATTTAAGAGGTCACGGTGTATATTACCTACAAAAGGAAGGAAAATCTAGATTGCCAACACATTAGGGCACCACACACTTGAAATGCTGAGATTCTTAGCACCCTTTTGTAGCACTAAGGCAGTCTTCAGTGCACTTGGCTGCAGCCTAATAGGATTTACCCGGTGTTCCCTTTGGCAGAAGGAAGGAGAAAAGGAGAGAGAAGGAGAGGAAAAGAAAAGCTCTTAAATGAAGGAAGAACCCGATTTCCTTTCTACATACCCCTTGTGGGTATTATCAGTATTTTGTGGTTCTCCATGAGATTTCATTGTGAAATTGAAACCCCAAGTCTAACTGATTAGTGAAAAGTTTGGATGTGTCTTACTTTTTACATGGTAGATTTTTTTTTTAAGTTAAGACATTTTAGTTGCAAGTAACAAAAATCTGACCCAAATGGCCCAGAAGAAGTAAATTCATTGGTTCAGGAAGGGGTTTTCCCAAAATGAGGCTGGACCAGGGCTGCAAAACTGTGACTTGCACCCAGTTTCTCCATCTTTCCACCCTGAGGTTCTGTTACTTGGGTGCTTTATGGGTCTATTCTTAGATAGATCCTTCTCTCCTGGTCCCCAAACAACTGGAAGTTTTTCGGGGCTACCTGTTTGCTTTTTTGCATGAAAATGCAAGACATTGCATTTTCAATGGTTAATCAAAATCCCCCTAATTGAATCTCATTGGCTTTCAGTGGCCAGGTTGTGGCCAGGTGCTCATCCTTTTCTTTTCTTTTTTTTTTTTTTTTAAGATTTATTTATTTATTTGAGAGGGAGAGGGAAAGAGAAAGAAAGCAGTGGGGAGGGGCAAGCAGACTCCCTGTTGAGTGTGGAGACTGATCTGGGGACCCGGGGCTGCATTCCAGGACTTCTGAGATCATGACCTGAGTCAAAATCAAGTCAGATGCTCAAGCTCAACTGACTCAGCCACCAAGGCACCCCCAGGAGCTTGTTCTTGAACCAATGTGGTTAGCAGGTGGTTCCTTATGACCCACTAAGCCAATCAGAGCCTGCCCCAGGATCTGGGAGGTGGAACCCATTTCCCTCAAATGCCATGGCTGGGAAATTCTAGGTTTACCAGGAACAGGAAAGTAGAAAATGGATGTTAGAGGGACAACTAAGAACATTCCCTGTCCTTGTCTTCCTAAGCATGTTTTGAGTTTTCAGAATTATGTTGCAAATGCATTTAGAGAATACACTACCTTTTAGAAATCTTGTTGTATGTGCTTAGGTCATATTAACATTTCTTAGTAGTGTTAGTAATCATGCTTTGATGTATCTTTCTGTAAACCTGCACCATCAGTTGAAATAGATTAGGTTCCAGAAGGTCTGGAATTCTAAAGTGGAGGAGAGCTGGGAAATTAATGTCACTGCATTTTCATGTTAGGCTAGCTTTGCGATTAAACTCAGCCCTACCACTCACTTACTGAAGGTGAGGGAAGACTTAGTTAACTGCTTTTAATTAGGAAGCCCATCAGGTCAAGTGCTGGCATGTAAAACTGTAGAGCAGGTTCTATCCTTTGCTACTCACAGATGGGCCGCTGACTGGCCTCTAAGGAGAGGAGATTGTGGTAGACCCTAGGGGATGGATGCACTTGGCTGTTTCTCCAGCAGGGGGGAGATAGGACACTCAGGCCACCCTGCAGACCACAATAGTGGTGGCCACCAATCCCCTTCAGGACTGGGTACCTTTTCATTTTGTTGTCCCCAAACCCAATACCCAACAGACAAAGTATAGGCTTAAGCAAGTGTTTACATTGCTCTGCTGCTGCATCGATCCCGGGGCATGACTGGGGAAGGCATCATAACCCTCCTCTACTTGCTTCCCTCCCCCAGGCAGCTCAAGCAGGGAGGCCCCCTGCCCAGGTCCTCAACAGGGATGTGTTGGAGTGGGAGTACAACTCCTCTCTTGGTCTTTTTTTTTTTTTTTTAATTCATGAGAGACAGAGAGAAACAGAGAGAGACAGAGAGAGAGAGAGAGAGAGGCAGAGACACAGGCAGAGGGAGAAGCAGGCTCCATGCAGGGAGCCCGATGCAGGACTCGATTCTGGATCTCTAGGATCATGCCCTGGGCTGAAGGCAGGTGCCAACCCGCTGAGCCACCTGGGCTGCGCCTCTCTTGGTCTTCACAAAGGTTCTCTCTCTCTTTCCCTCTCTTTCTCCCTTCCCATTATTTTGTATTTCTTTCTGTCTCCCTTGCCTTTAACCTGCCTCCTTGCTTTTCACTAATATTTGCTGCTCCCCAGATCTACCACCCTCCCTGTTTACAGAAATAATAAAATCTCCATCTCCCTTAGTACCTTCTCATGATTTGCACATTTTGTAGCCTCTAGTGAAGTCCATGACTTCCTGTCCACTGATTGCTGCTCTGTAAAGGAAGATATTGTCTCTCGTTTCAAGGTCTGGGTCTGTTGAGTCCCTGAGTGGAAAACAAATGAGCTCTGGGCTATGGATGAAGGCAGGGAAAGGTGTCAGAAGGAGGTTTCATTTAGTGCACTGGTGGATTTTCTTCTGGAGTATATAAAATCAAACTTATCAGGGCACCTGGGTGGCTCAATGGGTTAAGTGTGTCTGCCTTTGGCTCAGGTCATGATCGTGGGGTCCTGGGATGGAGCCCCATGGCAGGCTCCCTGCTCAACAGGAAATCTGCTTCTCTTTCTGCCCCTCCCCCAAGGTCCAGTGTGCCCTCTCTCTTAAGTAAATAGAATCTTAAAAAAAAATTATCTTGGGATCCCTGGGTGGCACAGCGGTTTAGCGCCTGCCTTTGGCCCAGGGCTCGATCCTGGAGACCCGGGATCGAGTCCCACCTCGGGTTCCCGGTGCATGGAGCCTGCTTCTCTCTCTGCCTGTGTCTCTGCCTCTCTCTCTCTCTGTGTGACTATCATAAAAAAAAAAAAAATTATCTTGACACTATGATTAATTTGACCTGGAATTTCCATTTTTATCTAAAAAAATTACGTCTGTTTCTATCACATAACCTTATTTCTTACTAATAATCCTGGCCTTATTGTGCTAAGACATTATTAAACCTTTCCTACGTCAACCAATAACAAATGTCATATCCCAGTTCTTCTAACCACCAGCCTTCTTCCTGACTGAAGGAAAAAGGAAGAGATACCTTTCTGTTCACCTAACCACATATGTGAATCTATTTTGGGTGGAAGCTGCAGCCTTGACATTTGCTTCTCAGAGTGGATTTTTTTCCAAATTTTAAAGTGTAGTCAGATTCTCTAGGACTGTCTAGAGCATGTAATATAGGTTCTCAACACCTGTTTATAAGTTGTAGGATGAGGGTGAGCTACCAAGAGGGTGAATTGGAAGTACAGGGGGAGGGGATTGTACCAGGAGTCTAAATCAGAGATTATGATTCTGGTTCTGCAGTACATTAACTTTGTGACCTAGAACAATTCTACTTAACCTCTTTCAGGCTTAGTTTTCCCATTTATAACATGAAGGTAATCAGTACCTTCAAGGCAAGTAAATGAAATGGTGGGCATGTGTTTCATAAGCTGTAATGGCAAGATATTATCTGAATCCATACAATTAGTTTTCTAATATAAATTAAAGCCAATTGATCCTTCTGTTCATATATTTACTTGTCAGTGGTATTATCTTGAAATATCCAAGATTTTTACAAAAAATCTGTGCAAATAAATAACCATATGCATCATATGGAGATGATTAATTTAAACCATTTCTGCTATAAACAATACATTTTTGCTGTTATTAATGCAGCGTGAGGAGGAAGTGCGGATTTTCTTCTGAATGTATAAAACATAAAAAGTTAAAATATCCAGGTTTTAGAATTCTTCATTTGTGTCTGAATTATCTCTGCTTTAATAACCTATTAATATGTTTTAGACATGACTTGAAGGGTTGGACAAGGAAAACAATTAATATTTGGCATGAAGATTTTATTTTATTTTTTAAATTTTATTTATTTATTCATGAGAGACAGAAAGAGAGAGAAGCAGAGACACAGGCAGAGGGAGGAGCAGGCTTTTTTTTTTTTTTTTTAAATCTTTTTTTTTTTTTTTTTTATGATAGTCACACACACACACACACACACACACACACAGAGGCAGAGACATAGGCAGAGGGAGAAGCAGGCTTCATGCACCAGGAGCCCGACGTGGGATTCGATCCCGGGTCTCCAGGATCGCGCCCAGGGCCAAAGGCAGGCGCCAAACCGCTGCGCCACCCAGGGATCCCACCCCAATGTGGGACCCAATCCTGGGTCTCCAGGATTACGCCCTAGGCTGTAGGCAGCACTAAACCGCTGAGCCACCGGGGCTGCCCTGGCATGAAGGTTTTAAAAATGCATCTTCTACATCCTGTGTATAGTATATGTTTCACAGTCAGCTCTTACCTTTTCAAGGAGGGATGTATTACTAATATAAATTAGTGCCTTATTTATAAGTCACTTGTATTTTGCTCTCAGGTTCAGTTAGCAATCCAGGTGTTTCAACCCATACCTTAGCATCACTGAATTCCCCATGGTAACTTAAGGAACTAGTTGAAGAAAAAGTTTTCTATTAATGCAAGTAATCCACACAAGTGTTACCTGTGCAAATATCTGGACATCCTAGAGCTGAGTGTCCTGAATCTCTGTTTTTTCACAGGGCACTCACTGAGTGTTCCCTCTGCATCAGAATAGGGGTGAGAGCTGGCAGCATTTAGACAAATATACAAGCCCTCTCAATACTGCATATGTGACATGTAGCCAGATACACACTGATCGTACAATATGGTAAGTACCATTAGCAGATGTTGGTACAAAGTTTGTACAATTTAATTCCAGGATCCATTTAATTTCAGGATTTATTCCTTAAATAAGTACAAAAAATGTATACTTTATAAACTGATAGATGCTGATTTTATATTAATTTATTGATTATTGACATCTTTAGAATTAGTCTAAGGGCCACACCACAACACCTACCTCATTAATTTATGGCCAGTTCTTGATTTCTGAGTCTTTAATAGTATTAACCAGGTTGAGTTCCCCTATTAGTTGTCAAAGGGAGCTAATCACCATTTTTTAAAAAGACTATTTATTTATTCACCAGGGACACACACACACACACACACACACACACACACACACACAGAGGTAGAGACATAGGCAGAGGGAGAAGCAGGCTCCCTGTGGGGGAGCCTGATGCAGGATTCAATCCTAGGACCCTGGGATCATACCCTGAGCCCAAAGCAGACACTCAACCACTGAGCCGCTGAGGTGTCCCTAATCACCATTTTTTATCACTTTCACATGTATCTTCAAAAGCAAATCCATCACAATTGGAGATATTTAAAACAATGGGAATAAAATTTTGAAGACAAGTCCAGAAAAGGAATTCAAAAGATGAAAAAAAATAGTATCTTAGAAAAGAGAATATTTCTAGTTTCCCAAGGTAGGTAAAGGAAGATATATCTGCTACAGTGTATAATATTGTATATTTCCTTTAAAAGACTCTATTAAAAGAGCTGCTTCCCTAACACATGCACACATGCAAAACTTACCTTGAAAATGTTCTAAGATTGTATAGTGGTGATGATTACACAACTTTGTAAATATACTGAAAACCATTGGGTTGTCCACTGTAAATGGTAATTTTTTCAGTATATAAATCATAACTCAATAAAGCTGTTAATTTAAAATTTAAAAAAATCATTCCAAACCATGGGATGCAAGACTGAGGGAGAAGGGAGTTTATGGTTTATTTCTTTGATTTCACATATTTGGGCCGGAAAAAACAGTTTGTTATGAAAAAGAAAATAAACCCCCATCTTAAGGAGTACACATAGATTAGGAATGTTGGCTGTTGGCTGCCACCACTACATGTCTATGGCTAGATAAAGACCTTACAGATGTTGTTCTATTTAATTCTCTAAGAAGCCCTATGAGATGGGCTTTACCCCACGTTTACAGATGTGAAAAGAAATACAAAGAAGCTGGATAAGTGTCCCAATGCCATGTGGCCAGTGACGGTTGAAGTGAAATTTAACTACGGGTCTCATTGCACATAAGGAATAAGTCCTGGTTGTTAAAGTAAATCCAGTATTTTCTAGAGGCCTGACTGATGAAACACACACCTGCACACCCTCATGAGTTTTAAGCGATCATCATCACCTCTTCCCAAAAGTAAGAAAGAGCATCACTTAGGTTTAGAAGGTATTTTGAAGACAGACAGATATATGATCTCATATATGATCTGTGGTGGGGTCCAGGCATCTGCATTTTACCTGGAAACCCAGGCAGGTCCAATGTCAGCAACCTCACACAGTCCTATGAAAAAGAATCATCTAGATGGAAACTCCTAGAAAGCAGAGAGCCTATACATTTGTGTATATAGGCCTGATTTCTTAACTTCAGTGTATGTTGCAGAAATATTTCATCAATAAATGAGGGGGAAGCATAACCTAATATGTGATTTCGATGGTAAATCATTTTTATATTGTTGGATATGAACAGCTGTATTATTAAACTCTGGATAAAGGTGTATATTTAGATCTTTAAATAAAAGGCATTTTATATAACATCTTAAAAAAAACTGTATGCATTCCACTAGCTAGTGATTTATGTATCTGGAGTTGAAAGCAACACAATGCAGAGTGTAACCAGTCAGAAGAAGACAGGCCCCCATTAAAGAGGGAAGAGGATGTGGACACTAAGAAATCACTTAAAGCCTAACTCTTGACATTTATTTTTAAATGTGGTTGTAAAAGAAGACTCAGAACATTCAGCTGTGTCATGGCTAAAAATACACATTTCTTCACATCTCTTCACCCTCTTCACCCTGCCATCTTCTCAGAGACAGAAACAGTGAAAACAAGGAGATCTGGGAGACAGTAAAGGAAAAACGAGAACACAGATTATATCCCCAGATAGGGAGCTGGATGCCCAGATACTACAGGGACTGGCCTCATCATTTCCAAAATCAGACCAAAAAACAACAGTTTTCTGGGCTCAGGAGCAACCTTACTTCCCTTACCTCTCTGAAAAGGAAACAACCTCCAATGTGCAGCCCCTCACTTCTGCCTATGAGCAATGTACTGTTTCCCTACCCCTACCCCAACCATACTTGCCTGGGAAGCTAACATCGCCTTGTGTAAATTCAAGAAAGAGGGGGAGGGCTTTCATTCCTCCAGACTTAAGATAGCAGTTCTGTTGTTTTCCTTTGTTCAATTTCCTTGTTCAAGCAAATTTTAAAATTATTTGCCTGTATAGAATACTTTTTCGTACAAGTATCACACTGAGACAGTGGAGGATAAGCAAGAGGAACCTAACTCCTGTAAAGCCACTGATCAGAGGCAGGGGTTAAAAGTTTCCATACACTTAGAAACAAATCCCTCCTTCTGGGAAAGTGATCAAACAAGAGATAACAGCCATTAAGGGAGTCAGTTTTGGGGCAAAATTAGAAGTAGCAATTTAAAGCCTGCTTGTACCAATACTTCTATTTTCCAGGAGCCCCAAAAGCATGTTGACTATGGAGAAAGACATGTGATTGTCTTGTGTCCATTGAAAAGTAAGGACTACAAGATAATGACCGTGGGAGGAAGGATGCTTGGCCTCTCCCAGCCCCTCACCCTTTGGAGAAGTGCCTTTATAAGCCTAGCATGCTACCCCTTCGGAGAGTGACATTCCTCTCTTTTATTGGCTCTTTTATACGCAAGCTATCTCTAATAAACTCTGCTTGCTTTCTTTAAAGTTCAGTGTTCATTTCTATGATCTTGAGACTCAAGAACCTGGTCTTGAGATCCAGTAACAATGCAAGTGGCCATAGGTATGCTAGTGTTTCATTTTTTGGAGTTTCACTCCAAGAATGACACATTATGTAACGTGCAAGTTAACCCAGTTGTTGTCCAGGATGTCTTAATTACTGGATACATCAGAAAGATGATTATATTTTACCTGTATATAGCCAGGTCTAGTTCAGTTCAATGACCTTTTTCTCAAGGACTACTACTATGTGCCAGCCACTGTAGGCTGGCTGCTATGGAAGACAAGACTGAAGAAAGTACAATCCCTGAATCTTGAGAATCTTCTAGTCTAGTGGATGAGACAGACACACCAACAGATATTCTAATATTAAATGGTTATAAGATAGGGGTATATGTTGTGTGCTATGGGAGCAGAGAGGGGGC
This sequence comes from Vulpes vulpes, assembly GCF_048418805.1. Taxonomy (NCBI): domain Eukaryota; kingdom Metazoa; phylum Chordata; class Mammalia; order Carnivora; family Canidae; genus Vulpes; species Vulpes vulpes. The sequence continues at coordinate 95,975,496 of NC_132792.1, read as the reverse complement.
AGTAGTCCATCTCGAGATTCCTGGAAGGCTTCCTAGAAGGGTTATGATAATGAGCTGAGTTTGGAAAAGAGAGGTAGGAAATACATCCGAGCTAAAGGGACCAGTATGAGCAATGGCATGGACATTTGAAACAGCTGAAATCTGCAAACACCACAGTGGCAGTTGCACCACCAGTTGTGCTTAGAGAATAGGAAGTGTCAAGGGCTGTGGCTGGGGAGGTGGGTAGGAGTCAGGGCACGAGGACTTTCAATACTTTGGTAAGGAGTACACAGGCAATGAGGATCTGGTAGGGAATTTAGAGATGGGAATGACATGGTCACATTTGTGGGTAGATGGAAGGCTCACCTGATGTAATATGTAGGACTAATTTAATGTGAAGAAGACCAGAGACTTATGAGAGCCAATTGCAGAAAACCAGATCATTTGTTACTCCCTAGTGTGTGAAATCGTAAGTTCTCTTTCTGACAAACGGGCTTTGATGGAAAAGGTGCACCCTAAGGTTAGATCCCTGGTATCTACAGGGCTTGATACACATGTTCATTCAGAGATGCCAGGACTCTACTCCTCTTTATGGGGTTGGTATTTTTCCCTCCTGCAGTGAGAGAGCAGGTAACAGGACAATTCTTCACTCTGTAAGACTGTCCTGTACATTGCAATAGTCTAGCATTTCTGCTTCCCAATGCTAAAAGCATCTCCCAACATTTCAATGACCCAGAAATCCTCACATGTGTAAGAAAGAAAGAGTCCTGGGACTGGTACTATACTCTACCTTGAGTCATCACTCTAGGGTATGAGCAATTCACTGCCCTTGTTTTGCCAGATTTCCATTTTCTATAGCACCCTCAGCTCTTATAATTCTAAATGACTGCTGGTCAACTCGATTTCTGTGACTCTATGAGCAAATAACCAACATGAAAGATCTTCTCAAGCAGTAGTCTCTGAATCTAGATCCCACTCCCCACTTCTAGTTTTTTTCTGTGAGCTTTGGTCTCCATGCTCATTCACTCTTCTCTTTCTTTCTTTCTTTCTCTTTTTTTTTTTTTTTTTTTTTTTTTTTTTGAATTTCTACATAACCATTGCCAAGGATGACTCTGATTGATGCTGCTTGAGTCACACGGCAATTGCGGACATAGTCCCTAGAAGATAGAACATTCTGATAGGCCAGCATAGGTCATATGGGGAGGCAGAAAGGAGGGTAGAGTACTCCTGGCTAACAGCCTCACCAGACCTACACAGAATGGGGAAGTTCTTTCCAAAGAAAGGAATGTCGGCACAAACTCATGTCTACCTCAGAGGATGAATAAACAACGAAATATAATTATGGGGCACCTCACCCTAATGATGTTCCATTCTGTGGTAAAGAAAATTTTTTAAAAATCCAAACCTCCGGGATCCCTGGGTGGCACAGCGTTTTGGCGCCTGCCTTTGGCCCAGGGCGCGATCCTGGAGACCCGGGATCGAATCTGATGTCGGGCTCCCGGTGCATGGAGCCTGCTTCTCCCTCTGCCTGTGTCTCTGCCTCTCTCTCTCTCTCTCTCTGTGTGTGACTATCATAAATAAATAAATAAAAAATTAAAAAAAATCCAAACCTCCTTCTACCTCTTCCAAAAAGTTTGGAAAATGATCTATTTGCTTGGAATCCAAGAGTAATTTAAGTGCAACTTTATTCAATGTTTTTTAGGACATTGATTATATATAACTGACTTGAAAATCTCCAGGGTATGTTGGTGATGCTGGGGACAGAGCTGTGAAGAATGAATTGACTATTAGAAAAAACTGTAGAACAGGGCTGGGAGGAAAAGTAGGAACATCAAAGGAGTGTCAAGCGCCCAAGTTCACTGGCCTGCTGCAAGAGCACCAGTCAAGTAAGGACAGACAAGATAGACCAGGAGAGATGATGAAACTCCATGCACACAGATGAGAAGGGTTGGTGTATCTCAGGAAAGCAACAGGCTGAATATCTAGAACCATGGAAGGGGATCATCAATTGGTTCTTGAAGGCATTTCTCTAGGTCCTTGACCAAGGGCACAGATCCAGTGGCCTAAGGTCAGCAGTTTCTGTCTGAACCTCAGCCAGGAGGCTGGCAAGAACTCTGAGTCTTCAAAGATACTCATGTCTAATGGGGAAATAAATAAAAGTAGACCAGCAGAGAGGACCAGCAAAAAAGATGGTACCGTCCATTGAGGCTGGTAGAGGAGCTTCTTAAGGAGGAACCCAGGGACATTAAGGACCACGGAGAAGGCACGGAGCCTGGTTTCACATGTTCTGTGTTAGTCAAGATAGTGGGGTGAACGCAGGCCAACTGTGTCAAGATTTTAGATCCAAATTTTCTCAGTTTTCAGATGAGTTCTAGAACTGCAGAATCTCAAAATTGGATGGAACACAGAGGTCACCGCGTTGAAAACCTCAGTTCCTAATCAAACTCTGGCTAGTTCTGTTGACCCTGCTGCTCGCTCTGTCAGCTTCAGTTCCTTCACCAAATGCCAATAATGAGAAAGCTCCTGTTTACCTACAGGATTGCTCTCATAGCCAGGTGATGGGATCGACTATAAAATTAGTAGAGCTTCATGCAAAACGAAAACGTGGAGCTTCTCATTAAAAACTATTAAGAATTTTAAGATGGCAACAGCAGACCATGAAAGCTAGAGCCAGGTGCTTCTTCTTTTTTTTTCTTTTTTCTTTTTTTTTTTTTTTAGCCAGGTGCTTCTGAGAGCAGAGCTCTGCGTGACTGTACAGGTTTCCTGCCATGAAGTCAGCCCTGCCAGGTAGGATGATATACATCAAAGCGTTTAGCAATCTACAAAGAGTTCCACAAAACTCCTGAGGGTTTTTGTCTTCCCTTGGTTCTCCAGCATTATATTAGTTTCTAGGACTCTCATTAAAAAAAAGAACCACAAACTAGGTGGTATATACAACTGAAATGTGTTGGGGGGATCCCTGGGTGGCACAGCGGTTTGGCGCCTGCCTTTGGCCCAGGGCGCGATCCTGGAGACCCTGGATCGAGTCCCACGTTGGGCTCCCGGTGCATGGAGCCTGCTTCTCCCTCTGCCTGTGTCTCTGCCTCTCTCTCTCTCTGTGTGACTATCATAAATAAATTAAAATTTAAAAAAATTCTTAAAAAAAAAAACTGAAATGTGTTATCTCATGGTTCTAGAAGCCAGAGTCCAAAATCAAGGTGTCGGCAGGGCTGGTTTCTCCCAAGGACAATGAGAAAAGAACCTGTCCCAGGCCTCTCTCCTTGGCTTGTAGATGGTCATCTTCTCCTGACATCTCTTCACATTGCCTTCTCTCTATGTGTGTCTCTAAGGCCAAATGTTCCCTTCTTATAAGGACATCAGTCATATTCAATTAGGGCCCACCTCAATGACCTCATTCTTTTAATGACCTCATTTTAACTTCATTACCTCTGCAAAGACCCTATCTCCAAATAAGATCACATTTTGAGGGACTAGGGGATTAAAAATTCAACCTGAACATTTGGGAGGGAGGATATTATTCAAGTCCTTACAAGTATCAACCCCCTTCTATTATTTGGAGGCATGCCTGTTGGTGTGTGGTCTCATGGGGAGGCAGTGATGTTAGGCTGTGTGTGTGTGTGGGGGGGGGGTACCACCATGACAGGGCTGTGGGGTCACAGTTTCTGCTACCTACTGCTCATTGCAGCTCTCACTGCTTGGTCTATAAGACCCACTCTTCAGTCCCTTAAAGCTCTTATGTGTACACCCAATAAATTCCTTTCTGGTTTAAGAAAGCCAGAGTATGTTCCCATGGCTTGCAACCAAGAACACTAACTGATACTCAAATATTACATTAGAATTGGAAAGGATATTTGTATTGGACTGGATTTCTGTGCCTCCCCAGACTTGCTTGGCACCCTCTGCCTCCTGGGCCCTGGAAGCTTGTTCAAGAGGAGCCTCCCACTGAGGCCTTATCTCTGCCACCCTCTGCAGACACAGCCTCCCCAGTGTGAGGACCAAGGGCTACTGCAACAGAAGCCACAGCAGCTTAGCTATCCAGGTCCTACCTGAGGAGACCTGCAGAGGTGCTAGCTCTTCCCAGCGCTCACATGAAGCACCTTGCCACCTTGCTAGGGGCATAGAAGATGGCTGCCACATAGCTGTGTGGAGGGGCCAAGTGACCACCCGGAACTAAGGGATAGCTGAATCCCTGTGGGACCAGCCCTGAATGAACAATGAGAGTCAGGAGATGGAAGGAACTGGCAGGTAAGCTCTTCTCTCCCTTCATCCCTGGTGATTGAGGATTCCAACATGTGGTGGTTCTGTTTGGCCTACCCACAGAGCCATGCTGGCTCAGCCCTGGGTGTGGTTTTTGTGGCACCTGGCCAGTGTTATTACTCATCACCCTGCATTTGCTCCCATTCTCTCCCTAACACCCTTCCCTCTCCACTTACTCTTCTGCTCCTGGATAGAGTCTTATATACAACCTAAGCTTCACTTCAGGCTGTTTTCTATGAAGGCTGTTTTCATCTCCAAAGGCGAGGAGCCTTGGAGGAAACCTTGGGTGTAGAGCCTCGGAAAGGGAATAGAGGAAACCAGTTCATCACACCCACACGTCCATATGTCAAGTTACCTAAGCTCAAAGACATGGGAATGACAGGCAACCAGAAATTACGAACAATGAGACCAGGCATATTATGAAAACATCAATTGTCTCAAAGCTGCTCGGAGAACTGAGGGAATCATTGAAGATGATTCAGAACAGCAGCTGAAGCACAAAAGAGCTTCCACCTGGACCGGCCATGTAAAGGTGGCTGTCTCAATGGGGGCCAGGCTCCCAAGTGTATATTTAGAGGGCATGGCTTTTTTGCCCTTTGTTAGAGGCTCCTGAATAGCAGGATGGAAATAATTTTTAACACTGTACAGTAGATAACTACTTCAGTGCTCCCAAGAGCTGCACTCTCTCTATTTAGAACCAGCTTGACGTTTACAGTTCCTATTGCAGTACTACTCCAGGGAATTAAAAATACAGCTCAGTGTGTCATTGATTCTGGTTGCACAAATGGTGGCTGGTCAGGCTGTTCAGGGCCGGGTAAATAAATTTATATATTCTTTTTTTGAAAGTGAGGTTCCAGTAGGTCTTCTAAAACAAACAAACAAACAAACAAGCAAGCAAAAAACTGAACTTTGGGTCAACCAAGACAAAAAGGGAAATTCCAGAAGGATAAACATTCTGTCATCTACTAGCTTTATGAACTTGAGCAAAGAGCCAGACCTCCCTGAGCTTCAGTTTCCTCTTCAACACACTGGGGACTGTGATAACCTCTTCCTATGTTGTTATAAGAATTAAGGGAGCTAGGGTGTGGGAGAAGCCTAGCACATAATGACTGTTCCATAAATATTAGTTATTATTATCAATATGGGTTAATATACATGATTACTTCTCAACATAGAGGTATGGTGATATGTAAGAACTACTTCCAGAACACCAGTTTGCAAGTACATAAACACACCATCCTAGTGCTCTCTGTACCTTTCTTCTTTCTTTCTTTCTTTCTTTCTTTCTTTCTTTCTTTCTTTCTTTCTTTTAGATTTATTTATTTGAGAGAGAGTGCCCACACACAGGTGGAGGAGGGGCTGAGGGAGAGAGAATCTCAAGTAGACTCCCCATTGAGTGCAGAGCCTGACACAGGGCTCGATCTCACGACCCTGAGATCATGGCCTGAGCTAAAAGCAAGAGTGGGCCACTCAACTGACTGAGCCACCCAACTACCCCTGTTCCCTACTTTCTGGAGGAAAACACAAGTCTCTATGCCCCAAAGTGGCTCAAGGACATTTCTCTTGAAATGATTTTCTTGAGAAAGGTATCCACCATGGCCTGAAGATAAACTCTAGCAGTAGAGAGTGGGGTCCCTAGTCCTCCTTGAGTTGACAGACCTGAACGTTTTGAGAGCATAGGAACCACCTGCTGGGTTTATGCGTATTTTTAGGTCCCATCTTCAAAACTTCTGATTCAGTGGTTCTGGGTTAAGGGACTTGGTAATTATCATTTACACACGTGTGTATACATGCACACACACACACACACACACACACACACCATGATTATGAGGTAGAAGGACTCTGGTCCACATTTCCAGAGTTATCCTCTGGAGTTCTCACTCTTCCAGCTCTGAGGTGAGTATATGCAAACAACCTGAGCTCCCAGAAAACACTTCTAGTTCGCTTGGACTGCAGGCATGTTTAATTAGCCAGTCCTGCCTACACAGACCTATTTTAATGTTAGCACTGGTGCAACAGCTTAAGTTTAGAGTATACCTATATAAAGAGGTTATCACAAGGCAATACTTCCCAAACTTAGCTGCATATAAGTAATATCTGGGGAACCTTTTAAATTTATTTTATAAAGAAAGAGAATGCATACATGCATGTGCGAGTAGGGGGAAGGGGAAGAGGGAGAGGGAGAAAAGTTGACTCCCTGCTGAGTGCAGAGCCTGATGTGGGGCTCCTTCAATAACTCTGAGATCATGACCTGAGCGGAAATCAAAAGCCATATGCCTAACTAACTGAGTCACACAGGCATCCCCGGGGAACCTTTTAAATGCCATTCTCTCATGTCTAAATCCAATTAGAAAATGAGCAAAAGAGACTTTAAAAAAAGACATTTCACTGAGGAGGATATATGGATGGCAAATAAGCACATGAAAAGATAATTGATATCACTAACCATGAAGGGAATGAAAATTAAACCACACTGAGCTATCACCATACACCCATCAGAAGGGCTAAAATAAAACATAGTGATAACACCAAATGCTGACAAGAATGTAGATAAACCGAATCTTTTACATGTTACTGGTGGGAATGTGAACTGGTACTGCTACTTTGGAAAATAGTTTGGCAATTTCTTAAAAAAACTAAACATACACTTAACATATGACCTAGCAATTACATTCCTAACATTTATCCCAGAGAAATGAAAACTTAGGTTCACACAAGACCATTTTATACAAATGTTCATGGTAGCTTTATTTTTATTTGAGTGTAGTTGACACACAATGTTACATTAGTTTCAGATGAACAACATGGTGATTCAACAAGTTTATACATTATGCTATGCTCACCACAAGTGGAGCTACCATCTGTCACCATACGTCCCTATTACAACATCATTGACTATATTCCTTATGCTGTGCCTTTTATTCTCGTGACTTCTTCATTCTATAACTGAAAGTCTGTATTTCCCACTCCCCTTCACTCATTTTGCCCATCCTCTTCCCCTCCTCCCTTCTGACAATCACCAGTTTGTTCTCTGTGTTTACAGGTCTGATTCTGCTTTTCTGTTTTCTTCTTCCTCCTCCTTCTCCTCTTCCTTCTTCCTTCTTCTTCTTTTGGTTCCACATAGAAGTGAAATCATATATATTTGTCTTTCTCAGTCTGACTTGTTTTACTTGGCATAATATCCTCTAGGTCCATCCATGTTTTCACAAGTGACATGATCTCATCCTTTTCTGAGGCAGAGTAATATTTTATATACACATACACCACATCTTCCTTATCCATTCATCTATTGATAGACACTTAGGTTGCTTTCATATTTTGGCTACTGTAAATAATACTTCAGCAAACACAGGGGTCCATATATCTTTTCAAATTAGTGTTCTCATTTTCTTTGCATAAATACCCAGTAGGGGAATTTTGGAGGCATATGGTAGTTCTATTTCTAATTTTTCTGAGGCATCTCCATATTGCTCTCCACAGTGGCTACACCACATTTCCACCAACAGTGCACAAAGGTTCCATTTTCTCTACCTAATTGTCAGCACTTGTTATCTCTTTTTATTTTAGCCATTTTGACAAGTGTGAGGTGGTATCCCACTGTGATTTTGATTTGCATTTCCCTTATGGTGAATGATGGTGAGCCTCATTAGTGTGTCTGTTAGCCATCTGGAAATCTTCTCTGGAAAAATGTCTATTCAGGTCCTTTCCCCATTTTTAAAATCGTTTTGGTTGCTTGGTGTTGGGTTGTATAAGTTCTTTATATATTTTGAATATTAACCCCTTATTGGATATATCATTTGCAAATATTTTTTCCCATTCAGTAGGTTGCCTTTTTGTTTTGTTGATGGTTTCTTTAACTGTGCAGAAGCATTTTGACATAGTTCCAATAGTTTACTTTTGCTTTTGTTTCCCTTTCCTGACAGCTTTATTTGTAATAGCCCCAAACTGTAAATAATCAAAATTTCCTACAATCAGCACAGTAAATGAACTGTGGTATGTCCACATCATGGAATACCACTTAGCAATAAAAAGGAATGAACTATTGAGACACACAATGACTTGGATAGATCTCAAGAACATTATGCTGAGTGAAAAAAAAAATCTCAAAGGGCTACATACTGTATAATTCCATTAATAAAATCTTCCTGAAATGACAAAATTAGAGACATGGAGAATGGAATAGTGTTTGTTGTAGGGAGAAGGTAGGGAGAAGGGGGTAGATGACACTATAAAGGTGTAAGTACAAGGGTGATCTTTGTGGTGATGGAACAGCTCTGTATCTTAACTCCAGTGGTAGTTACAGGAATCTGTGAAATGTAAAATGAGAAAAAAAAAATGCCACAAAATATGCACACACATTGTACCAATGCCAGTTTCCTGGATTTAATATTGTAACTATGTTTATATACAATGTAATCATTACGGAAAACTTTACAGCCTCCTGTGAATCTGTAATTATGTAGAAAGAAAAAGTCCTGATACCCAGGCTGGCCCCCACCTCCACCAAACCAATGAAATCAGAATCTTGGGGCAGGGAGCAGTTCAGGGATCAGCATGTTTCAAAGCTGTCAGGTGATGGCTAAGTGTAGCCGAAGTAGAGGTCTACTGTAATTGGCATTTCATAGCTTCTGCTGCCACTAGTTTTTCATCCACTGAGCATCATACTCAGTAGAAGCAGCCATCCAACACAAAGCAAGGCTATGAGTGCCAACGCTGACTGCATAGCGATGAGGCCTTTTAAAGCCTTGAAACAGGGCTGGCTGATAATATTCCCTGAGCAATCAGCATGTGGGGATGAGCCCCAACAATGGGGAGTGTCGGGATGGGGGCCCACGGTGTTAATCTAGGTAGGCTAAGGGAGACCCTGGGTTTCATTTTCACTTATTCCTTCAGATTTCTGCACAAATGCAAAATGCTCTCTTGGATTTCCACTTGAAGTTCACAACAAATTCCCTAAGTATTTGTAAAACATCTGCCTACCACACTGGTGGGCTCTTACAGAAAGATGTTAGAGATACAGGCTGGTTTCCTCTGGTGACTACAATCAATTCTGTCTGTCATTGTCTTCTCTATCATCTTATTGTAAACAAATGAAAGCCATTGCACAAAATAAAACCATACTTCTTGAAGGAAGGCATATTTATATATTTTTCCTTTTTATCTTTGGTTGAAAAATCTAAGGGCTGATCATAAAACTAATTGAACACCTTTTGCACTGATTGTTTACCCCCTTTTTAAAGCTTTTACTTATTTCTTGCTATTTTATTGCTATAGTTTCATATTGTTTCAGAGCCTCCTGTGCCCGATGCTTCTAAATGCTTTCCAAAGTGAATTTCTCCAGCTGCATCCCAGATATGGATGCTTTGTTAATTGTGGCAGTTCATTTATGATTAATATGAAGCTTTCGGGTTGATTGTTGGTGATGTCCTATGAACTCCCAAAACCTCTAATGCCAAACTGTATCCTTTCCCACTGTGTTTCTCAAGATAATTAAACTGCTGTATCATTTTTTTTTAAAAAATGATATTTGGTTTATAATGTGTGCAGTGTCTTTGAATAATTATCCAGAATGGTATTTCTAATTGTGACATTATTGAAATATTTATGAAAAGAGAACTTTGATCTGCTATTTCATTCACAGTAGCTCAAAGATGGTGAAAGATGAGAGTCCAAACCTCACAGCCAGAGGGCTATATTTTGCTTTTTACATAAGCTTCAACTGATTCACAGTGACTTTCTCAGTCATTTTTAAATATTCTCAACCAAGTAAAGGTGTAAGAATTATAAGTGGGGGGTCTACTAAATTATCTGATGTCAAAAGGGGCCATTAACTTTATAATAGTCATTACAAATGCAGTGGGCATTTGTCAATTTATTACATACTTAATATGTGCAGACATGATAGTAGACCTTTTCTACTAACTGGACATTAACACATGTCTTTTCACCTAACCTTCCATGAAAGACCATGGAAATGCTTTAATATCTGGTATTTGTTCAAGTATTAGAGATTTTTAAGAATGGCGCTTGAGCAAGTCTTGTCACACTTTATGAAGTCCATTCTGGAAGCATTTTTTTTTCAACCACATTTCTTGTCTATTTCGTAGCGAAAGGTCTTTTATTGTGTCCTCAAGTGCAACAGTATTGTAAGATCAAAGCTGAACTTAACCAGTGTGATGAGATGCCTGATAAAAACATAAAATGATATAAGTGATTCTTCTTACCACTCATGCAGTCTCATTGAGCCACTTCCCACAAAAGACACTTGGAATTTCTTAGGAGCAAGACAGGAGCCTTTCTGAGCTAATAGCAGGATTGTTTTTCCCAGTGACACTGAATGTAGCTGCAGGAGGTACTAAGTGTTCAGGAGAGACAGGAAAGGAACCTGAAAATAAATTCCAATTCTACTATTGTTGTAACAAAACTCTTTATTCTTCCTCAGCTTTGCCCAGAACCCGCTTATGTGACTGTGGCTCACCTGTGTGTGTAGGTGGCATTAAAAAGCCTGATGTGGCCCTGGCAGTCTTTTCTGTCCTGAGCGCCCAGGAGCGCAGCCTTTCTGCTGGAAGTGGTCGGCTGCCTATCAGTCCCTGCGTGCCGCCCGGCGGTCTGGCCTGCCTGTCAATTATTCAGTGGTTTCATTGAGGGAGAACCGAGCTGTGCTTGTCAAACGGGTTGCTGCACTCTGAGCACAGAAATGTCAAGTGCACATAATTACTGCTAATTAGAAAACATACAAAAGCTGCTACAATTAAGGGGGCAGTGGGGCAATGCCTTTCCCATTTTTGGAGAGAACTAAAATTACAGCCGGGCAGTATCGTGAGATCTCTTTGCCACCTAGTATATGCAGATCTTTTTGATTTATTACAATGTGTTATTACGTATTTTGTTTTTGATCTACCCTCTCCCCATAGCCTCCACCGAGGCAAAGACCATATGTCTATTTCATCCTCCACTGTACTCACCCAGGACAATGTTGGAACTCAGTGACTGTTTAATGAACAGATGACCATAGTACTTCATTTGTGGGAAAGAACTTCCAAATACATTTACTCACTTTCATTGTGACCTTATTCAACCACGTTGACTGGGCACTCAATATAAGCTCTACATTGTTCATGTTGAATTATTGGGCCACACAGGGGGGATTGCCGTAGTAGCCCATTGACGTTTAACATAAAGCGTGATGGCCATGAAAGCTTGCACATCAAAAGTCATAGACGAGGAGGTTCATTAACTGATAATCTTTTCCATTTCTTTGTCTCTTGAAAGAGCTGCACTTCTCTCATTCTGTATAGCCATTTTCTGTATCCAAGTGATACAGGCTTTCTTAGAAAGATTTCATTGCCTCCTGTAATTTATTCTAATGCTTAACAGTCTTAAAGATGACACCATACTGTTGACACATAACAGATGTTAAATAAATATTATTGTTGTTTTTGTGAATCGAACTCAGCAGTAAAAATGAAAATCACAGCTACTAAATATTTGGTGTGAGTTATAGGGGTTCTCTTTAAACTCTGGTTTTAGTTCAGTTATGTTTGCATAAGTTTAATTGCCTTCCTTCTGGTACCCAATCTACATGTGGCTTTCCCACTAGAGGCAAGCATTTTCCCAGCCATTTTCATTTTGCCCTGCTCAGCATTTCAAGGTAGACGGCTCCAGGCATAACTCAGATCCGGAGTACCTGACTGAATCGCTGTTCTCGGGACCTCTCAAGGGTAGGGTTTACTAAATTATTTCTTGGTTTTCTTCTATGTACTTGAAAGAAATACATGCTCTTGTCATGTGCAATGCTTCATGGGTATCACCTCTTAAATATAATTTATTGGAAAATCACATTTTTACAATTCTTTGGTTAGTAAATTTTTAGAGCCATATAACTGCTAGGTATGAAGTATTATTGTTCCACACACTTCCTATGAGCCAGGAGCCAGAACGACAGCTCTTATTATGATTAAAGCATTTGCTCACCACTTGGCTTACCTCCAGAAAATGAAGGTGATGTTGCTTCCTCCGCAGAGAATTCTGTATGAGAAGTCATCTTGGCCAAGTTCAAGGGCTAAAAGGTAGGAGCATTATTTGTACATATTTTTTAGCTTAATCTTTTTTAAAAAAAATCTTGATTTAGGTATAATTAACATATAACATACTGCACATTAAAAATATACTATTTGGGGGATCCCTGGGTGGTGCAGCGGTTTGGTGCCTGCCTTTGGCTCAGGGCGCGATCCTGGAGACCCGGGATCGAATCCCACGTCGGGCTCCCGGTGCATGGAGCCTGCTTCTCCCTCTGCCTGTGTCTCTGCCTCTCTCTCTCTCTGACTATCATAAATAAATAAAAATTAAAAAAAAATAAACATTTAAAAATATACTATTTGATAAGTTTTGACATCCCGGTTTTGAGAAACCAGTGAAACCATCACCACCAATCCAGATAATGAACACATCCATTACCCCCAAAAGTTTCTTCCTTTGTCATCCCTGTCCCCAAACTCTCTATGCTCCAATCTATCCTTAGGCAACCCTGTATCTGTTCTCTGTAACTATAAATTATTTTGCATTTTCTAGAATTTCATAGAGATGTAATCTTACAGTATGTACTTTTTGTCTGGCTTCTTTTATGCAGCATAATCATGTTGAGATTCACCCAAGTTGGAGCATATATTAAAAGCTCATTCCTTTTTGTTGCTGAGTAGCATTCGATTGCATAGAGAGAGCACCATTAATTTATTTGTGGATAGAAATTTGAGTTCTTTCTAGTTTCTCTCTTTCAAATAAAGCCTCTATGAGCATTCCTGCACATGGATTTATTCACGGACATATATTTCCTTTCCTTTTGATTGAATACCTAGAAGCAAATGGCTGGATTATACGACAGGTATATATTTAAGTCTTGAAGAATTTGTCAGTTGTCTTCTAAAGTGTCTGTATCATTTTCCATTCCCAACAGCAATATAGGAGAGCTCTGGTTCTTCCACTTCCTTACCTACACTCAGCATGGTTAACTTTTTAATTTTAGTCATTCTAATGGGTTTGTAGTGGTTTCTCACTGCGGTTTTAATTTGTATTTCCCTAGTGGATAATGATGTTGAGCATCTTTTCATGTACTTGTTAGCAGTCTACCTTCTTTGGTGAAGTGTCTGTTCAAATCTTTTGCCCAAAGTTTCTGTTGAGTTGTTGTTTTCTTATAACATAGTTTCGAAAGTTCTTTATTCTGGATACAATTCATTCATCAGATATATGATTTGCAAATATTTTAACCCAGGCTGTGGTCTGTCTTTTTGTGCTTTATTTTGGAAGAGCAGAAGTTTTTAATCTGATAAATACAAAACTTATCAATATGTTATTTCAGAGGGCTGTACTATTAGTGTTGTATCAACGAAATCTTTGTGTAACCCAAGGTCAAAAAGTTTTTTCTTATGTTTTCTTATAGAAGTGGTATAGTTTTAACTTTCACATTTAGAACTGTGACCCACTTTGAGTTGACTTTTGAATATTATGTAGATATGAATCAAAGCCCCTCCTTTTTTGCATATGGATGTCTAATTGTTCTAGCACCATTTACTGAAGAGACTATCCTTTCTCCACTGCATTGCCTTTGTGCTTTTGCAAAAATTCTGTTGCCCAGGTTTTTGTAGGTCTAGTTCTGGACTCCATATTCTCCATTTAACCATTTGTCTATCTGTACACCCATATCATTTCTTTTGACTAGTGTAACTTTATAATAAGTCTTGAAATCAGGTCACATTAGTCCTACAACTTTGTACTTTTTTCAAAATTGTGTAGACTATCCTAAATCCTTCGCATTTTAGAATCAGCTTTGTCCACAAAAACCCAGCCTTCTAGTATTTCAATTGACAATTGACAGTTACATCTGTAGATCAACTTGGGGAGAATGAAATCTTAATAATACTGATTCTTCTGACCCATGAAAATGCTATATCTCTTCATTGATTTAGGTCTTATATAATTCCTGTCAACGATGTTTTGTAGTTTTTGGTGTAAAAAATTTTCACATTTTATGTCAGATATATCTCTAAGTATTTCATATATTTAATGTACTGTAAATGGTATTGTTTTTTAAAAGTTCAATTTCCAATTGTTCATTGCTTAGGGAAATACAGTTGATTTTTGTGTATTTATCATATATCCCATGACATTAGTAAACTTATTTATTAGTTTAGTATCTTTGTAGATTCCTTCACATTGACTGCATAAACAATCACATTGAATAAACAGAGCCAACTTTACTAGCAATATTGATCTGCAATTTTCTTGTAATTTCCACCTTAGGTTTTGGTATCAGCATAATGCTTGCTTCATCAAGTGCTTTTTTCAGTACATTTAGAGATATTGTTGCATTGTCTTCTCACTTGCATTGTTTCCAGCAAAAAATGCGCTGTTGTCCTTATGCTTGTTCCTCTGTATGTATGTTTTTTTCCCATCTGGCTACTTTTAAGATTTCTATTTCTATCTTTATTATTGAAGTTAAAAAAATTGTATTATTATCAAAAAATTTTTAAAGATTTATTTATTTTATTTTAGAGATAGAGAGCAGGGGAAGAGCAGACAGAGAGGGAGAAAAGCAGACCCCCATAGAGTGAGGAGCCCAATGTGGGGCTTAGTCCCAGGACCCTGAAGATCATGACCTGATCCAAAACCAAGAGTTGGTTGCTTAACTGACTGAGCCGCCCCGTCACCCCTCTGAGCAATTTAATTATGATGTGCCTTGATGATGTCTTTTATGTTTCTTGCATTTGGAGTTAATTGATCTTATTGGATTTATGGGTTTATAACTCTACCCAATTTGGAAACTTTTCAGCCATTATTTCTTCAAACTTTTTTTCTATACTTCTATCTTTGTCCTCTTCCAAGGACTCCAATTACACATCTATTAGCCTAGTCAAAATGGTCTCACAGCTCACAGATGCGCTGTTTGTTACAAAAATTCTTCTTTCTTCATTTCGTTTTGGATAGCTTCTATTTCTATGTCTTCAATGTCACTAATATTTTCATCTGCAATATCTAATTTGGTATTAGAAAGTGGAGGAGGGACAGTAAAGTATCCTCCAGACTGAGAAGTCCCTTTGAGAGCAAAAAATGACACAAGCCACTCATTATGATTTATACAGAGTTTTATTCAGGTGAACTTACTGACAGGGGGATCTCATGGACAGCAATGCAGCTCTCTTCCACAAAGTCCAGACCTTAACTCACAGATTTTCTTTTTAACTCACAGATTTTTTTTAAAAATATTTTTTTAAGATTTTATTTATTTATTCATGATAGTCACACACACACACACACACACACACACACACACACACACACAGAGAGAGGCAGAGACATAGGCAGAGGGAGAAGCAGGCTCCATGCAGGGAGCCTGACGTGGGATTCGATCCCGGGTCTCCAGGATCACGCCCTGGGCCAAAGGCAGGTGCTAAACCACTGCGCCACCCAGGGATCCCTAAACTCACAGATTTTATAGAGCAAAGTGTAGTCATCTAAAGTGGTGCCAGCTGGACAGCAGAGGGAAGATCAGAACAAGCCCTCCTGCATTCTGGTCAGGGCATTTATTAACTTCTAAGAGGCCTGGCATATGCAGTCCCAGAGGGAAATTCCTGCACAGACATGGACTGGAGGAAGGGCTAAAGATAGAGTCAGTTTTGTCAGCACTCTTACAGCTATTAATATCATTGATTGTATTTAGCATCTTACAAATTATAGTTTTCATATCTAGATGTTTGATTTGCATCTTTAAAAAAAACCATCTATTTATCTTGAGAGAGAGAGAGAGAGCACAAGAGAGAGGAGGAAGGGGCAGAGGGAGAGGGAGAGAGAATCTTAAGCAGACTCTGCACTAAGTGCAGAGCCTAGTGCAGGGCTTGATCTCATGACCCTAAGACCACAACCTGAGTGGAAACCAAGAGTCATATGCTAAACCTACTGCTCCACCCAAGCACCTCAGGAGAGAATCTTTCAAGCAGACTCCCCACTGAACGAGGAGCCTGATGCAGGGCTCAATCCCACAACCCATAAGATCACGATCTGAGCCCAAACTAAGAGTCAGTCACTCAGCCAACTGAACTAATCAGGCACCCCAGATTTGTATCTTTTTTGGTATCTTCCATGCATCTACTTTAATTTTTTGAATATGTAGAATGGTGTTATAACTATCTTTTTTGCTTGTTTTTTAAATTTACTTTTCTAAGTAACCTCTAACCCAACATGGGATTCAAACTCACAACCCTGAGATCTAGAATCACATGCTCTTCTGATTGAGCCAGCCAGGCACCTTGTGTTATAACTATTTTAATATCATTGTCTGCTAACTCTAACATTGGCATTCTGAGTTAGTTCAGTGGATTGATTTTCTCCTAATCATGAGTCACATTTTCCTGCTTCTTGCATGCCTGGTAATTTTTTTTTTTTTTTGGATTCCAGACATTGTGGATTTTATCTTCTTGAGTGCTGGATATTTTTGCATTTCTATAAATATTGCTCTGGAATGCAAAGAAGTTACTTAAAAATAAATTGATCTTTTTAGGTCTTGCTTTGAAGATTTGTTAGGTGGGTCTGGAGGAATGCTCCATCTAGGATTAGTAATGATTCCTTACTATTCAGCCAAAGTCTTTTGTAATTTACAGATGGCCTGAGAAGCATGAAGTTTTCTGTCTGGCTGGTGGGGACAGAGGCTATTCCTGAATCTTTCTGAGCACCGAGCACTGTTACTTCTCATCCTTTAAAGACTAGTTTTTCCTCTTGTCTCAGCTAGTTCTCTCACTTGCACACACTAATCAGTATTTAGCTGAAAACTTGAGGGGACTCCTTTTTAGATCACTGCAGTTTTTCTACCCTGGGCAGCAAACTCATCTCCTGAATTCTGTCCTGTGAATTCTAAGCACATTGGTCTCCCCTGACTCAGCTTTACCTGTTTAACTCACAGGATCTACTGATGTCTCCTTGGGTTTCCTGTCACTGTGCTGTGGAAACCCTCTCAAGGCAATCCTCAGCTCACCTCAGTTATCTCTTGTCCCCAGTTCTTTGTTGCCTGATGTCGAATTGCTTCCCACTTTGTTTTGCATATTTTGTTTGTCTCAGTCACAGTAGATCCAGTCCCTGTGGCTCCATTTTGGTCAGAAACAAGTCTTAAAAATTTTTGAGTCTCTGAACTTTAAGCCTAAATGGCTAGTTTTGTCTTGGCCTTTCAAATGCCATTGTCCTAAACTTATCATGTGACATGGTATTTGGACTTTCTGTTTTACTGTAGTTTTAAAAGGATTTTATTTATTTATTTATTCATGAGAGACACAGAGAGAGGCAGAGACACAGGCAGAGGGAGAAGCAGGCTCCCTGCAGGGAGCCCAATGTGGGACTCGATCCCAGGACCCCAGGACCATGTCCTGAATTGAAGGCTGATGCTCAACCACTGAACCACCTAGGCGTCCCTTGACTATATTTTTAAAGAAAAGTTCAGATTACTGTAATGGTTACTATTACTATTACTATTAGTATTACTATTACTATTATGGTTGTTGTTCAAAACAAAATCAGGTAGTAGTCATGTTAAGTACCATGTTAAGTGGTAAAGTAGTTATTTCAGATAATCGCAAAATGTTAACATTGTCCTTAAATAGTTATCCCTTTAGAGAATATTCCTTGAGCCCCCACTAGAAGCTGGGCATTCTGACAGACTGAAGATACAGTAATGAATAAACATAATCCCCGCCTGCAAGGAGCTGATGCTCTAATGACAGAGCAGGTGGGTAGGCTGGCAGAGTGGTCCTCAAGTGCAAAGGCCGCATGTTGAGAGAAAGCATAGCACCTTTTGAAAAGCCACTGGTCCTGGGATCCGTGGGTGGCGCTGCGGTTTGGCGCCTGCCTTTGGCCCAGGGCGCGATCCTGGAGACCCGGGATCGAATCCCACATCGGGCTCCCGGTGCATGGAGCCTGCTTCTCCCTCCGCCTGTGTCTCTGCCTCTCTCTCTCTCTGTGACTATCATAAATAAAAAAAAAAAAAAAAAAAAAAAAAGCCACTGGTCCTTTATAGTTCCCAATTTAGGAAAGAAAGATTCTTTTTTTTTAAAGATTATTTATTTATTTATTCATGAGAGACACCGAGAGAAAGAGGCAGAGACACAGGCAGAGGGAGAAGCAGACTCCATGCAGGGAGCCCGATGCGGGACTCCATCCCGGGACTCCAGGATCACACCCTGGGCCAAAGGCAGGCGCTAAACTGCTGAGCCACCCAGGGATCCCCGATACTCTCTCTTTTAAAACAGCATCCCCAAAGAGCCCTGTGGGGATTGGATTTGATGATGATCCTAAAAACAGCTAATGTTTATTGATCTCTCATAATATGTCAGTCACTACTTTACAAGTTTTCTCTTTTAATCATCCAAACAACTCCAGAAGGGGTAAGGATTGTTACCATCCCCTTTTTATAGTTGAGGAAACTGAGAGCAGTTAAGTAATAAGCCCAAGGCCATACTCATTGTTCTGGTTAAATGGTAAACTCACTTAGACTCATACTTTGACCACACATTCTGTAACTATATTTCTTTTTATGGTAGGTAGTAGCATATTTATCAGCAGTGGACCATTCCTTTTGAACAGTTTGCCTCATAGTGTGTGGGGTACAAACTAAATAATCTGTACCTGAAAACTTAGTCCACAATCTTTTTCTTTCTAGAACATCTTCTGGAAAAATATAAGTTCTCAGATGTTTCTATTTTTATTCTAGTTTCCTTTTCTCTGTGTTAAAGCAAAGGTTACCCTTTGCTTTTGCGGAGTGATTAGTCCTCTGATTTTCTCTAGCTATCTTACTAGAGTAATCATTGGCTTCCATTTCCCCTCAAAATTTTCCCTTCAGTACCTTGGATCTGTTCTGGAAGATGCTAAGTTTTAGAGAATGCAGGACTGTACAAACCTCCAGAATTTTATTAAGTGTTTGAATTTTACCTGGAGAGTGCAATTTGTTTCAAAGGACTTATAATTTAATTATTCATGCAACCATTTTTTGTTGAGCGCCTTCTACGTGGCAGGTGTCAATGGAGAAGTGCATAAAAGAAAAATAAAGCATTTCTTTATGGAGCTTACATTCATATGTATGTATGAGGGGTGGAGGAGGGCATATAGGCCACAAATAATTAAAATATAGTAGACAAAATTAAAAATACAAAAAACAAAGGATAAAACAGTACGTATAGCTTCTTCGTATATGCCTTAATTATTTCATTGTAACAAACAGGCATAAATTAATGAGAACTTCTCCTGATCTCATATCTATTTTGGGGGACTCAAACAAGAAAATTTGAGAAATTTGCTTATGGTAATGTTCTATATTTGATTTATTTTCATATTTACCTTTACATTCTTATTTCTTGAAATGTTTTGTCATAGACATTTTACAGACTTTTTTTGCTGAGTCCCCACAATCAGTCTGAAACTCAGAATTTGCTTTACAAATATATAATTGAAGACAAATTGCCCATAGATCACTGTATCCCCAGGATACTTTTGCCTATATCCGATGAATCACTTGAATAGTAATTTTCAAGTAGTAATTCAGTTGAGGGTGGCCGGATGTTTACTTTAAGGATGTTCCCTTCTTGAAAATTAAGATCAAGACCAAGGAAAGGGTTATAAACATGAATGTGTTTAACCACATATATGTCCACTCAAAGACTAATTCTTCTTGGTTAAAGGAATCAGCAACTTGGGGGAGTCACCTAAAGAGATTTGGTATACATTCCACTGATATTTATACTATTTCAAAAAAATGACATAAAGAGGAGCAAAGTGGTAGTGCTGGGCAGAAGAAGGACCAGACATGAAGGTAGTGGTTGGTGGAACTAGTCTTTGGTGTTCTCCTCATTCTCTCTGGCCATGCCCAAGGCCTGCCATCTGCACCAGGGTGTGAGTGGGCATCTGTGGTGTGACCCCAGGGGAGACAAGGAGATACAGCTTTGTATCTTGCTCATCTGTCACTGATGCCCAACATTCCCATTTACTGTATCTCTGCTACGTAGGGACTAAGAATTCAAGTAATAATAATAACACTAACAGCTGATACTCATGTGGTAGCTGAAGTAATTTACAAAGCTTAACCCTTATTTTAATTATCACTACACTCTATGGGGTAGGTACTATTTTCTCTTTTCTAATCTATGTCCTTCTGGCTCCTTCCCAATATACTTGGAAGGGAGCTGATTCTTTTTTGAAGATTTCATATATTTATTTGAGAGAGAGAGAGAGAGAGCGAGCACATGAGCAGTGGGGAGGGGCAGAGGGAAAGGGAGAAGCAGACTTCGGGCAGAGCAGGGATCCCAATGCAGGGCTTGATTCTAGGACCCTGTGATCATGACCTGAGCCAAAGGCTGATGCCTAACCGATTGAGCCACTCAGGTGCCCCTGAGGTAGGTACTATTATCCCCACTTTGCAGAAGTGGAAACTGAGGCACCATTACTCAGGTAGTCTGGCTGCAGGGTCCTACCTCGACTGAGCTATACTGCCTTTCAAACTGAAGGGTCATTAAGACACCAGTGGTGCCCGAGAGGTATACTAGTCCTGCAGGAAAAATTCAATCACTTACCCATTTGTTCCTTCCTTTATTCAATGTTTATTACGTATCTGCTCTAGGTTGACAGCTATGCTAGCTTGGAGGTTGGCCTATCCCTTGTCCTTATTGAACTCACAAGTTCACAACCTATTATAAAATGTGGCACATGCAAGATGGAGACATTATACAGTATTATGGGAGCCGCAATTGGAAGCCATTGACATGGTTATGGAAGGGGATAGGGTAGGGAGAGCTTTCAAGAAGGTGATATATGAGCTTCATTTCTAAGGATGGATTTTACATCTCCCATTTAAAATATAACTCCTGAGAGACCTAATGTTTTAAATTGGATCATTTTACAATTGTTTGGATGTATTCTTTCCTGATGCTCAGAGGGTGAAGAGGGTGAGTGTGAGCAGAGGGTAAGAAAGGAATATTACTGGCTTGGCAGCTGGGGCCAGGGAGAAGAGTCCCACTGGTTGGAGGACGAGAGGCAGAAACTTCTGAAAGGGACTTCTCTTGCTTCTCAATTTCCCATTTCTCCTTCTCCACCTTGTCCTCTGGGGGTCTGGTGCTGGACACAGGCTCACCTGCCCTGAGAATGGCTGGAGTTCCAGAGTCACTACCCACCTTGCTCTTTATTCTTGGTCAAATTCTCAGTTCTGGATGGAAACCCACTCTTATAAATCTGTATGTTTGCTTAAAAGTAGTCTGTCTGCAGATATGATCATCCCTTTGAAATTGGAGATTTTTTTCAGAGTTCTAACTGTAGAAAGTCAGAAGTTACTCAAGAAGCCATTTGTGTTTGACTCCCAGCATCCATGGGTTGGGGACTTAGGCTGCCAGGAATATTGTTACTTTCCAAGGAAAGGTCACCAACACAGAGAGTCCTCTCCCTACATAATGAGTATGGTCTCTCTCTTACAGGAAAGCATGGAAAACACAGTTTTCTCTTTTATACAAAGAGAGGATATGGGTTGTTATATGTTCTTTATACTCCAGAGGGGCTACAAGTAGACCTTTATAGCATAGGAATATTTTATATAAAATTGGATAGTTAATAAGTAGAAGGAAAATAAAGCATCTTAATAAATATTATAATAAATAATACCCTTACCAATAAAGAGTAAAGGACCACAGATAGATGGGGCACAATAGGTGGTGTAGACAGGAGAGTACTTCCTGAGGAGGGACACTTAAGTGGAGCATGAGGTAAGAGAGCAAAGCCATTGCCAAGATAAGAGGGGCATGGGTGGGTCAAGCCAGGTGGGAGATGGAGCCACACTTGGTGTGGGCCCCTCGTGGGCCTGTATCAATCATGAGCACAGGATCAGAGTAAGGCTGGTCTATGTAGCTTTGCTGAGGACAGAAACCACCTTCTCTAAGAGAGGTACCACCTTACCCGGTTGCCACTACTTCTTTTTCTGTCCATCACTCCTCTGGGGTTGGCAGGCAGACATCAGAGCCTGGAGAACAGATCCTGGGATGCAGGGCAGGCTGCTTTGGAAAAGGAGGAAAGGTTGCAAGTGGGACACAACTTGACTCCAAGAAGGTTGCTACAGTTATGGATATGATCGTTATCTGCAGAACAAACTACTTTTAAGCAAACATACAGATTGAAAAGAGTGGATTTCTCCAACCAGAACTGAGAATTTGACCAAGAATAAAGAGGGTTCCAAAACACAATTGAGCTGGAAAAGCAGTGAAGACAAGCTGCACATATTCAAAGTTTTTCCAGATTCAGGAGCAGAGCCTCCCTCCCTCCCTTCCTCCTCTTCCTTCTGTCCACCTCTCCTTTTCTGTCTTTCCCTTAGGGACACAAGATTATGTAAGTCCTAACTCTTACTCATAACGCTGTCTCATCACTGGTCTATGCAGAGTCTTGGCACAGAGCATTTTAAAGTCTCGGGATTTCCCTGCTTCTCGCCTTGCTCTTGAATTGATTCAGCTGGAAGCCTTCAGCGACCTGAAGCTGACAGGCAGGCGTGGAAGCTGGCAGCCTGTAGTGGGCCTGGTGACTGTGGATGAGGTGGGCGTTGGGGGGAGAGAACCAGGCTATTTCTGTGCTCACTTACTTATCATCGGATTCCATGCAGACCCTAAGTCTCCTTTGGCCAGCCTTTTGTCTTAGAGCCCCCGCTTTCCACAGATGGCTGTAGGGAGCCATGAGAGGAAGGGTTGGGTGCCGCAGTGAGGCAGCCTGGGCCACGTGGAGGGCTCCCCCGGCGCACCTTTGTCCGTCCCTAGTGCAGAGCAGCTGTGGGCCAGAGGGAGCCCTGCAGGCAGCTGCCCACCCACCGCCTGCCTATGGGATCAGCTGCCAGAGAGGCCCAGGTCCCAGAGACATTACCGCTGAGTGCAGCTGGCTGCTTGCCGCCAGGCCTGCTATCTATAGACCTCCCTCCCGTGCAGCAGAGATACTACACAAGAGGATTTCTGAGCTGGAACTAGGTTTCCTGTCATTTACGGCTTCTGATAGCCCTTTGTTATTAATCCTTCTGGAGAATATGACGTGCACCTTCTCAGACTTTAGCAGAACAACGACTAGTTCTTAGAAAAGAAACACCGAGGGGCTAGGGGCTCAGTTTCGCAGCTGAGCTCTTGGGCGCTGTCCACCACCGGGCCTGCCTGACTCTCAGAATCCCCGCTGCCTTGTGAATTACTGCACTGCTCCCTCCTCGGGCTTAGAATACCTTTAAAGATGCACTAACATACTCTTGAGGATTTGAACACTGAAGGAAGGTGAATAATTGGACTATAGTGTATTGTATAGATAGACACACTTAGTAGGACCCGCAAAGCTCCCTGTGGGATTTTAATGATAGTAAGGTTTTGTTTTTTGTTTTGAGAGAAAGAGCATGAGTGGGAGGGAGGCAGAAGGAGATAGAGAGACAGAGAGAGAATCTGAGGTGGGCTCCATGCCAGCTCTGAGTCTGACCAGGGGCTCGATCTCATGTCATGACCCTGAGATCATGAACTGAGCCAAAATCAAGAGTCACTTACCAGCTGAGCCACCCCAGCACCCTGTTTTCTTCTTTTATAATATAGATGATATTACAAGGGTGACATGGGTAATATTATTTTCTTACCAGTATCAGTTTAGTAAATGTAGTGATACTAACACTAATTAGTATTAGTAATACTAATAAAGTTAATAATAATAGGTGATAGTAATACAGGTAAGATTATTTCCTTAACAGTATCAATTCCATTATCAGGCAACACAGACTAATACACTTTCAAAAGATCTTAGTTCATTAAAAAAGCCAAGTTCGGGATCCCTGGGTGGTGCAGCGGTTTAGCGCCTGCCTTTGGCCCAGGGTGCGATCCTGGAGACCCGGGATTGAATCCCACGTCAGGCTCCTGGTGCGTGGAGCCTGCTTCTTCCTCTGCCTGTGTCTCTGCCTCTCTCTCTCTCTCTCTCTGTGACTATCATAAATAAATAAATTAAAAATAAAAAAAAATAGCCAAGTTCCCGTTCATTTTAATAATGTTTAAGGTGCTAAACTCTTTCCAAATAGCATAAATCATGGTGACAACATTTAGCAATAATCAATAAAATATATAATTAAAAAATGATCACATAATCTTAAACTACCAGAGGCCAAGAGGATGTTAATGATTCATTTGAGAAAGGTGTAGGTTTATTACAACTTACAAATTTGCCTAGAAGTCTGCAGTTTCAAGAATTTAACTGCCCTTGAATCCATTCCAGAGTCATTGAAGACTAGGTATATGGGTGTAGTGGGATGAGGAATATGAAAAATATGAAGGTCAGTAAAAAGTATATCCATTATCTTAGTTTGAGTGTCCCTTAAACAATGCCTGAGACAAGGATTTGGCTATTTGGAATTATTATCCTGACAAGTAGGAGTTAGGGAGTGGAGAGAGACAGGGAAGAAGAAAAACCAGTATAGGTCCATATTATTAAGGGGATGGAGTGTATTTATCATCAATTGGTGTTTGTAGTTAACTCTAAGTTTCAGCAAATGGAGCGGCATAACATGACACAGTGTAGCACAGATAACTGCATTAGCTCACAGGCTGCAGAGCAGAAGTCCAACTCAGGTCTCAGTGGGCTAAAATCCAGGTCTTGGCAAGGCTGCATTCCTTTCTGGAGGCTTTAGGGGATGATTCTTTTCCCTTCCTTATCATTTCTAGAGGCTGCTGACATTCCTTGGCTTATGGCCCTTTACCCCCCATCTTCAAAGCTGGCAACATCACATCTCCCTGACCCCTTTTCTGGCATCAAGGCTCTTTCTGAGCACAGCTGAGGGCAAAATTTCTGCTTTTAAGAACTCAAGGGATTAGATTGGAACCATCAGGATTATCCAGGATACTCTCCTTACCTCAAGGTCCTTCATTTAATTCCTTCTGCAAAGGCTCTTTTGCCAAGAAAGGCAACATTCACAGGTTCTGGGGTTCAAGGATGAACATGTTTGGGGACATGATGCTGCCCTCAAGAGGGGGCAATTGGCAGTAGGCAGTGCGGGGTCTCTTCCAAACTGCAGAATGCCAGAACTGTCTGCCTGAAGTAGAGGCTGGACAATTTATCCCCCAGCTCCCATGCCCCATTGCTGAGGCATTCTCCTGGAGATAACTTGCTGCACATCCAGCAGCCCTGGATGGGACAGGTGGGCTCTGTCGTGTTGAGGCACAGAGGCCCTGGGCCCTATCAGCACAAAGCGAGGAGAGCTGGCAAGGAAGGGTCTCCCACAGCTGCTCTAAAAACATAGGTGGCTGAGAGGATGTGAATCCTCTACATCTAGGGAATGATGGCACTTGGTGGCCTAAGAATCAGTTAGGTCTGGAACTTGGATACTGGAACGCAAACCAAGTCCCATCACTCCCTGTGAAGGCTTCATGGGTGTTAACCCTTCCCCAAGCCTCAGTTTTCCCCATCTGTCAGAGGGGAGACTGCTCAGGAGCACATGGAGTAGTAGGGGCATTAAATGCACTACCAAATGCAAAGCAGCTGATGTGCAGTGAGTGGTTGTACAAATAGTAGCAGAAATTTGTACTTATCTACCCAAAGACACATATATTGGTTGCCAGGCCCCGGGGATGCATCTGTGAGCGAGACTGGCAAGGTCCTTGGCTTCACGGAGCTTCTCTTCCAGTGGGGCAGATAAGCAATAGACAAGTAAATTAATATCCAAGGCCTTATGGATGACAGTTGCTGCAGCAAAGGATATGAATAGAGGGATGCTAGAGAAAGTAAGGGGGGTAGGGATGTATCAGAAACTGCCCAGTGGGGATCCCTGGGTGGCACAGCGGTTTGGCGCCTGCCTTTGGCCCAGGGCGCGATCCTGGAGACCCGGGATCGAATCCCACATCCGGGCTCCCGGTGCATGAAGCCTGCTTCTCCCTCTGCCTCTCTCTCTCTGCCTCTCTCTCTCTATGTGACTATCATAAAATTAAAAAAAAGAAAAAAAAAAGAAACTGCCCAATGTCCCTCCAGTCTCCACCCCTACTTTTCTGTCCCAGCAGAACAGAGGCCACCCAGACAGCATGTGGGGGGTGCTTGACTGTGACAGCAGAGCCCCTCCCTCAGCCCCAGGGGTGAATCATGCTTGGTCTAAGTCAGTGATGATCATCCCATTCTCTTTGGGAAACAACTGGCATAAAAGCAGACACTAGACCCACTGAGATCCAAGGGGCTGTGTGTATGTGCGGGGGATCGAGGCCTCTGCTCCTGCCCAGTGCAGAGAAAGCCTTTTGCCTTCCCCCCATTTCTCCTGTCTCAAACAAAATGAGTTGAGCCATCTGGACTGCCAACAACTTCAGATCATGAAACAGCAAGCATGAAGATAAAAATCTGATAGAGCAGTTCTGAAGGGCTGAGTCCTTGATGATTCTGTGGAGCTGCTGAAGCAAAGCCAGTAACTACTTCTCAAGATGGCTCATGTAGGAAAAAGAAACTTCTCTTTTTTCTCTATTTTTTTTTAATGCTTCAGCTATTCTGGTTTTCTATTGCTTGTAGCTGAGCAACACAGGTATTCTTAGCCAAGACAGGTATTCCAGAAATGATTTTGATTGAAGGCAGGAAGGGTCAGCTATGGAAAGAACCAGGGAAGAGCACTGAGGCAGAGGAAAGAAGTGGAGTCTGTGATGAGGTTGGAGGATGTTGGGGGGCCGATAGGGCGCTGAGATAGGGGGGAGAGGGAACGAGTGAGGTGGCCAGGGGGCACCCTTCCCAGGGCCTTGACTTCAGGAAGAGAAGGAATTTCAGAAACAAAGTGAAACTACACCATGCATGGTTCTAAGCAGGAGAGTGACAGGTGGTCGCAGAGACTTGCAAATTCCACCTTCTTTAATGTAGAAATGGAAAACTGTAAGACCTATCATTTTGATAGTGCCATAAAAATAGTTATTAAAGATTATCCTGAGACCAGAAACTTGCAGGTTTCTGATTAGCAGTTGTTAGCAAAGAATCTAGGGAAGCTAAGAATCTGATGACTCAGTTGTCTTGGGAAGACAAGGCCAGGAGCTATAAAGCCTTTTACAACTAATTAATTGTTAAGGAGAAAGGCTAGCGATATTAGGATATTTGACTTGGAAATCTTTAGAATGTAATCCTAACCCACGTTGGGGTAAAGGCCCCATTGTGTCAGATTGAGTTGTTTTGTACTTGGTTATTGTGAAAATTTCTTTGCCAGTTTATAAGAATTATTTTACAGACATCAGGACTTTAAAAGTGTGATATACCATCTCCTGTAGAATGAAACCATCAATCCTAAAGCAACATATTAATTGATTGACATAGAAAATTGAACTCAACCTACTGTTTATAATTCCTCAGGGATGTGATTTCACTTTTTATCTTATTTTTTTGGTAGGAAAGTATCAAGTCTTTGGCTTTCTCCCTTCAGGCCTGATTGAAATGAATGACTTTAACACATTCATTGTCATAAGTAACTCTAATGTTTCTTTCTTTTTAAAAGATTTTATTTATTTGAGAGAGAGAGAGAGAGAGAGAGAGAGAGAGAGAGAGAGAGAACAAGCAGGGGAAGCAGCAAGGGAGAGGGAGAAGCAGGCCCTCTGCTGAGCAGGGAGCCCAAAGAGGGGCTTGATCCCATGACCCCAGGATCATGACCTGAACTGAAGGCAGATACTTAATCAACTGAGCCATTCAAACGCCCCTCTCGCATTTATTTCTTAAGAGAATTCTCTTGACAGATGTATCTGTCTGATGTGTCACCAAGAATCACCCTGACTACAATAGGAAGAATAATTGATAAAGAGCTAGAGCTGGTACAGGATGCCCACTGAGGAGGCTATCAGAGTAGCCCAGGAGAAAGACTGACAGCCCGATTTAGGGGCACAGTGGAGACACAAACATGTGGACAGAAATGAGGTGTGTGTAGGAGGAGAAACTGAAATGGCAGGCTGACAGGACCAAGGATGAGTCACAGGGTTTTGGCTTGAGTGATACTATTTACTGAAATTGGGACATTCAGGAGATGAATAGTTTTGGGTGAATAAGCAGTTTAGATTCAGGCATATCTCAGCTCAAGGTGTCTGGTTGGTATCCAGATGGAGCTACAAAGTAGCCAGTTGGATGTACATAAGTCTGGGGTTCTGCACAGAAGAAAGTGTGCACCCAGAGAAGGGATCTCAGGTGAGACTCTGGGGACAGTATTTACAGAAGAACACCACCCCCATTTATATATAGGGAGTAATTTGTTACCAAAAAGAATAACGCCAACCAATTTTTCTGGCCCACTCTATCCTTCTTTGGAGGCCTTACAAAATGCAAGATCTGGTTTAGGCATATCCTGTTATAGAATCTGTTGCTCCATCATTCCCAAAGACCCTGCGTCAATTCCTTAGGTACACGTAATGGAAGCTTTTGCTGGCAGTGGTACTCAATGTCCACCGTGGACAGCAAAGCCCTATTAACTGTGTGACTCAGATTGTTGAAAGCTAGCTGTCTGGGGTGACCACGACTCCTTTGAAAAGCATGCCTTTGAAAGAAGATGTGGTGTTTGGGCGATGTTTTAGTGCTTGGATGTTGGAGTGCTCTGTGGATTTTCTATTCATGTGCAGAAGTCACTTCAAGCAAGAGAGGAGGAGGGGAAAGAGAGCTCTGCTGAAGCCTGTGAGCTCATCCGTTCACTACCTGCTTTTCACAAACATGGGACTGGGCTGAGATCAGCTCCAGGAAGCGGACAATCCTGTGTGTGTCAGCCCAGAACAGTGAGGCGGGAAACAGGCTGAATAAAGTTATTTTGGTGATTAATTACTATTTTCAACTGAAGACTTTGGCTTGCTGATCTAAGTATGCTAATTTGGCCAGCTGTCCCTAGGTAGCTAACTTTACCCCTAAGTTAAAAGCTTCCATCTCAAATGGAAGAATGCTTTCTGGAGGACGTAAGGATGCCCACCCACCAGAAAGACTAAAACAAAGTCCTACTTCCCTTCTGCAAACGCAGATCAAGGCCCCCCAGATATTCTGACATTTTCCTTCCCTGTCACCACAATGCCATTGAAACTCAGTGAGAAATGGAAGGCCACTACGGGGGTCGAGTAGGGTTAGTGAGTTAGACGAGTGATCCTTCATGCCCTTGGAATATACTCTTGAAGGCTTTATTTTGTCTTTGAACACACCTATTCTGTTAATAAATAAGTCACGATGTATCCTGCTAGTGTTTCTGCTTTCATGATTCAGGTTAGTGCAGGGGTGACCCTGGGTGTGTATTAAAATGCAGGTCTTGTTATTCTTCAGGGATGGTGAGATCAGCAGATCGGGAGACAATTGCTATTGAAAACATGGCTTGTTATACTCATGGATCCCAATAGGATGTTATACTCATGGATCCCACACCATGCCGTGGACGAGGGAGGGAGAACCCATGAGAAGGATCAGGGTCAGTGGGGAAGCAGGAGGAGAGAGGACAGATGGGGGCAAGAGCTTTCACTGTGGTTTCAGTGGAAGAAACAGGTAAGGCAAGGTAGGCAGGGTTGGGAGTGGCTGATCTGAATAATTTCAATGGGGGGGGGTTTGGCATGGGGCCTCTCCCTAGTGATCTGGTACCTGACGCAGGGGATAATGGACCTGAGTGTGGGAGCCACAGAGGAGGTGGGGGCAGGGGCTCCAGATTGAGGGGTGAGCATATGAAGGGCACGTGTCACAGGTGATTCTTTCACCGCCTCTGTGAGTTAGCTAACCCTGGGAGAAGCAGTCCCTTCAGGATGAGCAAGCCTGCCCTCCCCGACGGTGGAGCATCCGGAGTGCACGGTTAATACAATGTGAATCATAGTTCTGTGAGGACTGACCTGCTTCTGATCTTTGACCGGGACAAGCTGGGGCTGCTGAGCATCTTGGGGTAACCTTGGGGCTTACTAAGTCTCAGTTTCCTCCTGTGCCAAACAGAGGAATAATACCTGACTCTTAAGGTGGATGTTAAGAGTAAATGACGTTGTGTAGTCAAGAGGTTAGCACAGTGTCTGGTACCTTGACACGTGCTTAATACATGGTACATGTGTTCTTTTGTTCTGTTTTGTTTTTAATTAATGGCCAGATCCTGAGCTTTGGTTACAGAAGCCTAAATTGTTCTGGTTGGAGAAGCTGTTGGGCTGCTGTGCCCTGTAGCATCTGATTCTCCTCCTTGGACAGCAGTTGCCATCAGGACCCAGGCGGGTTTTCTCTTTTTAATTATTTTAAATGCCCAAAGAGTTGCTTTGTGTAGAGGTGATGGTATCATTTTGATGAATCCATAGGTTAAACTGAATCCACTTACCTGGGGAAACATTGGACCCAGGAGAGGAAGTGGTTCCCTTAGTTTTCACCAAACAGTTGAATAGTCATTCTGTTTCTAAAAGTCTTCCACTGATTGATTAATGGATCAATTTCCCATTAACCTTCAGTAATAGAACACATGATGCTATTGAGAGTTGAGAGCGGCGTTTGGGAATCTTTACATTTTAGTTCATCCCCACTTGTGCAATTTCTTTCTTTCCTTCTTTCAATGAATATTTATTATGCCTGAGACATAGGGAGGAAGCAATTTACATAAAAGAATTTAATGGGAGGAAGCAGGGGGAAGGAAGCTTAGAGTGCCACACATTTTCTTGATATGTAACCAGGTTTGCTTTTATTTTAAATTTTTCTCCATTTTTGTGAGTGTGTAAATGAAATTACTAAAAGAAGAAAATGAAGTCTGAGGCCAGTGAATGCCTGCCCTTGACAGTAATTAGTTGCCTCTGGTTTACATTTCCCTTTCTTTTGACATGAGGGCTTTATTCAGCTTGTAATTATTCTGCAGTGTCTTCAGACCAAATGATGTTAGCTCTTGGATTTGTGGAGCAACTGACTACGCAAAACTATGTGGATAATAGGACTTGAAATAGCTGCCTATCGGCTGAACCTATCAGCTTTCATCTTTTACTGCAGCCCCAGCTTGTCTTGGTCAAAGATCAGAACCAGATGCAGAGAGATGTTCTTTAAAAAAGGCCACAATCTTTCCAAACCTAGTCCCTACTGCTTCTCTTTTTTGTACCGTGCAGCTTGGTCTTTCCAGTTTTTGTCCTGTTCTGGGACCCAGTTCCAGCATGGAGTAGGGAAATACCTGTGTTCTGAATCAGAGCACCTGGCTTTGAACCTTGGCAAATTGCTTAAGCTTGCAGAGCCTGAGCTTCTTGGTCTGCAAGATGGGACCAGTGGCACCCAGAGTCAGATGTATTTCTGAAAGAGATCACAGTGCTGTTCCTGATTCTTGAGGAGCCTCCTTTGGGG
The DNA here is from genome assembly GCF_048418805.1 of Vulpes vulpes. Classification (NCBI taxonomy): domain Eukaryota; kingdom Metazoa; phylum Chordata; class Mammalia; order Carnivora; family Canidae; genus Vulpes; species Vulpes vulpes. Next base: position 95,943,954 of record NC_132792.1, on the reverse strand, counting down.
CTGTGATGGCTTCCCTTGGTGTATAGAGTACAAAGCACTTACCAGGCAAGTGCACCCACTTCCCTATGAGGTAGAGTTTTGACTCAAATCCCCAAAAGTAGGCTGGGTCCCATGTGAGTCTTTTTTTTTTCTTTAAGATTCTATTTATTTATGAGAGAGAGAGAAAGAGAGAGAGAGAGAGAAAGAGAAGGAGCAGTGGAGTGGAAGAAGCAGGCTACCTGCTGAGCAGAGAGCCTGATGTTGGGCTCAATTGGAGGATCCTGGGATCATGACCCAAGCCAAAGTCAGACACCTCGGGATCCCTGGGTGGCGCAGCGGTTTGGCGCCTGCCTTTGGCCCAGGGCGCGATCCTGGAGACCCGGGATCGAATCCCACATCGGGCTCCCGGTGCATGGAGCCTGCTTCTCCCTCTGCCTGTGTCTCTGCCTCTCTCTCTCTCTCTCTCTCTGTGACTATCATAAATAAAAAATTTAAAAAAAAAAAAAACAAAGTCAGACACCTCACTGGCTGAGCCACCCAGGTGCCCCCCATGTGAGTCTTCAGGAGTCTTTTGTTCTTTTAATCTTAGGACTAGAGGGGGGACAGCTGATTCTTTTTTTTTTTTTTTTTTTTTTTTGCCAGGTTAGAAAACCTGTCCAAGATTATAACACCAAGTTGTATCAGGGCTAGGTCTCCAGCCCATTTGCTGAGCCAAAACCCACACTCTTCCCTCTACATTTCCATTTTATACCGAGAGCATGAAATCCAAAGGGATCCACTTTAGTGGTTGAGATTAGTGAGAGCTCAACAACAAAACAAACATAAACAGCAGCACACTGGAGAAGGTGCTCGAAGGACTCTTGGGCTGCCATGCCCTTCAGGGTAGGTCATCATGGCAGGTGGTCCCCACTCCTGCCTCATAGGCTCCCTGAACTTGTTGGATCTTTAATTATTACGGTACCCCCTTAACTCTGCTCTATGGCCTAACCTTCTACGGCCAAGAATGACAGGTGGGGCCAGAGAGGGCAGCATCTAGTGTGCAGCTTGTTTGCTGTGTGACTCCTGGGTGAAATCAGGATGCAGCCAGTGAAGACATGGCTTTATGATGCCAGCAGAGTGTCTCCTGTCATCACATGTGGGGCGGCAGTGTCAGCCCTGAGAAACCTGGCAAGTCACTGTCTCCATCCCACATCCAGCATCAATGTGCCAGCTCCCAGGGTGGTGCCATGATGGCAGCTCCTATGAGCTCTCTGCATCCCTGAGGTAAAAGCAGAGTCTTTAATGTGCAACTTTGCAGAGAATGCCTACAGCAGGCAGCAAATCATGGTCAAGACCAGAGGAAGGCAAGGGGTCAGCTTCCCCTCTCCTGACCCACAGTAAGGGTCAGCCTGTGAGGAGACTCAGAGGGGGAGAAGAGACATGAGAGGGGGTTGTGGGTGGTGCCACAATAGAGAGACCCTCTGAGCTGTTATCCCAAAAGCTTCAATCATGTCCCGTGCTAGATGGCCACGGTGGCCGCGGCAGATACACGGTCCAAAGGAGCTTTTATTCAGAAGGCTGTGGAGCTCCTGCGCCCTGGCCTGAGGCAAGGGACGATTTGGTGGTCCTCCCTCCACCTCTGTGACTGAAACCTCACTGCAAAGGGCATATCTGGCACATTCTCCATTGGCAAGACCCGTCACACACTGCCTGTTTCCACTTCCCCACCACCTCATCTGGAACACTCACTCTTTGCTGTCGGTTGGGGACAGAAAGAGAGAGAGGGAGAGAGAGAGAGTGGGAGAGCATACACATTTGTGCATGCACATGCGTGTGTGTGAGTGAAAGGGTGAGTGTGTGTAGCCTTTAGGACCCACTACCAACTACATGGGACCAGGAACATCTGGCTTACTCCTGGTGCCTTTTCCTACTTTCTTTCCAGGAGGAGCCCTGTTAGTGTAATGAGCAGCACCCCCATTTCAGTGAGGCTGAAGTACCTCCCATCTCACAAGGAATGCTTTCTTCCTGAGAGACTCAGGACTGAAACGGTCAGATGCGGTAGTCTCAATCCAGGTATTGATCACTGTGCTCCATGTGCCTGTCCACCCCTCCCCATCTACCTAAAACAATATATTTTACCTAAAACAATATTTAAAGGAGTTCTTTAATCTCAAGACTTGGTAAAAGTTCAAAAGATTTTGTTGAAAGGGATACTGTGAAATGAAAGTTATGTTAAGCTATAATGAAACCCATGGTTAAGGAAACATGTATAAAACAAAGTTCAAAAGAGTTTCAGTGGCCACCTCTTATAAAATTCTAGTGATTGCTCAGCAAGCAACTGGAAAGGACTATTCCCCGAGCATGGCTGACAGCAAAGGATCTGGATGCCAGCTAATGTATACTAAAAATGCTTTAAAAATGACTTAATAGGGCAGCCCTGGTGGTGCAGTGGTTTAGTGCTGCCTGCAGCCCAGGGTGTGATCCTGGGGATCCTGGATCGAGTCCCATGTCAGGCTCTCTGCATGGAGCCTGCTTCTCTCTCTGCCTGTGTCTCTGCCTCTCTCTCTGTGTCTCTATGAATAAATAAATAAAATCTTTAAAAAAAATGACTTAATATATTGCCTCACTTAAGATCAGAATTCTGGGGAGGTCTGGGGACACAGACATCTGTATTGAAGAGATTGGGAACCACTGGATGAAATAAGCCAACCAGGCTGTGAATGGAAGAGGGTAAAGAAGTCAACTCTTGGGGTGCCTGGGTGGCTCAGCGGTTGAGCAACTGCCTTCGGCTCAGGTCTTGATCCCGGGGTCCTGGGATCGAGTTCCACATCAGGCTCTATCAGGGAGCCTGCTTCTCCCTCTGCCTATGTCTCTGCCTCTCTCTCTGTGTCTCTCATGAATAAATGAATTAACAAGTTAATTAACTTAAAAAAGAGAAGTCAACTCTTGGCACCTAGAAAATGGAAGACAAAAATTGAAGGAAAAAAATAAGGATTCGAAAGCTTTATTCTTTATTTCTCTACCTGTCTAAATATTAGTTTGTGAGTCAGTGCCACCAAAAACCTACCTTAAAGCATATCCCTGGAAAAGCCCCAAGTTCTCCGTAAGTGTTGTGCATGTACCTGGCAAGCTGATCCTCATAGCGCCCACAGCACTCACTGACATTTTGTCTTTTGTCCTCAAGCCCCCTCCCACAGACCACATTATCTCCTAATTCTCTGGGAATATAGAAGCTCCCTAAGTTCTCCAAGGGCGCACAGAGTCCCCTCTCCACTCATCCTCCCATCCTCTAGGCTCAAGGGAAGAGCCCTCCTTCCTCTTTTATCAAGGCCACTCCCTCCAAGTCCATTCCTGCCCCCTTTACCTCTTTGGCAGCATCAAATATCCTCTTTAACTTTTCCCTACAAACTAACTCTTTGCCAGCATACAACATACTCTATCCTGCCTTTTTTTTTTTTTTAAGATTTTTATTTATTTATTTGAGAGAAAGAGCATGAGCAGGGGGAGGGGTAGAAGGAGAGGGAGAAGCAAGCTCCCACTGAGCAGGGAGCCTGACGTGGGGCTCCATCCCAGGACCCCGAGATCATGACCTGAGCTGAAGGCACACCCTTAACCAACGGAGCCACCCAAGTGCCCCTCTACTCTGCCTTCTTTTTTTTTTTAAATTTTTTAATTTATTTTTGATAGTCACACAGAGAGAGAGTGTCAGAGACACAGGCAGAGGGAGAAGCAGGCTCCATGCACCGGGAGCCCGACGTGGGATTCGATCCCAGGTCTCCAGGATTCGCGCCCTGGGCCAAAGGCCGGCGCCAAACCGCTGCACCACCCAGGGATCCCTCTACTCTGCCTTAAGTCAAAACAAAGCAATCTACTCCAATCATATGTTCCCCAAGTTCTTTCTCCTTTCCATCACAATCAAGCTACCTGAAAGTAATTTTCACGAATTGCCAATACTTCCTCATCTCCTGCCCACTCCCCTTGGTTCTCCCAGACTTTGACTTCAGGCTTTGTCACTCCACTGAAATTTCCCTCACCCACTGCCTCTTTCTTGCTTTCCTGTGTCTCACAGCAGCTAGTGGGGGATCTTCATGTCCCAGGACTTGGCTCCTGTTCACCCCCAACCCAGCACTCTCTGTTGACCTGCACCTGCTTCCTTGTGGTCACACTCTGCCCAAGCAATGTACCTGGGATTCTCATCAATTCCCCTTAGCCATGCTCACTCTCTTCTCTGTGCCTTAGCACATGCTCTTCCCTCTGCCTGTAATGCTTTTTCCTACATTTTTTTTTTTATTCCTGAATTGCATATGACCTAGCTTAGATGGCTCCTCATTCTCCTTTGACAGGAAGAGTTATTTCCTAGTTGACATGAGAAGGAAAAAAATGGCTTCTACCATTGGGCAGCATCGTGGGCTCTTTGATGCTTCCTGTGTGACACTAATAGATAACCCTCAGCTGTGGCAGTTCAGAATGTTTGTTTTCCTCATTCTATACAATTACATTAGATCCTTAGTTAAATGCAGATTCTCTAACTGAAGGATAACTGTTTTGGGTGCTAGTAATAGGATTATTTTCTAGGCAAATCTACCTATTTGTAGAATAGCAACAGAGTGAAATGTGAAGTCGTGTCTTTCCTACATTTGTTTGATTATGAGAACCACCTGGTGTATTTATTTAAAAAAACAGAATTCTGGGCCCTGATCCTACCTTGGGAATCAGAATCTCCAGGAGCTCTCCTTTCTCATGAGTCTTTAGGGCAGCCCGGGTGGCTCAGCAGTGTAGCGCCACCTTCAGCCCAGGGTGTGATCTTGGAGACCCGGGATCCAGTTCCATGTCAGGCTCTCTGCATGGAGCCTGCTTGTGTCTCTACCTCTCTGTCTCTCTGTTTCTCATGAATAAATAAGTAAAACAAAAACACAAAGGTCCCATTATCTCCTAGGACGTAGGTTTGTGACTTTCTGATAGCAAGGCCAATTACCTGCCCATGCTCTATTGAAAAGGCAAGAAAGACCTTCCTGGCTGAACTGGAGAAACTGGGACATTTGAGCAACTTCTGAGATCAAGGCGAAACTAAACGCTAAGTTTTCTGCTCATCCATGGGCTCCTGACTGGTTCCCCTCACTCCTGCCTGAATTGGGCTTCTCCAAATGCATTATCGTATTGCACAAGGCATGTAGGGGAGTGAGGAGGTGAGTCTTTATGGACCCCAGTGATATTTTTCTGTGCTGTCATGGAATTGCAACATTGGTTCGAGTTTCAAGGCATCTGGTTCCATGGGGTCTTTACACCCACAGAGGACACACAGAGACAAGATCTACTTGTTAGAAGGTATCTAAAATTTGGCATCCCCTGAAGCAGAGCCTGAGCAAGGACTTGAGTACAGGTAGCTTATTTGGGAGGTGACAGAAACACCATTCATGAGGGAGGAAAGAGAGGAAGACACAGAAGGATAGGCAGCCAATGAAGTGAGCTTTCCAAGCCAGTTTCCACTATGGACAACTGGAGAGGTATCTTGCTGGAGAAGCTCGGGGAACCAGTACAGGACACATCCTTGCAACACAGCTGGGGAAAAAGACACAAGCTCCTGAGAGTCATTGGCAAGAGACACACCTGAGGCATGAATCCCTACACAGCTGGCTGACGTACTGCCTGAGTGGACACAGCTGACTTTGGCAATCAAAGAAAAGCCTAGAAGAAATGTAGGTGCTGGCATTTGGAAGTCAGGGTGGCCAGCCTTGCAGGGGTGAGAGTGAAGGGGTGTGAGCTGGCAACAAGCCGCATCTACAACAAAGGTTTTTTTCTTCCCCTGACATGTATCTTGCTCACGTACACGGCAATGCTATAAGCACAGGGGAAGTTGGCTTCCTCCACTGTTTCCCTGGAATGGCAAATCAGGAAAAGTGACAAACCTAAGCCATAAGTAGAATAGGAAACTTCCTCAATAGGTTTCTGGCTTTCCTACTTTTGGACATTTGAATTCCTTTCCCAGAAAAAAACTGAAGGCATAAGGACGTATCCAACTTCTGATAGGTCTGTTCCCTGCTTTACATTGTTAATAGCGGGTAACGCCAACAGCGACTTTCTCAAACAGCTTATATTCATCATCTCACTGAAGTCTCAGAGAAGCCTTTGAAGTAAGGGATGTGATTTTTTATAACTTCTAGAATATTCTAAACCCTATGACAGAAAGCCTGCATGCTTGAAAGTCAATGGAAATTATAGGCCCAAGAGAGCAAAGAGTGGCTCAAATTCAAATGACTTCCTAGAGCAAAGGTTTTTCCTGAAGGTGGGGGGCCAGTGGTTTTCCCAAAGGGCTTCCCTCTAATCATGAGGAAGTGAGAAGAGGTGGATTATGGGCAACAGTAGAACAGGAGACAAACCCCACTGTGATTGGTAAAGTCCTTCAACACCTCAGCCCATGAGAGAGGCCTCCCCCTCACCAAGGACATTGCAGAAACATGACATTAAGGATCTTATTTTCTGGGGATCCCTGGGTGGCGCAGCGGTTTGGCGCCTGCCTTTGGCCCAGGGCGCGATCCTGGAGACCCGGGATCGAATCCCACATCGGGCTCCCGGTGCATGGAGCCTGCTTCTCTCTCTCTCTGTCTGTGACTATCATAAATAAGTAAAAAATACCTTAAAAAAAAAAAAGATCTTATTTTCTGTTGACAGCACTGTAGCTGAATGCTAAAGATGCTTGCTTATTTTATAGTGCACAGACTACTTCTGAGGAAGCTTATTCCCCATAGGAATAGCAAGTACCTACTGATATTTGTCTTTCGAATGGACAACATGCAGACCTACATCAGCAGTTATCCAGCTCCATTATATCTGTCTGGGAAAGCACGTTCCCTGAGTATGAAATGATTACAATTACTAATTACCAAAAACCCTTTGAGCAAGGGATGGTTTAATTGGTAAGTGTATGCTGTGCTGTGTGCAGTCACAAAGACTGAAGTGCTGTAGAAAGTTCCAGTCCTTCATCCTCTGAAATTCTCGATTCTCATTTTATCAAGAACTCAATGTAGAGTAAAATAAACCACACATTTAAAATTTATAGGGAATTAAACCTTCTGGCAGTAGAAAGGTACGCTTCACATTCTGAGGTCATAGAAGTTTTTATGAACAAAGGAGAAAAAAACATTTTCAGTAAACAGTATTCATCATCTTAGGACCCTGTCCTCTGGGAGAATAACTTTTCCTCACCCTGAGGGTGATTAACAGATATTCCAATTTTGTCTCTGTTTTCCACACTCAGGCATGCAGGCATTATGCTAGAATTTCAATGCTGAGGAATTAAGTTATATTGTTGGGCAAATTAGGAAACTGGAAACATGACACATCTGTCACCAACCGCCAGTGCTATTATTGTGCTATTATTACCATTATCACTCATGTTAAAAAAAAAGGGTTTCTGTTCTGGATTTCTCCATTGTGGGGGGCAGGGTGATGAGAGGGATGGGGGTTTGAGCTTCTACCCATTTAAACCCTAGAAATTTTGCCTTAGCGAATCCTTACTTAAGCTTCAAACCCAAAGAAAGCAAACTTACAAGATGGAGGAGGAAGAAGCCATTGACTGAACTCTGGCTGAGGTTCGGTGGCTGCCCAGAGAGCACAGTATATTCTTCAAACCCTCGGATGAGTGCCTCGCTCTTTTCTGGAAGCATGTCCCAGGCCTGACATTGGTTTGGGGCTCTCTGAGAGTGCCACATTCTGCAAACCTGGCCCCTTGTGGCTCAGCACTAGTTCTTAGGAACAAATGATAAAGCTGCTTGTGTTCTAAGGCTTACCATGTTGTGCAGAATGACCCATCAGAGCCCGTCAGCTGACCATGCATTTCCAGGTGCCGGGATTTTGGTTCAGATGAGCCTGGAGCATGGTGGCTGTCTATGAGCTGTTTGTTCCCACACTGCTCCTTGTCTTGAAGCCCAGGGTCAGATGTTGGTCAGTTCATACTTAGTGGCATCAGACCCTAAGGCCAGTTTAAAAAGATTTGAATGTAAGAGGATATATAACCTTTTAGGACACATGTGGCAATAGCTAACCACAAATATAAAAACGTTCATACCCTTTGACCTGGTAGTTCTACTTGTAAGAAGAAGAAGAAAAATAAATGAGTTTATATTCCATGACATATTCATTCTAGTGTTGCTTATAATTACAAAAAGTTGAAACAACCCAGTTGCCTAAGTGGCTGGAGGTTGGTTGAATACATTATGATAAATTCATTTGTTGGAATGTTCTATAGTCAAAGACCTGGGAAAATCCACCATATAGTTTTGAAAACCATATAAAAATATATGTAGTATAATTGTAATTTTGTAAGGAAATACATATGCATTTGAAAAGAATACAGGGGCACCTGGATGACTCAATGGTTGAGCATCTATCTACCTTTGGCTCAGATCATGATCCTGGGATCCTGGGATCGAGTCTTGCAGCAGGCTCACCGCAGGAAGCCCTCTTCTCCCTCTGCCTACATCTCTGCCTCTCTCTGTGTGTCTGTCATGAATAAATAAATAAAATAAAATAAAAAAGAAAGAAAAGAATATGGACATATAACTAAAGACCTACAGATTTCTGAGTGATGAGCTATGAGTGATTTTTATGCTTTTCTGCATATTCTGATTTTTCTATAGTGAATGTAGATGCCAGTTGTATTCAATTACAATAATGCTATTGAGAAATGGTTCTATTCATGTTGGCTTTAAGCCGTCATTTCTAAGAAAGAATCTGGCCTCTCTAGGCTAGCACTGACCTACACAAAGTTGGAAAGCCAGGGAGCCAGGAGAGGGACAGGAGTCAATGTGGTTGGGAGGGCAGAAGCTGGGGACTGGGGACTTTGCAGGGCAGCACTGCATGGCAAGTAGGCAGAAAGGAGCTAAGTCAAAGTTCTCTTTGGGGAAGTGAGACTACTTCCCACCCGGGAGGAAGGAAATGTCAGCATGTTCTGTCCAGGGCCATTACCCTCTGCCAGAGGGTTATGAGGAGTAACCCTTGCACTGAGAAATGAGGTCAAGAGGTACTCTGGGAGATGTTCAACGAAGCAGCCCAGGAAGACACATGACTGCTTCATAGTTACCTGATGCCCCTGAAGTGACTGTTGTCTGGATGGTTGTGCTGTTGGCTTTCTCACACTCCCCCATTCTCCTGGACCAAAGTGAAACCAACTGTAGACCTGTCATTAACTGGTCAAAGCCAACCACCAGAGAGCCTGCTGTCTCTTCTCAGCCTCTTGCCCCAAAAGTGAGCCCAACCCATCAGAGACTTTGAGCCAGGAAGAAAACACCAGTGGTAATAATTGTGTGGCACTTTAAAGTTTACAAATAATTTGTACAGTGGTTCATTTGAGGAGCTGTAAACATTCTTTTCAGAGAACACACATGTACAATCTGAGAGGAGGCAAACCAAGGGCTTTCTGTTTCCTTAATGGTAATTCCATCTGTGACACACTCAGCTGCCTTCTGGTGGCTGGGACAATACTCAGATAAGGCAGAGGGACTGCTGTTCTTCAAGCTACTACCAAACGGAAGAAAAACTGGTAGTGGTAGTGAATTCATTGTTCCTTTATAAGGAATCAAGGAAGTGCTAATGAATAATCAGCACTAATGACTTTCCGTTAGATTAACAGCATGAACCCAGAGGAAAGAACCACCCATTTAGTGAAGCTGGTGCCAAGACAGGTAAAATGGATGCTCATGCAGACTCAGTGTCTGGGTGGTAATCATCTGATGAAGTTGTCATTTGAAAAGCAAATGTTGGGGATCCCTGGGTGGCTCAGCAGTTTAGTGCCTGCCTTTGGCCCAGGGTGTGATCCTGGAGACCTGGGATTAAGTCCCACGTTGGGCTCCCTGCATGGAGCCGGCTTCTCCCTCTGCCTGTGTCTCTGCCTCTCTCTCTGTGTGTCTCTCATGAATAAATAAATAAAATATTAAAAAAAAAGAAAAAAGAAAAGCAAATGTTTTCATGGGGCACATGGGTGGCTCAGTGGTTGAGCGTCTGCCTTCAGCTCAGGTCGTGATGCCTGGGTCCTGGGATTGAGTCCCGCATCAGACTCCCTGCAGGGAGCCTGCCTCTCTCTGTGTGTCTCTCATGAATGAATAAAATAAATAAAATCTTTTAAAAAAGAAAGAAAATCAAATGTTTTCAGAAAACACATAGCTTAAGGTCATGCAATTCAATGTCTGAGTCAACATAGCACCTCTAATGCCCACTATGGTGCCAGCCTCTGTTGAATGCCCTCTGTGTTGCAGAACTTGCTACCTCTCCAGGAGAATAGTCCATGGTTACATAGATATGGTTGTTAGAAAGCATGTCCACAGGAATGCAGTGTGAGGGTCAGGAGAGCACTGGGTTGTAGGGAATGTGGCTCCATTTCAGAGGTGGCAGACAGGGAGCAATAAAAATAAAAATAAAAATAGGATTACTATGTCCAAATTTTAGTATTATTTGTTATTTTTTCTTCTGAGGGACAAATTCTATGTAGGAGACACAACAATGCTTATATAGTTGTCTTCATTAGGAAGACTGGTGCTGGGTAATAATACTGGTCTAGTACATAGCTCATTATTTTGTAGATAAAACCAGAAGCAATTCCTCCTTCCTATTGATGCCTGTTAGCTTGCCATGCAAAGCTTTAATTATAGGATGTGTATCTATCTCAGCTCCCCTCCTAGATAGTTTTTGCCCTCAAGGAATTGATAATCATAATTTAGACTTGGTTGGTAGCACACTGTACATAGGAAACCAAAGGGAAATACAGGTTCATTAATTCCGTTTGTTATTTACTATTTTATGAATATTGTGTGTCTCTCCAATTGGACTGCATATTCCTTCTGGGTGGGAATTACTTCTTTTGCCTGATTGTATGTCCAACATTGAGCACACATAGTACCTCACCAGTATGTGCTTAACAATTATCTGTGGAAAACTATGTTGTAGGCAGCACACTGAACACATGCTGAAGAATTAGTATGATTAACAATGACCATCAAGCTACTAGTTTAATGCTAATAAGACATCATAATTTAAAGAGTACACTGCTTTTATTTAACCCCATAAGTTATAACCCCTTAACACATGTACAATTTTTTTGTGTTTTTAAAGTGCTTTGAAAGATATTTATTTTTTTAACAGGTGGAAAATAATGTTTTTCAAAAGACATTTAATTTTTAGTGGAAAAAGATATTATTGAAAGCATGTAACAATTTGTTCAGCATCTTCAAGATATGGGATTTTCATATAAAATACGCATGTGGCACCAAATGCCAAAATGATCGGTAAATGTGGTTGGAATTCAAAATTAGACTAGTCTAGATGGCATCTCAAGTCAGCAATGATCTTGCAGAGAGAGAGGGAAGTATGTTGGGTAGCCATGGTTTTGAAGGTGATTTCCCTTGCTGGAAAGGTTTGAGTTAGTGGTCAGGACAGCCATTCAGGCTGACAGTCCCCTGCACATCTAAGGCTTCAGTGACAGGGATGGGAATGTGGTTGACTTGAACGTTCTTCAGGCAGCCAAAAAATGATTTCCACACGGGCAGCTTCAGGGTCTTCAAATTGGCTTCAAGAGAAAAGGAGAGGCATTCAGTGTGTAATTCACACTGTCAAGTGAACGTACCCAACTTAAAAAATAGTCTCATTAGAGCTAACGGTACCGAGGGTCTTGGGCCATGCACCCAATGCCCCTGCCTGTTGTGATAAGTAGCAACAAGTCTACTCTTCACAATCTGCAAAGAAGGAGATTCCATAGGCTAAATCAATAGATAACAACTCTGGACTCTAGTGCTTTTTATGGGTCACGGAAGACCCATAAAATTAACAAACTATTTGGAGGAACATAAAACAAGGAGGAATGACAAGGCTCATTCCAGGCAAAATTCCAGAACCTGCTTGATTCTCCATGCTGGCCCCCCAAAGCTTAATAACTCACCAGTAAAACTAAATGCCTAGAGAGGAGAGACCAGTTTCAGCCCCTTTCCTGATTCTTTGCTGATATCAGGCTTCTAGGTTAATGAGGCCTCTTAGGAGGGGCTTATAAATCATAGGCTTGGACCAGAAGCAGCAGCAGTAATATGGCCTGGGCTATACAATTTGCCCATCGCTAGCAATGAGATTTTTCCCATGTGTTAGAGCAAAGGGCCTCACTGTCTCCACTGTCCAGCCAACTGCTGCTCAACTAATAACCAAAGGCATTGGATTTAGTGGGTTAAGATAGAAATGTTAAGAGCAGACACGGGGCAACACGGGTGTAGAAGAAGCCAATGCAAGAGTTACCTGGGATACCTCCAACATGTAGTGGCTCCTGAGTGCTGGCAGATGGGAAGGGAAGCCGTCCAGTTGTGTAGCTATTCTCTGAGTCCAGTTCCAGGTGCACGATGTGTTGTTTTATGGTGACTGGGGGGAAAGGAAGCTGGTCAGGTCAATTACCCGAGGAGAGCCCTGCCAAAGGCGTCCTGTCTACACTAGTGTCACCACAGGCTTCTGTTCAGCTCATTCCTGTGGGAGCGCTATTGGTAGGAATTCAGCCAACCTGAACACAAATTCAACTAATTTCTCAACACCAAGTGGTATTGGAGTGTTCTACATACATTATAGAATTTAATTCTAAAATGAATCTGTGAGGAAGATATTATCATTCTTCTTTCCCAGACAAGAGACTATGACTCTCAACTATTGAGCCTGACAAGATGGCTTGGTTATAAGTTGAATGAGTTGGGATTCCAACCCCAGTCTTCACAGGCCATGTTTATTCCATGCTATCTTAGCTTCTTTCCAGGGACACACTGACTTCTGAAAATGGAGTCGCTTTTTACCCTCCAAATAAAATTCTCCCAATGTTAACAATCTTAACTAATTGCCATGGAGTTGGCATTCCAATTAGACAAGAAGAGACTACCTCTTGTACAAAAGGTATTTTAGTCAATGAGTTTTAATGTTTCTCCAAACTAATGTGCACAGGTTATTCATAAAACCACAGATTTGGTTTGGGAGGCTATGCCTGTTCTCCACCTGGTGATCTGTCTACACCACCTTCAGTAATTTAAATGGTTTTTTTTAAAGATTTTATTTATTTATTTATTCATGAGAGAGAGAGAGAGAGAGAGAGAGAGGCAGAGACACAGGCAGAGGGAGAAGCAGGCTCCATGCAGGGAGCCCGACGTGGGACTCAATCCCGGGTCTCCAGGACCAGGCCCTGGGCTGAAGGTGGCCCTAAACTGCTGAGCCACCTGGGCTGCCCATATTAAATGGTTATTGAATAAAAACAACCCAACAATAAACTTTAACAATAGTAAGAGCAGATATTTACTAGGCACTTACTATGTATTGGGCATTGCTGCACGCTTTACATATATTATTGCATTTGGTTTTTGCCCTGGGAGGTGGATACTACTTTTACCTCCCTTGTGCAGAGGAGGAAACTGAAGATAAAGAGCAATTATTAAGTGGCTTGCCCAAGGTCACTTAGATAAAGGCTGGGGCTGAGATTTGATCTCTGTTCTTTTTGATTTCAGAGCCAAAATCTAAATCATAATGTTATACTGCCTTGAAAACAAACACAGATTCTCAGTTTGCTGAGCTAAAAAAAAAAAAATTCTGTGTCTGCATTGGAGGATGGGTTGCGGCAGCCCTAAATTACATAAATATAGTTAGGATTGATGATGAACATGTTCTCACTGTGTTAACCTGGGTGGCCAGCCTGGTCAGGCACTAATGGATTGAGGAATTGAGGCTGCCTTTGGGACATTCAAGTCCAGAAGGATAGGGAGACTGTTTCAGGGTGTGAACAACAGGCCACTGGATATCATACCTGTCACCGAGTGCCACCGTCCGTCACACAGAGACCGCTTTGGTGTGATCGATGTCAGGATTCCCCCTGCCTCACTGTCTACTGAGGCCGTGATCTGAAACACACATGCATTTTCCTATTGCCTTCTGGCTGGGGGAGCCAACTTCCCTGCTTTCTTCCCTTCTCAACCCCCCACCACCCTGAAGCACTTTAGACACAAGCCCTCTCCCACAGCAGGTGATTGTACCAGGCGAAGGCTTTGCAGGAATCTCTCTGCTGCCTCCCTTCCAGGCAAGCAAGCTACAAACCCAGGGCCCAGCCTGAAGTTGCTGCCTAAGGTGATGGGCGCTGCCCTCCCCATCCAAGCCCCTCCTCTGTCAGGCTCTACTCAAAGGGCACTGATGAGCATTGAAGACCTTCCCCTGCTATTAATACGTGACAGTGGCTCCATTTAGAAGGATGTGAAATTTGAAAGGCAAAAGTGCTGGCTGAGGCCTGCACCCCTCTGCAAGGGCCAGACAATTTTAATAACTCCATGAATGCATGCCTTCTATGGGGTTCTTGTTCAAGGAATTCAGCAAGCTAACTGATTGCTTTTGTACCGGGCACGTGTCAGGGGTCAGGCACTTGGTGCTAGCGTGCAGAATCTCGCATTCCCACTCTCTGGGCCAGGGCCAAGGGCTGAACCAAGGTGAACAAAGGCGAGGAGAAAAATAAGCGAGTTGGTAACTAATTTGCATTTAATTTGCATGTAGCTCAATAGGGCAGCCAATGCTCAGGCAATTTTCCAGCTGAACAATGTCACTGCTGTTAGGAAGGTCATCCAGGTCTTGATTTTTGTGTGTGTATTTCCTCCCCAGAAGCCCTCCTGGAGCCTCTCCCCCTTCCACCCCTCCCCCTTTCCTGAGAAGCCAGCCCTCACTCAAGGCTAGATGAAATGCTGCCTGATTCATGAATTGATTAATAAAGTCAATTAGATCTTCAAATTTACTCAGTTGAGTTTTTGCTCCTTAAGATTATCATTATTTGCTCTTTGCCTTGAGGCCTTCCTGGAAGGATTTGTTTTTTACAAGAGTTTTTGAAAAGGCAATAGATACAACCTGGTGGTGAGAATAGCGTAATGACCAGGCCCATGAGGGAGGGCAGGATGAGCAGTAGAAGCGTACACTGAGGGAGGAATCCATGCCAAGCCAAAGGAAGCCCGGAGGGCAGACCCAGGGGCCAGCCTGGCTGCAGGAGCCAGAGAGGCTGGTGGGTTGGTGTAGGGACCATACGGGAAATCTGAAACTGATTCAGTAGACACCAGGCCATGGGCCTGAGTATGACATGCTATAGACTTCTGTTGAGAACATCTATCCCTTGACTTCTGGTACTGCCCTTATGAATAAAAGTAGAGATGTGACAAGGGATATGAAGGGGAGGAGAGAAAAATGAACATTTATCGAGTATATGACAGTATATGGCAAAAGCTCTAAGATATAAGCATTATTATCCACATTTTAAAGATAAAGAAAGTGAATATGAAGTAGGTTAAGTAACTTCCCTGGGGGGCCATATAACTAAGTGGTGCAGTTAGATTTCAGCCCAGCTTATTTGAGTTTTTCCAATTTTAAAGATGACCAAACGACGACCAAACGATACGCTAAAAAAAACAAAACAAAACACTAAGTCCTAAAATCACGTCTCTTAAAACAAGATGGGATCCCACTCCCTCACAACTCCATCTACTGTGGTGTCCTGAAATGAAAGTGGTTCTACTTAAACCCATAGACCTTGTCATCAAACAGTACGCACCTTTCCGTCCTCCATATAAACACATAAATACCTCCCTGGCTGACTCCCGACGTGCATTAGGATGCCAGTGAGGCTTCTTGGGCGAATGCTGAAGACCAGCTTAAATTCGGGCCCCAATAGCACAGAGTTAGCTTTCAAAAGAAAAAAAGGTAAAACATCATAATTCAAGAGAAAAGATGGAGTTCTTTAGACTCAGAGACACAATCTTTTCCAAACTGCCCCTTACCTAGGATGACATGACCTCCTTCCTGGGAGAAATAAATGCCTTTCTCCAAAGAGCCACCCAGGCAGGGCGACACACCAACACTTGCAGAAGGGGTGTCCAGGGGTTTCAGATCCAACTGAAAATTCCTCAGGCATCCCACAAAGCTGTTTTGGGGGAGGCTCTGCAACCAAGTGGAAGAGAAAGCAAACTTCATTAAGCCACAGCTCCCAGACACACGTGGGCAGCCAAGGTTGCAGTTGCCTGTAAAAGGGGGCAGGTAGGGGGATTCATCTATCTTGCTTCAGAGTCAGGTGGGCCTGACTGTTGTGTTTGGCTCCCTGCCCACACTGCCAAGAAAAACCTGCATACCAGATGTCCGGTGGGTGGCTGAAGTCTGAGGGTGCCACCAAACCAAGTGGTGTGTGTGCAGGGGCAGGGGCAGTGCAGCTTGCTAGCTAGTGCTGGTCAGTGACCCGACCCTGGTCCACACAGAAAGGGCTGCAACAGGGGAAATTTCCACCTCGCTGAATACAGATCTCACCGTCTCTTTGCAGGTACAAACCACTTCTTCAGGTTTCATGAGCCTATGTGATTGCTTAATGCAGGGCAGCTGACTGAAAAAGAGGCCAAAGCATTCCGAAAATAATAAAGTGTAAAAAAGCTGCCTACATTATTGGGCTCAGTGCACCACCACCAAATCACGAAAGCGGTGGAGTTAAAATAAGACACAATGCACAGCGTCGGGGGGCAGGCACAGAGCACCTAAAGGTGGCCTGGAACATGGGCTCTTCACCTAGGGCCCAAGGATGCACCTCTAGGGTTCTGCGATCCCTTAAATTACATACCAGATGCTCTCCATATGTGCATTTTTCTGGGAAGAAAGGCTATAACTTTTGAGAAATTTTCAAAAAAATGGAAGAATCACTGAATAAAATCCTTAAACCCCCTTCCAGAATAAAGGCTTTTAGGACTCTGGAATCCTACACAACAGATGCAGTGTATGATCACTTTAAGACATGGGGATATTAGTAGAGATGCATATGGTGTCAGTGTCAACAATAAACTACCAATTGGACTCCTGGTGAAATTTTTAGTTTCTTAAGATTTACCATCTAATACAATGAAGAGCATGTATCTGAAACCACTTCGACTCTCCAGGGAAGGTGATCCCTAACTGAATCCCTAACAACCCACTGCAGATTTTGATATTCAGAGAAAGACATTGATTGAAGGAAAGGGTGTGGAGGAGGGGAAGCCATGGTTTGCACCCTTGAGTGGAAGGAAAGCTGCATGAGGAAACTCAGTTTGTAAGAGTGATGTAGATGCAGTACTACGGGTCGTCCCATATATTAAGTGCTGAGTGTGACCTATCCAGGTCAAAAGAATAGCCATACTGTGCTCTTGAATAGCTACCCTATCCTGTGATTTCTCTGAGAGGGAAATAGGTACAGAGGTTACCGAAAAGTAAACATTAGGGACACCTGGGGTGGTTCAGTGTTTGAGCGTCTGCCTTTGGCTCAGGCTGTGATCCCGGAGTGCCGGGATCGAGTCCCACATGAGGCTCCCCGCAGGGAGCCTGCTTCTCCTTCTGCCTATGTCTCTGCCCCTCTCTCGGTGTCTCTCATGAATAAATAAATAAAATCTTAAAAGAAAAAGAAAAGTAAACATTAACATCGAGGATTCTCCTCGGCAATTAATGTTATACATCATATATGTATTATACAATATATCATATATATTACATAATAGTCATTATATATAATAATGTATTATTACTATATGCAGTATTAATATATATTAATTATATATAACTATATGATATGTTATAAATATATATATAAGATCTGTAGAATATAAAATAAAGCAAAACAATACTTTATGACTTGCTGGGGCTTTGACTCAAACCCCATTGCAAAACTCAAGTGGGCCAGGCTGAACCCAGGCAAAGGTATGGTGGCCTAGGCTAGGTCAGCCTGCATGCCTACAATCCAAGTTGGCTGAAATTTCCTGTTCAAATTATGTCCATTTCCAGGCCCAGATTTGAGTCTTGGCCCTTCCTGCTGCACTGCAAGCAAACATCACACCATTTGTTTACATCTATTTATTTTATGGTTACTTACACTTTATGGTAAAAAAAAAATACTGGGTTTCCATTAATGGGAAGACATCCTTTTAAAATAAACTTAAATTTAGGGCACCGGGGTGGCTCAGTTAATTAAGTTTCCAACTCTTAATTTCAGCTCAGGTCATGATTTCAGGGTTGTGAGATTGAGCCCTGCCTCTGGCTCTGTGCTGAGTGTGGAGTGTGCTGAAGATTCTCTCTCTCTGCCCCTCCCCCACCACCCAGCTCACAAGCATATGCCAAAAAAAACTTAAAAAACTTAAATAGTGAGTTGACAAAGAACAAGCTATTAAGTAATTTTTTTTTAAATCTTGGCAAAGATGTTGAAGGTGGCACATATTGCTAAAGTTTAATCAAAAAACCTTAATAAAAATTCTCCATCTGTAACCTAAAACCTATGTTTCTGCATTCTCTGGAAGAGAAAATATTCATGTCTATAAAACCATGGAAAAGCCTTAGATTCACTCCTTCAAGCCTGTGTCTCAAGCTGAACTTTAAAAGTGAAGGGTTGGGAATGGGGAATATTTTCTGTGGGCTTCGGGACATTAATTAGATAATTTAAAAGACTGTTGAAAATAGTTTGAGATTCTTGAATATCTTACATAATTACAATTATTATATATTAAAATGTTTTAAACTGAGATATAATTGACATATGCCATATTATTTTCAGTTGTACAACATAGCATAGCAATTCTCTCTCTCTCTCTCTCTCTCTCTATATATATATATATATATATACATACACATATTGGTATGATTACCACAATAAGTCTAGTTAACATCCATTGCTACATATAGTTACAAACCTTTTTTTCTTATGATAAAAACTTTTATGATTTACTCTCTTAGCAACTTCCAAACATAAAATACAATATATTAACTGTGGTCACTGTAATGTACATTATATTCCCAGGACTTAGTTATTTTATGACTGGAAGTTTGTACCTTTTGATAACCTTCATAATTATAAGGTAAATTATTTTTATATAAGTTCTAAAGCATAACTTTATTTTTTTGCATGAAATGCTTACCATGCTAAGTGTATTTACTGTCCATCACCATACAAAGTTATGACAATATTATTGACCATCTACCTGATGCTGTGCTTTATATCCTCATGACTTATTTATTTTACAACTGGAAATTTGTACCTCTTAATCCCTTTCTCCTATTTGACCCATCCCCTACCTCCTCTCCTGCCAAACACCAGTTTGTTCTCTGTATTTACGTCTATTTCATTTTTGCTTATATGTTCATATGTTTTGTTTTTTAGATTCTACAAATAAGTGAAATCATATGGTATTTGCCTGACTTATTTCATTTGGCAAAATAGCTGCTGGGTCCAACTCTCTTGTCATAAACGGCAAGTTTTCATTCTTTCTTGTGGCTAATATTCCAGTGTGAGTGTGTGTGTGTGTGTATCACATCTTCTTTATCCATTCATCTATCAGTGGACACTTGGGTTGCTTTCATATCTTGGCTATTGAAAATAATGCTACAATAAACATGGGGTGCATATATCTTTTCGAATTAGCATCTTTCTTCATTTTCTTTGGGTAAATACTCAGCGGTGGAATTACAGGATTGGATGGAATTTCTGTTCTTAATTGTCTAAGGAACCTCCATACTGTTTTCCACAGTGGCTGCACCAATTTACAGTCCTACCAACAGTGCATGAGGGTTCCTTTTTCCTCACATCCTTGCCAACACTTGTTGTTTCTTGTCCTTTTGATAATAACCATTCTGACAGTTGTGAGGTGATAACTCATTATGCCTTTGATTTGCATTTCGCTCATGATTAGTGATGCTGAGTATCTTTTTGTGCGTTGGTGAAACATAGCTATTTACCTTTGGCTTCCCTGCGGGAGATGATCCCAGGTAAACAGGTGCTGTGAGGCTGAAGGTGGAATTTCCAGGCAAACTTCCCTCCCGGGCCCTCAGACCATCCACAATTAGGTGCCCCTTCTTGTCATCTTGCCCAAACACCACCTTAAGAGTAAAGAAAATATATTAATCATTTTTTATCTTTGACAATTGGTGATGTACTTTATTCTTGGTCACAGGATACTTTTTTTTTTAAGGATTTTATTTATTTAGACATGAGAGACACATAGAGAGAGGCAGAGACACAGGCAGAGGGAGAAGCAGACTCCCCACAGGGAGGACGATGTGGGACTTGATACCAGGACTCCAGGATACGACCTGACCTGAAGGCAGATGCTCAACCACTGAGCCACCCAGGGGTCCCACAGGACACTTTTTTAAAACAATGTTACCAGGCAGCCCCGGTGGTGCAGCAGTGGTTTAGTGCCACCTGCAGCCTGGGGTGTGATCCTGGAGACCTGGGATCGAGTCCCACGTCGGGCTCCCTGCATGGACCCGGCTTCTCCCTTTGTCTGTGTCTCTGCCTCTCTCTCTCTGTCTCTATGAATAAATAAATTAAAAATCTTTAAAAAACACACACACAATGTTTCCCTGTTTCTTCAAGGAGCTTTATAAAATCAGAAATTTTTCTCCCTAGTATTATCATCACCATTTTGTGAGATGATGTTAGATACTGGATAGAGTAGGCTAGAAAAGTGAGCTTTTAAAAAAAAAAGATGCCTCGCTGTGCCTGGATGGCTCAGTCGACTGAACATCTGACTCTTGGTTTCAGCTCAGGTCATGATCTCAGGGTCCAGGGATCGAGCCCCACTTTGGGTGGAGCCTGCCTCTTCCTCTCCTTCTGCTCCTCCCCTCCTCTCATTCTCTCTCTCATATAAATGGATAAAAACTTAAAAAAAAAATTTCTCAGCAGGGCTCCTGGAGTAAAGGGCCAATGGCTACTTCTTTATTATCAAGAGAGCACACATTTTCAACTCTTCGTTAGAAGTCCAGATCCCTGGGCTCTGGGGTACACTCAGCCATCTCACGGCAATAATACTGTCCAGTAGTGACTCCCCAACGTATATTCCCAGCTGCGACCTCTGGCCGTTCCTGTCTACAATGGTGGGCTTGAATGTCTGCCAGGGAACCCAGCCCTAGGATGTTCACAGCAGCACCCTTATTCTTCCCCAGCTCTAAAGTGCTCCTTTCTCAGCCACATGCCCTTCCTCCCCATCTTCTGTGTCTCAATAGCAGTCCCTCTACTGACCCAATTGCTGGCCCCAAGTCACAGGACTTGATACTGACCCCTCTTTCTCTCACACTCTGCATGCAATCCATCGGCAAGCCCTCTCAGTTTTCGGAGAACATCCTAGACAGTGCACTTCTGATCGCGGCTTCTCGAAGCAAAGGCATTTGTGTCCATCTGGCCCCCTTACTTCCCCTCTTACCCTCATCGCACCTCTTTAGCTAAAAACAGCTTTGAAAATATCCATCTATTCATGCAATGCTCCTTTTTAAAGATTCTTCAGAAGTCTCAGGCACACTCAGAGTAAAATCTGAGTCCTCATCTTGGCTTCAATGTTTGATGTGGACCCTGCCTCTCTCTTGAATCCCAGCTCTCCTTTCTGTCCTGTTCACTCAGCTGGTTCCTATCTCAGGGTCTTTAGACTTGCTGATCCCCTCACCTGGAACACCCTGCCTACAACTTCACATGATTGTCACTTCCCGAAGCCAGCTTTCCCTCACTACCCTGTCTGACACTGTCCCATACTCAGACATGTCCTTACCTGGCTTTAGTGCTTCCTCCAAGCACTTCCCAGTATCTAGCTAACTGGAATTAATGGGGATTTTTGTTTATATGCCCCAGGATGGCAGCTCACTCAATATTTGTTCAGAGACTGAGTGAGGATAACTTGTCAAGCCACTTAAGTGTTTTGAATTCCAGTTCCCTCATCAGGGAAAAAAAAAAGTCCCTTCTTGCCTTAAACTGTATCTCTTGAAATCTGGGATGTCTTCAGGCAAGATCTGGAAAGCTAAGGATGTGGGTCTTTAAGCTTGTGTTATGCAGAAGGCATTCTTGGCTGGGAGAGGGCCCCAGACACCTGGGCATTGTCTTGACAGAGACCAATGGTCCAGGAAGCAGGGGTGGGAAGGGGCACGGGGCCACTGCCCAGGGAGGAGGCACCGCAGGACTGAAGCAGCAGTGAATAAAGCCCAGCTCAGCATGGAGACTTCCAGGCACCACGTCATTGCAATTGCCGGCAGCAGTCTCCGTTGCCAAGGTGCTGGGGTGCTCGGTGCCTCTGAGCACACAGGCTGTACCAGTGCTGTGCCTCTTGGCTGAGAGAATGCTGAGACTCCCCTCCAGCTACACCACAGTGAATTCTGCAGCCACCAGAGCGGCTCACGCAGCCCCAGCTCTTACCGTGTGCCATTTCCCATCATTGCACTTCTCCTTGCTCTTGAGCCTCAGCTTCTTCCCTCCTGCCCCCAGAGCGAAGATGAGCCGCCCCTTTGAGAGATAAAGAGCCATATAGGAGTTCTTGGTGCCCGTGTAGAACACCAGTCCTCTGGAGGAAGCCGTCTGCACGTCCACAGCAAACCGTGACCTGTGGGGAGAATAAAGCAATAGGCAAGGAAGAAAAAGAGAGGTTTTAGTGTTTTTCTGAGTCCCTGAAGCCAGGAGAGAGGGTGAGGCACAAACACCCCAACCCACATTATTCAAACAAATAAACTAAGGCATGTACTGATTAAATGGCCTATCTCTTGGGGAATTTTTAAACGCTCTTAGGGTCCCGCTATTAAAAGTTTTGTGTATGATTTTCTGACTGTATTGGGGGATAATGAGGAAGCTCTATGGCAAACGTACTCCTGGTGTTAAGTCCCAGCACATGGCATGAAAGAAGGTGCCTTACCGTTTTTGTTTTTGTTTTTGTTTTAAATCTACATTTAAAAAAATCCTGGTGGGAAACCTGGGTGACTCAGTGGTTGAGCGTCTGCCTTTGGCTCAGGTCATGATCCTGGGGTCCTGGGATCAAGTCCCGCATCAGGCTCCCCACAGGAATCTTGCTTCTCCCTCTGCCTAGGTCTCTGCCTCTCTCTGTGTGTCTTTCATGAATAAGTAAATAAAATCTTTAACAATTCTTTTAAAAATTTAAAAATCATGATAAAGCACATACACAATATAAAATTTGTACTTTAATCTTTTTAAAGTTTACAGTAGGGTTAAGTACATTCACATTTGCAACCAGTCTCCAGAACTCTCTTTGGAGTTGAGCAATACCAAAGTTCTGTACCCATTAAATAACGTTTCTGCATTCCCTGTCCCCCCCCAAAAGCCCCTGGCGACCACCATTCTCCTTCCTCATCTCTCTCAGTTTGATTACTCTAGGACCCTCATATAAGTGGAATTATATAGTATTCAGCTGTCTGTGACTAATGGCTTATTTCACGTAGCAACCAGTACCATTTTAACCCAGTGAATGTGGATCATATTTTGTATACATGCAAGGAGAGGAAAGTTGTAAGGGGAATTGTGTGGGGGGCTAGGGCAATTGGAATAGCAAGGTTTTGATTTAAGCATTAGTGAAACATTTTCTTACTGTAAGACAGATTTATCACAGGCAGAAGAGTACAGACCCACCTTCTCCCACCCCTTTATGCTTCTTGGACCTTAAGACCCCCCCTACGATGGAATAGGAATTAAGCAAGCACCATACAGTAAAAGAAGAAAATGAAAGCTAATATTCTTTTGCATAATGGTTACATATCATATGCACATCTGGCTACGCTAGATTGACTTTGAATGGGAACTCACATTTACTCATTTAGCCACCCACCCGTGCATCCAACAGATATTTAATGAGTGTGTAGCATGTATAAGGCACTGTTGTGGGGCCGGGGAATGCAGTGACGGAAGTTTCGTTCTTGGGCTGTTTCTATCCGGTGCACAGGTATACTGATGGGTACCCAGAAGTGCAGTGTGCCAAAGTGGTGGGGGATACAGATCCCAGGAGGCATGCTGGATGGAAGGCAAAACCTAGGTCTCTCCTGCTTAAAGCTGTACGCCTGGTGGGTGCCTCATACACAGCAGGCACTCGACAAACAGTCGAGTTGAATTAAATAATTACTTAAATAGTTGGATTAAATGGTAAATGGAAAAGTTGGAGGCAGAATCAGGAAGTGCTAGAGAAAATGACACTGTTTCTTCTTTTTGCTTTTTAATGCTGTGAGGCTGAGCAGACACTGAGATACTTGAATTTTTTAGGTTAACGAGTTTCCTTGAGGGTGATGTTCTTCAAAATGAAAGAGAAATCTATATTTGTTAAATTAAACCAACCAGATGGTGACACCGCTCAATATTTCTCTTGGTGTAGCTGTGTGCGGAGGTTTGGAGGATGAGGGTTAGCCAATTTAAGGAGGATATTCGAACTTGCTACAGAATTAAAGTACTTTACATATGTGGGCTTGGTTATCAGGCTTGACATTTGCTTTCCAGAGTTATTTCTTAAAGCAGCTTTCTTTCATAAAAGGCTAACTGTCTAACACCCAGAAAAGATAGCAGTAGATTCAACCCCCCAGCGTATGATACTGTAGCTCTGACTCTTCATTGCTGGTGGATAGGAGAATAAGGCAGAGAGCGAAGTGGCATTTTTATACATTCATCAAAAGGATAAAATAGTGGTGCAGCATTTTAAGGGAGAGGCAAAGAATTGGTAGAAGATAAATTAGAATGAGAACAACGGAACAGTCCCATATTCTGGACTTGCATACACTCTGATTGCTCCAAAATTTTTCAGACTTCAAGAATTTAAAAATTATGTCTATTCATGATGACCTTTTTCCACTCCCCCTTTAAAAATGTTCTTTTTCCCATTCATTACATATAATTTGGTGTTGTGAGGGAAGGTGCCGGGGCTGAATCATCAGAAGAAGCTAGTGAACTCACCACACCAAGTGTGCTCCGAGAGGAGACATGCGACAGAAAGGGGCTTTGCGGGGAGTGCGGAGGGCAGAGCTGGCGAAGCAGCAGCAGAGCCTAGGCAGGAGGGCACCAAGGCTGGGCGGCATCTGCACGGAGAGTGCTGTCCTTCAGGCCCAGTGATGGGGAGTGGGACTTCCTCTGAGAGGGAGCCCTGGGGAGGGCTACTAACTCAGTGGGACCCCACTTCTCAGGCCCTACTAGCACAGTTCTGGCAAATCGGGGATCCCAACCCTTCCTATGGTGCAGATGGGGATGCGGAGCTGCTGGCATAGGGTTCTCCTTCCGAGCCCCACCCTTCCCTTTTCTGGCCCTCACATCTGCCTGTGAATCATGCCCTTGGCTTATTGAGTGGGCCTCCAAGGGCCCCTTACAAGCTACTACATCTCTTCCCTGCAAGGAAAGCATTATCAACCTCATTTAACTGGTGAGAAAACAGGTTCAAAGACATGTAGCAACTTGAGAAAATACGTGAGATGCGCAGGATGATGCCAAGTTCTTGGAGAGAAAGCTGAGGCTTAGAAAAGCTGGAAAACAGCCTACGGTGTCCATAGACTTGCTGCTCCAAACTCCCTTTGAGTGAATCTGCTGCAGGGGCCCAGTGGGTGGCAGCTCCCAGCCCCCGTGCCCTCAAATCTACATATGGGTGACTCCTAGCCAAGGACTCAGCTTGGCAGCAAAACTAGAGCCAGGCCACTTATACCCAACACTCTTCTAAGAGGTGGCCTTTGCTCACAGCTTCCCCATCATCATTCACAGTGTGGGTCCCCTGTTTCAGCAGAAGGATCTTCCCGTCAGCCCCTGCTCCCTCTACCTTTGTCTCCCACAGGAACAATGCATCTCTTGCACATCTAATCCCATCTTGACATCAGCATCCCAGAAGATCGAACTGGCAAATGGACTGAGGTCACACAGCCAGCAAGGGGCTGAATGGGGGATTGAAAGCTTGGTCTTAAAGCCAGGCCACTTTGATCCCTGGGAAATGCTGCTTCTGTACATAAATCATAAAGGAATTTTGGCACCTTGCTATTTATGTCTCCAAATCACATGAAAATGACAAACCTTGTTTTCCTACTGTTTTTTCTTTCTGACATAATTAATATCTCTGTTCTCTCCAGAAGAGGTGCAACTTGTTAGCACAAGAACTCTCTAAAAGTACTCTCTAAAAATGATCTATCTGGCACTGAGTCTACTTAAAAGAATTATTTTTCTCTGACTATAGAATGCAGAGAAGAAAGGTGATTTATCATAGAAATAAATAGCAGCTTTGAAAAGAAGTATCAGTCTTATTTTTAGAACACCGTCAATTCTACACCAGAGCCGAGCTGATTGTTTCAGCCTCAGAGCAGCACATGTCACGTGTGCCTTCCAGTTGCGGGGAGGGAATGCACTTGGGCAGTCAGGCTCTGTGTCCTGGGCAGGCCAGCAACTCTTTCCACAAAAGTGGTAGCATCACCTCATTGGGGACAGATGCATGGTGTCATGCTGGCTGGCCTGCTCTGGGGTAGAATTGCAATCCAGTTCTGAGTTGGTGTGGGGCAGGAAAATTAAAAAATACCTGGGCTTCACCAGCTCCTGAGGAATCGTGAATTGCAAGTGGCTGGTGGGACTGTCCCCAAACCTGAAGGCTCCGGAACTGGTCGGGGCCCGCAGAGGTGGTAGGCAAGACTGGGCCTCTCGCCACATCTCCATGCTCCTTGGGGAGGCCACTGGTGTGTCCTGTAATGGCTGCAAGGCAGAGAAGTAAAAACTTAGGACAGCTAATTATCAGGGGAAAGAGTAAAGAATACTTATCTTGCCAAGTGCCTTGTTCAGTTTTTACTTTGATCCTAGGGGATGAATTCAACAGAGATGAATCCATCCTTAGGGAGGATGCATGTTCTTCCCATCCGACACAAGTCTGGTCTTTTTCCTGACAGCTGCTGTGCCTGGACCCAGTGGGTATGCAGAGCCCCTCCCCACCTTAGAGCTGTGGAATAATCATAGTGTCCCTTGAGAGAGAGCCAGCATTTCTCCAGCAGCAGGAGACCTGCAGACATGGCAGTAGGACATGGAGCCGCCAACCTGCCACCTCTTCTGGAGCCATTCACCTGGGTTTTTGCAGCAGGGCAGTGCAAAAACAGAGCAGGAACCAGAAGGTGTGTGTCCGGCAGGGCGGGGGACGGGGGTGGGAGGGGGAGGACCACAGCCTGTCTCCACTTTAATCAGAATTGACCCATTCACAGATGTGTGTCGTGAGCTAGACGATGCATTGAGCTTTTGAACCGAACAAAGTTTTAAAGCTGAAAAAGAACTGCAATAAATTTCAAGTAGGACTTGAAAAATCGTTGTAGAAACTGAGACTCTCCGGCCGTTCTCCCTTTTTTCCAGCCAGGCACAGCCCAGAGTTTGACTCCCCCAAGAATCAGAGCTACACTGGGATCTCTTATTTGTCAAAGTGAGGGGCAGGGAGTTGCTTGCCAGGAATTGGTTGAGGGACGAACACGTAACCTCCTTCTAGGCCAGTGAACGTGGAGGGGAACGTGGAGGGGAGGGGCCTCTGAGGAAAAGTTCTTCACTAATAAAGCAGAGCTGACCTGTGGATCTGGTGCGGGGCATCATCCGGTGAGTACACGAAGCCCCGGGCTACGCAGGAGGGAGCTGAGGTGAGCTGAGACGGGCCTGGCCTCAAGCCCTACCTCCTCCAAACTGTCCATGATGTGACTTTATGGATCTCAATGTTTAAGCCATTTTACACTGGAGCTAATGGCTGAAGACTTTCCAACAAATTTAAATTCCTCCAAGATCAGGTTTGCTTCTTGGACCCGATCCTGGATAGGGTGCTCAGAATGGAAACCTGATACCAGTTGTTTAAAACGTCTTGTGCTTACACATTGCTGGGTGGAGATGTGCAATCATACCCACCAGAAAGTTAAATGAATTGCTTAAAACCACTCCAAATCCAGGCAAACCTGGATCCTAGTGGAGCTTCTTGTCTGGGACTCATAGCAATGGGGCCACACTCCCTCCCTGAAAAATTCTTTGTGTATCAAGAGCAGTAACATCAAGATGAACGGTTTCCATAAATACCTTTTGCCACCAACTCTTCCTTCTCATAATGGCACTCCCCTCTTTCAAGGCACCCAGGCCCTACGCCTTGGCCATCACAGATACCCACCTCCCTTGCCTTTTCCCCGAGCTTAGTTTCCATGTCCTGCTTCATCTCTACGGCACAATATCAACTCTTTCCTTTTCAGTCCTAGTTCCTTTGCCCTGAACATCAGGCTTCTGACTCTCTTGCCTGGACCGTTGAAGTAGTTAGCCAGTTTGACTCCTTGTCTCTAGAACATTCCCTCACCAAACCATGCCACAGGCTACTGCCACTGTATTAATCTCTAAACATGACTTAAAGCAGTCCCTTCAATGGCTTCATGCTGACTATAGAAAAAATCAAATTACATCAGGCCATCTTATGCCTGATGTGGCTCAAACGTGGAATTCTGAGCTTACCTCCTTCATTTTCCTTTCTCCACCCAATTTCCCTTGTTCACCAAGCTTTCCAAGCCTATAGAGGCCACAGTATGTGGTCTTAAGAGAACATTCCTTGAGATCTACAGGCCTAAGTTTGAATTCTAAGACTACCATTTACTGACTGGGTGCTCTTGGGCAAGCTGTTATTATTATTATTTTTTTAACCTGAGACTCAGTTTCCTCACCTGTAGAGTTGGTATTTTTTTCTGCTCTCAGAGGCATATGGTGAGAACTGAAAGAGACAGTACGCAGACTAGTGAAGATCAAAGGGAATGTATAGGAGGTGTCTTGTACCTGAGTAGCACTCACATCCTGCCTGCCAACCACGGGCTTCCGCTCACTCAGCAGCAACATTCACTTGTCTAAACCCAACCCATACTCCAGACTCAGTTCCTGCCACCTCAGGCCTCTTGCATGTTTTGTCCCCTTCACTTAGGTTATCAGTGTGTATAATAATCACAGCTGATGCTTACCGTGTGGCAGGCACTTTTCTACATGTTTTGTGTTTATTACCTCTTGTAACTCTCACAACACCACTATGAGATATTACTTTATATATCGGCATTTATGTTACAGGAAATAGACTCACGGAGTGGTTAAATGGTCATTCAAGGTCACATACCTTGAGAGAGCCTGATGCAAACCCAGTAAGTCTGACCCCAAAGTAGTCCTTAACCACAAAGCTTTGTTGCTTTCTTTCTGTTATTGAGCTTTTTGAGGCAGAATTAATGTCTTATTCCACGTAATCTGGGGGCTCGCACAGAACAGGGCACAATTAAAGACACACTCTGTTCACTGGCGGCTCCCACATCAATAGCTCTAGCACCTCCCACCTCCACCATCAGCTGATGCCCACTCAGAGACACTTGACAGCCCCCCACCCGCCTGCCAGCTTTCTCCCTGTAGGTGTCCTGCAGGCGCCTGTCACTCGATATAAATCACACTCCACTCAGCCTCTTCCTCTAAATACTTGTCCTTTTCCTATCTCCATGAATGGCATCTCCATCCATCCAATAATCTGAACTAAATGCCTCAGAATTACATTAACTCTTACCTCTCCCTTGCCACCCACATTCAATTATTATCTGGGTCCTGTTCTTTGTATCTTCTAAATAGCTTTGAATCCATTTCCTTCTCTCCATCTCTACCATTGCTGTATTAACTTAGTCCCTCAGTAACTTTCAGCCTTACAATGAAAAAAGTGAATATATGATTTCATTCCTGATGGAGCAGTCCTAAAGATATTCTTCTCATAACGGTAAAATGACTAGCCTCTATGAACTATATTTCTCCTTAATAGCATAAAACATTTCTTATTATGTGCTATCAATTCAACTCATCCAAATCACTGTGCAGCAGGGAAATATTGGCAGACAAGTGGCATCGGGTTGACATTAAGTGAAAAGTGTGTTGAACAGAGGCACATTGCTCTTAAGAGAACACAGGCTGTGGGATGAGGCTATCTGGTTTTGAATTCCAACTCCACCTTCTGTCTGTGGGAGCTTGGGAAAACTACTTACCTCTCTAGAGTGCAGCATCTTTTTCTGTAACCTGTGGCTAGTAATATACCTGCTTGGTACTATTACTTTAGTATGGCGATATAGAAGTATAGAATAATACTTCCCTCACAAGGTTACTTGCAGATTTAGTAAGAAAATCCACTTCAAGAGCTTAGCGTAATGCCTGGCACATAGGAGGTGCTCAGTGTTATCCATTAATCGTTTTAATTGTAACCTCCAGACATGGGGAGGTCAGACTGTTGACCTCAGGCACAGCGAGGAATTCTTTAAGTCCTAATCCTGTGTCCAGTTTATTACAATGCTTCTGCTCTTCCAAATAAGACATTTTACTCCCTTTCAGCCTCTTAGCGCTGCACATTAGAACCACCTATAAACTTTACAAACTCCTGCCTCTGGACCCACCTCAAGAGCATCTGACCTAATTGGGTGGCATGCACTTGAGCATTAGGATTTTAAAAGCTCCCCAGATGTTTCTCATGTGCAGTCAAGGTCAAACCACGCTGATGTTGGCAAAGCCTGGGTGTGTGTATACATGCTGTCCTAGGAGGCAGGGTGGAGAGGTGTCTGTGGGGAGGGGAAAGGGCATGACTCCTGTACTCTAGAGAAACTCATTGTACCTGTTGGAGATGCAACAGAAGTGCCAAAAGAGTAAGGCATCATCTACAGAACTTGAGAGACCTAAGATTCAATTTGTTCCGTCTGTAAAAATTGCCAAATTTTCACCAAGATACAAAAGAAAAGCGAGAGGGGAAACCTTGTTTACATTTTGGTATAATCCAACTGTTGCTGACCCATCAATCCCACATCCTAGAGGCACTGACCACCAAGGGATCAGGCAATCTACACTCCTTCTGCTCCCACCCCTTCCCCAACATCTCAAACGAGGTAGGATTCGCGTCTCAGAATCCCCTGGGGAGAAACAAAAGCCAGTGTAGGGTATACTCACCTGGTTGATATTGAAAGTGTGGGATTTGTTAAGCCTTGTAGAACCTCTAAGCAACATTAGGAAAGGTGGTTTGTTTAAACTGCAGCCTCCCAGGGACACATCTCTCTTGAAAGTTTTACTGGCCAAGTCCAGGACTGCAGGACTCTTTGATGGCCTGGAACGAGGGCAGAAAAGAAAACCACTGTCCAACTCTGAAATCTCAAGGAAGATACACTGGCAGAGAGAGCTTGGTTTAAAACTATACATTCCTACTGTCATAGTTTCTCTGTGAACTTTCATCTCTTACAGGTACATTATATCTACAGGAGACCCCAAGCTCACAGAGGATGAGGATGTGCTGTTACCCACTTCTGCATTCCCTAAAAACTATACATTCCTACTGTCAGTTTCTCTGTGAACTTTCATCTCTTACAGGTACATTATATCTACAGGAGACCCCAAGCTCACAGAGGATGAGGATGTGCTGTTACCCACTTCTGCAGTCCCGTGCCTTGAGAAACTTCACTGACTTGAATGGTTAGGGCTGGGGTGAAGCCAGGGTAATGACAGTGCTCTCTTTGGAACAAGTGTCATCTGGAAATATGAAAATGAACTCTGCAGAGAGGAGAAAAGTGGGCACCGATGATCTAGAACGATGGTGAACATCAGGAAACCTGAGAGGTGAGTTTGCAGAATGGTTGATCTTGCAACCTTGCAACTCAACCTCTTACTTGAGTAGGAGAGTCTCACAGATAAATCCGCTTATCTCTTGACTGTTGTCTGAGCCTTGATGGACAGCAGGAGCCCTCCAAGCTCTCAACGGGTTGTTTGAGCTTCCTGACCAGCCCTGGGCCCTTCTCGTGCCCTGGCGAGGGTTTTGCCTTTTATCTAAAAATGACCATTTTGAATCAAAAGAAAAGAATATCTAAACATTTGCATGCAAATACCAGATTCCTCTCTCTGAAAAGTCATGGCCAGGTTCAACACGGTGGTGATTTGGTTTCCCAACAGTGTTGGATCCTGCAAGTTCTCAGCCCCGAAAACAGGGGAGAGCTGATGAAATCAAACTGCATGATCTTGATGAAAATGAAGTCAAACTTCAGTATGAAAAACTTTCAGGGCCATAATCTGTAAGTTAACTTTCATTGGACCTTTCTCAAGGTTATGTGCCAAAGCTGGGCCCAGGCGGCTGTTTGTTGGAGGTGGTTTGTTTCTAATGTGTGTATCTTGTCTAAGAAGGTGTTCGACAGCTGGTGGAATGAGACCCTCGTGCAGCACATGGTGACAAATCCAACTCCACTACTAGAGCAAGGAGATGCCCTCCCTATAAGCAGGCCACTCTCATCAGCCACACACATAGAAAAAGGCACGCACCTCTGGATGAAAACGTTGCTGATACAACCCTCAAACTGGCTCCCACCCAGATACAGGGGATGCTGGGAACCTGACAAGTCTTGTAGCCTTTGGTTACTTTTCAGAGTCTGGTCATCAATGAGAAGCCGCAGTCTGGAAGAGGAGGAAGGCACAAGAGTGAGAAATGCAGGAAGGAAAGTTCCTCACCACGAGGCTAACTTACGGTCTTCGATTCAGACTCAGTATTTTTAACCTCAAGTAACTTGTTAAACTAGATTTATTTTTAAAAGGCACTAAAATTTTTTTCCTGTTCTTCATTTATTATTTTTATTGTGTTTTTATTGAAGTATTCTATACATAAAGTGTACATATTCTGTGTACAGCTCAGTGAATTTTTTGCAATGTGAATACACCAGCGACACCAGCACCCAGAGGAAAGAAGCAGAATTGACCAGTGCCCAGGAACCCTGCCTTGTGCTCCCTTTTTCCCCTTCAAGAGTATAACCCCCAAATCCTGAATTCTGATAAAAGAAATTAATTTTGCCTGGTTTTGAATTTTATATAAATTAAATCATAGGAGATGAATTCTTTTTAATTCTTTTAAAAAATCTAGGAGATGTGCGACCTCTGTCACATAGCAGTACGCTGCCAGGCTTGTCCCTGTCCTTGGAGATCTACAGTTGTAGATCTTTTATGCTTATTACTCTGGTTTCATTCCTACATTGTGAATATACCACAATCTGTTTATCCATCCACCTTTTGACTGATTGATTTATTTTTAATGAAGAAATTCATACAGAACCAGGAAGAAGGCTAAGACTTACTAGTAAAATAGTGTCAGCATCAAGGACACATACTTCACAAAAAAGATACTAGAAAATTCCATTAAACTAAATAAAAGTCTTAGAGTTCTGGCAAAAGGGCCATTCCACTCACCCAGAGTTGTCACCTATTACAGACACATAATGCAGTTCACCGTCCATGTACGTCTGTGGAGATCTAATAATTAGGCTGTTTTCCCTGGTGTTCAGTTCAATACGACCATCCTCCAGGGTGACTTGCAGGCTATGTTTCTGAAACCATCACAGAATATACCCATCAGTGTCATTAATTTCCACTTAAAGATCATGACTGTATCAGTACTGAAGTTATGATCAACACTACGGATAAGACAGCCAGGATGTTTTGATCCTAATGTTTTGACTTCATTATTTCAATGTAAAGATTATTTTTGTGTATTTGATTCTGTGTGTATGAATATAAAAGCCTTCTGCAGATTATTTACACCGATGAAGCTGTCAAAAGCATCTTACAGACCCACGTCCATAAACCTACTTCTCTTCTCCATCAATTATAGAAAACAGTTACACCATTTCTAAATTTTGCTAGTTTTACTTTCAGTCTGCTGAAATTATTTTCATCAGGGTCAATTCTTCTCTTGAATCAGTTTTGTGAGGAAGTCTTAATTTACCCTTTTTATCCCCCATATATGATTATAACAATGATATCTTTTTTAGTCATGACTTCTATTTTCTGGTCATAATTTCTAGGCAGTTCAATTTTCTAATGTCAAACTCTGCAGATCTAAATTTTGGCAGGTTGATTCAATTCTGTCAATTCTTAATTTAAAAATATGTGTAGTTTCTTCAGCTGTCATTTTAATTTTGTTGATTTTTTTTCCTAGCAAGTACAATTTTTTGCAGTTTTTAACAAGATGTGATCATTCAGTGAGCTTTTAGTCTAAGACAGTTTTTACAGTGTGTGGTTGTGGCCACTATCAGTTTTATTTTGATTTTTTTCAATTGGCAATATTCATTACGGATTGAATAAAGGAATGTCAATTTATATGTATGTCTTAGCTAACCCATTATGAAGTTGAGGGTGGTGTTTCTAGGATATTTCTAGGATCCCTCCAGTGTCTAGGATTGACCCCTTCTTTTGTTAAGTCAACTCTTCTGCCAGCTTTTGACCATTTTGCACATTATGTACTCAGTGTCCCTACCCTTGGCAGAGAAAACAAGCATTGGGTGTCAAAAGAGCTAGGTCAAAACATCCTACTTTGATGGAAAGCACACTCTGGTAATCAAAATGCTGGCACATGGCTTCTCTAGGGGGTAGTTTAAAAAAAAAAATCTCTAAAGGCTGATGAACAAATATCTATCAAGAGAGATTAGGTCTTCTAATATGACATAGCCATGGAGTCAGCTACCATTCTTTATTTCAACAAATACTAGATGTCTGTTGTGCTGACAATCCTGAAGAAACAAATCCAAGAATGTCAGTATTCTACTTCTACTTCTATTATAAAATCCCCCTCATTCCACAAGAGGATTTTTTTTTTTAATTTTTAAAAATTTTTTAAAAAAATATTTTTATTTACTTATTCATGAGAGACAGAGAGAGAGAGAGAAAGGCAGAGGCACAGAGCAGAGAGAGAAGTAGGCTCCATGCAGGGAGCCCGACATGGGACTTGATCCCAGGACTCCAGGATCACACCCTGGGCCGAAGGCAGGCGTTAAACCACTGAGCCACCCAGGGATCCCCCACAAGGGGATTTCTAAACATTACTTGACCTCTACACCTATGTAACCACACTAGTGAAATCCTATGAAGCCATAGAGGGTACCTCCTTGTTGCTCTGTTGTACATGAACAAAGAACCTTATTTTCTCTCATTCCCCAGATGTAAAGATTGTCCAACCAGCTGCTGCTGCTGCTGCTGCTGCAAGAAAGGAATCTGAAGAGCTATCTTTTGTGGAATCAAAAAGGAACAGTAGGGATACTTTTGGATTTTTTTCTTAGATCTAAAACTTTAGGCTACATTGTCACTTATAACAGTTATAATTCACCTTAGCTCATGAAATTAACCCAAGAAGACTGAAAATGAGTCCCTGAATACATACAAATTCAACTCTGTAAACTATAAGGTACTTTCTAAGCCTCATTTCTTTTAGAACATGCCCCAGGATGAAGAGTAACCTCAATGGCTGAAACATGCAATATCATTAACCATGTGATGATGGATACAATGCCCAACTACTTTGCCTTCAAAAATCTATTGTTTTTTTTTTAATTTTATTTATTTATGATAGTCACACAGAGAGAGAGAGAGAGAGAGAGGCAGAGACATAGGCAGAGGGAGAAGCAGGCTCCATGCACCAGGAGTCGGA
This sequence comes from Vulpes vulpes, assembly GCF_048418805.1. Lineage (NCBI taxonomy): Eukaryota > Metazoa > Chordata > Mammalia > Carnivora > Canidae > Vulpes > Vulpes vulpes. The sequence continues at coordinate 95,908,765 of NC_132792.1, read as the reverse complement.
TGTGGGATTCGATCCCGGGTCTCCAGGATCGCACCCTGGGCCAAAGGCAGGCGCCAAACCGCTGCGCCACCCAGGGATCCCAAAAATCTATTGTTTTTGACATCAAACTTTGAATCAGGTTTAAGTCATGTTCAGTATTGCAATATTTCATACCTGGGACTGGAGATTGAATAATATGCCACTGGGTTGAAAGGTCTGAAACCCAAAGGACGCCTGGAATTCACTGGGCAAAGGGAGGTCCAAACCGGTGAACCTCAACTGTCCATCCCTGGAGAATGAGGCAGATCGCACGAGCTAAAATGCAAACAAGGAATAAATTACTGGCATTGAAATCATCTGATGGCTAAAATCCAGTATCTTCTCTTGGATCACTTCACCTGAGCTGGTTAATGTGTTTTACATTGGCTCAGGAAGAAGCACAGTGTGCTTTTTCTGCATGATAATTTACCAGTCACCTGAGTTTTTGTATGTAGAGTTGGTATTCCTTTTTTTTCCTACAAATATGCAAACCTGAAGAGGTTCTGTGTCTTGCAAAAAGGTGAGAAGTTGAAATAACCAGTTCACTCTAATACCAAGTGCTACCAGAAAAACTCAAAAGTTGATTTGTAAATGAATACCAAAGTACCAAAGACAGGTTGGTTGGGGAGCCGTACTTCTCTGCAAGGCTTTGAATTCTTACCTTCCAGTCCTCTGAGCATTTTTTTGTGACTCCCACAGTGTCATTCAGCCTCACAACACCAGTAGTTTTCTTCAGATTTTTCATGCAGCCTCGGAAAGCCGGTGTAGAAATGTTAAATCTGATTTGGGGCACAAAATAGGAAGAGGTGAATCAGACCAGCCTTGGCTAAGAACTGGAGCTGAAACTCTCTTCACTGTTACTTTTCACCCATAAACCAGTATGTATTTTATGAATATCTGTTCTCATGGGATTTCTATAGCACTACTTATATTGTGAAGCTGAGAAAATCGACTTCCTTTGTCTGTGATTCAGCATTCTCACCTTTAAAAAGGAACATAATAGTGTTGACAGAAGAGTGGCCAGTGTCCTCAAAAAGTTCAGGGATAGAGAATGTATGCTATCTTGAATAACTCCCCACCCTCCTTCCAGAGTCATAATAATATGTGGTGAATAGGAAGCCTATCGACAAATTAATATACCGGGGATCCCTGGGTGGCGCAGCGGTTTAGCGCCTGCCTTTGGCCCAGGGCACGATCCTGGAGTCCCGGGATCAAGTCCCACGTCAGCCTCGCGGCATGGAGCCTGCTTCTCCCTCCTCCTATGTCTCTGCCTCTCTCTCTGTCTATGTCTATCATAAATAAATAAATAAATAACTCTTAAAAAAAACAAATTAATATATCATAAATATTTGATTAATAAAAAACAATTTATTAGATTCAAGAATGTTCTAGAAAACTCTTTGCTATTTATTTTCCTGTCCACTTTTAAGTTAGTTACTATTAACTCAGTAGAAACAAACAGTTATAACTTGGTTCTAGTCAGTGATGAAAATGTGGTGTGGCATTTTTTCAATGCCAGGCGGGAATGATGGAAAGCATTGTTAGGGTCAAACAAGTTAGGAATTACTTGGCACTGTGCCTGGCCTGCAGTTGTTGTGCAGCTGTATGTGCAGCTCAGGAGTTGTTTCTGAGAGGCAAGACAGTGCTGCTCCAGATCTGAGGGCTCCTGCACCTGGGCTGCCTGGGTTCAAGCCCTGTCTCTGCTACTAGAGCCGGTGACGACTCCACTATTCTGTGACTGTTTCCTCATTTCTACCGTGTTAATTTGTTTCATAGAGTTGTCCTGAATTTAAATGAATTAATATGTGTAACATACTCAAAACGGTGCCTGGTACAGAGTTAGGACTTCATGGGAGATGGTGGGGGTTAGTAACTCTCATTATGAGTAGTCATTATAATGAGAGCAATTTCTTTCTACAGCAGCTCTGCCTTTGCAGCTAACTTGGCATTCCGCCCCCCACCTTTCTTTTTCTTTTTCTTTTTTTTTTTTTTTGGCATTTCTGCTTTGATTTAACTTTTGGATCTGTCTGGAGCTGACTTCACATAAAACATTAACACAGATGAACTGGCTGGAGTCTAGGCAAATATTTGTGTTTCTTAAACAAATGATGTGCGAAGAAAAACACAAAGCTGATTTCCTTATAAGTCCCTAAGGCAGCTCACCTTTCTAAATGGAAAGGTATCTGCATTCATTTTTATTCAAATCATTATAAATAGTTGAGCTACATATAATATACATAAAATTAAATTTCATTAGAAGGAAAAGGAAGAGATGAATCCTCACTGGATCCTCAAGCTCATTGCAGCTTGAGCTTAATTATTTTATAAAGGTGGCTTTTTGCCTCAGAAAAGAAGGAAAGTTTGTATTAATTCCTGGAGCTTGTCTATTTACACTATTTTAAAATCCATTCACTCTTGGGTTTCCACATGGTTCAGACCCATCACCATTCCTTGATGTCCTTTCCATATAGTATAGGTCGAAGGAAGAAGGTAGCAGAAAAGCAGAAGGGGGGAATAAAGGCAGCTGGCAGATATGGAGCAACTATTCTGTGTAAGGCACAGTTATTCTAGCCTCACCATGACCTTTTGAGGGGTGTATTTTCCTCTCTAACATTTACTGAGCTCTTACCACATGCCTGGCGCTGTGCTAACTCCTTTACTCATTTTGAATCCTCAAATGGCCCTGAGAGATGGGTAGCTACTCTGACCATGTTCCAGATGTGCATGGGGAGGTGTGGGGAGGTTAAGTAACTTGTCTGAGGTCACGTGGCAAGGAAGTGGCAGCTCTGGCATCTGAGCAGTCTGAGTCACACAAACTAGCGTGACTCAAAGTCCTTGTTCTTTACACTTACACAGTTTGTATGCCCACAGCACTTGGAACAATTAGGACTCTTTCCTACAGAAGAACTGTTATCTACAGCAAAGATGTTAAGATGGAAGATTTATTTCCATTCTTCTTTGGCAGTGTTCTTGTTACTGTGGCTCATGTGAGGGCCTAGACTTCCACATTTGCTCCAGCATACAAAGACTGAACACACTTGCTAGAGGAATGTGATGGTGTAGGAATGCAGGATGCTATATTGATGGGTTTGCACACTGAGGTATGTATGCACACTGGGGGTCCATTCACAAAGGCCTAACCAGTCCAAGCTCACGGCAGGCAGATTTCAGAGCCAGAAGACCCAAATGTGGTCCTAAACTGAGTAAGTGTCCAATAGATCCTTGACTGATTTTTACTTTTTGAATTATTTTCATTTTAATGGTTTATTATTACACTGATGTAGGTCAACAATGGTGTAGGTCCTGAGGAAAGATTTCTCCTGGTGGCTTGAGGGCCTCTGGCATTATCAGGGGTGATTTTCTCCTCTCACAGGAAGCAGATAGGATTAACAGGTTGTGATTGGACTGGAATCCTAAAAAAGTCATTCTTAGATCTGGGCCTCCATTCCCAAAAGTTACACTATAGTGAAAGAGGAGAAAACAGGGCATCTGCAAAATCTCTTGGTCAGCGCTGGTTTAGCGATTATGCTGGTTTGCTTTGTTCCAGACTAGGCTTATGTCCTACTGTCTGTAAGGACCTCCTACTAATGCCGGGGTCAGAACACCTGCCTCCTTTAGAAAAACTGCTTGCTTGCCCCTTGGAGCTTGGCCATGAGTGATAAGTAGGACTCTTCTCTGCCCACCCCACCCCTACCCTTCAGTGACTCACATCAGAGGGAGTTTTAGAACTCTCTGGACCATCAAAGATGTCACCAGAGGGATGAAGCAGGGCCAGAAACATCAATACGGCTTGGCATTTTATTTGCAAGGGAGTAAAAGGCCAGGGATATCTTTTGACTGGCTTTTATCTCCTATATTTTCCATGTTCTTGTGATTTTAATTTAAAAAATCAAAGTATAAACGTGCCCATAAAAGGGAATAATCCCTTGTTTGAAAGCCTCTAGGACAGATTACTAGGAAAATTCTGTCTATACATCTATCTGTATATGCATAACTAGATCCATGTATGTATTTCTTTAATGGATAGGGACGATGAGGCAAAGAAAGGCTGAGTGCTGACTTAACCCAAGATCACATGGCTCTTTGGTGGCTAAGCCAAAATTAGAATGACTTCTTTTGGTTCTCATCCACTACTCTTTACTAGTAAACCCTGACTGACTGGTACCTGCATCACTATCTGGGGGTCTTTTGCTCACACTATGCAAATGCAAACCATGGGCCAGTGGCTTCCTTGCTGCCTCCGAGAATTCCTCAATGGTCTGGGTGAGCCCACTCCCCCTGTACCTGAGCTACATTCACCCTTTCTCTAGCCCAGACTTCTCTGCAGAAGTCCAGGCCTTTTGCCCGACGGCTTTCCAGCATCTCCACCTGCTATCTCTCAGGCTCTGGGAACTCAGCCTGTCTCAGACTGAACCCATCCCCCTGCCCTTCTGCTGGTGCTGTTCACATGCCCAAGTGCTGGAGCAAAACCCAAGCGTCATCCTTGGCCACTTTCTACATTCCTCCCCAAACACACGCCATCATTCAGTACTACCCATTCACTGTCCTACATATGTTGAGAATCCATTCCCTTTGCCTTATCTGCACTGCCATTCCCCTGAGGCCACCCTCATCTCTTACCTCTGTGGACATGCTCATCATGTCATCATCCAACTGCTCCACCACCCTCTGCCCTGTACCAGTCAAATCTGATAATGTCCTTTCTCTGGTAGTGTCCCTCCAGTGATGCCCTCCTGAGTCTTTCAAGATCCTCTGTGTTCAGGCCCCTGCTTCCCACACCAGTCCCACATGGCATCCCTGGCCTGCTTCACCAGTGTCCTCCAGTTCCTTGAAAGGTCACACTTTCCCCAGCTCTTGGTGCTTCACATATGTTGATTGCTGCTGTCTTTCAGGTCCAAGCTAGAAGCCACCTTCCCAATGCCCCAAATGGATTTAATTCCCTCCATGGGCCACACTCTGTGATCTCCCTTCAGCTATGTTCATTGTTGTGTTCCCGACACCTCTCACACTGCCTGATGTCACTGGACACCCAATGAGTATTTGTGTAATGAGTAAATAAACAGGAACCTCAGATGTGCACAGTAGTACTGACTTCCTTAAGTTAATCTATTTTATCACATTTAATTGAATAAAATCAAGATTATTGCTCATTAGTAATAGCAATTCATGGTTGAATTGATATGATATGGATGATACTAAATATGAATACCACCTCTTTGGTTCTCAATTTCTTCATCTATAAAGCTCAGAAATTACATCCCATGCAAGGTCCTTTCTAGTTCAAAGAATCTAAGACATTCACTCCCAAAATATATTAAAGTGCTGAGCTTTCTTACCTGCATTTTTGTCTTTGAGGGCAACCAGAAGAACTTTAAAACAAATATTAGTTCGTCTTTACTATAGATGGACAGATGTCCAAATATATAAGGTTTCTTGAAGACAGACTACCTGTGCACAACACCTTATAAATCACATCTAGTATTCCTTCCAACTGATTTATAAATTAGAAAAAGAGTTTACTAGCCTCAGATCTCGTATAAAAAAATAATGATAATCAAACAATGTGGGAGTGCTCTTAACTCAGTCATGAGTCTGTACTAACCCTTCCAGGAAATCTTGCCACACATTATCATCAGCCTTTTGGAGAATACAAACACATGTAAATGTAAAATATTTTTGTTTTGTAAAAGTTATTTTTAAGTGCATTCTCAAAGTGGTGGGGGTTTTTCTCATTCAGATTAGGCTTCACTTCCTTTCAAAATAACTTAAGTCATCCATGTATTCACTATCCAAGAAGCAGTTATGCACCCGTTCCATAATTGATAACACATCAGGGGCAGGTGACACAGACATGCCTTACATTCTAGAGATACTTCCTGAAGGCAGCAACCCCAACTTTCAGTGCCCAGTGCTGCTTGTCAGACCATGGAACTGTCTGGACTCTCCAATGCTATTGTTAAGGACTCCAGGGCCACAGCCTCCATTTTTATCAGCAGCATTGTCAACACAAATCATATTCTTATGGTTTCTCTGGGGTGACCCACAGTTTCCTCACTCTCCTTTCAGTGGCCAGTCCTATAATCCAGTGTTTACAAACTCTTTGAATCTGTTGACTAACACATTAATACTGAAAAGTTAAACTTGTTGTTTTTGTTGTTGAATTTTAAAAAGGTAAACTAATCAATAGCAATCACAAGCAAAACCACTCAACCATAATCTGCTCCGTTTTTTTTCTTTTCTTTTTTTTTTTTTGTATTTTTGGTTTTTTTAGATCATCTTACCTTTCCCTGATTGAGATCGGAATTCCTCCCAGATAATATGTGCTGAAATCAAATATGTCACCATCAATTTGGCTTGTTTGGGAATTCACAGATATTGATATACGGTTTTGGAATTTTCCAATTATGATCAGTATCTAAAATAAATGAAAGATAAATCAGTAAGCAATGCAAAATTAAAGAATCCTATTCAGCATGAGTCAGGGCTATTATAGTTTTATTTCCTTCAGATTGATGATATACATGGTAGGAAGACTATGAGCAGTGGTGCTTTTGGATAAAAATATAATATTAAAACATTTTAATAGAAATGCTCACATTTGAAATTAATCATGTTTTATATATGCCATATACATATTTCATGCCCAGGTACTCAGATTTTGAAAGGATATGTCCCTCCTCCTTTAATTACTGTAACTTAGTCTGGTAATAGAAAAATGTTCTGGGCATTGACTTAATTTTAAAGGACATTTAACAATTCATGTGAATAGACTCAAAGGATGTACCCGGTGGTCTTTTCCATCATTGACAATGTGTCCAATTTCTCTTTCTTTTGGTGGCTCTGAATTCAGTTTGTATTGCACCAGGAGCTTGCCATCTTCTATATTTAGAGATATGAAGTGATCCTAGAGCATGGAAAAAATGTAGATTACCAGAAGATTCCACTGAAGAAGACCCAGAGTGCTGGAACTCAAGTTACTCTCAAGTTACAAACTGCTCTCAGCTGTAGCTACTTCCACAGTTAATAGGGACAACGGTGCTGAAATATCCAACGCCAGGATGGATATGATGGGTAAATGTCATAAGCTGTGTTCAACATTGTGCACAGTGGCTGGCACACAGGAAAGATGCAATAAATGCAGCTGTTATCATGATTTTGTTTCATGATATCCATAACCAGCATGCACAATGGAAAGGGAAAAGATACAGGTCAATAATACCATTTGAAAAGATGATTGCTACCTTTCAGAAAGAGGTATGGTCTCAGTGAAACCCCTGACATTTGCCACCATCTGCTCACAGACTTCTTGTCTCAGTTTCATTTGCTGACTCATCCCTGTGTAGCCCCCCTCCTTCCATCTGAATGTGGAGGGTTCCTCCAAGGCCTGTAGAGGACCTCTTCTTCTCTTCCACCTTCTCTTTGCCTCAAAGCCACAGTTACTTCTGCAGCCCCAATGTAGGTGTGTGCCCATGAAGCCCAGATGATTCTCTCCAGCCTAGGCTTGTCTTCTCTGGGTCAGATCTGACATCTGATTACCTGACTGTTACTGCATACGTGACTCATGGATACCTCAGATTTGAATATCTCAAGCAGGACTTGAGATCTACATGCCTCCCAGCTGCCAAGTTTGTCTCTCTGCCCTTTCCAACTGCTCGCTCTCCTCCTTTCTCTCTCTCACCACTAATCAATCACCTTGCGAGCCAGCCAGAAACCTAATAGGAGTCACTCTTAATCCGCCTCCCCATTTCCAATCAAAACTTGTCAGTTCCACCATGTCTCAACTCTCTGCCCATTGCATGCCACCTAGTGTCAGCCACACTTCGTTGGTCAGACTGCACAGCAATAGTGTCCCATCCTCCCCACGTCCCCTCTGTCCCTTCCTGAACCTATTTGCCACTCTGTAGCCACAGTGCTCCATGGAAAATGCAAGCACATGACATTACCTTCCTTTGCTGTCATAGGAGGAGGGGGACGGTGAATCCTCAGCACATATTGTGAGGCTCTGACCACCCCTTCCGCTTGGTTTCTCTATGCTCCCTCTGCCTCTCCATGCTCCAGACACACAGGCCACCATTCTGTCCCTGAGTACTCTCTGTCCTTCCCAACTCTGGGCCCTCTTCATATCCCTCTCTCTGCAGGGCCCTATCTTCTACTTTTCCTCAGGGTCTCAGATTACCCAACCTTGATCAAGTCTTTTATACATCTTCATTCACCCCAGTGTTTTCCTCTATACCACTTATGACAATTGTGATGAATCAATTAACCAATCAATGAGTATAGCTTTGTCAAATATTTGTCTTCCTCTCTAGAATATAAGGTTCTTGAGGATAGCAACTGTGTCAATCTTGATTGTAACTGCCTCCCTATCCCTGGGCAAGGCACAGACCTGAACCAGCCCTTTCCTTAGTAGAAAGATACGCTGAGGAATTTCCAATGTAAGGCTTAAAGGGTTATTCTTCCATGGTTCCCTGATGACAAGAAGGCCTTTCTTCGACATCTGCTGACAGAGTCCTTACTTAAAAGTAACATCAGTCCTTGTCTGGATCCTAAATCTTATCCTTGGGAGCTAGTTGGGGTTCATCACACTTAGAAACAACAGTCACATTGGCTCACTGAGTCATGAGCCACTCTGCTTAATGGCAGTGCTCAAAATCATTTTATCTGGTTATTAATGGTGTTCCATGTATTTTTTTCTAACATGAGTAGTATTTCTGGCTCTTAGTCTCCAAGAACTCAAAATGTAGTACAAAGAAGCCATCACTTTGGAAAATGGCCATCTTGCCCTGAAGATGCTGTGGTGACTTCTCAGCTCCCTGGACTCTATAGGCAGGTCAAGACCTTCCAAAACCCTCAGAACTGGCTCAGTCTTGGAATCTCCTGGAGGGTCAAGACCAGCCCCAGAGAGGAGAGCTGATCAGGTCCACATCCCCACTCTACAGGTAGAAGGGGTTGGTCAAATCCCAAGTCCCATATCAATCCCTCCCTCTCAGACAGAGATCTCATGGGCTGATCCACATTTCTCTAGAAATGCTACCTGTGGAGCGATCGCAAGACCCCATTCTTAGGAGTAGTCAACTCCAGGCGCATCTCCCAGCAGATGGAGCTGACCATCACTTGTAGAGTCACTTTGAATTTTTCTAAACTAGAGTTAAGAATGGCCTCTGGAAACCTCAGCTGCTTGAAAACAGAGAGGCTTCCGTGTCTTGAAAAGCCAAGGATCAGGCTGATAAAGACATAATTCCACACAGCCTGGCAAGAGTTGGTCCAAGATGCAAACAGCAGGAGGTCAAACAGTCTGACTCTCAGAGATCCCTAGGAAGTCGTCATGTGATGTCAGGCAGAATAAGTAGATTATGAGACAAACACTAGTTTTCAAAGAATAAGACCGACCATGGCATGTTTTGGTGGCATGTTCTCAAATTCCCAATTACTTTGCCCTGTTAAAACACACACACTCCCATAGCCAAAGAAAGCAGAATTGGGCCGAGAGAAAAGATACAGAAATAGAAAAGATAACACTGGCACACTTTTTCAGATATAGTTAGTTGTTTATAATAATCCAGTTACCCCAAAGTTGCTGAATTGAATGGACAGATTTGGTATATTTGGATGTTTGTTATAGAATACCTGGTTTTCTGCAAAGAACAGCAGTCCTCTATCCACAGTGGTCTGAATCGTCAGTCCAAAATTTGGGTTGGGAGCATTTAGTTGAGTCGGAACTCGAGCGTAGCCTGTACCTTCAAAATAATTTCTGTCTGACTCTTCCTTTCTCCTGTCAACATCAGTGATCATACGTTAGAACACAGCAGTAAAAGACCACCACTCAAGTGTGCTTATTAATACGAGATCCTGCTCTCTGAAAAACAGAGCAAAACCCACACAATGTAGCTGTCATGATTTTGTTCAAGAAGAGGAAATGTCTTTAGAACGTTAACATAGCCAGCTATTTCTCTTGGATGTGTTCTTATGCTCCATGATAATCAAACTGTAGCTCAAAAAAAGATAATAGTTAAGTGTTTCCTTTGGAAAGATCTACTTAGGAAGATGTAGCCTAGGAGCTGAAGACCTTGAAATGTAAAAAATTATTAACTGGAATTATAATTTTCTTCTGAGTAATAAATAGTCTGTCCAAATCCTTTTAACTATAGGGAAGGTCAGGAGCTTAAGAGAGCGATTTTCAAATAGGTCCAGGTGCCAAAGTACCCAGAAAGTCATGGTGCACTTCGTGGACTAATATGTTTTTTTGAAACTTACAGGAAATATGTAATTTTGTGCCTGAATCAGGGACCATCTAATACTGAATATTTTGTGATAGGAGGCACCAAAAATTTTTAAAGGATTTTTTTTTCAAAATTGAGAAATTATCAATCTAATATTTTATACAAATGAGGATATCTTAGGCATGGACTAGCAGTATTGCATGCAGTCACAATTTAAGATCTACTGGCCCAAAGCTATCAGTGACACCAAAAGCATCTCATCGGCTCATACCTTTATTTATTATATGTAATATAACTGCAAGTTACTAAAAATCACAGTTACAGAGACATTCGTTCCTGGTTGTTGTTGTTCATTTTTGTTTTTACCTTCTACAAGGCTCTACTTCAGTTGTGTTGAGATTGAAAGTTTTTTTGAAGTTGTACAAGCTCAGGACATTTTCATTGAGGTCATCTAATTCAATACAACCTTTGTACGGAGGGAACCTCAGTCTAGCAGGAAGCTGAAAGAATGAAACAAAAAATCTAATTCAACAAAGGACAATGATCAGGTCAGGCAAGAAATAGTATGAATCCATCACTTGTAACTGTCATGATAGCATAGGGGTTAAGAATGTGGACCCTGGAGCGGGAGGCCCTGGCTTTGCTATTGACCAGCTGTCTGACTTTGGACAAGTTATCAAACTGCTCTATCTCAGTTTCTTCATTCATCAAAAGGGAATGGTACTGATGCCTATTTAAATTTATATGCTTAAGTCTAGATCACCGTGCACAGGAAGTACTCAATAATTGTTAACTTTTATCACTGGATATCCTTTAAGAACATATAGTTCAACCTATTTTATATATAGTGTATAATTGAATAGAGACCTGAGGTCATTATGCCAAATTAAAAGGTCAATATATTCACTCAGTGAAATAACATTTACACTTACTGTAAAGTCAGATGGGTAACCTCCAACATAAAATACAGTATTTTCAGGATCCAGATCGAGGAGTGTGTGGCTGTTTCCACTATCCATTTCATGGAATTGGGATGATCCAGGTTTACTGGATGTGGCTTTTTTGGTGTAATTTAGACTTGCAAACTGATAAATTCTGTTTAAAAATAAAGATTATTTTTAAAAATTATATAAAAATGGAAGAAGTCAAAGCCAAGGTACTAAAAATGGGTTTTAGCAGTACATACAATGGGAGTTTGGTGAGTGTGGGTCAGATTAATAAACAGCAGCAGTCAATGGGACTTGTACCTCTGAAATTTCACCCGGTCCATAATTGCCTCCTGAGTTTCGCTCTTGATCACGCTCTGGTCCACTTGGAGTTCAGACTCCTGTTCTCCCAGGTTGTAGACACATGTGAGCCTGCCATCTACAACTGCCATGCCAATGTAATCCCTAGAGGTCTGGATACATAAAGGCCGCCTCAGAATACTTCCCACGCACACTGTTCCTCTCAACTTCCCATCCCAAAAGAGTCTATTTCAAGTAACAGGTTTTACACAATATGCCTTGGGCAGACAGAATAAATGAGGTAACTCCTTGTACAGAATAATACAGACAGAACACTTAATTAATAATGTCTGAACTGTCTTTGCTCCTAGATCACTGCACTCATGTATGCACTCCCCCATTCACTCAACCTGCAAATATTTGCCAAGCACTTGCCATAAAGGTGAACCAGATATAGACTTAGGTCTCCATTAGATTTTAGTCCTATAAGGGAAATAAGCCATGCAATGATGGCCCTGTACCATACAATGATTAAGACTTTGTGCATGCCTCTGTTATAATACCTAGAACCCTCTGTTATCATGGTCAGCTATGTATGTATCCTTCTCTGTTAGAATATGAGCACCTGGAGGTACATAGGAAATTTTACAATTGTGGTAAAATATACATGAGATGCAATTTACATTCAAGAAACAAATTTTTGTTTATCATAAATACAGTGTTGTGCCTTATAGGTAGATGGTATAATTTTGTTGAAGGAATAAAGTAATGTGCATTTTGTCACAATACAAAGTAGAAAAGTTAAGCCACAAGAAAGCTACAAAGTACCAAAATTTTAAAGAATTAGAGAGTTATTAATCATAGTGTAAATTTTAGGAATCTCTAAACACCACATTTACTAATGACAACCAACAACTTCCTAATTGGCTAGAATTTTCTAGAACCAGGTTTCAGGCTTTTTTTTCCAGCCACTGTATCCTAACCCAGCCAGTGATTACCATATCCTCTGACACTTAAGTTGAAGAAATATACTTTAAGAGGAGGGACTAAAAGCTAAAATGAACTGTTCAAGAGGTGCCTATGTAGCTCAGATGGAGTGTCTGACTTTTGGTTTTGGTTTTAGCTCACGTCATGATCTCAGGGTTGTGAGATCAAGTTCTGAATGGAGTCTGCTTAAGATTCCCTCTTCCTCTCCCTGTGCCCCAGCCCCTGCTCACTCGCTCTCTTGGAAGAAAAAGAAGAAAGAAGAAAGAAAGGAAAGAAAGAAAGAAAGAAAGAAAGAAAGAAAGAAAGAAAGAAAGAAGAAAGAAAGGAAGGGAAGGAAGAAGGAAGAAAGAAGAAAGAAAGAAAGAAAGAAAGAAAGAAAGAAAGAAAGAAAAGAAAGGAAGGGAAGGAAGGAAAGGAAGGAAGGGAAGGAAGGAAGGAAGGAAGGAAGGAAGGAAGGAAGGAAGGAAGAAAGAAAGAAAGGAAGGAAGGAAGAAAGAAAGAAAGAAAAGAAAGAAAGAAAAAGAAAGAAAGAAAGAAAGAAAGAAAGAAGAAAGAAAGAAAGAAAGAAAGAAAGAAAGAAAGAAAGAAAGAAAAGGGAAGGGAAGGGAAAGGAAGGAAAGGAAAGGGAAAGAAAGGAAAGGAAAGGAAAGGAAAGGAAAGGAAAGGATAGGAAAGAAAGGAAAGGAAAGGAAAGGAAAGGAAAGGAAAGGAAAGGAAAGGAAAGGAAAGGAAAGGAAAGGAAAGGAACTGCTCAAAATTCCTGTAACATAGTGGTTTAAAGACTTTAGAACTAGAAAGAGATGGGGCAATTGCATATCTTATTAAATAGTCAGGAGAGGTTTCATTTCACTCCAGTCCTCATCCACAGATGGTGACCCCCTGCAGACTTGAGGAAAGGTCTGTAGCTGGGCATTCTGAGGAGGAGGACAGGGTCATAATTTTGTGATGAAGAATCACAGCTGATTTCCATGAAGCCTTGTATTGTTGTCCTCGTTGTGCAGGGACAGATGCCAATCTTTAACCCCTAGTATTTATGTGCTCATGTGTACATACACGTGTCATTTGCTGAGCCCACTGGGCAAGGCCTCTCCATCAGATAAGACTAACAGATAATAATCTGCAATTGATGGGTGGCCCCTTGTGCCATCAGAGGTGGTAGAGTCTGCTGACATATTGGTGGGATTTCTTCCTGCTGTGCCAATGGCAGTGACACTCTTGTGACATGTGACTCAAAAACCATACTGTTTTGGTCCAACAGCATTCCAGGAGGACACTTAACAGTTCTGTGGAAGGGATTGAATGGCATGAAAAATGCCTACTACCAACAACCAGCAGTAACTTATAAGGCGTGTGAGTAAGCCAAACTGAAAGCAAGTCTCCAGCCCCAGTCAAGCCTTCAGATGACTACAGCCCCAGCCATCATCTTTGACAGACACCTCAGTAGAGACCCTGAGTCAGAATCATCTGGCTAAGTCACTCTTGAACATTGCACCATAGAAACAGTGTGAAATAATAAATGTTTACAGTTTCTTGGGACCACTAAGTTTGGTGGTCATGCAGCAAATATATAACCAATATCCCCCCCCCCAAATCCCCTAAACCATATTGTTTCAAAAACAAGAGAAATATTGAAGCAATACCTACATCTTTATTTCCAAGGTACATCACAAACATATTCTCAGTCCTCCCACTTTCTCTTGATTCAGGTCTTTGGAGAAAAAAAGAAAGAGATGTGTATCCTTTCAAATCTTCCAGGTCATTCGGCAGCCGGACTTCAACTCCAGATTTACCATTGAACCTCATTGGGACAGCAACCTGTGAGGGGAAAAGATCTAGGTCATTAAATATTCTTCTGTGAGGAAAGGGGGTGTGCTCTGAAGGGCAGCCTGGGACTGTGCCACGACTCCTTTCAGCTCTGTATCAGCATTTCCCAGTTGTTACAATAAAGAGCAAAGGAATGTGCATGTCTCCTAGATCTGGGTTATAAACTCATGAAGCTGCTTCAGGAGCTGGGTAATAAAGCATTCATGTTCTTCCTGTTTACCAGCCAAAGGTCTTTGAGAAGTGCATCTAATTCTCTGCGCCAGAAACGATAATCATTATTATAATCATAGTTGCAACCCTAGGAGGTTTTTGTATAGAATGACCTAACATGTATGGAAGCACTTAAAATGGTGCCTAGCATGTTGTAGATTATAATTCATCAAATACTATTATTTTTGAAATAAATTCTTTAAGGAATCATTCCTCATTAATATATTACATGTTATGGTTGCATTTATTACAGGCATTCAGTCCTTAAAAATGAATGCATCAGGGCTCTCTAAAACAGTGCTTCTTAAACTCAGTGGACAAGTTTAAGAAGCCATTTTTTCCCCTCTCTAATCTGCCCCAGACCAGTACTTTTGTAAATATATTAAAAATTAAATTACTAGAAAAATGAAATAAAGAAGGTATGCAGAGTACACACCTACTATCCCATGCTTGAATTTTGAGGCAATTCAAATTATTAAAAGTTTTTAGACATATACTTTCAACTTTATTTTTATATATAATAGGCCTGTAACAGAATTTCTCTGGCTAGTATTGGCCTGTTGACCAGCTTGGGTAGATGGCACTCAAACACAGAAAATAAATATTCCTTAATGACCTAAAGAATAGCAGCCTAGAATGACACATCAACTATATTTTATCTATCAAGCATTGAAATATTTATGGGAAACCTTGTATATACAAGGCCTTATGTTGGAATAGGGTACTTAGTGGTGGCGTGGGCTGTCATTTCTCCAATGTGCCTGTGACTGAGCACCCCTCACCCATTTTACAGGCTCATTTCATGCCTCTTTCGCACTCCCCTCTGCTCTCCAGTCTATCTAACCACATCCTGAGTCTTTCCTGGCATGCCCTTTGTCACCTGGAAAACTCTATCTTTTTAATTTTTTTAATTAAGAAATCATTTCATGTATACATAAAAAATGGAGAATATACTTGCATATTCATTAATTCTTAAGAAATTAAACATTAGTGGTACCATTGCAGCTCCTTGCATGTCTCACCTTGTCCGTGTTCCTCTCTCAGAGGCCACACTACCCTGGATTTAGACTCCCATGCAGAGTCCATGCATGTTGTATTATTTTTATTAAAATGCATCTATATATAGACTATAATTAATCTGATTTCTCATGTTTTAAATATTTTAATAGAAATGATATCTTTACACATCCATCTACAATGTGCTTTCTTGGCCTTACTCTGTTTTTAGGTTTATCTGTGTTGACACACCTGATGGCGCTAGCTCATTCACATTTATTGTGGTATGGTCTTTGTATAAGTTTATCACAATTTTATCCATCTCCTATTGACGGATATTTGACTTTTTTGCAATTATTTTTTGTGGTGACAAGCTGTGTCACATTGAACATTCTTATGCATGTCCTTTAGTACCATTCTGAGCCTCTCCAGGTAGAAAGGAGTATCAAGATCTGCATAACACAGCTTTATCTAGTTTCTTAGTGTAGTCTGCTTACCAGCTGCCTCATGCAGCAGCTGGTGAGCAACCCGAGTCCAGGACTTTGGTTTACTAACCCCTGTATCCTGGGAGTGCCACACAACAGCTCAAAAGTGCTGGCTTATTTTTTGAGTTGTATTTTATAATTTTCCACTTACATGGTACTATTATCCAGGAACTATTTTACATTACCTACTTTAATCCTAAAAAGCTCATGGGGTCTGTCTTTATTATGTACCCTGCTCTCCAAATGAACAAAGTAAGGCACAGAGTGATGAAGTGGCTGGCTCAAGGTCTCCCACCTCATAACTGATAGAACTAGGATCTAAACCAACACAGTCTAGTTTGGTCAACAAGTTCTTAACCACTGTGTTATTATACACTTCAAATTTTGTTGGATAAATTAGTGAATGAACACAGAAGGACAAAAGCTAGAAATAGTATTTTTCATTTGGTGTTATAAAGCACAATTGGGTGTGAAAGGGTGTGTCTTCCAAACTGTGCCTCCCACTTTATGATTTCCTGCCACAGATTTTTTTTTTCCTCCTGCTAAAGGTTTTACGTTGGGAGTACTTCTCTTTCCCAGATGTAAGGGCAGAAGTAATAGTAAGCCTAGGAATCAACCGTTAGGGCAGTGATACTCTGACTTGGTTTCCCAACCCTCTCTCTCCAAATATCTCACAGGGGGAGGGGGTAGATGAAAAACGCAAGATGTTTCATTAATATTATTTTAGGACAAAACAAATTGTGAGAAGTGTCAGGAATTCAAGTGGATACTGTCAGGTTAAAGTGAGAAAGGCTGATGAATTTGTATTCCAAAGAAGGATATCTGCTAGAATCCTCTGTCTTCAATAAAAGTGGATTCTACAACTTTCAAGTTATAATAAGAAAGCAGGACCTGTGCAGTATCACCCCAGCACGTTCTGATCATAGAACCCCCACTTGAACTTGCAGTAATACTTCACCAACTGTCTGGAGGAGAACCCTTCCACCTGCCTGCATAAACTCAGTGGGGAGGAAACTACTCCAGGTCTCTGACATTCCAGATCATTTAGGCATGAAGGTAATGCGCACTTCTGAAGGCTGGCAGGAGGAAGTCAACATTCACATTCCAAATAACCAAAGAGTTAGAACAAGAAAGACAACCAGTTCATGTGTAAACAAGTGCCTTCTGTCTTGATGAATGTGGTAACTTTTCAAAGAAGGAGGCTTAGTGCCTGGCAATGTAGGGACACACCTACCTTATTTGCAGCATCTCTGGCCTGCTGAATTAACTCCCTGATACGGTCCACATTATCAGAAATGTTGCCCAGTGGCAACAGCTGTTGGTTGATACTTTCAATCTTGCTCAGAAGATCAGGCAGTTTGTTGGTTAATTTCTTTACTGTTGGTGAGATTATAAAACAGAAATTTATAGTTATGAGTTAGGAAAAGGTTAAATGTAGATTTTTCTCCTTGACAATATGTCAAGTGTTATGTATGGTTCCCAAATACTGGATAGGATGACTCAGAGTCGGGCAAATACTTTTCCTAAATACATCATGCCTTTATCCTATAATCTAGATATCAAGTTATCTTTCTTGACCACTATAGAAGAAAAGAAATCTTTAGTTTTTGATCCTTAATATCAATTATAATTTAATACCTCATAATTAAGGGATCTGTATCTCTATAAAAGGAAAAATCAATAGCAATGTTAATGGATTAAAAAAAAATCCTACCTAGGAAAGCCTGGGTGGCTCCGTGGTTGAGCATCTGCCTTCAGCTCAGGACATGATTCCGGAATGCCTGGATGGAGTCCCACATTGGGCTCCCTGCAGGGAGCCTGCTTCTCCCTCTGGCTATGTCTCTGCCTCTCTCTCTCTCTCTGTCTCTCATGAATAAATAAATAAAATCTTTAAAAAAATTCTACCTAGTCTTTCTAACTAATAGAGTACTCATATTCTTTGAATGTATTATGTGAAGTTACTTTCTAATATTTTGATTTCTAATTTCAGGCTTTACCAGGGAAGAATTTAAATCAATTGACCAGAGGCTTTACCAGGGAAGAATTTAAATCAATTGACCAGAGCACATAACAGTGGAGAAAATGGATCATAGGTCCTGGCTGAAGGATGCCTGGTACCTGAGTTATCTGCGTCAGCAAGAGCCTTGTTGAAGTCTTCGCTCTGTTTGCTCCCATAGGTATCCTTAATTCTTGCCACATCTGTCTGAATGGGGCTGAGCCCATCTAGAACCTCATCTGTGATGTCGTTGGCATTTCTGACCATGCTCTTTGCACTACTGATCATGCCACTGATGTCATCTAATGCACACACAAAGAGAGAGGTGTAAGTATCTGAAATGCTCTACAAAAGAAGCCAAGTACAGTAGGTGGGGAGATGCTGACCTCTCTGTATCCCACGAAGGTCATCCCGGATGACAGTGATATTGGTGTCGATCAACCCTTTCCGAACTGTCATAACTTTCAGAGTTTGCTGTAGGTTGTTGAGAGCCGGACTGATTTCTACAATAAAATAAAGCATTGGGAGGCATGAATGTGCCTAGATGCATAGCCTCAGGGGATTCTGGTTACAGAGGCCAGGAGCATATCAATGCCTGGGTACCAGGCTCCTGAAAAATGCCCATGAAGAAAGAGAGATGCTTAATCATCTAGGGGAGGGTTAACTTCTACTCTGCTCAGGGCAAATGTCTCCACTTAGTGAGGGAAAGGGATGTGACTGTCTTATTCACTGCTATGTCACAGTGCATTGTCTGGCAATATTAATTAATTAATTAATACTAATATTAAATCTGGCCTTAATATTAGTACATACCTATTGAATGAATGAATGAATGAATGAGTGAGTGAGTGAGTGAATAATGTAGAAAGGATGCTTCTTTAGTCAGAATATAAAGAAGATGATAAAGAAGTGCCCTTGAGAGAACCTTATCTAAGCAAATAGACACACAAAGTAGGCATTGTTTCTGTTCATTTCTAGACTGATACATTTAAGGTGATTCATTGAAAGGGAGGGAGTTCACAGACATTCCTAGCTGATAATATTGCCATGGAAAATGACCAGTGAATGCTTTAAGATCCAAATGATGATAAATGGTCTAAATTATAATTCCAGGACTGATTTAAATAGCAATGTGGACAAATACCTTAGGATCTCTCTTATATGTGGAATCTAAAAACACATCCAAAATGAAAACAATAAGCTTATAAATATGGGGAACATATTAGTGGTTGCCCTAACCCAGGGATGGGAATGGGAAAAATGGGTGAAGGGGATCAAAAGATAAAGAGAAGCAAGCAAGCAAGGTGGTAGAAAACAAAAGAAAAAAATACAATGTAGTTAGCATCCTAACCCTATTTAAAACACCAATCCTTTCCTCTTAGCTCAGATTTTATGAAGGGAGCAGATGTCATACCAGGAAACTCCTGCAATTTGCTAAGCAAATCCTTCTATGTTACTACATTTTTTTTGTGTGTGATTTTTCATGTATTTAATTTTTTAAAATGAAAAAAGATAAATACATTTATTTACTGTCAGAAGGCATCTAATCACTACAGAGGCTAAGATAACTTATTGGCCATGAAGGAACATGAAAGACCAGAGAAAAATCAAGATATGGAATTTTCAGAACACTGGAATTTAGTGAGATTAAAATGGCTTCATTGTTTTGTAAAAAATTAAATAAATGGGAACATTTCAAAGATAAAATTTATCATTCAAAAATTCTCATGGTTCACAAGGGTAGTGATTTTGCTACTTTTACTTACTAAGATTCTAAGACTTAAGGAATTTTCAAACTCCAGTGACCTGGAACTATGTCTGGGTCTTCAATGAGAAATCAGCCCTGCACATACCTCTACACTGTGCAGGTCGCCAATGCCACAATCACTTGTGGATCAAATTAAATAGGCCTCAAATCCAAGCCAAAACAAGCCTATAACCTTCAAGATCTATGTTCTACTCATGAGATTCTAGTTAATTTAGTACATGTGAGAATGCTAGGTGGAAACATCAAATCTGTAAAATAGACCATGGATTTACAAAGTATTGTCTGCAATGATTCACAAAAAACATTTGTTTCTAGAATTTGCTGCTTCTTCTGATCTTATAGGTCATTTTCAAGCCCTTGGCTCTCCCAGCCACCAACCTCAATACCTTGCTGGAGCTTCTTCTGTGTTATCTTGGTTTGCTTTAAGAGTTTATCACTGTCGGAACTCAGGGTTTTCGCTTTTCTTGGAAGATCTTCCTTTATCACTGTCTGCAATCAAACATTTATCAACCTTGAGCATGTGGCACACCTTAGGAAATGTGGAGTGAGATTTTCATCCTACTCTGAAAACCCTTATCTTTAGTCTTTAAAGGATGAGGCTCAAAGGTGAGGAGGAGGTTTAAAAAGTCTGTTTCTTAAAAGATATAGTTAAGGCTGTAAGTAGATACTTGTGGCTTGGGGAGGTG
Source organism: Vulpes vulpes (assembly GCF_048418805.1). Classification (NCBI taxonomy): domain Eukaryota; kingdom Metazoa; phylum Chordata; class Mammalia; order Carnivora; family Canidae; genus Vulpes; species Vulpes vulpes. The sequence goes on along the minus strand of NC_132792.1, from coordinate 95,888,349 downwards.
GGCCCTCCCCTGGTGGCAAACTGACAAATTATGTGACACGTGTCTCACTTTCTCCATGTCATTTGCACAATACCCTCTTCAGTAACTGAAGACAGACTGAGTTGCTTTTAGATTTTCAGTATTTGGGAGATAAGCATCTTCAACCTTCCAAGAAGGCCTGGCCCTAATTCTTTAATGTTTATATTTTCTTCTTTATTTTTAGATAGAGGAATATTATATGGTGCAGAGAAAATCCCAAAGGACTCCAAGACATGCCCAAGTGTTAAGACAAATGACAGGAAATAAATGATTACCAAACTGCGTACAAAAACCTCTCTCTTCTTTGGGAAATGTCAATACTTACTCACAGCCTAAATCATTCCTAGAAAGGAGCAGGCTATACTACTTATCTTGGTTCGACATTGATAATCAGTGTAATTTCTATTTGGTTTTACAAATGGTTTTTCCAACTGTGCTACGTATATCAAAACAGTCAAGTAAATACAGAAGTGGGCCATGTTTGGAGCAAGTTCAAGTCTATTTTATACAAGCTCGATGTAAAAGAATGCTTGTTTATATTCCACAGTGCACACAGAAAGAAAAGGGGTCAAGGCAGGTGCCCACCTGGAGGGCAGACTCGGAAGCCCTGGTGGCCTTGTCAGCCGCATCCTCAGCTGCTTTGATGGCATTGAGGATGTTCTCATAGGCGGTGGCGGCATCCACTGCACAGCGCACCAGCTCATCCCCACTGGCATTCTTCTTGATCCTGGAAGACAGTGTGGGTGAAGGGCTCCAGCACCCCCCACTGCCTCCCACCCCCCAGCCTCCCTGATTAATTAGGCAAATGGAGATCAGAGGTGGCATGGATGCATTTGGGAATCAACCCCCCACCTCCTGCCCGTTGCAGGTTGGGTTGGGCCCTGGGGTCTGCCCTCCACCCTACTCTGGAGACCAGCTGTTGGGGAGGCTTTCACACTAGGCTCCAGCCACCCGTTCAGTTAGATCTCGGGGGTCACTCACTCCTCCAGCTGCTTTGCCAGCTCTTGTAAAGACTGTGCGTGCTTTTCTGCCTCCACCACCAGGGACGCTTTGCTGGCGGACTGGGATAGTTCTCTCACTTTGTCATTTAGTTCATGTCTTTTTTCATTTAAAGTGGCAGCTAATTTTTCATATTCCTATGTTTTCAGGTAAACAAAGACAGTGTCAATTTAAGCTAAGATTGTATATACCATTTTCTTGAACTCTATTGTAAACTTCAGGTTCCCGGGATACATTATTTCCATAGTGGCACTGATAACACTTTTCTAAGTTTTCCCACCATTTGAACATTTTTCTTATGGTGGGTACTCCCTTTGACAAATTTTATAAAAACATACTGTTATGTTGTAATGTTGTACTGAACCAAAATACTTTTTTTTAATTTAAAAGTAGTGATTATAAAAGGTATTTCCAAAATACCTGTTGGGCTGCTAATGTGGTCAATCTTTTATCAGTTCTAAATACATCCCACTAACAAAAGTATGCTTGATATCTTAAAAACAGCATTCCAATTTTGTTTTATTATCACAAAAGTACCATTTGCTCACTGGGGGCTAATTAGGTAAGAACAGACATAGAAAGGACATTATCATTAGCACCCCCTGCCCCTGTGCCCAGGAGGGCACCTCAATAAACACTTTGGTTTATTTCCTTCCATCTAAAAGACATACACTGCAGAAAAAAAAAAAAAAACCCACAACAGATTAGCCTATCTCATAGTTTCCTTGTATATGATCTGAATGTTTTTCAATTTTCCAGAGAATGAGTTTTGTCTCTACCTCCTGGCTTTTCCCCATCAGCTGCAGCAGTGTGTTGGTCTGCAGTAAGGAAGAGTCTGCAGTGGTTAGGTACTTGGAGAAATCACTCTGTAGGGAATTCATTTCTTTAACTTGTCTCTGGAGAGAATAAAAAGAGTATCTGTTTGAACCACATGATGGGTTATCAGAAGGCACAGGCATCATTATTGGGCCACAGCATATAAGTAATTTTAAGCCAGAACATTCTCTTGAACTTAAAGATCATCTAGGCAACCACAGAGTGAGGAGAAATCTCTTCAGTTTGCTGCGTGGGTGTGTTGTCATGGTTTCTTCAAACTCCGTGCCAATGAAACAACAGCTAGCACTGTTGAAGAAGCTTTCTATACTGGGAGCGACTCAGCCAATGAGTGGATAGGTAAGTCAGCTCTGGTTTGTGAGGCAGAACCAGAGATTTTCACTAAACAAAGCAGCACTAACCATCACCATGATCTACCTGCCAGGCCCCGTGAGGACATAGCAGCGCTTCAACAAGAGGGCACCAGGAACCTGAGAAGGCCAGGCAAGGAGCAGCCAAAGCTCTGAGACCCACAAATTCGGATCATGCTCCACCATCATCAGTGACTCCCAAAAGCAGAGTCGCTGTCTGAAGAGGCTTTGGGAGTTAAGCGTATTGCCATCTACTAAGATATTTATTTTCTTTTACTAAATTCTTCTTGTTGGGGGGTCAGTCCTGTGTCATTCCACTCTGATCTTACTGTCATTTTATAAGGCCTCACGCTCATGTTGCTGTCTCAGCATATGATGTGCACCAGTGAAAAGATATACCCTGGAATCTCAAGCTCTAAATCTTGTCTCTGCAGCTCCTGGATGCAGAAAATCCATGAGGCCTGGATTTTCATCTATTTCCCATAATGCAGATAATGCCTTAAAACGCTGTTGCCAGTGATTATGATAATGATGTTTACCCAGCTGACACAAAAAGTCAGTTATTTAAAACATACATTATATGCTTGGATTTAATTATAACAATATTGGTTTCATTTCTCATCTACTTGGCAACATTATTCCTCCAGTACTCCATCAGCCCGGGGCAGGGAGAAAGCAATTTGCTCTGCTTTCCCTGTGGTTTAAGTTCACAATGTTTTCTGGTGACTGAGGAGTAGGAATGACTTTGGTTTTGCATTTAATTCCTTATGCCTGTTTGATTGGCATCTGCTGTACAGACAGGTGTGCACAGATCAGATGTACTGACAAAGTGCCTGGCCAGGCCATTTTATTAATGATAAAGATCCCTGCTCCCTCAGCCTGGTCATTAATGAAAGCATGCCGATTCTGTGAACCCACCTCGAGGGATTCCAAAGTCTTCTCGTTTCCTCGGTTGAGGCCAGTGGCCCGCTTTGCTTGGGCAGATGCTTCTTGTAGCAGGGCACGGAGGTCACTGAGTTTGGCTTCGTAGTCATTTAAAGAATCCCGCATATTCTTAACAAGTGCACCGTTCTCTACTTGGTGCTTCTCCAGCCGGCTCCTTATCCGAGTCAGCACTGTAAAAGATCACTTTTTGTTTTTCACTTGAGAGACGAGTACCTTGAAGCTAGACTATGAAGACTACAGAAGGATCGAGTTTCTACTTATTTCATGGTTTTCCTTGAACTTGCAAGTGAATGAGAAAGGAAACTAATATTTATGCAGTGCCTGCTGTGTGCATGGTTGTGTGTGCAAACGTAACCACTTGAAAACTATAATAATATGTCTCCTGGTTCAGATATTAAAATGGACAGCCTGAGAGACTAGGTGACTGACCCAAAGTTGCATGACCGGTCAGCCTTGGCACTTGAACGAGACCTGCAGAGTATAGAGCACAAGCCCCTAACACTACTGCTCACTAATATTACTAACTGCTAATAACACTGTCTCCTCAGTCCAAAGCGAAGACTAATATTAAATTTGAACAATACAAGTGCTAAAAGGAAACTGTTACCATCTGCATATTAACCTCTGACATATTTTACTAGAGAAAAAAGACCAGTATTTGAAAAACTATGCACCAGACTTCTATTACTCCCAGGTTTGAACTAATGAGGCATTTTCCCTAAGCAAAGTCTCTGGATATATTTGGTATCTACACCCAGTTTTTGGTTTCTGCAAGAGTAGTGTTAATATCAGTTTGTGATTCTAAACCCCAGTGGTGGTGAGGCAACCTTTACAAAATGATATAATGAGAAACCTGGATGGAGCTTAATGAAAGAAAAAGAAAAATGTAGTTAAAAAAGGAAAAGGAGGTATCAGTGTCTAATATCTTTGGAGAAGAATCTATTTTTTTTCTTGCATCATGGCAAGATGCTATATTCTTACAACCTGTTGGCAGCTTGGAGGGGCTATCCATTCTCACTTGAAGCTCCTAACAGTCATGTACGCTGGGACATCCGGGTGGCTCAGTTGATTAAGCATCTGACTATTTTGGCTCAGGTCATGATCTCAGGGTGGTGAGATAGAGCCCTGAGCTCAGGAGCGAGTCCGCTTGAGATTTTTTCCCTTTCTCTCTACCCCATCCCCACCCTTCTAAAATAAATCAATAAATCTCTAAAAAAAAAAAAAAAAAAAGTCCAGTATGCTGAAATGACAGGTCTCTCCACCTGTAACCGGGGACCCGACCTTGCACTTTGCACACTGTAGTTCAAACCCATTAGAATGGACTGCATGCAAGGATCTGGGAGTTTCCTTACAGAGCTGAGCCTCTGTTTTTTCAGCTTCTGCTTCTCTCAGGTGCTTTCCAAAGTTGCGGTTCCGTAGTTCTGTCATCATGCGCTCCGCTTCAGCCAACTCTCTAGAAAAATCCCCTGAAGGCAGGTTGTTTCCTTCCCCATCTGTCCCAGAGATCTGCTTCAAGAGAACTAGAAAATATCAAGTAGTTTATTAAACTGGGAATTCTGGACTCCAGCTGACTACTAAAAACCAGAAAAGCGCAGAGATTTTTATGGAGGGTTTATATTAGTTTTTTAGTGTCACTACAGGATCTTTTTCATAATGTTGAACTATTAAGTAGAAAATCTTTCAGAGCACAGAACAGAATTAAAAAAATATTTAATTGGACTGAGAAACTCCTTACTGTGCACATTCTGGATGACATTTTTAATCTTTGTGTCCAGCTCTTTTGCACTTTGGGTTGTCCGATCAACATTGTTATGTAATGTTTGTGCTTTTCTGGAATTTATTTGAACCTATATGAAAAATAAACCGATTAACAACAAACCATGTAGATGGGGGGAAACTAACAATATTTGGAGGATCACAAAAAGTTACCATTATTGACTGAACACCTTACCTTTTCTTGCATGGTTTCAAATTCACGATTCAAATTACCCAGTTCCTTTTCTAGACCATCCATTTTTAATCCATGATTTGAAATGGCAGAACGATAGTTGAATAACTGATTCTGGAAGCACAATGCAAAGTGAGTCTCACATTAGAGCAGAAATCTAGACTAAGTCCTATCAACTCAGTAATCCTGGTAATGATATGAAGAGATTGATTTAGCAAGCCCAATGCTGCTCTACAGGAAAAGATTGGGTTCTTTGAAATCAGATACTTGAAGAATCTACTTTCTTTACTTTTAAAAAAAGATTTTATTTACTTATTTAGAGATAGAGAGTTGAGGGGAGAGGCAGAGGGAGAGGGACAGAATCTTAAGCAGAATCAACACTGGACTAAAAGCCCAACAGGGGGCTCGATCTCACAACCCTGAGATCATGATGTGAGCAGAAATCAAGAGTTGGATGCCCAACTGACTGAGCCATCTCAGGTGCCCCAGGAGCCTACTTTCTGATGTAAGTTGTAACATGGCTCTAAAATAAACTGGAAAACATGAGGAGACAAGAGATACTTTACTTGAGTTAGTGACCTGACCTTAAAGAAATGAAGGTGGTACCATTCACCTGATATATTGCTTTTCAACTCTATAATACATGTCAGTTGTTTTTAACCTATATTTAACATCATAATACTAAAAGCAGTGCCTAAGGCTACTTTAGTGAAGGAATCATTAGATTCGAAGAATCTTATGGCAGGAAGGGAACTGAGAGCTCATTTAATTGAATGCTCTCATATTACAAATGAGAAAATGTAAATCCAGAGCAGTTGGGTGATTTGTCCATGCCACAGCTGTAGAGCTGATCAGTAATTGCTTAAAGACCAGAATCCAGGTTTCCTGTCTTTTCAGGTACTAAACTGCATCATTACTTTTAGAAAGTGACATTGCTGCACATAACATCTGAGTAGTGATTATTTTCCTTTTTTTTTGGAAAAAAAAACTTGTTAATAGCTTGAAGAAATGTACAGGAAAAAGCAATACTATTGCCTCCACTTGCATGTGAGAGAGCCAGTGATGGGGGAAAAAAACACAAGCTTTTCAGCTTAGGTCCAAACCCTAGGTCTGCCACTTTGTAGATAAGCCTCACTGAATTTTATCTCCTTCATCGATAAATTGGGGATTATAATATTAAGATGCTAGGTTGTGTTGATGATATTATGAAGTGTCATATACACATGAATATTCAAAACTGTTACTTCCCTTCTCATGCTTATTCCTAGTGAATTTTAACGGTGTGTGATTTAGAAAGAAGATCTATTTTAATTTTACTATGGGAAAACTGAGGCATATCACTCTATAGAATGTTACAATACCTGGATAAGTAGAGTAGGTAAAGCATGGAATTCGATCTTGGTTTGAATTCTAGAATCACTTTGTACTAGCTGTGTGATGGTGGTCATGTTACTTAGCTGTAACATGCCTGGTAAATGAAGATAACATTATTTTCCTCATAGGACATTGTGAGAATTAAATAAAGTGCTATCACAGAGCCTGGCTCATAGGATGGGTACTAAAATGCTGGTTCCCTGTCCTTCGTCAAACTGCAGGATTATATTGATGACACCAAAGTAACTCTGGTAGCTTCTTTTTCTCTCAAAACATAATGGTTTTCTTCCTCTCTTTAATAGACCTGTAAATCATGGACTAAAATGTATCCTGATGAGATGGGAAAGAGCCATTTTTCTAGCATGATTTTTTGCAATATTAAGTTCCCTTTTGAATATAGGTTTGAACTGTGTATGTCCACTTGTACATGGATTTTTTTTCAATAAATACATTGGAAAATTTTTTAAAGATTTGTAACAATTTTTAAAAACCCACAGATGAGCCATGTAGCCTAGAAGTACCAAAAAATTAGAAAAAAAAAATAGGTAGGTATTATTATAAGAATGCAGTATATAATACATACACAAAATATGTGTTTAAGATTTATACTGTTTGCAAGGCTTCTGGTCAACTGTAGCCTACTAGTAGTTAAGTTTTTGAGGAGTCAGAAGTTATATGCAGATTTTCAACTGTGCAGAGGGTCGGTGCCCCTAGCTCCCATGTTGTTCAAGTGTCAACTATATACTCAGTTACAAGCACTAATTGGTTTAGAATCGGGCTTCATTTCAAGAGCACATATAAACTTTCGCTAAACCCTCTCTCATTATGTCTAGTTTAGGGTTTATCTCCTCTTTATCTTTATGGCGATAAAGGTATCTTTACCTGGATACCTCTTTATCTCCTCTACTGAGGAGATACTATTTCACTTCAATGAGTAAACTTTTTTTTCATTTTCATGATTTTTAACTGGATCTTTTCATATCTACCCCTCTTATTTGGTTTCTAGTGTTTTAAACAATTTTTTAATTTCTTGTTCTTTCTATTGAATTGTTATTCTTCAAAGTAATTTTCAGATTGTCTTAGGATTTTCATTTTCTCCAGAGGGAACTCATCTCTTAATGGTTGCTTCTGTTGAGTGTCTTTTGTGTCCTTATTTGTCTATTCCAGTGTCGGAAGGTAAATATTGTCTCTGCTTCTCTCTGTACTCTCTGTGCCCTGGCCAGTGATCTTATGGTCATCACTACTCCCACCCTAGATCTCCAAAGCCAGAACCAGGTCTTACATTGGCAGCTGAGGACTTGTACCCTATGGTGATGTTGAGGATGTCACATTCTAGTACAGACCCTGTACTAGACTTGTGAATCATGTCCAGATCTTGCTACAAGTGTAGCTTTTCTGGTTTCTCATATGCTCATTGCTCAACAATGGGCACTGGGCAGTTTTAAAGTTTTTTTTAAACCTCCATTTATAGGCAAGAGTGCCCTCAGTTTCCTCAGGGAGCCTGACCCTGGCTCTGTGGGGGCAATCTAGGCCCTATTACTTCTCTTGGCCACCTTCTTTCCAGTGCACATAGAATATTTTCTCAGATGAACCATATCTTAAGCTATGAAACAAACCTCAACACATTTTTAAAAACTGGAATTAGGTAAAGTATGCTTTTTGACCACAATAGAATTAAATTAATTCTATTAATAATAAGATATAATTATTAATTCTATTAATAATAAGATATAATTATTATAATTAGAATAATTATTATTCTAATAATAAGAAGAAGTTACCTGGAAAATGCCTAGTTTGTAAATTAAACAACACATTTCCAAGTAATTCAGGGGTCCAAGGTATGTCATAAGGAAATTAGGAAATCTTTTGAATTGAATAAAAATGAAAGCACAACATTTCAAAATGTGTGGAATACAGCTAAAGTAGTGCTTTGGGGGAAATTCATAGCAATTAAATGCTTATGTTAGAAACAGGAAAGGTTTGAATCAGTAAGATAAGCTTTCATCTTAAGAAACTAGAAAATGAATAGCCAATTAAACCCAAAGCAAGCAGACGGAAGAAAAAATATGAATAATAGAAATCAATGGAATTGATAACAGAAAAGCAATGGAGAAAAATCAATGAAATAAGATCATTAAAATTGATAAACTTCTAGCCAGAATAATCAAGAAAAAAGGAGATAAGACATAAATAATATCAGGAATACATGAAAGGGTGTTACTACAGATTTTGCAGGTATTAAAAGGATAATATAGAAAACTATGAATGATTTTAGGTCAATACATTTGATAATTCAAATGAAATGAAAAAATTATTTGAAAAGCACAACTTACCAAATATCACTCAAGAAGAAATACATAACCCCAACAGTCCCATATCTATTTTTTAAAGGATTGAACTTATGATTTATTTTAAAACAAACAAACAAACAAATCTTCCAACAAAGAAAATCCCAGTCCCTCATGGCTTCGCTGGAAAATTCCACCAAACATGTAAAGAATTAATGCCAATGTAATACAAACCTGTTTTTGATTCTTCTGAATGCAAGATACTTAGTTAAGGGCTCTAGAACAAAAATTAGCCCAGAAACATGCAGCAAATAAAGAATATTCACTTATAAGTATTAGTTTTGTATGTTCGCTAGTAGTTTCCAGCAGTAAAAACCTAGTCTCCATTTGGATCAGAGGAAGGAAAGCCCTGGGAGCCTTCAACAAAGTCAACCTCTCCCCATCTCCTGCTTGAAGGGTACTCATGCAGCATCTATACACCAAGTAGCTTTTCTGAGCCTAATATTGCACTGAGTGCATGGGGTATTTACCCTCAGGTCCTTGATCTGGGTCTCCAAGTGCTTCATCTGCTCCAGAGTGCCGGTGCTGGCACTCAGGCCCTGCAGCTGAGACTTGACTAGGTGGAGCTCATTGCCCATAGTAGCCAGGTCGTTCAAGAGTGTCATCACACAGCTGTCACAATCTGTAGGGGCCATAGTCAAAGGCAAATGTGCTGTGGCTGCAGCCACATGAATGCAAACAGAATACAAGGGCTGTACAGCCTGGTTAATGCGCATAATATGTCCTCACAGGTAAAAAAAAAAAATTGCAATCCTAGACTTCTTAGGGAGGGATGCAGATTCTTCAAAAGAGAGACCTCTAGATAGGGAGCATTTTAAAAAGAAGTGGTGGGATGGGGGACATGGGTGAAGGGAGTCAAAAATTACAAACTTCCAGTTACAAGATAAATAATTCCTGGGGATGTAACAATGCATAACGTGACTATAGTTAACAGCACTGTATGGTATATTTGGAAGTTGCTAAGACAGTCTGTCTTAAAAACTCTCATTACTAGAAAAAAAATGTGTAACTATGGGAAGCTATTAACTAAACTTATTGTGATAATCATTTCACAATATATATAGATAGCAAATCATTATGTTGCATACTTTAATGTCACATGTCAATTATATCCCAAAAAAATTGGGAAGCGTGATTGTATGCAATGTGTTACTTATTTTGTATGTGAAAAAAATAATAATAAATAGCTTTTATTTATCAAGAGCTTGCTATTTGTCAGGCACTGTGATCAAAGATTTATCAGCAATTTGGAGAAACCAGGTCACTTGGCCACGGTCATAAAGCTGTAAGTTGACAGAGGCTGGTCTTGACCCTAGGAAGTCTTCCCCACACTTTCTCCCACCATTGCTTTCCCAGCCTGGAAAGTACATGTCCCAGCACAAGGCTCACATATCTCAAACTAAACCCCACAAGTCAGAAAGGACGGGGCCTTTGTTTTCTCACCATCACATTCTTCTCCTGGGCTGTCATCTTTGGGCTCTTGGTTTATGCAGTCTGAAAAGAAGGATAACCAAAGAAGATATTGTTATTAAACTTTCTTTTCACCACTTTTTAACTTGGCTTTCAGAAAAGATAGTTTGGGAAGATTTTAGTCACCCAAATATCCAACATCACTGGCTCTTCCCTTCTCCCTTCTTTATCCATGTCATTGTTCTGGGAGCTTTCCCATCTCCCAATAGTCTTGCTACAGGAACTTCTCTTGTGACCTCCCTTACTGTATATTCAGTTTCTTCTCTACAAAGGGTCATGATATTCTTATCTAATTAAAATCCCAATTGTTAGTGTTAAGGCTTTCTTCATTTGATAGCTACCTATACAACTGTTGACATCTCTTCCCATGTCTTTAAAGAACATTCAATAAACATTGAGCACTTTTGAGTGTCTACTGTGTGCTATGGTGTTGTGCCACATACAGGAAATATAAAGCTACTAAGACAAAAGTCCCTGCTGTCCTGTAGTTTCCTGGTCCCATGGGAGAAGCAGATAAATTACACAACAGTGTGACAGAAGCTAAGAGAGATATATGCACACACCTGCATGCCAATTACCACGGATATAAGCTAGATTTTGAGGTTTTCAGCTGTAGTCAGGAAAGCCTACTGGTCATCCTTGGTCATTTTAACTCTTTCTATTTTTACTCTTTTCCCCATACCTTGCATTGTTTCAATGAAATCCCTCTCCCTTCTCTCTAGAAAAATAAGCTAATTTCACCACAGGAAATTTTAAAGCTCAAATTTTCCTAGACATGCTACAAGGAAGCTTTCATGTTTTGTCTTCTCAGCAGCAGGCTATATTCCACACTTCACATATATATGCATATATTTTAAACCACATTTACTTTTATTTGCAAAATAAATAATGTAAGTTCACTGTGGAAAATTTGGGAAAATCAGAAAAATAATATAAAAATATCACCCTTGATCCGACCACTCAAAGACAATATCTCCTTTCTATATATTTGTAGACATTTTAATTTATTTTATATATATAATATATTATATATATTATATATATAATAGGTTTTTTCTTACTCATCCCTTTTTTTAACTAATTTTTATGTTTATGTATCATTACATCACTTTAATTTTCTCAATTAGACTATAAATGCCTTGGGGCCAGGAAACAGAGTTTCATTTTTTTCACAATCTCCTACAGCATCTCGAATATTCTAGGGGGGACCTGGTTCATGTGGATGATTGATCAGGGCAATTTTCTCAATAAGCTTGAGTTTTGACCACCAATAAATCTGTAGGTTATTAATTAAAAGAAAAAGAAAGAAGAAAGAAGAGGGATAAAAGCTCACAGGAACAAAAAAATCTCATGTGTGAGCATTTTCTTCCATTTGGGGAACACATAGTTACCATCCTCACTTCAGGTTGCTTTATTGTTGTTGTTGTTGTTAGAGCAAGAAAAAGAGGATTGAAAATATATTCATCTCATGAATATGCTGTGTGTGATGTTGAAGCTTCTCCTTGAATACCCACAGTCACAGTAAAAACTCATTTTCTCTAAAACAGTCTTTTTCATCTTAAAACCCCTGACACTTCTTCCTTAGGATGATTTAAAGTAGATCTTCTCACTTTCACTCATTGTGTTCTACCCCTTATGCCATGTGGAACAAAACCAAACCTTCTCCCCCACATCAGCCTTTCAAATATGTCCTTTCCAAGTCTTCTTCTTATGGTTCAGGTTTGTCAATCCTTCATGTGACATGGCTCCAAGTTTTTTTCAAAGTCTTACCATCTTTCTGAGCAAACTGTAGCTTATCGATTATCTTCTAGAGACATAAGACTTACATGAGGACTTACGTGAGCAGTGTACCAGGGAAGGGCAGACCACCTGGTTTTAGACTTTAGAATTCATTGAAGATCATATGAGGTGTTCTATGGGCCACACTACTCTCTTGAGCCATACTGAATTTACTGCTAAGACCTCAGTTTTTTTCACCTGCTGCTGCTAAGCCACATCTCACTTATCACACACATAATTTTATACCATTCAGCTATAGGATCACATGCTTATCCCTAACATAATGCTGTCTTGTTAGAATTAGCCCATTGTTTCAGGTTGTTGAGTCCCTTAAGTATTCTAAATGTGCCATAGGAGACATTTTTCTGCCTCTTCCAACTTCGAGCCATCTGAAAACTGGGTGGGCATGCCTTTTATATTTCCATTCAGGTCAACAGTGTTGAACAAGATGGAGTCAAGGATTAAGCTCCAGCATAGGTCAATAGATACCTCATTCTAGACTGATAATAATCCATTTAGTCTATACTCTTTTGGGAACAGTCACTTGACTCCGTCTAATACACACATTCCCAGTTTAGTTCATCCTGTCCGTAACTATAAAATAAAAGAGTTTATCTAAGGTTTGGCATTACATTATATCTGTGATGTTTTCTTGGTAAATCATGTTAAAATCCTCTGTCAAAGGAAGAAAAGCATCTTCCTTTTTCTTCTAAATTGTTCCTAATGAACCCATACTAATTCCTAGTCATTGTCTTTTCTTTGTATGTGAAATTCATCCCAGCTATACCAACCGTATCATAGATATTTATTGCTATTTGAGAAAGAATATGCTGCCTACTTCAGTTACACACATGAAGAAAACTGTGATGATAACCTTATAATGCCAAGGGAAATCTTAGCAAAATCACCAAAGTAGGAGTAGAGGTTGTTTTGGCTATAATTAGTTGAGTTTTAAAACAATTTATCTTTTTTAAAAAAGCTTACTTGAAGTAAGTTATTTACCAAACTTTAAATACTACCTAAGCATTCCCAAGGTTGTTAACAAAAACAATTTGTTAACTGGAATTGTTCATTATGCTTCCTGAAACATTTGACTGGGTTCCTCACCTGCTATTTTATACCAGATTGATAAATGTTAACAAAGGTGTGAGTCCATCTTACCTCCAGTCAGAGGGTGACAACTGCTCAAATGACCGTTGCTGTTACAATTGCATGGTTGGCAGCTACCTCCAAACTTCTGGGGATTCCCGAAATATCCTGGTGCACATCTATCCAAAATAAAGAAGAAAAGGAGAAACACTTGAAGAACTCATCATTTGTTCCATCCAATTTTCTTCAGCTTCTAACTCCCTCTTATTGTAACCCTATGAGAGGAGGGCTGATATTGATTTGCAGGAATGAATGTGTCTCAACACAAAGACATTTATGGCTTGAATGAGAACAGAGAAAGTGGAAGGTGGTGGAACTTGCATCCTCCTCCTTGATACCAGGACAACAAAATCCTCAATCACCCCTGCAGCTGAATGGCAGATGAACAAAATGCACACAGATCCAGTGGTTGGACCGATATGGAAATCAAAGGTAGATGAATTTTATGCAAGAGTTATGTTCCTGAAGATATATATAATTAAATGTTGCTTAATTTATGGCTAATTTCCTCAAAGAAACATTTAAAGCAAAATTCATATAATTTAAAAATTTGTTCAAAAATGGGGATTTTATTAATATTTCCTAGCCTGCATAATTCATATTTGCACTACTTGCTACAGTGCTATACTTAATGAGCTCAAGCAACTGAGAGCATTTACAGTGCCTACCCTTGGCTTGGAGCCTTTATTATTCCAGATAATTTAGTGATGAGAACTCAGTTCCTTATTTAAGTTAAAAGACATTTCCTTGATTTTGAGTTTCTTTTTAAAAAAAACAACAACAACAGAGGTGCCTGGGTGGCTCAGTCAGTTCAGTGTCCACCTTCACTTCAGGTCCTGATTTCAGCGTCCTGGGATCGAGCCCTGCATAGGGCTCCCTGCTCAGTGGGAACCTGCTTTTCCCTCTTCCTCCACCCCTCCCCCCACTTGTTCTCTCTCTCTCTCTCTCTCTCTCTCTTGAATTAATTGATAAAATCTTAAAAAACAAAACAGACACATGTTAATGTTTTTGGAATTGGGATGAAAACCAAAATATTTCTGTCTATTAGCAAAGTTCCACACCCACTCTATCTCCCCCAGATTGTCATTAACTTGATATGTGTGTGGTGTCTTATCAGTGCAATTGACAGAATCAAGAGAATGTGGTATTTGACTCTCTTCCCCAAATTTAAGCTTTGCATCAAGGAACTAATTTATGTAGGCTTCACCAATGGATACATTGGTGATACAGTGCAAAGGACATGGGCTTTCAATCAGGAAGATCTGGCTGGATCCCTGCCCCTACCATGTGCTGTGTAACCCTGGGCTGTTATTTTAACCCTCCAAGCTTCAGTTCCTTAGTCTTACTCCTGTCATGAGAATGTAAACTCCAAGGGGCATGGATTCTCTGGCTGATCAATTGCTAGTATCTGGGATAGTGCCTAGGCCCATATTAGGTGCGAGATAAGTCTATGCAGAGTGAATAAATGAATAATTGCACTAACAATACCTGCTTGGATACATGAATATGAGATAAAAATGTAGTGAGGAATCTAATACAATGCCTGAACATAATAGACACTCAATAAAAAGTAGTTACCATTTTAAGGCACGATGAAATATTCATGTATATATGCATCTATGTATAATTGGTATCACTTGGAATTATGACATTTCAGAGAGTAGACACGAAGCAGAAAACCCATGTATTCCTTAATTGCCAAGAAGATAACTAAGCTGAGGTGTCTTATCTAAATCTACCAAGCCAGTTGGCATAAGGGTTTACTTTATGTGACTGGTCCTGTATTCTACTTAACAAACCATACTATGCAAAAGATCTGTGTTCTTTTTTAAAGTTTTTATTTATTTATTTGAAAAAGAGATGGAGCGAGAATGATAGAGATAGCATGAAGAGGGGGAGGGGCATAGGGGGAGGAAGAAGCAGACTCCCCACTGAGCAGAAAACCTGACCCTGGGCTCGATCCCAGGACCCTGCGATCATGACTTGAGCTGAAGGCAGACAGTCAACCGACTGAGCCACCCAGGTGCCCAAAGATCTATATTTTAAATACTTTATTTTTTGATGGCTTATCTATATCTAAACTTTCTATGCAAAAGATATATAATTATAAAATATTTCATATTAAAGTCATGTAAATATTCAGGAAGTTTGATTCCACTTCTTCTTTACTCTTGCAAAAAGCGTTATTTACTGGTCACAGAAACAACTGGTTCCCTTATTCTTATTTTAAGGTAGTGTCCAAACACAATGGACTGAAGTAAAATTTCCTGATTTCATAGATGGCATTGGGACAACAAATAAAGAGCAGAGAACATATTTGTCATCCGTGGCTCTGAGTGGCTGGGGGAGAAACATGTCCCAGAGCAAGGTATGAGTTGGGAATCCTTTCCTACCTCATTCCTCAGATTGTCTGCTCCCTCCTCCGCCTTCCTGGCTCCTGCTTATATTTTTACTCTTCACCCTATACTGTCCTTGTAGCTACCACCGCTGCATAGCCAACAACTAGAGCCGGAATGATGCCTGGCACAGAGTAGGTCCTCAATAAATGTTCAACAAATGAAAAAATTTGACATTAATATAGCATTAACCTGTGGAAAAGTTTTTTTAAAAAATTTTAAGAAACACTAGTTTGCTTTCCTGAGACAGCAAATGTAACAAACATAAGTTGTGAGAACTGTTAATTAAGAATTTCTCTTTTCAAATCTGCTGCCTGCCAAGTGGATGTGTCAGCCAGTATGTTGCTGTTTTCTGCTTTATTGTTTGTGAAGAACCCTAAGGAGGATTATACTAGGACCCCTCTCCCAGGTGGGAGTCTCACAGCTTTTAAACCACAGAGCCCAGAAGAAACTTCCCAGTGCCCACCCACTCACCCATCCTTCCTGTCTCAGGACAGCTGCCCCTTCTGTCCATCACCCCCCAAGGTTGGTTGGAGGCCCCTCCTACAGCAGCCTGACTTAGCCCAGTTATATTCTCAGCCACTATTTTCACAGCTGGTTTGTATATCTGCCCATCACTAGACTGTAAAACCCCGAGGGCAGAGTCTGTGCTCCAGCTGCTAACATGTCTCTAGTGCTTAGCACAGTGCCAAACATACTAGGATCGCCATACATTTTTCATTGGCAGAAAGAATGAATAATAGATGTGAGGCATTTGTGGGCAACGTTGCTCTTGCTGAAATGGAAAATAGAAGAACCTTGAAATTGCTTCTTTTTACCACAAGACAGTGCCCAGCCCCTTAGCTGATGCTCAGTGATCCCCACAATAAGGCAGTTTGTGCCTTTCTCCCATGGCAAATATCCTTGAGGACCTTGCGTTTGCTTGCATGACTTCCCTGATTTGAGCCACCTTCCAACCCTACCTCTCTTGTCATCCCACCCTGTCCATCAAATATCCCAGATAACCCCAGGCCAGAGTGGACCTGCTTTCCTATGAAATCCAGCTGAATTAATTTTCTGTTTTTTTTTTCTAATTAGGCAACACTCTTCTAAAGTTTATGCAGGAAAATAAAATGCCAGAATGGCCAAGGAAAACATTTTATATAAGGGTTACGAAGGAAGCTTTGCTCAACCAAATATCAAAAAGCGCTTTATATTTTCAGAAATGACACAGAAATGATAATGGCACAAAGACCAAATACAATGTACAGGAACAAGTCTAAGTTTATGGAGAAATTTTGTAGATGCACATTGACCTTTAGTGAATTTAACTACATGTGCTCGCCCAAAGAGAGATGAGTGTGACAGTGTGAGAGGAAGAGAGGGAAAAACAACAGGAGCGTCTGTCCTCATTCACTCATGAGCACACATCCTGCGGTGAGTGTGACATGAGGGATGCGAATCTGCTAGTCCCCTAATCGGCCTACTTTCCTTGTGCCTCCCCTAGTGTGAACATCTCACCCTACTGAGTGTGGCTCTGGGATGCAGCCAAGTACTACATGTATTTCATGCAACATGGGCCCTGGATTGTGGAGATGGAATACTGGGATAGTCAGAGTCACTTGGGCTCTGGCCAATTTTGGCTATCATGTTAACCCTAAAACTATCTGCCTTGTGAGAGGCCATGACACCCCCAAAAGGCTAGCTTCCAAATTTTCACCAACATGAAGAAATAAAACTATAGAAGTACTAAAAGTAGGGTGCCTGGGTGGCTCAGTTGGCTAAGAGTCTGCCTTCAGCTTCAGAATATGATCCCAAGGTCCTTGCATCGAGCTCCCTGTTCCATGAGGATCCTGCTTCTCCCTCTGCCACTCTCTCTGCTTGTGCTCTGTTTCTCTCTCAAATAAATAAAATCTTTTTTTAAAAAAATAAAAGTACTAAAAGAATGCATTAACATTTATATAACCTCCCTAAACATGACCCCATTGGCTGACGCCCGAGGAATACAGAGTAGAAACATATAACAAAATAGAAAACCAAAAAAAACATACAAACAAAAAACAAACTGAAAAAAGTATCTGCAACATATAGTATGAAGGGCTCATTACCTTTAAAAGAATTTGTACAAACCAATAAAAAAACTGATAAAAGAACATTTCACTAGAAAAAAATGAGTAAAAGACCTAGAAAACAATCCCAAAAATAAGATCCACAAGTGGTCAATGAACACATGAAAAAAACTCCAATCTAATTATTAAACAAAGAAATGTAAATTAAAATGATACACAATGGTCCCCTACTAAACTGGCAGATATTTTAAAAATTGATCATTTCTAGTATTCACTGGCGGCAGCAGGTGCTCTTTTGCCACTGGTAGGACTAGAAATAAGTGTGACTTTTCTGGAGGGCAAACAGGCAAAATGAATCAAAAGCCTGAAAAATACACCTACCCTTTGATCCAAGGAATCTACTTCTATTAATTATATCTTGAGGATTTATACACACAAATATTTTGCTGCAAGGATTTACTTTTAGTGCTGCTTTGAATGGAAAACAGTGAAACTATCTCAAAGACTAGGAGGAGATTACAGAACTTCTTGGTTCTGACATGATGTTATCAGTGAATACTTTGCTGAAATGGAAAGACAGTGCTAACCTACTAGATGAAAAAACAAGTCAAAACAGAAAGCAAAACAACAATCTACTTTTGTTTTTAAGAAAACATCTGTGCACACAGAATGATCTGTAAGAATATGCAAGTTTCAGCTGGGGTTTTCTGTAAATAAAATGATTATAAGTAGGATTATATGTGAGCATGTACAAGTATAAAGGGCTACAAAGAGGTGTAGTGGGCCTTACAGTTCTTTGCTCACCTGTATCACATCATTTTTAATAAAGATATGTATTGATTTTATGATAAAATTATTCTAAATTTAAAAATATGCTGTCCATATGATTCATTTGCTATACTGTTACTTTTTCAAACATGTATGTGCCATCTTCCCAGGAAGACCGTAAGCAGCTTTTACAGCCCTTATAAATGCTTGGTAGTGTATAGTAGCTAATCATGAAAATCTGTTCCTGAATAACTAAAGCTTGGCTCTACTGTCCTTCATAATTAAGTTCATAGTTTCCATTCTGCAACACTTATTCTTTTGTTTCATTACTGAACATCCATTGCATGAACAGTGCCACGGTAGGCAGCAGTGATTCAGAAATGAATGACACAGACTGTCCTGCAGGTGTTCATAATGTGTGGGATAGAGAGGGGATAATGTGTGGGTTTGGGGTGTGTGTGTGTGTGTGTGTTTGTGAATATCTAGGGCTGTGTGTGTGTGTGTGTGTATAAGAATATGTAGAGTTGTGGGTGGATGTCCTAGGAAGTAGGGATGTGGGGGGCAGGGATACATAGGGATACATATGTAGGGTGAGGAGTATGTAGGGATGAGTTTACATGGAGCTCGGGCTAGGTAGGGATATGTGTGCCAAGAAGGGCTATATAAGGATGTGTGTGTGGTGTGTGCGGGTATGTAGGGATCTGTATATGTGGGGTAGGGGTATGCAAGGAAGAATTTATATGGAGGTAGGGGTAAGTAAGGACATGTAGGGGGTAGAAGTATGTAGGGAAGTGGAGGGGGAGGGGCAGGTAGCAATACATAGGGGGAGGGGTATGAGGGAGTGTGCAGGTGGGTAGGAGTATGTAGGGGTTATGATATGTGGGGCCTCATTCTCAAATTTCTGAAACATGTAAGAAACAAGAAAGACAAGGAAGTTAATGATTTATTAAGTGAGCAGTCTTGTATTTTTCCCTGGGGATCTTTTTCCAGCCTCCGTGAAACCAGCAGCCCCACCCAGCTCTGAGCCTCCACCCAGCACAGCCCCACCCACAGCCTGTGCCTGCTGCAGCCTGACTGCAGAGCCCACCCTCCCTGTGGGGTGAGGGGTGAGGGAGGGGTGGGGTGGGGTGGGGGGAGGGGCAGCACCTACCTTTCGCACTGTGTGCCTGTGTATCCGGGTTTGCAGGAGCACCTCACATTTCCCCCCGTCACAACACAGCCAGTGGCAAAACTTGAAAGAAGCCAGAAGAAAAGCCTCAGTAAAAACATAAATTGATAGGCTTCATGCTTATTATTATTATTATTATTATTATTATTATTATTTTGCCACAAAGCACTGACTTGGGTTAAGTGGAAACAGACACCAAGAGACTGGTTGCTTTCTATATGAAGAAAAATGTGTTCATCAAAACTTGTAGAGATGATAATGAGGTACTATTTCAGCTGACATTGGGCATATCTTGGTAAATAAGGACTGAAGACATTTATTTGGTTTTGTTTTTGGCTTCAAGAAATGCATTCCTTCACTTGAGACAGCAAAGTAACTCACTTCGGAAGAGATGATTACAACAGTATTTTTCCAGGAATAACAAGGAAGGAATAAAACAAGTCTAGGCAGAAAAAAAAAAGAAAAAGAGTTCTGATTCTTCAAAAAAATTTCTCCTTGTTTATTCTAGTTCCTTCATATTGGGCACATTATCTCCTAGGAAGCAAAGGGGTCGGGCAGGAGCTAAGGCACAGAGCAGGCTTGCCCATCTAGATATTTTTGTGGGCACAATCATTGGTGATTTTTATATTTTTCAAATCAAGCTGTGGCATTCCAACTCTCATTCTTTTGTTCTAAACTAGTGCATATTTGAGACAGATTTTTTTAAATTAAGTGAGCAGATCATGAAAAAACTCTGTTGCCTTGAGAAAGGTCTATGAACATTACACTGAGCAAGTCCGAGGGAAAATACCTCCATGTATCATTTGCTGATAAGAGAATTCTTATCTAGGAAGCTTCTGTAGTCTCATAGATGGATAGAGTTATACTCCTAAAGGGACAGTTAGAGATTCGTCAACAGTATGAATATCGCCGGAGGGAGAATTCGATAAAAATAGTGTCTCATTGATAATCTGAGGAATGATGGTGAGTTACTTCAGTTGTATGGAAGCCAGAAGCCGCCCTTCATGATAACAACAGGCTTTGCAACCAAAGATGAAAAGCCTTCCCTGAACACCGGGTGAAAATCTTGTTTCTATTCCCTCTGGCTTCTGTTCCAACAAGTCTAGGCAGGTATGGAGTGATAAACCCCTTTGCAAATAAAGCCACAGGACTGGGCAAGTTGAAGGGGTATCAAATACACAGAGAGCAAAACAGGGTGACATTTCTAATAAGCATCTTCAGAAAAGCCACATCTGGGCAGTGACTTCTGGTAACGTGGCCAATCTCTCGGATCCTGGACTGACATCAATCAGCCTTGTGGCCTGCACTGTGCCTGAGCCAGTGCACTGCTTATATTCCTATAGGTATCTTCTAGATCTTCAAATCAACTCTTGCTTCCTCTGGTTATGTGTGATATTTTGCTTGGACCCACAATGAACGTGTCACAACGAGCAGGAATAGGGCAAGGTACCAAGGCCAAATAGAATATGAATTACCACGAAATATATAAGTGGCAGGTTGCTACCTATGTTATGCATCTGCTGTGCTGGAGTCTGAATGATAACTCAGGTCTGTGCTGGAGTCTGAATGATAACTCAGGACATCACTGGCCTATGGCTTCCGTCACATTGAGGATAAATCGCAGTGCCTTACTAGAGCCTCCAGGGTCCTTAGGATCTGAACCCTGGGTGCCCCACCTACCGGGCCTCCTGGCCCTCTCCCCCAACACTGTGCTCCAGCCACCTCCTTATTCCACAAACACATCAGCACAGGGGTGATCTCTTGTCTTTTCCTTCCCACAGACCCTCATTGCTAAGATATTACCCCACTGACTCCATCTCATCATTCCCTGGTCCATCCCCAAAAAACTCTCCTACTCCTCTGTAAAGAGTCTGCTCGCTCGCTACCAGTTGATAACCCTGTTATCAACCGCATAGCCCATCTCTATCTGAAATTATGCATATTTATTTGTGCATTTACTTCCTGAGGGTGACAATGGCCCCTGCCCACATTCTCCAGGTGAATCCTGATGAGATCAGACTGCCTGATTGCTAGTCTTCTTTATTATAGTTGCCCTAGCACCTAGAGAAGGCTAACCCCTAGCCCCAAATTGGTCTCTCAGTAAATAATGTTTTGTTTTGTTTTGTTTTTATAACAGTAAATAATGTTTAACCATTGTATGAAGAGTGAAAGGAAAGAGGAAAAGGAAAAACACTCAAGTGTACATTTGGAAAAACTGTTCTTGTTTGTTTTGCTTTTGTTTTGCATTTTTGTCTGTTCTTTTAAAAATATAACTACTTTATTGAGATATAATTCACAAACCATACCACTTGCCCATTTCAAGTATTCAGTTCAATGGCTTTTAATAGATTTACAGAGTTGAAGCAACCATTAGCATGATCAATTTTAGAACATTTCCATCACCCCAAAAAAGAAATCCCATACCCTTAGCAGTCGCTTCCCATATCCTTCCACTCTCCAACCCCAGTCCCAGGCAACCACCCAATGACTTCCAGTCTCTACAGATTATTTGAGAGCTCCCATAATGTACCTGTTTGAATGAGGACACGGGCAGACACTACAGGATCCATGGATGGTGTTTCTATAGTGACCCTCTTTGCAGCGCTCACAGTGTTCTCCAGCTGTGTTGTGCTGGCAGTTCTTGGGACAGATGAGCATACAATTAATAGCAGCTGATTACATTTATTATTATTAAGATCATTATTATCTTCACCACTTACACAATTATAACTCAAGTCTTCTGACTCTGTACGGTGATGTCAGTTCACTGATGGTATATTTTTCCTGTATATTTAATTATTGTTGGTACTAAAAAAAAAATGTAAGTGCCCTTCCATCAACTATTTGATGCTTAATATCAGGAGGATGAAATGGAGGAAGACCAGTTGGATCCAAACTCAATCCAATATTTCATAGCTGTGCTATCCTGGGCAAGAATCTTCACCTTTTGAGCCTCAGTATCTTTCATAAATCACTTTTATTGGTGTATGATTTATGCATAATTCTACTATTCTTAAGATGTATGGTTGGAATGATACCCACTTTCCAAGATTGCTGGGAGGATTTTAAAAAGAATACTAGAACCTCAGCAAAATGTAAACCTCTCCCTCTTTTCCTAAGAAAAGCTCCTATGAAAATTAATTTGATATTGCTTCATAATTCACTTAATGGTCATATACTAAAGAGGAATATAGTTCCAATAAGTTTTTAACATGTAGAATTTGTTAAAACCATGAGAAGCTGCACCATATCTGAAGAAAGCTCTCAGTTTGATCCCAGGGTCTCAAACAAGCAAGATGCTGTTTCCCTACATTATGTGTTTACGTAAATCCAATTATTTTCATGTCAAGTCAATGCCTTTTGAAAGTTGTTCTTCAATAAAGCACTGAGATGAGACAACTTTCCAACTGAGCAGTCTAATGAGACAAATATCCTAGCGGATGGTATCAAATTTGTTTATTTTGTGGGATCTTTAGCCTAGGATAACATTTCCTCATTTTACTCTAGTAATAAATATCTAAATGAACAAAGCTATCCAGAAAAACTCCCCTTACTGTGGGTATTTGATGATTCAGAGATACTCTGTGTTAATTCTACAGCATGGAATAAGTATAATATTTTTTAAATTGCTCATATACCTTAACTCTGTCTGCAGAGATGGGGCTTGGGAGGAAGCTTAAATGGGTGTGAGTTTTGAATAACATCTGAAGCCAGGTTGTGGAAAACAATAGGCAGGGACATCCTAAGTGGGTATGGCCTCGCTCCAAATGTGAGGCTGTCCCTTCCTCATTATGTCATCCATTTCTTTAGCTTAAATAGATCCATCCCTCACAAATCTTTGAATAATGGCCAATTACACAAGCCACTAAGATGTTAAAATATCTTTCCATAGTTTTTTCAGACATGAAATCGGGCTATACTCACAAGGGATACTGCTCACACGTTAACATGGGATCATCAGAGAGCTCACCCCTGCCCTGAATCCTTCCCTCTTTCTCCAAATGTCCCCACTGTGGAAGTGTCTTCTGCAGGCCTGGAGGCTAGGAACAAACTCATGCTGCAGTTTATCGGATGCACAGAGGGGTCTTTCCTTCACTTTTACCTTACTCCGCTGTCCTCACTTGTTCACAAAACAGTCATTCATTTGAACTAATCATTTACCTCTCCACGTTAGTTTCCTTTCTTTTTAAACTCTAAATGGCAATCTTAAAGAAGAACCTAGCTGCTGAATAGCTATTCTTTAATCCTATATATATATTTAGTTCTGAGTTGAAAACATTGGAGAAGCAAGAGCATAGAAAATCAAGAAGTGCCATGTGCCATCTGTGACCTACTTAAAACACCTTGAACCCTGGTTCTGCTCAGGAGCAGGGAGAGGATTGTAGGAAGGGGTGAGAACCTATGTTGCTTGATAAGGTCCCCTAAGAATGTCTGAAATAGTCCCACCCTCAGTTGAGAGCATCTACCCTGGAAGCTTGCTCGGTCCTGCAAATTTGAGACATCTACCTATCAAGTTTCCTTGTGGTTTATTGCAAATGAATTAATGGATGGATGAATGAATGAATGAGTCCATGTCCACTCCCACAGCATGTGCTCTCCCAGCTCCATCTGACATCAAACATCCATGGGGTATTTACTATGTGTCCAACCATGCTAGGTGCTAGGGATGCAGAGATGGATTGGCACCCTGACCACGGCAGATAGAACCTGTGAGTAGACACATTCAATGTCATGTGGAAAATATGATAACCAACATGTGCCAGCATCCCATAAGAGCAAGAGGAGCCTCCGAGAAGAGCTTCTAGAGGCAACAATGCCTCCTGCATGGAAGAGAAAAGGAGAAGAATTAGCTGGGTAGAGAAGTGAGGGGAGGGCCCACCAGACACAAGGAACGGTGAGCACAGAACCTCAGTCTTACAGGAGCCTAGCAGTGCGAGCAGGCAATATGAAGCAATTGGTATTCCAAAGGGTGAAGGTCAAAGTCGGATGGGATGCAGCTGATGCAGCTGGAGGCAGCCTGCACCAAGGAGTGTGACATCTGGCCGTGAGCCTTAGGAGAGCCACGTGGCAGCTGTGAGTTTCAGGTAAGTCATGCTGGGGGTGGGGCGGGGGCTCAAGTGGCAGGGAGTAAAATGACATAGATGAGGGGTGGCTGAGACAGTGGAAGGTGAGGAGTTGGGGGAGAGGTGGAGATATGAGGACAAAGCTGGCAAGGAGAAGAAGAGAGAGGCAGGAACTCGGGGAAGAGAAGGGGGTCTGTCACTGCTGGTCCTTCTGGCTGATGGCACCCACACATGGCCTGCTGCTCCTGAACGTACATGGCTTCACTGGCAAGGACCTGAGTGATTTTCTTTCCAACCTCCAAAGTTTATTCTTGAAACAACATGGAGAAGTGTGCGGTGTGAAGGTCCCAGATTTCAGAAATTGACTTTGGACATTGAGAGGTAAAGACCAGTTTGCAGAGGAACCAGCCCGCTTGATGGTGACAAGTACTTGGTCTCCTCATTGCTGTTCTTTGAGAATGAGGGCTAAATCTCTGGCTCCCATGCAGTGGGCACCCCCAAGGGTAATGGCAGCACTCAGTGCCTGCCCCTGAGTGGTTAAGTGAGTGCAGGGAAGGGCTCTGTGCCTGTATGTGTGTGTGTGTGTGCGCGTGTGTGCGCACTGTAGGCCTTGTGAGACTGTAGGCCTTGTGAGAGTTGGGATTATGTCGAATGGTTTTAACCACAGCATTTAGCTCATACCTCCCACAATAGCAAATGCTCAGTAAGGGTTTCCTGAATGAATTCTTTCTAGAGGCCATATGGCCATTAGGGACAAGTGAAGACAGAGCTACAAAGAAAGGAAATGGGAAAGAAAATCCCCTGTTTGATTAAAACAGATGAATTATGACTCACTAGTGATCATTTCACTGGGTGAATGGACTGCAGAGAATGTCTACTTTGTTCTTTGGCAGCTTTTATAAAGTGAACTCGACATCTAGCAATGGTTCAGTGACAAGATAAATATTTATTTTAAATTAAAGTACCTACCTGTGTTACACACAACATATAGCATGAAGCATACACTACTATATAAGAATACTTATGAGCTGAAAAATAGTCTTTCCAAATGTCTTTTATTCCTTTTGAACTTACACAGTTAAAGTCCTACAGAATATTCTATTAGGCTCTTTACAACAATGTCCTGTCCTGGCCTGTCCCATCCTGCAGTGGAAACAGTTCCCTGGGACATGCCGAACTTGGCTTAATACAGCCTAGGAACTCAAAGAGTTGAAACACACTTTAGATGCATTACACAATGCAAAGGAAATCTGTGCCAGAAGAATGTATTTCCAAATAGCACCACATAAAAGGGGGCTTGTGTTTATGGGGGCAATGATGCTCTCTCTCTTGTCTATAACTGTCCATTCTCCTTCAAGATGGGGAGGCCCTGCCTTCCAGGGATGAAAGAGAGAAAGGCAGAGTAAAAAATGTTCCAAAAGAATACAAAAGAAAAATTTCCCAAGAATCTAATTTTCAATGGAAATATTTTTTTAAATATTCTAAAAGAAGTTTGTTTTCCAGTGGGTAAGCCATAGACAGCAAGGATTCACCTCACCTGTCTTCCTATCTAAGGCCATTTGGCAGCTATGAAAGATTGAGTGATTGAGAATGCACCTTAAGTCTTTCTTAGCATCTTCTCCCCAGTTGCTTGCTTGAGTCTCCTGCTCACCTAGCTACGAGGCTCCCCTCCTGCAACCTCCAGCCACTC
The DNA here is from genome assembly GCF_048418805.1 of Vulpes vulpes. Classification (NCBI taxonomy): domain Eukaryota; kingdom Metazoa; phylum Chordata; class Mammalia; order Carnivora; family Canidae; genus Vulpes; species Vulpes vulpes. Next base: position 95,861,999 of record NC_132792.1, on the reverse strand, counting down.
CAACAAAATTTGGGCCCAAAGTAGTGGCTCTGACTTGCTATATTTCAGCAAGAATTAAGTCCCCGGATGCACCCATTAACAACACCCAATGCAGTGAACGTTTAGAAGCTAGTGTGTAATTTCATTGTTCAGATGGGACTTCTCCTCTGATGGCACATGTTTAAAATGGAGGGAAAAGTGCAGTATAAAATAATTCATCCTGAGGACACTGGAGCCTCCTATGTTTACATAGCAACCTCTATTTAGGGTTTGGTTGGAAATGTGACATTCAATGTCTCAGGGCCCAGTGGGGTGGGAGTGGGGGAGTGAAGGGACAGCGAGACACAGATTGCCTGCCAGTAGCACTACAGTATCAGTTTACTCACAATACATATTCCCGAGCCATCCTGACATCGATTTGAATGTCCATTGCAATTGCAGGGAACACACCGTCCAGTATACGAGCCTCTGTTATCGCGATAGTATCCAGGGCTACAACCCTATTTTTCAAACAAAGCACTTAATCAGTAGACAGAAAGAATTATTATTCAAAGCATGTGACAATTCTGATTGTCAAACATTCACTTGTTTAATCTTTTTTCCTTTAGTTGGTGTGTGGATTTCTACTTTTGTTTTTTGTTTTTTTAAATTTTTATTTATTTATGATAGTCACAGAGAGAGAGAGAGGCAGAGACACAGGCAGAGGGAGAAGCAGGCTCCATGCACCGGGAGCCCAACGTGGGATTCGATCCTGGGTCTCCAGGATCCCGCCCTGGGCCAAAGGCAGGCGCCAAACCGCTGCGCCACCCAGGGATCCCGATTTCTACTTTTGAACACTAGTCGGTCCACTAGCTCTTTTTGTCAGGTTTGACCTTGTTTTCACACCATGGCAGGAGTGCATGCTTGTGTCAGAGTCGGAGATGTGTGGGGAGAAGGGGGAGGAGTGTGGCAATAGCTTCCTCTCCTTCAACTGCTGTAGGGAGAATGGAGGGGTGAAGGGGTAAGGAGGATCAGGATATCAGTCTTTAGCAGGGAGGGTCTCTAAGCCAATCCCTTCATGGTCAAGTTCTCTTTGGGTAGACATTCCCTCTCCAAGCATGGGTTGGGACTGGTGGGGGAGGCAGAATGAGAAAAATGGGAACTAAAGAGTCTTCATTGGGATGGATCAATGCAATAATGGCAGAACCAGAGGAATCACTGGTCTATGGACAACAGGGAACTCTGGGGAGAGGAACATGCTAGCATTCTCTACAGAACCCCGCAGGGAAGTTCAGTTCTGACAGGACACACAAAGACCCAGCAGGAGTCTTTCTCATTGGGTGTAGTCTTCTCTCACTTCATAACTTAATACTGCTTTATTTCTATCTCTAGTACATTGTCTCTTTCCAGTACAATATGAATTACTATTTTTCATATGGATGAAAGGAATTACAGTTTTCTTTTGATGAACTGGGTTTTTGTTGTTGTTGTTGTTGTTTTAAAGGATTCTAGTTGGGACACCTGGGTGGCTCAGTGATTGAGCATCTGCCTTTGGCTCAGGTCGTGATCCCGGTGTCCTGGGATGGAGTCCTGCATCGGGCTCCCCACAGGGAGCCTGCGTCTCCCTCTGCCTGTGTCTCTGCCTCTCTCTCTGTGTCTCTCATGACAAATAAATAAAATCTTTAAAAAAAAGGATTCTAGTTAAGAATGCTCCCAATAGAAAAAGAAACAATTCTTTCAATACCAGCCATTAAAAAGTATTTCTATTTCTGCCTTTAAAGAGAATCATAAACATTTTGCTTATTTTGGCAGAGTGAATCAGTGCACCGATTAAAACCAAATGTTGCTTCCAGTTTCTTTAACTGACCTCCTTATATGCCCTAACCAAAATATCCAGAAAATATAATATTTCAAGAGAAAGCATCATCTTTTTATCTAATCCTCTTTCAACAGCACTATGTAAGACTGTGAAGCTACAGTCAAGGAAAATCTTAAAATGAACCATCCATTCTCATTCATCCAAAGACTCTATCTGGTCAGGTAGAAAAGAGAAAGAATCCAACCTGATAGGTCTGGAGAAAAAAGCCTCATGTACTCCCCAGAGTAGAATATCCCAGTTTCTGATTGGAGCTTCTTCCAAAATTACCAATTAGTACACATTGTACACAATAACAAGACTATAATTTCCAATATACTTTTCCCTTTAGCTATTAGAAACCATGTTTAGGCAAAAGAAGCTATTGCAAAAAATGAGATTGCTCTATGTGTTATATGAATAGGCTTGTCCACAGGAGAATCGAAGTATGAAAGGAATGTTCTTTAATTGAAAACACAACTGAGAGATACGTTCGAACAAAATTCAGCCACTGGTGGTGTGATCATATCTATAAGCAAATACTCTCTACTACTAAGTGGCAAGTACCTCTTAATTACCACTATATATCATGCCTCATGCTTCTAAAACAATCATATTTGGTAAAGAACAAATTATCCAAATAAATATATGTGGTTCATTTTTGACAACATGCCTGAATAAAAAGCCTTAATGACACATGCTTTAGGGGGAGAATAGTCCATCCTGATTAAAATTAAACCACCCACCCTAATTTGCTTTTGATAAGAATCAGAAAAAGTCCCCTGCAAAAGTTATATACCTATCACGTGACTCTTAGGTAGACCATTTGTCAGTTCCTGAAATATAATCATTTTCTCACCTCTGTAAAGCACACAGACTATATTGAAGACTTATCCTACATGAAAATGAATGTATCCTAATATACAATTTCAGTAAAGGGGTTCAGCAATTAACCATTTTTTAAGTGACATTTTTTCAGGATAAATTTTCCAATAAGCTTTTGTGGTACAAATGATAAAATTATGTCCCTATCAGGTTTTCAGGGCTATTTCAGTAGCCATAAGATCTATATCTCTGAGTATATGTGTAAATGTCCAGAAAGTTGAGGTTGAGAGAGAGAGAGAGAGAAACAGAGAGAGAGAGAGAGAGAGAGAGAGATTGAGAGTAAGCACATACACAGAATTTATGAGTTTAATGCCTGGCAAATTGAAGCATGTCTTGTAAGGTATTATACAAACTTGATTTCATCACTTTCCTTAAACACAGATTTAACTGATTCTCGTACTTTACTTGATTCTAGTAGTTTACTTTATCGTAGAATTTACTTCCAAGCAGAATTTGGAGGTCTACAGGCATTGGACTCTTTTGTCTTGGGGCTTGGGTGACACTCGAAAGGGCACAAAGTTTCATAGTATACTAACATCCTATAAACATCCAAATTCTGAGCTGTCTGGGCATTTCCAGGTGGGCTGATGTTTATAGGGTTTTGTGGTTAACAGCTTAGGAGAGCAATCTGTCAGGCACCATAATAAACACTGCCAGTCAATGGCGCAGGGAGGCTCTGGGCCCCTCCCCCAGCCCACCCATTACTCATTCATCCCCTTAACTTAAAATGTCACAAAGCAAGGAACCCTTCCCCAACCCAAACCAGAATGTAAAAGGGATGTTACCTGGCTGGGTTTAAAGTCCACATAACTTGATTGCAGATGGCTTTGACCTGGAGGCTGAAGAAATGCTACCCTTTGCTGCTGTGAATTATATCCCAGACACTGCCCCAGGGCTGCCCCAAAGATCCACAGCCATCCGGCGCTCCTGGCTGACCACCTCACTGCTGGGGGCATCCTGGTCCTGGGCCGTCCTGCTGGCTGCGCACAAACCTTTTCCTCTTCCTCTTATACCTGCCCTTCCTGCTCAGTGCCCAGGCCCGCCTGACTCAGGTAAGGCAGGCTGTCTGCGGCAGGAGGCCCCACCTGTAACTTCACCCATGAGTCAGCCTGTGAGAGAGCACACATAACAGTCCCACAGGGAAGCACACCGCTCTGTAATTCCTGCGAGGTGGGGCAGGCATCACCTTCTACCCACCTTACCCCGCAGACGGCACTAGCCGATGAGAGCAGCTGTAAATCACAGGCTGAGTCATGCGCAAAGAACACACCCTGGGCAGGAGGCTGGTAATCCAGAGGTTCCACTCCTTCCCTGGGGCAATGGTTTTATTTAGGCTGGCTAGAAAAGAGATAGAAGGAAGGAGGGGAAGAAGAAGGTAGGCACCTGTGGACTCAACGTTACAAGACAGAAGTCTCCAGAAAACCAGGACAGGTAATATATTTGTAGGTAAGAAAAGGAATGCAGATCCCCTTGGGGCTTTCTGCTATCAAGGGTTGAGGACAGAAAGGGAAGGGTGTTGCTAAATGTACACACACTGGGTGCAGGGAATACACTGAATGGCAATGTTTGCTCTTTCCTAATAACTGCACTAAACGTTGGGCTTGCTTTCCTTCCCACTAGGAAGAGAGCATATTTACAGCTTGAGATATGAAACAGTTTGATTTTATGGCAAATTTTAATCATCCTAGGACAAGTCAGGCTGTCTAGGTTTCACATGAAGATCTGCTGTGAGCTAGGAATTTAGGCAGCAACTTCCCCTGGAAGAATCAGGACATTCTTGGGACTCTACCAGCAGTAGGCATCAGAGGGACCCTCTGTTAGAGAACAACATGAGAACCCCAGCTCACCTACTGGGGAGGCAGTGGCTCAAATCCTGGGATGCCCACTGGCGGGCTCCTTCCTACTCCCTGCAGAGTCCTGATTTCAACAACCCCCAAGATTGATCGTGTGCCTGTGGCTTTCCTGTGGAATTTGAGATGTTTGATGTTTCTTTTTCATTTTTAATACTTGGACCTAGGGGTGGTCCAGGTAAGATAGAAGCTATAGCCCAGGAGACATCTGTCCGATGGACAAAGTGCTTCAGACCATCCAGCAGTGCTGGGCAGCAAACCAGTGGGCCAGCCACAGGAGTCCCGGGGGAATTTTACAGTGGAGAGGAACTTCCTACCTGACATGAGTCACCGGTGTAGTCAGGGGGACAGGCACACATCTCTACGTTCTGTGCTCTACGTCCACTTCCTGTGTCAGAGGCCTCCTCCAGCCCCACCCCGCTCAGAGAGAGCCGCTGGGTCTCAGTGAAGTAGAGGCCTCGGAGGCGCAGGTCTTCCAGTCTAGACAGCACCATCATCAGCTCTTCCCGGGACACGGGGGCACTGCTGCTGGCATGTCTGAAGTTTCCCTACACGTAAAAATAGAGAGGTAAGGTCTTGCTTTGGCAAGTTCACTTCCAGGGGTTTCAGAGAGGCAGACATCCAGCACAAGTCAAAGGAAAGACATTTACAGTGCATATGGGAAAACAGAAGAGAATAAAATAAAAAATAAAATAAGATAATGGATTTGTATTCAGAAGTCAGGTGTCCTGGGTTATTCCCAAGAAGAGAGTGCCACATGAAAGAGGAAAAAATGAAGGCAGGAAATGAGGAACAATAAAATGAAATGAGATTTCCCAGTGTTATACTTATTTTAAAACGCACGTTTGTATGTGCAAGTACAAACTGAGTGAGAATGATATAGGAGAGTAGCATATGGCAAGCCACTGAGTCATGCAGTTAGATCATTCGTTAAATGTACATAATTGGGACTGAAATCTTTTTTTTTTCATACACACACATTTATATTATTTTATTTTACTTCTACGGTGGTAAAAAAATATATAACATAAACATAAAATTTATACATTTTATACATTTACAAATTTTATACATTTATAATTTTATAATGGTAAAAAACACATGACAACAAAATTTACCATCTCAACCATTTTTAAGTGTACAGTATAATAGTGTTAATTATATTTATATTGTTGTGCAACAGATCTCTAGAACTTTATCATACTGCAAAATGGAAACTCTGTACCTATTAAGCCATAACTCCCATTTCCTCCTCCTCCCCTCATTTTCTGGCAACCATCATTCTACTTTCTGATTTAATGAATTGGACTACTTTAAAGACCTCATATCAGTGGAATCATGCAGTATTTGTCTTTTTGTGATGGGCTTATTTCACTTAGGATAATGTCATCACGTTACGTTCCAGCATCTATCTAACTAGAACTATCATATTCTAGCATGTGACAGGATTAGGTAATATTCTAATATATGTATATACCACATTTTCTTTATTCATTCATCTGTTGATAGACATTTCAGTTGCCTCCACCTCTGATCTACTGTGAACAGTGCTGCAATGAACGTGAGTGTGCAAATAGCTCTTCAGAACCCTGTTTTTAATTCTTTTGGATAAAACCCCAGAAGGGGGATTGCTGGACCATATAGTCATTCTCTAAATTTTTGAGGAGCCTCAATACTGTTTTCCATAGTAGTTACACTGCCTTAGAGTCTTACCAACAGTGTACAGGTGTTCCAATTTTTGCACATCTCCCCCAACACTTGTTTTACTCTGTTTGTTTTTTTTTTTAATGGTAGCCATTTCAACGACTGTGAGGTAGTATCTCATTTGTGGTTTTGATTTGCATTTCTTTAATGATTAGTGATGTTGAGCATCTTTTCATATAAAAGCCTACACTTTCCAGGCAGCCCGGGTGGCTCAGTGGTTTAGTGCCGCCTTTGGCCCAGGGCATGATCCTGGAGACCCAGGATCGAGTCCCACCTGGGGCTCCCTGCACGGAGCCCTCTTCTCCTTCTGCCTGTGTCTCTGTCTCTCATAAATAAATAAAATCTTTTTTTTTTTAAAGCCTGCACTTTTAACCTTTATATTCTGCTGCCTCCTTTAAACTTGGTTTCTACATCTCTTCAATGGGTATAGTAATACCTAATATCTCAGGACTGTGATGAGGATTATAGCAAATTAAACAATATCATGTATATAAAGTGTTCAGCCCAGTGCCTAGCACATAGTCAACATTCAATAAATGGTAACTATTATTATGTACATATAAATACAATACTAATACGATACTAGTTTATATGTTTAAGAGTTTGAGGTATGATTTAAATACAATAATATTCCCTTATTTAAGTACACACTTTTTAATAAATTTGCAGAAGTGTACAATCATCACCACAATGTAGTTTTACATTTTCACCCCCCCAAAAAAAGAACCTTTGTGCCTATTTATAGTTATTACCTATTCCTACCCTGAGCCCCAGGCAACCAGGAGTCTATATTTCTGCCTCTAGAGATTTATTTGCCCATGCTGGACCATTTATATAAATACAAACTTGATTTCAATAGTACACAAAAACTTTGCTTCTGTTCATTTCCTTTACTCCCTACTCTACTGTGCCGTTATTGTCATATATATTGCATCTTTATAAATTGTATGCTGGTCAACACAGATCTATAATTATTGCCTTAAGCAGTTATCTTTTAAGTCAGAAGAAAACAAAGTTACAAACAAAAGATATATTTTTACTGCCTTTTATATTTACCTGTGTGGTTACCTTTACTGGTGCTCTTCATTTCTAATATGGACTGAAGTCATTGTCTATAGTGTCCTTTCATTTCAGTCTAAAGATTCCCATTAGTGTTTCTTATAAGGAGGATTGGTCAGCACTGAATTCTCTGTTTTGTTTTTAATGTAATGTCTTCTTTCCTCCTCCATTTTTAAAAAAAGATTTTATTTACTCATAAGAAACTGAGAGAGAGGGGATCCCTGGGTGGCTCAGCGGTTTAGCGCTTGCCTTTGGCCCGGGCGTGATCCTGGAGTCCCAGGATCGAGTCCGGGATCGAGTCCCACGACGGGCTCCTGGGATGGAGCCTGCTTCTCCCTCCTCCTGTGTCTCTGCCTCTCTCTCTCTCTCTCTCTCTCTCTCTCTCTCATAAATAAATAAATAAATCTTAAAAAAAGAAAAAGACTGAGAGAGAGAGAGAGAGAGAGAGAGAGGGCTGGGGGGCGGGGGCAGAAAGAGGATCAGGCTCCATGCAGGGAGCCTGACATGGGACTGGATCCCAGTCTCCAGGATCAGGCCCTTGGCTGAAGGTGGCACTAAACCACTGAACCACCGGGGCTGCCCCTCCTCCTCCATTTCTGAAGAATTTTTTGCTCGGTATGTCTTTGTTGACAGTGTGTTTCTTTCAGCACTTTGAATGCCATCCTATTGCCTTCTGATTTGCATGGTTTCTAGTGAACAGTCAGGTGTTGACCTTATTGAGAACCCTTGGAGGTGAAGTACTTCTCTCCCATTGCTTTTAAGATTCTTTGTCTTTGTCTTTCAGAATCTTTACTATGATGTTTCTGTGAATGGATCTCTTTACCCCTCCAAATCTTCTGGGGAGACATGTCTGAACTCCCTTCATTGAGAAGCTAGACTTCTGGGCAGGCCTGAGTCTCAGAAATTAGGCCAGCTCATTTCCATTGAGCTGTCACAGCTTCTGGGTACTCAGGGTCTCACAGGCCTCTGAGAGAGGTACATTTATCCTACTTGGAGATTGTTGAGTTTGGATATGTAAACTAATGATTTTCATCAAATCTGAGAAGTTTTCAGCTGTTATTTCTTTAAATGTTTCTCCCCCGCCACCCTGTCTCCTCTCCTTCTGGTATGCCAATTACGCACATGTCGTACATTTGATTGCATCTCACATGTCTTTGAGGGTCTGTCATTCCTCATTCTTCATACTTTCTGTTCTTCAGACTGGATAATCTCCATTGACCTTTGAATTTGCTGCTCCTTTCTTTTTCCTGCTCAGCTCTGTCATTGAGCCTTTGTCTTAGCTCTGGCTGATATAGAAAATACCAGAGACTCAATGGCTTAAACAACAGAAATCTGTTTTTCTCACAATTCTGGAGGCTAGAAATCCCAGATCAAGATGGCAGCCAGTTTGGTCCCTGGTGAGAATTCTCTTGCTAGCTTAGATGGTTGCTTTCTTGTTGTGTCCTTACTTGGTGGACAGGGACAGTGAGTTTTCTGCTGTCTCCTCGTATTAGGACATTAATTTTATCAGATCACAGCTCTACCCTTATGATCTCATTTAACCTTAATTCCTTCTTTGTTCCAAGTACACTCAAACTGGAGATCAAGGCTTCAACACAGAAATTTGGAGAGGACACAGTTTAGTCCACAGCAGTCCTTCTTGTGAATTCTTCACTTCAGTGATTGTAATTTTCAACCCCAGAATTTCTATTTAATTCTTTTTTATAATTTCTATCTCATTATTGGTATTTTCTATTTGGGAAGATATTCTCATATTTTCCTTTAGTTTTTTAGATATGATGGTATTTAGTTCTTTGATGTATGTTGATTTTTTAAAGATTTTATTTATTGATTCATGAGAGACGCATTTATTTATTCATGAGAGATTTTATTTATTTATTCATGAGAGAGAGGCAGAGACATAGGCAGAGGGAGAATCAGGCTCCCTGTGGGAAGCCCGATGCTAGACTCCATCCCAGGACCCTGTGATCACGCCCTGAGCCAAAGGCAGATGCTCAACCACTGAACCACCCAGATGCCCCTGATGTATGTTGATTTAAAGTCTTTGTGTAGTAAGTCCAATGTCTGGGCTTCCTCAGGGACCGTTTATATTTATTGTCTTTCCTCTCTGTGTATGGACCATGGGTTCCTGTTTCTTGTTCATCTCTCTCTCTCTCTCTCCTCTCTCTCTCTCTCTCTCTTTTTTTATCTCCCCAGAATTTGTTGCTGTTGCTATATTTACTGTCATTGTTGATGTTTTTGCTTAATGACTTTTCTGAACTAATTCTGTAAAGTCTGTATTCTTTGTCATGTATGACAGCTAAAGTCTCTGCTTGGTTAGTTTAATGGTCAGCTATTGATTGAACCGATTTTTTTTTTTTAATTCCTAAAACCAAAGTCCCATAATCATTGCAAAAGGGTTCTGTGTGTATGTTGAAGGACCCCTCAACACTCAGCCAGGCAGCTGACAACTCTGCATTAGCCTTCACTTCCTGCTTGCTCAGAGCCTCAAGGTTAGTCAAAGGTGATGGCTTAGGGTCTTGTTAGGCCTTTCTTGAACATGCTCACAGTCCTGAGTATGTGTAGCCTTCTACCTTTCCAAGATTGTGTTGGAGCTTTCCAAAGCCCCATGGATAACTAATTCCCAGCTTTTTATTTTAAGTTTTGTGATTAGCTTATAATTAGTCCCAACTATAATCCATCACCTCGGCCAGCCATGAAGCTCAGCAACTATCTCTAAATGTCTTCATCAATACCCCTAGGGAAAAAGCTTTTAATTTTGGGGAAAGCTACAAGTCTGGTCAAACAAAGACAGCCTTGGAAGTAGCACCTTCCAGAAAACCTTCAGACAGGTTAAATCATGACAGTTCTCTGGCAGTGAGGCTCTGCATAAACTCCAATGCCACTCCATCTCTTTTGGTGGCTGCCGGGCTACTGGTTTTCACTTTGGTGGTGGGCTTTTGTTTTCAAGGCTTCTGTGCAGGCAGGGGTGGCAGATGGGAACAGAGCAAGCTGACTGCCACAGAGCCTGAGGTTCTTACAGATTCAGTCATTTTTTCTTGATTAAACACTTTTCAGATTGCTGCAAGCCTATGGTCAATTTCCAGAGTTCTAAATAGTTCATTCTAACCATTTTTGCCAGTTTTCTCATTGCTTTAATGAAGGAGAGAATTTCTGGAGGTTCCTACCCCACCATTTTTGCTGGCATGGCCACTCTCATATGGATAGAATCACACAGTATGTGTGGTCTGTCTTGCTTCTTTCACTCAGTATATTACTTTTGGGGTTCATCCATGTTATCCTAGGTATTGATACTTTGTTTCATTTATTGCCAAATAGTATTCCATTGTATGGTTGGACCTGTACAGATATGTTAAAATATATCTACAAGTTCAAAGTGCTTGAAAAGTATCACCCTGAGGTATTGGACATATTTAATAATACAAATGGAACACTATTGGGATGCTTGGGTAGCTCAGTGGTTAAACATCTGTCTTTGGCTCAGGGCGTGACCCTGGAGTCTTGGGATCGAGTCCCACATCGGGCTCCCTGCATGGAGCCTGCTTCTCACTCTGCCTATGTCTCTGCCTGTCTCTGTGTCTCTCATAAATGAGTTAAAAATCCTTAAACAAACAAACAAACAAAAACAAAAAACAAATGGAACACTATTTTAAAGAAGTTGTCATAACCAAGTAAATGTAATACAATGTCTTATGATTTGATAAGCTTTCCTTTTTTATCTATATTAATCTTATTTCTTTTGGTGTTAGATATTTTTGTGGCTTTTCTATCCATTCATCCCAAGCATTTATTGGCCACTGAGGAAGGCATGAGGATGAGAGGGAGTTGTATCATAACATTTACAAGCTCACAAGGTTTATAAGACAGAGATAATTACCTCTAAAACGGAAGAGACTGTGCTAAGAGCCATACAGATAGTACAAATAAAGCCCTGTGAGGATGAACCTCTGTATGTTTTACATAATTTATATTTTAAATTTATATACGTGAATTATAAGTACATAAATATAATTAATATTTTAAATTTATAAAATAAAAAAATCACCATTGCCTGAAAGAACTTAGTCATAGAACAAAAAAGGATCACCAAAAATGATTTTATGTTTGTTTTTCCTTTACCTCCACCACCTGCACACGCACATGATACAGCCTGTCTGGTCGGGGGTTATTTGGTTCCTCATAGATGATGGACATGTGCTGGCCCTGTGTAAAGAAAAACACGAATGCCATGGTTGAGATATTCTGAGGCTTATCATTGATAAGAACAAAATTTCTATGGATCTGCATTATGTGGAATGCCTGATTCTACTAAATAGTGAAATGAATGGCCTGGCAAAAGGATTAGTGAATGGAAACAAAAATAATACCTAATGCAGTGCAGGTTCACAAATAAAAAACCAGGAAAATCTCCCTGACTGAATGTGGCTAAAAAGACGGGTTTCTTTTCTTAATTAATTAATTGACTAATTAATTGACTAATTAATTGACTAATTAAATTTCACCAAAACCATGTGTTGCAGTCAATGTATGAGGTGCATTTCCATTATTGCTGACAGGACCTAGAGTGTAGTAGTAAGAAACTGCTTTGGTGGGTGAGTCCATGAGGAGGGCATGGTGGGCAGAAAGACTGGCAGGGCAGTGCAGGCTGCATAGACAGGGAGCCTCAGAGCATGTGGAGAAGGAAGAGTCCTGCACCCCCCACTCCCTGTGAGCTCCAGCCTTACTCACTCTCAACCTCTGAACTCCCCTCCCCATAGCAGGGGCTCTAATAGGTCACAATGATAAGGTCAACACCCATCATCAACACCTCCACCCCAAACTCACACACAAAAGCCCTGGCTCTTTTGCTATAGCCCTAAGCCCAAAAGGGTTCCATACACTAGTGCTGGGGTTTCAGAAAGAAGACCATTATCTGTGATCACAAATCATTGAAAACTTTAAGAAACATGCCTTATGGGCTTTTAATTACAGTGGTTTGGAACAAAGCAGCAGAGTGAATGTTTCATAAGCCTAAATTATTTTCCATGTTTGGAGGTAAAATTGAGAAGAAATTCTGGTCATCACTTCTCTGTGAATTCCAACCACCTGCATAATAAACTCTTTGGCAATAAATACTGGTATACTAATGGCCCAAACTTGAGATGTTCTGAAAAAATAGGAAACTGAAAGACAGCACTGTCAGGATGGTATTTTTATTGTGGAGCTATTTTTCCTCTAAAATCTTCGATGCTTCATTTCCAAGATGTTTTACAAAGTTTCCTTGTAGTTTTTAAAACAACGGTTCAACAAATTTGGGTGCCAGCAAAAACAAAACACAACACAGCAGTGCCTAAACACAAAAATCAACCAGAATGCAAGGCTCTCAGCTGTGACAAGATGTGTGAGACTTGCTTGCTAGTCCCTATTTTACCATGAATGACACACAAACGGAAACCTTCAGGAAGCCGTCATTGCACTGCATTAACCACAGCACAAAAACCAGAAACAGAGTCAAGTTAAGACTCAGGGTCCTCAACCTGTGTTTAAGAGACTGGACCCTGCACTGTGGGAGATTCAAAGCAGAATGTGACATTGACCCCACCCTCAAGGAATTTTCTAGATTACAGTTCTAGATTACATGGCTGGTCTATAGTATGTAGGTGCCACTTTTCTTCTCTTCTCAAAAAAATCAAACTGGCTCCCTACTATCTACATAAACTCAAATTCCTTAGCACAGTATTAAACATCTTTTTTCTTTCCAACCCTTCCTGACTTGTTTCCTATGACTCGAGAATCACTGATAATACAGCCTGGTTGGACAGGTCGTTCCTTGTGCACTGCCCTCTGCCTTGGCTTATCTTTTTTTTTTTTTTTTTTTTAAGATTTATCTATTTATTCATGAGAGACACACAGAGAGAGGCAGAGACATAGGCAAAGGGAGAAGCAGGGTCCCTGTGGGAAGCCCGATGCAGGACTCGATCCCAGGACTCCAGGATCACACCCTGTGCCAAAGGCAAACGTTCAACCACTGAGCCACCCAGGTGTCCCTGCCTTGACTTATATTATTCTTTGCCCCTGGAAGGGTGCTCTTGCCATGCCCATGCTTAAAGGTCTGGCTCAAAATTAACCTTTTCCATGAAGCCTTCTGAGGGCTTCTCAACCACGTAAGCCCCCACTTGGATCCCAGCTCTCACAGAGTCACAAGACTGTTCAAACTTCACCTCAAATGCATATTGTTCAGTGGATTGTAACTATGTGCATATTTCTTCTACTTCCCCTCTTAGATTATGCTTTTGTGAAGGACAGGGATCACCTGTCCTTTCTGAGCCCAGCAATGAACCTTGCCAACAGGAGGGTCTCAAAAGCTACTGTGAGACTAAAATTGAGAGATAGAGACAATGGTGACACCTGGGTGGCTCAGGGGTTGAGCGTCTGCCTTTGGCTCAGGTCATGATCCCGGGATCCTAGGATTGAGTCCCATATCGGGCTCCCCACAGGAGCCTGCTTCTCCCTCTTCATATGTCTCTGCCTCTATCTGTCTCTGATGAATAAATAAATAAAATCTTCTTAAAAAATATTGAGACATTCAACAAAATTTAACATGAAGCAATAACTTATCAGAAGCAAGTGTGAGATACAGTGACATTCCTTGGGAGGAGACAGAAGAGAAGCCATGAGGGCTGGATGACCAGGGGAAGCAGGATCCTGAGGGGGGCTTACCTGCTCTCAACTTCCCTTTCAATTTCTACAAAATATTGGAAATGACTTAATCTAATCTTTTATAGGCCATTTATTAAGATGTCCCAAAACTGGATCAGCAACCAACTGCAATTGCCACTTCCAGCCCCTCAGGCTGCACTCTGATACCTACAGTGAGCTGCACATCTGGCTTCTTTTCCAGAAGAACCATGTCACCAGGTAGGCCAAAGGACTTGATTTGATAGGTGAGGTAACCACCATATGAAGAAACCTAAAATTGCAATTATAGATCAAGAAGAGCATAAGCATTAGAAGAGCCTATGGCAACATTAGCCCACTTAAAAAGCACACAGGCACATAGATCTGGAAAGATACAATCCACCTCTTAGTGGTCATCTTGAGAGTGAAGAATTGAAGATGGTATTTTAACTTTCTACTTTGTACCATTTTATATTACTTAAAATGTTTAGCATGAACACGACTGAGTTTTATAAGCAAGAAGATGCTTCTGTTAAAAAGAAAAATATCAGTCACACAGATACAAGTAAGATCCTTCTATTCTAGATGACCACTAAACCAGTGTTCATTTAATCTAGAGCTATCCCAATGTAGACCATTGGTTTCTTATTTAACTGAGAGAATTGGTTAATATCTATCAGTCACAAAATGAACCTCTAAAAATAATTTTTTAAAAAAACTCCCCCTGAGAGCAGATGGTGAATATTTCCTACATGATCACACATTCCCTGGTACCTAAGCCATGTCTGATTGCTCCAGCAAGTGTATAGGGACCTTTTCTCAATGTCACCTTAGCAGCACGATCATGATGGAGGCATGAGGTCATGATTTTGTGATAGCAACTTCACCTCTGGTGTTGATACTTCTGACCCATAAAGCAAAAACCGATCAAGAAAGGAGCAATTGAGAGATGAAAATAAGAGGCGATATCACTTCCGAGTGGGGCAGGGCAAAATGCCCTCTTGAAAAACACAAATAACATGGAGCAGGGGAGAGAGAACAGCATTTCCGAGCCCTTGATTCAGTGAACTTCCCTAGAATCCATAACCTGACGAAGTCACAGGGTTATGATCTTAGAGTCTAGAAGTATTCCGGGGTAACATCTTAAATCATCCTTTGGAGATTAAATATGGCCTTTCTGATGGGCTAAGGTGGTTTTAAAAATATGTCCACAAATTCCTGATATTCTTGTCTTCAAGAGGGGGAGCTTAAATCTCCTCCTCGAGTGTGGGCTGGACTTGGTGACTGGCTTCTAATGAATAGTACATGGCAAGAAGCAAGGGTATGTTACTTCTGAAATTAGGTCATAGAAAGATTGTGGTTTCTGTTTTGAGGTGGTTTTTTTTTTCTCTCTCCCCCCTCTTTCTCTCTCTATCCATTACTTTAGAGGAAGCCAGATGTCATGTTACGAGGACCCTCAGGTGGCGCCTGGAGGCCTCATGTGATGAGACCCTGACACCCTGGCTCAGCAGCCAGCGAGGAATGGAATTGCCTGTGACAATCACATGACTGAGCTTGGAAATGGACCCCCAGTTCTAGTGACTCCGGTGCTGTCTGACATCTTGCTCACAACCCTCTGAGCACCCATCCACTTTTCAACTCCTGATCCACAGAAACTGGGCAAGATGACTGTTGCTTTAAGCTGCACGGTTCTGGGGTAATTGTTTGCATAGTACTAGATAAGCCATACGTGGGCTCACCATGTGGAGGTGAAGATGGACGTTATGTGTAGGAGAGGGATAGATGAGAGGAGCAACATTCCCCACACTCAAAGGCCAAAACCCAAAGTCCTTCAACCAGGAGATAGAATTAGAGACCTCAGGCTGACAAAACCCTAATACTTAGTGATTCTAAGAGACTATGGTGCCACCTGAGCTGGGCCCTATGAATTTTATACCTTCTCTAATATTCTATCCTCTGCTACCAGGTACATATGTTACCTGACGATGTCTCTACAGAAGCCCAACTTCTGTCCTCGGAAAGGAGTGTAGTGGGCCAGGCTATGACAATCTATGCAGGAAAGGAAGAGCAACCCATTTGTAAGCTCTCCGAGGAGTGTCTCACTAACTGCATGTGATTCTGCTAATGACAGCCGAGCTGCCACTGGATCTGGTGCTTCTTTTAATAAGCTCGTGAGTCACTTTTCAGCTTTTGTTTTCCTGACAAGGAAAACCTTTCTTCTGCTTTAAAACAAAGAATTCTTAGCATTGGCATTTAAAAGCACATATGTCCCATCTGCAACAGATCTTATTTAAACGGTTTAGCAAAAATGGAGAAAAACAGGGTGCATGATTTCCTTTGCTGGGGAGCTCATATAGGTGGGGGTACATGAGGGTCATTCACACCAGGTTCCTCCCAGGGGAGGACAGCATCTTTTCTGCATCTGTAGCTAATCTAATTTCATCAGTTTTAGTAACCTGAACTTATTGATGCTTCCTTCCAGACAGGAAATGATGCTGACGCAGTGATGAAGGAGGTCCAGCGAAGGCTCAGGAGAACAACAGGATGTCCTTACCTTGTCTCCCAGGTAGGAAGGAGGTGCCACCCAGGATGCACTGTGGACCGTTGAGGGCAGCTCCTGGAGATCTGCAACCACACTCCTGCTGCCCGGGTTGAATGAGACAGGGATGTGGGTTCTGTCCACCGTCTCCAGGCGCCAACCCATCATATCCACAAACTGGAACACAAGAGCAAAGGTTGGAAATGTGTGCCTGTAGCTTCTCTAGTGATGGCTGAATTATGCAGAATAGAAAGAACCATGGGGCGGCCACCTTGCTCCAGAGGCTTCCTTTATATGCCTCCTCTAGAGCTTCAGAACCCTCACCCAGCACTGCCTCCCATTGACCCATCACAACTAGGAGTTCTCAGACAGCAGTGACCATATGTATGTGGGATTTATCTCTGTATCCCAGCACACATCCTGGTTCTTGACATTTAGTAAGTGTGGGAATACTAACAAGGATGGTGAGACCATTTTAATGATGAACTCCTTAGAGAGCAAATGTGAGGTGGAATACAGTGGCCTGCTATCATTATTTTTCTCTAAATAAATCCTCATAACCAAGTATTTCCCTGATCATAAAAAGGAAGCCAAGAGTTAAACGATAAGGGGGAGAAAGAAGGAACTGATAAGACATTGGTTAGGAATAATGCTTCTGGGCTCCCCTGGAGGTAGAACTTTTCTGTGGATTTGTGAAGTAATTTTTTTCCTCAACTACAAGCCTACATTCCTTTTGGGAATGAAATACATAAAATAACCTCTCCTTGAATACTTGTTGGATGTAAGACATTACTCAAACAAAGAAAACAAGCATGAGACTGCTGGTTCATGTAATAATGAAGGCATCAAAAGTTTTTGTTTTGTGGAGCTAATTTAAAAACCCACATAGCACTGGGTGTTGTGGTAGATGTTGGCAAATTGAACTCCAATAAAAATAAATAATAAATAAAAACCCATGTAAATAATTTAGAAATTTAACTTAAATATTCATGTAAAACAGGAGAGACATAAAGTAAAACAGAAAGAAAATAAGCAAATGAGAAGAAGTGAGAGGGAAGAAGGACCAACTCCATTTAGCTGATGAGTGTTTAGTGAGCACCTACTATATTCTGGATCCTGTTGTAGGTATCAGGAATGTATTAGGAGCTTACATGCTAATGTTGGGGGAAGATACATAATTAAAAATTTCTAGAACTAAGTGCATAATATGTCAGGGAGGGATAAATGCTGTAGAGTATACAAAGAAGGGTGAGCCCATAGAGTGACCAGGGGCAGCTACTCCATAGGGAGTGGTGAGGGAAGACCCTACTGAGTCCAAAACACTCAGCAGACCTGAAAGACTGAGGGAATGAGCATGAGAACATCTGTGTAAAAAACACTGTGTGCTGAGGAATGGCGAGAGCGAAGCTTAACACTTCAACAAAATAAGATATAAAATCTCCACAAGCCCTTCATACTTCATGACAATCCACTTCTTCCCCCGGTCAGAGGTACCAAATAAAAACAAAAATTCTAATCTCTTGCATACCTTAGCTCTTCTTTTATGGGTACTGTGACAATGACTA
Organism: Vulpes vulpes; assembly: GCF_048418805.1. Taxonomy (NCBI): domain Eukaryota; kingdom Metazoa; phylum Chordata; class Mammalia; order Carnivora; family Canidae; genus Vulpes; species Vulpes vulpes. The sequence goes on along the minus strand of NC_132792.1, from coordinate 95,843,927 downwards.
TTTATTCCAAAACAAAAGCAGCTGGTACAACCCTTGGGATTTGCTGGGTCCAAGTAGAATGATCCTTCTCGACACACATTACACTCTGTACCCTCCACATTCTCCTATTGAAACAAAACACAAAACAAGAGATCACTTCTTCTAAAACTTCACTGATTGCGATTAGGTACTTACACAAATTAGATGCCTATATAAGACGTTACGACATAGACGCTAACAAAACAAGAAAAGCTATGTAACTGATAAGCTTTTCTATCACATTAATTGTTTAAACCCTTCTACCACGCTCAAGTGAAAGAGAGAATTTGCTCAATTTCACAAGATGCCCCTTGGCATCTTGAAGGTAGAGAAATAGAACCATGTGGATTCAAAATATAGGCGGGCCTGGTTCATCCCACTTACCACCATCTCAAACAACTGCTGGGACTTAGGAATTCTCGTACCACTTAGCAGAACCCTTTGGAGCAGATTATTATTAACCTGGGGTCCATAAGCGGGAAATAAGCTTCCAGGGCACCTATGAACCTCTTAAAATTGTAAACTAAGGGTTGTGTCAACTTCTCTGGAATGGGTCCATACCTGTTTTGTGATTCTCCAAAGGGTAAGAGGGGCTTTCCCTTCTGTTTCTATCAAATGAGCTAGTAACCATTAAATGCTACATGCATTGTGGAAATCTATTGCAGGTCAATCCCACTTCCCACATATTTGTATATATTGACTCAACATGAAGAACTTCCTCACTGACAGTGGCTGATGTCTCTGTCATGGCTCGTTCCATCTTACCTTGCAGAGGCAAACTCCGGTCCCTGGATCACAGACTCCTGATTCGGTCCCATCCTTGTTGCAATGGCAGGGAATGCACTCAGGGAAGTGATAAAACCCGGAAGCACACCGGTCACACTGCCGCCCTGTGATTCTGGGCTTGCACCTGTATTCAAAGTCAAGGAAGCAAAAGTTTTTATCATCCTTCCTGCACGGTTCTGAAGTCCACCTGCATTGTAGCAGAGCAACTGTGACCCCACTTCCCTGGGGGCAGTGATGCCTGAGCTGAGCCTAAAAGGACAAAGTGTCATGGGGTAGGAGTGGGGGTGGGTGTTCCAGACAGAAGGACCAGAGGGGAACCGCCTGGTGTGTGTGTGTGTGTGTGGAGCACAGGTATGAGTGGAGAAAGCTGGCCCATGAACTGAAGAGGGAGGCAGCTCATGTGGATGGAGATGCTGGCCATTGTGACACTGTTCAGGGGCAATGGAGTGAGGTGGCTGAGTGTTGTGCACTGAAGACCCTCTGGCCAGAGTACTGATCAGCTCTGGAACACGACAGAGACAGCATCTTATTAACTTGCTAAGGCCTCATTTTCTCATCTGTGAGAGGGGATATGCTAGCTGCTGCCTCCCAGGACCCCTGTGGAGGTAGATGAGGTTGCACCTGGCACACGGCAAGCTCTCGGACAAGGAATCACCATCTTGAAAAGCTTTAAGCAGGAAAGAGTGTGGTTGGGTGTGTGGGGGTGGGTGGAATCAAGATGATCAATTCCTCAGCCAGCTGTTGAGTCAAGAGGAAGAAGGGGCTAAAGTAGGGCAAAGACATTTGGGATGGAGACAAGGGATGGGTCCCAAGCTATTTTGGGGTGAGGTTGCTGGGGCTTGTAATGTTCTGGATGAGGAGACAGAAGTGGGGGGAAGGCAAGGAAGACCCTCGTCGTCCTGCCTGAGCACTGCAGTGGATGCTGGAGTGGGCAAGGCTGGCAGGGAGTCCAGCAAGCAGCAAGCAACCCTGTGCCTGGGCTCTAAGGAGGGCTCTGCAGGGAGGGGGGAGCCATCCACATGTTTGTGCACTTGAACCACAAGAGGGGAGGGGAAAACACAGGCTGACAGAGAGAGAAGAGCAGTGAGCTGCCAGCAGAACTAAGAAGCTCACCACCCCACCAGGTGAAGAGAGAAGAGGAAGTGGGCATCAGGCTTCCTTCGTAGCTCAATCACTGAGTTCCATGGTGGATGCCTGGTGGAAACCACACGCTGATCTTTTCTTTGTGCTTCTAAAGAGAGTACTAGGAAATGTGCTTTATATCAGAACATTGGGAGGATAATCTGATATGAAATATTTTATCGTTAACTTGCCCACAATACCTATTAAAATATTTTACCCAAGGGACCATCCTGAAAAAGAAAAATCTAACTTTATTTCCCACTAAGTTTGTCTTATATAAAATATCTGCTTAGAACCAAGTACAGAATTTTGTGTTGAATTAAGAACACACGCTTGGGGCAGCCCCGGTGGCGCAGCGGTTTAGCGCCGCCTGCAGCCTGGGGTGTGGTCCTGGAGACCCGGGATCGAGTCCCACATCAGGCTCCCTGCATGCAGCCTGCTTCTCCCTCTGCCTGTGTGTGTGTGTCTCTCTCTCTCCCCCTCCGTGTGTGTCTCACATTAATAAATAAATAAAATCTAAAAAAAAAAAAAAAAAAAAAGAACACACGCTTGAGGCAGGCAGCTTACCTCTGAATCCCAACTTGGCTACTTACTGGATATAGACCTTGAGCAAATTAACCTCTCTACAGCTGAGTTTACTGCTCTGTAAACACGGAGATCATAAATTCAACTTTGTAGAATTATTGTGAAAATTAAATAAAATAATATCTGGAAAAGCCTTAGAACAGGGCCATGCACACATACAAGAATTTGCTATTATTATTCTTACTATGGCGTTGGCTAAGGGGAGCTAGTGGGACTCCCTTTATCTCACTCAGCACACCCAAAAAGACAGTCAGTTTTACCTGCAAGGCCTACTGGCAGGTCAAATATCATTTCAGTTTCAACCCCATCCCCTCTGTCTTCCTCCCCACCTGATACCTGAAGAAATTCTTTTCATAAGGAAGCCAGTATTCTCTGAATCACCAGGCCCCTGGTGCAAATGGAAAGTGCCACCACTCTGCTTAAAGTGATCACTCCGCTGCGGTGGATGGAAACTTTGGAAAGGGGTCAGAGACTCTTCCGGGAAGCTGGATAAACTATGGGTCACTCACAGGCTTCATTCATTCATTCATTCATTCATTCATATTCTCTCCAACGCACACAAATTTACATTCACTATCAGAGGGTTTCTAGGCCCTGATGGATAATACCTGCTCTCTTCTTGTGAATCTCAGACTAAATGCAATCAGACAACCCAGCAAAAAAAAATGACTGTTACTGGATAACTCCCTATTTTGGGAGGGAGCAGTGACGGTGGCACATAAGACTCTAGTGGTCTAGAGTTAAGAAAGAAGAGGGTACAGACAGCCCTGCCCAACTAAAATTGTCAGAAAAAGAAAAGTGTGATCATAAGAGAAGCTTGGAGATGGCCTTAGACTGTGTAGGCTCTGCTCCTCTTAGCTGGCTGGGAGGGAAGGACACTGCACAGGCAGTGCTATTGTTGCAAGGGCAGCTTGTCGAACCAAAGTCCATGTTTCTTTTAGCAAACATGCAGTGCTTCTGGCTTTATAGATACCTTAACTGAATGCTGGTGCCAAAGGAGCCACTCAGATGCTGAATGCCATGGGTGGACAAGGCTGAGAGTGGTGCAAATGCCCTGGAGCCAGGCCTTGAAAGCCAAGACAGGTAGACAGGAGCCTACTTTTTATATTGTCACTTGAGTGGAAAAGAAAGGAGCTGGAGTGTTTTGCAGGGAGGGCAGCTGTAGAAGCTGCTTCTTGAGACAAGGAGAAATGGAAGCAAAATCATTCCTTGCCTCTTTATTTCAGAATGCTGTGAGATGTGGTGGCAAGGACAGGTGGGCTGAGGGCATGTGGCAACGTCAGGGACGTAAGGTAAAGCTCTGGATCCCACTTTGCACGCATGTAGCAATGGAGCACATAGAGAGTGGATAAGAAAAAGCGAAAAGCTGGGCAGAGTAAGAAGAGTGGGGACCTGTGAGCTGACCCTGAGACCCCCAGATGAGACAGACAGGGAGTGGTTAACGAAAACAGAGAATATAGTATCATGATTCCTGAGCACTGAGCATATGAATCCCGTGCGAAAAAAACCAAGCAACCAAAGGACTTTTTGGTGGTGCCATGACAACAGGGAATAAAAAGGAAACTTCTTCTGTAAAGTCTGGCTGGATGTCTCTTAAAAACTACCTAAAGTCAGCCTGACCTTGACACATTTCTCCAGAGAGATATTCTGCTGCCTAAGGAACTGCCCTCGCTGCAAAGGCAGGAAGTTTCCAGCAAAAGCTGCCTGTAGGTGTAGAATGGCAGCTCTGGGGGTGCAGGTCAAGTGGATTCATCTCCAAAGCAATAGGCTCATGGCCAAACCTTACATAATAACATCTGCGCATGTGTGGGCGCTCGCCATGTTGCACAAACAACTAGAAAATCAGATGTTAGAGTGAACTCTACCCTTTGCTCATTATAATGGGTCTCTTAATATCACATATCAATTCTGGTTGCAATCCAGAATCCAAAGTCTACCTTCTTCATTCATTGATTCCTTCAATAACTATTGAGTGCTTCCTATACACATATCCTTGTGTTAGGGGATGCAGGAGGGAAAGGACAAAGTAGAATAAGTCGATCTTGACCTTGGCACATTTTCCACTAAGAACATAGGACATAGAGATGCAGAAAGTGAGGTAATCACGGGAGAAATAGGATGGCTGACTATCAAACTAGCTTGAGGCACTGAGATCATGAGGAAGTCCCTGTGGCCTCACGGAAGGCTTCATGCCTTCTTTGAGTTTGTTCTTTTCACACATAATCCTTGAAGGATATGCAGAATTTGGGGGTAACAGAAGAGGGGGAAGGAGAATTGATACCTGGAGAACTGAACATATGCAAAGCGTTTAGAGAAAGTAAAAAAACCAAGCCATAGAAGAAAGCTGAAGAAAAGCTTAAGTTTGGGTAGGTGGGTGCCATATTACCATGAAAGCTGTCCTTTATCCCATCAGGGAGTTGAGACAGGTTCTTGTGCAGAGTGATATGATGGAAGTGGCACCTGGTGGACCCACGTGCCCTCAGGCAGACTGCACACAATCTGGCCCTCACCATTCCACACTGCCATTAGGGCTTAGCACAGGACCTCTTGTTAGGAGGCATGTGTGCCTTCTGCATGAGACACAGGACCCAAACTGGAGTAGGTGCTAGATATGGTCTGAGCCATAAAATATATTGGTATCTGACAAAATAGAATTTAAGGCAAAAATAAAAAATCACAGTAACCGAGAAAAATGTTTCATCCTAGTTTTAAGAAAATACCAAGAAGATAAGATCATAAACCTATAGGCAACAAATTCTGTAGCCTAGATTAATAGTTCTATATATTAGTGACAAAATTATGGGGAAAATAGATTTTTAAATCCCAGGATAATTGTATACTTGGCATATTCCTTTTCAATTAAGGGGCCAAAATTTAAAAAAAAGGGAATGAATGAGCGCATGCATAAACCTAGAAAAGGAAGGTCAATTAGCAGACCACTGATATCATTCAAACATGGGGGTGTGGTAAAAGAACTCAACCAAGGTGGCAGCAGAAAGCAGAGAGCCGTGGAAAGAAAGGGGAAGGAGATAATATACCTTTTCAAAAGTTGACACCTGATTGACTGTAGGTAAAAGGGGTTGATTTTAAGATGATACTAGGATTTCAGGCCTTAGGGACTGGGAAGAGACAGTCACTGGTAAATAGAATTTTTTTAAAAATTCAAAAGAGAGAAATGGTTTGAAAGGCAAGACAATGGCATGGGTTTCAGCTATGGAATCAGAGTTGAAAGAATTTTGGAGTTGTAAGGACCCTTAAAGATCATCTAATCTAATGCTTCATAATACATTTGAGGAGACAGGTGCTCAAAGAGTTTAGAGGACTTGTCCAAGGTCCCCTAAATAAAGTCAATAAAAGAAGCCAGGTTGCAATTATTTTCAATGAAGGTGGGGATAAGTCAGCCATCAAGGGTCAGGACCAGAGCTCTGGATCTGAAATCATCCAGGAGTGGGGGTGGTTAAAGCACGAGAATGGGCGGGGCTTCAGGGGGACAAAGTATAGAGGGAAGAAGGCAGACATCCAAGTACTTGGCAAATAATAATAATAATAATAATAATAATAACTAATACTTACTGGATGCTAGTGAGGGTCAGGTACTGCTCTAAGGTCTTCTATACAGCATAATCTTCTAAAGAACTTTATGAGGTAGGTGCCTCTAGCATCTCTATTTTGTGGATGAAGAAATGAGGCATACAGAGAAGAACTGTACTCAGATCACCCAAACAGTGAGTGGAGGTAACAGATGCAACGTTGTGCAAACTAATACCACACCTCCTCTCACTCGGCAGTAGACTGAACCAGTGACATAGCCAAAGAATGATCATTCAGAGAGATATGGAGAAAGACACTGGTGTTACAGAAGATGAAAGAAGACAGAAAACGTAGGTAAGAACTCTGGGCTCCATCCCTATGGCAAGAGCCCCATCTGCCTTGCTCCCCACCATGTCCCCCACACTGCCTGGAATTTACTATTCCTATTAATCAATGAACTGCATCAAAGGAATTGCTTCTTCAAGTCAGTAGGGTTGATGGAACTATACCTAGCTGGAAGCACTTCTGTTCCAAAAATGCCAAGTCTATGACCTTTGTGGATATTTTATTTCTCTTACACAAACATTTAATAAATCTGTCAGGATGTGCAGAGACAGAAGTCCCCCCAAAAGGCACTTCATTGGTATTGTCCTTCTGAAAAGGCACATTGTACAAGTGGCTTGACTGAAAATTCAGGTGGATTACCATCTCCTTTAGCTGATCTCAATATAGCCTGAAAGTGGTTGCCATCATGCTAGCTTATTAAAGCAATGATTTCCAGCTTCTTATCTGTCAATGATTGACAGAATCTTCTGAGGATATTCTAGTCCTTTTGTTTATTCATAGAATCTGATGACATAATTTTCCATTATTAAAAGCAAGGTAAAGGTATTTTTTCATCAGTCTTATATCAGATTGAATTAGTCTTGCTGTTAAAAACAAAATCTTGATCAATACAAGCATCTTTAGGACCTCAGTCTAGCATTGGACAAAATAATGGATTTCTTGGCATCTATACAAAATAACTTTGCAATATTTTGTGTGTTACAATCAGAGATTAAAGAGGAAATAGAATAGGACTTCAGGAAGGCAGGTAGAAATAATTTTACCAAACAATTAATGGATTAGGAAGCTGACACCCAGGAAAGCAGAGTAACTTGCCCAGTCTTCTAGCTAATTTATGACAAAGGTGAGTTGAGGGCGCAGATTTATGGCCCCAACCTAATTTATTCCCAATTGCTTCAAAAATTACAGCAATTTTAATTAAGTAGAGATTGAATACTGTGGATTGCTACAATTATTTTGTAACTTATTTTAAAGTAGATTAATATTCAAAACTGTTTTATTTTCTTATAGTATGATAAACTTGAACCCCTATAAAGAGTGAAATAAAATTTGAAAATTCCAATTTTTCAGCTTTGAGATCTGTGACAATTTGTACAAACAACTGCAAGAAAGTCTGTTGTATCATGGAGAAAAGAATGTGTTTTTCTTTTTGTTGCAAGTTTCAGGTCTCTTTGACCAATTCTTTCACATGAACTCGTTAGGTTCCTCTAAACACAATCTTCATTTTTGTTAGGAAGTTTCATTTGAGGGTCGGGGAGGAGCATTATTTCTTCTAATATTTTCTAAAGAAATAACTCTTTGAGTAATCAAAAGCCTTTTCAACATCAACAGTGGAATTACCACAAGCGACTTGTGTAATTTATAGTCGTGATAAACTGAAATTTTTTCTTACATTATCTGTTAAAGGACCCTTTCATGACAAATCTACTTTGATCGTGGAGAGATATGTCATCCCATCAGGTTATTACAGTCTCTTTGTAATGTGAAGATAAACAATTTCGCCTATTGGTTTGGGTGCGATACAGGCCAGTGAGAATCCATTCCTACTGATGTCTTCTTGGGTTTGGGTAAAACTGTATAGCATGCCTTGGTCCTGAGTTAGGACTTTTCTAATCTACTGAATTGTCATTGGCTAGTGAAAAATTTTAAACACCTCTTACAATTTTGACCTAAAATCCTATAGTAAATCTATTTATTTGTCACAGATGGTGCCTCAATGCATTTTTACAATTTTTAATGCATTCTTAAATTCCTTTTTCTGTGGCAGCGGCATTCAGAAACATGTGTGAGGTTCTGTTTACAGCAATTTATTCTGTTGACTGGTTACTCCTTTTTAAAATTCTCCATTATTTTGCAGACAGAAAATTCCTGTCTCCTGCCTGAAAACTGCTTCTCCATCTCCTTGGTTCCTTTGCCTCCTACAATTCAACAAAGGTACTCCTGCAGAACCCACACCTGCTGGGAGTACCTTGCAGGTGTGTGTCCACGCTTACTCTCTGGGGTCCTCATTACCCTAACCTATTCCCAACCTTCCATCCCAGCCCCAAACTCTTCACTGGTATGTTCTGCTTTCAATAGAAAAACTGAAGTAGTCATTATGGAAAAACAGAACTCTGTTGGTCTGCCTTGTACTTATTTTTGTGGCTTTGTTTTTATTTTAGTTATATAGGGGAATACTATAATGTTTTCAGTATTTAGGGCTCTAAGTTTCTTCAGATGTGCCTGAGGCCACTACAGAACACTGGGCTCCATCCTCTGCCAGGACTCCTACTCCCTAGTAACTGTTCCATGCATGATTATCTTCCTCTTCTGCCCTTCATGGAGTTTTTCATTCTCAGGTTATACATTTCTTATTCTGCTATTCAAATGGAACCTGTTCTTTTGGTCTTTTTTTTTTTTTTTAAGATTTTATAGATTTATTTGAGAGAGAGCACTCTTGCACACAAGTGGGAGGAGGAGCAGAAGGAGAGGGAGGAGCAGACTCCTGCCTGAGCTGGAGGCAGGGCTTGATCCCAGGACCCTGAGACATCTGCCTGAGTCAAAGGCAGATGCTTAACTGGTTGAGCCACCCAGGTGCCCCTCTTTCAGCCTTTTTATATACAGATTCCTCCTATGATAGCTCTTGAATAAGCAGAGGATTTTAATGGTAAGACCTCCCCTTCTATACATCCTGCTTCTTCATCAGAGTATTCTTTACACTGAAGGATTCACAAAAACCAATTCCATATAAAGACACTGAATTATTTCCTTTTATTTGTTCTTCAAATATATTAAAACAAAAATGATATTACTAATTTAATCTGTTTGCCTTTTTTATAACACCCTGGATTTCCTTTCCTGAAGCCAGTTCGAAATCTATGGTTTCCTTTGGTCTGGTAGATGTAGTAGGGGAGCTCTCAGGAGGTTTGTGTGTGTCTTATATTTTTTTAATTTATTATTTTTATATGTTATATGTATGTATACTATTGCACTATATTGTTGTATATATGTATACTAATATATATATGTATATATATATATATATATATATATATATATATATATATATATATTTGGGGTGAGAGGCAGGGAGATAGAAAAAGGATCTTAACAGGCTTCATGCCCAACGTGGGGCCTGGTCTCACATCCCTGGGACCATGACCTGAGCCAAAATCAAGAGTCAGACATTTGAGATGCCTGGGTAGCTCAGTGGTTGAGTATCTGCCTTTGGCTCAGGTCATGATCCCAGGGTCCTAGGATCAAGTCCCGCATTGGACTCCCTGCAGGGAACCTGCTTCTCTTTCTGCCTGTGTCTCTGCTTCTCTATGTGTGTCTCTCATGAATAAATAAATAAAATCTTTTTAAAAAAAAGTCAGACACAACTGATTGAGCCACCCAGGCGCCCCATGTTTGTGTGTGTTTTAAACAAAGATACTGCTGACATGTTTCAACAGCAACACACCAGCTTGATGATTGTCTTTCAATTGTTGTTCTAATTCTCCTGTGACTACTTTTCATACCAGAAATGGCAGACCTTGTGGGTGTTGCTCTCTTGGCTTCCTAGAGAGAAATATCCCTGTAGATGTCTCCATGGAAGGCCACACATTTTATTTACAAATACCCTGGAGTTCTTGTGTCAAATGTTTATGACTGGCTATGAGTTTGCTGTCTATAAAAGGGTTTTGTTTTTCAAGAAAGGGAGATTGACACCTATGGGAACATGAAAAGGGAGAGGTCAGCGGTAAGGAAGTGACAGAAAAATAGTGCAACATTTGCTACTTGAGGGAAGAAGGCCTGCTAGATAGAGGTAGATGAGAACAATAGAAAAGCAAAGTGGGGGCTGTTGGACTCCAGAGGGAAAGTGATACCCATCGATGAAAGACCAGAAGACAAAAAGACAGCTCTGTGACATGAAGAGGTCAGGAGAGGAGATGCTGAGAAGAATACCAAACAGCTCCGCTGAAATGAGGCCACATGGCCATGTGAGAAACCAAATCTACGAGATTCTGGCATTTGTCCAGCTACTGCTTTGGACCAAGGGTTCAAAGAGAGGGTATAGAAGCAATTTTCCCTGGAGAGGCAAAACTGTGTCAGGAATGAAGTCACAGGATCACACACATCTGTCCTTTCTCTCTCCTTTCTAGAAAGCTGATTGTGTCATGATCAGCACAGGCAGATCCTTTTTAGCTTCCCACTTCTCCTTTGTAGCCACAAGCTTGCAAGTTATCTCCTGGGATGGTACATCTTCTGTTCTTAGCCATTCCTGCAGGTCCTGGTAGAAGTCCATGCTTCCATCCTAAGTGCCATTGTCTTCTTACATCACTAACTAACTGAAAATAAGTTCGGCATTTTCATGGGCCCCTGAATGCATTCGAAACCTAATGAAATGTAGCATCTTCAATAATGAACTAAGTGCTTGACTTGCTTCCAAAGAACAGCTTAAGCACTGGAGGGAACAGAACCTATTATTTGTTAACTAATGGTGATGAAACAACTCTGGATATCACCTCAGAATTCTTTGTGCAAATCACATTCAGCGTAGGCTCACAGTTTGAGAAGCATGAGCAATTGAGCTGACTCAGGGCGGACTCACACCTGTGGTTTTAAAGACTTGAATGTTTCATGACTCAAGTTGTCACTCAGCTCCTTTTCCTGTAGCACAAAGGGACAGTTAGGCCCCCGGGCAACAATTAAAGTTGTAGTCAAGGGTCCTTCCTTAGGAAAAGCAAATGTTGCTGCTATAGAGAGTTGAATTTTGTCCCCAAAAAGATGTGTTCAAGTTCTAGTCTCCAGTAGCTGAGAAGGTGACCCTTATTTGAAAACAGGATGTTTGCAGATATAATCAAGTTAAGATGCTTGCAGAGCAAGGTGAGCCCTAATCCAATATGACTGGTGTCCTTATAAGAAGACACACATACCGAGAAGAAGGCCACATGGAGACAGAGACACACAAAGAGGATCCATGTGATGACGGAGCAGAGATTGTGTAGAGACACGTCTACAAGCCAAGCAACTCCAAGGATTGCTGGCTGCACCAGAAAGTAAGAGGAAAACATGGAACAGATTATCTCCCAGAGACTTTAGAAAGGGCATGGCACTGTCAACACCTCGATTTTGGGCTTTTAGTCCTTGGGACTGTGAGAACATAAATTTCAATTATTTTAAGTCACCCCATTTGTCGTGATTTGTTATAGTAGTCACAGGAAATGAATGCAGCCGTCCCTGGGCTGGAGTCATGGATGCCTGCCACCAGCAGCAACAGCCTCCCCACCCCTTGGCTGCCACACCCAGAGCACCCACACAGACCCCAAAACATCCACTCCCCTCAGGCGGAGGGAGTGTAGGGTAGATGTGAACCTTACACTTGCTCCTGCAGACTGCCAACCTCTGGCTCAGTTTTCCTGCCATATAACCTCCTCTCCGACTCTTTCCAGCCTCTTCCCCTAGAAGACTGTACCTATTCTTCATCCCTTGTAGCCATTCCCCAGTCCTGCTGAGAGATCAGGCTCATCAGCTGCAATTATGTGACATTGGACTCTAGTTCCCAAGGCAGAACTCAAGCCGCTGAGCCAAACCTCTTAGCAACGCAACATCTGTGGGAGCCGACGTTTGCCACTGTCCCTTACCTATTGTGCCCTGGACCTCTCAGTTAACCCCAACGGCAGCCCCCCACTCAGGTCAGCTGTCCAGTGTATAGCTTCCTACCTTGCTTGCCCACTCCCAACTGGGGCCCACTGTGGAGGCCCCAGCACCCCTTTGAGCTTGCCTGTCTGAGGGTGGCAGGCCTGAGGCCTTAGACTTTGTCATGCGCTGCCCTCAACAAAAAATGCCAGCTTACTCTAGAATGAAGACTGGGAGCCCAAAACTAAATACAAATGGATAGGTATGCATCACAAGGTGACACAGTAGAAGAAATGATAACTTAATTACACATACATATGGGATACTCCGAGAGCAATGCTGGAATGGATGGGCATTTATGGCCTCCGGAACCTGGCCACCCACCCAGCCATCTGCCTGGCCAGGCTCTGGCAGGCCGCCCTGAGCCTGAGGGGCCCAGTGACTCCACACACCACAGCCCATCCAGGGTGGGGAGCTTCACCCTGAGGTGAGCACAGAGCAGTCCTTGGACCTGTGAGACATGGGAAGGAATGGTAACTGGCATGTGCAGATGACATCTTCCCTTCCCATAACCATAATAGGACCTAATGGGTTCACCAACCCGGGCTCACCTGCACTGCCCGTGGTCCCTGTTGCACTCCTGGGTGGCAGCCCCAACGGTGCCCCTCCTGGAACAGTTGCAGCCTTCGCAGCCAGCCAGGGGATGGAAACTGAAGGAATGGGTGTCACACACCTCACACTGTGGCCTGACCGTGTGGGGAGGGCAGAGGCACTTCCCTGTCATCTCATCACAGAGGCGTGGGCCACAATTGCACGCTGGCCAAGGAATAAAGAGACATGGTGTAAGGGTGAGACACCACCCAGCCTCCAGCACGACTTCACCAACTGCCAACATTTCCAGAAGCTTCCAAGGGGTCTGGGAGAAAAGTCTTGCTTTTTCTTCATGATAGCATTATTGAGTGGGGCTGCTCTGAAAGGCAGCTTTCTTGGAGCCCAGATCAACTCTATCAAATGCTCATGACAGACACGGCGTGTGAACACTGGCTGAGCACAGCGGCACCCACTGGCACCAAGGCAGGAACTCAAAGGAACCCACCCAGTTATAGTTATGTGCCATTCTCATGAGACATCTCTCATCTGTCAGAGGATCCTCTCACAGGCTCCCTGAAGTGGCCCCACATCACCGTAGTGCAACTGAGCTCCAGGTGAGGTCATAAGGCAGCAGCAGGACCCTCGTTAGGCAAAGGCTGGTCTCCAAGTGAAGGCTCCGTTTGTACCACACTCACACCCCTCACTACTACCACATGGCCCGTGCTGCCCTTATGTCTCAGGCCACAGGATGGTTCTTAGATAAAGGTACCCAGGCTTCCTATTCTGAAAGTACTATCCTCCTGTGACCCCGGCTCTCCTCCTATTTCAACTGAGTTTTGATTAGGTTGCAAACATTGAAGGAGCTTCCACTAGGAAGAGGGATTGAGTTGTCCAGTATTTTGATGCCTAAGGCTCTTTAAACTCACCTGCCTTGCCAAGCACATGGGTCACATACCTTGGGAAACACAAATGTTTATCTCCTAGAACCTATCTTCTCAGAATGTGGTCCATGGACCCCTGGCCTGGGCACCATCTGAGTGGTTAAAAGAAGTGCAGACTCTCAGGCCCCAGCCCAGGCCTTCTGCCTCAGAACCTGCATTTTTCACAAGATCCCCAGGTAGTCTCCAGCACAGTGAAATTCAAGAAGGCCTGCCCTAGATGAGCGTCACCTACCTGGGACCAGAGACAACCTTGGGTGACCCGAACGTGCACTTACGTTTGCAGTGTGGGAATCCATAGTAGCCCATTCGACAGCGGGTACACTGCCGCCCAATGACGCTGGGCCGGCATGGGCACTGCCCGCCCTCTGGGCTGCAGGGACGGCCAATGGCCCCGGTGGGGTGGCACTCACAAGGCAGCGCGCCCTTGTGGTAAAGGGCCACTAGGGACCTGGCAGCGTTCTTACAGAATCCAGAGGCGGTCTGGGGGCTGTGAAGACAAAAACAAGGTATTATTCCAGTCCCAACCTTCCCTTTCCCACTTGCTCTGCCAAGTGGTGTTTTGGGGGAGGGACTCTGGCTGTGGAGTCTGGGAAGAAGTGAGAGAGTGCCCCACCCTGGGATCCACAGCCAGTGACAGCCACCCTTCCACCCATCCACCTCCAGAACACATCACAGGACTGGTGGGTGGGGACTTCTGGTGGCTGCAATAAAAGGGGGAAATTTTCACCTGTGGGATGAATTCTCTGGTATGTGAATTATACCTTAATAAAGTGGTTATCAAAAAAATTATAGGGCAGCCCGGGTGGCTCAGCGGTTTAGTGCCACCTTCAGCCCAGTGTATGATCCTGGAGACCCAGGATCGAGTCCCACGTCAGGCTCCCTGCATGGACCCTGCTTCTCCCTCTGCCTGTGTCTCTGCCTTTCTCTCTCTCTCTCTCTCTCTCTCTCTCTCTCTCTGTGTCTCTCATGAATAAATACAATCTAGAAAAAAAATTATACCTAGATGTGTATGCACCAGTACCAATAACAATGGGAGCAGGAGGCAGCCAAGTATCTACCTTCATTGAATGTTGTGTGTTAGAAGTTTTGCCTACATCTCACTTAACCTCACAACCACCTAACCAGTTAGGCCTAAGCCTCATTTCATACATAAGGAAACTGAAGCTTCTAGAATTTTAGTGATACATCCAAGGCCACAGAGCTACAGAGTGGCCAAGCAGGCATTGAAACCCATGGCTGTCGGACTTGAGAGCCTTTACTCTTCATATTTTCTATAAAGGAGACTTCTGCCCATCAGGCCCTTGGAGCTGCTGGGCTCTTCAGGGAACCTGCAGCAGGTACAGGGTGGGTTTGCAGAAGAGAAGAGCAGAAGCCCACATGTAGGGCTGTCCTAGGCTCTTGGCATTCAGAGATCCTGAGAGAGTAGACAGAGAGGTCCAGGGAGAGTGGACTGAGAGGTCTGCTGCTCCGAGACACTCCCCACTCAACCAGATGGTTAAGGAGAGAGAGAATCCAGGCTGATGCACTTCCCAGTGGAGGACACCCCATGTGTTATCTTTTAGGAATCTGAGTTGGACAACAGGAAGCAGACACGAGGCCAAGAAACTCCAAAGGAGCCCATGAATCCCAGCTCAGTGGGTGAACATGAGGCAGGATGGAAGTTGAAGACAGTAATCTTGGCCAAATGTGCAGCACAAGGTCTGGTGCAGGATGGTGTATGCAGAGGAAAAGCATCTCCCTCCCCGGCCCCAGGACTCCCTGCCACTCCCTTGGGCACAGGGAGGAAAAAGACAGACCCAAGGGCCAGCCCCACCCTGCGCCTTGCTCTGAGGGGGGATGTTGGAGAGCCTTAGGAATCTCTGCAAGGTGATACTTACTCGATATAAAAACTGTTTCCTCCGCAATTGGTGACAAACTCAAATGACTTGTCCACTGATTTTTTGTGAAGTATTTGGTAGTCATAATCCTCCGCAGGCACCACTAAAACACGGACCTAAAGGAAACCTGTCAGCATGACTTTGGATTTCCAACAGCAGGGCATACTGACGGCTATTCATTACACTTTCTCTTCACTAAGATCCATGCTCTTGATTGTTAAGCCCAAGACCACTTGAAACAGGATTTATGAAAAAGGAATCACAAGAACTACCCTAAGCCAGTACTAAATGTTCAACCCACATTCCTATGTAAGAAATGGTGTGTGCTGAGGCAGATCCCTTGGAGCACCTGCTCAGAGAAGCAGCCTCCTCAAGAGCTAGGTGGAAACAGGAAATCTAAGGGATCGGGGCCTGTGGAGAGGGCCTGGGCCCTGCGTAATCTATGCCTGGGATGACCCTGGACTGCCAAAGGTCGCATTTTATATTTTTAAAGGTGAACAAACTAAAACAGCAGGACCAATGGGGGAAACTCATACCATGGCTTGCCCTGAAGCTGCATCATGTCAGATACTCTTATGAATAACTGCAGCCCTAATCTTTAGAAGTACTGCTTGGCTCTCTGTGCCTGTTTAAATCAGACTATACCAGTAACAAATGCTATAGGAAATTTCAAATCTCTGTGAACTACTCACCAACTTATAGCTTACAGACAGTTTCCTGCTCTCGTGCTATTCAATCAGTAAGCATTTGTGAAACACCATGTACTAGGTGGTGTTCTAAGCACACGGGATACAAAATGCATAAAGTCAGGCCCCTGTTCCTAGGAAGATGGCCTCCTCAGAGAAAGCAGGAAGCATAAGGAAGAAATAAGCGGGTCACACAGCAGGGCCTGAACAATGCTACGAAGCTCTCTGGAAGGCTTTACAGGCATTAAGTGACCATGATTCCATCAACCAAGGTAAAAACAGTGTAGGAGACACCTGGGGTTGTATAGGTAATAGGCTTAAGTCTGAGGGACTCATGAGGTCCCCAGCTATGTGGATATGCAGTAGATGGCCCCATACTGGGCCCAGAGCTCAGAAAATAACAGAGATGTGGAGTCACTTTCCCACAAGAGGGAACAGAATCAACAGGGACAGATGATACTGTCCAAAGAGAAATGACAGAACAAGGGGGCTCAGCGTCAAACCCCAGGGAACGATACCATATGTGGACAAAAGGAAAGAGAAATCACTGAAGGAGCACAGAAGGAAGTGGGAACAAAATGAGAGAAAGCAGTTATGGAAGCTCAAGAAAGAAAGTCTCCAGGACAAAGGAGGATTAAATGCTTCAGAAAGAGACCAGTCAGGTGAAGAGTGAGAGGGGCTAATACAGAGCGAGACACTCACTCACCAGTTTCCTGCAGGGGACTGTTTTCTTCCTATTCACTTACTTATTGTTCTAATTTCCCTTGACTTTAATTATCACCTGCTTTTTTTTAATTTTTCTTTTTTTTTCTAACAAGTGGCTATAAAATTCAAACATTTTTCTATAAATATGACTTCAACTCCTCGGAGGAACTATTGTCACGAGCCAAACAGGCACACAGAATGGCTAACCAAGGCAAGCACATGAAGAGCAAGCTGAGGGAGAAGCAGACCATACCAATACTAAGGACTTTCCTTCTGGAACCTTCACAGTCACGGCTATCTCTGGTTCTAAGATGTCAAACTCAACTTGATCTTCAGCAATCACTTGGTCCCGGCAGCCAAGCACATGGGGGCAAAAAGAAGCACGGAAGACACCTGGGGGCAGAGTGGGAGAAGAGTTTCTGGTACGGTACCACAAGGACCAGCTGGGTCTGCAGCCATGGCACTTGTCCCCTGAAGCTCACCTGGCCATAGCCGCCCTCCATCCACAAACACCTGGGTGGGAAATGTTGGGTGTGCTGGTTGATAAAAATGGATGACAATGACATATCGGCCTGGGTGTGGTACAAGTCCTCTGAGGGTCACTTGGTTCTATGTAGAAAAAAGAGGATAAAAAAAACTCCTCAAGTTGCAGAGCTATAAGTATTTAGAGCTTAAAAACCAAAGCAACTTAGGTATTTACCCAAGTGAAATGAAAACCTATAGTCACACAAAATTTTCACTTGAATATTAATGGTAGCACTATTTGTAATCAGAAATACTGGAAACAAACCAAATGACTTACATCTCAGGATGGATGAACCAACACTGTGGTGCAACCATAAATGATGTTGGAGGGAGTGTAATTTGGTACCATCACTTTGGAAAATTGTCTGGTAGCATTTACCAAAGTCGATCATATCACTGAGAAATTGCACTCTTAGGTTCACACCCAACAGAAATGCATAATGTTTGCCCAAAAGCCGTGCAAGAATGTTCCCAGCATTCAAGTACTACTTATGATAACTGAGTAACAAAGAGCCAGAGTCCATTTTGGATGTTTGATCACTGACGGGTGTCAAGCCCCATCACTTGTCTTTAATCTTTTGTCCCACACCTGCACAAGCCAGTAAGAGAGCCCAAGAGCACATCCCTTGGCACAGGCAGGAAGTTACAGCCATACTAATTCTAGCCAATGGGAAGGAGCCCTCACCTTGCACTCCTCCACCTTTCCCTTGCCCCTGCCCAACCACAGTGAAAACCAAAGTCATGCCCCCACTTTTGCTCAAGATTGAGTGTGAGGCCTGCTCTCCTCAGAAGACCTCACTCTGTGAGAAATAGGTCTTCAAACCCTCAAAAAAACAAGAAAAACAGTCACAATAAAAAATCATCTTTCAGATGAAAATCGTGACTTGAAAAAGGTAAGTAATTTGATAAACATCATACTCTAAGAGCAAAATCAGGATTAGAACTCCATTGTCATGATTTCAGTTCATCTCCCCTTATGATTCTGGGTGAACTTTCCCATACAGGATCTTATTAAATTTTCTCTGTCAGACCCTGTTAATTTCCTAACTTGATGCAATGTGAACAGACATGAGCCATCTCTAGGATTAAAGGGATAAAATATCATTAGGGCAAATGGTAAGTCCTGCAACTTAAAACAAATACAGTTCCTTACTACATTTCATCTTCATGCTATATATTATTAATCAATAAATGTTTATTGAAAATTTCCCACCTGCAAAGCATTTCGCTGGTATAGTTGGGGATGCAAAAAAAAAAAATCTATCAGCTAGAGCAGCTTTCACAAGTGCTTACATTCCAATTTGGGAATACAACAATATTAAATAGCAGTAGCCAATAAAAATATGAGGTATCACAAAATGGGCCATGAAAAATTGCCAAATGACGGTATAGATAGAGATACAGAAAGGAAAGAACTTCAAGATGGGGTGGTCATAGACAGGATTAGCCAGATGCGTCATGTCCAGGATTCTCTACAGTTGAGAGTAGAAGTCCCCAAACTACAGGGGCATCCAAATCCCTTGGAGGGTTTATTAAAACACAGATTCCTGGGCCTCACCTCCAGAGTTTCTGATTCAGTAGTTCTAGGGTGGGTTTGCAAACATGCATTTCTAACAAGTTCCCAGGTGATGCAGATCTTCTGGTAAAGGCCACACTTTGTAAATCATGTTTTAGAAACAACACCCTTGAGGGGAGGGGAGCCCTACCTGTGGCATCTTCAAGGTGACTCCAGTAACAACATCAGCAGAAGGTGAAGGATCCTGGGTCAGGAGAGGGGAAGACTCTCCACTCGGGACATCCAAAATTAACGCTGTTGGAGGAGTTTCAGGGACCAGGGAGACACAAGAGGCACTGAAAAAAGAAATATTTTAAAAACTACCAAAAATGGAAGAACTGTCCACTGGTGAACATATTGACTGTGAGCTTAAGACCGTGTGACATCAAGAGGATCCAGTCTCGAGAGAACCACAGGACTGTGGAGAGGTTTTTTTTTTTTTTTTTTTTGGAGGGATCTTTATACAAAAAGACTCAGTGTAGTCAATTGGCCAAGTGTATTCCAGCAACCTGCTCAATACAATGAGCTAAAACAGAAAGATAACCTTAATTTTGAAAAATATTAACTAGACAGAAACTTATAGAAACTTTCTTTCTGGAACTAAAATTCATGTTAAATGAGGCCAATGCAATGAAACATTACTATCCACCTCTAAATGTAGATGTTGACATAAAGTCATATAAAAACCAAAGAGGACAAATGCACATCATTTCTTTTTAAGCACACCCAGATTTAACTGTCTTGGTAGTTTCTATAGTCCTAATCATATGCCTAAGATTTGTGATGGTGTCTATAAATTATTTTTAATCTAGAACAAAACAACCTGCCTAAACCCTGATAATCATTGGTTAGCTAATCCTCATAACATAGTGGTGAGATGGGGCATTATTTTCATGGTTTTTTAAATGAGGAGCCTCAGACACGGAGATTAAAGGATCTTTGCGAGGTCTCAGAACAGTACTTGGTAACTGCCCTTTAGGGCAAAGCTTAACTATTCCCCCAGTTGCTACTGTGTCAGCTTCCTGATATTATGGAATTCTGGAAAGACTGCTGGGGGAAATGATTTAGCTGATTTTTTATTTTAACCCATTATCAGCCTTTAGCACCTTGGCCTATGATCCCTTGTGAAGTTAAGCATAAAGTCGCAGGCTTACAAGCATTATAGCACCACTCAGAGCACAAACAAGGGAGAAAGGAAGGAAACCCATTACCTTTGATTAATATACCCCCCGTAACTGGCAATGCATTTGATTTGAGGTCTCAAATATTCAGTTGAGAATTCTTCAATGGGTATGATACAAATTTGATGCTGTTGAAAAAATACAATGCAAAAAGGTATATCATGTTTATCAGCAAAGCCAATGGTATGGTCAAACATGCTCTTAAAAAAGCTCTTAAGTAAAGACATTACAATTGTTATTTTAAATAGACAAAACTGCAGAATGGCATCATTATGTGCAACAAACTTTACTGTTGTACAGGATCGTTGCCAGAATGTTCTTGGAATAGTCATCTAAATAAGCAAAATCACAAAAGTCCAAAAACAACTCTTTGTCAGTGACTTTGGATACCTGTTTTTCTCTCCTACCCTGGGCTGATGCTGGCTCTTCAGACCCCTTGTCAAGGAGAAGATGATGTGGTAGGCAGCTAGGGAGCCTGCTGTTCAGAGCCTGTTGTCTGTAACTCCTACTACAAATTATCTTTCTTAATAGAGGATGACTTGAATCTCAGGCACATTGGGACTTCATTGAAGAAACTAGCTCCAGAACTAGTTTTTGAGTCCATAAGAAACTCAGTTATTAAGTTATCAATACATTCTATTTTGATCAAAACTGTATTACCAGTTAGATCACAAACTGATTCAGTAACAAGAATTTTTATTGAACACCTACTATATGCCAGGCACTGAGACCGAGGGATCCTATGAGACCAAGATGAATAATACCCCTGCCCTCATGGAACCTATATTCTAGTTAGACATCTGAATGATACTAGGGAACACTTATGCTTAAAAGATGAAGACTCAGCCCTGTTATAATTCCCAAAGATGAAGAGATTAAGATTCACTTGGATCATTATGTTTAAAAACAGAGTCACAATTTTAAAAAATAAAGTCTTCAGCTATTATATAATTTATGTAATAACTCTTAAAAACTCAATTCCAGATAATTCTTAAGAAAAGGCTCAAAGTTTTCAATACTGTCAAGCACGAATATCTAAAACACATTAGAACAAGCTGGCCTAGCATTTCCCTTAATATTAGCAATGACAAGAAAGTTGCTTCATACTTAGATAATCTTCTGTTCTCTGAGATATTTATTATAAATCTGGCAACCCCTTCCTAGCCCAGTCGCACTGCTTATGCTTATCATAATTCTCAATATTTAATTTGTGCTATTTAAAGGGAGGCATGAAGGGTATTTAATCTGCCAAACTTGGTATTTTAGCTCTTAATGGTATATATTTAATTAACTGAATAATATACTTATTGAAATAGAGTAACAAGAGTCGGGAAAAGAAATACCAGGTGGTTGCAACTTGAAAATTCTGAAAGAATTTGCCAAGATGCTAAAAGATATCATAAAATAGTAAATGGGCAAGAAAATAAACAGTAACTAATCACATTTCTATACACCAGCATAACAATAAACCAGAAACTATAATGACAAAGGATATTTCATTCATAATAGTAACAATGAGTAAACACTAATGAAATAGAGTTTTGTGAAACCCTTGGCAAACTTGATGAGGAAAATTTACTGGGTGCGATAAAAAAGGCTCAAACAAATGAAAAGGCAAGACAGAGTTCTACATAGGAAGAAAACACATCATTAAACTGGCAATTCTTCACAGGTTCATTTTATAGATGGAGTACAAACCCAGCCAAATTTTTCATAAGTTTTAAAATATAGAGCTATCACCAAAATGCTTCTAAAATTCAAAGGGCAAAACAGAAGCATACCAGAAGGAATCGGCCCCTGTGCGCTTTGAGCCGAATGCCTGCATCTGCTAACAGCTCATAAACAGCAAGGCCACTCCTGCCATCAGTCACGACACTCCGGCAAAGGACACTGCAAGAGGAAAGAGTGTTCTTAGCCTGACTCCTCTGGTCTCCCTGACTTTGTGCCTCCCTGTGGATAGCTGATTGCTATTCTGTTTCTCCTCTTTATAACCAGGTCACTGACAATGAATTTTCTGGCACAACAAGTTTAAAAGGGATGCAGTCCACAATCAATACAATAAAGAACCTTCTGAACTGTGCATCTCAGGGCTAAAGGCCTTGTTCACATTTTCCACCCAGCTTTATGTAACACTTGGCCTAGTCATTGGGAGAAAAAGCCCCAGAGTCAACAATGTCTGATCGATCTCCAAGACACAACCTTCTTGGAAATGTATTACTATTCTTGGTACCATCTGTGACTAAGGTTGCCTATTGGCCTCACAAAGATATCCCATACCACATCAGCCTTGGGACTGGCCTTACTCCAGGCATGAGAAAACCACAGTGCTGTCAGAAGCTTAGCCTGCTCCACTCATCCTTCTTTCCTCGTTGTACCAGCTGTGCTCCTTCCTTCCACTCCAACAGGTGAAATATGAAGTTCAGTAATATTTAAAAGGTCACCGTTTGGAACCAAAGAATTCACTGTAATGGAGAAACCCATTAAGGAAGTATTTTTGGAGAAATGTTTCTGACTTCATATTGTTTGGGTTTTTTTTTTTCTGACTTCATATTGTATGACAACTTTTCTGTCGGTCAATACAATTTGGAAACTAGTTTGGAGACAAACTAAAAGAAATGACCATCTCCGGGAAATGTTTGAAATAATTTATGCAATGACTTTTTGGTAAGGATTAAAATGAGATACTGTATAAAGAGCCACAGTTAGAAACTCAAAGAACAGTTGTTTTCTTTTCCCTTTTGAGCATGTGTGTGTGTGTGTGTGTGTGTGTGTGTGTTTATGTATTTATGTAATTAAAATGCCTTCCTTTTGGTTCAAGCATAATCCTGGGAGTTAAATATATTAGGTGATTCATTTAGATTAAGTTTTGTCCATATCCTTTTAAAATTTCTAACTAAGAATAGACTAATGATGATAATTATTGAATTGATTTAATTGTGAGTGAACCTCTCTTATAGAAGGACCATCAGATTTATCACAACATTGTTTTGAAAAGTGGTATTTTAATTAGCACCACTACTTTTCTGTTGGGATAGTTTTTAAAATAACACCATTAGAACTCACTCAAAAAATGTTGGGAAAGCTTCAACCCTCAGTAGGAGAAGCTGCAATGTTGAAAGGGCTTGTCATTTGAAGTAGGCTTTTATGGGTCAAACATTTTCCAATTGCACCATATTTTTGGACTCCAGTACTGATAGCCTATTCAATTTCACTTGTTCATAGGACAGCCAAAGCGGAGAAGAAGGAAATATTTTAAACAAGTGAAATCACACCATGGGACATTCCTAGAAATGGTTAAATACAATAAAAGGAAGTCCTAACATAATACAATGCTGTCTTGGAATTCTAATGTCCCTGGTGAAGAACCTGGTGCTGGGATCCCTGCGTGGCCCAGCAGTTTAGCGCCTGCCTTCAGCCCCGGGCATGATTCTGGAGTCCCCGGATCCTTGCATGGAGCCTGCTTCTCCCTCTGCCTGTGTCTCTGCCTCTCTCTTTCTCTCTCTCTCCCTCTCTCATGAATAAATAAATAAAATCTTTAAGAATAAATAAAATATTAAAAAAAAAAAAAGAACTTGGTGCTGTCCTATCCAGAGCCAAATCGACCTATGGAATACCACACAGCTGTCTGCCCTAAATGTCATTCAGACAGAGCTCATGAAACCAAGCTTGTGGCTTATGGAAGGAACTGTGGAAGGGTGCCCTTTCATTTTTTAGCTTTGAAACACTCCACTGCTTGGCATAGATGTTCTCAGCCTCTTCTGAGATGGTTCATTAGAAGAGTTTCCTTCTGAGCCCTTAGCCATCACCACCTTCTATCCTGTGGAGCAGGGATCAAGTGAAATAATCTGGAAGGTGGAAAGAGTAAAGGGCTGAACTAGAGGGTGGACATGGTCTGGAGAAGCCCTGTCCTAGCCCTGGGGGCAACAGTCTCCAGGACTCAGGTTGTTAGGTGTCCCACCCACCTGGGAGTGCACATTCCAGTGGTTGCTGATGTCATCCACAGATGAAACTAACATTTTCAGGTAATGAGAGAACATTCTGGGGAATTTTTTTGCTCGATCTGGTGCTCCTATTAAAAATCCCAATGCAGTTATATTCTTTGTTGTTTTTTGTTTTTTTTTTATCATCACCCCACAAAAAAGGGCAAATTAGATTTTTTTAAAGATTCCTAAAAGAAGCCTTCACAGTTTCCTTTTTAAGGTTGCTGAGAGGGCAGCCCGGATGGCTCAGCAGTTTAGCACTGCCTTCAGCCCAGGACCTGATCCTGGTAGACCCAGGATCGAGTCCCATGTCAGGCTCCCTGCATAGAGCCTGCTTCTCCCTCTGTCTGTGTCTCTGCCTCTCTCTCTCTCTCTCTCTCTCTCTGTGTCTCCCATGAATAAATAAATAAATAAAATCTTTTAAAAAAATAAAAAAATAAGGTTGCTGAGAGTATGATGTTAATTCAATAACCATTTCATTAAGTCTCATAAAAGTTTCCATTCTAAGTTCCTAAAAGTAAGTCTTTTCATAAGTTCTTTTACTCGCAAAACAGGAAAAATGTCCAACTATTCAGGTCATTTGGAGTTTGACAAAAAGCCAAAGGCAAGTAGTGGTAACAAAATGTTCAAGTTCGCCAAGAATTGAGTGGGTTCACTGCAGTTCTCCACCTGCTGTCTGAAGAGACTGACTTCTAGAGCCATTTATTATACAATTAATTCCATGTTGAAAACACCCCTTGCACTGATTCTTTAATTAAAGCATATACTGAACATTTGCATAGATCTTGAAATATTATGCAAAGAAAATAATTTTCAATAAATCTTTGTCAAAGTTCTAGGAACAGAGTCACTTAATCAGGGTAAATCTTTAAATCTTTGGTTAATTATTTTTCACCTGATGATCATCAAACATTAATTATTCCCAGTTTCCGAAGAGCATGCTGTGAAGGCAGTTGTGACAGAGACAGAGTCTTTTCTCTTTTCCCATGCACCCATGTGTTCTCTACACAGCATTTGAGCCTGGAGCACTGAGTTCACTGCACCACACAGGGTGTGGTTGCAACATGAATCTGAGCCAAAGTGGTGAGTGGAACACACAGCTTTTCAAGAATATGCAATATTTTCAAGATGTCCACAGGAAGCCTCCTGCACTCACACCAGAGGTAACACCAGATAGCCCAGTCACCTGCTTATTTTCAAGATCAAAAGGAAACAACTTCCCAATCCAGATAAAAACCAAGGCTGACCTCCTGATTGATCAGGTCCAAAGGAATCCCCCAGGGCATGACTGATTACCTGTACTTGCAGCTGTAGATGTTCACTTGGCCTATCAGGACAGACCCAGGGCTCTCCGTGTGCACATCAACCACAGACAGCTGGTCTACTTCCGTGGAATACTCAACCATGATCACGTAGTTGCCAACCTGTGGGACCTGCAGCCGCAGATGCAGCTCCACCTGTCAGAGAGCCCGAGCAGATGGATATGAAATGTACTGGATGTGTTTACATACGCAAGTAAAACCAGGGCTGAGAAGGCACCTGGAAACGGTTTTATATGTCATCATAGTAAGAAATGTGGTCCTATAAGTAGGAATGCCAGATAAAATACAGGATGCGCCATTAAATTTGAAATTCAGATAAACACATAACTATTGTTTATCTGCAATCCAAGTTTAATAGAGCATTGGTATTTTTATTTTCTAAATCTGGCAACCCTACTTAAAGGGGCTTCTACTCCTTTCACCCATCTATTTGTCTTGTTTCTTAAGGCCAAAGACACTCTAAAACTTGAGGTAAAGAGGAATCTCCAATGGGCGATAAGAGGAATAGAAGTATGCCTTGAGGATCTTTTACTGCTTTTCAACTTAAAAAATGAACTTTAAATTATATGGATGCAGATAATGTGAAGTGAGACATGCATCCCACTCCTGCGGTAGTAACTAATAAGACTTTGGTTTTCATACTTCCAAATTGTCCATGTCTAAAAATGCACACATATATACTTTTTTTAAAGAAAAATTGCTCATAGTAGGCAATCACAGATGCTTTTGGAGCATCACAGCAGAGACAAGTAGCTCCAACAGAGTCCATATGACTTGCAAAGCCAAAAGTATTTACTACCTGGCCTTTTAAAACAAAACCAACCAAAAAAAAAAAAAAATGCCCATACCCCCATTTGGAGGTTGGAGTCTGGAATCATGCTGCTTCCAGCTATGTGACTTTGAGCAAGTTACTTAAAGTCTACATGCCTCAGTATCCTCCTGTGTAAAAATGAAGATAACAAAAGTATATCCCTCTTAAAATTATTATGAGGATTAAATGAATATACGAAGAACTTTTAGAATTGTGTTTGGCATGTCACAAACACTATATAAACACTGATGATTATAACTCTGATTATTTCCTTTTGCCATGACTTGCTATTTTTACTCAAAAATATTTTCTCTGTTTATAACAGTACATGCAGATAAACTTCATTTTCTTAATGGCTTCCTACCATTCCAAATATTATGAGCAAAAAATAATTTATTCAACTAATCCCCAATTGATGAACACTTAGGTTGTCTCTAATTTTCCCTATAAAATATAATGCTATATGATGATAGATAGATAGATGATAGATAGATAGATAGACAGATAGATGATGATAGATAGATAGATGATAGATAGATAGGTAGATAGATGATAGATAGATAGATAGATAGATAGATAGATAGATAGATAGATAGATATCCTTATGCTAGTATTTCTGTAAGATTCATAGAAGTAGAATTGCTAGGTCAAAGTATAAGTGCATATTGAATGTCCATGCCAATACTAGAACTACATTCTGTAGCACCTTAACCCCCTCAGTCTGCAAGCTCAGGCCCAGCAAGCTTTACCACATTTAATTAAAATCCTCCTGCCCCTTGCTTTCAGGATATTCACATTTACTGTTCTCTCTGCACAGCACTGAACCACACAACTAATATTTTCCACAGTGATTTTTCTATCACTTATATAATAGAAAGACTTCCCTCAGGGAAAAAATGTGGATTATCCACACCACTTTTCCACTCTGTTACACAGTGAAATATGGGTTGAAATGGGGAGGTTATTATCAACAATAATATGCCTACATGCCCTGGGCATATCCAAACAAGGGTTCCTCTTTCTTAACCCACCAAAACATACACAGGGCAATGATGTATTCACTTTTCTCCCAGAAGTTATTATTGGCTGCCAGTTTTATCACAGTACTGTAATATAAGTTTCTACTGTTCTTTCCACTCTGAGTCCTGTAGATTGATTTCTTTAGAAGACTTGTAGGAAGGTTTTTGAATACATCTGTTGGTAAAAGGTTTTGAGAAACTCAGATAAAAGACAAATGATGGCAAACGGAAACTTTACTATTTGTTGTTTGTTATCAATCATGTATCTTAGTAAAAGGGAATTTTAACAGAACCAGTGTAAAACTGGAAGGATCCTTCTGGTTTTATGGCATAGAATTGTCCTCACCTAGTTATAAGTGTTTCAAGATAAAGATGTAAAAAGTGGGCATGTCAAATCTGATGCTTACACAAAGCTAAGAGGGATGACTACCATATCTGATGTCAAAATGAATCTTTAAAATGATTTGGTCAATCTATACTTATTAAACACCTACTCTATGCCAGTTCACATGATGGGTATACAATGGGAAACAAGACAGACTTGATCTTTGCCCTCAGACAGACTTCTGGAAAAAAGGAAAGAAAAAAGGAGGGATGGTATGTGGTGTATTTGAATTAAGACAAAACTTACAATATATCTGAAAGTCTTGGAAAAGAGTAAAAATAAAATTTCTAGACAAAAAAGTTTGAGGTTGGTTTACAATGGGTAAATAAGCATTCTAAAATGTGTGTTTTGTAAAAGAAGAGATCAGAATTACTGGATAACTTTTGACTTTGTTGGAAAATATATACTTAAGAACATATGTTAAAATATTAAAGGTTGTCACTAAAATATCAGAAAACAATCTGTACCCATCAAACAAGCAGAAAAAAATAGTCCTAATCAAACAGAGGTAGGTGGTGCCTGGCTGGCTCAGTTGGTACATCATGCTACTCTTGACCTCAAGGTCATGGGTTCAAGCCCCATATTGGGCCTAGAGCTTACTTTAAAACAAACAAACAAACCAGAAGTAGATAAATTATTTTTAAGAAGGTAAATTAAAGGCTAGTAAACAGGTACAGCCACTCTGGAAAACAGTATGGAGGTTAAAAACTCAAAAAGTTAAAAATAGAGCTACCCTAAAACCTGTCAATTGCACTCCTAGGTATTTATCCAAAGGATATAAACATAGTGATTCATGCATATAAACATGCACCCCAATGTTTATAGCTGCAATGTCCACAATAGCCAAAATATGGAAAGAGCCCAGATGTCCACCGACAGATAAATGAATAAAGAAGACGTAGTGTGTGTGTGTGTGTGTGTGTGTGTGTGTGTGTGTATAGAATAGAATATTACTCAGCCATAAAAAATAATGAAATCTTGCCATTTGCAATGATGTGGATGCACCTAGAGGGTACTGTGCTAAGTGAAATAAGTCAGTCAGAGAAAAACAAATACTTTATGATTTCAGTGATATGTGGAATTTAAGAAACAAAACAGATGAGGATAGGGGAAGGGAAGGAAAAATAAAATAAGATGAAAACAGAGAGAGAGGCAAAGTATAAGAGACTCTTAACTACAGGAAACAAACTGACTAAAGGTTGCTGGAGGTGAGGTGGGTGGGGGATGGGATAATTGGGTGATGGGAATTAAGAAGGGCACTTGAAGTAATGAACACTGGGTATTGTGTGAACATGATGAATCACTAAATTCTATCTCTGAAACTAATAATGTAGTATATGCTAATTAAATTGAATTTGAAAAAAGCTAGTAAACAAAATAAATAAAATGAGAAAATAAGTTCAATATGTCTGAAATCACAATAAATATAAATGGATTAAAATCACATTGTAAAGCAGAGATGATCAAACTGAAATATAAAAAAATATATAGATAGGAATTTGTTCACAAGAGACAGAGGCTTGCCTGGTGTACAACAGTGTGATATGACTTTAAAAGATGAACTGTCCATATTCCCTTTCTCAGAAAGAATAAAGAAGGGAAACTCAGGTGGCAGTAAGGGCCAAGGCTATGAATTAACAAAGAAATAGGACCAGAGCAGCCTTCATGGCATGTGTGTGAGACGAAGAGCTATAAGTAAATAAAGGAGGCCATTTAATAGAAGAAGTGAACAGGCAAACATAGAGAGGGAAAGGAAAGCTTCTGTGAGAGCCAGGTATCTCTGTCCCTCAAAGATTCCTAGGGGACATGAATGTACTCAGTTCTTGCCCTTGGAATCCTGACAGACCTCTCTGTATCACAGAAAAGGAAAAACTGTTCATATGAGCTAGGCTTAGTGGGTTTCTCTTTCAGCGCATGGTGCTGACTAGAACACATAATAGCAGTATGGCTAACAGTTACTAAGTGATCACTGTGTGCTGGGCATCACAACAAGAACCCATGGATTTTTTTTATTTAATATTTTTTCATGGATTATTTCATTTAATGTACTCATGATGTAGCTACTATTCTTATCTCCATTTGGTATACTAGTAAATTCAGACCTACAGAGATTTTACAGCTAGTTACTGATGACCCAAGACATGCAGGTAGTTTCACTCCAGAACAATCTTGAGCATCCAACTACACATGGTTTCCAAAATGGAAGATGGAGGGTGCCTAGGTGGCTCAGTCAGTTAAGCATCTGCCTTCAAATCAGGTCATGATCCTGGAGTCCTGGGATGGAGCCCTGTGTCAGGCTCTCTGTTCAGGGAGGAGCCTGCTTCTCTCTCTCCTTGCCCCCTGCTCATGCTCCTTCTCATGATCTCTTTCTCTCTTTCAAATAGAGTCTTAAAAAAATAGTGGAGGGGTTACTCTGCATTGCTCCAGGTGGCTAATGATAACAAAAGTTAGCCTACCTCTAGGAGAAAATTACTCCTCCATCAATTTAAATATTCAACAGAGGCTAAATAAATGTTTTATAAGGATAATTTTAAAAGGACTCTTTCACAGAAAGAAAAATCAAATGATTTCTCAGACCTCTTCTAAAGCCATTAATCTTTGAATTTTAGCACAATGATCTATTACAGCACTGTCCAATAGAACTTTCTGAAGTAGCAAAAATATCCTATAATCTGTGTTTTCCAATAAGGTGGCCACTAGACATATGTGGTTACTGAGCACTTGAAATGTGGCTAGTGCAATTGAGGAACAGCCTGTTTAGCTCTAGTTAGCTTTATTTAATTAATTTAAATTTATATAATCACATGGGCTGGTCACTACTGCATTGGACAACACAAGTCTGGAAGCATTTAAATAAAATAGTAAAACAGACTGTTAAGTAAAACTGGACTGCCCAGGGCTTAGTTTTATGCATTGTGCAAATATGACCCTGCCCAACACTTCAGTGCTGTGGCTCTGGGCTAAATTGGGGGCAAGGATACTTCCTGATGAGTCATCAGCATCATTTCCTGGAGGTTGGCCCTTCTCAACAGGAAATGTTCTCTGCTGTCTGGGGAACACACACACACAGTTGTGTATGTGTGCATATTTATGTATGTACATGCATGCATGTGTGTGTGTGTGTATTCACAGCATGGAGAGGGAGGGATACAGCAGACTGTTAGAACGGAGTGGAAATGAGATCATTAGTTTTTCTTTATGCATATGCATATTGCTTTACTTGTTATAACAAGTATACATATTTCTTTTTGCAAAAAAACTCCTCTACCTTTAAAATAAAATGAAATGAAGACTAAAGAAATATCCTTAAAATCCTATAACAGCTGCCCTGGAAATGTTAGCAATATAGTCACAAAAATGTACACATCTATATATCCAGGAAATATTCCTTAATCCCATACATGTCATCAGTCTGCACATTTAATCATGAACATTTTCCTCAAAGGTACAACACGGAGAATGCTGTAAAAAGTCAGGAATGGAAATGTTGTGAAGGAAAGTTTTTTTCAGTGTCTTTATTTCGAGGTGTTGCATTGTGTGTTCTTAGTCTTGATATACAGTACTTCTAACCCAACTCTTGAATCAGTAGAGTCTTACATTGTTTTAAGGCTTAAAAAACTCAGGGAAGAAAAGCAATGCCCGAACCTGTAGAAACCTGTCCTCTAAGTCATAAGCGAGGTGCCTTGGGAAGTAGCAGTTCCAAATTCTGAGCTCAGAGAATGTACTCATGATGTAGCTACTACTAAGCAGCCTTTACAAACTGCTTAGCCTGAGGGGCTGAACAGTCAGTGAGCATTGCATCCTTTTAGGGTAAGCTGTGTGGTTTCTGGAGGCCTTTTAGAAAGATCTTGCCCCGAATCAGGTAGAGCAGGATGCACCCTTATAAGTCTCAGGAATGCAAAGGAGAGAATTCTGTGATTGCCCATGTTCCTGTCCTGTCTCGAAAGTGCTCAAAGACTAATCTTACTATGCTCCATGTGGTGTACTGCCCAGCCACAACCTGGATCAGAGAACTCAGTATACCTATAATTAACACCTCTGAGAAATTCTTCCAGGTTTCCCTGAATTTGAGAAGCAAATGTGGCTAAGAGTTTTCAGCAGATGCAGACGGAGAGGTAGCAATAGCTTTGACAGTAAAAAAAGGCTGCCCCACCTCTCTCCCACTGAGGTCCGCCATGACTGGGTGTGCGGGGGTGGGCTGCCTCAATGCCAAGGGTCTTGGCTCACCATCAAGCAGGAAGTGTCTGGCCTCACAAGCCAGGGTACAGGGGAATCGGGTCACTGGCAAATGCTGGTAAAGCAAGCAACTTCAACAACAACAACAACAAAATACAGCAGTTACAACTCAGAACAAAACACAAATCAGAGTGCATCCCCAAAGGATTCCTTCCATCCTGTTCATTCATCATTCCTTCAACAAATTCTCCTACCAATTGCCTACTGTAGGAATCAGGTGGTAAATTTTCATTTGCATGAAGAATAAAAAAAAGGAAAGTTCCATCAACCCGGATTCTGTCTTAAGCCCTTCCCTTCAGCAGATGCATGACCCTGAAGCTGTTACTTAGTCAAGCATCCATATTTCTTTCTATGTGCTAGAGGGTGGGTGTCACTCTCCGTGCCAGCTACCGGGTGCAAAGTGCTTTGTGACTCTCGTATATAAGACAGTCGACTGCCTCAGAGAAAAACCACAATTAAATAATTATCCAAAGCATCTTGCTGCACTAGTGATGCTGAGGCCTCTCACAAATCCTTCCACCAAAAGTTCCTAATTTAGAGGACCTCGAGAAGCACCCCTGCCCCCATACTAACTTCTCCTGGGGAGGTCCTGAGTCGGCGCATGGCTGTGTGACTGGCAGTTGCAGGGAGGATGCCTCATAGTAGTCTCTGGGAAGCAGCACCAGGTAGTCCTAGTAAATGAAGACCAAAAGGAAAATTACTCATCTGGTGGTGGACTTTCTTTAGTAATAAAACAGTCAAGCATGCCAGTTAAGTTAATAATGACTAAAGGAAGCTCGAGACATTAAATTCTCCACAAAAGCTGCTTTATTCTACCCCCTGACTCACCAAAACACACAAAGCAACCTGTCGCAGGTGCTTCAAGCATTAGAGATAAGCATCTCAGGGTGAACGCTTTTGTATTCAAATCTCAGGGGAAATTTTACCATCTCTTCTAGACTGTGTATAAATTAAAAAATAAACAAAGATAATAAACTACCAACTGATGATCTGTTCCCTTGAAATACTGGATGCTTTCATCAACACATATCAGAATGCTTAATTGTGGATCATGTATTATGGCTTTTTACTCCCACACCAAAGCAACGCTTGCCTGGCATGGTATAAACGATGTTTTGTGATCCTGGTGAATCACAGGCTGAAACTGGCTGACTGCCTGTCTTAGGAGATGAGAGGAAGAATGTGTTCCATGGACTGTGCCAAATGAAGCCCACAGTGTAAATTCAGCTAAACAGCTCTTCAGGAAAGAGCAGGTCTCCAGGTTTCTGAGACACTGATGGTTTGACAGCTTCAGAGCAATGCTGGCATCACCGCCTATGTGCAGAGGGAAGGAGGAGGGATGTCTGCCACAACTGTGAAGATACTCATACACCAGCCATAAGGTTTTTTTCTCTTTAAGGTCCCTAATTTGTCCATGATGGAGAAAAAGAGAAATGCATGGAGAGGAAAAGTAGCAAATGGGGCTCAGTGGTCTACCATGGGGGTCTCACTACCCCAGTGGGCTTTAATTTAACAGTGGTTATTGTTCTCTTATTGAGTTTTCTCAGGTTGGGACCATAGCCCCTCATTGCTTTATGGTCCTATAGATCCTAAGAGAGTAAAGGTTGATAAGTAGGCATTCAATAAAATATCTCTAGAGAAAACGAGCTCATAACATGGAAGCATATATATGAGTCACTACACAACTGCACTGACTAAATGTCATCAAGTATCTTCCATGTCTATAGAGTAACATAATGACTTTCTTTCATTTATCCAACTTTGTACCCATTGTTGGCATCAATGAAAATTTCCTTGTCCTCATTTCTAACATCCATGAAAAATTCTAAAACTTCTATAAAGCAACAAAGCTTTCTACCAAGAAGATGCAAGAAAAATAGGGACTGAATGAATAGCATAAGCCTTCACACTATCTATCCTAAGATTCCAGATTTGGAAAGGACAGATATGGATAAACACCATCCCTATTACAGGGAAGAGATAACTGAGGCAGGCTTGGAGTTAAGAACTGCCTAAAATATGCTAATCTTGCCAATCAAAAAGATTGTGTCAGAAGGAAAAGCTTGCTGTTTTCCACTCTGACTGCCTGAAACCACGTGTTTGCCAAAGACTTTATTTTCAGAAGACCTTTTTTTTTTTTTTATAACATACCAATATCTCAGCAGTTTTCATCCCTTAATTACCCATGGATTCTCTGGCTATTCTATTAATGTGCAAGAACAGAGCTTTTCCCTTGATGCAAAGTTCTTTGTCCAAGGCCATCTGTCTGGTGAGACTATTGCCTACATTTGAAGTAGAAGGTAGGGAATGTCAGAGAAGAACTGGCTCTCCCTTCTTTTCTGCCATGAACAACTTCGATATTAGGATCTGCTTTTCCTGTAGCTTCTTCTGATTCATTCCACACAATTCCCAGAGAGACTGATTTTCTAAGATGTCCTTCTGATTCATAATGAAAAATCCCAAAGAAGCTTTTGAAGGGTGGGGACATATGCACATTAAGGTTTTGCATTTTTATTCTGATAACTTTGAGTCATTATGAGTTATAGTTGGTTTGGTTATTTTGTCTGAGAGCAGCTGGCTGAAGAATCTAAAGATATTTTGAGTTGGCTCTAATGCCATTTGAGGGCAAATATCACCATAGTTTCTTGTGTCTGAAAGGGAATTGCCTTTGATTTTAATATCTTAGGGTCTCTGTGGATCACTGTGGGTCACTGTGGGTGAGACCATCCTAAGGGGGGAAAAATCCCACATAACCCTCCACTCAGGAGGGCTCTTACCAGGAGGACTCCCTCTGATTTAATACAAGCAATCCATGTCCCTGGTGCAATTGAAAACGGGTCTGCCAAACCATTTCCAGGGATGGTGACAAAGGCTGGTACCTTACTCGGCAAGAAGATGACTTCTTTGCTTTGAGCAGCACCTGTCAGAAATAAAAAGAACTACCTAAGGCATTTGTCCAGCAATTACTGTTAGGATTTGGGATAATCAGTTTTGAATATTCAATTTACTTCTGAAAAGGTTTAAGATGGTTATTCATCATACTTACTGATCAAATGTATTGATTTTCTTTTTTTAATTATATGGATGCATCACATATGTATAAAACAGACCAGAAAGTTATTGATGTTAGCAGACATGATGTACCCTGGGATTGTGAGTACTTTCTAAATTTGCTAAGTGACTAAGTATTTTAATAAATGTAAACTGCTTAGAGAAGTTCATTGCACACAATCAATGCTCAATTCATTACATTTGACCTTAAATTATTCTTTTTATTTCTATTGAAAAACATGTATTTTTTCTGAAATAAGAAAAAGTTTTGGTTTTCTATTTGTTTTCAGGGTGCAAAGTTTTTCTTCTTCACAAAACAAATAGAAGACCTTCTATGAAAGTTCAGAAACAAACCAAACTGCTGTATCTGAGCACAACTGAGCCTTTTCATCAGAAGGAACATTTGCTCCACATCCTTGCATTTTCTCTACAAACATCCACTAGATCTAGGTTCAGAGCTCAAGGCAGTGCACGCAGCCTGAATGACCTTTGCTTCCTGATGGTGGGACTGGAAAGGTGAGGGATTACAGACCAAAAAGAAGGAGAATTTGGCACAACATGGACACTTGTATTTGGGAGGAGGTACAGGTTACTATAGGTTACACAGCCAGGGCCCCTGACTCAGGCATGAGGGCTCAGGAAAGGTGTCCCAGGGGACAGGAAAACAAACCACAGTGCATTCCACCAGTTTGAGTTCATGGGGAGCAAACCACTAATGAAACTGCCATCAAGGAGACATTGGTGTCTACGAGAAAGAGTCTGGGGTCAGAAGACTCCAGCTTGTCTACAAAGACCAGCTGTGCACTTGGGCAATTTACTAAAACCTGTTGGCTCTGTTTCCTCTTCAGTTCTCATCAGTTCACAAACTTATCTTGTGAGGAAATCAGTGCCAAAGTACTTTATATGTGATAAAGCAAGCTTCCTAGTTTTTTATATCATTCATCAACATCCAGCCTCATGATCTGGCTGCCACAACTTAAGAGCACCCTCACTGCCCCCAATGACTTTGCCATGGATGTTGAACAAAGATGTTTGTATTTCAATCTTAAATAGTAGATTTCTACTGGCACCATTTTGTGTCCATGTGAAATTCCTAGTGCTTCTTGGGATCTGTTGCCAGGAATGGTAGAAGCTCTAATTCTTGCAGAACAGACCTCCAGACCTTAGCTCTGACAGCACTGAGATCTGCCCTCTGACTATGCTTCCCTCTGCCCTTGGGAATTCCTCACCCCTCAATGAGGTTTGCATGTTCCTCTTTGTACCTCTCTTGGGCTTTGTGCTTTACAACATTCACCTTAAAAATTCCTCTCCTGACTCATCTCTCCTTGGACTATTTGGTTTGCCTGAAAAACTGGGAAAATTCAGGGCAGTAGGCCAAGCTCCCACCCTTAACAGACTACATCAGACTTTATCTTTTCTCTGGAGGTAACTTTGTGTGAAAATTGGAGAAAATGTTCCACGAAGTAATCATTTCTTAATCCAACAGAGGCTAGAAAATTTGCCTACCTGCCTCAGCCCAGGATGGATAAAGAGTCACGCGACCAGATACTGCTTCAGTTCCAGGGTTAATATATTTCAGAATAACATGAAACAAGGAGAGACTTGACTTCCCCACGTTCAACATGATCCTCACTTCATTCTGAAAAATACCAAAAAGCCAGACAGTATAGAACAGACAACTGGCTAAAAGAAATGCTGGCCAAACAGTGATTATACTCCATTTAACTTTCACTAGTGGGTACTACTGCTCGTGTGTACACACACTCACTTTCTCTCTCCCTCACACTCACTGACACTCAGCAAGCACCAAATAATTAACTCTGTGGCAGATGGAAATAGGCAGGCCTAACAATAAATCAAGAACACTTACAATTAAAGTTACAGTGAAAACCTGTTCCCTCAGCAACTGAGATCCTCTTTGGACCCTTCTGGAATCAGGCAGACAGAGTGAATATTAGCTGGACTAGTTTAAGGAAAGCCATAGTGACAGGGGCAACCACCATGGGCTGGGAGAACAAAAAGGCAGAAGAGAAGGAAAGATTTTATTTTAAAGATTTTTATTACTGATAAAATCTGGATGTAACTAAAATATGCCTAAGTCACATGCAATTGATCTCAATTTCTATCCATAAGAATGTGGGCTTTAAAAAAAATTATTTTATTTTGCAGCATGATGAGTGTACTCTAAAAAAAAAAAGATTTTATTTATTTATTTGAGAGAGAGAGAGAGAGTGCACAAGTAGAGGGGAGAGGCAGAGGGAGAAGGAGAAGCTCCCTGCCCACCAGGGAGCCCAATGTGGAGCTCAATCCTAGGATCCTGGGATCATGACCTGAGTTGAAGGCAGATGCTTAATCAACTGAAGCACCGAGGCACCCCCATGATGAGTGTACTCTTTAAACCTACTCACCTATTTAAGTCATCCCCTCACCCACTTCCCCTCTGGTAACCACCAGTTTGTTCTCTATAGTTAAGAATTTGTTTCTTGGTTTGTCTCTCTCTCTCCTTTTATTCCTTTGCTTGTTTGTTTCATTTCTTAATTCTACACATAAGTGAAATCATATGGTATTTGTCTTTTTCTGACTGACTTATTTTGCTTAGTGTTATACTCTCTAGATCGATCCACACTGTTACAAATGGCAAGATTTCATTCTTTTTATGGCTGAATAATATTCCATTCCAATAATAAAGAGGACAATCCAAGAAGAGGATGCAACAATTGTAAATACTTATACACCCAACATGTGAGCACCCAAATAAATAAAAACAGTTATTTACAAGCAAAGGAAATAATCAAGAGTAACACAATAATAGGGGACTTTAACATCCCACTTATACACTGATGGACAGATCATCCAAACAGAAAATCAACAAGGAAACTGTGGTTTTGAATGACACATTGAATGAGATGGATTTAATAGATATATTCAGAGCATTCCATCCTAAGACAACAGAATACACATTCTTTTTGACTGCACACAGAACTGTCTCTAGAATAGATCATATTTTAGGGCAAGTCTCAACAAATTCAAAAAGGTCGAAGTCATACTATGCACCTTTTCTGACCACAACACTATGAAACCAGAGATTAACCACAAGAAAAAATCTGGAAAGGACACAAATATATGGAGGTTAAATAACATACTACTAAACAATGAATGGGTCAGTCAAGAAATCAAAGAAGAAATAAAATACTACATAGAGACAAAGGAAAATGAAAACACAAAGGTCCTATTCTACGAGGGAAGTTTATAGCAACACAGGCTTATCCCAAGAAGAAAAATCTCAAATCAACAACCTAACTTTACCCCTATATAAGCTAGAAAAAGAATAATAAACAAAACTCAAACCCAGCAAAAGGAAGGAAATGATAAAGATTAAAGCAGAAATAAATGATACAGAAACTAAATAAACAAAACCAAAAAAACCAATAGAACAGATCAATGAAACCGGGAGCTTATTTTTTAAAAATATCAACAAAATTGATTAACCCTCTAGCTAGACTCACCAAAAAATAAAAGAGAGAGAGAGAGAGGAAACCCAGATAAACAAAATCACTAATAAAATAGAAGTAACAACAAACACCACAGAAATACAAACAACTATAACAGAATATTATGAAAACCTATATACCAACAAATTGGACAGCTTAGATGAAATGGATAAATTTCTAGAAACATATAACCTACCAAAATGAAAGCAGGAATAGAAAATTTGAATAAAGAAATATACCAGTAATTAAACTGAATTGGTAATCAAAAAACTCCCCAAAAAACAAGTCTAGGACCAGACAGCTTCACAGGCAAATCCTACCAAACATTTCAAGAAGAGTTAATGCCCTTTGTCAAACTATTCCAAAAAAAGAGACGAGGAAGGAAAACTTCCAAATTCAATCTATTTGATGACAGTATCACTTTGATACCAAAACCAGATAAAACACCACAAAAAAAAAGAACTACAGGCCAGTATCTCTGATGAACATTGATGCAAAAATCCTCAATAAAATATTAACAAACAGAATCCAACAATACATTTTGAAAAATCATTCAGCATGAATCAAGTGGGATTTATTCCTGGGTTGCAAGGGTGGTTCAGTATCTGCAAAACACTCAATGTGATACATCACATCAGTATAAGAAAGGATAAAAGCCATATGGTCATTTTGACAGATGCAGAGAGAGCATTTGACAAAGTACAACAACCATTCTTGATTTAAAAAAAAAAAAAACCCTCTGTAAAGTAGATCTAGAAGGAACATAAGTCAACATAATCAAAGCCTTATATGAAAAACGCACAGACAACATCATACTCAATGGTGAAAAACTGAGAGCTCTTCTGCTAAGGTCAGGACCAAGACAAGGATATCCACTCTCCCCACTTACTCAGCATAGGGCTAGAAGTCCTAGCCTCAGCAGTCAGACAACAGAAAGAAATAAAAGGCATCCACGTTGATAAGAGAGAAGTAAAACTCTCACTATTGGCAAATGACATGACACTCTATATAGAAAACCTTAAAGACGCCACTGAATGTGGGCTTCCTGACAGAACCCATCTCTAAGTGTTAGTTTCCATTTTGAAAAATAAAAATGCAAAAATGTATAAGGAACAAAGTTAGGAATGATTTGATGGACACTACTAAGTTCTCCTGCTGATGAAAAATATTTAGATAAACTCCATCATTTGAAATTCATTTCCTTTGTGGGATGCCTGGATGGCTCAGTCAGCTGTCTGCCTCCAGCTCAGGTCATGATCCTGGAGTCCTAGGATTGAGCCCCGCTTCAGGCTCCGGAGCTCCCTGCTCAGCGGAGAATCTGCTTCTCCCTCTCCCTTCACCCCTCCCTACCACTCATTCTCTCTCTCCCTCTCTCTGTCAAATAAATAAATAAAATCTTTTTTAAAAAAAGAAATTCATTTCTTTTTTTAAAAAAAATCCATAACTCTTCTAACACAAAGTAGTCATTCTTTCAAACTATAAACACCTGTGAGAAGATATCACCTTAACGAGACTGTCATTCACAGCCTATTATGACTTAATGGATGCCACTGTTTTTTTCTAAATAATGAAGGTCAGGTTGCTAAAGAAACTGAATTTTATATTTGGGAGAAGGAGAAAGCAGTGAGATCTTAAGATACTAGGTACTGTTGGGGTCACTGGGTGGCTCAGTCAGTTAAGCATCCAACTCTTGGTTTCAGCTCAGGTCATGATCTCAGGGTCATGAGATATAGTCCCATGTTGGGCTCTGCACTTAGTGGAGAGTCTGCTTGAGATTTTCTCCCTCTTCCCCTGTCCCTACCCTGTGGCTCATGTGCGCTCTCTATGTCTCTCTCTCTAAAATAAATAAATAAATCTAAAAAGGGGGGGATCCTAGGTACTGTTTGAGAAAGTAGCCTCATGGGGGACAATCAGACAAGAAGCCATATTAGAACCAATGATGGCTCCAAGAGAACTGCGACCCTGTCCCTGTTTCTCTAAGGAGTGGCTTACATAAACATAACAAGTATTAGTTCTGGATCTGCTAAGGACAAATATTGCATTACCATGGTCATCAATTTACTTCTTGTGCTGAATTTCTCCACTGAGAAACACAGTTTGAAGAAACCAACCTCAAAGAGAAATCCTGAGAACAAAACTTCTCAATGACTATACAGAAATACAGAAATTGTTAGTTACAAATATTGTATAAGTTCTAAAAATAATGAGAAAATGTGTAAATTCCATAACTCTTCCAACACAAAGCCAAGAGAGATGGATATGGTAGAGAAGAATGAAGGAAAGGAGAAACACAGAAAACAAAAATTAAAGATCACTAAAATTCCTCATTTATCTTAATTTCTACTCCTGTAGTAATTCAGAGTTTAAAGAGGCAAAAAAAATAAATAAATAAAAATCCACAGCACTGGTCAAATATTAACAACACACACATTATTGGAATTATTTAATTCAAATAATTTTTATTCTCTACAAATGTCTTTATTTCTTTTTCTCTACAAATGTCTTTAAAGAAAAGTGTCTCTTATGTTAAAATATAGACTAATCTCACTTGGGAAACAACTTCTTTTTTTTTAAAGATTTTATTCATGAGAGACATAAGGAGAGAGAGAGAGAGAGAGGGGCAGAGACACAGGCAGAGGGAGAAGCAGGCTCCATGCAGGGAGCCCAACATGGGACTTGATACCAGGTCTCCAGGATCATGCCCTGGGCTGAAGGCGGTGCTAAACCGCTGAGCCACCTCGGCTGCCCAGGAAACAACTTCTTATAAGAAGGCTTTAGAGATCAACACCACTTTAACCCTTTCTTCAACTGATTTGGTGACCAAATTAAATTAACAATAAACTGTGATATTGATACATATATTTATCAGTTAAAATCCAATCCTGCCCCACACTCCATCCATAGCCTGGAGAAAAAGAATCCTGGAGTCAGTGTGGGGAATGGTTTACCTTTTGGAGGAACTCACTGAGAGTGCTGTGGGTAAGTATATGCCCTACCCCACCATGAAGTAACTTCTTGCTGGCTACATACTTGTACTGAGGTCATTTGAGCATATCCTCTCCAGCTAAACTCAGGAAACTCCAGGGGATCAAATCCAAATCGAAGTTCTCTTCCATTAGGTGTAGTACCATCTTCAATTTCATACTTCATATGATGCAAATCCGGGAAATAGTAGTTGTTTTCAGGTCTTTTGTAAATAAAAAGTAAACGTGGATACAGCAAGTTATGTTCACTGATAGTCCAAATATTCTTTAATCTCAATAGCTACTACTAAAGAACTCCCACCAAATTGACAGAATACAATAAATAAGAAGAAATGAAAGAGCCACCCCTTTGCTTTTTCTTTAAATTATTGCTTTCATTCATGTAAACATTCACATAAAATATACCCAATACCTATCAGTCTAAGCAATAAAATGGGAAAAAATCACTTAGCACAACCCATAGTAGTAGCCTCCTTTAATATGTTCTAAATTGTTGTCAACAACTTAGCAAAATCAAATTAGCTTATTTACTATAAATTCATTTACTCATTAATGTATTTATATTCACTCATTACACAAATATTCATATATATGTGCCGGGTACTGTTGCTAAGTACCATTTATGCAACAGTGAGTGTGATATAAAATATTTCATATGCTAAGTTTACAAGCATATTTCATATGCTAAGTTTATATATAGGGAGATACATTTTTCTCCCTATATATATTTTTGAATCATTAAAATGACTTTTTTATGCCTTGTATTTTCTTAAGCTATAAGCCTATAAATGGATTCCTTTCAAGGGTCCAAACATGGTAGTCATAGAGAAGGATCAAAAATATTCCAATGCTTGTGTGACATTTCATATTCAAACAATTTGAAGTTCTTCAAAATGGCACATTTTGACAATCTAGTCACAAACTAATATCAGTAGACTTAAAGCCATTAAGATCATTTAGTCAAAGGAAATAAGAGGTCATCGTCCTATATCACAAGTAGAATTACAAATGCTTACAATTTCTCTGGAAGTGATATACAAAGGTCCTTAAAAATTGACCTAGTAATTCTACTTCCAGGAATATATTCTAAAGAATGATTTTACACATAGTGTCAAAGAATTAACATACAGGAATGTTTATAACAGTGAAAACCTAGAAACAACATAAATAGTTTAAATTTGTGTACAATTTTGAAATACAATTATTAAATCATTTAAAAATTATGAAATATGTAACCATTAATATTTCTGAAGACTAATGATAATGGAAAATGTCTGCAATATGATGTAAAGAAAACTTAAAAGCTTTACAACGAACATACATTACATCTATTATCACAAAAATTATTTAGAAAGCAAGGTGAAAGTGAATGCTTGTAAGAAAAATGAAGAATGCTCAAATAATATCATAAACAAACATTGGGAGGAATTTAATACAAAAAGACCAAACCTAGAGAAAAGGTGGTATGGCATCTTTGATGCTAGTTTTCTATCCTTTTATCCTAGCTAGAATTTACCACTGAATCAAAAGACAATTTCGTATGTATGTATTGGCTGTAATGTAAAAAAAAAAAAAAAAAAATCAATGTTTTTGCCTCTGGGTAGGTAATTTAATTCCTATGTGGTTGTATTATTTCTACCTGAAAAATAGCCAGTTGCCTACATAGTTGGAAAGAAAAAAACTTTTGCTGGTTAAGTGGGGGAAAGCTCACTTTATCAACAGGACGGTGAGAAGAGATAAAACCTAGGTGGAAATGTTTCTGAACCTATTTACAAAATTCCTCTGGTGCATCAGGTGCCTCATTAGTCTGCAGGGAAACACACCCTCAGACGTGTCCTCCTTTACATACCCTTTATTATGTGGCCCAGCAGTGATTGCCATTTAGAAATGACTGAAGAAAGCTCAGCTGGGTTGCTCTGGCTTTTAGAATTCAAATGCTGAAAACATCAAGGGAAAGAACTAAATACTGACAATTTAACTACACTAAAGATTTCTTTATTAATCTGTTGATAATGCAGAAGTAGTGAAAATGCTTGCAATTTAGAAGTTGAGTTTCATGGTTTCCAGCATATGATTAAAATCCAGAATATTAAAAATAAGTTTTTTCTTACCTCTACCAAGAGAAAATTATGGATAGATCATGGCTTCAAAAAAAATCTATATTGATCTAACAGATAATATTCAGAACATTCCACCCTAAAACAGCAGAATACTCATTCTTTTCAAGTGCACACAGAACAGTCTCCAGAACAGATCACATATTAGGCCACAAAATGAGCCTCAACAAATTCAAGAAGATTGAAGTCATACTATGCACCTTTTTTTTTTCTTTTCTTATTTTTTAAGATTTTATTTATTTATTCATGAGAGACACACACAGAGAGGCAGAGACACAGGCAGAGGGACAAGTAGGCTCCCTTCAGGGACCCCATGTGGAACTCAATCCCAGGGCCCTGGGATCACGCCCTGAGCCAAAGGCAGATGCTCAACTACTGAGCCACCCAGGTGGCTTTTTTGACCACAACACTGAAACTAGAGATCAACCACAAGAAAAAATCTGGAAAGAACACAAATATATGGAGGTTAAATAACATGCTACTAAACAATGAATGGGCCAATCAAGAAATCAAAGAATAAATAAAGTATTACATAGGGACAAAGGAAAATAAAAACACAAAGGTCCAAAATCTTTGGGATCCAGCAAAAGCTGTTTTAAGAGGGAAGTTTAACACAGGCTTACCCCAAGAAGCAAGAAAAATCTCAGATTAACAACCTAACATTACCCTTACAGAAGGTAGAAAAAGAACAAACAAAACCCAAACCCAGCAAAAGGAAGGAAATGATAAAGATCAGAGCAGAAATAAATGAAATAGAAACTAAAAAAACAATAGAACAGATCAATGAAAACAAGAGCTGGTTTTTGAAAAGATCAACAAAATTGATAAACCTTTAACCAGAATTGAGAGAGAGAGAGAGAGAGAGAGAGAGAGAGAAGTCAAATAAACAAAATTGGAAATAAAAGAGGAGAAAAAAAACCAACCATACTGAAATGCAAAGGATTATATGAGAATATTGTGAAAAATTATATTCCCACAAATCGGACATCTAGAAGAAGTGGATAAATTCCTAGAAACATATAATCTCTTAAAAAGGAATCAGGAAGAAATAGAAAATTTGAACAGACTGATTACCAGCAATGAAATTGAATCAGTAATCAAAATAAACTCCCAACAAACAAAAGACCAGGACCAGATGGATTCACAGATGAAATCTCTCAAACATTTAAAGAAGAGTTAATATCTATTGTTCTCAAACTATTCCAAAAAAGTGAAAGAGGAAGGAAAGCTTACAAA
Source organism: Vulpes vulpes (assembly GCF_048418805.1). NCBI lineage: Eukaryota > Metazoa > Chordata > Mammalia > Carnivora > Canidae > Vulpes > Vulpes vulpes. The sequence continues at coordinate 95,799,246 of NC_132792.1, read as the reverse complement.
TTCATTCTATGAAGCCAGCATTACCCCGATACCAAAACCAGGTAAAGAAACTAAACACACACACACGCGCGCACACACACATACACACGAGTGTGTACACATATACACACAAAACTGGAGGCCAATATCTCTGATGAACATAGTTGCAAAAATCCTCAACAAAATATTAGCAAACAGAATCCAATAATACACTAAAATAGCCATTGAGCACTATCAAGTGGGATTTACTCCTGGGATGCAAATCAATCAATGTGATATATCACATATGATAAAAACCATACGATCATTTCAATAGATGCAGAAAAAGCATTTGACAAAGTACAGCATCCATTTATGATAAAAAAAAAAACTCTTAACAAAGTAAGTTTACAGGGAACATACCTCAACATAATAAATGCATTATAAGAAAAACTCACAATAAACGTCATACTCAATGGGGAAAAACGCTTTCCCTTTAAGGTAAGGAACAAGATAAGGATGTCTGTCCACTCTCACTACTTTTATTCAACATAGCAATGGAAATTCTAGCCATAGCAATCATACAAAACAAGGGACTAAAAGGTATCCAAATTGGTAACGAAGAAGTAAAACTTTCGCTATTTGTAGATGACATGATACTATACAAAGACTCCCCTAAAAATTCCACCAGAAGACTATCAAAACTAATAAATGAATTCAGTAAAATTGCATTGCATTTCTATGCACTAACAATGAAGTAGCAGAAAGAGAAATTAAGAAAACAGTCTCATTTAAAATTACACCAAAAATAATAAAATACCTAGGAATAATCTTAACCAAAGAGATAAAGACCAGTGTTCCAAAAAATATAAAAGATTGATGAAAGAAATTGAAGAGGACAGAAAGAAATGGAAAGATATTCCATGCCAATGCGTTGGAAAAACAAATACTGTTAAAATGTCGGGATGCCTGGGTGAGGTTGAGCGCCTGCCTTTGGCTCAGGGCATGATCCCAGGGTTCTGGGATTGGAGTCCTGCAATGGGCTCCCTGCGGGGAGCCTGCTTCTCCCTCTGCCTGTGTCTCTGCCTCTCTCTATGTGTCTCTCATGAATAAATAAATAAAATCTTTTAAAAATATATTGTTAAAATGTCCTCTTTACCAAAATGATCTACATGCTTAATGCAATCCCTATCAAAATGCCAACAGCATTTTTCACAAAACTAAAACAAATCATCCTAAGTGTGTATGGAACCACAAAAGACCCCCAAATAGCTAAAGCAATCTCGAAAAAGAATGAAACTAGAGGTATCACAACTCCAGATTTCAATATATATTACAAAGCTGTAGTAATCAAAAACACTATGGTACCTGCACAAAAGTATGCACATAAGTCAATAGAACATAATAGAGAGCCCAGAAATAAACCAGTAATTCTATGGTCAATTAATCTTCAACTAAGGAGAAAAGAATATGCAATGGGAAATAAACAGTCTCTAACAAATGGTGTTGGGAAAACTGGATAGCTACATGTAAAAGAATGAAACTGGATTACTTTATTACACCATATACAAAAATAAACTGAAAATGGATTAAGGACCTAAATGTGAGACCTGAAACCATAAAAATCCTTGAAGAGAGCAGACAGTAATTTCTCTAACATCGGCCATAGCAATTTGTCTAGATATGTCTCCTAAGGCAAGGGAAGCAAAAACAAAAATAAACTACTGTGACTACATAAAAATATAAAGCTCTGCACAGCAGAGGAAGTAATCAACACAACTAAAATACAACCTACAGAATGGAATTTGAAAATGACATATCTGGATCCCTGGGTGGCGCAGCGGTTTAGCGCCTGCCTCTGGCCCAGGGCACAATCCTGGAGACCCTGGATCGAGTCCCACATCGGGCTCCCGGTGCATGGAGCCTGCTTCTCCCTCTGCCTGTGTCTCTGCCTCTCTCTCTCTCTGTGACTATAATACATAAATCAATAAAAATTTTTAAAAAAATGAAAATGACATATCTGATAAACAGATAGTATCCAAAATTTATAAATAATTTTACAACTCAACACCAAAAAACCACATAATCCAATTTGGAAAAGGAAGGAGACATGAACAGACATTTCTCAAAGAAGACCTGTAAATGGCCAGTAGACACATGAAAAGATGCTCCACATCACTCATCATCAGGAAAATGCAAATCAAAACCACAATGAAACTCACACCCATCAGAATGACTAAAATCAAAACCACTAGAAACAACAGGTGTTAGGCAGGATGTAGAGAAAAAGGAACCCTCATGCACAGCTGGTGGGAATGCAACTGGAGCAGCCACTGTGGAAAACAGTTCCTCGAAAATTTAAAAATAGAATTATCATATAATCCAGTAATTTCACTTCCTGCTATTTACCCCCAAAATAGGAAACACTAACTTGAAAAGACACATGCACCCCTATGTTTATAGCAGCTTTACTTATAATAGCCAAATAATGGAAGCAACTCAGTGTCCCTCCCTCAATAAATGAATGGACAAAGAAGACATGGTATATATACATAAAATAATATTATAAATATATATAAATAATATTATAAAATAATATTAACTACATATATATGTAGTGGAATATATATAGAAATATATACATAGTGGAAAAAGGAGTGAAAATCTTGCCATTTGCAACAACACTGTTGGAGCTAGAAGATGTAACACTAAGTGAAATGAATCAGTCAGAAAAAGACAAATACCATATGATCTTACATATATAGAATTTAAGAAACAAAACAAATAAAGAAAAAAGAGACAAGTAAAAAACCAGCCTCTTAGCTGTAGAGAACAAAATGGTTGTTACTGGAAGGGAGATGAGTGGGAGGTTGGGTAAAATAGATGAGGCAGATTAAGAGCATGCTTATCATGATGAGCAGAGTAATGTATAAAATTTTTGAATCACTATATTTTATACCTGAAACTCATACATCATTGTATGTTAATTATACTGAAGTTTTTTTTAAAAAAAAAATTAAATCTATAAATTGTTAAACATGACAGGACACAGAGACAGTACGCTGCCATACTTGTGACAGCCCCCACCACCCCCACCCCACCCCCACCCCACTCCCACCCCCGGGGAGCTCAGTCTCCACTTACTCCCTTGCTCCTCTAGTTCATTTGAATTAGCTCCTGCATGAGATGAGGGACTTCATCTCGTTTCTAGAGTTTTCTTCCCATTCCTTCCAGACGCACCCAGGGTAACACAGCTGGCCTCCCCTCGCCTTCTGTAGGGGTCCCAAGGGAGGAGTTGGCACTAACTCTTCTTGGCCCAGGCACCTGCCCATCTGTTGGGCCCTCCACGTTGTCTTTTACATGGAGGTTCAGCCATGGGAACCCACCTCAAGCATCCAGCTCTAGTCTTGTCCACCTGGCTTTTTGCACCTGTGGGAACTTTCCATGAGGCAGCTCTGTAACCTACAAAATGGATGTCTTTAGAGCAACCTTACCTCCTGCTTTAATTGGGCCCACTGACAAGTGTCCAGATTTCAAATGACAGTACGGCTTCATGTGCCCTCTCTCCTGGGGACGGCTTATCTCATCACCAGAACTGTCCCCACAGATGGGACTGCGAGCCTCCCATGACATCAGTATGGGAGAAAACCTCCCTGCAGACTCACCGTTGGCACGCCTTCCCCACGACATGTTCTCGGCAATGGCATCCTCCAGAGGGCCCGCTGCACATGGGAGTGACCGCTCCACCAATGTCACACTGACACCCTGAAGGTCGGGAAACAACAGCAGTGACCCATCAGAGCATCTCTATGCTGAAGCTTCCCCTCCTTCTACAAGAAGCAGAAATCGGTAAGGCCAGGGCTGCTTCTTACCCCTGCCACATCTGATATCCAGCAGATGTTCGAAATAGGTAGGGACCTCCCACACAAAGATGGGAGGAGCCCCCCCAAAGTCTACTTGTAAGCTGGAGGTACACTTGGAGGTCAGCTCCGACACTGCTGTCCAGTGTAATGGGCTAGGAGCCAGAGAGCTAACATGATTGAGCAGCACGGTGCTCTTGTAAACAACGTCTGCTCATGAGAGCCTGTGGAAGGAATATAACAGTAGCCTTGTGGGGCCACACGCCTGCAGGTGTATTATTTAACACAATATTACCTCTAAAATATGGTGTAAGCTGTTTTAATCATACAAAATATACCTTCAAAATGACTAAGTCTTGATGTTATTTACGAAATTAACAGATGACTCCCCCTCCGTCCCAATTATGTTTTCTGTAATTAAACCAACAATGTTTTGGTAGAAGAAAAGTGGAAGCAGCCCCAACTGCAATTTGTTACTAGTCTCAACTGAGTATTTGGCCAAATTCCCTGGATAGGGTTTTTAAATCCCATCCCATCAGAAAGACTGCAGGAAGCCAAGGGAATTCAAGAAAGATGATCGGGACAGTCTCTGCCCATCAAAGCTGGCTTTCTGCAGGACCCACTGGAAGTATTTACCTTGACACCCAAAGTAATTGCTCTTTTTCAAAGCAAAATATCCATCTTCACATGTGTCACAGGAATCGCCACTGACATGGGACTTGCAGTGACAGTCACCATCTCGCTGCAGAATAAGCCAGATGACAACATTTGGTAAAATCACACAATTTGCTAATCTTCAAGATTTTAAAACTAACTCATTGTATAACGTGAGGCGAGGATCTGAAGACATTCAGAGAGATATTAGCATGCCCTGTATGATGACAGAGGCACTAATGTCCTCCCACAGACACCCCCAACATCAACTGCTCTAACATCTCACTGGTTTGCCAACAATCGGCCCGCTTACCTGCCCACACTCTCCGATTCCACTCACTGTCCCCGCCACGTGGCACTGGCATTCTGTGAAGAAAAGAGAGCGTCCTTGGACCAAGGTTGCACAAAGGACAGCCTTTGGCTCTGGAAACGTGACACAGCAGCAATCCTAAATGTGTGGTCACTTTCAGGCATGCTTCAGCAGAATTCCAGTTTGCTCCACTGAAGCCTAAAATAGGACTGCTTTCCGGGGTCAGCAGAACCACCAGATCAATACCATCTACCTACGAGAAGTAATGGCTAGTTTATGACCACTCTGACACAAAGGCTGCAGTATCATGGATTTTTAAATGATTCCAAGGTCAAGGTCATTACTGATATGTTCACATGAAAACATACTCTATTTTAAGGACACATCTGCTCCACTTAGCCAACTTTAGCTTGGTGTTTTTAAGTTTTTATCTTGACTTCAATCTAAGCATAAAATGAAAATAAAATCAAACCCAAAAGAGGCGTTTATAAAAAGTAAGGCAATATAAACCATTTATCAAGTGGCTGCCTTTGCAAACAACAAAATACATATGGAAACAGGATATAAATCCCTTGCCGAGATTTTCAAAATGACAGAAGTTCTGCCAAAAGTAGGGGGAGAAACATCAAAACGTTTACACGAAATTCCAGACAAATTGAACTTATTAAATAAATAGCTCTTTTGTGGGTTTAGTCACTGAAACAGAGAAAATTAAGAGGAATTTGCAATATAGTAAGTTATTATGCATAAAAACCTTACCTGAACACCCATTGGGGTTTTCTTTGGCCAGATTCCAATATAACGGTTTGCAGATGCTACAAGAAGGACTTTCAGCATGAGGCTTGCATTGGCAATATCCCTTTGAAAGAAAATCAAACTAACACTTGACATCTCAAAATTAAGACATGTTTTCAAACATATGTTCTGAACAAAACTTGTCAGAGAATTATATTTTGGCCATGAAAAGTAAATTAAGTGTAACCAGAGGGAATAAAACTGTACTGCGTTGATTTCCGCAAACTGCTCATGGCTTTTGTTTTATTCTTCATTTATTTTTTTTCTACACATAATCCATAATTGCGGTTAAAACAAAATTGGAAAATACAGAAAAAGAAACATGGAAAAATCATTTTATTTTTAACAATTATCTGTTGATTCTATTACAGTACAAACTACTCATTTAAATGGAAAAATATCAGGGGCAGCTCAGGTGGCTCAGCCGTTCAGTGCCGCCTTCAGCCCAGGGCGTGATTCTGGAGACCGGGAATCAAGTCCCACGTCGGGCTCCCTGCATGGAGCTTGCTTCTCCCTGGGCCTGTGTCTCTGCCTCTGTGTGTGTGTGTGTCTCATGAATAAATAAATAAAATATTTTTAAAAAATAATAAATGGAAAGATATCTGAATATTTAACATTTTGAGGTTCAGTCGAGAATGATGTTTATCTGAAAGTACTTTTGTAATGCGCAAGGGTCCCTGACTCATTATAAGGATGCAGAACCTCTCTTCCTCTGTCCCTCGAATGCCTGGAGGTCCACCATCTCCAGGCTTGAAGCTAAGACAAATAATTTCTAAAGCACTTAGAAAACTAACTGGAACACCACAATATTCACAGTATCACATATGCACTTTGACGAAGAGCAATGACCACTTTAGCAATTTGGATTCAGGTCTTATTTTAATTACTTTTAATTTCAGGAAGCTCCTAAGTGCATTCGTCTGTAATATGGATCAAAATACATCAGTCAGAATTGTAACCTTTGGTATGCTTCTACTTACCAAACTGGAGTCCAGGGTACCGGCTGGGTCACAGATACTTCTGGAACCTGTACATGATTTAGAAACATATTAAACGCCTGGTGTTTTTATGTCTGCCTGTCTCTTGGTTTGTTTTATTTGTTTTTAAAAAGAATGCATCTATGTGTGTATTTCTTGATAGATGGACTTCTCATGTAACTCAGAAAAAGGCACACCCTGATAACCGTTACGCTCCTTAATCCCCGAATCACTTTTTTTGCCACTTAACTCCATTCCCTGCCTACTATTTAAAGTTCATTTCTGACTGATGGAGACTAGGGAGAGGAGATTCTAGAATTTGGAACATCTTTAAGATTATCCAGAAGGGGGCAATATTGTACCAACAGACTTTTTAATTGCCCATTAAGTAGAAGTTAACAGAATGTGTAAGTACATTTTTTAGTCAATCAAGATTTAAATCTTTAATATTCACAATCCTCTTGTTCCCCACCTGTACTAAAGTTATTTCTAAAATTAATTAGTTTGTTTTCCTGCCTAAGTCAATACAGTATTACAAGCCCAATATAAACACTCTTCAATAAAGTGGGATCTTGCAATGTCTCAGTATTACTATTACACAGCAGTATTACTACTATAAAGGAAGAGGGTTTGGGTAAGCCTGCCCTAAGCCTAGTTTTCCCAATAATTTAAATGACCTCATACTATGATCTGGTCTTCTCATTAAGTTTTTCCTTAGACATTTTGCCATTGTCTCCTCTTTGTTTCCTTCAGCTTGTCCTTTGATGACTTCATGTGTCTCTTTCTGTTTTGATGTTTCCTCACATTCCTTCTTCCGTAAGAGTAAATACATCCTTCCCTCTCTTTGCTGGTTTTCAACCTGGCCATGCCCTGCCTTTGGCTCCTGCCCAGGCTGACCACTGCCACCATTTGACTCTGGAGGATTTATTGTGACTGTCGCACTGTGTGTACCCACCCCCCACACACCCCTTGCCCAGAAACCACAATGCTTCCTCCCACTCCTCACCCGCTGGAGGTGAACAGACACACCCAGGACAGCCTTGCACTCTGGGATCCTTCAGGCCTTCTCAAAAGCAAACTGCCCCCTCTGGCTACCGGCTACAATTTCTACTGGCAAGAAAACCTGGTGTCTTGAGGATACTGGTGAGTAAAGTTCTGGGGAATCAAGTTGGTGCTGTGGCCCTGTCTCCACTCAGCTCTGATGGCAACACTCAAAGAGTTACCAAGAGCAGGAAGGAGTCAGAGAAAACCATATTCTCCAAGTGGAAAGTCTGGTGCAGCCTTCCTCAAACATCTCTTCTCAACAGAGAAAGAGGCTCTAAAGCAGCTGCAGGAGCTCCTTAGCACTGGAGCCTGCGCACCCCAGAGAACACAGGGAGATTCCACGGGCATCTTACTTCTGCACCGTCTCCCACTCTCTCACTGGCTCCTATCAGTGGGGAGGGGGTAAGTAGTTAGGATGCCCAGTGACAGTGACAGTGTTTCCTCCCTTGGCTCTAGGTCACCCTCTTCCCCTTGCACCCATGCTATGTGAGGACAATGCCCCTAGGAGGCCAGAGCGGTGAGGAGAGAGGGGCAGAAACACAGCAAAGGTCTTGCTCTCCCCTTGCACCCATGCTATGTGAGGACAATGCCCCTAGGAGGCCAGAGCGGTGAGGAGAGAGGGGCAGAAACACAGCAAAGGTCTTGCTCTGCCCTCCAGCAAGGGGACCTACTAAAATCACCCCTCAGGGTATTATGGAGCAACCAGCATCAGTGCTGTGAGCCTGGAACCAGAGAGAAGCCAGGATGCTTTGAGAAGGGGTCAAGGAACACTTGGTGTAGCTAAAAGGGGTTCACGTTTGCCATACTGCTATACACAGAGAACTGACATGCAAACCAAGAAGTATAAATTTAGAACACGTGGGGGGCACGTGGGTGGCTCAGTGGTTGAGTGTCTTCCCTTGGCTCAGGTCATGATCCAGGGGTCCTGGGATCAAGTCCTGCATCAGGCTCCCCTTAGGGAGCTTGCTTCTCTCTCCACCTATATCTCTTTCATGAATAAATAATCTTTTTTAAACATTTTTTAAATTTTTATTTATTTATGATAGTCACAGAGAGAGAGAGAGAGAGAGAGGCAGAGACATAGGCAGAGGGAGAAGCAGGCTGCATGCACCGGGAGCCCGATGTGGGATTCGATCCCAGGTCTCCAGGATCGCGCCCTGGGCCAAAGGCAAGCGCTAAACCGCTGTGCCACCCAGGGATCCCCCAAATAATCTTTTTAAAAAATTTAGAACACCTGGGAATTAACAAAATTTTTTTTAGGAATAAGTCATTTCTGGATTCCTTTGAGGATGCGTATCTGATACATGCATTTTCAGTGGACTCAAACTCAGGGAGGAACCAGGCAGATGAGGGTCAAATGTGTAGGGTGACTAGGGGTCCCCTGGGCTTGTCTGGGCTGCACACATACCAGAGAACAACCCGCCCTCTGGCATTTTGATGTCTTCCCTACCTTGGCAGTGAGGGAAATCATAGGCTCCTGAGAGACACCTGTCACACCGCTGTCCTGTAATCCCCGGCTGGCATTCACACTGTCCCGTCACTGGGTTGCAGGGCGTCTGGTAGGAGCCAAGGACTGAACACTGGCAGGCTGAATGAAAAGACATCAGTCAGACCAGGACTGTGGGATACGGGACCTGGATAGAGAGAGCATGGTGGTGGGCCAGAGAAACCCAAATGCAAGTTCCCGCTACAGGATTTGTTCAGAGAGGCACAGTAGTTATGGCCAAACCAGAGCATTTACCACCATTCCACCCTCCTACTTCATATTCATCCATCGAGCAGACTTTGGTTGAAGGCCTACTATGTTCAGTGGTACCAGGACTAGATGTGGGGGTGGAGGTAATTAAGAAAAATACACAGTCCCTGACCTCAGAGAGCTAAAAAATCCAGAAGAGGAGCTAGGGAATTATTGACATAATATGAAGCACCTCCCTTGCCCCCACCGCAGCCAAGAAACTGTAAGAGAAATGAAGAAACATGCTAATGCCACTCAGCCTGCTCTTGGCAGACAGCGGGACAAGGACTCTGGTTTCTTACTGCCATCTGGGTCAGCATTGTTTCATGGGCCTATCTGCAGAGATCATGTGCTTACCAAGGGGCTCATTATTGAGGAAATATTCTTAGGTTCTGCAATGGTTAATTTTTATATGCCAACTTGGCTATGCTATGAAGCTTAGATATTTTGCCAACACCACTCTATATATTGCTGTGAAAGTTGTTTTTTTTAAAGATGTCATTAATATTTCAATCAGTTGACCTTGAGTAAAGCAGATCACCCTCCACAATGAGGGTAGACCTCATCCAATCATTTGAAAGCCTTAAGAGAAAGACAGAGAGTCCCAAGGAAGAAGGAACTCTGCCCTCGGATTTGAGCTGCAGCATCAATCCTTCCTGGGTCTGTAGCCCACCAGGCTGCCTTGCAGATTTTAGACTCTCTAGCCCCCACAATCATGTAAGCCAATTCCTTAAAATAAATCTCTCTCTCTCTACACACACACACACACCCTATGGGTTCTGTTTCTCTGGAGAGCCCTGATTAACATAAGCTTTCTGCTATTTCTGTCTTAAAGGAAAGTGAATGAGGAAACACTGGCAGGCAGTTAGGGCAGCCCAGCAGTGGCAGCTCCAATCAACATAATGTGGAAGACATGGCCCCTGGCTCCTCAGGCCGCAGAGGCTGTCCACGGAGCCTCAGGAGACACAGTGACCCTCCAGAGGTGAAAACAAAGACCCAGTACATACGTTGTTTTACATCATGAATTACTCAATCTGGCATCACAGGTCTCATTTCAATCCAGCTAGCAGTGACAGCTGCCAAGTTCCAAACCCAAACCTCAACAACAGCAGACCCTCTTGGAAATACTATAATGTCTCACAAACACTTTCATGCTGCTCGGTGTATCGGTCCAGGTCCTTGGAAGTTTCGGGAGTTTTTTTTACCTCCCATCTATTCCTCATTGTTTCAGCTTTAAGACATTTTTACTCCCAAAGAGTATAAAAAATAATGACCATAAAGCTCCAAAGGGACACGGAATGTGTCTGTTGTGCTCCTTCGATGGCTTCCAGCATCACATACAGCCCTGGACCCAGTAAGTGCCAAATAGATATTTGCTGATTGAAAGAATAAGCAATGCCTGAAGTCTTCCTGAGGTCCACACTGTGTAGGCTGCTGGCACACATTCCCTTACTGAATCTTACAGCCCTGCCATGAGGCAGGTATTGTATGGGTAACGCCACCCTCTTCTCCATCAGTAAACAAGCTCATGGGGTGTGGTGGGGCTCTACTGATGCCATGTAAATCATAAGGTGAACACTGCATCTTACTGCGTCCGGGACTTGGAGCTTTTCCTTCTGTTGGAAAAGCAGGCTGGCACCTTCTCTAGTCAAAGCCACAAAGCCAACAGTCAGCTCCACTTGTCACCACCCACCTCTCTGGTTAACAGGGCATAGAGCAGATTAAATCTTCAGAAAGTCCTCAGGTCTCTTCTAACCAACCACCTCAATGTTCTCCCAGGTGAAAATTGAATTACGAAGTGGAGTCAGTTCAAGACCCAGTCTCACCCATGCTCAGCCCTAGGGTTTTTTTCCCCTCCTAGAAGAGTGGGGCAGGGTCTCCTGGGAGTGTCCCCAGCCCTAAACCTGCCCTGCAGTGCCAACCACCATTAGCTGGAGCCACATGGCCTCTTCTCTTGGCTAGTTTTGTCTGATTCATGGGACTATGCTGACAGGTAGAAGGAGGTTAATCTTGCACTGGCAACCTATTTAGGGGAGTTTTCTAAGGAAAGACCTGTCACCACCTCCCAAGGACTACAGCAAACCCCAATGGGGACATTTCCTGGCCATGGGTCAGGTCCGTGTGGTTGAGGTTTGGGGTCAGCTGCACTCGGCGCCTCTTTGGTTCCTAGTCATGGGAGGACCACTTGTTTCCACAGCCCACATCCTCCTAGGCTCTATTCTAAGTGCTGACTAGTTGCTGCCCCGCAAACTGTACCAGGAAAGGAAGGGAGAGGGAGAAGGAGAAACATGAAAGAGAGGAAAGCAGGAATAAGGAATAGGATGGAAGGAAAAGGGGGGAGGGGTATTGGGAGGAGGAAAAGTGGGGAGTAAACCCTTCAAACGATCACGTTCACTGAGAGAATTACAGGAGTTGCTGTAGTTGAAGATAAAGAGGTGACCAGACATCAATGTAAACACAAGTTTTAAACATGTAAAGACAGTTATCCAGGGTGGTCTCCTATCTATGATTTGACTTTCACCTATGAAAAAACTTCAGGGCACTTGTATGAGTCAGAATTAAAATGAGAAGAATACAGCATTGTACTTAGGCAAGTCTGGAACAAATTAAATTAATGCAAAACATGAACACAGAACCACAACTGGCAAGAACTTAGAAGGATTTTAGAGTTCCTTCTCAAGAAGATTTTTAAAAAATCTTTGAAATAATATAGAGCAAAGCCATAAGAACATTTTTTTGGCTAGAATATACTGGAGCATCCAATGTAGCATTTGGGGTCATGTTGATTTTACTCTAAAGTTCAGTGGCCAAGCAATCAGTTTAGTGAGTCTGAGCTTCAGTCACTAGCCTCAAAGCCACCCCCAAGGGAAAATTTTAAAAAGAACACAAAAGCTGTTAGAAAAAGGATAGAGCAAGAGGAGAGACATCATTCTTCCAGAACCTAGTGGTCCAAATGCAAGCTTCAAGATGCATGCCTACATCATGCCAGGAATATGGTGGATGGTGCATTTCCTGCAAAACTTGAAAAAGAGCGGTGGTGGTAGGCTCCTCTGAGGCTGGATGTACTCTGTCTGGCAAGGTCCACCGAGACAGGGCTTAAAGAGATTGCTCCCCCTACACCACCCTGTTCCAGTTCCAAAGCCTGAACCATGCTTTCTCCCTCACTGGAATGGGACTAGAATACACAATGTACATACCCCTCTGCCTCATTGTGTGAGCCTTTCTCTCCACTTGAGCCATGATTTTGAACCACAGACAGAACCCAGCAGAGGCTTGCACATACATTCACGTGGGGAGCCAGGGAGCACCTGCTGCTCCCCCCCGCCCCCACCCTCCGTCCCTCTCTTCAGCCCTCGGCACACCTTCTCAGTCTCCTGTTTCCATGGTCTGCCTTTTGGCCAGTAAGCTAAGATGACTTTGATTGACCTTTGGAAACAGAGCTCTAAACCAACCGTACCAAAAATATAAACAAGAAGATAGAATATTTTTTAAAAATCCAGACTCTATCACTTAACACAAGGATGTTGCATTATGTACGATAGCTGATTAAAGAGTTTTCGTGTCAGGTGTCATCTTCTTGGGGGGGGGAAATGCTACAGTTAAACCTCAGAGGTTTTCTAATCTCTTATGGGACTAGTCTCTTTGGGGAACTAGGTTTTCTCAGAGAGCTGACAATTTTACCGACTCACAGTAACCCTGCTTTGGTTATGGCATCCTGATGTTGCAGTGGGGGTGGGGGTGGGGGTAGGGAGTAGGTCTAGCCCTTACTCCACCCATGCTGTTCAGACAATGGTCTTCACTGTAGTTCCCTGGATGTGGGGAGACTCAGGCTTGGCCAGTCAGGACACAGAATTCCACAGCCATGGAGTTGGTTCAGGAATGGACACATGATCCAATCAGAACCAGCCTTGACCTGGAGGAAAGCATGCTCTTTTCCCTAGACTTGAACCTGAAAGGATGAATGTCTTAGTTGACTCCAGTTGCCGTAACAATATCATAGATCGGGTGGCTTGAACAACAGACATTTATTTTCTCACTGTTCTAGAGGTTGGGAAGTCTAAGATCAAGGTGCCAGCAGATTCGGTTCCTAGGGACTCTTCCTGGATTTCAGACAGCAGTCTTCCTCCTGTGCCCTCACATGGCAGAGAGAATGTATGTAAAGGTTCATTGGTGTCTCTTCTTAGAACATTAATCCTATCAGATCAATGTTCCAACCTTGACCTCATTTAACCTTAATTACTTCCTTCCTCCAAATGTAGCCAGTCACCTTGGAGGTTAGGGCTTCAACACATGAATTTGGGAGGGATACAATTCAGTCCATAGCAACATATGTCTAAGAAGTGTCAGCTACCGCCTTACTACTACCTGAGACCTAAAAATGAAGCCAATCTACAAGATAGATTTGCAAGATGGAGAAAAACAGACTTGCCGACGTCTTTTGAGCCCCTGGATTAATCTGAAACCAAATATGCCTGAACTATTCAATTACAGCCAATAAAGTCTTTTTGCCTTTAGCCAGTTTAGGTTAAGTTTTCTGTCACATGAAACTATAGAGTCAAAATTGACTCCTTAATCACCAAAATCTTTTCATTTTAAAACTAAATAGCACTCTTACTAAAATGTATTATATATGTTCCTTCCTCCTGAAATAGCTATTCAGATGTAATTTCACCACTACATCATGATCCAGAGCCATTACTATGATACTCATTTCAGTGACATCCTCAGGACCTCCTGAGTTGAGGAGGATTATTTGCTCTTCGTCAAATGGTGCCAAGCTACTATACTTCCTCAGTTTCTCGTCTGTTTTTCTGTTTCTTCCCTTACTGTCAATGTGTTGCCTTGGCAATATTTCCCTCTCTTCTAATTGTATGTTTCTAATTCACCATGAGTGTGGCTTAGAAAACAACCAAACTTAGCATAATTATTTTTTTTAAATGATGCATAAGTAAGACAGGGTCTATGGGATTCTTCTAGTGGTGCAATGCATGGATTTTAGCGCATATCTTTGGAAGCATGCTTTTTCACTTCACAGAGGCACTAAGGGTTGAGGGGTCTTACTGCTTGGCTCTCACTTTTGCTCCAGATACATGAGCCAGATAACCAAATTCCATCTAGATGGAATAATATTGTACTACAGTTCAAAGAATGATAGAATATGTTTAAAAACAGTCACTTTTTAAGTGGAAAAAATGACCAGAGTTTGAGGTTTATTATAGAAATCTATGTTTAAATAGGCAGAGCTTTAAAAATAATCACAGTTCCTATAAGCAGTATGTGAACCATGGAGTCCCTTTTAAAAAACTATGGTAAATTAAGCTACATGAAGGTGCAACTGAATGTCATATAATTGGGGTATTAAAAAAGCATAGCTCCTGCTGTAACTGAATCCCTTGGATCCTTTCAACTTCATTCAGGGCTGGTGATTATCCCCCTGCACCTAGACGAACATGCTAGTAAGTTATTGGGCTCTTCGGCACTCTCTTAGGTAAGAGAACAATCATTAAGTCAAAACCCAGTTTAAGGTCAAATCCCAGGATATTTTTATTTATACCCTCCTTTCTGCTTGCTGGGTTTAAGGCAAGATTATGGATTAAAGAGGAAACAAGGTGTGCATCTTGGATGAGTTCTTCATGCCCTTTGGACCTTACCTGTCCTATAGACAATGTGTAAAAAGGTAAGACAGAGTGGTCTCTTGCATCCCAAACAGATTTAGGAAGGAATTATGCAATGTACACTGGCACAGGTGAAATCGATTTATCAGATGACGGCTGCAATCTACTGAGTAATGCTTTTAAGGTGAAAGAGAGATCCTAAATTCACCCAAATACACCATAATTTCAGACAGTAACTATTTGAGAATCTGAAGCCACAAAGCCAAAGAGTAAAAGTGAAAAGCAAAAGTGAAAACAAAGAAAAGTGACCAATGAAAGCAAAGTGACCAACTACTCAGAATCAAAGACAAAATCCTCCAGGATTACTTAACACGGTAGCTTTCAAATTTTTTTAACTACATCCACAGTAACATATAAATTTTAACACAATAAACACACCATACACGCACACACACACACCCAGATTGACAGATAAAAATGCGGAAACAAGGATATTTATTAATATATCTTTGCAAAACATTTCTTTCTATTGCTGCTTATAATGCAGAGTGTCTATTCTATTTCATTTTAATGCTGGTCCAAACTCACTGAATTGATTTCTCCATGCACTAGAGGATGGTGATCTGCAGTGTGAAAAATGCAGTCTGGGAAGCACAGTGCTCGCGCTTTTTGAGGTCCTGGGACCTCTAGGTGCTGCAGATATGAAGGAGAATATAATTCCTGAAGGTACACCAGGGTGGAGGTTAAGAAACAGGATATTACTCATCACTCTGCAACTACCTTGCTTCCCCTGGATCTCAGATGAGTTGCAGTAAAATAAGTAATTTCAATTTCTTGTAACTCCAAAATTCTAATGCTTATTGTTTTATCACTGTTGTAAATAAGATACAAGATGGGTGGAAATTTACAGAGCAATAAGGCTGAAGTGCATCTGGAGAGAAAATATCCTGCTTTCATGTGTTGGATTCCAACTCCCTCCTTATCTTTTTGAAACACAGGTTTACTGAGATATAATTCATATACTATACAACTCATCCATATACTATGTACAATGCTTTTTAATGTATTCACAAGGTTGTGCAACCCTCGGCACAATCTAATTTTAGAACCATTTTTGACCCCCAAAAGAAACCCCATCCTCATTAGCAGTCAATCTCCATTGCTCTGTCTCCGCCAACCTCACCCACCTCCATGCCAACCTTAAGCAACCACTAATCAACTTCCTGTCTCTATGAATTTGTCTGTTCTTGACAGTTCATATAAATGGAATCACACAATATGTGGCTTCTTTCACTTAGCATCATGTTTTCAGGGTTCATCCAAGTTGTGGCATGTGTCTGTACTTTACTTTTTCCTAATAATATGCCATAATATAAAGAGACTATATTTTATTTATCCATTCATCAGCTCATAAACATGCAGGTCATTTCCCTTTCTTGGCTACTCTGACTAATGCTGCTATGGACATTGGTGTACAAGCTACTGTGTGGTTGCATGTTTTCATTATCCTTGGCTGTATAACTACAAGTAGATTTTCTGGATCATATGGTAACCCTAGGTTTAACATTTTGAGGAATAGCAAAACTGTTTGCCAATTGGCTATGTCATTGTGCATTCCCACAGGCCATTTATGAGGGCTCACATTTCTCCATATCCTTGCCAACTTCTGTTCCTGCCTGCCTTTATAGGAATAGAAAATGATATTTCATTGTGCTTTTAATTTGCACTTACCTAATTACTAATGATATGGAACATCTTTTCATGTGCTTATTGGTCCATTGTAGAACTATTTATTCAAATTCTTTGTCCATTTTTTTTATTAAGTTGTCTTTTAATTAGAGTGTTATAAGAGCATTTTAGATATTCTTTTTTTTTTAAGATTTTATTTATTTATTCATGAGAGACACAGAGAGGGAGGCAGAGACATAGAGAGAGGGAGAAGCAGGCTTCTCCCAGGGAGCCTGATGTGGGACTCAATCCCTGGACCTGGGATCAAGCCCTGAGCAAAGGCAGATGCTCAACCACTGAGCCACCTAGGCATCCCTCTTTAGATATTCTTGATACTATATATCTGTGCCTTATCAGACACATGATTTGCAAATACTCTCCTTCATTCAACGGGTTGTCTTTTCACCTTCTTGATAGTGTCCTTTAAAACACAAAGCATTTTAAAGTCCAGTATCTGTTTTTTCTTCTGTTGCCTTTGCTTTTGGTGTCAAATCTAAAAAATTATTGACTGACCTAAGCTCACAAAGATTTATATCTATGCTTTCTTCTAGGAGTTTTATAGGCTAAGCTCTTACATTTAGGCTATTGATCCATTGGGGTTAATATCTGTAGATGGTATGTATAGAATCCACTCATATTTAATGTTAATGATACAGTTGGATTTACTTCTGCCATTTTGCATTTTTCTACATGTCTAATGTCTTTTTGTTTCTCTGTTCCCCTTTTATTGCCTTCTTTAGCATTCAATGGATATCTTCCAGTGTAGCATTTTACTTCCTTTAACAACTTTTTAATTATTTTGTTATTGTCTTACTAGTTGCTCTAGAAATTACAAAATACATCTTACCAGAATCTACTTCAGATTCATATTAACTTAGTTCCAGTGACATGGAATTCCATGTAACTCCATTCTTTCCCTGTTTTTGTGCTATTATTGCTATACATATTATGTCCAAATGTCAAAACCCAACAATATATTGTTAAAATTATTTATATAATCTGTATCTTCTAAAGAGGCCAATAGAAGAAAAGAGGGAACATATAATGTATAGAGTATCTTAATAAACTTCCTTATTTATCCTTTCTGGCTCTCTTCATTTCTTGCCATAGATTTGATGTCACTTCCTTATTCTAATTCATAGCTTTGTTCTCACCCATCTCCTTTGCACTATTATTGTTAAATATATTACATTTATGTATGACACAGGCATGTAGATGTTGCTATGTATGTTATAGGCCCCCCAACATACATACATATGAGTGTGTGTGTGTGTGTGTATGTGTTCAGTCTTGTACAACTTCTTTTAAAATCAATCAAGACAAGAAAGGATTAAAAAATGCAAATATATTATCTTTTGTAATACTATTATGGACTGAATTACGTGCCCCTCAAATTCATATGTTAACCTCTAATGTGATTGTAATTGGATATAGGACCTTTAAGGGGGTAATTGAGGTTAAATGAGATTATAAGGGTGGAGCCTGATTCCTACCAGACTGCCTTTTAGAAAGGGCAGAAATATCAGAGATCTCTCTCTCTCATTCTTTCAACCCATACATACAGGAAAGGCCATCTGAGAATACAAGGAGAAGGCAGCTGTCTGCAAGCCAGGAAGGGAGTACAATCAATCTTCAAGCACCCCGATCTTAGAATTCTAGTCTCTGGAACCATGAGAAAATGAACTCCTGTCATTTGGGCCACACAGTCTGTAGTATCCTGTTATGGAAATCCAGGCTGACCAATACACCTACCTAATTCCTTCACCAACATCTATATTTTGCAGGTGGATTCCAACTACTGTCTGGTGTCACCTGCTTTCAGCCTTGAAGAACTTCCTTTAGTATTTCTTGTAAGGCAGGTATGCTAGCTTCAAATTCTCTTTTTGTTCATCTGGGAATCATCAAAAGATAATTTTGATGGATATAAAATTTTTGGTTGACAAAAATTTTACTTTCAGTTCTTAGAATGTGTGGTCCCACTGCCTTCTAGCCTCTGTTGTTTCAGATGAGAAGTCAGTTAACATTCTAACTGAAATTCCTTGGCAGGGACTGTGTCATTTTTCTTTTGCTCTTACAAGACCTTTTTTCTTTGTCTTTTAACATTTAAACTATGAAGTGTCTGATTAACGGATAAAGAAGATGCAGCATATATATATATATATATATATATATATATATATATCATTCCATAATAGCAAGTATTACAAAAGATAGTATATTTTCATTATATATATAACATATATTTTTATTATATATATATATATATATATATATATATATATATATATATATATCAAGGTCAATGTGGAGCTTGATCCCAGAACCCTGAGATCATGACCTGAGACAAGGGCAGATGCTTAACTGACTGAGCTACCCAGGTGCCCCTACTATTATTTCTTTATTTTTTCTGGCCCTTCCTCTTTCCTCTCCTTCCAGTACTCCTCCCATTACATCGATGTCAGTGTACTTTGGTGTCCCATGTTTCTCTAAGGCTCTGTCCATTTATCTTCATCCTTTTTCTCTCTCTTTTTCAGATTGAATAATCTCTATTGATCTGTCATCAAGTTTGCTGATTCTTCTGCTGGCTCAGATCTACTATTGAATCCCACTGGTGAATTCTTCATTTCAATTATACTTTTAAATTCCAGAACTTCCATTTGGTTCTTTTAAACAGTTTCTCTTTCTTCATTGATATTCTCTATTTGGTAAGATGTTATCATTACCCTTTCCTTTAGTTCATCATGCATAGTTTCCTTTACCTCTTTGCCTATACTTATAACAGCTATTTTGGTCAGCTAAATCCACCATCTGAGCCCATTCAAAAGTTGTTTCTATTGGCTGTTTTTTACCTGTGTATGGGTCATACTTCCCTGATTCTTTGCATATTTCATTTTTTGTTTTTTGTTTTTGAAAGCTAGACATTCTAGGTAACGCAGTGTAGCAACTCTGACTACCACCAGGATTGTTTTTTATTTGCTTAGTTGGTTGGCTGTTTAATGATGTGGCTGAACTAGTTCTGCAAGGTCTACTTCTCCTCCAATATCCAGCCTCTGATGTTCCTATTCAGATTTTCCCCCTTGTGTTTATCTTCTGGCCTGGCCACCTTAGTGGCACTCCTGGGTCCGTACAAGCAACTTGCTAATTGAAGGTTCTGCTTGGCCAGTCAGATTTTTTATCCTTTCCCATTGCATATGTGTTTAGCCTGGAGGCTGCTCCCACAGTTTGGAGAATTCACTCCCCCCCCACCCCTTACATTCAGCCACGGACTATTAGTTTGGATCTTTCCTCTCTGGTTGCTGTTGAGAGGCCACAGCCTTGGGCACCATTCAGTTCTAGATAACCAGCGATGATGATGGTATCATTTTCAAGCCTGACCCCTTAGGAGTTACCCTGTGTCTGAGCAGCTTGCTCAGTCAGTGTTTGGTTAGAGATTGTGCTTAAACCCCTTTTGCCAGTGTGGCTACCACCCTATGGTAATGGATTTGTGCACAACATGGGGATATTTCTGAGTCTTCCCCCTGTCTAATTGGACTCCTCCTGAATAGGTGTAATCTAGTTACATGCACACAACCTTTCCAACCCGCAGACTTATCTGTGATATCAGAAGGGCTTTTTTTGGCTGAAATTCCTCTGATTCTCTCTATTAAACTTCTGGTTGCTCTGCCATTATGTTTGTATCAGAGCTACCAGCCTCCTTGTAATTGCTGTACATCAAGATCTACATTGTTTTCTACAATACCCTTTGGCACCCTCTGTTAAAATAATTCCCTCAGACAGAGCTTCCAAACTCTATCATTATCATTATGACCTACCTGTCCTCTGGCTGTGCAGAACCACTGGACCACCAGACTTGAAGATGAGGACCCACTTTTCCTGGAGTGACAGCCCTGCTCTACAAGCAGGCACTGGGGATAGGAATAGTAGTAGCTCCTGGTTGTCTCAGCTTGCCTCTCCTGGCTTAGGACCTCCACTCTATGAGCTAGCAGGGATTGGGGTGATTAGACTCTGTATTTTCAGTCTGCAGTGGTTGGTGTAGAGTCTCCACCATACAGGTGGGCAGGGTGGAGAAAGAGAAGATAGGATCCTCTCTGCTCACCCTGCCTCAAATAGAGCACCAATAGTCCAGGCCAGGGGGCAATGAGAAATGCCAGCAGCCTGTCCATCCTCAGGTGAAAAGGTAGCCCCAGAACAGGAATTTAGAAGAAAAAGAACTCCCATCTTCTCGGCTGTCTATGCCCAAGGTAGGGATTCTACAACAGAGAGTCGGGCTGGTGGGGCTAATGGAGCCCAAATGTCACAGACTTGTTCTTACTGATATTTAGATTTTCTTAAATAAACGTTTCTTCATTTGCTCTTAGGACAATTTCCAGAGATTCTAAATGATTATTTAAAATTTAGGGGGATCCCTGGGTGGCGCAGCGGTTTAGCGCCTGCCTTTGGCCCAGGACGCGATTCTGGAGACCCGGGATCGAGTCCCACATCGGGCTCCCGGTGCATGGAGCCTGCTTCTCCCTCTGCCTGTGTCTCTGCCTCTCTCTCTCTCTCTCTCTCTCTCTCTCCTCTGTGACTATCATAAATAAATAATAAAAAAATAAAATTTATTACCAGCTAAAGTTTTGTTTTGTTGGAGAGAACGTCCCACTGAACTCCTTACTCCATCATTCTGGGTATCCCACCTCCCACTGCTCTGTCCTAAATACACCTTTGTATTTTCTCCCTGCCTTAAACCTAATTAGTTCTAGTAGTGAAGAAATGTGGAAAAGAGCATTCTTAAAATATTGTATTACTTTTCACCTTGGTATCCACAAATACAAAGGCCCAGTCGGACAGCATTGCCCAAGGGAATGACTAGATTGGAATATTTGTCATTCATTCTAGCAGAATGAGTCTGGAGTTGTGGCTGGTAAGGAGGAAGAAAACAAAGAAAATGTTTGGGATCCTTCCAATTATGAGCATAGCAGCTGACACAGAACTAATATGAATGTCAGCAGATTATTACAAAAACATGAGACACTGTCCACTCCTTGCCTCTAAACAACTTACATCTAAGATATAATTGGGAGAGTGTCAGAAAAACAAAGGGTAGCTAGAAAATGCTTACCTGTTACAGGAGGGGAATGAGATAAACAACTTGGTGGCCCCAACCCTTCTGCTTTTGGTGAAAGGACCTTGTCTTCACCACTCATCATCTTGCCTCCTAGTACCATAAGCTTCTCTGGGCTTGGGCCCTCATGGACATCTAAAATGTATGGTCTCCACTGCCCTCTCCCTCCCATGGGTTCATGACACAGGGTCTCCAGTTTAAAAATAAAAATGTAATCATTGCCAACCTTTATGCAAAACTTCATGATTTGGGATATCTTTCCATAGAACAATATCATGAGCAAGGATGAGGTTACCATGCCAGACCATGGAGCCAGTTGTGCAGAATCTGCCTCTAGTATGATTCACACAATTCAATCGTGAGAATCGCCCGTACTGTTATTCTATAGGAAATGTATTGGGCATTCCAACTAACACTGAATTCCTCTGGTTGAGGGAGAGCTTCTGTGGCTCCAAGTGGCAACAGCTGAGAAAGCAGGGGGCAAGGACAGAGTCTGTGAACAGGGCACGTCAGGGGACCAGGAAGGAAAGGAAGTCTTTTTTTTTTTTTTTCCATACAAGTGAGAGAGTGCTCCCCAGGCCTCCAAGAGCTTCACAGTCAGTGCCACCTGGAACCTGCACGATTATGAGGCAAGTGAGAAGCAGAGCGGCTAAGCAACTTGGTTGGCCCAAGTGATACCTACTACGAACCTGATCCTTCACCACTTTAGCATCCAGCTCTGGGAGTGGGGAGGGGTGGTCCTGCTTGCACCCACCTCCATGGTTTTCTAGCGTGGCTGACCTGGCAGATGAGATTGCTCAAGACTGATTCTAGCCTCCATCTGTGTTCAGGGGCTGGCAAGGTCAAAACAGCACTTCCCAGATTCTCCTGGAGCTGGGTTCTGGATGTCTGGATGCCAACTTGGTTTTTGCAAATAAGAAGTACTCAAGTGAGACTAGAAAGGTGGAAGTAAGGAGAAAGCTGCCTTCCCACACCTATTGACCATTTCCACGGCTGAGCCCCATCTAGCTTCCTGGGAACCAAGAGGTGGCTGTGGAGGCATCAGGATGCAGTCCTTCTGTCCTCAGGCTGCACTATGGAAATCTGAGCTTAACACTCAGCCTTTCTATTGGGATCCTCCTTAAGGCCCCACCTAGCACCAGCTGCTCCAGCCGTTCACAACTTAGCTGAGCATCCAAGCACCTAGAGCAAGTCCTTGTCTGTTTATAACACCTGGAGTGGTGTTCAGTTCCTGCCTTGAGCCCTCACTGATAATCCTCTCTTCTTTTCGTCCCTCCCTTTCCCTTCTGGGGGAAAAACAGCAGCAGGCAGGCGATGGAGAGGAAGCAGAGGAGCCCTTGAGCAATTTCATTCATTCATTTTCTCATTCACCCAACATTTACAACACTCCTATTTTGCTCTAGCGACTGGGTCAGACACCTCCTCTTCCCACCCTCCATCTCCTTCAGTGACTCTTACTAGGATGAGATCCTAGGACACAGAACAAGTAGTGGGGAGAAGTTTGTGGTTTCATGCCTCCTGCTCCCTGTCCCCAGGAATGCCTGGCAGTTCCCTAAACACTGCTCAGCCACCACCTCCTTTCCAGATTCAGAATTTGCACCCAGGCAGCCAGCTCCAGAGCCTATGTGCTTACCACGGGGGAGGAGGAAGGGTAGAGCGGGAAAGACAGAAGGGGGGTGACATGGCCCAGGTAGGGGGACAGTCACATGTAACACACATATATAAGTCAGGGGCTCACTCACAGAACTGCAGGCCACACAGTTGTACCAGCAGGTGCCTCTGCGTTTCCTCAAGAGGAACTTTACATCGAGGACCTGATGATCACCATGCTATGTGTTGCCTCCTTACCTTGGCAAATAGGGAACGAGTAGAAGCCCACACGGCAAGCATCACACCGAGGGCCCTCGACCCCAGGGCGGCAAAGGCACCTTCCATAGGCATCGCATATTTCAGGGAGAACGCCTTCCCAGTTACAGTCGCACCCTGCAAGAAGAGACTCTCAGAGACTGCCTTGTCTCAAGTTTCTGCCATGGAAACATAGATAATGAATTATCTATGGTTTCTAGGCATTCTTGACCTAAAACACTACACATTAAAGGGAAATAAACAAATAGGAAGAAAAGGTCAGAGATGCCATTAAGAAACATCTACTGGTATCCAACGGAACCTCCAAACTGAGATTTCAGGATTGGCCTATTCATCTTTAAGCCTTATCTGATGGGTTCCATGACAACAGTGAGTGGCCCACTCTGCCAAGCAGATGATATGCCTGGCCTGGGGAAGGACACAGGCAGGAAAGCACCCCCCCAGCGGCTGTCACCCCCACCTCTGAGCTCCCATCCTCCAGCCCCAACCACACTGACCTAAAAGCTCCAGCAAAGGCAAGTAGCTAATTATAAAGTGACCTGGGGAATCAAACCTTTTTCATGTTATTTGTCAAGAAACCTCCTGGGCACCCATGTCTTCAGGCTATGTGGGCAACTTTAGAGAACCATCCCCAGATTGCTTTAGTCTTCTAGATATAATCTCTGCAGTTGTTGTTTCACTGGTCCCTACTCTTTGTTTGAACTTGGAGGCATAAAAGAGTGTGCATGCCTATAGGCCAGAATTTATGTTTTGCACACACTGTCATTTTCAAAGGAAGCCCTTGAAGATGTGTCAACTATACACTGACGTCCTAGAAATAAATCTTAAGTGGATATAAATGATCTCTCAGACCCAGAAAAATCTGATAATATGCAAGGTTATGAAATACAATAGCTTTCCAGGGCATCTCCATTCTTCCTCTTTTCTCCGCCTCCAACTGGTTTTCAACACAGTAGCCACAGAGTTCCTTATGCAATGTCCTTTCTCTGTGCACACTGCCCATGGCTCCTCTCTCATTGAGAATGGAAGGTTAAATCTTCGCAGTGGCTGACAGGGCCCTGCCATCTGGTCCCCGGCACTTCCCTTCCTTACCTCTCTTGCCTGTGCTCACTCCACTTTCACACACTGGTCTTCCTTTTGTTCAGTGAACACCCCAGCATGCACCCCAAGGACTTCACACTGGCTCTTTCCTGGGTCTGAATGCTTGTCCCCAGATACCTGCAGAGCTCACCCCTCACCTTCCTCAGGTCCTTGCTTATCTCTTCAGGTGGTCCCCCCTGAAAACCCTGTTGAAATCTGCAAACCTCACATGCCCCCACCTCTCTCCCAGACTTATGTTCTGCACAGCACTCATGGCCAAACACCAGTTCTCCAGTACGTCTCTTGAGATGCCATATTGTTGCTGAAATGGAAATCTTCTGTGGAAGAGCGCTCTCCAGAGACTTGTGACCCCTTCTGCCCACCCACACCCTGGACACACCCAGAGGAGGGGAACATGTGCTCACATGTGCTCACACACCCCTAGCACTACCTCCCCCCAATGAGATGAGCATGTGACTGTCAGGCTGCTACTGGCACCCTGAGGAGTGAGAAGCAAGCTCACTGGGTGAGGTGAACATGATCCAAATGGGGCACAGTTATCCAAATGGGGCACACATAGGCTGTGCACATGTGGTGTGCCCTTCTGCTGGAGCAGTGTGCCTCCCTGAGCATGTGTGTCCCTGCCTGTGCTATTATGGGCTCACAAAGGGCACTGCTGCCAACTCCAGAATCAAACCTCAAGACTTAGAATACTCCTCACATGGGTTAGCTTCTGCCTACAATGTGAAAAGCTCCCCCTTAAAAGGAGCATCCTTGTGCAGGACACAGCCCTGCATATCATAATCTAAGATATTAGAGATTTCAGTTGTTTAGTGGCTTATATACTATTTTTTGTTATCATAGGACTTCCTCCCCTGGAATATAAGCTATTAGGAGAGCTGGGGATTTTTCTCTGTTCTGTTCACTTATAAGTCCCAGCAGGCAGAATGGTGCTGTACACATAACTGGTGATCATAAAGCACTTGCAGAATGAGTGATGAGGTAGGTGTAGCACCCACACCCCCTCGATCCTCACCTCTCTACCCAAAAGGCTGCTCCCTACATATCTCTGCCACTGTCTGCACAGGGGTACCCATCTGGCTATGGGAGCTCCTCGGCCAAAGAGTTAATGCCCCAGAATAAGCCCTCCATCAGTGGCCAGTGACTGAAGTTATACCATCAGCTGGGATAATGCTAAGCAAGTTTTATGCTGTCTCCTAAAGTTGCCTACGGGATGGAGCTCCAGGTGCTACAGGAGGGCCTTTCTTGCTAATGCATCTTCATAACAGCTCCCTTCACTCCCTGAATCACTCCCTTCCTGATGTCTCCTGGGATCACCTCCAGAATCTACTGCTTATGCTCAAATCCTTTCTCAGGGTCTCTGTATATAGAACCCAAACAAGACAGTAGGCAACTGACTGCCACTGGAAGTTTCTGAACAAGCAAGTGACATACAATTCAAGCTGTTTAGTTTCCTTAATCAGGGAGCATTTGCACAAAAGACAGAGTAGCATAGAGAATGGTGAGTGGAAGGAACTGAGACAGGAGACACCTGCAAGGCACCTGCCAGGCTCCAGTAAGGACCACTTGAACTTGGGCATAGTGGCAGATATAGGAAGTAGAAAAATAATACAGAGCACAATGTTTCCATTGAAGTTAAACCAAAAGAGAAGATACTTACCTTTTATATCTCCAGCTACTGGGTCTTCTGGACTTGGAGTAGAAACAGGGAAAATGGGAATTCCTAGAAAAATCATTTTAAAAAATACAGAGAAAGATTAAGGAGACAGTAAAATATTAAGTTGCATGAACTAGAAAGAAGCCTTTCTAACTCAGTGCAAAGTAGCATGTGGGGCCTAATTTAGAGAAAGGCAAAACTGCTATATTGAACATGCAACAGAAACCAGGCTGATTAGACATTCTGATTTGCATATTAAATGAACAGATATGGATATTTTGTGCTCAGAATAGATATGTCTCAGTCTAAGCAGGAATGAGTTTGGTTTCTTTAGCATCTTTATTGGTTTTTTTAACATAAAATTGAGAAGTTAAAAAATTTTTTTTAAGTTTTTCCCTCTAAAATGTGATTTATGCCATAAGATTGTATCGGGTTTCTGTCACTAAAAAGGCAAGTGCAATTTCTGTTCAAGCTGTATGTAATAATTACAGTTTGTAAATTGACTGAGCCTCAATTCAGTGTTACTGTGTTTGGGCTTAAAAATTGGTTTCTTTAAAAATCAGATGATCATATAATTTATCCTCCAAACTAAGATACTGGACAGTGAAAGTGGATGCTAGCTTAATGATTCTCTGGGACAGCAGGTATGAGCCAGAATATAAAGTCACCCCATTCACATGAGTCCTACCCGAATGTCCCCACAGCCCACTATGCTCTGCCCACCCTACAAAGCTGGGAATGCAAGAACCAGTACAGCAATTGGGGGCCGGGGAGATAGTTGAAACAGTGTTTCTTTGTCCTAACACAAAAGTAGAGTTTTTATGCTTTAGCAAGCCAAAAGAACCATGACTCTTGTTACAATTTGTAGGGCTGATTCCAGACTCTCCTGCTTCATGTTTTATGGTGTTTCTGCCAGATAGGGATTTTTTCTCTTGGAGATGCTGAGATATTCACTTAGATCACTGCAGTGAGGGTGGTGGGGGCTGGTGATAACTTGGCCTATAGTACAATGAATGGGAAAGGGGAAACACATCCCCCAGCCACCCAAAACACTGACCACACACTACATGTGTGCAAACGGACATCTGGTACCCTTGACACTTCTTCCAAGTTCTTTTGTGAAGACAAATCACACACATGGATTACTGTTAAGTCAAAATTGCCAGTATGTGACCTTTCTGACCTCCTGGGGTGGTCAACTCAAACTAGTCATCAACCTTGAATAAGACTATGAAATGTACTCATATAAATTCTGCGCTCTAAACTCTTGCAACACTTTCATGTGAACACAACCTACATGGTCCCATGTCTGTGCTGCCTCCACCTCTGCCTGCCATCCTTCAGGTGTTAATGCACCAGCTATGTCCCCGGAAGGGAGGCCTCTCCTCCTGCAGCAGCTACTTACTCAGGCAAAATGGGAAGTTATAATATCCAACTGCACACTTCTCACAGTTATCTCCTTGGAAATTTGGCTTGCAGGTGCAGCGTCCCGAGCCTGGCTCACAGTCATCCGCATGCTCAGGGTTACAGCTGCAAGCTATGAGAAACACCAGGTTTCAGATGTCAGGGTGAATGCTCAGTCCACCGGGGCACTCAGTAAAGTGGCTTTGTCCCCAAGGACTTCTCAAGCAATGTACTGTTGGCCCCTACTTATTCTTGAAAGGGCACAGCCTATTTTCCACTTTATACTTGGCTAATAGTTTGCATTCACCAAACCCCAGGGACCCTCAGAAGTAAACTTGAAGAGGCATCTGCACTGATGCCTCTTCAGGTTCTCAAGAATACAGTTTATTACACTGAGTGCTGCCCAGTTCATGCATCAGAGGCAAGGTTTGCACAGACTCCAAATGGGCTGTGGGAGGATGTGCTACAGTCCCACCCCAGCCATGAGCCAACTGTGAATGTCCATATGGTGGTCATCACTACCTAGATACAGGTGGTCACAAGTACAGGATGCATAGACATTGACATATAACCTGTGGACAGCACAGCAAGATCACGCCCATAACCAAATGTTAGATTCCAGTGATAGGACTTACTGAAGGCAGTCTTGCAACCAACACAACTGTTAGGTTTTCATTCCAGTAGACAGACTTGGGGTCAAATAGGCTTGGTAACCCCTCACTTGGGAGCATCCTTTGACCTGGCAAGTCTTCACCTTGGACAGCAAAAATACTGTCATAACACAGCTAAGTATATGTTCCATGGGGAACTGGGAAGCCAGGAAGCTGTGGGCAGCAAGCATCGCCCCAGGCTGGCTTCTTCTGGTGTTCTTTGCTTAGCTTGCTTAGGACATATGTCTTGTGGATTCTTTATACTAAGCCTGTAACATTTCTGCAAGACTGTGAGAACACTTTGGTGATGAAGGAAGAACTTAGAACAGTGATGGAGAGCCGAGAATCACCGAGAACAGTGATTCTGGGGAAGGTACGTCTGCATTCACACTGTCTAGTCTCCTTTGCTAAGGCTTGTTCTTCTTGGCCCAAGAAAAGTGATGGACATACGTCATGGGATGATGTGGGAGAGGGAGAATTAGGTCACTCTTGAACAAGGACGAATGCCCAATACAGAGGCAGAGGCAAATCAGAGTCACACATTCTCTGGACTTCAATGTCCTCAAATGTTGACAATATGATGAATGAATCTGGGGGCACAGCGGGCCCAGTGGCCAACTTAAGGGCTGAACTGTTTTCTAACGGTGCCAGCCAGAGAACATAGAGCAGATTACACATGTAGGGCAAAGCCCATAGTCTGACCTGTGACTGGTAATTCCCCAGGGAAAACCCAATGGGATCCCGTTGTATCATGGGTGTGGTACAGCACAGAGGCATCACACAGAGGGGACCCGTACCAGTCAGAAGTCTTGTCAGCTGGCCCTAAAAATATTTAAATACTTCCTCTCCTCTTATCTAAACATGAAAATAATAATAAAGTGTCCTAAATTGGTTGTGATAATCACACATTTGCGAAATTACTTCACAATGCCTTGCATATAGCATATAAATCACAGCTCTTTTAGATATTATGGCCATTATTAAATCCTTGCTAAATCACTACCATAGGGGCACCTGGTTGGCTCAGTGGTTGAGCATCAGCCTTTGGCTCAGAGCGTGATGCCGTAGTCCCAGGATCGAGTCCTGCACCAGGGTCCCCATGGGGAGCCTGCTTCTCCCACTGCCTATGTCTCTACCTTTCTCTGTGTCTCTCATGAATAAATAAATAAAATACATTTTTTAAAATTAAATAAATAAAGAAAGAAATCACTACTCTGTTGTCTTGATGCTAACACAGACAAAAATGTGAAATTACTGGAGATCACAAAAGCACGTCAAAACAACAGAAAATGGAGGAACTAACATTTGTCAGAGGACTGGTATGGGACCAAGCCCAAGGCTTAGCGTCTTCCTAGGGCTTCGAATGGCATGTCATTCTATCTTAGGGAATGTGCAGGCATGGTTCGTTCCATTGTGCTTTGCAGATAGTGTGTTTTTTATAAATTGAATGTTGGTGGCAACCCTGTGTTGAGCAAGCCC
Organism: Vulpes vulpes; assembly: GCF_048418805.1. Taxonomy (NCBI): domain Eukaryota; kingdom Metazoa; phylum Chordata; class Mammalia; order Carnivora; family Canidae; genus Vulpes; species Vulpes vulpes. The sequence continues at coordinate 95,769,309 of NC_132792.1, read as the reverse complement.
ATCAGCACACTTTTCCCAACAGCATTTGCTCACTTTGTGTCCCTGTCACATCTTGATAACTCTCACAGTATTTCAAACTTTTTCATTATCATATTTGTTGTGATGATGTGTGATCAGTGAAGAAATCTGAAGCTTGGGGAGATTATGTAGCTGGAAGGAATAGAAGCAACAATGTGAAGAAAGAGGGAAGGAAGGGAGCTACCAGTACATCAGAGTTTAGCCCAATGGCCACCCCAAAGCCATACAGTACAGACAGTCTGACACACCAAGTCAAAATGAAACTTACGGATGCAGCCATGGGGAGCATCAACTGGAACACCATAAGGGCGGTAATAACCCTTAGCACAGTTTTCACAGTTTATACCAGCTGTGTTATGCTAGAAAGAAAGGAAAGAAACTTAGAAGGAAGAGTACTGGAAAAGTCATTACTTTGTGCTATTAGTCAGTGAGCTCATTCTGTCATATGCGATTGTAATTTCAAAGTCAAAAGAATAAGTGTTGATCTTGACCTTGAGTCTCCAAGATTTATCACAGGGCACCGGCTTACAGGTGGCTTTGGATTCTCCACCCACCCCCACCCCCCACCCAGTGGAAGAAGAAATGAAAGTCCGTTCCATGAACCAGACAGCCCGAGTTTTCCCCTCTACCACAGAATTTGATCCATGAAGCTGCTGACACTTCAGTGAGAAAAAAACCTCAAGAGCACCACTCTTCCTAGCTTCAGCCAGAAGTGAGTGGAAAACAAACTACTCTTAGGTTTAACCCGGGAAATAAAGGGCCATGTGTGTATTTTTATCTCCTTCGATTTTGGAAGAGATCACACATATAGATCCTCTTCTCTTGTCATCCTGATTTTATCTGTGCTTTAGTCATGAAACCATTCCAGACATTTCTGTTATGTGAATGGAAAATGCAGGCACGAGTCTCATGTGCAGAGCTCATTTTAGAGTACAGTACTAGGCAGGTTTTTATATTTGATGGTTAATCCTTATAATTGTCACAAATCAAATTGCCCAACATGCATCATCAGTTTCCAAGAACTGCACACCATGGCTCTAACTCAAGCCTGCCCCTCTTGCTCTCTAATTTGGCAACAATTAGGAGGACAGTGGTCTTTCATTAATGAAAAGGGAGGCAATAGGAAGTTAAAAAGAAAAAAATAAGTATAACACACTTTAATTCAAAAGAAGTCTGCATAGAATCAGTGGAGAACAAAGACCCTTTTCTGAATCCTCTCCCCCATTTTAGATGATTTTATTAATTACAGATTTTTTTTCATTACCACTCCTTATCCTGTGGGCTAAAACCTGAATTCACTTTAACATCGAGGTCTAAAACCACACTGGCCACTTCTCTGACTTAACATTCATATGCATAAACATTCGGGCAATAAGAAACAGCTGTAGTCCACCTCCCTCTGATAGAATGCCAATTAACCTCTCAACTTTGTTGTTTGCCACTGTGACTTAAGATAGACAGACATCACGTTAACCTCTTTTAACCCCGGCTCCCAAAATTTTCCCCATTGAAGAAGGAAATTTCTCTGAAGTGGGCAGCCTTGCCTCTCCCTTCTACCACAAATTTTGGTTAATAAAGCACCTGCCACAGAGAACTTATATTTTTAAGATGCAAAGAACAGCAACAAATGACCAAAAGAGAGCCACATATCACTGTGCAAATGGAATAATGTCTGGAGTTTACTTCCAAATCTCGAGTATTCCCTAGGATCCTCACCTTCCCCTGAGAGCAACAACACACCAGTTTATCCATGGATGCTATGGCCATGGGTAAACCTGGGACAAGTTTATCCATGCTTGGACCAAGATCAGATGGAGCCCCGAGGACAACGGTGGTTCCATAATTTCTATATAGGGGCTGCAGGGGAAGCAATCTCCCTGGGAGGAATGGGTGCCTGAATTTGCCTGGCACTTAACACAAGAAAACCTCAAGCCAAAGAGTGAGGTGGGTGCTGATGGAATCTACGCGGAAGATAAGCCTAACACACACCGCTGACCCCTTCCTTTGACACCAGCTAGAGAGGCTTTCTACAGAAGGTCACCTAGAAACTGCAGGCTCTGGTAATTGAAAGTAATCTAATTCCTCCAAGCATAACTTTTCCAAGATGCTTTTCCATCTTCAGGTAAATCCCATCTCTACCTTTTCCTCTCAATTCCTTGATCACATCTACAACACTGTTGCTGGCTTCCACTTCTGTGAACCTCAAGCATTTGGGTTATTCATTGGCCACACTCTCCCAGGAAGCCCCCTACCTGATTTTTCTTCCAAGGGCCAATATGATCTGGCCTCTGTGACTTCTCTGACCTGTCTATTCCTGCTCACTCCCCTCCAGCCACATGGGCCCCTGGCTCCCTCTCAGGGCCTTTGCCCAGCCATCCCTTCTGCCTGGAATGCCCTCCCCCAGACAGATGGCCTGACTCATTCTCTGGCTGTTTTTGGATCTTTCCTCCAATGCCACATCCTAGGACATTGGCCACTCTAATTTGAACTTCACATACCCCAAACCAATACTTAAAATAGTAAACCCAAGAATTAAAAATAAAATCAATAACACATGAGAGTACGGCCATCTCTGACAACTGCTTGCCTTGCTGGATAATGACCTGGCTCTCTTACATGCTGTCTGACTGGCCACCTGAATGTCTCCAGGCTCGGCCCAGAACTGATGGTGGATACTTCTCATTCTGCCATTACCAGCACTATATAGACAAGGTGGGAGACAGCCAGGTTAGCTGGTACCATGGACTGGATGTTGGTGTCCCCTCCTCTCCAAAATGCATATATTGTTGAAGCCTAATTTCCAATATGATGGTGTTTGAAGACAAAGCCTTTGGGAGATAATCAGATCATGAAGATGGAGCCCTGATGATGGGACTAGTGTCCTTAAAAGAAGAGAAATGATCTCTCTCCACCACGTGAGGATACAATGAGAAGGCAACTATTTGCGAACCAGTGAGTGGGCTCTTACCATATGGTAGATCTGCCAGGACCTTGATCTTAGACTTCCCAGCCTCCAGAACTGTGAGGAATAACCGTTTATTGTTTAAGCACCTACCCTGTGGTATATCTGTTATAGCAGCCTGCACTAAGACAGCTGGATTTCTGATCGGCACACTTGCTGTAGGGCATATGTATTCCACAAGCAAATTCACACTTCACCTTGAAGCATCACCTAGCAGCTCCCCAAGCCACCTGACCCTGCATGGCAGCAACCCCCTTCCCTTCCTTGTCAAGACTCCCCGTGCCCTTCTGTATATGACATACGATAGGTTACATTTTTTTCCCCCAAATGAAGAGCCAATTGGCCAACATCATGTAACATCCATCTTTCTCTTCCATTAGAAATCCCAATTTTATTGTAAATCAAATGCAAACATCTACATGCATGTGTTTCTAGATTCTCTACTCAGGAATGTTTTGCTATCTTGGAAAACAAATTTCCCCCCAAACTATTCATCTTTTGTCTGTCCTCTCATATTCTTTTATTTATGAGAACTTTAAGGGCAGCCCGGGTGGCTCGGCAGTTTAGCGCTGCCTTCGGCCCAGGGCATGATCCTGGAGACCCGGGATCGAGTCCCATCTCGGGCTCCCTGCATGGAGCCTGCTTCTCCCTCTGCCTGTGTCTCTACCTCTGTCTCTCTGTTTCTCATAAGTAAATAAATAAAATCTTAAAAAAAAGAAAAAAGAAATGAAAAGAACTTTAGAATCAGTCTGCCAATCTTCATTAAAAAAAACCCTGTAGGAATTCTGATAACAGTTGCACTGAAGTTATAGGATATTTTTGAAGAAATGGTGTACTTATATATTGAGTCTGGAAACACATTATGCATCTCCATATAGGTCTTCTTTTATAAATTCCAATAAGGTTTTATAGGTCTGGATGCAGCCCCACGATGAATTCTTCTACAATTAACTGGAGTCCAATATTTAGTTTCTTTTAGTGTGAAATTTACATACAAGTGCAAAACTCTTAATTGTACATTCACTGAGTTATGACAGACGAATACATCTGTGAAACTCAAATCCCTGTCTCAACATAGGACACTACCATCACCTCAGAAAGTTCCCCATGTCCCTTTTCAGTCAATTGCTCCATCACCAACTCCCCAGAGTCAACCATCGTTCTGATTTTCCCCAATACTGATTAATTTTCCTTGCTCCAGAATTTCATTTAAATAGCCCTCATTCTATAGGTATTCTTTTCTGTATCTTCTTTCATTTAGCATGATATTGTTAAAATTCTTGCATTTTACTGCATGAATCAATAGTTTGTTGTTCACTATTGCTCATTGGTATTCCATCATATAAATATGCCAGTTTGCTCATCCATTCTATTAATGGACACCTAGGCTATTTCCAGTTTGAGGCTATTGTGCATAAACCTGCCATAAGCTTTCTGTAAACATGTTTTCATTTTTCACAGATAAATGCTTAAGACTGGAATTTGTGAGTCATGGGGTAGGTGTCTATTTAGTTTTCTTTTCAAAAACTGCCAGACATTTTCCCAAAGCGGTTGTGCCATTTTTTCATTCATACCAATAATGCATGAGAGGTATGGTTGCTCCACATCCTCACCAAGATTGATGGTAAGTCATTATAATTTTAATTTGCATTTCTTAGATGACTAATGATATTAAGCCCCTTGTTGTACACGTATTGGCCATTCACATGCCTACTTTTGTGAAGTGACTATCCAAATCTTGTCCAAATCCAAAAATATTTTATTGGGTACTTGTCTTTTTATTACCTAGCTGTGGACATTTTTTACACATCCTGGATATCAACCGTGTGTCAGATTTACATTTTGTGAATGTTTTCTCCACATCTGTGGCTAGCCTATTTGTTTTCTTAACAGTGTCTTTTGTGAGCAGAAGCTTTCGATTTTGATGAAGTCTAATTTGTTAATTTTTCATAATTATTGCTTTCTGTGACTTAAAAAACTTTGTTCATGTTCTGAATCACAAAGATATTCCCCTATATTTTTCTCTAAAGAAATGCAGCTTTCACTTTTCTTTAGTCTGATCCATATCAATTTTGCTTTTATGTAAGATATGGAGTAGTGTTTAAGTTTATTATTTCCCACAGAATATCATTATTCCAGAACTATTTGTTGAAAGGAATTTCTCTCCTACCCTCCTGCACTGGATTGCTTCAGTATTTTTTTTTAAAGATTTTATTCATTCATTTGAGAGACAGAGAGAGAAAGAGAGAGAGGGCACAAGTAGGGGGGAGGGGTAGAGGGATGGGGACAAGTAGATTCCCCGCTGAGCAGGGAGCCTGACATGGGTCTCTTATCACAGGACCCCAAGATCATGACCTAAGCCAAAGTCAGATACTTAACTAGTGCCCCTGCTTTGGTATTTTTATCAAAAACCAAATGTCCATATAAGTGTAGGTTTGTTTCTGTACTCCCTATTCTGTTACACTGATCTATTTATCTATCCTTATGTTGATATCACACTGCTGTGATTACTATAACTTTATACTTAGTCATAAAGCAAGATAATGTAGCAGCACCTGGGTGGCTCAGTCTTAACAGTAGATAAAAACTGGAGTCTGTTAAGCCTCCAACTCCTGATTTCTGCTCAGGTCATCATCTCAGGATCATAATATCGAGCCCCATGTCAGGCTCTACATTCTCTCTCTCCCCCTGTCCCTCCCCGGGTGCTCTTGCACTCTTTCTCTCTCTAAAATAAATAAATAAATAAATAAAATCTTTTTTTTAAAAAAAAGTAAGATAACATACCTCTTCTCACTTTATTCTGCTTCTTCGCAATGGCTTTGTATATTCTAGGTCATTTATGTAACCATAAATTTAAATACAAACTTTAGAATCTGCTTGTCAATTTTTACCAAAAAACCTATATTCAAGGGGCACCTGGGTGGCTCAGTGGTTGAGCGTCCGCCTTTGGATCAGATAATGATTCTGGGGTCCTGAGATCAAATCCCATATCAGGCTTTCCACAGGGAGCCTACTTCTCCCTCTGTCTATGTCTCTGCCTCTCTGTGTCTCTCATGAATAAATAAATAAAATCTTTAAAACAACAACAACAACAACAACAACAACCCTATATTCAAGCTTTAGATCAGTTTGGGAAGAACTGATAATAATATTGAGTCCTTCAATTCATAAATATCTTTCCATTTACTGAAGTTTTTCTAAATTTCTGTCAGCAGTATTTTTTAGTTTTAGTATAGAGGTCTTGCATGCCTTTTGTTATATTTATTCCTAAGCATTTTATGATTTTGATACTATTTTAAATTGAGTTTTTATTTCATTTTCCTATGACTGCTGCTAGAATATAAAAATACAATTAATTTTCACATATCATCCTGTATTCCCACAACCTTATTAAATTCACTTATTAGTTCTAGTAGTTGTTTTGTATATTGCCTACTAGGATTTTTTACATAAATTATGTCACCTGCAAGTGCAGACAGTTCTATTTTTCCTTTCCAATAGTAATGCCTTTTATTTCTTTTTGATTAAGGCATGTAATGGTTAGGATATCCAGGACACTGTTTAATAGAATTGGTCAAAAGTAAGCGTTCTTGCCTTATTCCTAATCTTTAGAAGGAAATAGTTCAATGTTTCACCACTAATATTTGTTACTTGCATGTTTTTCATAATTGGCATTTGTCAAATTACACTATTTCACTTCTATCTCTATTTTGCTAAGGGCTTTTATTGTAAAATGGGAATGACTTTTGTCTAATGGTATTTCACATGATCCTTCTCTTTTATTCTGCTACTATGTTTAATTATGCAGACTGATTTTTTTATTTATTAATTTTTTATTTTAATTCCAGTATAGTTAACATACAGTGTAACAGTAGTTTCAAGTGTACAATATAGTGATTCAACATTTCCATACATCACCCAGAACTCATCACAACATGTGCCCTCCTTAACCCCCATCACCTATTGTACCCATTCCCCCACTCATGTCCCTTCTGGTAACCATCTAATTTGTTCTTTATACTTTAGAGTCTGTTTCTTGGTTTGTCCCTTTCTCTCTCTCTCTCTCTCTTTCTTTGCTCATTCATTTTCTTAAATTCCATATATGAGTGAAATCATATGGTCTTTGTTTTTCTCTGACTTATTTCACTTAGCATTATACTCTCTAGCTCCAACTATGTCATTGCAAATGGCAAGATTTCATCTTTTTATGGCTGAATAATATTCCACATATACATATATATACACCCCACACCTTCTTTATCCATTCATCATTGATGGACACTTGGACTATTGCCATAATTTGGCTGTTATAAATAATGCTGCTATGAACATCAGAGTCATGTAACCCTTTGAATTAGTGTTTTTGTATTTTGGGGGTAAATACCCAGTAGGGCAATAACTAAATGTAGAGTAGTTCCGTTTTTAACTTTTTGTGTAACCTCCATACTATCTTCCACAGTGGCTAAACCAGTTTGCATTCCTGCTAACAGTGTAAGAGAGTTCCTTTTTCTCCACATCCTTGCCTACACTTGTTCCTTATGTTTTTGATTTTAGCCATTGACCAGTGTGGGGTAATATCTCTTTGGGGTTTTGATTTGCATTTCCCTGATGATGAATGATGATGAGCATCTTTTCACATGTCTCTTAACCATCTGCTGGCATTCTTTGGAGAAATGGATGTTCATGACTTCTGCCCATTTTTTAATTGTATTATTTGTTTTATGGGTTAGTGAGTTGTTTGAATTTTTAAAATATATTTTGGGGGAAGCCTCGGTGGTGCAGCAGTTTAGCGCCACCTGCAGCCCAGGGCGTGATGCTGGAGACCCTGGATCAAGTTCCACGTCAGGCTCTCTGTATGATGCCTGCTTCTCCCTCTGCCTGTGTCTGCCTCTCTCTCTCTCTCTGTCTCTATGAATAAATGAATAATCTTAAAAAAATAAAGTAAAATAAAATAAAATAAAATATATTTTGTATACTAACCCTTTATCAGATATGTCATTTGTAAATGTCTTCTCTTATTCTGTAGACTGCCTTTTAGTCTTGTTGACTGTTTCCTTTGCTGTGCAGAAGCTTTTTATCTTCATTTAGTCTGAATATTTTATTATTGCTTTTATATCTTTTGACTCAGGAGACATATCTACAAAAATGGTGCTAGCAGGAGCACCTGGAAGGCTCAATCAGTTTAGCATCCAACTCTTGATTTCAGCTCAGGTTGTGGCAGGAAGCTAAGCTTGAACCCATTCTTTACCCCCCTCCCCAGTGCCACATTTTAGGTAGATGGCATCATATTTATACCATTTATCTTGTGAATCCTTTGATGATTTTTACAAATATACTTATTTTTTAGACTCTCATGAATGGTCTTTCCTTTGTACTCAACGAGCCTCCTTCAATATTTCTTGTAGTTATGAACTCCTTTAGTTTTTATTTGTCTGAGAAATTATCTCTCCTTCCATTCTGAATGATAGCTTTGCTGGTTGCAGATTTTTCTCTTTTGGCACTTTGAATATATCATGCCACTCTCCTCTGACCTGCAAGGTTTCTGCTGAAATCCACTGATAGCCTTATGGCATTTCCTGTATGTCACTGTCTACTTTTCTCCTGCTGCTTTTAAAATTCTCTTCTTATGGCTATTTTTTTCCCCTTTTAATTACTATATGTCTTAGTGTGGACCTCCTTGGGTTGATTTTGTTGGGGAATCTCTGTGTCTCCTAGATCTGGATAGCTGTTTCCCTTCCAGATTTGGTAAGTTGTCAGCTGTTGTTTCATCAGATAAATTTTCTGCTCTCTTTTCTGTCTCTTCTTCTAGGATCTCTATAATGCAAATATTGTATACACTTGTTGGAGTTGCCAAGTTCCCTAAGTCTACTTTCATTTTAAGCTATTCTTGTTTCTCTCATTCGTTCAGCTTGATTAATTCCCATTACTCCATCTTCCAGGCCATTAATTCATTCCTCTACTTCCTCTAGTGTGCTATTTATTCAATCCAGTGTATTTTAAATTTTGTTTATTGTGTTCTTCATCTCTGATATGTTGTTTTTTTATTTATTCCGTCTCTGTTAAGCATCTCACTAATGTTCTCCACTCTCTTCTCAAGTCCTGTGAGCATCTTATGATCTTCGTTTTAAATTCTATGTCAGCATATTACTTATATCTATTTTGCTTAGGTCTCTTGCTGTGGTCTTGCTATGGTTTTGTCCTATTCTTTCATTTAGGACATATTCCTCTGTCTCTTCATTTTATCTAACTCTCTCTATTTCTATGTGTTAGGAAAGTCATCTACACCTCCTGTACTTTAAAGTAATGGCCTTATAAAGAAGAGTTCTTGTAATGCCATGCAGTGCAGTGTTTCCTTTTTCACCAAAACCTGGCACTTCAGGGGTGCCTCCTATGTGTGATTGCATGCACCCTACTATTGTGACTGAGTTGCTTTTTCCTTCAGTCCAGGCTCCTGCAGTGGCTCTCTCTTCACTGTTTTGGACAGTGTTTGGTCTCTACAATGTTAGTGAACCAGTCTGGGGCCACCGAGCTTGAGTTTAGTCAGCTAGGCATTTGACAGAGATGCAGTAGCATAAAACTTCAGGGTGCTTTACCTGGGTTGTCCCCTGAGAAGCTTTCAATGGTAGGCAGGGCCTGACTCACAGCAGCTGTCTGCCCTCAGCCCACCACTGAGGCCTCCATCTGACTGGCGTGTATAGTTATCTTTCCCTTCTCTGGGGCAAGAGTCACTTCAGAGTGGTGCTGGCCACTATAGGGGCTGCTTACATACTGCTAACCCTATAGCAGCATCCTGTATGAGCTCTGGCCAAAAGGTTATTGGAGAGCGCAGATCCCCCAAGCACAATATGGAGGCTGTGCTAGTAAGCTTTGCACACCATGAGAGTGGGTTCTGTAGCCCTGGGACTGAAGCAGTCCATCTGGGTCCACAGAAGCCAAACAGGGGAGGGAGACGACAGTGCTCGTAAGCTTTGCTACCCCCCTGTCCCCTGCGAGCGGGGCCCTGCAGCTCTAGGACTGAGGCACCGTCCAAAAGGGTGGATCCTTGGAAGCATATCATAGGGAGGATGTGGCAACTGAGTAGTGGTGCTAGCAAGCCTTGCATCCCCATCCAGTGCAAGAGGGGCCCTGCCATCCCAGAGGTGTGGATTGGTGGAAGCACAGTGTGTGGGAGATGGAGCAGCAGCATTAGCAAGTTAGGTAGCCAGTTGCTCAGGTGCCCATGTGTTTACACGGGGAGGGGGGGACAGAGTAGGGTGGGAGGGGTGTACCTGCCATTTCCTTTGTTCTTGGAGGAGTTACCCAGTGATTTCTGTCCCTCCTGGACAGACTCTGAGATGAGTAAATCACTTTCCCATATATCCCAGGATACTTTCAAACTGCTGCTATTTCTCCACAGGCTTCTGTTGTGCTGGCTCTTTAAGGGCAGGGATTCAGTCTCCTCTCCCCTCTGGCTCTCCCAGAACTGAGCCTGCTGCTTTTGGAAAATTCCAGGCATTAAGTCCTGCTGGTTGTAAGAACTCATGAAATCTGGCCCCTCTGGATTTTCAAAGCCAAATGTTACAGGGAGGGGGTGGTGAATCAGGTGTCCCTACCCCCACCTCCAACAGTCCTGTGAGTCCACTTAGCTCCCTGTCTCTTCCTACCCTTTACAAGGTGGCCTCTTTACATTCAGTTGTGGAGTTTATGGTGTCAGTCTTCAGGTTGTTCTCTGAGTTATTTGCACTGTTGTGAGTATTCTCCAGTTGTATCCATGGGTTGAGGTGAGGCCAGGGTCCTCCTACTCCACCATATTCCTCAGCCTGCAGATTGATTTTTGAATGTTCAAACAACCTCACTTTCCTGGGATAAACCTCACTCATTCTAATATACTATCCTTATGCTATATTGCTGAAGATCTGAGTTTCCGTCTGGCATCATTTCTCTATAACCTGAAGAACTTCCTTTATCATTTCTGATAGTGCAAATCTCTTGGTTAACAAATTCCCTCAGTTTTATTTTATCAGAAATATTTGTCCCTTTGCTTTTCCTTTTTTTAAAGATTTATTTATTTATTTATTCATGAGAGACACACACAGAGAGGTAGAGACATAGCAAGAGGTAGAAACAGACTCCCTGAAAGGAAACCGATGCAAGACTTGATCCCAGGATCCCAGGATCCCAACCTGAGCCAAAGGCAGATGCTCAACCGCTGAGCCACACAGGCATCCCTGTCCTTTTGCTTTTCTTATTGAAGGATATTTTTGCTAAATACAGAAATCTTGGTTAACAGTTTCTTCCTTTTTCTTTTAGACTTTTAAGATATTTTCCACTGTCCAATGGCCCCTACAGCATCTAATAAGAAGTTCATGTTCATTGTTAGGTGTTGTTTTTCTCTACTTTCAAAATTTTCACTTTTTCTGTGGTTTTCAGCAGTTTGATTCTACAAGCTCCAGGAGTTGTCTTCCTTGTATTTACCTAGTTTGGGGTTCAATAAGTTTCTTGGATCCTGATCTATTGAAAAATTTGAGAAATTTCTTTCCATTGCTGTTACCACTGCTACCACTGTTGCTGCTCTGCTGCTCCTACTGCTTCTGGTTCTTCTCCTTCTCCTCCTTCTTTCCTTCATCCTCCTCCTTTTTTACTACGTTCTCTGTCCTCTCTTCTGAAACTCCAATTGCATGTATGTTAGATCTTCTGATATTATCCCACAAGTTTACAAGTTTCTGTTAATTAAATTCAAAAATCCTTAACTGCTCATTTCAACATCTGAGTCATTTCAGGATTGTCCCTATTGATTATCTATTTTCTTGAGAATGAGTCACATTTTGTTGGTTCTTTGAGTGTAAAAAAATTCTGACTTGTATCCTGGACATAATAAATATTATTCTGTAGAGACTCTGGATTCTGTAATATTTCTCTAAAGAATATGGAATTTGTTTTGTTTTGTGACATAACTAACTTGACTTTAGCCAAATCGAAAACTGTAACTCCTTGTGAGCTAATTCAAATCTCAAATAAATTCTTTTACTCTTAGCTGAAATCCATTCTGTGTATCAATGGCTCAGGGGTCAGTGAGAAACTTGGGAAGATTTTATATGCAAAATTAGAGATTTTTTTTTCCTCTCATGATTTTTTTCTCCTGGACTCCCCAGTCAGTCTCCATAAATTACGGTTGTTCCGTCCAAGCTCTACACTCCTATACTTAAGGGAAGAGAGACTCTAGTTTTTCTAAAGAAATTTTAGCTACACCACAAAGCACCAACTTTGGTTTGTCCTCTGGCTAAAAGTCAAAAACATATGTAGCTCACCCTATGCTGATCCCTTTTGCCACGCAGCAGCTTCCCTCCAGTACCCTCCTGCTCTTGTGTACTCCCCACTGGCTTCAGATCATTGGTTGGGGGAAAAAAGACTCCCTTGTTTTTTGTGTTTGTATTTTGTCTGTAGTCTATAGTTATGATCTGTGGAAAGTTTGGGTCCTTTTGGACATACTAAGCCATAACAGAGGCAGAACTCTTCTTACTCATGGATTATGAATATAATATAAAAGTTAATTAGGCAGAGATACACACTTTAAATGGCTAAACTGGTAGATTTTACATTATGTATATTTCACCACAATAAAAAAATTTAATTATGTTAAGTATCTAACTCAAACAACTCATTTTAGGTTTAAGTTGGAAAAAAAATGCAATGAACCTAAACAAATCTCAACAATTTCCTATGCAAAAGAAAAACGCTTTCACAGAGCCACTATTTATTTATTTTTTTGATGGTTTTCTGGAAGAGCAAAGTACAAAACAGAATTTCTCTGAAAGAAGGAAGAGGAGGAATAAGGTATTTTTAAAGACACATTGAAGTGGCTTAATCCTTCATCTGGAGAAAGGACTCCACCTACAAAGCCTAGTCCAGTGCTTCTTCAAATTTAATGTACCTGTGAATCACCTGAGGGTCTTTCCCCTACTATCTTAGACTCCTTCTACCACAAGATGGATAGCATCCATGGTCACAGCTAGGGATTCTTCCCCCTATTTAGGTAAAGACCTAAATGAAGATAATCAATAAAATTTGGACAAACATATCTCAGTCCATTTTCTGTACAATCCATCTAGGTAACAAAGACTTTTGTGTACAAAAGGAGAAAATACTTTCAGTTGCATATCACTTTATTGACATCTTTCTGGGAGCATGGCTTAATGAATGCTCCTTTCAGTGACATATCTACTTTGACCTACTAAATAGTAACTCACCTGACAATTAATGCAGACCCCACCACCTGCATAGATGCCATGGATATTCAAGCTTGCCTGCTGCCTCTCAACATCTGGATCATAGTAACAGTCAATGGCATGACCATGGCAGTTGCATGCTGAAAAAAGCATTCTAAGTTAATATTTCATTATTACTGTGAGACATTTTGTAAATTCCTCTAGATAGTATGATCACTCATTGTGCCACAATAAAGTCTATTCTGGAACAGCATATTCTCAATGGAAAATTGTACAGATTTTTACACAAAGACTCATCTACAATAATATGCAATTAACAGCTTCTTTTGTTTAATATTAAATGGCAGAGATTTCTCCTTAAAAATATGTATAATAAAAATTTATATAAATAATTTATATGAACATATAAATTATATAAAATTTATATAAATACATAATTATTATGTATTATAAAATTATATAAATTTTACATAAATACATAAATAAATATGTATTTATTATATATAACATATTATATGTATATATAATTACAACAAATTAAGATAAACCAAAATGCCAGTTAGGTTTCCTGCACAATGAGAATATTACTTTTATTGCTATTACTACTAATAATAAGAAAAATTGAGCTCTTGGTGCACTGTGAAATGCATGTTTTACATGCATTATTTCATTTAATCTATGCAACAAGTCTCTTAGGTAGGTACTATTATCCCCAGGGCCCAGTTGGAGATGCTGAGGCTTAAAGAGGTTAAACCATATCTCCAGCAAGAAAGGTAGAATCCTGACTGTATTGACTCCAAAACTTATTGTCTCAGCCAATACCCTGAGTTTTTCGTCTCAGTACTATTTATAGTAGCAAAAACTAGAAATAATCTTAATGTGTAATTATAGGGAAATGGTAAGCAAACAACAGTGTCTTTGCTTGACTGTCAGTTCTATGAAGGCAGGGACAACCTGTGTTTTGTTTCTAACAGAGTCCAGTCCCCAGCATATAATGAATACTCAGCAAACACTTGCTGGATACACTTGAATCTAGAACAACAATACTGTGTGCCATCAAAAAAGATGTTGACGAGTTTTAATAATATTAGAAAATATCTAAACCATCAAGTGAAAAAGAGCAGGATTCAAAATTGTATAAATAATTGTATAAGTAATTATATAAATAATCTAATACATATCAAATAAGAATATTAAAGTATGCATGAAGAAAAGACTAAAATACCTAGCAAAATATTCACAGGGGTTCTTTTTGGGTAGCAAAATTATTGGTGATTCTACTTTTTAAAAACAATATCCAAGTTGTCTACAAGTAATGTATAATACTTCTAAAATTAGAAAATAAAATTTAGAAGCCATTTAGGCTTTTCATCATTGCCAGGATGAAAAAGATCTAACATGAGTAAAATTCTTATTCTCTTTTAGAGAGAATATATATTCATTACATTCCACATAGATCAAATTTTCCAGGTCTTTCTAGTAATTTGTATGTTTTAATCAAGCTCCCAGATAAATCTATTAGGGAAGAAGAGTGACAAGGGGTAGTGGAAAAGGAGGTGGGTGGGGGTTGGGGTGACTGGGTGATGGGCACTGAGGGGGGCACTTGACGGGATGAGCACTGGGTGATATTCTATATGTTGGCAAATTGAACTCCAATAAATAAATAAATAAATGTTAAAAAGAATTTCAAGTTACCCTGTGGGTAACAGGCTGAGCACCTCCTTATTTTCATTTCTTCAGTGGTGCCATGATTTTTTAAAATTCATGGCATTTATATTTGCTACATCAGTTATTTCTCAAGAAATCTGTTCATTCTGAATTACATTAATTCAAATAGAATCTAGAAGGCACCTAACAAATGGATCTTAATAGGTCTGATTTCCATATGTTGGTTTCAGTAACTTGTAACAGTTTACAAGCTTTGACAAGTTTACCCTGAGATGCCTGGGTGTCTCAGTGGTTGAGCATCTGCCTTTGGCTCAGGTCGTGATCCCAGAGTCCTGGTGTTGAGTCCCTTATCAGGCTCCTTGCAGGGAACCTGCTTCTGCCTCTGCCTGTGTCTCTGCCTCTTTCTCCATGTCATGAATAAATAAATAAAATCTTTTTTAAAAATGTTCCTATGTGCTGGAGTTAAGCAAGTCATTCACCGAAAGGTTCCACCAACCTGGAAACCTAATCAAATTGCTAATGTTAGAGTTCATGTGATAAAACTCGTTCAATCAAAATATCCTAAACCAGTACTCAAAAACACTAGAAGAAATGATTCCTGATGATTCCTTTTCCCTCTTTCTGGTCCCATTCTCCAGGAGGTCAGGAATGGGGAAGTAGTCACTGGGAAGGCGTCTATTAGCCGTTACTATAAAGTAAGAACAACTAACCACATAACACCCCTGATTCTAGAGATCCCCCTGACCGTTCAGCTTGGGCAGCATCAACACCCTGCAAGTATTAGAATCTCTCAAAGTGCTCTCAGAACTCCTCAATAAAAATCCTTTTGAGTGTTTGCTAGTCAGAGAGATCTTATCTCTCATTAGTTACAAAAACCATTTGGCCAAAAAGTATAAAGTACAGACTCTTTCTTACCCAGTTCAACAAGGCTGAATCCAAATACATTTTCATCTTTTAAAAGAAAAACAAATCTGTCTGCAAATGCTAAAAATATTTAAAAAAAAATAGGTCACAGTTTCCGGAGCCAATAATTAAAACTTAACGAAAGTGTTTTCAGCAATGGGAATAAATATGTGGCTTCCGAAGAAGATCAGCTTACAAGAGTATATTCAGTTGGATGTCTTAGGGTTTGTTTATTAAAAATAACGGTTTTCTTACTTTATATTACACCATAATTAAAAGCAGCCTCTCACCTCTTTTCTTTCCTTCGCTGGTCCCCTCCACCTTGTATCTACCCTAATCATACTGCAATATTCCCCTTTTCTAATCAATGCTTCCAACTGTCTGTTTAGACATCAGTCTCAAAATCTCCCCACCTCAGTCCTTGAAAGAGTGAGGATTCCCATCAAGTATCACATCCTAAGAAATGGTAAGGGTTTACAATTTAATAGTGCTTACATGAGCTTTTCGACTGCTAAAAAGAGAGGCCAGCATTAAGTGAATGCTTAATACATTAGAGATTATTATTGCTGTTATTTTTGTTCTCCTGTTTATATCTGAATTTAGAATGGGGCACTTTTGTCTCCAGTCTGTGAGTTTTTCATTACAATAGACAGATCTGAGTCCCTAAGACTGATGCGACCCAACCCTCTCCACAATCACATAGCATCAGTCCTCAGGGAGAAAGGGGGGCAAAGCATGGATGGGGTCTCACTTCCTGGAGCCCCTCTTCCAGCACTCACCTTCACACTCATTGCTCTGCTCCCATGTGGCTGGTCGCCAGCGCCTCTGGTTGTACCCGGCACAGCAGCGATCACACGTCTTCCCACAGGTGTGGTGCTGGCATTCACACTGAAACCTGGTCATGTGGCCAAGCACACCTCAGTTATTCAAAAGTTTTGATTAAGATCATTTGTTCTTGTGTCAAAAACTGACAGCCATGGTGGTTACCCAAGGTACCACTCATGGAGCAATTATGAGAACAAAGCACTTTGCATACATTATTAATTCAAGTCTCCCTCTCATCCTGCTTATTATTTCTATTTTGTAGATGGTGACACTGAGATTCCGAGGTACTAAAACAAGTCAAGTGATGGTAAGTGGAGAGCCAGACTTTAAACCTAAGTCTGTCTTAACTCCAAAGTTCTAACTCTTTCTTCCCTGCCACCTTCCATCATAGGAAATGAATACAGGAGCAAGGAGTGCTGAGTTTGCTAGGAGGTGTTGAGTCTCACATCTTCACAAAGATCTGGAGCAGTCCCATGAGAAAGGTCTGCTCAGGCCTCTTGCTCTCAGCCTGGAATCATGCACAGAGATTCACCAAACCCAAGAGCCAGGTCCTAACAAGATCTCAGAGGACTAAAAAAAATTATTTAGGGAGGACTGCTTGAAGAACATAGAGTTCAACTACTCTTATAGAAAGATTAAAACTGAAAGCAGAAAAAAAAAATAGGTCCTAGTCTGAATTGTATTTGTATCACCCACAAAGAATTGCTTTTTCTTCTTCTTTCTCAGCCTAGGCTGATGGTCGATAGAGAAAATTCATCCTTGTATCTGCCGTAAGGATGTTATTGAAGATGTTGCTGACTAGAGAATCCTCTTCATGATGATCACCCCACACCACTCCAAGAGAAATTTCTTATCTGGTCCTAGTGTCAGCCGTCATGCTTGTCCTAAACAACTGATCACTTTTTAGATTATGATCATAGTGCAATAAGAAACTAGGCAGGTTTCCCCTTTTGAGTTAACTGCTAGGAAGTTCAGAACTAAATGTTATCCATTCACGTTTCCATGAACCAAGTCATTATGGTAGACATGCTTAATTCAAGCCCTCTTCTATCTCTTCATGGGTTCTACTTGATTAGCAACTAACTTTTCTATTGTCCAGGTTTTGTTCCCTCTGCTAAGTCACTGCATCCCCTTAAATATAAGATTTTTTCCTTGGGGGTTGGCCACAATGACTTCTTGCTAGACATGTCTCCAAAGGCAAGAGAAACAAAAGCAAAACTGAACTATTAGGACTTCATCAAAATAAAAAGATTTTCACAGCAAAGGAAGCAGTCAACAAAACTAAAAGGCAACCTACAAAATGGGAGAAGATATTTGCAAATACCTTACCAGATAAAGGGCTAGTATTGAGAATATATAAAGAATTTATCAAACTCAACACCCCCCCCCAAAAAAAAACCAAAAAAAAAAAAACAGTTAAGAAATGGGCAGAAGAATGAACAGACATTTTTCCAAAGAAGACATACAAATTGCCAACAGCCACATGAAAAAATGCTCAATATCAGGGAAATACAAATCAAAACCACAATGAAATACCACCTCACACCAGTCAGAATGGCTAAAAGTAACAACTCAGGAAACAACAGATGTTGGTGAGGATGCAGAGAAAGGGGAACCATCTTACACTATTGGTGGGAATGCAAGCTGGTGCAGCCACTCTGGGAAACCGTATGGAGGTTCCTCAAAAAGTTAAAAATAGAGCTACCCTATGACCCAGTAATTGCACTACGTGGTATTTATTTAAGGGATAAGAACCTAGTGATTCAAAGGGGCACATGGAGCCCCATGTTTATAGCAGCAATGTCCACAGCAGCCTAAATAGGGAAAAAGCCCAGATGTCCATGAATGTATAAAAAAGACATGATGTATATGTATGTGCAATGGAATATTACTCAGCCATAAAAAATGAAACCTTGCTATTTGCAACAAGGTGTATAGATCTACAGAGTATAACGCTAAATGAAATAAGTCGGTCAGAGAAAGGCAAATACCATATGATTTCAATTATATGTGGAATTTTTAAAAAAACAGATGAGCATAGGGAAAGGGAAGGAAAAATAAAATAAGATGAAAATTGAGAGAGAGGCAAATTGTAAGAGACGCTGAACTCTAGGAAACAGTGTTGTTGGAGGGGAGGTGCACGGGGGGATGGGCTAGCTGGGTGATGGACATTAAGGAGGGCACTTGATGGGATGAGCACTGGGTGTTATATGCAACTGATGAATCACTGAATTCTACCTCTGAAACTAATTTTTTTAAAAACATTTTAAGATCTTTTTCCTGTTCTTGGATGTGGATTTCCTCGGCATTTGCATGAATAAGCCTGTTGGGCAGAAGCAAACCAGCAAGGAGTGGGAGAAAAGGCTGTTGTGTTGGTGTATACTGGGGCAAGGGGAAACAATTTCTCTACTCACCTTGATTTCTCAATCTCTACCACACAGTATGGAACCCTTCCAGGTCTGCCAAAGTCAAGGGCTTGGCACCCCTTCCAACCAGGAAGCTCAGACCTTCTCCAATGACTTCAACTCCTCTCCCACGTGGTGCCATTTTGTCTCAGGCTAAGGAACACTAAACCGACCCCTTTTCTCCCCTCTCTCTCCAACTCAGGACTATTCTGTTCTGACTTCTAATGTCTTAGGGCTCTACCCTCCAGGAGACAATGGATTCATCATTAATAAATACATGCTTGCCAATTAAAGGCTAGTCAGCTGATGGGTTCATGATGCTATCTCAGCACTGTCTGATCCCTGACAACATCAGGGATTGCTGCTGGTTAGGAATAGGGCTCCACACCACATAAGTTGGTAGCTGGCATCTGTGCCTGAACATGAAGGCTAATAAAGAACGAACTTCATCGGATAAAAGTAAAACATCTCTGGCAAATACCACTCATGGGGAATTGCAGACTATAAACAAAACACCGAGAGAAAATGACTACCAACTCTAGCATCCAGTCATTTCCAGTCACAGCAGCATCCCTCTTGTGTTGATAACATGAATGTACAGTTGAACACTTACTAGTTAATATCCATGCACCTTATTGTATGTATAATAGACCTCCATTAAAAAAAAATGGGTTCACCCATGTTCATAGCAGCATCCTTCACTATAACCAAAAGGTGGCAGTAAATGTCCATCGACAGATGAATGTATAAGCAAAATATGGTATATACATAATAAAATATTATTCAGCCTTTTAAAAAAAGGAGACTCTGACACATGCTACAGCATAGGCGAACCTTGAGAACATTATGTTAAGTGAAAGAAACCAGTTGCAAGAAGACAAATACTGTGTGATTCCACTTACATGAAATACCTAGAGTAGTCAAATCCATAGAGACAGAAAAGAGAATGGTGGTTACCAGGGGCTGGGGAAGGGAGGAGTGGGGAGCTGTTGTTTAACAGATATACAGTTTCAATTTTGCAAGATGAAATGATTTCTGGAGATTGTTTGCACAACAATGAGAATGTACTTAACCCTACTGCCACTTAAACCACTGCCACTTAAAAATGGTTAAGTTAGTAAACTTTATATCATGGGTATTTTACCATAATGAAAAAAAAGAAGAAAAATATTTGGAAATGTGTACCCCCTGATTTCATTAGATCTGGGATGACAAGTTTTTGTTTCTCTTACTAACTCTCATCAATTATTCATGGCTGCCTGGGGGGGCGGGGCCACCGCCTGGATATGTTCCACCCCCACCAGAGGATTTGGTGGCTGCATCCCAGATCATCCACTGAGGCCTGTGATCGATTAGTTATGTCTGCTAGGGGCTGGTTGAGGCATGTGGAAGCAAGTGCAGGGCCAGAGGAGGGAAGAAGTAACACACACCATTTATTTGTTGACAATGAAACATTCCTATTGAGGGCAAGAACTTAGAAGTATTTAATGGGATGCAAACATCTACTGAAACAATGAGACTTATTCACAGCAAAGCTAAAAAATGTGTACCATGTACTTACAATTTTTCTGGATTGTTTGCATTGCACTCTTGGGCATGGCCATTGCAAACACACCGCCCACCAATGCTGATATCTTTTATGCTGTAATAATACTATATAACAGAAGACACAAGTGTTAGTTTTACTAAGAGCAACAGCTTTGCTTTACTAACCTGTAACTCACATCTGTATTGACCCTCTTCTCTTTCATCCTGTATTCTTGATCCTATCTTAACACAAAAGGGAGCAGCATTTGGAGGTAACTTCCCTTACAAAATAAATGCATTCTTCAATCGAATGTAATAGCAACCTACCAAACATGTGCATTTTTAAAAGTCAAATGCTTTAAATGCATGGAAGAAAATCACCTTGGAAAACAAACATGCCAAATAGCCTTTTGTTAAAGGATTAAGTGATTCTCAGATTACTTTTAAGTGAATCTGAGTTTCATAAATCTAGGTTTCATATTTATTTACCAAAAATAAATTTTTATGTCAAATTTTGAGCTACTACATGCAGGCTCCAGGAAGGGAGAAAATATTTACAGTGACAGAGCAGATGCAGTGCCGTGACTGGCAGGGCCCACCAGCAGGTGTAGAAGCCTTACTTACTTAAGGTTAATAAGGCCAAAGGCAGAGTTCAAGCTCCAAAGGGCCAGAGTGAGCTTCAGACTCAGCTGCAGAACAGCCCCTCAACCAGGCCACAGATATGAGAAACCATGTCATCCACCAGGCACATCTCCAGTATGTTGGAGACCTCCCCACTAGCAACAACAGGTGGCACTGTCCACCAGCTCCCTTACTTCTCAAACTTGGCCACTGTGCAGAACCCAGTGAGAAATTTAGGGGCATGTAGAATAATCTTTCTCATGAGGTCATGCTGCCAATGAGAATACCTGTCAGCAAGGAAGTCTTTGATCTCACAAGGGCAAGAAGGTTTCTATATCTTTTTGTCGTTGCTGCTGCAGCCCCCTTAAAGTACTTTGTACACTCAATATAAGGGTTCTGTTCTGATTTCCACACTAAAAACTGTTCTGATTTCCACACTAAAAACTGTTAAAGCATCCTGGCAGTCTTACTTAGTCTGAAGATGTCAGTGACCTCTCTCATTAATATGGATAGATTCAGTACTAGAGGGCTTTCTAAGACAAGTTAACACTAGAAGCTCTCATGGTGATCACCATAGAAGTTTCTCTCTGTGCATGTGTTAAGGGCAACAGCACAAGAGATGTACTCAATCAGACTTCACCCCAGCCACACACACGAGGGTGTGACAGGACAGCTGGTATGCTGTTCTTTTTCACATAAAGAAGCAACCTAGATTAGGATGAGAGGTGTCCAGATGATACGTGATATGAGATCCATAAAAACGTACTCATAGAGACGACTACATTCACCTAAGTGAAAAATATACATACATGTAATTACAAATCTTGCAAATGGCAACCCCCTCCCCCAGACAATGAAATGAAAAAGAGGTTGTGTGAGGTACATTTGTGGCATGGCTCCAAAATATCCAGAGAATGGAAACCCAGTCTGTCTACAGTTTACCAGAAAGCCCAGCTCTTCTGTGTAAATTTCATCCTGGGATCCAAGGTCCAAGTCCCCACCTACAGCAGCTCAGAGAGAGCTAAGTGGGCAGAAAATGCAGAAGACAAACCACAAATACCAGAAATTGACTGGCCTTTCTGGAAAATGCTTAAAACTGTAGCAAAACCTACTTTTCTCCCTGCCTTTGTCTTCCAATTCTCTGATATCACCTACAGAGGAAGCTAAACTCTACTAGGTACACTGGGCATCTTCCATTCACCCTTCCAGGTCTACTCTCTAGGACCACCTTTCTCTTTCTCTTTCTGCCCTTTGCTCAGGGGCTGAACTTTATGGACTGCAACAAGGATCTCTTGTCCACTGGCTTCCCTTTGGGATTGGCCAATGGGAGGTACCATCAGGAGGTCAGTGGGTAGGAGAAGAGTGAGTTCAAGATATTTATTCTGCTGACTCCCCCTCTGCCTAGGAGACAGGGAAACTGTCCTGACACTGAGAGAGAGAGATGTTCACCCAGTGCAGTAGGCAGCACTAGTGCTCACCAACACCTATGTCTCTTCCACTGTGGCTTCATTACATTACCCAGCCTCCTGCACCACCAATTCCTACCAATGGAGGTGACCGGGTGGTCAAGAGCAGGCAGGTCTGTCTTCTCTATGCACTCACTTTTTCCTCATCTGTAGACCATGAGCAGGGGATCTAGAGGAGGACTCTGAGGTCCTACAGGATGGCTGTAACTCTAGATAGAAAGAGCCTGGTCTCCTGAAAGACTGCATGGAACTGAGCCCACCTGCTGACCCACGTTGGACTGTGACATAAGCAAGAAATTAACCTTTATTTTGTTAAGCCTCTGAGACTTGGGGATTATTTGCTATAATAGCAGACTAACACATCTTTGCTTTTCATCCTCTTTGAATATAATGATTTTTCTTTAACAACCAAACTTCAAAATTATATCTAGTATTTCACACAAGAACAATTCCTATACCAACGCCATTACTGGCTGCAAAGATTACTTGAAAGGCAATTAATTTGATAAGCAAAAATAGGTAACAAAAACTGCTCTGTAGGCACTTAGAAATGTTACTCACCCGCCGAGTGACGGTTGGATCTCTCTGTGCTTTGGAGATGAGATGTCCAAGAAGGGTATTGGTTTGGAGAAAACACAGGCGGATATTTGTAGCCTTGGTGAACTCCCTCAGGGTGTGAGAGAAAGTAAAATTTTTTGCGCCTGGTCGACCATTTATCAAGGACACCACAACCTAAAATAACCACACAACACACAGAGGGGGAAAAAGTCCCATCGTGAAAATATTGCCACAAGTAACTAAAAATAACTCACATGCCCCAAAGCACTTGGTTTCTTTGAGCCATTAAGATCTTTGTAGGTGGTCGTGGATATTGCTTATGTCCAAATATATCACTGCTAGTTCAGTCTTCCCTTCTCATTCCTAGTTCCAAATTCTGGCAACCTCTCCTTAAGACCTGAGCTCTCAAAAAATGTTATTTCATTTCAAACCCTCTGTTCAATCAGTGTAGTTATGGGGTGGTAATACTATGAAATTTTGAAAATATAATATTAAATTCTATAAGTATAAAAAACAACTTTTGGTTGCATCAAAGAAACAAAGCTAAAGTTATCTAAAAACCTAAATGAGGTTGAAGAAAGTCTCTGGATATAGAGTTGATTGTGAAGAGAGGACCCAAAAAAAACCCAGGTTTTGTTTTAAAGCTTTAAGTGATGAAGTCCAAGTGCCAACAATTAGAGATACTCCCCAATCACTGGAAGATACTGGACAGAGCTGCTAGAAAGATCTCTCCACCTAAAACAGGAGACTGACACCCTTCAAGGAGTTCATTTGAAACTCACTTCATGCTCATGATGGCCTCACAACTGCCATGGAATTCCTCTCCAATTTTCCCCATTCTGTTTTCCCATCTCCCGTAACAATAGCCTAGCTATTGGACCAGGACCATATGCAACCCCAAAGGGCAATTCTTTTCTCCCTACAGATGATGCCCACCCTGTCCAAAAAGACTAAAGATCTGTGCTATCACCTACCCTTCATCTCCTCACTCTTAGGAGGGATATGTGTTTGTGAAGCAGTGGGAAGGATTTTCATCTCAATCACCAGCAGCCCACTTTCTAAACATTCCACCAGAAAAGACAGTGTAAGACATGTGGCCTTTGAATCCGGAATCCTGACTTCCGGAAGAGAAGGTGAGACTTCAAATAGAATTTTTTATGTCAATTATATCTCAATTTAAAAAATAAAATAAAATTTTAAAAAATTAATTAGTTAATTAATTTAAAATATTTTTATAAAGAATTTCCAACCCAACTCATTCTAGGAGTCCTTGATGGGATTCCTTTAGTAGTTAGTTCCAAGTTCTGGTTTCCATTGTGATCTATTTTAGATCTTGAAAGTACAAGTTTCACAATTATGCAAAATTGCATATCCTCATGTTGACTTCTGAGTCTCAACTCTCCCATCTCCCCATATCAACTTACCTCACCATTTTCCAAAGGGACAATCCGGGAATATTCAGTAGTACAAAGTACATCGTCATCTTGGGTGATAGCCATATTTGCCTTCTGCCCAAATTGTTCCAAACAATCTACTTTAGAGTCTAGGAAGAAAACATTTTAATACTATAAAACAAAATATTACCATCTTGTCATAAATCTTTTAAGGCACATTTTGTTTCCTTAAGAAAATATGTCAGAAGGAAAGAACAGAGAAGCAAGAAGATTTTTTGACAAAAGCTTAGAATGAAGTTTTAACTCATGAAAGAAAATACCAAGCCACTTCTGGCCACTTACTTTCAATAGCAATATTTGGAGATGTGGTTCTCACTCCTCACTCCTGATTAGGCAAGTTTACCCTCTAAGGAGCATTCATGGAAAGCCCAGGGCCTTTGTAAGCAAAACTCCCATTGCCTCAGTTCATCAAAGGGTTCAAAGACACTGACATTCTTCGTTAGTTGAAGATGACAGGGTCAAGCTAAATAATGTGAAATGTAGAATCCCTAAAGATAGAACTTAGTCCCTAATTCTACATAAAAGGAAAAGGACTGGAGCTATGGCCTAGTTATGGGTACATTGCTTCTTCCTAAATAGTGGCCAAAACTGTTATGATAAAAGGCATTTCAACTTCAGTTCTACATTTGTATCCTTGGAATTGATGCATACATGCTTGAGAAATAGGGATGTTCTGAGAGTAATCAAGAGAGTTAAAATTGGCCAGTCCTTAATTAGCCAAACTGAGAGACTAATTTTCTAGTTAAATCCCATGTTGATCTGTTGCAAATAATTAAAGCCCTGCATAACATGGTAAGCAGAATTACTTACGAGCAAAATATTGCCAAGGTGAGTAGGTGCTTCCAAAGTCTACAGATCTTTCCAAGACCCAAAGATCAGGGCGAGGAGAATTTGCAAATTTGATTATAAGATAGGCCACATGGAAAAGCTGATAAAGCAAAGGAGATAACAGTTATTAAAGTCACCTCATCTATCTGCAACCTTGACCATCTTTATGTGATGCTGATCCCAAGGCAACATATCTAGCCACCCCTTTCCCAAGATCCAGATCCTATTTCTAATTGCCTATTGGACAACTCTATCTTGGGACACAGACTCTCAAGCTTATCATGTTCAAAACCAAATAATCATTTTTCTTTCTTTTCCAGATCTATTCATTAATCTTTGTCACACCTGAATCATTACACCCTTGATCTTTAACCAAACTATGGAACATCTTAAAGTCTGTACCTTCAAGATATCTGATTTTAAGCAACAACCATCATGTGCTAAGCCTTCCCAGGACCAAGAGCCAAGAGTATACAGCCCAGAGTGTCTCCTGGGAGTGTCATGGCCCCTGATTGGTTCCAAGTCTTAGAGAGCTCACAGCTGCAGAACTGAGAACAGAGCAGCTGTTTGGTAGAGTGATAGCACCTCCTTCCCCTGCACTGTCTCCTTTTATCCTCATTGTTCTCCTTTTTTAAAATTTTCTCATTTATCCTTATCACTCTTTTGCCCATGGCCCGGACATTGCAGAAGTATAGAAGAGCCAAGGGGAGACTTTGGTCCTTTCTTTGCCCAACTACTCATGAATCCCAACATGTCTTCCAAAGTGGACCCCAGGAGTCTTTGCAAATCTACTCCTCCCCCTTCCCCCCAAACTTATCTGCCTTGGATTTTGAACCCTGAGAGTCTATATATTTCCCAAAGATCCTGGTATGACCACAAATATAGGTGTTAAAAGTGTTAACGAGTAAGGATTATCTCTACCCCCTCACATGCTCTCCACATCCCACATTCCCTGGCCCAAGTAACAGATCCAACAGTGACTTTTAGAAGAAGACTCCTCCACCTTATTAACTAGTCTAGTAGAGCCATTTGGACAACAAGTACATCTAGTTAGAGAGAGAGGGAATACTTAGACTCTGTGAGATCCTTTCGTTTCTTGGGGAAAAAAAATAAGAGAGTTTCCTCTTTATATTTTTTACATACAATAATATGGTAAGAGTCATTATTTAAAAAAATAAAGTCTCAAAACCAGTAGCTACTTGTAAATGTTCCAAACCTGGTACTAGAAGCCAAAATCTCCAGGGCAATGGTTCTCAAATTTTAGTCTCAGGGACCCATCACACTTTTCGGTTATTGAGAACCTCTAAAAGCTTTTGTTTACATGGGTTATATCTATTCCTATGTACCCATATTAAATATAAAAAGAAAAAATTTTAATGTATCTTACTAATTTACTTTAGGTAATAAAGTGAATTATTTTATGAAAAATTACTGTATTTTCCAAAACTTAAAAATTGTACAGAGAATGGTGGCTTTACTTTACATTTTTAAAGTTTCTTTAAATGTGTGTATTGACAGAAGATAGCTGGATTCTCCTATCTGCTTCTGCATTCAATTTGTTGTGATATGTTGTTTTAGTTGAAGTATTTAAAGAAAATCTGGCTTCACACAGATCTGTTACGGGGAAAAGGAGGATCTCAAAGCTTGCAAACCTCCTGAAAGGTCATGGGGACCTCAGTGGAAGAAAATATGGACACTTTGAGACACAGTGCTCTTGGTTACGGAGGTTACCCTTTGCTCTAAGAAGCCTTATTCTCTGCAGAAAGAGTTGTCAGGGCCCCTGGGTGGACACACTTTGAGAACCAGTGCTCTTGGTTACGGAGGTTACCCTTTGCTCTAAGAAGCCTTATTCTCTGCAGAAAGAGTTGTCAGGACCCCTGGGTGGCTCTGTGGGTTAAACGTCTGCCTTCAGCTGAGGTCATGATCCCAGAGTCCTGAAATCAAAGAAGTCCCGGCATCAAGCCTCACATCAGGCTCCCGTTCAGCGCGGAGCCTGCTTCTCCCTATACCCCTCACCCCGTTCATGCTCTCTCTCTCTCTCTCTCTCTCTCAAATAAAGAAATGAAATCAGAAAGAAAGAAAGAAGAAAGAAGAAATAAAAGAAAGAAGAAAGAAAGAAAGAAAGAAGAAAGAAAGAAAGAAAGAAAGAAAAGAAGAAAGAAAGAAAGAAAGAAGAAGAAGAAAGAAAGAAAGAAAGAAAGAAAGAAAGAAAGAAAGAAAGAAAGAAAGAATTATCACACCAATTACTGAAAACCCTAAATTCAGTCAGTTCTATCCCAAACACTTGCTCTTTGATCTGAATAAACTGCCTCCCTGTGCTCAGATTGTTTACCAATCCTCGGAAAAAATGACCCCAACCTCATGGAGAAAAAATAATTAGAAATTGTAAGGTATTCTGAAAACCTAGGAGAAATAATTTCCAAAAGATGCATACCATTATTACATAGTAGGAATTCATAGGAAATCCCAGAACTCCAAATTTGGAAAATCAGAACAAATATATTTCCCTGAAAACTGTTTGCGCATCTCTCTTAGACCACATCAAAGTAAGATAGCCTTTAGATATGCGTAAGGTAATATAAAGGAACATTTTTGAATAGAGGAATCATTCTAAGCATTCTTAACTCCTCCATCAAAATTCCACAATCATAGCACACACATATCCTCAAAACCTACTCACTTAATAGTTTATGATCTAATGGTTACTGTGTTCTGTGCACTATGTTATGCACCATTGTCTCTCAAGAGGCTAAGTAACATGTCCAAGTATTCTAGGCATAAAATTCCTGAGCCTATGCGTAGTCTACTCACTGATCATTAGCTCAGCCACAGAACCTAAGAGATACTTAATATTTGACCTGTTTTATTCTAGAGGAAATAAATTGTCAGAAAACTTCCAAACCCCATTATTTCTAAATATGCTAAGATTCCATTACAGGGACCTGGAGATGGAGAGCTATGCATCTCAAGAATTATGAGTACATTTTTTCCAAAGCTATATTTTCTGCTACCGAAAAATCCAAAAAAATGAAATAGCCTTGGTGGTTCATAAGGGATGCTCTTTTTGTTTCAATCCATCCTGTTCCAAAGTAATGTGTGATTCCTTTGAGGCAGGCACAGTTAAAAGAAATCCAAATCTAGAAGCAGGTGCAGACATGCCTCAGGGTGGCCCCTCCCCCCACTTATGTGACCCTGCCATCCGCTCTAATTTAATAAACCTACTTATTCCACCAACTCATCTTCCGGTGTCTATGGGATGGGACATTCCACTTCAAACTGCTTCCTTCCCATTTCATCATGGGAATTTGTTTCTGACGTTCTTGCCCTGACTATTGCCAAGGTGCACTTCCTTTTTTTTCTGACTCCAGACGCTATGGTTTCTCTATTACCACCAATGCTATGTAACTTGTAGCTGATTTTTGCCAAGCACCCCAGCTGAGCCCTGCAGATCCAAAATGTTGCTGCAAGGCAGAGTGAGTGGTCCCCAAGGTGGATTTGCAGCTCGGCTCATATAAGTCAAACCAACAGGTACAAATGTATTCTTTTCTAGTTGATCATTTAAAATTATGTGCCTTTGAAATGGCTCCTCTGTTAAACTCCCATTATCAGTTATTTATGTTTGCTCTTTGATCACTCAAAATTCTTCAAAGCACTCATGAATGATGCATCAAGTTCACCCTTCTAGTTGAGGTACCCCCCATGAGGCTAGAAAGCACAAATTTGAATATAGACAGTGTGTTAGATAAGATTTTTGTACAAATGATATCATTTCTTAGGCATCAAAATGTTGAGTTTATGTAGAAAAGCCCATGTTCTTGGGATATACCTGCTGAAATATCTAGATTTGAAGCATAATGATGTCTGAAATTTACTTTCAAAAATTAAAAAAGTGTGTGTGTGCAGAGAGAACATGCATGAGAGAGTACACAAATGTGGCAAAACGTTAACGTTTGGTAAATCAAATTAAAAATGTACTGTTCATTGTACTGTTCTTTGAGCTCTCCTGTAGGTTTGAAAATTATGTAAAATAAAACATCAGGAGAAGTAAATTAGAAAATGCCACTTTGTGGAACCATATGTTCATCAAATTATAAAACTATTACAGCAGACCAATTTCACATGATAAACTTAAGACTTTTTTGGTGGAGCATACGTTACTTAGTTGAATGAGAAGCTAATCTGGATGCGACTTTAAACATATTTGCATAACATTTTGCAGTTTCACCTGTCTCGTTTATTTTCTAATTTTTTTTAAATTACCTGTCCCGGTTATTTATTTCATTTCAATTTTTAAAAAATTTTTTTCATTTCATTTCAGTTTAACAACATTTATTAAGCACTACTCTGAGGACACAGGGGTGATTAAGATACAAATGTGGGAGCAGCAGATGTAAACAAATATATGTTCACAGAGCATGATGGGTGCTCTTCAAGATGGAAAAATATGAACTTTGTATGACGTGGATGTTATTGATCCTTATTTACTTAACGAGTATTTTTTAATATTCATCCAGCCTTCCCAGATGGCATAATACGTGGATGGATGAACAGATGGAGGGATGGATGGATGGATAGATGAATACTAAAGTTGTGTAATTGCCTCCAAGTTCAAGAGGCAGAGGTGAATCCCCAAGTGGTCCTGTCTACTGCCCAGGCCTGGTGAGCTGACTTTTAAGGCTGGAGGAGAACCAATCCCCCATTGTGAATCCTTGCCTTGCCACTCACAGGGCATGTGACTCTGAGCATCTCACTGAAGCACTCTGAGATTATTTCCTTGCCCACAAACGTAAAATGATTATAAAAAATATTTGGGGGCAGCCTGGGTGGCTCAGCGGTTTAGCGCTGCCTTCAGCCCAGGGTGTGATCCTGGAGACCCGGTTTTAAGTCCCACGTCGGGCTCCCTCCATGGAGCCTGCTTCTCCCTCTTCCTATGTCTCTGCCCGCCCCCCCCCCTCTCTCTCTGTGTGTGTGTGTGTGTGTGTGTGTGTGTGTGTCTCATGAATAAATAAATAAAATCTACAAAAAAAATATTTGGAGGCATTTCTTCCTCCTTATCTTTGACCCTCAAATATCCTTGATCCTCCTAATAACACCCATTGGGTTCCAATCCAGGATTACAGCAGCATTTACTTGTCCAGTCTTTTGTCTCCTATAACTTAGAGCCGTTCCCCACCTCCATGGTTTTTGTCTTTCCTGACACTGACATTTAGAAAAGCCCAGGACCTTTCTATCACAGAATGTTCCACAATCTGAATTTGACTGGTTATTTTCTCATGATCTGATTCAGAATAAGCATTTTGGCAAGATTACTTTCTAGGGGACCCATTCTTCTCATGGCATCATGCTGGGGGCACGAGATGGCAGGTGGTCCTATTATCAGTGATGCTATGTTTGATCCTATGCCTAAAAAGTTGTCCACCAGATTTCCCCATTATTAAGTTACCTTTTTACCTCTGTCATTAATCAGTCACCTGTGGAGAGCCATTTTGAAACATTTATTTTTATTAACTAAATTATAAACATTCTCACTATCCATGTAAAAATCCAAATACAAGTCATGAAAAGTAAGTCCCAAAATACAGAACCAAACAAACTTCTTCTGTGCTTGGTGCCCATTTGAAAAATGTATCTAAAGGAGCTAATTTTATAGCCAGAATTTTAACTGAAAAGGGAAAATGCAGATCGAGTGAAATTAAACTCTATTTTAGTAACCTTGTTTGAAAACTCTACAAAATGAAATACAATCCTCATAAAACAATCAGGTGCAGTGATGAAAATATAACACAGCTGGCCTGAAAAAGGATCCTTCTAATCCTGGTCCAAAGAGCACATCTGCCAATGCCATAGGAAAGGCACTTCTTTTTTGTAGGTTTATCATCACCCTGAGCTGAAAAACCATAAAAAAAGACTGTGCTCAGGAGGAAAATCAGTTTGTCCTTCAGTGTTTCTTAATGTCTCCCTGAAGCATCTGCTCACATGCGAGAAGGGAAGGTGGATCATTCCAGAAACTTATAGGAAGGAACTCAAGAAGTCCCTAGGTCAACCTCTCACTCAGGTTAAGAACCTTCACCAAAAATCTCTTTTTGAGAGGAAACCCATTACATTGCTGACAAGTTCTGGCCATTATGTTACCTTCGTGTTTTGTCAAAAACTTTTTCTCCTAAGTCAACCTCCCCTGCCTTGGAGTAGCACAGATTTCTATCCTTTATTCCACATGACAGCCTGCCCAGGATTTAAATACCAACACTACATCTCCCTAGGTTCTTTTAAGGAATTAAGATTCAAGTCAGCAGGAGGTGAAGATTAGGGTAAAAACTGGAAAGGAGAGATTTAGAGTCTCTTGCTTCCTCATTAAAAATAACTACAGTTGCCTGAGAAATAAAAACCCTAAAGCAAAAATGAGTCTAAAGATTTGGATCACTCCAATAACTTGGAAAATGACAAGCCCACTATTTTTTTTAACGGAAGATTTCAAGGAAAAAAATAAAAAGGAAAGAGTAAAAGTGAAACACTTGCATCTATATTTTATTATCGATGAATTTTTAACTCTGGAGGAAAAAATGATTAATGACATGGAGTGTGATTTGCAGTCCCCGTGGACTTGAATCATTATTCCCTAAGTAGACTCAAAGTGCAGAATTGAAGACAAACATGTTACTCAAGAGCATTTTATCTACAATTAAAATTTTAC
The DNA here is from genome assembly GCF_048418805.1 of Vulpes vulpes. Classification (NCBI taxonomy): domain Eukaryota; kingdom Metazoa; phylum Chordata; class Mammalia; order Carnivora; family Canidae; genus Vulpes; species Vulpes vulpes. Next base: position 95,737,178 of record NC_132792.1, on the reverse strand, counting down.
GAATAGATTTGGTAGTGGTTTTTTTTTTTAATTTTTTATTTATTTATGATAGTCACAGAGAGAGAGAGAGAGGCAGAGACACAGGCGGAGGGAGAAACAGGCTCCATGCACCAGGAGCCCGATGTGGGATTCGATCCCGGGTCTCCAGGATCGCGCCCTGGGCCAAAGGCAGGCGCCAAACCGCTGCGCCACCCAGGGATCCCTGGTAGTGGTTTTGAAATAAGCTGAAGCCCACTGGAATCCAAGAACTCTGAGTCTAATTTCCTAACAAAGTCTTATATCTTATCCTACTCTGTGTGGTTACTCTTACTGTCGAGATTTTTTTTTTTTTTGTCTAGTCCCTGATTCTCTCTGTAAAACTCACTTTTTCTCATTCACACTTTTTCTGCTAATTTGTAAGAAAATTGCCTATGACATTTGGTTCACTCACTGAACTGAAAAGTAGCCTAAGAATCTGTCTGACAAACTGTACAGAACAAGGGAAATTATACAGTCATGTTCTTTCGAGGCAGTGGCCTCACTCAACTTTAAGAACCAGCAACTAAGTTATCTAAATCCTCCTTGAATCTATTTAAAATCTTTTAGATTCAGTGATTCCTAAAAATAGATAGATTTCTATAAATGGCTTATACCAGGCTTCAACAAAATATTTCTCAGTGTTGGTGATTTGTCTTAAATCAGATTCCAAATGATGTGACTGTCATTTCTCATTAATAAGACACACTCTCCATAATGTTCCAGACTCCTCCTCTTAACCAATGTCTTTCTACCCAAACACACATTTCTGGCCTGCACTCATAAGAGTCCTTTCCTACTTTTAATTGGCATATCTATTTTCTTTTTTCTTCTGTTTCTTCTTTCCTAAGTTCACCAACCATGGCTAAATCAGAGTTTTACCTAAGGCTAAAATTATCCTTTTGGCTATGCATCCCATGCCTTACTAATGACAGGGCACTTCAGAGACCTTTTCAACAACAGCTGTACATGTCTCTAGGACATAATTATGGTTATTTAAATGTTATTAGTCAGCCTTTTTTTTTTTTTTTTTGATGACCTTTAAGCTGATGTGTCATTTCAGATCAGCTGGGCTACATATTAAGTACTCTTAGAATTTATCCTTCGGCTAAAAATGGTCTTTCCAACTCCTGAACATTAAACTGCTAGTGTGGTCCTCCAAGCGGATGGTCCCATTGGCTGGGGTTTTTGGAAAATTTAAAGAGACATTTAATTGGTTGTCACAATAACACATCCAAATAAGGAAAGAGACCATGCATCTGCAACAGCATCATTGCATCTCTACCCTGAGAAAGATCACAGCCAGCTCCAGGTGAGGAGCTGTTCTACAGTGTTTGTATCTATCATCCAGAGTATGATCGGACAGGGGGCCATGTTGGAGGTGTTTGTCTTTTGTTTATTGGACTTTCAAGCACCTGAATGCCCTTCCCACCTCGTGAATCTTTCTGGGAAGAGAGTGCACCTTTCAACTTTTGAAGCTGAAAATGCCCGCTTCCTGGCTCCCGTGGCAGGTAAGGCAACATTAGTACATGATCTGGGCTCAGCAAATCAGATATCTCCTTCCAAGATTTTGCTTCTAGAGCCAGTGATACAAAAAGGTAGCAACACAGACACTGAAGGATTCTTTCTAGAAGCAACAAAGATGGTGGCAGCATCTGGCTTCTAGGGATACTCGCTGACCCCAGCATGGGTGTACTGAGTCCAGAGTCCAGGCTGAGGGCTGACTGTGTCGTCAGTTCCTGCTGCAGCAAGGTGTGTTCAGCCGCAGCTGTGGCCTTGTGGACCAGCCTATGGTTCAGACTGTGCACAATCTTTGCTTCTGCCCATCTTCTGAGCCTGATTCTCCATGCCCCTCAAACCCCCTCCCACGATCCCAGCTCTGCTCCTTCTACCCTCAGAAGTGACTTTCTCTCTTTCATGGGGAGAATCACAACTACCAGAAATGAACTGCCTTCCCTTAGCAAATCTATGAGCCATATGCAACTACACATCCTCTCCTTCTTCCCCCTGGACCAATGGAGTGAGGAGCCTCTTCTTGTCAAAAGCCAATCACTCCCTCGGCACTCTGGGTGCCCCCCCCCCCACCTTCTATTGGATCTTCCCATCAGCTTTGAAAGTCTCTTCCACTCTGAAGACAAGAAGAGCCTCTCTGTCCATCCAAACCCCCACCTCCCCTCACAGATGCACTTCTTCCTAGAGTATGCGCTGGCTCGACCCCCCTCTTGCCTTTCCCTCACTTCCTGGTTCACCCAGGCTTCTGTTCTCAGCCTTTCCTGACCTCATGCCACACTCTCCCCACCTTACACCATGACTCCCGATTTACCTCTCACACCCAGATGTCCACAGAAGCTTCAGACCCACATGACAGCTCTCTTCTTAATCTCTACCTGAATAACCTCCCTTCCTCCTCAGCTGACCAGGCCTGTGAAGCCTCATCCCAGCCCCCAGAGCCTGCTAACTTCTGTTTAATCCTTAGGGCTCAGCGAAGCCTTCTCTCAGGTTAGTCCTCTGTATCTTATGTTTTCTGAAGCATCATACTTTTCCTTTAAACACTCCTCATAGGATAATTATATAAATATTCATCACCAGAGTGCTCATGGCCTAGTGGACACAAGATGGTTGCCTGACTATCCTGCCCACTCACCAACGGCAGCAGGAATCTTCTGGCTACATGTAGCCGTGGGCCAGGGCAGAGCCTGCATTTTGCCTGGATGAGGGTGAAGCTGGGATTTGGCCAAAACCCTCAGGACACTTACTTGGCATGAAATGGGACGGCTCAAAGTCACTTTCACTGAAATGAAAAGGTCCCTCTTGGCTGAGCACCCAGATCTAGACAAGAGATGGCCTCCAGTGTCCAAATACTCCCTCTTAAATGCCCTGGCTCTTGTGGACCCCAACAGGCCCCTTCATAGCCAGACAAATGTATGGAAAATAGTGAAGCCACAGGGTAGATGGAGGCCTGAGTCTGAAGGGTCACAGTGGAATGGTGTGAAGGGAGGGGGTGGGCAGCAGATGGAGTGTGCACGGGCTCCACACCTGATGGATAGCAGGAAAAGTGGGTTCTGTGCCCATCTCAGCATCTGCCAGAGTCAGGTGACCTGGGGCCAGTTTCCTGAAATTCAGCCCCAGGCAAAACACCATCAGGAATTAGAGCAAGGATTCAAGCCTGCCCCAGATAGGACATGGAGTGGAACCTGAGGGGAGCATGCAGGGTGACCAGACACATCCACTACGGCAGATGGGGGTTAGGCTGAGAAACGAGGCAGTGGCCCCACGCTAACAGGCTGCAGAGGGATGTGGGAGCAGCAGCAGTCCCCAATGTGGGCTGGCAGGAGGAGACTGGGGCGGGGGGACACCTTCCATGCCCACAGGGACCATGCCACTAAACACCATCCACCACTTTGTGAGAATGAGGTCTGGATCTGAAGATGGTAGATGAGACGAGTAGCTAAGCACTCTAGAAAGGTAGGTCTGGGGTTGGAGGGGGGTGGGGCTCCAAATTCCATCATCCAACCTCTACACCATGACCTGCCCCCTCCCTCACTTCCCTTGGACCCATCTCTACCCTCCTCCTTTCCCTTACTTTCTGATCTTCTTTCCCGAAGCCTCTACCCAATCTAGGTCAGCTTTTGTCCTCAAACCCCAAAAGCTACACAGAAAGAGAGCATTTACCATAATGTTAATGCCATCCCTAACACAGCTACAAAAGGTACGAAAACGGTTGTTAAGAGATAGCCTAGAAAGTCCTTCAGCCCAGGGCACAATCCTGGAGTCCTGGGATCGAGTCCCACATCGGGCTCCCAGCATGGAGCCTGTTTCTCCCTCCTCCTGTGTCTCTGCCTCTCTCTCTCTCTCTATGTCTATCATAAATAAATCTTAAAAATAAAAGAAAAAGAAAGTCCTTTCTATAAGATTTTTCCAGGGAAAAATGCAATATTAGTTCTAAATATCTGATGTAACTCTTGGCACATAACCCATTTATAACTATATATGACTTCTCCTGATGCAATATTTCATTAAATAAACCAATGTGAAGGATCATCTCAGTAACAGCTATACAAATACCAACCCCATAGTAGTCAGAAGCAAGGAAATGGACACATATACTATATCAATGAACTTTCATAACATGAAGTATATGAATATGGAACACATTAAGCCAGATGTTACAGCACATTTATACAAAGTATACGTACATAATATTGTACACACAATCATACTCATTAGAATGGAGTCTGTGTCTTATTATGGAAGGCTGGCTACACTGCAGTTAACAATCAACACAAAATCTCAGGGATTAGATCTGTTTGTATCTCGTTCACGCTAAACGTCTATTGACAGTGGGCTCTGCTCTGCATCCTCCTAATACAGAGACACACACCAATGGAACACCTGCTCTCTGGAAACATCACCAAGGCAGGAAGGGAATGAGGTGCATCATACACCAAGTCGGGCCCCAGGACCAGGCTTTCCTTCAAAGACATGACCAAGTGCATCTCTACTTTGAGCCTGAAAAGCGAGGAAATAGGAATCCTGGTGAGCTAGAAATGCAGAGGTGCTGATGCTGAGAGGACCTCAATCACCCCAACTTCACCTCTGTCCTCTGCTAAGTTGGAAATCAGTGTTAGCAGTTGAAACTGCAAGGCAGCCCGGGTGGCTCAGTGGTTTAGCACTGCCTTCAGCCCAGGGCTTGATCCTGGAGACCTGGGATGGAGTCCCTTGTTGGGCTCCTTGCATGGAGCCTGCTTCTCCCTCTGCCTGTGTCTCTGCCTCTCTCTCTCTCTCTCTCTCTCTCTCTCTCATGAATAAATAAATAAAAATCTTTAAGAAAAAAAAAAGTTGAAACTACAGAAGAGTTGGCTTCCCTTTTTTCACCCACGTGACCCACAATGGGCACAGAAGCAGAAGACAAGCGAAGCAGAGAGAGAAGATACATTTAACTCTGGACACCCAGCCAAGCTGGGGGACATAATGACTGCAGCATTCTGAAATGTAGGCATGCACTGGAAGCAGCTGGGGAGCATGCTGAATGCAGATTCCCAGGCTACAAGTCTAGAAATTCTAATTCAATCCTGAGGCCCAGAATATCCACACAGAAATGTACTTGGTACCTGGATTTGGGATGCGTGAGAGCCTCATTCTTGTTAAGCGGCTCATGGCTCCACTACCTTGAGACAAGGATGGCACTGCCAGGCCCCTCCTTGACATGATGTGCATGCAGCCAAACTTCCATTCACCTGCTCCCAGACCCCAGCCGCAGAAAAAGGACAGCAGTGTGGAGACAGGGAGAAAGAGGGGGATGGACGCATTGAGGCACCAGGGCTTAGGGGAGCAGACGGCCGAGAACCTGTCCATGGAGGAGGATGACACGAGCCAGCATATGCTCCATTGTCCTACTGGATTTCGATTACAAAACACAAACTCAAACATGAAATGATTAAGAATTTCAAGATGCACTAAGCCCAAGCATGGTTCCCCTTTCTGAGCACAGGGATTCAAGGATTAACTTTGGGAAATACTGACCTAAAGACAGCTATGATCCAGGAGAAGAAGGTAATCAAGAGAAGTCCCAACATCAAAGAGTAGAACAAAAAAGTAGAGACTTTGACAGCCAGTGCTACTCTAGGCAGGGAGTCCCTCTATGTTCTAGATAGAATCTGACATCAGAATCCTAACTACAGACTACAGGTCTCAGATAATTGGTAAGAGAAAACAAGACTCTAAGATCCAGGCTGATAATCATGATGGACTGGTAGGGATGACCAACCATTCCAGTTTGTCTGGGACTATCCTGGTTTCACTAATGAAAATCCTACATCCCATAAAACATCTTGGTCCTGGAGGAACCAGGATAGTTGGTTACACTATGAGTAGGTCCTAGTACTGGCCCAAAAACCTCTTTATCTTTGTAAGACTAATGGAAAGGCTGCTTTCTTGTGAAATCTTCCCAAAATATACCAAAGATGATACCTCCCTCTGAGATAGGGAAATTGAAGGATTCCATAAAAATCTGTGTTTTGCTCCTTTTCCTGCTTCTATCCTTGCTAGGACCTGCACCTCTAGTTCACTCTACACATGACTCAGAATGCAAATAGTATAGGTCCTCCTTATAAGGGACAAGGAGTTAATGATTTCTCTAGAATAGATAACATCTAAGGAAGGACCAGGTAGGTGATCACAGGCATATTTCAGCTCCCTGGCACTAGACATCTCGGGACCAAGATCCCCTGGCTCCAGAGAGTTAACACGGGGGCCTGCGTCCTTGTACTGACTAGTTCCTAGATGCCTGAGAGGACATGTACAGCAGACCACCATCATCAATAAAAACCCCAGACCCTGAACAAAGATGAGACTCATGCTCCTTTCCTTTCCAAGTTTCCCAGACGCTCTGTCTGTATCTGCTCTCTCTATCTTCAGTAAACTCTACTCTCACTTCCTGTTGGCTCAAGTTTAAATTCCATCCAACTCAAGGCCAAGGACACTCACGGCTGGTCCTGCAGTATCTCTTCTGGTTTCCCAGACCTGGACTGCCGACACCACCTTCATGGGGGTGATACTTATCAGGATGTACACTGATTCTTCATTCGTGGATTTGACTCCCCAAGGAGAATGTGAAATCCCAGAAGACAAGAAGGGATCCTATGGTATTGCCATTTATAAGTAATACACATTTGGGGGGGCATCTGGGCGGCTCAGTGGTTGAGCATCTGCCTTTGGCTCAGGTCGTGATCCCAGAGTCCTGGAATCAAGTCCCACATCGGGCTCCCTGCATAGAGCCTGCCTCTCCCTCTGCCTGTATCTCTGCCTCTCTGTGTCTCTCATGAATAAATAAATAAAATCTTTAAAAAGAAAAAAATAAAGGAAGGAAGGAAGGAAGGAAGGAAGAAGAAGAAGAAGAAAGAAAGAAAGAAAGAAAGAAAGAAAGAAAAAAGACAGAAAGAAAGAAAGAAAGAAAGAAAGAAGAAAGAAAGAAAGAAAGAAAGAAAGAAAGAAAGAAAGAAAGAAGAAAGAAAGAAAGAAAGGAGAAAGATTTGGTCTTGTCTCATTTCTGGCACACAGCTCCTAAAACCCTTGGAATTTCCTAAATGATAAGAGTGTTAAATGTGCCTTTTGTTATATTAATGAGATTTCTCGGAAAGCCCCTAGGTCATCTAAGGATGGGGCTAGCTGCCAGAGCAACCAACCCCAGTGATTATAGGGTCAGAACTTTCATTGACACCCCCTGACCTTCCTAGAGGGAAAAGGGGCTAGAGGTTGATTCAATCACCAATGGCCAGTGATTTAATCACTCATGCCTGTGTAATAAAGCCTCCATAAAACCCTAGAAGGACAGAATTCAGAGAACTTTGGGGTGGGCGAGCACATGAGGATCTGGGGAGAGTGGCATGCCCAGAGAGGGCAGGGAAGCTCCATGTCTTTTCTCACATTCCTTGTCTGAGGCATCTCTTTCATCCGGCCATTCCTGAGTTCTATCCTTTTATAACAAACTGGTAATCTAATAAATAAAATGTTTCTGAGTTCTGTGAGCCGCTCTGGAAAAGTTAATCAAATCAGAAGAGGGGCCTGCAGGAACTTCCAACCTATAACTGGTAGGTCAGAAGCACAGATGACAATAGGACTTGCTGGGGTCTCAAGTGGGGGTGGGGCACAGTCTTGTCGGATGGAGCCCTTAATCTGTGGGATCTGATGCTATTTCCAGGTAGACTGTGTCTAAACTGAGGTGGATTGTAGGGCACCCAACTAGTGTTCGAGAGTTGTCTAGATGTGTGGGGAAACCACATGCATTGGAACCGGCATCAGAATCGGAGATCCTGGTGGCACCTGAGTGGCTCAGTCAATCAAGTGTCTGCCTTCGACTCAAGTCATGATCCAGGGTCCTGGGATCAAACCCCGCTTTGGGGTCCCTGCTCAGTTGGGAGTGTGCTTCTCCCTTTCCCTCTGCCTCTCCTCCAGGTTGTGCTCGCTCTCTCTCTCAGATAAATAAAATCTTAAAAAAAAAAAAAAAAAAATCAGAGATCCCATCACAAATGCCCAGGAGGGAGAAGGTGGGGAATGGAGAGGCCCCAGCTGCTAAGGTATGATGCAGGGGCCTGATGGCAGTGGGGCACCAAGCCAGCTCAAAGCCAGCCAAGTGCCGCTCATTGAGCTGGAAACCCCTGGCTCCTCAGCTCTGCTCCCTGGGCTGCAGCTTAGCCCTAGAGCCCGAAGGTCTGCCCTTGCTGGGATTAGTGCCCTCCCTGAGCATGAGGAGATGCAGAGTCAAGAAAGAAAAACTGGGCAAGAGGTTGCAGTAGCAAGTGAACAGACAAAAAGGTGCTGCCTTCTAGAAGGATCAGCCAAGGATCAGCCGAGTAGTATCCCTAAGATAACAGTAAGAACAAGGAGGAGGAAGAGGGAAAACTAGCATCTCCTGAGGATTGAGAAGTGCTTGTGTGTTTCAGTAGCCTTTACAATAACGCTGGCCTATTGGTACTAATATCTCTGCTTCGTAGATGTGGAAACCGAAGTTTGGAGAAGATAGAGAACCTGTCTATAGCCACATAGAAGTAAGTAATGAAGCACGGACCTGAGCTCACATCTGTGGGATTTCAAAACCTGGACTTTCGTGCAATTAGCAATCCTGCTGGAGGGGGGACAGCTAAGGGCCCGGCAGGGCTAAAGCTGGGGAGCTTGGTCTTTTCTTCCAGGAGCGTCTCCTCCGTGGTGGGTCTGCCCATGCCAGAAGGTACTGCACAGCCTGATTTTCCAGCCCCTGTGTGTACCAGGCTTTCAAAAGCCAGAAATGACAGGAATATAAAGAGTTACTTTGCTGCCACAATGCTTTGTCCAAATACCTGGGTCAATGTGTCCCTAGCACCATGTCCTTTTTACTCACACGTCCCTTTGAGAGGTTTTGCCAACTCTTTGCAGACGTCATCTTGCACCAGGGGTCTTGCTTCTTCTCTACCACCCGCCCTGCTTCCAGCTCAGTCCTAGGGAGGCCTGATGATGAGCCTTGCCCTTCACCTCCCAGGGAGGCCCAATGACAAGACAGGGAGTCTGTCCTCCAGCCCCCTGCTGCTCAGAGTGTAGCCTGTGGGCCAGCAACTGTGAATCGCTGGAGAGCATCTCCGAAATGCGGAATCTAAGGGCATGCCTGCAACCTTCTGAGTCAGAAATGTTATTTGAATAGATGACTCAGATGTCCATTAAAGTCTGAGAACACTGGCCTTGCCCATGATATATATCCCTTTTTACCATCAGGAGCGCATTGCCAGCGTTCCTGTTCCTCCTATGGAAACCTAATCTCAAAGCAAATTTTAAGTCAGTGTGTTTGTTTCCTCTCTCAACATTTGCCTTTTCACAGCTTTATCCTCAGCTAAAGGAATTCCAGGCTTGGTGAACAGCTTGCTCTACATCCTGAAAGGACACCCTGCCAACAGCTGCCAAACCATCTCAATAGAAAGCTGACCGAGTTTCTCTTGCAATGGACTACATGTCTTCTCCATGCCATGATTACAGACCAGTTTGGGGGGTAAAATAAGTATCTTCAAGTAGCCAAATTACAATCTATTTGTGCAAGCCTATCCTCTATGGGATAACATGTTGAGTAAGAAATTTCAGCATAGAACATACTTTATTAAGCCCCAACTGTTCTCCAAAGTAAGCAATAACTCTTCACAAGAGCAGAAATAATGGCTAGGAAGAGGTACAACGTGGGTGGCAAGGGGTCTTTGGAAAGAATGCCTCGAGGAGACGTTATGAGTCATGATCTGACTGCTTAGGATGAATCCCTATGTATTTAGAAATGAACACACTCTCTGCTATCAACACACACATTATTTTCCTCCTGTCACTGGAAACATTCAGAAGCAAAGAAAAAATATATATCTGGGAATGAAACAGTACAATAACTAGTGAGGCCTTATAATTAAAGGACATATTTGCCCTAAGGAAAAAAAACATATCAAATCAGTACTAAAAGAAAATAGCTGAGCAAGAGCAAGCCCTTTGTCCATTATGTATTACAAAAGGAAAATTGTAACCTGGCATGCTCTCCACATGTCCCTTGTGCATGGTCATTCTGCTTGATGTTGCATATCCTTATAATAATTCACTTAGGAAGAAGCAAAATTCAAAACTGGGCCACACCAGCTTACAAAGCTTGAATGGTTTCTACAGAATTGCAGTGTGCTTTCTGAAACGACTCAAAAGTATCATTTAACACTAGAAAATAAGAAATAGTTCTATATAAATATACAAATACTTCAGATTTTGGAGAATCAATAAGTAAAGTAAAATATGTCTTGACAGTTTATTCTAAGTGGCAACCATATGTATGACTAGAGTGAAAACAGAGATTTTATTTTACTGTTTCAATAATATATTGCTTGTACTTACCTACAGCCTTTTTGTTTAAGGGGAAAAAAAAGGGGTGGAGGGGTGCCTAGATGGCTCAGTCTTTTTAGGCATCTGACTCTTGATTTCAGCTCAGGTAATGATCTCAGGGTCATGAGATTGAGCCCCCCAGTCAGGCTCTGAGCTCAGCGCTGAGTCTGCTTGAGATTCTCTCTCTTCCTCTCCCTCAACCCCTCCCTCTCACCCACTTGCTCTCTCTCTCTCAAATAAATAAATAAATAAATAAATTATTAATTAATTATTATTATTAATTAATTCTTCTTTAAAAAAGAAGAAAAGAACAAAAGGATAGGGAGGGTTATAAAGTTCTAAGTCCTAAAGGATGTAAAAAAAATTAACAAAAATGAAAAACAAACTATAAAGGACTAAAAGGAAAATTATTGGTAGGGATGAACTGCTAAGCCTATAATAAAGTTGGCACACAAAACGCGGGTCATGAAGCTCTATGCACTCACATGGCAGAGCCAGAAATTTCTTTCTAGTGGTCAATACAAAGAAGAAACCTGGACCCCAGTGTGCCTATGTTTTGTTTGTTTGTTTGTTTGTTTGTTTTGGTTTTGGTTTTTTTTTTTTTTTTTTTAATTTTTTTTTTTTTTTATTTATTTATGATAGTCACAGAGAGAGAGAGAGAGAGAGAGGCAGAGACATAGGCAGAGGGAGAAGGAGGCTCCATGCACCGGGAGCCCGATGTGGGATTCGATCCCGGGTCTCCAGGATCGCGCCCTGGGCCAAAGGCAAGCGCCAAACCACTGCGCCACCCAGGGATCCCCTGGTTTTGGTTTTTAATGACACTTAGAAGTACAACTCTTTGGAGGACTAAAAGGATTTCTCAAATGGATCTTCACAAGGGAACACCATGGAAAGTAATGGACAACAGCCTGGGCAAAGACAGCAGTTACAAGCGAACACCCACGAGGCCATGAGAACTTTACGGACCCCGGGCACAGGCAGCCCTGGAACATCGCACGCAACATTGCTGCAACCTACCTCAGGCCTGGTCCGCAGCCAGCAAAGCCTGGGTCTGTCCCATGCTCACCTGTGACTGGCAGCCACAGGCTGTATGACACCATCAGGCTGCATGCTATCCTGAGTTTCAACTTCCTCTTCTAGAAACTAAGGACCTACCTTGTAAGGTTATAGCAAAGAATACATGAGTTAATACTCGAAAAGTGCTCAGAAAAGTTTCTGGCATAAGTATGTTGGCATGGTTCTAGATGCCGTGAAACTTGCTGGGTTTTTTTAATGTTAACTGTATTAAAATCTAACTTATGCATCTTGTGAAACAAGATGGTCTTCATCTAGATTCATCCTGTGAAATTATTGAAAATTATTCATCTTGCTTCATTTTGTGATGAAGACGTTGAAGAATTTTCTAAGACTTATGAGCTTACCTATCACAAGGAAAAGAACAACATACATTTCTCCTATTTTTCTAAATGTTTAAATGAATACTCTAAATATAAATGACTGAAAGCCCATGTTTCATTATGTCTTCGATACGCTCCAAGTTACAAGTGATGAATATTTTAGTGCCTATTTCATGCATATTTCTTTTGGTATGTGAGGGACATCTGTAAATCAGGGAAATAGAAGGAAGAAACTCTCCGTATCCCCAATTCATTCACACATTAAATGTACGTTCACTGAATTATTTCCATGTACCAGGCATTCTCTATAGAAAGGAACAGAATGTTCTTCCTTATTTCATGGTGATAATTCAGCTAAGCTTGGGAGCTTTCTCTCTCTCACCATTATATATACTTTTTAAAAAGCTTCTGGCTAGCAACCTCCTCTGTAATTCCCTTTCATTCTCTCAAAGATGACAACTGAGGGGTTTTGGTAAATTTCAATCACTCGAAAAGCCTCCTTCATAAGTCAGAGTGCTGGTGTCACTCAGAGCTCAGACAGAGACACACAGAGACAGAAGACTGCTAGAATGAAGAAACTGGGGAGAGTTTAACCAATCAGCTGTTTGCAAAGGAGTGGGCAGGGGTGATGGTGAAGCCCCTAGAAGCTAGCAACATCTGAGCACTTTCCCCACCACGAACCTCAAGGGCAAGGAGAGGAAGCAGGGCCTGGAGCCAACACAGGGCTGTTGGTATAAGAGCAAGGTGCCTGGGATGCCTGGGTGGCTCAGCGGTTGAGCACCTGCCCCTGGCTCAGGGTGTGATCCGTGGTCTCAGGATCTCAGGATCCAGTCCCACATCAGGCTCCCTGCCTGGAGCCTGCTTCTCCCTCTGCCTATGTCTCTGACTTTCTCTTTGTCTTTCATGAACAAATAAAATCTTAAAAAAAAAAAAAAAAAAAAAAAAAAGAGCAAGGTGCCTGCCAGGAGCCAAGAGTCTCAATGGAAGACCTGAGATCCTGCACTGGGCAGGGGGGTGGGGGGGTGGAAGGCATAAATGCCTCAGTCTAAATCTCCACTCACCCTCTCAACTGAGCACTTGCTTGTACCTCCCGTGGCCAAACTGTGCCCAAAGCCCTAGGGCAGGGGAGCCTGTAGATGCTGCCCACAAGGTCACTGCTCTGGGCATTGAGCAGGGGGAGACTGGAGGGAGGGAGGAATAGGGACCATCTAGCTCACAAGAGGGCTGAGGGCTACATCTTAAATAATTAATAAACACATCTGGAACTGCACAACCAAATCCAAGCCAAGGAAGAGTCTTTCTTTTTTTTTTTTTTTAAGATTTTATTTATTTATTCATGAGAGGCACAGGGAGAGAGAGAGGCAGAGACACAGGCAGAGGAAGAAGCAGGCTCCATGCAGGGAGCCTGACAGGACTGGATCCCGGGTCTCCAGGATAAGGCCCTGGGCTGAAGGCAGCGCTAAACCCCTGAGCCCAAGGGCTGCCCAAGGAAGAGTCTTAAGGTCACCGACAGGAGATGCAGACTCTTCAGGAGAGAATACAGTGGGCATCAATGTCTTTGAAGGAAAATTGCAGTACATGGTCTAGAATGTGGTCCCTGGGCTGTTGGGGGACTCAGCCACGAAACAAGGAAAATGCAGAGGATGCATTTTGAAACCGTTATTACAATTTGAAAGAATAAGTTGGTGTCTTTGTATCTGATTTTTTTAAAAGATTATTTATTTATTTATTTATTTATTTATTTATTTATTTATTTTTAAGAAAGAGAGATTGAGCAGGTGCATGAGCAGGGGGAGGGGCAGAGGGTGAATATCCAGCCAATTCAGTGCTGAGCACAAAGCCAGCAGCAGCAAGGGTCGATCCCTGAGATCATGACTTAAGCCTTAATCCAGGGTCGAGAGGCTTCAGGGTGCATGGGTGGCTCGGTGGTTGAGTGTCTGCCTTTGGCTTAGGTCATGATCCCAGGGTCCTGAGATCAAATCCCAGGGAGCCTGCTTCTCCCTCTGCTTATGTCTCTGCCTCTCTCTCTGTGTCTCTCATGAAAAAATAAATAAAATCTTTAAAAAAAGAGTCAGGAGCCTTAACCCACTAAGCCACATAGGCAACCCTCTAATTTTTTAAATGAGGCTTGTATTTTCTATGTCTTTAGGTTTTATTTTTCATTTCATCTTTCTAAGAAATTTTTATTTCTACTGGTCTGGACAGATTAAAAATGTTTAAAAAAAAATAAAAGTAACCAACTGATGCTTTGTCACAGATAGTCTGAGGAGCACTGCTCCAAGAGGCACCGCTCGAATCTTAATGTGTACACAGCCCAGGCGAGGAGACTGAAATGCAGATCTGATCCGAGAGGTTCAGGTTCAGGGGCCTGGGATTCTACATTTCTTGCAAGCTCCCAGGGGGTGCCAATGCAGCCTGTGCAAAGACCATACTTTGAGCAGCTAGGGTGGGAGCCCCCCAGGCTGAAAATGAGCAGGATTTCAGGGATGGGGATGTCTGTCGTGGGTTAGGTGGTGGTTTGTGTGGCTGTGAGGACAGTGGGGGCGGGGAGACACACAGGATTAGGAAAGACGGACAAAGACAGGCAGGAAAGCAGCATCCAGGATTGAGGGGATGGCTAGCTAAGAGAGTAAGAAAATGAGTTTAAACAGGGGCATGTGTGCAAGCCATAGCAACCCACGAACAAGGGCAAGCCGGGGCAGCCCGGGCAAAGTGTCAGACCCACCTGTCCTAAACCCAGGACTTTCAGGTCCAGCCCTGCCCAGGCCTAGCAGGTGAGGGAGCCGCCCTCACCCTGAAATGCAGGAATTTGCAAAATAGCTGCCCTGGAGCAGGCTGTGAGAGGCTGGACGCTGCCTTTCATGCACTCCAGCTCTGCTCTCTCACCCTGCCGCTAGCTGCCCCCTGCTCTGTCCACCTGCACCCTCTGGCAGAGACACCAGCCTGAATTCATGGCCCTAGGGATCTGGCAATTCAGATTTCACATTTCCCCTGCATCTCCCAGCCCCCCTGGCTCCCTGGCCCTGGCTTGCTCACTCTGTCTCACCAGGAGCTCCAGGACACGGTGTGCTTGTGACAGGCACTGTGAGGGATGAGGGATGAGAGTTTGCAGAGCTAGGGTGATGGTGAGAGTCAGGGGAAAGAACCAAATGTTCCACTGGAGTTATTCTGTGAGGTTCAGAAACTCCAAAGGTAAACATACCATTTCATTGCTCAGAGTGCTTAAAACATCCGGTAGAGAGCATGTCATGCAGGATGTATTGAGTCGGGCATTCCTCACCTGTAGAATGTTTATCTTGGTAGTTTAAGAGTCAAAGAGAGAAGTGCAAACAGCCCAGGAGCTTGCTGTTGAGTCAAAGCGACAAGAGCCTGAAGCATCCTTGTCTGCAGGCTACTGGGGCGAAGGAAACGGCCTGTGTAAGAACAGCGGGATCTGCAGGACCAGCAGCACCTGGGGAGCCAGGACTGGGCCCCTCTGGTCTGGAGGGCACTGCAGGAGTCCTGGATATGCCAACCACACTACCTGCACCAGGGTCTGGCTGGTGGCCAGGCAGATGGAGCTGAGCCTCCTTAGGGAGCCCAGACCTTCCCCACCCACTCCACCGGTCCCACCCTGGGGCTGGGCAGGACAGCACCCCTCCTGAAGGCCGGCAGTGACCATGAGAAGAAGTGCTAGTTTGATCAGGTTTAAGTTTTTTCCTCAAGGAAAGAACACAATGGGAGAACATAAAGTGAAAAAGCAAATGTGAAGCAAAACAAAGAAATTGGAAAAGGGGGCACCCGGATGACTCAGTAGGTTAAGCATCTGCCTTCGGCTCAAGACATGATCCCAGGGTCCTGGGATTGAACCCTGTATCAGGCTCCCTGCTAAGTGGGGAGTCTGTGTCTCCCTCTCCCTCTGCTCCTCCACTCTAATGTGCATGCACTCGCGTTCTCTCTCTCTCTGTCAAATAAATAAATAAAATATTTTTTAAAAAGAAATTGTAGGGATCCCTGGGTGGCGCAGCGGTTTGGCGCCTGCCTTTGGCCCAGGGCGCGATCCTGGAGACCCGGGATCGAATCCCACATCGGGCTCCCGGTGCATGGAGCCTGCTTCTCCCTCTGCCTGTGTCTCTGCCTCTCTCTCTCTCTCTCTGTGACTATCATAAATAAATAAAAAAAATTAAAAAAAAATTAAAAAAAATAAATAAAAATAAAAAATAAAAAAAAATAAAAAAAAAGAAATTGTAATAGGGAAAGAAGGGTTGTCAGGAAGACAAGAGTAAAGGAAGATGGTTTGGTCGCACAAAGGAGCCTCCAGGTACACCGGGTGGAGGTGAGAGCTGGGGCTCTGTGGGGCTGCGGCAGGTGCCCTGGAGAGAGCTGGCACAGGAGGGGGGGCATCGGCCTGAGGGCTCCCTGGAGACGTTATATTGAACTCAAGCTTGAGTTCAAGCTTTCCCTGGAAGCATGGGGAAGAATTTGTGAAATTCAATTTTTCCTTATATATGCTTGTCAATAATAGTAATAAGAAAAGTGCCATGATTTAAAGCCAAAATATGCCTGAAATCACAGTAGTTTCACAAGGGAAGAAACAAAATCATTTTCAAGATTAGCTAAGGAGTAATATAGGCTCTTTTAAAAATAATCAATTTCCATTTACTGGGCATTTTTCTGATTCGGTTGGCATTTAAAGATATCTAGCAGAGATCTCACTCCGGATGAAGTGGTCAGAAGTTTGTGTTGGGGGGATGGAGGGCATCAGGAAGTGCCAAGTAAGCTTTTTATTCGATACCTCAAATCCGACCAGGAATAATTGTTCCTTTTGTCTTCTCTGTACCAACTTCTTCTTTTTTACCCAAAAGAAAATATTTTCCCAATTAGCTTTATTGTCTTTATGTACAAGCTCAACTGAAAAAAAATACAGACATAATAACTAACATGGACTGAGCTCTTACAGCTCTTACAGGCATAAGTCTAAAAGCTTTTTCTATTTTACCTTCTTAATTCCTCACGACAACCCTACGAGGGTGGTACTAGATTTATCCCCAAATTTCAGATGAAGAAACTGCCCTGGAGACATCAACCTACCTAAAGAATCTGGTATCACACAGCTCAAAAGCTGCGACGCCAGATTTGTACCTAGGAAATAATCCAGACCACCGATACAAACTGCACTGTACATGGGATTTACAGAGGAAAGTAAAAATCACCAATAATCCCACCATCTGGAGAAAAGCATTCTTAGTATTTTAGATTTTCTCTTTTCTGACTTTTTTCTATGCTCAGATACACAAAGAAAATGAAATCATACCATACTATATACACAGCTTCCGTAATAGCTTGATTTCTTGTCTTCACAGTGTAAGCACATACATAACATGTCATGTCACGATAGTCATGTTGGTAAAGATCCCGTCAGCAGCATCATTCTGATGGCTGACGATCCATTGCATGAATCAGTCCCCTTTCGTGGGACGTGAGATTGTTTCCCAGTTATGTTATTATAAACAATACTCCCAAGAATATCCTGGCTCAAATTTTCTGACCATTTACCTCACTGTTTCCTTAGGATAAATTCCTAGTAGTCACTCCATGACAAAAATAGATAGTAATTTTTTTAAATGCAAACATTCTTGGGTGACATAACATCAGCACAGAGTTTCCAGAACTTTAGTGTGGATATATTTATATACTTCACTCGCTTAGACAACAGAAAGCAGGGTAAGCTTATTGGAAGTGCAGAAAAGGAGAGAAGGAAGAGTGTTAATGATTTGTCTAAGTAATAATAACAATATTCCACGTTTGTCTCATGTTTCATGAGGGTCAAGCACGTTCACAGACATCATTTGTTAGCATCTCTAGCCATAGGCAGTGAATCCTCCCCACACTCGGGGGTGAGGGCCTGATTTCCCAGACATTATTTTCTCTAATAGTGTTTAAAGATCTTAAAATCTATTTACTTACATATATTATCAATGGTATCCGAGCTAGTGATTCACAGAGCTAAACAAAGCCAGCATCTCAGGGATTTTTGTCGTTGCTCTGAAACCACTGAGCTTCCTTGAGTTTTTCACATGTAAAGAGAAAAGTCCAGATTGCCACCTTCTTCCTAATGTATAAATTCCTTAAAAGGCACTTGAAAAGCAATTACCATCTTTAGATTACTACTTAAAGAATAAAGAGTTAGCATAAAGAATAAAATTGCATCCCCAGTAACCCAGGAGATTTTGTTGGTCCCCCTTCTATGTACTAACAAATTATTCACTTTCAAAGGTTGAGTCTCATGATTATATGTCTGTTAATAGAATATTTATAAATTACAAATTTGTTCTGAATTAGATATCTATGTCTTCTAATGATGTTATAGCTATAGAACACTAAAATGACGTTGCAAAGAGACCCAAATGTCATAAGTGGGACCAACCATCTAATTACAGAGCAGAGCCAAGGCTGGTCTACTCTATCCTAGAGATTTGGTCTCACAGCACTATACCTCCACTGGTATTATACCCTGGGAAGTTCAGACTGACCCTGACTCATCCTTGTTTTATTCTACATTCACTCAGTATATTTCTTAAGCATCCACTATGTGCTGAAACTGTGCAAGATGTTGGGAGCAGGACACCATACAGGGAACAAAAGAAGACATAGTCCTTGTCTTTCTGAAGTATATAGTCTAAACAATTCCTAAGGAATCTAGAAGACTGGGTCAAATCTAAGAGTCACCCACTTTCTGGATTGAACTATATCCACCCAGGGGCCCAAGTGAGTCAGACTTTTAGTGACCTTGTCCGCCTGGCATCCCTAGAACCAATTTAATCTCCAAAGTGCATTTGCCTAAGAACAATCAGAAACTAGCCCAGGCCTTCCTCCCATCTGAGTCAGAGCTGACAAGGGCTACAAAGAATGCTTTGGACTCATCCACCAAAGTCTCATAAAAGTTAAAAGAGGGCCAGGAAAAAAAAAAAAAAAAATCCTAGGCCTTCTGCATACTAAATTCACTCTCAAATGGTTGGATACTATAGTTGTATCTGGCCCCTGGGGAATTCACCAACTATGCTGAGCTCATGAAAAAACAGAGTCATGGCACAGACCTATTTTTTCTTTAAAAGTTATAATGCTGTTTCCTTTGTCACTCTTAATCTGAGAAGTTTAGAAATATTTTCTGAATTTCCTACTTACTGCATTTTAAATAACCTTTTCATAGAATTTTCTTATGTGGATACCTATAGGGTGTTCAGAGTCTTGGCCTAAGCCCCCTTTCTTTCCTGTCTCCATTTGGGTCCTCTCTAAATCCAGCTCTGAGACAAAGGCTGGGTGCAGGTAGTTTATTTGGGAGTTGATCTGAAAAAGCATAAATGGGGAGCGAGGGGGACCCAGAGGAGAGAGAAAAGCCAGTGGCTGATCTGTTAATGGTAGATTCTTACCAGGGCCAACTGGA
This sequence comes from Vulpes vulpes, assembly GCF_048418805.1. Classification (NCBI taxonomy): domain Eukaryota; kingdom Metazoa; phylum Chordata; class Mammalia; order Carnivora; family Canidae; genus Vulpes; species Vulpes vulpes. Next base: position 95,717,975 of record NC_132792.1, on the reverse strand, counting down.
GTTCAATTCTGGTGGAGATACTCTGAAGAACTGTCTCTTGGAGAGGCAGGGAAATGGAGAATCTGTCTACCAATTCCTGTTCCTCCTGAGTTGAGAGATGCCCCTGGGGACATTAAATCCTATACTTCCCAGCTGGCCTCCACCCAGGCTAAGAAGCTGAACTCTTTATATTTGGCCAGATGAGGTGAAAGTTTCCTATAAGACATTGTGTTCTTCTAAAAACGATGAGTACAGTATCATCAAATGAACTTGAACAGCCTGGGAAAAGATATCACTGTCCCTAGTGAATCACAGAAACTTCCTATGTTTGCCACCGTGTAAGGGGGACACTGCCCTTCAAGACCAAGTCCTGAAGGTGATGCTTTTATTTGCCAAGCTCTGTTGTCCAAGAAAAATGACAATGAAAACCACCAACTAGTCCAAAAGGAGACAGAAAAAAGTGACCTCCCCCCCAATGACCACAGAAACCGTCAAACTGACTACAGCACATCAAAATCAAATGTCAGTTCTCAATAGCTGGACAAAAAGTAACATGGTAATAACAAGTTTAGGTCCTATATTTTATGTCCCAAGCAGGCATCAAAATTCACACTTCAAAAAAAAAAAATCCCACTTCCCTTCGTCTGAGGTCTGTAGGTTACTATTCGGTTACGAAATCTAACCTATCAGTGGAACTTCCGTGGCTAATTCCAGCAAAAAGAAGAAAATACAGATCCTATCAATAGGGCATACAGTCTGAATCTCGCAAGACCAAACCTACTTGTTAGAACACATGTGGCTATGACACAAAGAGGAAAGAAACACCTTCTGTCTGACATCTTTGATGATGCTTTTCCTGCTTCTGTGCTCTTTGAGAGTATTTCCTACGGTACTGTATACAGTGTTTTCTAGAGGGGCAGAAGTAATGAGTCTATTTAACAATGAGCGTCTATTGAAGTTCAGTTTATTTTATTAAATAAAAATATATTTCAAAACCACTGGCATTAAGAGGTTTAAAAATGAAGCAGCTAATTTTCCAAACTTCAGAGCAATCTCATGGGGTAAGTACAATCATTATTTCCCTCTTAAAGGATGAAGCTCAGGACAGAGCAGTTGCTCAGGGTCACACAGCGAGTAAGCAGTGCACTAGAGTGCAAATCAGGGTGGGCCAATTCCAGGATCCACCATTGACTGCCCCCCCCCCCATTCAGAGCAGCCTCCTCAGCCTCCTCAGTCAGTCAAGCATTGGGGGAACACAATCTTCACACAGAAGGAAGATGGCTAATGTCTGTCAGCAACCAGCAAGTTACTAAATTGTTCCTATGTTGATTTTATTTTTTAATTCAATTGTCTTAATTAGGTATTTTTCAGTGTATCAAAAGGGTACTTTTAAAAGGTAAGGTTTGGGGTGCCTGGGTGGCTCAGTGAGTTAAATGTCTGCCTTTGGCTCAGGTAATGATCCCAGGGTCCTGGGTTTGAGCCCATGCCATTCTCTGCTCAGCGGGGAGTCTGCTTCTCCCTCTCTTTCTGCCCCAAATTGTGCATGCTGTCTCTCTCTCAAATAAATAGATATCTTTTTTTTAAATTAAGGTTGGTGGGGTTTTTTAAAAAATAGCTTTTGGGGAGAAAAAGTAAATCCAGCAGACATGGTATGATAGGTACACATTGTTTTTGACAGGTTAAAATTCCCAACTAATTACAGAAATCCTCACTTAAATAATTTGTATAATAGGTAAATTCTGGTCATCACCAGCAAAGTATCTACTGAATTAATAACAGAGATGAGTTATTAGAGAGATAAGACTAATTCATAGTTGAAATTGGGCTTGTCGAGTCTTTCAAACCATGAAAGGTCTTCCTGAATTATCTCAGATGAAAATTGTTGATGAAAATATTCTTGGGAGAGAGGTAATTTAATACAACATGTGAGCTGAAGAGGTTGACAGCCCTTCTATTACCAAACTATCCCCAACCAAAATGAAGATAACACACTCAATTGGTAAAAGTCTCAGTATCACTCGATTTCTAGTCTATGGGATACATTGCCTTTTTGATCGCTTTCAAGCAATACTTTTTTTGGAGAAATTTGTTTTCTTTTCAATTGAAGTATAGTTAACATACAATGTTATACCAGTTTCAGGTGTACAATATAGTGATTCAACAATTCAGTGCATTACTCAGTGCTCATCATAAGTGTACTCTTAATCCCCTTCACCTGTTTCCCTGTCCCCTCAACCACCTCTCCTCTGGTAACCATCAGTGTGTTCTCTATAGTTAAGAGTCTGTACTTTTTCGGGTAGCCCGGGTGGCTCACCGGTTTAGCGCCACCTTCAGCCCAGGGTCTGATCCTGGAGACCCAGGATAGAGCTCCTTGCATGGAGCCTGCTTCTCCCTCTGTCTGTGTCTTTGCCTCTCTCTGTGTATCTCATGAATAAATAAATAAAATCTTTAAAAAAAAAAAGAGTCTTTGTTTTTGCTTTGTCTCTTTTTTCTTTGTTCATTTGTTTTGTTTCTTAAATTCCACATATGAGTGAAATCATATGGTATTTGTCATTCTCTAATTTATTGCACCTAGTATTATACCCTTTAGCTCCATCTGTGTTGTCACAAATGGTGAGATTTCATTATTCTTACTGAATAATATTCCATTGTATATATACACCACATCTTCTTTATCCAATCATGTATCAGCAGACACTTAGGTTGCTTCCATAATTTGGCTATTGTAAATAATGTTGCAGTAAACATAGGGGTGCACATACGTTTTCAAATTAGTGTTTTTATTCTCTTTGGGTAAATATCCAGAATTACTGGAATTACTGGATCCATATGATGATTCTATTTTTGATTTCTTGGGAAACCTCCATATTGTTTTCCAGAGTGGCTGCTCCAGTTTGCAGTGCCACCAAAAGTGCACGAGGTTCCTGCAGCCCCACTCACCAACATCAGGAAAGCACCCTGCAGGTAGACGTGACCACGGCCCCAGCAGATGGGCAGAGGGCAGGCATCTGGTCAAGCAGTATTTCCTATATGAACTATACTCTGTACACCACTATCACCAGCAGAAAGATGGGTTTAAACATCAGTATTAGTACTATCATTAGTGTTAGTGCTAGTGTTGTTCTATGTCTCCTATTATGAATCAGTCAGCAGTCTTATCTTTACCTCACTTTCAACAGCTCTCCCCCTATTTCTTCTCTCCTCATTCCTTCGGAACTCTTCAAATTAGATTTCTGTACTCCAAGCTTCCTTTCCTTTCACAATCTCTCTTACTCTCTCTGCAGTCAGGTTTTCAGTCCTGTCTCATCAAAGCCACCAGGGACCTCCACATTAGCAAATTCAATGGCAAATTATCAGTCATGACATGTCCTATGTTACTTGATGCAGTATTTGACATAGTCACTCTCCCTGTATTTTCTTTCCTTGAAACACTCTTTCCATGAACTTTTTGTTGATGTGTTACAGTTCTACTGAGGTATATCTCACACACCATTCAGTTCACTCATCTAAATGGACAGTCCAAAGGTTTTTGGTATGTTCACAAACTTGTCCAATCAACCACATTCAATTTTCATCTGTGTTCCCCAAAACAAGCCATCCCTCCCAGACGTCATCTCTCAATTCCCTACAAAACCCCCATCCCCAGGCAGCCACTAAGCTACTATTGCTCTACGTCTATAGATATGCCTATCTGTACATTTCATATACATGGAATCACATGATATGTGATCTTTTTTGACTGGCCTCTTTCAAGCAGCATGTTTTCAAAGTTTATCCATGTTGTAGCATTCAGCGGAAATCCACACCTTTTTATTGTTGAATAATATTGCATGTATAGATATGGATATTAGGCTTAATTATTCAACAACTGATGGACATTTGAGTTTCTCCCACTTTTTGGCTATTACGAATAATGCTATAATGAACATTCATAAACAAGTTCTTCTGTGTATGTATGTGTTCATGTTTCCTGAATATATAACTAGGAGCAGAATTGCTAGGTCATATGGCAACTCTGTGTTTAACTTTCTGGGGAACTACCAAACTGTTTTCCAAAGCAGCTATGCCATTTTATTTTGCACTAACCATGTATTAGAGTTTCCATCTCTCCAGAACCTCATCAATACTTTATTATCTACGTTTTTGATTATAGCCACCCAACTGAGTGTGAAGTGGTATCTCATTGTGGTTTTAACTTCTATTTTCCTGATAGCTAATGATGTTAAGCATCTTTTCATATGCTTATTGGCCACTCATGTATCTTCTCTGAAGAACTGTCTATTCAGATCCCTTGCCCATTTTTTAAAATTAGGCTCTTTGTCTTGTATTATAGAGCTGTAAGACTGCCTTTCTTTTGATATACTTTCTTCACCTGGCTTTAGGACTCTTTCTTGATTGTCTTCCTCCCAACTTTCATCTCATATCAATCTTCTTTACTGGTTCCTTCTCTTTTCCAGGACTTCTTAACCTTGGAGAATCCCATGGCTCAGCCCTAGATCCCCTCCTCTTCTCACTCACATGTGGTCTCATCAGTTAGCACAATCTATATGCCATTGATTTCCAAATGTCTATTTCAGCAGGAGCTCCACCTGCACCAGGCAGCCTTGGACAATGCACTGGGGAAGCACTCTCTGCCCTGAAGGTCCAGTGTGTCTCAACCCCTACTAAATGTCACTGGATCAAGAGAAGTTCATTCTGGCTCCAGAGGCAGCAGCACTCCTGGGAACCAAGCAAGAGCCCCAGTACCAGATGAACAAAGCAGACTAGAAGAGTATGCACCAGTTCTGAAAACCAAATTGTCATTGGAACTACAGGCTGCAAAAGCAGGCCAGAGCCTACATATTAAACCTAAACAGGGTGACTATCTGCTAAGCTGAGAGATTTAAATAGGACTTAGAGAATCCTAATATAATATCTAAAATGTCCAAAATACAAGTGGAAATCACTCATTATATCAACACACAGGGGGAAATAACAAGTTGAATGAGAAAAAACAATCAACAGACCCCAATAAGAGATGATGAAACAGATGATAGAATTATCTGACAAAAACTTTAAAGTAGCAATCATAAAAATGCTTCAGTGAGTAAGTACAAATATTCTTAAAGTAAATAAAAATATATAAAATCTCAGCCAAGGAACAGAAGATATAAAAAATATAAAGATATTAAAAAACCAAGAGGAAATTATACCAATTAAAACTGATAACTGTTTTTTAATATAATTATTATCTCAGAAATAACTACAGAAACAATGATCCAAACTAATTTCTCCCTTTCCAATTGGAAGCATAACTTACCTGCCCTAGATCCAAGGTGACATTGACTTTGTTGTATTGTGTGCCTGAGGAGAGAGGAGGGCTTTGCCACCAACTCTCAGATCCATCAATTGCGTTGGTGACAGGATGCGCTTTCCTGGGGTCTTCAGAATTGCAATAGTCACAGAACTGACCCTGCAGGGGGGAAAAAAGATCTTTTTTTATTTTCAAGTAATTCTTTCTTAACAATTTAGTAAAGAGGTAACTAAAAGACTGCTTTACACAGCTTAGAGATGTCAGCCATTGATTCATCATACTGTATTCTGAAGACAGTAATAAGGCTTTTTCTATTTTCATTTAATCTTTTTTTTTAAGATTTATTTATTTATTTACTTGAGAGAGAGAGCACATATGCAAGAGTTGGAGGGAGGAGCAAAGGGAAAGAGGGAGAAAACAGACTCCACGCTGAGCAGGGAGCTCAGTGTGGGCCTAGATCTCAGGACCATGAGATCATGACCTGAGCTAAAATCAAGAGTCAGACACCTAACCGACTGAGCCACCCAGGTGCCCCTCTTTTTCATTTAATCTTAAACCATACTGCCTGTTTATGTCTGTGTGTATAATGCTTCTAGGACATATATATTTATCTTCCATGTTTTACAACTATGTTTTTCTTGTCCTATGTGACATTTTAAGAAGAACCTGTTGTACCTGAGATGCAAAGATGTTTTCCTTCAGCAAATCCTTTTTACTCTTTATGTTCTATTCTGCACTTTCCATGTCAAGTACTAAGATACAGAGAATCCCTGTTCATAGTCCCAGTGGAGAGGATAAGTAGACAATTATAAGGGAAGTGAGATACGGCAAGACTATAGAGTTCCAAGTATAAGGCAACATGTATTCTATGGGCTTAGGAAACAGAGTAGAAGACGTGGGATTAGTTGCTGGTGAGAATGGACCAGGCTTTGGTAAGTGTCAGTGAGAAGCAAACAAGGAAGGAGTTCCAGGTAGAAGAACTAGCCCAAGCAAAGGCACAGAGGCCAGTTGGTCCAGTTTAACAACAGAGAAGTAATCAAAGACAAGTTTCAAAAAGTAAGTGGGGAGATAATGGCTGAGCTGTGGATACCAAAGTGAGAAATTGATAGTTAATTCCATAGATGAATCAGAATCCAGGTTTACCTGGAGTGATATCTATTTGGTATTATCAGCCTTACTAAATTCTGATTCTATTGATATCATTTCATTTCCTTATTGAATTATTCTTCTCGGTAGGCAATTTTTTTTCTGTTTTGTTTTGTTTGTGATGCAGAATTGTACAGCCATTACCACCAAAAAAGCTGAACATAGGGCTTTCTTATATTCTTATATATTTATTATATTTTAACTGGGTCAAAAGATCATGATTATCCAGTAATGGGTTTCACATACTGAACTGCTTTGTTCCCCCATTCAATTACCTTAAAGCATAACCACCACAGAGGAGGTGGATAAAGAAGCAAACTTACAGTTACAGCCTTCTCAGAAATTCTGTAATGTAATGAATGGTACCTCTGCCTCTCTCCCTGGTGAGCATCTTGAAAGTTAATTCTTAAGTGTTCAAAGATATATTTGATCCTGGTGGGTAACCAAATATGTGACCAAATGTTTTCATCTACTGTGTAACTGAGGATTCTCTCATATGTGGTGATATATTTATGTACCACTTTATCTTTCAACATCCTATACTTATGTAACTCAAGAGCAACATCTGGGATATGCAGCCTCATGAGTTCATGAGATCAGAAATCATATGTGTCCTGCTTGTCACTACATTTTAGCCAGCACATTGTCTTGCACCTCAAAGAAGTTCAATAAAGTAATGATCTCATCAGCAATTCTTAAAAAAACTGAAGGTTCTTTCTATAAAAATTTGTCAATATAATAAAAAGCATAACAATTATTTAAGCTAAGACATTTAAACACTTATGAATATTTTTCCTTGCAATCGTCTTTATTTTTCCCATTTTTCCCCAGAGAGATTTTACCAATTTAATTATCTGATAAGGGAATTATATTATTCCCCTCTAAGGTTAGAAGCTTTACATGTAGTTAGAAGCAAATCTCTTCCAAGGATATGGATGCCTATGATCTGCATTTATCTCCATCTTCATCTCCATAATGAACATATAAAGAATATAGATGATGCTTTTTGTATTTTCAGTGATTCTCAATTTTCAAATAAGTATATTAATAAATAAAGTGAACATTTAAAGAGCACCTATTCTGCACTGGGCACATCCACTTCACATTTGCTCCCTAAGGCTATCATCTCTATTTTGCAGTTAAGGAGACACAGTGAGGGATCCCTGGGTGGCGCAGCGGTTTGGCGCCTGCCTTTCGCCCAGGGCGCGATCCTGAGACCCGGGATCGAATCCCACGTCAGGCTCCCGGTGCATGGAGCCTGCTTCTCCCTCTGCCTGTGTCTCTGCCTCTCTCTCTCTCTCTCTCTGTATGACTATCATAAATAATAATAAAAAAAAAAAATTAAAAGGAGACACAGTGAGTAAGTTAAGTATTTTCCCAAGAATCACACAACTGGCAAACGGTAGAACCAAACCTAGAGTCCCAGAAATAGTATGTCAACCACCACCTAGTAACTCTCTTCCCCATCAAGCAGCTACAACTCTGGTTTATTAGACATTGTGAATAGCCAATAACATACATTGCTCCGTATAATTGGTCTAGAAAAAAGAGGCCTCGTGGTGCCCTAGAGTGCAATACCTCCACCCCTACCCTCACCCCTGATTCCCCAGAACCAGATATTGCAGGGGTGTCTCCCATGGGAGCAGCATGCAGCCTCCTGCTGTGGCTGAACCACTTTTGTCTACTGTCCAGCCAGCTGCAATGGCCCACTTTGCCCACTGGGGGCGTGCCGGGCAGGATTTGGTCCCTGTGCTGTCAGGGGGCCTATCTGGGGATGCTGCAGGGCAGTGTCTGCAGTCAGACCAAATGCCTGCCCTCAGTCCATCTGCCAGGATTGCAATCACACTGAACCGCAGGGCACTCTTCCTGTGATGTCCCCTGAGAGGTTTTCGTCCTGCCCCCAGTCTGTCTGCTGGGGCTGTAGTTGTACTGATCACCAGGGTGCTCTCTCTCTGCTGCTAGTTAGAAGGAATGGCTGCTGGGACTGCAGATGCACTGGTGTGTGTGGTTATCTTCCCCTCTCCCTAGGGCAGGAGTCACTTTGGAGTGGCATTGGTCCCTGCTGGGGTGGTTTGCAAGGTGTGTAAGGGAAGAAGTGGCTGTAGGAGAGACATACGCCAAATGGGGTTGATGTGGGTGGGACAGATCTGCAGGGGAACACGAGGGCGGGGCACACGGTGCTAGCAAGATAAGTGGAGAGTGTTCACACTGGTTCCCAAAAGTGCCTGGCTATCCAGACTAAGAGGGGAGGGGATGGAGAGCGGGTGGGGAAATGTCACTACCAGCACCCCTGTCATAACGGCTAGAATAAAAAAGACAAGAAATCCAAGTGTTGATAAGGATGTGGAGAAAGAGGAACCCTTGTGCACCTGTTGGTAGGAATGCAAATTAGTGCAGCCACTTCAGAAAACAGCATAGAGGCTCCTTAAAAAATTAAAAATAGAATAGGAATATGATTCAGTAACTCCACAACTGGGTATCTACCCAAAGAAAACAAAACCACTAATTTGAAAAGATATATGCATCCCTAAGCTTATTAGAGCATTATTTACAATAGCCAAGATATGGAATTGACTCAAATATCCATCAATAGATGAATGGATAAAGAAGAGTGGCATGTATATACATTGGAATGTTTCTTACCAATAAAAAAAGAATGAGATTTTGTCATCTGCAACAACATGGATGGACCTACAGGGTATTATGCTAAGTAAAAGAAGTCAGACAGAGAAAAACAAATACCATATGATTTCACTCAAATATTGAATATAAGTAACAAACAAAACTTATTAAAAGAATTTCTTAGATCTAAATAAATAAAATGACTGTTTTCTTGGATAGGATAATATTAAAAAATACTTGTCAATTCTTCCCCAAAATTGATCTATAAAATCAATATAAACCCAATAAAAATCTCAATGAGATTTTCTTGAGTACAATAATTTTAAAATTTATATGCAACAGTAAAGAACCAAGAAAAAACAGGATATTGCTGAACAGGGAGACCAAAGAGGAGGAAACTTGCCCTACAAGGCATCAGGGCTTATTATGAAGCTATTATAATTAAAACAGAGCAAGATGAGAGGAACAGCCCTACAGGACAGAGAAGAGCCCAAAACAGATCCATGCATTTTGAAAACATTAGTATATAACAGAGGTGGTACATCAGATCAGTGGGAAAAGCTAATCCACCTCAAATGGGAAACAATAAAATCAAATTCCTACTCAAGCCACAGCAAAAATCAGCTTCAGATGAATTGAGGACTTAATGTCAGAAATAAACTTTAAAACAAATTAGCACAAAATATCAGTGAATATCATTTAGAATTTGAAGCAAGGAATGATTTCTTAAACGAGATGCAGAAAGCATTGAGTATAAAAGAAGAGCTAGAATAAAATTCACTTTACAGATGCCTGGGTGGCTCAGTCGGTTAAGCGTCTGACTCTTGATTTTGGCTCAGGTCATGATCTCAGGGCCATGAGATGGAACCCCATATTGTTCTCTGTGCTGGACAAGAAGCCCCCTTAAGATTCTCTTTCTTCCTCTGCCCCTCCCCACCCACTTACATGCTTGTGCGCGCGCTCTCTCTCAAAATAAAATAAAATAAAATTTAAAAATAATAAAAATATTTTTTAAAAAAAGAATATTGGTTCATCTTAAAGAAGTAGAAAGAAAAGTTACAAACTGAAAGGTATTCACAGTATACAAGTGGCAGACATCTCTCATAATGACTGCCAACAATTCCTTCTCCGTGTGTGTGTGTGTGTGTCTGCCACTTCAAACATCAAGCAGTGAAGGCTATTTTCCCTGGATATCATTCTCTCCTCTTACCTGACTTTATTATTTGCAGAAGAGTCATTCTGGATTTTGGAGCAGAGGCCTTAAAAGGACTGGCATATTGTGCTCCCTTCCTCTTGCAAGCCAGCCTCCAGGTAAAAAATCCAACTATCCTCAAGTCACCATGCTAAGAGAAAGTCCAAGCTAACCAAATGGCAAGGAGCACCAAGACACCAGACATGTTAGTGAAGCCTTCTTGGACCACTGAGTTATTCCAGCTAACATCACATGGGGCAGAAGAACCACCCACCTGAGCCTAGTCACCCCACAGAATCATAAGAAAGCAAAGTTTTGTTTTAAGCCACTAAGTTTTGCCGTGGTGTTACACAAGAATCAATACCTGAACAAAGAACATAAAATCAGCAAAGAATTCTCATCAGAAATATATACCAAACTTCTGCAAATCAGTATGGAAAGTATAAACAGATCAATAGAAAAACGGGCAAAAGTAGGAACAGGCATTTTACAGAAGAGAACACACATATATCAATAAACATTTGAAGAAATGTTCTCTCACCAGCATTAGTGATCAGGGCAGATCACAGTGTAATACTGTTTTATATCCATTCAACAGGCCGAAGTTCAAAATTTGAGGATAAATAGTATTGGAAAGGACATGATAGGAGTACAAATTGGTGCAGAGACTTTGGAAACTATTTTGGCATTATCTTATAATGTTGAAAATTCACATTTCCTGTGACCCAGGAATTCTACCTTCAAGCACATAACCCATAAACTCTTGCACAAACCTGATGACATCACGTTCAAGAATATTCACAGAAGCACTGTTCACAAGAGCAAAATCCTGAGAATAACGTAATGACCCAGTCACATGAGTGTGAATGAATCAAGTAGTGAATGAATAAATGACCAATAGTGAATAAATGAATATATTTGACAACATGAAACAAGATGGATGAATCTTAGCAATATAACATTAAATGAGGGGGGAAAGTATGATATAAAGTCAAAAGCAACCAAAATGAGAAATACTTTTTAGGAAAATATACATAATAAAACTATATAAAAAGGAAAGCAAAGAAAAAATAAAGGATTCAGGATGATGGTTACCCCATACTGTGCAAAACAGAGAGATGGGAAGTAGGGAAACCATATGGTTAGACATAAGTTACTACCAAGGCCCTATTCTGGTTTTGGTAGCAAGTACACAGATGCTTATTATATTATTTAAAACCATCCATCCACATATACATTAAAACAGACCATGCGAGGACCAATGATCAAAGCATGTCATAAACTGAGGGTTGTAGATAATCCATAATCCAACTCTGCGTCTGAGGTTCAATATTTTAAAAATAGCCATAAATAAATAAAAGCAGAACCAAAACTGAGACATGTCAGAGAAGAGGAGGACAAAGGGAGCAGTGGGATTCTTTCATGATTGTGTTGAATGAATCACCCATCCATGCTCACAAACCTGTGCTGGTCATCTACTCTGTATTCCAGATAGAGATGAAAATACTAAAAGACAAGGACTAGGGACTCATCTTGGAGATGGGGACAAGGGATGCATGCTCTGAATTGTATCAAGACTATTACTAGCCTAGACATATGGGAAATAGCAAATATAACAGAAGGGGCTGGAAGGCAAAGGGACAAAACTGTTCAAATAAACAATACAGAGTTGAGATCTAAGGTTGGAAGGCCCTGGAAAATAAGCCAATGTTTCAGAGACCCACAAAGGGACCTATGCTTTTTCAGAAGGATGGGGAAAAAAGTCTATCTTATTTGTAACATTGTTGATGCTTCTACTTAACTGAAAGCCTCTTGTATACAATGCTTCCCAGCTAAATTCACAGTATAACACTGTATTGTTCTAAGACATGAGAGATTGATTACAGCAATGCTCCTAATATAATTTTTTTTGTTTAAACACTCATCCAGGGGCAGCCCGGGTGGCTCAGTGGTTTAGTGCCGCCTTCGGCCCAGGGTGTGATCCTGGAGACCGGGATCGAGTCCCGCGTCAGGCTCCCTGCCTGCTTCTTTTTTTTTTTTTTTTCTTTTTCCCCTGCCTGCTTCTGCCTGTGTCTCTGCCTCTCTCAGTGTGTTTCCCATGAATAAATAAATAAAATATTAAAAAAAATAAACACTCATCCATTTATCCACCGTCTTAGAATTGCCAACGTGTAGAGCACAAACAACTACTAAGAGTTGGCCCCTGCCCCAAAAGAAATGTAGCAGGAGGGAAGAGAAGTAGCTCAAATACAATATATTACCGGAAGTTGCTAAAATCAAGCTAGCATGAGGATATTTAAACCCAGGAGAGGCATGCCATGCATTACTTGGCTTCATCTTCATGACCCTCTCAGGCTTATATCAAGGTATTCAAAACTTCAAGGCAAAGAAGAGAAGGCTCAGAGAGGTGAAGTGTCTCCCCTCAAACCACACAGCTAGGATGTGCTGGAATCAGGACCTGTGTGTGGGTCTGGTGATGTTACTCACAGGCAGAACGCCTTCCATCCTTATCAAACTGTTCTGTGAGCTCCATCAAAGAGCTCTGTCTTCCATTTGGATGGAATGTGAGACCACACCGAAACAGCACTTATGTAAACTTTCCACATACCTGCCCACAACCTGGGAAAGAGACCCAGCTCGGGTCTCTACAAGTTCCATGTTAGTCAAATTATTTAGCCTCCCTTCAGCTCTGTTTTCCCTTTGCTAAAATGGGCTAACCCTCCAATCGTATGCAGTGGTTGTGAAAATTCAATGAGATGTCATCCAGGAAGTGATCATACTAATAACAACCATCCAACCCCTGGGGTATTTGTTTAAAATGGAGATCTCAGGTCCTACATCCCTGCATGGAGGCTGTGTCTCTGAGCCAAGAATCAGAATTTTTAGCAAAAACCTCAGCTAATTCTTCCATCCACTGCAGTCTGGGACCACAGAGGCAGCAGTGACAGGCACAGGCGAGGTGTGCCACTAGAGACCCATCTTGCAGCAACAGTCACAGAAGTAGCTGCATTGACAGTAGTGACGACAAAAGGAAACACCCACCTGCCAAACAGGGCACCTTGCACTTTGTACATGGTGACTCGATTTTCATGATAAATCTATTAAGATGAGTATAATGAGTCGGCCCTTTTACAGATAAGGAGACAGAGACTCAAAGAGGTTGAGCAACTTGCCTAAGTGGTATAGCCAAGAGAGGAAACCTCGGAGGGAGGCTGGAGGGTAGAAGGTGAGAGAGATAGTGGGGGGAGAAGAAGGAGGCAGGGAGCGGCAGTAACTGTCCAGCACCAGGAAGCAGCATCGAATCTGCTCACTGCCCCTCAGAAATTGGGCCTTGGCCAGAGAAACGTGTCCCGCTGGCCCCCACCTGCCTGTGAGTCAGGTAGGACCAGGTAAAGGAAGAGGCTTTTCAGCTTCTCCACCCCTTGACAATTGAGAAGTGTGTTTTTTCTGTTGGTACAGTGTTTCACTCTATTACCTCTTTCACTCTTCTAGGAATTATTTCACACATTCTCGAAGCTCCTCAAACCTCCTCCCTCTTCCCCTCTCCTGAGGAATTTACTGAATATGCCCGTCTTCCTAAACCACAAACCTCCCTGCATTTCTGCCCACACACCTGCTTTGCCTCCCATTGCTGTGGAGAAGCTGTCTTGTGCTCCAAAGTCTCCCCCTCCCCGTCCCCCCTCCCCACATGCTGAATCTGCCCTCCCTACCTGCTCCAGGGCTTTGTATCTGCAATTACACCCCCTAAACACACACACTCTTCCGTATCTCACTGTAGCCCTCTACTGGATCATTCCTATCAGACAAACCTCCACTTTCCCCTCACTCACTCCCCTCCACCCACACTGATCCTTGCTATTCCTCATTCACACCAAGCACCTTCCCATCTCAGGGTCTTTGCATTTGCTGTTCCCTCTCCCAACAATATGCTTTTCCCAGACTTCAGTCCCTTTTCCCAGAGGTCTTCCCTATTCACTCCATCAAAAGCAGTGCTGCACTGTGGCATCTCTTTCTACTGTCATATCTGTTTTCTCTTTCTTCTGAACAGAAAGTACTTATCATTTGCTGATTTTGCTATCATCCTTATTGCCTTGTAAGTGCCTTGAAAACAGGGACTTGTTCACTACCTAGAACAATATCTGGCACATGGTAGGCACTTAATACTTGTTCACTTAGTTAATAAATTAAAATGGCATAAACTATTTTGGGACTCTAAGAAACATACTAGAAAGTGATAAACAAGTTAATTAGTGATAAGAAGGATCAGTCATCCCAGACACAGCCCTCTCTCTCCCCAGAGGGAAAAAGGGTGTGTGTGTGTGTGTGTGTGTGTGTGAGAGAGAGAGAGAGAGAGAGAGAGAGAGAGAGAGAGATTTTACCTATTTTTTTTTTAAAGGCATAGGGGCAGAGGAAGAAGAGGGAGAATCTTCAGCAGGCTCTATGCCCAGCACTGAGTCCAACATGGGAGTTGATCCTACAACCCTGAGATCACGACCTGAGCCAAAAATCAAGAGTCAGATGCTCAACTGACTAAGCCACCCAGGCACCCCTGATTTTACTTCTTATGTCAGAAAGTAAACTCTTGATATTCAAAAACAACAAATTGCAGACTCTTGTCACTAAACTCATTAGAAAGCACAGTGTAACTAAATTTAGACCAGATTTTCTCCTCTAATGGAAGTCTACTTGTCTCATCCCTCAGGGCCTCCAAGAAGCCATTCCCAGCTCCTAACTTCCAACCATTTGTCTGCTCTGGCCAGGAAGCACCACTCATGCTCAGCTCAGCTCTCCCATCTTTCTATGGTACCTCTCTCATTTCAGAGACTTCTCAGGTACTAATTTTTCTTGCTTACCTTCCCATCATGGCCAAATCAGAGAACAAAGAAAGAAAATGATGGTAATCCTCTTGGCCACAATATGCTTCTTGTTGATTTCTTTCCATTCAGAAGAAGTTTCCCCAGAACTATGTCTCCATCTCCTAATCTACTCCACCCACCACATCTGACCTCTTTATCAAAGCCTTGATATTTCCACCTCCTCAATAACCTTTAGTTACAGTTACAATTTATTAAACACTAACTACGCCCCAGATGTATATGGTTTACTTCATGTAATCCTCAGGATAACCTTATGAACTAAGTGGTATTATATCCCCATTTTACAGAAGATGAGACCAAGGTTCACAGAGGTTACATAACTCACTCAGGGTTACATCCTTAGGAAGAGATGCTTTCAAAGGGAGCTCTATTAATTCCAAAGCCCATGTTCTTAACTCTGACACCATACCATCTACTTTTGGAGGTTCTAGTACCAAATAGTTCGTTCTTGAAAGAACCCAATAAGTTCCTTCTGGAAGTTTTTAAACTCATATTTTGATGGTCTCCATACATTCCTCTTTCTTCCACTTCTCCCTCTATTCTCTTGTTCTCTGTATGTTGTGTTGGCATTTTACTGGCAAATAAGGGGTCACTCAGTACCTGTCATTGCATGTAAGTTACCTGCTCTAACACAAGTTCAGGTTTACAAAGTGGGCCAGGTCACATTTACTTCTCCCCCAAACCCAAACTACTTCCTTCCAAGAGTTTCATGCCAAAGCCTAAGTTGATGAGAACCCATCTGCCCTAATAGTGTACTCATTCAACCATCAACTACTGACCTGCTAAGAGCCAGATACTGCCCTTGGGGACATAGTCTGACCGTGACCTGGTTCATTCCTCGAGCCAAGCTTTTCCCTTTCAATTTCCTTTTAGTTACTCATCTTTTCATGAATCAATGATACTCCTCACTGCTTTACTCTCCTATTGTCCCTCAACTCTTTTGTTCAAAGCTTTTCTTTCTTTTTTTTTTTTTCAATTCATAAGAGACAGAGAGAGAGAGGCAGAGACACAGGCAGAGGGAGAAGCAGGCTCCATGCAGGATGCCCAATGTGGGACTCGATCCTGGGTCTCCAGGATCACACCCTGGGCTGAAGGCAGCGCTAAACCCCTGAGCCACCCGGGCTGCCCAGTTCAAAGCTTTTAAATTTCATCAGTCACTTAAATTCTTTTGAGGACCAGAAGGGATATAAATCCATACAAAACCAAAATGAAGTATTTATAAATTCTGTAAAGGATACAGAGGTCTCACTCAGGCATAACATTCAAAACACACAACAACTAGGGCAGCATGGCTTTCTGAATTCCTAGAACACACTGTGCCTGTTCCCACATCACAGCCCTTGTACCTGTTGGTCCCTCTGCATGGAACACATTTTCCCACCCTCTTCATGAGGCTGATTTCTTCCCAACCCCCAGGTTTCTGTACCAATAACACCTCCTTAGAAAAGCCTCTCCATTTACTGAACCTAGAGAAGCTTCCCTTCACTAATCACTTTGACAATAAGGAGGGCACATGATGAGATGAACACTGGGTGTTATACTATATGTTAGCAAATTGAATTTAAATAAAATATTCTTTTAAATATTGCTTATTCCCTCTATGATATAACCATAATCTATAATTATTGTAATATGTTTACTCATTGGTTGCAGTCTCCACAGATAACACCACCTCCATGCAGGTAGAGACCTTTGTCACCTTGTTCAAATTTGTATTCCCAGCCCACAATGTCCTTGTCCCCGGTGCCTGGAACATAGATGTCAATAAGTATTTGTTTAATACAGGAGTGAGGGATGCCTGGGTGGCTCAGCGGCTGAGCTTCTGCCTTCAGCTCAGGGTGTGATCCCCGAGTCCCGCGATCAAGTCCCACATCGGGCTTCCTGCATGGAGCCTGCTTCTCCCTCTGCCTATGTCTCTGCCTCTCTTTGTGTGTCTCTCATGAATAAATAAATAAAATCTTTTTAAAAAAATAGAGGAGTGAATGAATATTACACAAATTCTCAGGTAGCAGTTCTTTCCTTCATTGATAAGAATCTACATTAAGAACCATCCAGGGCAGGGAGGCCTGAGTGGCTCAGCGTTTTAGCGCTGCCTTCAGCCCAGGGTATGATCCTAGAGACCCGGGATCGAGTCCCACATCAGGCTCCCAGCATGGAGCCTGCTTCTCCCTCTGCTTGTGTCTCTGTCTCTGTGTGTGTATGTGTCTCGTATGAGTAAATAAATAAAATCTTAAAAAAAAAAAAAAAAAAAAAAGAACCATCCAGGGCCACCTGGGTGGCTCAGTCGGTCTCTGCATTGTGAGATGGAGATGGAGCCCAGCTTCGGGCTCTGCACTCGGTGGGGAGTCTGCTTGAGGATTCTCTCCCCCTCTCCCTCTGCCCCTCCCTTGCTTGTACCCTCTCTCTCCCCGTCTCTTCTCCCTCCCTCTCTCTCTCTCCCTCTCAAGTAAATACGTAAATCTTTTTTTTAAAATCATCCACAAAAATTCTACCAGCTTGGGGATCCCTGGGTGGCGCAGCGGTTTGGCGCCTGCCTTTGGCCCAGGGCGCGATCCTGGACACCCGGGATCGAGTCCCACATCAGGCTCCCGGTGCATGGAGCCTGCTTCTCCCTCTGCCTGTGTCTCTGCCTCTCTCTCTCTCTCTCACTGTGTGCCTATCATAAATAAATAAAAATTAAAAAAAAATTAAAAAAAAAAATTCTACCAGCTTCCAGGAGCTGAGATGGTCAATGAAAGCAAGCCAATCTGAAAATAACAATCAAGATTTCATTATTCACTGCAACAGTGAAGGCAAGAGGTAAAAATGCCAGCATCCCAGTGCTCCATTTTTCTCCATGGAACAGCACCAGGCAGGGGTCACATGACAGAAGTATCTCACTGCCCAGGAGCCCCAAACAAAAGGCTCCTGCCTTTTTATGATTCCATAAGGTTGAGGGTAAAGAGAAGGGGAGAGCAGAAGTAGAAAAATACCCCATCACCATGGGTAAAAGTGCCTCAGCCATAGCATCCCATAAGAAGTCTCAGGGGAGGCACCTGGGAAGTCCTGGAAGTCCCTGAATCTAAGCTCTAGGACTGGGAATGTAGATGAGCATAGGAGCATGGCTGGTCCAGGGGTACCTGAACACTTGGCTGCAACTCCCTCGAGAAAACTGCAATGCACTCATTGTGTACAGGTCTGGTGTGGGGAGGGCAGCTTCCCCCATGAAGCCTGCCAGTCAAAGCCTTCTAATTGTCTGTGGATCAGCCTAAAAGATAACATACAGGATTTTGACTTCCCGAAGGACTCTCATCCCCTCTTATTTAAAAATCCTTTTGGTGGTGCCATACACTCTGCACAGTTAGTTCTTCCCCATAGCTGATCCCAATCCTTTGTGTTACAACATTACATATCCCCTTCTATTTTGTCTTAAGTGAAGATGGGGAACACTGGTTACAAACATCTTTGTAACGATTCTGAAGACCCTCAGCCACATCTTCCTTGTGGTTAGTCAAGAAGTTCTACTGTGATTTGTTTCATCTTCAATCGTCCTAAGTTAGAGTGACAGTTGCTGTACCTATTAGTCAGAGAAAACACCACCAGAACCTAGGCCAGCAAGCAATCAAAGAAAATTGAGGCTGCAGGTAACTCCAAGTATATGAGACGTAAAAAAAGTTCCATGCTGCTTAGAGAAAAGGAATGAAGGTTTTATTACTATTAGAAAGAGTGACTTCAACAGCTATATTTTTACTCAGATAAAAGTCCACTAAGTTGACCTGAAATAAATGAAATAAAAAAAAAAAAACTCAACTAGTTTATGGCAACCTTACTAAGGGATTTTCTTTCTTTTTTATTTTTATAAATTTATTTTTTATCGGTGTTCAATTTGCCAACATATAGAATAACACCCAGTGCTCATCCCATCAAGTGCCCACCTCAGTGCCCATCACCCAGTCACCCCCACCCCCCGCCCACCTCCCCTTCCACCACCCCTAGTTCCTTTCCCAGAGCTGGGAGTCTTTCATGTTCTGTCTCCCTTTCTGATATTTCCCACTCATTTTTTCTCCTTTCCCCTTTATTCCCTTTCACTATTTTTCATATTCCCCAAATGAATGAGACCATATGTTTGTCCTTATCCGATTGCTTTATTTCACTCAGCATAATAGTTAAAAATACATCTGCCCTACGACCCAGCAGTTGCACTGCTGGGGATTTACCCCAAAGATACAGATGCAATGAAACACAGGGGGATGCCTGCACCCCGATGTTTATAGCAGCACTAAGGGATTTTCTTAAAGAGGTCTCCCACCAGGCAGCTCAGGTGGCTCAGCAGTTTAGCATCACCTTCAGCCTAGGGTGTGATCCTGGAGACTAGGGATCAAGTCCCACATCAGGCTCCCTACGTGGAGCCTGCTTCTGCCTGTGTCTGTGCCTCTCTCTCTCACAAATATATAAATAATTAAAAAAAAAAAAAGAGGTCTCCCACCATTTTCTGCTGATTTTTCTGGTTCATTAAAAATATTCAAAATCACATTAAAGATACATTAAGTGGTCAGTTGTCACAATAAAATAGGAAAGGCACCTGGAAACAGAGAAGACAAGAGGAAAATTCCAAAGTCTCAAATTTCTGTTCTCATCAAATCACTACACAAACTACCTTGCATGGAACCTTTGCCACCAATGTCTTCTGTGCACACAAATCCTCAGCAGTATTAGTCTCTGTAGAGCCAATCCCAGGACATAGGGAATTGGCCCTTTCATTTCACAATCCTACGCCAGCCTTCCCCTGATGTAATCCCTCAACCCTCACTAGTGGTGAAGGAATCATCCAACCACTAGACTCTATGCAAAAGGAATCCAAGGCTCATGGTATCCATTGTCCCCAAACTCCCAGTCTCACTTGCATTAGTCAATCCTTACTTTATGGCTCTCTGATATGCTCTTCACATTTAAAGATACTTTAATGTGAATGATCCCTAAATATTTGTTCAGCCAAGAGCAACCTCATTCTATTTAGGGACTACACTTTGAATTGCCAGATTACAAAGTCTCAAGGGCAGAGACCCTAGAACTATCCAGGGAGCCTCATGAAGTGCCCTTCATGCTCCACTCCCACACACAGATAACTCACACACTGAATAGTCAGTAAGTACTGCTGACTGACAGAGAGACAGGTTATCTGATTTAAAGTTAAAGTTACTGCAATGAAAAAATAAATAAATAAAAAATAAAGTTACTGCAATGGACTGAATATTTGTATGCCCCCCACATACACCACCACAATTCCATATATTAAGTCCTGACCCCCAAGATAATGGTATTAGGATGAATTGAATGGAATGAGTACCCTTATAAGAGAGACCCCAGAGAGATCTCTCATTTCTCCCACCATATGCAGACACAGCAAAATAATATGAACTGGAAGTAGGTCTTCACTAGACACTGAACCTGCCCACATCTTGACCTTGGATGTCCCAGCCTCCAGAACTGTGAGAAAGAATTTCCTTTGTTTATAAGTTACTCAATCTATTGTATTTTGTTATGGCAGCCCAAATAGATGAACAGTTACCATATTAGTCTTCCAGGCTGCCATAGCAAAATACCAGAAACTGGGTGGATGAGAACAACAGAAATGAATGCCTTGTCTCAGTTCTGGAAGCTCGAAGTCTGATATTGAGGTGTTGGCAGGGCCCTACTTCCTCTGAAACCTGTAAAGGAAGGATCCTTCCTTGCCTCTTGCAGCTTCTTGGTCTTAGCCACTGTATCAGATATCTCTACCTGGAAACTCAACACTTCAGGGCCACGCCTGTCTTCCAAAGGCAGGTTGTTGAAATTCAGGTATTTTTTTGTCAAGCAGCACTTGTACACAGGTGTTACTCCAGTAGGAAAATTTGATGATGGTGTTGCCCTTTGAAAGTTTCTTCACAAAGCATCTATGGAGTATCTGTGACATGCTGCCAGAGGGAAAACAGATGTGAGCAGGAAAATGGGGCCCCACTCTCAGAGTGCCCTAGATCTATCTAATAAGGACACCAGACATGGAAATAAATGGCTCCAAGGCGATGAATGGAATTAGTGAGATGGTGCACAGCTGGGCAGAAACTCTGAAGGAGGAGTAGTTGGCTCAGCAGTGGCAGCATAGTATAGCGGCTAAGAGCATGAACTCTGCAGCCAGAGTATCTGGCTGCCCCATGTACTAGCTTTCTGATCCTAAACAAATCACTTAAACTCTCATGCTTCCATTTCCTCTCTATAATATGAGCATGCAAAGAGTACCCCCTTCATAAACTGTTGTGAGGATTAAGATGTTGGTACATGTAAAGTGCTTTAGAACATTGCCAAGCATAAGTAAGTGTTACATAAGTGTGTTTTTTTTTTATTTTTTAATTTTTATTTATTTATGATAGTCACAGAGAGAGAGAGAGGCAGAGACACAGGCGGAGGGAGAAGCAGGCTCCATGCACCGGGAGCCCGATGTGGGATTCGATCCCGGGTCTCCAGGATCACGCCCCGGGCCAAAGGCAGGCGCCAAACCGCTGCGCCACCCAGGGATCCCCATAAGTGTGTTTTAAATTAATACCCTGCACTATGCAGGGGAATACATCCCCTGATCACTAGGCTGCTTTTCCTGCTCCCCATTCTGCCTCTTTATTTGGTATCATTTCTGTGCCCAGCATATGCAGTATATGGTATAACTTGAAAGAAGTGGAGAATTGCTTCTTTTTCCCACTTCTCACAGTTAAGCTATGCATAAACAATCTAATTAAAACCCATATTCTTTCTAGCTAATGTTCATTTATTAATCTCACATGTATTTTCTGAGCATCTAGGATGGGAAAACGACTAAGAACATAAAATATGTTTATGACATTGAAAAAAAATGGCAGGACACATGAGATTCAATGAGTTGGCTTTCCCCAGGGCATTTTCCACCCTGCTGGCATGAGGGATCTAATCAAGCCTCTGTTAGTTCATGCAAAAAGTGCTTTTTTTTTTTTTTTTTTTTTTTAATGAAGCAGAAAAAAGGCTCCCTGCCTCTGAGCAGAGACAGCCTTGCCCAGGCTGGATTTCAGCCCCCACATGTCCCCTGGCCACAAGCCCATGTATACAGTCAATTCCATTGACTAAGACCACTGAGGTATCATTTAATGAACCTTTTTCCTCACTAGGCAAATGGTTCCAGAATGTTGATCAAGGGTTAATGCAGGTTTCATGAAAGCCTGAATCACAACCAAAAAAAAAAAAAAAAAATTTACACTCTGGAAGAATATATTATTGCCACCAAAATTAACCCTAAAAAAATGTTACTTTTTTTTTTTTAATGATAAAAGTTGTTTATGGGGCACCTGGATGGCTTAGTCAGTTAAGCATCTGCCTTCAGCTTAGGTCATGATCACAGGGTCCTAGGATTGAGCCCCACATCGGGTTCCTTGCTTATCGGGGAGCCTGCATCTCCCTCTCCCTTTGCCTGCCACCCCCCTCACTTGCACTCTCTCTCTCTCTGTCAGATGAATAAATCTTTAAAATCTTTTAAAAAATAAAATTGTTTAAGGTTTGACAGATGAATTTAAGTTCATAAAGAATTTCCTTGCATTTAATAAAGATGCTAAAAATGTTCTTTGCATTTTTAAATATTTACAGTTTCTTTTTTTTTTTCAAAGTTCTGTGCATAAAAATAAATATATAGAAACAACCCCATCATCAGTATCTGCATCAGTTATCCTTGGTGGTGGGCTCACCATTTACAAGGAATAGATCATTCAACACAACCTGTTGTAGAAACTGTCATACTAGCAGGGACTTCTAACTTGAAGAACCACCCAGGACTGTTATCACCCAGAGGACTTTATCTATCAACTAGCAATTACCTATGAAATCAATGAATGTAGTCATTAGCTTTATTGAGTGTGACCAACTGCCACTCCTGCTAGTGGTGATGTCTATGTCCTATGCTGACTTCAAGAATTAAAGATTCAGGTGTAGTAAAGAAGAGAAATAAATCCCCTGTTCCATGCTAGTCACTGTGAAAAGCATGTGTAAGGCAACTGAATTGAGGGTTAAGGATTCATCTTGCTAATGTCAAAAGCGACACTAACAAGATTCTCAGCCTCATCTACCATATGATGGGCCTCTGCCCAGGTCTCCAGGAGCAAGCTTCACTTCCTTCACCAAACAAAGGCTTATAACTACCTCCCTGCAAAGGCTTTCTGTTAGATTTTCATTTCAGCACAAGTGATGAAATAGAAAGCCCAGGATGGTCTTATTCTGGAGGCTTTCTAATATTTACTTTGTACCTTTTTCCTTCTTGCATGCTGCCCCACATTTCAATCTTCTGTCTCCTTCTTTTGCTCATTGAGCTGTCTTAGTTTTTCCTGATACTTTTTAACTGGTGATACTTTTTAACTTTTAATTTAATTCCTCTTGCATTTTCAAACAAGCCACTGCTAAAGCCTCTTGTCCTTTAACAATAACATCAAGTTCCACAGCAGTCCAGCTGCCTTTGCCTCAAGGCCCTCAGCTGGGTTGAAAGCTTCTGAAACATCACAGAGAGAAGGATGCAGCTGAACACCTTCAGCTGGCAATGTTACAAGCCACAGGTACTAGCCGGGAGCTCACCGTGTGGTTCAGGAAGGGCAACCTCTCCGTCTCCAAGGCCAGCTGCATGGACAGTTGTCCAATTCCATGGCCATACTCCCCCTAAAATAGTTCTTTAATTAATATCAAAATGTGCCCCTATGTAAGCAAATAATATCTAAACTAGTTATTAACACAGTACAAAAACAAATTAACATTGCTATTCTATAAAAACCACTTTGCCTGTGGATTATTTAGTATGCCAACTATGTTCAGTATACAATGCACTGTACCTTTCATTATTAAAATAATTTCTTAAGGACACCCGGGTGGCTCACATGGTTAAGCATTGGACTCTTAATTTTGGCTCAGGTCATTATCTCAAGGTCATGATCAAGCACCATATAGATCTCCCTCCCCCTTGCCCTTCCCCTCACTCACTCATGCCTGCTCTCTAAATAAATAAGATTTAAAAAAAAAAAAAAAAAGAATTTTTTACTCAAAACTTTTAAATGACTATTGTGACAAATCATTGTAGTTTACCACTTTAGGTTAAAAAAACCCTAAAAACCTAACAGTTTTTCCATGCCATGAGAAATCACATTCACTGAGCACTATGTTCCATAATATATGCTTGGGTGCTTTTTATCCTCCCAATAAATGTGTGTATTATTAATTCTGTCTTTTATATTGGGAAACTAAATTATGCAATTTTCCAAGGTCAAAGAGCTGTAGAGTTAGAATTCAAACTTGGGTCTATGTGATTATAGAGCCAGAGCTGTTCACCTCTAAGTGAGAGTAATTTGATAATATATACAATGAGATGATATCCTATTCTCCCTCATAGGAGTTTCCCTGGTCTTTAAAAAAATTAGATCATAAAAACACTAGTCATCTACAGAAAGATCATGTCCATATCATTTTTGTATCCTCAGCATCTAGAATGATGCCTGGCATGTAAGGGCCACTATTTAATAAGTGTTTCTGAATGAATGAGGAAAAGAAAGAAAGAAGAAAGAAAGAAAGAAAGAAAGAAAGAAAGAAAGAAAGAAAGAAAGAAAGGAGAAAGAAAGAAAGAAAGAAAGAAAGAAAGAAAGAAAGAAAGAAAGAAATTAAAGGAATACAGATTGCAAAGGAAGAAATAAAACACATGTAATTCTGTATGTATAAAATACTGAAAAATCTACCAAAAAAACTATAGGAGGGTCATAGGATACAAGATCCATGTGCAAAAATCAATTGCCTTTCCAGTTTAGATGTGTGTGCATATAGAAATTTGTAGATATGCGTATATTTCCTAGCTTTGTCCACTGAAAGGGTCTAAATGCAGTGATACACTAGTAATAGTGAGCATTTACTAAATGGTACCTCATACCCAGATCGTGGTTTTTAAACACCACACTCATAATAAACTAACAAACAAACAAATAATGCTCCTTGAAAAACCAGTTGGTTCCAAGGCAGGAACAAAAAAAATTTTAAATGACCCTGGAATATGGAAGCACTCAAAAAGAAGATGTAAGTATGTCACCAAAAATAGCAGAGGAGAAAGCTGCAAAGATCCGTTCCTCCACTAAAGCAACAATTAATCTCACAAAAAAAAGTGTCAAAATGAACATTTCCAGAACTCTGGAATCTATTCAAAAAATTATAACAACCTATAATCAATTAATTTGAAGATAAGCCTATTGAAAATATCTAGCCTGAGAATAAGAAAAAGAATGAATAAAAATAAACAAAGCTCAAGACACCTGTAGGATCTTGACCTACAAACCAATATACACATTATGGGAGTTCCAGCAGAAGGAGAGAAAGCAGCAGAAAGGATATTTGAAGAAATAATAGTTGAAACTTCCAAAATTTGATTAAATTTTGTGATTAAATTAAATGAATCTACATATCCTAGAACTTAACAAACTCCAAGTAGGACAAACTCAAAGAGTTTCACATCAGGATATATTATATATAATCAAACTGTCAAAAGACAAAAAGAAAATCTTGAAAACAGCAAAAGAGAAGCAATTAATCATATACAAGGGACCCTAAATAAGATTAACAACCTATTTTTTCATCAGAAACCATGGAAGCCAGAAGGCATTGAGATGACATATTTAAAATGTTGAAAAGAAAAAACTGTCAGTCAAGAATTCCATACCTGGTAAAATTATCCTTCAAAAATGAGGGAGAAATTAGGACATTCCCAAATAAACAAAAGCTGAAGGAGTCTGTTGCTAGTAGACCTGCCCTATTGAAGGCTAAAAGGCTAGAGATGCTAAAGGAGTCCTGCAGGTGATATGAAAGGATGCTAGACATCAACTCAAAGCCATACAAAGAAATAAAAAACACCAGTACAATTAACTATGTAGATAAATACAAAAGCAAGTATTATTGGATTTTTGGTTTATCCCATATGATTTACAAAACACATGTACAGAACAACAATTATGTGTCAATGGGCAGCAATGTATAAAGATCTAATTTGTGACAATAACATCATAAAGAAGGGGGGATAGACCTGTATAGAAGCAGAGTTTTAGATGCTACTGAAGCTAAGCTGATATCAACTCAAACTGGACTGTTATAAATTTAGGACATTACTTGTAATCCCCAGAGTAACTACTATGAAAATAATTTTTAAATATACAGAGAAGTAAATGAGAAAGTAACCAACATGGTTCTTTAGAAAAAGAAATTAAATACAAAAGAAGGTAGTAATGGAGGAATTGAGGAACCAAAAAATATAAGACATATAGAAAACAAATAGCAAAATGGTAGAAGTAAGGCCCTCCTTATCACTAATTGCTTTAAATGTAAATGGATTAGACTTACCAATGAAAAGGCAAAGATCTGCAGAATGGATTACAAAAAATCCACAATACAGATCTACAAGAGTTCAGTTTAGATGCAAAGACACAAATAAATTGAAAGGACAGAAAAAGGTATACTATACAAATAGTAATCCAAAGAAATCTGGAGTGATCATACTAATATCAGTATCAGACAAATTAAACTTTAAAGTTAAAAATAGTTATAAAATATAAAGACACACATTACACATTGATAGAAGAGCCAATCCTTCAATAAGACATAACAGTGTAAATATATCTATACCAAACAAAAAGCCTCAATATACATGAAGCAAAACTTAACAGAATTGAAGGGAGAAATAGTTCCTAATAATAGTTGGAGACAACACTACTCCATTTCAATAACTGGTAGTTTCTCAAAAACTTAAACATACATTTATGATGTGATCTAACAATTCTACTCCTAGGAATCAAACCAAGAAAAACAAAAACATATGTCCACACAAATATTTGTTTGTGAATGTTCACAGCAGCATTATCTGTAGTAGCCAAAACCTAAAAACAATCCAAATGTCCATGATTTGAATAAAGAAAATGAGGTATAGCTATACAACAGAATATTATTTTCTACAGTAAAAAAAGTAAACTACTAAATCATACAACAATAATTATGAACCTCAAAATCATTATGCCAAGTGAAAGAAGTCAGAAACAAAAGGGGCACATAGGTGGCTAAGCCAGTTAAGTGTCCAACTCTTGATTTCAGCTCAGATTTTAGTTTCAAGGTCACGAGATCAAGTGCTGTGTTCAACTCCACACTGCGTGTGAAGCCTGCTTAAAATTCTCTCTCCCTCTCTCTCTGTCCCTACCACACCATCTCCTTACCCGCTTAAAAAAAAGTTAGACGCATAAGACCACATGTTGTTTAAAAAAAAAAAAAAAAGAGGCCACATGTTGTATAATTTCATTTATATGAAATACGCAGAAATGAGAAATTTTTAGAGACAGAAATCATAGTAGTGGAAATAGATGCAGAAATTGAGTGTGTAGACACAAGAGAACATTTGGAGCCGATGGAAATGTTCTAAAACTGGGTTCCAGTGATAGTTGCACAACTCTATAAATTTATTTAAAAACATTTAATTCACACTTACAATGGATGCTTGTTATAGTACTTAAATTACTGCCTCAATAAAAATGTTAAAAATGACTCACAAACTTCAATCTAGTTTTGGTAAAAAAAAAAAAATGAAGAAAATGTGCAATTTTTCAGATTCATATATGCACTAAAGATGTGAAATGCTCACAGCTAACTTTCTGTCATGGGTTAAGTATAGTTTTCTCATAAGTAAGGGGCTGAAATTAATAACACTTTGTCCTTCTCTTTCCCTATGACTATATACTTTTCTCAGATTAAATGATCTACATTCTCAATGGCACAGGTATTCAGATCATGAAGTAAAATCCTGCGATTCAAGGATTGAACATTCTCATTTCAACTATTCACCTTCAACAACCCTGAAGGTCCATGAGCTCAGTAATCAGTGATTCGTTAGGGCAAAGATTTTAACTGCTGCCATTCTGGTGTGTGGAACAATGTTCCTTTGCTAGTGAGTGAATGTGGCTCTCCAAAAGAAAACATTTATGTTTGTTTTCTTCGAATGATTTGTACATAAGCCTTCATTGCTAAACTTTGGCTAGTGTTCAGAAATGCAGAACAATTAGGATAATAATTTTTTGAGGGATCCCTGGGTGGCGCAGTGGTTTGGCGCTTGCCTTTGGCCCAGGGCGAGATCCTGGAGACCCGGGATCGAATCCCACATCAGGCTCCCGGTGCATGGAGCCTGCTTCTCCCTCTGCCTATGTCTCTGCCTCTCTCTCTCTCTCTCTGTGACTATCATAAATAAATAAAAATTAAAATAATAATAATAATAATTTTTTGAAAAGGATCATTCATCTTTAAATTGCTGACTGTAGTCATTTGTCTGAAGTCTCAAAATAGCTTGCAGCTAAGAATTGTTATAAATATATCAATAGAAGAGTAAATGTCTTTGATTTCTGAGCCCTTGCTCAAGACTTTCCTACCAGTTTCACAAAGGAAAAGGCCCTTGTTGAAAAGCTCACAAATGGTTTCTCTTTCACAATGGTTCTATAAACAGCTTTAGTGAAACTGAATTTCCTGTTTATTGGAGATTTGTCCAAGTTACACAAACACACAACCTAGATGGCTGTGTGGCAAGCACTCTTGCTCTTGGCTGTAACTCACATGTGTGCACTTCCCTACCAGTCATTCAGGCAAGATACACGTTCCTGTGCGTAAGTTATAATGTAATGAAGGAACATGACAAAAGATATGTTGAACTTTAGTATACAAAATCGACATAGTATGTTTGGTAAATATGTTCATTTCATTCCTTGTGAGTATAGTGTTTGTGCCAGCTAAACCAACCACAATGTTCTATTTTCAATACAGCCTTCCACTTATGTTTTACCATCATCTCTATCATACATCAGTAAATAATAATGTTTCTTGATCCATAGGTAAGTGAACATTTAAAATTGAAGAATAAGGCAGTCCCGGTGGCTCAGGCTCAGCGGTTTAGCGCCGCCTTCCGCCCAGGGTGTGATCCTGGAGTCCAGGGATCGGTCCCACGTCAGGTTCCCTGCATGGAGCCTGCTTCTCCCTCTGCCTGTGTCTCCGCCTCTCTCTCTCTCTCTCTCTCTCTCTCTCTCTGTCTCTATCTCTGTCATGAATAAATAAATAAAAATCTTTTAAAAAGAAAATTGAAGAATAGGGACGCCTGGGGGGCTCAGCAGTTGGGCATCTGCCTTTGGCTCAGGGCGTGATCCCGTGTCTGGGGATGGAGTCCCACATCCGGCTCCCTGCGAGGAGCTTGCTTCTTTCTCTGCCTGTGTCTCTGCCCTTCTCTCTCTCTCTCTGTCATGAATGAATAAATAAATCTTTAAAAAATAAAATAAAATAAAATTGAAGAATAAAATGTGACAGATTTCAGTGGTAATTACTTCTTAGCAGAACAGAATTAATTTGTGCATTTTTCTTATCTATCCTTTACATTAACTTCTTTAAGATTTTATTTACATATTCATGAGAGACACAGAGAAAGAGGCAGAGACACAGGCAGAGGGAGAAGCAGGCTCCCTGTGGGGTGCCTAATGTGGGACTCCATCTCAGGACCCTAGGATCATAACCTGAGCCAAAGGCAGACACTCAATCACTGAGCCACCCAGGTGCCCCTATATTCTTTATAGCCTTTAGCTCTGTCTTCATTCCACATCCTTTCCTTCAATATTTTCTGAGCATGTATACTCTTCCAGGCTTTGTGCTAAGCATAGGATACAGTAGTGAATCAGACAGACAAAATCCCTGAATCACAGAGCTCTCAAATATCAAAAACTTAATGTCTGAGCAGTAACAAGTATATAAAATCTTATTTAACAAATTTTAAGCCCAGAGAAACCACAATGAACATTTTTCACACAATAAATAAAATTCAAACTTTAAAAATGCCCTACCTGTTGACACATGCTATCATTCAAGAATCAGCATTATTATTATAGTCAGGACCATAAACCCAGGTTTTATTTTAAGATATGACTTTTATTCATTTTTTTACATTTTTTGCAAATTTCTTCTGGCTTGAAATTCTAAATCCTGGCTAGCCCTAAAGATTTATTTTTAGAAAGCTCAAAGAAAAAGAACTATTTTAGTTAACCCTTCTCCATTTCCCATCTTGAGCTGTATAAACAGAATCGAGATAATCATCATTCAGGTACAATCAACTGATCAATCATAATTTCCCACCCTTCTCCCATCACCCCTCAGTTTCCTGAGAAAGGATCTGTACCAGCTGCTGCCAATACAGGGCTTCTAGAACTCCCCTTCCCCATCTTGTCTCCAACACAGTTCTGTCCTCATTAGGTAAGAGCCTCTCACATCAGCAATCAGTCCATCTCAAGCCCTCGACTGTGAAAGCAGAAAGCACTATTCACCAGAGCTCTTGTTCACCCCTTATCTTTGGGGAGGAATAAGGCATAACACCAGATGGCATTCTTTTTCCACAGGCTATTCCCTGACCTAGAAATGCAGTCTGCTGAATGACCTCAGAAAAGCCACCTCCGACTCTATCTAGAACTGTGAACCAAAGTTTAAGGACCTATCTTGGAAACTCAGCACAGAAAATATGACTTTCCTGGACTTCCAGGAATGTAGTATCAACCTAGGAGCACTCAAAAGAAAATAACAGTTTAGGAGAATGAAGGTTGGCCCATTCCTAGACAAATCTAGGGGAGAGGAAACAGTTACAAATTTCCTTTATACCTTCCTTCCCTTCCTTTTACCCTTCCCAGGATCAAAACAGCTCTCTCCAAAGTTGGACGTGCCAGGCAATCTAATTGGCTGCCAGGAGGGAATATTACAACTTGTTTGTTTTACTTAAAAATGAAGAAATTCAGTTTTACTCATATATAATGTGCAGATTGCTTAGGGCCTTTACCCAGTCCACACGTCAGCTGGTCACAATGGTCTTGACTGTCTGCCCAAGAGAAAAAGAGGAGGGGATCCACCAGACTGTCATCTGACCATTACACACTGAAGCTGACATGAGCTTGGTTAAGTGGACATGCGGATTCTATTCTCCTAAGTAGTAGAACAGTTCCAACCTTATCCTAAAATGAGGAGTGACAAAGAAATCCTTGGGATGACATAGAGTCACTGCTTATCTCATGGTAAAGTACTTAAAAGACTTTAAAAGTTAGGGGTACCTGGGTGGCTCAGTGGTTTAGTGTCTGCCTTTGGCTCAGGTCCTGATCCCAGGATCCTTGGATGGAGTCCAACATCCAGCTCCCTATGGAAAGCCTGCTTCTCTCTCTGCCTGTGTCTCTGCCTCTGTGTGTGTGTGTGTGTGTGTGTGTGTGTGTGTGTGTGAATAAATAAATAAAAATCTTTTTTTAAAAAAAAAAAAAGAGCAAGACTTTAAAATTTAATGATGAGTCACATTTTTTTTTTTTACAAGAAATTCCAAATGTGCTTCCTCTGGGATGACAAGTAGCTGCCAGTCATACACTACCTGATAAATATTTACAAAAAATGGAGGCACCTACCAAAGTAAAGGTGTTGTTTCAACAATGTGTGAAAAAGTATGATTCTAAAGAAATGCACACTTTGAAAAGACTGTTTTGGAAAACAGATGTTTGGAAATGTTTTAATTTTTTTGTTGAAAAGACGGAACTGTGTTACTCTGAAAGTTGTCCTACTTGCACATTTTAAAACGTGGACACAGAATTTTATATTTTAATATTTTCAAAAAAATACTTGCAGGGAGTTTTGGATCTATTTTTTTTAATTTTTTATAGTCACACAGAGAGAGAGAGAGAGAGAGGCAGAGACACAGGCAGAGGGAGAAGCAGGCTCCATGCACCGGGAGCCCGACGTGGGATTTGATCCCGGGTCTCCAGGATCACGCCCTGGGCCAAAGGCAGGCGCTAAACCTCTGCGCCACCCAGGGATCCCCTCCCTGGATCTATTTGTTAAACCGTTAAAGCATATTACCTTCCTACCAAGAAGTACTGAATGCCACTTGAAAAGCAAACATTGCCTGGCCAAGTGTCTACTTTACAAAATTTTTAGAATAATTGAAGGATGGGGCAGAAATATGAATACCATGATTTAGTGAACTCAGACAGTGTCAGACCTGTACAGTTACACAGAATCCCATGCTCGTAAAGGCCACTCACTTAACTTAATGGTCTGCTATCACCACCTTGAAATTCATAATTTTTCAAGAAAGCGCCCTATATTTTCATTTTGCATGGCGCTCTATGAATTAATTACGCAGCTGGTTCTGGAGCTCAGTGGTCAAGGCCATCCTCCTTGAATCTGCATATTTTTGAGATATCATTTCAGCTACAATGACTAATTTCACGTATAAATGTAAAACCAACCTTGAATTGCTGGATCATAAGTGCTGACCTAAACTTATATGACCTAAATAAAAAAAGAATTATATCCATAATTACATTTGTATATTTATAAATAGTTATACACAATCACAAATTAAATATTTAGAGAAAGCAAAATTCTTTGGTGCTGTTAGTAAAGAAAATACATGCATATAATTCATAAATAAATAAGCACCTCTTGGCGTTGCACGTTCAACGGTTTGACGTGCACAAGCGAAAGTTTCTGAAACACCGACCTAGATTCTCAATGATAATTTTTTGCTTTCGGAGTCCAAGCTCCAAAATTACTCCCTCTTCCGGCAACACTTTCTTATTCCTCAGCAATATTTCCCAGTAGAATGAGGGAGGCAATTATGAATTATGGCTCGGTGGAAAGAGGATTTCAAGTCAGGACTGGGTTCAAATCCCGCTGCCCCACTTTGAGACGCAGCCACGTTTCTTAACCTGCTCCCGGGCTCCGAGCCCGGGTCCCAGCGCGGTCGTCAGGGTCGTGTGCCAAAGACCTGGGCGCACCTCCCGATGCTGGTGAAGCACCAGCAACACGACCATTTACACCAGGTGTTCGCGGGATGAGTCCGATGTCCATCTCGGAGCGCCGTGTCCATCTCAAGTGT
Organism: Vulpes vulpes; assembly: GCF_048418805.1. NCBI lineage: Eukaryota > Metazoa > Chordata > Mammalia > Carnivora > Canidae > Vulpes > Vulpes vulpes. Next base: position 95,684,913 of record NC_132792.1, on the reverse strand, counting down.
CATTCGCCCCAGGGACCCTGGAGGCTGGCACTGCAGGCAGCGCGCTGAGGCGCGTCTCTTGCGTGACATCGGAGCGATGCTACCGAGACAACCTCAAAGTTCTCTGCAAACACGCCCGGGAAACGCACTGCCACCAACTTCTCCGACAAGGTCGGGGAGCAAGGAGGGCCTGCGGAAGGAGGCGCGCCAGGGAAGCCGCGGGGCGCTCAGGGCCTGGCCAGGCGCCACCTGAGTGCGGGAGGCAGGATGGGGCGACGGCTGCATGCACCCCGGAGCGCACCTGGGGACGTTTCTCCTCCGCGCCCGCACCCCGAACCTCAGCCTTCACTCCCCTCGCCTGCTCCCTTCGTCCCGGCCTCCGGCGGCGCACCGGCCCGGGCGGAGGGCCTGGGAGCCCTTCTCGGTGGCCTGGGACCGCCAGCGAGCGCGGGGAACGGTCCCCCTCGCTCCGCTCCGGGTCGCTGGCCAGCGCGGGGGGCGCTCCGCCCCCACCCCCAGCCCGGCACCCCCAGCTCGCTCCCTCCCGGGACCTTACCTGGATGGTGTGGCCGCTGCCCGGGGCGGTGGGTCCCCCCACCAGCTTGCAGTAGAGCTCGGGCCGGGGCCGGGGCCGCGCGCCGCCGGGCTCCCGCTCCCCGCAGGTGGCGGTGGCCCAAATCCTCGCCGCCTCCGCCAGGTTGAAGTAGGGCGGATGCAGGCTGAGCCGGGCCGCGGCCCGGGGCTCCCGAGCGGTGCTGGCGGCGGGCAGCAGGGACGGCGGCAGCAGCAGCAGCAGCAGCAGCAGCAGCAGGACTGGCCTCGAGGGCCAGCCCGGAGCCCGCGCCGCCGCCATCCTGCAGCGCGTGATCCTCCGGGAGCAGCGAGCTCGGCGCCGGGGGTGGGCGGCGGCCGCTCTGCGCCCTCTCTGCAGGCGCCCGGAGCCCGCGGCTGTGGGACCCGCGGAACAGGAGCCGCCGTGCCAGCCTCGGGCCCGCACCCCGGGTCTGTGCAGCGCGCTGCGCGCTGCAGCCTCCGCGAGCAGGGAGAGCAAAGGCGTTCCCGGGCTCTCACCCTGGCGGCTGAGGGGGGGCCGGGCCCGCCCCACCTTCCCACGCCCGGCGCACTAATCAGACTATTTCCTTTCTCCAGCGGCTCACGGTCTCAGACCCGGCGTGAAAGCCAGCTCCCGACCTCGGACAAGGGGGAAGGCTTGGGTGAGGCATCAGAGCAAACTGGCACTGCCTGCAGAACTTGCATCAAAGACACTGTGGTCTCCCGGACAAGTCTCCGTTGTCGAGCAAGTCCGGTCAATCTCTCCAACACAGGCGCCAACAATCCCTGTGGCACTACAGCCACGTGCCGAGTGTGGGATCGAAGGAATTCATGGGGAATTGGGAGTGGTGGAACCTACACGGTTAAAAGAGAGCCAGTGGCGCGGGTTGTGGTTTGCCAAGCTGGGAAGACCCCTTGGAGGAAATCCTTTGGATGCCCAATCTGCTAAATTTTAGATAAACTAGGGAGGTGTTGAGCGAATTACTGGAGCTGTCAAGCTGGCGTTGGAGCAGAGGATACCCCCATCCTGGGGCCGAGATTTGGTCTTGTATGCAGGATGACTCCCCCAAACCGAGCCCGCTTTGGCTCTCGAAGCAACTTGGGGAGAGTGTCACTGCTGCGGACCAGGACTGACCTAAGTGCCTCAGAGGAAGTAGGATTGGAGCTGGGAAGGAAGAAGGGGAAAAGAGGAAGGGTGTGAGAACATTGCTTGAGCAGAGATTGAGATAGGTGTAAAAAATGGTACACTTGAAAGGAATGAGAATTGACTAGCATATTTTATTAAATACCAGGATATGTGCTAGGAAGAAGGCAGTATACCCATCTAATCTTCTGTTTGCTCTTCAAAAACAAAAGGAATTTGTGTGTATAACACCAAAGGGAGAAGTCACAAGGATTGGTAAGTTGACATAGAAACTAAAAGTTCGGGATCCCTGGGTGGCACAGCGGTTTGGCGCCTGCCTTTGGCCCAGGGCGCGATCCTGGAGACCCGGGATCGAATCCCACGTCGGGCTCCCGGTGCATGGAGCCTGCTTCTCCCTCTGCCTGCGTCTCTGCCTCTCTCTCTCTCTCTCTCTGTGACTATCATAAATAAATAAATAAATAAATAAATAAATAAATAAATAGAAACTAAAAGTTCATACATCCAAAAGCACCATAACTAAGCAAAAATGGCAAACACACGAGGAGAAAATGTTTACCGTAAAGAACATAGGATTAATAACTTTAATATACAAATTGCTTTCACAAAACCATTAGGAAAAGTGTAATACTCAAGGCTAAGAAACCTAATATAATTAAAAGGGAAAAAAAACTTTTCTAAGCTAATAAACATGTGAAAAAAATTTTTGACCTTCCTGGGAATTGAAATGCAAGCAAAGCACCAGTGAGATTCATCTTTTACCTATCAAACTAGGAAAGGACTTAAAAAAAAAAAAAAAAAGCAATGAAACAGAGAATTAAGGGAATCAAATATCACAGCCTTGGTTGAAGTGAAAACCTTATAGCTTTTCAATGTTTTCAGTGCTTAGCAAATTACTTCCAAGTACATATATTTTGCCCTAACAACTCCACCTGTGGCTATGTACATCCAGGAAACAACTGCTGAGCCATCCAGGAGTCCCTGTATATATTTTAGAGACAGAGAATGAGCAGGAAGGGACAGAGAGAGGAAGAAAGAGAATCCCAAGCAGACATCATGCCCAGAGTGGAGCCCACAACCCTGAGATCACAACCTGAGCTAAAATCAAGAGTCTGTTTAACCTACTGAGCCACCTAGGTGCCCCTTAAATATTTTTTTATTAAACAAAATATTAAAGTGAAATATTACAGGGTCACTAAAATAATGTTACAGAACTGTATTTTCTGACATAGAAAGATGTTCACAATATTTTACCAGAAAAAAATGGGGCTCCTGGGTAGCTCAGGCAGTTAAGCATCTGCCTTCACCTCAGGTTGTAATTTCAAGGACCTGGGATCAAGCCCTGCATCAGGCTCCCTGCTCAGCAGAGAGTCTGCTTATCCCTCTCCCTTTGCCCCTCATCCCTGCTTGTGCTCTCTCTTATGTGCTCTGCTCTCTCGCTCTCTCTCTCAAATAAATAAATCAAATCTTTGAAAAAATATTTTAACATAAAAAGGATATAAAATAATACATGTGCAAGAATCAATTGTATTTCTATACATGACAATGGACAATCCAAAAACAAAGTTAAGAGCAATTCCATTTACAATAGAATCAAAGAGAAGAGTTCTTTATTCTTAGGAATAGATTTAACAAAAGAAGTACAAGACCTATAATGAAAACTAAAAAGCATCTTTGAAGGAAATTGAAGAATATCTAAATAAATGGAAAGATATACCATGTTCATGGATTGAGAGATAATATGGTTAAGATGGTAATATTCGCTAAAGCAGTCTACAGATTCAACACAATCCCTGCCAAAACTCCAGGCATTATTTTTGCCAGCATTGACAAGGTGATCTTAAAAATCATGTGGAAATGTGAAGAACCCGGAACAGCCAAAACAAGCCTGAAAAGGATTACCAAAATTGAAGGACTCACACTTTCCCAATTTCAAAACTCAATACAAACCTATAGTAACCAACAGTGTAGCACTAGCATAAGGGTAAATATATAGATCAATAGAATCAAGTGAGAGTCCAGAAATAAACATTTACATTTATGATCACTCAATTTTCACCATTTTTAATGATGCTAAGACCATTCAATATGGAAAGAGTAATCTTTTCAATAAATGGTGCTGGGGGGCAGCCCCGGTGGCGCAGCAGTTTAGCGCCGCCTGCAGCCCAGGGCAGGATCCTGGAGTCCCGGGATCGAGTCCCACGTCAGGCTCTCTGCATGGAGCCTGCTTCTCCCTCTGCCTGTGTCTCTGCCTCTCTCTCTCTCTCTCTCTCTCTGAATAAATAAATAAAATCTTAAAATAAATAAATAAATAAGTAAATGGTGCTGGGACAACTGGCTATCCACATGCAAATGAATCAAGTTGGATGCCTACCTCACACCATATACAAAAATTAACTCAAAATGGATCAAAGACCTGAATGCAAGGGCTAACACTATAAAACTCTTAGATAAAAACATAAAAGTAAATCTAGTGGTTTGGGATGAGATAATGGTTTCTTAGATATGAAATCAAAAGCACATGCAACAAAAGAAAAAACTAATTGAATGTCATTGAATTTTAAAACTTTTGTACTTCAAAGGACACCATAAAAAAAGTGTGTTGCCATAAAAAAAAGGCAACCCAAAGGTGAAGGAAAATATTTGTAAATCTTATATCTGATAAAAGATTCATATACAGAATAAAGTACTCTATAACTCAGCCATTAAAAAAATTAGATGATTGGAAAAAATTTTGAATAGACATTTCTTCAAAGAAAATATAAAAATTGGCCAACAAGCACATAGAAAGATGCTCAACATCATTAGTCATCAAAGAAATGCAAATCAAAACTACAAAGAGGCAGCACTTCACAGCTGCAAGAATGGCTATAATCAAAAAGATTGATAATAACAAGTGTTGATGAGGATATGGAGAAGTTGGAACCCTCATACATAGCCGGACAGGGTGGGGGAATGTAACATGGTGCAGACGCTTTAGAAAACACTTTGGCAGTTCCTCAAAAATTTAAACATAATGCTATCATGTGACCCAGGAATTCCAATCCTAAGTAAATACTCAAGAGAATTGAACATCCACACAAGAACTTGTGCACTAATGTTCATAGCAGTGTTTATAATAGCCAAAAGGTGAAAACAACACAATGTTCACTGATTAATGAATGAATTAACAAAATGTAGTATATCCATAGAATGGAATACCATTTGCCATAAAAATGAATGAAGTTCCAGTATATGCTATAGTGTAGGTGTATCTTGAACACATTACACTAGGTGAAGGAAGACAGACACAAAAAGCTACATATTGGGGGATCTCTGGGTGGTTCAGCGGTTTAGCGCCTGCCTTCCGCCCCGTGGCATGATCCTGGAGTCCTGGGATCGAGTTCCACATCAGGCTCCCTGCGTGGAGCCTGCTTCTGCCTCTGCCTGTGTCTCTGCCTCTCTCTCTCTCTCTGAATGAATGAAGAAAATCTTTAAAAAAAAAAAAAAGGCTACATATTTTATGGGGAGTAACTGCTAATGGATATGGGATTCCTTTTTTCAATTATTAGAGAGTGCTAATAGGTATACAACCCTGTGAACATGCTAAAAACCACCGCATTGTGCGTTTTAAAGGTGAATATATGGTATGTGAATTATATCTTAATGCAGTTGTTATTTAAAAAGAATTTTGCAGAACTGAAATACATCTTAAATTTAAAAAGTACATAGTATGAATGTGTACATATGTGTGCATGTGCATTTGTGTGTGTGTGAAAGCAGACTCAAAGAGATCTTGAAAATTAAACAATAGAATGTTCAAAAGTGGATAGATGGAATGGAGAGAAGGGACTTTTTGCGAATTTTCTACTTTATGTTTGTCCTAATATTTTTTTTTCATTTTTCCAATAATGAGTTTGTATTGCTTTCTCCTAATAAAAACTTTCAGATTTTAATAAATCAACTGAATGAATGCCCAGTGCTGCCCAGAATGGTCCCACCCAAAGTGGTATGTTCCTATCTTACTTGCCAAAAGATGACTGAGAGAAAGTGAGAGATTACATACTTCTTTTCAGACACAAGATTATTTGAAGGAAAATATTTAACAAATGACTAAGATTCCAGAATCATTTTCTTAACATGCAAATATAAAGAAAAATCTAAATTAAAGAAGCTGTTCTCCATCTAGCCAGTGACTCTTCCATAACACCAAGCCATTTCACTGAGATGTTCTACTATCAGAATCCTCAACATCAGAACTGACCGACCATGAATTCAAACCAAGACTTCTTCCTCACAGAACTTCACAGTTTGCTGTCAAAGGCAGCAGTTAAGAGCATAGCTTGCGAACTTTCTTTATTGTACAAGGACAATAGTTCCCCTTGGTATGTTTTATTACATTCCTTAGTCAAATAATACATAATATCATTGACTTTAGTTATCATTACTGTTTAAAAATAACTTTATGATGTCAGAGAACAAGTGCATTTGCCCCCAGAGAACAGTTTTGAAGATGAACACACAAAAACTACATATTTGAAGTTTAGATTTGCTAGTTATCTTTCTCAAGATAATGTATCCAAAACAAACATCTCAGGAACACCTACCCTCACAGTCTCAGATAGGGGAGATATGATGAGATTAATGACACTGGTTGGGGGAGGGGAGGAAGGCTGCTCTGGAGTTTAAATGAAGAAGCGAAAGAGCAAATCGTGTTTGCTTGCAAACACGAAAGCAGATTTAATGCACACTTGTAGTTTAAGGGCAAGATGGGGCTGTTCTGTTTTAATAGGGAAAGATGATGGTTGAGGAAATTAAATATCTTGTTCATGTTTTAAGAAAAGTAGGAAGAATGAGCAGGAATGAGGAGGACTGCTGATGCCCAGTTCAAGCTCCTAGAAGAACACTGAGAGGACAGAGGAAAAAGCTCCGTGGGGGAGGTCCATCTGAAGTATGAAGGCTACAAAGGGAGGCTCACAAGGGGAGCTGCTAGGTTACTTAGTACCATAGGGGTGGGTGCAACAGACATGCATAGTTGGTTATGAACAAACGCAAAAGAACACAAGTGATTTTGGGGTTTGGCTGGCCTCCCAATACTTCAGAAGTGATTCATGCATAGTTATGTCCTTCAGATTTTAAGATGGAAATGCAACTCACCATGCCACTGTTGAAAAGAATTTCCCCAGGGTCAAAGATCTAAACATGCAAAGGTTATAAACTCACTGTGTCTTGAAAGGCACTGTGTCTTGAGTTTGTGTCATCAAACTCAGTGATGTCCCTTTACCATAGGGATGGGTCTAACATCAGACTCGGGCTGATGCTTTCGTAAGCATAGCACAGGTTTTCTCCTTCTCTTTCCTCCCCCACCCCCCGAGGTGGCAACTTTGTCTTTCTGTCCTCCCAAGCCCTCTTAGGAATATGACCTGGGATCAGAATCCTGGGTCCCAGTTATTATTGCTATTCTTTGAAGTTTATAGTTAAATACAACGACTTGCCTTTGGCTTGGTTTAGGGAGTAGGTTGCAGTTTTCCTATTCATCATCACTTCATAGAGAAAACAGTGATGTCGTTGTAAGCCAATAGTGGTGTATGTATTGCCAATAGCAATGAAAAAAATACAAACAAAACAGAAAAACAAAGGCGTTTCTTACTTCTTATACTACCACACACTTGGTGAGGCTCCCCCTTAAAAGCCAGAGGCAACTAGATAATGAAGAAAGGTCTGTCATCCAACTGATTAGCTTCATTGCAAATCCTAAAACAGAAAGCATCTTTTGGGACCCAACTATCCTATCATTTAAATAAATAAATAAATGACATATGTGTGTGTGTGCACATGCATGTGTATATGGGGTTTTTTAAATAAAGATTTTATTTATTTATTTATTCATGAGAAACACAGAGGGAGAAGCAGGCTTCCTGTTGAGAGCCTGATGCAGGACTCAATCCCAGGACCCCAAGATCACAATCTGAACCAAAGGCAGATGCTCAACTACTGAGCCACCCAGGTGCCCCTGTATATGTCCTTTTATTATGCTTCTCTCATGACCTCCTGCTTTGAAAGAATCTCACTAACTGTATTTCTTTTATTTTTTTAATTGTTTTATTTATTTATGATAGTCATACAGAGAGAGAGAGAGGCAGAGACACAGGCAGAGGGAGAAGCAGGCTCCATACACTGGGAGCCCGACGTGGGATTCGATCCCGGGTCTCCAGGATCGCGCCCTGGGCCAAAGGCAGGCGCCAAACCGCTGCGCCACCCAGGGATCCCTATTTCTTTTATTTTTACTTTTCTTTGTATTTTTATTTTTAATTGCAGTACAGTTGACATACAACATTATATAGTTTCAGAGGTACAATATAGTGATTTGACAATCATATACATTATGAAATACCACAGTGAGTATTGTTACCATCTGTCACCATGTAAAGTTATTAAAATATTATTGACAGTATTTCCTATGCTGTGCTGCCACTCATTTTTATTTACAGATAAGAAGCCAAGGTTAAGGGAGGGGCCCAAGTCCTCATTATCATGAAATGGTATCCAGAACCCAGCTATATGCCTGCCTAGGATTATAGCACACCTCATTTCCACTTCCTTCCATTGTGGGCCTCCCTGCTGTGGGCCTGTAGATCTAAGAGTTCCTTGTAAAACAGTCATGCTCCCTTGGCACATGGCTTGTGTCTGGCTCATCTTCTGAGCTCAGAAGCACCAGTGTTGGCCAAACCAAAGTAGAAATCTCAGTATCCAGTTTTTCTGCTTCCTGCAGGCAGATTCCAGCTTTGATTGGAGCCTTAACACTGGTACCTCCCATTAGGGCACTCCCTGGTAGTTAGTTCTGCCAAAGACCCTATGAAGAATTCACATTCCAGTCGCATGAATTTCCTCTCCAGCGCTTGCTTCATACACTCCACTTTGGCCTTTATGTGAAATATGCAGTTGGGCAGAGCCAGTAATTTTATACATTTGTTATTAAGGAAGATGCCTTCTTTCCACCCCAGGTGTGTGTTATTACAAGCAGTAATGCTAGGATAAAAGAAAGCCTACATGTATGTAATAGCACCTCCTCTTTATAATGAAATTTGTTCCTGCCAGCCCAGAGCTAACCCTGAAAGGTAAGTAGGTAGAAACTATCATTCTCACTTTGTTGATGAGTAAAAATAAGCTAGTGGGTAATTAAATCATCTTGCTCAGCCTTAGAGGAGATTTAAGGAATGGAACCCCATTCTCTTTACATGAAAGTTCATAATTTATCTGACAGAGATTTTGAGTAAAAATCAAAAGGTAGATTCTACATACCCTCTTGTATCATTGTTACATTGGTCACCCTATGTTTTAGGATTTGAACTCTGTCAAGTGGTCTCTATGACGACAAGAAATATCACTACTGGCAAGTTTAAATTGTGTCACCAGTGAGTGTTCAACCTTACTACGCTTTGTTTCCTTGTTCAAAATACGTCACTTCAGAGAAATGCATTTGGTTAAAATTTGCCCAACAGACCTAGTAAAGGGCTATTTAACAATACAGAAGGAAAACTCTTAAGGACAAATGCAGGCCCAAGGATTTTTTTTTTTTTTTTTTTTGGTATTTTTTAAGATCTCTGTAGAAGTGCCTTATAGAGAACAGTAAGTAGGTTGATAAATATTTGTCACAATTCTGATTGAATTTGTTTCACATGAGCCCAAAACATAGGTCTAATAAACAATTTTTAAAGTAAGTCTCTGATCACTTAATACTTTATTTTAAAGTTTATTTATTTATTTATTTATTTATTTATTTATTTATTTATTATTTTATTTTAGAGAGATAGCACAAGCAGGAAAGGCAGAGGGAGAGGGAGAGAGAATCTCAAGCAGACTCTGTGCTGAGCACAGAGCCAGAAGCAGGACTTTATCTCATGACCCTGAGATCACAATCTGAGCTGAAACCAAGAACTGGTCGCTTAACAGACTGTGCCATCCAGATGTCCCATCTAATCACTTAATACTTTTTAATGACCTACTTAATGTTGGGTAGTTCACAGAACAAATCAGGTGTGAACTTCAATACTTACTTCTTAAGGCAATGTAGATCGAACTTGCTCTTTTCTGTAAAGGTTGACTCTAGATTTATATAGTATCTAGTTTTGTTTATGGGATTTCCCAGTTATTTCCTTATCTCACACAGTGTGTTTTTCATAGAAGTAAATTCCAAAGAGGATTCTGAGAATGGCTAAACAGCCAGGCCTATAAAATAACTGGAAAATATAAGTAAACTACATGTGTAGCCCTGAGGAGATGGGAGGAGATGCGAGGGGGACAGAGTCCGTGGTATGTAAATAATGGAGATGGAGACAAGAAATACCAAAGAGTCCTCAGGACTATCAACATAAGCTAGTCTGCTCGGATGGAAATGACTAGCTTCCTACCAAGGACCAGTGCTCGCCTTCCATAGTAAAGAGTCATTCTGAGAAGTGGCCCCTGCTCTAAGAATACACTTCCCATGCTACATGCATCTAAGTGGGGTCATATGGTGGATTTTGAGCCAATGAAAAGTAAGGATAAATGGTCCATCAAAACCTCTTGTGTGATTTTTTTTTTTTTTATGTTTTATCTCTTCCTGCCTGGAGGCAAAGGACTCCAAGGCCCTAGGAGATAGAGGTCCACAACACAGAAAGACCTGAGTCCCATGTGGAAGGTTGTGTTCCACATGCCAGCATTGGATTGTTATATAAATAAAAAATAGATTTCCGTTAAATTAAGCCATCATGGTTTGGGGAATTATCTGTTAAAGTAGTTAGTATTATCTTAACTAGTATTTTTTATTGAATTATTATTATTGTAATATTTTTACTATATAGGGGAGGAAAAAGAAGACCATCATAATAATCAAGTGCTCAAAGAGAAATAAGAAGCTAGCTTAAGCCCTAAAACTAAGCTATTACTTAATCCATAAATCTTGACAAACCTCCAGTTTTCTCACCTCACAACCCGAGTAAGCTTCTTGTTTTATTTTAGTTATGCTGGAATATTGAACTGGGTTTATTTGAGTTTAGCTGGACTAATAATACTAAGCACCTGTTTTGCTAAGCTGTTGCCTGCTGCTTGCACTTTTCTATTCTTAACATTCTTTGAAGTATTTTCCTATTGACTTTGAAGGACAAGGTCCTTTTGGCTAAATAAAATAATATCAGATTCTGAGAGGACGGAGCACCAAAAAAAAAAAAAAATAGGATCATTCTAAAGTCTTAAAATGGAATAGAATTTGCCCTGCTAGATTTCAGATATGCTTGAGACCCTTGACCCTTTCTCTCCATTCGATTTCTGGTTTTAGAATGGGAATGTCTAGCCTACATTTGTTCTGTCAATGCATTTTAGAAACAGATAACTTGTCTGAGTTCACAAGTCCACAGATGGAAAAGAGTTTGTCCCAGGATGAGTATGCCCAGTCTCAGCCATTCCTGATGTAGATGAGATTTAAGGGTTTAGAGTTGCTGAAATGAGATAAGGCTTTGGGGAGTATTGGAATGGAGTGAGTATTTTTTCATGTGAGAGGACAAGAGGGAAGACTATTATTGGCTAAACAATGTTCTCCACCAAAATTCATAGGTTGAAGTCCTAACCCTCAGGACCTCAGAATGTGGACATGGAGTCATTGCAGACATAATTAACTAAGATGATATCCTACTGGAGTAAGATGACCCCTTAATGCAATATTACTCATATCCTTATAAAAGAGATGAAGTTGAACATAGACACACAGACACACACAGACACACACACACACACATACACAGGAAGAAAACCCTGTGAATATGAAATTAGAGATCAGAACGATGTATCTGTCAGCCAGGGAATGCCGAAGTGGGCCAGCAAACCACTAGAAGCAGACAAAGGCATGGAACAGATTCTTTCTCTCATCCTTCAGACAGAAACAATACTGCTTAACACCCCCCAATTTCAGGTTTCTAGCCTGCAGAGTTCTAAGACAATAAATATCCTTTGTTTAAGCTGAGAAAATAATATCAGATCCATTACCATGAAACTACCCATTAACAAAATCTCTTTAAGATGTTCATTGATCAAATAAACTATATATGTAAGTAGGTGTATTTTTTAAAATCCCGCTGCCTATGCATCCTTATTGCTCTTTTCTTACCTTTTTAACAAAAATACATATGAAAAAGGAGACCTTCCACTTAGGATACAATTCACATCCAAAATCTATGAAGTGGGTACTAACCATACTAACTATATCCTTTCCTTGGCCAGTACATTCCCATCAGTGACAAAACCAATTGTCTAGAATTCCACAGAGAAGGTTTTTGTGAAAGTATCTAGCAGAGTGCCTAATACATAGGTATTTAATGATCATGAATTCACTTTTCCCTTTCCTTGTCCCTGTCAGACTGGAACACAGGGATTTCTCATTGACTGTTCTCTTTCCCTTATGTTTAAATGGCACTAATATTCTTTAGCCTGAGTTTACCCATTCATCCACCCTCCCACTATCTCCACCTTTCCAGACCACTCTCAACCATGCCAAGGTCAACTTCCCAGCTGTGCTCTCCACCTGCAGCCTCTTTCACTTACAACCTATCTTGCAGAGTAATGGAAGACCAGCATTATATGCCAGATCAAGGTGTTATTATGACTTCCTACTGCCTGTCAATCTGAGCTCTGCTGCTCCACAGCCTCTGGACTTGGTGTCATGCTCTCAAGTATACTTACTTGTCCCTGCTTCTTAGTACCCATCTTGTTCTTGTGATCCAGGCTGCTTCCTCATGTCAAATAGGATCCCATGTTCTCCCATTTCATTTCCTAAATAGTTCTCAAGTTGGCCACCTCCATCCATTCCCATGGCTCCAGCCTTAATTTGGGATCACTTAGTTCACACCTGAATTGTTACAGAGCCTTCGAAGTCCCTCCAGTCATGCCCCCATCCAATCCATCCTTCATGCTGCTGCTCTGGGGATTTTTCTAGAGCTGAGGTGTCCAATATAGTAGCCAAAAGCCACATGTGGCTATTTAAACTAAAATTAAAAGATCAAAAATTTAGTTCCTCAGTCACACTGGCTGCATTTCAAGTGCTCAACAGCCACATCTGGTTAGCAGTTATCACACTGAACAGAGGCGATTATAGAACATTTTCATCAGCTGGGCAGTGCCATTCCTAAAATGTAAATGTGATCATGTGTCTACTCTGCCTAGCATCACTTAATGTTTCTTAGCACTTAGAATAAAATCTGAAACTCCTTTTAGTAGGGTGATTTATAAGTTGGCCTTTGTTGGGGGATCCCTGGGTGGCTCAGCGGTTTAGCACCTGCCTTCAGCCCAGGGCATGATCTGGAGTCCCAGGATCGAGTCCCTGCATGGAACCTGCTTCTCTCTCTGTGCCTCTCTCTCTCTGTGTCTCCTGATTAAATAAATAAAATCTTAAAAAAAAAAAAAGTTGGCCTTTGCTCATGGCTATATTTTCTGTCAGGAATGCCCTTTTCCACCTTAGCAACTTGTCTAACTCCAGTTAATTCAAAATTCACCTTGGGCATCACCTTAGTTGGTAGGCTTTCCCTACCACCAACTCTTCACTTGCTCTCCCAGCCAGCCATGCCTGTCCCTGTGTTTGTACGTGTATTATTCTTGCCCCTAATATAGCATTTAGATCTACCTAATGTGGGATTTGGGGAGGCAGGCACCAGGTTTAATTCACATTAGCCACCAATTGGGCAAAAATCATCTGACACAGAGCCTATTTTATAATAAAGTGTTGAATAGTTCATGTAATTTATTGAATACTATACTGAAAGTAAAAACCAGAATGGTTGTCCAGAAACAGAATGGCTATAATGTATCAATTGTTTACCCTCACAATGGTGTGGCTGACTGGGGGATGCAGCTGCCACTGCCCAGCACTATGAGGGAGGATGGTACTGCACATGACTATCCCTGGAAAAGAAAAAAATGCAAAATTCAAAGTGCAGTTTCTACTGAATGCATATCACTTTTGTACCATCCTAAAGTCAAAAAAAAAAAAAAAATAGTAAGTCAGGCCATTGTAAGTCAGGGACTGTCTGTAGCTATTTGAAGTCACTTAATTTTAGGGTGGTCCATTATGTAGCAACAATCACATCACTTAGAATTTTGACTCTTCTTATTCATCAAGATGACTGATAAATATCACCATTCCTGTGTTCCATTCTTAAATGCCTTGAGTTAGCATTTGAAGTGAAATACAGAAAATATTCTTTCCAATTGAGGTGAGGGAGTTTTTACTTCAAGATATTTCTAGAAAATTAAGATTTTTTTTTTTTTTTTACTTTATTCACGAGAGAGAGAGAGAAAGAGAGAGAGAGACAGGCAGAGACACAGGCAGAGGCAGAAGCAGGCCCCACACCGGGAGCCCGACGCGGGACTCCAGGATCACGCCCTGGGCCAAAGGCAGGCGCTGAACCGCTGAGCCACCCAGGGATCCCCGAAAACTGAGATTTTAGAATGTGACTTTTGTATTTCTATTTTTTTTTTCTATGAAGCTAATGTCTTTAAGATAAATAAAGTTAATCTCTTACTTTTTCTTTTCTGGCTTTTGCTCTTGGGTCAGTATCTAGGGAAAAGAAAAATTTGATCTTATGAGTTTCATGCCCTGTTTTCTGCTCTTGCCAAAATGCTCTGCTAACTTCATTCCAAGTCAAAAAAGAAAAAAACTTCTTGTGAATATGCCTTCTGCCACGGCATCAAGAACAGTGCCAGAAAGGACAATTCTATAAAAATAGATTTCTGCTTTCTGTATCTATGTGAATCCACACAGTCAGATACTCTTTTTGTAGCTATCTGCTGAATCATAGTTTTCCTCTGAAAGTAACTTTTTGACCATTTGTGATCCTCCTTTGCAAGCACAGCCTCAGCTTCATTTTTTCCCTTCAGCTTGGTGTTATATTTTATATTTCTTTCTTTCATTCTTTATGTACCTTTTATAGGTTGGCCTTTGTTTTGGTTTTTTTTAAAAGATTTATTTATTTATGATAGACATAGAGAGAGAGAGAGAGAGAGAGAGAGAGAGAGAGAGGCAGAAGCAGGCTCCATGCCGGGAGCCTGACGTGGGACTCGATCCCGGGACTCCAGGATCGCACCCTGGGCCAAAGGCAGGAGCTAAACCACAGAGCCACCCAGGGATCCCCATAGGTTGGCCTTTGAAGGAAGACTTTCTCCCTTATCTCTCAGTTGAGCAAAGTATGGTTTACCTTGAAACAAAGAGTTTCTTTAAAAATTATCATCAAGCATTCAAAATTCCCCTAACATGATAAGCAAAAAAGTAAAACAAAAATAGAAAGAAACAGCAGCAAAAACTAGTTTTTCAGTTGTTGAGATGGCTCCAGAGTGGTCAAGTCTTGTTTATATCAGTGTGCTACTCAAAGTGTGGTCTGTGGACCAGTGCCAATCTGTGAACTGCTTGTGATGAAAAAAGAACAAAAATTGAGAGTGTTTATAAACTTTATAGCAATTTGATATTGCCATGACATCCAACCATGCTATCATTTTTCTCATAGCCCAGTTTTATTGTACATTACAAAATATTGGTCAACAATGCATTTGAATTTTGTTGAAGATTTTATTTATTTATTTATTCATGAGAGAGAGGCAGAGACACAAGCAGAAGGAGAAGCGGGCTCCCCACTCTCAGTCCCAGGACCCCAGGATCATGACCTAACCCAAAGGCAGACGCTCAACCACTGAACCACCCAGATATCCCTAGAATTTTTTTTAAATGGTCTTTCTTCACAGATAGTTAAAGGTGCACTAGTCTAAATGACCTCTCCAAATGACCTTACAGCCTCACACCTAAAACAGTGCAGGACCCAGAGCGGACAGCCAAAAAACGTTTGTTGATTGGTTGATCATTACTTGATGGATAATTTCTAAATCTCTGATGCTCCACTATTACATTGCCTTTACCATTCACTCAACTGTACATACAACAAATATAAAAAGTCAAAGTTCCACCATCTTTTTTAAAAGGGCATGAAATAACCTGCCTCATTCTCTTCACTTGGTATGAGTAATAATTACACCCCAGTTTAGAGAACACAAAAGAAATGACACAGAGCTAAAGTTAAAATTAGCTTTCACTTATTCCATTATAGCACCTACTGATTTAGCTGCCTTTGAGCAGAGAGATGAGTGTAAGGTGTTGAACTCAATGTAAGGACTAAATCCATGACTCATTCGTTATGGAGACGAACTGCATCATTGGGTTATATTAGGTAAAAGCCACTCCCTACACTTAGAACAGGAAGTCAGACTCCTTAAGTTATGTGTGTTCACTGTTGCTTTCTACCCTAGAGAACCTTTAGGAGGTCAGCTTTCAAGTTAAGGAGGCCTGGATGTGTAGCAGGTGTTACATCCTGAATTCCTTCCCCATGGCATGTCAGGCTCAGGGCAGTCTTGCTGCTGGCTTTGCTCTGACATGTAGTCCCATTCATTACGTTATTGCCTTTTTCCTTTGTAGTTTTGACAAGCCACTTGGTCTTTATATGTTTGGATCCCTCATCAGGAAAGCAAAAACAAAAGGAGAACAAGGACACGGAAGGTTAAAGGACATAATGTATGTGAACATGTCTGCTGCCAGGCTGAACTGAGCCCCAGCAGGTGCTCACTATCATCGCCCTTCACCTTATCCATGCTCCCTGACCAAGCTTCCACCTCACAGTGTCCTATCATTAAACCCACAGGCTATAGAGTTACAGACACGGAGTTAAGTCCCAGCTTCTCCATCTACTACGTCCTGGGACCTTGTGAGTTTGGGCAAGTTAAATAACTTCTCTCAGTCTCAGTTTCATTGTCTGAAAAATTTTACCCTTGGCATGAGCTTTGTGAATGTTGAATGAAGTCATCATTATAAAGGGTCTAATGCAACGCCAGCTCATAGTATGCCTCCAATTTAGCTAGCTATTGTTATTTTTATGCCCCGTTTTAGAAATCATTGTGTCTGAATTTCTGTCCAGGGTCTTCCCTGGGATCCTGGTTTGCTCAGAACCTGAAAGCTTTCCTTGCTCTTGCCATGAAAGACTAGTCCTTAGTGATTGCATTTCTGCTTATATCCGTTAACTATGCTACAGGACATAACCCCATGCTGCCCACTTTACCTTGCCAGAGCCCCAAGATCTTGGAGGGCCTTGTCAGGGTTCCTGTAGAAGCTCTCACTGCCCTAAGATTTCCTTGCCTACTACCTACTGTTTGCCCTAAACCCCATAGGACACTGTTCCAGCCTCCAGGCCTCTTCACTTTCTGTAAAGGGCTTCCTGGATCCCTACTCCCTCAGTGAGCTTGACCAGCTCCAGGAATAAGCCAGAATAGACTGGCCCTCAGGCCACCTGCTGAGCCCCAGCTCTGACAGGACTTACTATGGAAGCAACTCAGGGCATCGGTCCCATCCTGGGGTGTGTACATCACCTTGATGAAAGACAGATGTTATAAGAAGCATTTTGTCTAGAAATTGTGTTTGTTTCTGGCTCTTCTCAGAACTTTTGCTTACATTTCTCTTTCTAATGAAATCACTTGGATTTCTTCCCCCATGCCCTTCCACTTTCTGCTTATGGTTCCTTCTTCAGCCCCATTTCATTTGTTGTGGGAACTGAGAATCCTACATCTGCACAAAATGCACCAAAGCCAACAGTGCCCAGTGAAGGGCTGTGATCTAAGTTTAGCTTAAGCTGCACCTCTTGGGGAGTGAGGAGTGTGAGGAAACATGTGTACAAACACAAGGTCCCTCATTCAACTTCATAATTCCAGAGCACCACCCCTACACACACATACACACAGACACACACAAACATACATACATGGAGCACCAGCTAATATAAAACCCATACAAACATGCACAAAGATGGAGTCACCGACCCTTAGCAGCAATTTTTAGTACCCTCAGGTTCCTTCCAGCCTCATGTTGGGACCAGTGACAAGAAGCCTTTTCAGGGCAGGTGGGAAGGCTCTGCTTTCAGTGAAGCCATGATGGTAGCCCTCATGGAAAACTAAGATGGTGTCCTTTATTGTTGCCTGTCCAATGGCCTCCCTTACAAACTAGTAGCACACACCTTAGGTTCTTGAATAGAAGAATCATGCAAACATAGACTCCAAATCTCATTAGAGAAAAGAGCATCAGAAGCTTTGGTTCTGTATCTGAGAAGCTTGTAGATCCTCAAATAATCTGTGACCATTCATCCATTCATTCAAAAATACTCAGCCAGTACCTACTACGTGCTAGGGGCTGGACACAGCCTTGGACCATGAGAGAATGAGGCAGGTATGGTTTCTGATTCCATGTGGCTCCAGCTGTAATGTTCAGTCTCACTGAAGTTCCTGTAACCCATCCTACGTCTCAGCTGTAAGAAGCCCACCAAGGAACACTCGCTGAAATAATAAACTGCCCACCACACTTGAGATTTGCACAATTTTAAAGATACAGTTGGGCGCATCACACATAATGGCCCAACAAAGACCCCCAAAGCCAAATGTGAATAAAAACATTATATTCTACATTTTCAACCGTGGAGGGAGGGAATTGGTTTCCTCCACAAACAAAATTAAATTGGAAGTCTACTCTCGCTCCCATGGAAGGTTGTGAGAGAATGCCCATAGCATGGGAGTCTTCCAGTCCATGTTTCCCTAGGGAGAGAACTCAGCTTTTTTTGGCTTCTCTTAAATGGTTTTGGTACAATTACAGTTTAAGCAAAACAAGTGCCAACTTTGCAAATAATTCAGAACTAAGTCTATGTGTATGTGTCTGCTATACTTTTACCCTTTATGGGTTTAGCCAGTGGGTAATAAAATGTAAGGAGTCAGAGTGGGTACATTAAAAGATAATACTCTCACATGACCCCAGTGGAATGCTGAAAGCAGCTTCATTTAGGATGCACCTCTTTTGGGTGCATCCATAATAGAAGCTTTTATTCCCCAGAGCCAAATCAGTGAGAGGATACTTTCCAGTGATTAACCCAACTGTCTTTAAATAAATATTAGACCCCAAGGAAGCTGGGAGAGTTACACAATTATGCTCAGCATCCAAATGAAAATCAAACACTTCAAGCAACAATCTAGGCATCTGGCTAGGAGGTGAAAGCTGAGGGGCTAGCCTTTCTACCCCAATGCTTAGTCCATTGAGTCACAGATGAGGCTCCCAGAAATCCTGCTGTGTAGAACTCACAGTTCACTTCGAGTTTTAACTCATGCAACTACAACTATTTTATGGAACTGTGCCAAAGTCAACTGGCCCCCAAGAAAGCATCATCAAACACTATCGTGGAAGGGGAAGTGAGTGAAATCTAACATTTTGTTAAATCATTATGATGGGTAATAAAAGCAAAATTACTAGAGTATATGAAAAAGGAAAGTGTAAAAGAGGCCTGGGTGGCTCATGGCTTCTCAGGGGGAAAGTGGAGCCACTTTGCAAAGTTCCTCCATGTCCGTGTGGCTCTCTTTCTCTCTGGGGGATAGGGGTCCAGTGGAATCTTCATATAAAGACAAGCTAGGACCAGGACTCCAAGTGCCACTCAACCTGAGGCAACATTAGGATGCCCCACACAGAAGGAGAGAGATCACACAGCAAGCAAGCAGAGCACAACTTTATTAATTCACCAATGAACACTAGAAAAATTTTAGCAAATGAGGTCGCAAAGAACATTCTTTTCAGAAAATATGGTAAAAACAGATTGTCAAAAGAGGAATCTCTTAAGAAATAGATTTAAGTATCAGAGGAAAATTAGCCTAATCAACAGCAGTATTTACAATATGTTAATTACAATGAAAAGACCCTGCAAAGTAGATACAGCATACCACAAGTGTCCCCGGCATCCTTTAATATCAGACTCAAGGGGCGCCTGGGTGACTCAGTCAGTTAAACGTATGCCTTTGGCTCAGATCATGATCCCAGGACCCTGAGATTGAGCTCCACATTGGGCTCCCTGCTCCGAGTGAAGTCTGCTTCTCCCTCTCCCCTGCACCACCCACTCCCCCCCCCCGCCCCGTAATTTCTCTTTCTCAAACAAATAAATAAATAAATAAAATCTTTTAAAAATATGTCAGACTCAAGATTTTTTAAATTATTTTATTTATTTGAGAGAGAGAAAGAGAGTGCAAGTTGGAGGGGCAGAGGGCAGAGGGAGAAGCGGACTTCCCCAGAGCAGGGAATCCAGTGCAGGGCTCCATTCCAGGACCTGGAGAGCATAACTTGAGCTGAAGGTGGACACTTAACCAACTGAGCCACCCAGGTGCCCCCAGTCTCAATATGTTTAAAATTATTTTCATCAGAATAAGAATGGCATTAATTTTTTCCCTTTTTTATTAAGATATAATTGACATAACATTATATTAGTTTCAGGTGTTCAATGCCATAAGTCAATATTTGTATATATTGTGAAATGACTACCACAGAAGTCCAGTTAACATCCACCACCATACATAGTTACTTTTTTTTTTCTCCTGATGAGAACTTTAAAGATCCACCTTCCTGGCTACTTTCAAATATGCAGCACAGTATTATTAACTAGAGCCATCACATGGTACATTACACCCCCATGACTTATTCATTTTATAACTGGAAATCTTTACCGTTTGACCTGCTTCACTCATTTTACTCACCCCCGCTGCAGGCACCCACCAATCTGTTCTTTGTACCTGTGAGCTTGGCTTTTGTTTGTTTGGTTTGGTTTGGTTGGTTTTTAGATTTCACATATAAGTGAGATCATACAATATTTATCTTTTCCCATCTGATTTATTTCACTTAGAATAATGCCCTCAAGCTTCATTCATGTTGTAACAAATGGCAAGACTTCATTCTTCTTTGTGGGTGCATAATATTCCAGGGTCTGTATGTGTTTGTGTGTGTGTGTGTGTGTGTGATAAGTTCTTTATCCATTCACTCACTGATGGACATTTAGGTGGTCTCTATGTCTTTACTACTGTAAGATAATGCTGAAATGAACACATGAAGAATGGCATTGATTTTAGATTATTTTCCATTCACACATTCACTGATTCATTCAACTAATATTTTTGACATAATAATAGTAATAGCAATAATAAAATCTACAACTTAATGGGCACAATGCTATGTTCTTTATATGCAATAATTTAATCATCACAACAATCCAATGAGGAAGATTTTAGTATTATAGCCATTTTACACATGAGGAAACCAAAATTTAGAGAGATTAGTATTAGGGTAAAGCATATGAAACTGCTGATTTTTTCCAAATTTTGAACTTCTAAAATTGCAATTTCATATGATTTTTATCTGGAAAATTGGAAACTTCTTATACAGCAACCAAAAAATTTCCCAAGGTTAAGAAGTTAGTAGGAGATCCAAACTCCTGCTCTTAACAACTCATCAGTACCACATAGTATGTGCCGGAAACCATGAGAGGTTCTAGGAATACAAGTGTAAATGGTTTTATTTTGATGGATGTTAGCCATCTATACATTATGGTTTTAGGCATGCCTAATAACATTTTACAGTTCTTTCTGTTTATTCTTCTGTCTCCTAGTCTCCATGTCAAATAAGACAAGATAATGGGTTCGGTTGTAATTTTTCAATTTAAGGTAACAATGCACCAAGATGTTAAAAAATCACTTTGTTTCTTGGCAGGCTGGTTTTTGTTGTTGTCACTACTAATGATGAAGTTCTTGTTTCCCTTGGTCTTCTCTGAAACACACCAGCTCCAGCCCAGGACAAGTATCATGGTCTTGGGCCACAACCGACCTGGGTGTGTTGGAACAAAAATTGTATACTTGTGTCTTGGAGTAGTTCTGCTTTTCCCTTCCTGAGATTCTTGAGCATAAAGTTCACAAACATAAAATTCATAAAACCAACTATGAGCAGTACCTGGGTTCTATGAATATTCCCCCTGCCCCACTGTGCAACTATGCCTCCCTCCTCCTGATGACCAAGGTCAATTACCTTGATCACTGCCAATATGGTGACTCATTTTCTCATCCACTGCCCCTACACACAGGTGCCCATCATGCCAGCACACACTGGGGAAGCCAATGATAAAAGATGGTTGATGTCAACTGGTTAAGTCATTTTGTCTACTTGGTCATTCAGTACCTCTCTTATGGTGAATACTCTCCATTGAGGATTAGTATGTAATACAAAAATCTTCACATTTTCTGCCTACTCCAATATGTTCACCCGTAGGCCTCTACCCCAGAACCCCTTCTCCCTCATCTTCCAATCTGACTCTTCCCTAGGACCTGAGCACAGGTCAAGCCATTCTCCTCTACCCATAAATCATATAGAGTCTAACCTTGGTCCAGTTCTATCCATACAAAGTTCTATCCATACAAAGATGACCACATCTCCCCCCTGAAGTTCTGTTTTTCAAGCCACCATCAAGTCCTAACTGGGACTGTTATGCAGCCACCACCCATTTTCAGTGTATACCCATTACTATCCCCCCATCCTAACAAACAAGCCACTAATCAAGCTCAAACTTTTCCCTTCTTCATCAGGTTGTCCTAAGGGCTTGCCACAAACAGCAAGTACTAACTGAAAGAGAGGTGCTGGTGACCTGCTCGTGTGGGTTTGCTTGTGCCCTCTGATCCCTCTCAGACTTGATCCCAGATATACCACTCCCTTCTTATGGTGGATTGTTTCTGAGTCCACCAACCTGATAACAGAACCTAGTTCACTATGGGAAGCTCTGGCCATCTGGCCACAAGATGTCCGTGGTCAAGCACTCTGTCTACCAAGGCTCAGTAGCATCCTGCCTTGGGTTCTTCCTAGGCTCTATCTACCCTTGGCTGTATGGGTAGTCTCCCATTTAAGTTCATGTCAGGCTTCCAAACTACTGTAAGAGGAGAGTTCTGATTCCTAGTTCTTCTGTTGTTTACATGATTAAACCTCACACTTAAGCTAACTGTGCTCCAGGTACTAGCTGGAGAATAAACCTCAAACTAAGCCACTTGATGACTCAAGGAAACCAGTACTCATACAGGATCACCCAAGGGTCAGTAATCCACCCATTCTCCTGGAAGCCAGCCCAGCAGATGCTGTCCATAAACTGCAATATTTAGAGATTTCCTGAAGTCATTTGATGTTAGGTTCAGTTTACATAAAGAATGTCCCCAAAGCAGCACTGTGAAATTCACCAATGCATTTGCCATTAAGATATTATTGAGGAACAGAAAGTTAAAAACAGAACTACCCCATGATCCAGCAATTGCACTGCTAGGTATTTACCCAAAAGATACAAAAAGACATATTTGAAGGGGAACGTGTTCCCCAATGTTTATAGCAGCATTATCAACAATCAAACTATGAAAAGAGCCCAAATGTCCATTGACTGATGAATGGATAAAGATGTGGTATAAATACATAATGGAATATTACTCAGCCACCAAAAAGAATGAAATCTTGCCATTTGCAGTGATATGGATGGAGCTAGGGTATATTATGCTAGGCAAAACAAATCAGTCAGAGAAAGACAAATATCATATGATTTAACTCATATGTGGAACTTAAAAAACAAGCAGATGAACATGGTGAAGGGGAAAGAGAGAGAGACAGAAAGAAGGAAACCAACCATAAGAGACTCTTAAAGAACAAACTGAGGGTTGATGGAGAGAGGTGTATTACTTGGATTTAGTTATAGTTTGGGATTTAGATATATCAAAGGCAATAATCAAAATCTATGTGTATCACTTGGATACCATGTTCCATCCCCTTCTCACAGCACCCTGTCAGCAATTCATTTATTTTGAGGGATATTATCTGCAACCCTAAGGTTGTAAAATGCAGAATAGGAAACTTCATTCTGACATTTACTTAAACATCTGTGTACAAACCCAGTAAGACAGCATGGTAGAGAGAGGAGTTCTGCTCCCTTTGCCTGGGTTCAAACACGACTTTCCTACTTCCAGTGCTTACGAATGTGAACACGTTTTGCATCCGCTATGAGTCTCAATTTCATCAGTAAAACTTTCACAGGTGGTTGGAATAAGAATAAAACCACGGACACATTCAAAATGCTAGCACATAATGAACATTAATTGATGTGGTTGAAGGGGATCCCTGGGTGGCTCAGCGGTTTGGCACCTACCTTTGGCCTAGGGCGCGATCCTGGAGTCCCAGGATCGAGTCCCGCGTCAGGCTCCCAGCATGGAGCCTGCTTCTCCCTCCTCCTGTGTCTCTGCCTCTCTCTCTTTCTCTCTCTCTCTCTCTCATAAATAAATAAATAAATCTTTAAAAAAAAATTGATGTGGGTGAAGTTCTTGACCCTTTGTCTTCCACTGCTTCTTTGCATTCACACCCTGTATCAGAATACTTGCAACAGAAAGTGGCTTACATATCAAAAAGTCCAGGGGCAAGGGAGCCCCCATTTGTCAACACAGACCTTAGTGACACCATCTGTTTGCCCTGCCACCCTCATGGTCACAAGGTGGCTGCAGCATTCCAGACATCATATCCATATACGACAGTGTCCCAAGGAAGAGAGAACCTTCTCCTGGGTACTCTTGGAAGTAAGGAAACCTTTCTTAGAAGCCCCCAGCACATCTCTTCTTGTGTCTCAGAGGTCAGGATTTGTCACACACCCACACCTAATCCAGGCACTACCACCAGCCTAGATCAGAGAGCTTTGGACAGGAAAGGGGGCTGGGCTCCCCGAAGCATATCTTAAGGTGGAATTTGGTAGATACTTGAGCAAAATTAGTGTTCTAAGAGGGAAAGAGAAAGGGGCCCTGGATGTTGGGGCAGATTATTCAACACTGTGCTGCTACACTCTGCACTATATGAAGCCTCGTCTAGTGTAAATCCCAAGAGAAGAAACTGAGCTAACCAGCTGGGAGATGTGGGGTGGGAGGCACACAGAAAATATATAAGGCAAGCTGTCCAGAACAGACTCTTATTTGGGATAAAGGAGCTTGATCACAAAAAAAGAGGAGGGAGAGGGCTCAGGAGACCATTCTAACCTACTTCACAGTTCTGTCTACAGCAAATCTTGCTGGCACATAAACTGGGACAGTGCCACATCAAGAAGAAACACATGACAGTCTGCCGCTGGTGTGAACAGAAGGTGACAACAAATATGGCCCCATTTGAGATGAACACTGATGTCTGTGCATACCAATCATGGAGGCCTGTGGAAAGACGTGATATGGAGAACACAATCCCTTGAATCTTCTATTGAACGATTCATAAACTTTGACCACCTATCATTTCTCCAGCTGTGAACTAGCCCCTGAAAAAAAAAAGGATAAAGTAGAAGACCGGGTCTGGCTTTGAAGAATCTAAACTCTGCTAGAGGAGTCAAAAGTAAAAGAAGTGAAGTCTAGAGCAACAAGGATGCTATGGAAGCAGGAGCTCTGCTAAGCTGAGAGAGAGAGATGGCTGAAGGGCTTGGTGTGGGAGGGGAGCCTGAGTTGGGAGCAAGCCCCAGAAGGTCGGCTCTGAGTTAGGGAGAGAAGAGAGCTGTAGGGATGGGAGGGAGGGTGATAACAAGGAGAATCTCTGACAAGAATGGAGACACTCTGGTAAATCGTGAGAAATTATTTGGATAGAGAGAGTTGGAAAAAAAAAAAAAAGAGAGTTGGGCCACAGGGATTTAATTTCAAGTATTTAGATGCGTCACCCTTAAGTTTTAGAGTGGGCCTCTTTAGATGGTGCTGCCTGGTGGCGATCATGAGGGTTTTGTTCTGTTTAGGAGTTTTATTGTGAAAATGAACTTGGCCAGGCATGTGGGCTGATCTACAGACACATTCTTTTCTGTGACTTTGACAAGAATCCCATCAGCAGCCTGGCCAGGGACTCACTGCCAAAACCAACTTTGAGCAGCAAGGCTGGTAGTGGAAAGGAAATGGGCTTTGGAACCAGACAGACTCAATTAAAGATCCAGCGCCATCACTCATTAGCAAATTATTTCATCTCTCAGGGCCTTAGTTTTTTCAGCTGTTCAATGGGCATAGTACCTACAAGACAGCACTCAAAATACATTCTCTTCCCTCCTTTTGCTTATCGAAAGTATAATAGCAAAACCTCCCACATCCAATCTTAGATAATAATGTTGCATGGCAACTTCAGAACTGTCTCATCCACAGACACCTAAGACAAGGAAAAGTTTTGACTCTTTCTTGATTTAAAACTTGAAATTTTGTATCAAATTTTGAAGCGTTTTAATTTTAAAGCACAAAGTGAAGCGCCTGGGTGGCTCAGTCAGTTAGGTGGCTAACTCTTGGTTTTGGCTCAGGTTGTGATCTCAGGGTCGTGAGGTTAACCCCCACATTAGGCTCCAAACTCAGAGCAGAGTCTGCTTGAGATTCTCTGCCTCTAGCTCTCCTTCTGCCCCTGGCTAATGCACTCTCAATCTCTCTCTAAAATAAATAAATAAATAAAATCTTTAAAAGTAATAAAGCACAAGTAATAGGTTTATCTAAAACAGATAAACACTTTTTAAAGATTTTATTTATTTATTCATGATAGACTTAAAGAGAGACAAAGAGGGGCAGAGACACACAGGCAGAAGGAGAAGCAGGCTCCATGCCCAGAGCCCCACACGGACCCTATCCCAGGTCTCCAGGATCACATCCTGGGCCAAAGGCAGGTGCTAAACCGCTGAGCCACCCAGGGATCCCCCAGGTAAACATTTTTATTTCATCGTGAACTTTTATTCGTTGTTTTTGTTTCTTACTTTTGAATTAAATGTTACCAATTCAACTGAGAAGAGAGGAGGCACAACCAGAGGTGAGGGGAGAATGAGTAGATTCCAATTGTACGAGCATGTCTACTTTTACTTTGGTATTTGAATTTTCTAAAAAGGCTATTATTGCTTACTATACTTTAAAAACAATATATTATTTCATTTTTAAAAATGTGATTCTCCCGCTTTTACTTCCCTGAAACCAACCCTAGGCAAGCAGCAAGGCAGTATGCCTGCGGGAGTAAACTGCTCCTGAGATACTCCACCTCTGCAGCAAAGGGCCAGAAGGAGGAGGCGACTGTTGTAATCAGGAGGAGGAGGCCATGAGTAACATTCCCAATTTTGCCGTTCACCTTCAAAAAAGAAAATACCATATATCACCCATTCAATCAAAAGGGTTGTTTCCCAGATCTTTCTCCAGGAGGAAAACAAAACGTAACAAAACAAAAAACATTAGAAAAGAAAAGGAGAGAAAGAAAAGAAAACCTAAAACGACAGAAATAAAAATGAAAATTCCTATTTGGATGGGTGATGGGTGAATTTTTTTGTTTCTTTTTCTTTTTTTTTTTTTTTTCCGGAGTTCAATTTGCCAACATATAGCACATCACCCAGTGCTCATCCCGTCAGGGCCCCCCTCAGTGATTTTTCTCCTGTTTCATCGACATCATCAATGTCTGTGCTGTAATGGAGGTCGGGATCCTCCGAAGCAGGTCATGCTCTTTTGGAAGATGCGTGAGGTGTGGGACGGGAGTGGGTGTGTAGTGTGTATATATTCGCAGATGTGAGTGTGGGAGTATTATGTGTGAATCTGTGTGTGTGTGTGTGTGTGTGTGTGGAGGCTGGGGCGTGTGTATGTGCAACAGGAATGTGAATGTGCATGGAAGGTGTGTAGGGGAGAGTGTGGGGGCGGGGACGGGAGTCTGGACACCTTGCGTCTTGACCGTGGAGGATGTGCGCAGTGTGGCGTGTCCGCTGGTGTGTGTGCTTGCGGGTGTGGATGTGTGTGAGCAGCGCGGCGGGCTAGAGACGGCGAGGGCCAGGTGGGCGCGCCAGCCGCAGCCCGCGCTCTCCGCGGCGCCCCGTGGCCCCGCCCCCGCCCGTGGCCCCGCCCCCGAGGCCCCGCCCCTCCACGTGGCCCCGCCCCCGCCCTCCCCTGGGGGCCGCGTCTCGGGCGGCGGCGGCGGCGGCGGGAGCGCGCGGCGCGGGAGGCCGCCCCACTGCGGAAGGCGGCGGGTGCCCCGGGCCGGGAGCGCGCCGGCCGCGCTGCGGTGGCCGCGGACATGTGCAGGATGTCCTTCAAGGTGAGCGCCGCGGGGTCGGGCGGGAGTGCCGGGCGGGCGGCAGACGTGCGGCGGGGCCCGCACCTGGGGACCTCGGGGCCGCCGCCGGGCCCGCAGGGTGGAGCGAGCGCCGCGCTGGGTGCCCCTGGGGACCGGAGCCAGCGGCCGCGCTCGGGTGGCTCCTGTGGAGGGGGCTTTGCCTGCAGGGCTCTCGGTCCTTGCGGCCGCGGGTCCGGGGCGCAGGGCGGCGGGGACCGTCCCCGGGGAACGGCGGGGGCGGGGCGGGGCGGGGCGGGGCGGGAGCCGGCGGGGGGCGCTGTCCTGCAGCCGCACCGACCCCGGCCCCGCGGCCTCGGTTCGGCATGTCCGCGGCGCCGCCGTCGCCCCCGCGCCACAGCACTTTTTGGACGCTGAAGCCGAATGCCCAGCGCGGAGTGGAGCTGCGACTGATGACCAGGCTTCGGTGTCCAAAGGAGTCATAAGAGTTTCAAGTCATTCCATTTAATCCGCACATTTCAGGAGGAGAGTGACGGTACTTGATTTGCCTCTATTGAAAGGTCTTAATAAAAATAATAAGTAAAACGAATTGAGCACTTAAAATGTGCCTGACTCTGAGCCAAGGGCATCTGGGAGTATCTTCTGAATCCTCAGGAAGATACGGAATGGTACCTCCGTGTGTCTCTCCTTTTCTTTTTGAAGCAAAAAGACTAAAACATGGAGAAGTTAAGTAACTCATCACAGTGTTAACATTACACCTGAATGGTGTTAATATTGAAACCCTAATGTGTCTGGCTTCAAAGCCAGCGTAATCCCATCTCTTACAGTAGCTTATGTAAACAGAAGGATGATATGTTGAGATTTGCCTGTTAGAAAGATCTCTGGCCACAGTTTGCAGAAAGGAGTGGAGCTGGGGTCATCCTTTTCAATGGTAGGGACTAGGGAACAGGTGTCTGGAATGGAAGGAAGTAAACAAATGTGAGTGACTTAAAAAAATTTTTTTTTAATCCATGGAATTCTGTAATTGATATTATTCCCTGAGGTAGGGAAGGCTAGAGAGGTAAAGACAAAATTTTGGACATGTAAAGTTTAAGGATGAATGGAAGTCCAAGTAGGGATGTTGATTAGACAGATTTACAAACTGGGAACCCCAGGAGTATAATCTAGGCAGAAGATAGACATGAGATGTAGGAGTGAGCTGTGTTAAGTGATAATTAAACCCATGAGAATGAATGTGATTGTCCAGTGAGACCATGTAAAAGTGGTAAACAGAGGACTTGAAGACAAAATCTTGAAGAAGATGGAGCCTGGAGAAATGAGCAGACTAAGAGAAGCCCATTGAGAAAACTGAAAAGCAGTCAGCAGTGTATGAAAACAATCAGAGGCGTGTGCTGATAATTTAAGCCAAGGACTTCTAATCCTCTGATAAAGATGGGGAGGAACTCAGTGATAAATACTACAGAGATATCAAGCTGGGAATTGAAAAGTGTCCACTGTATTTAGTAACAAGCAGCCAACGGAGACCTTGTTCAGAGTAGTTTCAGCGAAGTGCTGGCTTCAGGAGCCAGATTGCAATAGCTTCAAAAGGGAGTGGGTGGGAACCACAAGTGTCCAGAACTGTTTCAGAAAATACCACAAGAAACAGTGGCCACAGCAGGGATTTGGAGTTGACCAAGGGTTTGCTTTAAAATGGTAGAAACTTGACCATCTTTAAATGATGAAAGATATCTCAACGATACAAAGACAAATAACCCAAATTTAAAATGGGCAATGGAAACGAATAGACGTTTCTCCCAAGAAGGTAAACAAATGGCCAACAAGCACCCGAAAAGATGCTCAACACCATTAGTCATCAGGGAAACGCAAATTAAAACCATAAGGAGACACCACTCATACCCACTAGCATGGCAGACAGTGTCAGGTGTTGGCAAGGAGATGGAGAAATTAAAATCTTCATGCCTTGCTGTAGGAATGTAAAATAATGCAGTCATATTAGGAAACAGTCTGGGCATTCTTTGAAAGAGTTACCATGTGACCTAGCAATTCCACTCCTACATACATACACAAATGAAACAAAAATGCATGTTTACACAAAACTTGTACACAGATGTTCATTTTGTTATTCATAATAGCCAAAAATTGGAAATAACCCAAATGTCCGTCATTTATCATTGATAATAAACAAAATGTGGTATGTGTTAGCTTGAGCTGCCATAACAAAATACTAAAGACTACGCAGCTTAAACAGCAGGTATTTAATTTCTCACAGTTCTGGAGGCTGAGAAGTCTAAGATCACAATGCCAGCAAATTAATTGTCTGGTGAGAGCTCTCTTCCTGGCTTGCAAACCACCACATTCTCACTGGATCCTCACATGGAAGAAGAGAGGACTTTCTGGTGTCTCTTCGTTTTCCTGTAAGGACACTGATCCCATCATGAGAGCTCTACCCTCTTGACTTCATCTAACCTAATTACCTCCCAAAGGCCTCACCTACAAATACTATCACATTGGGAATTAGGATTTCAACGTATGAGTTTGGGGCTAGGGGGGACACAAATCTTCACTCCATATCATGGTATATCCAAACAATGGACTATCATTCAACCATAAAAAGAAAGAAGAAAGCTCTGGTATATGCTGCGATGTAGATGAACCTTGAGAACATGATGTTAAGTTTAAAAAGCCAAATACAAAAGGCCATATATTGTATGATGCCATTTATATGAAATGCTCACAATAGACATTCCACAGAGATAGAAAGCAGATACTTGGTTGCCTCGGGCTAGGGAAGAAGTGGGGAATGGGACAATGGATTAGAATAGCTGGTGGTGACTGGGTGCCTGGGTGGCTCCTGATGTTAAGCATTGACTCCTAGTTTCGGCTCGGGTCATGGTGTCGGGGTCCTGGGATCCAGCCCCATGTTGGCCTACGTACTCAGCACGGAGTCAGCTTGTCCCTCTTCCTCTGCTCCCCCCACCACTCTCGTTCTCTTACTCTCTCAAATAAATAAATTTTAAAATCTTAAAAAAAAATAGTAGCCAGTGACATCTCGAAAGTGTCCTTCTTTTCTGTATGTTGGTAAATTGAACACCAATAAAAATTAATTAAAAAAAAATAAAAGAAAGTGTCCTTCTGAATGCGGCTTCTCAGTCCTGCATTCTATCCTTATTTAATATGGCTTCTAACATCAAAGAAATTCATTACAGAGAAAAGTTAATGTTGTCTTGATTGACTTAATAAGTACATAATCAAAACCTAGATTCTTCTAAACCCTGTTTTAAACTAATGGTCTAAGTCATTACTCCATCTTGACTTTTAATCAGAATTCCGCTTCTGTGCAGTAACAATTTCCCTTCTGTGCTTCCTCTCCCCCTTCCTTCCTGTAACTAATTGTTGGTCGTGTAATAATGTTTTTGCTTCACTTCCTTGTATGAGCCAAAATCCTGGCAGTAAAGGGGAGAAAAAGAGAAGAAAATATGGCATATGTGGAAGTTTATACTCCATTTTACTCCCAGGGTATAAGATATATGACCACTGACTCCATTACTTCCTACCTGTATGACCTTGAGTGATTCATTTCTGTGCCTCAGCTTCCTCATCCTAAGAATAGGAATAATAAAAACACCTGTGTCATGGGGTTGTTGTGGGAATTAATGCATCAGAACAATGAAAGCACTTAGCAGGCCTGATACAGAGCAAGATCTCCGCGTTGGTTGCTGTTGCTATTCTTCATGATACAGTGACCAACAAGCCTAAGGGAGGCTGCCTGGCCCCGTTGTAGAGAAAAATCAAGAAAGTGGTTAAATAGTAAAGCATTGCTACGTGCATCATTTCTTCCAAGGCTAAGGGGCTTGCCCCTGTCTCACTCTACAGCATTTGTGATAATGTGCATATTGTAACCAGAGGCAGTTTGGAAGTTACCCAGGCCATGATGTGTATAGACCCCCAACAAGAAGGAAAGTCAGGGGACTTTCCATCTTGGCAGAAGAGGAGCTCGGAATGAGGATAGGAAGGCGGTCACTGGGGTCAATGCTCCCTTTTTCCTTGCTGTCTAGAGAATTCCACCAGAGGCAGAACAGTGTGATGGCTAACAGGGCAGCCCTGAGCATTAGGCTGCCGGGGCCTGAAGCCTGCCTGTCCTCTCTCCCTTACCTCACCCTTGTAGCAAGATGATAACAGTGCCCACCTCACTGAGCTAGGATGGGGATTAAGTGAAGTGGTGTATGCAGAGCATATGCCAAGTGGTACAGAACAAGCACTTAGTATTAGCACAAGAGACCTGCCCTCCGCTAAATGTGTCTGCCACAGAGTCACAGGAGTACTTACCCATGTTTTTGATGGTTCTTTCCACCTGGAAGCCCCTTAGGCACTAAAAGTCAGCAGGTTCAAAGCTGAACTCATCATTTTTTTCCCAAAGCTTGCTCCTCTTCTGGTGTTTCCCACTTTCAGGAATGCCACAACCTTAACGAGGCGCTCAAACCAGAAACCTGAGAGTCTGTCCAGACTCCTCCCACCTTCTTCTGAACATAGGGTTGCAGACCAAAACTGTTTAGTTTGGTTCCTTAAAATTTCTCCAGTCTGTCTCATCCTCCTGTCCCACTATTGGTGCTTAAGCTGGGGCCCTCCACTTCAGTTGTCCTGTCTATGTGGTAGTCCCCCTAACCCTGTAGACACTGACCTCAGTCTGGCTCCAGGCATCAGTCCATTCTCCCTGAGGCTGCCACCGAGACCTTTCTGAAACACAAAACCAATAGTATCTCCCCACCTTAAAACCCTGCCGTAGCTCCCCAGTGCCCAGGCAAACCCCATAACACGGCACAGCAGCTCCTCCAGGATCTGGCCCTGACTGCTTTCAGCCCCATGGTGTCCCTTGCCCTCTCTCCACTCTCTTCAATCCAGCCCTTCCAAGCTAGTGATAGTTCTCAGAATGCCGTGGTGAGCCTCTGTGTCTTTGCTTCACTTCCTTGTCCACCTGGGATGCTCCTTAGCCAGGTCCCTGCTCATCTTTTTAAATTCTTCTCAAGAATTCCTTCTCTTTGAAGCCATTCCTGGCTGCCCCCCTCATATAGGCTCAGCCATTCTCTGCTCTCACAAGTAATCCTCATTCCTATTCTAGCTCCTGTAATTAATTTCTGATGCCTGTTGGCATGACTCACTTTCCTACTGGGCCGTAAGACCATTAGAGCAGAGATCAAGGTTGACTTGTACCTCTTGGCCTAGCCCCTGGCCAGTACCACTGTCCCTGATGCATGCCAGTGACCAAGCAAATGAATTTCAAAGAGCTGTGAGGACTGTGCATTTATAGCTAACATTTCCCAAGTGTTCACTATCAAACTGAGTTTACGTGTATTCTCTCCTTTAATTCTCTAACAAAACATGGTAGAGTTACTACTCCTGGCAATGGGACAGAAATAACCTCGCCAGGGTCACAGAGCTGCGAAGTAGTAGGCTCAGAAATTGAACTCAGCACTTTCTTATGCCACATTTGACTATCTTCCTTCCACCTCCCAGTAAATCAGCCACTTGAGAGAGAAGGAAATCTTTATAGCTTTTCACAAAGCTCAGTTTCTAAAACCTTGTAGGAAACCAGGAAATCTAGCCCTGACAGGAGAGGAAGCCATAAGGCCATCCTCAAGACAAGAGAGGCTCCCAGCAGAAGAGCTTGTTATGACAATAGAAGTTTGTGGTTTGCCGATGGTTTTGAAAATAATTTGGGGTTAAATGGAAACAACAAAATCACTAAAAATGATTTACAATTTATTACTCTCAAGTCTTCATGTTTCAAGAAAAGCCACCAGAGCTGTTCCCTGGTGCATATTAAGTTCTCTTCCTAATTCACCCTCCAGACTTCGTTTTGGCCTTGTACGGTCTCTCTACTGAAAGGGTATTGTTCCGTGATTTATGATACAAGTCAGACCTGCCTGGCCATCACTTCAGCCACATACTGGCAGCTACAATGGTGGACTTAGCCTGGTACAAAAACCACCAACACTGGGTGTGAATGTCATCATTGCATTTTGGCCTGAAAACTCCTGGGACCATAACATTTACACCTTTGGGGAAAACAAATTGTTCATCTGGAATTTAAGGTGATTTTTGTTTTCTTCCTACCTGCACCAGGAAACTATTTAAAGTATGTTTGCAACCTGCTTAACACTCCCCGCTTGGCCACGCTCTCCTCCAAGAATGCACAAGAGCACTAAGTCGTGTGTGAGCTGAAGGGCTGCAGAAAAGAAACCCTCATACCAACAAATGCTGCCTTCATGGTGCTCTCACTGTGCTTTCATTTTAGATGGCTCCATGGAGGGGCACCTGGCTGGCTCAATTAGTAGAGCATGAACTCTTGATCTTGGGGTTGTGAGTTTGAGCCTCGCATTGGGTGTGGAGATTACTTAAAAATAAAAATAAATTTGTTTTAATCTTCAGATGGCTCCTTGTTGTGGGTGATATTGTGCTTTCTTTTTAACTTAGCATAGGTAAATAAGATATTGAATTGAATACATTATCAATACATTTAAAAGATATATTGCATGAAAAGGCTTTGGTGTCAGAAAAGTGTTTTAAGCCCACCCAAAGAAGGTTTTTGTTAAACAGTTTAAATGCTAGAAAATTTCCTGAAACCAGCAAAATTCTTATAGTAACAATATTTAATTTAATTTTGCCTACTGATTCTAACTCTGTAAAGAAAAGTGGACAGAGGGAAAGAAGCATCTGTAAGCATTTATGATGTGTTGGGTACCATATTTGGCCAATTAATCTACATCATTTAATCCTTACCAGAAACTCCAAACCAGGTAGTGTAAGGCTCACTGAGGCCAAATCACTTGCCCAGGGCTGAGGTTGAAACCTGGAGCTATCTGGTTCCAGAGCCTCCCTTTCAGCCCCACCCTCTCCTGCCATGGACTGTTCCCTACAGATCCAGATTGATGTGTTTTAGAAAAGGCGATTTACTGCAGTCAACGCTGCCACTCTGATTTTTGAAGAACTGTTTGCCAGCTTTATTCCTTCCATAGGATGGTTCCAACATTAACTTTGTAACTTTAAGGCAGCAATGGAAAGAAGAATCCCGTATGAGGACACATAACAGTGTTTTATGCCCAGAATTCCTTTCTTAACTGAATCCTCTGGCAAGTTCCAGCTGAAGCAAAGAAAATTCGGTGGAGGGAGGGTGAGGCATTGACCCAAAAAGCTGGAATCGGTAGAAAAGTTGGGGGAAAGAAAAGGTGAGGGTTGGGGAGGTCAGAATTGGCAGAGAGCTCTTTCTGCTCAGAGGCGAAGAAGGATTTGGGAACATTTCAGGGAGGAAATAGCATTTAAGCAGAGCCTTGTCCTTGAAGGATGGGAAAGAACTCCTTTCAAGCAAAAAGGAAACTGTGAACAAAGACACAGAAGCAGGAAAGTGAGAACATTGGTAGGAAATGGGGTATTAATAGTGCTACATTATCAACAACACTGCTCTTCATAACTGCACTCTGGTATCTGGTATAAAATAAAATGTGTTCCCTAACCAAGTATATTACAATCATCTGTTACTGGAGGAGCTATCTTCCAGTGCTACAACACATCTGGAAATTCTGCTTTTTGAATAGTATATATTTGCATAGAAGCGGTCATAGGAACTGATAACAGTTTTAAGATCCTGTCTCATTTTGCTTCTGCAGAAGGAAACTCCACTTGCCAATGCCGCATTCTGGGCAGCAAGGAGAGGAAACCTGGCTCTGCTCAGGCTGTTGTTGAACAGCGGTCGGGTGGATGTGGACTGCAGGGACAGTGTACGGATGGATTCATTCGGTATATGCATGCCAAGGACACGCCATTTCCCCTGCTGGCATGAGAGCAGCTCACGAATACATTTCCCTTTACAGTGCTTATCTACTCTTTCATGTATGCTTGCTTTATCCTTTAAAAAATCCAAGGTACCCTGGTGAATGTAAAAACATATGGAGACTGGGAGGGGGGTGCTGGCTGGGTGGCTCAGATGGTTAGGTATCCAACTCTTGATTTCTGCTCAGGTCATAATTTCAGGGTGTGAGATCAAGCCCAAAGTCAGGCTCTGCACTGAGTGGGGAGTCTGCTTGAGATTGTTTCCCACTGCCTCTCCTCGCTCCCCCCCCACACACACACACATGCTTGTACGCACGAGCTCTCTCTCTCTCTCTCTCAAATAAATATGTTTTAAAATTAAAAACATATTAGGGAAACCATCACATGCATAAAATGGAAGGCAGCCACAATAAGGAAAGAGGCACTTTACTGGGAATTAGAATTGGCAAGTTCCAAGAAGGAAAGCATTTTTAGAGAATTCAATCCAACTGCTTTCATGGAGAGTGGAGATAATTCAGATCAGAGGAGGACTGCCATGAATGTGGAAGTTGGGTTTTTCTACAAGGATAAGAGAACTGGAATGGAAGCTACCACCCAGCCTCTTACCTCTCATTATCATTGCAAACATCAGTACACTCAGTGGCAAGTAAAGGGTCTTAAAATGGATACTGCTGCTGTCATTTAGGGAGGCATCATTTAGGGAGCCCTTCCCTCCCCAGACAGAAGCAGTGAATTCTCTGTATTAAGCAGGACTGTGCATCTCTGGGCATCAGGAAAACCTCAAATGTGAGAGAGAGAGAGAGAGAAATACTTTGATTTTAGGAATACAAATGTTTTCAAA
Organism: Vulpes vulpes; assembly: GCF_048418805.1. Classification (NCBI taxonomy): domain Eukaryota; kingdom Metazoa; phylum Chordata; class Mammalia; order Carnivora; family Canidae; genus Vulpes; species Vulpes vulpes. The sequence continues at coordinate 95,648,652 of NC_132792.1, read as the reverse complement.
AGAGCCTTATTGTTTTCCCAAAAGCAGGATATGCCATTTCCAGCTTTTACTGCACAAATTTGGCAGGTGAGATAGCCACCAGCCTGAGACATCAAAGTTTGCTCCACTCTGCCCACTGGGGGCATCGCTTGCTGTGCAGTATCTTGGCTTTGCACCTCCAGATCCACCCAGAACCTTCTTCAGTTTGCTCCATGTCCCAGGGCCTGAAAGGTGTGGCCTAGTGGACTTGTTTCCCTCTGGCCTGTAGTTGGGTTTGGCCAATGGAAGCACTGGTAGGAATCAGAAGGCGGGAGGACAGGGATGTTGGGGAACCCAATGTCCCCTGCTCTGTCTGGCAGCAATGCTCTTGTTCTGTGTCCTGGGAGTCACTACCTTCCCCTGCAACTCCATGCCTTCACGCCTGGGCTAGCAAGGGAGCCCACTGCTGCTGACTCCCAATCCAGCCTTGTCCTTGTGTCCCTACACCCGGGGCACAGTTTTACAAGTTATTTTTTTTTGTTTGTTTTTTTTGTTTTTTTTGTTTTACAAGTTATTAAACTTTCTTCCAACTATCCCAATGTGAGTATGCCATCTGTTCCTTACTGGGACCCAGAGTGATATGAGGACAGGCACCTGTGATCTGGCCATCCCAGTCTTACTTGGGTCTTACTGGGCAGCAGTGCCACACTGGGCCAAACTGAAGTAGCTAGCTTTCACTGTGGCCTCACCCCTTGATCACATTGATGAACACTTTTCCTCTCACCTTTTCTCAGCCACCCCTATAACTGTTTCTTAGGGGCCACCTCACAGTGCCACACACATCCTGCTCCCCAAGTAGTTTCTCGTACTCTCAGCCTTCCCAGCACCGTTTCCTGCTCAGTGTGACCTGTCCTGCTACCTCCTTTCCCCTCAGAGCTCATCCTCCTGGTCAGCGGGGTGACTAGTAGTTATCTCAATCAGAAGTTTTGCTTCTGTGAACAGACACTAATATGTTTAATCTTCATTTAAAATAAAAACTCATTTAATTAACAGCTTTCTGGAGAAAGGATTCCTTAACCCAAAGGAGCAAGTCTAGTTGCTAGGTCATGGGGTCATGGGGTAGCTCTATTTTAAACTTTTGAGAAACTTCCATACTGCTCTCCAGAGTGGCGTACCAGTTTGCATTCCCACCCACAGTGCAAGAGGGTTGCCCTTTCTCTGCATCCTCGCCAACACCTGTTGTTTCCAGTGTTGTTAATTGTAGCCATTCTGATAGCTGTGAGGTGATAGCTCATCATGGTTTTGATTTGTATTTCCCTGATGATGTGTGGTGTTGAGCATCTTTTTATGCACTACTAGGTATTTACCCAAAGGACACAAAAATATAGATTCAAAGGGATACATGCACCCCGATGTTTATAGCAGCATTACTACTAATGGCCAAACTATGGAGAGAGCCATATACGTATATATATGTATGTGTATATATGTATATATACACATACGTGTATGTGTGTATTATATATAATATATATTACTCAGCCATGAAAAAAATGAAATCTTGCCATTTGCAACAACATGGATGGATCTAGAGTGTATTATGTTAAATGAAATAAGTCAGAGAAAGACAAATGCCATCTTGATCTCACTCATATGGGACCTAAGAAAGAAAACAGATGAATGTATGGAAAGGGGGAAAGAGAAAAAGGAGAGAGGGAAACCATGAGAGTCTCTTAACAATAGAGAACAAGGTTGTTGGAGGAAGGTGGGGTAGGATATAGGCTAGCTGGGTGATGGGCACTTAGGAGGGCACTTGCCATGATGAGCACTGGGTATTATATATAAGTGATGAATCACTGAATTCTACTCCAGAAACCAGTACTGCACCATATGTTAACTAACTAAAATTTAAATTAAAAAAATTAATTAAAAATCTTAAAAAACAAAGGAGCAAGTCTAAATGATGTTAACTTCAGACATCTTGTTGATTTTAAAAGGGTCTCTAGGATTGGTGGTAACAGAGACAGGGAGTTGTTGGGAATAATATAGGTCTTGGCTCCCCTTAAAATTTCACTGGAAGGATTTCTATATCCTTCAGGTGCCACCTGAACATGGAGTCTGGGTTCCAGGATGTGCCTGGTGATGAATGACCTCTGCCCCAGCCAATGGGGCCCAGCCCCTGGTTCACCTGGAGCTCCTAGGACAGCTGATGGAATGCAAAGAGAGGCCCTGCTCCCCACCTCAAGTTCATGACCAAGTTCAAACTTCCAACAAATAGCATTTAAAGAATGAATACATTATCTCCAGGCCACCCACCACATGACAAAGCTTTGATTTGCTAACATTCACCTTCATTCCTAGATTAATGTTGTCTTTGCATGTTTACATTTTTTTTTTTTGCTTCCTTCATCTCTCCAATGCACATTTACCACAAGATGTGCAATGGCAAGCTTCCTCTAGCCTTTTGAGACGAATGAACGAATGAATGTATGTCACTGTCCTGTTTGTTGTAGTCTGCACTGCATTTTATATCCACTGTTTCCTCTGTTCAAAGTCAACTAGTTTTAAAAGGTACATTTTAACATCAGCCAATTGAATAAAGTAACCGTAATCTTTAGAGAATTACACCCTGTCCAGCTAATACATTTTGAATATAAAGGAAACATTTTTATGTAGCTTAATAAATATATCTACAGATACTACTTCTCTATTCTCTTTCTCCTTTGTCTTAACTTGTGACTTTTTCTCAATTGACCATGATGTAGAGTTGAAATACAATCTATATTTTTAAATATGTTTCATTCATGGCTCCTTAACTTTAAAGCAGATGCATATAACATTTCTTATTTTCCTTGGGATCCCTGGGTGGCTCAGCGGTTTGGCACCTGCCTTCAGCCCAGGGCATGATCCTGGAGTCCCGAGATTGAGTCCCACATCAGGGTCCCTGCATGGAGCCTGCTTCTCCCTCTGCCTGTGTCTCTGCCTCTCTCTCTCTCTCTCTCTCTCTCTCTCATTCTCTCATGAATAAATAAATAAAATCTTTAAAAAATAAGTAAATAAAGCAGATGCATATAACATTTCTTATTTTCCTTTTTAAACATAAAAATTAAGTTATCCTATGCTTCCTGTGCCTCCTGATTGATTTTTATTTTGAGACAAGTATAACCTATGATAAAAAAAAGTTTTCTTGTCTGTCATGTAAAGGATGTATTTATAGCTGTCTATTCAGATTGGATTTCTTTTTAAATTTTAATTCCACTGTAGTTAACATAGAGTGTTATATTATTTTCAGGTGTACAATATAATTATTCAGCAATTCCATATAGTCCGGTGCTCATCAAGATAAGTGTACTCTTCATCCTCTTCACCTATTTCATGCATCCTCCCTCCACCCCACCCCCCCGTAACCATCAGTTCTCTATAGTTAAGAGTCTATTTCTTGGTTTGTCTTCTTTTCCCTTTGTTTGTTTTGTTTCTTAAATTTCACATATGAATGAAATCATATTGTATTTGTCTTTCTCTGACTGCCTTATTTCACTTAACGTTATATTCTCTAGATCCATCCATGTTATTGCAAATGGCAAGATTTCATTCTTTTTTATGGCTGAATAATATTCCAGTGTGTGTGTGTGTCGATAGGAAGGCAGGTAGATAGATAGATAGATAATTTTCTTTTATCCATTCACCTATTGATGGACACTTGGGCTACTTCTGTATCTGGGCTATTGTAAATAATGCTGCAATAAACATAGGGGTGCATATAGCCCTTCAAATTAGTGTTTTTGTATTCTTAGGGCAAATACCCAATAGTAGAATTACTGGATCATAGGGTATTCCTATTTTCAATTTCTTTTTTTTTTTAAGATCTTATTTATTTATTTATGAGAGACACACAGAGAGAGGCAGAGACATTGGCAGAGGGAGAAGCAGGCTCCCTGTGGGGAGCCTGATGCAGGGCTTGATCCCAGAATCCAGGATCATGACCTGAGCTAAAGGCAGACACTCAACCACTAGCCACCCAGGTGCCCCTAGTTTTAATTTCTCAAGAAACCTCCATACTGTCTTCCACAGTGGCTGCACCAATTTGCATTCTCAGCAACAGTGTAGGAGGGTTCTTTTTTCTCCATATCCTAACCAATACTTTTTGTTTCTTGTGGTTTTGATTTTAGCTATTCTAACAGAGGTGAGGTGATAGCTCATTGTGGTTTTGATTTGCATTTCCCCGATGATGAGTGATGTTGAGAATCTTTTCATGTCTCTGTTGCCATCTGCATGTCTTCTTTGGAGATATGTCAATTCGTGTCTTCTCTTTTTTTTCAAACTGGATTAATTGGGTTTTTGGTGTTGAGTTGTATAACTTCTTTATATATTGGATCCTAAGCCTTTATCACATTTGTCATTCACAAGTATCTTCTCCAATTCAGTAGATTGTCTTTTAGTTTTGTTGGTTGTTTCCTTTGCTGTGCAGAAATATTTTATTTTGATGTTGTCCCAGTACTTAATTTTTGCTTTTGTTTCCCTTTCCTCAGAAGACATATGTAGAAAGATGTTACGGCTGATGTCACAGAAATTGCTGTTTGTGCTCTCTTTTAGAATTTTTATGGTCTCAGATCTCACACTAAGGTTCTTAATCCATTTTGAGTTTATTTCTGTGTATGATATGAGAAAGTGATCCAGTTTCATTCTTTTGCATGTAGCTGTCTGGTTTCCCCCACACCATTTGTTAAAGAGATTGCCTTTTTCCCACTGCATATTCTTAACTCCTTTATCAAAGACTGATTGACCGGGATCCCTGGGTGGCACAGCGGTTTGGCGCCTGCCTTTGGCCCAGGGCACGATCCTGAAGATCCCGCTTCAGTCTCCCTGCGTGGAGCCTGCTTCTCCCTCTGCCTTTGTCTGCCTCTCTCTCTCTCTCTCTCTCTCGTGAATAAATAAATAAAATCTTAAAAAAAAAAAAAAAAAAGACTAATTGACCACAACATCATGGGTTTATTTTCTGGGCTCTTTATTCGGTTCCATTGATTTATGTGTCTATTTTTGTGCCAGTACCATAGTGTTTCGATTTCTACAGCTTTGTAATATAATTTGAAATCTAGAATTGCGATACCTCCAGCTTTGTTTTTTCTTTTGCAAGATTGCTTTGGCTAGTCTGGGTCTTTTGAGATTCCATACAAATTTTAGGATTATTTGTTCTAGTTCTGTGAAAAATGCTGTTGATGTTTTTTAATAGGGATTGCATTCAGTCTGTAGATTGTTTTGGGAAGTATGGACATTTTAACGATATTTGCTCTTCCAATCCATGAACATGGAATATCTTCCTATTTGTTTGCATCCTCTTCAATTTCTCTCATCAATGCTTTAAAGTTTTCAGAGTACAGGTCTTTCACCCCCTTGGTTAAGTTTATTGCTGGGTATTTTATTATTTTGGATACAGTTGTAAATGTGATTGTTTTCTTAACTTCTATTTCTGCTACTTCGTTATTAGCATATAGAAATGCAATGGATTTCTGTACATTTGATTTTGTATCCTGCAAATTTACTGAATTTATATTTATCAGTTGTAATAGTTTTTCAGTGGAGTCTTTAGGGTTTTCTATGTATAGTAGCATGTCGTCTGCAAATAGAGTTTTTTTTGGATTGTCTCCTTACCAATTTGATGCCTTTAATTCCCTTTTCTAATCTGATTGCTGTGGCTAAAATGTTTAATACTATGTGGAAGGATAGTAGTGACAGTAGACATCCTTGTGTTTTTCCTGATCTTAGGGGAAAAACTCTCAGTTTTCCTGCATTGAGTGATGTTCATTGTGGGTTTTTCATATTTGGCCTTTATTATGTTGAGATACGTTCCCTCTGTACTTACTTTGCAGAGGGTTTTTATCATTAATGGATGCTGTACTTTGTCAGATGCTTTTTTCTGCATCTATTGAAATGATATCGTTTTTATCCTTTCTCTTATTGATATGACATATCACATTGATTGATTTGCAAACATGGAACCATCCTTGCATCCCAGGAATAAAGCCCACTTGATTGTAGTAAATGACTGTTTTACCATATTCTTGGGATCTGTTTGCTAATATTTTATTGAAGAGTTTTGCATCTATGTTCATCAGACATATTAGGCTGTAGTTCTCTTTTTCTGTGGTGTCTTTTATCTGGTTTTGGTATCAGGATAATGTTGGCCTCACAGACTGAATTTGAAAGTTTTTCTTCCTCTTATATTTTTTGGAATAATTTGAGAAGAATAGGTATTAATTCTTCTTCAAGTGTTTGGTAGAATTTCCCTGTGAAGCCATCTGGTCTTGGACTTTTGTTTGTTAGGAGTATTTTGATTACTGATTTAATTTCATTGCTAGTAACTGCCCTGTTCAAATTTTCTATTTCTTCCTGATTCAGTTTTGGTAGGTTATATATTTCTAGAAATTCAAATAATCCTTTGTATTTCAGTAGTGTTGGTTATTTCTGCTCTTTCATTTCTGATTTTGTTTATTTGAAACCTTTGTCTTTTCTTTTTGATGAGGCTGGCTAAAAGTTTATCAATTTTATTGATCTTTTCAAAGAACCAGTTTCTGGTTTCATTGATCTGTTGTTTTTTTTAGTTTCCATATCATTTATTTCTGCTCTAATCTTTATTATTCCCTTCCTTCCTACTGGCTTTGGGGTTTTACTTGTTTTATTTGTCTAGCTCCTTTAGGTGTTAGGTTAGATTGTTTATTTGAGATTGTTCTTGTTTCTTGAGGTAGGACTTTATTACTATATACTTCTTTCTAAGAACCACTTTCGCTGCATCCCAAAGATTTTGGACCTTTGTGTTTTCATTTGTCTCCATGTATTTTTTAAATTTCTTCTTTGAAAAAATAAATAAATAAAAATAAATTTCTTCTTTGATTTCTTTATTGACCTATTCATTATTTAGTAACATCTTACTAACTTTCATGTATTTGTGCTCTTTCTTGTGGTTAATTTCTAGTTTCATAGCATTTTGGTCAGGAAAGATGCATAGTATGACTGCAGTCTTTTTGAAGTTGTTGGTACTTGTTTTGTGGTGTAATGTGAATATTCTCTATTCTGGAGAATGTTCCAAGTGCATTTGAAAAGAATATGTGTTCTACTGTCTTAGGATGGAATATTCAGAATATATCTGTTAAATCAACTGGTCCAATGTGTCATTCAAATCCACCATTTCCTTGTTGATTTTCTGTTTTGATAATCTGTCCAAGATGCCAGTGAGGTGTTAAAGTAACTATCAATTAGTTCCTTTGTGTTTGTTATTAACTGTTTTATATATTTGGGTGCTCTCATGTTGGTTGCATATTTACAATTATTATGTCTTCTTTTTGGATTGTCTCTTTATTATTATATAGTGTTCTTCTTTGTCTCTTGTTATGGTTTTTTTCCAAAGTCTACTTTGTCTGCTATAAGTATTGCTCCCTAGGCTTTCTTTTGACATCCATCTGCATGATAAATGTTTCTCCATCTTTCAATCTGCTGGTGTCTTTTGGTGTGAAATGAGTTTTGTAAGCAGCATATAGATGAATATTATTGTTCTGGTTTTTAAAAAAGATTTATTCATTTATTTGAGAGAGAGAAAGAGAGCAAGCACAAGTGGGCGGGGCAGAGGGAGAGGGAGAGAGAGAATTTTAAGTAGGTTCCATGCCCAGTGCAGAGCCTGACACGGGGCTCCATCTCATGACCCTGAGATCATGACCTGAGCCAAAACCAAGAGTCAGGTGCTTACTGACTGCACCACCCAGGTGCCCCAATGGGTCTTGTTTTTTTATCCATTCCATTACCCTATGTCTTTTAATTGGAGCATTTAGTCTATTTACATACAAAGTAATTATTGATAGGTATGTATTTACAGTTATTTTGTTACTTGTTTTATGGTTATTTTTGTAGTTCTCTGTTCCATTCTTCCCTTTCCTCTTCTCTCATGGTAACTTGGCTTTCTTCAGTGATATTCTTAGATTCCTTTCTCTTTTTTGAATATCTGTTACTGCTTTATAATTTGTGGTTACCATTAAGTTTCCATATAACATCTTCTGCGTATAGTAGTCTACATTAAGTTGATAGTTACTTATGTTTGAACTCATTCTTTACTCTTCTACACTTTCCCCACCTCCACTTTTAGGTATATGGTGTCATACTTTACACTCTTTTATTTTGTGAGTCCCTTGACTCATTTTTACAAATGTACTTATTTTTACTGCTTTTGTGTTTCCTGGTTTTCTTACTCTTAGTTATGGTCTTTCCTTTCCACTCAAAGAGTCACCTTTAACATTTCTTGTATGGCTAGTTTAAGTGGTCATAAATGCCTTTAACTTTTGTTTGTCTTGTTTAGCTGGGTAGAGTATTCTTGGCTACAGATTTTTTTCTTTTTAACACTTTGAGTATATCATGCCACTTTCTTCTGGCCTGCATGGTTTCTGTTAAAAATCCACTGGTAGTGATAGGGAATTTCTTTTGTTACATACTGTCTTCTTTTTCTCTTGCTGCTTTTAAAGTTCTCTCTTTATCACTACTTTTTGTCATTTTAATTACTGTGTGGCTCAGTGTACCTCCTTGGGTTGATTTTGTTGAGGGATCTTCATGCCTCTTGGATCTGGATTTCTGTTTCCTTCTGCAAATTTGTGAAGTTATCAGCTATTATTTCTTCAAATAAATTTTCTGCCCCCCCCCTTCTCTCTCTTCTCCTGGGATCCCTATAAATCTAAATGTTATTATGCTTGTGATGTAGTCACTGAGTTCCCTAAATATATTCTCATTTTGCATATTTTTTTTTTCTTTCACCTGCTCAGCTTGATTAATTTCCATTACTCTGTCTTCCAGGTCACTGATTCATTCTTCTGCTTTTTCTAGTCTGCTACATCTAGTGTTTTTTATTTATTGTATTCTTCATCTCTGATTAGTTCTTTTTTTATCTCTTTGTTAAGGATCTCACTGATGTCCTCCTCTCATTTCTCAAGTCCAGTGAGTATCTTTATGACCATTACTCTAAGTTCTCTATCAGGCAAATTATTTATCTCCATTTCACTTAGGTCTGTTGCTGTGGTTTTGTCCTGGTCTTTCATTTGGGACATAGTCCTCTGTCTCCTAATTTTGTCTAATTCTCTGTGTTTGTTTCTCTGTGTTAGGAAAATCAGCTATATCTCCTACTCTTGAAAGTAGTGGCCTTATGAAGAAGAGGTCCTGTAGTGCCCTGCAGTGCAGTATCCCCTGTTCATGAGAATCTGGCACTTCTGGGGTGTCTTCTATGTGTATTCTTTGCCTTGCTGCTGTGGCTGAGCTATTCTTTCCTTTAGTGCAAGCATTTGCAGTGGCTCTCCTTGCTGTTTTGGTCAGCTTTTGGTCCCTGTAGTGTTAATGGGCCAGAATGAAGTTTAGTCATATACCAGGTTTTTCCAGAGATGCAGTAGCTCCAAACTGCAGGGTGCTTTCCCTGTGTTGTCCCCTAAGACTCTTTCATTGGTGGGCAGGGCCAGCAATCAGACCAATTATTTGCCCCCATCCCACCGCTGGGCCACAATATGACTACTTGTGTAATTATCTTTCCGTCTCCCTACAGCAGGAGTCACTTTGGAGTGGTGCTGACTCTTGCTGGAGGTGTTTGCACATTACCAGGCTTGTGTCCCTGGTTTGAATGAGCTCCAAACAAGAGCACATTGGAGGGGACAGATCTGCAACATGCACAGGTGTTGGATAGGGGGTGGGGGATTGGTGTTAGCAAATTAGGTAGTGAAATATCAGTGCCGTGCTGGTTTCTGCAGGTGGTTGTGTGTTTTTGCTGGGGGTGTTGGGGGGGTGGGGCAAGGGAAGGAAATGATGCCTGCCAGCTCCTTTGTTCCTAAAGAAGTCTTCCAATGATCCCTGGTCCTCCAGTACATCTCTGAGACTAGAAAACAAATCTCCCTCCCATATGCCCCAGGCATTTTTTTGAATTGCTGCTTCTATGCTGTATCTCCATGGGCTGTTTGTGGTGCTGTCTTTTTAAGGGGGAGGACTCAGTTTCTTCCCACCCTCCATCCTGTCCCAGAGATAAGCCACTGATTTTACAAATTCCAGGAGCACCTGGCTGGGTCAGTCAGTAGAGCATGCAATTCTTGATCTCAGTGTTGTGAGTGCGAGTTCCTCACTGCGTGTAGAGATTTCTTAAAAATAAAAAAAAATCTTAGGGGTGTTTGGGTGGCATCCAGCTCTTGATTTCAGCTCAGATCATCATCTCAGGGTCATGAGATAGAGCCCCACTGGGCATGGAGCCTGCTTAAGATTCTCTCTCCCTTTCCCTCTGTTCCTCTTCCACGCACATGCACACTCTCTAATAATAATAATAATAATATAATAATAATTTTAAAATCTTAATAAATAAATACAAACAAGTACATAAAAGTAAAATTCCAGACTTTAAGTCCTGCTGATTGTAAGAACTCATGAAATTTAGCCCCTCTAGTTTTCAAAGGCAAATTTTATGGAAATTCATCATCCTCATGTAGATTCCTCAGTGCCTTGGTGTGGTAATCTGTTTCCCTTCTCCCCAGCTCCTTCCCCACCCACCCCCCTCTCTCTGCATACAGCAGTGGTCTGTTTACCACCCCCCCACTGCATCTCTGCCCTTCCTACCCTCTCCAATGTGACCTCTTCTCTTCCTTTAGAAGAGGAAGAGGTTGTTCTTCCAGTCCTCAGGTCATTTTCTGGGTTATTTACACTGATCTGAGTGTTATTTCTTATAACTCCCATTGTATAGCTATTGATACTCCCTTTGTATCTTTCAAACAAGGTGAGCTTAGGGTCTTCCTACTTTGCCATCTTCTCAGCAGTCCTCCAGAAAAGATCCTTCTTTCTGCAATCTAAATATTGTTCACATTCATGAGGAAAACAGTAATACCAACTTCCACATGCCATTCTAATCCTGGGAAATACAGAAAAAGGTGTTCAACTTAATCATGAATGGTATAGCCTACACAAATGTCTATTCAACTACCAAATACAATCACATGTAAGTAGAAAAAATATCATAGAACACTTCTATGAAGCCATTAGCTTTTTTTTTACTCTACCTGTACTTTTCATACATAGCAAACAAGACTTTCCCAAAATTAGTATTGAGATTCACAGAAATCAACAAAAGCCAGATGATAACATTTACTGAAATACCATAACATTTCAATATCTAGCACTTACTGAATTAATATCTATCATTACTGGTGCACCTCCGTGCCTGGGTTGTTCAGTGGTTGAACGTTTGCTTTTGGCTCAGGTCATGATCCTGGTGTCCAGGGATCAAGTCCTACATCGGGCTCCCTGCAAGGACCCTGCTTCTCCCTCTGCCTTTGTCTCTGCCTCTCCTTCTATGTCTCTCCTGAATAAATAAATAAAATCTTTTTTAAAAATGTCTAACATTACTATGCTAAGCACATTGCCTGTGTTATCTTGTTTACTCATTTAACTTAATCCAGCAGATGCTTTTATTATCCCTATTTTACAGATAAGGAGGGTGAGCCTTGGAAAGTTTCCATAACTAGCCCAAGATCATAGTGTCAGTGACCACTCAACTCTACTGCTTTCCTACAAAATCCCACTGATGAAATTAAAGCAAGACTTGTGAGAGTCACTTATCACCCTATACCTTGCAAGCCTTCCTCCTGTGCAGAACCATCTTCTCTCTCTTGTCCACCCCAGAAAGGCAGGTTGCTGCATATGCAGAGGTAGTGGTCAAGATCACAATTCCAAGCCCTCAAAAATAACTGTAAATTAAACTATAAACCCCAGGAATTATAAGCAACCTTCCCAGGTTATACTGTTGATTGATGACAGAGGCAGACTTGAACCCCAGGGCTCCTGACTAACTACTGGAGTCTCCCATTTCATTGAGGTACCTTTAATATTTACCTGAATCAGTTTTAAAATAGAGACTTCTAAACTGAGAAAACCAACTGGTACCACTTAACCCATTTTTACATTAATAACTGTTTTGGCTCAGGAACCATTTAATATGAACCATAAAATGAGACCATTACATCGCAACTGCCTTAAAATGCAATAATTATGGTTCATTTGGACTGCGTTTCTGAAGATAATGGAATGAAGTGAGTTTTTAAATTGAAAATACCACCCTCAGCAATTTGTTGCTTTGCTTTTCCCTGTCTACTCGGCATTATAAGATTATTCATGAGACACTTTTATTACTGTGGGAAATTTTGTACTTGGACATGTCCCAAGTGGAGCTGACATCTCCACAGCCTCTTCTCCAGAATGGTCTCTGACATATGATGGCCTAACCGATCTCTCTGTCCTCCAACTAGCATGGCACCACGCTTCTCATGGTCGCTTCCTATGCCGGTCACATAGACTGTGTGAGGGAACTGGTTCTGCAAGGAGCAGACATCAATCTCCAGAGAGAGGTAGGTCAGGTTTATGCTTGAATAAGAATGACCCAGGTGACAGGGACTCAAAATTTTTACAGTTGTGATTTGGTAAGGAAGACAAGAGTAATCATTGCTTTTTTCCTACATGGCATTGAAGCCTAGATTTCAGACTTTCCTGTGCCTAAAATAAGGCCCAGGAATGGACCATTGGTTGTACTTCGGTTGAATGATGTTCTCCAGCATGTGTTGTAATCTGAAGTAACCAAACCTCTAAGCACATTTCCTAACTACTCATACATTTCCTCTCAATCTTAAATCAGTTCTTCCTTCTTCCATTGGGATGAGGTGCTATAGAAGTTTTAGGATTTTCATACAGATCATTATATTTTTAGAAGGATTGGGTCACCAACCTGTTCTTAATGAGGCTGACTTGCTAGGTTATCTCAGCCATCCTCATCAAACCATGAGTTCACAGGGCTTCTCTGACTGGCCACATATTGAATAAGCTGTCCCCCAAAAAGCCATGTGGTCAACATTGGACTAAAATGTGAGCCTGTTCCCACACTTCATTCAAGGGCCATCTTGGAAGTTCAGTCTGGCTAGAGGATCTATTCTTGGTCCAACGTATAAGAGTGATGGGAGGCTGGGCCTTTTGACGTACTTTGGGAGCAGATCTGAGGGGGATCCATTTATCTCTGAGCTGATCTAGAGCCTTGTAAATTAACCTTTATTGAGACACAGCCATAGCCTCAGGTCATCCCTAAAGTGAATTTTACCCCTCAGTCCACACTGACTCAGACCCAAGATGACACCCTGGGGCAAGCTCCAAATCAGACTGGAGCACTTGATTTTCCTTGATCCACTCTTATTTGAGGGCCTGCTCTACAGTTGTTTCAGAAAAGATGATTCATCAACCAAATTTTCATCAGTCAGCACGCCCCATCTTCCAGGCTGGCCTGCTACCCATGAGTGAAGCAACTTAAGACGCCCCATGTATGAGGGCTAGATATTCCATGAGGCATCTAAAATCTCTCCCCTTGAGGTGTCTCCTTGCCTGTAGACATGGAAGAATAACACTTGATGGATAGAATCTGGAGTCTGGTTCTCTGTAGCCCTAGACCAGCAAGCCTGATCTATCAAGAGGAGCCATACAGAAAGGCTATAGCAAATCCAGTCAGTCTCACAGACAGAGTCTTCTGAGCAATTTTCACAACACTGGACCATTGTTTTAGGCTATTTTTCACGTCAGCAGCTAATTTTCTTCTGGGAAGAAAATGGGCCCATTTAGAATTATAGTTTGAAATTACCCTAATCTTTTTGTTTTTCCTTTATGCTTTCCAGTCTTGGTTTAGTATAACTTTAAAGAAGAGACAGATTTTCTGTAATGAAAACAATATGATTCAGATCTGCTTACTCAAAAAACTTTATCCTGAGGGGCAAGTTCCACACGCATGAAAATATCTTCAGAACAACTGTGAAGAGCTAAGAGAAGAGAAACATTTGTTTGCTTTCCAGCCAATGTATGGTTTTTTTAGGGTTTTATATTTATCTTTTTCGTTCCAATTGCTCAACTAATATTCTTGGATGTGAAACCTGTGGTGCATTAAACAAAATGGCCCTCTAGGACTTAACCAAAGTGTGCCCAATTTAGATGTAACCTTGTGGCTCAAATGATGATGCTATGTGAGTTCCCAGTGATCCCCTAAATTTCCGGAGGCCACACCAGCCTCCGGTGATATTGCTGCCAAAGAGAGTCCCCAGCCTTACCTCATCTGTATTGTAAGCAAAGAGTTATTATGGAGTGCTATGGAAGTTACTCATATAGCAGGCTTCTACCTTGGTTCATTCTTTTTATTATTATTACCTTGGTTCATTTTTCCATTTAATCCATGTCAAAATACTTGTTGCTTGAAAAAGTACCTATTGTTGTTTTCTTAGGATGGCTATCTAGGTATACAGAACTTGTTAGAATAGGAAGCTAATGATCCAGAGAGACCATTGCTCTAAAGAACCAGCAATATTGGCTAAAACTCTCAGGGATATGAGCTGTATATGCTGTTGTTATTAAGCACTGAGTTGCAGTAGTAAAGCACATGCATTTAAGACCTTCATTCACTCAAGTCTGGCTTGTATTGTCTACAGATTGCTACTTTCATGTGCACAATGAGTAATAGTACACGTATGTCCAAAATGGACTCAAACTGCTATAGATATGATGTTTTAATATATCAGAAAAATCTTAGTGAAAAATCCTTGTTCTTAGTGAAGGAGCAATTTCTATAAATTATCTCTGGTAGTGTCTAAAATTTAATGTCTATTAAGAAGATGAGAATTTTCCTGTGCTAGCCCAGTTTCTTCATCCAGACCTAGTTACATCATCAGGTTTCTGGAAGTCAGTGTCCTCCACTGTAGGAAAACAATGAGAAGACGCTTCCCACTTGTTTCTGTAGGAACCAAGGAAAAAATCACTCCTGCATTGAGGCAGAAAGGCTCTGAGAACAATCATATTACCTGTGCCTCCCAGGGCAATGTCTGGTTGAGAGCATAGCCTGAGATAGAAGGTCACAACTGGGAAGGTATTGGCTTGTGTTCTGCCACAGTGATTGGGTTCCTTGTTCTCTGTCATGTGCACATGCACATATGCACATACATGTACACACTCACTTAAGAACAAGCTTCGGAGTGATCAGTAACCCTTAGGGCATGCTCCTCCTGGCTTCTCCCACCTGGGTGAGAACCTACCACTTTAATACTTCTGGGTGAGCCATGGAAGGAGGTTTTTCTCCTCATTGTGCCTGGGAAAATGTAATGTTAGCTTCATCCCTGCTCAAAGCACTGAAGAGCATCTTTATGTGAAAAATATATATTGCCCCCAAGAGCAGTATGATGATTTTGCTCATATCACACAACGATTTGGCTACCACTCTTTGAGTAGGCCTATAAAAATGGCTGGGAAGAGAGGATGCTAGCGTCTCAGTACCACTGATCAGTTTAAAATTTGAAATCAGAACTATTTGAGTCCATTTGAGTGAACTACTTAGATCCTTTCTTGTGCTGGTCACTTTCTACTTTCTGCTTAACTCTGTAACCAGAACTCTACGGGAAGTCTTCCCTGTATGAATGAATGCCCATGTTACCAAGCATGGTAGTCCCTGTGGCCACTATAACCAATTACCACCAACTATGTGGCTGCAAAGAACAGAAATTTTAGGATTCTGGAGGCCAGAAAATTCAAGATGTATCCACAGAGCTGCACCCCCTCTGGAGACTGCAGAGGAAAACCCATTCTTCACCTCTTCCAGCTTCTGGAAGCTGTGGGCATTCCTTGACATGTGGCCATATTGCTTCCTCCTCTCCTCCGTATCAAATGTGTCTCTGCCTCGCTGTTATAAAGACAGTTGTCACTGGATTTATGGCCCAGCAGGATGAGCCTAAATAAGTACCTCTTCTCAAAATCCTTAACTTAATCACATCATATACCACAGAAGGTAACATTCACAAGTTCCAAAAATTTGGACAGGGCCATATCTTTTGGGCCCACCATTCATCACATTTCACCAACAATAAAGTTCTCCTTTCGTCTTCTCACTTCTCTGAACAAGGAAAATAATCAGTTCAAATGTAGGTTATAAGGCTTACATATAAAAATATTGTTTTGTTTGCAAAAGTATAAATCAAATGCAGTGTAACTACATGTCTTAAAATCAGCTGCTTGTTCTCTTCTAGTCAGGTCCAACTGCCCTGTTCTTTGCTGCCCAGCAAGGACATAATGACGTCGTCAGATTTCTCTTTGAATTTGGAGCATCCACTGAATTTAGGACCAAAGTAAGAGAACTTTATTGATTTCATACCTTCTTGAAGAATTTTGGCCGTCATGAATATTCATGTCTCTCCCATCTATGATATGAATTTGTGCTTCTCTTTTTACAAGATTTTCAAGCCTAAGACAGTGAGTTTCACAAAGTTACTTGTAATGGTTCAGAGGTAGTACTAAGAATTCAGTTCAAAAAATGACATTTTTACCCTGGGCTCATAATTTTATGGGGAATTATTTAGATTCTGTCTTGCACTGGTAGCTTCCAACTTTGAGACACTAAATTTTGTTAACAGGATAGATACAATACCAGGTGCTTTATAGCTTCCCTGTTAATCCCAGTGTTCTGATAAGAACTGTCAAAGTATTTAAGCCACTATTAGTGAATCTGAGAGATTTCTAAGAAGTAAACTGTGGCAGTTTACTTTCTGAGATGTCTTCACTGAAATATATAATACATGATTACAGTTTATATAGTTGGGCAAGGAAATGAGGTTCTTCCTTTAAAATAGTCATTGATTCTTCATGTTGGAGATACAGATAAGAAAACTGAGGTTGCAGAAAGATCAATTTTGTGTTCATAATATCATTTTACATGATAACGGTTTATAGTAGGAGAATTTGAACTGCTCTAACATTTTTGTAATTGTCAACTTATTTCCAGCCTAATCATAACCAAAAAATTCTTGGAAATTTGCCTTTCTTAGAATCTTTTAGGCTTTCTTAATCCATTGTATGTGATATTTTTATATCAGGGGAGTTTACAGTGTTTTTTTTTTTCCTGTTAAGATGTTGACTATTAAGTAGATCTGAATTTCAGATAGGATTGGTCTGTTTTGAACCTGCTATTAGACTGTACACATGCCTCTAAACATGCTGAATATAATATACAGTATTTTACACGCAAAAAATATGTGTGCATATTTTTATATTCTCATTTTATTTTTCATTATAAAAGTAATACAACTAAAATTGGAAAGTAAAGTCCTGCAAATGTAAATCTCAACTCTATGAACTAAGAATGATCATGCACCACCATGTGGCTGCTTCAGTCTTCTTGGTTAACAGTGAATACTGGCTCAAAGCCTTTGTCCATGAGCCAGTTTGTGCTGTCCCAGAAATCTGTGGAACATGGGGCCCAGAGCACAATTCCAGATGTTTCCATTAGATCAGCTGCAGGTGCCCAAGAACTTTCCATGCAAAGAAGAGAGTGTCGAGAAGCGTTGAGTTTTCATATGATCATGTCATCAAAACTGCTTTTGTTTCAACAGTTGTTCTCATCATTAGAAGCAATATCCCCCAAAATGTGTGTTTAAAAGTAAAAGGTACAGAGGCATTTTGGTAGCTCAGTCGGTTAAGCTTCTGCCGTCAACTCAGGTCCTGATCGCAGGGTTCTGGAATGGAGCCCTGCGTGGGGCTCCATGCTCAGAGGGGAGCCTACTTCTCCCTCTGCCCCTACTCACCACCCTGTTTGTGCTCTCTCTCTCTCTCTTTCTCTAATAAATAAATAAACTCTTTAAAAATAAACAAATAAATAAATGGTACAGGGGCACCTGGATGGATCAGTCAGTTAAGTGTCTGGGTATGGAGCCTACTTAAGAAAGAAAGAAAACAATAAAAACTAAAGGTACCAGCTCTAAGGTATTTTATTCTCCCATCTCATTAGGCAAAGAGAAAATGGACAGAACAAAAGTTGGAACTGTGGTTCATTGCTGCTATTCAATTTCTTGTTGCCCACTTACCCCCCCCCCCCAGCATACACCTGCCCCCACCACTGGCCGCAGCCCTCCAGTCTCTGTCCTCCAGTCTCTGCCCTTCAAATCACAGCTCAAGTGCCCTCTCCCCCCCGCCCCCACACACACACCCACAGCCTGTGAACAAGGGAGCTCTTAGGACAGCATTTCTCAAGTGAGGCCCACCTGTCTCCTTCACATCACAGTGCCCTCATGTGACTGGTCAGAAAGCCATTTTCTGGGCCTCACCAGAATCAGACCCTGTAAGGGTGGGAGTTGGAGGGCAGGCATTTTGGATAAACACTCTGCCCAAATTTAGAAACCACATTAACTTATAGTTATGATTTGTATTTCAGAGCCAGATGACATGTGGATGCATTATTTACAATTAGCACAGATGTCCACATACCAATTCACAGAGCCAAACAAACAGCTCCGCAATTATAGATGGGAAAAGATAATGCCTTGACTACAGCACCTGAGAAAAACCATCAAGGGTTTCAACTGACCACAAACTCAGTGAGTCAGTAGTGTGATGTGGTTGACATAAAAGCTAATTCTAACTTAGGCTGTCTAGATAAAAGTAGAGTAGATGGAACAATGGAATGTCCCATTCCACATCAGACCACATCTACTTTTTGGTGCTCTGATTAATTCTAGGGCCCACATTTTAAAAGAGATCTGGACAAACTGGTACATGTTCAAAGGAAAATGCTAGGCAGGATGGTGAGAGGTACACAGGATATGCTGTAGTTATCTACTCTTAATGGATGCATACCTTGACCCTTGAAGACAATAGCCCCAGGGGGTTACTTCATAAATCTCCTTAATCTCAGAGGCCCACAGCTGGAGGGAACCACAGAGAGAAGCCAACGTTTGTCCAGTGGGTCTCTAGCCAGAAGACACAGGAGACTATTTGGGTAATTCCAAGACAGAACTGATTGGTACAGACTTTCTATTCTTTGTTTCCTTTACTGAGATACAAAGAAACAATTCTGCATTTGACTTGGGGAATTACTCATAATAACATAGTCCAGTAAACTGGAATCTATCCCAAGCAAGTCATCCACGTGTACAGCACAATGTCTTTAGGATGAACCATGCTATGATTATAAAGAAAAAGAGATGAAAAAGGAAAGTGAGTTTGTTGTTATCTATGGGAAAAAGTATTTTCCAAAGCTTTCCCTCTGTGAAAAGCATCTGCTTGGTAAATATGTGTCTGCACTCTTTCTAATGTGTTTATATTTTGCAGGATGGGGGCACAGCCCTCTTGGCTGCCAGTCAGTATGGGCATATGCAGGTGGTGGAGACCCTTCTGAAACATGGAGCCAATATCCACGACCAGCTTTATGTGAGTGCATTTTCAAGAGGACGTTAGGTGGACTCTTACCTATCCTCTCATCACACACACATAGCATTGCAGTCTAAATTCAGATGCCGGAAATGGCAACTTCAAAAATATTTTAATGAACAGTAGGACTTTAATCTGAGACATCAAGGAAAAAAAGTTAATCAGATGAGCTTTTTCTATGAAGAAATACATAATCTCCTTTACCCTTCTTTGTTCTACTTTTTTAAGTGTCTTGTACATATGAGATATTTCATATAACTTATGCAGTTAGAATCATCAAAAATCATGTGACACATACTCATAACAAGCATAGAAAATGGAATTGCTGGGAAAAAAAAAAAAAACGCTCCTGGTATAGAGTTATCTAGGAGGAAGAGCACAAATAAAGGAAAAATCAAGTTATTTGGAAGAGAAGTAAGGTTGGGTGTGTGAACAACTATGAAGTACATGCACACCATTGACCTTCAAAAGGCTATTGTGGGTCTGTTACAGCTAATGGACAATTAGCACATTACCCATTGTCACTATAATTCCATAGGACTTATGGAAGATTTAGTTCTGGTTTTGAACAGAACTAAAAAAAAAAAAAAAAATACATACATATGAGGAGATGAAGTGACTTGATAGAGTCTCTCTCTCTCTCTCTCTCTCTTTTTTTTTTTTTTTTGATAGAGTCTCCTAATGAGGAGTGGAAGGATTCCTACTGCCAGTTACCTAGGAATTATATTTTAGGCTATCCTACCACCAGACATTCAGTCCTATGGCACTATACTTTCATAGATGTGTAGTGAGATGTGTAGATGTGAACTTTTCCATGTGAACACTCTTTCCTGAGTTTACATGATTAATGGACAAATCATACCTAGCAACTAGCATTACCCCTTTTGCACTTCAAAATCTGTAACACCCTTTCAACCCATGGCTTTCACATTTGAATGACTGAATTACTTGACACAGGTCTGAAGGAGTGATTCTCAGCTCTGGCTACCATTAGAATCACATGGGGAACTTAAAAAAAAAGACTTCCAGGCCTCCTCCAGATTAAGCCAGAATCTCTGAGGGCACAGCCAGGCCACGGATGATTCTGATGTGTAGCCAAGTCTTAAAAACATAGGTCTACAGCTTTGGCTATTTCTCCAGCTGTCTATAATGAAGTATATCTGAGAGCATGAATGAGCAGATGTGTGTGTATATACGTGATTGAATCTGAAGAGCCCACGTCTTCGGAAAAAGAAAGTGAGTTGTGATTTTCATCTGAAAATGACTGTTATCGTTAATAGTCAGCAATGCAAATTGACTGGCAAATGTGTACTGTTAGATAACATTCTTCTAGAAGGCTCACTAGAGTGGCATGGAATCTTAGAAATGTAGGGTTTGGGGAGAGCCCATTCCTGTAGTAAATTCCTCTCTGTTATTAAGTGGCTCAAGAAATCTCATGCACTGAAATTTCCATTTTATGTTAAGACTTTTACCCTTACCCAAACAGTCCAAATGTAAATGTTTCCATTAAAGACAACTGAAACATGGAGGATCCCCAGTCAATGACTCCTGAAGGCTTCTACGAACAGAAATTTGTAATGTGCACTGAGAACGCAATGCTTAGATATCCATTTCCAAGAGTTCACAGCTGCTAAAAGCGCAGTGGATTTTCTATGGCAACACAGTAAGGAGCAGCTGAACATTTTATCCCCATATCAAACATCTGCTTAAAAATCTATACAGGCTGAGTAATTTTTTAATGATTGCCTTAGAAGTCTGGCAGCTCAGCTGTCACCCACTAGAAATCCAGCGCCCTCTACTGGTTGGACTTGCAGGGAAAAGAGCTTTGTATTTTAACTTGTGGTTAACATTTCTGATGGGAGGGATGGTAATTTGTTGACATTACCAATGACATGTCTATAAGAAAGAAGAAATGTTCACAAGACATAGACACTCAGCAAAAAATGAAAAACAAAACAAAACAAAATAAAACAAAAAGCCACTAAAGAAAACTGGAGGCAAACACTTGCTTTGAGCTTTTATGCAGGATTTCTTAGTTGTCTACAAGTGGTGTTGGTATCTGCCGGGCTGTCAGGGAGCAAGTTCATGGACAGTCTCACCAGGACAGTTTTTCTGAAAGCATATTTTGTTTCAAATCTTGGAAAAACTGCATGTGGATAAAGGGGCAAGAAAGAGAAAGGGGTAGGAAAAATTTAATTAAAAGGACACTTTTATTTCTGACTCATAAAAACATGCCACATAGGTTTTGAGGACTTGTTCGTTGTTTTTTATTTATAGACTTGATTTTGTGTTTGTTTTTAAACTAACACTTAACCCTTAATTGACAAAAGACTTGAAGTGGGGAACTATTACATGTACATATTTTTGAAACTAATGAAAAAGGGGATAAACCCTGAGATCACATAATGAAAGCAGAGATAGCAAGTAACGAGAAGTCTGTGTAGACAAGAGAAAAATGATGACTGGCTATTTGGACAGCCTGGGTGCTCCTGCCAAGTGGATGGATCATGAGTTCCATGATCAAGATGTTGTAGAATGAATGGTCATTACATTTGTTATAACTTATCCTGATAAGACTCTTTGAAACTTTACCTTTCCACCAGACTTACTGTGATATGTTAGAACTATTCTTCAAAGAATAAAACACTAACCATTAATATGAAAACAGAGCAGGGGACAGAAATGGAAAGTTGTAGTAAAATGTATGTACTTTTAATCGAATGTCTTTTAAAATAAACGTGACAGATTATTTGAATACTTTCATTGTGACACCTCTCAGGACGGAGCCACTGCACTCTTCCTAGCTGCCCAAGGTGGTTATTTGGATGTTATTCGATTATTGTTGTCTTCAGGAGCAAAAGTCAACCAGCCAAGGCAGGTAATGTCCACATGCATGAGAGGTGGGGCAGGGAGGGCATCTTCCAACCCTTTTACCTCCCTGATGAAGCTAATCCTAGATTAGGGTTTCTCCTGGTCTTTGCTTTGGGCTCACCTGAAAGCCTGTGATATCGAGCTGACTTCACCATATACTGTTTTTGAACCTTCGGTGTTGGGTGTTGGAAGTCAAGTACATACTTGGCCGCCTCCTGTTAAATAAATTATGGCTGGAGTGATGTCGTGAGAATGGGCTAGCCTGGGACATAGGTAAATAGATGTGAGTCAGGTAGCCTTGCTCCTGCCCAGTCCCTCCACTGATAAGCTGCTTTATCTCTTACCCCGCCTCTTCTTCCACCAAGCCAAAGAGGAGTGCATTAGTCAACTGGAAATCATTAGTAGGTTCCACCCCTTCATCTCTCACAATCAGAACACTACTGTGAGACTTAATTTACTAACAGCAAGCTAACAACACCCAGCAAATCAATTGATACTTAAAGGAACAGAACCACCTGGTAATATAGGTCACACTTTATGAATGGTAAAGAGCCATCCAAATCTAAGGCATTATAATTAGCTTTTCTTATATAGGATAATTTCTGCACTAATTAATTTGTTTTTAACAAAACATTTCAGATTAAAATAATATCACTTTAAAGGTACTTTTCTTGGGAGAAATCAAGCTGATTTCTTACCAGTGTATGACATGCAGGCAGATTGCCAGTAATATAACCTGATGTGTAATGTAACACATGCCTATATGTTCATGTAGGGAGGATTCGTCTGAGCTCTTGGCCCCAGGTTTCATCAGTCTTTAGAAGTCCAATCGCATAGGAACCTAAGAAGGGAAAGAGCCTTTGGATACAGTGAGTTTGAGGTCAGGAGTCCTGAGTTCTAGATCCAGCTCTGCTAATAACTAGCTGTGTGGTTTGGAACATGTGAATCAGCCTCTCTGGATTTGTCGTCCTTCATCTGAAAATTAGGAGACTGGGCAGGATGATCCTGACAATCTCTTCCAGATCCCCCTTTTTTAATAACCGTTTTATCCAATACTCAATCAGTATTTCTTAAGCACTCCACATATATATATTAGACACTGCTATGAATGTGAGATTAAATTTTTAAGATTTTTAAAGATATTCTTAGATTTAGATGGCTCCAGGAATACTCTTGGGAAAGCAAGCTTTTAGAAAAAGTTGTACTTCCATACCTGCCAGAATTGACATCTGAGGACAGGAATTTAATATTTTCTTGCAGGTCCTTCTTATTTTGAAACTGTTGATTGATTCTGAATCAGACTTTTAACTTTGGTTTCATCTTGCCAAAGTTAGTAAGCAGAATTAGTAATTTTTAGATAGCAGGAAGGTTTTTTTTTTAAGATTGTATTTATTTATTCATGAGAGACACAGAGGGAGAGGCAGCAACATAGGCAGAGGAAGCATTAAGCTCCCTGCTGGGAGCCCAATGGGGGGAGGACACTCAATCCCAGGACCCCAAGAATATGCCCTAAGCTGAAGGCAGAGGCTCAACCACTGAGCCATGCAGGCATCCCAGATTGCAGGAGCTTGATTTGGAGGCCATTATTGAGGGTACCACCATGAATTTAGAAATGAAAGATTGTTAAGATTATCAGGCCTTTCTATCTGCACATCTTTCTGAAATAATTTCTAGCACTTTGACAAATCTATTTGTGAAATAAATTGTATTAGCCATATACCTAAGGTACTATTCATAAAAAAAAAGTTGATATAAGAGATTATATTTCAAATAGTGCATGGATTGTGGCCACTCAAATCTAGATTGAGTTATACTACGATGCTGAAGCCAAGAAATTAAAGAGTGAGCCAACAGTGCCATGGTGCACAACCCCCTACAGCTGCTTTTATTCCTCACAATGAGCATGACCTGGTCAAAGTAGATGACCTAGTCCGGCAGTGGGAGGATCCCTTCCTTGGATCAGGGAGCAAGTGACATGCCCTCTGAAGACTGCACCTCATACAATTGTTTGGAATTGAGTTCAGCTCTGAAAAGATTGTTATTCAGGAAAAGAGTGTTTTATAAAATAAAAATAGCTTTGGAAGAAAAAAGGAAATGGAATTTTTCCTTTTTAGAGGATACATGAACCCCACTAACTACTCTCGAGCCATAATCTTTTTATTACCTGCCCTGAGTTGATAATGAAAGGTTGTCTGGCCAGGTGAGACTAGCCCAAATTCTGTCTTCTTTTAAACTCTAAACTCTGCAGGGAAAAAAAAGTATAAACTCTGCATATTTTACTCCCTCCTAGAAAACAAGCAGTGTCATAAATATGGCAAAGTGATAGTAGTCCCATCTAACTTTGTCACAAGTTATGAGGAGGTAAAAAAAAAAAAAAAGTATAATTCATAGTTTCCATTAAAATGGCCAATGCTTAGTAGCATCAGCAGGGCATTTGGAAACCAGTGTTTAATTCTGAAATCTCAGCTGACATGTGGAGTCACTGTCAGAAAAGTCTTGAATTTATAAAATTTATTTTTTAAAAAAATTATAAAATAAATAAATAAAGACAAGGATGTATGCCAGATTTCATTTCTTGATTTTTTAATGCTTTTAGATAAATCTTATTTATTATTTTTCCTTGCTGTTCTATGGGGTCCTGACATTTTCTGGCACAGTGTGACAGGATGTTAATGAAGTTGCATTGGTGTTCTTCAGCTGACTTTTGCTCTGAGCTATAGGGAATCTGAACATTCCCCAGGAATGGCTTTTCTGGGGAATCGCTGGGTGGCTCAGCGGTTTAGTGTCTGCCTCTGGCCCAGGGCGCAATCCTGGAGTCCCAGGATCGAGTCCCAGGATCAAGTCCCACATCGGGCTCCGGGCATGGAGCCTGCTTCTCCCTCTGCCTGTGTCTCTGCCTCTCTCTCTCTATGTCTATCATGAATGAATGAATGAATGAATGAATGAATGAATAAATAAATAAATCTTTAAAAAAAAAAAAAAAGAATGGCTTTTCTGTGTAACCCTATCACAGATTAACTACCTGAAAACCTTTCTAGGACATCTGTGAAAAGGAATCAGAATCACAAAGCCATAAGCAGACTTTGGAAAGACTAAGCTCTTGATTTGAAACTAGAAAAATACTTCCTCCTAGTTTGTCCTAGATGAAAAAGGTCAAGAGTCACAGAGATCATTGTAGTCTATGGTCAAGCTAAAAACTCCTTTTCAGTTCTATGTGTGTGACCACAGCAAGTAGAGTAGAGACACATCAAGCCTTTTTAATCACCAGCTAAGATGGCTTATTTAGTCTGTTTTTCTATCAACAAAATGCTTTGACATCTCCTTTTCCCAACTCAACTCGTCCACCTTGTTAAACAGTACTTTCAGAGTGGTAAAGGTCTGAGGGCTTACCCAGGGCTGAGTTTAGACTATCCTCACTCATCCTAACTAGTCCTTTCAGTATGCTAATGGGATCTCTTTGAAGCCAGACAGAAAGGCCATCTCATAAAGCATCCTCCCTAGCCCCTTGTTTGCACTTCCATGCAGAAATGCTAAGACCTGGATAGTGACAGGCCCCCTGGGTTGCAAGCTTGGAGGGGGCGAACCCAATGGTGAGCAATGGGAGAGAGTAGAGCCAATGGATTGTTTCAGGGTCCTGAGGGCTTGGGGGTAGAAGTGAACAGCAACAGGGAGGCCCCAATGCTTACATGCCCTCTGCACATGGTAGGCACTCTGGAAAGGTATGTTGACTCCAGAAGATACCCCATAGTTTGAGCAGAGCTCCATGAGGCCTGGAAGGCAGAAGACAGTGATCAGTGGCTGCAAATTGAAACAAGGCTCAGATATAGGGCTTAAACTTAGGGCCAGGATACCAGTCCCAGGAAGACTATAAGAGCCAGAGAGGGAACCAGATCCAGGTCTCTGGGTGAGCAGTAGCTTGTGAGTTATGGGAATATGGATCACTTAAGGAAATGAAACACAGTCTATTTCCTTACTAACTGCATGACCTTGAACAAGTCACTTACACACCTTGAATTTCAGGGTTTCTTTTATTATTATTTTAATTCCAGTATAGTTAACATACAGTGTTATATTAGTTTCAGATCTACAATATAGTGATTCAGCAGTTCCCTATATTGCTGTGTTCATCACAGTAAGTGATTAAGTACTCTTAATCCCCTTCACCTATCAAACTCATCTCCCCCCACCCCTTTGGTAACCACTAATTTGTTCTCTATAATTAACAGTCTGTTTTGTAGTTTGTCTTTCTGTCCTTTTTTTTTTTTTTTCCTTTGCTCATTTGTTTTGTTTCTTAAATTCCATATATGAGTGAAATCATATGGTATTTGTCTTTTCTGACTGCTTTATTGCACTTAACCTTATATCCTCTAGGTCCATCCATGTTGTTGCAAATGGCAAGATTTCATTATTTTTATTGCTAATATTCCATTGTGTATATATACCACTTTTTCTTTATCCATTCATTTATCGATGGACACTAGAATTGCTATCTTGGCTATTGTAAGTAATGCTGCAATAAATATAGGGGTGCATATATCTTTTCGAGTTAAGTGTTTTCATATTCTTTGGGTAAATACCCAGTAGTGGAATTGCTGGATCATATTGTAATTCTACTTTTAATTTTTTTAGGAACCTCCATACTATTTTCCACAGATGCTACACCAGTTTGCATCTGGTGCAGGAGGGCTCCTTTTTCTCCACATCCTCACCAACACCTATTGTTTCTTGTGTTGTTGATTTTAGTCATTCTGACAGGGGTGAGGTGATGTTTTATTGTGGTTTTGATTTGCATTTCCCTAATGATGAGTGATGTTGAGCATCTTTTCATGTGTCTGTTAGCCATCTGTAGGTCTTTGGAAAAATGTCTGTTCATGTCTTCTGCCCATTTTTTAACTGGATTAATTGTTTTTGGGGTGTTGTGTTGTATAAGTTCTTTATATATTTGGATACTCTTTATTGGATAGGTTATTAACAAATATCTTCTCCCATTTATTAGGCTTTTTTCTTTTAGTCTCATTGATTATTTCCTTTGCTATGTAGAAGCTTTTATTTTGATGTAGTCCAGGGTTTGGTTTGGTTTGGTTTGGTTTTCAGCTGTTAAACCAGGATAATTATGGTACCTTTGCAATTATGATTTCTATTTCATCCAGGCCTCAGTGGAGTAGAAAACTCATCAGATATCAAGGTTGCACTCTTTCTCTCGTGAGCCATGTAGTCCCTGTCATCTCAGAGTCCCTTCATGCCTCTCTCTCTTCCCACTCCTTTTTTTCTAGCATCCCTGCCTATTCATCTTGTATATAGTCCCTAAGTTCATAGGTCAGACTACCAAACTCTTGGGAGAGTGATGTCATTGTTGCCACTAGGCTCTGCACACCAGGCCACAGTGGACTGGTCCGCCTGCCAATCCTTGGTCTGATCACTTGTGGGTGGGGAGAATGAGGTCAGGCTGGGCAATGCAGGCATCTGGTAACATCTTTTACAGACTTGTTTGCTGGCCTGGGCTATGAAGCGGGACCCAGTTATGAGAAATGGGCTCCAGGTCAGGGAAAGGCTGGTACCAAAGTTGTCTCAGTACTGAACCCCCTCTGCTATTGACGAGATTCCTTATATCTCTTGGGCCTCCAGCTTAGAATGAATTGGTTCCCAAGACTTTCTGTCTGGCTTGAGCGTATAGATGGACTTAGCCTGAGTGGGAAGACTAGAAGCAGCAGAAGCAAAGAGCTAGTGCCACTAAATAGACTCATTCCCATGGAAGAAAATACTTTTTCTTTTTTTTAATTTTTATTTATTTATGATAGTAACACAGAGAGAGAGAGAGAGAGAGAGAGAGGCAGAGACACAGGCAGAGGGAGAAGCAGGCTCCATGCACCGGGAGCCCGACGTGGGATTCGATCCCAGGTCTCCAGGATCACGCCCTGGGCCAAAGGCAGGCGCTAAACCACTGTGCCACCCAGGGATCCCAGTTTTAATACTTTTTCTAAATAATCTTTAGGAGCCTAACTAAAATGATCTAACATTTAGTTTCTGATACAAATCATGTCATACACTCCGTCTCCTGCTATGATCTATCTATAAAAATGTATTAGAAGTTACTAGAAAATATTATCTCAAATGGAGCAAGGGATAACCAGGTCAGAAGAAACTGTACAAATCACCTGTGTAATCATCCATCAGATATATGAATCCTCTCTCTCACAGTCCTGCTGAGTGGCAGTCAGCCACTGGTGAACCCCTCCAGCATGGGGGACCCATTACTACTATTGAATCTTTAACCAGCTCTTACTACCACCTCTGTCTGACACTGAGCCAAAGTCTCAAGTGGCTTTTACCCACCAGCCCCCCTTGGTGCCAGTCGGTGTGCAGAATCGATCTAAATCCTTTTCTGCTTGGTTTGCACACAAATAGTAAATGACAGCTGTCATAACCCTGGGAATCTCATCTTCTTCAAGCTAAGTGTCCTATTTCCTTTTCTTTAAAAAGTGCCACAGAGGTCCTAACTTACTGTGATTTATTTCACTGTAATTTATTTGTTTTGAATTTTAAAACTATAGATTTTTGTCAGGAAGTATTAAAAAACATATTTTTTAATGTTTTTCCTATTCCAGTTCTCTCAAAACTCAACAAAAAGGAGCCAACTTGACTCAATTTCTATAATTTTCATTGTGAAGTCCTCTTTATAAGGAAGACTCTGACCCTTATAATAGTAATAAGAGAAAACAGGAATTGAGGTGTACAGATAAAGGGGAAAACCTCTCTCCACAAACTAGATAATCAACTAATAAGTACTTTGATTTGACAATAATGCTCCAACTCACATTCAACTTCCTGGGTTTAACCCCAAATCTCATTTTACCAATCATTCCTACCTGTTGGATCAGTTATCTCACAGGAAAACTGGAAAAATCAAATAAAGCATGTGGAGTGTTTTGTTAACAAAAGTACAAATTAAAGGTGTTTATTGTTTTTCATGGTAAATATGCAGATTCAGTGACCTGTCTTTTCTAAGCACCCGCTATCCAGTCCTGTGCTCAGCACTGTCCTACTTGTTTTCTCATTCATGCGTTTCTCTGGGATGCCAACGTTTTTGCAGAAGAGAACAGAGGCTCAGAGTGATTTGGCTCAGGTCTCATAACCCAGAAGTGAGGACTTCTTTTTCCACCTACCATGACTATTGCAATTCAAGTGATAAAAGTTCAGTGTTAGCATTACTGTTATGAATCGATGCTATTAATATTTGTTCCCAGTGTACCACCTCTTAGCACTTTTCCACATTAGTATCAATTAAGATCATTTTTACTAACAAGCAAGCCCTTGGAAGGCACCCGCCAGCCTCTTTGTTGCAGGCCGCCTTTCCTTGCCTGCCCCCTGGTGGAGATAGTGACAAAGAACAAGTGAACCCAGAGCAGCCAAAGAGGGGCAAGAGCTTCCAGTACCCTGCCTCCCTCTCCTGCTCCCTGCACCTCCTCCAGGTCTCTCACCCCCACCCCTGTTCCAGCACACATCCTGTGGGCCACAGTACGTTGGACTTCCTGCCCTGCCTGAACCAGCCACACCTGTCCAAGCCGCTTCGACTGGAAATGCTCTTCCTTCTACAAGGAATGTCCTCCCCCACCCCCCACCTAGGAAAATCCTAGTCCTCCTTCAAACCCTAATGGTAAAGCTGACCCCCATAATAACTCCCACACAGTAATCAGACCCCTCTCCTGGTTCATCCTGGGCACTTTATCCCTACTTTACTATAGCACTGTAATCATCCTGAAATTGCCATGTCTCTTCTCCACTAGACTGAGTTCCTATGAGACCAGAGACCATGTCTTATTTTGTATTGTGCCAGAGACTGAGAAGATATTTAATAATTGTTGGTTGGTTGAGTGAATAAATGAATGAATGATTCTGAACTGGGAGAATCAAATTAAATAATGAATGTAGACATGCTTTCTAAACAAAAGTACAAATTAAGGTATTATTTCGATTGCTAATAACAAATAACATGCAGATTTAAAAACATATCCAAGAGGCCCTTGTAAAAGCATGAAGTGGCTCTAGGTGTTCATCTGTCTTCTGCCCTTTGTTTCATTCAGCATCTCTTCCCCATCTTTCCCAAAACACAGGGGTGTAAGTATCCTCCTACCACCCCTCAGCAAGCCTGGATCCTTCTAGGCTCCTGATTGGCCACCACCCACCACCCCATTCAGGCCTCTTTGTCTTCTGTCCCTTTGCTGGGATAGCAATGGGCAATAATCCTGTGCCTGCTAGTAGACTGGAGTTGAAATGATACGCTACAGCAGAAAATGAAGCTCTGTGTTCTCCGACTGAATCATCCTGCTCTTCAGCCCCTGTTCCCACCGATGAGTAACTCAGTCTTATCTGGCCAAAACACTCCCATGGGGCCATATTACCTTCATTACCTCAGAGCCTAAGTTTAGAGAATTCTGGTTCCTTTGCTCTCCTCCTGCCCTTCCTTCCAAAGTGGCCTAAGTTCTCAGAGGTCAAACTGTCATCCTGGCATTCAGGTGGTGCGGGGACACTGCATCTGGTCCTGTACTGGTTTGTGCAGCCTTTCCTGTCTGTTTGAGTATCCTGCTATGAGTATCCTGTCTGTGAGTACCTAGTTGGCCTGTCATCGTGAGATCATGACCTATCTTCCCACTTTCAGGCTGACTTCTGGCCACCGTTACTGAGCACTTCTGATTTCCCACAGGCAGGCAGGGACTCCTGGGTGCTGCAGATTCCTAGTTGATGCAGACCAGGGGTACTGAGGGGTGTCTCAGACCCAATGGCCAAGACTCTTATCACCCATTTCTGTTATCTCAGGCACCAGCTAAGATCAGAGCTTCTCTAAAAGGTCTGCAGTTTTTCTGGGTTCCATCCCAAGAACAGGAGAAAATCCTTTTCCATCTGGAATTCACCGTCATTTATCTGGGTGTTTCTACTACCCCTAGCTTACCTAACCCAGATTCAGCCCAGGAGGAGAACATGGACACTTAGGTCGGACCTCTGCCTCTCCCACTCTCTCCGTAGAGCTGACTTCCAGCACTAGAAGGGTTTTCTGTTTTTCTCTTTGTGTCTAGCAGGAACCACCCTCCTGTCAAACCCTTCTCCGTCCCTTGGATGTGTCACTTTTTCTCCACAGCAGCACCTATCCGCTTCATGGCCTAGTGCTCCCATAAACAGGCTCTTTGGGGGAACGATACACAGAAAATATTACCAGAAATGCCGGCCTGCTATAACTCACGAGTGGGCATCCCTTCCCAGAAGAAACCATATCACATCCTGCATAAAACCAAAGTCCCTAAAAATGATGTGACTGTGGGGGATTCTAGATACGAGGATAGAAGAGTTGAAGGAATGTCTTTAGTTCTGACCTTCACACATCCCCTCACCAAAAACTGCCCTCCCTTCTGTGGGAATGAGGGCCCCCACTCAGTAGGGAGTGTGTGTCAACCCATCAGTAAAGCAAACAAACTGACTGAATCTAGGGGAAAATAAGGACATGCAGGCTTCTCCTCCCGGATTTGTTAGGTTTGGTTCTACTTATCTTGGTGAGCAATTCGACGGCTTCCTGCTTCCTGCTCTGAGTTCCGTGCCCTGGAGCACCACACTAGGTGCTAAAAGATCCTGCCATTCAGTGGCTGTATGATAAGCTGGCGCACGTGTCCAGGCACTGCCACACGCCCCTCTGTGTAAGTGGCTTAAAATCTCCGTCCTCATTTGTCGTCGGGGGGCTGGTTGCGGGTCGTACCTTGTTGCTCGGCGGCTGCCCGTGGCCCGGTGGGAGCAAGCGTGTCCCCTTGCCCGCAGGACGGGACGGCGCCGCTGTGGATCGCGTCGCAGATGGGCCACAGCGAGGTGGTGAGGGTGATGCTGCTGCGCGGAGCGGATCGGGACGCAGCCCGCAACGTGAGTCTGAGCCAGAGCTGGGGGGCTGGGGGGCTAGGGGGCTGGGGGGCTGGGGAGGAGTGCATGCACCGAAGCTCCAAAATTCAGCCCAACCTGGACGTGCAGAGAAAACGCGCCTTTATTTGGTCTCTGACTCCCCTGGGCTTTCTCCCACCCTCCACCAGCTCTGTAGCAGGAAAACAAGGTAAATGTCTGAATCAGCTGAACCTTCGCAAGTGCTGCCCAGTCTCCCTAAGGGAAAGATGTGTAATCCTCCCAGATCCTCCTCCACCTGAGCTGACTCCTGGATGAACCGAGAGGCTGCGGGAGGGAGGAGCCGGGGCCTCAGGGGTTGCACGTGCGCTGGGCGCTGCGCCTCCTGCTGACCCGGGACCGCAGTGCAGGTGGAGGCGCCCCCTCTGTGGTTTGGGGGTCCCGCAGCGCTCCTGGGGCTCCGCCTCACCTGGCTTCCCCAGCTGCAGACCCCTGCACCATATCCCCCATTGGCCTCCACCCAGCAATGCTTATGTCACCTAAGTCGGCCTCTGTGGGCCCCTCAGGGGGTCCTGCGGCAGCTTGGGGAGACCCTGCTGCCTGACCACACTGCCATTCGCTTTTTGGTTCTGGTTTGGTTGGGTTGGGTTGGGTTGGGTTGGGTTGGGTTGGGTTTGGTTTGGTTTGGTTTGGTTTTTAGAGTGTCTGGCCTTGTTTCCCTTAGTATTACTCCTGCCATAGCAGGTCACATATGACCCACATCCATTCTCTACATCTGAGCCCAGAAAGGGGGAAAGACCCAATCTGACCACTTCACTGTCTTTTCTCCCACTCTCTCTCTTCTTCCCACGTCTCTGAAACCAGAAAAGAAAAATCCTCTAATCTCATTTTCTTTCTTCCTGATTCTAGCTAAGCCTTTAGAGCAGGCTTATTTAGAGCAGAGTATTTCCTTTACTACAGAATTCTGTGAGCTGAATCCTCCAAATACAGCAATTGATATGTAAAAGCAGGAGAAAAAGGAATTTGGAAACTCTCTTCCCAGGCCAAAAAGTGATGACAGAAGTTGAATATAAAGTTTTGAACTTGCCTTTGCATTTCTTTTTAACAGATTTCAATCCATCCCCTTCCTGCTCTCCACCTACCCACCCCCCAGCCTCCACGGACAGATACCTAGGGCACACTGGAGCAAGGTTGTTTACGAGACAAAGCAAAAAAGAAAAGCACATTTAAAATTTAAAACAGTAAAGACAATTCAGTAATTATTTAATCATTAAAAATAGTTTAACATAAATTTCTGCTAAGTCGAAAATTGCAGACAATGCTTCTTTGGTCATCTGTGTCCTAAAATACATTCTTGATATTCCCCCCTCCCTTTACCCACTGTTCTAGAGACTAGAAGAGATGAATCCCCAAAGGCAGGATTCTAAGATAATAAATTATATATTTTGTCTAGCACTCTTTCATGCAGAACTAAATATGCTCTAAAATACTCCTAGGTTAAGAAATATGGCCCACTTGTCCTTTGGTTTAAATCTTTCACCTATTCTGACAAGCATATTCCTGGTTCTCAAGTAACAATTAGTTCTTAGCCAACACGCACATATATTAATAGTCAACTTTTCTTTTCCTCTCTGTTAAGGACGGTACAACAGCTTTACTAAAAGCAGCCAACAAAGGGTATAATGATGTTATAGAGGAGTTGCTGAAGTTCTCACCCACCCTTGGCATTTTGAAGGTAAGACTTAAAGAGAAATTTTACCAATCTGTAGAAGAGAGGCTAAAAATTAAGAAGCCCCTACTAAGGACTGCAGGAGAATCTGAGTGTAATTCACATGGCTAGTTGCATTCTTGAAAAAACTTACCTTCAACTTCTTAATGTTGGAGATTCATGATCATTGGTTGAAATGGCAGGGCGGTAAGAAGAGTGAACCAGAGTCTGTAGGTACTTAGTTTTCTAGAAAAAAAGAAGTTAGTAGAAATTAAACACTAACTTGGAAAGTAAACCATATATATTTATCATTGGACTAAAAATCTTTCACAACTCATGAAACACATGATTTGTGTCCCACAAAACCTGGGGGACAGATGCTCACATTTCTTCCCTTCATTATCTGGAGCAAAGCATCACATTATTACCTTAGGTGAAATAAAATAAACCTCAGATATCTGGACACAGCAAAGAATGTATCATTCTGGAAAGCTTGGGCCTACAAGGAAACAGAGCCCCAAAATTCTTCTTTAAATTTTAATCATTTGAGACTAAGAGATTTCTAAATTACAATATATACCAGAAGGTGGCATAAAGGGCCAGGTAATAAATATGTAAGGCTTTGTGGGCCATACATACAGTCTCTGCTGGAACTGTTCAACTCTACTGTTGTAGCATGAAAGCAGCCATGGCGGGGAGGGGGGAAAGGATGGCTGCAATTCCATTAACACTTTATTTATGGACACTGTATTTCTGGAATTTCATATTTTCACATAGTATTCTTTTTTAAGTTTTTTAAACCTTAGCTTGTCAGGACATAGAAAAACAGGGGGACAGCCCTGGTGGCTTAGTGGTTTAGCGCCACCTTGAGCCCAGGGCCTGATCCTGGAGACCTGGGATCCAGTCCCACGTCAGGCTCCCTGCATGGAGCCTGCTTCTCCCTCTGCCTGTGTCTCTGCCTCTCTCTCTGTGTGGGTCTCTCATAAATAAATAAGTAAATAAAATCTTTAAAAAAAAGAAAAAAGAAAGAAAGAAAAGAAAAACAGAGGGCAGGCTAGATTTGGCCCATAGACTATAGTTTGCAGAACCTCCCCCCCCCCCGCCCCCCCCCCCACACACACACTATACACTACTGTTTCCTTAAATTGAGGACAGGGAAACCTGTTCTAAACTTGAAACAGTGGCTTAGCACTTTTGGGGATGTACCCTCAGGCTTTATTGATGGGAAAAGTCAATCTTCCTGTGAATGACCCCAAAAGCTTTTTGGATACTCTGCATCTGATCTTTATATACTTAGGCTCTATTCTTGTTATCAACTAATACAGGACTGCTGTTGTCAGGATGCTGGCCTCTCTGTCCCAGTGAGCAATTTCTAATCTCCCAAGAGCTTGGAAGCCAGAAAGCTACATTCATTAAAATTGTTCGTAAAGTAAGGGATCCCTGGGTGGCGCAGCGGTTTAGCACCTGCCTTTGGCCTAGGGCGTGATCCTGGAGACCTGGGATCGAGTCCCACATTGGGCTCCCGGTGCATGGAGCCTGCTTCTCCCTCTGCCTATGTCTCTGCCTCTCTCTCTCTCTCTATCATAAAGAAAATTTTTTAAAAAATTGTTTGTAAAGTAAGAATAAATAGCCTATGAAAGAGAACTCTGTGAATACAAGAAATGAGCTCCAGAAATGGACTTTGTAATGTCTCATCTCATTTCAAAGAGCTCTATTTTGGTTTTTTTTGTTTTGTTTTGTTTTTAATTTTTATTTTTTTATTTTTTTTAATTAATTTTTATTGGTGTTCAATTTACCAACATACAGAAAAACACCCAGTGCTCATCCCGTCAAGTGTCCGCCTCAGTGCCCGTCACCCATTCCCCTCCAACACCCGCCCTCCTCCCCTTCCACCACCCCTAGTTCGTTTCCCCGAGTTAGGAGTCTTTATGTTCTGTCTCCCTTCCTGATATTTCCCAACATTTCTTTTCCCTTCCTTTATATTCCCTTTCACTATTATTCATATTCCCCAAATGAATGAGAACATACACTGTTTGTCCTTCTCCAATTGACTTATTTCACTCAGCATAATACCCTCCAGTTCCATCCACGTTGAAGCAAATGGTGGGTATTTGTCGTTTCTAATGGCTGAGTAATATTCCATTGTATACATAAACCACATCTTCTTTATCCATTCATCTTTCGATGGACACCGAGGCTCCTTCCACAGTTTGGCTATTGTGGCCATTGCTGCTAGAAACATCGGGGTGCAGGTGTCCCGACGTTTCATTGCATCTGAATCTTTGGGGTAAATCCCCAACAGTGCAATTGCTGGGTCGTAGGGCAGGTCTATTTTTAACTCTTTGAGGAACCTCCACACAGTTTTCCAGAGTGGCTGCACCAGTTCACATTCCCACCAACAGTGTAAGAGGGTTCCCTTTTCTCCGCATCCTCTCCAACATTTGTTGTTTCCTGCCTTGTTAATTTTCCCCATTCTCACTGGTGTGAGGTGGTATCTTATTGTGGTTTTGATTTGTATTTCCCTGATGGCAAGTGATGCAGAGCATTTTCTCATGTGCATGTTGGCCATGTCCATGTCTTCCTCTGTGAGATTTCTCTTCATGTCTTTTGCCCATTTCATGATTGGATTGTTTGTTTCTTTGGTGTTGAGTTTAATAAGTTCTTTATAGATTTTGGAAACTAGCCCTTTATCTGATACGTCATTTGCAAATATCTTCTCCCATTCTGTCTTTTAGTTTTGTTGACTGTATCCTTTGCTGTGCAAAAGCTTCTTATCTTGATGAAGTCCCAATAGTTCATTTTTGCTTTTGTTTCTTTTGCCTTTGTGGATGTATCTTGCAAGAAGTTACTGTGGCCGAGTTCAAAGAGGGTGTTGCCTGTGTTCTCTTCTATGATTTTGATGGACTCTTGTCTCACATTTAGATCTCTCATCCATTTTGAGTTTATCTTTGTGTATGGTGAAAGAGAGTGGTCCAGTTTCATTCTTCTGCATGTGGATGTCCAATTTTCCCAGCACCATTTATTGAAGAGACTGTCTTTCTTCCAATGGAGAGTCTTTCCTCCTTTGTAGAATATTAGTTGACCATATAGGTCAGGGTCCACTTCTGGGTTCTCTATTCTGTTCCATTGATCTATGTGTCTGTTTTTGTGCCAGTACCACACTGTCTTGATGACCACAGCTTTGTAGTACAACCTGAAATCTGGCATTGTGATGCCCCCAGCTATGGTTTTCTTTTTTAAAATTCCCCTGGCTATTCGGGGTCTTTTCTGATTCCACACAAATCTTAAAATAATTTGTTCTAACTCTCTGAAGAAAGTCCATGGTATTTTGATAGGGATTGCATTAAACGTGTAAATTGCCCTGGGTAACATTGACATTTTTACAATATTAATTCTGCCAATCCATGAGCATGGAATATTTTTCCATCTCTTTGTGTCTTCCTCAATTTCTTTCAGAAGTGTTCTATAGTTTTTAGGGTATAGATCTTTTACCTCTTTGGTTAGGTTTATTCCTAGGTATCTTATGCTTTTGGGTGCAATTGTAAATGGGATTGACTCCTTAATTTCTCTTTCTTC
Source organism: Vulpes vulpes (assembly GCF_048418805.1). Taxonomy (NCBI): domain Eukaryota; kingdom Metazoa; phylum Chordata; class Mammalia; order Carnivora; family Canidae; genus Vulpes; species Vulpes vulpes. The sequence goes on along the minus strand of NC_132792.1, from coordinate 95,611,406 downwards.
AGTCTCATTGTTAGTGTATAGAAATGCCATTGATTTCTGGGCATTGATTTTGTATCCTGCCACGCTACCAAATTGCTGTATGAGTTCTAGCAATCTTGGGGTGGAGGCTTTTGGGTTTTCTATGTAGAGTATCATGTCATCGGCGAAAAGGGAGAGTTTGACTTCTTCATTGCCAATTTGAATGCCTTTAATGTCTTTTTGTTGTCTGATTGCTGAGGCGAGGACTTCCAGAACTATGTTGAACAGCAGTGGTGAGAGTGGACATCCCTGTCTTGTTCCTGATCTTAGGGGAAAGGCTCCCAGTGCTTCCCCATTGAGAATGATATTTGCTGTGGGCTTTTTGTAAATGGCTTTTAAGATGTCGAGGAAAGTTCCCTCTATCCCAACACTCTGAAGGGTTTTGATCAGGAATGGATGCTGTATTTTGTCAAATGCTTTCTCTGCATCTAATGAGAGTATCATATGGTTCTTGGTTTTTCTCTTGCTGATATGATGAATCACATTGATGGTTTTACGAGTGTTGAACCAGCCTTGTGTCCCAGGGATAAATCCTACTTGGTCATGGTGAATAATTTTCTTAATGTGTTGTTGGATCCTATTGGCTAGTATCTTGTTGAGAATTTTTGCATCCATGTTCATCAGGGATATTGGTCTGTAATTCTCCTTTTTGGTGGGGTCTTTGTCTGGTTTCGGAATGAAGGTGATGCTGGCCTCATAGAACGAATTTGGAAGTACTCCATCTCTTTCTATCTTTCCAAACAGCTTTAGTAGAATAGGTATGATTTCTTCTTTAAACGTTTGATAGAATTCCCCTGGGAAGCCATCTGGCCCTGGACTCTTGTGTCTTGGGAGGTTTTTGATGACTGCTTCAATTTCCTCCCTGGTTATTGGCCAGTTCAGGTTTTCTATTTCTTCCTGCTCCAGTTTTGGTAGTTTGTGGCTTTCCAGGAATGCGTCCATTTCTTCTAGATTTCCTAATTTATTGGCGTACAGCTGTTCATAATATGTTTTTAAAATCGTTTGTCTTTCCTTGGTGTTGGTAGTGATCTCTCCTTTCTCATTCATGATTTTATTAATTTGAGTCTTCTCTCTCTTCTTTTTAATAAGGTTGGCTAATGGTTTATCTATCTTATTAATTCTTTCAAAGAACCAACTCCTGGTTCTGTTGATCTGTTCCACAGTTCTTTTGGTCTCGATATCATTGAGTTCTGCTTGAATTTTAATTAACTGTCTTCTTCTGCTGGGGGTGGGGTCTATTTGTTGCTTTTTCTCTAGTTCCTTTATGTGTAAGGTGAGTTTTTGAATTTGAGATCTTTCCAGTTTTTGAATGGATGCTTGTATTGCGATGTATTTCCCCCTCAGGACTGCTTTTGCCGCATCCCAAAGATTTTGAACGGTTGTATCTTCATTCTCATTAGTTTCCATGAATCTTTTTAATTCTTCCTTAATTTCCTGGTTGACCTTTTCATCTTTTAGCAGGATGGTCCTTAACCTCCACGTGTTTGTGGTCCTTCCAAACTTCTTGTTGTGATTAAGTTCTAATTTCAAGGCATTATGGTCTGAGAATATACAGGGGACTATCCCGATCTTTTGGTATCGGTTCAGACCCGATTTGTGACCCAGTATGTGGTCTATTCTGGAGAAAGTTCCATGTGCACTTGAGAAGAATGTGTATTCAGTTGAGTTTGGATGTAAAGTTCTGTAGATATCTGTGAAATCCATCTGGTCCAGTGTATCATTTAAAGCTCTCGTTTCTTTGGAGATGTTGTGCTTAGAAGACCTATCTAGTATAGAGAGAGCTAGATTGAAGTCACCAAGTATAAGTGTATTATTATCAAAGTATTTCTTCAGTTTGGTTATTAATTGGTTTAAATATTTGGCAGCTCCCACATTCGGGGCATATATATTGAGGATTGTTAAGTCCTCTTGTTGGATAGATCCTTTGAGCATGAGATAGTGTCCCTCTTCATCTCTCACTATAGTCTTCAGGGTAAATTTTAATTTATCTGATATAAGGATGGCAACCCCTGCTTTCTTTTGAGGACCATTTGAATGGTAAATGGTTCTCCAACCTTTTATTTTCAGGTTGTAGGTGTCCTTCTGTCTAAAATGAGTCTTTTGTAGACAGCAAATAGATGGGTCCTGCTTTTTTATCCAGTCTGAAACCCTGCGCCTTTTGATGGGGTCATTAAGCCCGTTTCCGTTCAGAGTTACTATTGATAGATATGAGTTTAGTGTCATCATATCTATTCAGCCCTTGTTTTTGTGGATTGTTCCACTGAACTTCTTCTTAAAGGGGAATTTTAAGAGTCCCCCTTAAAATTTCTTGCAGAGCTGGTTTGGAGGTTACATATTCTTTCAGTTCCTGCCTGTCTTGGAAGCTCTTTATCTCTCCTTCCATTTTGAATGAAAGCCTTGCTGGATAAAGTATTCTTGGTTGCATGTTCTTTTCATTTAGGACCCTGAATATATCCTGCCAGCCCTTTCTGGCCTGCCAGGTCTCTGTGGAGAGGTCTGCTGTTACCCTAATATTCCTCCCCATAAAAGTCAGGGACTTTTTTTCTCTTGCTGCTTTAAGGATCTTCTCCTTATCTTTGGAATTTGCAAGCTTCACTATTAAATGTCGAGGTGTTGAACGGTTTTTGTTTATTTTAGGGGGGGATCTATTTCCTGGATCTGAATGCCTGTTTCCCTTCCCAGATTAGGAAAGTTTTCAGCTAGGATTTGTTCAAATACATATTCTGGCCCTCTGGCCCTTTCGGCGCCCTCAGGAACCCCAATTAAACGTAGGTTTTTCTTCCTCAAGCTGTCATTTATTTCCCTTAATCTATCCTCATGATCTTTTAATTGCTTGTCTCTTTTTTCCTCAGTTTCCCTCTTTGCCATCAACTTGTCTTCTATGTCACTCACTCGTTCTTCCACCTCGTTAACCCTCGTCGTTAGGACTTCTAGCTTGGATTGCATCTCATTTAATTGATTTTTAATTTCTGCCTGATTGGATCTAAATTCTGCAGTCATGAAGTCTCTTGAGTCCTTTATGGTTTTTTCTAGAGCCACCAGTAGCTGTAAAATAGTGCTTCTGAATTGGCTTTCTGACATTGAATTGTAATCCATATTTTGTAACTCTGTGGGAGAGGGGGCTGTTTCTGATTCTTTTTTTTTGAGGTGAGGTTTTCCTTCTAGTCATTTTGCTCAGTGCAGAGTGGCCAAAAACAAGTTGTATTGGGAAAAGGAGAAAAAGAGAGAGAAGGAAAGAAAAGAGAAAAAGAGAAAAGAGAAAGAAGAAAAAAAAGGGGGGGGGGAAGAGAAGAAAAAGAGAAAAAAGAAAGGAGAAAAAAGAAAGAAAAAAAAGGATGGGGTGGGGTGGGGGAACCAATCAGAAATCAAGAAGAAAGAGAGAAAAAAAAAGCACAAAACAAAACAAAAACAAAAACAAAAAAACAAAAAACCACGGGGGAGTATCTTCCGATTCTGTATACTTTGAGTCCCTTGACTTCCCTTGGAACTGGTCCGTCTCCCTGGTCTTCTGGGGGAGGGGCCTGCTGTGGTGATTCTCAGGTGTTAGCACTTGGGGGAGCTGCTCTGCCCCTGCCTGGTGCAGGGCTCAGTGGGGGTTGTTCACCCCGTGAGGCCCCGGGAGGAAGCCACAGTGGCGGGGCGGCAGCTCTGGGAACCTGGAGTCAGCCCCCGCAGTAGCTCCAGGGCTCTCCGTCTGCAGGGCCTGGGGGCTCCGGGGCGGGGCCGCTGATATGCTCAGCTCCAGGCAGGAGCGTCCTTGCTGTCTTGGGCCCTCCCGGCCTCTGCCTGTCCTGGGGAGAGGCCGGATCCTGGGCTCTGTCCCGGCGCCCTGTGCTCCGGGGCCTGCGCTGTTGGATTCGCGCTCCCGCCCCGCAGCCCCCTTCGCGGAGCCGCCGCCCGAGCCCCTCCGAGCTGCTCCCGGAGCCGCGCCACCCCCTCTGCGCGGAGCTTCTTCCTCCGCCCGAGCCCCTCCGAGCTGTTCCTGGAGCCGCGCCGCCCCCTCCGCGCGGAGGTTCTTCCTCCGCCGGAGCTGCCACCGCCGAGCTGCTCCGGGAGCCGCGCAGCCCCCTCTGCGGAGCCGCCGCCCGAGCCCCTCCGAGCTGCTCCGGGCCCCGCCGAGCGCTGCAGCCCTTAGGGAGCTCGGCGCACTCTCCGGGGCGCAGTTCCTCTGTTACTGTCCCCGGGAGCCCGAGGGCATCCCCGCCTTTCTGGGGATCCTGCTCCAATTCCCCGGGAGGCCTTTCCCCCGGGAAGGTCGGTGCAGCTCCTGCTCCTCCGGGACGGGGCTCTCCTGTCCTGGGGACACTCGCCCCGGCCTCAGCCCGGCTCCTCGCGGGGCCCCTCCCCCTCGGAGGCCTTTTGTGTCTTTATTTCTTTTTCCCCGTCTTCCTACCTTGATAGAAGCGCGAACTCTTCTCACTGTAGCGTTCCAGCTGGTCTCTCTTTAAATCTCAGGCCGAATTCGTAGATTTTCAGGATGATTGGATGGTTTTCTAGGTAATTTGTTGAGGACAGGTGACCTGGAGACCCTACTCCTCCGCCATCTTGCCCCTCCCCCCCAAAGAGCTCTATTTTGGCTTGGTATTTTACCTTAGCTCTGTTGCAAATGGATGAAGTTGAACACGTTGGTGAAAATTTAGGTGGGTGAAATGTTACCAGATAAGTGAGTTATCACACACGTTATAAAAGCAAACATGCTCCTTTGGAAAGGAAAATGCTACTTTTTTGGAATTTTTCTATGGGTATGATATTTTTTTCTTTCATAAAATAAGAAAATGGTTTAGTAGTAGTAGCAGTAGCAGCTCATGTGGAAATTAAGCTTGCATTTAGATGCCATAGGTAGACATATGCATCTTCTGGAACAGGTATCATGTGACCACCCATCATTCCTTTATCAGGTTTGGTATATTCTCTTCCTCTCTCCTCCCAGAATCTGGCTACATGGTGTGCATAGATGATTCCTTAGTTCAATAAATATTTGCAGTGCATTTCATAAAATGTCAGCAACCTATCTGGCAGGCCCTTCTGTGCTCAGAAATGCTCCAAATAAGGGCTTGGGGGTTTCTTCCCCCAACGTGCTCAGGTCCTGGAACTCCACAGTGGTGCTCCTGCCCCCTCTGAGTGAGGGGAGTGCAGGTAACTGGGCTGACTGCTGGGCCTTTTGACTTGCCAGCCATTTCTCCAGCATCGCTGGAAGCACGGAAACTATATTTGTTGCTCTTGAAGGAAAAAAAATGTTTAACATAGCATGATTGCTTTTTCTGCAGCAAATTCTAATATATGTAAAATTGCCAGACCGATTGTGAAGTCATGTGTACCCTGGGCCAGATTTCTTGTTTCACTTACAAAAGGACGTTGGCAGTATTTATACTGCCTGTCTTCTGTGTGCTATGTACCTGAGGACACTGTATTAGATGCTGACGCCTTTGAGAGGGAATGGAAGGAAGAGCAAAGCTCCTAACATGAGTCTCATCACTCAGGTTGGTTTATGATAAAAGCCTGGCTCAGTGCTGATGCCTGTGAGCCCACTCCTGACTCTCACTGTTGTTTTCTCTTAGAATGGGACATCAGCTCTCCACGCAGCAGTGCTCAGTGGGAATATTAAAACAGTCGCGCTGCTCCTGGAAGCAGGGGCAGACCCAGCCCTGAGAAACAAGGTATCTGCCTTTCCTTATCTTTTAACTCCTTTGGGCTCCTATGCAAAGAGATAAGGCAGTTTCAACCTAAGCCAAGATAACCAGTCACGTGCACCTTGGGCCAGACTTCGTTTCACTTGGAAAAAAACATGGGCAATACTTACACTGACCATCCGCTGTGTACCCCAGGACACTTTATTAGATGCTGGTGTCTTTGAAAGGGAATACAAGAAAGAGCAAAGCTCCGACATGGGTCTCATCACTCAGTCTGTCTCTTCGTACCTCAGCATAGTAAGGGCATTGCAAGGCTGTCGGTAGGTAGCAATGAGCAGTGCACCTAGACCCAGAGAATTATGCTGAAAACCCTATATCGTCAATGGCTGTGAGCTAACAACAGTACAGCCTCTCAGGACAGGGGATGGGGAGAGGTAGTTGCAGGGAGTGGAGTTATGGGATTCTATCATCAAGGAAGTGTCCTAAAAATGTCAAAGTTCTAGTAGTTTATTGCTATCCTGCGTAGGTTGGATGTTCATAGCTTGACAACTGCTTGTGCTTTCTTTGGAGAGTAAGAAGAGAAAGGGACATGTTGCTCTTATACAGTTAACAGGACTTTGTGCCGCTGTTAAAAATCAACCCATGCTTTTTATAGGCTAAAAGCCTTAGTTTACGAATAGGTCAGACATGGAGGTGGGAAGATCCCCACTACCCATTTTTTCCTGCATTAGCAGTCAAGTGCAGAACCTGGCAAAAGAGAGCAGCCAAGAAAAGGTTTTAAGAGAACACTAACATACCAACTTTTGAAGGAGGAAGTGCTCATCAATAAAGAAAGTTATGAAAAGCAATTTTCACTTTGTACTTATGTACTATTTGAGCTTTTTTTTTTTTTTAAGATTTTGTTTATTTATTCGTGAGAGACAGAGAGAGAGAGGCAGAGACATGGGCAGAGGGAGAAGGCTCCCTGCAGGGAGCCCGATGTGAGCCCGAGGTCTCCAGGATCAGGCCCTGGGCTGAAGGCAGGTGCTAAACCAGCTGAGCCACGGGGGCTGCCCCATTTGAGCTTTTATAAGTATCAATTGCTATGTTAATTTCTTTCATAGTAAAGGCTGACACAGAACCTTTTCCCTGACATTTTAAAAAGAAACCATTAAGAAGTGCGATTAAAGAACATGCCAGGAGACTCTTTTATTTCATTTACTTAGCATGTGAAGTTATTATTTCCTTGTTCTTACCATTAGAGTACTTGAAAACAAGGCTTCTGCTTATCTCTTCCTGTAGACTCCGATTTGTTTTCCATTAGCTGGCCTGGCTGTGTGATAAGCCAGCTAAAGTCATACTTGTGCTCTTATCTTTAGATCCTGGACACAAGACTGCCTAAAGAGATTGATCTTTTTTGCTAAAGCCATCCAGTACCATATGGAAACTGAAACAACATGCAATTCTTTGTCTCCTGGGATTTCAGCAATAATGATTATGGGGAATTTCCAGTGACCAAAATGTTAGACTTTGGATTATCCCTAAGCTACTTGAAGATAGATATAAAGATATAAAGATATAAAGATATATATATATATATATATATATATATATATATATATATATATATATTTTTTTTTTTTTTTTTTTTTTTTGCTCGTGCTGATGCTGGAGTTTCTTTTTTTTTTTTTTAAGATTTTATTTATTTAGTTATTTAAGAGAGAGAGCCACAGAGAGAGCACAAGCAGGGAAAAGAGCAGAGGGAGAAGGAGAAATAGGCTTCCTGCTGGGCAGGAAGTCTGATGTGAGGCTCAGTCCCAGGATTCTGGGATCATAACCTGAGCCAACGGCAAACAATTAACTGACTGAGTCACCCAGACACTCCCACACTAGAATTTCATACAACAGAAGCTTTAGATATCTAGGAGTTGTTACCAGGGAACCCCGCCCCCCCCCCCATCTTACACATCCACCAGCCACCCCAAAGAAGCCAGCCTCTTGGAGGCAGCCCTAGAAGCAAAGGTGTTGGGATTCCAGCAGCCACTCAGGACTCTTGAAAGGGTATTCTCCGCCTTCATTCATTCAACAAATACTGAGCACCTACTAGATACCATGCACGGTGCTGTATACTGGAAAGACAGTGGTGAATGAAGTTCCCATAGTCTCTGCCTTCAAAGAGTTCAGAGTTTATGAGGGAATAAAAACAACTGAAACAGAAATTGCAATACAGTGACAAGAGCTATCAGCAGGGAAGTAATGAATGCTACCGAAAGCTTCCCAGAGGAAATGACTTATAAGCTCAAACAGAAGCAATCTTCTGCTCCTAGGGTTCCAGAACTTCTGCTCTGGGACTGATAAGCAGATTCCGTAGGAGAGGGTAACCCATGGCCCCCAGAGCCACTCCCCACACCGTAGTTGTCCCCATGGGTGCAGGCCCCATGTTCCTGATACTCCCAACCGAGGACTCCGAACACAAATTCTCCCAGGAGCAGTGGGAAAAGAGGGTATTTTGGTGCTGTGCTACCATGAATATGGGCCTGTGGCCCTGCTCCATAATGAAGAAGATGGCCCTTGGTAGCAAGGCTGGGGCACTAGCCATCATGAGAGTCCACACAACCTCAGCACTCTGAGCATTCAATGGGGACCAACCTGGAGAGAGGAGGAATGAGATCAGGTTTTTAGAACTATATGGATGATACATAGAACAGCAATGCAATTGACCAAATTGACAACACAGTTTGAGGAGATGAAGCCCTTTTTCAATGGTAAAGGCTATAGACATTCATGGGGATGGTCACGCAGGGGAGCTGTAACTCAGCAAGCTTGTACATAGAAATACAGCTTTCTAGATCTCCTCTTCCTCCTTCTTCTGGCTGCCTGCCAACCTGCTCACCAAGGACCTAGAACCTATGCAAAAAAGCTTGATTAGTCCTGAGTACTCTGAGACTAGATGGAGCTTATATCTGTTTAAACCAGGAGCATTTCTGTGCAGGCCCAGGCATTTGGCCTGTATGACGTCTGTTCCTACAGGAACTAATAGTAGGATTCGAGCCTCTAGAGGGGACTCTGGTCTGTAGTAACATAGCATAGTAATTTCCTGCCCAATTCAGTCCAGCATCAGCATCAGGAGTCCTTTGTGGTGGGCTGGGGTGCAGCCACTGGACATACTGTGCAGCAGATCATTTGTGGCAAACATAAATTCCCAGCAACTCCATGCATAATTCCCGACAAGTATAGTCCCAGCTAGCAGGTGGCGGTCAAAGAGCAGGACCCAACCTAGAAGGTAGGGACTTCAGGAGATTCACCTAGGATCAGAGTCCCAGATAAAGCAGGTATATAATTCCAGGTGTGGCTCTGGGACAGAAATATATATATATATGTAAGATAGGTAAGATCTGCATCCAAAGCCTCTCCCCCATTCTGGGTGCCTTTCTACCCTTTACCTGCCTCCCCTGAAATCCCAAGAACATCCCGTGATTCATCTTTAACAACAGTTCTTAAAGTATGGTCCGTGGACCCCTGAGGGTCTGCAAGACCCCTTTAAGAAGTCTAAGAAGTCAATAATAATAATCTTTGTAATAATACAAAGGTGTTATTTGCCCGTTTCACTGTGCTGACATTTGCTCTAATGTTGTAAAAGCAATGGTGGGTCAAACTATTGGCACCTTATACATCAAAGCAGAGGTATAAACTGTACTGGCAGATGATTTTACAAAACTTTGTAAGTTATTTTACAGATTTTGTAAATTTTTTACAAAAATGGCAGTTTTACTTAACATCTTTGATGAAGCAATAAACAATTTTAATTTTATTAAATCTTGACCCTTATTTTAAGATTCTACATAACAAAATGGAAGTATGCATACAGCACTTATGATATGTTGTGGTTGTCTCAAGGAAAAGCACTCTCCATTGTTTGAATTGCAAAGTGAGCCAGTTGCTTTTTCAGAGAACACCATTTTAACTTTAAAGAACAACTTGTATCCACCATGCAAGCCTGACAGCTTTTTAATACAGGCTTTTCTTATGAATCAGAGCTGATATTAATGAATGTGATCTTTTGAGATTGTATAATGCAACATTGTGTCAACATTTGGAAGATCCTATAACTCACTGAACTGATATATTCCAAGTGACCAGTGTGGGATGTTACAAATCATACATGGGGAAAAATCGTCCCTGTAGGTAAATAGATCAATGGATTTTTAATATAAAAAACTCACTGATATGGTTTCGGATTCCACACTGCCTTTACCTTTAAGAAACTACCACTTGTTTAGTATAGGTATAGCATCAAAGGAGAGTATCTACAATGATCGCAAAAGGCTGTTCATGTTTCCCCCTTTTCCAACTACCTATCTGTACAAAGCTGAATTTTCTTCATATACTTTATTCATAAGAGACACAAAGAGAGAGGCAGAGACATAGGGAGAGGCAGGCTCCCTGCCAGGAGCCCAATGCAGGACTCAATCCCAGGACCCCGGGATTCATGCCCTGACCCAAAGGCAGACACTCAACCACTGAACCACCCAGATGCCCCTTCTTCATGCTTTAACCAAAACAACGTATCAGAATAGGTTGTAAAAAAATAAAAAAAATTAAAAATAAATTAAAAAATAAAAAATAAAAATAAAAATAAAAAAGGGGATCCCTGGGTGGCGCAGCAGTTTGGCGCCTGCCTTTGGCCCAGGGCGCGATCCTGGAGACCCGGGATCGAATCCCACATCAGGCTCCCGGTGCATGGAGCCTGCTTCTCCCTCCGCCTGTGTCTCTGCCTCTCTCTCTCTCTCTCTCTGTGACTATCATAAATAAAAAAAATAAAAATAAAAAAATAAAAATAAAGAATAGGTTGGATACAGAAGCAGATATGAAAATCCAAATGTCTTTGATTAAGCTACATATTCAAGAAATATTCAAATCTCTTAAACAATGCTACTCTTTTTTTTTTTAGATTTTATTTATTTATTCATTCATGAGAGACACACACACAGAGAGAGAGAGAGAGAGAGAGAGGCAGAGACACAGGCAGAGGGAGAAACAGGCCCCATGCAGGGAGCCTGACATGGGACTCCATCCCAGGTCCCCAGGATCACGACCTGGGCTGAAGGTGGCGTTAAACCGCTGAGCCACCAGGGCTGCCCAAACAATGCTACTCTTGACCTAACATTTTTGTTTCTGGAAATTTGGTTGTTTTTCACATTTTTTTTTAAGTTTATTTTTCATAAATGTTACTTATATTAATTACCCTGTAGTGCATTTATGATTTTTAATGAATTAAAGTATTTTTAAGTGTTCTTATTTTCATTTCTAAGAAGTTAAAAGCAAAAGCTCATTGGGATACTCAATAATTTTTAAGAGTGTAAAAATGTTCTGAGGCCAGAAAGTTTGAGAACCACTGCCCCATAACGTCAATCACACAGGGTAAGGACACACTCATGAAATAAATGCATCAAGAATGTTTCCCAGGGCAGCCCGGGTGGCTCAGCGGTTTAGCGCCGCCTTCGGCCCAGGGCCTGATCCTGGAGACCCGGGATCGAGTCCCACCTCAGGCTTCCTGCATGGAGCCTGCTTTTCTCTCTGCCTGTGTCTCTGTCTCTCTCTCTCTCTCTCTCATAAAAAAATAAAAAATAAAAGAATGTTTCCCAGCAGCATGTTGATAAGAAAGAACATTCAGTGAAACTATAGGTTCAGGTGGGAAGTGGTGGCCACTGAAGCTGCTCTCGACCAGATAGATATTTCTTATTCTCTGAATATTTCCTGACTCTGTTTTCTCATCAGCACATGCTTGTCCTGAGTCTTACGTCCCTAGCAGACAGACTGCCCCATATAATAAATGAATTAAATATAAAGTGTCAAATTTAACATTGCCAGTATTTATTGAGCACGTACAGATGCACCAGGCATTGTGCTGGAAATGAGGATACAGTGATTAATAATACATGGCCCCTGACCTCCAGAAGATTACAGGGTACTAAGGATATGGCTTAGAGAGAGAAATAGACAAGGAGATAAAAAAATAACAGATGATATTTATATTATTAAAGGTGACCTTTAACTTAAACAACAGTGAATCCAGTGGGGTTTTTCACCAGCAGAGAGCAAATTTGGGTCAGGGGCCCCTCTTTGGAGTCCCTAAAACAATCCCAGCAGTGGGAATTCACCAACACCTGTCTTATCTTCTTTCAGGCCAATGAACTTCCAGCAGAACTAACCAAAAATGAACGGATCCTACGTCTCCTCCGAAGTAAAGAAGGACCCAGAGAGAGCTAACTTAGTTCCATATTCGGCTGAAAGATAGAAACCCTAACCACATTGTCCAAAAAGAAATTGCTTTACAAATAGTGTTGGAAATTCCTTTAAGAAAGGAAATGCTCAGAAGGCCCACCCTGAGTCCCTGACCAGGGAGGAGCTGGGCTACATGGCCCGAGGCAAGAACAGAAAGGCTCGGGGACCCCTTGCCCTCACTACCCTGAGTTTCTTACGCTGGCCTGTGGTTTCTTACGCTGGCCTGTGACTCCACTGCTATGGGGCCTTGGCAGGTTGTGGAGTCCACAGAAACTCATCTTAAACTCCACTAAGTTGGGTCTCTCAGTTAAACTCTAAGAGTTAACCCCTCGAAGAGGTTAAAGCAAGATGACAAAAGCCTTTAAAAGACTGAAAGGCTGCTCTTCAGTGAATCAAAGCACTTCTGCTTTTGCATTACATGTCAGTGTGCTAAGAGATATAGCTCCCTCATATTTTACATGTAGATGTATGTCATCCTAGCATAAGGTGTTTTCTTCTACCCAGAGATCATAAGCGTGTTTATTCTGAATTGATGCATAAATTGACATTAGAGAGATATTTCTGACATTACACCATGTTATTTTTTCAAAGATAGACTGTTGAAGTATAAAAAAGACAAATTGTTTATTTGCGAGGTAATCCTCATCTTATTCTGAACAGGTAAAAAAAAAGAAAAATCATTTTTACCTAGAATCAATATTGTAGGTCTGATAGGATACGAGTGGCAAATTTGGAAACTCAGAAAATTACAAACCACAAGAAACTTAGGCTTGTCTCTTGAAACTTTTATTTTGGTTCTATTGTTGGGAATCTGCTTCCCATGCCATAACTAAATAGACATAATAGTCTGTGCAACCCTGAGCTTCCAGCACCAGTTGCTGTCATAGTGATTTTGAGGTCCTTGGGTGAAATGTGACATCTCCAAGTACAATATGTTGCTATTCTATTGCAGGAGTATAAATAATAAAGACTGTTATTGTATTTAACAAATGTTCATCTATGCATGTTCTTGAGCTGACTGACTCCAAGAAAGAAACCTGAGTTTTATTGAATTATTCCTTGGAGGAGAGTCAAAATTTATGTTCAATGCACTTATACTCAATGGTGTCTAAATGCCTCAGTCAGTGCCTAATTGCACACACAAAAATTAGACGATCTTTCTAATTTACCATAATAAATGCTGATGGCATTTCTGTTATTTAAATACATCTTTGGTTTTCTTTTCATGTTTTGTTCTGTTTTCCAGCTAATGTTCTATGTAAAGACATGTTAAGATGGAAGGAAATGCAATCCCCAAAGTTTTTTTCTAACCAACTTGCAGTAGTGCTAGAAGCAGTATCTTGAAGTCAATAAATGATGGAATATAATTTTTGAAATTAGAAGATATTCTCTTAAAGTTTTTTATGATCAATAAAATAATCAACAAAAATCAGCTTATTTTAATCAATATCACAAACCAAGGGAGTAATGAGCAACCCACAGAGCTGCCAGAGATGTCTATAGCCTGACTAGCTATGCAACAAGTCTGCAATCTCATTTCAGGATAAAATTTAGAAAGCTCTGGGGCACCTGGGTGGCTCAGGTCATGATCTTGGGGTCCTGGGATCAAGTCCCACATTACATCGGACTCTGCTCAGCAGAGAGTCTGCTTCTCCCTCACTCTTCCTCTCTCTCCTCTCTCTCCAATAATTTTTTTTTAAAACTTAGAAAGTTCTGTCTATATCACTAAAACCCCTGGATATAAACTTTTAGTAGCTAAAAAGCAGTGCAGGTTTCCTCACTGACTTTCTTTTACTTAGCAAAGTAGTACAAATACACTTTCCTCTGTGGAAATTTCATAAAGCTGTGTTCACTTTGAAGAGGAAAGTAGTGTGGCCTTAAATGCTTTGTGTTTTCCCCCCTTTGTTAGCCCTAAGGCCAAAACTGAATGCTCATCACTGATATAAATCAAAACAGTATTATGGACACTGATAACAGAGTTCCAAAAGATAAAATGGGATGAAATCACAAACATAATGTTTTCGGTAAGATATATTGGCCTTGGCCTATTGTTTTAAGTAGTTAATGTTCTTGATCAATATTAGGGCCATAAAAATGAATCCAATAGCTTTAACAATACTTAATATAGGCTTCCCTGCTATAGGTAAGAGGTCTCTAGCTTAGAACGATCACATTTGATCTAGATGAGCTTATGACATTATCCATAGTAGGAAAGATGAATATGTTAACCACTCACCAAAGAATAAACAAAAAGTCCGTTATTTGAAATAAAATTGCATTTGTTTTGCACACAGGTGGATGGTTTTTATTTTTTTATGATACTTATTTTATGTTAATCTAATTCAAATTCAGTGAGCTCTGCATCCTAAGACAGAACTAGCAATTCCTATGCAAATCATTTGTTAATTGAACTATAAAAGTTTTCATTACATCCATTTGTTTGATGATATATTCCATGTTATAATTCAAAATAAAGTTAATGTACTACCCAACTTGCCTTTGCTGCTTTTTCTTGTTTGTTTTTTGATCAGAGGTTATTTCTCTGAGATTTTTAATAGCATGGAATTTTAGAGTGAATAATTCAACTTTGTTGATAAGTATATTGATGTTTGGGATCCTGAGTAGATCTTTAAGTTATAGGATTTCAACTGTGGAGAGTTTTTGTAACAATCCGATAAGGTTTTTCATTCAGATCAAAATTCCTGGGATAGCCACCAAAGATACTGAAAGTAGAAACTTTTCAGGGATCCCTGGGTGGTTCAGCAGTTTAACGCCTGCCTTTGGCCCAGGGCCTGACCCTGGGGTCCTGGGATCGAGTCCCACATCGGGCTCCCTGCATGAAGCCTGCTTCTCCCTCTGTCTGTGTCTCTGCCTCTCTCTCTCTCTGTCTCTTGTGAATAAGTAAATAAAATCTTAAAAAAAAAGAAAGAAGAAAGAGAAAAAGAAAGAAAGAAAGAAAGAAAGAAAGAAAGAAAGAAGAAAGAAAAAAAGAAAAAAAAGAAAGGAAAGAAAGAGAAAGAAGAAAGAGAAAGAAAGAAAAAGAAAAAGAAAGAAAGAAGAAAAGAAAGAAAGAAAGAAAGAAAGAAAAGAAAGAAAAAGAAGGAAGAAAGAAAGAAGAAAGAAAGAAAGAAGAAAGAAAGAAAGAAAGAAAGAAAGAAAAGAAAGAAAGAAAGAAAGAAAGAAAGAAAGAAAAAGTAGAAACTTTTAATTGTACACTGTGATGATTTGACATCCGTAGACATTGTGGAGGAATTCCCCCCATCTAATTAACACATCCATCACCTCATATATTGATCTGTGTGTGTCTTAATTTCTATTTTTATTGCCTGTGATGCTGCTGGCTCTTCAGTCCCATGCAGTGGCTTTTTTTGTCTGAAATAGCTGATGGTGTTGCACAACTGCAAACATTTGTAGTGATAACATCAGCTATCTGGAGAAGTCCATGGCCATTCTGGCTTCCTCCTCTGCTGTACCCACCCTCTGCAACCACAAAAAAGCTTTGTTTCATCATTCTCTCTCATGAAGACACCTAGTCTGAGGACAAGAACACCCCCAAATGCCAGGCTACTTGGCATCCCAGAAATGCATCTCTTGGAGTTTTGCTTTTTATAGTGGAGGAAAGCAGGGAGAGTAATGCCCAGATGGAGTCACAGTTGTAACCTCAAGGCAATGAGGGTAGTGAACACAGGACATATTTTTAAAAATATTTAGAGGTAGAGGGGCACCTGGCTGGATCAGTCAGTAGAGCATGCAACTCTTGATCTCCGGGTTGAGTTTGAGTCCCATGTTGGGTTGTAGAGATGACTTTAAAAATAAAAAAATTGGGATGCCTGGGTGGCTCAGCAGTTGAGCATCTGCCTTTGGCTCAGGGCATGATCTCAGAGACCCGGGTTGGAGTCCCACAGCTGGCTTCCTACATGGAGCCTGCTTCTCCCTCTGTCTCTGTCTCTGCCTCTCTCTTTGTGTCTCTCATGAATAAATAAATAAAATCTTTAAAATAAATGGATAAATAATTTTTTAATTTAAAAAAATTTAAAATTTAGAGGTAGAGCTAATGATAATTGGTGATTAATTGAACATAGAGGGCAAGGAAAAGAGGGTTAGGATTATACTGAGATGTGTCAGGGGACTTTAGGGCCTCCCCCAGATTGAGTGATTTGCTAGAAAGACTTGCAAAGGTCATCACCTGGTCATTTCCATGGCTGAGAGCAAAAGGATATACAGCAAAATTAGCAAAGGGAAAGAGAAATGGAGTAAAGATGGTGGAAACCAGATGCAAGCTTCCAAGAGTCTTCTTTCAGCAGATTTGCACAGGATGAGCTCAAATTCCTTCTGCAACGAGATGTGGCAACATTGACAACTGTAGGCTTTTTTTTTTAAAGATTTATTTATTCATTTATTTATGATAGACATAGAGAGAGAGAGAGAGAGAGAGAGACACAGGAGGAGGGAGAAGCAGGCTCCAGGCCAGGAGCCCGACGTGGGACTCGATCCCAGGACTCCAGGATTGCGCCCTGGGCCAAAGGCAGGCGCTAAACTGCTGAGCCACCCAGGGGTCCCCTCATCCAGGCTTTGAAGTGGGAGCTGGTCAGATAGGTACCCTCTGCCTAATGTTTACCAAAATGCCAGACTTTTAGAAGGAAATGAGACATTCAGCATAAACCACATCGTTGTATACAAATAGTTTAGGCACAGTGAGCCCTTGTCATTTAGGGAAGGCTTCAGATCAGTGTAGAGAATGGTTTAGTAGCCAAGTCCTCAGATGCCAGCCAATGATCAATCTCAGAAACAAAACTTTTTAATGTCAGCAGTCTCAGGTCTCCTATGTTAATTCTTTTCCACAACCAAGGTTTACATGGTGGATAGTGACAATAATTGTGTTAGAAAGAGGGAAGCGGAATTGGGGTGGGGACAGGGAGAGAGCATTTGAACAGGTTCAGTCTAAATAATGTGTGAACTAGACTCCAGGAGGCAGTTGGAAGCAGCAGCTTGATGTTTAGGACAAGACTGTTATTACCGTTTCAGGCATCATATGTATAGAAGTGATGGTGAAAAAAAAAAAAATGAAAAAAAAAAAAAAAAAAAAAAAAAGAAGTGATGGTGAAAGTCATAGGATGAATGACGTCCCCAGGAAGACTCTGGCGA
Source organism: Vulpes vulpes (assembly GCF_048418805.1). NCBI lineage: Eukaryota > Metazoa > Chordata > Mammalia > Carnivora > Canidae > Vulpes > Vulpes vulpes. Next base: position 95,594,349 of record NC_132792.1, on the reverse strand, counting down.
GAGGGGAAAAAACTGAGACACGATTTTGAAGGACAAAGTGAATTCAGCCAAAGAGACAAGATGAAATGGACAGGAGCAGGAGTGAAACACACATCAAGGGAGGAGGAAGTCAAGGGAGGCAAGGGGGGTGGGCAACAAACCCCATGAAGTGTGACCAAGTAGCAAGGGCTGACAAATTCCAGACTACTTTTGCTTCACAGCTTTGCCCTTGGTGAGCTTGTTGAGTCATCAAAGAGCTCTAGCCCTGAGTTGGAAAGTATAAGGAATCTGACTGGTCAGGACCTGGAGCTAATGTTAAAATAAATGGTCGTCTGGAAATGATTCTAGTTGTGATTAGTAGAATTGTATTTGTGAAGCGGATCCTAACACTTTCTGGGAACTGCTGGCATCTATCAGGAAGCATTGCCTCTGCTTTGTCACCGAGAAAGAAAGTACAGGCATACTCAGAGATTAGGTCCAGTTCCAGACGGCGGCAATAAAGTGAATATCACAATAAAGTCAGTCACACGGATTTTTCTGTTTCCCAATGCATATAAAAGCTATGTTTACACTATATGGTGGTCTATGAAGTGTGCGATAGCATTACATCTTAAAAAACAATGTACATGTCTTAATTAAAAAACACTTTGTTGGGGATCCCTGGGTGGCTCAGCGGTTTGGCGCCTGCCTTTGGCCCAGGGCGCGATCCTGGAGACCCGGGATCGAATCCCACATCGGGCTCCCGGTGCATGGAGCCTGCTTCTCCCTCTGCCTGTGTCTCTGCCTCTCTCTCTCTCTCTCTCTGTGACTATCATAAATAAATTAAAAAAAAAAAAAAACACTTTGTTGGGGATCCCTGGGTGGCTCAGCGGTTTGGCGCTGCCTTCCGCCCAGGGCGTGATCCTGGAGACCTGGGATCGAGTCCCACGTCAGGCTCCCTGCATGGAGCCTGCTTCTCCCTCTGCCTGTGTCTCTGCCTCTCTCTCTCTCTCTCTCTGTGTCTCTCATGAATAAATAAATAAAATCTTTAAAAAAAAAAACCCACAACTTTGTCGCTAACCATAAAAAAGGCTAACCATCCTCTGAGCTTTCAGCAAGTCATAATCTTTTTGCTGGGGAGGGTCTTGCCTCCATGTTCTTGTCGGCTGATTCATGTGGTGGTTGCTGAAGGTTGGGGTGTCTGTGGCAATATCTTAAAGTAAGACAACAATGAAGTTTGCTGCACTGAATGACTCTTTCTTTCACAAATGATTTCTCTATAGCATGCAGTGCTGTTTGACCACATTTTGCCCACAGAACTTCTTTCAAAATTAGAGTCGATCCTCTCAAGCCCTGCTGCTGCTCGATCAACTACATTTATGTAACATCCTAAATACTTTCTTGTCATTTCAACAATCTCCACAGCATCTTCACCAGGAGTAGATTCCTTCTCAAGAAACCACATTGTGTTCATCCATAAAAAGGAACTCCTCATCCGGTCAAGTTTTATCATGAACTTGCAGCCATTCAGTCACATCCTCAGGCTCCTCTCCTAATTCTAGTTCTCTTGCTTTTTCCACCACATCTGCAGGGACTTCCTCCACTGAAGTCTGGACCCCTCCAAGTCATCCATCACTTTGGAATCAACTTCTTCCAGAAGCCTGTTACTGTTAATATTTTGACCCCATCCCAAGAATCTTAAATGTTCTTAATGGCATTTATAGTTGTGAATTCTTTCCAGAGGTTTTTCAATATACTTTGCCCAGCTCCATCTGAGGAATCACTATCTATGGCAGCTATGAAATGTATTTCTTAAATAATAGGACTTAAAAGTCATAGTTGCTCCTTGATCCCTGGGCTGCAGAATGGATGTTGTGTTAGTAGACATGAAAATCACATTCATCTTATTACTGAACCGATGTACATCCCCTCCTTGGTGAGTTAGCTCCCTCACTAAGTCATCTTTATTTGTACAATCAAGGAAATCATGTGGGATGACCCTCCAAACAGGGGTGAGCGGGCCCATTCTATGAGGGCTCAGGAGAAACATTCAGAGGAGATTTTAACATTATAATAAGATGACAGAGCTGAGGTAGCTTTGCAGGCACTTTCTGATTCATCTGAGCAGGGATAGTCCTGGGATCTACTCAAATGTTTCTTTTCCTGTTCCAGCAATTTGTTGGCTAGTTTCTAAAAGATGAAATTGATAGTTAGAAGCTTTTAGGAGTTTCCTGAGTTCAGGGCCTCAGAGGTCATGTCAGTGACAAACTCATAGTCCATCAGAGCTCTTGGGTTATCAGGTGCATTGTCAACGAGCAGTAATATTTTGAAAGGAATCTTTTCTTCTCAGCAGTAGGTCTCAACAGTGGCTTTAAAATATCCAGTAAACCATGTCCTAAACACATGTGCTATCATCCCAGGCTTTGTTGTTCCATTTATAGAGCACAGAGTGGATTTAGTATAATTCTTAGGGGCCCTAGGATTTTCAGATGGCAAAGGAGCAGTGGCTTCAACCTAAAATCACCAGCTGCATTAGCCCCTAACAAGAGAGCCAGCCTGTCCTCTGGAGCTTTGAAGCCAGGCATTGACTTCTCTCTAGCTGTGAAAGTCTAGATGGCATTTTCTTCCAACAGAAGGCTGTTTCGTCTATATTGAAAATCTGTTGTTTAGTGTAGCCACCTTTATTAATGATTTTACCTACATCTTCTGGATCACTGGCTGCAGCTTCTCTGTCAGCACTTGCTGCTTCATTTTGCACTTTGATGTTATGGAGACGGCTTCTTTCCTTAAACCTCATGAACCACCCTCTGCCAGCTTCAGACTTTTCTCCTGCAGCTTCCTCACCTCTCTCAGCCTTCACAGAATTGAAGAGAGCCAGGGCCTTGCTCTGGATTAGACTTCAGCTTAAGGGATGTTGTGGCTGATTTGATCATCTGTCTAGACCACTCAGACTTTCTCTGTCTCAGCAATAGGCTGTTTCACTTTCTTATCATTCATGTGTTCAGTAGGTTAGCACTTTTAATTTCCTTCAAAAACTTTTCCTTTGCATTTACAACTTGGCTAACTGGCACAAGAGGCCTCACTTTCAGCCTGTCTCAGTTTTTAACATCCTTTCCTCACTGAGTGTAATCATTTCTAGCTAATCATTTCTAGTTTAAAGTGACAGATGTGTGACATTTTCTTTCACTTGACCACTAAGAGGCAACTATAGGATTATTGATTGGCCTAATTTCAATATTGTGTCTCAGCAGCAAGGTGGGATGAGAGAATGGTGGGTGTGTAGGTGTGTGTCAGAACACACAAGACATCCATCAGGTAGGTTCACTGTCCCATATGAGAACAGTCCCTGGTGCCCCCACACAAGTGACAAAGATCACTGACTGCAGATCACCATAACAAACAGAATAATAGGTGGGGGGGATCCCTAGGTGGCTCAGCGGTTTAACACCTGCTTTCAGCCCAGGGCATGATCCTGGGGTCCCGGGATTGAGTCCCGCATCGGGCTCCCTGTATGGAGCCTGCTTCTCCCTCTGCCTGTGTCTCTGCCTCTCTCTCCCTCTGTGTCTCCCATGAATAAATAAATAAAATCTTTAAAAAAAGAACCAAACAAACAGAATAATAATGAAAATGTTTGAAATAATGCAAGCATTACAAAATTGTGGCACAGAAACAGAAAGTGAGCAAATGCTGTTGGAAAAATTGTGCCAATAGACTTGCTTGATGCAGGGTTGCCACAGACCTTCAATTTGTAAAAAACAAAATACAGAAAAAAGTAGTATCTGCAAAGCACAATTAAATGTGGGTGTTCCTGCACTTTGTGTCATGCTATAGAGATGCAAGATCTGTGAGGTGCAGTGCCAATGGGCCTCTGAGTTAATGTTTGTGAACTTCCTGGAAAAATAAGAGAAACTACATTTGTCTCTGCTGGTCAGTTGGTTTGGTGAGTGTTATTTCACTGTGACAAGATGCTAAAAACCATGCATTAGAATCAGGTGGTTCTCCACTGTGAACAGAGCTAATAATATCAGGATTTCTCATTCCATTGTCCAGCATCATCTCAGGCTCTTGTATTTACCTATGCTTCAAAGTACGGAGAACAACAGGCAAAAAACAAGTTATATGCTCTCTAGAAAAAATCAGAATAGTTTATTTCACATTTCACTGGCTGATAGCTCAGCTTGTATCTTTAGTCTGCTAACCATACCAAACAGTGAGATAAACCACGACAAGGAGAAGTGTTTCTCCAGACTCTTCAACTATACTCACCCCTCAGAGACATCACTGATGCATTCGTGGATCTAGAAAGTCTTAGAATCTTTTCCTGGTGCCCTCACCCTTATTTTTAGCAATACTTCAAGATGACTTTAAAATGTGAGTGAAGTCATATTTTACCAATTAAAGGAAGCTAATTAAAGATCTTCAGTTCTTAGATGCCTTGTCAGATTCATCTCCATGAACAGAAAGAGTTCCTCCTCCCCACTCTGGTGTCTTCTGTTTTCCCTTCACTAGGATTTCACGCTCTGATTTTTAACAAAGGAAATGCTGCTATTGCTCACACTTCCCTTAGTTGAACTTTTAAGAATAGCCATACAAAGAAAGTTTTCAGTTTATAGGAGTTGGACTCTCTATTTTAGGCAAAATTAGACCCAATACACCTCAAGCAAAGGAAATTGTGTCCTGTGACTGAGTCCTACAGAGAAGGGAATGCCTGTGTGAGGCACTGACAGCCAAGTTTCAAGTTATTCCCACATTGATAGCATCCTCTCCAAGTTGAAGTCACACGCAACCCACGGCTAGATTGATCAGCAACTCAACCATCCTTACTAGGGGGAATGTTTTACCATAAGTCTGACCCACAATCTCCCCTTTCTGAGTCAGCCATAACCACTGGCACCAAAGTCATGAGTTATAGCTGTCAGCTGTTTTAAATAAGGATGTCTATAAAATTTGGCTTGCTTAAGTATGGAGTTTTGAAAGTCTATTGCAGAATCCAAAAGAACTGAGTGCACATTTCAAACAGAAGATAAATTCATAGCAAGTTTATTTATAACAGCTTAAACTTGAAACAACCCAAATGTCTGCCATGGTATTTTTAATACCATGGAATACTATTCAGCAATAAAAAGGGTGAATTAGTGCTCTGAGCAATATGGATGAGTCTCATACCCACACATCTGACAATGTCAAGTGAAAGAAACCAGACACAGAGGGTATGACTCCATTTACATAAAGTTCAAGAACTGGCAAAACCAATTGATAGTGAGAGATGTCAGAATTGTGGCTACCTCATGGTTGGAGGAGGGGGATGATATGGACTGGGATAAGGCCCAAGGATAGCTTTGCACTGCTAAAAATTTTCCAGAGCCTTCCCTTGGGTGGTAGCTACATGCATCTGGGGCAACCAGCCCCCAAGAAGACCTCCTATGCTCTCCTCCTCTCGTATTCTTGTGCTTATGTAGTTCTCCTCCTGCACTATATAAGGACTGGTCTGTGTGATCAGTAGAACATGGCAAAGCATAGCCTGATGTTTCTTTTAGCACTAGTTCTAGCCACTGGTCCTGGACCCCCCCCTTTTTTTTTCAGGCAGTCCATCAGTAAAACTTACAATGTCTGTGAATGCTATAGGGCGTTCTATGACATTAGCAGCAAAAACAGGCACTTCTCCAGTAGGCCCAGCGGACACAGTGCCTAGAGCCCCTGATACATACATTTAAGTTCACATTAAATGTTTTAATTTATATTTCTTTTAAAATTAGAAGAAATATAAGAATGTAATAATAATGAATATGTAATAATGAAGCCAGCCTGTATTACATTTGTCTTTCTGCCAATGCAGTTGTAAAATGTTACTTTTAAGTGGTTGTTGTGGAAGGAGGAAGTGACACCCAAAAGCAAAGGTGCGTAGGCCCACAAAAGTCATAATGCAGCCCTGAGCAAAAGGAAGGATGCTATAGGCTGAATTGTGCCTCTCCAGATCCATCCATTGAAGCCCTAATCCCCAGTGTAACCACATTTAGAGACAGGGCTTTTAGAAGGTCATTAGGCTAAACGGGGTCATAGGGTGTGGCTTTAATCCAAAAGGATTGATGCCTTTATACAAAGAGGAAGAGAGAGATTTCTCTCTCTCCAGACACACGTACCAAGGAAAGACCCATATGAGCACTTTGTCAGAAGGCCGCTGTCTACAAGCCGAGAGGTCCCATCAGAAACCTAACTGGCCAGCACCTTGAACTTCTACTTCTCAGTCTCCAAAACTGTGAGCTATAAATTCCTGTTGTTTAAGCCACCCAGTCTATAGCATTTTGTTCTGGCAGCCTGAGCTAATACAAAGGGAAAAGTGAAAAAAGTAAGCAAAGAAAGACTGGATCCATCAGCAATCGGCTCAGACATCACCAGGTGAAGTCAGTTGCATCCTTGTACCCCAAATGCTCAGCTCTGTCTTCATTTCCTATTATTGGACTTCAGCCTTTAAATTCGAAACCAGGCAAGTTCACAATCTGTGCCATTGTTAGTCATTCTTATTCTTTGCCCACTTGTATCACAGCCTACTTTGAAGTTTCCAAGCCAGCAGGAAAAAAAAAAGTTTCTATACTGGAAGGATTCAAAGGTATTTTGGTGTAATAAAATTTTATTAACATGAATATACTGCTCAAAATGCATCTCGAGTCTAGAAGATGAGGTACAGTCAATGCTTAGTCAATGAGGTAACCCACAAGAGGTTAAAGAACATGTTTTATGGAGGATAGTGTGATCATCTGGGCTGAATACACTAAGAGGTCAAGTGAGATGACAGCAAAGGGGTTATCATTAATTAGATTTGGCAACACAAAAACCAACGATAACTTTAACAAGAGCAGGTATCCCTGTAATTATCTAGGCTTTGTGGGGTGGAGGGGAACTGGATCCTTACATCACTCCTTGCACCAAAATAATTCCAGATCATGATTTCCTTGGAATCATTAAAACTCTAGAGGAAAATGTGGAATAATTTTTTATGATCCTACAAACTAGTAAATTAGTAAAAGTACCTGCCACATATATGCTAGACAAATAGGTTAATTTTCTTAATAAATAGAGAGCTTTTGGATGTCTGGGTGGCTCAGCGGTTGAGCATCTGCCTTTGGTTCGGGTGGTGATCGCAGGGTCCCTTGATGGAATCCCATATCGTGCTCCCCTCAGGGAGCCTGCTTCTCCCTCTACCTGTATCTCTGCCTCTCTCCCTCTGTGTTTCTCATGAATAAATAATAAAATCTTTTTTAAAAAAATAGAGAGCTTTTACAAGTCAGAATGAAAAAGGAAATAAAAAATAAACACAGAAAAAAGAAATAAATCATTATAAATATAAGAAGATTCTTAATCTCACTTATAATTAATATCTTTTATAATCTCTCTTATAATTAATAAAATACAAATCCAAGCATCACAATTTTTAAAAATAAGAAATAAAATGAGTACATGTGCCTGGGTGGCTCAGTTAGTTAAGCATCTTCCTTCCACTCAGGTAATGATCTCCAGAAATTGGGATAAAGCCCCACATTGGGCTCCCTGCTCAGTGAGGAGTCTCTCTCTCTCCCTCTACCCCTCCCCCTTCACTCATGCACTCTCTCTTTATCTCTTTCTCTGTCTCAAATAAATAAAGCCTTTAAAAAAAATAAAGCCTTTTTAAAAAGAAATGAAATTAGTAAAATCACAGATGCCATTTTTCACCTATAAGAATGGCAAAGTAAAGTATTGCTAAGGAGGTGGGAATCAGGCACTTCCATAGGTTGCTAGCAAAAGGAGTAAATTGCAATCTCTTTTGAGGGCAATTTAGCCAGAATGAAAATTAAAATGTACATTTCCTTTGAGCCAATGATGTTTCTCCAACAGTTCTATATGTACATAATTGCAAGGACTGAGGCACAAGGATGTTCATTGCATTATTGCAGTAGTATTATTGCAGTAACCAAAGTGATCAACCAAATGTCCAAAAGGATATTGATTATGTAATGAATCAAAACTATTAAATATGAGTATTTAAAAAAATAAAAATAAATAAATATGAGTATTTCTAGACTTCCTCTTCCAACTGTTAGGTAAAGAGAATTTTGTTTTGGGTCAACTTTCCCATCTCCCTCCCTATAGTAAATATTCAATAGCTTTTAGACTTTTGTGATACAGTATCATGAGTAAAGCAGAGGACATAGAAAAATTCAATGCCTTGTGGAATCCAGACAAGCTTAGGAATGTGAAGAACCATATGGAAGAAAAAGTAGATTTTTGCACTATTACTGGAACTATACAAACCCTTATTCATATATACCAGAAATGTAATTTGAGACTTGAGTTATTTTGAAATATTGCTGGTTGATGAACTATATTTTACTAACTTACATATTACTCTGAGACTGGCCTCCATCACTCTGGCTTCAGAAATGTTATATATACATAATGAAATCCTACAGAGCTAGTAAAAGTAGTGAGGTGGAAAAGCATATTGCTAAATAGAAAAAATAAAAAAAGCAAGCTTCAAACTGTGTACAGTATGTCCTACTTATTTTAAAACTCCATGTATTATATTCATATATGCTTTCAAATGCAGTCTTCCAAAGATGTTTCTGCATATTTATAAAGATGTGTGTCTAATATTTCCCTCTTATTTTCTCCTTTATTTTATTTTTTTTTATTTTCTCCTTTATTATTATGCAGTCAATGTTCAATGGTTTATAATGATGGTGGTATTAAACATCACCTAAACAAACAAAAAGTCTCTCTTGGGATCTCAACCATGTTAAAACATTTTTTTTTTTTGAGATTTTGTTTATTTATTCATGAGAGACACAGAGAGAGAAGCAGAGACACAGGCAGAGGGAGGAGCAGGCTCCTTGCAATGAGCCTGATGTGGGACTCCATCCCAGGACTCTGGTATCACATCCTGAGCTGAAGGCAGATGCTCAACCGCTGAGGCACCCAGGAGTCCCAAAACAATTTTCTGTTTCTTTTAAGATTTTATTTATTCATTCATGAGAGTCACAGAGAGAGAGAGGCAGAGACATAGGCAGAGGGAGAAGCAGGCTCCCTGTGGGGAGCCTAATGTGGGATTCAATCCCATAACCCTGGGATCACCACCTGAGCCAAAGTCAGACCTTCAACCACTGAGCCACCAGGTGCCCAAAACAATTTTCATAGAAAAAATACACCACAGTGTGGCTGATTACCCATGATGGAATTTTTTTTAAAGATTATTTATTTATTTATTTATTTATTTATTTATTCAGAGAGAGAGAGACAGAGACACAGGCAGAGGGACAAGCAGGCTCCATGCAGGGAGCCCGATGTGGGACTCCATCCTGGGTCTCCAGGATCACAGGCCACGCCATGATGGAATTATAAATGATTTTTTTTCTGTCCCTAAACTTTTGTGTATTTTCAAAGTTTCTACTATCAGCATAAATTACTTTGTTATCAGCAAAACCCCCCACATTTCTCTTAGAAATATGACAGTTTATTTTTAAAATATTTCCCAGGCCTTTGGGTATTGTTGAAGTCGTTCAAAAAAAAAAAAAAAAAAAAACCAGAAAAAAAAGGCCACATGTCTTTTTGTTATTATTTTCGTGAATAGTGGACATCATTTGTGGGACACCAAAATTTCTGCCCATCCCAGAAATGTCTCATATTTACTTTACTCAAGTTAATTATTTAATAAAGGCTCTTTTTTTTCTTTTTTCCATTAGGACTTTGCTAAAATTAGAAAGGTAACTAATCAGTTTAGAATTTGAGTGTGCATTGGAACCACTTGAAGGGCTTATTAAAACCCAAAGAGCTGGCTCATCCGAGTTTCTCATTAGGTGGGTCTAGGATGGAATCTCCAATTTGCAGTTCTAACAAACTCCCTGTGATGCCCAATACTGCTGGTTCAGTGACAAAGGTTTGAGTCCCTGCAGAACTAAGGAACTAACGCACACTCAAATGAATCTCAAATCAATCACCAGGGGTGGGAGATCTCGCACACAGCAGGCCCTCATGTAAGATCTAGGACTGAAGGTCTGGAGGAAATCCCTATAGCTTCAACGCCCAGTCGGCCAGATGGACATCCCAGGGCTGAGGGAGTGGGCAGGCAAGACTGTAACCAAAGCAGACCTTTGTAAGCGGCGCTAGGAATATCACCCGCATCGTGGTCCTGCCTAGGACTGGGTTTGATCATTGCTACAGATAGATATTTGGTCTTTTCATTGTAAATTGGCTTCCACATTGGGAAAAGAGATCCTTACTGACTTTTTTCTTGACTTAAAATGATAGTGACTGATGCTTTCGAGCGGTTTCAATAACTGAAATCTCAGAGGAAATGTTAACTAGAAATGCATATAATAAAAATAATTGCAAGAGCAAAAAAAAGGTAACAAGTGTAAGGCTCAAAATGAAGACGCTTCTTTTTCTTTGTTATACCTGACTTCACCTAGGAATTAAAAATGGATTCTGGTCCCACTTCTGGGTCAGCCTTGCGGGAGGCGGGGAGGCGGGGAGGGGGGCTGGAGGGCTGGAGGGCTGGAGGGCTGGAGGGCTGGAGGGGAGGTCCTCTCCCGCGAACCGGTCCAAAGCCACGCTCCGCGCAGCTCAGCCAGCAGGTGGCGTAGTTCTAGCCCTTTTCGGGACGTGGGCTGAGCGGCCGCCCAGCGGAGATTGGTTGGCTCGGGAGCATCTAACACAGCCGCGCTCCGCCCCTCGCGCTGCCGCATCACAACACGGTCAGGCCACCGCGCGGCACCGCCCCCGGCGTGGCTGAAGCCCGGGCACGGATTTTTTTTTTTTTTTTGCTGGCTGAGTCTGGTGCGGAGAATTTGTTCCAGTGTGCTCATGGGGGCCGAAATACACATTCCGCTGAGCAGTGGGATCGAAATTGGGAAAAGTCTCCAAACGCTCCCATTTGCTAAAACCGCCGTCCCCAACCAAGAAAACAGAAAGGGGGGGGGGGGGTAAGAGATAAAACATCGAAACCACACAACTCCAAAAATATCCTCCTTGGCCGGATCCCAGATGTTCGGCTGCCCGGGTCTGGGATCCCTAAGCCACGTCGCACCCCCAGGGCTGCAGGAGCCCGAAAAGCACGGCGGGGACCGCGGAGGACCCCCGGCCCAGACCGCGCTGGCCAGGCCGGCCCCGCCCCCTCCCCGGCAGGCCCCGCCCCCTCCCCGGCAGGCCCCGCCCCCTCCCCGGCAGGCCCCGCCCCAGAACGGGTGCCGGGCGGCCCGGCAGAGGCCCCGCCCAGAAAGGGGCGGAGCCGACGCCGCCTTCCTCTTTCCTGACCTGCGCGGGCCGCCGGCCGCCGGCGTCTGTGCCCTCCCTCGGTGGGCCCGGGATCCTGAGCCACGCCGCGGCGCCGACGCGGAACGAGCCGAGCCGAGCCGAGCCGAGCCGAGCCCCGCCGCTGTCCGCTGTCCGCTGTCCGCTGTCGGCTGTCCGCAGTCCGGCTCCGCCGCAGCATGACCGCCCGCCGCCCAGCCGTCGGCCTCCTCCTGCTGCTGCTCTGCCCCGCGCAGGTGAGCGGGCGCCCGCGACCCGTGGGGGCTGCGGGGGGCGCCCGGCGGGGCCGCGGGGCGGGGCGGGCGCGGGTCCAGCCGGTCCTGGGGAAGTTGGTCCCGCGGTGGAGCCCCTGGCGCCCCCCCAGCCCCGATCCGGTGGACTCTTCCCTGTCGTCTGGAAGAGGTGGCAACTGGGAGCAGCTTGTTTGACCTCCTCTGAGCTCCTTTCAGCTGTGGTCACCTAATTTCTGGGTTTAGGATGTGGAATCAGAGGCAAGGACGAAAGTGGGTGGGTGGGTGGGGACTTATTTATTTAACCGGCTTTAAAAAAATCCTGCTATAGGTCTACGAACTCTATGAATTCCTTTAGGGTACTCGACCACTTTATGTCCCCTTCTCCCCTGAAGACGAGGTGGGAGGGGAGGTAAAGAAAGGAGACAAATCGTCAAACACCAGATTGAAACAGTCCTAAGTGACTAAGCTTGGTCTTCTCGGGAGTGCAAGTTAACTTATTCTTAACTCTCTTTTACATCTTTAGAAACTGAGGCCCAGCAGAGGATGGTTGAGTTTCCCCTTGTCACCATATGAGGTAGCTACAGAATGGGGCCTGGAACTCAGTGGCCTCACTCCCTGGATTAGTTTTTCCTAGGACATGAATGCCTCACTGCTATTTATTATTGTTGTTGTTGTTATTACATAAGTTTCAGGTGCACAGCTTTATAATTTAACATCTGTTTACACTGCAGAGTGATCACCACGAGTCTGTTACTCATCACCATACAGTTGACCCTTCACCCATTTTCCCCAATCCCCAACCTCCTTCGCCTCTGGTAACAGCTAGTCTGTTATCTGTATCTGTGAGTTTGGTTTGGTTTGGTTTGCTTTGGTTTGGCTTGGCTTGGTTTGTTAGATTCCATGTATCAGTGAAGTCACTGGGTATTTGTCTTTCTCCATCTGACGTATTTTGCTTAGCATGATCTCCTCAAGGTCCATCCATGTGGCAAATGGCAGGATTTCATTCTTTTTTATGGCTGAGTAGTATTCCATTACATATCATATCTTATTCATCTGTCAGTGGACATCTAGGTTGTTTACATATTTTGATTGTTGTGAATAATGCTGTTGTGAATGTAGGGGGTGCATGTATCTTTTCGCATTGGTGTTTTCATTTTCTTCGGGTAAATAATCAGAGGTAGAATGGCTGGGTCATATGGTATTTCTGTTCTTCTTTTTTTTTTATATATATTTTATTTATTTATTCATGAGAGAGAGAGAGAGAGAGGCAGGGACACAGGCAGAGGGAGAAGCAGGCTCCATGCAGGGAGACTGATGTGGGACTGGATCCCGGGACTCCAGGATCATGCCCTGTGCTGATGGCGGTGCTAAACCACTGAGCCACCTAGGCTACCCCGGTATTTCTATTCTTAATTCTTTGAGGAACCACATAGTGTTTTCCACAATGGTTGTAGCAATTTACAATCCCACCAACAGCGTACAAGGGTTTCCCTTTCTCCACATCCTCACCAACACTTGTCATTTCTTGTCTCTTTGATAACATCCATTGTAACAGGTGAGGTGATACCTCGTTGTGATTTTTATTTGCATTTCCCTAATAGTGATCTTGAGTGTCTTTTCATGTGGCTGTTGTATGTCTTATGTGCCACCTGTATGTCTTTGCGGAAATGTCTGTTCAGATCGTCTGCCCATTTTTTAATTGGGTTTTTGTTGGTGTTGAGTTGTAGGAGTTCTTTCTATATCTTGAATATTAACTCTTTATCAGGTATATGGCTTGCAAATATGTTCTCCCATTCAGTAGGTTGCCTTTTCATTTTGTTGATAGTTTCCTTTGCTGTGCAGATACTTTTTGGTTTGGTGTAGTCCCTCCTCTTTATTTTTTTTTAAAATATTTTATTTATTTATTCATAGAGACGCAGAGATAGAGAGAGAGGCAGAGACACAGGCAGAGGGAGAAGCAGGCACCATGCAGAGAGAGCCTGACGTGGGACTCGATCCAGGGTCTCCAGGATCACGCCCCGGGCTGCAGGCGGCACTAAACCGCTGCGCCACCGGGGCTGCCCTAGTCCCTCCTCTTTAGCTTTCTTTTTGTCTCTCTTGTTTTTGGAGTCAGATCCCCAAAGACATCACTAAGACTGATGTCCAGCAGATTACCGCCTATGTTTTCGTCTAGGAATTTTATGGTTTCCAGTCTTCCATTCAAGTCTTTAATCCATTTTGAGATCATTTTTGTGAATTGTGTAAGATAGTGGTCCAGTTTCATACTTTTGTATGTGGTTGTCCAGTTTTCCCAACACCAAGTTATTGACAAGACTATCCTTTCTCTATTGTACATGCTTGGCTCATTTGTTGTAGATTAATTGTCCTTACCTGTGTGGGTTCATTTCTGGGCTCTCAGTTCTGTTCCATTGATCTTTGTGTCTTATACCAATACCGTGCTATTTTGATTACTATAGATTTGTAACATAGTATGAAATGAGGGAGTGTGAGATCTCCAGCGTTGTTCTTTAAGATTGCTTTGGCTTTTCAGTATCTTTTCTGGCTCCATATAAATTTTACAATTATTTGTTCCTGTTCTGTAAAGGACAGGAATGCCAATGGAATTTTGATAGGTATTTCATTGAATCTGTAGATTGCTTTCAGTAGTATAGATATTTTAATAATATTCTTCCAATTCATGAGCACAGATTATTTTTCCATTCCTTTGTGTCTTCTTCAGCTTCTTTCATCAGTGTCTTATTTTTTTTTTAAAGATTTTATTTTATGATTTATTCATGAGAGACACAGAGAGAGACCGAGAGAGAGAGAGAGAGAGAGAGAGAGGCAGAGACACAGGCAGAGGGAGAAGCAGGCTCCATGCAGGGAGCCTGATGCGGGACCCGATCCCGGGTCTCCAGGATCACGCCCTGGGCCCAAGGCAAACGCCAAACCGCTGAGCCACCCAGGGATCCCCTCATCAGTGTCTTATGATTTCCACCTCCTTCGTTAAATTTATTCCTAGATATTTTATTCTTTTTGAGGTAATTGTAAATGGTATTGTTTTCTTCATTTCTCTTTATGATGTTTCATTGTTAGTGTATAGACATGCCACAGATTTCTCCGTACTGATTTTATATCCTACAATTTACTGAATTCATGTATCATGTCATCTGCAAATAGTGGGAGTTTTACTTTTTCCTTTCTGATTTGGATGCCTTTTATTTATTTTATCTAATTGCCATGACTAGGACTTCCAATGTTATGTTGAGCAAAAGTGACAAGAATAGGCATCCTGTTCTTACTTACCTATCATCTTGTTGATGTGATATATCACACTAATAGATCTACAGATGTTGAACCATCCTTGAATCCATAGAATAAATCTCACCTAGTCATGTTTTATGATCTTTTTAAAATGTTATTGGATTTGGTGTGCTAATATTTTGTTGAGGATTTTTGCATCTGTGTTCATCAAGGATATTGGACTGTTGGTTGTTGTTTTTTTAATAGTGCCCTGGTCTGGTTTTGGTATAAGAGTAACACTGGCCTCATAAAATGTGTTTGAAAGCTTTTCCTCCTCTTCAATTTTTGGAAGACTTTGAGTGTATGTATTAAATCTTTTAATGTTTGGTGGAATTTGCCAGTGAAGCTGTCTGGTCCTGGAACGTTTGTTTTGAGATTTTTTATTTCTGTTTCATTCTCCTTACTAGTAATCAGTCCATTCAGATTTCCTATTTTTTTGTCATTCAGTCTTGTGAGACTGTGTTTCCAGGAATTTACCCATTTCTTCTAAGTTGTTCAGTTTGTTGGTTTGTAATTGTTCATAGTAGTCTCTTAACGATCCTTTATGTTTATGTGATATTAGTTGTAACTTCTCTTTTATTTCTGATTTTGAGCCCTCTCTTTTTTTTCCTAGTCACAGACTGAGGAAGGGATGGGAGAAAATATTCCATACAAATGGAAATTGAAAGAATACTGAAGTAACTATACTCATGTCAGACAAAATAGACATTAAAACAAAGACTGTAATAAAACACAAGAGCATTCATTACATAATGGTAAAGAGGTAGATCCAGCAAGAAGATGTAACATTTATAATGATAGATGCACCCAACATTGGAGCACCAAAATATATAACACAAATATTTACAGACCTAAAGGGAGAAATTGAAAGCAATAAAACAGTAGTAAGAGGTTTTAATAGCTCACTTTCATCAATGAATAGACAAAAAAGTCAACAGGGAAACATGAGTCTTAAATGACACAGTAGACCAGGTGGACTTAATGGATATAGACAGAGCACGCACCCTCTAAAAGCAGCACAATTTACTTCTCAAGTGTACATGGAATGTTCTACAGAATAAATCACACATTGGGTCACAAAACAAGCCTCAATAAATTCAAGAAGGTTGAAATCCATATCAAGCATCTTTTCCGACCACATTAGTATGGAACTAAAAATTAATTACGAAAAGAAAATAGGAAAACCCACAAAAAGGAGATTAAACAGCATGCTACTGATCAATCAGTGGGTCATTGAAGAAAATCAAAGGAGAAATTTAAAAATATCTAGAGACAAATTAAAACAGAAATATGACCTACCATGATCCGTGGAATACAGCAAAAGGGGTTTTTAGAGCAAAGTTCATAGTGATACAGGCCTACTTCAATACAGAAGAAAATTCTCAACTGCAACTTTATACCTAAAGGACCTAGGGGGGAAAGCCCCAAATTAGTAGAAAGAAGGGATTAATAAAGATCAGAGCAGAAATAAATGAATTAGAAACTAAAAAGATGAGAAAGGTTCAGTGAAATTAGGAACTGGTTCTTTGAACAGAGAAAATTCACAAACTCTCAGCTGCATTCACTGCTATTACTGCGTCGGCAGTGTTCTATTTTATTTTTAAAGATTTTGTTCATTTATTCATGAGAGACACAGAGAGGCAGAGACCTAGGCAGAGGGAGAAACAGACTCCTTGCAGGGAGCCTGATGCAGGACTGTATCCCAGGATCACAACCTGAGCAGAAGGCAGGGGTAGGGGGAGAAGGGAGAAAGTCTAAGGATATAGTGTTGATTAAACCAGATGAGGATGTTAGAGTGGAACTCTGGGAACCCTGTGCCCTTGTGCCCACTCATCTACGTATCAGTAACAAGGAGGTAGTAAATCACAGGGAAAAGCAGATTCAGGAGCTTCCCTGGATTAGGAAAAACCCCCTCCTTAAATTTCTGGGTAGTTCTCAGAAGCAGGTAGGTTTTGCTGACCCAGTAAGGGTCCAAGAACCAAGAGAAGAGCTGTGGCTCCCTCCTTTGTGTATGTGGAGGGGATCCCTAGATGTGTGGGCTTGTGGAAGAGCGTATCTCTGGTGCCTGGTTGGAGAGGAGGCAGAGAAGGGCAGGGAGGTGGTTTGGAATGGGGTCAGTGGATGGACTATCACTAGCTCTTGCTTTGGGGACGTTGCTCTCTCAAGCATTAGGGTTTTGTTTTGTTTTTTGAAGACAATAGCTTGTAGGATTATTGGGGTTATTAGGGAACATGATACATAGAGAGATCATATCACTGTAGTAAAAAACTCAAGAAACAGTAGCAATTCTGTGCCTTAAAGAAAATACGGCTATTCAGTTTTCCTGGAGTTTTAGGTCAGGATCTAGTAGGCAGGCTTCACATTGGTAAGTGACTTTAACTTACCTCTGAAATCCTTTTACCTCAAGGTAATATCAAGACGGATGGCTGAGTGCTTTTCCTCCTAGGACTTTAAGACAGGTCAGAAGTTCATCATGAGTCTCTTGCAAAATGCCTTGGAGGGTCTGTAAATCTTAACTGGAAATATTCCTTTATTTTACAAATTAGCTTCCTCTGTGGCCAGAAGCTACCAATATCCCTGAACAGACTAGGGGGGTAAGGAGAGAGGTTTGCTTTTAGAATTCTTAACCAGTGATAGCACCTTGTCTGGGTTCAGTGTGAGCACTCAGGAAGTTCTGTCACAGAATTAGCAGACATAGTTGTCCTTGGTAAGGTCTGATAGACATTTTGAGGGGATTTTTGCCTTTCTTAATTCTTAGTTTTTACAGATGATGAAATAACACTAGACTGCACGGCTTTTAAACCCTGTGGTTGGGCAGCCCGGGTAGCTCAGCAGTTTAGCGCCGCCTTTGGCCCAGGGCGTGATCCTGGAGACCCAGGATCAGGTCCTGCATCAGGCTCCCTGCATGGAGCCTGCTTCTCTCTCTGCCGCGCTCTCTCTCGCTCTCTGGGTGTCTCTCATTAATAAATAAATAAAAATCTTAAACCCTGTGGTCATCCAAATAATGTGTGTGGTTTTGAGAAATCATATATATCTCTCTCCCCTGTCTGTAATTTTTGCAAGCTTTTTCTTGAGAACTTGAAACATAGTGAGGCCTAGGTAGAAAATAAACCATTAAAATGGTTTTTCCTGAAGAGATCGACAACGGTTTAATCTTCTGACCAGAGAGCACTGAAGAAAACCCATATTCGCCCCAATTTCAGATGGTTAATCTTTCCCAGTCTCTCCTACTCCTTGATTGATGCTGGGATATCTAATTAACATAAGTAATCAAGGGAAAATGAGGTTTTTATTTTAGCGAGTGGGCAGAAAGAAAACGACTTGCTGAATAGGTCTTTGTATTGCTTCAGTGTTTGTCATGTTACCCAGAACAAAGAATCCCTCTGGTCTGAAGACAGTATGATCTCTCTTTTCCTGGGTAACCCTTCCCCACCCTCCCCTCCTCCCAAAAGGGAGTCTTTTCAGGGTGTTTTAAGGATGACACAGTATCTACTGCAGAAGCCAGGGTTAGGCCATCTCTGATCGTGGGCACCCCTTTCTGCCCTGTCACCCACAGCTCTGTCAAAGGCATAAGCTCTGCAGCCAAATAAACTACTTGCTATCAAAACTCTGCCTGTCTTCCAAGGCCCAGTTCAAATGCTACATCATCCAGGGCATTTGTTATCCTATTCCCCAACTAAAATGCCTTCTCTCTGAGGCTCTAAGTCAGTGTTTATACTGCTGCAGCAGCTTTTACCTGGGTGTGGGTCTGGGCTCTTCCTCTCACCAAGAGTGATCTTGGGTAGGCCAGTGATCCCCTGGAGCCTCTGTCTCCTCCTCTGGAAGATCAGGTTAACATCTATGCCTACTTCTCACAGTGCACATGGAAAGAGCAAAGTATTGCTTGAATTGAAGTAGCAGGTTGTAGGCTCCTTGAGGGCAAGAACTGTATTTTACCATTTCCAATAGGGCCAGGACTCTCTTTTCTGAGTCATCAGATCATTGGATCTCCATGGGTTTAGGTGTAGGGATAGGATGGAAGGATTCAGAAGCTAGTTGAAACCGGAATTGCATTGCTTTCTGGGTGATGATAATCAACTGTGGCCCAATAAATTTTTCTTTGCTTGGACTTATGCCTCTTATTTTCAGTCTTTAGAATATTCGCTTTGGCAAGAAAACTTAGGGGGGAAAAGAAAAAATCTGTTTCGCATTTGTTTTGTTTTTTACATTCCACCCAAACCTGTTTCTGGTGCAAGTGTGCCGTTGGAGGATTTGAGAGGGAAGTTTTCATGTTTGTTCTTTATCTTATTGTCCCTTAGGCCAGAGAGGAACTCAAGTTCCTGCCATTCACTAGTTTCATAAATATAAAGTGGTTGCTGTGGGCACAGTGTAGGTACAAAAATAGACCAACAGTACTACCTGTACAGAAAGCAATCCAGAAACTGTAAAGTGCTGTGTAAATGTTAGTAGTCTCTGTCCCTGACTCGTTCATAGTTGACAGGAAGAAGGGTGAATACATAAAATTACAATATAGTGCAAAATGTACTCTTAACAAAGGGAAGAACAAAACATTATGGGGAGTCAATTTTTGAGCTGATCTTTGGAGGGTGAATTAATGCTTACCAAGTAGACAAGAGGAAGCTGGAGAAAATAGGGGGGAGTTACCTGATTGTTACAAAAAACATTCAACTGTATACTTGAAAAGGGTAAATTTTATGGTATGTAAGTTATCTCAAAACTTTTTCAGAGTGATATTTTAGATTACAAGAAACTACAAAAAAAAGTTACCTAATTTGTGCATAGTACTCCATTGCTAGGACACATCTGGTCTCGTTTTAACATCACAGGACTGCTTTAAGATACATGGGATGCTGTGTTTCCTGTTTTGCAGGAAATTAAGGATACTAAGGCTCAAGTTTGTCCCAAAGTCACATAGCTGGTAAATGGCAGACTAAGGGCGTGAACCACTGTCTCCTGACTTGTGCTCTAATTTATTCAAATTTAAAATATTGCTACCAGATTCTCCATATTTAGCAAGCAAAATTGAATGAGTGTTGAGCAGCTGATCCAGAGGGCCGATAGGGCATCTCCTTCATGGCTTGTTCCTAGCTCCAGTTGGCTTCTCCAAAAGCCACTGATGAATCAGGAATCAATTTAGCCTGCTGGCCTGTCCCTTTGTTCAGTTGTCACACTGTGTGAATGTTCCATAGGAAAAGACCTGTGGACGATATATACTCCCATCTACTTCCTTGGTTTTGTTTTTAGTCTTGTGGCTTTTGGGTTATTTTTCAAACCTGTGGGTGTGAAGGCTCAGAAATGTCTAATACCAAGTAGTAGTATGATCTTAGCAAGTCAGTTAAGGAAATGGTAAGCTAGAGGGGTTATTTGTAAGGCAAAGACTAGCTGAGACTATCTAGAAATGAAGTAAATACCCACTTACAGGCATGCCTGGTGCTCCCACAAATTATCCTTTGTTATGTAGACATGATCTCCCCAGGTTAGCTGTAAAACAGAGTTCCAGAGATTTCCGTCACCAGAAGTCAGACCAGACCAGCCTCCACCCCAAAAGTCCCACCATGTTTGTTTGGTCTGCCTACCTGACTCCAAGAATGAAGCAGGCAGCTTAGTCTCTGGATAGGATTCTCTGTGTCCCTGTTCCTCCATCCCATCCTGTGTTGTCATGACTGGCCAGGCCAGCCTGTCTGCTCCCTGCAGAGGCCTCTCCCTACCCCTTACCACCTACCCGAGCTCCCTTGCTAGAGCTTGAGCTGGTGTGTCCCCAGGGTCTGCCATGAGTTCTCCCCATCCAGGACAGCGGTAGAGATGAGAGGACCCAGCCCTGCACTCCACATGCCATGGGGGTGGCCAGGGCAGTCCTGGAGCTGAGGATGGTCAGTGAGAGCTAACCTGACTTGACAGCTGCCTAGAGACATACATAAAAAGATGTAAATGGGAGTCATTATTTCCACAGGTCAACATGTGTGTGTGTAAAGAGATGTATCCTCAGAGCTCTGTGTGACGCTCTGAGGATACATCTGTACAAACTGAGCTGGAGTTTGAGCAGTACAGCAGCTAGAGAGACCAGGGATAGGATAGTGTTTAATTAACTTGGCCTTTAAAATCTTCATTCTTGTTACTGGTTTTGTCACATACTAACCCCGTGACCTCAGAGAATCTTCCCTGAGCCTTGGTTTCGTTACCTGTAAAATGCTGCCGTACTACTCCAGAGGTATCAGAGAAGTACAGGAGGCAGTAAGGAAGAAAGCACTTAACTTTGTCACCAGCATGAGGTTGACGTTCATGAAGCATTTTGTTATGAGTTAGTTAATATGTCAGATTTACTACAGGCGGCCCAGAGTGTATGATTCTGTTGCTCATGTTCCAAACTTCTCCATATGATAAGATGTGCTTTCGTAGAGTTCTCCTTTAGAGTTTATTTTAGCAGTTGCTATAGTTAATGACATATAGCAGAAGGGGCTTTGTTTTTAACTTGCTGAACTACTGTTATTACTGAAAAAAAAAAAAAAAAACTTCTCTGTCTAATCGTATACCCAATAATTAAGCTCTAGAGCATGTTGTGAAATAGCCATATGACCTGACCTTTAAAAGTGGAGACACTCTAGCCTTGTAACTAGTAAATTCTGGTGGGAAGCCAAAACAACCCATACTTCTCATTTCTGAACTTCTTACACGATCCATTTGAAGTCCTGAACTGATCGAGAGATTTGATGGTTTCTGAATGGGTGACCACTGGGTAAGGTGCTGCAGAGCCCTTCAGAGGAAATATAACAGCCGGGCTCTGCTCTTGATGACTTTGCGGGCTTACAAGGGACTGGAGACAATAGCCAGAAACTACCCTTGGAACTTCTCCCTACATATCCAACTTGCAATTCTCAGAAATTCTGCTTCATCCTAGGATGAAACCCACAGATCACGGCCTGGCCAGAGCTTGTTGTTCTGAATAAAGCTTTGTCACCCCTACACCCATCATGTACCTGTTGTCTGAGGTTGCGTTTGAACCACAACAAGCTTGTTGAGTATTTTCCACAAAGACCTTATGGTGCATAAGCCTACAATATTTAATACTTGGCGCTCCATGGAGAAGCTTATTTACACCCCGCCCCCAGGGGATACAGCTTGTGGCATGTAAGTGATAGGAACAGATAGATACTACCCCACCAGAGCTCTGGTCTCAGAACACCTGTTGACTTGAGCCACTGTGATGGATGCCTCTAAGGGCAGCCAGGTGCTGCCTGGGGCTGACCTGCCTCTGCCCTCAGGCTAGCTCACCTGATGGGGGGCAGCACCAACGCTGGAACCAGGTCAGAGGAGTCAGAATGAAGCTTTAATGGAGGTGACTGCCTTGGGGGAGGCTTTTAAGGTAGGGATGAAACCTATGGAGAAGCACTGTGGTCTGGCCTTCCAGGTCCAGATGAATATAGTGAAGGGCAGGTTCAAGTTGAGCCAGAAGCCAGTGTGTGTGTGTGTGTGTGGGGGGGGGGGGTTGGTTGTCAAGACTTACTCGTTATAAAGCTATTTGAAAGTTACTGCACTTGTAGGTGTTTGTGGGTATATGTCTCTACAGGTTACCTGCTGGGAGGAATTAAAAGCCTAGAAGATCCAGCTCTATGATGTTAACTTTGGTTAAATCTGAGAAAGAGGGTGGGGGTGGGGGAGCTTCCAGTGTTACTTCGCATACACCTGTGAGGTTTTGCAGATTTGTCATGAGTGGGTATGGAGTCCATGATTAAAGGAAATAAATCCTAGTCATTTATCTTTAATATTATAGGAATTGGTAAAATTTTAAAATGCTTCAATAAGATCGTTCTTGGGGTTATAAATAGCCCTGTGACTGGTCAGTGTCCACAAGATCTGTGAAGAGTCGCTGTCCTTTAGATTTGGATCTCTGGGACTTGAGCGGAGCTTTAACGAGACGTGTCACCTGGCGCTCAGACCCGTAGTTTTGATTCTGTTTGAACTGGCCGTCAGGCTGCTCCATTGGGTCCGAGTGTGATGGTTGACAGAGTGCTCCCTGCAGCCCTTGCCACTGGGCTTTTCTCTTACATGAAGGACATCTGGGCTCATGTCTCATGGTAAAACACACATAGTATAAAACTGGCAGCTTTTAACTGTACAGTCCCTGTGACATGAGGACCAAAGCTGTTGCTGTGCAGCCACCATCAGTCTCCAGCACTGAGCTTGTGTTGGATCAGGTGCACTTGGGGCTCTGGCTGACCTCAGACAGTGCTAGGTTTTATTTCAGTGTTGCTTCCCTAAGTGGGCATTACGCTGGTGTGAAGTCAGCAGCAGGCATGCTTGTATCCGCGTAAAGGCAGCGCCCAGCCACACCTTACTTTTAGAAAGCAGGTGCTTTGCTTAGAAAGGAGGCGAGCGCCCTGTGGGAGCTGTTGCATAGTACACTCTTGGTCTTGGTGTCAGCTTCTGCTGCCCTGACATTCCAGGGATCCTAAGGTCCATCTGTCTTTGTCCGTCAAGTCCTGAGCACCTGCTGTGCTGTTGCGATTTGGAGACTGGAAATCCAGCCGTCCCAATGCCAGCTAGGTTCTTGGTGGGATACGGAGGTGAGCGTGGCCCAGCCGAGAGTGACCCTTGGGGTGGCCTGAGGAACAAGAACCCAGGCTTCCAGACCAGCCAGGCTTCGGCTGGCATCTGGCTCTGCCACTTTAGGTGTGGCCTCAGATGAGTCACTCCACCTGGGTAATTGTCAGTTTTCTCATCTGTAGAGTGGTGTTATTCCAGTTCGGGCCTCACAGGTCTGAGGATTAAGGGATCCAGTGCCTGGATTAAGGGAGAGGTGGGAGCAACCCCCCGCTGGTGGAGCTCAGGGAGGGGAGGGGCTGTGCTTGACTGGGTCGAGAAGGCCCCTGGGGGAGGTGGTGGTTGAAGAGTGGCCTTGGCAGGTAGCGGGAGTGTAGGGAGTATAGGGGAGGGAGGCATGAACAGTGCAGGGGCAGGCAGGTCCCGCTCAGTATGGGAGGGAAGGTAAGGACAGGTGGGAGATGAGCATGCACACTGGAGCCATGTCAGGCACCTGGAGCTGGTCTCATAGGCACCGGGAAGGTGGATGGTGGGTTTCTGGGCATCGGAAAGCTGTGGAGCCTCAGCTCAGCAAGAGTCCAGCTGACTTGCCAAGGTCTGCACAGGAGGTGGGAAGGCGGCCTGCAGGGAGTCGTGCCCAAGGGAGCAAAGGATGGCTGTGTGCTCAGTAGGAAGGGAAGGCTGGGGCACCAGAAAGTGCACTTGTACCGGGAGCTTCCCCAGGAGGTGAGCTTGGCAGTAGAGGAGACGTTGGTTTCCTTTGGATCACCTGGGATTGTGGGCCACGTAACCGCAAGTGCAGCTAGAGAGAAATTGGGGTCATTTGACCAAGAGGAAGAATGAAATCAGAGCAGTGTTTATTGGGAGGAGCAGGTGAAGGGATGCACAGAGAGATGAGGTTGAGAGGATAGAAGAGGGGCAGGTGGTGGAGGTCCCTGAGGAGGCTGAGAGGCGCTGCCCCAGCCGGGCCGGCTCCACAGCAGTGTTTTCAGCTGAAGGTAATTAGAGGAGGGTGAGGCAAGAGAGAGCTGAGGGGAAAAGAGGGCTCCCCCACCAGCACAGCAGTGTGAGCGAACACACACGTGCCTATGCCTTGTGTGAGGGGGCGGGGGCTAGAGTGAGGACCTTCATTACGCACTGATTACATTTTACCCAAAGTCTGTTTCTGGAACTAGAATGTTCTGGCTCTGCCTCTCTCGGACAGATAAACCTCTCTGTGCCTCCCATTTTCTCATCTGTGAAATGGGTATAATGGCACCTCCCTCATCAACTTGTTGTGAGGATATTAATCGGACTAATATATTAAGAGCAGTGAATCAGTGCTTAGTAACAGAGTAAATGGCTCATCAGTGCCTTCGGGCCCCACTGGGTCGGGGCTGCTTCTAGAAGCAGGATGACTGAGAAGCAAACCTACAAGCATTGAGTCAAGCAGAATTTTCCTGGGCCCAAAGAAATCTCAGGTGTTTTACTCCAGCTCTTTGGGACCCCTTTGCTGAGGTCCCAACAGTTGGGAGACAATAATAATAATTACCCTTGCATTTGATTGCATAGCACTTTACAGTTTAGTAAGTACTCCCACCTCCAGTCCCGTATGCCACCTTCACAGCAAACCTGAAAGATTGGCTGCCGTCCACAGAGAACAAAACTGCTCAGCACGGTCAAGTAACCTGCTGCACGTGCAGTCAGGCTCAGCGTGCATGTTGGTTGAGAGGCTCGTGAGCTCTGAGGATCGGAACCCGAGACTCCTGACCTCCCCCCACTTCCTTTTCCCACCGCTATTCTACCTGACTGTGGAAACGTTGCTTTCAAGTAAGAGACGTGAGGTTCCCATAAAGGATGAATGGGAACCGCACACTTTCATAGCGCTGAAGGCTGAGGAAAGGGAACTCCACATGACCACCCCCTCCTGTTAGTCATGCCAGCGTCGTGGTTCATTGACTGGGTTTGTCACTCCAGTGGGTGACTTGCAAGGGTGCCCCAGACCTGGACCTGCTTGCCCTTTGGGTCTCTTGAATGATCTGTGAGGTCTAAGGCTGGGTCACTTGTATTTAAGTTACACGTCGATACCAGCAGTTATGCCACCTCCTTAGCAAAAGGGCAGAAAAGCCTTTTCAAACTTAAGTAGATGGATCATTTCCTTTTAGTATTTGGGAAAGAGTGATTCCCTGGAATTGCTAGGTTCATGGACTATTTGCTGAATTCTTTTTAAATAAAAATGGTGGTGAAATTTTGCACCTTCTTGCCAAAGATTCGGAGTGTGGCATTGTTGAAAACTGGTCACGTCCTCATTTGTATAATTTCCTTTCCTTGTGGCCTAAACTTGACTCCTAATGAGTCCAGATAGGAATAAGTCATGATTCTGTTTTAAAATATCTGAAGAATGAGGGGCACCTAGTTGGCCCAGTCAGTTGAGCGTCCAACTTTTATTTTTGGCTCAGGTCATGATCTCAGGGTCGGGAGATCGAGCCCCGCAT
The DNA here is from genome assembly GCF_048418805.1 of Vulpes vulpes. Lineage (NCBI taxonomy): Eukaryota > Metazoa > Chordata > Mammalia > Carnivora > Canidae > Vulpes > Vulpes vulpes. The sequence goes on along the minus strand of NC_132792.1, from coordinate 95,568,584 downwards.
CAGGCTCCACTTAGCATGGAGTCTGTTTGGGATTCTCTCCCTCTGACCTTCCTGCTCACTCTCTTGCTTGCTCTCAAATAAATAAATCTTAAAATATCTGAAGAAATTAATTCAAAGGAATCTTGATCTTTTCGATACCCCACACATACACACCCCAACCTCCTGCGAGCTTTTTTCCTGTCATGTTTCCAGCTCTGTCTGTGGTGAGATGTGTATCTTGATGCTAGGGACCAGCACAGACTGACTGACCTCCTTGAACATGTGTTGGTCGGGAACACGTGTTGGTCGCTGGCCACTGCCGCTGGAGAGAATTCACTCAGTTGCTTTTCTTCAGATTTTTTTCCAGGGGCTTTTCCATGAGGTATCTTGGGAGTCATGGTTGCTTCTTGAGAGCCTTTGTTTCCCCATGGGCCAGATGATTGCAAGACCGTGGAGGCCTGTGGCCTTGGCCAGCATGACCAGGCTTGCCAACGTGATGATTCACACTGCTCCCTCCTCCCCTTCTGAACTTTCTGACAGCCTTGTGACTCTGACGTGGGAAGTACCAGTGGCTCTTGAGAAACCTTTACTGAAGAGTTGAATGTTTTTCTTTTAAGATTGCTGAGGTGGTTTTCCATAAAGTTAGCACATGCCTTGCTTTCTACTTAAATCTGGAGGACACGGTGTTTATTCTTGCTTCTTCTTAGGGTTTGTTAGTGCTTTCAGGTTTGCTTTTCATGTTACTCATGATGCGCTGATAGAAATTTACCTAAATATATGTGGAAATGTTCTTTTGTTACTTGGAGCTTATATAGTTTCTTATGCAGATGTGCAAATATAGTGCCTTAGTAATTGCAGACTCGCATACTGTCTTGCTTTCTTTCCTCTACACTGATTCTTAGTGATCCTTACAGGAAGTATAGCTTCCTGTCATCAACAAATTACATGATTTCCATGACCTCCTTCACTGACTGACTTGACAAGCCCATATTGGGCATCTGGTGTATCTTAATATTTTTTTCAAAATGTTAACTAACCAGTGCCTCTCACTGCCACTTCATTTTGCAGATAATGTTGGAAGGTTCTGTACTGGTGTTTGAAGGGGTGCTTTTTGCCACTGAAATTTCCTTTAGCCTTTGGGGCCCTGATGAATGGAGTTTTGTGTCAACTCTAGGTGTTTGCACAGTCCTGTGTATGGTATGGAGAGTGTGGAATTGCATCTGGAGACAAGAGGTATAACTGCCAATATTCGGGGCCACCAAAACCCTTGCCAAAGGATGGGTATGACTTAATGCAGGTAAGTTTGTTGTCTTGGGCTTTGGGAACACAAAATTATAATCCGAGATCCTCTGTAATTAAACTGTAAATATCACAGTGGGGTGGGGCTGAAACTAACAGGCTTAATACCTATCCCAAACCTTATCTGGGGCACACAGTGGCATAGAAGATAATGTAACTCTAGAGGCAGAATTTCTCTGGGGCTGACTTCCTGCCTTTCTCTTGGTTTCCCCATAGCAGGTTACTATTTAGGGACTGACCTTGGTACCTCAAATGTTGCTCTTTGCAGCTTCTTGAAAATGTACTAGAAGTTACCTTTTTTTTTTTTTTTTTTTTCAGTTCCTGGATTTTAGGACTCAAGCCCTCTAGGCTGCTAAGCAGCATTGACTCTCTTGTCCTCTGTTTAGTGGTTCCTCCATTTTCCACCCAGAGCCTGTGACCTTTGGTTGCGACCAGGATTCTGTTCTTTTTTGTCTCGTTTACCATTCCTGATACACAGGGATATTAGAAAAGAACTGGTAAAATCAAGGTGAAAAGACTGGTGCTAGAGGTTTACATAATGTAAAATCAGGTTGACGTGGGGGCAGCAGGTCTCTTCAGCTTGCTTTCTGCTTTCATCAGAATTATTAAAGACATCTGACTTTCCCCAAAGTGACCAGTGGAAGTAGTAGATAACATTTGGATTAAACTTAAACAGAAAACCTAAGAGTAAGAAGTAAAACAGATTGTCCAGGGAGGAGAGTGAGCTTCCACATAAGAAAAAAAAAAAAATTGAAATATCTCTATTGCCTCTACTTTTGCAACTCCCTCATTTTGAATAGTAAATTTGATAGCCTTTTTTTTTTTTTAAGGTTTTATTTATTTATTTGAGAGAGCGCACAAGTAGAGGAGGAATGGCAGGCATAAGGAGAGGGAGAAGCAGACTCCCCGCTGAGCAGGGAGCCCAATGCAGGGCTTGATCCCAGGATGCCGGGATTATGACCTTAGCCAAAGGCAGATGCTTAACCACCTGAGCCACCCAGGCACCCCAAATTTGAAAATCTTTTAAAAGAATTCTACAAGAACTTTGCAAACATGTTTCTTACCCATGTGTACCTAAAGAAGGACTAGGCGAATAAAATTGCCTTATTTCATTGAGGAATGTGGGTCCTCATCTGACTTGGCTACTGTGATAACCATGCTTTCTCACCCAAAAGGAGCTCTGTCCAGGATTCTTCTTTGACAATGTCAGCGTGTGCTGTGACGTGCAGCAGCTCCGGACCCTGAAGGACAGCCTACAGCTTCCCCTGCAGTTCCTGTCCAGGTAGGCTGGCCTCCTGGCACACAGATAAAAAATGGGTTTGGGGCGCTTATTAACCAGGGACAGTCTGATTTACTCCTAAAAGTCAGTTTTCATGTTTAATGTTTCAAGAAAGTAATCTTATCAAGCATAATTTCTCAATAAAGTAATAGTTGCCAGACTTTATTTTCTACTTAGTTCCATGCAGAGCTGAGGCGTGGCTTTCCTCTGAGATGGTCCCTCACCAAGGGTATCTGCACCGTGGACTGGGTCCTTTCACTTTTGAGCCTCTGGGTGCTGTGTGGACGAGAGGTTCTGGTGGTCCTGCCACATCTGTGACTGAGACCCTCCTCCATGTGGTCCCCAACATGGCCATCCTCCCCTCCCTGCCCCTGGATGGGATGTGGTTCTCTCTCCCTATAGTAATGTGAGATGCTAGAGCCCCAGTCCTCCATAGAGCTGTCCTTTGGTAGCTGTTAACAAGATTGTTCTGGCAGTTTGCTGGTTTTGTCACAGTCCACTGTCCAGACTGTTCTCTATGACTGGGGCTGTGAAAAGGGTTGCATAATAGGTGTTCTCAAAGCTTACTCAGTGATTCTCAAATGTGCCAAAGAACAAGCTGGTGGAGGTCTGTAGAACAGCACTTCATGGTATCTTTCTAAATATTTCACACCAAAGCACCCTGATAAATGTGGGTGGGAGGGACATAAGAAGAGGGGAAGCACTTATCCGTGTCCATGTCATGGCAGGTGACAGGACAGTCGGCATCCACAGAGGAAACCCTCCCTGCTGCTTCCCAGGAGTTTAAATTGGCAATACAGAGTGGAAAACCTTTGCTAAACCATCCTTTCAGGACAGCATACCATATAGTAGATCAAAAAGTTGAGAACCTAATCAAACAGCATATCCTGTGGAAGGCTAGTAGATGTTGATGGAGCCATCATTCAGTCAAAATACATTTACTTAGCACCCTACGCCAGTTGAGGCATTATGGACATAAGGATAACCAAGATCAAAAGATAACCAAACTTTCCCCCATGTTGTCAGCTCTTTTTTTTTTTTTTTTTTTTAAAGCCAATAATGAGAAGCTAACATAGGGAATATTGTGGAGCTATCGAAACTGATGATTGCAGAGATGAAATGTAATTACATGGCAGGAGATTTTTAATCCATGGAACATGGTAGAAATCTGCACCCCTGGAGCGCTTTCTGTTAGGATGGTGTAATTATAGTTCCTGTTCTTGTCACAGTAGAGCACAGGACGCCTGAAAGCAGGTCAGGGTGCATGTCTGCTCCCTTACTAGACCAGGGGCAATGAAGGCTGGGACCACCTTGCCTGCTCTGTGTCATGTGGCACGCGGAGTGGATCAGAACTGAGAGTGACCCCCGTTGGTTGTGCCATGAGAATGCAGGTCTAACGCAGCAGTAGCTTTTGCGGCTAACAGTGAACCTGACTGGAGAGACATTTCTGCAACCCAGTAAGTCAGCATTAGGAGCTTCATCGGTGAACCTGGAAAGCAGACCGCTTGTAGTTCTCATGAAAACCCGTGTGCTTCTGCAGTGCACGCACCACCGCTGTTCTCACAGCTTCTTCTCAAGCCACGGGGAGATCCTCTTGTGTTTAGAAAGGGTCAGGGATTACCCAGGGCTTAAAGAAAGCCGTTCAATAAGAAGGTGAAAATTCTAACATGTGAATCTCATTTTTTCCTTGTTTTCCTTCTTCATCAGGGTTGTCACCATGACACTCCAAAGTCCTTTTAGCTTTAAGAAAAGGAAGCATGTCGATAAATTATAAAACACAGAATTCAGAGAAGCATTTTTCCCTTCCTACTATTAAACCTCGACAACATATGTGTAGTAATTAGGGCAGTTTGTAAAGAGACCTCTGATTTTAGGTTTAGAATGGTTGGGTTTAAGATGTCTTCAGGCAATTTATTTGTCACCTTGTAAAATAAATTTTAAATGTTCTTTGTTGTAAATCATATTTTCGCTGACCCTGTTACCTGTGAGATCAGACAAAATATAGTTTACTTTTTCTTTAGATGTCCATCCTGTTTTTATAACCTAATGAACCTGTTTTGCGAGCTGACATGTAGCCCTCGGCAAAGTCAGTTTCTGAATGTTACAGAAACTGAAGATTATGTTGATCCTGTTACAAACCAGACAAAAACGAACGTAAAAGAATTACAGTACTATGTCGGAGAGAGTTTTGCCAATGGTGAGTAAACTTTTAATTATTCCTTTTTTTATAGTTGGTATAAGGACAGTGGATTAATTGTTCCTTTCTTTTGTCAACTGTGTGAAAATGGCGGTTTTTAATTCTGTTGGCCATGAAACATGAGTTGTTGTTTTGTGTGTATCCAGAACTTGAGCTACAACCTATAAAACAATCTTTTTGAAGTATTTGCTTAACTCTATCCTAACTGTAAATTTCCACATGGAAATTTTTACTGCATGCAGGTTTACTTCTGTACATTTTAGAAACCATTAGAACTTTGTTTCCAGTGGCCCTGCATTGTGTGACTTCATGAGTTGTTGCAAAACTTGAGAGGGTTTGGAAGGTGAAGCAGAGGAGAGGAGATTTGACTATGAAGAAACACATTACCATAAGAGAGTAAGCAGATACAACTGCAGAAAGGGATCCATAGCAGCTAGAAATCCTAGGACAGTCTGAGAAAGACCATCTAGCGTCAGTTGAAAATGATTGAAATAAAGGACTTCTAAAAGAATAGAACACAAGGGGAAAAGAATGAACAGATTAAGAGTAGAACCAACTGGCTCTATTAATGAAAAATAGTCCTTTAAGTGAACTAAAAGATAAACAGCAGATTCGACACAACTGAATAAGAACGTGCCCAGGAACTTCTATAAGAGAATAAGAATTCAGCATATTAGAGCAACATACAGATTTAATTGTAATGATCATTTGAAAAGGTAATCACAAATTTAATAGAAAAATTTAAATACTAAAAAATAATATAAATTGATGTTAAAACAATTAAAAGATTGTAAAAATAAATAAATAAATAAATAAATAAATAAATAAATAAATAAATAAATATCCCCTTCACAAAAGCAACAAAAAATAAGCTGTATAGGAATAAATCTACCACAAGATGTGATATAAAGGACAACCAGACTGAATGAAGAGAGATCATTTTGTCTAGAAACAGAACTTTGCATATGGAGAATTGATACATAACAGGTGCATGGTTACAAGTCATTGAAGGAAAGGGTGGGCTAGTTGATAAATAGTGTTAAAAAATTGATTAGTCCTCTAATTTTTATTTTTGCATATCATACCAAAAATGTATAGAATAAAAAATCCGAATTTTGGACATTTTGGAAGTGTAAAATATCTTTATGACTTTAAGATAAGAAAAGGTTCTAGAAGAGAGGAAAAGCAGAAACCATAGTGAAAAGATTTATAAACAATATCTAGAGCAGTCATTGAAATGCAGATGAAAACAGTGAACTATCATTTCACATATCAGATTGGCATAAATGTAAAAAAAAAAAATCAGTCAATTCCAAATATTGGTGAGGATATTCGAGCAATAGGAGTGCTAATATACTGCACCACTGGTAACCATAACTTAGTGGGAGTGTTTGAAGACCATTTTAAAAACAATTTTTGCACTACCTGGTAAAGTTGAAGATAAGTATACCCTCATCCCAGAAATTCCATTTTTATAGCTGCCTGCCACAGAGAAAGTTTTTTTGTTTTTGTTTTTTTAAGATTTTTTGTTAATTCATTTGAGAGAGAAAGCACAAGGAGGAGGAGAATAAGAAGCAGACTCCCCGCTGAGCTGGGAGCCCAATGTGGGGCTTGATCCCAGGACCTGGAGATCATGACCTGAGCCAAAGGCAGATGCTTAACTGTCTGAGCCACCCAGGTGCCCCTGCTGTAGAGAAACTCTTAATGCATGTAAACAAAGAATGATATAAGAACATTCATTGTAGGGTTTTTGCGATTATCAAAAACTAGAGACATCAAGAGAATGAGAAGGTAAGCATGACTGGGAGAAAATACTTGCAGGGGATCCCTGGGTGGCTCAGCGGTTTGGCGCCTGCCTTTGGCCCAGGGCTCGATCCTGGAGTCCCGGGATCGAGTCCCACGTCGGGCTCCCTGCATGGACCCTGCTTCTCCCTCCTCCTGTGTCTCTGCACACCCCGCCCCCGCCCCCTGTGTCTATCATAAATAAATAAATAAATAAATAAATAAATAAATAAATAAATAAATCTTTAGAAAAAAAAGAAAATACTTGCAGAAGACACATCTCACAAAGAATTGTTACAAAATATATGAAGAACTCTTAAAACTCAATAAGAAAGTGAACAAACAACTTGACTGAATACATGGACACTGATCAGACACTTCATCATGATCAGACACTTCATCAGAGAAGATATACAGATGGCAGATAAGCAGATGAAAAGATGCTCAACATTATATATTATCAGAAAAAGTTGAATTAAAACAACAGTGAGATACAGTTTGCAGTAGTTACATGATTTACTTCCACACATACAGTAGAATGGCCAGAACCCAGGACGCTGACACCACCAAATGCTGGTGAGGAGGTGGAAGCACAGAAACTCTCATTCATTGCTGCGAATGTAGAGCGGCATAGCCACTTTGGAAGACAGCTCGGCAATTTCTTAGGAAACTAAAAATACTCTTATCATATGATCCAGCAATCATGCTCTTTGGCATTTACCCAGAAGAGTTGAAGACACGTCCACACAAAAACCCTTCCAGGCCTGCTTATAGCAAATTTATTCAAAACTTCCAAAACTTGAAGTAACCAAGATGCCCTTCAGTAGCTGAATAAGTAAACGGGGGTACACCTAGATAATGGAATATCATTCAGCACTAAAAAGAAAGGAGCTATCAAGGCATGAGATGACATGGAGGGACCTTTAAATCTTTAAATCTAGAAGCCAATATGGAAAGCCTACATCCTGAATAATTCCAGTTTTATTACGTTCTGGAAGAGGCAAAACCATGGGGACAGTGTAAAAATGAGTCAGGGGCTGGGGGAAGCAGAGTGAATAGGCGCACAGAGGATGTTAAGGGCAGTGAGACTTATTTAATTCTGTAATGGTTGGGTACAAGTCATGGTATATTTTCCAAAACTCATAAAATGTACAACACCTAGTGTGAGCCCTAAAGTAGACTATGGACTTTGGGTGACAGTGATGTGTCATCCTAAGTTCATCAGTTGTATAACAAATGCAGCAGTTGGGTGCTGTGGATAGTGGCGAGGTTGTGCTTGTATTGAAGCAGGAGTTATATGGGAATTCTGCTCAATTTTATCGTGAACCTAAAACTCCTCCTTAAGTCCATTAAAAAATATATAAATAGGGGCGCCTGGGTGGCTCAGTCTGTTGAGTGACTGCCTTCAGCTCAGATCATGATCCCGGAGTCCTGGGATCAAGCCCCATATTGGGCTCCCTGCTCAACGGGGAGTCTTCCCTTCCTCTCTACCCCTTCCTTCCACCCCCAGCTCATACTCTGTCTCGTATGCTCTCTTTCTCTTCTCTCTCTCTCAAATAAAAAGTCTTTAAAAAGAAAAATCATTGATGACAGTAAATGCTAAGAGGGGAATGGATAAATATGTTGGAGCATAGTCATAGTCTATAATAGAATACTTAAAAATGTTTGAATTAGTTATGTCACTCACTTGAATGACTTAGAAAATTGAAAATAAGTTATGGGATATAGGTAGCATGTTGTTTGTAATAGTACTGTTTATGGATACGATATATCATGAAAGTACACGAACACGCACAGGAAAGATAAACATCAAATCCAGGATTATAGTTTACTGTAAGGAAGGGTTCAGGAGACTTCAGATAGGTGAATTGTATGGTAGATGAGTTATATTTCAGTAAAGCTGTTAAAAATCCATGTAACTATAGCATAGAAAAACTATAAAACTCCAAAGACAAGTATCTTAAAAAGAAGTAGAAAAAAATTACAAATCATCATAAAAGAATTCCATTTGGAGTTTTTTTCCCAGCAGTGAAAGAGACCAGAAGGCCATGGAATAATCATAGCTAAGTCACTCTACCTGAATTGCCTTTCAAGAACAGGGCTAAAACAATGAATTTATGAAGCATCTCCTTAAAGTTTAGGGAAGAAGTTTCTGGGAAGTTTCTAACAAGTAGGTGTGGTATCTAAATGGGGGCCCCCAAATGTGGATTAATTGGTGGCACATGCAGTGAAAAAATTCACCTGAGGCAGAACGAAGGAGACAGAAGTTTGTTGAATATATCTCACAAAGGGGGGGTGGATATGGACATGAGGGGAGTGGTGAGCAGGACTGCAGAGGAGCGGCTATGGGTGGGGGCTGTATTTAAAGGGGGAAGATGAGGTATGGAGAGTATGGAATTCTCCCTTTTTTGGTAACTGTGCCTGATTGTTAGTAGCCCATTAGTTTAAGAGTATTGTGAAGTGGGTCACCTGATGGGCCCCTTCTACATGCCACTGCTCAAGCCTGTTTGCCTGAAGGTGGTTTCTACAGTAGGGACTGGTAAATGAATGTTAATACAGGGCCCATTACTACTACTTTTTTATGTGCAAAATGCCGCTGACATGGTCCTTATTTTGTGGGCTGTCTTTATGTCTTCTAAAGTGGAACCAGGGGCGCCTGGGTGGCTCAGTCGGTTAAGCATCCACCTTCGGCTCAGTTCATGATCCCGGAGTTCTGGGATTGAGCCTGCCTCAGCGAGAAGTCTGCTTCTCCCTGTTCCTCCCTGCCCTGAGATCGTGCTTACGTGCTCTCTCTCGCTCTCTCCTCACACACACATACCTCACTCTCTCTCTCTCAAATAACAAATAAAATCTTAATAAAATAAAATGGAGCCAAAATAGAGAGTAGTATTAGGTTCATTCATGTGACCTTTGCCCTAAAGCAAGTTTTCCCCTGTAAATTCCAAACTCTTCAGCCATAGAGTTTCCTGCCCCAGATTTCTGGAACCAGCTTCCCTGACTGAAGAGACCCTAGAGTTCTTACTTCTTCCCCAGCCTTAGTATGTTCTTCTCTGCAGCCATGATAATAGTCCTCTGAGCTACTGTGAGCTACGTGGGATGCCATAAAGCCTTTCCTGAGTATTTTTTTATGTTTATGTGACTTGGAATGTAGCCCTGCATATTAATGGCAGGGTGATGAGTCCCCGTTACAGGTAATCTCCACTCCTGCGCTGGGTGTTTCCTGTCCCACCTGCCAGCCAGTGGCTTCTGACTCTGGTGCCTGTGGCTGAGCTCGCCTTCCAGAGGCCTTTTGTAAGATCTCCCCATGGAGCTAAAGCAGTATGGTGTTTCAGCCTTTTTCCTTCTTCCTCTGCCAGCCATGTACAACGCCTGCCGGGACGTGGAGGCCCCCTCCAGTAATGACAAAGCCCTGGGACTCCTGTGTGGGAAGGAGGCCGAGGCCTGCAATGCCACCAACTGGATCGAGTACATGTTCAATAAGGACAACGGCCAGGCACCTTTCACCATCATACCCATATTTTCAGGTAGATTCCCAAGTTAGGCATATTTATGATATGGTTTTAAAGCCCAGGAGCCTTCGTCTGCAACAGGAAAATAAATCCAGATAACTAGTTCCTGGACTTTCCCTCCAGTGAGAGAAGTAACTAGAACATTTCCCTTGCCCCTGGTTAATTTAGGGGGCTGGCAGTGAACATGGAGAAGGAGAAATTACCTTCAGGTGTTGCTACCTAATTGAAAGAATGAGCCTGGATTTTTGTTTTGTATTAAAAAAAAAAAACCAAACATTACAGAGGCCTTTTAAGGAGCCCTGCAATCATGTTAGACTTGCCCCTCCCCTCGCTGGAGGTTTGCTGTGGAATGTGGGGTACCCTAACCTCAGTGACAAACCTGGTGCCCAAAGTTATTTGAAGTAACTTAAACTTCATAGGGCTATGCAGCAAAACATCATTTGATCGGATGGAAACCTCTGGTCTTTTTTACTTTTATGGTTATGTGTTCTGTTTGTCATCTATATGCTTATCACTAGGTTTAAATATAATTAAATGCCAATTTTGTTACTTTTTTTTGGGGGGGGGATACTCATTCAAGCCCATCCTCCCTACAGATCTTCCAGCCCATGGGATGGAGCCCATGAACAATGCCACCAAGGGCTGTGACGAGCCTGTGGACGAGGTCACGGCACCGTGCAGTTGCCAAGATTGCTCGGTGGTCTGTGGCCCCAAGCCCCAGCCCCCACCCGCTCCGGCTCCCTGGAGAATTTTGGGCCTGGATGCCATGTATGTCATCATGTGGATCACCTACATGGCATTTTTGCTCATGTTTTTTGGAGCATTTTTTGCTGTGTGGTGCTACAGGTAAGCGGTTTTGTGTATTCCCCAGGGCGAGAACAGCAAGATTACCCAAGTGGCACTTCCAGCTTTCACCTGGCAGTCCTTGGTTAATTAAACCAAGAAACAAATATCACATGAATACCGCTCCATGATTGCTAATGTCCTATAGTTAGCTAGTAAACAGAGACCTAGACATTTAAACATTTGAGGTTATTTTCATTGATCTATCCCAAATGACGAGTGATGTTTATTTTTATTTTTTTAATTTTATTTTGATTCAGTTAACATATAATGTATTATCAGTTTCAGAGGGAGAGGTCAGTGATTTATGAGTCTTATATAATACTCATTATATAAGTGCTCATTACATCAGGTAATGTGATTTTTTAAGCACTGTTAACCACCCATTCTTTAACAGAACATCTTAGGACCTGAATCTGATTCAAATCTAATTAAATGGGCTGCTGTCTACCATCCTTTCAGATGTTTGCAACTTGATTAGGAAAGTACATTTTCCTTAACTTTTTGTTTTGAAATAATGTTAGACTTACCAGGAAAGTGCAAAAATAGTAAAGTTTGTATGTATCCTTTATGCAGCTTCCCTTAATGTTATAACTGATGTCACCCACAGTATGTAATTATCAGAAACCATGAAAATAACATTGGTGTAGTGTTTTTAGCTAAATCACACACTTCATTCACATATCAGTACATTTTCCTATGCCTCCCTTGTTCTGCTTTAGGACCCCACTCCATGTTCACCTTTTTAAATTATTTAGTATTTATCTGAGAAAAAGCTTGAGTGGGGTAAGGGACAGAGGGAGAAGCAGACTCCCCACTGAGCAGGGAGCCCAACATGGGCCTCAATCCCTGGACTCAAGGGTCACGACCTGAGCCGAAGGCAGGCACTTAACTGATTGAGCCACCCAGGTGCCTCCACATTCACTTTTTGTTCACTACTCACCCCCAGTCTGTGACAGATTTTCTGGAATTTCTTTTATGGCCTTGACACTTTTGATGAGTACTGGACAGTTATTTTGTAGAATAAGTTAGGTTTTATCTGATATTTTCTCATGATGAGATTGAGATTATGTGTTTCTGACAAAAATATTACAGAAGTGATTTATCATTCTCAGCACCTCATTTTGGTGGTACACGATCTCAATAGGTCTCTTCACTGGGGATAATAACCTTGATCACTTGGTGAAGAGGGTGTCTGCTGGGTTTCTCTACTGTAGAGTTGGTGGTTCTCCCTTTGGAGTTGATAAATATCTTAAGGGAGATAGGTCAAAGCTGTGCTAAGGCCTTGTTTCTCCTAAAACTGTCCACTGATTTTTAGCATCCGTTGGTAGATCTTGTCTGCAGCAGTTCTGTGGTGTTTGCCTAATGGTGACTTGGTGATTTTGTATTTCCTGCATCTCTTCTGCACTTACTAATTGGACTTACTCTGTACAGACAGTTATCCTTCCTATGCTCTATTTGTTTATTGGTTCGATTATATTTACATGATGGACTTTTGTGTGTGTGGGGGGGGCTCTATCCAACACTGTCATTTGTTTCATTGCTCAGGTTTTCCAGTTTTGACCATTGAAAGCACCTTCTGGTTGACTCCTGTGGATTTTTTTTTTTTTTTAACATGCCCTCACCTTTCTCAAGCCTTTGCTTATTTTCTGGAATCACAAGATGTTCCAGACTCATCTCGTATTTTTCCTGCCCCACCCTGGAATCTGCCTCCTCTGCAAGGAGTCCTGGTTCCTTTAATTGGAGACCAATGTTGAGAACAGTACTCTAGGCACTAGGTATGCGCATTGCTGCTGCAGCAATGTTCAGTGCTCTTAAAGGACCTAAAAAAGTTTTCAACCTAAATGAAGGTTACAAGGTGAAATTATTCTTTATTAGCTTGAGTTTTTTTTTAATACTTTTTTTCTTTTAAGATTTTATTTATTCATGAGAGACACAGAGAGGCAGAGGGAGAAGCAGGCTCCATGCAGGGAACCCGAGACTCAATCCCGAGAATCCGGGACCACGCCCTGAGCCAAAGGCAGGTGCTCAACTGCTGAGCCACCCAGGCGTCCCAGTTTTTTTCATACCTTCTTGGAGTGCCTGGGTGGCACAGCTGAGGTCATGATCTTAGGATCCTAAGGTTGAGCCCTGCATATCGGCTCCACACTCAGTGTGGAATCTGCTAAACTTTCTCTCTCCCTCTGCCCCTTCCACTTGTTCTCTCTCTTTCTAATAAATATAAATCTTAAAAAAAAAAAAATACCTTCTTATATTTTCTCTTGAGGCTGGTGAGCAGGACTTAGAGCAAAGGAACCTGGGGTGGGGGGTAAAAGGGGAGACAGCATTTAAAGAGGAAGAAACAGAATGAGGAAGTAAGCTTTTACTGAGGTTATAGGATTAGCAGAAACACAGCTTGATCATGTCAGAGGTCTGCTAATACTGCTTACGTGTTTTTATTTTTCAGAAAACGCTATTTTGTCTCTGAGTACACCCCCATTGATAGCAACATAGCTTTCTCTGTAAATGCCAGTGACACAGGTAGGCACGTTTGTACTTACGTGGTAAGGATTGTGTTCACCTGTGTGTTCATTTCCTCAGCGAGTGTTTATGCGCCTGGCCCGGGACAGACTCTGTGCTCATGTCAAGGACATGGCTGTGATCAAGACTGACTTTGTGGGAGTAGCCATTTAACTGGGGTGACAGAAAGGAACCAGGCACTGAATAATAATAGGATAATTAGGGTTGGGGTGAGAGCTGCAGAGCGGCTGATGGAGCAAGCAGAGGGCAGGTGCAGCTGCAAAGGTGGATGGGAACCGCTTTGGACCGAGTGCCCCGGAGAACCTGGCTCGGGTGTGAGCATCGCTCCTCTGACGGGTGGAGATGACTGTCACGGTAGGCAGGCACGATAGCTGCTGAGGGTCTGGGTTGGGGGTCAGTGGTGAGCAACACAGGGTCTTGTGCCATCCCTGGCCGCAGGCATAGTTCTCACCACCATGTGGTAGTAGCTAACACTTGCCCTGTTCTGACTTTCAGGAATGGCTTGGCTCTTAACCTCCACCCTCCCTTCCTTTCCCGCTCTTCCAGGGGAGGCATCCTGCTGCGATGCACTTGGTGCAGCATTTGAGGGCTGCCTGAGGCGGCTCTTCACACAGTGGGGCTCCTTCTGCATCCGAAACCCAGGCTGCATCATCTTCTTCTCCCTGGCCTTCATTGCTGCCTGCTCTTCAGGCCTGGTGTTCGGCCGGGTCACAACCAACCCAGTGGACCTATGGTCGGCCCCTGGCAGCCAGGCACGCCTGGAGAAAGAGTACTTTGATGCGCACTTCGGGCCTTTCTTCCGCACGGAGCAGCTCATCATCCAGGCCCCCCACACCAGTGTGCACACTTACCAGCCGTACCCCTCAGGATCCGACGTGCCCTTTGGGCCCCCGCTTGACATAGGGATCTTGCACCAGGTAATGTGTTTTTGGCAGAAATCAGCTCGAGAGCCCCGTGGGTTTGTTCACTGGCTTTTACATGTTGACTAGCTCTACCTGATGTGAGATTGGGGCTGAACATAGTGGTGTATCTCGAAAATCGACAGTGAACAAAAAAGACGCTTTTCATTTGCTTTTCAAGAAAGCAAATGGTGGGTGTTGAACTTAATGGAAAATTTAGTGCTTTTGTATTTACTTCATATAGCAGCAGGGCTTGCTTCTTCTTGAAATTGGTTTGAACATTTCTGTCTTGAAGTAGGACATATTTATAATATACCTTAGGAACTTACTTATTTTTTTCCCTTGGTATTTGAAAAGTAATGTACCAGGACCCAAAGGAGTGAAGCCTCTTAGGCTGTGCTGGGGACCTAGGAAGGAGCTTCTGCTGACCCTCCCTGCAGGAATGAATTTATCATTGCCTGAATGTGGGCCCCAGCCTGCCTTTGGTAAGAGGTGCATTGGGAACGAGATCCATCCTGTTCTCTTACAGAGGCCTTTGTGTTTTTCTCTGTTGCACTTGCCCTGAAAAACTATCTATGAATAAATGGCACCCACTAATTTTTTTTTAATGAATGCACAGTCACATGGTTTTCCCTTTAAATGTTGCTCTTGCCTATGGAAAGTCTGGTATCTTTTTTTTTTTTTTAAAGATTTTATTTATTTATTCATGATAGATATATATAGAGAGAGAGGCAGAGACACAGGCAGAGGGAGAAATAGGCTCCATGCAGGGAGCCCGGCGTGGGACTCGATCCCGGGTCTCCAGGATTGCGCCCTGGGCCAAAGGCAGGCGCTAAACCGCTGCACCACCCAGGGATCCCCCAGAAAGTCTGGTATCTTAACAAACTTCAAAATGGTCTCAAAAAAGAAAGAAAGAAAGAAAATGGTCTCAAGACTTTGACAGAATCTTTTTCCACCCAATGACTATGCTTTTTCCCAGCTTGTTGCAAAAGATGCACAATATAGTCATTTACCTCCAGGAAGATATTCTCTGTGAGAAAATACAGGAACATATGTGAACAATCCTAGCACAAAGCAAGGTAGTAGATAGCATTTTGTTGGTAAAAGGGCATGTCAGGAGGACCAGGCAAATTGCCTTCATCTGCCCTCTGTGGCCCTCTTGTTCACTGCTACAGAAGGGTGGAAGGGGAGATGTTCATGTATCCTGCCCTGACTTATGTCCTGGTGATGGTGCCCCATCCTGTTTCTCTGGACACCTCTTAGCAGGGTCTCTATCCCAGCTGGCTATCTCTGAGAGTGGGCCTCTGGTGCCATTAGATATTTTACCAGAGAACGTCTTGGTCCTCTCCTTTGCGTGAGGAAATATTTTCCCCAAATACTTTTTATCTTCTGACCTGTCAGGGCAAAAACAATTGGGCACAATCTGAGAGAAATCTGATGTGTTTCTGGATTTGTTTTTAAAATCTTCATTCAGGTTCTAGACTTACAAACCGCCATTGAAAACATCACCGCAACTTACAACAACGAGACTGTAACACTTCAGGACATCTGTGTGGCCCCGCTCTCACCCTATAACAAGAACTGCACCATTATGAGCGTGTTAAATTACTTCCAGAACAGCCATTCTATGCTGGACCACAAAATAGGGGATGACTTCTATGTGTATGCAGATTACCACACGCACTTGCTATATTGTGTACGGTACGTGGCAAGAAAGGGGTCATTTGTTCATCCCACCAACATGGGAGCACTTGCTGTCACTACACTTGTTGGTGCCGGAGACTAGCAGTGAGCACACAGCATGACCCTGCCCTGCGAAGCATAAGTTCTAATGGATGGAGACTGACAATGAATAAATAGATATATGCTCTGATGCCAGGTAGAGATGAGAGCTCTGGAGAAATTAAGCCTGGCAAGGAGATAGAGTGCAGTGGGGGTGTACTGCTTTAGATGGAGTGGACACCTGCTCAAACAGAAAGGAGAGGAGGGTGCCTGTGAATATCAGAGGGAAAAGTGTTCCAAGTATACAGGTAGCATGTACAGAGATCCTAGGGTGGGAGTGTTCATGGTGTATAATCAAGGAATGGCTGGTACCACTCAGCCTTACACTCATGCCTAGAATGATAACACATAGTTGCACCTGCTACACCAGCAGTGGTATCATAGTACAGAAACAGAAACCTAGAGTCCTTTCTATTGTCTTTCAAATAGGAATTTATCCCATGATATCAAATTATTTTTAAAATATTGGGGCACCTGGGTGGCTGGATTGGTTAAACATCCAACTCTTGGGTTTCAGCTCAGATCATGATCTCAGGGTTGTGATATCAAGCCCCAGGTCAGGCTCCACGTTCAGCATAAAATCTGCTGGAGAGTTTCTGCCTATCCCTTTTTCTCCCTTTCAGTCCCTCTTATGCATGTGTGCGTGCTCTCTCGCTCAAAATAAATAAAATGAAATAAAATGTGCAGGGTCCCCTTGAGAAGTAGGATTGGTACACAGTTTAGATTGCAGGGCATTGAAGGTGCTTCCCATTGGAGGCACATCTAGCCGGGTAGGCTGCATTTATCATTTGCGTTGGTCACAGTGCTAGGTGACCTGTGAGGTGATCTTTAGGCCTGTGCCCTTGCCAGGGAGAGCAGCCTGCACTGGTAGGCCTGCTATCCCTAAGTGCCCTGACCTGGCCTGGAGACAGCTGTTCAGCCAAACAACCACCATGGCTGTTGCATCACCGTGGGGACAGAGAGATTATTTCTTACTACTCTTTTTAAAGATTTGCGTATTTTAGAGAGAGCAGGAGCACATGCAAGTCGAGAGAGGGACAGAGGGAGAGAATCTTTCAAGCAGACTCCCCACTGAGCACAGAGCCCATGACCCATGAGATCATGACCTGAACTGTAACCAAGAATCTGATGCCCAACTGACTGAGCTGCCCAGGGGCCCCTACTCCTTGTCACTTTTGAGTGTGCTGTCAACTAACCACATCTCTGGAGCCAGCCACTCTGATGAATGGTTTGGTTCTGTTTTATTTTTTAAGTTCTGTTTAAAATCATAATTTAAGTTCTGTTCTATTTTGTTACTGGGATGTGACTTTTTAGGTGGTTAGGCTGTGTTTGCTCTTTTTCAAGGAGATCACCTCTAAGAAATATGGGCTCTCCCCATAAAACAGTAAGTGTGTGCCTATACACCCTAAACCAGCATTCTCTACAGGAGAGATTGGTACAGGGCAGCCATGGGCAAATTAAAAAATTGAAAAAAAATTAATGTTCCTCAATATTTATATTTAAAAGACAAAGCTGTTTACTCCCTGTCTTACAAAACGAAAGTCAACAAAATTTTGGCAGTGAGGGAGATGCATGAGACTTGTGTTTTATCTATGGTGGGTTGTGGTTCAAGTTGGTGTGGAAACTTTGCTGTGAATCTTTGTGTGCTCCTGGTTGCCCTTCCGTGTTTCCAGCTCTCCGCTCCCTCCTCACCAACTTTTCGTGGGCTTTTCCCCCAAAAGTCCTGCAGGAATGACAAACCCGGTGTACCCAGAACCAAGCACAGATCCCCTACTTTCCCCATACCCCCCATATCGTGTAATGGCACCAACATCGACCAGTTACTCAAACCGGAGGCGCTCTCTCTGCATCCTTCCTCATCCTTACCTCCCTCATGTGATTCTTGTGGATTTTAACCTCTGGATGAGCCCTCAAATCCACGATGTGGTGGGAGAGTCCCATGTGTGGGTTGATGGGACCTGGCTTCTGGGTTTTCCCCAGGCAAGGGCCTGACATCCGGGGCCTGAGCCCATCGGCCACGGGCTCTGAAGGTCTGCAGTTCGTTCTCTGTGAGAACCTTCCTAAGGGCCCAGCAGAGTTCTGGCTTAGGAGGTGTCCTGAAATGCTGGTCCCTGTACTGGCTGTCTTCACTGCACCGTCTTTGCCTAGACCCTTGCACAAACCTGACTGGTCTGCAGGCTTTTCCTTCTCACTTCCAGACCTTCCTCCACTTTAGCATTTGAGTTACCTGGGTAAAACAGCTCACGACATCCTTTTTCCCGGGTGTCTCATTGTTCCCCACTCCCTACAGGGTGATAATCCAAACCACAGAGCATGGCACTTAATCCTTTTTTTCATTGTCTATCCCTCACCGTTTCCAACTGTCCTTTCCCTCAGAAGTCCTCCCCTTTGTGGGTGTACCATGCTCTAGACGGGACTTGGCATGGCTCCTCACGCTGCCATCTTGTTGCTCTCTTCTCTCACGTATCCGTTCTTTCTCTCTTCCTTGCCCAAGTTGGCATTGTAGGAGCACCCTCACATCCCTCTCCCCCCCCCGCCCCAGTGGATTCTCCTCCAGCCTTAGAGACTTGCTTCTCTAAGGCCTGAATTTGGTGGCATTCTTCTTTGTGTATTAGCTGCTCCTCTGCGCCACGCACTATGTGCTGTGTCATCCTGCATCGTGCTGTGTTTGCCTGCCTGCCACTCAGTGGTTCTGAGCTCCTGAAGGCAAGTGTTGAACTCTGTTACTCACCTAAGGAACCGCAGGGTCACATTGTACTTCGGATATAATCGGCGTCTTTAACTGTTCGTTGGGTAAATGTTTAGGTCTCTGTGATGTCTTGAGGCTTGTTCTAACTGGGAGATGTTTTCTAAACTTCTTCTCAGGGCTCCTGCATCTCTGAATGATACCAGTTTGCTCCATGATCCTTGCCTGGGTACATTTGGTGGGCCAGTGTTCCCGTGGCTTGTGTTAGGAGGCTATGATGGTAAGTAAGAGAAGCTTCTACTTTTCCTCTTAGATAAAGTAGTCTTGGTTCTGTCATGGACAGTCAAGTGGCAATTATGAAGATTTCATCAATTGAACAATCTTACTCGTTCCCTATCTCTTAAATCTCAAGTGTAGACTTGCTTTGGGTTTTGGCTTTGGGTTTTCTTCTGGGTTGAAAAGAAGTAGATGGTGTTAGCCTTCATAAAGTCACACTTGAAAAGCCAAGGACTTTTCCCCACAATATTATAATTACGCACCTCCACCTAACTCATTATTCAGTTTCAAGGACTTCAAGGAACCCTTAGGGAGTTGTGGGACCTCAGGCTACGAATATCTATGGGGGCACTTAGGTGAATCCATTGGTTAAGCATATGCCTTTGGCTCAGGTCATGATCTCAGAGTTCTGGAATCAAGCCACACGTCAGGCTTCCTGCTCAGCAGGGCAACTGCCATTCACCCTGCTCGTGCACTCTCCCCCTCTCTCTCAAATAAATAAAATCTTAAAAAAAAAAAAGAACGTCTGTAATGGGAGAAAGATAACATGTGAGATATGGGGAAAAAGAAAGAAAGTTGTTCTGTTTTCCTCCTAAACCAGTTGGTTAAGAATTGAGACACTTCTGCAGGAGGAGGAGCAGTCAGTTTGCTCTTTGCCAGTTCTTGTAGACCTGGAACAGACGGCACCAGCTATGACGGGGTCATGATTCAGGTGACATCTTTGGCATCTGAGGCCTAATTAGGCAATTCAACAGGTTTTTCTTCAGCCCAGGGAAGCCAATTAGATGTTGTTCTCCTCACCCCAAAGGAGGGGAGAAGCCATATCTATATTTAAATTTTACTCTGCCTCATAAAATGCCACTTCTCATAGGTGGAGAAATGATCATGTCATTGACTGGCAAGCCAAGGCCATCAAAATTTAATTTGATCTCTATCTTAATCCTTCCATCCAAATAAACTACAGATGTGTCAAAAACAGATATATAAGAAGTGAAGCTATTAAAAATCTAGAAGAAAAAAAAATCTAGAAGAAAATGTGGGAAGAATTTTTAAAAATAATTTTAAAACGGAAAAAGCATTTCTAAGCAAGACACAAAACCCAGAAGCCACTAAAGGAAACATTGATAACTTTGACTACATAAGAATTTAAAATTCCTATTGAGAAAACAAACATCATAAAGTCCAAAAAAAAAAAAAAAAAGGCAACTAAACTGGAGGGGGCAGAAAACCATATACATAACAAACAGGGTGTCGTTAATATATGAAGGGCTCTTGTTAAAAAAAAAAAAAAAAAAAAAAAGTGAGCAACCCAGAAGAAAAGTGGGCAAAGCCTTGTGAAAGTTAACAAAAGAAAAAATACATGTTGTGGCTATTAATTATATGTGGAAAGTGCTCAGTCTCACTCCTAGATAGTGAAATGTGCCTCACATTAATCTTTCTACCTAACACAGGGGCAAAGACCTAAGATTTTGATAAACCTTGGTGGATGAACCTGGTGGGGACCCCATTGTTAGCGGAGTGTAAATGATTCCTAGAATTGAATGTAAGCAGCAGGAAGGCGGGCATTTTCCTCTTGTTTGTTCACTGACATATATCCATACTACCTAAAATAATGCCTGTTATGAAGCAGGGTCTCAGTAAATATCTTGTTGAATAAAGAAATGAAAAAAAGGATAGCCTCTTTGGAGGACACTTTGAGGGAATTTATCAATATTAGAATTGCACATACTTCTTATTCAGTGCTAGTACTTGTAAGAATTGATTCTCCAAATACGTATTTTATACATGAAAAAGTACTTACACCAGGTTATTCTTTGTGGTATTTTTGTTTATAATTTTAAAAAATTGCAAAAATGTCATCAACTGGAGATTGGTTGAATTATGCTAGAAAATAGGATACAGCAGAAAAAAAAAAGAATAAGGAAGCTCTTTATGTCTTAAAATGGAGTCATCTCCAAGATAAAAATTTAAAAATGTAATATGCAGAACAGCGTGTTCCTATTCATGTAAATAAGAAGGAAAGGGGAAGAACAAATGTGTTTGCTTGGGCCTGCATGGACTATCTCTGGGAATATCTCAGATGGCAGAGAGGAAAAGTAGGAGCCTGGAGGGAGGACTTAGGGGGGCGGGGAATCACCTTTCTGCCTGAAATTTTTCCCACACTACATAATTTTGTTTGTTTCAGAGAGAGAGAGAGCATGCGAGCAGCAGGGTGGCAGGGTGTGGGGAAGGGCAGATGGAGAAGGGGAGAGAGAATCTCAAGCTGACTCCATACCCAGTGTAGATCCTGATGTGGGGCTTGATCTCACCACCCTGAGATCATGACATGAGTCAAAATCAAGAGTCTGTCACTTAACCAACTGAGCCACCAGGTGCCTCACGTGCTACGTAGTTTAACAAAACAAAACAACAACAAAAAAGTTACTTGTCCTGAATGAACCTGCCTACGTCAGATAGATGTATTTATTCATTAACTGAGCTGCATAGACACTGTGTCAGTGAACTTCTGGTTTTTGTTCTCAGAGCAGTCTGTAGCCCTCATGAGAAATCAGTCACCTCACTGCCACGTGATTTTTCCCTCGTGTGTATCTGATTTTCTGCACACTTCCCATATGCTTGATGTCACGTTTTTCCTTTCTAGATCAAAACTACAATAATGCTACAGCCCTTGTGATTACCTTTCCTGTCAATAATTACTACAATGATACAGAGAAGCTCCAGAGGGCCCAGGCCTGGGAAAAAGAGTGAGTTGCTGTCTTTGTCTGTGGAAAACTAGATGCTAGCACAACGCACTTCAGCCTCATTCAGCTAAATTAGCCAACAGCAGATCTAAGTCATTTTTTTTCACTTGGCACTAATGATGCTCGGAAAAACATCTGTACATCAGTTCATCTGCAAACCTTGTGTAAATAGATATCCCCGCACAGGAATGCAGAAGTCTGTGCAGGAGAAATGTTTCATGCTCCCATTCCTTAGAGCAAGCCCCCAGGAGCAAGCTGCATGGTAGTAAGGGTTGTGCACTCTGGGAGATCACGCAGTCACTAAAGAGAGGCAAATTGATGGTTCCAGATATAGGATGTAAAAGCTGAAATCAACATGGCTGGGATTATATGTGCTATACACGCTGTCCATCCGTAGAAAAAATATCAAGCACAGGACCCTGGGAAATCGTTACCTGTATGTAACCCCTAGAGAATAGGACAGAGGGCTGAGGAGACAGGGCATTTTGACCCTTTCTACTTTTCAGTGCTTTTTTTTTTTTTTAACAGCTTTGTTGGAATATAAATCCCATACCATACATTATACCCAATTAAATTATATAATCCAGGAGCTTTTAGTAGATTCATGGATATGCAAGTGTCACCACAGTGAATTCAAGAACGTTTTTCTTTCTAAATCTTAAAAATCTTTAGTTATCATCCTCTGCTCCTCATCCTCCCACCTCCCAGCCCTGCAAAACCATTAATCTACTTTCTGTGTCCATGTTATTGTATTCTGGACATTTATATGAATGGAAGCATACATGTGAACTTCTGTGTCTGGTTGCTTCCTCACTTAGCATGTTTTCAGGGTTTATCCAAGTTATAGGATGTATTAGCACTTCATTCCTTTTTATGGCTGTGTAATGTTTGGTCTTATGGATATGCCACATTTGATCCATTCATCAGTTGACGCACATTTGGATTGTTCCTGCCTTTTGGCCATTGTGAATAATGCTGCTGTAGACATTCATATGCAGGTTTTTGTATGAACTTAATATGTTTTCATTTCTCTTGGAAATATACCTAAGTAAGGGTAGAATTTCTGGCTCATATGGTGACTCTTTGAAGAACTGCAAGATTGTTTTCCACGGTGGCTGCACCTTTTACATTCCCACCAGCCTGTGTGAGGGGTTCTACTTCTCCACATCCTCACCAACACTTACCACGTGACCTTTTGGTTCTAGCCATCCTAGTGGGTGTGAGGTGGTACCTCATTGTGGTTTTGATTCGCATTTCCCTGATGGCTAATGATTTCAAACATCCTTTTTTTGTGTGCTAACTGGCCATCTGTATAACTTCTGTGGAGGAATGTCTATTCCTATCCTTTGCCCATTTTTAACAGGATTATTTGTATTTTGATTATGAAAGTATAAGAATTCCTATATATTTTACAAATCTGTCAGATATATGACCTCCAGGTGTTTGCTTCCATTTTCTTTGTTTTGTTTATTTTTGTTTTCTTGCTGGTGTCCGCTGAAGCACAAGTTTTTAGTGTTGAAGTCCAATTTTTCTAGTTTTTTCTTTTGTTGCTCAAAGTTTTGGTGTCCTAAGAAACTACGACCTGATCCAAGGACATGGAGATTTATGCCTCTGTGTTCTTCTGAGGGTTTTATAGTTTAGCTCTCACATTTAGGTCTTAGATCCACTTGAGTTCATTTTTTTATGTAATGTGCTATCCAAATGATCCCAGACCATTCGTTGAGAAGGTTATTCTTTCTTTCATTAGATAGTCTTGCCACCTTGTCGAAAATTCAGTGAGCACAGATACAGTTTCTTTCTAGACTGTTATCTCTGTTCCTTTTATCTTTTTGCCTATCTTTGTGCTCATACCACACTGTCTTGATTACTGTCATTGTATAGAAAGAAGCATGTGTCCTCCTCCTTTGTTCTTCTTGAAAAGGAAGGGTTTGGCTCCTCTGGCCCCTTTCAATTCCATATGGATTTTAGAATCAGCATATCTTTCTATCGAGAAGTCAGCTGGGATCCTGACAGGGATGGCATTGAATCTGTAAATCAGAGGTTTGTTCTATGAGCATTTTTCTTTTTCTTTGTTATAATATGCTTCATTTAGAAATCCTTTTTAGTAAAAAAGAAATGAAACCATGAATTAACTTTTTTTTTTTTGATGGAACACTTTATGAATTTGCATGTCATCTCTACACAGGAGCCGAGCTAATCATCATTCCAGTTCTAGTATATGTGCTGCCAAAGCCAGCACCACGAACCAACTTTTACTTTTTTTATTTTTTATAATTTTTTAAAGATTTTTATTTATTCACGAGAGATAAAGACATAGGCAGGGGGAAAGGTAGGCTCCCCGAGGGGAGCCCAATGGTGGGACTCAATCCCAAGACTCTGGGATCATGACCTGAGCCAAAGGCAGACGCTCAACCACTGAGCCACCCAGGTGCCCAACGAACCAACTTTTAAACTTGTCCTAAACTTGTTTCAGGCAATAGAAACTTCGTCATGACTGGAACTTTATAATCTGGGGGTGTCTTACCTTCTGGCCTCTCCAGTGTCGAAAATCCTAATGTAGGGATACAGGTTAAGTAAGTGTGGCTTTTGTGTCCTATAAGTTGGGAAGAAGTCCTCACTTAAAAAAAAAAAAAAAAGTCCTCACTTAGCTGTCACTAAGTTTTAACTACAAACTAAAAATATAAAATTTGCTCTCTCTTCAGGTTTATTAATTTTGTGAAAAACTACGAGAATCCAAATCTGACCATTTCTTTCACTACTGAGCGAAGTATTGAGGATGAACTGAATCGGGAAAGTAACGGTGATGTCTTCACTGTTCTGATCAGCTATGCCGTCATGTTTCTGTACATTTCCATAGCCTTGGGGCACATCAAAAGCTGTAGCAGGTTTCTAGTAAGTGGTGTGTGTGTGTGGGGGGGGAAGTGAAATGATGGTGCACAGCATGATGTCATCTTTTTTGCCTCTATTTTTTTGCTTGTTTGTTTTGGAGAGGGAGGGGGCAGAGGGGCAGAAAGAGAGAGAGAAAGAGAGAATCCTAAATAGGCTTCACGCCTAGCCAGAGCCCAACACTCAATCCCATAGCCCTGAGCCACAGGTGCCCCTGCCTTTACTTAGTTAATCTTAATTCATTATGTTCAAAACTGGTGTACATTCCCCTGTGTAACATTTCTATTTCCTGCACGTGTTTTCTTCAGTTCCAAATTTTTGGTTTATTTTAAACGTAGAATTTATTTCCCATAATCCAGGTTTTCCTAATTTGACCACACCATCACCGAAGAATGGAAACCCATAAAACATGTTGTTAGGGAAGAACTTGAACATTTTTCATATCTTCTCTCAAACTCAGAGAGGACTTTAGCTCCAAATAGACTATACCCAAAAAGAGGTATAATGACGACTTTTTAGTCATCGGAGTAAAATGATAACTGATGATTTGTGTCTTTGTTGCATATCACAGGTGGATTCTAAAATCTCCCTTGGCATCGCTGGGATCCTCATTGTGTTGAGCTCAGTGATGTGCTCATTGGGCATCTTCAGCTACTTTGGGATCCCCCTCACCCTCATCGTGATCGAAGTCATCCCATTCCTGGTGTTGGCTGTTGGGGTAGACAACATCTTCATTCTGGTCCAAACCTACCAGGTATATTTCCATAGTCTCACAGAGCTTGCTGTCTGACCAAGTAGGGGGCTGCATTAATGGCTGTTTCACTCCATGCAGAGTATTTGTGAATGTGGACAGTGAGGAAGCTTTTGTTTCCTGTTCTCTGTGTTGCTGATTGGTGTCTGTAACTTGTTCGGGACATTTTGAGACCAAGAAATTCATCCTTCTATTGGGTTGAGAGAATAAAGTGAGAATTTAGTTTTAAAGATTTTTTTTTTTTTTTTTTAATTTGAAAGGGAGACGGTGCTGGGAGGAGCAGAGGCAGTGGGAGAAGCAGGCTTCACACTGAGCAGAGAGCACAACACAGGGCTCTATCCCAGGACCCCAGGATCATGACCTGAGCTGAAACCAAGAGTCGGATTCTTAACCGACTAAGCCACCCAAGTGCTCTGAAAATTCCATTTTAAATACATGTGCAAGAAGGGCTTGCATGTTTCTGGAAAGTATTTTGGATACAACTGTTATTAAAATGGATCTCCAATAGTATGCAAGAATCAAAGATTTTTCAGAGATGCTACTAAAAAGAAGGGCAGCATAGGACTTGCTGATGTAGAAAATGGTCCCAATCAATTTCTTCTCTCCTGATCTCCCTACTTGGGGACTCAGTGGCAAATAAGAGTATAATTTAATGGTCCAGCCCCCTGCAGCATGCGTTGCGTATATTTTCCTGACAAGATGATCCAGGCTTCCTTGAGCATCTCACCTGTTACCTAGCTTAACTCTGGGGTTTAGGAATATCCTGGACAAATTACCATGATGAGTTGCAGGTCCCCCATCAAAAGTTTATCTACAGTAAGTAGAAGCTCCTAATCATTTGTCTTTACCATTGAATTAACACAGAGCAACAGTGAAGCAAAGAGATAGTCTTATTACTTAGAAATGTTAATGCCCTGTGTTTTGTTTTTTGGTTTTTTTTTTTTTTTAAGCGCGATGAACGTCTTCAAGGAGAAACTCTGGAACAGCAGCTGGGCAGGGTCCTGGGAGAAGTGGCTCCTAGTATGTTCCTGTCCTCCTTTTCAGAGGCTGTAGCATTTTTCTTAGGTAATTTCTCTTTGAATTCTATCAATCCCACAGTTTTCTGAGCCTGGGAGTAGAAGGATCTGGGTATCTAAATGCATCCCTTTGTGTTGCTTCCTTGTTTAAACAGCTTTACTCTGTAATCAGAAAGTATCAGAGTGGACCACAAGAAAAATTAGTGGCAGTATCTTGGGTATCATTTGGAAGTGTCCTCTTTTTTAGGGAGTGGGGCTGGGGGGCGGGCAGAGGGAGATTCTTAAGTGTCTCCATGCCCAGCACAGCGCTTGATCTCATGACCCTGAGATCATGACCTGAGCCAAAATCAAGAGTCGGGTGCTCAGCCACATGGGCCACCCGGGACCCCTCCTCTTTCTCATGTCGTGTCAGTACAGTGTTAATGTCGGGGCCCAGGGTGACAGATACCTAGAACTCCTCTGCTGCTTCCCATTTTTGGCACCTGTGGCGAATGCTGATCTTTGAAATTGGCATTCTCATGCACCCACAGGATCCTTGCCAACACAGCAGTTGAGCAGAATCCACAGGCACTGGCTTGCAGGGTGTTCACCAGTGTTCTCATAGGCAGTCTTCCTCTCTACACACAAATCCTCGAGGAAGCAGCCTCATTAATGAGCAGGGGTCCTCGGACTTCACCTCACTACAAGGAGCCAGAGTAAGCTGGAACAGAAACCAGCGCTTCCGTATTTCTTTCCTATGGAGAAATCACCAACCAGCCTTCCTCACAGGCTGCCTGCCCCCATGTCTGGTGCGTGGTAGTGGCAGGATGAGAAAACAGTCCATTTTTCAGGAGGAGGCTGGATTAAAATTGCCCGGCAGGTCCAGAGAAGACACACGATCCATGGACCACAAACAGACCTGCCTCCATGGGCTACCGGGCCATCCTGCAGGGCTGTTACAGCATCATCGAAGGCAGCATTCTTTCAAAACAGACACGCACCACTATACTGGTCTTCGTTTCTACAAAGCAATGCGCTTTGAAACCTGTGGTCCTTACTCTTCCTTTTGATGGATACAGGTGCAAAGAAATTATTTTTCTGATTTTCTCATCAGAAAATGTGATGAGAATAGCAGCTGACACTGTGCCTCAAGGCTGGATTTTGGGGGGAACAGTAGGAACGGTGGGGGTTGTGGCATGCAGAGGACACAGGCCTCAAAAAGGCAGTTACATATTGCTGGGCCAGTGCTGCTAGGTCCAGTTTGTTTGTTACTCTTTCTTTTCTTTTATTTTTTCTCTGTGAATCTAGATTTTTGTGTCAGGTTTCACTGTTAAATATTGGCTACTTTTTAGAAGAACTGGTTATTCATCCTAAAATGGATTGATCTAATATGGACCATACCAGGTACGTCTGGCCATGGGCTGCCAGTTTGCAGTTTCCATGTGAACCCAGTACTTCTGACTGGGAGCACCCTCATTTGGTTGTAAAGAAAGTGGAAGACTAATGTTGTTGTAATAGCAGATTGAAAATACTGTTCCTGGGCCCCTGGGTGGCTCATTTGGTTAAGCGTCTACCTTTGGCTCAGGTCATGATCCCAGCCCTGCATCAGGCTCCCTGCTCAGCAAGGAATCTGCTTCTCCCTCTGCCCCTCCCCCTGCTCATAATCTTTCTCTCTCTCTCTTTCTTTCTCTCTCTCAAATAAATGAATAAAATCTTAAAAAACAAACAACAACAAAAAAACACTGTTCCTCTCTAGAGCAAAGCATAGAAGGTACTGTAAGAAATTACCTATACTGATGGTTCCCAGGGTTTAATGTGCGTAAATTCATCTGGAGAGCCTGTCAAATACAGTTGAATTGGGCATGAATTCCCACTGTTGTGATTAAGTAGGACGGGGGTAGTGCCCAGGGACCTGCATTTTTAACTCCCCAAGCGGCTCCGGTGCCAAGAGCATTTTGTACAACACCAGGCTTATGGACCCATCTTGAGTTCTGGTATGACGTCCACAGGCGGCGGCGGCGGCATTCCCCAGGGTGGGGGGTAGTGTGGGAAGGACGGGTCTTCTCGTGGCTGCGGCCTGCTCCGGCCCTTGTGTTCCCGTGTACGCATGGGTGAGAGGACTGCACAGAGTCCTCTGCTGGCAGTAGCAGTGATGCAGCAGCCTCTGTCCCCCTGCAGGAGCCTTGTCACAGATGCCCGCAGTGCACACTTTCTCTCTGTTTGCCGGGATGGCGGTCCTCATTGACTTCCTTCTTCAGATTACCTGTTTTGTGAGTCTCTTGGGGTTAGACCTTAAGCGTCAAGAGGTGAGTTGTTGTCAGGAGTACAGCCTGTTTAGAGTCTCGGGTCCAAGGAGGCAACAGGAGGGCATGACCTTTGTTCCTCTTTGTCCACTCAGAAAAATCGCCTGGACGTCCTTTGCTGTCTCACAGGCTCTGAAGGTGGAACCGGCATCCAGGCCTCAGAAAGCTGCTTATTTCGGTTCTTCAAAAACTCCTACTCCCCATTTCTGCTTAAGGATTGGATGCGGCCCATTGTGGTAAGAGTCTCTCTGTGGTTTTCCTCTATTTTCTCCCTAAAACAGATGTGTCACCTGCCGTCTTAGAAATCAACTTGGGTGGGGCACCTGGGTGGCTCAGTCAGTTAAGCTGTAACTTAACCACATCCAACTCTTAACTTCAGCTCAGGTCGTGATCCCAGGGTCGTGGGATCAAGCCCTGTGTCAGGCGCCCTGCTCAGTGTAGACTCTGCTTTTCCCTCTCCTTCTTCTCCTCCCCCTGCTCACATGCACACCCTTTCTCTCTAAAATAAACAAATAAAATCTTAAAAAAAAAAAAAAAAGATACCAGTTTGGGAAGGAGATTCTGACAGCTGTTAAGTATATATACAAAATTGCAAAAGCAAATATGTGCAAGTATGTAGAATATTTTTCTAGCTGGCTTTTAGCAGTCATTCAGTTTTTATTTTGAAATAATTACACACATACACACACAAAAATTACAGATTCACAGAAAGTTGCAAGGATAGTAGAGAGACGACCCAGGTACCCCTCACCCAGCTTCTTGCCGTCGTCTTACATAATTGTAGTTCAATGGCAAAACCAGGAATTTGACATTGGCACAGTGTCTGTGTCTAGTTCTGAGTCACTTAATCACATGTGCAGATTGCAATAACCAGCACTGCGATCGAGATCCAGAACTGTTGTCACAGCAGTCTCCTTCACGATGTCCCTTTATAGTGCCACGAGCCTCCTCCCCACACCACCCACTGTCCCTAATCCCCAGCAACCATGCAAGAGCATTTTGTCATTTATATACTGGCTGTAGCCAACAATAACCCATCACTTTTCTACTAAAAGAACATAGTTAGTCTTCAATAATGGTAAAGTAATAGTAATACTTAACATTTATCGAACATTTAATATTGGGTACTATGCTAACACCTGGATTATCCCTAGATTCTCTCATTTAATACACAAGACTGTTTTATGTTATACATCTTTTTTTCCTGTTTACTGACGAAATAGAAACCAAGAGAGGTTAAGTGACTTCTCCAGGGCCACCCAGTTTGTAAGTGGTGGAAGCAGGGTTTGAACCCAGGTAGTTTGACTCTAGATACTCACATCTCAGCCACTACCCCTTCTTCTCTATTTTAACATGTCACGTAAACTTTTCAGTTGAGAAAAATCCTGGGTTTTCTTATGTGTTTAAATTTTATTTACATTCTTAAGCTCTAATACACAAAGCAGTCACCATTTCATAACTCACTTTTCATTCCAGATAGCGGTATTTGTGGGCATTCTCTCATTCAGTATCGCAGTCCTGAACAAAGTGGAGATTGGATTGGATCAGTCTCTTTCAATGCCAGATGTAAGCTGCTTTCTCTTTTATCTTGTTTAGTCAGTGATATGAATAAATTTTTCAAAACTTGCACACAGTTATTTTAAGTGGATGCCAGCTTCTAAATGTACGAGCTGACAGGTTCCCCTGGGTTATGAGGCCTGCCACAGAGCCCTGCCAGGGGGTCCCGTCTTAGCATTTGGGACTCTCGGGCCTCTGGAAAAGCCAGAGAAATCGGGCAGCAAGCCTCTTTCCTCGTGAGGTGCCCTCCTGATGGCGGGCCAGCCAGAGAAGTGCCTTGAGTGCAAGAAGGGTGAGGAGCAGGGAACTGGCTAGGTCAGGAATCCCAGGTCTGGGCTGAGGACATCTCGACAGCAGCCTTGCAGTGCTCTCATCACCCTCAGCCATCATCACCTCACCTAGACATCGTCAGCACGTTCATGCTTTGCCCTGTTCTTTGATCATTCTTTCAGGACTCCTACATGATGGATTATTTCAAGTCCCTCAAATACCTGCATGCAGGTCCCCCCGTGTACTTTGTCCTGGAGGAAGGACACGACTACACCTCTTTGGAAGGGCAGAACATGGTGTGCGGGGGCATGGGCTGCAATAATGACTCCCTGGTGCAGCAGATCTTCAGCGCGGCTCAGCTGGACAACTAGTCAGTACCGCCCAATGTTCTCCTCCTGTAGCAGCAGCCGTCAGAAGGGGCTCTCGGCCAGAGGCCCTGTGGGCCTGAAATTTCTTACTGAAAATAGATGTGCTTAGAAAGTGTGGTGTTCAGAATCATGGTAACTCTGGCTTTACCTAAGCAAAAGCTTTAAAAGGATTCATTGACCAACTCCTATTCCGAAGGGTTTTCCCATTAAGTGGTAATGACGTCTGCCCTCTGACTGGACAGCAGTATAACACCTAGGAACGGAAGTTAGGTTTCGAGAAAAAGCACT
Organism: Vulpes vulpes; assembly: GCF_048418805.1. NCBI lineage: Eukaryota > Metazoa > Chordata > Mammalia > Carnivora > Canidae > Vulpes > Vulpes vulpes. The sequence continues at coordinate 95,537,374 of NC_132792.1, read as the reverse complement.
GAATCTGCAGACTCCCCGCGGAGCAAGTCAGTAACATCTCCTTCCTTCTCATCTCCTTCCTTCTCGCTAGTACCCGCATAGGCTTTGCGCCCTCGTCCTGGATCGACGATTATTTTGATTGGGTCAAGCCTCAGTCTTCCTGCTGTAGAGTCTACAACAGCACAGATCAGTTCTGCAATGCCTCAGGTACTTTCATGTCCTTCTCCAGATCTTTGTGACATTATCCTTTAAACCTGGTTTGCATTTCACCTCAGTTTATAGCTGTGATTATGCTGGCGCTGGTCCCACTTCCTTGGTCGCCATCTCTCTCTGGGCCATGCTCTTGGATGGTTGTCATGTTTTTCTGTCTCCCCCTCCCTCCCCTCATGAGGCTGTAAGACAAACAGGGCCTCGGTCAGGGGACTCTGGTTTTCAGAGTTTTCAGCATTCTCTTCTCCCAAACAACACTAGTAGTGCCTTTTGGTTGGGATCTGGCTGTAGCATCTCACAGGTATGCTTCCCTTAGTTCTCACTGTTGCCTTGTAGTTTTGTTAGGAGCATTGAGGTTGCCCTTGAATTTCCTTTTCTTTTTCTTTTTTTTTTTTTAAGAGAGAACAAGGAGGAGTTGGGAGGAGGAGGAACAGAGGGAGAAGGAGAGAGAGAGAAAAAGAATCTTTAAGTAGACTCTGCTCAGCACAGAGCCTGACGTGGGGCTCCATCTCATGACCCTGAGATAATGACCTGAGCCAAAATCAAGAGTCTGTCACTTATCTGACTGAGCCACCCAGGTGCCCCTGTCTTCAAATTTTCTGAATAAAAACATGGAAGCCTTGTGCTCTGATAGGACCAATTGCAGTCATCGTCAAAGAGAAAACCTGCTTTAGGGAATAGAGTTTGTACAGCCTGCCTCAGATGAAGATGGCATCTCTGTTGTATTAGGCTATGAAAATCACGTGTGTTAGAAGCTTTTGGATCAGGAAAAAGATTGAGGAAAATAATTCCCCTCATTTATCAATATCTTTACATGTTTTAAAAATAAATCTGGAGACCGGTTTTTCTCACATTGGCCCCTCCTCTGTTTGTGCCAGTGGTCGACCCTGCCTGCGTCCGCTGCAGGCCTCTGACCCAAGAGGGCAAACGGAGGCCTCAGGGTGAAGACTTCATGAGATTCCTGCCCATGTTCCTTTCTGATAACCCAAACCCCAAGTGCGGCAAAGGGTAAGTGCCACTGAGCCGCTCAGATACCTGCCTTATTTTGCACTGGACAACTAGCAGAGGGCTGGGGTAGAAGCGGTTGTACCAGAAAGGTCTCTTCTCTTCCCTTACCCATCCTATCCCGATCCTTCTGTGAAAACAGAAAACCTAAAAAAAAAAAAAAAAAAAAAAAAAAAAAAAAACAGAAAACCTAAAACACCTCTAAGGAAAGCTTCTCACTGTCTTCAACTGATACCACCCTGGCTCAAGCACTTGTTTCTTACTCTTGTCTCTGTGTCCTGGCTGTGCAAGTGGACACGGACCACTGAGCAGGTGTCTAGCAGGGCAGAAGGGGAGCGGGAACCTGTGGTGTTTCAGAATGTGTTCAAGTCCATCTGTGGGTGTCAGGGACAGCTTCTCTGCTTGGTCCCTGAATGTCATCCTGAACTAAGGTTTAGATTCCTCTAGCCCCACCATTCTTCTCGCCAGCCCGTCTGGCTATGGGGCTATGGGCTGTTTCACTCCCCCATCTAGCCGAGCAGCCAGTTACCATGGAAGCAGGATGTCTGGGTCCAGAGACAGGGAAGAGGGCCGGAAGTCGGGCGGTGAGGGAGCGGGGGTACGATTCAGAGCCTTCTGTAGGAGGAAGAGGAGTGTCTACACATACGTTAGGTAAACGCGGGACTTCCCCTGTTTTTCCTAAGAATATGTATTTGACCAGAATCCCATCAGTTAGGCATGTATATCATGGCTGCACTTGGAGACCTATACTTGGTACGGTGGAAAGACTGTGCCTAAAAATAAAAACGAATATTGCAGCTTGGTCTGCTTGCAGACTTGAACACTTTGGCCTACATAAAACAAAACAGAGCATGTTCAGCTTTTATGAAAGCAACAGCCTGCACTTACGGGAGCCACCTGCGTGCCAGGCACCTCATCCCCATCCTCGCCCTGATCACACAGCCTGTGAGTAGGTGGCAGAGGACACCGCCACCCAGATTCAGTTCCTTTGCCCAGGGTTCTGAGGCCAGTACGTGGCAGGACAGACCAGCCTCACGGCCACAGACTCCAGGGCCTTGTACTTTCTCACCTCCTGTTACACAACACTGCTGAGCAAACGCCGTAAGGAAAACACATTTGATTGCGAGCAGAACCAGGTGTAGAAACAAGAGCCCCTCAGCACCCAAATGACCAAAAGCAATAAAGAAAAGCCAGTGTGAGAGAGAATACGCCAAAACCTTCACTGTTCCCTTTTGGGGGGCCCTTCCCTGTCTCTAAGATGGTGGTCGATCTGACCTCTGAGCCCAGGGTCAGGTGGTTCCCATTAGCCTTGAGCGCTTCGGGTTCTGTGAGTACTTTCTGCAGCCTCTGACACCACCGAGTCTTCTCTTAGGGGACATGCTGCCTACAGCTCAGCAGTTAACCTCGTCGGCAATGACACGAGTGTCGGAGCCACTTACTTCATGACCTACCACACCGTGCTTCAGACCTCTGCTGACTTTACTGACGCCATGAGAAAAGCCATCCTCATTGCCAATAACATCACCAAAACCATGAGTCTTAAAGGAAGCCACTACCGCGTGTTCCCGTACAGGTAGTGTGAATTTTATAAATGAGGGGTCTTGCATGAGGGTCTGCATCCTGGGGGCTCCTTTGGTGGGATGCTGCTCCTTGGCTTTCATTCTGGCACCTTCTCTGTCATGAGCACAAGCAAAAAGTAGCAAGGGGAGGTAGCGTCTGGGTGAGGAAGGCCAGGCTCTTGGGCACCCACCAAGGTCTGAGTGCTGGTTGCACAAAATTTGGTCTCTGGGCCAGAACTCACAGTCTGCAAAAGACCCACTCCCACACCGCAGTCCGGCGGGAGGCCACGGTCCTAGGGGACCAGGCTTCACAGAGAGGGCTGAGCTGCTGTTCCAGGCCAGTAGCCACGGGTTATCCCTGACCACCGATTACCTGGGACAGTGCCTTTATGGAGGCTTTTCATTTTTGCTTGTTGGGGTTTTTTCTTAAAAAAAAAAAAAAAAAAAAAAAAGCATTAGGAGATCCTGAATTTGGAAAATTTTGAAAAGTAGAAGAAACAGGTGATTTTTCCCCAGCCCTATGATCTTGCTTAAAGGAGTTCCAACCCATTCCTTGACAGGAAGACAGCCTGTTTTTTTATGAAAGAAGTTCTCAGAGTGGGTGTCCTAATTCCTGAGAAGAGTGGGTTAACTTTGCCAAAAAAGCGTTTTCTTCTCAGACCACTGCATTTGGCCTAAAGGAATTCTCAGGATAGATCAGGACTTGTTTTTTCAAAATACCACGAAATAGTCTCTGTAAATGCCTATGAAGTAGAATAGGTTGGTTCATGAACAGAAACTTTATACAAGATACACATTTTAGGTCATTATTAGGCCCTTCTTTGGGTGTCTGTGGTCAGAGTTTCATTTGAATTACTGCAGAGGAGTCTTGCAAAAACGGAGTTTTTATGCAAGCAGTATCTCTCAGAGTAGTTTGTCTTACAGTAGCGGCAGCATGGAAAACTAGATGCTCCAGAAGCAAGAACGAGCCGTAATGGAACCCTCTCCTCTCTTCTCCAGTGTGTTCTATGTCTTCTACGAACAGTACCTGACCATTATTGATGACACGATCTTTAACCTCAGCGTGTCACTGGGAGCCATCTTCTTGGTGACCTTGGTTCTCCTGGGCTGTGAACTGTGGTCTGCAGTGATCATGTGTGTCACCATTGCCATGATCTTGGTCAACATGTTTGGCGTCATGTGGCTGTGGGGCATCAGTCTGAACGCGGTTTCCTTGGTCAACCTGGTCATGGTGAGTCGTGGTCTGCTTGGTTTGTTCGTAACTCCTGGGTCACTTCTGTCAGCTGTTTCTTGGGGTCAGAGACCAAGACCAGCTCTTGGACAGGTGAGAGGAGTGTTAATGGAGTGCAGGCATGAGTGCTGCATAGAACAATGAACGTGTGACTTCATGATGTTGCGGGGGTATTTTGCCCTGAACTTCTATACTGAAGGGTTTGCAAAAACATGACACGACACCCACTTTTTATTTCATAAAAATGCTCCTTCCCAGTAGAATTCTCTACCAGTACCTTTTGCTTCCCATGCAGTTGCCAGGTACTTTTTGATAGTCTCGAAGATAGGAGTGTTTGAGAAAGTATTAAAATAGCATTTGTCTGTACTTAAGATATGAACACTGTTTTTGGAGGAGTGGCAATGAGGCCCAAGTAAAGCAAATCTGATGACCCTGTGCTGGCTCTTGGGGGGTGGGGGCAACCTTGAGAGGCTTCAACAGATCCCCCTGAAACAGGGCAATCTGCTATAGAGAAGAGCGGTTCTGGGTGCTGTGCCTTGAGGGTCCCACGGATCGTCCAGTACACCTTCAGGTGGTGTGATGGGGGCAAGGGGATGTTTAGGGCTCCTGTGCCTTCCTGGGGTACCCTGCAAACCATGGGTCCTGCAAGAGAAGTGCCTGTCTGCTTAGGATTTTCAGCCGCAAAAGGGCAGTCGTAATGGAAGCCCTCTTTTCCAGAGCTGTGGCATCTCCGTGGAGTTCTGCAGCCACATAACGAGAGCGTTCACAGTGAGTGCGAAGGGGAGCCGCGTGGAACGGGCCGAAGAGGCGCTCTCTCACATGGGCAGTTCTGTAAGTAGCCTGGCCAGAGATTCAACATGAAGTGCCCAGCTCATCAACTGAATGCTTCTCAGGAACTGGGAAATTCAGTGGGGAAACCAGAATTTTAATTACTTCGCAACTCCCCGAGATGACTGGTCTTCAAGCATTTTATGAAATCGCTCTATCCGGAAATTTTTAAAACTGTTCCCTGTGGTGAATCCTTTATAGGCAGTGGAGCAGGAAAAAGAACAGAGGTTTGGTCTGAGGGCCGGGAGGCCTTTCCATGTAAAGCCCAGGCCAGGCACACGTGCTGACTGCGAGGGAGCTGTGGTGCTCAGAGCCCGGAGCATCGTCTTAGTTCAACCCCATAGCCTGCTTCTGCCTTTTAGTCAGTTACTTTGCTGCTCTAGAAAATACCATTCAATGAATGCTGTTTTTTTTTTTTTTTAATTTTTATTTATTTATGATAGTCACAGAGAGATAGAGAGAGAGGCAGAGACACAGGCAGAGGGAGAAGCAGGCTCCATGCACCGGGAGCCCAACGTGGGATTCGATCCCGGATCTCCAGGATCACGCCCTGGGCCAAAGGCAGGCGCCAAACCGCTGCGCCACCCAGGGATCCCTGAATGCTGTTTTATAACAGTTTGATACCTAATAGTTTTCATCTTAGAATATAAGGAAATCTCTGTGTAAAGACAGACTCCACTGTGCAGAATACATGCTTTTACTGTTAAGCCTTTTTTTCCCAGACCCACACGCAGATCAAACCGTTTTGGGTAGAACAGAGTGCTTCTTACCTGTAACTCTGAAAGCTGGGGTGAATTCACCGCCTGTTGCTTTGGGGCTTGCCCGTCAGAAAATCGCTACGTGAGGAATCAGAGTAGGTTGGTAACTGCTTCCCAACCCTGTCTCTTCTTTCAGGTGTTCAGTGGAATCACACTAACGAAATTTGGAGGGATTGTGGTGTTGGCCTTTGCCAAATCTCAGATTTTCCAGGTATTTTACTTCAGGATGTATCTGGCTATGGTCTTGCTGGGAGCCACGCACGGCTTGATATTCCTCCCTGTGTTACTCAGCTACATAGGTAAGCATTCTTCTGCAGCATTTAAACTTGTGCTAATGGTCATTTGATAAATGGTACTAAAAAAAAAAAAAAATTCTGAGAGGAAGAAAACCCTGCCTGAGGGCTTAGTGAAGTGCTAACGGCTCTCCAGAAGTCCCCCACCACCACACAGCCCCCCTCTCCCCGCAGGTTGTGGTCTGGGGGGAGGCCCGCGTGACTCCGCCGCAGCTCAGGCCCACGAGCTGCCCACACCCAGCAGTGCCGCAGAGCAGTTCTGTTCCCAGACCCCCGTCCCCACGAAGTGTTGCCTCTTTTCTTGTTTCAAGACTGTCATTAAGATCTTTTTACTTCTGTGGCCACGTCAGCTTCCGTAAATGACCTGTGGTTGGAAGGAGCAGTACCAGTTTCTTTGCTTTAGAGCTTTCTAAGAAGTTGAAGCATTGAAAAAGGGAAAAATGAGACGTTGGGGGATTTTTATTCTCTGGAGGGATAGGAAGTTTGTACCATAACAGAACTTCCCGTATCACCTTATCTCCTGAAGACACATCCAGAAGTTGGTTTTTGTTTTGTCTTGTTTTTTTTTAATCCCTCACAGGCCCATCAATAAATAAAGCCAAAAGTTTGGCCTCCCAAGAGCGATACAAAGGTACAGAGCGAGAGCAGCTCCTGAACTTCTAGCCTCTCGTGAGGTTTGGGGACCCTGAACTGTGTCTGTGGGTCGGTCGGTTTACCACTGGACAGTAGCTGCATCGTCAGGGCGGAGCTGGACACCAGACGGTACCAGACACCAGGCTAGAACAGCTTTCGACCTCAGGACTGCAGATCTGACGTGTGAAGCAGTATTACCAGATCGGAAGGCAACTCCAGGACGCTGAAGGGCCTTCCGGCTTCTCCAGGAACAAGACCCAGGGCAGGCAGAAGGCGACACTGGCAAGGCTGAGTGGGATCTGCTCCCTGACACTTTTTAAAGGCCAATCAATGCAATGTTTTTCTTTTGTTTGTTTGTTTTTGGAGTAAGCCATCACAACACAGGTTCTATACCATATTTTTAGTAACATTTGAGGATATTGTAGATACACTTTACTATAACATTTTGTAGTTTAAAGAGCTTTATTAATGCAATAAATTAACTTTGTACACATTTTTATATATATAAAAAAAAAAACCTAGCAAGGGATGTCAGAATGTTGTAGGCCTCATTAGAGCTTGGTCTCCAAAAACCTGTTTGAAAAAGGCAACATGTTCTTCACAATGTTCTCCTATAAAGGAAATACAGATTTCATCAGATGTGACGTGAAAAGAGGAAAACAAGAGAATGAACACTTTAGGGCTCATAGATCTGTATGGTGGGTTTTAACTTATTTTTCTTTCATAAATACTTTGTTTTCCTAAGCTTTTGAGTTGTCCTTTTTATTTGTACAGCTCACGCCAGGGCTGTTGGACACCTTCACACCCCCTAGCGAATCACCGTCTGCCTTGAGACACGAGTAGAGAAGCTTGCCTGTCCTGGTCATGCCAGCCTGCACTGTCGACTAAGCTTCCAAAAGCTGGTGGGCCTGAAGCAGAGCAGCGCATGCTCCTTCCCCACCCTTGAGAAGTGGATGCCTTAGGTTTCCTGCCTAAGACAAGGCCCTCTCCCTCTGACACCCCTTAGTCACCGTTTCCGGTCACCATTTCCTGTCTTGTCCCTGCCTCTTCAGAAAGGAGCATTCCCACCGCCCAGAATGCATTCACTGCAAGTCCCAGAGCAGAATTTAGATTCCACTGGCGTACTGAATTTCCTCTTAGCACAATCACAGAATTTTGTTTCTAAAACTAATCCAGAGTTCTTAGGAGAGCTCACCCAAAGGCTTCTCACCTCCTCCTCCAGCTTCCATCAGCACCCCGTCCTCCCATCTCCCCCCCCGCCCCCGTTCTTGTCACTGCTGCCCTGTCCTCACCTGGCGTAAAGTTAGGGTTCCCTCGCAAACGCTGGTTTCGCTGTTCAAAAAACCGAAATATAGTATAGAAAAGCATGTTGTCTTCAGTCTGCTTCGCGGCATCTAAAAATTTTCGTGCAGAAATGTTGTCGTGGCCGCCAATGCCCCGGATGAACCGTAAGGCAGCTAACACTTGGTGTTTGGAAAGCAGCACTTCGACGATCTCGTCGTTGGCTGTCGAGAGGCGCTGGAAGGGAGGGAGAAAGGTCCAGTAAGTGCCAGCTGCAGGGACAGGCTGGAATGCGGTTTAAAACGTGGCTACAGCAAGTTACCTTCAGCATATCCAGAGATAGCTGGTGGGCGGGAGGGTAGAAACTTTCTAGGGATAAGAGCAAACAAGCCTGAAAGACACATTTTCAAACTAGCTTCAGCATAAGAGGTCAGAAGGTTAAATCCTAGGTCTTTAATCACAGAGGCAGAACCCTGGGGACACATACCAAAGGCTTGGAGTCGCTGAGGACATGGTACTGCAGGAACTGATGCAGCATATAAAAGAGGTTGTGCTGGACCAGCGTCTTGATGACCAGCTCGTGTAAGTAATGCTGGGGACAGAGATGGAAAGACCGCCTGTCTCCCAACCACCCAACTACACCAGAGCAGAGGCCACGCAGGGCCAGGGCTGGAGCTATTCTAGGTGATGGGTGCATGCTTCCACCATCAGTGGAGAAGTTTCTGCCACCTGCGTGTCGACAGGACCCTTGACTGAACACCCCTCCTCCCTCCGAAGAACAAAAGGGGAAAGTCACCGAGAATTCTGGGTCTGGTGTGTGGCCCCTGCTCCTCTAATTTGGGACAACACGAGCTGATGTGAGGGTACCTGCACTGTGATCTGAAACTGGTTAAGAGAGCGAATGTATTCCATCAGCACGGCTATCACAAATTTATGAGGCATGTCCTGCGGAGGGAAAAAAAAGTCTTCAAAACCTCAAAGACTCACAAGGAGGCCACCCGCAGCCCCTCATTTACCACCACTTGTGTCCACATGAATCTGGCCCAGAGTTCCATTGCCCTCCAGAACCTCCCTGGCCAATGGTCCTGTTTTGGCCTGAGTATTAGAAGTCCAACTACCGGCACCAGGTCTCCACCCAGGACCACTCCAGTTGGTCTAGTCCCATCCTGAGTCCTACCACTGCTCAACTGACTCCCTGCAAACACAATCTTTGTGTGGGGGCTCCGTCACCTACCTTCTTCTCAGTGAACACCGACAGGACATGGGTGTACATGTCGGACTGATCAATCACAGCCTGGGTCCGCACTGGCCTTTTGAGAAGTGGGCTGCTCCGGCTCTGCCCCGCTTCCAGTGCCTACACAATACAGTGCAAATGTGACCGTTGTCTTCCAGGTAATCTCAGAAGGCTGAATCCCCAAACCCTGTGAGCCCCAGACAAGAGCGGAGGGCGAGCTTATTATTTCCTTGGACAAAGCTAGTTTTCCCGTGCAGGGACAGGGCTTAGGAGGCCCGAGTTGCTCATCTTGGAAACAGGCTAGCATTCTTGAATGGAGCTAAGAGGCCTAAGTCCATTTCCTCTTAAGACACTTTTCTGTAATTTCAAATCCTTACTTTTCTTAATCACAGGCTTTCTGGTATTTGTTAGCTAATAAAAACAGAATGGCGTGCTCCATGTTTGTTTTGTGAAGCCCTGACCCTACAGTAAGGGAACGCCACTTAGGAGACCCTGAGTTGGGATTTTTGAGAGGTACAGCAGTGTGCCCCGGTGCGGAAGCTGCGGGGGAGGGCTGACAGGCTGCACCACGCTCTTGACTAGCATGTGTTTATGAAGCCGCAGAGCCGGAGCAGGGAAGCACAGGGAAGCACAGGAAACCACTGGGGAGCAGCCCTACTGCTTCCCACGGGCTAGTACACTAGCAGCAAGGCCAGGAAGGCTCTGGAAGAGCTCAGCCCTCCTCTGCCCCCTTCGTGTCTAACAGGACAAGGACAGGCACACTCCAAGATCGCTCAGCCTTCGGCAGCCGGCGTCAGTCCTGTTACCCCGAGAAGCTAAAGGGGAGTGCAGTTCTGGGCTTCCCATGGCTTACATCCACTTCCACTTTAAGTGTTAGGGCTAATCAGATCCTTGAAGGGAAATACTTCGTTCCACTCATCCTAACAGCAGAGCAGAACCAGGCTGTAAGCCTCATTAATGTCTCTAGGCCTTCACAACCAACACTCGAAAGTGCTACGTGAAAGCACAGTGCTAATATTTAATCACTATCCCGACAGGACACTGACCCAAAGCCAGGAGAAGTCTTGCTTTTACAGCTATTACAGGCTAACAGGAAAGAAAAAAGAGGTGGCAAAATGGTTATACTTCAACTAATTAAGTCTAAGCTCTGACTTTGGCAGAAGGATGCATAAAATACTGCAAAACTGAAGCCAACTTTCTTATCCATAAGACAAGAAAGACCAAAGACCTAAGTGTAGGATCTGACACAGATCGGAAACAAAAGGTGAGAAGCTCCTGGGGGCTCAGTTCAGCATCTGCCTTCAGCTCAGGTCATGACCCCTGGGTCCTGGGATAGAGCCCCACATTGGGCTCCCTCTCTCCCCTGTCGGTGCACGCGCGATCTCTCTCTCAAAAAAAATCTTAATAAAAAAGAAACGTGAAAGCAGTAGGTGATAGCGTCAAGCTAGTGGGCCGCACGAACTCTGAACCAGCTGCTCCCCCCTGCAGCCACCCTGCCCTCCAGCACACCAGCCTCAGCAGTGTTATTCCCCCAGGACCTTGCAGCGCAATTACTTAGGACACACAGGGGTGAAGAGGATCCCTCGTCACAGCATACACACAGCGTACCATTGTGTAGCTCTGCTCAGCATCCAGGTACTTCTTATACTCGTGATTGAGTTTGTCAAAAACCGTGGCAATCACAGGTAACGTTGCTCTGTCTGACTCACTCAACACTGGAAAGAATGTGCACAGGTCAACCGAGTTTCCATCCGTTTCAGAACTTAAAACACGGGGCTGCGATAGAACTCCCCTCCAAGGGCCACCAGAGCAGACCTACCTTCCATGGGCATTTGGAGAAATGGAATCGTTTGTGGAGACCTGGAGCACAGAACTCCCTCACTGCCCTGCCTGGGCACCAGGAAAAGTCTCTACGGAGGCTTTCAGGAGAAAGTACTCCGGGCAGATATCTACGTAGTTAAGTGACTAGGAAGCTGAGAAATGTCTGCTTTCAGGTCAGGGGCGCTCCCTCAGGCGCGCCAGCTGGGTCTCAGATACTCACACATGGGACTGTCCTATTAGGTTTTCTCCCCAAGTCACTATGAGTCATTTTGATATTTCATCACCTTTCCAGGGGGTCAAATAATCCACCCTTTAGAAAGTGTGGGATGAGGCTACAGGCTGTGCACAAGGCAAAGAAATGTGGGCCGGCTTCCAAGAAAGCGGATGGGCAGCACAGGCCCAATACGAGAATCAGACTGAGGAATGGGGGGACTGGTCCACTTACTCTGCGAACAGACGGACAGGATGACCATCTTGCATTCCTTCCTCTGGAGGAGAAAGTCCATCAGTCTTCCTTTATCTGGCAAGAGGTTTACAATGGGCTGAAGCTTCACTTGGAGGTTCCAGAGGTAGCCTGGATGGAGAAGCAGCACATTTCACATGGGATGCAAATCAGAACAAAAGTCTAAAAGATGGTTCCCCTGATACAATCAGGGGGGCCTGGGGTCAGGGGAATCCTGAGGAGCACAGATACCATCTTTGTCTCACTAACCCCAGCGCAGCCTGGGACATGCAGGATGTGCCTGATGGAAGGACCGCAGCCATATTACAACTGCGTGCTCGATGGCTCCATATGACAAAGTGCCCTGCCACCCCCACCCTCCCACCCCCCGATCAGAGGGGCATCAACGGTATAACTTTCGAAACAGGGGTAACAAGGCATTATTTTTTTTAAGATTTTGAGAGAAAGAAAGAGAGTAAGCAGGGGAAGGGGCAGATGGAGAAGCAGACTCCCCACAGAGCAGGGAACCCGATGTGGGGCTCAATCCCACAACCCTGGGATCATGACCTAAGCTGAAGGCGATGCTTAACCTACTAAGCTACCCAGGTGCATGGGTGACAAGTCTTTAATGAGCTCAGAGCACTTCCGGTCCTATACCCAGCTCCTTTGTAGCCTCGAAGATTGAAAAAGACGTTAATGTGTGGTAATAACACGGGTCCTGTACTGTGGTTTCCCCAACACTGGGTCTTCAGTCAGAAGGTAACTCCAGGGGCTCCCAAGGGAATTTCATGATTCATCCATTCATCATTCCGTGACTTTCTCGAACACCCACACTGCCAGGTAGGCAAGTAGTACCTCTCTCAACTGGGGTGCCACAAGAGAATTCATCACTGCATTAAAAATGATCTCAAGGGCAGCCTGGGTTGCTCAGCGGTTTAGCGCTGCCTTCGGCCCGGGGCTGCCTTCGGCCCGGGGCATGACCCGGGATCGAGTCCCATATCAGGCTCCCTGCATGGAGCCTGCTTCTCCCTCTGCCTGTGTCTCTGCCTCTGTCTGTCTCTCATGAATAAATAAAATTTTTAAAAAAAATGATCTCAGGATCCCCTTCTCAATTCACCCACAGCTGGCCCAGAGCTAGCACCACTGCAGTTGGAGAGGAGAGAAGGGAACTCTACATGCAAGGGGTCCCACGGGCACTAGTGCTGATTCTCTCCCTGGGAATCCTCGTGGATGAGACAAGAGAATGCACGGGTGACTGAAGACCAACACAGGAAGTACACTAACAGGAAGCCACAAGTGCTAGGGGGCTACCAGGAAGAGCATCCTGGGGGGGAGGGGGACATCCCAGCACAGTGGGAGGCACGAGTGCCCTTCTGTGCACACAGGGAACAAAAAAGGTCACGGACACCTGCCGATGCGGCGGTGGGAGGTAAGGATAGGGCAGGCAGGGCCTTGCACACTATGCTATGGGGCTAGCTTTTCAGAATGGACAGAGCTGAATGGGCTAAAAGCAGGGGAATGGCCATTCCTCGTTGTTAATTTTAAAGATAACCTAGGCTCAGGATAAAATACAGAATAACAGAGAACAGAGTACAAAGTGAAAAATTATCCCATATGATGGGGTTGAAGGGAGTGGTCAACTCTCAGATTCACCTCAAAAACGTCACTGGCCACTGTGACCCAAAGCCAACAGGCACTATTGTCTAATGTGATGATCGTCCCCTCTGACCCACCTTGGCTTGCACTGATGATGATGTCAGGTTGAAAGACAATCCAGGATGAAGAATCTGCATGATATAGGAAACAGTACACCGGCAAGAGGAGAAAACGAGGGACAAACCCAGCTCTGATTAGCACTGTCCCACCCCACCCGCCCCGCATTTGCAGAGGCTACTTGGCTCCCGGGGGTGACTCCCAGGACACTCTTCAGATAGTTCACAGGTGGCGAGGCTAAGGCCTCAGGACCACTCTCAGACACCAGTACACAGGGTGACAGCTTCCGTTCTGTGCACGGCTGCAAGGCTGTTGTAAAGGATACAGAGTTTGCACGGGACAGGAGACTGGCTGGTCACAGGAGCAGGACCTACAAAGGGGAAACACACAGGTGCTCAAGGCGGTGCCATCAGAAAATCCTGCCAATACCAACGTTTAGGATGTGAAATGCAGTACTTTTTAAAGCCTTCAGTAAATGTTTATTCAACTGGAGTTAAATGAGGAAGGAGTGAATGGTCTTGTCCCACTGATAACACATAGGAGGAGGGAGGGGGAAGTGGAGAACAATCCGTGAAAATGTCCTCCCAAGAAGGGGAAAGGTAGGGTATCAAGAATTCATTCAGAGTTGTTGGTTCTTCTGTAATAACCGAAGATGACACATCATCATTTACACACTTGCAATAAGGAACTAAGAAATGTTCCTGGATGACTCAAAAATCCCCACGTAACTCACTGATACCACTTCGAATAAAAGGGTTTTGTGATTTAATTACCTAAAATAATTAGCTCAATTCTCCACTGCACAAAGCAGATCAAGGCACAGAGATCTCATCTAGGAAACAGACCCCAAAAGACCTTCCATGCCAAGGACGCACAACGACCAGCTACACGGCCCAGGCGTCAGGCGGGCAGCCCACGGTGAACCTGACACACAGCCCTGCAAACCTAAGCATCGCTCCCGGTTTTGTTCCGATTATCCAGGTACAATCAGAGCATCAGTTTTAACCAGTGGTTGGAAAAGGTGGTCATTTTGAACAGACCACCCAGAAGAGGAAAGGGCCACTGGGTCCGACAAGCTAAAGCAGAGAACACTTGCATTTGGAACCTGAGGGGGGAAGGTTTGCACGTGGGCCTCAATTCTGGCTGCCAATAATGTTGACTTAACTGCTCTCAGGGACGAGCCAGGTGTCCTTGGGTATTAAAGCCTAATGTGTAGTCAGCTCCAGAAATACTGGCTGAACAAACCAAAACCAGAAGGGGAAATGAGAGCAGCTGGCTCTTCCCTAATTCGCTGGTGTCGTCTCTCAAAACAGCCTAACAAGCTCCTCCAGACGGCACGCCCTGCCACAGCACCAGGCGGGCAACACACCAAGACACTGCGAGCCTGCACGGGGCTTACAATCTGGCAGGAAAACAAGACACAAAGCCATTAACTGTAAAAAAAAAAAAAAAAAAAAAAAAAAAAAAAAAAAAAAAAAAAAAACCTGCTTTATCAGCCTACAATCTGGAGGCCAGAGATTCCATGGACCTTTGAAGTCTTAACCTTTGCCTAGGCTATTATTTTGATCACACCTGGCATCTGATTTATTACAACTAGCCAATTAGAACCTGACCGCCTCCTAACTGGTCCCAAACAACCGACCCAGAGCAGGTTTTTAGTATCTCAAGATGCCTTTCCCTCCAATTCACCAGCAGTTACCTTCCTGCCAAGTAAGCAGCAGATAGAAGATAAACATCTGACACAATGAGAAAGATGGGGAAACAGAAAGTGCACGCACGCACGTGCGTGGTGAGAGGCTCTTAAGCAGGCTTCATACCCAGCACAGAACCTGATGCAGGGCTGGATCTCAGGACCCTGAGATCACAACTGAGCTAAAATCAAGAGTCAGCACTTAATGGAGTCGCCCAGGTGCCCACACACAATCTATTCTTTTAATGCTAACGCTATTAACCCTAGAAAAGGGAGATGCTGGAAGGAACACAGAAAGCCAAAAGACTCAATCTAACCTAAGAACTAGCTCCTTTGGGCCCCCCAGGGGACTCAGTGGTTGAGCCAAAGGCCGTGATTCCAGGATTCTGGGGTCAAGTCCCCCATCGAGCTCCCGGCGAGGAGCCTGCTTCTCCCTCTATGTCTCTGTCTCTATGTCTCTCATGAATAAATAAATCTACAAAACTTAAAAAAAAAAAAAAAAAAGACCTAGCTCCTTCCTCCCCCAGTGCTGCCAGAGTTACTTAATTCTGGCTGATCCCACAAGTCGAGGCAGGCAGACTGGAGGCGGAGCTCTTGCGAAACTCTCAGCCACAGCCTGACTGGAATCTTCCCTGACAGGTGCAAGTGCCTCCTGACTGCAGCGGGGCCCACGCCAGCAATACTATCTGACAGGGATCCCTTTTAAAAAGAAAACACTGTTACCGAAGCTCCAGATGTGAGGCTGTACACACGCATGGACACTGCTCCCATCTCCTTTAAAAGAGCTGAATGTTATGTGAGCTCTACCTTGAAATAAATTACGCTGAGAAAAGGCAAAAAGAGCCCAACAGTTTCTTCCTTCCCCGAAAGCCTGACCTCCTCTCCTCTGACTTCCTCCTCCTCCCGCCTAGGACAGGGCAGATTTCGAATAAGCAAAGCTGCACAGCCTTAAGCTCTTCCTGTGACCACCAGTGAAAAGACAATGCAGTTTTCACCAAGTAGCCATGACACAGAATGTGTGAGAAAGACCTGGAAAAGTGATCCCGGTTCACGTAACAGCCAGAAGCAACCCCGTTTCATCCCAGGATTACAAAGCAGAGGCAAATAGAAAACGGAGGACTTATTCAATCATTAATTTAAAAGATCTTTTGGCTTCAGTGAGTAATCCCGACTGAAATTTATCTACTTTTACTATGCTTTGAGTAGGCTCTGCGCCCAATGTGGCGCTGACACTCACAACCCCGAAGAGTCGTGTGCTCTACCCACCAAGCCAGCCAGGCACCCCTCCCCACTTCCCATTTTACAGCTCAGAGCAATCATTCTATCTTCTTCAAAAGAAGATTCATTTATCTTATAAAATGCCTTTCACAGCAGCACAATCTTACTAATACCATCAGTAGGGTTTTCATTAAAACAAAACAAAACCACCCCTCCGCCAAGCACATGGCCCTGGGAACCCATGTACACTCCTCATTCCAACTGCCACGCGGAGGTCCCCTTACCTGCCACGGGGATCTGATAAGGCTGAATGGAGCGCGCTGGGAGCACCGGGTGATGGAAGGTGACAGTGCCATCAAACTCTCCTCTTAACTTGATGTCAAATATCACCGAGGTCTAAAGTGGAGAGAAATAAACTTGGATGCAGAAACAGGCCATGACTGCTCAACCTGCCCCTTCCATTCTCTCGCATCCTGCTACTCCCGTCAGCCTAAGTCTGCACACACCGCACCCCTGCGGGCTGGCTCTACGTGGGGAGGAGCATGCTGTGATATCACAACACTGTGACATTGCTCCCCACGCTCACGCGGACACGTACACTCCTGGCGTTTATGACAGGGAGCCCCCGAAGTGCTCCAAGTGATTCCTGCAGATCTTTTTCATCTTAACTCACAATACCTTCTCTAATCAAGATAAGGGTGTCACCATCCTGCAGGAGGCATGGGACAAAAGTGGCTTGTCTACAACCAGATACCCAGCCAACCACATAGGAAAAAGCAGGACCCATTCTAGTCTTTCTCCTGGGCCACACAGGAGCCTCAGAATCACTGTCTCTCAGCACAATCATCCATCCTCACAAAGGAAGTACAAAGTTCACATGCTCATGTAGGACTGTGGTTCTGCAGTAAATTCCTAGCTTAGTCGATTCAACCAAATGATTGTGCCAGAGTCAAATATCCTCCGGTGCTACTTTGTGGAATAGTTTTTAATTAACTATCATCAATAGAGAGGGAAGCACTCTTTTTTTCCTGAACTGTCTAGAATACCAAACCCATTTGCATCTGGAAGACCAAAGCTTTAGCATGAAGAGCTAACTTCATGTTAGCTAACTTTCTAGTCTTTGTTCTGAATGTTTGTCGATTTTCACGACTCTTTTAAGCAACACTGGCAGACCAGACACACACACACACAGAGCTCCTACCTCTGTATCCTGATGATGAACGACCACCAGGTTATCCACCACATTCAGGGCAAACTTCCCCGTCCGAGATAACTTTAGTATGTGCGTCTTTTTACAGGCACCTTCTCTGTAGGATAACACAAAGGTCAAAAAATAGATCGACAAGCTTTAGTTCATATTTTAAAATTGGAGAAAGAGGACAGCATTAAATATACCGTGGTAGATGATATAGGACTACCTCCGCTCCTGTACTATTGGAGGTCCGAGAATGATGCCTCAAGAAGAGAACATAAAGCTGTCCGTATCTAGAGGGCAAAGAGACAAGACGTCACAGCGGGCCACTGGAAATTCCTCCATTCTAAATGCTGAATTACGAGGCCATCATCATTAATTAGGACAGATTCACTAATACAGTATTTCACAACCAACAAAAATGTTTATGTAATTAAAAAAAAAAAAGCAAAGCCAATTAGAAAGTGAAAAGAGGAACACAAAACCTAATATCGTTCAATCACAACACTTTTTTAAAAAATATCTTATTTATTCATGAGAGACACACACAGAGAGAGAGGCAGAGACACAGGCTGAGGGAGAAGCAGGCTCCCCCAAGGGAGCCCGATGTGGGACTTGATCCTGGGACTCCAGGATCATGCCCGGGGCCGAAGGCAGCCGCTCAACTCCTGAGCCACCTAGGCGTCCCTAATCACAACACTTTAAAAAGAATACAACCATGGTGTCTAAAACTACTAGAAAAAAAATATGTTATTTGTAGCTATCCTTGAATCATAAACTAAGTCTGTTTTCTTCTTCCGTAACTTTCTCTATCTTCTCTATCTTCCGTAACTTTATCTTCCTTGATAATAGGAAAATTGTCTTCATTTGTAGACCTCACGGAACCAATGCTGCTAGGTCCAGTTCCTGCGTGCATACTGCTGTTCCAGGGGCCGACACTGCGCTCAGTCTGCCACGGGGACGAGTATAAAGGCAAGGCAGTGGGTTCCTGCTGCTAGTGCGTGAGGACTGCTCTCACTCTATTTTTTAAACAAGGATGCCACTGCCTTAAAACAAGGAAGACTGCCTTAAAAAAAAAAAAAAAAAGGATTCTACCTGGTAAAAAATGTTAAACTTCAAAACCACTGTTTTAAACCAAAGAAGAATCTGAAGTAATTTAGGAACAAAATTTTGACATTTTTGAATAGGGTATATGGGGTATTCTTTTTATCAGTTTCTATTATCGCATTTAAAACTTCCATAATGAAGTACAAATTGAGATAATCTACATTTACAAGTGAAGACATAAGTACGTCTTATGTCCTACATAAGTAATTCAGTTCCATGATTGTTAGATAAAAAACTGAAACTATGTTCTTCTTTAGAACAAATGGGATATATTTTAGCAAAAAGAAAAGTCCTTGATAAGTGTGCCTGGGTGGCTCAGTCAGTTAAGCACCTGCCGTCAGCTCAGGTCATGATCTCAGGGTCCTGGGATCGAGCCCCATGTTGGGTTCCCTGCTCAGTGGGGAGTCTGCTTCTCTCTTTGCCGTTCCCTCCACTTATGCTCTCTCTCAATGGCACACTCTCTCTCTCAAATAAATAAATAAATCTTTTTAAAAATAGTCCTTGATAAGCTTCAACTACTCACAGAATAAAAAAAAAAATTTAATTCTAGAATTAAAACCCCTAAAAGATACACTGGTCCAGTGCTTTCATTTTATCAGACTAGAATGATGGGGAAAAAAACCTCCCTAAAGTCACAAAGCTAGTAAAATCAGCAAAGAATGCCATGCTGACAAAAGGTTTTCTATATTCACAAAATCTAGACACCGAGAGGGAAAGGGGCAAGTCTCTATCATGTGCTCAGAGGGCAGCTGGCCAAGGGCAGCCCTGCAGTGCTTACAATGCACTACTTCTATCACCAAAAGCAATTTCAAGAAGGAATTCTCTCAAAAGACAGACATACATGGTGGCCATCGCAATGTCTCTCTCAGAAAGGTTCAGCTTAGTTGACTTGGGCACCGCTGGCAATTCAATCTCAAACTTGGGCAGCTTCGACATCGTGCCAGCCTGTTTGGGTGATTAAAGTAATCAGGAAAAGCTGATTAAACCCCTCTGCTGCTTCAGCATTCCCTACGGAAACCACTGAGGCTGCGCACACACTGTCTTTCCATCCCTTCCAAAGTCCCACTGTGTCCTTTCCTCCCGGGGTCTGTCCCCACCCAAGGAGCCATTCTTGGAGGGGATGGGAGGGTACAGTCCACCCTCTAGCGGCCAGAAGTGGGGAGGTCATCTCCTGGAGGAACTTGACCGCCAGAAGTCATCCTAGGACGTCAGAGGAAGGGGTGGGAAGGAGCCTTTCCTAAGGAGAGGCTCGCTCTTACCCGAAAATAAAAGGGCTGCAGCACATTTCCAAGGACCGTGGTAGACAGCAGGATCACAGCACCCTCGGGGCAATACATGTACCAGTTCACATTGATATTCTGGCTCTTCAGGAGTTTCAGATTCCGTTTCTCTGGTAACACCTGAAGCAAAGTCCCAGGAACAGAATCGTTATTTTAAAACAGTAAAATGGAAAGACAATGGACAGTAAGTGAAGAAAACAATAAAAAGCGGGGCGCCTGGGTGGCTCAGTCACTCAGGTCCTGATCTCAGGGCCTTGAGCTCCACGCTCAGTTGGGAGTCGGCTTCTCCCTCTCCCTCTGGCCCCCACTCCCACTCAATATCTCTCTCTCTCTCTCAAATAAATAAATAATGGGCAGCCTGGGTGGCTCAGTGGTTTAGCGCCACCTTTGGCCCAGGGCATGATCCTGGAGTCCCGGGATTGAGTCCCACGTTGGGCTCCCTCCATGGAGCCTGCTTCTCCTCTGCCTGTGTCTCTGCCTCTCTCTCTTTCCCTGTGTCTCTCATGAATGAATGAATGAATGAATGAATAAATAAATAAATAAATATTTTTTAAAAATTAAATTTAATTTAAAAAGCAGGAAAAAAAATCACTAAATAAAACTGAAAATTTTGATATGGTGCTCTGGACTTTAGAAATCTTGGCTCACGTACTCTCACCGCAACCCTGACGTGTGGGCACCACAGACACCCGAGCAAGGAGAAAACAAAGGCTCAGACACCAGTTACTGCAGGTACAGCCCAGGCTGGCCAGTTCCCCGCACTGTCGGGCACCATCCACCAAAGAGAGGGAGCAGCCCTGCCCTGGAAGCCTCGCACTGGATGAGCCACCACCAGCCTGCAGTACCTGCCTTCCTCCTGGCCTCCATCCTGACCCCAGTTAGTACCGAGCCTGGAAGCAGCCCCTGTAGCTAATGATCATATTCATGAGACGCCGCATACAAACCTAGTATTTTCTAGTCAGGTCTTAAATATACTGTAAATATTCTGATCCATTAAGGATCCTGGAGTGGAGCCCCAAGACATTAAATGCTCACAGAACTCTGTGCTGATGGAGGTCAGGGTCTGGAGGAAAAGGTTATCTTGACAATTGGGATAAAAAAATAAGGAGTCCTCCTTAACTCATTTCTTGAAGAGTTGAAGACCACCTAGGTGCCGTAAATGTATGCTTTTCCACTACAGAGGACAGAAAGCCGTATGACTGCCACCGAAGGAACCCTTCAATGAAGCAAGTGATCCTTCCCACACTACCATACATACAAAACTCTCTGTGTGGAAGACATTTGTGCAGTTTCTGATGGTCATTACAAAGATTTTGATGACAGCCCCACAGCACAACGTGGGGCATTAACATCTCACATTTTGCTTACACTAGTGTATTTTCTCCATCCATACATTCTAAATTATACTGCTTTCATTGGGTCAACAAAATTAAACCCTGAGAGGATCCTAACAACACTCTCTAGATAGGCTCCGCCGAGCATTCTCAGATGCATTTCTCAAGGTCAGACAGTTGGAACGCACTACGAGATGATAAGGCAGGTATAAAGTTAAGTCAACAGAGTGAAAAGAAATGGGAAATATTTGCAAACCATTTATCTGATAAAGGGTTACTATCCAGAATATATGTCTATGGACTGATAATATGCAGTTCTGGCAAAACCATGGAAAATGGAGATTCCTACATTGAAAGCAAAAGTGCAGGAGTGCCTGGCTGGCTCAGGCAGAAGAGCGAGCCACTCTTGATCTCGGGGGTGTGAGTTCAAGCCCCACGGTGGGTGTGGAGTCTATTTGAAATAAAGATCTTTTTTAAATTATTTTTTAATTTATTTTTTTAAAGACTTTTTTCTTTTAAAAAAAAAAAGGGACACCTGGTTGGCTCGGCGGCTGAGTGTCTACCTTCGGCTCAGGGCATGATCCTGGAGTTCTGGGATCGAGTCCCACATCGGGCTGCCTGCAGGGAGCCCACCTGCTTCTCCCTCTGCCTATGTCTCTCATGAATAAATAAATAAGTCTTTAAGAAAATAAAAAAAAAGAAAAGAAAGATCTTATTTATTCATGAGAGATACAGAGAGAGAGAAAGAGACATAGGCAGAGGGAAAAGCAGGCTTCATGCAGGGGAGAAAGAGAAAAAGAGAGAGAAAGAAAGAGAAAGGAAGAGAGAGAGAGAAAGAAGGAAAGAAAGAAAGAAGGAAGGAAGGAAGGAAAGGAAAGAAAGGAAAGGAAGGAAAAGGAAGAAAGAAAAGAAAAGAAAAAAAGAAAAGAAAAGAAAAGAAAAGAAAAGAAAAGAAAGAAAAGAAAAGAAAAGAAAAGAAAAGAAAAGAAAAGAAAAGAAAAGAAAAGAAAAGAAAAGAAAAGAAAAGTATCTGTTCAGCTTTTTGGATGTTCATGCCTATGCTGTAATTCTAAGAACTGCTTCACTCAAGAACATACAGAAATGTTTGCAAGCATGTTCACTGAATTGTTTTAAAATCACAAAAACATGAAAACAAGTCAGAGGTTCAGCAACAAGGAATAAGTTAAACTGTAATATACTCACACAACAGAATACTATTTAGTGAGAATAAAATATGGACAAGTGCACCTGGCTAGCTCAGTGTGCAGGGAGCATATGACTCTTGATCTCAAGGTTGTGAGTTCAAGCCCTATGTTGGGTGTAGAAATTACTTAAATAAATAAAACTTTTAAAAAATTTTTAAAAAAAGAAATTATGGACAAATGTCCAAGACATACTGCTATGCAAGGACGCCTGGGTGGCTCAGTGGTTGAGCATCTGCCTTCGGCTCAGGGCATGATCCCAGTGTCTTGGGATCGAGTCCAACATCGGGCTCCCAGTGAGGAGCCTGCTTCTCCCTCTGCCTATGTCTCTGCCTTTCTCTCTCTCTCCCCGTGTCTCTCATAAATAAATAAATAATCTTAAAAAAAAAAAGACATACTGCTATGTAAAAAAAGCCAGCCAAAAAGTTTATATACAACATTCCTGTTTTTGTAAAAAGAAAAAAAAAAAGTTTGTACGTATGTAGGAAAATTAAGAATTATGTACTAAACTGTTCACATTAGTTATTTCTAGGGATTATGGGGGGACTTTTACCTTCCATATATCCCTCCAATGTTTAGTTGTTTTATAAAAAAGCATGTATTTCTTATAATTAGAAAAAAAATAAAAACCTAAGCAAGAGACTAAAACTCTAGAATCTCAAAGTATCTATTTAGTATGGAATTCAAAAGGCTGCCAAACTGCCATCACGGACTTTTCTCCCACAAACATAAATGATCAACATACTACCTGGTAAAATTCAATTCCTTGATCTGTTATGAAGACAATTTCAGTAGAACTGGTCCAACAGAATCCTAATATGTTGGCATTCTTGGTCTGAAAAGAATTTAAAAAAATTTTAATTAAAAAAGATATTGGTGATCCCTGGGTGGCGCAGCGGTTTGGCGCTTGCCTTTGGCCCAGGGCGCGATCTCGGAGACCCGAGATCGAATCCCATGTTGGGCTCCCGGTGTATGGAGCCTGCTTCTTCTCCCTCTGCCTCTCTCTCTCTCTCTCTCTCTGTGTGACTATCATAAATAAATTTTAAAAATTTTTAAAAATGTTTAAAAAAGATATTGGGGGGCACCTGGGTGACTCAGTCAGTTAAGCATCTGCCTTCAGCTCAGGTCATGATCACAGGGTCCTGGAACTGAGCTCCATGTCAGGCCCCCTGCTCAGCGGTGAGCTTGCTTCTCCCTCTCCCTCTGCCTGCTGCTCCGCCTGTTTGTGTGCACATGCTCACTCTGTCAAATGAGTCTTTCAAAAGCATAAAACATTCTATATCTATCACTCTTTACTAAAAGTTACCTGGATTTGATTACTTAATAACAATCAAACTTTTAAATACAATGTTCCCAGATTTCCATCTGGAACATCTCACTGAACACCTGACTCTGATTCTTTCTGCTCAAGAACGAGGGAAAAGCCTAAATTTCGGAGAAAAGTAACTGATCAGCCCTCAGGGATACCAAGTTCCCCTTTAAGGAATCAAAGGTTGGCTGACTTTCTCTTAGTTGGCCATATCATAAAAACAGGCATTATAAAAGCATAAAGGCCCAAAGGTTCTCAGTGAATGCTTACCATCCCAGGACTAGGGCCGGGAGCCCCCATGTCTGCCTTACCCAGTGTGCAGCAGCACCCCGCGCCCGAGGGCACACGGGGCTGTGACAGGGGCTCTGCTGCGCACACAGGGTCAGGAGGTCTGTGCAGGGCTCAGTTCCTGGGCCAATGGGCCTTTCCTCCTCCCAGAGCCACCCCAAACTCCATTTACCACAACAATGACAACGCTGCTAAAAGCCATACTCAGCCTCTAGCACCTTCTGCCTGTTTCCGGGGTGCCACACTGCCGCTTAAAGCTGAGTTCATTAGACCCAGCAAATCTAATTAAAACAGATTAGCATCTACATTTAGGGAACGAAACTCGAAGGACACAAGGACAACAGATCAAGAAAAGCATTCATTGTTGGGAGAAGGGGGAAAAAACTCTTCCTAAAACCCCCAAAGAGGCTTTTGTGAAAGGAACCCAGGATCTGACCCAGAGGCACAGCCAGCTCAGGAGGAAGGGCTGACAATGCCCAGTGCTGAACGTCTTGACACCCATTTAATCCTCCTGCTTCCATCTTGTCGAAGAAACAGGCTTTAAACACTTTTAAACTAGTCCAGAGTTACAGAGCCCATGAGCAGCAGGTCTCAGCATAAAGCAGGGCCGGCCTCCACGTGTGTGCTGCCCATGACCCCGCCACACGACCAGCACAGGGAAATGGCCTGCATCCGGGAAAGGATCTGGGTCCATACCTTGCACTCTTGAGTGTATTCCAGCTGAGAACTATCCGGGATAAAGTTAGAAAAATCCTGAAAAGTAAAAAAAAAAAAAAAAGAAAAAAAAAAAGAAAGAAAGAAAAAAAGAAAGAAATTTAGAACAAGTAGCAGCATACTGCCAACCTACATTGGCAGACAACAAAAGACACATTTAAAAAGTGATCAGGGCAGCCCGGGTGGCTCAGCGGTTTAGTGCCACCTTCAGCCCAGGGCCTGATCCTAGAGACCCGGGATCAAGTCCCACATCAGTCTCCCTGCATGGAGCCTGCTTCTCCCTCTGCCTGTGTCCCTGCCTCTCTCTCTCTCTCTCTCTCTCTCTCTCTCTCATGAATAAATAAAATCTTAAAAAAATAAAAATATAAATAAATAAATAATTTTTAAAAAGTGATCAGAATAAAACTGATAAAAGACCAAAGAACTAAAAGGACCAATGTGGACAACCTGCCTTATAACACAATTAAAAAAAAGTTAATCCAAATACTCAGAGTTTAGAAACTGATACTGAAAATCAACTGATTTCAGGGAAATGCATTGCTGCATCTTATAAGAAGCTTTTGGTTTGGGGGGGGAGGGGAGGATCCCTGGGTGGCTCAGCGTTTTAGAGCCTGCCCTCGGCTCAGAGTGTGATCCTGGAGACCCGGGATGGAGTCCCACCTCCGGCTCTCCTGCAAGGAGCCTGCTTCTCCCTCTGCCTGTCTCTCTGCCTCTCTCTCTCTCTGTCTCTCATCAATAAATAAATTAAATCTTTAAAGAAAAAAAAAGCTTTCCAAAACTTTTAGCAGTGAATACTGACAAAAAGAAATCAGATTCTGCCTCTTTCCAATAGCTTTCACTCCATTTTACAAATGACGATGAATACTTATGAAGGCGAAAAGTGCTCCAGCTCCGAACATCTACTCCTAGTGGGTCAAGCATTCAAAGATGCAAGAAGTGAATAAATGGAGCTATTCCGGGAAAGGTAATTCACAAAGTTGCCAAAAATACACCTCACATAATCTATGCTGCTAGTTATCAATCAATACAAAAGACAGGCCTGAGGTTCCAAATTACTTAAAAAAAAATTAAGTCAAAAATGACAAACTAAGGTCCTAAGTATTTATCCCTTGAAAGTGTTTCTCCAAAAATTCCCAAGGCTCAAATACAATACAACATAACTATAACTTTCATGGCTTTAAAATAATAAGAGTTTCCTTTAACACTGTTTTTTTTCCCTTCTAAATGTACTTTAATGTGCTTTTCTTTATGTTATATTTAAAGCTATACTTAAACTGGCTCTGGCTCAGTTGGAAGGGCATTTGACTCTTGATCTCGCGGTCATGGATTTGAGCCCCACACTGGGTATAGAGATTGCTTAAATAAGTAAACCTTGAAATAAGTAAATAAAGATATGTCTTACCACAGTCTTTGAGGTCCTTTGAACAGCCAATATCTTATTTTCCAAGGAAAACTTAATGCACTTCACTTCTCCTTTGTCTTCCATTCTTTAGGGAGGAAAAAAGTAAGTTCTGAGTTAAAGTTAATAACTGAATTCCAGCATCTAGCATTTTGTGAGGAAAAGACATGTTAAATACTCAGGAAGGAGCAAATCTTAGCTGAAACTCATGTTTCTAAAAATAACAGGACTTCTTTTCAAACAACAAATCCAACCGGCAACAAATTGCTGATGAAATTTACAGTTTTGTGGCTAACAAATGACTGGTGAATTAAGGACAGGTGCATTTTCCCTTGAGAATCATCTTAGCCATAAATAAGTAAGACCCACACAGCAACCTTCTCCAGAAACTACCAGCTGTCCTTCCCCATCGCCTCACAGCAGAGCATATGAAGGAGAGTAGTCAAACAGACGTTATAAAGGGTATTCAAGGGATAGACTTCAAAGCATTACAAGCAAACTTTTGACTGTGGTGATGGTTAACATTTGTCAAAACTCAACTGTATGTGTTAAATATAGGCAGTTAATCCTACCACAATAAAATTGTTAAAAATACACAAAATTGCTAAAATAAAACTTTTGCCCATAAAATTAAAATTTAAAAGAGGATAAATTCAGTATCTTCTTCCTTAAACCCTACTAAGCCCCCAAATCTGGACCATCTCAGGCTCACCTCATTTTCCATACCCAAAGGACCATCAAGATCTACCCCAGGCCTTCCTAAGCACCCAAGTGCCTATGTGGTACCAGTCTACTCTGCCTTCGGTCTGGTCTTTAGTGTGCCTGGGTTTGGACTATTGCAATCATCGCTCAGTGGTACCCCCGACTTTGATATGCTCCCAACTAATGAAGCTTCAATGCTGTGAGCACCATGATCTTTCCAAGCCCTTGTAAGATCACACCATGCCCATCTTACAAATTTTCAATAAGGAGAAAAAGCCCTCTTAAATAAAAATTAAAAAAAAAAAAGAACAAAAAGCCCTCCCTATTTCTTTTTCTTTTTTAATTATTTATTTATTTATAATAGTCACATAGAGAGAGAGAGAGGCAGAGACACAGGCAGAGGGAGAAGCAGGCTCCATGCACCTGGAGCCCGATGTGGGATTCGATCCCGGGTCTCCAGGATCGTGCCCCGGGCCAAAGGCAGGCGCCAAACCGCTGCGCCACCCAGGGATCCCTCCTCCCTCTTTCCATAGCAGAATACATAAGGTTGAAGGTGACTCTTGCCAGTGGCAAACCATCACCACCTCCCCTTCCCTACAAGGACATCTGATCTCAATTACACAGACCTGAATTCCCCAAACACCATGCTTGCTTGCCTTTACACTTGATGTTCCCTCCATCTCAAAGGCCTCCTCTCTTCCCCATGCAGAATCATCCCATTCAAGCTTAAAAGTTTTCCTTAAAGGCTCCATCCTGAGGCCTTCCCCATCCAGGGCAGTGGTCTCCCCCCACCTACCCCAAGACAAATGTCTCATCTCTTTTGTGTGCTCAAATTCTAGCAGAGTGCTATTACAGCACTTTTCACAATCAACAGAATGTGTCCACACACTTGTCTCCCACGCTCAAGTTATGATTTCTGCAAAAGGCGCCAGTCAGATTCAAAATGTTCACATGCCCGGCGCCTAGCACAGCAGCTACAATTGGCATTTGCTGAACAAATGATGAGTGATTCATTTCCTACTTCAAAAAACTGCTTCCTATTAGCACAGGCCACCTGCGAAAAATTTAAGTCACTACTGAACTGAGGGCCCACGTTGTACTTTCCTCTTCTGTAATCACAGGAGTTAAAGACCAGATAACTTATCAACCGAATCGAGATACTTCCGAAAGTGAAAGGAAGTGCTGTTCATAATTCTACTGGTTCAACTTGCACAGACTGGGACGTCCAGTTGCCTTTAGTGGAAGATGGAGTTTTCTTAATATACATTACTATATAGGCAGCACTAACCAGGAATCTCCTCCTACCATACACCCTGAAAAGACCTGGGCCAGATGAGGAAATGAAGGCCCTTCCCAGGTCAAGATGCTGGAAATGGGCACATCAACCAACTCACTTGCTAATTTCAGGTGCCAGGAAGTGGGTTCCCCATGTTGGAGCCTTTGACTCCCCAGCTACACACTTCACTCTGACAGCAGGTACCTGTGTGCGCCACCAGCACTCAGAGCAGGTGTCTGCTTCCCTAACACGCAGGGATTTGCCTGTGTGTGTACACTTCAGACCCTTTTACAGCCAGAGGGCAAACTTTTAAGAACCAACTTCTGAACGCATCATTTTGCTCACAAGTGACAATTATTCTGTGAATGTTAATAGTTACCGGAATGAGATGGGATTCCTGTCTTCTGGGCCTTTAACCACCACGCCCGTAGCTCCACCTGACCGAACTGCAAAGACCTGGGAGGGCAAAGCAGCAACGTTAACTGAACTTTGAAAGACTTTAGACACATCCCCCAGCCTACAAGTGATTGTCTCCACTACACCCCGCTCCTGGCTCAGCTGAACTCACGTTCAATCTGCAGACGCTCGATGCTCACATCAACTTGAAAGGGCAAGAGCGCGGGGACCAAAGAAAGGTCACAGCACTGCGAGCGCAGCCCAGCGTGGAGACCCAGCGTGGAGACCCGGCCCGGGTCCCCTGCGGCCACACGTGTTAATCCGCCCGGCGCAGGCGCCCCTGGGGCGCTTGAGCACACCCGGCTGCCCCTCACACCGCTTCTCCCCCCCCCTCCAAAACTCCGAGAACA
The DNA here is from genome assembly GCF_048418805.1 of Vulpes vulpes. Taxonomy (NCBI): domain Eukaryota; kingdom Metazoa; phylum Chordata; class Mammalia; order Carnivora; family Canidae; genus Vulpes; species Vulpes vulpes. The sequence goes on along the minus strand of NC_132792.1, from coordinate 95,508,870 downwards.
AGGGCAATCTCAACGTCGGCATCCTCGACTGCAGGGGTGACCGGGGGCGGACGCAGACAACAAAGGCGCCCGGCAAGGGCCGGCGGGCCAACGGCTGACCCCACGGGCGCCGATACCGACGGCGAGACGGCCAAGTGAGCTGAGACGGGGAGGGCGCCGCAGGAGGAGGCACAGCCTCGGGGTCCTCCCAGCTGTCACTCTGGAGAGGAAAGCCCGCCCGGCGGCCCCGGGTCCCTCCGCCCACCCCGCACCCCGCACCGGGAGGGGAGGCCCCAGGCCCGGCCCCCCACCCCACCCCACCCCCGGGTCCCCACGTGGGAGCGCGCGGGACGCCCCTGGGGCGCCGGGGACGGCGGGCGGGGCGCGCCCGGCCGCGCGGGCGAGGAGGGCGCGGGCGGCCCGGACCTGCTTGTTGGCCTCATCGAAGAAGACGCAGTTGACCGGGTTCGCCTTCTCGAAGTGCACCGGCCGGTCGCACAGCTCCAGGTAGTAGTCCTCCTCGCCCATAGCGGGCGCCGCCGCTGCGGCGGGGAGTCCCGGGGCGGCCGCCAGCGTGGAGCGGGGCGAGCGGCGCCCGGCACGGGGAGGCGGGGAGGCGGCGGCGGCTGCGGGGCGGCGGCGGCGATCCGAACGGGCCCGGAGGCCGCTTCCTGGTGCCACGCCCCCACCCGGTCCGGCACGTGACCCGCCGGTCTTCGCGCTTAAAGGGGCGACGGCCGCCGGGCGGCGGTGGGGCCCAGCGAGCGCGCCCGCGCCCGCGCCCGTGCCCTGCGCGGCGCCAGAGGCTCCTCCCCTTTCCTGGAGGGCGGAGCCCGGCGCGGCTCGCGGGGCGGGGGCGGGGGCCGGTGTTGGCGGCGCCTCTCCGGCCTGCGCTTCCTTCCCCCCGGCGGGTGCGGGTCTCGGCTCCCAGGGCGTCCCGGCGCCCCCCGGGCAGGGCTGCCCCTGAAGGCTCCCCGGGGCTCTCGGGAGGGTTTGCTGCGCCTGCCTCTGGGGGCGGAGCGCTGTGGCCGGCGCCTGGCTGCTGCGAGCCTGGCCCCGGGAAGCCTCGCTCGGATTGCGGTCGGCGCCTGCTCGCAGCGGCTGGGACGTGAGGAGCGGGGACGGGGAAACCCCTGCAAGGGCGCTGGGAGGAGGGGAGCGAGGATCCCGGATGCCCCCACCGCGGGGCGCCCTTTCTCAACTACCGGGCGGATCTGACCTCCGTTCTTTAAGATGGAGAGGCCTGAGAAGCGTGGCCGGGAGCCTGACGATCGAGAGCTGCGTTTGGGGGGCGCCTGGGGGCGCAGCGGTTGAGCGTCTGCCTGCGGCCCAGGGCGTGATCCCGGGGTCGTGGGATCGAGTCCCGCGTCGGGCTCCCCGCGGGGAGCCTGCTTCTCCCTCGGCCTGTGTCTCTGCCTCTCTCTCTCTCTCTCTCTCTGTGTGTGTGTCTCTCATGAATACATAAACTCTTAAAAAAAAAAAAAAGAGTTGTGTTTCAGACACGTGAATCCGAGGACAGATGACATCTGGATGGGTATGTGGGGCTGAAGCTCACCAAGAGTGACAAGGCTGGAGAGAGTAATCAGGAGTTATGAGTCGTAGAACGGATTGCCTCACACAGAGCCATAAGGTGGAAAAAAACAACCCGTAGCGAATCCGTAAAGGACAGCAGGCAGAGCCGGCCAGAGGAGGATTCAGGAAACCAGCGCGGGCATTGCATCTGGGCTTGAGTGAAGAACTGTTTCAGGAGGCGGGGTGCAGTCCACCTTGACAAAGGCTGCTGAGAAGTCAGAGCGCTGAAAGCTGTCCTGCACTTTTACCCCCCGGCGCTGCAAGGACTGGGAGGCAGAGCCACAGGGCAGGCATCGGGCTGGAAGTGAGAATGGGAAGTGAGCAAGAGCCGCTAGCCAGCACATCCCTAGTAAGGGATCTGGAGAAGCCTATGTCTGAGAGGAGCAGAGGAACTGACCTGGAGGTGGCCCAGGGCGGGAGGGTGTGGAAATGAGTTAGGTCTTGCAAATGAAAGCAGCAGCAAGGCTATGCATACCTTACTGTGCATAAGAACCTTGTACGTGCTCTTGTGGAGCCCAGGAATCTGCAGATGCCAGGTACCTCTGAGACAGAGCTGGAGGACCATATTTAAGCAGACTGAGGCATCTTTGCATGAGTGAAAATGGTTTAGCAGAGAGGTAAAGATGGAATATGCAGAGAAGATGAGATAGCCAAGTCAGGGGAGATGGGGCAGGACCCCAAGTACACATGGAAGGGTCGGTCCTTTCCATAGCTGCAGGATAGAAGGAGGCTAGGAGATCTGTGGGTAGGAAAATGAGAGCCTTCCTCAAGAAAAGCAAAGAAAGGAAAGGGAAGGAAAGGGAGGAAGGAAGGAAAATGAAAAAGAAGAAAAAACCTATTCCTGTAAGGCTCCTTCCATTGGCCATACCTGTCCTGGTCCCTGTCATCTACTAACCGGGATTACAGGATCCTTCTGCCCATGTCCTGCCATCACCTGTCAGCATACCTGTGGATGACCCTCCAGCAGTCCCTCCAGCTGCCCCTGCCCCCTACCATTCTTCACCATCTCCAGGACCCTCCTTTTCCTACTTTTTCTACCCAGTCTATTGGCCCCTCCTTTCCTTCCCTCCTCATCCAGCTACAATTCCGTTTCCCTCCATTCCAGTGCTGATTTTGCTGTCAGCCTTAACACCCTTGCTCCTCTGTCCTGGCCCACCTGCCTGCCTGAACCTCAGCCAGATGCACCCCACCTGCTTTCTCTGCACCTGCTGCCACAGGAGGAGCCACACAGCCAGCCGGGCAGCAGGTACCGCTAGGAATGCGGCGGGCCCTGGGTCCTGCTGGCCCTCCTCCCGTTGCTGCAAGACACCACCAGGCCCTCCCCACTCTCCTCAGCCTGCCCACGGCCCTTCGCAGACACCTGGCCTCTGCGGAGAAAAGTGAAGTGTCAGATGGTGAGGCCGTGGCCCAGCCCGCCACTGCTGCCCCCTCCGCCCTTCCTTGCCTCCATGGAGCTAGAAATACACCTGTCCTGCCCAAGGAATTATTTGGTTCCCATTTCTCACTTTCTCAGAAAACTGAAGGTGTTGATTATCACACCTCTCCTCACATCATGGCTCCTAGAAATGGTCTTTACACTTTGCTGCTCTCTTTCTTCTTAAAAACAAAACGACTGAGCTGAAAACAAACACACGCCACAAACTTTACTGAAAAAACAAAACAAAACCTTTCCTGAAACACCTGTTTCCAGCCATGACCCCCTTTCTCTCCTTCACAGCACACTTCTCTGAAGAGTGGTGATGTGCTGCCTCCACTTCCCCAACCTTAACCCACTCTAGTCCACCTTATGCCCCTCACTGAAAACAAAAGAGGGCTCAGGAAGGTCCCCAGGGAGCTCCGTGTCACTAGGTTCATGAAAATTTTTCAGTCATTTTATGGATTTCCCAGAAGTGCTCAGTACCTTTTAGTCACTCCCTTGCTCTCATGAAACTTTGTTGATATTTATGTTGGTAATTACCTGACTAAATCTGTTCCTGTTGTGCATGTGATCCATGAGGGGAGGGCTATGTCTTTGGACTGCTGTCTGTCCCTCGGCCCTTACATCCAGTTGCCTGCTTCTCTTCTCCACTAGGGTGCCTCGGAGCACTTGGAAAGCAGCATCTCTAGAAGAACACTCCTCACCTCCACCACCAGGGTCCTCTCCCAGGGTCCCATATCTCTGTAAATGGCACCTCCACCCACCCAAATGCACTTATCAAGAAGCTGGAGTCATCCTGGACACTTCTCACCCTCTTACCATCCCCTCTGCCCAAATACCAGTGGGCCATCAATAAGGAAAGTCTGGTGATTGAGGAGCCCCCAAAGTTCACTCCTCCAACCTTCCCTACAAAAGAGCATATTTGGAACAGAAACCCTACAAGAATGTTGGCCAAGAGCAGGGAGGCAGTAGTACAGCGTGTTGGTGGGGTACGAGGAGGAGGTGCTCGCAAAAGACTTGCCTTCTTTCGACAGTGGGCATCTTATCCCTCTTCCCAGAGAATTAGATTCAGTCAACAATGGCAACGTTTTGCTCCTAACAGAGCCAAGGCTTAATTTTTTGCGCACGTCACCTTAGGTCTGCAAGCGGCATTGAGATCTGCCTGGCTATGGGTGAGAGGTCCCCCAGCACAGTGACAGTGGTTGTGGCCCAGGAAATGCAGAGCATCTGGGAAGCCACAGCAGGCCAGAGAGAACCCAGAGGATCTGGAACTACCTTGGGCAAACCAAATCTTTGCCTCTCCATGGTCCATTTCTTTCAGTCACAAACATATTTGTTTCTGTACAGTTGAGCATTAAAAACAGTCTGATTGGGCAGCCCCAGTGGCGCAGCGGTTTGGCGCCGCCTGCAGCCCAGGGCATGATCCTGGAGACCCTGGATTGAGTCCCACATCGGGCTCCCTGCATGGAGCCTGCTTCTCCTTCTGCCTGTGTCTCTGCCTCTCATTCTCTCTCTGTGTCTCTATGAATAAATAAATTAAATCTTAAAAAAAAAAAAACAGTCTGTTTGCCCCATGCCCACATAGAATTCCCTATTCTTCCCACATTAAAAAAAAAAACTATCTTTTCCTTGGTAAACATCAAGACTCTGAAATGTAGTCCATAAAGATGGGTCAGCAGTCATTTCTAGAATTTTGAGTTTGCAAACATTACCGGGATGCAAATTCATAAGTGCCTGATACCAGTTTGGGAGTCCCCATAAATGACAGATCAGAATTATACTTGGGTGAGAGTTTTCTCTCCATTGATCCCATCCAGTCTGAAAATTCCTTCATTTATCAGAAGGTTCTTTCCGTGGATTTCCTTCATTACTTAGGTAGATGTTGCCTTCCTCATTTCAGTCATGTTCATAGGTCATAGTTCTGCTTTCTTTAAACATTACGTGACATAAGGTTGTAAAGCTCTACCTCTGTTTTAGTGTCTTTTTATTGCTGCCACACTTGTTACCAGCTCTAGATTTGATTTTCAGAGACAAAAATTTTATATACAAATCAGAATAATGCAAGTGTTTTATATTTAAAATTTACTTTTATTGGGAATAAAGTTTCATTTTTTAAATGATTCATTAAGCAATCTCAAAGCACTGTTCTTTTAACTGCATTTTGTTGTTTTGGAAGATAAATTGAGCAAAATTTTTCTAACAGCGTGTTTTTACGTTGAAACCTTGGAAAGACCAGTAAGCGTCTTGCTCATCCTTGCTGTGACTATATTTGAGTAAAAGTTCACAGGTGTGTTTGCACTCAAAGACATTTCCCAGGATTATCTAGCTCAGTCGCTCCACAAACCAGTTGGTTGTCAGAATCAAGTTTTAAAAAATAAACAAAAACATGTTATATTGTAATTGTGAAAAGAATGCACACGTGGAGGTTAGTATTATTTCAATTGTACAGAAAGCTATCAAGTGCAAAAAAGCTCTCTTCTCCCTCTTCCCCCCAAATCCTCAAGGCCACAACCCAGAGGAAACCTCTGTTACCAAGTTCTATTTTTAGCTCAGACAATAACACTAACTCTCATGTACTTACATTGTTTTATGAGGTTCAAGTAGTACCTGTTACTCTACTATGAAAAGTAAGATGAAGGATTTAGCACAGCCAATCTGCCTCTTACCGCCCTTCCTCGATACTTCTCTATTTTTGTTGCTTATATCATTTTTAATTCTTCTAATATTTGTTCGCATAACTTCATATGATATACCCAGACCTCTGTTTTTGGCCCATCAATGTTAGGAAGTTTCCAGTAACTCTACACTATATAAGATGGGGAAGTGAGGCTACCTGTATCAACCCCTCTCCTAGGGTGGCTCAGTGGTGGAGCGTCTGCCTTTGGCTCAGGGTGGGATCCTGGGATCGAGTCCTGAGTCCCCGAATCAGGCTCCCTGTGGGAAGCCTGCTTCTCCCTCTGCCCATGTCTCTGCCTCTCTCTGTGTCTCTTATGAATAAATAAAATCTTAAAAAACAAAAACAAAAACCAACCCTCTCCTCTACTTCCTCCTCACTAGTCCAAACTTACATTGTCAGGGTTTAGGGCATTTACATTCTATAAGTATAAATTTAGTGCCTTGTCTATGGATTATAGCTAAATATTGAAAAATAATAGTAATAAAATACTACCATTATTTTAAAAAATATTTTTATATTCATCATAGAACCATGTGGAATTTAAAAAAAAAAGAACCATGTGGAATTACTGCATCTATAGAAAAGTAAATATAGTTTTTGTTCCCTACACTTGACCACTAAACAATGATGTGGCTCAGTCGGTTAAATGTCTGCCTTTAGCTCAGGTCATTATCCAAGGATCCTGGGATTGAGCCCTACGTCTGGCTCCCTGCCCATTGGGACGCCTGTTTCTCCCTCTCCCTCTCACCCAACCCCCCTACTCGTGCTCTCTCTCTCATTTAAAAGAGAAAAATCTGGGGAACCCTGGGTGGTGCAGTGGTTTAGCCACTTTGGCCTAGGGCGTGATCCTGGAGACCTGGGATCAAATCCCACATTGGGCTCCCTGCATGGAGCCTGCTTCTCCCTCTGCCTATGTCTCTGCCTCTCTCTCTCTGTGTGACTATCATGAATAAATAAATAAAATATTTTAAAAAAGAAAAATCTTTTAAACTACATTAAAATACATCTTAAAAATCTTAAAAGTACATTTTAAAAATCTAAAAAAAAAAAAGAAAAAGAAAAAGAATGTCCCAAATATCAAGGTCAAAATTCTCCACCATTTGGTCAAAAATCATGGCATGTTTTTGTTTACTTCAACAAAAGTTGACTTTGTTATATAGTTTTTTTTTTTTTTTGGTTATATAGTTTTGTGTTTGTTTTTCTGGGGTTTTTACTTGCTTTTCTTTTTATTGTTGTTGATAGAGAAGAGGGTGTGTGTATCAGCTTTCCCAGGTTTTTTTGTTCATTAGACTGTTTGTGTGATGGAGATTCCACATTGTTCTTGCATAGGTCTTATATGGCACCCTCTCCTTTCTTAGTTTGTTTTGACTATACAGTTATTGCATCAGTTGGAATTGCATTTGCCCGAGTAACAGAAACCCCAACTTAGAGTAGCTTACCCAAATAGGACTTTAATTTTTCTTTAGGAATAAGAAATCTGGAAGTGAGCCACCCAGGTCTGGATTTAAGGCTCCCCGATGCTTCTGAGACCCACATTCCTTCTTTTCCTCCACATAGCCACTCATCCTCCATTTGTGGCTCTCATCCTCCTGCTCATCATCTCATAGCTGCAGAATGGATACCTACTTCTAATACAGGCTCTACAGTCCCCAGGCAGGAAGAAGGGGAAAGGTGAAAGGCAAAGAGCTGGTGCTGGATGAGTCCAATCATCTTTAAAGAACTTTCCCAGAGGTGGGGTACCTGGGTAGCTCTCTCAGTTGGGTGTTTGATTCTTGATCTTGGCTGAGGTGGTGATCTCGGGGTCATGGGATCCAGCCCTGTCATGGGATCTGTACTTATTGTGGAGCTGGCTTGGTATTCTCTCCCTCTCCCCCTCCCCCAACTCACACCCACACTCTACCTACCCCCCTGGAATAAATAAATACATAAAATCTTAAAAAAAAAAAAAGCTTTCCCAGAGGATTACACCTCTACTTACATCCTACCAAAGTTGTCTGATAGCCACTCTAGCCGCAAGTCTGGGCAACGCAGTTTGTAGCTGAGTACATTAAGCCTATAGAAAATGAGTTTTTAGTAAAGGAGGTATAAATAGATACTGGGTTAGCAACTAGCAATGAGCTTTTCTTCATTGCATTTCAAAGTTAGTTGTGCACCTTCTTAAAATTCAGATTCCTAGGTCCTATTATTACCCCTCCCACTCCCCCTTCACTTGGGAATATTACTTTGTTTTTAGCAAACCCCCTCAAGTGAACATTTGCATGCAGATTTTCACCTGTTCACAAACATATGGGGACCACTGTTTAGTTGTGAAGGTCAAAGCTGCATCTGAATTCTTTTTTTTTTCCTGTATGGATTAGTTCATCAACACGTTTCTAAAGCTCCTACTTTGCATCAGCATTTTCTTAAGCTCTTTATAGAATTATGGACATGATAAGTATTTATTATGTTGGCTCCAAAATTGCATTATAATGCCACGTATGTGATACTGAAAAACCTAAGGAATATAGTACTGTAATAGAGCTTGGAAGGGCTGCAAGGACTTACTGGCCTCGCCCTGCTTTGAAGACCAGTGTGGTCAAACGCAGGAGGGGGCAAGTTGGAGGATGCAGAGGCAGTTCACTTCAGGAAGAGCACCTGACAACAGGTACAGCATAACACTATGGAAAGAAGAAAGCAGGCTACCCTATGCGGTATTTTAGAGCAACACAATACGATTTAAACGTCATGGGAAAGGATTGCTATGTGATTGCCACGTCATCACTTTGTGATTTAAAAGCTTTGCATAGGGCAGCCCCTGGTGGCCCGGCGGTTTGGCGCTGCCTTCAGCCCGGGGTGTGATCCTGGAGTCCCTGGATGGGTCCCACGTCGGGCTCCCTGCATGGAGCCTGCTTCTCCCTCTGCCTGTGTCTCTGCCTCTCTCTCTGTTTCTGTCATGAATAAATAAAATCTTTTTAAAAATAAAAGCTTTGCTTAAAATAATATCTGATTTCTTCAGAGTTAACATTTGAGTCAAAGTACTCTTTTTTTTTTTAAGATTTTATTTATTCATGAGAGACAGAGAGAGAGAGATACACTTGAGGCTGCAGTGGGAGAGGCATCCTGGTCACCACCAGGCCATCAGGCGTGCCAAACATCAGCTGAGGGAAAAGGCAGCGGGGCCTGAGTCAGTGACACTCCCCTGGGCGGCGGTCACCTGCCCTGCCCTGACTGTCCTTGGCTGTTGGTGAGTCAGCAGCAAATTCACTAGTTGATCTGTTTTCTTCTTTCTCTTCCGACCATGGACCTGTGTTTTCCAGAGCTCGGGGTAACTCCTGGTGTTTTAGATAAGCAACATTACGTGCTTGTTTTTCTTCCACAGTGGCTGAAACAGTGTTTATGGCAGCTTCTAAACCCGAAGCACAACACACAGGCTTTTCTGGTTTTCTGTGTTTTGTGGTTTTTGTTTTTTTAAAGATTTATTTATTTATTCATGAGAGACACAGAGACAGAGAGAGGCAGAGGGTGAAGCAGGATCCATGCAGGGAGCCCAACATGGGACTCGATCCTGAGACTCCAGGATCAGGCCCTGAGCTGAAGGTGGTGCTAAATCACTGAGCCACCCAGGCTGCCCTTTTTTTTTTTTTTTTTTTATTCTTTTTCAGACTTTATAACATGTCTGGAAGGACGGGTACCAACATTTTCATAGTGGCTCTCAACTGTGTGGCAGGTTTTCGTGTGACTTGCACTTTCTTCTTTGAACTTTTAAAATCCCCCCCCCCCTTTTTTCAAGATTTCACATTTATTCATGAGAGACACAGAGAGAAAGGCACAGACATAAGCACAGAGGGAGAAACAGGCTCCCCATGGGGAGCTCAATGAGGGACTGGATCCCAGCAGGACCCTGGGACACAACCTGAGCCAAAGGCAGACACTCAACCACTGAGCCACCCAGGTGCCCCCCTTTTTAAAATGGATCAATACTCCTCTCCTTTTAGAAGAGAGCCATTAGGTCCTAAATCTTTTTTGAGGCCAAGCACTTTCAAATTCTTTGGCTAACCACACACAACATGATTTCCAGTCCCATTCTAATTGCTTTCCTTTAGGGACATCTGGGTGGCTCAGCAGTTTAGCACCTGCCTTTGGCTCAGAGTGTGATCCTGGAGTCCTGGGATCGAGTCCCACACTGGGCTCTATGCATGGAGCCTGCTTCTCCCTCTGTGTGTGTGTGTGTGTCTCTCTCTCTCTCTGTGTCTCTCATGAATAAATAAAATCTTTTAAAAAAAATGCTTTCCTTTAAATACCTTCTTGTGCCTGTATGTGGTAGAGCAGTAGTTCTCTAAATTTTGGGCCACAGGACACGTTTTTACTGTCAAAAATTATTGAGGACCTCAGTGGGCTCCTCTTTGTGGGTTTTATCAATATTTACCACATTAAAGACTAAAACTGAGAAAAAATTTTGGTCACTTAAAAATAACAAAACCCACCACATGTTAATAGTATAAAGAACATTTGTAGGTGAAAAGTAACTATTTTCTAAGACTTCAGTGGGAAAAGTGGCATTCTTAAATTTTTGCAAATCTCTTTAACAGAAGACAGCTGAATTCTCATATTTGCTTTTCTATTCTCTGTGTTGGGATATCTTGTTTTAGCTTAAGTATATAGGGGAAATCTGGCCTCATCTAGGTAGACAGTTGGAGAAAGGAAGGGCATATTAATTGCCTTTTCAGATAATTATAGGTGTCATTTAATACTACACCAGTACTCAACAAATGGTAGTTTCTTAAAGGTTAGTTGGAATATGGCATCTGAAACTGTATCAATAAATATTTTGTACTCTGTTACATTAAAATCCATTAGTCTTTCTTGAGTTTCATATGGATCAGTGATCTATCTCCAATAAAAATTATTCCACAAACTTAATGGCTTAAAATCACAAACATTTCTTTTTTAACAATTTCTGTGGGGGCACCTGGGTGGCTCAGGTTGTGATCCTGGGGTCCTGGGATTGATGTGTGTTTCTCATGAATAAATAAAATCTGAAACACACACACACATAATTTCTGTGCATCAGAATGAGCATGACTTCCCTGGCTAGTTTTGATTCAGGGTATCTCATGAGTTGCAGTTATGATATTGGCCAGGGCTGTCATCTTCAGAAGGTTTGAAGATAAAGAATCTGCTTCTGACCTCATTCATATGGCTGTTGTCAGGCTTCGTTCCCCATGGAGTCTCCCCATAAGCTTCTTGAGTGTCCTCAAGACATGGCAGCTGCTTTCCCCCAAGAGCCAGGGATCCCAGAGAGAACAAGGCAGAGCCACAATGTCTGTTTTGAATTAAACAGAAGTCACACACCACCACTTCCGCTATGTTCTATTCATCAGATTCACTGAATAGAATCCACGTTCAAGCAGAAAGGAATTGGCTTCCATCTTTTGAAAGGAGAGGTATTAAAGAATTCACAGACATATTTTAAAGCCAGAATACTCATGATTTTGTAACATCATGCACTGGTCACTGGAAAAATACTTGTCCACTGAATTATAAGGATCTTTTAAATGTTGATAATTACATGTGTTTTCAAAAATCACATGTGAATATTATTGTTTTTTTTAAATTTTTTTCTTTTAGATTTTATTTATTTATTGACACACAGAGAGAGGCAGAGTCACAGGCAGAGGGAGAAGCAGGCTCCATGCAGGGAACCTGATGTAGGACTTGATCCCGGGTCTCCAGGATCACACCCCAGGCTGCAGGCGGCGCCAAACCGCTGCGCCACTGGGGCTGCCCACTATTGTTTTTTCAATATTACTATTGATCTCACTGGATATCACTACATATCTATTAGAATGGCTAAAATTAAAAGAAAAACTGATTACACAAAATGCTGGAGAATGTGGAGAAAAGTATACATTGAGGTGAGTGTAAAATGATATAGCCACTCTGGAAAATGGTTTGAGTTTCTTCTAAAACTAAACATGCATTTATCATACAACCCAACAGAAGCACTATTTTGTTCATGCAAAACCGTGTATACAGATGTTCATGGCAGCTTTATTCACCACAGCCTAATACTAGAAATAACCACCCAAATGTCTTTCAGTGAGTGAATGGTCGAACAAGCTGTCTTGTAGTTCACTCATAGATTCCTATCATTTCACAAATCTATAACTTATATCATCAATCATTGTCTAAAACATTGAATAAACTAGGATTGATAGGAAAGTCTTGAGTCTCCTGAATTTGGTTTGACAATGATTGGCTACTAGGTTTCTCCATAGCTAATCTTACGGAAAGTTACCACACCATGTTGTCTACATTCTTCTGGTTTATTAGGTGGAAGTGGGAAGGGAACAGCATGAGTCCAGATCCTACCTCTTCTATTTCTCTCTTACTAAGCCTCCTTAACAGATTTTTAGAAATTCATGCATGCTCAAGCAATAGTAACATTTTAATAACTAATTCTATATGTGCAACTCACTTTTATATATCTTCTTCCTTTTAAAAGTGGTCCTGGAGATTACCTTGAAGATTTCCAATAGCTTCCCATTCTCCATCATTCCTCCTTAATCATGCGTAATGTTCCCACAATCTCACCTGAACTTCTCCCAAACTGGGTGTATTTGTTGGATATCTGTCATCTAAGCAAAATTCTTACATCAGTTGAAGTAGTAGGATGCCTACCCCCCCCCAAAAAAATTTTTTTATATCTACCTTAAGTTTCCATCAGCCTACTTGCACTATCATTGACTGGATAAATGAAAACAGAAATGAATTTTCTCACAGTTCTAGAGGATGGAGGTCCAAGATCAAATTGCTAGCACAGCTGGGTGTCTGATGAGGCCTCTCTCCTTGTAGGCTGTCTGCACCCCACATGTCCTCATATGGATTTTCCTTTGTTCTTGTGTAAGGAGAAATCTCTGGTGTCTCTCCCTCTTCTTCTAAGACCAGTCCCATTGGATTAAAGCCCCACTCTGGGGCAGCCCCGGTGGCTCAGTGGTTTGGCACCGCCTTCAGCCCAGGGCCTGATCCTGGAGACCCGGGATCAAGTCCCATGTCAGGCTCCCTGCAGGGAGCCTGCTTCTCCTGCCTGTGTCTTTGCTTCTCTCTCTGTCTCTCATGAATAAATAAATAAAACCTTAAAAAAACAAAATGCCCCACTCTGATGACTCCACTTATTAAAAGCCTCCTTAAGCCTCCCCACTTAACCTCCTGAAAAGCCCTATTTCTAAATACAGTTGTCACATTAGGGGTTAAGGCAGCAACATATGAACTGGGTAAGTGGGGCAAGGCTTTCTTCTGTCCAATGTTTGTTTTACCATTTTCCAAATATGACAATTAAAAAAAATGAAACTGATGAGTAGTTGTTACTTAGTAACAATATACTAATAGTATGAGCAATGGACTTGTTTCTTCAAGTCCAACTTTCAGGGGGCCCTGCGTGGCTCAGTCCATTAAGCAAGCGGCTGCCTTCAGCTCAGTTCGTGATCTCTGGGTTCTGGGATCAAGGCAGGGGTCAGGCTTCCTGCTCAGCAGGGAGCCTGCTTCTCTTTCTCCTTCTGCCCCTCCCCATCGCTTATTCTCTCTCAATAAATAAAATCTTTAAAAAAAAGCACAACAAATTCAACTTCCAAACCCTTTTTGAATTTTTTTTTATTTTATTTATGATAGTCACAGAGAGAGAGAGAGGTAGAGACATAGGCAGAGGGAGAAGCAGGCTCCATGCACCAGGAGCCCGATGTGGGATTCGATCCCGGGTCTCCAGGATCGCGCCCTGGGCCAAAGGCAGGCGCCAAACCGCTGCACCACCCAGGGATCCCCTCCAAACCCTTTTTGATGTTTTCTAGGTCTTTCATAAATTTTGACTCATTTGATGCTTTAACCAGACTCTTCTTATGATTTTGTGTCAAGTATTCTATTTTGTTTTCTGTCTCAAAAGGCATTAGAAAGATAAAATTCAGAGTTTTAAGTAATAGCACATTCATTTATTCTGTAATGGATACCCCCCCCTCCCCCTCCATCTACTACTTTGTTATCTTTCCAATATATTTGATCTTAACTCCTCAAAACACTAGATATGATTGGGGAAAAGTTGGAAGCCTAGCACAGCAAAAGTAATACTGTTCCCACATGTACCCTTTTAGTATTTCCGAATTGAAAAACAAATAGGAAATAAATAAAAAAAAATAGAAAGAGGCTTTCAAATGAGTAAACTGAGGTCTCCCAGCATAAATTTTGAGAACTGAAATCATTCCTTAATTTTATATGTAATCCATACAAAATTCCAAAAGAAAACTACCTATCCTCAAAATATAAGTATTGAGATTTGAAAATACAATCAGAATGACTTTCACTTCCATTTTTTTTTTTTTTATTTAAGCAATCTTTTTAAGAATTGATGACCCCAGGGATCCCTGGGTGGCTCAGCGGTTTGGCACCTGCCTTTGGCCCAGGGCATGATCCTGGAGTCCCGGGATCGAGTCCCGTGTCGTGCTCCTGGCATGTAGCCTGCTTCTCCCTCTGCCTGTGTCTCTGCCTCTCTCTCTCTATGTCTATCATGAATAAATAAATAAAATCTTAAAAAAAAAAAAAAAAGGAATTCATGACCCCGAGATCAAAGGTTGCCGACTCTACAGACTGAGCCAGCCAGGTGCCTCTCACCCCCAATTTCTAAAGTGCTGGAAAACTACTCAGAATTTTGGAAGGTATAGATACCAATCTCTTCTGATGCCTATAGCCTAAATGAGCAGCAAATGTCTTGCCTCTGTCACATCTTAGGGACTACATATCCTTCATCTTCCTTAGAGGTCTGCCATGACCAGCATTTCACCATCAGCAGTCTCGCTGCATCCTGCTTTCTGTTCAGATATTTTATTTTTATTTTTAAAGGTTTTATTTATATATTTATGAAAGACACACAGAGAGAGGCAGGGACACAGGCAGAGGGAGAAGCAGGCTCCCTGCAGGGGAGCCTCATGCAGGACTCAATCCCAGGACCCCAGGATCACCACCGGAGCCAAAGGCAAACACTCAACCACTGAGCCACCTAGGCACCCTATTCAGATATTTTAAAATAAGAATGTATGCTGAAAAACAAAACAAAACAAAAACTTGGCAGGGATGCATGCCACACTATACACAGTGGTTTCTGGAATACAAGGGACTTCTATTTTAGCACTTCTGAGTTTCTGTAATATTTAAATTCAAATGAGCACACCTGTCTTACTTTTATAAGCAGAAAAGTTGATTTTTTAATAAAAAGGAAATGCAAAGAATTACTTTGTTGATATAAAAATCCTCTATAGTATCCTTTTTCTGTAACTTTGAGATATTCATGTACCCACTTCCAATAAAGTGAAACAAAATATCCTTATTTCCAAATTGTGTTTTTTTTTCACCCTTTGGTATTTGAGTCTTTAATTAGCAAATCAACACTTACCACCTTCAAATACACAAGAGAAAAACCTATGTGTAATGTGAAGTAGGTCATTTATTGAAATCTAAATATGAGAAGTTGAATGGGAAAAAAATTGCTTAAGATAGCACTACTCAATTTTATACAGGAGTAACTTGGTGCCAGGATATAAGTTAACATAAAGAACAGTAAGAAACCACACAAAGAACCAATTCTAAAATGCTCTCTTCATATTTAATATTTTAAAAAGCATGTTCACAGCACACTCCAAGAATGCCATACAGCAATGGTTTGCTGCTCTTTGTCAAACAGAGTATGTCAGAAAACAAAACAAAATTTTTTTTGAATGGTTCATGGTTTTTAAAATTAGTTCTCTGAAATTTCTGTAAAGCCAATAACCACCAGTCATCTAAATCCCTGTTTCAGAGTAGTAAACATTTCAGAAATGTAATGAGTATTTATCCAAAGATCACACTTTTCTGAAATGTAGTTAAAAGCTATATAACAGAAACAAAAATAAATATTTTTCTAGAAAGAACATATTTGGCATTTTAAAATAATGTTAAAGAAGCTTTCAAGTGTAAATGATTCTTAGATTGTTACTTTCCAGTACCAGACAGAAAGTTTGGGTTAATAGTAGCATAAATCTGGGTCTTTAAAGTCCATCTGACTTCAGTAATAGGAGGAATGATTACATTGTCATTAACAAAGTCAACCCTAACAAAGCCAATGTACTTTCCCACTAGAGTGCTTGCTTTAAGAAGTGACATCCAAAAAAATAAAAATAAAAAAGAAGTGACATCCAGCCAGTACTAAAGATTGAGGCCAGTAGTTCAAATTACTAATTTGGTACCCAAGTTGTTTTATACATACTTTTTATCACATGATTATTTAATATTTCTAATTAGCTTGCTCTATTTCTCTCAAAATCAGTAAGGACATAGTTTGAATAAAAAGTAAACTGAACTTTGTTTCACTGACTTCATTAAATATGTCAAACATGGTTAATTATGTTCCATGCTTCCAGATAATTTACATTTTCATTATAAATGCAAAGCAGCTGCACCATGAGTTTTATCCTAACCACTTCATCTAAATGTAGAAAAACTGAAAGTTAAATGTAAAATTTTGAATAGTTAATACGTTCTTATATATTTCTTTCAGAGATCTGTGATGCCTTGTCTTGGATATGAGTATGGAAAAGAAAAATTCAGTTCATATTCATGATGTACCAATCAATTTCTATTTCTGTCAGTCATTTAAAAACCAAATTTCCATTTATATCACCTCTAGAGAGAAGAAATTTTCCTATAGAATCATGATCATAATCTGGAAAAAAAAAAAAAAAGAAGAAGGGCTAATTTTAGGCCAATAAAATATTTGAGGAAAGATGTAACACAAAGCAGGGAGGTGAAAAAAGCAATTATGTTGTAATAAAAGCCTCCCTTGTAAACACACCTGTCCTTTCCTCCCATGTTTGGAAATGTTACCTAAGTTTTAAAAATTCTCATCAAAACATTTTATACCACAAATCCTGTAAAATCAGGTTGATTTCAGCCAGATAACCTATAGCTGTTAAAGAATTATATTATCCTGTTCATAAGATGAGAGGTAGTGACATTTTATTCTCCCAATGCTGAACTACAAATCCCACACATCTGGCACATGAGTTACAAGGGGAAAAAAGCACAGAAGCACCATTGTACACTCCTCATGTTTTGGTATTTCAAGTCACCCATAACTTCGTTTGCCATTGGCAGCTGACAATCACCACTGTGTTAACAATGAAAGCAGTGGGTGTTGGTGCTATTCATCATATAGGACTGGTGGACCTCCATCATCTTTCAAAAATGAAGCAGCTTTCCTTCCATTCTTCTGAACATGATCTTCATTCATTTTCTCCAAAGCTTCTATCTACAAAATTAATACATTGAATCCATTTGTCAAAATCTTACTTCATAGAAATCATACTTCTAACTGAACCAGTATTTTTACTATTAAAACTAGGTCATTCCTAAGGATGCTGGCCTTGAATTAGAATTAGTGTGTGTTACACACATTACAGTGTCTCACAAATACATATTACAGGGTGACATACACGTGTCTGTTTTGTACTTGACTGTATTATCAGGGCCCATATTTAGGGTCTTTATCAAGCTAGCAGCTAGGATCACAGCTTTTGTTTTTTGTTTTTTTAAGATTATTTATTTATTTATTAGAGACACACAGAGAGAGAGAGAGAAAGCAGGCAGAAGGAGAAGCAGGCTCCATGCCAGGAGCCTGACGTGGGACTCGATCCCAGGTCTCCAGGATCATGCCCTGGGCGGAAGGCAGTGCTAAACTGATAAGCCACCGGGGCTGCCCAGGATCACAGGTCTTACTGTGTACTCTATAAAGCTTTCAGGAAACAAGAAAAAGGAAATTCTAACATTGGTTCAACAATAGTAACACCTACTTACTGAGCAATTGTACTGTACTAAAGGCCAGATTTACCATCTTCCTGTTACTTCCCTTCTACCCTTAAGTTCCAGCACAGCTTCGCCAAATTCAAATCATACTGAGGAGTTCTAGAACAGACTCTATAATCACTCTCTGCTTTGGTATACTGTTGGGAGTAATTAGCTGCTATTTTACTTTTTAGTTTTTGTTTAATTTTAAGAGAATTTCTCTGGAGGAAGCTTTTTTTTTTTTTTTTTAATGGTTCTGTAGATCCATATTGTAATGACTGGTATTTCTAAGGATGACCACAGCTAACTCTGTATATTCAGTTAAAGGTAGGGGCCACATGTTACAGAAAGATAAAGATAAAGATGCAGAAAGCAGTATCATCCAGAGTGTTCCCCAGTCTGCTTCCTCATTCAGAAATAGAGGGAACAGTACACTGGAAGTGGTGTTACTCGTCCATCTTAACCAAACTTGAAGTGTTTTGTTGTGAGTCTAGTTTTAAGCCTGAAGAGGACTGAAAACATCTCAAGGAAAGAAAAATCTCTAATTTTGCTTTTGAGGGTATAAAAGAATAAAATGAGGGGCACCTGAGTGGCTCAGTCAGTTAAGTGTCCAACTCTTGGTCTTGGCTCAGGTCATGATCTCAGGGTCATGAGATCGAGCCCTGTGTCAAGCTCTACACTAGGTGTGGAGACTGACTGAGATTCTCTCTCTCTCCCTCTCCTTCTGCTACACCCTCGTCATCACTCTCTCTTTCTAAAACAAATAAATAAGTAAAACCTTAAAAAAATATATATAACATGAGTTCAGAGTTTCAGCTATCTACTCCATCTAGTTCTCCATTAGCAAGGCAACGCCGCAAAACATTTACCTCAGCTAAGAAATCAGCTTCATTATCTGCTGAAATGTTTAAGCCTGAAACAGCATTAAAGAGTTCTCGCTCACCCAGGGCTTCCTTTACTCCTCCTTTCTGGAAAAACTATTAAAGAAATATAAGTCAGTAGGAGACACAGCAGGGTTCTCTTGAACACGAATACCAGAGAACAGTAAACTCGTAAGATACCAGTGAATTCCTTCCAAAATTTTTAAACCAGATTTTCTCATTTCAAGTTTAACTATGCTGCTCAGGTTCTACTTGCTATTTGTCCTATTGAACATATCCCTGTGGCCTTCTGGATTTAATCTATATACATTGTATAGCTACATATAATATATAGCTTCTATAGCTATAAATGAGTGGTATGTATAAAACTGGGTGGCACTGCTTTGAATCTATCAATTCAAAATATTCACTAAATCCTGTGAATTAAAATCTTCAAGTAGGTTCAGAAATTATTTCCAATATGAAGTTATTCTATCATTTAGAAAGATTATTCTTACCTGAATCTATTGCTAACAATTAATTTCCTTTAGAAATAGCAAATACATGTGATTCAATTCTGTTGATTATTGAGTTTTACCTTCCCTTCCCTCATCTGTTTGCTCTAACTCACAGAACCAGTAATCAGACACAATACCACTAAGGCGACTATTTTCTTTTTTAATAGTAATAACAATGGCAGTAGGCATGTAGGCTTGCTAATACAGCTGTGCTCAAAGCACTGTGTATTAAACATCTGCTTGACTGCTTAAATATCTGCAGTCAAAATAAAAACTCACTCCCTTGCAAATTTAATTCAATAGCCCAAATATGAGGCATGCCATCAAATTATTGTTGAAAATGAACTCTGACAAATTGATCTCTGTATCTTTATCTCAAAAGTAGTCGGTAATCAAACCCTTCCTTCAATTTCTAAGAACACAATCATCCAACTTATCTCAGGAGTGAGAAAACTATTTGTATCTGTTACATCCTATAAAAAAGATATATTAGTTTACATGCCCACCTGTGAAACATTCCTACAGTCACGGAACAAGAACTCCAGGCCATGAGGATGGGTTGGTTCCACAGACTGACTGACGTCAATCAACCAGACCTAGTTCAATGCAGAGCAGACACTCAGTACACATTTAGTAATTTACATCAAGTCATTTCATGTGAATGTTAACAAAATGTGCTCCTCACCTTCCCAGCATGCCACAGCATGTTATACTCACTGAGGTCAGCATGTACAAGTGTACATTCGTTATATAACTGCTGCATCAACTGTAAGGAGGCAAGACAGACATTTAGGGCGTAAGCAACAATTCTAATTTACCTATGTAACTAAAATGTTTGTGCCAACCAAAACTTTCCAGGAAGGCAAAGCTACATTAAAGAACTTATTTCCTCTTTGTGCAGTCTAAGACTGAATTTTTTTGTCTTTTGTTTTTAGGCAGGGTCAGGGAACATTGAGAAAAAGGGGTAGATAAGTATGACACTCTATTTCCTCGTCTATGTAAAACAATGAGATCAGGAGACCAAGGAGCAGACCTGGTTCCCCACAGGATAAGAAAGCAACCATTTTATGGCCACTAACCAAAGGAAAGTGGTTGAAAAAATTTTTTTCACCTTTTTATACAAGGTAAAAAGTACTTCTTGCCAGACATAGTAGGGAAGAGATATTTTTTTTTTTTAATTTTTTATTTATTTATGATAGTCACAGAGAGAGAGAGAGAGGCAGAGACACAGGCGGAGGGAGAAGCAGGCTCCATGCACCGGGAGCCCGACGTGGGATTCGATCCCGGGTCTCCAGGATCGCGCCCTGGGCCAAAGGCAGGCGCCAAACCGCTGCGCCACCCAGGGATCCCGGAAGAGATATTTTTATAAATTAAGTGGCGGGATCCCTGGGTGGCGCAGCGGTTTGGCGCCTGCCTTTGGCCCAGGGCGCGATACTGGAGACCCAGGATCGAATCCCACGTCGGGCTCGGTGCATGGAGCCTGCTTCTCCCTCTGCCTGTGTCTCTGCCTCTCTCTCTCTCTCTGTATGACTATCATAAATAAATAAATTAATTAAAAAAAAAAGGAATTCTATAAATTAAGTGGCATTATATATTCATTATTGATTTCTTATGGCAGAAATAAGCATTAATGTTTTATTTTCAGCCTTAATAGAATAAAATAGAGAAAGTGTTATCACTACTTCATCTCTTTCCCAGTCATCCCACCGCCCAACAAAACCTGAAAAATGAACTTGATTTTCCTTTCAATTTTCCTTTCCTATTGGAAGCAGAGAATGTTGGATTATCTCCCTAGCTCTATCTTAAAAAAGTATTGGGATAACACTTTCATAATCACATCAGCTGCTGCAGGACATGAGCACTTCATGCAGAAACCACATAAAAAGCACAGAGGCTTCTCTACTGTTCAACTCAAACAACTACAGAGGCAGAGCACATGGCTGGCTCACTTGGTAGAACATGTGACTGGATCTTGGGGTCATGAGTTCAAGCCCCATGTTGGGGGGACAGTTTACTTAAAGAAAAAAAAAAACAACAATCAACACTACAAAGGAATGAAGACAGTATTAGTAACATTTTCTTAAGCGGGAAGGACCTCAGATGGAATTTAGTTGCTGTCTCCAAGCATAAATGGCCTCAAGGCTCCTGAGGTGCACTTCCCAATTCTAAGACCTATGCACATATGAGAGACCACTCTCTCCCATCTTCAGTTTTTACCATCACTCATAATGAGACCAAATCTGCATCCCGCCAACTGCCCAATGACAGGCATTTTCTTAGCTGCTAAGAGCTAAGACATTCAAGAAGGCATACAAACTAATGAGGCATGACATTTGGTACATGTGGAAATGTCAACTTTTATTTAATAGAATGTTTTATGAATAAGAGCTTCATGCTTCTGTGTCACTAATGCTAAACCAATAAGGCTTCATGGGCTCCTTAGCTCTATGACTTTTCTTAAGTGACTCAAGACAGCAGCATGTTGATATAAATATAACACTTCAGTGTTAATAGTCTATCACACACTTCAGTTTGTTCTTGTTACATCACCTTAAAATAGTACTATTTTAGGACATTTTTTAAGGTGTAGACAATATTTTTATAAGCTAGTATGTGAATGCTTTAGAAAGCACAACTTACATGAAGAGTTTGGTAGTAGGCTTCTTTCATTTCTTCACTACTGAGCTTTACTTCTTTTAATTTAGGGGCTGGAACTTGATCATGACCAATAAAAGACATAACTAAAATGTGTTTCTTGAGTAGTACAACTGTTGGACAAGGAATTCCAGCTCTCTGCATTCTACAGAAAAAAAGAATTAAGAATGTAAAAATCAGAAGGAGAGAATATTTCTCTTATTCAATAAATATCTACCAAGGGCTGCAATGATCTGCCACTAGGTTCTGCCCGGGGGGCGAGGGATGCAGAGACAGTAAAACATGGCCTATACCCCTTACAGAGCCATGGACTGCTGGGAGGCACAGACAGGGAAGGAGACAGTTCGCAGTGTCGTGTGGCACACACACGGGCAGGGCTGTGGGCCGGAGCCACGGGAGCATGCAGCATCAAGGATGACTTAGTATAAGAAGTGGCTGAGGGCAGCCCAGGTGGCTCAGTGGTTTAGCACCGCCTTCAGTCCAGGGCGCAATCCTGGAGACCCAGGATTGAGTCCCACGTCAGGCTCCCTGCATGGAGCCTGCTTCTCCCTCTGCCTGTGTCTCTGCCTCTCTCTCTCACTCTCTCTCTCTCTCTCCGTGTGTGTCTCTATGAATAAGTAAATAAAATCTTAAAAAAAAAAAAAAAAAGAAGTGGCTGAATAGGAATTAGCCAAATTAAAGCAGTGTGGGGAAACACTGGTCTAGGGCTAGAAGCGGTTTGTGGAAATGCATGGAGGCATTCAAGAGAGTCCATCTGGGGAATGTTTATCAATCAACATAGCTGGATCTTGAGTGAGAGGAAGGGCAATGTAGGTTGAGGTTACAGAGACAGGTGGGCTCCACACCAGACAAAGTCTTTGAACTTACACTAAAGACTATAGGAGCTGTTGAAGAATTTTAAGAAAGGCAGGAATGAGATCTGAGAAGTATAGAAAAGAGATTGAAGGGTAGCAAGGCCTCTTAGAAAATTATTCTACTTACAAGTCCTACTAATTAGAAGAATTTTGCAACTAATAAATATGGATAATCACATTTGAAAGCAAACATCTTTAGAACAAACAAAAATTAAGCCTTTACTAGAGATTAAGATATGGAAGGTTTATTAATGAGAAAGATTACTGTATTACTTGGTTGATAAATACGTTGATAGATTCTGCTTAGGGAACTGAGAACCAAGTCTAATAAATTAAAGCAAAATGCAATTTGGTCAGATTGCCACTACCAAATTAACAAACATTAGATGTAATAAATATTTTCTAGAACAAAAAGGCAAATCATTCTTTAACACAAGCCTAGTTGGAAGCTGAACAATGATAGCATATAGTCATAGGGAAAAAATGACTTTGTTTCCTTCAAACTTTACTAAGGAAAGAACACAGAAAATGCCTATTCATTCTAAAAGTATGAATTCAGGTTATACTCAGGAAATATTTTCTTATAGAAAGCCTCATTAAATACTAGAATTTCGAGGCCTTCCATAATTTCCACAAATGAATATAAAAGAAAGCATGGATTTTTTTTTGCCTGGCTAGTAGGTCTAATATAAAAAGGTAATTACCCTAGATAACTTCTAGCACAATGATTTTCTTTACCTTGTGAGATTGTGCATTTCTTTTTCTGCCCACATGCGGATGATCTTACGTGGATTTAGTTTACTGAAGCGATCTTTAAACCTGAAATCATCTTTAATATATTTGTCACGATTCTTAAACTCATTAAGGGTTGTTTTAAATACCTTGATGGCACATTCTGTAGGTATAACTTTACTATCTTCCTTTTCGTCCTCCATGCTAAATGGAAGAGAAAAAAAAAGTATAAGTTGCCAGCTCATAAATAAAACAATTTCAAAATAAAATTCTATGATACAAAAGCAGTTCTGTCTTCTCTAAGAATGTCAAGCTTTGGGGTTTTTTTTTTTAAGCTTTCAAGTTTTGGGTCTTAATAAAATCTTAGGATTTGGTTTTTTTTTTTTTTAATTTATTTATTTATTTTTTTTTTTAATTTTTATTTATTTATTATAGTCACACACAGAGAGAGAGAGAGGCAGAGGGAGAAGCAGGCTCCATGCACCGGGAGCCCGACGTGGGATTCGATCCCGGGTCTCCAGGATCGCGCCCTGGGCCAAAGGCAGGCGCCAAACCGCTGCGCCACCCAGGGATCCCGGATTTGGTTTTTTTAAAGAAAACATTTTCAAATAAATTGTCAACCAGTTTTCAACAATCTAGAATAGAATCTTCACTTAATGATTATCAAATAAACTTGAGGAACAGAGCAAACATACATACTTTAAAATAGGCTACAAATCTACCTGGGATGGTTTATGGGTAAAATTCAACAAAAGCAACAAGACAGAAAAACTTTTTAAAATGTGTCTTTCAGGATGTATGGGTGGCTCAGCAGTTGAGCATCTGCCTTCGGCTTAGGGTGTGATCCCAGGGTCTGGGATGGAGTCCCACATCAGGCTCCCTGCAAGGAGCCTGCTTCTCCCTCTGCCTGTGCATCCACCTCTCTCCATGTCTCTCATGAATAAAAATAAAATATTAAAAAAATTAAATAAAATGTCTCTTTCACTTCTAACAGATAAAAAGGTGAGTAAAGGGGTCCCTGCCCCATGAGTATGCAAGGAGAGGCAGGAGAAAATAAAAGAAATACACAAATAGGGGATCCCTTGGTGGCTCAGCAGTTTAGCGCCTGCCTTCGGCCCAGGGCATGGTTCTGGAGTCCCCGGATTGAGTCTCACATCAGGCTCCCTGCATGGAGCCTGCTTCTCCCTCTGCCTGTGTCTCTGCCTCCCTCTGTGTCTCTCATGAATGAATAAATAAAAATCTTAAAAAAAAAAAAAAAAAAAGAAGTACACAAATAGGACAGGTCTCTTTGGATTGGGAAGGCCAGATAAGGCTTCGTGATATAGGTGGCAACTGAAACAACCAAAACAATGTGTAGGTTATGAATAAGCACAGTCACAGTATTAACAAGGTAGAGTTGAAATTACAGGACATGTCTGAGGAAGGACAAACATGCAAACACTACAGTTAAGACTTGGCTGGAAAAGGGGAAATGAAAGAAATCAGAGCTGACGGAGGAGATGGAGGCAGAGGTGTGAAGAGCCCAGACTGCGTGGGTGAGAAGCCCAGATGTACTCCCAAGGGTGGTAGGAATCACCAAGGGTTTGACACACTTCATGAAGATCAAATCAATGATAATATCAGGATAGAAGGGGGCAGAAGAGTCCAGAGGTATGGAGCCTATTTAGGATGCTTATATAATGCCCCTCAATAGTGAGCCACTGAAAAGGCTTAAAACATGGTGATGGCAATATGAACAAAAAGGAGGGCAGAAGGACAGACTACTGTATTTACCTTTAAATATGTGAAGGCATGTTAATCTGGAGAAGAAGGAACTCTATTTCCAGAAGACAGGCTATGACTCAAAATCTCAACCCTTTCCTTCTGTACTGTATTTTCCCAGCTGATTTCTACTCTGCCAGTCTGTCTCACATTAGAGGACTCCAACTGTTTCTCTGTCTTCTCTACCCGGGAAATTTCATTAAGCCCTATGGCCTTAAACATATCATCTATATACAGGTAACTCCTACATTTCTACCCTCAGTCCTGACTCTCCAGAACTCCAGGTCAATTTACTTGATCCCTTGACAGAACTTGGAGGTCTAGCAGGCATCTTAAGTGTAACATGTCCAAATCAAAATTCTTATCAATTGCACCCTAAACCCGCCTTTCTTCATACTTTCATCTTGGTAAATGGAACCACCCAGCTTCTCTAGCCAAGAATGTACCCTTTCACATCCATCCCATCCAATAGCACACACCCTTGACTTTTACCTTCAGACATTCCTATGGTCTCTCCTATTCTTGCACTATACCTCCTTAGTCCAAAGCACTGTTCTCTTTTATTTTTTTTAAGTTCACTAAATTTATTTTAAAAATCATAAAACGTTTCCTACAAAAGAGCATTACATTCTGCACACTGCTCTGAATAGATGCCAGGGACATATGGACTATTGTTACTTTTCCTTCCTGTCCCACCCCCCCCAAAATGTTACAGTGCAAAGCACTGTTCTCTTTTAAACTACCATAACTTTTTAACTGGCCTTACTCCTTCTTCTCTTACCCCTCCTCTAATCCATTTTTCACACAGCGGTCTGAGTGATCTTTCAAATCACAGCTTTGGTTCCCACTGCACTTAAAGAGCAGGCTCCTTACCCGGGCTTTCAGAGTCTCGCCTGACCTAAGCTGTGCTTACTTCTCCAGCCTCCTCTCTCCCCTTCACAACTGTGCTCCCAGTGTACTGGTTTTCTCATAGGCTCTCAGAGATACCAAGTCTGTGCCTCTCTTAAGGCATTAGCACTAGCTGTTCTCTAGTCTAGAATGTACTTCCACCTATCTTTATACTGTATCCTAGATGTGTCATTCAAATCTTAGCTTAAATGTCACTTTATCAGAGTTTTCCTGTTCTACTAATAAAAAGTAGTCAACCAATTGCTATGACATCAGTATATTTTAACTACCACAACACATATCTGATGCTTTTTGCGTATTACTGTTTTGGAAGGGGTTTGAGATGTCGAGGAATACATTCTATGAACTCAGGGACCTTCCTTATGCCATTCATGGCCATACTCCAAACACTTAGAAAAGTGCCTAGCACATATTAATCATACAAATATTTGGGATTGGTGAATTAATTTTCAGGAGACAGATCAGAGATTCTATACCAGAAAAAAATTCCCAGTAATTTAAATATATTATAGACATCTTTGGATTTTGAGATGATAAATTTCTGTCATTGGAATACTTTAACCATAAGGTAGATGATATAATATAAAAAATATCATAGGAGGGGATCCCTGGGTGGCTCAGCGGTTTAGCGCCTGCCTTTGGCCCAGGGTGTGATCCTGGAGTCCCGGGATAGAGTCCCACGTCAAGCTCCTGGCATGAAGCCTGCTTCTCCCTCCTCCTGTGTTTCTGCCTCTCTCTCTCTCTCTCTCTCTCTCTCTGTCTATCATAAATAAATAAATCTTTAAAAAAAATACCATAGGAGAGATTCCTTATTTGGAAGGTATCTACGATAGAGTCTAATTTATAAGATTCATAAAATTCCTTGTTTCTTATTAAATTACACATCCCTCTGCCTAGTTTTTAAGATCCTCCTTATCAATTTCTAGTTTGCTTGTATAGTTTTATACTGTTACCTCTAAACATACACTTTCCCATCTCATTGTCAATTTCTTCATTGCCTAAATTTCAATCCTCCCATTTCCAGCCCTTTCATTATTTTAAAAGAATTAAGTTCACAGATAAAGCTGAAGTTCCCTTCAATTACCACCCTTGATAGTTTAATTCCTTATTCCATCTCTCCAGAGGCAATCATCATGAATAGTATCTTTCTAGTCTTTCTAAAAGTTATATACACACACACAAGCATCTATATTTAAAAAACTGTGTTATTTTCTATATAACTTTAAAAATTTAATAAATGGTATATACTATATATATTAAAAGCAATTAGGTTTTTGCACTCAACACCATACTGTTGGGTTGTGGGTTTTTGGGGTTTTGTTTGTTTGTTTTTTGCCTATTGTTTAAAATCCAGGTTGAGATCTTACTTCATCTTGACCTTTTCCCTGAATGTAACTGGTACTGTTCTTGTTCTGTTCACTATTTCTATCCCTTATGCAAATCTCACTTGCACAACTGTGTATTCTATTGTGTAATTCTTTTATTGACCCTAACAGCTCTTGCTGTTAATGTAATGTTCTCCTCCTGACTACGCTTTAAGCTCTTTGAAAATACAAAACATATTTTATACTTTATTCCCTGAAAAGCACCAGTTACTATACCAATGATTGTTGATTACTTAGCCAACCTTAAAGTGATATAAACTAGACAGCTTTATGGTAGGCAGAGTCCTAAGATGGCCCCCAAGATCCCAGTCCCGGGAGTACACACTCTGTACAGTTCCCTCCCTTGATTAGCTTACATTATACAGCAAAGGTGATGGTATAGCCATTGGATTACATTCCACTGTCTTTAAGACTCAGTCTTAGCTGCCTGGAGGGAGAGATTGTCCTAGTAGCTTTGAAGAAGGGACCTGTTTCATAAAAGGGCAGCATGATCAGGAACTGCAGGGACCTCTACAAGTTGAGAGTGGCCCCCTATCTGACAGCCAACAAGAAAGCAGAGACCTCAGTCCTACAGTGGCAGGGGACCAAACCACAGGGAAGAAGACCCTAAGCTCCAAAAAGGACCACCACCCAGCCAATACCCAGATTATAGCCCTGTGAGAGTCTGACCAGAGAGTCCAGCAAAGCCATGCCCACTGGAACTTCTGATTAAAGGAAACTATGAGATAATAAATGAGTGTTGTTTTAGGCTAAGTATGTGGTAATTTGCTATATAGCATAGAAAACTTGTGAACTTTTAAAAGCATTTACTTTTAGAAAACTTGTAGAAAACCGAATGCTATCTAGTTTTGCTAACTCACAAATGCTGAAGCACAGATTACAATATCAATTCCACCAGAAAGAGAGATCATTCATTATATCAAAGTATCATTAAGCATAATGGAAAATGGACAAAGAATAAACAAGGCAGTTGACAAGACAAAGGAATACAAATGGCCAATGAAGCACTTGGAAAAAATGTACAACCTTAATCATAAATAAACGCACACCAAAATATCAAAATGGTACTTTTCATCTTTTACACTAACAAAAAAAAATTAAGTGTGATAATACTAAGTGTTAATGAGGATGAGAACAGGTTCATACTGCTGCATAAATTAGTTAACCTTCTCACAGGGCAATCTGTCAGTATTTACTGACATTTATAGAATCTACAACAACCTGCAGATTGGACTAGCTCCTAGAGGAAATTGCATTTGCCCTACCATTAAAATTGAAAGATAGGGGATCCCTGGGTGGCTCAGTGGTTTAGCGCCTGCCTTAGGCCCAGGGCATGATCCTGGAGACCTGGGATCGAGTCCCACATCAGGCTCCCTGCATGGAGCCTGCTTCTCCCTCTGCTTGTGTATCTGCCTCTCTCTCTCGGTGTCTCTCATGAATAAATAAATAAAATCTTTAAAAAATTAAATTAAATTAAATTATAAGACAAACACCAATTTGGTTTCTGACCTTTGGTGTGATATATAAGAAATTTTTAAAAATTTTTAATAAATAAAAAAAGCTAGATATGCTGCTTGCTATAATAGTCAGTTGGTACTCTCCATTCATTAAGGCCTTCCACTATTTAACAAAAAGTAAAAAGAATGCATAGTCTTTGCCAGTAATTTTAAAGCTAAAACTTAGCTTAATGTGTATTTGCAAAAGCACATCAATGTAAATGTACAAGGATATTTCTATCTGTGTACTCTGTTATGTAATTATCTTTTATCAACCATAACAGTTACTGTTAAAATGTTCTCCTCTTTGCTATACCATAAAGCCATTAACATAATGGAATGTGCTTCTGTAAAAATGGGGTGCTAGAAGCTTAGAAAGAACTATTAACTGAAAAATTAAGATTCTGAACAGAGAATATAATCTCTTTTGCATAAGCAAATTTAGGGATATGTGAATAAAAATTCTTGGGAGATTAAACTAAAAACTTAACAGTGGTTATCTTTGAAGAAAAGATCTGTGAGATGAGAGTGGATACCATGAAGGCTGTTTTCCATTTTAATCCTTTCTGTGGAGTTTTAATTTCTACCATGGGTAATCTCTTATTTTAATTTGTGCCATTACATTATATTTGCCTGGTCTTAGGAAACCCTTAAATGAAATTTGGGAAGAGGTTAACAAAGCTTAAAGGAAAAAAATAAATATTAAGATTACTATATACCAGTCATGATCAAATATGATCTCATTTATCACCACAAAATCTTATGAGGTAACAAGGGTTCATTTTTTAAAAAGGCTTAGTAGGGGATCCCTGGGTGGCTCAGCAGTTTAGCGCCTGCCTTCGACCGAGGGTGTGATCCTGGAGTCCTGGGATTGGGTCCTGCATCAGGCTCCCTGCATAGAGCCTGCTTCTCCCTCTGCCTGTGTCTCTGCCTCTCTCTCTCTCTCAATGAGTCTGTCATGAATAAATACATAAAATCTTTTAAAATAAAAAAAATAATAAAAAGGCTTTAGTAAATTGCTCCAGATCACACAGCCTGAAAAATGTTGAGTTTTTTTAATGTTGAGCTATTTTATCTTAATATTCATTTTTATCCTTTTCATTTTTTAACTTAACAGTAAAATTTGATATACAATTACACATGCATGTCTCATCTAGCAAGGGGGACTAACTAAATAGTTAAGAAAACCAAAAGCAAGGATTTAACCAATAAATGTTTGAATCCCCTTAAGTATACAGTAAATACCTTCTGAACCTAAAAAGAACTAGAATAATTCTGGACTCTATTTTACATTTTTGTCTATAAACATTATTAAGGTAAAAGAATTGCTGAGGTAGTAAGCCTTGCTGATTTTCAATGGTAAGTGACCAGACTGATTTCATATTCCTGGCTTAAGCACATTCTCTAAACAGGGTCTACTTTAAACAATATCTCCCTTCTTCGTGCCATTCTTTACTCATGTAAGCCCTTGTAAGAAAAGTGAAGTGGGTAGGATTTGGCATGAGATCTTTACAAGATGTTTCCTTAAATGATGCATTACTTAATTGGTATTTCTTTTTTTTTTTTAAACTTTTTTTTTTTTAATTTTATTTATTTATGATAGTCACAGAGAGAGAGAGAGGGAGAGAGAGAGGCAGAGACACAGGCAGAGGGAGAAGCAGGCTCCATGCAGGGAGCCCGACATGGGACTCGATCCCGGGTCTCCAGGATCGCGCCCTGGGCCAAAGGCAGGCGCCAAACCGCTGCGCCACCCAGGGATCCCTTAATTGGTATTTCTTAAAGGATCAGAGTTACAAGGGCAAGAATCAGTAACTGATCTAAGCATATGCCCCTCAATCTGATGATAAAGGACCCCAGGGTATAAAGACCATGGGTTTTGAGACAAACCTAGCTTCAAATTTTGTTCTGTCACTTACAGCAGCCTGTATGATACAGTATGATTACAATAATGTAGAAAATAAAATATGTATAGAAAAAAAGACTAACAGAGTCTATACAAACTGATTAATGGTTATCTCTGGATGGTGGGATTAGGATGAATGTGGGGTTTTTTGCACATCCTTATAGTCTAGACTTTCTATAACACCTTTTAAATTACTCTGCCTGCCATATAGCACTGATTTTCTGTAAATCCATTTATATGGGAAGAAGGGGCTAAGATTTATTAACACATGGTACTCTATTTTGCTCATTTACCTCCCGCCATATGCATGAAAGACAACAGATTCCTTTCCTGTACTAATACAGCCAGTGATTGTCTCCAGCATTCCAGAGTTGACCATTTTATACATAAGCAAACGTGTCTTAGGATCAACTGCTTTTTCCTGAAAAAGATAAAGCACTATAAATGAAAACAACTGGTAATAACAAAACATTTTCTGAGCCATTTCTAGTAGCTAGCATTCAAAATATATACTTTTTAGTTTTATGATTCAATTTACCTAGCTGTGTATGTATAACAGGCTCTTAAGAGTGCTGTCAAAATGCAATCCATTAACAAAATACAATCCGTTAACTCTAACTCCAATGTATTTAAAAGTAAATATCTAAAAAAACTATTAAGAATCAGACACTAGCTTAATCAAAATCTTACTTTATCTTCAAAGTTTAAATAGCTCTGCTCCTGTAGTTACTATTAGTTTTTCTAAAGTTTTAAAAATTACTTTATTCTCAAGATATTAGATACTATCTTCACTTATGTAAAACATTACAGAGTAAGTTATTACAAATGTCATAGTGTAACAAGAAACAATTTTTTAAATCTTAAAACATTCATATTCAACTTAACTATGACCACTAAAATTTTAGTTTTGAACAAGTGATTAAGAACCGTTACATTATATCTGAATAGTCAATCTCATGAAAAAAAAGTCAAACATGAAGCCTTGTTTCTTCCCCAAATATAAAGTTTTCTAATATGAACCTTCCACCAAAGAAAAAAAATATAAAAATACTTACTGCCGTAGAATGCTCCTTTTTCTCATGGAGGCGGGCACTTCGACGTTCTTCTGAGTAGGCATGTTGTTTTAAAGCATTAAAAACATGGTTTGATAGTTTTAAATCCATTCCAATTCCATCTCCTACCTGAAACCCAGGTGCAAACTGCCAAAAAAGAAAAAGATTAGTATCTGAATGCTTTAAAACAGGGATGGTAATAACAAAAAAATAACACCAGTTTTTACTTGAAACAGGTTTCTTACTCAGTCAATAATTAAGCTACAAAAGCAGAACCCATTGGTATTACAGAGAAAAAAAATAACTTTGGGAAAAAATAAATTTGGGAAGAGGTTACTATATAAAAAACCCAACAGAAAGGAGAGCAAGACTATCTAAGAAAAACACAGAAAATACTGAATCACATCTAAAAACTAAGGTATTTCAGCATATGCTTTACATCTTGCTTTTACACTAGACAAAGGACACACTATATTTTGAAGGCTAGATAAATCTTACCAAAGAAATACAATCTTATAATTAATTATTTTTGAGGAGTGGGTTAATATAGCAAGCTATGCCCACACCATGATAATTATGTTCTAGAGCTGATTGTCCAATATAGTAGCCAGTAGCCACATGTGGGTATTTAAAGTTAAATATATTAAAATTAAATAAAAAATTCAGCTCCTTGGTTGCATCACTCAAATTTCAAGCGCTCAATTACCAAATACGGTTACTATTAGTTAGCAGGGATATAGAACTTTTCTATTATCACAGAAAGTTCTATTGGAGAGGGTTGTTCATGAGTCAGACCTGGACTATTTCTAGAATTTAAAATTAAGTTTACGGGGCATCTGGCTGGCTCAGTGAAGCATGTGACTCTTGATCTTGAGGTCATGAGTTTGAGCCCCGCGCTGGGTGTGTAGACATTACTTTATTTGTGTTCTAAAGTCTAAATGTGGGCAGCCCCGGTGGCGCAGCGGTTTAGCGCCGCCTGCAGCCCGGGGTGTGATCCTGGAGACCCTGGATCAAGTCCCACATCAGGCTCTCTGTATGATGCCTGCTTCTCCCTCTGCCTGTGTCTCTGCCTCTCTTGCGCTCTCTCTGAATAAATAAATCTTTAAAAAAAAATAATAAATAAAAAAATAAAGTCTAAATGTTCTCTATTAACCATAAGATTTATAAAGGAGGAAGAATGCTAACGTTTCTTTTTCTATGTTTTTAAATTATATTTTATTTCTGATTTTGCAGGGGTAGTTTAGGCACAAGTTCTAAAAAATTCAAAAAGTAGAAAGGATTTCTCTCTCCCATGCTTATTCCCCAAATCACCACTATTCTCTGTTTTTTGAGTAGGTGTGCTACTGAAAAATAATATGCTTAAAAATAAGTATGCTATTTTCATAAGAACTATTTCTTAATTTTAGAATCAATGCAAATGAAACTAGTTTTCTTAATATTGTAGAATTTTACTCTGACATACATTCTCATTAGTGGCTGAGTTTTCATGGTCCTACTATATTATCATCTACAACATTTTTAGATCCATCCTTATGAAAGATATCTTTAGAAATTTACGATATTGTATTTATTTTTAATTTAAAAGTTTTTTGTTTGTTTTACTGCAGTTGATAAAATATTGTATTTAAAAATCCCATGTTTTTAATTTATCCCAATAAAACTCTTGATTCAGAGATAATACTTCCTGTAACTTACATTTTCCATTCTGGCTGTATTCTTTCTCCCACATACTACTTCATCATGTTTGGTGGTGATGTCTTTTCCTTTTCCAATAAAACCCTTTTTGGGAGTAGGAACTGGTTTTGCTAAAGGCGATTAAGACAAGCCAAGTTTATGTAAAGGTAGCAAAGACTAAATTCCTGCATTCAATGTTGTCTGAAAAGATATTTGAATCTAATAGCAAATTACCAAACAAGATCCAAAGAGTAAATATAAAATACAAGGATCCATTGGAAAACTTAGTCTTCCTATGTCCCTGTCCTACCCTCACCCCAGAAAATAAAAGCATTGATACCTGGTATGTAGGGATCATCACGAGTGTCTTGCCAGTCAACCTCATCCTCAGAGCTATCACTGTCTTCGTAAGGATGCACTTTTCGATAATTTTCAAAGGAAATGGAAACTTAAAAGGCAAAAACAAATGAAGATTTATTTAGGAACACTTTACAAGTATTTCCTGCCACCCAATGTAGGTTTCACAATAAGGTCACAGTACCTTTGCTATCTCCATTGAATTTTTTTTCTTCACGCCTAAGCTGTGCGTCATATTCTCTATCAAATTCCATCTGTAGCATCTGAGCCAGCATTAGGTCACTGGAAGTATCAATGTTTTCTCCAGTAATAAATGGTCCTTCAGAGGCACTGTTCAAAATAAGGCAACATAAATTAATATAATGTGCTTGCATATATACATGCTACCAATTATGGGACTAGAGAGTGCCTTTTCACTGTTACAAATTGTACTGAAGAAAAAAGGGAAAAATTCGATCAAATCATTCATCTTCTGTCCAGCTCCCCTTTGACTAATGGCAGGAGCTTGTAAAAGCACCAAATAGGATTAAGAGAGCTACACAAAAAAGCTAAAAGGGCCATAATAGAGATGCCTGGGTGGCTCAGTGATTGAGCATCTGCCTTCAGCTCAGGGCATGATCCTGGAGTCCTGGGATCAAGTCCCACACTGGGCTCCCTAAAGGGAGCCTGCTTCTCCCTCTGCCTATGTCTTTGCCTCTCTCTCTGTTTCTCTCTTGAATAAATAAATGAAATCTTAAAAAAAAATAAAAATAAATAAAAGGGCCATAATAAATCCAAACTGAAACTCAAAAATCTTCTTCTGTGTTCTGGAAATATATATATGAGAAGATAAAACAGCAATATTTAATCAAACCTGTATCCTACTTCACTATTTGCTAATTTGGAGATCATGTGGTTCAACTGTTGTAATAACTAAAATCCAGAGAAACACAGTGGTTTGCCCACGATAGTACCGACAACTAATCACAGAATCAGGACCAAAACTCAAATATCAGTGAACTCCTGGTATGATGCTCTTTCTACTGCATTGATTTTCAAAATGTGTTTCTTAATCATTGGTCAAGACAACCACTAATCAAATCTTAAAACTTTCATAACAAGCTGCTGGACAAAATAGATTCTTAATGAATTTTACTTACGTAACTTCAGGAAAAGCAGCAGCTTCTTCTTTCAACTGCAATTCTTTAGCCAGCTGTTCACTCATTACATCAGCCAAGGAACAAGATATTGTGTTTTGAGGGGTAGCCCATGGACACTATTTAAAGAAAAGGAAGGGGTTAATTCATAAAAATGAAATTAAAGTACCTTCTAAACTTGAAAATAGGGCTATCTTTAGAGAATTTTAAAAATCAACCCGAAATAATTACCTACTTACAGAAATCATCTTCAAAGTCATTGGGATGCCTAGTATCTGCCAGTTAAGCATCTGACTCTTGATTACGGCTCAAGTTGTCATCTCGGGGTCATGGGATTGAGCCCTGCATCAGGCTCCATGCTCAGCGAGGAGTCTGCCTGAGATTTCTCTCCCTCTCCTTCTGCCCCGTACCCCCGGCTCAGATGGGTGCTCTTGTGCTCTCTCTCACTCTCTCAAATAAAGTAAATCTTTAAAAAAAAAAAAAGTAAAAATATCTCCCAGCTCAAATCTAATCAAAGATAAATGGAAATTAAATCTGTCAAAAGCACTTTCTTTTTTTTTTTTTTTTTCAAAAGCACTTTCTAACTGTTCAGTAGGTGTGTCTTTTTAGTTGAGGAGGAACATTAGGCCATTATAGCATTACCCCACTACCTGATGAGTACATGCAACCACCCTTGTTCTGATTGCATGCTCACCAAATAATCTGCTTTTAATCTGGCTTCCCATGAAGACTCTCTCTCTCTCTTTTCCCAAAGGTTTTATTTTTAAATAATCTCTATACCCAACGTGGGGCTGGAATTCACTACCCAGAGACCAAGAGTTGCATGCTCTACCGACTGAGCCAGCCAGATGCCCCTGGAGATTCTCTTTTAGGAAAAGACTACACCAACTAGCACAGTTCAAAGCCCACTTAGAAGTTACACCTCATTCTAATTTAAGGAGTAAGTCTTCTACATGTGTAAAGTGTATGTCAGCTGCTCTCAAGACATCTGGGGGTATGTTGAAACAAAAATAACAATGACAAACAGTAAAATCTACATTTCTGAACTTTAGAAGCTGAGAAACGGTCTTGAAATAATACTACTACAACAAAGCAATATTCTGTGAGGCTCTTCTTGGACGATCAGCCAGTTGGACTTCCTCAATGGCATAACTATCTCAGCCCTCTTGAAATACAAACCGTAAGTTTATTTCACAATTCCTAATTTTTTGGGGGGCAAGCTTTCCTTAGCAGCAGGAAATGATTGCATTTGTAAGACTACTAATATTGAATAATATGTCTAAATCTCTTGAACTGACCTAGCTTTCTCTATCTTCCTTCTGAGATTCTACTCCAAGGTATCACCCTCCCATTACCAGGCTACTCTATTAAGAGAGTCCTAACTCATCTTTCTGCTTCCAGTCCTGCTTGTTTCCATTTTCCACACCATATATAGCACACCAGCTTTTCTAAAATGAAGATTTGATTAGTTCAGTTTCCCTATTTAAAGCTCTTTGATTGTTTTCATGTTTCCTACTACCTTTAGGATAAAGTCCAAACCCATTCCTTAACTACTGCTGGTGTCTAATTTAGAATTTAGAATATAGCATATGATATCTGTTTTAGCCACAAAACTTTAAAAAATTTTTTTATTTATTTGAGATAGAGAGAGTGAATAGGAGCTGGGGGTGGGGGGCAGAGGGAGAGGGAGAAATAGACTCCCTGCCGAGCAGACAGCCCGATGAGGGTCTTGATCCCAGGACCCAGGATCGTGATCTGAGCCGAAGGCAGATGCTTAACGGGCTGAGCCACCCAGGCACCCCTGTTTTAGCCATGGAACTTTTAAATCAAGTTTAGGTACTCTAGCTGGCCTACCACTCTTGTTCAGGTTCTATAGCATTGAAGTTCAGGAATCTAATTGGTTCAGGTTGTTAGGGTGAAGCTCAAATGATAACTATACTTATGACTAAGTGAATCAGAATCAAGTTTTATCTAACCTCATCTGGAGATTAATGAGATGCACCCAGCCCCCAGAACATACCTACACTAGTCTACTGCAGAATTATTCCAGCCTCACATAAAGCCAGATGTGGGGAAAACAAGGAAGGCTTTCTCAAGGTCTGATGTGACTTTCATTCACTCAGATCTTCAAGTGCAAATGAGCAGTCTCCTGGTGAGGATTTTGAGGTCTAGAATCTTGAAGTTCTCTGTAATCCAGAGAATATAGCTTTCTCTTGGCCAATGACTCCTGCTGACTTCTGAATCCTCTAGAAAGAATACATAATGCTGCGTCCTAACCTAGAAATGTCTGGTCTGATCAGTTTCAAAGTCCAGATTCCAAAAGGCAAATGGCTGTATTCTCTAACTCAGATCTGTCAACCACATTTTGCAATGACAACAGAATAACAGACAACACTGGAATATTCACTATATTTGAGTCATTTGCCTAATATGTATAATTTGCATAGATTATTTGAGACACATAACCACTACATAGTTACAGTATCATCCCCATTTTATAGATTGAGAAACTGAGACACAGAAGGGTTTTTTTTTTTTTTTTAACTCAAGATAACACTGTAGATGGAAGTGCTACGATTTGAACCAAGGCAGTAGAACTTAAGAGGCTGCCCTCAGCATTTTGCTATACTGCTTCCCTAATCACCTAGTTCTGGAATGTGAGAAACAAATCACTATACTGCCTGCAGTATGAAATCCAAATTCCTCAACAAGGATTGTCTTTCTAAATTTGACCTACTTTATCTTTCTAGTCTCAGCCCTTATGTACCCTATGCTCAAATAACAATAATTATATGCTAATTATGGCATACTTTCACCCCACCATGCCTTCATACATATTTT
The DNA here is from genome assembly GCF_048418805.1 of Vulpes vulpes. Lineage (NCBI taxonomy): Eukaryota > Metazoa > Chordata > Mammalia > Carnivora > Canidae > Vulpes > Vulpes vulpes. Next base: position 95,471,254 of record NC_132792.1, on the reverse strand, counting down.
TTTTTTTAAGATTTTATTTATTTATAGAGACAGAGAGAGAGGCAGAGACACAGGCAGAGGGAGAAGCAGGCATCATACAGAGAGCCTGATGTGGGACTCGATCCAGGGTTCCCAGGATCATGCCCTGGGCTGCAGGTGGAGCTAAACCGCTGTGCCACCGGGGCTGCCCTTCATATATTTCAACTAAAACATATCACAAAAGTCTTCTATTAAATCAGGGATGCCTGGATGGCTCAGTTGGTTAAGTATCTGCCTTTGGCTCAGGTCATGAACCTGGGGTCCTAGGTTGGAACCCCTAGTCAGGCTCCCTCTCCCTCTGCCCCTCCCTCCACTCATGCTCTTTGCTTGCTTGCTCTCTCTCCCAAAAAAATAAAATCTCAAAAAAAAAAATCAGACATTAAAGAGATTTGCAAAAATATAGTACTAAACCACTATTTTTGTTTGTTTTAGAAAATGGTGGGGTTACAAATAAAAATTATATTTGTATTAACATATGATGATTTTTAAATCACCTAATAAAAAATTCTTCACTATTTCACTTTTCATTTCTGATATGACAAATATTAAAAGATATAACTGATATAAACAAAAATTCTTTGGTGTCCTCAATGATATTTTAGAGTATAAATTCATCCTGACCAAAAAGTTTTGAGAATCGCTGGCCTTTGGCACTCTTTCCATTTTTCAAGACCTTCCTCAAATCTCCACCTTCTCCACGAAGCCTTCAATAATCACTTAGGTCTTCCAAGAGATTAGAGGAAGAAAGCATTAAGAAATACATACAGCCTAACTAATTGTTTGGACTGTGAAAATGCTGTCTTCCGGTAGAACATCCATAAACTCCAGGATCATTTTTTTGTTAAATGATGAAAATGAAATTTTATATTTCTGATGATGCATACTTAAATGAAAATATGACAACAAATATTTTATTATTAGTTTTGTAAGTGAAATTTGTTCTGACATTAGATATTCTAGCGCTCGCTTTGACAGCACATATTCTGACATTAGGTATTCTTTTTTTTTTTTTTAAGATTTTATTTATTTATTCATAGAGACAGAGAGGGGGAGAGAGAGAGAGAGAGACACAGGCAGAGGGAGAAGCAGGCTCCATGCAGGGAGCTTGACGTGGGACTCGATCCTGGGACTCTAGGATCACACCCGGGGCTGAAGGTGGTGCTAAACTGCTGGGCCACCAGGGATGCCCTGACATTAGGTATTCTGAGCAATGTTTGTCTCATCTGACATTTTTTTTTTTTTACATTTTTAATCAGCCTTTAGGTGCTTAACTGTAAGAACTTAACATATAAAGCATATATTTATTAGTATCTGGCTACTAATTTTCTTTTTATGTCTACTGGTCTTGGCCTCATAAACAAGGCTTAATAGAAGGAAATTACACAAAATAACACGTAGATACAACATTTGCCAATAGATTATTTTAAATTCTCCCTATGGTTGTATGAGAACTTTCATAAAGTTAACTTTAATTAAACTTTCAGGGCAGCCCCGTGGCTCAGCGGTTTAGCACCACCTTCAGCCCAGGACATGACCCTGGAGACCCGGGATGGAGTCCCACCTCGGGCTCTCTGCATGGAGCCTGCTTCTCCCTCTGCCTGTGTCTCTGCCTCTCTCTCTCTCTGTGTGTGTGTCTCTCATGAATAAATAAATAAAAATCTAAAAAAAAACAGAAGAAAGAAGAAGAAGAAGAAGAAGAAGAAGAAGAAGAGGAAGAAGAAAAAGATGATGACCTAGCCTAAAGATCTAATAAAACGAGTGATCCTTTAAAAGGAACAAATATTCCGTGACAGCAAGTGAAAAACAATTAGGAAGCTAATAAAAGTTGGACTCCTTCCAACCTTAATTTGAGGAACACAACATCCCAGTTGAAGCATCCCTTAATTTGAAGCAATCCTGCTTTCAAACAAACCCTCAATAAAGCGGCAGAAGAGTCTTTTCATCCTTCTGACAAAATTATCGTGCAAAGGGGCAGTCTGAAAACCAAAAACCAAACGTGAAATAAACGTAATAGTTGGTTAATACAGAAAAAGAGTTTAAACCTGAAAGCCCAAGCAGATAATAAGAACTCATAACCTTTTCTTTTCCTTTTTTTTTTTTTTTTTTACAGTAGGTAGTGTACACCTGAGTATCAGCCCTGGACTTACCCAGTATTCACTGCTTCAAAAACGAGAAATTGCCCAAGTCGGATAACCGCATTTGTCAAGTTAAGGAAACAGCTGCCAATATGTCCTTTCCGTCGGGCTTTCCGTGCATTACTCGGCTGACTCACTCGGCCGGTGAAAAACAAGATCATGCTTGTTTCCCCTCAAACGTCAGAGCCTCTAGCCGGGCCCTGCCCAGACAGCTGCTCGGGAGGTGCAGGAGTCGAGGCGCAGAACTCGAGAGCGAGCCCTAACCGCCGACAGGGGCCGCTGGCAGCCCCGCTACCCGTGCCCCACCTTCCGAGGTCGCCAGGGTCCGCCTCGGACCCTCCCGAGTCGCCGGCCGAGCCGCCTGGGCGCCTGACACTTTCTCCGGGCCTCCTGAGAGGACCAGCGCGGGCGCCCAAGGCAGGTGCGTCAGCTCCCACCGCCACTCACCTTGCTGGGTCCCCAGGCTGCTGCGGGCCTCGGCTCAGGAGATGCCACTCCGACCAGATCCATGTTGGGAAAGAAGCCAGCAACGAGGACACAGGGCAGACAGATGGCAGGACCGGGAAACAGCCTCCTCCGAGGAGACAGGCGGCGGGGCTGGGGCGACGCGCGGCTGGCGCCGGAGCTGAGGTGACAGATGGCGGCGCGGCCGCGGCCGGAACTGCATCTCTTCTCTTCCGCCCTCTCGCCGGGACCCTCGCTTCTGATAGGCTGCCCGCCCCGGTCTGGCCTCCTTTCCCCGCCCCCGGCGCGCCGCACTTCCGGCCGCTGCCACCGGCCCCGTAGGTCCTCTGCGCGGGCTTTGACTTGCGGCCGCGGTGTCCGGCGCCGGACGGAGCCGGCGGCGAGTGTGGCTTCCTCTGGCCGGACTGCGCCCTGTTCCCGCACCTCCTTCTCCTTCCTTCCCCACCTGCCTGCCCGAGACAGCATCTGGAGCTCGTTAAACCGAGGCTGCGTGTGACTCCGGGTATAACAACAAACAAACGAGGCTTCCTCTGTTCATTCATTATTTTCGGGGCTAGTTCTGGACGGGGATGGTATGGGGGACGGAAAATAGCAGGAGCAGAGGGGTCCGATGTTGTTGTCACGGCAGTTTGCCGTTAGGAAGCGGGGCATAAAAAGTGAAAATTTGTAAAATGTGTTAAAGAACATTAAGCAAAACATAGGACTGCCTAATAAAAGCTCTGATTGGTGTTTTGTAGATTGTCCTAAAGTGACCAGATAAAAATAGCTAAGCGTTACATTTCACTTACTATGTTCGTGCTTTGTTCAAAGTACTGTATTAAGTCTCAGTCCTCAAAATAATCACAAGAGGGGCACGTGGGGGGCTCAGGGGTTGAGCGCCTGCCTTTGGCTCAGGTCGTGATCGTGGGGTCCTGGGATCGAGTCCCGCACCAGACTCTCCTGGGTGAGCCTGCTTCTCTCCCTCTGCCTATGTCTCTGCCTCTCTCTGTGTCTCTTGCGAGTAAATAAACCTTTAAAAAAAAATCACAAGAGGTGCATTCTATTTCTAGCATGATCTTGATTTTACCAATAATGAAACGTAGGCACACAGAACTGAAGCAACCTGCAGGAGGTCATATGGCTAATGAGGGGCAAAGCTAATGCGTCGTGAACCCAGGCACCATGGGCTAGGGGACTGGCTCTGTATGTCTACATGTTGACTATTAAGACGTTCTAGACAGAAACGCTCGATAACAATGTTCCTGCATTGCCAGTTCTGGGCCAGGACCCCCGATTGTCTATGCTTGAGATCCCTAGGATAACCACCTTGATGGTTTCCTTTAGCAAACAATTTTTGCCATTCCAGGGCAGGACAGGTTCTGAATCTTCCAGAAACTACAAATTGAAATAAGGCAAAACTATATGATAGAATACAGACTTATTCTTGGCAAAGGTTGCCCATATATATGAATGTATGTGAAAATCGCATTCCCTCTTAAGGCTCAAAGGGTTACAGTTGAGGTATAGAGGGGCAGCTAGGTGGCTCAGTTCATGATCCCAAGATCCTGGGATGGAGCCCTGTGTTAGGCTCCCTGCTCATGATCCCGAGGTCCTGGGATGGAGCCCTGTGTTAGGCTCCCTGCTTCTTCCTCTGTACCCCCTCTCTTGCTCTCTCTCTCAAGTCAATAAATAAACAAAACCTTAAAAAAAGAAAAAGGACAGGAAGTCAAAAGTTGAACTAAGAATCTGGGTATTTGTTTTAGATCATTTATTCAACAAATTTTAATCGAGTGCTTTCTTTAGCTCCTAACATTGAAGTGACAAATATGAATAAAAATAGATGCCCATCCTCATGGACCTTGAAGTCATAAGCACAGTATGATTAAGTGTTAAAGATGCTATGATAGAAGTACACGCAGGGCCCAGTGATGACATAAAGAAAGAGGTCAGATCTACTCAGATGTTCAGGAATGATTTCTTGGAATTATAGAATTATATGATCTAGCAATTCTACTCCTAGGTATATACCCAAGAGAACTGGAGGGAAGATAATGTTAATTTTGTGTATGTTAAACTTAAGTTGCCTGTGAAACATCCATCAAAATATATAAATACACATTTATTTGCCTATTTTCTTCTTACTCTGTGAGAGCAGGGACCATGTTTATTTTGTTCACTGTTGTAATAAAAGCCTAGTATGGTGCCTGACTTATAACAGGCACTCAATAAAGATCTGAATGAATGAACTGAATGAATGGATGCAGTTGAAAATGACCAACGGCAGCCTGGATTTGTGAGAAAAAGTATGGGCCAAGATTAGAAATCTGATAGTCATTCTCATAGCTACTATCTAGTGAATGCTTAGTATATATTGAACTAAACACTTCAAGCATATCAGCTGATTTGTTGTTGTTGTTTTTTTTTTTTTAAGATTTATTTGCTTATTTGAGAGAGAGAAACTGCAAAGGATGCAGAGGGAGAGAGAGAGAGAGAGAGAGAGAATCTCCAGTAGACTCCCAGCTGAGTGTGGAGACCAATGCAGGGCTCAATCTCAGGAGCCTGAAATCATGACCTGAGCTGAAATCAAGAGTCCGATGCTTACCTGACTGAGCCACCCAGGCACTGCATTAGCTCATTTGGTTCTTTTAAAAAAGATTTTATTTATTTATTCATGAGAGACACAGAAAGAGAGAGGCAGGCTCCATGTGGGGAACCCAATGCAGGACTCGATCCTGGTACTCCAGGACCACGCCCTGAGCCAAAGGCAGCCGCACTCAACCACTGAGCCACCCAGGCGTCCCAGCTCATTTGGTTCTTTTTTTAAAAAAATTTTTTTAATTTTTATTTATTTATGATAGTCACAGAGAGAGAGAGAGAGAGGCAGAGACACAGGCAGAGGGAGAAGCAGGCTCCATGCACCAGGAGCCTGACGTGGGATTCGATCCCGGGTCTCCAGGATCGTGCCCCGGGCCAAAGGCAGGCGCCAAACCGCTGCGCCACCCAGGGATCCCATCATTTGGTTCTTAAAACAATTCTGAGAGATGTTGTTATCCCCATTCTACAGATTAGAAAACTGACACTTGGGGAGCCAGTGTCACGCGTGATGAATTATGTGGTTAATATTAGCTATGGGAAGAAATGAAAAAGGAGACAGCTTTTAGAAGGAATATAAAGAGTTAAGATGCAAGAGATTTTGATGTAGTTGGAGTGCATAAATTCAGTGGGAGAAATGCCCTAATGGAGCTGAAGAGTGAAGGGGTAGTGGACTCAACAGCAAGAGCTGGTGAAGATGTGGAGAACCTCCTACCTGGGTGGTAGGAATGTAAAATGGTGCCATTGCAGTGTAAAACAATTTGGCAATTCCTTAAAATATAAACATAGAATTATATGACCTAGCAATTCCACTTGTAAGTATAAGCCCAAGAGAATAGAAAACAAATACTTGTAACTGAATGTTCATGGAACTATTATTCACAATATCCAAAAGTTAGAAGCAATCCAAATGTCCATCAGTGGATGACTGGATAAATAAAATATAATATATACACTCAATAGAATATTATTTGGCCATGAAAAGCTACTTTTATGGATTGAATCATGTCTCCCCAAATTCATATATTGAAATCTCAACCCCCAGTATCTCCCCAGAATGTAACAGTATGTGGAGATAAGTTCTTATAGAGGTATCTAAGTTAAAGACAGTAGGGTAGGGGCCCTAATCTGTTATGACTGGTGTTTTTATAAGAAAAGAAAAACACATCTAGGGCACCTGGTCACAGACTCCTGTGTGAAGGGGCAGCAAGAGAGCAGCCTTTTAAAGGAAACCAACCCTATAATCACCTTACTTTGGATTTCTAGCCTCCAGAACAGTGAGAAAATAAATTTCTGTTGCTTAAGCCATATAGTCTGTGGTATTTTGTTATGGCAGCTCAAGAAAACTACTACAGGAATGAAGTACTGATACAAGCTACAATGTGGATGAACCTTGAAAACATCATGCTAAGTTAATTAACCCAGTGACAAAGGTACATATTGTATGATTTCATTTATACAAAAAAAATCCAGGATAGGTAAATCCATAAAAGCCTAAAGAAAAAAAAAAAGACCTAAAGCGGATTGATGGTTTTCCAGGGGATGGGCTTGGGAGAGGGGCAGAAATTAAGAGTGACTGCTTAATAGTTTACTTTGGGGGTGATGAAGATTGGAAATTGATATAGGTGATACTTATATAACATTGTGAATCTCCTCAATGCCAGCGAATTTTGCACTTTAAAATAGTTAATTGGGGACACCTGGATGGCTCAGTCAGTTAGGTATCTGACCCTTGATTCCAGTTCAAGTCATGATCTCAGGGTCATGAGATGAAGCAAGCCCCACAATTGGCTGTGTGCTGGGTGTGGAGCCTGCTTAAGATTCTCTCTCTCCCTCTCCTAAAGAGATATAAAACTTTTTAGTCTAATATTGAAACTAAGTCTATTTTGCAAGTGGTTGTTTCAGGCAATCAGTAAGTATTTATTAACTGCCTAGGATACTACTGAAGCCCTGTGCAAGAAACAAGAAAACTATCAGATATAGTTGGAGAAATAATATATGAAATATAACACATTTCTTTTTTTTAAAGATTTTATTTATTTATTCAAGAGAAACACACACACACACACACACACACACGCACGCACACACACACAGGCAGAGACACAGGCAGAGGGAGAAGCAGGCTCCATGCAGGGACCCTGACGCGGGACTTGATCCCAGGTCTCCAGGATCACGCCCCGGGCTGAAGGTGGTACTAAACCACTAAGCCACCCGGGCTGCCCTATCACAACATTTCTATCTCAAAAGAGTGCGTGATTAATTGCCAAAGGACAGCTATAGAAAATGAATGTTTCAGGATCCACTGTGGGTTAATGAGATTTGGAAAGGCTGCATGGAGGACGTGCCACCAAATTACTCCATGAAGGTTGGAGAGAAGCTATAAAGCTAAGTTTCAGGGGAAGGAATGCTGTAACACAAGGCATAGGGGCAGGAGAGTCTGTGGTATACTTAATGATGACTCAGTATTTTCATAAGGTTAACTTAGGCCACCTGACTGGCTCAGTCACTAATGCATGAGACTCTTGATCTCTGAGTTTTGAGTTCAAGCTCCACATTGGATGTAGAGATTACTTAAAAATAAAATATTTTTTTAAAAAAGTTACTAGAATGTAATGTAATGGATATGATTCATTTGGGCTCTGTTGGGACTCAATGGTTCTAAACCCTATGCAACCCATTGCCATTTTTTAATAACATATTTTGTTTTGTTTCCTTTACTGCATTATATTAAAAATTATATAATACTCTAACTAAAGGATAAATAGAAGAATACCTTTGTAAAAAATATGTATTTGATCCTGCTTATAAGAGGTATCTAAGGTAGTCAAACTCTTAGACACAGAAAGAATGGTGGTTGTCAGGGGCAAGGGGAGAATAGGAAAAGAGGTTATTCAATAGATAAAGAGTTTCAGCTTAGCAAGATGCAAAGTTCCAGGGATATTTTGCACAACAATGTGCATACACTTAATACTACCGTATTGTACATTTAAAAATGGTTTTAAGATAGTGGGGTACCTGGGTGGCACAGCTGATTAAGCAACTGACTCTTGGTTTCGGTTTAGGGTCCTGAGATGGAGTCCTGTACTCAGCATGGAGTCTGCTTGAGATTCTCTCTCCCTCTCCCTCTGTCCCTTCCACTTGTGGTCTCTTTCTCTCTCAAATAAATAAGTAAATCTTAAAAAAATGGTTAATATAGTGAATAATATTATGCATTTTTTACTGCAATTAAAATATGAATTTGAATATACTAAGTGGATTTCTTTTCATGTAGTATGCTCAGGATTCATCCCTACTGTGTCTAAAGACACACTTCCTATTGTCAGTTGTGGGAAAAATGCTTCTTTCATGTTCTCTGTATTCTTTTTTGGAACTCATATTAAATATGTATTAGACCATATCATCCTCAATGGCTCTCTTTTTTTGTTTAAGGTTTTATTTTTAAGTAACTTCTATACCCAACATGGTGCTCAAACTTAAACCCTGAGATCAAGAGTTGCATGTCCCATTGACTGAGCCAGCCAGGTGCCCCAGGTTTTTTGTGTTTTTTTTTTTTTATATATAGGTGCCCCAGGTTTATATATATATATTCAAAATCTTGTCATCTATAGTAGGATAGTTTTTTGTTTCTCCCTCTCTCTCTTTTTTTAGATTTATTTATCTATTTGAGAGAGAGAGTGAGAGTGTGTGCAAGACTGTGTGGGGGTCAGGGGCAGAGAGAAAGGGAGAGACAGTGTAAAGCAGTCTCTGCATTCTGTGTGGAGCCCTACTTGGGGCTGATCTCACAACCCTGAGATCATGACCTGAGCCAAAACCAAGAGTTGGATGCTTAACCAACTGGGCCACGCAGGCCCCTCTGTTTCTTCAGGGTTTTTTGTTTATTTGTTTTTGCAATTGATCTTGCCTTTTCTTTTACTTTCTTGTCTTATTGCCTTGGCTAGAACTTGCAATATTATGTAAAATAGAAGTAACAAGAATGGTCACCCTTGTCTTGTTTCTGATTCTTAAGGAGGAAAGCCTTGTCTTTCACCACTAAGTATAATGCTAGCTGTGGGGCTTTCAAAGATGCTTTCTATCATATTGAGGAAATTCCCTCCTATTACAGAGAGAAAGAGAGAGAAGGCAGGGGGAGGCACAGAGAGGGAGAGATAATCCTAAATAGGCTCCATGCCCAACTCGTAGCCCACCTCTGGGCCAGTGTGGGGCTGGATCCCACAACCCTGATATCATGACCTGAGTTGAAATCAAGAGTTGGTTGCTGAGCCACCCAGCTTGTCTGCTTTTAAAGTGGGATTTAGGGTGTTTCCAAAAGTATGCTGCTGCTTCTGCGAACTTTTGAGAATTCTCCATGTTTGCTGTCAAAAAAAAATCATTATTAAAAAGATTTGTTGGGATCCCTGGGTGGCGCAGCGGTTTGGCGCCTGCCTTTGGCCCAGGGCGCGATCCTGGAGACCCGGGATCGAATCCCACGTCGGGCTTCCGGTGCATGGAGCCTGCTTCTCCCTCTGCCTGTGTCTCTGCCTCTCTCTCTCTCTTCCTGTGTGACTGTCATAAATAAATAAAAATTAAAAAAAAAAGATTTGTTGGGGAGAACCCCCAAAGGTATTGTTCTATCTGAGACTCCCCTTTTTTAATTCAACATTTATTGAAGACTTATGGATCCATTATCAAAAAATAAACTAATGACTGACCTTTCGCTCTCAAAGATCTAGTTAAAAATAGAGCTACCCTATGACCTAGCAATTGCACTACTGGGTATTTACCCCAAAGATACTGAAGTAATGAAACGACAGGACATCTGCACCCCAATGTTCATAGCAGTAATGTCCACAATAGTCAAACTGTGGAAGGAGCCATTATGTTCTTGGACAGATGAATGAATAAAGAAGATGTGGTCTATATATAATAGAATACTACTCAGCCATCAGAAAAGACGAATACCCACCATTTGCTTCGACGTGAATGGACCTGGAGGGTATTATGCTGAATGAAATAAGTCAATAGGAGAAGGACAATCATCATATGGTTTCACTCATACGTGGAATATAAGAAATAGTGAAAGGGATTATAAGGGAAAGGAGAGGAACTGAGTGGGAAAAATTAGAGAGGGAGACAAACCATGAGAGAATCCTAATTCTGGGAAACAAAAGGTTGCATAAGGGGAGGTCGGTGGTAAAGGGTAACTGGGTAATGGGCACTAAGGAGGACACTTCATGAGATGAGCACTGGGTGTTATACTATATGTTAGCACATTGAATTTAAAAATAAATAAATAAATAAATAAATAAATAAATAAATAAATAAATATTAATGACTATGACCCTTCGCTCTCAAAGATCTCATTAACAATACTAGTAGTTAAATCTTTTCATGTATTTAGGTCTACCTTAATCTCATATACAGCAGATTGTTGTTTGACAGCATAAGACCTGGTGATTTTATTTTCATTCAGTCTTAGTTTAGTATGTTTTGTGAAACAGAATAATACAGCTTTGGAAAAATCAATAGCTCTCGCATGATCTATCAGCACTTTTCCTACAAATGTCACCTTCTGTTTACATGGTTCTTTACTGTTCTGGTTGTTTCTGCTTGCTAAGCAAATTCTGTCAATAAATAAATAAATAAGTAGTAACTAGGAAATAATAGGGCCCAAACCGAATTTGTTCATTTACTGAAAGTGCTCAGAGATTGTCAAGTACAGCTATTGATTTCAAAGAAATCTGTTGGGGAAAGATTTTCTTTATAAGGACTATTTAGCTCTGAGATAGGTTCCCTAGAATAATGTCAAGGGAAAATTACTTTTTAGTTTACTTATCTTTTACGTAGAGTGAATACATCTAGTGTTTGCTTGGATAATGTACTTTGATAAACAATTTTGCACAGGAAACACAAACTTTAAAAAGTGAAGTTTTCCTGGTGTGTGGGGTATTTCCAAAATCTGTGTTTCTGCATGTGAGGAACACTTGTACCTTTAGCTCCTGACAAAGTCCATCAACATGTTTTGTGCATATTTACTCCTACTTGCCAAAAGCCTAACTAGGTAAAATTCCTATATACTAGGAATAGGGGCAGTGCTTGAAACTACTTTTGGGAGAATTTCTTACTTTATGTAAATTTCAACATCCGAGTGATGAAGTTTTGGAATATAGGTGAGGTCTGGAGCCGACGACCAAGAATTCTTGAGGTGTCTTTGGTGCAAAATGGTGGTTTTATTAAACCCCGGGGACAGGACCCGTGGGCAGGAAGAGCTGCTGTCCTGGGCCTGGGAGGGGTGGCTGATTATATACCTAGGAGTTGGGACAGGGGTGGGTGTTTGAGGATAGCATACTCTCTAAAGAATTTTGGAAACAAGGTTTCCAGGACCTTAGGGGGCTAGCTGTTGTTGGGAAAAGGTCACTTATTACCCTCTAATAAAACCTGAGGCTCCTGAGACCCTTCAGATGTGTATCAGTGGGCCATGTGGTTGAAGGATGATTGCCAATGTATCTTGGGGGTTTAGAGATAAAGGAAAATTCTAAAGGAATTTTTATATGTTAAAGTAGACTTACAGGCTCCTGGGGGTTGCAGTAAGATTGCCTTTTGCCCTTAGCAAAGTATTAACGTGGAGGCTAAAGGGATGTCCCTTTGCCTGTTTTAAGGATTCTGCCTGTGTCTCTCATGAATAAATAAAATCTCAAAAAAAAAAAAAAAAAAAGAACTTGTCAATGTGCTGCCTGCCTGAGGCTCCTGCCTTATCCTCAGCTACCCCTGTTCCTCATCAATAGAATGACTTTTCTTAAAAAAGAAAAAACAAAACAAAACTATACTCATTCTAGCTCCTGTCTTCCTTCTTTTAAAACAGCACTTAACTTTTTTTTTTTAATATCTTATTTATTTATTTATTCATGAGACACACACACACACAGAGAGAGGGGGGCAGAGACACAGGCAGAGGGAGAAGCAGGCTCCATGCGGGGAGCCCGTGCGGGACTCGATCCCGGGACCCCAAGATCATGCCCTGGGCCAAAGGCAGGTGCTGAACCGCTGAGCCACCCAAGGATCCCTGCACTTATTAACTTTGGATGTCATTTGCAAAACTAATACAGACTCAACGTGGAATAGGGGGAAGATTCAGTAAAGTATAAACATTTTGCTTCCACCATTTAGAGACCGCGATGAACATTTTTCTTTAAACGGTAGTGGAGTGTCGTGAACTGTTTCGTAAACTGTTCTTTTTCCCCCTGGTTTACCATTTTCGACTATTTTTACAACGACTGCTGTCCTTGTCCACATCGGTCGCAGGCCCCGCGGGGGGGGCCGGGGGGGGCGCTTATCTCTCCCCGGATCTCCTTCCGCAGCAGGAGGCTGCCTCGCTCACTCTGCAGCTGCGCGGCCAACGGGGGCGCGGTCCCTTTAAGGGGCGGGCACCGGGCGGGGGGGCGGGGCGGTCCCGGCGCCGATTGGCCGAGCTCGGGGCCACGTGGCCGTCCTGGCTGCGCAGGCGGCGGCCCGGCTCCGGACGCAGTCTGGGTGCTCCCCGCGGGGTCCCCGGGAAGGGGCGCGGGTTGACCCATGTGCGTGAGGAGGTGCCTGGTGGGCCTCACCTTTTGTACCTGCTACCTGGCTTCTTACCTCACGAACAAGGTGAGGGGGCGGGCGTGGGGTGGCGATGATTGCACGCGGGAGATCTGAGTCCGCACACCGACGTGGAGCAGATGCAGCCTCCCGCATCCTGGTGGTGGTGGAGAGGAAGCCTACTCTGTGGCGTCCGCAGGTAGAAATAGGATGTGTTGAACCGTGCCGGCCCTGCCTGCTTCCCGTCCTGCAAAGCATCCCTTGCATCTGCGACACCGAAGTTTTTGATTGGCGAATTTCCAGGAAATTAATTTGGGGTTGTGCATACTACTTTTTTTTTTTTTTTTTTTTTAAGATTTTATTTATTCGAAAGAGAGAGAGAGGCAGGCAGAGGGAGCAGCAGGCTCCATGCAGGGAGCCCGATGCGGGATTCGATCCTGGGACTCCAGGATCACCTGGGCGGAAGGCAGGTGCCCAGCCGCTGAGCCACTCAGGGATCCCCTGTATACTACTTTTAAGGGAAATAAAGCAGTTGGTTCTTGTCCTCTCGGGGAAGGCGGAGTAGAAGAAATCTGACAAATCTGTCTTCTTTTTCTACAACATACCCCTGCTCCTAGAAACCCACCAAGTTCAGGAAGCTTTTAAAAAGAAGAGATCAATCAATCCATTTCCATCTCCATCTTTCCCTCACACCACAGACTCCCAAACTTTTTCTTTTTTTCTATGTCTCCATCCCAGACACTTCCAGTATATTCAAGAGGTTTTCATGAAAATATTTTGGAAAATAAAATGTGAAATTAATTTTATTTAAAGTAATGTCACGTAATTCATCTTAATGAAAAGGCAGGGAAGCAGTGGCACCATGTTTTTATTTTGTTAGGAGGGGGAAGCTGGCCTTGGATTTAGTACCATGCAGGGAAATGTTGGACCCCTGTGGGGTAGAGTGGGGCAGCTCCTCCTGTCAGGGACATTGGGCTGGACACCAAGGTAAAGTGGTGATACCAGGCCCAGGATCACCTCCTACCATAAGGTCTCCACGCACCCCCACTCCCAACCCCAAACCCCTCATGCTTTCTGGAAATAAACTATTAACAAATAACATTTCCTTATACCTGTTCTCCTAATGTGAGTAGCTGTCTTCAGTGCACTCAGAGGATGCTCCAGAACCCTCTTTCCCCATGTCCAGTTGATTTTTAGTTCTAATGATGAAGATCCATAAATAGTACCTTCCTGGGAGGCAGTGATGGGTTTACATCCTGGCTCCACTCAACTTGATCTTTGGGACTTTAATTTCTCTAAACCTAAGTTTTTAAACTTTAAGGTAGGATTAGAAGTCCTCTTCAAAGAGTCGTTCTAAGGATTAATGGAAATTACGTTAGTGAGGTGGCTGGACAAGTGCCCAACATCATAGTAAATTAGGTAAGTGGTAAATACTCTAGAAGAGACGGAAGGAAGGAAAGACAGTCTTTTGCTTATGGTATGATACAGTAATTATTAGCTTTTAACAGATTTGTTTCTTCCTCATTGAATAGATAGCTAAAGTAAAACAACCCCAAAGCCCTATAGCTAAAGATAGCACCTTTTCTGGAATATGTGAATTTCTGAAATCCTGGCCTTTTCACTTACATATTCTAATTTGTCTAGTTAACCTGATGAATATATTGGTAACGTTTCACTTAAAAACAGAATGACCCTCCTTTTATTTTCATATAATCATCAGAAGGGAAGAGTGAGAAGTCTTCATGAAAACCCACAAGCAGCATTATTGGTTAACAAAGGAAGTACCCAAGTAAAACAGTCCTGCAGGCAGATAGCATTTAGTTCATAGCAATTTATACCCTCTCTGGATGCACATTGCATCTATGGAATTATTTTTCTATTTACTGGGGCCTCTCACCATTTTGCAATCAATGTAATAAAGACGGTAGTACATTCCATGTGCATCATGCCTCAAGGTGCTAGATAAAAAAACAAAAAACAAAAACAAAAAAACCAAATTGTCATGTGTTTAGGAGAATCTGATCTGAGTAATAGAAATCGTAGATTCCCAAGGACCCTAAGAATTTCAATAATAAATCCTTTTCCATTTTCCACAAAGGTTTGGAGTGCTTTGGTTCAGGGCTCTGGGGAATGTCAGAGTAGATGGAAAGCAGAAGAACAGTAAAAGGCAGAGAGAAAGGGAGGTGAGATTATATAAAGGAGAAAGAGGAAGTGGAGGCAAGAGTAGCAGAAAGCAGGTGTGAGGCCTGGGTAAGGTTGGGAGAGGTAGTCCTTCATAATGGGACTCTGGTAGGGACTTTGTAACTCTTAGATTATGCCATTGTTTCACCCCAGGACAGTCATGCTTCTTTCTGGCCTCCATGGCAGTTTGACTTGGACCAAGTAGGGGCCAAATGAGAAGGAGCTGTGCCCTGGGCTCCCCAGCACATAGTGACTGCCAAATGAATTTTCTTTTGAATCAATGAAGATTATTTTCTGTTTATAGGACAGGATCCTCTCTTCCAGTTTTTAGTAGACTCTATGCTGGTTTTTTTTTATTTCTCTATTTCTCAGTATAGTTTCCTCCGCAAACTATCTCCCTGTGTTTGTAAAAAGAAAATTGATTAAAAACAAACAAAAAACCTTGTCTATTTTAGGCTTATTGCTTCTAGTGTTAAAAGAATGGTTGATTTTGGTTTCAACAGCAGGTGTTGTGGCTCTCTGGACCTAGTCTGAGTGACACGTTGCTCCAGCCTGTGGAGATTCTGGCAGTAACCAGCCCTGTGGGGCCCAAGCAGCTACTGGTCCTTCTTCCTCTTACAGCTGTTAAGCTTTCAGCCTGGAGTCAAAGTCCACATCTGTTCTCCTTTGAAAGGCTCCCAAATTGCTCCTTCTTTTTCCTATGAAGTGCTCACCGCTGTTCCATTAAATAGCATTTTGCCCTGAGCAACACTTTTCAGTGACATGAAGAATTGCCGAAAGAATAAATATTAGGACTTAATTTCATTTTTCAGAGATTTCTTTTTTTACTCTTGTTTAGCAAGGTAAGGTAAGAACTTCAGCATTTTCTATCTTCACCCCCAATATCTATGACAAAGTTCAGCACACAGTAAACTAAATAAATATTCATTATTTTCATGAAGGTTTTTTTTTCTTAAAGATTTTATTTATTTATTCATGAGAGACAGAGAAAGAGAGAGAGAGAGGGGTGAAGAAGCAGGCTCCATGCAGGGAGCCTGACATGGGACTCCATCCTGGAACGCCAGGATCACGCCCTGGGCCGAAGGCAGGCGCCAAACCGCTGAGCCACCCAGGGATCCCCTTCATGAAGGTTGTTAAGGGTGATGTAATGCATGGCACAGATGCTCACTTTATCCTTTCTCTGTCTCTGTTTTTTTTTTTTTTAATTTTTTTATTTTTTTATTCACGAGAGAGAGAGAGAGAGAGAGAGAGGCAGAAACACAGGCAGAGGGAGAAGCAGGCTCCATGCCAGGAGCCCAACGTAGGACTCGATCCCAGGACCCCAGGATCACGCCCTGGGCCAAAGGCAGGTGCTAAACCACTGAGCCACCCAGGGATCCCCTGTCTCTGTTTTTTTTTTTTTTTTTCTTTTTAAGATTTTATTTATGAGAGACACACAAGAGAGAGGCAGCAGGCCTCTGTGGGGAGCCTGATGCAGGACTTGATCCTGGGATCCCAGGATCATGCCCTGAGCTGAAGGCAGATGTTCAACCACTGAGCCACCCAGGCATCCCTCTGTCTCTGTTTTAGAATGAAAATATCAAGGAAGAATGGGAAGGAGCATACTGAATTATGTGAATAAGTAGATTTCGGAGAAGAAGAAGGTCCATCTCTAGTGAATATTGATCAGAGCACAGCAGCTAGCCGTAATTGTGACATTTAGGAGCTCATACTAGAAGGCTTTGGTGTAGTTTAAAGACAAGTATGTAAATTTGCCCAACCCCAGTCCATTCTGTTTTTTAGATCCTGTGAAGAATCAGTAGAGTCCTTGCCTAAAGCCTTTAATGGTTTTTAAACTTTCCAAAAATTCTTAGTGTTCAATAGTAGGAAAAGATACCCAGGAAGACAAAACATAGTCCCCTCATTCATGAAGTGTTGTAAAAGACAGACTAGAAATACAAGTTGACCTTGGTCAGGTTGGTTTGAAAAAATCCTTAAAATGCTAGAGCACAGAAAAAATTAATGATGCCTAAGGAGAATTAGCTAAAAAGAAAAAAAAAGGATCTTTAGAATGCAAAAACCAAATTCTCCCAAATGGAAGAAACATGAAGGAAACAGAGTATGATGCAGTTCTTCCTTGAAGAGAAACAAAGGAGGGGTTTGGATTTTTAGGTAAATTGGATAGTAGATAACGTGAATACTTTGAGAAAAGAGACTGTGTCCATTTTTCTTGAGTTTCTGCAGTTCCACCGTGGCACTTCTGGGGTCTGGAAAGAGGCTGAATGGTTGGGCATCCTTAGCATCAGACCCAGCTGCTGGGCATCCCAATTTGCTAATGATCCCAGTTCCATTCCCCAACTGAGAGGTAGTCAGGCTTCTGATGACCCTGCAGAAAAACAGACCCACTCTTTCTCATATGACTTGGAAGGTCATTTTTAAATTTTTGCCCAGTGTGTGATTTTGAGGGGAGAAGGATAAAAGTCTTTTTGAAATTCGAGTGTACTTAGGTTTCTTCAATAACAATTTCTTTCATTATATGATCAGTTCTCTATAATTTGTTCATTACTCTGGTATTTGTTTTTCAGTATGTCCTGTCTGTCTTGAAATTTACCTACCCTACACTGTTCCAAGGGTGAGTATCTTTTATGCTTTTTGTACACATTTGTGGGACATGTCCAACCAGCATCATTAGCTGTACTTTGTACTATTTTTAGGGGTACCTGAGTGGCTCAGTAAGTTTAGTGTCTGACTCTTGATTTCTGCTCAGGTTCTGATCTCAGAGTCTTGAAATGGAGCCCTGCTTTGGGCTGCGTGCTCAGCAGGGAGTCTGCTTGAGATTTTCTTTCTCTGCCTCTCTCGGCTCCTCCTTCTGCTCACGTGCTATCTCTCTCCAATAAATAAATCTTTAAAAAAAATGTTTTTAATGACTACATAGATTTTCTTTCTTTCTTTTTTTTAAATCAAATAGACATACTGTAATTTATTTAACCATCTATTAATGGGCATTTAAATTGTGTCCCATTTTGAAGGATAAAAACAATAATATTATCAGACATTTTTTGTATTCAAATCTATCAAATTTCTAGCTATTTCTTTGGGATAGATTCCAATATTAGAAATTTGGGTTAAAGCATATGAACTTCTTTAGTATTCTATTCCTCTTGGATATTAAGTTCTTTTCCAGAAATGTGTTACCAATTTACATTGTCACCCAGCCTCTATATGAAAGCTTCTATAATATTGTACTCAAACCATGACTGTTTTTTTTCTCTCTGATGATTTCATGAGTCCCAAATGGTATAACATTTTTTGTCTTATCATTTCATAGATTATTAATGAAGTTGGACAGTTTTCTTATGTGTGTTACCTACTTGTATCGATATTATCAAGTGTCTATTTGTGCCTTTTCTCCTTTTATTTTTACTGGGGTGTTAGTATTTTTTCTTATTAATTTAATGACTTCCTCATATTTTAAGATGCCAACCACTTGTCCACCATGTTTATTAGAAATTTCCTTTTTTTTATGCAGTTTGCCCTTTGCCTTTCATTTTGTTCATAATTATTTTGATTTTTCAAAAATATTTTTAAGTAATATCATAGAGAATTTATTGCTAAAATATAAGAAGGAAGCAACAGAGAAAACTACAGATAAATCTAGCATGTGGTCTTTTTTTTTTTTTAAGATTTTATTTATTTACTCATGAGAATACACAGAGAGAGAGAGAGAGAGAGAGGCAGAGACACAGGCAGAGGGAGAAGCAGGCTCCATGTAGGGAGCCTGACATGGGACTCGATCCCAGGTCTCCAGGATCATGCCCTGGGCTGAAGGCAGCGCTAAACCGCTGAGCCACCCGAGCTGCCCGCGTGTGGTCTTATGATTGAAGAATGCCATTATTAAAAAGAAGATAGAAGGAAAAAGTGGTGTGGAGCTGGGTCAGTAGTCAAGATGTTGTAGAAGCAGCATGGAGGGCTTTAGCACTCACATTTCCCTTCCTCACCTCATCCCCATTCAAGCTTTTTATTTTTTTATTTAGTTAGTTAAGATCTATTTATTTTGGACAGAGAGGAAGAGAGAAAGCACAAGCATGGGAGAGGGGCAGAGAGACAGAGAAACTCAAGCAGACTCTGTGCTGAGTAGGAGCCTGATGCAGGGCTCGATCTCACCACTCTTAGATCATGACCTAAGCTGAAACCAAGGGTTGGACACTCAACTGATTGAGCTACTCAGGCACCCCTCCACTCAAGCTTTTTTTAAAAAGTTGTTTTATTTTTATAGTGGACAAATATATTGATAATTATGATTGGTACCATTGCTTTCTTTTTTTTTTAAATTTTTATTTATTTATTCATGAGAGACACACAGAGGGAGAGAGGCAGAGACACAGGCAGAGGGAGAATCAGGCTCCATGCAGGGAGCCCAACGTGGGACTCATCCCCAGTCTCCAGGATCATGCCCCAGGCAGAAGGCAGGGGCCCAACCGCTGAGCCACCCAGGCGTCCCCCTAAATTGTTTTAATTATTATAACATTTAAATATGTCATACAGCATGACATCCTTCATTCTTTTTATTTATTTATTTATTTATTTATTTATTTATTTATTTTTATTTTTTTCCTTCATTCTTTTAAAAAAAAAATTAGACAAATGCAAACAAAAAAGCAGGGTAATGATCTTTGCTAGATGAGGTTCAGGACAAAAAGCACTAAACACATGAAGAAAGATGTATTATGATGCTAAAGCATGCAGTTAAAAATAAAAAGACATGTTATAGGGGCACCACGGTGGCTCAGCAGCTGAGCATCTGCCTTGGCTCAGGACGTGATGTCAGATCGCGGTTCTGGCTATACATGGCTCTGCGGTGGCAAATTGGTACAGTATCTTTGGCACTTTGGCAATATGGGACACTATTTCAACAGTCTGAATCCTTCAATTGCACGATTCCACTTCGAGGAATTTATTTGAGAGATTTACTTGCACTCACATAAATGAAATACGTATGAAGATGTACATGTGAAATATTGCAGCTCTGTGACAGCAGGCATTTTTAAACAGCCTCATTTTCATCTCTACAGATCCCATTAAATAAATTATATTAGGTCCTTAATGGAATACTATTCAAATGTCAAAAAATAATGACACTCTCAGGTGCTGAAATAAAAAGATTTTCAAGGGCAGCCCCAGTGGCGTAGCGGTTTAGCACCGCCTGCAGCCTGGGCTATGATCCTGGAGACCTGGGATCGAGTCCCACATCAGGCTCCCTGCATGGAGCCTACTTCTCCTTCTGCCTGTGTCTCTGCCTCTCTCTCTCTCTCTGTGTGTGTGTGTCTCTATAAATAAATAAATAAATAAATAAAATAGATTTTCAAGATACATTTAATGGGGGACAAAAGCAAATCTGTTACAGGGTAGTACAGTACTATCATGTAGAATAGTGTGTGTGTGTTTTTCTTATTTAAAAAATAAAGGTGGGATCCCTGGGTGGCGCAGTGGTTTAGCACCTGCCTTTGGCCCAGGGCGCGATCCTGGAGACCCAGGATCGAATCCCACGTCGTGCTCCCGGTGCATGGAGCCTGCTTCTCCCTCTGCCTATGTTTCTGCCTCTCTCTCTCTCTCTGTGTGTGTGACTATCATAAATAAATAAAAATTAAAAAAATAATAATAAAGGTGAAGAAACTACCAAGAGTGGTTACCCATAGGAAAAGGTGGAAGCTGTGCAGAGAGGGGACAGGCAAGGGAAGAAGACTTGCACACTTCTGTTTTTACACTTATGGATTTTTGTTTTTTATCGTATCACCAGTACATTATTTCAGGTGAACTTCAGAATTACTTTGTCAGGTTTCCCCCTACTACTTCATAGCAAAACTTTAAAAATATTGTTTATGATTATGTATACAGTAGTCCCCCCACATCCACGGTTTCTCTTTCTGCGGTTCTGATCACCTGTGGTCACCTGTGGTCTGGAAGTAGATGATTCTTCCCTGACTTATTATCAGGGGTGAATGGTAGCCTAAGGCTCTATCACAATGCCTACATCATTCACCTTACTTCACCTCACCATCTAGGCATTTATCATGTCACAGAATCTCAAGAAGGGGGAGTACAGATATTTTAAGAGAGAGACCACATTCACATTACTTATATTACAGTATATTATTACAACTGTTCAATTTTATTATTGGCTATTGTTAATCTACTGTGCCTAGTTTATAAGTTAAACTTTATCATAGGTGTGTGTGTGTAGGAAAAAACATATTTGGTTTGGCACTATCTCCAGTTTCAGGCATCTGCTGGGGGGGGGGTCTTAGAATGCATCCCCCCACAAGTAAGGAGGGGCCCACTGTATTTCAGTTAGTAAAGCTGGGATATTGTTTTCTCTGTTAATGAATAGGAATCATTTCCTGGTCCTAACTGTCTTGTAGTCCTTCCAGGTTGAGACTTAGGGAACTTAGGTGGGAAAGAAGAATCTCTAGATCTGGATTGCTTTTTCCCCTGTGTACCAGTGGATATGATATGCTGACTTTTGTTCCTCCAACAGACTGTAAGGTCTACAAATGGAAGACTTTTTAAAAAATCGGTCTTGCCACTGGAGTGTGACACCCCAGTGCTTAGAACAATGCCTGGCACATAGGAGTTACACAGTAGGGCAGCGTAATTCATTCTATAAATCCTTATTGGGTGCATACTATGTGCTGGGCACTGTTTTAGACATGTGGGGTACATCAGAGGAGAAAGCAAAGATCTCTGCTGTTGTGTAACTTTCTTTTCTCTCCTGCCTGCCCCTTAAATTTACTTGCTGTGAATGGCACCTTCTATCTAGTTGCCCAACTGAGAAACTCCCAGAAACCTGGGAGTTGATTCCTTTGTCTTCTTCATCCTTAACATCTAGTTAACCACCAGGACCCCCTGAACATCTCCAGAATCTGTCCTCCTTCTTCATCCAAATCATCCCTTCCTGGGCCACTGTCATCTCTCAAATTACTATTGACATTTTGGGCTGGGTAATCCTTTGTTATGAGGCTGTCCTGCACATTGTAGGATGTTTGGCAGCATCCCTGGCTACACTCACCAGATGCCAGTAGCACCCTCCCTTCTCCCACCGCAGTTGTGACAACTAAAAATGTCTCTAAATACTGCCACATTTTCCCAGGGGGAATATCCATATGGTTGAGTGCCACTTCTCTAGATCATACTGTTGGAGGGCATGACCCATATCTGTCTGCTCTGCTTGGCTGGGTCTGTGAAGGTTTTACAAAGAGGCATATAAACTGGATCTTACAGGATGAGCAAATGTTCACCAAGACACAAGGAAATGGGAGAATATTATGGGTGAAGAGGACAGCACATGGAAACTCTTAGAAGTATGAAATGACCTGGCACATCCAAGGCTGTGGGTTGTTTAGTATGGCTGGAATGTCGCTGCCCATGGCAGATGGACAGGAGCTGATCCTGGAAGGGGGAGAGTGCAAGTCTTGGAAGGCTTGTGTGTCACACACCAGTGACTTTATCCTGTAGGCCAGCCAGTTCTCAACTGTCATGCCACAACACTTGGGTGTGTTGTAATCACTTCTGAGGTGAGGTGTCTCAAGTCATAACTCAAAACAAGGTTTTAAAATCAATAAAGCAATAGAGTGAACCAAGGTGAAGTTATGCCTGTAATACCGTCTCACTCATTTTGAATTTTGCTGTACTTTGTGCAATGGCAGGGGCAGGGGTGCTTAATTTACAACCTGTGCTCCCCCTGTACTCTGCATGCTGAGGAAGTGTGTCTCACATGAATTACATGACCCCGAATGCATCGTGGCAGAAAAGAGGTTGGGAACTGCTACTATCCACCTGGGAAGAATCAACCATTTTTAAAACGAATGAGTGAACAAAATTAAGTTAGCATTCTGGAACAAGCCCTTTGGCTGAAAGGTAGAGAATGGATGTTGCAGGACCATCCTGGGGATAGGGACACCAGTTAGGGCACTGATGCTGGGTTCAGGTGTGTCACAATGGGAGTCTGCATGAGGCAGAGGCAGAAGAAATGGAAGTACTTGAGAACTGTTATGGGTTTATGCTTAACAGGATTTCATGAGCAGATGAGGGAGCTGAGTGAGGAGGAAGAGCAAGGATGACATCTAGGCTCTAGTTTGGCTGATTAGGGATGCAGAAGCGGATCAGGATGGGGAAGGGAAGTTCAAGATCATGTTATAGGCAAGTTATTATTGGGAGCTTGTGGCGTATCAGGGTGGCGGTGTCCAGGTAAGCACAGTTATTATTGGGAACAATGGGAGAAGTGGAGACAGTTGTTGGATTGTTCAGGAAAAGTCTAGAGTAAGAAGAGAAGACTATCAGTGTCAACACTGGATGGTACAGCTGGACTCAAGGATAGTACAGGTTGAGAAGGAGGGATCTGGGAACTGGGATGCCAGCTAGGAGAGAATGGGAAAAGAGAGTTGGGGGAAGGCTTGGATGTGTATATTTGTGTCAGCCAATGGGTCTGCAGGGGCTGGATGGTGTTTGAGCCCATGGCATTCTCTCAAATTCACATTGGCCCTTATCCTTTCTAGGTGGCAGACACTAATTGGTGGACTTCTGCTTCACGTGTCATGGAAGCTGGGCTGGGCCGAGATCAACAGCACTTCAAGGTAGAACTACCTCTTCTTGCTTGATTCATGATTCATACCCTGCATTCTTTTCACATTATTTGATTTCTTCTGGTGTTACGTTGGGAAACACGGATGTATATTTGAGTTGCTTGATCTCTTAGTTCCTTTCTGAGATTTTAATGCTTTTATAACCATATAGAACTCAAGGAGTGTTATCCTGGTTAGTGATGTTACTAATATAATATTAGAATTAATTGAGATACATAATTTATAACACTGTATTAAGTGAGCTTTGTGTTAGGTCATGGGAGCACAGTATATGGGTTTCTAAATCTTTTTGTAAATTTTTAATTTTGAAATTATTTACTACTTTACAGAACAGTTAGAAATAGTGCAAAGAACCTCTGTACCCTTTACTCATATTCCTCAATTATTATTTTACCTTGCTTCTCCCATCATTTTCTCTTGAGATAAATATATATTAAATATATATATATATACATTTTTTTCCTGAACTGTATGAGAATAAGTTACAGATTTGAGGGTAAAATGCCTGTTTTCTTTATTTCTAAATTCTTTAGTGTGATTTTTCTTTTTTTTTCTTTAAGAATTTATTTATTTAAGGGAGAGAGAGAGAGAGCGCACAAATGAGAGGGGCAGAGGGAGAGGGAGAGAGAGAATCCCTAGTGGACTTGGTGCTAAGTGCAGAGTCAGATGCAGCTCTTGATCCCATAGCCCTGAGATCACAACTTGAGCCAAAACCAAGAGTCGGTTGCCCAACCAACTGTGCCACCCAGGCACCCCTTTAGTATGTATTTTCTAAGAGCAAGGACATTTTCTTACATGGCTGCAGCTCAGTAATCAAAATCAGGAAATTAATATTGATGCAATACTACTATCTACAGACCAAATTCATAGTGGAAGAAGTGATTGGTCAACAATGTATTAGAATTTTTTTAAATATTTTATTTATTTATTCATGAGACACAGAGAGAGAGAGAGGCAGAAACACAGGCAGAGGGAAAAGCAGGCTCCCTGCTGGGAACCCGATGCAGGACTCCATCCCAGGGCCCCAGGATCACAACCTGAGCCAAAGGCAGACGCTCAACCACTGAGCCACCCAGGCATCTCAAAATTTACCATTTAAAACAATTTGTAAGTGTACAATTCATTAGCATTAAGTGCATTCACAGTGTTGTGCAACTGTTACCACCATCCATCTGCGGAAATTTCCCATCATCCCAAACAGAAATTCCATAACAAACAATAACTCCCCACCTTGCCTTCCCTCCCGCCAGCTCCCAGTAACCACCGTTCCATTTTCCATTCTATGACTTTGCCTACTATAGGTACCTCATTTAAGTGGAAGCATACAGTATTTGTCCTTTTGTCAGTCATTATTTCACTTACTGTCCTCAGACTTATCACAAGTAAAAAAAAAAAAAAAAAGAATTATCACAAGTATCAGGATCTCCTCCCTCTTTGAGGGTGAATAATATTCTGTTGCATGTATACACTGCAATTTGTTTACCCATTCATCTGTTGGTGGAATTCTTCTTCTGCCTTTTTTTTTTAAAGATTTTATTTATTTATTCATGAGAGACACAGAGTGAGAGAGGCAGAAACACAGGCAGAGGGAGAAGCAGGCTCCCTACTGGGAGCCCAATGAGGGACTCCATCCCAGGATCGCGGGATCACGCCCTGAGCCGAAGGCAGATTTCAACCACTGAGCCACCCAAGCGTCCCCTTCTGCTTTTTGAGGGAGGGGAAAGAGGAATGACTCTAAACTGGATAAACTCAAAGATTCTTAGGTTCTTTGCCCTGGAAGAAGTGATCTTCCAATGTTAAAAATTTGAGACCCAGTAGACACTGTTGTCCCTTGAACTTACGTGATGCTGGGTTCTACCCATTGCAGATCAGTGGTCATACCCTCTTTCATTCCCCCTGCTAAATTCTCAGAGACCATCTCACTTCTGTCTCCTGGACTATCTTAGGTGGCTTCACAGCCTTACACATGATGTCGGCTCAGTTAAGCTCCTGTCAAAGATCTTAGCATCTTAGTTTGTAGTGGATCTCGTGGTTAATGACCGCTGGCACAGCTCAGGATTTCTAGTTGCCATGGACCCTTGGTAGAAGGGAGTGACCAGAGGGCTAGCAGCAAGGACCTGGCCCCAATGTTCCTTCGTGTGTTGCCAGGATAGGTTTGTGTTTGCCACGGTTGCGTTTCCTACTGGGCTTGGCTTTCTGATTGTATCAGTAGAGAACTGAAGCCCAGCTTTGCTGTGTGATTGTGCACTTAGGTAGAGATAGCAGAGGTTGGACCCTACTAAAAATAAAAACAGCAGCAGGCAGACAGCTTGGAGTCCCTGAGGTCATTGCGGAATGGGGATTGTACCAGTGGGTGGTCCCCAAATCAATATTTAATAACATATGCCACGAGAGCTCATTTAGACTCCTTATAGCCTGGAGTGTAGGAGAATCCCAGATTCCCTCTTAAAACAAGTCACAGAACCTGGCATCACATTTCCTACTTTGCAGAGAGGCCATATCTGCTGTGTTGGTCAATCTCTGGCCATGTCATGTATTGACTCCATTGAGTGACCTGATGGAATCAATCTTCTCTAGGATTTTTACTTGGCAACCGTGATCACCAAATGTTGGATGACACCCTGAGGCCTTCTGTCTTTAGAGAGATAGCACTGGTTTTTAGGCACAAGTTTGTCTTTATATGGCAGCTACTGCCACTACCAGACAATTGCAGAGCAGCAAAGTGATTTTTCTAGCAGATGTTGAAATCCTGTGCTGTAGACTATCTGTGTTTCCAAAACATGATCCAGAAAACTGACTAGACATCTGGCAGTGAGACCACGGCATTGGTTACTAGAGTCTGGAACCATTGCTTATAGAATCAGGTGTGATTTCATTGGAGACTTTTCATACCATCCTTTGGCTCCTTTATTACCAGAATACATTTTTAAATAAAGATATTTTGAAAGTAATGTGTACATACTACTTTTTTCACTATATCTAAAACAGCAATTTTTAAAAAAGATTTTATTTATTTATTCATGAGAGACACACACACACAGAAAGAGAGAGAGGCAGAGACACAGGCAGAGGGTGAAGCAGGCTCCATGCAAGGAGCCTGATGTGGGACTCAATTCCGGGTCCCCAGGATCACGCCCTGGGCTGCAGGTGGCGCTAAACCGCTGCGCCACGGGGACTGCCCTAAAACAGCAAATTTTTAATTCCCAAGTTTTCAAGTATGAGAAGCTCTAAGTGAATAATTCTATGCCACAATTCCTTTGTGACCAGAGGTTTCTAACAGATGAAGAAGAAAGCCCCACTCCTTAATTTTCCACTGAGAATCTTTGCTGGAAAACCATAAAAAATTTCTTTGATAAAACCTCCAAATTAACTCAGTCCTGTCCCTAAAGAAATGAACAGTGAACAAATCAATTAGGATAATTCTTTTTATGATTGATTTTTTGTTTTTAAGTGAAATAGCTCATCTTCATCAAAGTTACCGGTGGTTGGAGTTTCTCAAATATGTTTCAATGTGTTGGTATTTCATTTTGAGTGATTCTTAACAGTTTTATGAACAGTTACCGTTGCTCAGAGAGGAAAATTAACACTCAATTCTTATGTTTTGGATATTTTTTCCTGTTGTTTTTTTTCCCAAGGAATTCTTTATGTGTATATGTAGGAATTACTTTTTGGGAATGATAAAACCAGCTTCCAAAGCATTTTCAGGAAAGATACAGAAAGCCACTGAAGAGACATACTATTGAATAAAATCTGATTGGTGTTTGTGTGGTGATTATGGTAGTTTTCAGGAGAAAAGCCCATGAGACCAGGGATGGCAGAAGGACAAGATTTTTTTTCAGCTTTATTGAAGTATAATTGCCAAACAAAATTGTAAGATTTTTTTTTTAATTGTAAGATGTTTAAAGCGTACATTATGGTAACACAGTATACGTATGCATTGTGAAAGATTCCTTCCATCTAGTTAATGAGCATATCCATCACATCACATATTTATTTATTTGTTTTGGTGATAACATTTAAGTTCTACTCTTTTAGGAAATTTCAATAATATGACATAGTGTTATCAACTATAATCACCATTTTATGTATTAGATTCTGAGACTTTATCTTATAGCTGAGAGTTTGCACCCCTTTATCCACTTCCTCTATTGACCCATCCTCAGCAACCACCTTTCTTTTCTTTGTTTCTGTGAATTTGAGTTTTTGTCTTTGTTGTTTTTTAGTTTTTCCTTTTTTAAAGACTCCATGTATAATTCTAAATACCATACGGTATTTTTCTTTCTTGGGATAGGAGTTTTGGACCTTCAAATTTTATAATTTTATAATGGCTGCAGGTCATGCCCATACCACCCAATGCGAAGGAATCTACTGAACTCACACTTTAGTGTCGACCACACTTCATATTGCTGCTGAATCCTGTCCATAGAGTGTTTTGCAACAACTTAACTCTACCTTTGTAGCAGGAAAGCCACCACAGACCGCATAAACAGATGGGTGTGACTGTGTGCCAATAAAATGGTATTTTCAGCAACAGGCAACAGGTGGGATTTGGCCCATGGGCCATAGTTTGCTGACTCTTATTCCAAGTTATGCACTGTGAAAAATTGTATCATCACAGGGTTCTTGAGTTCAGGTAACATTAAGACTGAACTTTGTCAAGGGAGTTGACCCGCTATGAGTCAGAGGAAGAATAAAGAATGAAGGAGGAAATGTCTAAGAATAGTAGGAAATAGAACATTGAGTAAAATTCTTGGAGAATCATATTCACCCGTAATGGACGCCCCCACCCCAAAATGAAATTTAGGCATCTGCTTTAAGTAGGGAGTTAATATGTGTAGAAGTCAAAAGAAAATGAAGAAGAATGTATGCAGAAGTCCTTGTACACTGTAAAGCAAATATTGACTTTACAGTTGTGAAGTATTACTGTTTTAGGTAATGCCAATAGTCTGCTTGAACCCATCTTGTGGCGTGGTATTTTTGTGTTTGGAATCTGTTTTTAGCTCCACTAGGTGTCAGCATAACGCAGAGAATTTTTCAGAACTCAGCTCAAGGAGCCATTTAGGCACCCATGAACAGATAAACTTCTGAGTGTTTTGAGGGAGCAGATGTTCCTTCCATAATGCATGCTCTATTTGAAAAACAAGTGATTTAATTTAATTAGCCTTCATCTCAATAACAACAGTTTTTTAATTCATGGCAACAGACTATTGTTAGCTTATTGTGAAATGCTTTATTCATCAGGGCTCACAGGGACAGAAGAGTGTGCACAAACAGAAAAACAAACAAGCCCAAGACTCAAACAAGATGCCATACTTGTGCTTGTAAATCATGTAAGAAAACCTATGTATCTCCACAACTTTCAAAGCAGATCCCATGACAAATAGTCCTTTCCCCCAGGAGTTGCTGTGAGATGCCTCTCTGCGCACACAGATACACACACTCCCTGGCTCAGCAGCTCCCCAGAGGTCCTCGTGCTGCAGAGAGAGACCCAAGATTCTTCCAGGGCATCTCAGGATATAATTCCGTCTTGCCCCCTTTGTTGGCACATAGACAATGAAAGAATAAACCAGCATGGAAGGCCCAGGTGGTGCCACCTTATAAATTACAGATGCAGAAAAGATGCATTCAGTGGTATGTGTCTGGTTTGTTCCCAATATGCAGGTATTTGGCTATTGTAGAATCTTAGAGTTGCAGTGGTTGACTTTATATATATTATATAATATAGGAATATATATATATATATACATATATAGTCTTAGCTCAGGTTGCTATAACAAAAATATCAGAGATTGGATGGCTTAAACAGCAAACATTGATTTCTCACAGTTCTGGAGGCTAGTAGGTCCAACATCAGGGTGCCAGCATGGTTAGGTTCTGGTGAGGACCTTTTCTTGTCTATTTTGTTGTATCCTTCCATGGTGGAGGGGGAGGGGAACGAGAGGGGGAGGAAGAGAGAGATTGGGGGTGGGGAGAAAGCATGGTCTTATCTCTTTTATAAGGGCACTAATCCCATCATGAAGGTTCCAACCTCATGACCCAAAGGCCCCACCTCCAAATTCATCATGCTGGGGTTAGGATGTCAACATACGAATTTCGAGGGAACACAAGCATGTAGCCCATAGCAGAGAGTGCAATCAGGGTAACTTATTTGGAAGGCATTCTGCACTTTGAGTCATGTATCTTTGAACAGCAATTCCACTTCAGGGGATTTGTCCTGATAGTGCAAAAAATGAATATGAAAAGGGAGTATATTCAAGGATAACGGTCATTGCATTAAAATAATGAAAAGAGGATTAACTTCAGTGTGCAGCAATAGCCTATTAGGCAATTATTGATAATTCAGTGATGATTTTTTGACACAGAAAGATGTTAAGCAGATTATGGAACCCAGTGTACAGCAGGATTCCATTTTTGTGGCAGTGTTCATATATGTGCATCTGGGCACTGTTTGGAGGGAGACCTAGCAAGGTATTAACAGTGGTTGTTTTTGGGTAGTGGGGCTGTAATTGTAATGTTTTTCTTGATTATCTGTATTTTGAAAATTTTCTAGCACGGATAAGTATGACTTTTTAAATAAGAAAATGAGACAAATTATTATAGAAAACAAAATTACTGCCTCCATACAAGTTTCTGAGTTCATGTCTATTGAAGAAAACATGTTTGTTTGTTTCTCAATTCAGTTAGTTTCCTGTTGTCACAGTTATAGGTTACAACACGATTATTAGAAATGTTTACTGCAGGGCGCCTGGGTGGCTCAGTCATTAAGCATCTGCCTTCAGCTCAGGTCATAATCCCAGGGTTCGGGGATAGAGCTTTAAAAACAAATCCAATAAGCCAGATAACATTAACAATTGACAAAGAAAAGAACTTTACAAAGAAAAACTGTCAGAAAGTAAAAGGAGAAGATGAGGCACCTGATGGCTCAGTCAGTTAAGCATCTGCCTTCGGCTCAGATCATGATCTTGGGGTCCTGGGATCAAGCCCCACGTTGGGCTCCCTGCTCAGTGGGGAACTTGCTTCTCCCTCTCCTCCCTAACTTGACCTCTCTCTTACTCTAGTGCTATCTCTGTCTCTTTCTCTTAATAAATGGATAAAATCTAAAAAAAAAAAAAAAAAAAGATTATTGCTTATTGTTAGAATTCCCCATTAGGGCCAATTCAAAGAGGCAAATGGTAGGATGTACGTACTTTTTGCTTTCATCCCTGCCCTTAAAGACCCAGTAGCTATAAACACTGGCAATTCTGTTCAGAGCAAAGTCTCTGAAGGGCTTAAGAAAAGCATAGGAAGAAATGTGAATTAGGGTCATGCCTGGAGTTTTATGGTATATTTTGTTACTGTTGTTTTCCCTTCTATCAGTCTAAAGAAGGAAGGGAAAATCTCTTTTTAAATTACAAAGTAATACATGATGATTCCTTCAGCATATATTTGAGTGTCTAGCATATATAGCAGACATTATTCTTGGTGTGTAGGGGGGTGTGTACAGTGAACAAAACAGTCAAAAACCCTTGCCCTCATAGAGCTTACCTTCTGGTTGACAAGAAACAAAGGAAAATGGAAGTACATGATATGACAGATGGCAGTGAGTTTAGAGAAAAATGACGCCGGGTAGGGGAATAGGCATGTGTGTGGGTGTGTGTGTGTGTGTCTGTGTTCTAGTGGATGGGAATGGGGGTGGTTACTTGACTCACAGATAAGATGACTTTTGAGCAGAGGTCTGATGATGTGAGAGAGTGGGCTACGCAGGTGTCTGGAGGGAGAGGGTTCCAGGTGGGTAAGCAATAGCAAGCCCCAGGGTGCTTGGCACACTTGATAACCAACCATAAGGCCAGATGCAGTTTTATTTTCCTTATAAATGCAAACATCATTGTGGATAACTTTAACTGCCTTTAAATACTGTATAGAGTATGCATATTTTTAAAGCTTTTGGTAAGTGTAACAAAGTAGTATGTATGTGTGTGTATATATATATATGTATATATATGTAACTTTTCATATTTTTTGGCTATTTGTATGTCTTATGTGTGTGTGTGAAATACACACACACACACACACACACATACATTCACATACACATAAATACCTGGTTTTTGCCCACTATTTTTCTTTTATGGAGTTGATTTTTTTTCTTATTGAGTTGTAAATACTCATTACACATTAAGAATATGAAATTCCAGCCTGTTTTCTATGTTGCCAATAGTTGTTCCTAGCTTGTTAATCACCAGTTGATTTTTTTAAAAGACTTTTACTTATTTGACAGAGAAAGAGTGAGAGAGCACAGGCAGGAGGAGCAGCAGCAGGCAGAGGGAGAGGGAGAAGCAGGCTCTCCACTGAGCAGGGAGCCCAACATGGGATTCAGTTTCAGGACCCTGGGATCATGACCTGAGCCAAAGGCAGACACTTAACTAACTGAGCCACCCAGGCATCTCATCTCTTGATTTTCCGTATGGTATTTTTTTGGCCAGTGCATTTTGTGTAGGTGGATTTATCAATCTTCCCTAATGGCTTCTGTCTTTGGAGTTATATGTAGAAAAACCAGAACATTTATTGAGTATTGTGCCATGCACAGCTCTATTCTTGTGTGTCCTTCCTCTGCCCTCACGCATAGTGACCTAGGTGACCCTTAGGGGTCACCTACATACCTCCAGCCCTAGATGACCTGACCTAGAAGAAAGGGCACAGCCCAGGAAAATGTGTGAAATTTGTCCATCCCTTAGATCTTGACTAAAGTTTTTCAGCTGACTGCTGGAACATTCCTTGGCAGCAAAGAGAGCTCTTTATAATTCCCAAAGATCTGGATAGCCATGTGCATGTTATAAGGTTATGCTCTTCAGTGCCCAGAACCAGGTATAATTTCCATCACTTAATCTCCCTGGAAAATAATCGTCCATTTTAGCAGAGTTAACTAGGATTTTAAAATCACAATTTCATTCTGTCCTGAAGAAATATTTTTTGCTTTTAAAAAAGATTTTATTTGAGAGAGAGACAGAGCATGAGCATGGGGGAGGAGGCAGAGAGAGAGAAAGAAACAGACTCCCTGCTGAGTAGGGAGCCCAATGTGGGGCTCAATCCCAGAACCCTGAGATCATGACCTGAGCTGAAGTCAGTTGCCCAGGCTGAGCCCTCACGGGCCCAATATTTTTCTAAAACTATTTCAAGGGGGTGTTCAATCAGTTGAGTGACTGACTCTGCTTTAGCTCACATCATGATATCAGGGTCCTGGAATCAAGTCCCACATTGGGCTCCACTGCAAGTCTGCTTGGGATTCTCTCTCTCCCTCTCCCTCTACCCCTCCCCCCATTTGTGTGCTCTATCTCTCTCACTCTCAAATAAATAAATCTCTTTTTTTTTTTTTATTAAAGATTTTATTGGGGCAGCCCGGGTGGCTCAGCAGTTTAGCGCCTGTCTTTGGCCCAGGGTGTGATCCTGGGGACCCTGGATCGAGTCCCATGTCCGGCTCACTGCATGGAGCCTGCTTCTCCCTCTGCCTGTGTCTCTGCCTCTCTCTGTTTCTCATGAGTAAATAAATAAAATCTTTAAAAAAAATAAAAATAAAGATTTTATTTATTTATTCATGAGAGACACAGACTGAGAGAAAGAGGCAGAGACACAGGCAGAGGAAGAAGCAGGCTCTAGGCAGGGAGCCCGATGCGGGACTCGATTCTGGGACTCCAGGATCATGCCCCAGGCCGAAGGCAGGCGCTAAACCGCTGAGCCACCCAGGGATCCCCCAAATAAATCTTTTAAAAACAAAATATTTCATGAGATGACAAAAGGACAAGAAAGCACTGCCTTGTAGTTCTGTCCTCACCTTGTCTCCACACAGCCTGGAAAAGTATGGGAAACTCAGTTGTCATGCATTTTATTTACCCCAGGTAACTGTTGCTAGGCCTGACCTGTCCATGTTACCATAGCATATTAACTGATAGTCGTGGGAACCTTGTGGGCCAGAGATCCCATTTCTGAATCTGAAGCAGCAAGTATAAACTATTCTTCAAATTATGTTCACCTGCCCGTGGACTATACTCTCTGCAGCAGGTCCTCTCTGGGAGGGAGACAGCATGCACACCTGTGACTGCGAGTCTGTTTCCTATTTCTCCTGCTGGTGTGTAAATTAAACGAGATTGATGTTGCAAAGAATTTAGGAATGAATAGCTAGTGAAGAACAGACTTGTGACAAAGTCTTACTGAACCTCAAGAGACTTTTACTGCTGTGAGTAATGGACCAAGGTGGGAATGTTGTATCTCTTCTATTTCCCCACCCCAACCCTTTACCCACTTTAACTTTGAGGGTTTTTCTTTTTGTATAGATTGATACATAGATAGACAGACAGATTGATTGATTTGAGCAAGAAAGAGCACACAGAAGGAAAGGGAGAAGCTAAGCAGGGAGCCTGTTGTGGGGCTCGATCCCAGGACCCTGAGATCATGACCTGAGCTGAAGGCAGACGCTTAATCAAATGAGCCACCCAGGCGCCCCTAACTGGGTTTTATCTCAAATATCACTTATTAGAGGAAGATTTCCCTATCCTCACTTACTCGATCAGATACCCTTATGGTACAGCTTAGTCCTTTACTTTCCTTAAAACATTCATCCGTGTAACATTTGAGTTTTATTTATATGAGCAAAACACACAGGACTCCCACCTTTGTGAAACTTACGGCTGATTTGAGACACATTAATAATATGTCTATTATATAGTATCTGGCTCTGATAATTAATGGGTTAATTGAAAGATAAATCAAGAAGTCATTTTTGGATGAAAACACTCTATTTTGATTTAAGATGTATAAATGTGCACTAGTTTGCTAATCTCATGGAAGAGCTTTTTCATGGTGTATGGGTTGTCTACTGGGTTCCCTCGAGTGTTTTCTTGCATAAACTACACTTAACATGTACCCTGTGATTTTCAGTGGAATGAGAACTTTGATACTTTGGAGCAATGTGAATGCACAGTTCTTCTCAATTTTTAATTATTTTTCTGCCCCCGCCCCATCCTTTCAGATTGGTTTTGCCCATATGTTTTGGCAGCACTGTCCCCAATGATTCATATTTATTCCTCTCAATAGCAGCTATACTTTTTTGTTGGTGTGTGGAGGAGGGAGGCAGCTGTCTCTGATAAGAGCTCATGAGGGGCAAGACAGGGTCAGGCAACCAACTGCTTCTGCAGGTGTCGAAATTTCCCCATTAGTGCACGTTGCTTTGGTTCTGCCCACCTAGGTGAGTGCTGAATGAGGTGATTGTGGACAACGTATGCATCAGTGCCCCTGCTCCTGGTCATAGTGCCATGGTTGAATCCAAATGCTCACACAGCTGCTCTGTAACATATCCCAGAAGTCTCTTTGGTTCTACTAGATCTGTGTTTGTTTTTTGTAGTTAAAATCATTTCTTTGTATTTAGGGTAGAAGGTTAAAATACAAGGTGTTTCCTTAGCCATGTTTTCTCTTTCACATCCATGGTCACTCAAATGCCCTGATGTCTCTTGGAGCATATGGTTGGGCAGGTGTTTTCTTTGTTTAAGAAGGAGCAGAGCACAGATGCCTGGAGCCTTACTGAGCTCACATCCCAGAGTACTGTGCCTGCAGCAGCTAGGCACACTATGTCACAAAGTGCCCGACTTCCCGCCTTACCTGTGCTCCTCGTGGCAAGTGCTCTGGGCTGCCTTCTGGTGCTCAGCGGACCAGGGGCCTGGATCCAGTCTCCCTTGACCCTTCTGAGCTTTTCCTTCTAGGAAAGCCATTTCCTAGAAGAAGAGCAATTGGTTCAATGTTCTCCTTGACCCATTAGGAAAGAGAATGGCATCTTCCTTTTTCTGTTTGCCTTTTGGGTGCAAGTACAGACATGTCTTATTGCAGTGGCACTAGTAAGAACAGAGAATATTCCTTGGGTAATTAGCTGTTTGATCTGCTACCAGAGCAAAATCATGCTGTGTTTTTAGCTTATTTTATATAGGTCAGTGTCTCCCATTAGATTATGAGGTCTTTGGGGGCAAAGTATGAAAGGGTGGCTTAAAGCTAGGGCTTTAGAGTCAGATGACCTGAAGTCAAATTCTGGCTTTGCCATTACCAGCTTTTTTGACCACAGGCACATTATTTAAACTCTTTAGGCCTCAGTTTTCTCATTTGCACAATGGAAATAATGATAATATTTTCTTCATA
This sequence comes from Vulpes vulpes, assembly GCF_048418805.1. Taxonomy (NCBI): domain Eukaryota; kingdom Metazoa; phylum Chordata; class Mammalia; order Carnivora; family Canidae; genus Vulpes; species Vulpes vulpes. The sequence continues at coordinate 95,435,556 of NC_132792.1, read as the reverse complement.
AAGTTGTTGTGCTGTGTTTTAAACTAGCTCCATACCCAGTGTGGAGCCCAACATGGGGCTTGGAATCATGACCCTGAGATCAAGACCTGAACTGATGTCAAGAGTTGGACACTTTACCAACTGAGCCATCCAGGCACCCCACACTGTGCAGATTTTTTAAAGACACAGCATAGAAAACATTTAGCATAGTGCCTTGTTTGTGGCAAGTGCTCAGTAAATGTTAACTGTGATGCTGCTGTTAATAATAATTCTGGTGCTGTCAGCACCTTGCAAATTGCTATAAATATTTGCTGAATGAATATATTCAGGAAGTAGGGTTTGGAGGCCCCAGTAGAGACTAGAGACATTTTAACACCAGGTTTGCTGGGAAGCATACAAAAGCAGGTCTGATCACAGATGGAGTGCCTGCCCATGCTAATAAAGTTAATAAAGAACATTTCTTGAACAGGCACCATCCCAGGAGAGTGGTTCATTGAGTTAGCTGGGATTATTATGTTAAATTCTGCTGGAATGGTCTCATTTATTTCTATCTATTATTAGAATAACTCTAGGGACCAAATGCGTCGGTGACGGATGGGAGTGGCAAGTTGCAACCTCCGTGATCAGGGCTCTATGTAAAAACTGGAATTTTGCTTTTCTTCAAGAGAGCAAGAATCTAAACTGTTCTGAGAAAAGCAGTTTTGGGTGGGGCCACAGCGGAATCAAAGAAATGCACCCTTCTGAAGTCCTTAGAGATTTCAGGTTAACGGTGGAAAACGTCAGCACATGGCCACCCAGTTCGAGTTCTAGCATTCTTTTAAAAATTCTGTCCTTTGACATTTGCTTTCTTTTGTTGTAGTTCCATGGAGCTGTTTGATATATTGCCTAGGTAAATAGTCTTTTTAAATTTTTAATAATTGGGCGTGAGTTCAAAGCCCTCTGGCTACTTAAAATCCAAAGAATAATGTTCACTGCCCCTTAAAAAAAAAAAAATCAGATCTGTTCTCTCTCCTGAACTGCAGGAAGCCCTCTTCCATCTCCAGCTTGTCTGTGCCCTGTCGTGGGACAGGGAACAGGCAGGCTGTAGCTGGATAGCTTTGTCAGCCTTCCTCACTGTCAGTGGGCACAGACCATGTCACACTCCATGGGTCACTCAGAGATTTTAAGACAGGCACCATCGTCATATTTGGTACATCCAAAGGGTCATGCCTTCCAACTAGGTCATTCGGACAGAAGATGACAGAAACATTATGGCCTCTTTCCCTCTTCCCAGATCTGATGTTTCAATGTGGCTTCCTGCTTCGGTGCTGTTTGTGGGTATAATCTATGCTGGTTCCAGAGCATTATCCAAACTGGTAAGTGTTAGAGACTTTTTAGAGAGACAGTTTCTCTTTCCTCTTCCCCTCTGCTTTTTAACTTACTGCACTTTGGATCAACAGGGGACAGAATCAACTTTCATAATGATACAGCCGGATTGGAGAGCAACATGGGGCCTTATGCGCTTCTCCCTGGATTGAGGATAACCAAATAACTGGGTTGGGCCAACTTGTTTTACAAGATGAAGAGGCATAAATGGAGGTGCAGGGAAAGAAAGAAGGAATACTTATGGAGCCTGACACAGACAGGGTCAGCCCACTCTGCCTGAATGCAGGCTGTCCTCGGGAGCAGGGTGAGCAGGCTCAGCCTTCTCCATGCTTCTGAGGAACTATAATGTACCCCTGCCCATTGGTGACGTGGACTGAGGGGTGCTGGGCTCAGCACATACCCTGCAAAGCATCGGTACCCAGTACATGGCGACACTAGTAAAACAAGTGTCCCCCTGTTCTCCCACCGCAGCCACCCAGGTTTTTTTTTTTTTTTTTTTTTTTTTAGCCACCCAGGTTTGGGCTCCTCAAAGGAGGGAACTGTAAAGGATAACTTATTCCAGTTACATTATATGAAAATATAAAAATTTAGTTATTTTCCCATCAAAAAAGAGTCCATTGATACTACCGTTGACCAGAGACTCAGAACGAGGTTTAAAAATCAGTAATGCTTCTTCCTGTCTTGTACCCTGACTGCTCATATTGTTTTTATTTCTGAGAAAATGATTGTATTCTGACTTTTGGAGAAATGTGAAATTTGTGAAGCAATTTAGTCTTTTTATGCAAAGTTTGTTGTTATGTTGGTCCCTTAGGTCTCGGATACAAAACACTAAAACAAACACAAAATCTGCCTACCTGCACAGCATTATTGTTAGGACAACCCTGAAGTTGCAAAATAGCAGTTGAGAGTTACAGGGGTAATTTCTAAATTAAATCATCATTTTTCTTTCATGATTCATACACTTGAGTCATTGGGATGATGTGTTCAATGGGAGAGAAACGTCCTGGGTGGGCCCAGCAAATGACCCACAGCACATATTGGTGCTCAGCCCAGAACCTGAGACCTGCCCCAGCTTCCAGCTGCCCCTTCTGGATTCTGTTGGCTTCTGGGTCTGCTGCCTCACTTTATGCCCTCTGGCCCGTAGAGGGCGCTCCCCCTCGTGTAGCAGAATACACAGGTGTTCATAAAAACAATGCATTTTTAAAGTGGTTTTTATTTTTTATTTTTTTATGATAGACAGAGAGAGAGAGAGAGGCACAGGCAGAGGGATAAGCAGGCTCCATGCAGGGAACCTGATGCGGAACTTGATCCCAGGTCTCCAGGATCAGGCCCTGGGCTGAAGACGGCACTAAACTGCTGAGCCACCCAGGCTGCCCCTTTTTTTAAGTTTTAATTTAAATTCCAGTTAGTTAACTACAGTGTAATGTCAGTTTCAGGTGTAGAATTTAGTGAGTAAACACTTGATAAAGCACCCGGTACTTATCACAAGTGCACAACTTAATTCCCATCACCTATAAAATCTACCTTCCCCACCTTCCTCCCCTCTGGTAACCAGCCATATGTTTCTTGGTTTGACTCTCTTTTTGTTGCCCCCTATGTTATTTGAAAAACAATGTATTCTTGTTCAAAGCCTTTTAAAATTTCTTATAGGAACTGGATAATTAAGATGCCAGAATTGTGAAGTTTGAATAACTATTGTGCTAATAATAACAATATTTTTTGTTTGTACGGTGCTTTTTTGAATGTTTCCATAGTGATTTCCTCTGTATCTTTTTATGTGATTCTCAGTCACCTGACAGGCAACGGATGAGGCAAATGTTAATCACCTGACAGAGGAAGGGACTCAGGTGTGGAAAGTCTTGGTAACCTGCCCCTGGTGCCAGCTAGTGGCAGCTCCTCTGACTCCAGACCTTTTGTCTTTTCAGATATGTCTCTTGGGCCAATGCATATGGATTTTAGAAGAGTCCAGGGTAATCAGACATAACTTTAGACTCTTTTAGTGACAAGTTATAGAAAGCTCCCTTTTGTTCTAAGCAAAAGGGAAACTGGTTCATGTAATTGAAAAGTTGTAGATCAAGCCAGGCTTGATCCAAAGGTTCCAATGACATGCTTAAGAAGCCAGTTTCTGTCTCTCTGTCTTTTAGTTCTGCTCTGTCTTTGCTCCATTTCACGGCCAGGCTCTCATGGGTGTTGTTGACTCTGGGCTCACATCCTTATAACATGAAGTCTAATGGAAAGAGACCTTTCCTTGTAGCGCCTGCAGGAGTCCCAGGATTCACCCTAAATATACATCAGCTGGGGATCCCTGGGTGGCGCAGAGGTTTAGCGCCTGCCTTTGGCCCAGGGTGCGATCCTGGAGACCTGGGATCGAATCCCACGTCGGGCTCCCGGTGCCTGGAGCCTGCTTCTCCCTCTGCCTATGTCTCTACCTCTCTCTCTTTCTCTCTGTGTGACTATCATAAATAAATAAAAATTAAAAAAATATATATATACATCAGCTGGACATCTGCCCTTCCTAGGTTGGAAAGCTAACCAGGAAGATGGAATTATGCTGATTGGTCGGCCCTGGATTACAGTCTTCCAGAACCATTCACTGTGGCTGCAGAGATTCAGAGCACTGTTTGGCCAGCCCTGGTCATACAGGATCCCTGCCCAGATCCTGTAGACTGAGAGAGGAAACAGCAGATCCTTGATATTGGGATGCCTTACCAAGAGAAGGGATAAGGATGATAGGTAGCCTCTGAAGTCCATTGTAAGGGTCGGCACAGTACATTATCAGGCAGATGAGGAGTTCTGTAACCAAGAACAATGCTTCTCGAAGTGTGATCCACATGTGGTGGCAGTCTGTGAGCTTTTTGTTACCTGTCCATAAGGAGGTTGTGCCAGAATGTACATCAACTTTGGCACTAAACACACTGTTGAGTTGAGCTTTTTTTTTTATAGCAAGACTTTTTTTTTTCTTTAAAGATTTTATTTATTTATTCCTGAGAGACACAGCGAGAGAGGCAGAGACACAGGCAGAGGGAGAAGTAGGCTCCATGCAGGGAGCCCAATGCATGACTATCCCAGGACCCTGGGATCACACCCTGGGCCAAAGGCAGACGCTCAACCACTGAGCCACCCAGGTGTCCCCATAGCAAGACTTTTTGAAGAAGGAAGAGTGCACTGATGTACCTTTTGGTTCAAGCTCCTTATTTGACTGGTACTGTCATTGAGTGGCACTGACCTAGAGCACAGCCTTCTTCAAAGGGTAAATAGAAGCTGCTGCAATTCAGTCTTTGAGCAAAGGGAAACAACCAAAACCCAAATATACCCAATTAGGGTGGGAGGAGCAAAGGAAAGAGACACTCATTGTTTTTTAGTGAAATAATAACCCAGCATCTCTCCTTTGTTTTCTGATTTTTTTTTTTTTTTACATAGTTGCTTACAAATTCATAGAGTGGGTTAAACACGAGGCACTCATACAGCTTGTGTTAGATAGAAAACAGGCATCAATATGCTGGTGCCAAGCTGTCAGTTTAATGAGTCCACAAGGAATTGGGGGAAGGTGCTCAGTTAAAAGCCGTGGGCCTATTGTTATGCAGAACACTTTCGAGGTAGTTCTGCTCCATAAAGCCCTCCTTTATCTGACAAGATTTTGAAGCTCTGTTCTTCTGACTGTGCAACTCCTAAGAGGAAGCAGGTTTAATTCTGTAAAGGCACAGCAGGGAGAATTCTTTACTGATTTTTCTACCTCACAACCGAATGATATAAAGAGTTAAGGGAAGGGGTTATTCTCGTGGCTATCCATTCAGCAAATATTTGTCAAGGATCTACTTTGTATGAGGTGCTTAAAGACAAATAAGGTATGGGTCCTGACCCTGAGGTGTTAGTATGCGTTGGGCACTTTCCATTGTCCCTCTTCATGACATATGAAGCCAGACTTAATTACTCCCACTTACAGATGAGGAAACTGAGATCCAAATTATTTGGCCAAGGTCAACAACTCATAAATGTTAAAGTGGAGGTGCAAACCCAAGCCTGTCCAACCACAACAGTTCATCTTGAAAAGTTACCCTCTTTCCCCCATAAATCACATCAGCCAGGGGAGATCAGCCCATGAGGACTGAGTTGAGGGGAGTGGAGAGGAAGTGTGTATTTGCTGTCCCTTCTACTTGGGCTAATTTGGGTCAGTTTCTCCAGCTATCCTATGCTGAATAAGGTCACAGTGATGATGGTTCTGATGGCGTGAGTGTTGGTCTTTGGAGGGTCAGTATGACCTTGACCGGTCATTAATACTCTTGTTGTAATTTTCCAACCAAAGCCTGGCCATCTAGACACCATTGCCTCAAATCCTGTGGTGGTAAGTGTTTAGAACACATGTGCAAAGTCAGACATGAGCTTGCCAGTAAGAGGCCATCCTGGTGTTGGTGATCTGGCTGTGCAAACCATGTCGTTTTCTTGCTCAGGGCAAGCCAAGGTCAGTAGTTGCAGGACTTTGTAAACTTAAGTTAGGGCATCTTGACAGGACCGCTCCTGGTTTCTCACCCATCTCTTTGATCTTGGTCCTTTCCTAACTGCTTGTCAGGGTTTGTCTTCCGTGGGCACGACATTCACTCCACACGTTGTGATGGAGATTGGATGGGGTGTTGGTGAGGAAATACACATGGATAATTAGACCCAGATGGAGCAAATTAGTTAAGCAAACTGGAGCCCATGAGTCCCCTCCCCATTTGTTTGGCTCTAAAATTACAGAAAGGAACTTGGATCTGCAAAGGAAAAGAATGTCATTGTTGATGTAAAATGCAGACTCTTCCTCTAATGTTCCATGTTACTGACCATTTGAGGCAGCTCTCCTCTTTCATGTTGTTTTCTTACCAGAGCTCATTTGCAAGGGCCAGAGTCTGTTGGCAAGGATAACTTTTTAATGTGTAGGCTCAGTGGCAAAATAGTAAACCCTTACTCTGGATTTTAGTTATCTTCTTGCTCTATCTAAAGATGATGTTCTCTGGATGCCTGGGTGGCTCTGTGGTTGAGTGTCTGCCTTCTGCTCAGGTGGTGATCCCAGGGTCCTGGGATCGAATCCTACATTGGGCTCCCAGGAGGGAGCCTGCTTCTCCCTCTGCCTATGTCTCTGCCTCTCTCTCTGCCTCTCTTTCTGTGTCTCTCCTGAATACATAAATAATAAAAAAAATAAAGATGATGTTCTTGGGGTTGCCGGGGTGACTCAGTCAAATATCTGACTCGATTTCAGCTCAGGTCATGATCTCAGGGTTGTATGATTGAGCCCCGCAGCAGGCTCTGCACTTAGTAGGGAGTCTGCTTGGGATTCTCTCCCTCAGCCCTTTTCCACTGCTCTGTCTCTCTAAATAATAAATAAATCTTTAAAGATGATGTTCTCCATAACCCTTATAAAATGACTTATTAAAACAGGGCTCTGAGGGGGAAAACTTTATGACATTAGATTTGGCAATAATTCCTTGGATACGGCACCAAAGACACAGGCAACAAAAGAAAAAATAGATTGTTGGACTTCATCAAAGTGAAAAACTTTGGTGCATCAAAGGCCACTATCAACAGAGTAAAAAGGCAACCCACTGAGTGGGAGATAGTATTTGCAAATTACTTATCTAATAAGGGATATTGAAATACATTTTTAGGCTCAAGATGGAGCTCCTCCTTTCTGGAGTGCTACATCAGCAAGCCAAACTTTAGTGTTCCTGTAAATGCTCCACTTGACCAGAAACAGTACATCCAGACCTCTAATCCCCAAATACCAATGCAACTCTGGGTTCTGTACTTACTTCCTTGTTCCTTGATCTTCCTAAATAAAACCAGATATGCAATCCCAGCCAATCATACCATTTCCCCATTGCCACTTCTAATGCTTCATAAAACTCATTCTTGCCCAGCACTCCTTGGGAAGAGTGCTCCACTGCTTCTGAGGTACCATACTCCCCTAATCTAAGGATTGTTTTCCCTTGATTAAATGACATCTAACTTGTTACTAAATTGTTTTAGTTCTATCATTCTATAGGGATTAATATCCAGAATCTAGAGATAGGCCCTCAACTCATCAACGAAAACCAACGCAATTCAAAAATGGCCAAATGACTTGAAAAGACATTTCTCCAAAGGAGATGCACAGATGGCTAATAAGCCCATGAAAGGATGGGCTTTTTGAGCTCAGTGTTATTAATCATTAGGGATATGCAAATCAAAACTATAATGAGATACCACTTCACACCCCTTAGGATGACTGTCATCAAAAAACCGGAAAATAACAAGTGTTGGTAAGGAAGTATAGAAATTGGAACTCTTGTGGACTGTTGTTGGGAATATAAACTGGTACAGCTGCTATGGAAAACACTATGATGGTTCCTCAAAAAATTAAAAATAGACTCACTGTATGATCTAGCAATTTCACTTCTGGGTTTGAAAGCAGGAGTTGAACAGATATTTACACATCCCTATACATAGCAGCGTTATTTACAAGAGCCAAAAGTTGGAAGCAACCCAAGTATCCATTGATGGGGAAATGGATAAACAAAATGTGGCATATGCATGCAGTGGAATGCAATGGAATATTATTTGACCTTAAGAAGGAAGGAAATTCTGACATATGTAACACTGTGGATGAACTTTAAGGAGATTATGTTAAGTGAAATAAGGCAGTCACAAAAGGACAAATACTGTATGATTCTACTTCTATGAGGTGCTTAAAATGATCAAAATCAGAGACAGAAAGTAGAATGGTGCTTGCCAGGGAAGACGGAGGAGAGAATGAGGAGTTAGTATTTAATGGGTACAGAGTTTGAATTTTGCAAGATGAGAAAGTTCTAGAGATAGAGGTTGGTAGATGGTTGCATAACAGTGTGAATGTACTTAATGCCACTGAACTGTACACTTAAAAATGGTTAAAATGGTAAATTTTACCTCAATTTTAAAAATGTATTTAGTTTAAAAACCCTGGACTCAGACTCTGATAGAGGTTTTCTTGAGGATTTATGAAGAGGAGGGGATAATAGGTTCTCACTTGCTTCACTCAGAATTTCTTTGTGTGTTGTAGGTATGCACATTTGGTTTAACTCATTCATTTCAATGCACTTGGGTAAAAAAGTGTGAGAAAAATAACAATTCACTGAGATTCACTGAGCAGGCCAGCCTGTTCTCTGTTCTGGCCTGTACATTCATGCCCCCAAGGGAATGAGCTGGAGCAAGCTGCTGTCCCTTGGGCCTTCTCTTATTCCCAGGCATCTCACCAAGGTGGAGGAATCCCTGGTAATTTAAAATGTCCATTTCTTATACAACAAGGCCCCTAGGACCAAGGCCAGCTACTTTATGTGATGAACAAATGAAGGACAGAGATGGCCTCCAGACCCCTACTGGAGATACACTGGCAAGAGGGGAGTCTGGTCCTCTGCATTCGGGGACTTTGCTGAATAATGACAGAATAGTAAAATTAATGTAAATAGGAGCACCTGGATGACTCAGTGGTTGAACATCTGCCTTCCGCTCAGGTCACAATCCCGAGTTCTTGGGATCGAGTCCCGCATCAGGCTCTCCGCAGGGACCCTGCTTTTCCCTCTGCCTATGTCTCTGCCTCTCTCTCTGTGCCTCTAATGAATAAATAAATAAAATCTTAAAAAAAAATTAATGTAAATAAACACTTAAATTTAACTCATGCAAGTCAACTTGTGAGTGTATTCATGTATATGTACATATACTTATTCAAGTACCTCACCATCTTCCAGAAAGGATCAATCGTGGCTTAAAAGAATAATTAAAATAAGAAAGATATATATACATACATATATATATATATATATATATATTTTTTTTTTTTTTTTTTTTTTTAAGTAGGCTCCACACCCAGCATGGAGCCCAACTTAGGGCCTGAACTTACCACCCTGAGATCAGAGTCAGAGCTTAACTGAAGGAGCCACTCCCCCAAAATAGACATTTTTTTTTATAAACAATTTTTTCTTAAGATTTTGTTTATTCATGAGAGACACAAAGAGAGAGGCAGAGACATAGGCAGTGGGAGAAGCAGCCTCCCCATGGGGAGCCGGATGCAGGACTCAATCCCAGGACCCCAGGATCACGCCCTGAGCCTAAGGCAGATGCTCAACCACTGAGCCACCCAGGTGTCCCTATAAACAGAATAAAAGAACTAGATGAGGCCAGAGAAAGACTTAGCACATAGAAACCTATGCTGTGGTAGCCTACAAAATAAATACAGTTGGGCCCTGAATTCAGTTTTCAGCATTCTGTAGCCAAATAAAAAGGTTATAAGACTTGTAAGAGTGGAAGTCCCTGTTACACCTGTCACGAGCATAGCATAACATAGAGCAATGTTGACTCACCCAAAACTAATGTAACGTGGTGTGTCAGTATCTTCTGATTGAAAAAGTCCAAAGAAAAACAAGAGTGAAGTCATTGCTGGAGAACAGCAAAGTTTCCCTCAGGTTCTGAGTCCTCAATAAAAGGTAGACTAGGCCATTTAGTGAGGCAGGCTCTTCAACAACACCCTTATAACAAACACAGCAACAACCTAGTTTCTAGGATTCTTACTATGTTTTGGATGCATGATGAAATAGATCAGTTCAGTAGGAGCTGTTGTCTGAGGCTAAAACTGCTACCCTGCTTATCTGACTCCCTTTGCTCACTGCCCTGAGGCAACCCTCCAGGAGCATTGTTTCCAACCTGCAGGATTTTGATAAAAATTGGGTAGCCAGCAGGTCAGGCCTGGAGTGCAGTTATCCTGTCTTGTAGATTAAGCCCACACCTACATGAAGATGGGATTGACATTCTTTCACAAATATTCAGAAGCTGACCCAGGATTCCTGCTTGAAAAAGGGAGGCATCCGCGTCTGCAGAGTGACCCAAGGCCGTGCCTGTGCTCAGGGCCAGGATTTTCTATAGGAAACTGTTCTCACTCAGGCCCAGCACCTGAGCAAATAATAATCAAGGCCTTGAAATTCCATTCTGGAAAGCATGGGAATAATGAAAGACTTTAGGTAATAGATACCAGTTTCTCTTCACAACCAGAGAAAAATTTCCAGTAGTATACATGGAAAAGATGTTGTATTTTAAGCTAATGGAGTCTAAGGATAAATTAGTTGCAAACTGTGCCCCTAAGTAACTAAATGAATTGGCCTGCAGTGTACTTGAATTTGATTAATTACATTTTATGTAATCTTGGCCATTTTTCCTGATGAAGGATGGTAGGACCTTTGTTGTTGAGGCCATTCCTAGCGTCCTGACAATGTGGAAAAACTCTTATTTTTCTGTTCTATTTAGCAGCAAACAAATACATAGATTTTCATAGATTCTCATAGATTTTCATAGATTCATAGATTTTCATAGATTTTTCTGGTTTTCAGATTATTAAGAGGTGGGTTAAAAAAGAGAACCAGAATATATTCCTCCATTTTCTTGTCTGCGTAATGGGGATGTTAATAGTATCTACCTCATAGAGTTATTATGACAATTAAATATGCAAAAGCAGAACAGCAGCTAGCACATAATAAGCATTCGGTATATCTTAGCTATTATTGCTATTATAATTTCTCAGAACTTTTGTCTGATTCAACAAAATTAAGTCCTGCTGAACCTCACTCCATAAGATAATAAACGGCAGGTTTCTTTTATTTTCTTTTTTTTTTTAAAGGACAGGTTTTCTAAAAAAATCAGTCACTCGGGGGTCTCCTGAACTGATAGCATAGATCACAGACTGGGACTTATACAGAGTTAGAGGCTGAGGAAAATCAGTAATCAAAGTTTGTGAATTGCATTAATTGTTTTTTGTATACCTCTATGGAGGCTGAGATGGTCAATTATAGAATTACTGTTTCTAAAGCCTGCTAGCTTCTCAGTAGAAAAATGGCTTGAGAAATCCAGATTTAAGTTTTTTTAAGGTAGAAATGGAAGCTATCTTTTAAAACATGTCACAGAGTTTACTCAGAGTTCGTGCATTTTATTTTATTTATCTATTTATTTATTCATGAGAGACACACAGAGGCAGAGACATAGGCAGAAGGAGAAGCAGGCTTCCTGCAGGAGCCTGATGTGAGACTCCATCTCAGGATCACGATCTGAGCCTAACGCAGATGCTCAATCACTGAGTCACCCAGGTGCCTCAGAGTTTATGTATTTTTTTTTTTTTTAATTTTATGATAGTCACAGAGAGAGAGAGAGAGGCAGAGACACAGGCAGAGGGAGAAGCAGGCTCCATGCACCGGAAGCCCGACGTGGGATTCGATCCCCGGTCTCCAGGATCGCGCCCTGGGCCAAAGGCAGGCGCCAAACTGCTGCGCCACCCAGGGATCCCGAGTTTATGTATTTTAGATCATACCAGTTTTCTTACTGGAGGACGCAGACTGGCAGGATTTGGAACACACTAGTCCTACTGGACTTTGGATAGTTGTAGGGCCAGGAAGATTACCCTGGGGGCTTACTGTAATTGAGGTATCATAGCATTGAGGTTAGGGGCATGGGCTGTGCAGTTAGAAAAGTCTGGATGGGAGCCAGGGTCTGGCCCTGAACTAGCCATGAGCACTCAGCAAATTGCCTCATCTTTTAAGCATCAGGTTACTTGTCTATAAATCAAGGTAATAGCACCCACTAAATGAGTTGTTGGAAGGAGATTTAAATAAGAGAATGTAATTAAAATAATTAGCACTGTGTCCAACACATTGTTGGTAGTTATCTTTAGTGTACTTGAAAATCAATTTGGTGTGTATTGATAGATCCTTTTCCAGAATGTGATCAGAGCAGGGCCTAGGAAGATTGAAAAACCTAGTCATGGTTTATAAAATTGAGAAAATTAGCCTCCTTGAGGAAGGCTAAATCTGGTCTCCTTGCTGGTTTTATAGTCAAGGAGACAAAAGCATTTTTTAAAAGGTCTTAATTTTAAGCAAATAGCATTCGGGTTACCCTTTCTATTCATTTTCATGTACACATAATTAACTTGTCCCAGATTTTCTTTGCTATCTCCTTAAGCCAAGAACTGGAAGGCCAGGCCCTAAGTTTGCCAAACATAGGCCTAATGAATATAGCTAGTTAAAAAAAGATCTCTTTAACAATCTTAAAAGACATAAGAATTCAAAATATAAAAATTTGGGACGCTTGGGTTGCTCAGCAGTTGAGCGACTGCCTTTGGCTCAGGGTATGATCCTGGGGTCCTGGGATCGAGTCCCACATCCGGCTCCCTGCATGGAGCTTGCTTTTCCCTCTGCCTGTGTCTCTGCCTCTCTCTATGTCTCTCATGAATAGATAAATAAATATTAAAAAAAAAAAAAAACAAAATATAAAAATTTAAGAGGAATAAAAAGCACAAAAGATAAATGAAAAATTAGGAAACAATAAAAATAACGTATGATTTTTTTTTTAACTTCACTTCTTTTTTTTTTATTTTAATTCCAGTGTGGTTAACATACCATGTTGTATTAGTTTCAGGTGGACAGTAGAGTGATTGAACAGTTCTTTACATCACCCAGTGCTCACCCCCAAGTTCACTCCTTAATCCCCATCACCTGTTTCCCCCGTCCCCCTATCTCCCCCCTCCTCTGGTAACCATCAGTGTGTTCTCTGTAGTTAAAAGTGTTTCAGGACGCCTGGGTGCCTCGGTGGTTGAGCGTCTGCCTTCAGCTCAGTGCGTGATCCCCAGTCCTGGAATCCAGTCCCACATCAGGGTCCCTGCAGGCAGCCTGCTTCTCCCTCTGTCTATGTCTCTGCCCCTCTGTGTGTGTCTCTCATTAATAAATAAATAAAATCTTTAAAAAAAAAAAAGTCTGTTTCTAGGTTTGTGTCTCTTCCTCTTTTTCCCTTTATTTTGTTTCTTAAATTCCACATGGGAGCAAAATCATATGGTATTTGTCTCTCTGACTTATTTTGCTTAGCACTGTACTCTCTAGCTCCATCCATGTTGTTGCAAATGGCAAGATTTCATTCGTTGGTATGGCTGAATAATATTCCATATGTGTGTGTGTGTTTGTGAGTGTGTATCATCTCTTCTTCATCTATCCATCAATGGGCATTTGGCTGCTTCCATAATTTGACTATTGTAAATAATACTGCCATACACATCAGGGTACATGTCCCCCTTTGAATTAGGGTCTTTGTGTTCTTTGGGTAAATACCCAGGAATGTGATTGCTGGATCATAGAATAATTCTATTTTTAACTTTTTGAGGAACTTCTGTGCTGTTTTCCACAGTGGCTGTGGGAAACCAACAGTGCATGGGGGTTCCTTTTTCTCCACATCCTTGCCAACACTTGTTGTTTCTTATCTTCTTGAGTTTAGCCATTCTGACAGGTGCAGGATGATATCTCATCTTGGGTTTTTTTTGTTTGTTTGTTTTTGTTTTTGTTTTGTTTTGTTTTCACCTTGGTTTTGACTTGCATTTCCCTGACGATGAGTGATGTTGAGTGTCTTTTCATGTGTCTCTTGGCTGTCTGCAGGTCTTTGAAGAAATGTCTGTTCATGTCTTCGGCCCATTTTTTAATTGGATTATTTATTAAAGTATGATTTTGTTATTATTTATTTATTTATTTTTATGAAGTATCATTTTAAAAGGAAAAAACAGTTTGAGTTGCACTCTTAAGGAAAGATAAATTAAGACTAGAAAACCTTACAAAGGCAGGAAAATGGAAGGCAAGAACTCCAAAAGAAATAAAACAGTGCAAGTTAGAACAAAATACTAAAATAGGGCAGAGCTACAAAGTTATAAGTTTTAAAAACAAGGTAAAAATATACCCTCCAAAAAGATAAAGAATAGATCCATCTGGAAGTAGGCGAGCGAGCGGCATGATCTTAAGTGGATCCTCCAAGCTGGAACAATTTCTCTGCCAGGGTCCTATGTCGAGGCTGCTGAGGGTGCGCTTCGCGTCAATACTGATGACCTTTCATGCAGTGCTCCCGAACCACTCATATAGGTCCTTTACCTATGTCTATCATTCCTTCTAGGTACTCTGGGTCGTAGGTATTGTTCTCCCCATACTGAGGAGCAAACTAAGGTTTGCATAAGTGCCCTGCTTCACTGGCCCCTTCTGATGCTAAAACCCAAGCTTATTCTTGGTCTTTTTCTGCTTTTCAGGAAACATTATCAACCATCATCAACAGCAGAGACAATAACAAAATCCTGTGCCCTTTAATCCTTCCTGCTCACTGGGTCAAGATTATCCATCAAATTAGGAGAGAAAGCCACTCTTCGCAAACAGCCCAGTGATAGTAAACGTGTAATGGGTGCTCTTATGCCTTAATAACCCTCTGGAGTGTTATTTTTTAAATGTCTTTTCCCCTCCCTCCTTTTTTCTTGGTGCACAGTTGATCCTGGTTATTCAAATATTTACCCCAGTTCAGTTTCCTAAATATTTCCTTAATGTGGATGCTCTCCATTTTCAGTGCCACTTCCAAGTTCTGGCCGCCATCTTGGCATTCCTTGGGTTAGTTTCCCATGACCTCTGTAACAAATTACCACATATCAAGAGGCTTAAAACAGTGGAAACTTACTCTCTCCAGTTGTGGAGGCCAGAAGTCTGAAATCAGTGTTACTGTGCTCAATCAAGGTGTGTCAGCAGGGCCACACTGCATTCCAGTGGCTCTGAGGATCCCCTCCTTGGCTCCTGTAGCTTCTGATGCTGCTGGCATTTCTTGGCTTGTGGCCACAGCACTCCAGTCTCTCTGGCTTTGTGATCACGTCTGTCACCTGTCGCCTCCTCCTCTGTGTGTGTCAGACTCTGTCTTTCTCTTAAAAATACATGTGTTTGCTTTAAGGACCTACCCAGATTACCTGGGGCAAACTCCTCATCCCAGGGTTCTTAATTGCAATTGCAAAGATCCCTTTTTGCCCTGTAAGGTGACATTCACCTGTCCCAGGGATTAGTGTGTGACTGTCATTTGGGGGTGAGGCATCTTTCAGTCTGCTACTCTGCTAAACTTTTGTACCATCTCTGCCTTCTGCCCTCTACTACCAAGTTCCTTTCAACATGCAGATCAAATCACGTCACTGCCTTACAACTCTTCAGGGGCTTCTTGGCTGTTGGTGCTGTCTTGACTCTGTGATGTGTCTTGATGACCTCTCCACCTTCCTCTCTCCGGCTTCTCTCTTTACAGTCCACCGCTCAGCTGCACCCCCACCCCTATTCACTCTCACCCCTGCTCTTGTGTGTTCCTCTGCCTGCAGTACCCTCTGCCTCCTTGTGCTGTTTGGCTCACTCCAGTTTGTCATTCCGTTCTCATTTAGCCTATGGACTTCATTTCCTTCCTGAAGGCTTGCTCTCCCTGGGCTAGGGTAGGTGTGCCCCTTGGTGTATCTCATGAGAGCTCTTACCTGATAGGGACAGTCTCCCTATCATAGATCCACCTTTTGCACAAGCTGTGTTTCCTGCACCTGGCTTGGTGCCTGACACACAGTAGGTGCTTAATAAATATGTGTTGGGCCTCTACATCCACCACGCCAAGAATAATATTACAACAGAGAGCGCTCATCCACGCAGAAGAGTTTTTGCTGGAGAGGATTGTATATGTGAATGCCAAAAGTTCCCACGGATCTTTATTTTTAAGCAGAAATCAAGTATTATGTAATTACGGGATCAAAGAAAACATTTTCATGCTTATTACATTCTGTTTTCTTTCAGGCCATTCCTGTGTTTCTCACTTTGCATAATGTAGCTGAAGTTATCATCTGTGGGCACCAGAAGTGTTTTCGGAAAGAGGTAAATGATAATGCAAAATGCTAGTTTCGCTTCCCTTGCTTTAAATTTCAAAGGTGCAGCTTGTTTTATGGCCCAAATTAGTGTCTACCTTTTCCTGCCATCTGTTTCCTGACAGTGGTCAAGACTGCCTGGCAGTCGTCACTAATTTCAAGGATCGTGTTTTCGACATCCTTTCACATCACCAAACATACGTGGGAATGCTTGTTGATCTGAACGGCCCTCGGCCGCAGGTCAGGGCACAGCAATCACTTTGGGATACAAGGAGGAATTTACCTCAGGCTGAGGTGTGGGGCCTGGGAGGCAGCATTCCCACCCGCAGCTAATCCCAGGGCCACCAGGGAATATATGGCAGAGCTTCACATAGGGTGCTGAGAGCAGTAGCCTGCCCTGGGGGAACTGCCTTTTCTTCCCAAGCCCAGCTCTGGGTCACATCAGTTGGAGCAAGTGTCTTCACCTCCTTCTGGGAAAAGCGGGTAGTAATGACACCCAGCTCATACAGTTGTTGGGAGGACACAGTAAGGCACACGTGTTAAGTGCTTCCAGCAGTTTCTGGTGCATGGTAGGTTCTCTGTATGTGTTTGCTATGTTTATTAACCTTATTAGTGGTGGTTTTAATTTGGTTCCTCTTTAGAGATTTCTTTCTTTCTAACACCTGCCCATTTGAAATGGTTTCATTTAAAAAATTGGGAACTCTTCAACTAGAGAGGCTAGGTGGCCATTCAGACAGCTCACTTGTAAGTGTGCAGGGGAGAGAGGTGTCCTTCCCATGGCTGGGACCACTCCGCACACCCGGGTACCCTGTCATCCCTACCTGCTGCTCGCAGGCAGCTGCATGGATTACCTCTTCTGTCCTGCAGAGTTAACCTCTCTCCCTCTCTGCAGCTTTTCTTTCCTCAGCCTGTAGACACTCTCAGTGTTCCCAGTCCACTGAGGAGAGAGCAGACCCTGGGAGACCCACTCACACTAACCTGGCTCTGAAGGCTGCGTGTCCCAAACCAACACTGGCCAGGCACGCCAGCTGACTCCCTTGCCTGAGCACACCTGCACCTCCGCCCTGCCACATCCTTGCCCTGGCCCAGCACCACGCCTGAGGGAGGGCTGGGTTCGGAGCTGCCCATGGCCTTGTGTCCCTCTTACCTCCAAGCTGCTCCTGCTTCTGCCTATACCGTCACCCCAAAGCTGCTCTGCCTGAGGTCACTTATAAGTGCATTTCCACCACTGTTGGCCTTTTATACCGTTCATCGCCAGGTTCATTGCTGCCTTTCCTGGAGTCTCTTGGCCCCCTCGACCTGCTGGTTCTCTTCCCCAGTGTCTGGCTCCTCCTCCTCTTTCATTCGTCTACCCCGCGGGCTCTCCGGGGGCTCTGTGTCAGGAGCCCTTTGCTCCCAAGCACACACTCTCTGGGCAGCCTCCTCCACCATCCGCCTTCAGTTCACTGGTGACTCCTGTGTCCCATCTCCAGCCTGGGCCTCTCTCTTGAACTCACATCCGCATTGCCTGCTGCTGCCTCTGGCTCTCCACATACCTGCTCCCCGGGGACATGAAATGCAAAGGGACCAAACAAACTGCTCTGTTTTTGCAACCTGCTTGTTGCTTGGTGATCCTCATCCTGGTCATCACCACCCATGGCAGAAACACTGGGATCCCCTTAGAGCCCCGGTCTGGTCTTCCCACACACACACCCTATTTCTGAATCTGTCCCCACCTCTCCATTCCCACTCTGCTGCCACCTTGGTTCAGGCCCTCATCTGTTTTTCAGGGGTCAAATGAGATCTTGCTCCCCTGAGCCCTTGGGCAGCCAAGTAGGGCCTGGGGTGAGCAGTCCTGGCTTACATAGTTATTGTGTTCTGTGTGCACCATCACCTGCCTTCACCTGCCAGATGTGTGGTAGTGCCTGGCTGGTTTTCCTGCCTCTGCCTCTCCCCACGCTCACCTTCCTCCACATTGCATCCAAGTGACCTTTTGAAACTGATCCAATCATGTCCCCCCATGTACATGGGGGAGTGCTCATGACCTCCATGGAGGCTGCAAAGCCCATAACCACCTAGATGCCATACACCTCTTGGGTTTTAGAAAATCCAGCCACAACCAAACTTCTTATTTTTCCTAGACCATGTCATGATGTTTTCTTTCCTCTGATTGGTCAGAGAACCTCTTATAAGCACTCTTCATTCATTCTGAGTATTTTTATGTACCTGTGTACTGCCCACCGTGGCAGGCTGTAGGCCTACAGTAGTGAGGGAAGGGCATGGTCTTACTGCTCTGGGCAACTCTTATGGAGCATCAGCTGAGCAAAGGAGACACAAATATGACACTCCTCTGCTGGATTATATGGCCAGAGAGGCCACTATGGGGAAGTGACATTTAAACACAGATAAAGGGGGCACCTGGGTGGCTCAGTCAGTTAAGCATCTGGCTTCAGCTCAGATCATAATCTCAGGATCCTGGGACTGAGCCTCACATTGGGCTCCCTGCTCAGCAGGGAGTCCATGTCTCCCTTTGCACCTCCCCTGCTCATGCTCTTGTGCACTCTCTCTCTCTGTCACTCAAATAAATAAATAAAATCTTAAAAAAAAATAAACACAGACAAAGGGTGAGCAGGAGTTCAGCAGGTGGGGTTAAGGGGAGGGCTCCTGGGGAGAGGAAGCAGGAGATGCAAAGGACCAGATGTAGGAAGGGACTTGGCAGGAGTCACTTCGGGCTAGTGTGGCTGGAGCTTGGTAAGAAAGAGAGAGGTTGCCTAGGGATGAGGCTGGAGACTTAGGACAAGTCTTTGAGGCTGAGCTAGGAATTTGGGGGGTGTGCTGAGTGCAGTGGGAGGCCAGGGTTGGGTGTGAAAGCCCAGAGAGACTGATCAGATTTACTGTCTCTGGAACTGTCTCTGGAAGGGACAGGAATGCAGGAGGTGAGAGGGGACTCTGTGACTCTCAAGGTCTCACGAGGGAGGCTCTCAGTCTTTTAGGCTGGTCTGCATGCAATTGGAGCCTTCCCGACACCTCAAGGAGCATGAGCACCACTCTCTAACCTTTTTTTTTTTTTATCACACCATCTTGTGATTTCCGTATTTCATCAATTCTAACACGTGCTGCTTTTTCTCACGTTAAAAAAATTTTCATTACCTACAGTTGTGATGGTTCTACAATCAGTGGAATGCCCTGGTCAAATGCTTTCTTTCTTAGTAATATATAAAGAATGAGAGATTTTATACTCAGGTTCATTGAACCTTAGGTGGGAGTTTCTCTGGGTCTCTGCCTGCTTCCTCTAAGCCCCCTCTTGGCAGGGACCATATGGTTGTTGTCTTCATAGCTCCAGAGTCCTGCCCTAGAACTGCTGCCAAGCCGAATATTCACTAACTAATCACTGAGGTTCAGAAACTCACCAAGAGCTGCTGAGGTTCTTGGAGACTTAGGCTTTTGTGTGTGAATTGAAAAATGAAGATTTATTGGATCTGGAGAAGAGATCCAGGCATCTCAACAGGGTACTGTTTCCTGATGGATAAGTCGGGTCACATAGGTGAGGTAGAGTAGGAAATAGGGTTAGAGCATCCTCAGAGCTATTTCCATCAGGCAGAGACCAGGGGGTAGACTTTCAGGCTGAGAGGACCTGTCCTTGGAAGAATAAATTGGATGATAAATACCAAAATATTTTGAATCTTCATCTCCATTTCATTCCCAACACTAAACATCATTTCTCTTTTTAAAAATTTTAATTCCAGTATAGTGAACATAGCATGTTATATTAGTTTCAGATATTAAATATAGTGATTCAACAATTCTGTACCTTACTCAGTGCTCATCATGATCAGTGTACTCTTCATCTCCTTCACCTATTTCCCCGTCCCCCCACCCACCTCCCCTCTGGTAACCATCAGTTTCTTCTCTATAGTTACGAGTCTGCTTTCTGCTTTATATTTTTGCTATGTTTGTTTCTTAAATTATACATATGGTATTTGTCATTCCCTGACTTATTTCACTTAGCATTATACTCTCTAGCTGCATCCATGTTGTTGCAAATGGCAAGATTTCATTCTTTTCTTTGACAGAGGAATATTCCTTTCTGTATATATACCACTTCTTTATCCATTCATCTACTGGGACACTTAGGGTGCTTCCATAATTTGGCTATTGTTAATAATGCTGCTATAAACATCAGGGTTTATAAAGATATATATCTTTTTGAGTTAGTGTTTTCATATTTTTGGGTAAATACCCAGTAGTAGAATTACTGGATCATAGAGTAATTCTATTTTTAACTTTTTGAGGAACCTCCATACTGTTTTCCACAATGCCTGCACCAGTCTGCATTCCCACCAGTGATGCACAAGGACTCCTTTTTCTCCACATCCTTGCCAGCCCCATTGCTTCTTGTGTTTTTGACTTTAGCCATTCTGACAAGTGTGAGGTGATACTTCATTGTAGTTTTGATTTGCATTTCCCTGATGATGAGTGATGTTGAGCATCTTTTCATGTGTCTGTATGGCTGTCTATATGTCTTCTTTGGAGAAATGTCTGTCCATGACTTCTGTTCATTTCTTTTTAAAGATTTTCTTTATTTACTTGAGACAGTGAGTGTATGTGTGCATGAGCACATGCACACACGAGTGAGGGAGGGGTAGAGGAAGAAGCTGACTCCCTGCTGATCAGGGAGCCCCACTCAGGGCTTGATCCTAGGACTCTGAGATTGTGACCTAATCATGAAGGCAGATGCTTAACTGACTGAGTCACCCAGGTGCCCCGACTTCTGTCCATTTTTAATCAGATTATTTGTTTTTGGGGTGTTGAGTTGTAGAAGTTCTTTTTTTTTTTTTTTTTAATTTTTATTTATTTATGATAGTCACAGAGAGAGAGAGAGGCAGAGACACAGGCAGAGGGAGAAGCAGGCTCCATGCACTGGGAGCCCGATGTGGGATTCGATCCCGGGTCTCCAGGATCGCGCCCTGGGCCAAAGGCAGGCACCAAACCGCTGTGCCACCCAGGGATCCCCGAGTTGTAGAAGTTCTTTATATATTTTAGATACTAAATCCTTTATCAGATATATGTCATTTGCTAGTATCTTCTCCTATACAATTGGTTATCTTTTAGATTTGTTGATTATTTTTTTTATAAACAATATCCTTTCTTGTCAGGGCAAATTAGGAAACAGTTGCATGAATTATATACCTATTTAGTCATTTTTAAAGACTTTTCTTTCCTTAAGAATGTAATAAACTATAATAAGTTGTAGAACATGCAGAGGAAAAACGTCTCAAATCAACTGTGATCCTACTTCGCATATGATACTACTATGTTCTATCAAACTTTTTTTCAGTACACGTATATAGACATACACAAATGACATAATATATTCTATTTTCTGTTTATCGATTTGTCAGGAATCTCTATTTGTGTCCTCATTCCACTCCACATGGAACATGATGTGTTTTCCTGTTTATAGACTTGTAGGTGGTTTCTAGTAGGTTGGCATTGATGTGATGAAGATTGGCTGTGATCTATTCCCATATGATTCACTTTCCTGATCCTTTAGCCTGGAGCTTCGACAAGGTGACCAGATATTACTAGGAACACAACTGTATGACACTTCTTAGCCTTTGCCTGTGACTCATAGTGAGGCCTCTTTTGTCTATTATGTGTCAGGTTTTACCAGACTCAACTCTGGAGAGGAAAGTTGACCTCCTCATGACCTTGTTCCCAGGTTATAAGGATAAACTCTAATTGGAACCGTGGTTCGTTGTCACCATCCATGATTCTTTGTACATGCATGTGCAATCACACGCACACACATAGTTTGACTATAAGATAATGTGTGCCTTGTGAAATTAGTCCCGTTACCTTGCAGATATACTTGTCACAGTTAAACATTAGAATGCTGCTATTCATTCTTTTGTTTTCATTTGTTCAACATTGACTAAATCTACGCTATATATCAAGCATCTGGCTAGGCCTACAGCTATGGAGATATACACGACACATTGATCATCCTCACAGAACTCAGGTAAATGGAGGAACCAACATGTAAACACATTCTGTGATGTTCATAGAATGCCATATGGGTTGGAACAAGGGTACGGGGTAGATGGAGAGTCTGCTTGGAAAGGCCAGGAGGCAAAATTTGAACCCTGTCCCGTGGATGGTAGGATTCAAAGTGCAGGGAGAAAGGGCATTCCAGGCAGGCAGAGGAAGCAGCAAATGAAGGTAGTAGTCTGAAAGGGCTGGCAGGTGTCACTGCAGGATTGGCAGGCTGCTGGTGTCAGAATAGCATCGTAAAGGATCAGGCTCCGGAGCTAGATCACCTGAGCCCAAACCCTGTGAGCTTGGGCAACTTTACTACTTTCTCAATGCTTTGGTGTCTGCATCTCTTGCACATCCTGAGACTTAAATAACCCATAATGAAATAAGTCAGTACATGTAGAGGCTTAGAACAACACTGGCATAGAGTAGGGAGTCCTCAGAGTAAGTTAGCTGACCTCCGGTAATATTAGTTGTTTATTGTTCTTTTTGGCGATGTGACTTTTGAGAAGTTATACTGACTCATTCAGAACACTGAGACATCATGAGGACTTATCACTGGGTGGCTTTTGGACAGAGGAGCCTCAAAAGGTGAACACCAGACATTAACTCCTCAGTTGTTTGTGGAGTCCTGGGAAGCAGAGGCTCCCTAATGCATTTATTGCTTGTTCTAATCTCTGCATCTCAGGTTCTGGCTCCTCGGGCCAGAGGCGTTTCAAATAAAAAAGCAGTCTCTTCTCTGTGGAATGAGTGAACTGTCTCGAGCTCTGTATTGATTTGCTGCCCTGTGACAGAAGTCCCCAGACAGTTGCTGGATGCACGTGTTACTACTCATGGAACAGCTGGGCCATGCTTTTCATCTCTATCCTGTCTGTTCCTATTTTTCCGCCAAATTGTTGATATGTTGATTACATTTAGCCCAGAATCTTTCAGTGACACATTTTCCTGTGATAGGGCAATTCTCCAGGTGCCCAGAGTCAGGTCACCTTTTTGGGTCATCCTTCCTGTACTGAAGGGATGTGTCCCCCACCAGGTGGCAGTGGAGTCAAGGTTGGCATGGCCAGCTGAGGCGGATTCCACATAGATAAGATTTAAGGATCTAAAGATGCAAGCCACTACTTTGCTCACAAACATGATCTATTTATTAAAACAAGGGCAAACTAGATTATTTAGTAATGCATGAAAACTGAAGATAGCCTTTATAGCAAACCATGTTTGTCAGTGCTTCACATTTTTAAAAAATTGAAATATGATTGACATTATATTCGTTTCAGGTGTCCAGCATAATGGCTTGATATTTGTGTATCTTGCAAAATGATCACAATAGGTCTAGTTAACATCAATTACCATATGTAGTTATAAATTTTTTTCCTTGTAATGAGTACTTTCAAGATCTACTCCCTTAGCAACTTTCAAATCTACAATACAGACTCTAGTCACTGGAAGTTTGTACCTTCTGAGTGCTTCATTTTTTTAATATGATTTTTTAAAAAGATTTTATTTATTTATTCATGAGAGAGAGAGAGAGAGAGAGAGAGAGAGAGCAGAGATATAGGCAGAGGGAGAAGCAGGCTCCATGCAAGGAGCCCGATGCGGGACCCGATCCTGGATCCCGGGATCATGCTCCGAGCCAAAGGCAGACACTCAACCACTGAGCCACCCAGGTGTCCCAAGAGTGTTTCATTTTTAAACAATATGTTCATACTTCACTTTCATGAACTGGTATCAAAGCACTGTAGTTTGTCCCCAATTAGCAAAGTAATCCTTTTGAAATGTCCAAAATTAATCTGTTATTTCTTCTATCAAATATAGAAAAATCTTGCTTCTTCCTGCTAGAACTTTATACCTGAGTGCAAAGAACTCATTCCCTTAAAATGACTAATAAAAAGGAGAGGATAAAGGTAGGGTCCTCATTAGAATTTCTTCATTTCGGGGAGTTTTAGAATGCCAAATTTTGATTTCCCCAATCCGCCCTTTCTCTCTCTCTAGCAGTGAGAGAGAGAGATTTCCCTTCTCCTTTTTCCTGTTTCTTCATTTATACATCATCCCAGAGAGCTTACAGCACTGCTGAGAGTCAGAGCTGGATTAGTGAAAGGCAAATGTAAGGAGATGGACTGGAATAGAAGTTGAATGAGAGCTTGAATTGTCTTCTTACACAGGTCACATCAATTGCTCTCTCTCCCTTTCTTGGTGTGTGAGATATTTGAAGGCTTGGCCCTGGCATCATTTTGGTGTTTTGTGAGTAAACACAGTTCCAGAGGTGAGGGTAGTAAAATTGCACACCCAGAGTGCTTTGCCCAAGTGACTCAACTTGGCCTCTGAGTCATCCTTCATGTGGTCCAACCAGGAAAAGCCTCAAAAAATACTGAGGTGCAGCCCGCTCTTAAGCCCCCAATAAGCTTACTCGAAATTTATTTGCCTCTTGATCTAAGTATTTTATTTAAGGGGAAAAGAGAATTTTTAAGACTAACTATATGTCTCTTTTTTTTTCATACAGAAAACTTCTCCTGAAAAGATCTGTAGGTAAGTTTAAAGAAAAAGAAAGCAAAACCCAAAGCCCTCTAAAATAGAAGATTTAACCTGATTTTAAATGTTGATGATAAACTGTTAAGATTCCTATTTGAGATTTGACAGAATTTGTTATCAACAGCTACATTCCCCCATTTTGTGTCTTATTCTAAATTTTACTATCTCTTTCTTTCACTGGTTTTCTTCCCTGAAATATTCTGTTCCTAAGGGGAAAATAATCTGTAGATTTCATCACTGATGCCCAAAACTTCACTAAGAATTGTGCAATACTGATGGGAGAAGGACAATGGAAAACATGGAAAATGACTTCAAACTTTTAAAATAATGTTTGCAATTTATTGAGTCTTTATGATTCCTATGGTGGGAAAAGCACTGCCTGCAAGGTCAGAGATCTGAGTCGTGATCTTGGGCCACAGCAGAGTGACTAAGGGCAGGCTTCATTGCCCTTTGAGCCTGGTCCCCGGGGCGGAACCATGAGCTGGGCTGGACTCTCAGGCAGGTCCCTGGGCCCTCGGTGTGCTGACCTGTAACCCTGTTCTCTGGCTGCTACCTGCCTCCTCTGCCATAGCTCTGAAGCTCAGTCCTGAAGATAGAGAACCAACAGAAATGCGTTGACACATGGATTTAGGACTTTTTGTTTCAGATATTTCTGGGCTTTCATCCAGTCTCTTATTTTGCTTTATTACAGGCTGCTACTTGCGGAAAAAAACAAAACAAAACAAAACATAACACTCTCAGGACTTACCCTCTCGTTTAAAAGATTAGCAGGTGTTAAAGAGAGGAATTAAAACCCACTAATACCTGATATAATCATGTATTGCTCAAAGCCAAGGTTGGTGGGAAACCAAGTGCTGTCTCACACCTGGCAGTCCCCCATGTCCTATCAGCCTCAAGGGGCTGTTTGAGAGGACCTCTAACATTCATTGCCTGTGAATGAGGAAGCATCCTATATCCGATACAGTCTTCTACTCTACGCAGACACCAAATCTATTAGGGTTCTCGTTGTCTCCCACCTAAAACCTACCTAATCCTGTGCAGTCCCAGAAACACTTCCCATAGCCTCTCCCCCATTTACCTCACCCTTTGCCTCTGAGTCTCTTGTCAATCTGCTGCCGTGGAGTCTTTTCCGGGCTTTTTGTACATGTGTCCTAAAAGTTGGCAAGGCTATAGAAGGGGGGTGGGCTGATGTGGAGGACCTTCCTGTGCCTCGGATGTCCGGTGTCGTTCTGACCTTCCCAGGGCTGTGGGTCCCCAGCTCTGAGCCCACCCGGCCACGCTAGGTGCGTTCTGCATATTTGACAGAAATGCCACACGAATGACAATGACATTGTGACCTCCTCAGTATGTCATGTCAGAAGGCTCAGGATGTAGGTCTGTCCTGTCATTGGAGCTGTTACATTTGATCATTTGGTGAGGATGATGCACAAAAGATTTTAATGTGCTTTACATGGTGCTTTCTTTTTCCTGAGAGGTGGATCTGCAGTCTGATTTACCAGTTTTTTTACTAGTGTATTTTTGGGGATCTGCAGTTAAAAAAAAATCTCTTATTATCTGTTTCATGGGCATCATTGTTTTTCTTGCATGAGCCAGCCATGGTTTTGCAAATGTCCTGCAAGTGCCCGTGTCCTGGGAAATGGCCAGCTGAGCCCCAGGGAAGGGACTGTCTGGTCCCTGGTGGAGCACACAGTTGGAAATGGCCTAGGTAGCGGGGTTCTCAGAGGAGGAACAGGGGCACGGGGCTGGGTCTCACAGGGTGTCGGCCTTGTGCAAGCGCCTCCTGATGTCTTCCAACCCCCATGCTGTCTGGGAAACCCTTTGATGTTGAAAGGTGAAGCTGCCTGTGTTCTCTCCCTTGGAACAGCACCCTCTTCCTTCTGGCTGCCGCAGGATGCCTTCCCTTCAATGACCCCCAGGTAAGTCCAAGGGCATTCATTTTGCCTTCCAAGTGTCTTCTACTCTCTGCAGCCTGTGTGTGTGAGCAGAACTCCTAGTCCTTCCTTTGAGAATCAGAAGAACCCCAGCCTGTGCAAAGGCATTTAAAAGCTTCCGGGCTGGGTACCTCTTGGCCAGCTCAACACCTTTTCTGCAGGACTTTACCTTCTCTCCAGGGCTGCAGCAGAATGGCAGAGCTCTGGTCTCTGGGTGCCGTAATGGGTGCCACTAGCCCTCAGTCTGTGCTGGGAGGACCCACAAGCCCCAGGCCCCCAGGTCGAGTACCCTAGCTTCCTGCATGGAGGCGAAGTTGAGTTTCCCTCTCATCCCCGAAGGCCTCATCTGCAGAGTGATTTTCGCTTATTTGCCTGAGTTTTTCCTTACTAGGCCCTGAGGCCCCACCCCTACCCCCCAGTAGTCATCTCGCGGTGGGTCTGTTTTCTCTCTTTTCTCTCCCAGCATTTATTAAGTTCCCATCAAGTGTCAGGCACTGAGCCAGGCTCTGGGGACACAAAGAAAAATTATCCTCTTGCAGGCAGAAGTCAGAGTCTCATAAGAGCAAAAGGGAGGAGGACAGATGAGAAATAGATTATTATAACACAGGGAAGCCAGGGCTCTGTCCTGGGGAGATATGGGACATAGTGAGGCACTTAAGAATACTTGGGGACCCAGGAAGTAGGAAGAGCTAGCAATTATAAGGAGCTAGCTATGTGCCAGACTCTGTGCCAGTGCTTTATGTGCCTTATTTTATTTAAAATCTCATAGTTTCACAAGGAGAGGGACTCTTATTGTCTCCATTGCGTAGCTAAAGAACAACGAGGACCCAAAGATCACCAGCCCACAAATAAGTGGGGCTTTCAGAATTTACATAGACCTTTCTAATGCTAGAGCCAGACTCTGCTCTCTGGACCTAAATCCTGAAGGGTGAGGAGGTGATGGCCAGGAGAAGAAAGCAGGTGTGGGCACAGTCATGGGGTGTCGTGTATTCTGTGATTCAACTTTAGTGAGCACTTACTGTGTGTGTAACCCTGTGCAAATTCCTGCCCTGCTGGAATTTATAGGCTAGTGGATGGTGGAGAAAGAGATAGGTGACAAATGAAATGGAATGTGTCAGATGAGATAAACTTCTACAGAGAAAAATAAGAAAGTGAAGAAGAGAGGGAGTGCCCCTTGGCTGAGTTGATGGGGGAAGTGTTTGGGCTTGGGGAAGTGCAAGGTGTGACTTTCCCTGGAAGGGGTGCAATAGATGGGACTGGTGGGGTTGACAGGGGATTGTCATAGAGATCCTAGGGTGCCATGAGTTTGGATTTTATCCTGAGGTCACTGGGGGACTATTGAGTGATTTTAAGCAGTAGGTGACACCATGGGATGAGTGTTTTAGAGATGTGGTGTGGAGAATGGGAAAAAGGGGTGCTGGAGGCAGAGAGCCCTGTTAGGAAGATATCATAGGCATCAGGGTGAGAATTGAAGATGAACTGGCCAAGGCCCCAGAGTCCTGTTGTGGCACCCTTGGTTGGCACTATGCATTGACAGTTAAGGTTTCTGGTTGTCACACTAGATCCCATTTGCCTCTTCTTATAGCTGTTTTATTATTTTTTTAAATCCTGTGTTACAGTTTGATCCCAATGGATATTTCTGGGCTGTAATTCACTTATTCTGTGTAGGTAAGTTTTAAAAGAATGCTTACTTAAAGAATTGAGGCTTATTACTTAGACCTTCTTATATATCCACTTTTCGGTAACCCTGAGCAATAGGAAGATTACAGATAAGGTGTCAAGGTTGAAATTAAATGGGGATTTTCTGATCTTGTTCTCCTGAAATGTTTCCATTTCTGACATAGTCTCCTCTTTTTCTCCACAAATACTAACTCACCACGGCTCTGGCCCTGCTGGCTCAAGGCAGAAGCGTGGAGAAGTGCTGGTTGGTCTTCTCTCAAAATGCTGAGAAGAGATCCAGAAGTTTGTGTTGGAAACATTGTCTTTCAGCAGTATATGCAAAGAAATGTGAGCGAGTGAAATAAAAGGGCCATTTGACTTTATTTCACATCATACGTTTGGTGTTTAGGGGGAAAGCAGGGCCCTGATTGTGTTACACAGGGTTCAGAAATGGAGCAGCCGTGTTCCTTTCTCCTGTGCATCCTGCAGAGGAGGTTGAAAGCTTCCTGTGAATTGTATCCTTCTGCTGATCATGAGCCCTCCCAGCCCAGAAGCATTCTCTATACCGAGTGGTTATCACTGGGGATGACTGCGTTAGCATCCTGGACATCCTCCAGAGTGTTGTTGCGCCCCCTGTCAGCCGTGGGTGACCTGTGTGGGAAGAGCAGCCTTCCTCCAAGTGGATTTTGTGCTTCCCAGCAGGTGCGGGCCACCCCTTATGCAGGATGTCCTGTGCCAGTAACACCCACTGCTTCATTTTCAGGGGCTTATAAGATAGTGCAGAAGTCCCGGAAACCCAACGCCTTAAGGTAAACTTCTAAAGTGTGCTGGGGGGATCCCTGGGTGGTGCAGCGGTTTGGCGCCTGCCTTTGGCCCAGGGCGCGATCCTGGAGACCCGGGATCGAGTCCCACGTCGGGCTCCCGGTGCATGGAGCCTGCTTCTCCCTCTGCCTGTGTCTCTGCCTCTCTCTCTCTCTCTCTGTGACTATCATAAAAAAAATAAATAAATAAAGTGTGCTGGGTTGTTGTTTGGTTAAAACAAAGGGATGAAACCCAAGGTGTCTTGAGCTTGTTCTGTTCAGCCAGAGACTGTGCATGTGTGGGTTGTGGTGAGGGCAGCAGCCAGGCGCCTCTGAAACCTTTTCTCCTGCTCTTGGGTCATTCCAGGCAGGATCCACTAGCACCTGATCCTACTGGTCGTCAGCAATGTGCAAAGAACAGGGGGGCCCTCTGTCCTCTTACTTCATGGGCAAATTTTTACACAACAGTTTTATAAAAATTGTGTGACCCGCTGCTTGGGGGGCCCCAGTTTACTTCTTCCAGTTCAGTGGCCACCTCTTTTTTCTTGTTTCCCTAGCCCCTTCCTAACTTGACTTTGTTTAGATCCAGAATTTCCCGTCATGAGCTCTGTGCTGGGGTAAAATGAGGCCTCTGTTGTGGGCAGTCAACGGACCAGCCTTAGCAAATGTAAATGAAAGAGAGAGTGGTCCCTGCATGGGTTGTGCTGCAGCTGGACTGGTTTGCTGGCTTCTGGGGTTTGAGGCCCACCAGGGAAGGACCCCTGGGAGAAGGTTATACACTTGGAGGCTGTGACTTCAGGTCCGTAAAACACCTCTTGTTCCTTTAATGAAGTGTTTCTGCAGCAAGAAGCCAGTGGAGTTGCCAGATAAAATACAGGATGCCCAGTTAAATTTGAATTTCAGATAAGTAGTGAATCCTTTTTTTAGTGTAACTATGGCCCATGTGATATTTGGAATATACTTAAACATAAGTCTTTATTTGAGATTCAGATTTATTTGGGTGTCCTGTATTTTTATTTGTCAAATATGGTGGCCCTAGAAGTTGGTCCAATGGCCTGAAAGAGTTGACACTCCTCTCCCAGTGGCAGATGTAGGAGCTAATCTGCCACAGGTGAAAATGTGTGTGCTACTACTAAACTAGGAAATGTTTTTTAAAAATGAACCAGGAACAAGTTTCGAATATAAAATACCCTTCATACCATTTTTAAATGTAGAAACTCAACCATAGATATAATTTATTAGTAGAATATAATGTCCCTTTTGTGTATGTGAAACATTTCTATTATTTTACATGTTTTTTCTTTTTCTTTTTTTCTCATTCCTTAGCGACATTGAGCAGCAGTACTTAAACTATATGTTCAGGTAAAATATAATTTACATTTTCAAAGAACAACTCATATCTTTCTAGAGCTAATGGATTTTTATTTCCCAATAATATTTTGATTAGGGGGTGCTGAGCCAGTATGCCTACCAGAAAGGCAAGCTAAATAATTTGTAAGATGACTAGAAGTTGAGAAAACCAAATAGCAGTTCGGTACATAGACCAGGCAAAAGGGACCTCTTTCTGACTCTCCATTTCAGAACATCATACCTCTCTCCATGAAGTATGGAGTCTGTAAGGCTAAGAGGACATTTCTTCCCAGGGCCCACAGTCTCTCTTCTAAGCTGGAACCTAGAATTCTCTGCTCAGGAGGTCCTGAGCTTGATTCCAAGGTTTTCTATCTTTCCAACTCATTCCTAGACCCAAGCAGTGTCCAAAGACAGGCTGTTAGTAGGGGAGGAGGTGTGCATGGAGGGTGGACTTGCAGGCCGATGTGCCCACACACAGGTGTATGAGGCCTCAGGATGGAGCCTGGAGTAGAGAGAGAAGGGGGCTCATTGGGAGCCAGGAGCCAGGGGTTGAAACTGTCCATGCCACTATGTTCTGACATGAACCTCCAGTGACTCCAAGAATTCTAAATCTTAATCTAGACTTCCAGGTTGTTTTTGAAGGTATAGTTATTAAGGTAGGATGAAGTTTGAAGTTTGATTTATAACATTTAAATGTAGTATATGGACTGCTGTTTGTACCCTTGCCCCAACCCAAACAGAGGATAGAGCTCTGTCTACTAAATAGAATAGCCGCAGAGGAAGAAGGGTGGGATCTGCTGCTGGGAGCCCCAGCTTGCCCTAATGCATGACTGCTTGCAAAGATGACCCAGGCTGGGGATGTGCTGCTCAGCATTTGGTCACGCTGATTTTTGCAGGAAGTTCATCTTAAAACGTTCAACATGAGCCGTATTCTTCATCTGCAGATAAAGCTCATAAATATTGTAGTTTATTAAAATGCCTTTTTGAAAGGATCCACCGCAAGCATGGCTGTGGGCCTCTTTTGTACTCTGCTGAAAACAATCATTAGTTCTACTCTGGCCAGACACACCAGCTGCCTTTTTAAGAGGCGCTTCTGAAAAATGCAGAAGGCCCTTGATGTTTAACATGTTCCCATAACATCAGAACACTTTGGGCCTTTCTTCTTCTCCATAGAACTTAGAGTCTACTCTAACGGCAAAGGAATAAGAGGATGGAAAAGTGAGCCTCTGTGACCCCTGACTCATTCTCCTGCCAGTCCAATTCCCTACCATCCCCAAGTGAGGACACCCACTGCCCTTGAGCCTGGTGCTCAATGCTTCCTGACTGGGCCTGCCACACACCTGGCTAAAGCCACAATTCTGTTTCCTAGTCTTCTTTCAGTACCTGTGATGAAGACGTGTGAATCAGAATGAGGGCCGCCATTCAATTTCCCCTGGCCATGGACACTGATGGGTTCCTCAGATCCATGCAGCAGATGTGCTGGTTGCTGCCAGCTGGGAGCTCTGCCTGCTGGGGCCAAGAACTAGTTTGGTCTCCATTTTTTTTTGAGAGAAGCCAGTGGTTGAGTGATTCTCTACTTTGGCACATACAACTATTTTCTTGAGGGTGTATTTGCTCCCTGACGCTGACCTTCCCTGTTTCTCATATAAACAGAGGTCTGAGGCCCAAGGCAGATGGGAAAGGCTGAAGGAAGGAACAAAGGAGGAGGTTGTATCTGGGGCTGAAAATAATATGGGCTTCACCAGCATTTTAAGAAATATAAGACATTTATAAGGAATGATTATGGGATGTATGCCTAATGCCATTTCCTTTTAACATAAGCAGACATTATTAAATATTAAATAAAAAATTATCATATGTTCCCTGCTGCTACCCCACTTTCTCATTTTGCAGGTGAAATTGTGTGTGTGTCAAAGGGAAATAGGAGTTCTGTGGGGGGTATGACTTTGATTGGACTTCAGCCTGTGGAGAACATATTTTTCTCCTATTTTCCCATTATATTTCCTATAGAGGAAATATAGGAAATAGAGGAAGGCTTTCTGTTTTGCTCATTGCCGTATTCCCAAATTAGAACCGTATCTGGCACTGACCAGGCATTCAATAAACAGCTATTGAATGCATTTTAAAAGTCTGCTGTTCATGTGTCATCATATGCCTTTTATATGATTTCTTCTTTAGAGTTTACATGTCACATAGAGTCTTAGAAATGTAGGGGGCTTCAAGTTACACTTCTCTTCAAACATATGCCCACCACAAATAATCATAGAGGCGATTAATTACAATTCCAAAAACCTACTATATGTTTGGCCCTGTTGGGCACCTGGAATCCAGAAGGAATTTTAAAAGGTGGCTCTTGCCCCCGAGGCTATCACAGCGTAGGAATTAGGAGTGGCATGCCACTAGATTTGCAAAACTCAAACAGAGATTAGAGAACTCATTTAATTATTTCTCCTTATTTTTATACCTTAATATTTTATTGTAGGGACATCCTTTGGGATGATGCCAGTGATGGGATTTGGGGTACCATGGCAAGCCCTCGGAGATATATTGGGATGGAGAGGGGCCTCTTCTATCCTGCCATTGGAGTCATAACTTCTGCTGCTGAAGTTATAACCAAAAGGGGACTCAATGAGATAAAATAAGGGAGTATATACAGAGTCTCTGTTTGCCAAAGAAAGAATAGATGGCAAGCAAAGGACAGAAAGTCTCCAGTCTTGCTTGTAGTGTGCGTATTTTTTGTAACTACATGTCAGGCCTGTCTTATAAACCTACAACTGCTGAATGACCCAACGTGTGGCTCTTCTTTATTGCCTCTCTCCTGACCCTCCTCCCCTCCTGCCCCTTTGCATGATGCCACTTCTTGGAGCCATCAGACAACCAGTACTACAGAGGCAGAGCAGAGAAAGAGATGGAGAAAAACAGAAGTGGTGCAAAGAGTTAACCCAGGGGCAGGGAGGGGCAGAGCTGTCAAGCTCACAGTGGCTTCCTTGTTCAAACTGTCCTTTACACTGCCTCTAATGTCACCAACTAGGGACTTTGCTGGTTCTCCACCTCAGTGCCCTTTAGTGCACCCGGGGGCTGTAACAAATGAAAACAACTGATGCCTGGATCTTGCCCTTAGAGATTCTAACCAGGGTGTTAGCTATTCTGATGCATAGCCAGTATTAAGAACTAGAGTAGTCTGTCTAGCATTAAAAATTAAAAAAATCCCCTCCTATCGTATGGGACAAAAAGTTGTATTCCTAACCTCTAACCAGGTAGCTGCTGGGGTGGCATGGAGTTGCAATGGAAGAGGTGTAGAAGGTGGGCCCGGGGCAGCGTGAAGGCGTGGTAGGCAGGTACTAGGAGATGGGAGAAGCTTCCAGAGAGGAAGATGGGACAATACCAAGGACCAATATGGCCAGCATCAGAACACTCCTCCTCCTCTTCATCCTTTTCAGCTTCTATTGCAAATCAGTCCAGGTAATTTCCAGGCACATAGTTGATGGAATGGATCATTTTGTGGGCTGTCTTCTTGAAAATTTAACTTAACCTCCGAGAGAATTAATTTTATGGCAATGGTAGATTTAGCTCATGCTTGACAGCTTGTTTTTCAGTTGCAGCCTATGTGTAATTCAGAGTTTGCTTTGTTTAGCTTACAAATACTCTTGGCAGATGAGGTGAGTGTGGTAATAATCAGCCATACAGCTGGCCTCGGAACGAGGTGTGGGTCCTTGGTCCGTCCTGGAGTACAGTCCACCAACCCTCCTGCGGTGCCAAAACCGGAGGCCTCTCAGGAGATCTCACCCTCTCGCTGATGAGTGAGACCATTTGGTGCCAATAGTCTGCTTTTAAGCAGATCTCCCCGTTTCGGAGCAGAACTAGTGGCAATGTACATTGCTGTTTTCTCGGTGCTGGGGAGGACTTCCTCACTGCTCTGCTGTTTCGTTTTCAGCGTGGTGCTCCTGGCAGTCGCGTCTCATCCCACAGGTAAGCCTGTTTGTTTGTTTGATGCTGCCCATTCCACCCAGTGCTCTGGCCCAGTTGTATCTGTGCGGAACGTTCTATAAGAGAACATGGCTTGCCTTCCAGGACGGGAGCACAGGGGTTAGGCATCACCCACGTACTTGAGATGGGTCTCAGTGACCCCTTGTGGGTTTACTGCCCGCGAATTTATTCTCACCCCTTCTTGAATTTTGTCGTCTGTGTTTTCATCGGGTGCAGTCACAGCTGTCCAGACAGGTTTGTTATCTGCCCGACGAACGAGTAGAGTACTCTTCTCTTCTTCTCAAGCTCCTTCAAACATCTAGAATTGCTCTTCAATCCTAGTGCGAAAGGATTTGGTGAGAAAGTTCCGATTCACCCTACTTCCAACTGACATTCTTTCATACATTTTTATCATGTGTGATCATACACTATTCATAATTGCAGATTAAGGAAGTCGAGGCTTAAAGCTTCCCTTTGGGGATGGCTAAGTGACTCAGCGGTTAAGCATCTGCCTTTAGCTCAGGGCCTGATCCTGGGATCCCGGGATCGAGTCCCACCTCGGGCTCCCTGCATGGAGCCTGCTTCTCCCCCTGCAATATCTCTCTCTGCCCCTCTCTCTGCAGAGTCTCTGCACCTCTCTCTGTGTGTCTTTCATGAATAAATAAATAAAAATCTTTATAAAAGCTTTCCTTTGCCCTGTTGGCTGCCTTGATGACTCTAGAGTTGTTTTTCAGATTCAAGAATTGCCCACAATACTGTGTTCCATTGTGAGTTTTTTTTTTTCTTACTCTGAAAGGTTTTGAAGTTGATGCCAAAGATAACAACATCATATCTGCGTGTGGTATGGCTGGAAATACACATTTTATTGGTCATGCTCCTTCAACTCATGTCTGTTGGCCATTTGTGGGGCAGAAGGCCTTTCCCGAGCCCTCAGAGTCTCAGCTGAAATGAGAAAGGTGAACTGGGCTCTTTGCAAAGCCCTTTCTAGCTCCTGTTGTGCCCTGAACAATGATTGCTCTCTGTTGGTGCCTTTAGCTACTTCAGACTGTTTGAGCTAGTCTCCTGAGGGAACTGTTGATAGTGATTCATTGTTTCTGGATTGTATATGACCCATCTGAACCCATGTCTCATGAGGATAATTTGAATTATTCTTTTTTCCAAGCGTTATTCTGCACTGGCCCTCACTAGGCACATGTGCTGTTTTCTGCCCATGCCCACAGCCTGGTGTTATGTCTGGACTATGAGGTTTGGTGCTGAGTGCCCTCTGCATTCTCATGTGTTGAAAGCCTATCCTTTGTAAAATAAAAATTGTATGAAACCCATGGTGTGAACCCTACCTGTTTTTGCTCACCCGAGCTGGTGCTTGTCTGCCTCTAAGTATGCCTCTTGTCATTCTTTCATGCAGCCAGGAGGTTGCCACCCAAGAGACATTCACAAGCCCCTTAAGCACCCTCCCCCTTTGAAATGTGTCTTGGTCAAAGCCTTTGGAAAATTCTCTGCTTCTCCTTGGTTTGCATGCTCGTTTGCTCCCTGAGTGACAAGTGGTAGATTTTGGTGAATGATTCTCTCCTAAAGAAATCACTCTGCCTTTCAACTAAGAGGTGATGTTCATTTGTTCATTCCTCATGATTCTCAGAACTAGAAGGAGCCTTAGTGATTATCCAAGGTGCTGCTACCTTTTACAATTGAGGAAATTGAAGCCCAGAACAGTTAAGGGACATGGCCAAGATGGTGCAGGGGAGGTGAGTAGTAGAGAGAGACCAAAGTTTAGGTCCTGACCCTTCTCCCAGGTCATTCCCCACACCTGTACTAGGTAAGACACAGTAAATCCTTCTTTTCAAAGGCTTCTTTTTCAGTGATCCTGCAGTTTATTATAAAGTTTCTGGAGTGAATGAATACTTTTATACAATGTTACTAAATTTCCTCTTGGAGCTTCTCTTGGCTTTTGGTTTGGTTTGGTTTTGAGAGAGAAAGTGTGTGCATGTGCATGCATGGGGGCTGGGGAGGGACAGAGGGAGAGGAAGAGAGAGAGAATCTTAAGCAGGTTCTATGCTCAGCTTGGAGCCTGATGTGGGGCTCAATTTCACAACCCTGAAATCATGACCTGAGCCGAAATCAAGAATCAGATGCTTAACCAACTGAGCCACCCAGGGGTCCCTGGAGCTTCTCTTAGTTTGAGGAGCATTTGCCTACCAGTTTCTAAGCACCGTGATGCTGGTAATAGTTTATACAGTTTGACCAACATTCCCACATTTCACCTTGAGTTATTGCTAAACTTTTAGGCTAATGCAAGAATAGCTTGGGAACTTACTCTCTCGAAACACCAAGTAGTCAACAGCCTATAGTTGTAGAATGGTCTAGGCAGAAGAGTAATTTAAGATAGGCCTCAGGTTCTTTTTGAGGTGATGAAATGTTCTGGAATTCCATAGTGGAGATGGTTGTGTAACTCTGTTAATATGCTAAAAACCACTGAATTTTTAAAAATGTATAGGGGATATGAGCCACCTAGGGGACTCAGTCAGTTAGGCATCCAACTCTTGATTCCAGCTCAGATCATGATCTCAGGATTGTGAGAAGTTGTGCAGTACACAACCTGAACAACTGTAAGCAGTGGCTCCTTGCTTCAAAAAGCACCTGAGTACGGTAAAATGGTTATATTTTTGGGGTAGAATCTATCACTAAGGTAGATAGATATTAAGGTAGAAATTTGGTACGAAAAATGATGAAAGCTCAGAATTTAGAAGAGTACTGAGGGATCAATTTTTCTCAGCTTTATAAAGCCAAATCAGTTGATGATTTGGCTCAACTCTTTGATGGATCCTGGAGATGTTTTCTCATAGCAGTATACAATCGATTACAAAGTTTCAGCAAATAAAACACCTGAGGAAATCTCTCTCCTCCAGAAATATTCAAGGACTGCTGTTATGGGGCAGCTCCAATTCCTTCCTATTTGTTAGCTTTCTCATTCGACCCCTGTGTAGTCTAGCCTGTTTTTAAGTTAGAACAATCCTTTATTCTTCCCAACTTGCTTATTATACTTTCCATCTAGAATGTCCACAGCAGGGCCTTGTATCAAGGAGAGTATATTCCTGATTCCCCACACCTGTACTAGGTAAGACTACTGCATTAGGATCATCAGTAGTGCATTAGGCTACAGTAATTACATTACAGTAGTGCATTAGGTTACAGTAAATCCCCAAGGCCCAGGGGTGCAGTGTTTTTATGAAGGTTCTGTTAACAGTTTCTGGCACTTTATTACTTAATTTTTTAAAGTTTTATTTATTTAAGTCATCTCTACACCCAATGTGGGCTTGAACTCACAACCCTGAGATCAAGGGTCACATGTTCTACCCACTGAGCCAGCCCCACAATTGCTGACATAAAGCATGGCTTTATTCCTTTTTGTTTCTTTTCACCTCTTCTTTTTCTTTTTTCACCCATATCTTAATTATTTAGTAGGACTTTTAAAACATTAAAAAGCTGAGGTATAGGGGTGCCTGGGTGGCTCAGTTGGTTAAGCATCCAAATCTTGATTTTGGCTCAGGTCATGGTCTCAGGGTCATGAGATCAAGCCCCTGTGTTGGGCTGCACACTGAGCATGGAGCCAGCTTAAGATTTTCTCTCTCCCGAAAATGAGTGAAAATATCAGTGAGGGTGACAAAACATGAGATACCTAACTCTGGGAAATGAACAAGGGATAGTGAAAGGGGAGGTGGGCAGGGGGTTGGGGTGACTGGGTGAGGGCACTGAGGGGGGCACTTGGCGGGATGAGCACTGGATGTTATGCTAAATGTTGGCAAATTGAACTCCAATAAAAAAAATTAAAAAAGATTTTCTCTCTCTCTTACTCTGCCCCTCCACGCTCCCTGCTTGCATGCACTCTCTCTCTCTCTCTCAAAATAATTTTTTGAGGTATAATTTACATATATGAAATGCACCTGTCTTATGTATACAGGTTGATCAATTTTGACAAACGTATACACCTTTGTAGCTTACACTCCCATTGAGAGACCATTTCTGTCACTAGATAAGTTCTGTTTATTCTAGAGCCTTGTATAGCTGTAAACAGGCAGGAAATACTCCTTTGTATCTGGCTCTTCATTCAATATAGTGTTCAGAGATTCATCCAGGTTGTTGTATATATCATTAGTTGATTCCCTTTTATTACTAAGTAGGGTGCTATTGTATGAACATACCACCTTTTGTTTATCCATTCACTTGCTGATGCTCACTGGCACTGTTTCCAGTTTTTGGCTGTTATGAATAAAACTTCCATGAACTTCCATGAACGTTCTCTATTCTTCTTTTTTAATTTCTTTTTAAAGATTTTAAAATTTCTTTTTTTTTAATTTCTTTTTAAAGATTTTATTTTTTTATAGCAGCAATGTCCACAATAGCCAAACTATGGAAAGTCCAGATGTCCATTGGCAGATGAATGGATAAAGATGTGAGATACATATATATTTTATATGTATATAAATATATATAATATATATGTATATACATACACACACACACACAGTGGAATACTACTCAGCCATCCAAAAAAAAAAAAAAAAAAAGAAATCTTGTCATTTGCATGGATGGAACTAGAGGGTATTATGCTAAGCAAAATAAGTCAATCAGAGAAAGAATTATTATATGATCTCACTCATATGTAGAATTTAAGAAACAAAACAGAGGATCATAGAAGAAGAGAGAAAAGAATAAAATAAGACAAAATCAGGGAGACAAACCATAAGAGACTCTTAATCATAGGAAACAAACTGAGGATGGCTGGATGAGGAGGTAGTAGGGGGACAGGGTAATTGGGTAATGAACATTAATGAGGGCATGTGATGTAATGAGTACTGGTGAATCACTGACCTCTACCTCTGAAACCAATAATCTGTTATATGTTAATTAATTGAGTTTAAATAAAATTTTAAAATAATAAAAATTAAAAATAAAGATTTTTATTTTTAAGTTATCTCTATACCCAATATGGGGCTTGAACCTACAACCCAAAGATCAAGAGTCACATGCTCTACTGATTGAGCCAGTCATGTGCCCCACCCTCGCACCCCCAGCCCCTGTCCTGCCATGAACATTATTATACAAAACTTTTTTTGGACTTATATTTTCATGTCTCTTGGATAAATACCTAGGAATAGAATTTCTGTGTCTTAGAGCAGATGCACATTTAAGTTTTAAGAAAGTTTTCTAAAGTGTTTATACCATTTTATACCCCTACTCAGCAATGTCTGAGAGTTCAGTTGCTCCACAGCTTCACTAACATTTGGTGTTGTCAGTCTTATTTTAGCTAGTCTGCATGGTCTCT
The DNA here is from genome assembly GCF_048418805.1 of Vulpes vulpes. NCBI lineage: Eukaryota > Metazoa > Chordata > Mammalia > Carnivora > Canidae > Vulpes > Vulpes vulpes. Next base: position 95,395,956 of record NC_132792.1, on the reverse strand, counting down.
TGTTAGTGCTCGAGCTGTCCTTCTCACTCATCCCTGAGTGACCAGAAAGTATTTCTGTAGGAGCAGATGATGACCCTTTGGGTTATAACCTTTAGAATGCATTGGAGATGGTGGTAGGGATCAGATGGATAGTTCTCTTTATCCTGAGTGCGGACCCTGCCACTTTTCCCCCTCGGGGCACTGCATTTGCTTCTTGGTAGGTGCAATCTACCTTGCCATCTTTATCTTTCAACCTCATGATTCACACAGAGGCTTCAAGAGTTTTGGAACCTTGCTTCCCCTTGGACCATTTTAAGCAGTAGTACAGAAGAGAAATTCTTCCTCTGTTTGAAAGTTTGCATTTCCTGTTTGTACCAGGTCCCTCTGTTGTGTGTTCAAGAGGGAGAATTTCCAGGACCCAGAGAAGAGAGAGACCCACAGGAACCGGACCCAGAAATGACCTTGTTACCTGTTTGTGCCTTTTGTTCATATGTGATTTAAAGCAAGTACTGCTTGGTCTTGGAACCAACCTTCCATTTTCGTGCCAGTTCTGAGGGCTAAAATGTGGTGAGAGGATGTGATGTTCAGATATCAAGCAGTCTTAAATGTAGTAAGATTGGGCTGCACTTTTCACTGTGGTGATTTCATGCTCTGATCTTCAAATAGATCGGATTCCCTCTCTCATTCAGAAAGTCAGCAGAATTTTACTGTGGCTCAGGAAGGGTAGGGTCCTGCTGTGATGGGCACTGGGTGATGTCTGCAAGTGTTGAATCACTATATTGTCCACCTGAAACTAAGATTACACTGTATATTCACTAACTGGAATTGAAATAAAAACTTCAGAAAAAGGGAAGACCTAACCAGGGCCGTGGTGCAGAAGGCTGCACGTTGTTGCCTCAAAACGTGTTTACAACTGTTCAGTTACATAATTTGTGCTTAAATTGTGCATTCCACAATACCTGGTGCAGGAGCCTTGTCTTTGGAGCATCTCTACAAGGTTTTTAGGTTCCTAGATTTAGTTCTCACGAGTTTGGGCTGGCCAGCCATTCGCTGTCCCATCTTCGAGCATGGTCAGTAGCCTGTGCTGTGTGGAGGCTGGCTTGCACCCTCCTTGCTGGTGGAAGAGAAGCCAGGCTGAAGGCATTGGGGAGGGGTGGTGGAAGCATTTGAGACAGATTTGAAATTAAGGACCAGCGTAGCCAGCTTGCTTCCCCATTCTCTGCAGGGGAAGCAAGAGGAGTTAGGTGTTTCAGGTACTCTGGGTTCAGTAGTGCTTAGCCTAATGCACTACTGATGATCCTAATGCAGTGGATAGGAGGTGAGGAAGGGACAGTCCCTCCTCTCAGGGACTGGCTGGTTTCAAAAGCAGAGACAGGCACGGGTCCACTAAGTACTGTGTGAGAGACGTGTAGAGGTCTTAGAAATGGCTCAAAGATAAGAGTGAGCTCTTCTCTCTCTCTCTCAGTAATTTATAGGATGAGTTTTTTAGGATTTGGGTGAAGGTTATCACATAACTGGTAAATTCCCTAGGACCATGGTTTCATTCCTTTGTCTTCCTCTCTCCCAGCCCACCTCTGACCATTGCACTGCCCATCAGAGCCCCTCTGCAGCCCACGCTGGGCTGGGAAGGCTGCCCATGCCCCAGGAACCACCTGCTGGTGAGAGCCTGGGCGGGGGGGGCGAAGGCAACGCCCCAGGAATCTCGAGGTCCTGCCCCTGGCTTATCTCTTCTCTGCCCTTCCTCGTCATCACACTGACTGCACTGCAGTTTCCTTCACACCTTCAGGGAAGTTGGAACAGGGCCCAGGACCACAGCTGGCAGAGAGACAGAGCAAACCCCACATGGATTGTCGCTTTGCCCACCTGCACAGGTCGGGGGGGGCTCTGGCCGCCCTCTGGGGCTGGGGTGCCCAGGGTCACCTCACTGTTGCTTGTGTGCAGGAAGGGACCTCCGCAGAAATTGTGCTGTTCATGCACTAGACACTTGAGCCCGATGGTGTCATTTGCAAAGCCTCTCCAACAGTGTGGGTCCGTGTGGACAGTGGAAGCGTTCCGGTGGAGTCGTGGCAGGAAGAAAGCGAGAACTCTGAACCGCTTATTGGGCTGCCCGAAAACCGGATCCCAAGAGATCCTCCCCTTTGTAGTTAAGCACACACATATATGCACAAATGAAAGAAAACAAAACAATAGTTGTGATTTTTAAAAAGCAAAAACAAAACCTCTAGGGAAGTGGAATTCAGGACTTTCCTTCCCATGAGGTGGTTGAATTATTTGAAATCGGTTAGGTCTCTGAGGAAGGATAGCAGCCCAGTCTGTCTCGTTCTGAAACTCTTGATTAATAAGTGCAGTGATGTAGGAACTGCTGCCTGTATGTTGCACTGCACACCTAACATACTGTGAGCCCTTAGGAAGCTCAGCCTTTCTTGCCCTGGTCCATCCAGATCTGAGAGACCGAGGCCTGGGGGTCTGGAAGGTCTGGCTCCTCCAGAGTCTCAGAAACTCCAGATTTGGGAGGATTAGGCAATCTGCTGTAGAAATGCTTAATTCCTTTTCTCTGGACATTTTTGGAAGGCTTTCTGCTTATTTAATCTCCTGACTTCTTGTTTGTGACCAAGTTCAAATTCCAGAGGGGGAAGCAGCCAATATGTGTGATTATTTCCTCTTGCACCAAGTGGAACTAAAAGAATGAACTTACTTCACTAGAAATAAATGTACCCTTTAGACCTTAAACCCAAATGAGTAAGCACGGTCGGTCTGGCCTCTGTGCCATTTGTGCAGTAATTAAACACAAAATGAAAAAAAGATGTCAGAGGCATGCATTCACAGTCTTTTTTTAGACATAAGGCAGAAAAGAATAGAACAACCTTTTATACTCCACCTAGTGCAGGGATGGCTGCCTGATGAGGAGGAAAGATTGTAAGGGGCGCCCGGGTAGCTCAGTGGTTGGGCATCTGCCTTTGGCTCAGGTCATGATCCTGGGGTCCTAGGTTCGAGTCCCACATCAGGATCTCCACAAGGAGCCTGCTTCTCCCTCTGCCTGTGTCTTTGCCTCTCTCTATGTCTCTCGTGAATAAATAAATAAAATATATTTTTTTAAAGTAAAAGAAAGGAAGAAAGATTGTAGAGTTTGGAGTGAGTGGGGTGTACCTTCTGGCTTCACTGTTCAAGAGTTGTGCAATCCTAGACAAATCCTTTAACTTCTCAGAGCACCAGTTAAATGAGGATATTAAAACACCACACACAGAGTTATAGTTATTACAAGGACTGAAAGAGATGCTATGCTGTATGTAGAGGTTTTAGCATAGGGCCCTGCACGGGACAGACTCTTGCTGAATGGATTATGATCATTACACTATTATTTTAAGACAGTGCCACTAACACACAGAAACCCTTGGAATGCCAGAGTGAGTTCAGTGCTGGGCAGCTCAGTGCTCAGACGGCTGCTGTGCTAAAGACCCTTGCCTGTGTTTTCTGGGACAGCTGGGGATGGGGGCACGTGTGGTCATTGTCTCACTCTTGCTGTGCCCCTCAGGTGATCTCTTCAGTGTCCTGGACTTTCCATTCCTGTATTTCTACAGATTCCATGGCAGCTGCTGTGCCAGGTAAGCTTAACACCCAAAGCCTCTGGCTCTAGTAATTTCTGTATGTCTCTGCTACACTGTCTTCATCAAGTCCAGGGGCACTACTAGTTATCCAAATGAGAGGCATAGGAGAGTGGTCGTGAGGCAGGTCTGGGGGCAGCTCCCTCAGCCGTCAGGAGGTTGTCATGAGCATCCTTAAGGGCTCAGGGCCGGCCTGCGGCCTTGGGGACCTGTGTCCTGCGGAAGTTCCTTGGTGAGGGCAGTGCTTTTCAAACTTGCAGAAGAGCCAAGAACCCTGCACTGTGAGCCATTTATCTCTATGAGCCATTCCTTTTTTTTTTTTTTTAAAGATTTTATTTATTTATTCATGAGAAACACACACACACACACACACACACACACACACAGAGGCAGAGACACGGGCAGAGGGAGAAGCAGGCTCTATGCAGGAAGCCCCATGTGGGACTTGATCCTGGGTCTCCAGGATCAGGCCCTGGGCTGAAGGCGGCGCTAAACCCCTGAGGCCACCCGGGCTGCCCTATGAACCATTCCTAAACAGAACTTCAATGTATAAAACAATGTATTGGGTTCAGTTCAAGGGAAGATTTGGGTTCAGAATTGCACCTGCTCAGCTTCCTCCTTGGCCCCTGCCTTGTCCCTAGAGGGAAACCTCCCCAAAACCGTGGCTGAATCCTAAGACCCTGAGAAAGAAGTTTTGGAAACCAGTGACTAGGAAACACCTAGACAACAGAGTGACGCTTACTATGTGGTCTTGGGAGGTACTCAGACCAATGGGATGGGTACATATAGATAGAGTTTCATACCCACCCTCTTCCCCCCTTTCTTGCCGTGATTCCCACGTTCACTTTATCATGCTGAGAGGTGAATGGAAAGGCCTCTGGATGGTCTCGAAGGGTATATTCTGATAGGGTGGGAAGCCCAGTCTTGTGTTGAATTCCAGCCTTGCTGCTTGCCAATTTGCTCACTCTTTGGACAAGCTGTCCTAGTTTTCCCGAGCTTTAGTTGAGTTTCCTTATCTGTAACGTGGAAAAATAATACCACTCTAGGATGATTGCATATACTAAATAAGATGTGTAAGTCCCGAGCATCTCAGCTGGCCCAGTAAATGATGGCCATTACTATTAACTGCTCATCTGGACAACAAATAAAATGTTCACAGACCTTGAGCAATTACGAAACCATACCACTTCTTCCCACACATCAAAGGTTGTACCTTGTAAGGCAGTGATTCTTTACAAAATAAAAAAGCTGGTGTGTGGCTGTATATTGTGTTTGATAGAAGTATGTTAGAACAAAAGAAAATCAGTATTTTACAGGTTGCTTTTGTGGTTCTTTTGTGTGTGTTTTTTTAAGATTTTATTTATTTATTCATGATAGACGCATAGAGAGAGGCAGAGACACAGGCAGAGGGAGAAGCAGGCTCCATGCAGGGAGCCCGATGTGGGACTCGATCCCGGGACCCCAGGATCATACCCTGGGCCAAAGGCAGGCGCTAAACTGCTGAGCCAGTCAGGGATCTCCTACAGTTTGCTTTTGCATTTGAGCTTCAGAATGACTTATTTATCATCCTCAGCTAAGTTTCGGGAAAATACTGTCAGAATTCATCTTCTCAAGATGAGTCCTTATCAGTTTGGTCAGGCCTCATCAGCTGCCCGTTACTAGGATCAGGGGGACATGGGTGTCAGTGCTGCTCTGGTGCCGGTGGACTTGTTTCCCCATGGGTCTGGTTTTTGGCAGTGTCAGCCAACAGTGAGGAGGGGAGGGCCGCTTATGTTCGATTATTTGAAACAGAACAACACAGTTCACAGCCCGTTGGTGCTGGCTTTGTGGGGTGATATTTTAGCTCCACTTCTGCCCCCTTTAATCTGTAACTTTCTTACAACCCAGCATGAAAAATCAGGGTTTTATGCTTAAAAGAGTTGGAAATCTTTGCTTGAATTGATGTGACCCTCTACTATGTTCTAACCTCACAAACCCCGCTTCAGTACAAAGCTTGACCTCTTTTAAGAACGTGTCAGTTTTCCCCACAACATCTCATGACTCCTGCATGACCATATCTCAGACTAAGAGTTGTCACCTTCAGAGGCCCTGGAGAAACTCAGAAGGAGTCATGGAGGCCTGAGGGGACGGTGGGAGCCATGACCAGAGACACATTAACAGGGAGCCCAGGTTCTTTTACTTCTGGGATCCTCGCATTGCTTTTAAGGTCTGCCTCTACAGCGAGGGGTAGAAGACCTGAGCGTGGAGGGAGAGAGAGAGGGGCCCGTGAGTTAGAAATGATTCACAAGCATACCGGTCAAGGGATGGGAAGGAGTCGTGGATGCTTTCCCAAGCATGTTGGGCACAGACTGGGAGTGGCTCTGTTCTAGCAAAGTCTGTGCTGAGGGGAAAGTGGACATGGATCATGCCCTTCCTCTAGCTGGAAGTGGGGGAAGTGGTTTGGAGGGGGTATGGGAGACAGCACAGGCACCTGCAAAGTTATTACCTCCCTGGAAGCAAGGGTAGAGGCCACCAGGAGGAGCTCTGGAGTACCAGCCACCTTACCTTCCACTCCCAACCTCGCAGTGGCCTCAGCCACCTGCAGCAATCGCTTTGGGTCAAGAATGTATCTTCATGGTAAAGTTTGAAGCACTGCAGAAAAACCCTTGAAAGAGCGAGGAAACCTGGATTCTAAATGTGGCTGGGCCTCAGTTTGCTTGTTAATGCAGTAAGATTTGAGGCTAGGGAGGCTTTCTGTTCCGAAAGTCTCTGATTTCCATAAGATAGGATGAGGACCACTGTGCTTATTCCTGCTTTAACAACACAGAACCTAAGGCAATTAAAAAAGAGATAAAGGGGGTTTAGTCAAGGTCATGAGGGTCAGTATGCCTAGCCTAGGTCACTCAATTTCCAGCCTGCTGCTTACCCACTGAACTTCCTTGCCTTTTCGGTGTGAATGACTGTCTTTATCCGTAGCTGCCCAGCCTCCCATGACTGCAGATGCAGATCTGAACAAACTTTGCTGGCTATCAAGGTCCAACAGGCTGAAATATACACAAGAGAACCCTCATCCCTCATCTCCGTCTTTGGTTCTGTCCCAGGAACATGGCCATGAACTAATCTAATGAAGTGAAGGCACACGTTTCTGTGAAATTTGGCCTTACAGGTGTTCAATTCAATCCAACCTGCTTCTAAGGAAACCTATCGAACATTTATGTAATATCTACTGTGACCAAAGCACCATGTTTGGCTCTTTTGGGGAAAACACAGAGTAGCCCAAGGTTGTGCCCTGCCCTGTCAGAGCTCATGATCCAGATTGGAACCCCACATCAGTGCCTATAATAAAGGTGAGACAGCAGGATGGCCATTGAGGCCCTGGAGGTACAAATGATGTACAGCTCATAGGACTGGTGGTTTGGGGTACAATGGCAGTCATATCTCTTGCTTTTCAATTTCTAATAAAAGTCACATACGAGCCCCCACTTGCATATTATTTATAGGAAGTCAGCTCTATCATGGAGTCTCTCAGCTATACTCTTCCCCAATTGCCCCGCCTCCAAATGCAAGGAAGAGTAATTGTTCTGTTGAAGTGCCCTTCGCTTTGTCCTTGACCACACAGTGATGCTTTCAAAAATGTTTCCAGCACAGTCCACTACTTCCTTATCCACCTCTATGCCGGTGCCTTGCACTGCTCCAGACTCTAGAGCTCCCATGGGGCATAGTCTCTCAGGTCATGCACATGAGCTTAGGCATCATTCCCAAAGTATAACTTCTGTGTAGCTCAGCCTGGTTTGGGGGATATTTGCTAGTGGAGCCAGCCCTCTGCTTTAGATTTTTACTTTGAACCCAGGAGTCGGGCCAGACCCTCTGTCCCCATATGGTAAGTTTTGCTTTGGAAGTCTTTTTCTAGCAGTTTGTTCTGCTTGAAAAAAAGTTGAAGTTCTACCTTGGCAAGCACCAAGCTCCAGAAATAATATGAGAGGGAGCAGGAGGTATTGTCCTCCACACTTTTCTTCTTTCATGATTTAGCCAGAGACTTCCCAAGTTTCTATACTCCTTCCCCCACTACCCCCTACCCAGTGGAACTCTCTTATCATAGCTCCTTAGGAAATTAGAGCTTCATGGATTTTTAAATATTTGATATTTTTTACAGAGATGACTAAAAAACCAAGACAAGATACAGGTTCTCTAATAATTAGAAACTGCTGGTAAAATGTAACAGAAAATAGCTAGCTATTGGCTAAAAGAAGAGAAGCCTCACTAACAAAAGAATATTTTCTCCTTCCAGTGGATTGTTAGGATTCTTTCTCATGCTCAGCACAGTGAAGCTGAAAAACCTTGTGGCCCCAGGGCAGTATGCAGCCTGGATTTTCTTTGCTAAGGTAAGAAAGAGGGAAGGAGTGGGAAAAATCAGTCTCAGGAACCTTTATGTCCAGTGTTTCTTGGAGCATGGGTAACATCAGGTTTGAGCTTCATGATATCATTTCCAGGCAAGGGCTCTGAGCCTGATCCTTCAGTCATTCCGATGACAATTTCTGAGGTCCTCTGCCTATTTTAGTAGCATGATACAATCTTTGTCACACTCCTGGAAGGGATAATCCCTTTAACTTCCCTGAGCCTTAATTTCCACATCTGAACATGAGAGGTTTTGCCTGCAGAAATCTCTAAGTCTTCTCTGGTTCCACAAGACTGGATTCCTGGGGATGTCTGGGTGGCTCAGCGGTTGAACATCTGCCTTTGGCTCAGGGTGTGATGTCGGAGTCCCAGGGATTAGGGATCGAGTCCCACATCAGGCTCCCTGTAGGGAGCCTGCTTCTCCCTCTGCCTATGTCTCTGCCTCTCTCTGTGTGTCTCTCATGAGTAAATTAAAAAAAAAAAAAAAAAAGACCTTTTAAAAAAAGAAAAGATTGAATTACTGGATACGTGGGGCAGATCTTCTCTTCCTTCCTTGGGGCTGTGAGTGTGTCCAGAGCCCAAAGTGACTTCCCTGAGAGATCTCACTCTGTCAGGGCTGGTAGAGAGAGGAAAACAGACAAATAGCCAGGTAGGAAGACTTTGGTGAAGTCTTCAAACAAGACTATTCTAAGCATGCCCATTGCATATCTGATGATCATGGTTGAGGCATAAGATAGAGAGGTGGGAAAATAAGGAGCAGAAAAAGCAGCTGTGGGATGCTCATTCGTGACTGAAACGCTTTGGAACCAACTTTCTTCTAGCGGAGCATTTCATTTCTTTCCTGTCTGCAAAGAAGTCAAGATGCTGGGCCCTATGTGCTGCTTCTGAGAATGAGCATTCTTAATTTAGCTTAATGAAATCATTGTTTAAGCTCGTACCTTTTATCATCTTTATATTTATTGGTTGATGTTTTTCCCCCAGAAAACAAAAACAAACATTTTTCTTAGAAAACAACCATTTCACCATCATATTTTCACCTCCATGGGTCTGCTTTTTAACCGCATTAATAAAGTCTAATTACAGTAAGATGTAAAGAGTGGCTAAGAGACTGGCTTCCAGCATGACAAAATGAGGAGGTTGACAAATCCTCCTCCCAAAAAGTAACTGGGAAGCTGGAAAAAGATTGTCAAAAATATCTATTTCAGCTCTCTAAAAATTGACCAAAGGCATACAACAAACTGAGAAGCAAGCATTTGTTCGTGAAAACTGTAAAACTTTGGGTAGGAGCAACGTGAGCGTATGGCAGTATTACCTAAGGTTGCTCCCATCCCCTCCTCCTCAGTTCTGTTGGTGTGATATTTCAACCAGAGCAGGGCAGGCTATGAAAACCAGCAGCCTTGCTGCTGCTTCTAGAATACTCCATTTGGAGTATGTTTAGTTAAAGTGGCCATGTCAGTGGTAAATAAGTAAGAAGAACCAGTAGCCCCACTATCTTGAATTTACAGTCCTCTTTGGGGCAAGCAATGGACCAGTGGTCTAGCTGAGGACTTACTAGGTAGTTCAGGGACATGAGACAGCCAGCAGGGGCTTGATAACTCTCCATGTGTCCCAAATTGACCGCAGTCTGTGTGCACGAGCAGCAGAGATGGAGTGTGCCCAAAACACCCACATGTCCCTGGCCAGCGGAGCCTGCATGCACACACAGAGGAGATGGGAGAGAGCCAGCAAAAGCTGGGGCAGACATGAAAAACTTCAGCCTGAAGTTTGAGTGTGCTCCCTAGCCCACACACAGTCAGAGGCACAGAGAAGAAGCCTGGCTGAAGGTGTTTGACCAAAACCTCTGACTAGTCTTTGCTAGAATACTAAGCTATGCAGACATGGGGATGACTTCTAGAAAGCCAGAAAAAGCTTAAATGTAAAAACAAAAAGAAATTGAGTAAGGGACCTAATATGGGAGACTGATTTCATAGACTTAGTCCAGGCAAATTACTAAACAAGCAAAGAACAGTACCAACAACAGTGCTCTGGGGAAAAGTAAGAATCCAAGGTTGCTGCCATATGTTATCTAAAATGTCCAATATTCAACAACAAAAAGAGTTAGGGACATTCAAAGAAACAAGAAAACATGATGCATACACAGGGGAAAAGCAGTTAATAGGAACTATGCCTGAGTGTCCTCAGATGTAGGATTTAGCAAAAAAACAAAACAAAACTGCAAAGCAGCTATTTAAATATGTTTAGAGATCTAAAGGAAACCATGTTTAAAGAATTAAAAGAAAGACTCAGTGAATACAGAATCCCAATAAAGAGATAGAGATGATTTAAAAAGAGAGACCCAAGTGAAAATTCTGGAGTTGAAAAATACAATAACTAAAATGAAAAATTCTCTAGAGATACTCAATAACAGGTTTAAGTGGCAGAAGGAAAAATAAGTGAATTGGAAGGTGGAGCCCAAGAAATTATTCAATCTAAAGAACGAAGACTTTTTAATAATTGGAGAAATATGAGCAGAGTCTCAGAGACCTGTGGGACAACATCAAGCATATCAACATATGTATTATAAGAGTTCCAGAAGAAGAGGAAAGTGGTGTAGAAAAAAAAAAATACAATAAATGGATGACTTCTCTCTCAATGGGGACCAGAAGGCAATAGGATAACATATCTAACATGCTGAAAGAAAAATCTGTCAATCAGGAATTCTACATACAGCCAAACTGTCCTTCAAATATGAATGAGAAATAGACATTCCCATATAAAGACATTCCAAATAAAGGTTTTATTGCTAGCAGCTCTGCCAATAGTAATATTAAATGTGAATAGACTAAATATTCTACTCAAAAAGCAAAGATAGACTGGATAAAAAAGCAAGATGTACCTATATGCTGTCTACAAAGGACACACCTTAGATTCAAAAACACAAATAGGATGAATGCAAAAGGATGGAAAAACTTCACCATGCAAACAGCAAGCCAGGTGTAGTGACTATATTAAAATCGGGCAAAATAGGGATCCCTGGATGGTTCAGCGGTTTAGCACCTGCCTTTGGCCCAGGGCGCGATCCTGCAGTCCCAGGATCAAGTCCCACGTCAGGCTCCTAGCATGGAGTCTGCTTTTCCCTCCTCCTGTGTCTCTGCCTCTCTCTCTCTCTCTCTCTCTCTCTCTCTCTGTCTAGCATAAATAAATAAATCTTTAAAAAAAATAAAATAAAATCAGACAAAATAGACTTTATGACAGAAAATGTTACTAGGGAAATACAAAGGCATTTATTAATGATAAAAGGATTGATACACTAGAAAGATATGACAGTTATAAACATATATGCACCTAACAACAGCACCCCAAAATGTGTGAAGCAAAGAGTGACAGACTAGAAAGGAGAAATAAATTATTCAGCAATAAGAGATTTCAGTCCTGCACTTTCAGGTTGATAGAACAACTATATATAAAAGCAAGGATATAGAAGGTATAGATGACTTGAACAACACTATCAACCAACTTGTCATAACAGACATATAACATTCCACCTGTTGACTGCAGAAAAAATATTCTTCTCAAACACACATGAAACATTCTTCAGGATAGATGTTATGCTGTGTCACAGAACAAGTCTCAGTAAATTTTAAAAGATTGAGATCATTTAAACTATGTTCTCTGGCCACAGCAGAATTAAATTAGAAATTTACAACAGAAAAAAATCTAGAAAACAAAAACCATTTATTTGGCAATTAAATAACATACTTCTAAATCGCCCATGGGGCAAAGAAAACATCACAATGGAAAATAAAAATATTTTAACCAAATGAAAACAAAACCACACAGTATGTCATAACTTAAGGGATGTAGCTAAAGTGGTGCTCAGAGGGAAATTTATAACTATATTTACCCATATCGGAAAAAAAAGAAAGGTCTCAAATCATAACCTGAGCTTCTACCTTAAGAAACTAGAATAGGAAGAGCAAATTAAACCCATAGCAAGCAGAAGGAAGGATATGATAAACTTTAAAGTGGAAATTAATGAAATACAAAACAAAAACAATTTCTGTTAAGTGAAAAAAAAAAAAAAAAAAAAACAAAACAAAAACAATAAGGAAAATCAGTGTTGGTTCCCTGAAAACACCAACTAAATTGACAAACCTCTGGCCATACTGACTAAGAAAATAAGACAGAAGATACAACTTAAATAATTAGAAATGAAATGAGGGACATAACTACTGATTCTATAGAAACTAAAAGGATTATATATTATGAATAACTTTCTTCATTCTATTATGCCATCAAATTAGACAATTGAAAGGAAATGGACAAATTCCCAGAAAGGCATAAATTAGGAAAATTGACTCAAGAATAAATAGAAAATCTGAATAAACTCCTAACAAGTAAATAAATGTAAGTACTAATTACAAATCTTTCCACAAAGAGAAGCTCAGGCCCAGTGGGTTTTATTGATGAATTCTATCAAATATTTTTAAATGAAATATTTTCTCTTTACAAATTATTTTAGAAAGCAGAGGAAAGAGAACAACACCCAATTTATTCTATAAGGTGTTTACCTGGATACTAAAGCCAGACAAAAGTAAATCATAAGAAAACTATAGACCAATATTCTTCATGAACACGGATCTTTAACAAAATAGTAGCAAATTGAATATGGGAATATATAAAAAGAATTTTATGCCATGATCAAGTAAGATTTGTCAAGGATACAAAGTTGGTTTAACAAATGAAAATTAGGGATCCCTGGGTGGCGCAGCGGTTTAGCGCCTGCCTTCGCCCCAGGCGCGATCCTGGAGACCTGGGATCGAGTCCCACGTCGGGCTCCCGATGCATGGAGCCTGCTTCTCCCTCTGCCTATGTCTCTGCCTCTCTCTCTGTGTGACTATTGACTATCATAAATAAATAAAAATTAAAGAAAAAAGAAAAACAAATGAAAATTAGGGCAGCCTGGGTAGTTAGCGGTTTAGCGCTGTCTTCCACCCAGGGCGTGATCCTGGAGACCTGGGATCGAGTCCCACTTTGGGCTCCCTGCATGGAGCCTGCTTCTCCCTCTGCTGTGTCTGTGCCTCTCTCTCTCTCTCTCTCTCTCTCTGTCTCTCATGAATAAATAAAATCTTTAAAAAAATGAAAATTAATGTAGTACCTTTGTATTTATAAAATAAAGAGCAAAAAAATGTAGCCATATCAATAGGTGCAGGAAAATCACTTGACAACATCCAATGTCCACTCATGATAAAGACTCTCAACACACTACTAATAGAAGGGAATCTTCTCAACCTAATAAAAGGTATATGTGAAAAACCTGTACTTAACATTATATTAAATGGTGGAAGACTGAATACTTTCCCTCTAAGATTGGGAACAACACAAGAATGTTTGTGCTCACCACTTCTATTGAGCAGTGCAATTAAAAAAAAAAGGGCATCCAGATTAGAAAAGAAGAAATTTTTTTTTAAGATTTATTTATTTATTTATTCATTCATTCATTCATTCATTCATTCATTCATGAGAGACACACAGAGAGAGGCAGAGACATAGGCAGAGGGAGAAGCAGACTTCTTACAGGGAGCCTGATAAGGGACTGGATTGCAGGACCCCAGGATCACACCCTGAGCCAAAGGCAGATGCTCAACCAAGTGAACCACCCAGGTGTCCCAAAAAGGAAGAAATGATATTGTCTGTATTCACAGATGACATTCTCCTATGTGTAGAAAATCCTAAGAAATCTATTTAAAAAAACATTAATTGAACTAATAATTTTTAAAGATCTCAGGATACAAGATCAATGCACAAAAATCAATTATAGTTTTATATATTGGTAATGAACAGTTATGTTCATAAAGTGAAATTAGGAAAAGTTCATTCAAAATAGTATTACAATTAGGATCTTAACAAAGAAGTTCAAGACTGAAAACTATAAAATCTCTCTGAGGGAAATTTAAGAACTCAATAAATGGAGAGATTCAATGTTCAAATGGAAATTCTCCCTAAATTGATCAATAAATTCAACATAATCCCTCTCAAAATCCCAGCAAACGTTTTTGTACAAATTCACAAACTGATCCTAAAGTGTATTTGGAAATTCAATAGCCAAAACAGTTTTGAAAAAGAAAAAGTTGGGATTGAAAACTCACTATAAAGCTAGGATCATCCAGACATTCTGGTATTGGAATAAGGATAGGCATTTATGGTCTGTTGACTTTCTATATAGATGCCAAGACAATTGAATGGGGAAAGTATTTTCTTTACAACAAATGGTGCTGGAACAATCAAATATCTATATGCCAGAAAAACAGTACTGAGACCTTCGTCTCACATTGTCAACTCAACCATGGATCATAAACCTAAATGCAGGCACTAAAACTAGAAAACTTGGGGCACCTGGGTGGCTCAGTGATTGAGCATCTGCCTTCAGCTCAGGTCGTGATCCTGGAGTCCTGGATCAAGTCCCAAATCAGACTTCTCTCGGGGAGCCTGCTTCTCCCTCTTCCTATGTCTCCGCCTCTCTCTCTGCTTCTCATGAATAAACAAAATCTTTTAAAAAATAAAATAAAATAGAAAACTCTTAGAAGAAAACAAAAGAAGTCTCACTGACCTTGGTTTAAGCAAAGAGTTCTTAGACACCAAAGCATGAGTCATAAAGTAATTGTAAATTAGACTTCTTTTTTAAGTCTTTTTTAAGTCTTTTTTAAGTCTTTTAAAATATTTTATTTATTTATTCATGAGAGACACAGAGAGAGAGAGAGGCAGAGACACAGGCAGAGGGAGAAGCAGGCTCCATGCAGGGAGCCCGACGTGGGACTCAATCCCGGGTCTCCAGGACCAGGACCTGGGCTGAAGGCAGGCACTCAACTGCTGAGCCACCCAGGGACCCCCGGTAAATTAGACTTCTTAAATGAGAAATTGGACTTCTTTAATTTAAATATTGAAATATTTTGCAATTCAAATTAATGGTCATTAGACACTGTTAAGAAAATGAAAAGCCACAGCCTACAAGAAAAGATTTGCAAATTGTGTATCTGATTAAGGACTTGTTTCTAGAATGTATAAAGAATTCTTATACTTTAATGAGGCTGCATACAACCTAATTAAAAAGTGGTCAGGGACACCTGGGCGGCATAGTCAGTCAGGTGTCTGACTCGGTTTTTGCTCAGGTTGTGATCTCTGGGTCTTCAGATCAAGCCCCATGTCAGACTCCTTACTTAGCACAGTCTGCTTAAGACTCTTTCCTCCTCTCCCTCTGCCCCTCTTCCCCATGTGGATTCTCTTTCTCTCAAATAAATAAATCTTTTTTTTTTAAAGATTTTATTTACTTATTCATGAGAGACACGGGCGGGGGGGTGGGGGCGGTGCAGAGACACAGGCAGAGGGAGAAGCAGGCTCCATGCAGGGAGCCTGACGTGGGACTCGATCCTGGGTCTCCAGGATCACATCCTGGGCTGATGGCAGGTGCTAAACCGCTGAGCCACCCAGGGATCCCCCTCAAATAAATAAATCTTTAAGAAAACCCTAAAAACAAAAAAAAATGGTCAAAGATGTGAATACATATATATGTATATAATGGAATATTACTCAACCATAAAAAGAGACACCTTGCCATACGCAACAACATGGATGGAGCTAGAGAGTATAATGCTAAGCAAAATAAATCGGAGGAAGACAGAAACTATATGACTTCACACATATGTGAAATTTAAGAAACAAAACAAATGAGCAAAAGGGGGAAAAAGAGAGGCAAACCAAGAAACAGGCTCTTAATTATAGAGAACCAACTGATGGTTACCAGGGGAGAGGTTGGGAGGGGATGGGTGAACTAGGTGATGGTTATTAAGGTAGACACTTGTGATAAAAACCAGGTGATGTATGCAAGTGCTGAACCACTATATTGTACACTTGAAACTGATATTATACTATATGTCAACTAACTGGAATCTGAATTAAAACTTTAAAAAGGGAAAAAAGATGTGGATAGACATTTTACCGAAGAAGATATATGAATGGTTTATAAAGTCCATGAAAAGGAACTCAGCATCATTAGTCATTTGGGAAATGCAGATTAAAACCATGATGAGGACGGCAGCCCAGTGGCTCAGTGGTTTAACCCTTGCTTTCGGCCCAGGGCATGATCTTGGAGACCCGGGATCGAGTCCCACTTCGGGCTCCCTACATGGAGCCTGCTTCTCCCTCTGCCTGTCTCTGCCTCTCTCTCTGTCTCTGTCTCTCATGAATAAATAAATGAAATCTTTAAAAAAAAGTCATGATGAGGGACACCTAGGTGGCTCGGTGGTTCAGTGGTTAGGCCCCTGCCTTTGGCTCAGGCCATGATCCCAGGGTCCTAGGATTGATTCTTGCATCGGGCTCCCTGCAGGGAGCCTGCTTCTCCCTCTGCCTGTGTCTCTGCCTCTCTCTTTCACTCTGTGTCTCTCATGAATGAATGAATGAATGAATGAATGAATAAATAAATAAATAAATAAATCTTTAAAAAAAAAACAAAATAAAACCATGATGAGAGTGCCTGGGTGGCTCAGTCAGTTAGGTGTCTGGCTTCAGCTCAGGTCATAATCCCAGGATCTTGGGATCAAGCCCCACATATGGCTCCCTGATCAGTGGGGAGTCTGCTTCTCCCTCTCTACACCCCCTACTTGTGCTCTCTCTCAATATCTCTCTTTTGCTCAAATAAAAAGCCTTTTTAAAAAAACATGATAAGATATCACTACACACTCACTAGGATGGCTATAATAAAGAACTATAGACGATGTAAGTGCTGATGAGGATGTGAGGAAACTGGCACCCTCATAGATTACTGGCAGGAATGTAAAATGGTAAAGCCACTTTATTATTTTTTTTAAAGATTTTATTTATTTATTTATGAGAAATACAGAGAGAGAGAGAGAGAGAGAGAGGCAGAGACACAGGCAGAGGGAGAAGCAGGCTCCATGCAGGGAACCTGATGTGGGACTCAGTCCCGGGACCCCAGGGCCACGCCTTGGGCTGAAGGCACGCTTAACCACTGAGCCACCCAGGCGTCCCTAAAGCCACTTTAGAAAACTGTCTGCTAGCTTCTTACAATGTTAAACATAAAGTGACTATACAACCCAGCAATTCTGTTCCTAGACATGTGCCCAAGAGAAATGAAAATAAAAAGACTTTAACATGGACACTCAGAGTAGCATTATTCATAATAGCCCCAAACTGTAATCTAAGTGTCCATCAGCTGGTGAATGTGTAAACAAGATGTGCTATGCACACGCAATGGAATACTCTTTGGCAGTAAAGAGGAATGGACTATTAATACATTGCCATACCACAGATGAATCTTGAAAACATTATGCTCAGTGAAAGATGCCAGTCGCAAAAGAATACATATAGTATGATGCCATTTCTGTGAAATTCCCCAAAAAGGCATATTTATAGAGACAGAAAAGCATAGTGATGCTTTCCTGGAGCAGAAATTGACTATAAATAGGCTCAAGGAAGTTTTTTTTTAGGTAATGGAAATGTTCTAAAACTGGGTTTTGGTGATGGTTGCACCATCATTTAAATTAATTTCTTAAATGTGTTCATTAAAAATCATTGGATTTTACATTGACAGTGGGTGAATTTTATGGCATGTGAGCCATCCCTGAAAGCTGCAGAGTGCTCAAAGAATAGTGCTTGAATCTTGTCTTTTAGGATTAGAGAGGATATTTTTCCTATGTGTATGGGTTTGCCTGTTTGGCCACTACTTTCATGAGCCTCCTTTTTATTTATTTTATTTTTTCTTTTCCTCTTAAACTCGGAGGAAGGTTTATAATTTCCTTCTCTGTAGTTGACTCTAAAGTGGAAGGATTTTTTAATTGGCTGCTGTGGTTTAATGCTAATCCTCCTTAAATGTGGAAGATTGGATTAGATGAGCCACTAAGGTCTTTTCCAGCCTTAGTGCTTCAAGGCGTCTCTTTTTTTCCTCCATCCCCTCCTTCTCCTTTCTCTTTTCTGTTTGAAAATAAGCTCTGTTACCCTCAGTAGCAGAATATTTACCCATTCTTTGGGCCACCTACACATCAAAATGTGCTGACATTTGAAATACAACATAATTGTTCTTAGCAATACAACATTTCCCCATGACGTCATTATGACTCTACTGAGTGCCAGCATACTCAGAAAGTGACTCAGAAGGATGTTCCATTGGCCCCAGAGGAGAATTTAGATTCTGTGGAAAAACTCAAGATACTCAGAAAGAGAGGTCATTCAGAAGCAGCTGAGGGTACCTTCTTCCATGTCTCAGATGGGCCCAGTCTCTACTCTTTTCCAGGGAGTTGTCATGTGAACTTCATCCCTTCCAAGGCATCCATGCTTCTCTCCCGTCCTTATCTTAGTGTCTTCTTTAGGTCTGAGAAATCTCAGCGTGGGAAAAAAGTGCCTTCTGAGTCACTTTATATTGTTACCCCTGTTATTGTTTTTTTTTTAATCTGTGAATTTAAGAAATGTTCTAAAAAGCTAAAAATAACAGAACATTTAGCAACTTTTTTTTTATTCCTCCTTTCAATTTGATAACTTCGGGTGTGTGAAATCTAACTTCATCTTCATAAAATCTTGGAATCCCTTCCCACTCGTGAAGCATCGATACAAGAAAAAAATGAATGAATTTAACAGGAAAGCAATGAAATGTATAGACATATAAGAAAGATGGGGCATGCTAATGGGTTTCTCTAGGAGATCTAAGTTCTCATGTGAGAATTTTTCCTGGATTGAATAGTGCCTTGTCTCATCCTTATTAACTTTAAACTGACTGGTGTTCTCAGCATCCATTGGGAAGGAGCAATTGAGGCCAGTGTGAGTTTCTGTTGAGGATGAGCCAGGAGAGGAGAGCCATTCCCAGACAGCAGCTCCGCCCTCTATGGTCTTTAGAATCCAGTGTTTGCTCCCCATTTCAAAGCTGCCTCCATAAGAATGCTTTTTTCCTTTAAGCTAATGCTATAGTTGCTGCTGCCATTTTGTCCTGAGTCAGTGGTAGACCAGCAATCCAAGTTCTAGTTTATTCTCTTTATGGACCTGGGAAAGATTTTTTTGTAGCTTGTCTAGGATGTGTCTTTCAGTTTGGTTTAGTTTTTTGTTTTTTTTTTTTGTTTTGTTTTGTTTTTTTTTTTTAATTGGTAGAGTCTCATCATTCATGTGCACAGGGTGGAGATGAAGGTGGACCTCACTCTCAGGGCCATGCAGTGTGGGGTCAGCACTAGAGAATGAGTGCCTCCTTACCTAATGCACATCCCTTCCCTGACACTGTGCCGTGCTTGCCTGAGACAGCTGTTAATTCCATGGGATTTTAAGATATACTAGATTTGTACAGTTTGGGTGGTATATTTTGCTAAGATTTTATTTTTAAGCAATCTCTATACCCAACATGGTGCTCAAGCCCAGAACCCCAAGTTTAAGAGTCACACAACTCACTGAGGCAGCCAATGCTCCTAAATGGAAAGCTTTTTTTTTTTTCCCCAAGTAATCTCTGCACCCAATGTCAGACTCAGACTCACAACCCTGAGATCAGATCAGGAGTCACATGCTCTACTGACTTAGCCAGCCACGGGCCCCCTCGGTGGTATTAAAAGTGCTTTATATCAAAGTACATGGTCTCTCTTTGAATGCCTTTCTTTCCAGACATGATTCTACAAATCAGTCAACATTTATTAGGGAAGTCTTTGGAGTCCAGGGTGAGGGAAGTACATTGGTGTATGTACAGTGCCAGCCGAAGGCATTTTATACCCAGAGGAGGAGGTAAGAGTGACAAGGGTGAGACTATTAAAGGATATTGCTGAGCAGGGTGGTATGACTTCAGGGCTGAGAGAAGGGAAGCTCCGAGTGGGCTGATATAGTGGAGATTGAACTGGCCCCTGCAAGCCCAGCTTTCCTGGGAAAAGTGAAAAATGGAAGAACGACTTTCCAGGACGAGTGAAAAGGGCCCCAAGGCAAGATGTACAGATGGGGAAGCATTAGGAAATAAGTTTGACCAGACCAGGAAGAGAGTGTGGAAGTGTGAGGGAGAAATCAGGCTCTGGGGACGCCTGGGTGGCTCAGGGGTTAAGCGTCTGCCTTTGGCCCAGGGCGTGATCCTGGAGTCCTGGGATCGAGTCCCACATCGGGCTCCCTGCATGGAGCCTGCTTGTGTCTCTGCCTCTCTCTCTCTCTCTGTGTCTCTCATGAATAAATAAATAAAATCTGAAGAAAGAAAGAAAGAAAGAAAGAAAGAAAGAAAGAAAGAAAGAAAGAAAAGAAAGAAGAAAGAAAGAAAGAAAGAAAGAGAGAAAGAAAAGAAAGAAAGAAGAAAGAAACTAGGCCCTGAAGAGACAGATTAGGAAGCCCTAAAAGTTATGCCCCAGAGACCATGTGAACTTCTGAATGAGACCAACTAAAGATAAATTGTGTTGGAAATGAGTTCCAAGCGTTTTGAAGGGAGATGAATCAAGGTAGTGAGAGAAGGCAACAAGGTGAAAGGTCAACCTGGCTGATAATCTGAAGCAAAATAAATTGTAGTTATTTAATCAACCATATAAGTGTTATTTGATGTGATCAAAGAATTAGGTAACAAAGCCTCAGATCCTTTTAGAGCAGTAAGGGTTGTGTGACAATCATCTGGGTCCAGGGAGTGTTAGATAGGGAAGATCACAAATGGCTCCAGGGTTTGTGGCTCGGAACATGAGAAATCCATGGCATGACAGTCACAAATGGGTGGGAGAGATTATGGAAGAACGCCTTTGGGGAGGAAAGCTGGTGAAATATGTTTTAAATGTGTATGGTGTGTATGGTTTAGTTATAGATGTTTTAGATGCGTATGGTTTAGATTTAAAACATCTAAATGGGGATCCCTGGGTGGCGCAGCGGTTTGGCGCCTGCCTTTGGCCCAGGGCGCGATCCTGGAGACCCGGGATCGAATCCCACGTCGGGCTCCCGGTGCATGGAGCCTGCTTCTCCCTCTGCCTGTGTCTCTGCCTCTCTCTCTCTCTCTGTGACTATCATAAATAAATAAAGATTTAAAAAAAAAAAATGTTAAAACATCTAAATGGAGTTATTTTGTGTTGGAAACATGGGGTGAAATGTAGGGGAGAGCTCAGGGCTTTGTGTGTCTGTTTGGACTTCTGGAGCAGTGGAGTTGGCATCAAGTGCATAAAGAAGTAGATGAGCTCGCTGAGGGAGTGAGAGAGTTTGGACAGAGCAGAGCAAAGGGCTGGGACTTCGCTTGGGAGATACTTTGATGCCAGAGATCAGTAATGTGCAGGAGAGAGAAGTGATAGCCAAGGGGACCCCCGGAATTTCTGTGTAGGGAAAGGAGTAAAGCAAAATGCCACCAAGAGGTCAGAGAGATCCAGATTGAGAAAAGACTAGAACAAGGACATCGCTAGCCTTGGAAGAAACAGTTTTAGGGTGGGAGGGGGTTGAAGATGGATCATAAATATCCAAGAATACACAAAATGCAGGAAGGAGATTGTGACTGGTGGTGGGCAGGGGGATGGCCAGATCTAGTGAAAATAACTTATTTTCTGGGGAAAGAAGGACTT
This sequence comes from Vulpes vulpes, assembly GCF_048418805.1. Classification (NCBI taxonomy): domain Eukaryota; kingdom Metazoa; phylum Chordata; class Mammalia; order Carnivora; family Canidae; genus Vulpes; species Vulpes vulpes. Next base: position 95,374,478 of record NC_132792.1, on the reverse strand, counting down.
TGGGCATGCTTGAAACTAGAAAAGACACCAACCATACACAGATTTGGAGATGCTGAAGAATGAGGGAAATTGGGAGAACAGGTTTCAGTGGGAGATGGAAGGGGCATGGGGGCTTAGCTTTAGAGAAAACAACCTTTTTTCCTGAGCCTCAGTAGAAGGGCAGAGATAGATGGGAATGAGGCTTTCCCAAGAGATGTGTGGTAGGGGACTGGGATTTCAGGGGACAAGGAAAGAGCACTCACTGTTTGGCTTTGATCAGATAGCTCAGAAACGTTTCGACTCAGGTGAGTTCTGGCAGTGTTGATGTGTCTGATATTTAAGACTAAATGCTGATGACATGATCATTGATTATCAACGCATACTTCCTAAAACATTTGCCAGATTTTGAACAGCCTTAATAGAATCCATTCAGAATAAAGTAGGAAACCACTCAGCAATATGACCTTCCATCTATATTACCAAAGTCTGCCTTCACTCCTGTGTAAATGCTACAGGTGGTTAATTGGAATGTATTTTGTGTTTGGACAGTCAAAATCCTTGCTTATTCAATGGGGTTTCATGTCCCATTGCTGCTTAGGAAGACACTTCTCCCATAGCCCGGGTAGAGGATGGGGAAACCTTCCTAGATGTGGTCCCATGTGAGTCTTCAAACCTGGAGTGTGTGGTGGGCACAGAAATGGAGCAGGCAAAAATCAAAGAAAACTATATTGCAAAATTACAGAATTCTAGAACTGGACCCAGTGTTTCAAGACAAACAGAGAATATATGAGATAATGTATGTGAAAATAGTAGCTGGGGAGTGACACTGTGCTACATATGCAAACACAGATCATTATTACGTAGGGTCCTCTAAACCTGGACCAAGTCTGAAGTTTGACCTAGTTTTGAGTCCCAGGTCTGCCACTTCCTAGCTGGGTGCTTCATTTTGTCATCTGTAAACAAATATAATAATAATGTCTACTGTACTGAGAGGATCAAATAATATTTAGACAGCCCTGAAGAGTGAGTGCCGACAGTTGGCAGGTCCTCCCTGGCACTGTCAACCACTAGTTTAATTCTTTCACCAAATTAACTGGTGACTTCCTGCATCTGAATTTATCATTTGTATTCCGTAGTTCTAGGTAAGTGAATTTAGCTGTGGGCAGCCTACTCTAGACTCTACTGGAAATTCAGCTTGCATGAGAACAAGGACTCTCACACATATTTAATCAGACATTGTCTAACAAAAGAAGCAATTGATGCACCATTCACAATGTTTTTAAACCTATATAAAGAGTCATTGATTCAGAACAGTTGCTAGGCCTGTGAAAATGTGTGTTTGTTGGTTTCCATGGAGACCACCCTGCTGGCTGTTCTGTGATCGGAGCCCTAATTATACACTGGGATTGCCAAGGAGCCTTCAAAGCTGTCTCTATAACAACACCTCCTTGTGTAGTAACACGACCGCCATCCTGAACTGTGTTTCCCATATAGGAGTTGCTCTTAGAAGAGAAGTTCTGCTGGTTAAGTTTCAGCCTCCAATTGATTTATCCTTATGAAGATCGCTAAAGTGGATAAGAATTTTTCTGAGTTTTGACTGCCTATCTCTCTGGGTTTTTTGCCAGATCTTGGAGCATGGCCTAATAATGTCTTTTCTTTTTTTCAATGACATGTTGACATTTCTCTTGACCAAGATATTGAACGAAGAAGGAATCTTGGCTATGTCAGTTTACTAGATAAAATTAAGCCTGTTTTACATATAGGATGAATTTGAAAAAGCAGTGTCAACAGATGCTGTTAAGGTTCAATGTTTGGAATTTTAAAATGTCTCCAAGACTATTGATAAAACTCTTGAGATTTCTGGTAGAATTTTTTTTTAAAGGAAGAAGTAGCAGCTTAGTGTCCTTTAAAGATTTTATTTATTTATTCATGAGAGACACACAGAGAGAGAGGCAGAGATGTAGGCAAAGGGAGAAGCAGGCTCCATGCGCGGATCCCGATGTGGGACTTGATCCCAGGACCTTTGAGCCAAAGGCAGATGCCCAACCACTGAGCCACCCAGGCATCCCCTTATTGCCCTTTAATATGGAATCCTACAAATTTTATGCCCTCTAAATAACATAATTGTTTACTCCACTTAAATTTTTTTAGGTGTATTTGTACAGAATTTTCAAGGCTTAATTTTGAATCATATCTTGAACTTTTGAGGAGGTGACAAGTAAACACATCTTTCAGGTTCAGAAATCAGACGTCTTAGGTTCAATGTCCGGCATGCACGTGTATGTGTGGCGCGTGCGTGTGTACCCACCCACCCTCACACACACAAAGGACAGACTATGGGAAAATCCTGAGAGCAGAGTTACAATGCCCATCACGTTTTGCTCTCAGTAGATTGTCTGTGCTTAACAGAGTGTTAGTTCTCTTCCTCCTTCTCCTTCCTCCTTTGTTCCTACTATTACTCCTTCCCCTACCCCAGTTTTATTGAGATATAATTGACATATAACATTGTATTCCCTTAAAGTGCACCACATAATGATTTCATATTTGTATATATTGTGAAATGATCACTGTAATAAGTTCAGTTAACATCCATCACCTCGCATAGTTACAGCAAAGTAGGGAACGCTTCATGACATTTGCATGTCATCCTTGTGCGGGGGCCACGCTAATGGTCTCAGTATCGTTCTAATTTTGGTATATACGCTGCCAAAGCGGGCACAATTACTTCCTTGTAACCTCATCATTCTTGTCCTCCTCACTGTTGGGTGTGGAGAGCTCATCCCTGTCTTCCCACACTTCCTGCATGGGGAGAGGGGATCAGGGAAGAGGAGCCTCCCCACCCACCCCTTCAGTTCACCATATGAATTTCTTCCCTCTTCTCAGCCTAAGACTCCACGCCTTCTTCCTGTAACCTTGGGAAGTTCATTCAAAGGGATCACTTTTCTCATAGCGCTTAGCATTCCTTATGTCTTCCTCCTCTGGTGGTTATTCAGCACCATAACGCATCAGGCATGGTCTGATGAAAATTAATTATTAAACTCAATGAAGCTGTGCTGTAGAGTGACTTTTATGTCGAAAGAGTGTACTTAAAAATCTAATGACGGTTATGACCTAATTAAATCCTTTTTCTTTTTCACAGCTTAAGCAGCTATGGCAATGTGAATAACTTTTCATGGAAAATTAAAACCTAGAGGCAGAGCCTGATTTCCTTTACAGTCTAGCTGGGCAACAAAAACAGCATGTGGATGTCTTTCCATGACATCACTGTTGAAGCGACAGGAGCTTGAAGTGGCAAGCTGGGGAGCTGCCTTGTTATTGTTGAGCTGTATGGAAACAGCAAAGACGTTAGTTATCTGGGAATTCTTCGTTTATGAATAAGGTTTTCCCAGAGGGCACATGGGAGGGGAAATACACTTGTGGATTAAAGAAAAAATTAAATTCCATTTCCTATTGTCAAAATAATTCACAGGGAAGGGAGTGATGCTAACGGATATTTTGCTATTTTGGATAAGTTTGTTATTTTCTTGTTTCCAATTATGCACTCCTAATTCTTTTCTGGGCTATTTCTAGTGCCAGTGACCATCACAGTGTTCTCTGCTGCAAAAATATGATAACAATGCTGGCTTTCACAACTTTTGGCCTGGATGAATATGCATCAGTTCATTTACTAAGGAAATGCCTCGAATTTCTATAAATTTCCTGGCTCCGGGGTTGATGTGTAATTTGAAATAACTAAAATTAAAGTGATTTTTACAACAGAAAGTCCAGTTAGTTGGGGACATTTACCAGGCATCTGTTGAAGGATGCACACTAACGTGGACCTAGTTCACTGTAGGACAGTATTGCGTAAATAAGAGTGCTGAGCGAGTGCCTAAATATGCCGATCTTGTTTTACACAGTTTTACAGGTTTGTGCCCTCATGTCAGACATAGAGAAAGGTGTTCTCTATGAAAAGGAATTCTGCATGTACCTCATCAAGTACCTCCCACAGCCCCCAGTAATGTTCTTGTAATGCACACATGCCTTTCTTTGAGTGTGCCATTTATTGTCTCCTTCTAAAGATCTCTCGGGGCACCTGGGTGGCTCAGGTTGTGATCCTGGGGTCCTGGGATGGAGTCCCACATCGGGCTCCCCAGAGGGAGCTTGCTTCTCCCTTTGCCTATGTCTCTGCCTCTCTCTGTGTGTCTCTCATGAGTAAATAAATAAAATCTTAAAAAAAAAAAAAAAGAAAAGAAAAATATCCTCTCTCCGTGTCACTAAAACTAAGTTTCCCAAGGTGTAATCGAGCCCAGGGTCATCAGCAAAGAGCTCTTCAGCCCCTGTACATGCCCAAACCAGAGGGCAGGCTGTGGGCAGAATTGAGTTGGCTGTGCCATGAAAGAAGAACTGCCATAATCAAAGCTAATAAAATGAAACAGTTCTTGGGAAATCCGAGGGAGCAGACATTTATTATGGGAAGGCTGAGTTTTGACGCATGATAGAAAGGAATGACATGTGGATGTGAAAGACTTAGTGGTGTTGTTTTTGTTTATAATTGTGTCTGACTATAAGGCCAGGCAGCTCAATACCAGCAGGTTGTTATATTCAGCAAGCTTATAGGAGTCCAAAATAGCCAGTCAAATATGCAGCAAGAAAAGTTTTTTTCAGTCACCAATGAATTACCTGGTACCATATAGACACAACTAGTATTAGACTGTGTGTGTTGATTTAATTTTAAGATTCTATTTATTTATTCATGAGAGACAGAGAGAGAGACAGAGACAGAGGCACAGGCAGAGGGAGAAGCAGGCTCCCTGTGGGGAGCCCGATGTGGGACTCCATCCCAGGACCCCGGGATCATGACCTGAGCTGAAGGCAGATGCTCAACCTGTGCAGCCCCCCAGTCACATCCGCCTCCAAGGAAAATTCTATCTTGTTTCTTTTCTGCCTCACCTCAGGCCATTCATTATCCCCTGGAGCTTTAGGTGTTTTCTGCACAATTTTCCAGGTGTGCACAATGTTTGGCCGAGATTGTGGCAGGTGATTAGTCAAGAGTTGATAAATAAAATACCCAGCACTTTCCCTCACCTCCATGTTGGGAGAAGAAAAATAAGGGCAAGCATCAGGCTAATTAGAAAAATCACAATAATCGGGTCACTCCTTCCCAGCCAGCCACCTGGGTGTCATCCTGTGAGCCCAAGGAAGGCAGGGCACATCTTACTCAAGGTTATATCCCTGACACCCACTGAAGTGCCCAGATCTCCATAAATATGCCAAAATAATGCATAAAGGGTCCATGTTTTCCCAGATGCAGAATTTGAACTGCAAAGAATTTGGTGACTGTGAAAGCACCTCTTGTATATTTTAGCGAAAATGGAATTCGGGGCCATTGTTTTTAAGCCTCTGATTTGTCTTTCGTACAGTGATTACCACCCCCACCCCACACCCCAAAAAAGAAGCAAGATTTTACTTTTTTTTCACAGTGGGTTAGGTTTATCTTCTTGGAATTAGAACACTTTGGTTTCAAGGATCCCATCACCTGTTAATGATCTCCGTACTGCCCTTTCTCCCCCAAAAGGATTTTCTCCAGGAAAACAAACGTTTTTCTTCAGATGAGCGTAAGAGATGTTCTCATGACATGGGGCCCTGCATTCTCACAGATCTTTACCTTACAAATCCAGCTGTAAGCATCATTGACACTGCTATCCCAAACTGCCAAATGTTTGTGACATTTGGCTGTGCTGTTCAGAACTCTTCCTTCTGTGAGCCTTAAACTGTTAGGATTTGGGAGCTCAGCACTTTGGGAGGGAGGGGTTTGGCAGTGATTCGGTGTCACCTTTCATTGGCGTATGCTTTGTCAGTTTTGTCTTTCACGGATGGCTAGAACTCTTGAGAAATTAGAAAAGGAGTTCACTCCAGAGCACTGGAGGGAGTGGGTGCCATCTCATACCCCCCCAGAGCTGAGCCCATAGCCCAAGATCAGTAGTAGATACCTCATTAAAGTATTCCCTGCCCTAGCATCAGAGTTGAGTAAGGCAGTGTGAACCACTTGGATCTCGTTACGTCCTAATGTATCTTCTGTGAAGTCAGTGATGGTTCTTCTTTTCTTCAACTTAGTCTCAGGCTGTTGACTGTTCACTCTACGAATTATGTAAAACCTACCTGGCTTTAGTACTCATGCTTCTTATGAGGTTTTCTTTTCCCTGGAGAATTTTTTTCACTGTGCTCTGTTGGAACATGTTATATTCAGCAAGTTTATTCAGCAGAGATTTATAGAGTGATGAGACAGTAGAGCCTAGTGACAGCCCAGCTCTTGGGAGACGGAAAGACCTGGATCAGAATTTCACTCTAGCCTTGTAACCTTGGAAAGATTACTTTGCCTCCGTATGTATCAGTTTTCTCATCTGTAAAATGGGAAACACCGTTATGACTTCATGGAAATGTTGCAGGAATTGTATGAAGTAATGTGTGTTGAGCATTTTACATTTGCTAGTGTGTTATTACTTAAAAAGAATGAGCCTTTTCTTCGCAGATGGAGAAATGTTTGAAGTGCTGTTTGCATGTGGGGTTCAGCTACAATTTGAGAGCTGCTGATCTGGGTTGATAGCCTTTATTTCTGCTTGGTTCTATTTTGCCATTCTAGTATTGAGAGAAATTTAAAATGTCCAGATCCAAGTGACACCATAGGTTACAAAGTGCTTTTTTCAATTTTTCAAGTAACCCAGAGAACCTAGTTAATCATTTTGGAAGTTCTACACAGGTGTTTATTAAAAAATTGAAGAAGAGAAAAAGAAGTATCAGCCCTAAAGATTGTTGGATAGGGTCTTCTGTAGGGAAATTGAGGCTTTTGGCCTGTACTAGGTTAGGTGTAAGAGAATGGGGAATTGAGACAGAAGTGGTATCAAATATGATTTGGAACCACACACCCCTCAGATTGGCTAAAGTTATAGAAACTGACAATACCAAGTTTTGGTGAGGATGCAGAATAACATTTCTAGCTTAGAAAAATACTACAGCTAGGGGTGCCTGGGTGGCTCAGTTGGTTAAATATCTGCCTTCAGCTCAGGTCATGATCCCAGAGTCCTAGGATGGACCCTGCATCGGGCTCCCTGCTCAGCAAGGAGTCTGCTTCTCCCTCTCCCTCTGCCTCTTCCTCCTGCTTGTGCTCTCTCTCTGTCAAATAAATAAATAAAATCTTAAAAATAAAATTTAAAAAACTAATAAATTTGGAAAACACTACAGCTAAACAAGGTCTATGTAACGATGGAGGAGGCCCACCCCTGGCATATACCTGAGAGAAATGAAGGCATAGATGCACATGTGCACTTCATTGCTCTTATCTACTTTTAATCAACATATTTTGTCTGTAACCACTGTATTTTTAAGCTTCTTGAAAATTCTTACTGGAACAAGTCAGGGAATAAATAAAATCCCTCATCCCCTTAAAAAAAATGTTTTAAGTGAAAGACTAAAATTGAATTCCTGAGAAATACTTTATAGCTGATTTCTTTGTTTCTTATAGAGGGGAAAACTTAAATCCAGAGAGGGGAACTGGCCTGAGGCCCCCTCAGTGAGTCTATGACACCCAGGACTACCTGACTGCTGGCCTTACAAATCCAGCTGTAAGTATCAGACACAGGCACAGGCGCAAAAAGGGATGCCCACAAGATTGGCATGGTCTCTTCTGAGGTCCAGTCCAAGGTCACCCCTGGCATGCTGATCAAACCACGTGCCCTGTCATCCTAGAACCAGCTGCCCATCATCCTTTAGGAATAGGATTCTCCATGGGATTTTTTTCAGTACCTTGCTAGGAAAAAGGGGTTCCCAGCTATTGTTTCTCTCTCTGTCTCTGTCTCTGTTTCTCTCTCTCTCTCTCTCTCTCTCTCTCGGTTTTCTTTCAGCTTTAAGGGTGACCACTACTCACCTGCCTTCAGCCCAGGGTGTGATCCTGGGATCCGGGATCGAGTCCCACATCGGGCTCCCCGTGGGGAGCCTGCTTCTCCCTCTGCCTGTGTCTCTGCCTTGTCTCTCTCTCAATCTGTGTCTCTCATGAATAAATAAATAAATCCTTAAAAAAAAAGGGGGGGTGGCCAATACTCACCTCACACTTTGTGCTCTGGTCAATACCCAGTGGCTTGGAGTTTGCTGACTTGTTGGTACTGTTCCTTCTATGTCGAAAGCCCTTCCCCAACTTCCTCTCTGGGTAATTCTTATTTGTCCAAGATGAACACGGGCATCATCTCGAAGTTCCATTGAAACGACTCTCGTGGTGGACTCTAGAAGCAGCTGGCCTACACAGGGCTCCGTGAGGGCAGGTTCTGGCCTGTTGCTCTCTCCTCCCTGGTGCCTAGGGAGGTGTGCAGTGCATGTCATTCAGCCTCTGCTTCATTCCAGCAATAACTCAAAGCCCTTTTCATTTTTCACTTCTGATTTGGTGAGAGCTGCTTCTGAAACAGTTAGTCATTGTTTTTTTAACTTTCACTTTTTTAAACTCTCCAAAAGAGCAAGGAATAATGTCTCAGCTTGGGCTGCCATTACAAAATACCACTGACTGGGCGGCTGGAGGAACAGATATTTATTCTTCACAGTTCTGGAGGCTGCAAGTCTGTGATGAAGGTGCTGGCAGGGTTGGTGTCTGGAGGGAGTGCTCTCCTTGGGTTGCAGATGGCCACCTTCAAGCTGTGTCTTTACACAGCAGAGAGAGAGGGAGAGAGAAAGAGGGAGAGAGAGGGCAAGCTCTGTGGTCTCTTCTTACAAGGTCACTAAGCCTATCATGAGGACCCCCCCACTCCACCCTGTCATGACCCCATCCAACCCCAGTTCCCTTCCAAAGGCCCCAGCTCCATATACGATCACATTGGACATTAGGCTTCAACATATGAACAGGGGAGGCGGACATAGTTCAGTCCATAGCAGAAGAGCTCACTGACATTTTTTCAGTGTGTGCCAAGCTTACAGCAAGAGCTGAAAGCCTTCGTGGTTTGTGTAAATCCCTCAAGCGGAATTGAGCTGTTGGGATGACTCTTGCGCAAGCTTTGTGCATACCTCAGGAGTTCTCACTCTCAGGTCTTGCAAAACTGAGTGTGACCAGACCTGGAACCAGGACACAGCCCGTGACATCATGGCCTCACTTCTCCCAACTGATACTTCTCCAGGAATTGTTGGGCTTAAGGAAGGAGGCAGGTTTAAAGCTGCAAAGAGTTTTTACCAAATGGGCACTATGTTTCTTTAAACACTGCAAGGAGGTCTTGATGTATATCTTCTGGCAAATCTGTTCTTTCCCTCCATTATTACTAAGGATAACAATAGTATGAATTGAACTTATATCAAAAGGAGATGAAAACATCCTCAGGCCTTGGAGTAAATATAATTATGGTGCCTTTCTTTAAAGCTCCTTTGAGCTTAAATTTATTTCATTTCTAAAAATAAACTGCAGAGATTAGATCAATCCTTTGAGTGAATCCAAACAACTCAGAAAATTAAACACCTTAGCCACATCCCTTCCTTTCCAGAAGCACAGAGCACTGTTTAGCTTGGGAGACATAGAACTTCTCAATCAGCAGGACAAAATTTTAAAAATAACTTTGGCAGAAAGCAGTCATTTTAAAAGTAAGTCTGTCAGTAGACGAGTACATTTACTGAATAAAATGAAACTGAGAATGTTGAGAAAAAAGTACCAGGATGAAGAATCTATTGACTCCACACCAAGCTGTCTCTGAATTGAGTCTGAGACAAAGTTAGGGTAGTCTCAGATTCTCCATTCATCTTCAACAATCGGATATTCTAAGGATGACAGCATTATTTTGCTCTTTATACTGCTTGGCAAAGAAGCAGTACTTGGCATATTTACAGCCTCTTTACTTAAAAAATAAGTATATGATAGGAAATCAGATAAACCAGGTATTTTAGGATGAGCTGAAGTGGAATGCCCATGAAGAGAAAAGGATAAACAAAACCCTCCAAAGGTGCCAGGAAACACATCGGTGCACATATTAACCTGGCCACTTGAGAAATGTGAATACTGAAGAGAAAAGTCTGACACCCAGCCTGGGGAAGAGCTAGTACCTTGTAAAACTGTGCCAGGAAGTTGCAAGTCCAAGAGAAAAAAATGTCCAAAGGGCCACAGATATTTGAAGTTATAACCAAAGGACTAGTATTGGATGGTATGACAAGACACATGGGTCTTTTCAGTACATAGTGTGTGTTGGAAAGTTCAAAGTTTTGATACTTAAACTCTGCTGCCCACTCTTCCCTTTTTGGGATGTAGACTAAGAGAATACATACACAAGGAATAGTGGGCAAGTGGGGAAATAAAGTTGAGCTGAAAATGTTAAGCTCAATGAAATGTTGAAAATGTTTAGAGACTTAAGGCTTTCTGCTCCTTATAGGAGGCATGGTTTCCACCCCATCTTCCATTCCCACCGCCAACAAGTGGAGACAGACTCCAGGGAATTTTATGCATGGATTCAAGTGACGAGAGATACCATGTAGAGTCTGGGGTTTGTGTGTAAAGCACTAGAATCCCACTAACCAGTGTAATGAGACTCAGTAAACATATAGCAAGATGAGTAGGTCTTCCCATCAGAGTGAACTTGGATGAGAATAAAAAGCCAGGAGGCAGAAGAGTTTCCTCCCCCCATGGGCAGAGAGAATCATGAGGAAGAACCTTAATGTTCTCTCACCACCAGCTGCCTAATTAATCCTCATCAATTGCATCATACCTGAAACTATCTGAAGAGAAAGTGATTGTGCCTTTGAGCAAGTCCTGTTGCCCCAGGCTGATTGTGTGTGTGTGTGTGTGTGTGTGTGTGTGTGTGTATATATATATGATATATCATATATATATATGATCCAAGTATATGTATATATGCATATACACATATATATGATCCTAGGCTATGATAAAAGAACAAAGGTAATTAAAATTATAATGAATGAGTTAATAAGATTGTCACTAATCAGGAAAATGTTCAGAACAAGTCAGATAAAGCCTCCCCACCTTGCCTTACCATGACATCCAAAGAGGCTCTAGGGAAATAGTGGTTAGCCAAGCTTAGTTTGAAAACCAGTAGCTTACCATTTCTCTGGGTCTCAGTTTTCTTACCTATATAATAAATGGAAACCTTTTACTTCAGAGTAGAATGTTGTACATTGTGACAGGCCAGCATTCAACTGAAACAACTAGGGGGGAAAGCAAATGAATTGCAAAAATCATGTTTTTTAAGGAAATCAGAGGGGTGCCTGGGACGCTCAGGTGGTTAAGCATCTGACTCTTGATCTCAGTTCGGGTCTTGATCTCAGGGTCGTGAGTTCAAGCCCTGTGTTGGGTTCCACACCAGGCATACAGCCTACTTAAAAAAGAAAAGGAAATCAGAGACCAATGAAAGCAATGAGAGCCCCAGTAAATAAATTTTCAGAGAAGGAAGGACTCTTCCTAGGTATACTGAGAAGCACAAGCTCTTTTCTTCAAGGTAGTTGGGGAGGGGGAGGATACTTGCTGATTCTGGGTGGGGAATAAGGATCTGACTTGGCCCAAGAAGAGGACATATTCTATGGGAAAGGGAAACTAGCAGAGCATTTGCAGTCATGGAATTGGTGTGATAGATTGGAAACTAGAGGACCCCCAAAGGCAAGTCCAGTATTCCCATGAGCCATTTGCTGAGTTCTGGATCAGCTCAGGAGGCTGCAGGCTGGCCCAGAAAGGCAAAGTGAAAACTCATGGTATTGGGGTGCTTATGAGACAAAATTCTGCTAGAAGTAGGAGCCCATAGCAAATAATACGGTAAGTCTTCCCCTAAAGACAGTTGCTGGGTTTTGAACCTATGTGGGATGGGAAGCTCAAATGCTAAGGCCAGAATTTCTGAAAGGCAGTACTTTCAGGGACCAGGAGATAGAGATCCACCAAGCTCTTTTTTTTTTTTTTTTTTTTTTTTTTTGGTTCCACCAAGCTCTTAAACGCAAATCTTAGTGGGCCATCCCTGAAGGACTATATAAAGTAGAGCCTTAGTAGAGTTTCAGCCCACCTCATTGGATTGAGCCCTCATCCTAGAAAAGAGGACACCACTTCCTGGTGGAAGCAGTCATCTGGAGCCTCTACAGTTCCTTTACACACTGTCCAAGACACAAAGTTATAGACAAGTGAGGAGGCGGGAAACCTGTCTAATAATCAAGTGGGAAAAAAACCATAGGAAGGGAGCTACAAATAATCCAGATGTTGGAGCGAACAGTAACTTCAAGATGACTGTGGATACTATGTTAAAGAAAAGAAAACATGAAAAAAAAGAAAGAAAAGAAAACATGAATAAAATGATTGGAGGATTTCAACACAAAATTGAAATCGGTGAAAAGAAAGTTTTTATTGGACTGAAAAAAATGTGTGAAATTATTAACATACTGGATGGGTCTAAGAGCAGTTACAGCCTGCCTTTCCTTGGAGATGTGGCAGTGCCAAGCAGTCCTGTACCAGCTGGACAGAGTAGTTCTTGAGCCAGCGCTGGAGTTGAAGAGTGTAATGCAGAACTCCACGTTTGAATATGAAAACAAGTCACCTGGCTCTCTGTTCAAATGTACATGTTGTTCAGTAGGTCTGGGGTGAGGCCTAATATTCTGCATTTCCTGCAGACTCCCAGGTGGTGTTGGTGGCAAGGGCATGCAAGACATCTGTTCTTCTGTGTGCCCAGCACTTTCCCTCTGTCCACCCCACCCCCACCCCCACCCCGGCCATGGTCAGTTGGTCCAGGAGACAATCAGAATCTTTCCTGGTATTTTTGGTCTTGGAACCTGAGTGAGCTAGTTGCAAATCCTCCCCCGCAGAGCTCTTTCTAGACTCTTGGAGGTAACTGGGCAAAGAAGCAGAGATGAGGAACAGAGAGTGTCTCCAGTCTGGGTTCCAACTGCCCCTAATATATGAAAAGGGATTTAAAAATAAACAAGAGTGTCTCCCAAATTATCATATGATCTCACTCATATGTGGAATTTAAGAAACAGAACAGAGGATCATAGGGGAAGAGAGGAAAAAATAAAACAAGACAAAATCAGAGAGGGAGACAAACCATAAGAGACTCTTAATCATAGGAAACAGAGTGTTCCTGGAGGGGATGGATAGGGTGGCATGGACATTAAGGAGGGGGCAGGGTGGGCAGCCCAGGTGGCTCAGCAGTTTAGTGCCCTCTTCAGCCCAGGGCGTGATCCTGGAGACCCGGGATCGAGTCCCATGTTGGGCTCCCTGCATGGAGCCTGCTTCTCCCTCTGCCTGTGTCTCTGCCTCTGTGTGTGTGTGTGTGTGTGTGTGTGTGTGTGTGTGTGTCTCATAAATAAATAAATAAAATCTTTAAAAAAAAAAAAAGGGCACAGGATGTAAGGAACACTGGGTATTCTATAAAACTGATGAACTGACTGACCTCTACCTCTGAAACTAATAATATACTATATATCAATTAATTGAATTTAAATACAAAAAATATAAAAAATAAAAATAAACAAGATTATGACTTATCAGCTTGGATAACTACTGAGTTCTGGAAAAATGTATCAGCCACTTACCATATATAGGTCTCTGTTGGTAGATCCTCAACATACAAAGATGAACGGTGCCCGCCTGGTTGGGGAGACCACACATTTCCATAGTTTGGTGTGTGCAGTGCCAAGGGATATGGAAGCGACTGGAAGAGGTGCCTGATCCACTCAGATGTGTGGAAGGAGTGAAGGGCAGGTTCAAAAAAGTTTTTAGGGGCGCCTGGGTGGCTCAGTCGGTTAAGCATCCAGCTCCTGACTCTGACTCAAGTCATGATCTCAGGGTCCTGGGATCGAGCCCTGTTTCAGCTCCGCACTCAGTGGAGAGTCTACTTGAGGATTCTCTCTCTCCCCCTCTCCCTGTACCCTTCCCCACTCACGCTCGTGTGAATGCTCACCCCCCATCTAAAATAAATAAATCTTAATTAAAAGCTGTAAAAGATTTCTAGAGATGGATTTTCAAAAAGTGAGCAGGAATTGTCTGTGGAGGCCTGTGAAACTGTTCCAGGCAGAGGGACTTTGTTGAGCAAACATGACGGTCTAAAACCGTGTTTGGAACACTACAAGTAGCTTAAGCAGGAGGTTCGGGCCTTTTCTATGTGCTGCGATCCATCCCTTTCTTCTTAAGTCGTATGTATTTAAGCAACAACAGCAAAGCAATAACAAACACCAAGCCTGACTCTGATCCCCCCCTCACCCCAAATGCATGACTGTCTGGCAGGTTCCCACCAACAACCATTCCCCTTTCTTCTTCCCTTAGACAAACAGAAAATTTGTCTTAGGATCGAAATGAATGTTTAAAAAACAAGCCTGATGTGCTTTAAATACCAAAATCTGCTTCAATAACACAGAGGTTGTGACATCCGTGGACAAAGCCAGGAAGTTCAAAGCCCCGCTGCCCGACACAATGTATTGAGCTCTGCTGTTGTTGGCATCTCTCAGCCCGCGGCTGGTCCTGGTGTTTGTTGTTCAGATCTGAGTGTGCGACGGAGACATTCCTCAGACCACAGGACTCTTTCTTCTATGGGGAAAAATGTGTGTTTTTAAACGTGCTTTCTGAAAGCAGGAACAACAATTGCTAGGAATGGTTGCTACTGAAGTCTCTTGAATGGCAAGTGCCAAGAGTAATTTGAAGTCTAGAGCAGATTTTAGCTGTTTTAAAGGGTTAAAAAAAAGTTTACACGTTTACTGACATCTGTACCCTGAACTTTTTCATCATCTAAAGCTGAAACCCTGTCCCCGTTAACACTAACTCCCCACTCCCAGCCTCCCCCCCCCCCCTCCAGCCCAGGGTCTGGTCACCTCCATTCTACTTTCTGTCTCTATAACTGTGACTACTCTAGGTACCTCATGTAAGTGGAACGCTACAATATTTGTCCTTCTGTATCTGGCTTATTTCGCCTAGTATAATGTCTTTAGAGTTCTTGTGTCCAAATTGCCTTCCTTTCAAAGGCTAAATAATTATGCACCACATTTTGCCTGTGCGTTCATCCATTGATGGATACTTGGGTTGCTTCCAAATTTGGGCTATTGTGAATAATACTGCTATGAACATGGTTTGCAAATATCTGTTGGGAGTCCCTGCTTTTAGTGGACTCTTTTTTTTTTTTTTTTCCAAGAAAACTGTATGGAGGGGTGCCTGGCTGGCTCAGTCAGTAGAGCATATGACTCTTGATCTCAGGGTTGTAAGTGCAAGCCCCACATTAGGCATAGAGATTACTTAAAAAATAAAATCTTAAAAAAAAAGAAAGCCGTATGGAGGTGATGTGGGTGGGCCCTTTCTTGTTTTTGGCTGTGAGAGAAGGCTGACCTGGGAGGCAGGGCGTTGGTTCTACTCCTCACTGCTCTGAGGTCCCAGGCCCCTGGAGCCTCTATCTCTTGGCCACAGGTCCCCCACCCCTGATCTTGGGGAGTCTCTTCCACCTATCAGGTCCTTCCCCTAGGTAACCACGTGTAGGACACTCTGCACTCAGACATGCACCCTTAGCTACTTCTGGCTTTTGTTTGTTCCTTGGTGGAACTGGAAGTGGAATGGACCCTTGGCATGAGCAGGTGTATCATTCCCGCTTTGGAGGATTCTTGAGCAGCCTTGATGGCCCATGGCATATAGAAATCTTTCACTTTGCTGAAGCATGAATTTGAACCTCACACATGGTGAGGTTGGTGTGTGGGTGCAAGTCACTTAGTGGGCAAGTTGGCCTGGCTGACTGCCCAGTGTCTGCCTCTCGGTGAGGCGTTGCTGGCTGCTACTAATCCCATCTTCGGCAATGACTTTTGTGAAGAGGCAGAGCTTTGGTGAGTGAGTGAGTGTGTGTGTGTGTGTGTGTGTGTGTGAGAGAGAGAGAGAGAGAGAGAGAGAGACGGAGGGAGGGAGGGAGGGAGGGAGGGAGGGAGGGAGGGAGGGAGGGAGAAAATGCCTCTAATGCTGACTGCTTGAGCTGGCAATGGAAGCAAAAAAAAAGTAGAGAAGCCAATGATAGAAGCCTAATGGTTCCTACTGAATAGATCACAAAGTGGTCCGTTGAACTTCACAGTAGCTCTGTAGTGTAGACAACTTCACTATACATTCAATATAGCAGTAAGACACACCTATTTGTGAAATTTTAGTGAGTGTCTCAGCCAGCAGAAAATGTGCTCATTGAGAGATAAAACTTTAGAAAAGTTTGAAAAAGTGCCTCAGGAGAAAAGCAAGAGACTGTACAAACATTTCCAGGAAGCAGCACATGGCAAAGGCACCAGTGTGGCTCCTAAACCAATCTTACTTTCAAGTAAGGGCTGGTTTGGAAGTTTTAAGATGTGTTTTTCTTGGCAAAAGGTGCAGTTAATAGGAATAAGCAGGCCAGTTGTCTATCTCATGGCAGACAGGATTAGTCCTGAGCTAAAGAAGTGCACAGAGGAAGGGAGGCACGCGTCCCAGGCTGTGAGGACTCCAGAGTGTGGAGGGTGGCGGCCTCACACGCTAGATGGAAGCTGTGGAGAGATTCAATCAGAATAAGGAATGAGTCCATCAGAGAAGGCCTTGAAAAGCTGGTATAAAGGGGCAAAGGGCCTAAAAACAATGGTGAAGAATGAGGAAAGGCCAGTTGAACCCTTCATCAATTTAGTGAGGTGTTCCGTTGCGCCAAGCTGCCAACATCACGGCCATCCATCAGAACCAAGCCTATTTCAGCGGTTCTAAGAAATCCCCATTGGCTCCATCCCAGGAAATATCCAAGAAGCAGCAAAAGTAAAGAGGGATTAACAAACTTAACTTTGGTTAAGACTAAGGAAGGAAAAATAAAAAAGAAAATGACAATAAAAATAAGAATAAAACATAAGGTAACAAACATGGGTGCAAATGAGAAAAAATAGTATTGCTTTCCAAATAGTGAAATGTGAATGAATTAGAAAATCTAGATGAAACACGTTTTTGGAAAAAGTGAAAATGACAGACTTGAATCAAGGAAAATGGAAGATTTGGTTAAGACAGTGGCTGTTAAAGGCCAGCCCCAACTAGAAGGTCCATCCAGGTCCAAAGCATTCAAGTCAGAGTTAACATCCTCAGTAAAGATCACCTTCATCCTTTATTAGGAAGGTAAGCAGAGAAGCGGATGCACTAACTTGATGTGGTCGGTATAACCTTGTTCCCAAAACTCGACAGTTGCATGGAAAGCTAATAAAATTTTGAGATCCCTTCAGTTACGACCATAGATGCGAAGGTCCTAAGTATAATGTTAAACGAAATGGGGGAGGATAGGAGAAGAACAGCTGCCACTCACCCTGTTGTTGAAGATACCTGCCCCCCACCCCTATCCCCAGCACTTTGATAAACCTCTTTCTCCATGCACGTTCTTTGGGTTTTGCTTTGCAATTGTCTCACTGACCTGGTCGCCACCTCATTCTTGTTCCTGAAGAAAACACAGGTCTGTTTTGCTGTCATGTTTTTTTGCTGTAAATCAGTAAAAGAAGCAAAGAGAGAGGGACCTCAAGTGGGTAAATTACACAGGTTCTACAGTCTCAGAGTTTCTGTACTGAAGGTTCCTGGTTTATATTTGCAGACTTTAAAAAAAATAATATTTGCAGACTTTTTTTTGAAATGGTAAATGAATGAGGGTGAGACTCATTAAATGTACTCCTTCCTTCTGGCCACCTGCTTGCTGCCTGATTCCCAGCTTGGAGACCCTAAGAGAGGCCTCTAGGACAGCATGAGTCCCCTTGAGTGAGGTGGCATTTCACATTTCCCAGGGTGTCCAGCCTGAGGGACCCATTCCATGATGACCCCCTGCTCCTTCTCACTGCAAGAAAGCATGTCCTTAGGCTCACCTTCCCAATGGAAGCCAACTCGCATTTTAGAATACAGAATTCTGGGGAAAAAACATCTTTTCCTGAGCGGGCATTCCAAGTGGTGACAGAGTTGGGTCTTTGGTTCACACACACTCTTTGTGCCAACCGTTTAGTGATACTATGGGAGTGTGAGTCCCTTTAATGCCATTCCTAAGGACTTTTCTGTCATTTCTAGCTCTGAGAGATGCAGGGATAACCTCTTCCCTCTTTTGGCTTCTAGGTATTTGCAAATAATTTTTTAAAATTTATTTATTTTTTTAGTAATCTCGGCACCCAACGTGGGGCTCAAACTCATGACCCTGAGATCAAGAGTCACACGCTCCTCTAACTGAGCCAGCCAGGTGCCCCTGCAAATAATTAATTAATGATTTAATTGTTCCCTCCCCCAGGCAGCACCTGGTTTCTTAGAACTTATATCATGGGCCAGAAAAACAGGGGCATTGGGACAGGGGGAGAGATGGTGCTGTGAGCAAAGGCAAGGTGACAGCT
Organism: Vulpes vulpes; assembly: GCF_048418805.1. Taxonomy (NCBI): domain Eukaryota; kingdom Metazoa; phylum Chordata; class Mammalia; order Carnivora; family Canidae; genus Vulpes; species Vulpes vulpes. The sequence continues at coordinate 95,356,196 of NC_132792.1, read as the reverse complement.
AAGTTTTTATCTGGAGGATGTGGGAATAGATCAATGAGCAGAACTGGGCTTGGGGATTATTTATGCACATAAAGACAAGATGGAATATTCTTATTCTCCGCCTGCCCTAGAGAGAGATGGGTGAGATGCTGGCTGTGTGCCTCCTCTTTTGAAGAGTTTGTAAGTTAAGTGTTTCTATGAAGATATTCACCTCCCAAATAGACTAGGACTTAGCATTTTCTCCACCAAATGCTTAGCTCAGAGGAAGCACTAAATACAGGGGCCTAGCAAGTGTGTGGGGAAAAGGACATGAAGTAAAAACAAGTGACGTCTGGAATCTGAACTAACATGAATTCAGCTTGTAAACAAGGGCTCTGGAGAAGGTTACCGAAGTCCTGCTGCTCTGATGCCCTTTTGTTGAAATTATTTCTGCAGGTCATCACAGCTGGCTTGTCAGTATTGCTGTTTGATATGATCCTGACCAGTGCAATGGTGGGATGGTAAGTCTTTGGCACAGAGAGAGGAAAAGCAAATTCATTGTTTGGGTTTTATCAGGATACTATTTTTTTTTCCCTCTTAAATGTTGAAGAATGGGTTTTGGGGATATATATTTTATTGACCTGTAAATATACATTCTGAGAAGTGCATATGTCATGAATATGCAACTTGATGAATTTTCACAAACTGATTATACCGAACCTACTATAACCAGCATCCAAATTAAGAAATAGAACATCACCCACACACCTTTCAGCCACTTATCTACACAAGCATAAGCACTGTTGGTGAACTACTAGTTTTATATATATTATGTGATGTTTCCAGGATTTTATAGCTACTATGACTAGACAAGGATTCAAAACCAGACCTGTGTGTGCCCAAGACCCCATAACCTTACTGTTCCTCCTTAAACCTGACTTGGCAAACACCAAGGATTTATCCACAGTATAGACAGTGTCTAGGTAGAAGTGGGTCATAATGGAGATATAAGAGAAATTGGCCTTGTGTTCTTCTCCCCCCAGTATGATCATCTATAAAGAACTTCTAGATAATTCGACAGCAACACAGAAGGAGCATTACTCAGGACAAGACAGCTCTATTTCTTGTTGAGGGTCTGACATGGTGAACTCAGAATGTCCAGTGGAATGATTATAGAAAAAAGATCTCATTGTCTTAGTTAATACCATAAACTATAATTCTGTCCGTTAGCTAAAAGTATTTATTGTGTGACTGCTGCATGCAAAGACATGTCAGCGCTCAGGGAGGGGAAAGGGCAGGGAAATCATAAAGACAATTTGTGGGGTAAGACAATCATGGTTTGAATGCACAGCAAATGTGAGGGCTGAAGGAAGGAGAGAGGATGGACCATCAGGAAGGCTTTGGAACTGGCTTGAACTGGACCTTATGCAGAATAGAGAGGCTTAGCAAGGCTGCGGGTGGAAGAGGATTTGGGCCTTCTGGCCCCGGGAAGACCAGGAAGGATAGAGAGGCAGGAGGTGCCAATGGTGAGTGTTGGTGATTTGGAACCGGAGCTGCGTCTGTGGGGAAGGGAGCTAATTCCATGCTCCCCCCTTCTTCCCCTGCACCTGTCCTTCCAGGAAGGCATGACGCCCACAGTGGGTGACGTCCAGAAGCCCAGCTGCCAAGATATCCTGATACATTCTTGAGACTTGTCCCCAAATGTCAATGTCTTCACCTACATAGCAGTAGTCTAAATGCTTGATGGTGTTTTTCGTTCTCACAAGTAAACTTCCGACTACTGTATTTTGTACAGAATTTCAGAATGAATTTTAAAAACCCAGGTGTTGAGCCGAGTGTGAGAAATAGAGGAGTGAGATTCCTCCAGCAGGTAGGAAATGCTAAGGCTGACTATCACAGCAGCAGTCTGTAAGAGGCCAAGCCTGCAGGCTCTTTCATGTCCTGTGAACTTGATGGGTATGCCCTGAACAAAATGGAAAGAAAGCCTGTGTGTACCCAAATCAAGGAAACAGCATGTGTGATTATTGCAAAAGGAACCTTGACTTTGGAATTTCCTGATTTTTGAGAACTCTTGAGTTTAAGGATGGTGTGTTTTCAGCCCCAAAGAATTTTCCAACCACAAAGTGAACCACCAGAGGAGGAGTGTCAGGCTGTATTTCAGATTTCCTGTCTTTTGCACAGAACTAGTCTGCACTGTCCACAGACTGGTGTGCTCAAGCTGAGCCTGGCTGACCGGCTCTCAGAGCCTGGGCGCCGGCAGGGCTGCCCTCTGTCTTGCGGGAGCTTAGAACTGATCAGAAGTCACAAAGGGCAGGGACTGCAGAACTGTTTTGTTGGGACCTCCTGTGTTTGCCTGTATCGTCGTCGTTTCTTGTTTGGTTTGCAAATTTTAAATTGGATGACGTTGAGAAGTCAGGTGATTTCCCCATAAAGGTTCAGGTTTCCAGATTCTTTTGAAAATATGGAACAATGGCTACTTTGGGCCTGTACTTCCACATGGCCCCAGCTGCTGGAATAGAGACTGCCCCCTTACAAGGACATGGACTCTTGAAGTCAGCGCAGCCTCCACCACACCAGGCCGGCTGATACCAGACAACCCTGTATCAGCTACGTCTGAGAGCCTCCCTTTGCACATATATTCATTCATTTCACAAAAGGTGTTTGGTGGGCTCTGAGGCTACAGACACAGTGGGTGGCCCCAGCGAGGTCAACCATCCAGGAAATGAGTGCATGACGTGTCATTATCTACCTTTTGGGGTTTTGGGGGGGAGGGTTGGCCAGCAGCTTAGCTGCACGAAACATCATCATCTGAAGTAGGGTTTTTCACCTCAGCACTGTTGATATTTGGGGCCAGATAATTTGTTGTAGGGGGGTTGTCCTATGCCTTGTAGGGTTATTAGATGCAAACCTGAGCCCTATCCCACTGGATGCCAATAGCACCTGCTCCCTTTGGGAGCAGAACTACCCCAGTTGGGAATCAGGGATGTAAAGGTTTGCAGTGGTTAGTGGAGAAAATGCCATTTAAAATTTCGGCAAGACTTAGCAACTTGCTTATCTCCTGAGTTAGAGATTTGGTCAGCCTGTGTGTCTGGTTCTCAGCAGCCCCTCCCACCCTCTCTGTGTGTAGCACACACCATGCTAAGTGACAGGTAGATGTGCACACCCCATCTTCCTGTGGCTGTGAGCTCCTCCAGGAGGGGAACCACACTCATGTACTTGTGTGGCTCACTGCCTAGCCCTAAGGACTGAATAAATGAGTGGCCAGTCTTCTACATCCCATACCGAGAAAAATTATAAACCTAAGTACCAATGTTGGTCAACTTTTTAAAGTCTTTTCTTAAAAGCAATTGCTCTTATCTGACAAATTATCTTGTTTTTATTATAAAAACAATCTGTTGCAAGCCCAGAATTTAAATACCCAGATGAATATTTAAGTATTCACTTTTAACCAACAGTTTCATGCTATATATCAATATGTACTCCTCTATTCCAGAATTTCAGCAAAGCGGATCCAACACATACAAAAGAGAAAATTCTGAACCGTGAGCAATGTCCCTGTTGAGTAGAATTAGTTGTGGGTGCCCCTTCTTTGAATCCTTTTTACTGTAGGAGAGACTCTTACCTTTGCAAGTATTTAGATACAAGAAGAGAAAACAAATAATCCAAACACAACCTCTTTGTTCTGAGGATTCTGTGATCCCTTCTCGCCTTTGCCTTTGCTGATCGTTCACGGAGCCCGCCATTGATCATGAGTTACCAACATGCTGGATCTTAGCACAAGCCTCCCACACAGGATGTCTTCTGCCTTTATTTTCAGACACTGCACAGAGACTGCCCAAGCCTCTTTATAGGAAGAGTGAATTCAGGAAGTACTACTCCCCGCAACACACCCCAGAGTGCAGCTAGGATCACAGTGATGGAAATTGATCAGTTTTCCATTTTCGTTAAAAAATGCAAAAACTCTAAAATGCTAAGAAGGGCCTTCTAGAGAACTGTCCCTCATTACCTCTCCACACAGAGTAATTTATCAGATTGTGAACTGTCCCACTCAGCAAGGGAGTGGCACATTAGGCAAATAGCTTTTCGTGGAAAAGAAAAAAAGCCAAAATAGTTTGGAACATGGATGGGAGCAAGAGGAGCAAGGATAAGAATTCATCATCATTCATGGAAAAAAATATTTATTAGGCGCTGCAGTAGTGCTGTGCCCCCAGCCAGAAAAGGGTACAGGCTCTGCCCCATCTCATGGGGTCAGTAGGTGCTTGAATGAGCACAGTAATGAATGTACAGTTGAGGCCTCTTCTGATGGGCAAAGACTGGAGGGACCCTGAAACCCCACCCCACCCCCACCCCAAAGAGAAGCTAGTGATGGATGTTTCTGGCTGGGTAAGGTCTACAATCTGGTGCGTATGCCTTCGTTGCATGAAGTGTGTTGACTTCAGGAATGATGGGGATTACAAGATTTGCCAACAGTTCAGTGAGGCCCTGACTTAAATAGTTGTAATGCTATTAAGATTCCTGCGCCCTGTGTCAGCTTCTCCTGCTGTTTAGAAAACAACATCAAAGCTTACCTCCCTGGCTCTCTTACCAGTAAACTTGAACCAAGGTTTGTTTCCTTCTGAGCATTCACTAAGCTGCTTTGGTGTTTCATGAAATAGCTAACGAAGCCCAGCGGATGAAATGCAAGGTTATTACACTTCGGCATTGTTCTAAGGCCGTGGGGGGAGAAGGGGCAACGAGCCAGCCCGTAGCCTATTCTTCTCCCTGGTGACTGCGGAGGATTACTGGAAGCTGCAGAAATGACTGAGCCCCCCGTTACATTTGCAGAAATAAGCCCCTCCCAAGGCCAAAGGCCCGTGCAGCCTATGCGCCAGGTCACAGTGACTCTGAACTTGCCTGGGGGGTGCGGGTGGGGGTGGGGGGGTGTTAAGACTGTGTGTGTGTGTGTGTGTGTGTGTGTGTGTGTGTGTGTTCTTTAAGGGATGTTGAAAGGAACAGTAAGATCTGTGAAAAAGGAAAAGCCTGGCCTTCAGAGCTGAGCCTCTGGACCAAAAGAATGGCTTCCCGTTCGGTTACTTTTTCATCCAAAGAGATGTCCCTGAATTAGACCAGGCACCAGCACAAATGGGTCATGTTTCCACATATGGTCTTCTGGAACTTGGACCCCAGTTTCTTACAGAAGCAATCCTTTAAACGATGATTATAGATCTAGGAAGGTCCTCGGGCATTTGTTTCACCTCTAACGTAAATGCTAATTTCAGTTGCATTATTATGAGTTAAATGTGCATTAAAGAGAATTTATGGACTTATTGCCACTATTCATAGTATTTCTGGGCAAAGAAGAAAGTACATTCCAACTTGGAGCTTTGGAGACCAGGCATCCATCCCCCTCAGCTCTCACCTTTCCATCCCAGCTGGTCCCCTCCCTGGGGGGTGGGACACCCTCCTGGCCCCGTCCCCCAGTGACTGTCTACCTAACGAGTGCCTCTGCTCTCACCCAGAGGCCTGTAGTCACCAGGGAGAGGAGATGATGGTGGTTTAGGGGCTTTTCCCTCTCTAGGGTTGACAGGGGGAAGGGAGTAGATTTGTTCTCTGTTGTTCTAAAAGGCAGAACTGGGACTCACAGGCAAGGTTGTAAAAAGCAGCTGTTGGGTCAGCCTGAGGAAGGACTTCCCCCTGGAGGGAGGAACCATGTGCCCAGGGTCTTCCATGAGTCAGAGGCCCATCGACACCGGCTTGAACCCTTTGCGCAGTGGGATGTGCCCCCCAGGTGAAGTCTTCAAGCAGCATCAGGAAGCCAGCTCTGAGGGCCAGGGAGGAAGACACTGCTGCCCTGGGAGGACAGTCAGCTAGCCGATAGGATAATATTCTATCACTTGTCCATTACAGGCCAAGTGTGGGGGTGATGGCTTCATGTATACCTTTTGCAGCCTCACAGAGATTGCTGGATGTGACCGTCTCCTGTGGCACAGACGAGACGAAAGCTGGATAGCATGCACAGGGTCACGTAGCTGGTAAACACCTGAGCCAGTTTGAACTCACTTTATTGTTTTAATAGTCTCACACTTAGTTCATCCCTGTGCTGAATGAGGTAAATGGTACAAGTTTTCTTTATGTCAGAGTCACTCACATAGGTGACATTTCTCACTGGCAATGTTCACAGCCACCGTGTGTCTCATATATTGGGTGCCCTGGGTGTGTGTCGGACACGTAAAGACGCCACGGCCTAGGTGTGTATGTGCTGCATGTGGGTACATGGAGGCACACATGGAACCGAAAGGCCATTGACACCTCTGATCCAGAGCATTTCATCACCAGGGACCTCCCATCATAATCCTTCAGTGACGGCCCAGCCCAGTCCCCAGAAGTGCTTTTTGGGAAGAATTTGAGGATTCAGACAGCAGATTGTCTGCTGAGAAGTTTAAGATAGAAAATGTACAGACCTCTGGATGTATTAAATGTGAGGCATGTGGGGATGCCTGGGTGGCTCAGTCGGTTAAGCACCTGCCTTCAGCTCAGGTCATGATCCCAGGGTCCTGGGATCGAGTCCTGCATTGGGCTCTCTGCTCAGCTCTCTTCCTCTGCCACTCCCCCTGCTTGTGCTCTTTGGATCTCCCCTCTGTCAAATAAATAAATAAAATCTTATTAATTACTTAGAGGCATGTTAAAATAGTCAACTCCTCCTTCTCACCGTCTGCAGTGTTCCCACTACCTTTTCATTTTCAAATCGCTGACTATATTTCTTTCTGCTCCGGTGGGAAATTCATGATTTGCCGTTAGTATTTTCATCTCTAACTGTTCTGTTAGTCTCAGTGAAGTAGCAGGGTGCAGAGACTGTCACTTCAGTCACAGTAAGATTATGGATACCTGCATGGTGTAGTCCTGTCATCAAGCCTCCTCTGCAAAAAGGCCCCCTAGCAGCTGTATGGGAAGCGCTGTCCCCTCTGCATCTGCTGCAGAGCATTTGCTGGAGTACAGTCTCCTGTGCCGGGTCAGGATGAGCGGGATACCACCCCTGCTTCCTGGGGGGAAAGGCTCCAACCCCACCTTGCAGCCCTCTCCCCTCCTGCCACACAGCTGACGTTTACTTGGGATCACCAGGCCCGACCTGACAGCAGGGCAGGTTAGGCAGGGGATGAGAGGGTCCCTTCCACAGAATGAAGGACCCCTTGCCCTGCTGCAGGTGGGCACTGGGCAGCTCAATGGGTATGCAGCCTCCATACTCAAGGGACCAGAAAGCTAACCTCTTGCTATTTCTTGCAGCCTCCTGCTCGGTGGACTTGGAGAGGCCTTGCTGGTTTTCTCGGAGCAGAAGAGCTCCTGAAGGCAGGAAGAGTAGACTCCCAGGCTGCCAGCTGGAGTGAGCAGCCCCTGAGCCTTGGAACTCCCTGTCGCATGTGTCAGGAGGAAGAAAGCAGAGACACTGAGGCCCCCACTTCTCAGGGCATCAAGGAGAGCCCTCTCCGGGGGTCTCCTGGCTGCTGCAGAGAATGCACTGGGTTGTGTCTTCCTGCTTCAAGAGGCTCACTCGAGCCCTGCTGACCACACCATGTAAACCCAGATGCAGGGTATGTGTATGGGGAGGTCCCTCCTGGGGATGGCTCTGCTCACTTGATTGACACACAGGCCTCCGTATTCAACACCTGCCGCCAAAAACTGCTTTGACCACCTGGTGGTGGGCTCAAGGTATTTCACTGCACTTTTTGTGTTGTGTTGTGTTTTATATCTTTAGAGACTCTTCCAGGGGGACGTCCTTCCTTTGCTCTCGTGTGCTGCCTGGAGCCCACACTCACCCGCTTATGAGCGCAGATAAAATTCCTTGGGAGGGCTTCCCCTGGGGGCTGGGGCAGCAATGAGGAGCAAACACTAGTAAGGACACTATCACTCCAGAGTGGGTGCTGAAGCCTTTTTTGTGGCTGTGTGTCATGTTGTGTTGACTTCGTACATTCTTTTTTTTTTTTTGCCTACTATTAGGTTAACTTGCTCCTACATGATCATCAGAGGGAATAAACTTTATAATTACTGATGGATATGCTCCCTGGACAGTGAAACAAACAGAACCTATGTATACACACAAGCACACACATTTATATTCATATTCCTTAAAGCTTTTAATCCGTCTAATTCCCGGATGGCTCAGAGGAGGTTTCAAATCATTGAACACAGAAGTATATTTTTCATCCCAGATTAAAAATTGGATTAAAAAAGTAATAATAAAAATAAATAAAATAAAAATTGGATTAAAACTCTAAACCTGGCCTGTGTGGGAATCAAAAGAAATGAATATGCATGAAGTAGTAACTTGATTCTGAACCCACCATGAAGGTTTAAGAGAATAATGTGTAACTCCCAATATTTCTGCTGATGACAGGTATTGAATACCTGATTGTCCCGCCGGGTGTAAGTTGTGGTCATGTCGAGATGTAGGAGGTAGTGAAGCTGCAGCCACTGCTCCCCAGGCAGGAAGCCAGCCTTCGGTGTTGGACGTCTGCGTCATGGATGGAGAACCATCTTTAGCATCTGGGAACTCAGCCTGTCCATTCTCAGCTCTGGGAAGAGTAAAGTTAGCTCAGTCAGGGGCCATTCTTTCTGCACATTCTCTCCAATTTATTGAAAAAATAAACAGAAAACGAAACAAATGGGAATGGATTAGTAGATTTGGAACTCGAGTACCTTCAGTCCATTTCCTGGTCTTTTCCTGTTCTCTGTGTGTCATTTAAGGTAAAGATGTTCAGGGATCCCTGGGTGGCGCAGCGGTTTGGCGCCTGCCTTTGGCCCAGGGCGCGATCCTGGAGACCCGGGATCGAATCCCACATCAGGCTCCTGGTGCATGGAGCCCGCTTCTCCCTCTGCCTGTGTCTCTGCCTCTCTCTCTCTGTGTGTGACTATCATAAATAAATAAAAATTAAAAAAAAAAAAAAAAAAAAAAAAGGTAAAGATGTTCAGAGTGACCTCTATGCAGATGGAGTTTCAGTTTGCTTTTTGTTCTTCATCAGAGGTGTTAAACTTTATAGAGGCTGAGGATCAAATAGAAAAATGGGTTTAGAATTGCCCTTGTTCTTCTGCTCCCACAAAACCCTCTTTGTAAAACTCAGTTCTTCATCTTTTGTGGCAAGTGGCATCTGACCAAATGTCATCTTAAGCCTGTCTTTCCAGGTGCCGTCCAGGCAAACGGAGATTCGTAAGTCTGGAAAGAATCATGCACAGTTAATGGGCCCGTCTCCTGTTTCCGGGAGATCTGTTTTTTTTTTCTTTAAGATTTTTTTTTAAATTTTTATTTTATTATTATTTTTTATTTATTTGAGAGAAAGCGTGAAAGCCAGAGCACAAGCAGTGGGAAGCGGTGTGGGAAGAGGGAGAAGCAGACTCCCACTGAGCAGGGAGCCCACTCAGGACTGGATCCCAGGACCCTGAGATCATGACCTGAGCTGAAGGCAGACACTTAACTGACTGAGCCAGCCAGGTGCCCCAGGAAGACCTCTTAAAAAAATCTCTACCAAGGATTTTAAAATTTTTTTCGTTTGATTATTTTTTTAATGGCATTCCAGGGTCCCATTGTTTTTATTTTTCATTTTTTTAATTTTAATTTTTTAAGTTTGAGTAGAGTTGACACGTTATATTGATTTCAGGTGTACAACTTAGTGATTTGACAAGTTTATACCTTATGCTCTGCTCACCACAAGAGTACCACCTGTCCTCATACATCACTATTATAATTTTGACTGTATTCCTTACACTGCACTTCTTACTCCCATGCCTTACTCATTCCATAACTGGAAGCCTATAGCTCCCTCTTCCCTTTGCCTGTTTTGCCCATCCCTGTACCCCCTCCGGCAATCATCAGTTTGTACTCTGTAGTTCTGATTCCACTCTTTGTTTATTCATTCTTTAAGATTCTGTTTGTAAGTGGAGTCATATGGTATTTATCTTTCTCTGTCTGGCTTGTCTTAGCATAAGATCCATCCATGTTGCCTCATGTGGCATGACCACATCCTTTTTTATGGCTGTATAATATTCCATTGCATATATATATATATGCACATATATATCATATAGTATTTCTATATATATGTGCAATGGAATATTATACAGCCATAATATATATATAATATTCCATTGCATATATGTATCTATATATATCACATTTTCTTTACCAGAAGTAATCTATCAGTAGACACTTAGACTACTTCCATATCTTGGCTATTGTAAATAATGCTGCAATAAATATAGAGGTGTATATGTCTTTTTCATATTTTACTGTTTTCATTTTCCCTGGGTGGATACCCAGGGGTGGAATTACTGGATCATATAGTATTTCTATTTTTAATTTGGTGAGACACCTCCACACTGTTTTCCGCAGTGGCTACACCAGCTTGCGTTCACCACAACAGTGCATGAGGGCTCCCTTTTCTCCACATCCTCACAACACTTGCTGTTTCTTCTCTTGATTTTAGCCATTCTAACAGGTGTGAGGTAATAGCTCATTGTGGTTTTGATTTGCATTTCCCTGAGGATGAGTGATATTGAGCATCTTTTCACATGTCTGTCAGCCATCTGGTTGTCTTCTTTGGAGTAATGTCTGTTTGGGTCCTCTGCCCATTGTTTAATCAGATTGTTTGTTTGTTTGTTTGTTTTTTGTATAAGCTCTTTATATATTTTGGATATTACCCCCTATTGGATATATCATTTGCAAATATCTTCTCCCATTCAGTAGGTTGTCTTTTTGTTTTATTGATGGTTTCCTTTGCTGTGCAGAGCTTTTTATTTTGATGTTGTCCCACTGGTTTGTTTTTGATCCCCTTGCCTCAGGAGACAGATCTAGAAAGATGTTGCCACAGCTGATGTCAGAATGAGTACTGCCGGTGCTCTCTTCTAGGATTTTTATGGTTTCAGGTCTCACATTTAGGTCTTTAATCTGCTTTGAGTTTATTTTTGTGTATGGTGTAAGGAAGTGGTCTAGTTTCATTGTTTTAAAATCTCACATCTTTTCTTACTTTGACATTAGCAGGAGGCAGAGGATTAAGGTGTTTCTTCATTATACCACTCTGTTTCCTTCAACCTCCATCTCTTCTAGGGCTTTTTTCTCCACCCCCACCCCCAAACCTTAACTTCTATGTTTTATGCCCAAATTTACATGCTCAGCTCTGAATGCAGGTGAGCCCAGAGGTCTGTAGAGCCAGGGACTGGCCCAGATTAGTGCAACCTCAGTTGTCATTTTCTGTGGCTCCCTGGGCCCCTCTCTGGGTGGGAATCTCCAGGCAACCCCAGCACTCCCTTCTGTGGAAGATGATCCATTTCACCATGTCCTGTCTGGGTCCTGATGGTCCCTGACCTTGCTGGCTCCAAGTCAAAGCCATGGTGCTTTTTTTTTTTTTTTTTTTCATTTGTACAAATAAAGAGTATGCTTTCTATTAGGAGAGGCAAGGTTCTGTAAGATTGTGTATTGTTCCTAATTTGCTATGGATATAAAGAAAAATAAACCATTTGTTTTCATGGTAATTTGCCTTTCTTTTTCTTCTCTTCAAACTCAGCTGGAGAGTATTGTAAAAATAGTTATTATCCTTGGGGGTGGGGGCTGTGAGGGGAGGGCTCTTGCATCTTCAAGACAGGCCAGACTTCTGCCAACATCCAGGCCGCTTAGCTCTGAACAGGGAGGGCCACCCAACTTATTGTCCTGGTCCTGTGCCATCCTGTAGGCTGACCCAGCATAGCCACATGTGGCCATTGAGCACCGAAATGGTATGTGTCCAAATTCAGATGTGCTGTAAATAAGTGTAAGTGTATGCTGATTTCAAAGATTTCATATAAAAAAAAAGGATGTAAAATATTTTGTAATAATTTTATACTGGTTATGGATCGAAATAGCATTTTGATAGATTGGATTAAATAAAATGTTATCAAAATGAATTTCTCATTTCTTTTTATCTTTTTTAATGGGCTTGCTAGAAAATTGCAATCTCTACATTTAGCTCACATGATGTGTCTGTTGGTCAGTGCTAATTTGGAGCAATTCATCTACACTGGGCCAGGGAAGTGGCAAGGAGACCGATGTTGGCAGCAGCTGCTGGGGTTACCAACCCCATAACGACATCTAAGACACTCAGTTGCTGAATGCTTATCAAATGCCACACACTGTGCTAGGTACTTTCTGTGTGTCACGTCATTTAGTTTTACCAGTGGTGAGGCAAGCAACATTCTCCTCCGTTTTACTAAGGAGATTCGGGGAGGTCCCATGACTTTTCCAGGGTCATCCAGCTAGGGCTCGAGCCCAGGTCTCTCTGATTAAGCCTGCGCATCTTCACCTGAGAGAGTTCTGTTGTGAAGGAGGAACATTTTACAGGGAGTTATCAGTTCTGCGCATGAGTGCTTCCATGTGGATTCCTGACATCTGTGAGGCCACTTGTCACTTTCTCCCTGGAGGCTGTGTCTTTGCTAAAAGGTGGGGTCTGTGGCCTGTGTCCCAGCTTCCCACCCGCCTCCCCCCTCGGGCTGTGTCTGAGGTCCACCCTGCACAGGGTTGGAGCAACCAGCAGCACTTTGGGAATGGCACTGCTCCCAACTGAACTATAGCTCGTAACGTTTCCAGAACAAGCAGCCACTGTTGAATTCTCAGTCTCGGTTTCCCAGGGACTGGCATTTTTCGGTGGCTGAAGGATTTGAAGGTTGAAGAGCCTCGGTGACTGACACTTAGGTCTGCAGGCCCACCAGCGGGTGTACAGCTACAGATCTGGCTGAAACACATAAGCATGTACAGATACAATAGGTGGTTGTGAACGCTTGGAACATGGTATCTTTTTTGAGTAGTTGACTTGGGCAAAGTATTGAAATAGAATATGGAATCATCTGGAAGTTCAGGTGGTTGGGACTCTTTGGGAGTCACTGGTTCTTTGATTCTTGTTCCTGGGAAAGCCAGTCAAAGGAGTGAGGCTGTTGAGCTTCTCCTGGCCCTGCCCTCACTTCAGGTTCTGTCCCCCAGCCCCACACAGAGGGAGGCTGTGCCAGCTTGTTCCCCCGATGCCTGCACCGCCACCCAAGGGTATTCACTCTCCTGTGAATTTTCTTGCCCTTTCTCTTGAACCTGGGCTAGCTCTGTGACTTGCTTGCTACCAGTAGAACATGGTGGAAGTGATGCTACATGACTTTCAAGGCCGAGTCAAAAGTAGCCTTGCAGCATCTACCTTAGTCTTCTAGAGCAGCCTCTGGGAGCCCTGGGCTGACATGTGGAAGTCTGACCACCATGGGGCTTCTGTGCTGCAGAGACCAGGTGCAGGCACTCCAGGAGACAGTCCCTGCCGAGCACCCCCTTCTAGACATCCCATCAGGCTACCAGACTGTGAGGGAAGCTGTCCTGGAGCCTCTCGACCAGCCCATCTGCCAGCTGGCTGTCATCAAGTGACCTCAGTTGATGCCACGTGGAGCAGAAGAATCGCCCAGCCCAGCTGCACCTGCATGAATTCCTTTTTTTTTTTTTAATTTTTATTTATTTATGATAGTCACAGAGAGAGAGAGAGAGGCAGAGACACAGGCAGAGGGAGAAGCAGGCTCCATGCACCGGGAGCCCGACGTGGGATTCGATCCCGGGTCTCCAGGATCGTGCCCTGGGCCAAAGGCAGGCGCCAAACCGCTGTGCCACCCAGGGATCCCCTGCATGAATCCCTAACCACAAAATTATGAGATAAGGTAAAATTGTTTTAAGCCACTAAGTTTCAGGGAAATTTGTCCCACAGCAATAGATAAAGAGACAGAGGTCCTAGAATTCTGGTCCTCTTTGGTGGCTCCAGTCTGTGCTCTGAGCCCCTCCGCAGAGCAGACCGTTGCTCGGGAGAAGCGGTCCCTGCTCCAGCTGAGCTCTAGCCCCAGGAGCAGGGCCCCGGCTGACGGCGCCAGGCTTGCCCAGAGCCCCAGTACAGGCCAGATCTGTACCTGGCGTTGAGGTACCTCCTTTACACATTTGTTCATTCAAAACATATCGAGAGTCCGCTTGGCGTCCGGCTCTGCTCGGGCCCCGTGGACAGAACCGTGAGCAAGACAAGCCCTCCTGGAGCTTGCTTCCAGCGCGGGTAGAGACGGACAAGGAAATAGCATTTCAGGGAGTGAAGGGCTTTTAAGAGAATAAAGCTGGGAAAGGAAGCACGGACTCTTCTGAGCACCTCCCGAAAAGTCAGGAACTTCTCTTCCAGAACGTGCGGCGTCTCCCACACACTTCAGCGCCGAGTTAGAGATGTACGGGCCGTGTGGCAGGCCCTGAGGCTTGCCCTGCGCCGCCCGGTGTTGCTCCAAGTGCTTCGCTCCTGAGGCATCTCCCTGTAGCCTCCCAAGGAGCCTCTGGTAGAGGAACTGCTTGTGGCCTCGTTTTTTTGCCCAGGAGGCGGCAGACACAGAGAAGGTGAGTAACTTCCCTGAGGCCAGTTACAGGGGGTGGGAGGACTCGCAGGAGGCTGCCTGAGCTCTCAGCCCACCTGTGGGCCCTCCCCTCCCATGCGAGGGGACAGGAGAGCAGGGACCAGTGAGCAGAGTCGGAGGCAGGGAGGTCTGACCACGCTCAGGGAGTGGCAGCCGAGTGCCAAAGCCGAAGCCTGTGAGAGGCTGGGGAGGTAGGTTGGGTCAGCCCGGCTGTGATTTAAATGCTGGGAAGGAAGTGCCCGTGGTGCTCTGTATGGGGTGCAGGTGCTCCCAAAATGTTTTATCATTAACTCTTTACAGTCCTGAAGGTCCAGCCTCTAGATGAGGCCTCGGAGACTGACAGGACAGGACACCTCCGCAAGCTCCCTGCTCTGTAGCCCAAAGGAGACCAGAGGAGCTCCAGAATGTTTTCACCACCCATCTCCGTGGCCCCTGCCCATGCTATGGGTTGTCCACAGGCATTGCCCACTCACCTCATCCTCCCGCCCCAGATCACTGGATTCTGAGCAAACCAGAGGAGACAAGCTCCCCTCCCCCCCCAACTGGTGGCCCTCACTGCCAGGCATCACCACCCAGGTCCCTCGCAAGCCACCTGCTGGGCATCTCCTGGGTCCTCCAAACCACCAGGAAGGCCCAGAGCATTCCAGAACCTATACAAGACTCTCTCTGTCCTGGAACCTTTCAGAGGCAGCGGACACCCCAAGCTCCTCGTGAAATGAGGGATTCTTTGCTCCTGCAGGGAGCTGATTCTCTGCAGCCTGACCAGCAGCGTCCTGCCCTTAGTAAAACAAACAGTGGTGTATGAAGCTTTGTGTGGTTCCATCCAGGATCCACCGGGGAGGGGTCTGAAGGAACCGCGCCCCCTTCTCCCCCTCCGCTCCCCGCCCTTGGCAGCTGAGAGTGGAATCCCATTTCAACAACTGCCTGAGCCAAAAGGAACATTTGAGTCATTTATTTCCTGCCTGCGGTGCAAAATGGCCCACAGGGCTGGCAAGGCAAGGCTTTTGTGCCCATTTGTCTTCACACCCTCACTCCGAAGGAGCCTCAGGGAGTGCAGTGGAGCCTTGGAAGTGCAGGGACTTAATCCAGCCCCCCCAACCCCCCTCCATTCCCAGGGCCAGTGGGTCTGCAGGGCCCCTGGAAGTTTCGGGGATCTTGGGGAAGAGGGTGCTAAGTCAGAGGTAGAATCCTAGGGGCTCCCCAGGCTCTCTGTGTCCTGGCAAGTGAGGTCAATCATTCCTTCACTTTCTCCTCACCCCTTCCTTCATTCCTTCATCACACTCGCACAGTGAATTCCCCAAGGCAGGGCGGGGGCTCGTCTAGGTTGCAGGTGATTCCGCTTGCTCCAGCACCAGCGACTACATCTAGGACTACACCGCTGAAGGTAGGCCTGCCTCCTCACATCCGTGAGGCCCGACGCAGATCCTCCTCCCAAAGGGAAGCGTGAGGTTGTCCCCGGGCAGATTCTCCCTTGTTCTGGCAGGAGCAGCTCCCTGTGACTTTCCATGTGACTGTAGACGGAAAGCAAATACAGCTGACCCTTGAACAACACAGGGGATAGAGGTGCTGACTCCCCCACCCTTGCAAGTCAAAAATTCACGTAGAACTTTTGACTCCCCAAAAACTGAACTACTAATAGCCTGCTGTTGACCAGAAGCTTTACTGATAACATAAACAGTTGATTACATGTGTTTTGTATGTTATATGTATTATATGCTGTATTCTTATAATAATTTAAGCTAGAAAAAAGAAAAATGCTATTAAGATCATAAGGAAGAGAAAATGCATTTGTAGTATTTTAGGTATATTTTTTGAAAACAATCTAGGTACAAGTGGACCTGATTGGTTCAAACCTAGTTGTTCATGGGTCACTATATCCATTCCCTGTTCTCACAGAGGTGCTGAGCCTACAAGAAGACCGCCAACAGAGCTTTGTTTTAAAAAAGCAGCTTTTCTGAGATATATTCACATGTCCCAAAATGCACCCATTTAAAATGTGCAATTTGGTGGATTTTAGTATGTTCAAGGGATTCTGCAACCATCACCACTATCTGATTTTAGAATATTTTCATCACCCCAGAAAGAAACCCTGCACTCATTGTCATTCCTCCCTACTCTGCTCCGGCTGACCAGGCAATTCACTTTCTACATCTACAGGTTTGTCTGTTCTGGAGATTTCATGTGAACAGGGATCATGCAATACATGGCCTTTTGTGTTAGGCTCAGGTTTTTAAGTACTTCATAAACTCCTATCAAAGGCTCCTTCCCAGAGCAGCCACATCTTTGCCTGGGGTAGGAGACCTGAACATGGGGCATGGAAAAACTGGGAGTGGGGGTAGGAATGGGGGTCCCCAGCACCTGGAGGTAGGTGAGAGAGTTCAGAAGAGAGGTAGCAGGTAGTCATGGTCGTTCAACACTTCCAGAGCCCTGGGGGCTCCGGTCCTAGTTTATTTTTCAGTGATGCCCCATTTGATCCTCAGGCCTTCAGTCAAGTCTCTCATTGCAAGACATTCTGGTGCTGGTTGTGCTTTGGGGAATAAAGGGTCCGGGTCTCCCGTGTGTGGTGGAGTTGGACAGGGGAGTGGAGGAGGGCTCACCACTCTCGGGGCAGGTGGTGACTCTTTAACCGTTGAGCTCCCAGCAACTGTTCTCTTTCACTCTGGGGCTCTTGAAGGTACAACCAAGGCAAACCTGTGCTTTATGTTTGTGTTTCTGTCAGCTGCTAGTCATGTCTAAGTGAAGCACCCTGTCCTGGGCAAGAGGGAAAAACAAACATGGCCAATGGAGGAGTTTGCGCCCTGACTGAACAGATTCATGTGCATGTGACGTGAGGACATGGACCAGAAGGCAGAGAATGGAGAGCATCCCTGGGAGCTGCCATGTCCAGGTTCCCAGCAACAGCCTTGGTGGAGGCCCCGTAGAGGCTTGTTTGTAACCTCCCCTCAGGTGAGGGGAATGGACCTGATGGAGGGAAGCTGTTGGCCTGTGCTGGGGTTGGTTCCCACCTCTGCAGCCCCCCACCCCCATCCCTGTCTTCACCCCCTGTTCAAGCTCACCATGGTCTGCCGCCCCCACTGGAGCCTTGGAGCTCGGAGGCACAGCTCTAGGATGCTGGCGTGGAGACCGCTAACTGCTTACCCAGTGTACATCTCTTCTTCCTCACTGCATTTGTTAGCAAGGGTTACAGTAACAGTACCACAGACCAAGTGGCTTAAACAACAGAAATATATTGCCTCACAGCTCTGGAGGCTGGAAATCAGAGATAGGTTTTGAAGGGGTTGGTTCCTTCTGAGGGCTGAGAGGGAACAGTCTGTTCCGGGCGTCTTGTCCCCGTGTCTCTTCACATGGTCTCCTCTCTATGCATGTCTCTGTGTCCAAATTCCCTCTTTTATAAGGACACCAGACATGCTGGATTAGGAGCCACCCTGAAGACCTCATTGTGACCAGATCACTTCTGTAAAGATCCTATCTCCAAAGAAGGTCACATTCTGAAGTGCTGGCAGTGAGGACTTCAGCATACCTTTATGTGGGGGCCACAATTCAACCCCTGACACTTCGTAGTAGCAGTGATAGCAGTCAGTTTTACTTGAGAGGCTGTATATGTGGCTAAAAGGTGCACCCCTGCCTCCTGTACAGCCTGTATAGCTTATTTGAGTGGGTACAGGCCAAGCAGAACTTGGTGGGTGACACTTGGGGACAGTTCCTTCAAAGAGCTCACATGGGTAGACCTCTTGCCTTCTTGCAGCTTCTTTCTTAGATGGAAGACATGATCGCTGGAGTTCAGCATCTCTCTTGAGCCCTGAGACAACCTTCAGGTTGGAAACTGTCCTAAGGACAGTGGAGCAGAAGCTGGAAGGAGCCTGAGTTGCTGACGAGACAGCGGAGCTACCATGGCAGCCATGGGCTGCCCACCTCCAAACTTTTTTCTCTTAAGATTTTATTTATTTATTTATTCATGAGAGACAGAGAGAGGCAGAGACACAGGCAGAGGGAGAAGCAGGCTCCATGCAGGGAGCCCGATGCAGGACTCGATCCCAGGGCCCCAGGATCATTTCCTGAGCTGAAGGCAGACGCTCAACCCCTGAGCCAGCTAGGTGCCCCCCACCTGCAACCATTTGAATTTGGAGAAAATAATTAAGTTCTCCCCCCACACTGGTGTCTGCTCTGCCCTCTACGTAAGCTCCTCGGAGGCGGGGCCCGCGTCTGGTTATCAGTGTTTCCTCAGAGCCTCACGCAGACCGTGCCCACTGGCGGTGCTCTGTGCGTGGTGGCCCGGATGGATCTCACACCTCTCACTTACCGACTCAGGGGTCTCAGACTGGGAGTCTTCATTTGCATAACAATAAAAATGTATAATACCTGGACTGTTTTAAAAATTAAGCACAGGGGCATCTGGGTGGCTCAGTCGGTTAAGCATCCTGCCTTCAGCTCAGGTCATGATCCCAGGGTCCTGGGATTGAGCCCCACGTGGGGGGCTCCCTGCTCAGTGGGGAGTCCGCTTCTCCCTCTCCCTCCTCCCCACCGCAGCTCATTCTCTCTCTCTCTCTTTCTCAAATAAAATCTTTTTAAAAAATAAAATAAAAACGAAGCACAGTTAAATGTATAGCAGTAGCACAGTGCCTAGCGCCATGTTGGATGGCCAAGGAATGGTGGCCATTATTAGTATTACAATTTTCTGTAAAAAGTCTTGTTCGAGTCCCCGTGTGAGGCTCCACGCATTTCTGACAAACCAGAGCTTACTTTTCCCTAAGGCCAAGCCTCTGATTTATATTCCTTGTGTTCGTGAGTTTCCCATCTTACTCTTTCTCCTTTTGGTCTCAAGAACCTCAGCAGTCCGAGCCCCTAGATTGCCTCGGTTCCGATTCTGGCACTTTCCAGTCTGTAGGCTCCAGGGCAGGCAAGCCTTCCATGCTCGGCCAGGCTACGGGCTAAGTCAGAGCACAGGATGTGGCATAGCGCTGTGGCTTAGCGGTGGGGGCTATACATTCTGCCCCAGGGTCTTGGTGGGTGAAGAGGGTCTTCCGGTGAAAAGAGTAGGGAAGCATCGCAAAGATGACCCCGGGGTTCCACCGGGCTGGTGCCCCAGCCATTTGCAACCCGATGGAGCTGTTTCACCACTGCTTGGGTCTGGGCCAGCCTTGCGACTTGTTTTGGCCGTAAAAGCAGTGGAAGGGACACTCCCAACTTTGAGCTAAGGCCTTAAGAAGCCTTGTACTCTTCCACTTGCTCTCCTGGACTCCTCTCTGAGGCCTCTTCTCCACGAGGCCTTTTCCTTGGCTGCTGGGTTCAGCTCAGCAAGATTCCTGCCAAGCCAGTTTAGCAAGCATCCCTCCCCCCACCCTTCCCCCATCCCTAACTAAGTTCCTTTCAGTATTTTTCCATCCACTGACTCCCTTAGCCTGCCCATTGGCTATAGGTCCCCAGCTCTCTGTTGGACTCAGAGTTGGGTGCAGTGTCTGCCCTGTAGCCATAGTCTTGACCTCTCCTGCAACAGTCTAGGGTAGTTTCCCTTGCCCGCTTAACTCCGTCCAGTGCGTGTTTTCTTTGACAGCTTCCACCACCAGCACAAGCCCAGCCTTGCCTGCTGGAAGATGAGAGACCATGTGGAGCAGAGCCAAGTGCCCCCGCCAAGGCCATCCTAGACCAGCCTGCCCTTAGCCGACTGCAGACTGGTTGGGATCAGTGTGCCCGGCTGAGATCAGCTGAGCTCAGCTTAGGTAAGCAGAAGTGTCCAACCCGCCCCGAGGCAGAGAAATCACAAATGTCTGTTGGTTTATTCCCCACACTTGGGGAGGTGCGATTTGCAGCCATAGTGTGGTCACTATAGGTGACGGCAGGTGCAGCGGAGAAGGAAAAGACAAGGGAAGCGGAGCAGAAGGACTTTTTGAAAGAACCCCTGCCCTGAGCCCCTTGGGTCCCGCAGAGCTCCTCTCTTATGGTCCCACGGCAGGGCGGAGGGACAGCACTATCTCTTTGGCTACCACCCCCTGAAGAAGGTGGCTGCTGCTGACTGTGTGGGTCCTGCCATCACCCAGGAGGCAACTGCAGAGAGGCCAGGGAGGGTGGAGCCTGGGCAGGAAGGGACTGGCTGCTGGGGTGCCTTAGCCGGCCTGAGCCCTGAGCCCGTGAGGGAACAACTGGGTCCTATATTCCACATCACTTCAAGTGAACGCCGCGGGACCATGCTGTTAATAGCGGGCTGAAGAACTCCGAACTGTGGGCACCCAACACACGGCACGCTGGAGTCCCCTTCTGGAACATTCTTCTGGTCTGGGCCCACCCTGCCCTGGGCCTTTTGTTTTCCCACACGGTGTCTCGCCTCCTGGGCCATTTCTTTATTTTCTTTAAGAATTGTAAAATACCTCTATCATAAAATTTACTATTTTGACCATGTTCAGCATCTGTTTCAGCAGCATTAAGTGCATTCGCGCTGCTGTACAACCATCACCGCAGATGGAAATTCAGGACCCATCAAACAATGACTCCTGGTTCCTTCTTTCCTCCAGCCCCTGGAAACCTCCATTCTACTTTCTGCGTGTATGAATTCGCCTCTGCTAGGCACGTCATCTAAGTGGAATCCTACATTTGTGTCTCTCACATTGTGTCTCTCTTTAGTGTCTCTCAGCTCTTTATTCTCAAAACCAAAAGTTTTGTTTTTTAGACATCTGAAAAGCAGCTCCCCGGGAATATGCACTTTCTTTCTTTTAAGTTTTTATGTATGTATTCACTTAAGTAATCTCTACACCTAACGTGTGGCTTGAACTCCCGACCCCAAGATCAAGAGTCGCATGCTCTTCTGACTGAGCCAGCCAGGCACCCCATCAACACCAAAAATTTTGTTTTCAGACATCTAAAAGCAGCTTCCCTGGGATAGGCACTTTCTTTAACACCCATGCCCCCTTCTCTGACCCCGTGTAAGAGCTGGGCTCCCTGACCATGACCTTGGAGTACGGGTATCCCTGTCCTCATCAAATCTCCTCCCCAAACAAAGCAAATCACTCTTCCTGACCAAGCTTCTGAATGGGGGCCAGAAGGACCCCCCCCATCCTGAATTTTCCTTTTGGCCTTGTGAATCCAGCCTGTCTCCCTACACACTCTGAGCTTCCAGATTGCTCCCCCTACAGTCAGATGGGGAATCCATGGTGCCCTGAGGGAGCTATGGGCCTCAGGTTTGCCTCAGCAACCCCGAGAGGACAAGGTCCGTATTCCCGGAGTGGCCCCAAGGCGTCCCACCCAGTTTTAGGTCAAAAGCTCAACAAATAAGTATTACTTCAATAGCAGAGGCCCTGGCTTGAGGTAAATTGGAATCAGACCACCCAATGGGGCCAGAGCAACGTGGTGGAGCCTGATGTCTGCGGGCAGCCTGTTTACACAAGTTGGTGAGGAAAAGATGAGGAGGGACATGCAGAATATTGCTAAGTTTCTACCCACTACTGCCCCAACCCCACCACGCACATGCTCATACACAGGCACATATACACGCACACACATATGCACATGCACGCTTGTTCACACGCACTCTTTCACACACTGGCATATTCGCCCCCCCCCTCCACACACATACACACACACACACAGAGACACACACACACACCCCTGCCTCAGGGACTCGTTTTTTAAGCTCAAGATGTGAAGTCTGCTCCAGGCATAAGTCACAAGTATTTTCCAGAAGACCCTGGGGACCATGAGCAGTGGGATCAAAGTGAAACTGAAGCGGAGATGGGGACTTTTCCTTTTTTGGGAACTTTGCACTGCTCTGGCCCCTTGGCGATCTAGGGACAGCACCTGGGGGCCAGCAGGCAGGGCAAGGGCAGTACTGGAGGTGGGAAGGCTGCCTTGAGAGACTTTGGGTACCCAAGACGGCAGGGGAAGTAGGTCCTGGGATGGAGCCCTGCATCAGGCTCCCTGCTGAGTGGGGTGTCTGCTTCTCCCTCTGCCCCTCACCCCACCCATGCTCTCTCTCTCTCTCTCTCTCATTGTCTCTCAAATAAATAAATAAAATCTTTAAAAAATGAAATGGGCAATAATCCCTTCATAGTTTTGTTGAAATAATTAAATGGGCAAAATGGGTGTGTGTGTATATATGTGTGTGTGTGTGAGACTGTGTACATTAACCATATGTGTATATACATATGTTCGTGTCCATATACTGTATGTATGTATGCATGGCACTTAGCACAGTGCCCAGCACATAATAAGTAGTAGATATTACTATCAATATCTTTATCCTCATCCACGATGGCTTTCCACAGTGGTTGGCTTTCGGTGACAGTAGACTTGGAATAAATGGAATGTGGCAATGAAGTAAAGTGACTTTTAGGTCTCTTAGCACTTACATATCCAGGTGAGCATGAAACATGCAGTCACCCCCGAAGTGCTCATTCAGGGGTCATAGAACAGGAGGGCACATTACATCCTCCAGACACCCATCAGCACCAATCTCAAATGGCAGCTCTGTACTCACAGAACCAACTGGTCTTTTTCTCAGGCTGGTTCAGTCTCCTGGATCTCCACGACTGTTCCAAACACTCTCACTCTCCCCAGACCCCTTTCTCCTTGTCTGCCCTCCCCTCTTCCGGGTTGATGGCCCCCAGGTCTTACTGAAAGGGAAAATAGAAGCTGTCCGATGATGTGAACTTCACCCTCCATCTCATCCCTACGAGCCAGCTTCCATTGGCACTGGGCTCCCCTTGCTTTTACGTTGAGTGCCTCCTGTCCAGCTTAGCATGAATCCCTCTTTCTCAGCTCATTTTGATTTTGGCTTCTCCTGCGACCTCAGGAACCTGACCACGACTCTCTTTGGGTTATTAGACCCCTCTTTTTCAACTGGCTTTAAACACCCTTTAGTCTTCCTTAACAACAACAAAACAGAAACAGAAAACGCCAAACTTGACTTCTTTCTTCATCCCATCATCAGGAGCTGGCTCCCCAAATAAGGCCAACACAGCCACCGATGAGAGGGAGCCACTGCGCCTTGCTGCGGAGGGCCATCGGGCAGCCCAGAGAAGCTTGGTTTTCAGAGGGGGGACGACAAGCTGGGCATGCATCAAGAATTGGTGGTGAGTCTTTCAAGGGGGATCAAGGAGTGAGTAACAAGCCCCATCCCACAGCCGGATTGGTGGGGCTGGCAGGGGGGGGATTCAAAGCATCTCCAGGCTTGCTTCTCATTGAAGAGTTGATGGCTCTTGCGGGAAGTTTCTGTAGTAAACAGTTGCACCATTCGCTTGGGAGGACAGTCCCCAAAGAGTAAAGAAATGCTAATGAAGCCAGTGGAATAGCGACCTTGCGCTAACTGGGCAGTAAGGGGTGGTTTCACTTCTCTGCGTCCAGGCCGAGTGTGGGCGAGGAGGTTTTGGCTCCCAGCTTCGAGCTTCAGCCCCAGCGACTTCCTCACATTCACAACTCAACTCATCAAAAATGTTCTCTGCTTGCTTCTTGCTTCCTTCTCACTCCTCAGCCCTCCAACCTGATCTCAGGCACCTTCTAAAACAGTGCTCATTCTCAGTGACCCTCCTGTCTTTCAATCCGGTTGATATTTTGCAAGCTTCCTCACACATGGCCTCCCAAGGTCTGGGTCTGCGGCTCCTTGGTGCCCGTGACCTTACACACCCCAGGGCCTGCCACCTCTCTCTCACCACTCTTTCTCTTCTTTGCAGACTCATTCTAGTCTATCCAGGTATTAAACATTATCACCCCACCAGGCCTGAGCCTGGGGCTTCCCTCCTCCCTCTAGGCTTGCTCCTGTGGCAATGCCATGCATTCATGTAGCCCAGCTACCAGCTACGCACACATCATTTATAAACGTACATCTCCAGCCCGACCTGCCTTTGGGGCTAGATGTCTGCATGGCATCTCTTCTGAATGTCTGCCAGCCTTTGCAAGCCAAGATCTCTGGAAAGTAAAGTTAGCACTGTGACAAACTCCCGAATTTCAGGGGCTTAGCATAGTAAGAGCTTACTCCTCCCCGATACACAGGTCCAGAGTGGAGTTCCTGGTTGTTTCTCCCACATGGTGAATCAAAGATCTGGGTTTCTTCCATCTGATGGCTGTGCCACCTGCAGTATCTTCAGAGTCCTCTGCACTTATCCAGTGGGTAGTGTAGGGGAGGAACGAAATGCTTTCCCTCAGTCCTTCTAGTTTTAATAGCTGGGTCTGTGAAATAAACTGACAACAGGCAGATTAACAGGAGAATAGAAAATTCATTCATTTTTACTATTATGTGCTTGGGGGCATCACAGAAAAAAACAAAGTGAATAACCCCTCCTCCCCCCCATAAAAAACATATGATGAGAATTGAGAGCTTATATACTGTCTTAAAGGGAAGGGAAAGAGAGGTAAAGCAACCCCAGATAGAGGAAATGATTTTTAGGAAGAATGAAAGAACAGACAGGAGGGAGGACAGTATGTGACAGTTTGTCAGGCTGTGGTGCTGGCTTCTAATCTTGTCTCCTGTAATAAGAATTGATCTTCCCTGGTTGATGAAACTCCCTAGAGAGGGAACCTATGACAACCAAGTTTCTTTTGGAGGATCTGACTTTAGGCAGGTAAGGAGAGTGCAGAGAAAGCCTCCCACTGCACTTACTGTTTTTCAAGTGCCTTCAGCTCAAAATAACCAGTATGCCAAAGGGCACATATTAGGGTGGCATGTCCCAAAGTCCTTTGGTAGGAAAAAGGGGAGTATAAAAGCCACATCTGAGTTTTAAAAGCTTTGGCCTGGGAAATCATATTCCTTCTACTAATGTTCCATTGACAAAACAAACAAAGACACGTGGTATTATGGGTTCAATTATTGCCTACCATCCTTCCCAGAAGATAGGTTCAAATCCTAACAAGTACCTGTAAATGTGACCTTATTTGGGAATAGAGTCTCTGTAGATGTAAGGTTAAGATAAGATCACATTGGTTTAGGGTAGGCCTTAATCACATGACTGGTGTCCTTACAAGATGTTAGAAAGTTGAGCATGCAGATGGACACAGAGGGGAAGGTGATCCCTGTGAAGACACTGAGACACGGCAGAGATTGGAGGGGTCCCTCTACAAACCAAGGGACACCAAGAATTGCCAGCAACCATCAGATGCCGAGAGAGAACTAGGGAACAAATTCTCTCTCAGAGCCTTTGGAAAGAACTGACCCAACCACCACCTCCATTTTGGACTCCCAGCCTCCATCACTATGAGACAACACATGTAGGTTAAGTTATTCAGTTTGTGGTACTTTGTTACTGCAGCCTCAGAAACACAATACACTTGGCCACACCTGGATACAAGAGGAAATGTAGTCCCACATTTCAGTGAAAACTCTATCCTGCTGAAGGGCTTCTGTCACAATGTGGATGCCTGAACTCACCCTCTTCCCTCCCAATCCTGGACCTCTTTGGGTGCTTCTCACCTTCGTGTGGGCACTGGCCTCCTTGAAATTGTCCAGGCTAGAAAGTGGGGTTCATCTGTGACCTCTCTTTATTCCTTGCCTCCCATATCCATTACCAAGTCCTAAATATGTCTGAGGTCTATTACTTCTCTCTGTGTCAATCACCGCCCACTCCCAAGCTGACACCCCATGTTCTGATCATTACAGAAGCCTCCTGACTGGTCTGCCCTTGCTTCTGCTTATTCCTTGTTGAGCTTCCCTCAAGACTCCTGCCCAAATTCAGTTTCTAAATCACAAATCTGCTTGTTTTATCACCCTGTTTCAACGTGCTAATGATGTTCTATTGTCCAGAGGATAAAGATAAATTCCTTGTGGTCATCAAGGCCCATGATAGTCTGTGATGGTTCACTTGATGTGTCAACTTGACAGGGCC
The DNA here is from genome assembly GCF_048418805.1 of Vulpes vulpes. Taxonomy (NCBI): domain Eukaryota; kingdom Metazoa; phylum Chordata; class Mammalia; order Carnivora; family Canidae; genus Vulpes; species Vulpes vulpes. The sequence goes on along the minus strand of NC_132792.1, from coordinate 95,330,037 downwards.
ATGAGGTGCCCAGACATGTGGCCATGTTTCTAGATGAGATCAACATTTGAATTGGTAGACTAAGGCAGGTTGCCCTTTCTAATGTTGCTGGGTCTCATCCAATCAGCTGAAGACCTGAACAGAACACAAAGGTTGAGTAAGAGGGAAATCCTCCTGCCTGATTATCTGAGCTAGGACATTGGTCTTTCCTGCCTTCAGATTCAAATGGAAAGATCCACTCTTCTTGGGTCTTGAGCCTGCTGGCTCTCAGACTGGAGCTTACACCTTTGGCTCTCCTGGTTCTCAGGCTTTTGGACTTGGACTGGAAATACACCATCAACTCTCCTGGGTCTCAAGTTTGTTGATTGTATATCTGGGGACTTCTCAGACTCCATAGTCATATAAGCCTATCTAACTCTATCTCAATCTCTCTCTCCCTCTCTTCATCCATCTCTCCATCCATCCATTCATCCATCCATTCAACCATCCATCTTTCCTTGCTCTTGGTTCTGTTGCTCTGGAGAACCCTGACTAATACACTGACCCTATATATCTCTGTGGTCTTGTTGAGAACCACACACCACAATCCCTCCTGATGTTGGGGCTTTCCACGTGCTCTCCCCCTAGAAAATCTCTTCCTTCTCATCTTGCCCATTTTACTGCTATTCATTTTTCTTATCTCAGTTCAAGCATCACTTCTTCCTATTTTTTCCTTGACCAGGTCAAAGCTCCCAACTAGATGCTCATTAACACATCATGAACCTTTCTACTGTAGGGCTTGTCAAAGTTATGCAGCCATTTGACTATCTGTCTTCTCTATAGCCTGTGAACTTCACTGAGATAGTTATCATGTATGTAGTAACTACTACTCACTATTGGGCCCCAGTACCTGGCACAGTGCTAGGCCAAAAGAATATGTGGATTGAATTTTGCTACCATTTTGGGGGAACATCTATTTGGAACACATGCCAGGCATGATCCAGAGCTGTGATAGACAGGCTGGATTGGGGAAGGGGGAAGAGACAGGTGAAGAATAAGTGGCCTCCATGCAGGGGTCCTTTTATGGGGACTGTCACCTCCACAGCAAGGGCAACCAATCAGAATGAAGGCAGAAGGAAGGCTGGGGGCAAGTCAGGACAGATGCCACACAATTGCTCCAAGGACACCAACATCATTCAGAGCATCACTGGAATAAATCTTCTGAAATTAATTACCCATTTTCTTTCTTTAAGACTTGCTATGGACTGTTGTGTCCCCCAAAATTGAAACCCTAACCCCCAAAGCAATGGCATTTGGAGATGGAACCTTTGAGAGTAATTGGGTCATGAAGGTGGAGCCTCCATGAGAGGATTAGAAACACAAGAGGGGCACCTGGGTGCTTAGTCTCCCAACTCTTGATTTTAGCTCAGGTCATGATTTCAGGGTCGTGAAATCGAGCCACGTGTTGGGTTCCACACTGAATGTGGGGTCTGCTTGAGATTCTTTTTCCTCCTCTCCCCCTGAGCACCCCACCCCCAGCTCATGCATACACACACTCTTGCAAAAGAGCAAAACAAAAAACAAAACCACAAGAGAACTTGCCCCTCTCTTTGCCATGTGAGAATACAATGAGAAGATGGCCATCTGTAAACCAGAGAAGAGGTCCCTCACCAGACACCAGGTCTGCAGGTGCCTTGATCTTGGGCTTCCAGAACTGAGAAATAAACATTTATTATTTAAGCTGCTCACTCTATGGTATTTTGGTTATTGCAGCCCAAGCAGACTTAGACAAAGCTGGATTTTATTTCTTGAACATATCAGAAGTCATTTGGTGCCAAAAGTGACTGGAACAGGTGATGGCTCAGAATCATAGTGTCTCAGGTCAAACCAGAGGTGAAGGTATCTTAAGAGACTAATTTCTTACCCTACTTATGAATTGGCCCTCAGTGCCAGACCCAGAAGAGGAATCCCCCACGTGGTTCTACTAGGCCCTACTGCTAATGGGTGATGTGTGAATACATGCTATGTGTCAGGTGCTACCTGTATACTTTATATTCATGATCTTCTTTACCCCTCACCACCTCCTGAGAGAAAAAGCCAGAGTCAACCCCATTTTATAGGTAAGTTCTGAAGCTCGGGAAGGTTTCATAATTGTCCCCAGCTCACTCAGGGAGTGAGGGGCAGAGAGAACCTGTTATGAGAACTTGCACCTCTGACACCAGAGCCTTTCTTTAAACCACTCTTGTGTGCTGTGTCCCCACTGGCTGCTTGAGAGGGCAGTGGTTGTTTAAATAAGGCTTAGAATCATTATTAAAACAAGGATTTAATTGTTTTAGATCGGGGCACCTGGGTTGCTCAGTCAGTTAAGTGCCTGCCTTCGGCTCAGGTCATGATGATCTTGGAGTCCTCGGATTGAGCCCCACACCGGGCTCCTTGCTCATGGGGGAGCCTGCTTCTCCATCTCCTGCTTCTCCATCTCCTGCTCCCCCTGTTTGTGCTTTCAAGCTCACACTCTCTCTCTCAAATAAATAAATAAAATCTTTAAACAATACATTTGTTAAAGAAAAACAAAAAAACAATAGCCTCTTTCACTAGGGGAGATAAACCATGTGAATATGCTATGCTATTAATTGCTGTAGTGTGTACACACACAAAACCACATAGAGATAATGGGAAGGAAACATGCCTTCCAGATCCTTACTACTAAAATTACAAAAAAATGTGACTTCTGGCCTAGCAACTCCAGCTCCCTAAAATCTCGAGTTCCTTCCTAGATCTAGAGCAGCACCTGCTCTTTAACAACCTCACATGCTTGTTAAAGTTTGAGAAGCCCTGCAGATCGGTCTTTGCCTTCCATCTGTTACTTGCCACGGCCCCTCTCACTAACAGCTATGACTCTCAAACTTCTCAATGTAGAAAATTCACTGGGGAACTTGTTGCCAATATGGATTCCTGCTATCAGTCCCAGAGATTCTAGAATTCCCAGGCTTTTTCATTTCTAAAAGTCATGTCAGGTGATTCTGATGCATCTGGTCCTACTGGGACACTGTACTTTGACAAGCACTCATCAGATCTCTAGTTTTCCAGGAGAAAATTTGTCCTTAATAGTAACTGGGCTCTGGAAACTTCCCTGGGCAACAACAAAAGCCCAGATCTTGTCTTAAATGGAATCAAGAGAACTGTTTCAGTTTGAGAAAGTCTATATAATAAATATCTAATTCTCCTTCTCTGCCTCCCCTTACAGGTCTGATTTCTATTCAGTTTTCAGCAGCTGGGACTCATGCTTTGGTTTAGAACTAGGCTAGAGACTTCCTGAGAGTCATTTTACTTACTCTGCAAAAACAAAAAGCTTGTGCTCTTTCGGGATGGTTGAGTTAGCACACCTTTTTGGATCACTTGGTGAGACCAAATTGCTGTGGCCTGTGGGCTCTCGGAATCCTGCAGAGCAAATAAGCTCTCTCGAAAGTGAGACCTCAGGGACTTTGATGATCAGATAGCTACAGAAAATCCTCATCCCCAAGAGGTGATTGGGAATTAAAGGGACTTCCCAAACTTGGGATGGCCACAGAGGTTTCGGCGAAATTGAGACTGTGGGATGTTCAATGTGCTTGGAGAGATTACCTGTGTTCAGTAGCTGTGAGGCAGGAATGTGTATGAAGATGCTGAGGAAGCCTGGCAAGGGGGAGAGGGACTGTGTACAGCAGGAGGCCCTTCACTGGGCCAGGAGGACAGGTGGCAGCCAAGGACCAGAGGGGGCTTTGAGGTTCAGATGGGGCAGGAGATCCCAGATGTGAAGGAGAGGTGCAGAGGGGTGTCAGCCAGATAGGAAGGAAGAAATGCAGGCTCTGGGTTGACTGCAAGGGGTAGGACAGCCTGGAGAGCTTGTGACAAAGGCAATTGGGAGATGAGCCAGTGAGGAAAGTGACTGCATTGCAAAGACTGGGAAGCAGAGTATCCTGGTAGGGAAGAGGAAGGCAACTCCTCCCTCCCTCCCTTTCTCCTTTCCTCCTCTCCCCTCCCCTCCCCTTTATAGTATATGTGCTGCCTGGAAAGCAAACCCTTTCTGAGAGCAGAAGGTTAGGGGCTGGTGTTGGGCTGAGATAGAAAGACCACAGAACAATCCAGGGCCTCAGGAGACCCACCTGGGTGCTGGCAGCAGGGCTGGGTGGAGGACAGGAACCATCCCATCCAGAAGAGGCTGCTTAGACTTTGATCTGACATGTATGCAGAACCCGAGTGGACACATGAATGGCCTTGACTTGGTGGCGTGTAATGCCCACTGTGAGCAAGATGGGCTGAACTATGTGTCCCCTAAAGTCCTGTGTTGAAGCCCAACCCCCCAGAGGTCAGAATGTGATGCTCTTTGGAGACAGGGCCTTTAAAAGAGGGAGGTGAGGGTAATGAGGCCCATGTGGGAGAGATCTCACCTGTTTGACGGTTGTCCTTCTAAGAAGAGGAAATTCGGACCCGCAAAGAGACACTAGGGATGTTCAGGCACAGAGACAAGAAGAAGAGGCAGCAGGAGAGACCCTGGAGGAAGCCAACCCTGATGGCACCTCAGCCTTGAACTTCCAGCCTCAAGAACTGTGAGAACCTGAATTTCTGGGGCTGTGGGGCTGCAGGGCTTTGGCCATGTGGGACCGCACCTGTGACATTCCGTGTGCCCTGGGCGGCCTGCTGGGCTGCAGGGGGGTGGGGAGGCAGGAGCGGGGACTGCAGGGAAGGGTGAGAGAGCAGCCCGTCTTCCCACCCGGGGTGCTGGGGTGCTGTGCTGAGCCCTGGCTGGTCGCAGTTACCGAGCTGGTCTCACCTTCCGCAGGGTGAGCGGGGAGAGAGTGGGAGGCCCACCGCAGGGCTGAGGGGCAGCGGGTCCCCCACTCTCTAGGCCTTTTGTCACAACGCCCTCCACCAGAGTGGGGGGGCAGGCTCAGTGGGGGACCGGGCTAGCAGGCCAGGCAGCCCGGCCCACCTGCCCAAGGCTCCCTGGTCCTGCACGTGGGAAGCCTCTGGAAGGGAGGAGACTGGCTGAGAGAAGCCCCTAGGCTGCCCCAGCTGGCGGGGTGACACCTGCCAGGACAGCTGTCCAGGTGAGCTCAGCCGGAGCTGTGGAACCCCTTTGGTGGTGGGGGCGCCGGGAGGAAGCACTGATGTCACAGGGGCCTCATAGTCTCCCCAGGACCACCCCACAGTCAGCATGGGTGGGGGGCAGAGTGTAATTTGGGCTTAAGGCAGCAGCGAGGCACCCAGGGCCCCTTAGCGGGCCAACAGGTGCAGGAGCTACCTGCTCCTGCAGTCATGGAGGCTGTCACCGTGCCCCGCCCAGCTCCTGGGTCCCTGCGCTGGAGCCAGCACCTCCATCCACCCAGCTGCAGGGGCAAGAATGGGGGGTGCCTCTGGGGGCGGGGTTCAAGTCACTGAGTGAAACAGCCTGCGCACTGCCACACATCATGGCCTCCCTCGGGAGAGGTGGAAGGGGAACACAAACGTCCTGGGGGTTAGCTCCAGGTGACAGCTGGTGGAACAGGGAGGGCACACACGGTCTCCTGCTCCCCCTGCCCCCACTGCTGGCACCTGCCCCACCTGACTATGTGCAAGTGGATGGTTTGAGTCAGGAGAAAATGACAGCAAATGCTGTGTGTGTGTGTGTGTGTGTGTGTGCATGTGTGTAATGTGATTGTGTGTGTATCTCAGTGTGTGGAGGCAGGAAGAGCCTCTGGTCCCAGTGGAGGACCCATCTGGCCTGGCCAGCAGGATGAGTGGGCTCAGCCGCCGGCCTTGGGTGAGCGAGCAGAAGGCCCGGGCCACCCTCATGGGGCCATGCTCAGTGTCTGTCCTCCAGAGTGAGATGACTGGGGCTCCCACTCAGCCAGGAGAGCATCGTGGGGGCCCTGCTCCATTGCTGACCATGTGGCTCCCCACTGCTCTTCGTCCCAGCTGTCCTTGGGCTCGAGGGTCATAGGCTTCTCACCAACAGTTATTTCTGTTCTCTTTCTATCTTTATACACTTGCCTGGCCCCTTGGGCCTCCTGGAGTTTTACTCTAAAAACTTAGGATGTCCTGTTTGCGCTGGAATCCCCAGTGGCCTGAGCAGCATCAGTGTCCCATCGCCCCCGAGGTGTACCCTTGGGAGGACCAACTCAGCGCTCCCTGCCTCACCCCACTGCACCCCAGTAGGACTGGGGCTGAGATGGTGGGTGGGGCCTAGAATGCAGAGATTTTTTTTTTAACCTTTTCTCAAAATTGAGATTTTTTTTTTTTTAAGATTCTATCTATTTGGGGTCCCTGGGTGGCGCAGTGGTTTAGCGCCTGCCTTTGGCCCAGGGTGCGATCCTGGAGACCCAGGATCCAATCCCACGTCGGGCTCCCGGTGCATTGAGCCTGCTTCTCCCTCTGCCTATGTCTCTGCCTCTCTCTCTCTCTCTCTGTGTGACTATCATAAATAAAAATTAAAAAAATGATTCTATCTATTTATTCGTGAGAGACACAGAGAGAGGCAGAGACACGGGCAGAGGGAGAAACAGGCTCCCTGCAGGGAGCCCGATGTGGGACTCGATCCCAGGACCCCAGGATCACGACCTGAGCTGAAGGCAGACCCTCAACCGCTGAGCCACCCAGGGGTCCCGGGAACTCAGGGTCTTTAAAAAATAATTTAGAGTGAGTAGTTCTAGCAGAAGATGTCATCAGCCTCCCCATTGGATGCAATGAATTTTTTTTTTTTTTTTTTTGTCAACTTCCATGACCAGCTCCTGTTCAAATCCTGTTCAAAGCCCCTCCTGTTCCCCTCAGAGGGGAATGACGAAGAACTTTAAGGTTCCAAAGGAATGACCATTTGGTGGGGAGGAGGCCTGGATACCGCTGGCACCCCAAGGAGGGCTGATTTTAGGGTCAGGTTCATTGTAGCCAAACTGCCTTTTGTCGGTTGTTTTTCTTTTTTTAAAGGCATGTGATCTTCTCGCCTGTTCTCACTCATTCTTGATGGTTTTGTGGGACGATTTCCACTGTTTGCTTCCAGAATGATTTGGAAATATAGAACGCTCATTTTCCCGATTGCTCATGCTTGAGGAAACGCTGTTCTAGACTGCCAGCTGGCTGTGCCAGGTGGGGTGGGCCCTGGCAACGGGGGGCAATGAAAGTGAGTTCAGTGCGGAAACTGTGGAGGTGTGGACAGGTTAGGGGACCTAGGAGGCCGAGAGACCCCAGGACTAGCAGGGTCCCTTGGGTGGGGTGGGGTGGGGCCGTGGAGCCGCCGAGCTGGCCTCCTCCTGCTGCTCTTGTTCACCGGTGGCAGAACCGAAGCAGTGGCCGGAGGGCAGGGGACATGGGGCGGGGGGGTCTGCAGGGTCATAGCTGAGCAAGGCCTGAGCAGAGAACCGGGGTCATGTGCCCATGGGGGGACTGCCCCGTGATGACGGCCTGTTAGACTTGAGCAACACCGACCTGGTGAGCGCTTGCAGGTGGTGGAGGCTGCTCCAGGCCGGAAGCCTGTGGTCGAGAGCCTGAAAGGGTCTCTGGGAGCACCTGGGGGGCCTGTGTCCTGCCAGTGACATTTGGGGTCGGAGGTGTGAAGTCTCAAGTGGCTCGCAACCCCCCGCCGTTCTCTGGGCCCCGTCGTGACACGGCCTCGCCCCCCCCGCCGTGTGCGTGGGGAAGGCCCCGCCTGGCACCGGGGCCTGGGGCGGCAGGTGGGGGCATCTGAGGTCAGCCCGGCTCGGGCGCCCACGTTTGTTTGTTTGTTTGTTTTTAAAGATTTTATTTATTTATTCATGAGACACACACAGAAAGGCAGAGACACACAGAAAGGCAGAGGGAGAAGCAGGCTCCATGCCCGGAGCCCTACGTGGGACTCGATCCCGGGTCTCCAGGATCAGGCCCGGGCCGAAGGCGGCGCTAAACTGCTGAGCCACGTTGGCTCCCATGTTCTCAGCGTCTCGGCATTGACCCGGCTTGAGGCGGGAGAGCTGGTTGGGCTTTGGAATCAGCCATCTGGATTTGCATCCTGCCTTTACCACTCTGTAACTGTGAGCTCCTGGGGAGGTGATTCTCAGAGGCTGCATCTTGGGCTCTGAAATGGGAGCCGTGATCCCTAACTGTGCAGTTCGTGTAAGGGCCCCGGGAGAACTCGCGCTCTGAGTGTGCAGCACAGCTGGGGCGTGTGCTATCTCCTCGGTGAACACGCGGCCCCCCGGCTGCCCACCAGCCCTCCCGTCCAAGGGGTGGCCTTCCTACCACAGGTCACGGCTCTGGCTTCTCCCCAACCTGGCCAGGCGCCCTGGTCCAGTGGCCTGGATTTGTCTGTCCATCTTCTTGGTCTTCTTGGCCTTTACTCCTAGGACCAAACAACGGCTCTAACTTGGCCTGCCCCTGTGCACCCGGCTGACCTGAGTAGCAACTGCCAGCCGGTTGCCTTGGCCCATGCGGGGGAATCTGGCCCACCCCTGGCACTGCCCTTTCTAGCTTCTGCACTCAGAGCTCCCTTGGAGACGAGGATCCTGGCACCTGGCAAAGATGACTTCTACCCACCCCCAGGGCTCCTTCCTCAAGCTCTGGAAGCCCCTCCCGGGCAGGCCTGGGAGTCCCTGTTGACACACACAGAATCCAACATAAGATATATTTTAAAATGGTAGGTAGGGGTGCCAGTCGGTGTGTTGGCTCGGGTCATGACCCCAGGGTCCTGGGATCAAGCCCCAAGTGGGGCTCCCTGCTCCATGGAGTCTGCTTCTCCGTCTGCCCTTCCCTGCATTTTGTGTGCTCCCTCTCTCAAATAAAATCCTTTTTTAAAAAAATTTTTAAGTTTTTATTTATTTATTCATGAGAGACAGAGAGAGAAGAGAGAGAGAGAGAGAGAGAGAGAGAGAGACGCAGGCAGAGACACAGGCAGAGGGAGAAGCAGGTTCCATGCAGGGAGCTGGATGTGGGACTCCATCCTGGGACTTCAGGGCCAAAGGCGGTGCTAAACTGCTGAGCCACCCGGGCTGCCCTCAAATAAAATCCTAATATGGTAGGTGGACCCCACTGAAAAAGCAAACTGAGAAGTCTGCTCCTCCAGGAGGTTGCCAAGGTTGTGTGCGTCCAGCCCGCAGTCATACTAGAGGGGACCCCTGCTCCAGCACCCTCAGCAGCCCTGACCCTCCACCACTGCAATCCTCCACCCTGGGCCCGACAACCTGGGACACAGGCCTCACCTGAACGGTGACCCTGGCCAACCCTGGATGAGGCCATCCACCGTGAGCCCGCTGGGATTTGCAGCATGTGAGCTGTAGCGCAGTCCGGTTTAAATCTGACCACGTGCATCCGGAAAATGTTAGGGGCAGTGGCTACATAACCTGACAGTCGAAACTACCTTTCGGTGAGAGCCTGGTGCTGTTCTTTTGTTTTTGGTATTAAAAACCATCTACAGTATCTCTGCATTTGTTTTTTCGATTTTAGACAACTCTATGAGTGGTTAGTCTTTGTAGACAAAGAACTTTATTTCCTGTGCTTATCAGAGGAACAGTCCCTCTGAGATCTTAGTGTACACAAATCTTCATGAGATCTTAAGATGCGAATTCCACATCCGTAACAAGCCCCCGGGTGCTGCTGGTGCCCGGACCACACCTGGAGTAGAAAGATGGCAGCGGGCGAGGGCAGAGAGGAAGTGCCATCCTCGCCAGGCCTGCTTTCCTGCTGCAACCAGGCTTGTTTGCAGAATTTCTGGAATATCTATTTAGGAGTCTGAATGGTCCTTTATGGGGCGGGGGCTCTGAGCCAGCACTTGCGCCTTCTGCAGGGAGTTCCCCTGGCAGCAAGAAGACCATTCCTTTCACCGATTCTTTCTTTTATAATAGCTTTTTACTTCAGTTGTGCCTCACAGTTGCACTCCTGGAAGCCACCTTTTAAGTTGGTGTTGAGGACACAGGACTCCGGGTCTATAGTCATGAGGTTTCCTCCCTTCTCCGGCTGCCAGCGCTCTCCTACCTGGCCCTGCTGTCCCTGACCCCACGGCCCCGAGGAGGCCCTCAGGCCGCCCCCTCACAAGCTGTCTTCGAAGCCTTCCCCCATCAATGCAGTCAATGCACCCACAACAGGACTGTAAAGAGGCAGATTGCAAGGGGGGCAAGGTGGCCTCAGGCTCGGATGGGTTGTGGAGGCAGCGGAGGGGGAGGCTGGAGGGAGAGCTGGAGCTGGAAATGTCTGAGAAAGAACAATTCGGCAGCAGGGGCTGCAAATAGTTTTATTCCTTGCTGTTGGGAGAATGAGGGGACAGAGTAAGGAGGAGGGCAGGAATCTCCAGCATCACCTGCTGCCGCATCTGCAGGGCAGGGCCTCTAGTACGGAGGGGCTCATGTGCAGTAAGGGGCCACCCCAAAATGGGCCCACTGGGTGAAGACCATGCCAACTGCAGTTAGGGGAATTCTTAGTTAAAAACAAGGAAAAAGACATAAAAATGAACAGCTTTGCAGTTGGTATGTTCCCGTTGTGTAGGTTTGACGGGGGGCGGGAAGGGGGATGATAGAGGGAAAGTGGTGATCTCTGTTGTGCCTGCGCAGGCCCAGGCTCCGGGGCAGCTACACTGGGACACAGGGCAGCAGCAGCCACTTCCTCCCCAGGGGGCTGCACTAGCCTGTCTGCTTGGTTGGTATCCGTCTCTTAATAGTCACGCCTGGCAAGTCCAATGTGGGGAAACCGAGTCAGGCAGAGCCGCTAGTGCCATCCTGTGGGGCACGTGGCCAGGCAGGGCTTCCCCACAGACGTGTGTGCACGGGGAGAGCTGGGGAGGCTTCAGGGACGGTCTGAAGAAGTGGGACTGGCAGGGGGGCTGAAGCTGCCCCTTGTGGTGGAGGGTGAAAAGGGCAGAGCCTCAAGGTCTTCTAGAACAGTCTGCCAAGGGGCCCGCTTCCTCTCCACACAGGCTCAGGCTCCTTGACTCCTTGTCAAGGCCCCAAGGCTAGAGCAGTGTGTGGGGCACACTTCACAGGGGTGGCCCTGGCAGTGGTCTTCGTCCCCTACCCTCCGTCTCATCCTCCCCCACCTTTAAAAAGCCCACGTTAAGGACAAGCAAAAGCAGCCTCTTGACAAAATCTTTCATTCTGAGCCCTCTCCCAACTAAATTAAAACCAATAAAATTCCCCAACTCAACAAATCCACAGGCCAAAATAGTTTAAAATTAGTTTTTTGTTTTTTTTTTTTAAAATAATGGACCAACAACTTAAAGTTCATCTTGATAAATGCTAAAAACCAAACAGCCCCAAATTCAAGAACATTAGCTTGATTTCTGAAACACAGGAAGGACCCTGGTGGCACGGGTCACCCACCAGATGTCCCCCTGAGCTTGGCAGGAGATTCAAGACAGATGGACAGTGGGGAGCTCTGTGGGCAGTTCCTAGATGCCAGTGGCCTTGCTCCTCATAAAGGCTTCCCATCTGCCAGGCACTCCCCGGGGAGCTGAGCAGGCTGCGACCCTGGGGTGGCTCATCAGGGCAGCATGTGCCAGCCACCAGGACAGGAAGGTCAATGGCATGTTTAGTTCAGGCGGTAGAGACGCTCTGAACACTACGCCTCATCAACAGTTGGCACCCCTCCCCTTAAATGTCAATTGACTTAGAGGTCGTGTTCATCATGGCCCCCAACAAAATCATGGTCTTAAAACTGAATCCAGCCCAGGATACTTGTTAGCAAAATATTTAGTACTGAATTTGGTTGAAATCTAGGAGTCTGGGGAAGGGGAGTAATCTGTTCCTTCCCCAGCTGTTCCTTAAATCCCTCCATCCTGTGCCACTGTCGGGATTCTTTCCGGCTCCGCTAACTAAAGCCGCGTGCTCGGCTTCCCTGTCACCTGCTCTCTGAGCTGATGTGAGGAGCTCCCATCTGTGTGCAAGTGGGGATGGTGGCACAGCGATCAGTAATCCTGGGCAAGGGGTGACCGGTGACATGTGTGTCTACACATACACATACATGTATATAGAAACAAAATATTTTAATTTTCTTTCTACGGGGACCCGGGCCTCCTCCTGTCCAGTGAAGTCCAGCAGGCACAGCTCTTGTGGCTGTGACGTGCCCCGGGACCCCTGACGTGCCAGCCAGGCAGGACGAGTTATAGCGGAAGTTCTGCACAGACAGTGGACGGGGCGATGAGAAGTTGCTGCCTCTCCCGTCCACCGAACCTCAGCTTCAGATGCAGTCTGTCCCAGCGGTCAGACGCCTCCAAACACCAATCATATGTCTCCCACCTACTCTGGATTTCTAGAAAACATGTATATAGAGCGAGCACAATCAATGTGCTTATTATGCACTCTAACATAGAGCACAGGATACACACCGCGGAGCAGCCCCAGCCGTCTCCGCAGCGGGAAAGTGCGAAGGTCAACCATAAGCACGCGGTGCGGCCTCGGAAAGGCATAGAGTGCCACACTTCATGCCTTTCCATGTGGCCTGTCCAGCATCGAGGACTCGTCCTCTTTGTCCCATTGGTGGTAGGAGCAGTAACAGAAACTATGGCATTTCCTAAGGGCGGAGGATGTCAGACAGTCTGGTAGAGAGAGAGGGGCAGTTGCCCAGAGATGGTCTAGAACTGCTGAAGGTCGGGCTGGTTCTCGCCCCCAGGCAGAGGTCCGTGCTCTGGCAGGTGGCAGCTCTGACACACACATTCTCACACTCTCACGCCCCCTTCCCTCCTGGGTGTGTGCGCACACCTCTAAGAGCGGAGACAAAAACAGATTGGCAAACTGTTTTGACACAGTAAGGGTATCCTTTAAAAGCTTCCCCCAGCCACTGTAAATTCTCTTCCTTTCTGCTTTAGAACTCTGCTCTCTTGCGTGGGGCCAGGTCTGCAGGGGAGACCATGGACCATGCTTGCGAGGTCTGTTTGTGCCCAGAAGACCAGCAGGGCGGGGACAGCTGGGAATGCCAGCCAGGTGAAAGCTGAAAGGCCCTTGGCCACCTCCTGCACGGGTCTCCCCTTCAGCTGCCGCGTAATCACCCGCTCACGGCTCATGCCAGCTAGCCAGACCAGGACTTCCTGAAAAGTTTCCGGTACTGCTTCTCCACAAAGACATGTTGAGAGGAAAACAGGTTGGTATGTCGAGTTCTGTTTCTGCATTTCCAGTAGTAAGTGCTGCTCCACAAGCTCAGAGGAAGCGGTCCCTACCCGTCCTTGGGGCCTGTGCTAGGAGCTCTGGATCAGGCGTCTGTAATGGGGCATGACTTCGTGCTCTGGCAGATGAAGAGCAAACTCCAAGGCCACTAACACTGGGAATTCAAAGGCAATCAGTTCTCGTCTATTCAGCCGGAACTTCTCTTCCAGTTTCTGCAACAGAATGAAAGGAAACCAAGAACATTTTAGCATTGAAATCAAAATCCTAGGCTTCTGCTCGTGTAAGCTCTCTATCCACCCACCAAGGAGTGTTTACAGAGAAACCCATTATGCGCAGGAATGCAGCCGAAGGGGCGGGGCGGGGGGAGCGGCCCATCAGCTGTACTTCCTGGTCTCAGACCTAGTGGAGAAGGAATCCAACCGCCCCCAAGACCCACGGTCTGCCTGGAGCCCAACATCCATCCCATCACTCCATTTACTACTCTCAATAATCCTGCAAGGTCAATGCTACTTTTATGCCCACTTCACAGATGAGAGAAAACATGGGGTGTAAACTGCAATGCTGAGCTCCAAACTCAACACCTGTTTCAAGTAGAGGCTTGGAGAGAAGACTAAAAAGACAGCAAATCGCCTACGACAGTAGTGACCATGTGATAAGCTCAGGATTAGGTGAGCTGACTGTGTAGTTTGGTCCTTTCATTTCACACGAGCACCCAAGGCCTGCTGAGATCACCTCATGTTCAGGGCGTCGTACAGCTGGGGCGTGTTGGTGTGGATGGCCTGAGCACACAGCTGTGTTCAGCTCATGCCTGAGGCTCGCCTCGGGCACTGCCTCTCACTCCACCCAGCTGGGAGGGCTGCAGAGGTAGAGAAGAAGAACCTGGTGGGAAGGTGGGTAGGAAAGGCCTTGTTTTCGCCAGGGCACATTCTGCTTTGGCTTAATAAAAACAACTCCCCAGCAGAGACATTAGTGGCCACGTTCAGACTGTTTAACTAGGATGGGACCTCGAGTCAGGTTAATTGCTACTGCAAATGTCAAACCATTGCCTGGAACTGTACGTTCTGCATGGACACTATCAGCTTTTGCTGGACAGTATGTTACTCAACTACAATTACATGTGTGTTAACACCGTGCTTGTAAAGATTAGTTCAGGGAGTATCTATGTAAACCTGTTGATTCTCCGCTCAGATCTGATAACCAAAGATGCCCTCCATGTTCCTAGAAGTATATACTCTACGCTAGACAATTATGCACCATTTCTTAGAAACAGTAAAGCAAAAAAAGAAAAGAAAAGAAAAAAAAAAGAAAAAAAAGAAAAGAAAAGAAAAGAAAAGAAACAGTAAAGCACTGACTTAACACTTTCTTCCATCGATGGATGAATGGATAAACAAAATGTGGACTATACATAGTCAGCCTTAAAAAGGAAATTCTGACACATGTTGAAGACATAATGCTAAGAAAAACAAGCCAGTCACAAAAGACAAATAGTTTATGATTCCACTTATGCAAGACAGCTGAAGTCATACTCAGAGATGGAAGGAATGGTGGCCAAGGCCTGGGAGGTGAGAGGGAAAGGAGTATTAGTGGTGAAGGGGGTCAGAGTTTCAGTTGGGCAAGATGAAAAAGTTCTGGAGACAGACAGTGGTGATGGCCACACAACAATATGAATGCACTTAATATCAGTGGACTGTAAACTTTATTTTTTTTTTAAAGATTTTATTTATTCATGAGAGACAGGGGTGGGGTGGGGGTGGGCAGAGACACAGGCAGAGGGAGAAGCAGGCTCCATGCAGGGAGCCTGATGGGGAACTCGATGCCGGGACCCCAGGATCATGCCCCGAACCAAAGGCAGACACTCAACCGCTGAGCCACCCAGGGATCCCCTGAACTGTAAACTTTAAATAAAAATGATAAAGCAAAAAGAATGCTCTTAGGTGGGAAGTACCTACATTAGCTCCCTTTCTGCTCTTCCTCCCGTGCCCCTGATCTAGCCGCACAACTAGCCCACAGGGTATCGTAGTGACCACAACTTGTAGCTTCTGTATTCTGACGCTTGGCCATCTGGGGCCTTGCAGACCCAAGAGGGCGCCCCCACCCCCCTTCTAGGACCAGCCAACTACTCGTGGGTACATCTTTTGTATGCCAAACCAACCCATCCAAGGCCCAGACATACCTCAACCATCTCCTCAATCCCCTTCTCACACTCCAGACCACTCTCCACCTGCCCAAATGTTTCACACAGGGCCAGGGGAACCAGTAAGGACAGCTCCTCTGCCCCAGAGTCAACTGGAATGATTCTAGCTAGCCAGTCTGAAGCCCACTTACCCTGCCTTGCCTCTTCCTTCCCATGGAAACAGGAGGCTCCATCCAGCCCACAGTTCCCCCTTCTTCCTCTGCCTCACGACCAACCACAGTACTTCCCCACATGGCTCCCCATGGTTTGGTGTCCCCATCAATCCTATCCTCCAACAAGATATTAACTGGGGGGCTCCGGGATGTGGTCAGGTTGAGGAGCTGATGAGTGCAGGCCTCACAATGTGATGAGTGCCATTAGAGGAGAGCAGAGAGCCTATCTCTTTCCCTGCTACGTGAGGACACAATGAAAGGAGGCCATCTACATACAAGCCAAGGAGAGCACTCTTGCCAGGACCCGAAGCCGCCAGCACCCTGATCCTGGACTCCGGGCCTCCAGAACTGTGAGAAGTCAATGTCTGCTGTTGAAGCCACCCTGTCAATGTGATTTTGCTCAGCAGACTGAGCTAAGCCACTTCTCTCGGGAACCGTGATAGGAAGCTATCTTTTCAATGGCAACTGTCACCTGATCTGTTGGTTTTATTGCATCTCAAGTTTTCTACGAATACAGTATATTTCAAAACAGGCATTTTGCACCCAAGATCTGGGTTTCCTTGCTTTGATGGGGCTCTCCTTTAAAAGGAAGAGGTACCACTCAATCAAACCCATGCCCTTCCTTAAAGAAGAGACAACTAAGGCCAAAGGAAGCCAAGGTCTGTTGAGTCAATGTGTCTGACGGACATTCTGTGGTCACACTGCCCACAAGCCCCTGTCCCCTTCCCACTGCAGTGGCTTCTGTGGCTTGAGAGTAATTTCACCCCCCAGGGTGTCTGAAAATGGATTTTTATGGCCTGACCCAATACTGGGGATCTTCGGTCTTGTCAAAGTGGATCATCCCTCTGTTCTAGAGCAGCCTGAGATGTGGGGCCTGACCTGCACTGCAGTATGACTTCACAGCCCTGGTCTCTCAGTGGGTACTAGCAATTCTCCTGGGCAGGATCACCAACCA
Organism: Vulpes vulpes; assembly: GCF_048418805.1. Taxonomy (NCBI): domain Eukaryota; kingdom Metazoa; phylum Chordata; class Mammalia; order Carnivora; family Canidae; genus Vulpes; species Vulpes vulpes. The sequence continues at coordinate 95,313,708 of NC_132792.1, read as the reverse complement.
GGCTCTTCCCACATGCTTCCTCAGGCAACAGGACTCAGGTCACTTACGTCAATTAAATGCTTGACTTCATGTTTTTTGAGGTCACTTCCGATTTTGGCTGCTAATAGTACACATGCTCCGGCACAAAGCTTCCGGTTCTGTTTGTTTAGCTTTCCCTTGAGGGCGAGCTTCTCAAAATAGACAAAGGCCATGGCCACTGTGGGCTCCTCAAAGCCACAGTCCTCCTGGGCAAGCTTCCGCATCTCTCGCTTCAGACTATAGAAAGACAGGAAGAAAGGAACATTATTAGAACTCGGGAGTTTCAGAGGACCCCAAAGAAAAAAAAAGACTAGTGCATCCCGAAAGCATTTCCTTTTTCTCATTCCCAGAAGGGTGACGTGGAATGGGACTAAATCCCAAGGGGTAAATTTCCTTTATACGTGGGCAACAGACTTAAGTTGCTAGGGCTCTTCTCTGTTGGTGAAACTGTACTGACCATGTCAACAAGGACACAGAAGACCACACTGAATCCAGGTGGTGTCTGAGGGTCTCTAGAAACTAGAAGTAAAGCTGTCCAAGGGAAAAGAGGGAAATTGCAGAGGGGAATTATGATCATTCCAGAGAGACACCTATAGATTTAAATTAGGTGCTTGGTACCAACTCTGCTGAGTATCCGTCATGTTCAGAAACTGTGGCAGAAGAGGGGTTAGGCTAACAGCAAAACAGCCAGTGTACTTAGGAATGCTACCCAGCAAATGGACAAAGTGTGAATATATCACTTTTCTCACACTTCTCTGGCTTGGAACATGCCAGAATCAAGTCAGTATTGGAATACACAGCATGTAAATATTGGCACCTACTCCAACGCCGTGTTGGCGCATAGTCTAGCCTCCATCACTACATGCACTGAAAATCTGTCCTGGTGTACACACACAACCCGACTTCTCTCCAGGCTGGCACATGTGGGTCACCACGAAGTCAATCCAATCAGCTACAGGGAAAAGATGGGTCTGATTTTGCTTTGTTTTGCCAAATGCTTAAAGGTAAGGTGTGGCTGTCAACTCTTGGGTGAATGACTGTGGGTGAAGAATTATCTCAAATGTTATCCAACCAACCGTTTTCTGTTTTGTCTACATTTGAGAAAGCAGAGAATGAGTTTTCTGTAACATAACCCTTACTGAACTGTTAAGCCTCAGACAGTATGAAGTAATTATTCTTTCACTTAAGGAAGCTCCCCCCAGACCCCTGTCAACTAACTCATGTCAAGAGCTCGGTCTTCTGTCCTTCTTCCTTGGCTCTCACTCATGCAGGCAAGCATCCACCAGCATCGGATGAGCCTCATCTTGCTGCACACACCTGTGTAAATGATTTCCCTGGAACTACAGGAGGAACCAGCCATACAAAGCATGAGCTTAATGCACACCAGGAAAGGGTTTGGAAAGTTCAAGTGGATGTTGATCCTCACCTACCTCCTTATCTTGCTGAGTGTTAACTTAATGTGGGGAAACTTCTCCTTGAAGGTCTCATTCATGTCCTTCTTGAGATCTGAGGGCTTCACATAGTCTATTACTGTGGTCTGTAACAGATTGGACAACTTGGGTCACTCTTAAAGTTTTTAAAGATTTTATTTAATTGAAAGAGACAAAAACACAAGCCTGGGGTGGGGAGGGCAAAGGGAGAGGGAGAAGCAGAGACTCCGCTGAGCAGGGAGCTGGACGTGGGCCATGATCTCAGGGTAGACCCGAGCCAAACGTTGAACTGACTGAGCCACCCAGGTATACCCTGGGTCACTCTTTAATATATAGGGGTCTTGGGTGAACGGTTACATGTATATATTATGGCCAACGACAATCTCGGACACCACCGAGCAATGGGGAGCCCGGAAGAGAGCCACATCAAGGGCCCCACTGAGCCTGAGCATCTGAACAGCACATGGCTTCTGGAGGCAGAGAGAACACGAATCCCTGCTACGGCAGGACTGGGTGACATCCGGAAACAGCAGCCTCTGGTCCCTCCTGCAGGTCCTGTGCCTCAGTCTGTTACTCAGCACAGGGGTGAGGGCATAGGGTGTGCACCTGCACACCTGAGGGTTCAATCCACATGTGACCATCGTGAGTCATCTGACCCTGGGACACTTATTTAATGACCCCACACATCAGGCTCCCCATCTGTAAAATGAGAACAGCTAACAGTGTCTACCTTCACGTGGCTATTTTGAGAACTATGGAAGTGCTCTGAGCAGCACTTGGCATACAGCAAGCACTTGATAAATGTTAGCTATTATTTTTCTAGTTGTGGGAAAATATACACCACATAAAATTTACCATTTAAAGTATCCAGTTCAGTGGCATGAAGTCGATTCATGCTGTGTGGCCATCACCATCATCCATCTGCAGAACTTTCATCACTCTGGGGGGGGTTCCCCCCCACCCCACCTCTCACTTGCAAGCACCATTCTGCTTGCAGTCTCTGACTTCTCTAGGTCTCTCATGCAAGTGGAATCATACAGTATGTCCTTTTGTGGCTGGCTTGTTTCACTCAGCACAATGTTCTCCACGTTCAACCACAGTGTAGCATGTGTCAGAATTCTTTTTTTTTTTTTTAAGATTTTATTTATTTGAGAGAGAGAGAGAGAGAGAGAGAGAGAGAGAGAGAGAGAGAGAGGCAGAGGCAGAAGCAGGCTCCATGCAGGGAGCTTGACGTGGGACTCAATCCCTGATCCCCGGGATCAGGCTCTGGGCTGAAGGCAGCACTAAACTACTGAGCCACCCGGGCTGCCCAGAATTCCCTTCCTTCTAATGGCTGGATAATCTTCCATCATGTGTACATGGTGTCAGCTACTGTTAACAATCCTGGAAACCTTGGGTTTCTTCCTCTTCCCCTCTCCTTTTTTTAGTAGGCTTTTCACCCAATGCGGGGCTTGAACTCACAACCCCAAGATCAAGAGTTGCAGGCTCCACAGCCTGAGCCAGTCAGATGCCCTCCCCCTCCCCCCTTTTAATCCTATCCATCCTTAAAGACTGGTTCGTTCGAGGTCCTTCTGAGGACCTGGGTCTTCCTGGTCGGTCTGTGCCGTATGCTATCAACTCTGAACGTAACAGTCTCTGGCTGGATCTCACCAGGTTAGCCTCACTTCTCCTCCTCAGGATCCTACTTTCGAAGAGCAACAAGGATGCCTGATGCCTCTCTGGCTGACTGTAGGCAGTGATATTTACCAGGCAGAGCCCGAGAAAAGAGCAAGTTTGGATTCTGCTGGGTAGGGAACAGTCCCGTGGACGGCTGCTGTGGCCTGGCCTCTTCTAGTGGAGGCATCACAGCTTTCCTCCAGGGCTCCTGCACAAGTGGGTAGCTATCTGTAAACACCTCCATTCAGAAGATGCTTGGCTGTACAGGCACGTGGAAGGCCTCTGGTGTCCGTTAGTAACGGAGAGGAGACAAAGAGCCAGCACATCCAAATTCACATTGATATTAGCAGCACCTTTGTAACAGCTTGGCAAGTAAAAGCAAACCATAGCAAGATGAACTCAAATGGTTCCACCAAATTCCTATGGAACTTTCTCAAATTCTGGGTGAAAACAGACTCAGTGCAATGCCAAGAGTTCTGTGGTACCTTGTCTTTCTGGCCCAATCAAGAAGGCTCTCCCTTAGGTGGCCCAGGACATGCTGGTTCTGGTACCCACTCTATGCACCTGTGAAGTGCTGGCAAGGAACAAGTAAGTGGCAGTGTGGCACCAGGGTGCAAACAGATGCAGGCACACACTTGTGTGTAGTGACGTTTTGCTGGGCAGCAAGAGGAGGGAAGTATGGGACCTTATGGAGGCCACTCAATGTCTGGCAGAGTGGATGCTTCCCCTGTGGCAGCCCTCCAAGATGCGTTTATCATCCCAAACAGACGTCTCCTCCGGGTTGAACAGGATGTAAGATTTTTCATTTAGGAAACAGGCAGCAGAATGGGGAACTACATCTAACACCGTTACCTCATGCTGGGCCCACTGGCCCATCAGCTACTACTTCTGTTTCCTAAATACCCAGCCCTCCCTCCCTCTCTTCTGCCCCACACCAGGCATCCCTAACTCCCAGAGCCAGCCTCTCCTGCTCTTCCTTGGTGGATCAAAGTCTCAAGAAAACCCTCGCCAGCTCTTGTTGGAGACTGAAGCCCTGTGAGCCCCAAGCAAGGATATCCTGGACTGGGAAGGGTGGTCTGGAGCCTTCCTTGTGGCAACCACAGCAGCTCTGCTTTCCCACTGCCAGAAGAGAAGCCTGCAGGTGTGTGCTAGCCACCTCGTCTCACGGGTATGGAAGCAGAGGCTCATAGGGGTGACGGGGCGGGGCCGGCACTGGAGCCGGGTCTCCCAGCTCGCCACATGTACTGCCTCAGTGCAGTTCCATTCATCAGGCTAAAATGAGCAGTGGAGATAACTCGAGACCGGCAGCAGGTAGGAAGGGCTGACTGCTGTCAGCGGCTCTGCCTCCAGCCACGTGGCAACTCCAGGAAAGATACTCAACCTCCTGAGGCTTCAGCTTCCCCTCCCTGAAACTAGGAAGAACACCTGGCGAGGCTGCTTCAGGGGGTTTTCCTGAAGCTTGAACAAGAACATGATGTACCTAAAGGACACTGGAGAATTTTATCAAGAGCATGGAAATGGGAGACGGCAGAAATCCGGGCTCTGCTCCAGGCGCGGCGAGTCAGCATGTGAGGGTGGGGCCCTGGATCCACATCGTGATGTTTCCCAGGAGACTTTCCCCGCACCTGGGTCTCCTCACCCGGCAGCACCCATCCACGCTTGAGCTTGGAGCCACCTCCTGCTGGACCGGCTTCCCTAAAGCCCTGGCTGTCGGGGCACTCCTCAGCGATTCAGCTGCATTATACGCAGTGGTCTGGATATCCGACACCCCCCCCCCCCCCCCAAACAGGACCCACTTGGCTGTACTTCTTGACTCCTTTGCAGATGGGATTCCAAATACGATTCCAATTCCTTCCATCAATGCACCAGCCCAAGAGGGCACCATAATGCGGAAGCCATGCTTCTGTTCTGCCAAGTGTCGGCAGGAGTCCAGGAGTCCTGCCTGGGTGCCCATTTCACCAGTAGAGGCACTCGAGGGTGGCAGTGGCAGCACCAGGTCTGACACTGGCAGCCACTCTGTGTTCCCAACCAGCAACGTGGGCCCTGATCAAGGAAGAGGTGAGGGGTGGCCTGGCTCTGCAGTGTGGGTCTGGGATCATCCCTGAAACCCCAACTTAGGCTGTGTGGTCAGCCTTTCCAGTGCCTCCATAAGTTGTTGAGTATCCCATGCTAAACCCCTTCCTCTGTAAACTAGTTTGCATGGATGCCATTCTTCCACCATGGAACCATAACTGAGGAGGCACGCACTCCTTTCCCTGATGGCGCGGATTGCCGTCATAAGCAAATCTCACCTGGGAAGACATAGGGTAAGGGCAGAGCCCATGGGGAGGGTCTGTGGGCAGGAAGGCCCATCAGGGCACCAAGTCTTACCCCAGAGGAACCTCACACACCACTTCCTGACCAGTTCGAATTTCAGAATGACTTCACAAACACTAAATCCTGCTTAGCCGGCAACCCTGGACTCAGGCCTTGAAGGAGAGACTCTTGTTTTCACAAGCAACCCTGTCCTAGCTCTTGGGTTAAGAGCCAGGGCCTACTTTTCCTGAGAGCAGTGGACACATACATTTATTTCCAGGCTGGTCCTGGGGGGGGGGGGGGGGGGGAGGGCAGAAGGGGGCCAGTGAGCAGACACTGAGCACCTGGCCCCAGTGAGGACAGCACACGCCAGCTACAGGGAGAGCCAAGCCCTCGAATTCATCTTCTCGGGGGCAGAGCCCTGCCTTCCAGGGTTACATTGCATCACGCTCCCTATGTGGACTTTCCAGCCTTGTGGTCATGTCCTTGCCACTGCTCCCAGCATGGAGTAGAAAGCCTGCTGGCATCCTCCACTTATTTGGCTTTCACTGGGCTACTCTTTGGGTCTTTTCTAAAATAGATATGGTACATTTTTGGGTGGGGTAATCTCTGCAGATCTCCATCTCTATCAAGGCCCATTTCCTGACCCCCAGGGGGTGGGCAGCCTTCAGGGCAGTGTGGCAGAGGGAGGGGCTCTGTTGGAGGAAGGCATAGGAGGGACGTGGGAGAGCTGGGCCCAGCACTTCCCGGGTGGCTGCTTTGGGAAGTCCAGAGGCACCTGGGGAAGGAGAGAACACGGACTACTGTAAATTTGTGGCCACTGTGTGTGAGGCAGGGGCCCGACAATGCCATCATCTCAGTGGGTTTGCTGACATCAATGGTGGTGAGGCAGGCTGGGGCGATGAAAGGCCTTCCAGACTCAAGACAGGAGGAGGATGGTAGTAAATTGTAAAGGTCAGGCTGAGCACCTTGGGCAGGGAGATAATGCCAAAGTGGTCACATCAGTTTCCTGTGGCTGCCATAACCAAGTACCAGAGGCCACGGGGCTTTAACAACAGGAATTTACAGTGTTTCAGCTCTGGAGGCCAGGAGTCCGAGATCAAGGTGTCCGATGGGTTCTGTTCTCTCTATAATTATGGCCTGAATCCTTCCTTGCTTTCTCCTTGCTTCTGGTCCCAGGCATCCCCTGGCTTGTAGACACATTACTGCGGTCTCTGCCATTCATCACCTAGTGTTCTCACCATGTGTCTGTTCATATGGCCGTCTTCTCTCTGGGTCTCTTTGTAATGACATCAAGTCCTACAGGTTTAGGGCCACCTGAGGTACTAGGGCTTAGGACGTCAACCTGTTTTTCAGGGGCACCATTCATCCCAGGGCAGTGGTGCTTGCTCATAATGATGCTACTACATAGCCTTGCTGTGCTCTGATCCCAGCTGTCTCCACTGGCCTCAGCTCTGACCCAGACAGCAGGTGCTGCTGGCCTTGGCCACAGAGTATGGGAGCACTTCCCACTTTCTTCTCTTCCCACCTCCTGTGCTTGTTGGGATAAGGCTCTCTCTTCAGTCTTCCTTCTGTCTCTGCTTCTCTGAGCTGTGGTCTGCAGGAGGAAATCACAAACCCTAGAGCCAGAACCCCCAAGTCGGACCCCAGCTCCACCACGCAGGGGTGCTTAGGGAAACCGCTCAGGATTCTGTGTTTCGGTTTCTCCATCTGGCTTCCCCATCACCTGCGGCAAGGCACCCCGAGATTTGTGGGGCTGTTTCAGGTCCTACTTAAACTCAGCTGCTTGGGGCAGCCCCGGTGGCCTAGCAGTTTGGCACCAGCTTCAGCCCAGGGAGTGATCCTGGAGACCCGGGATTGAGTCCCACATCGGGCTCCCTGCAAGGGGCCTATGTCTCTGCCTCTCTCTCTCTCTCATGAATAAATAAATAAAATCTTAAAAAAAAAAAAAAAAAAAAAAACCTGCTCGGAGTCCAGTCAGGGCCATCTGCTCCCAGACTCTTGTTCGCCCACTGCACCTTGAGCCCACTGCTCCATACTGACCCCGCACAGCCCAGACTCTGGGTATTGGCTGAATCACCCTGAGCCCAGGGCCGCCACATTAGGCAGTTTCCAGAGTGGATGATCGTCTTTGCTGTCCTCTGTTCCAGTTCCTGTTCACAATTATTCTCTGGAAGATAAGCAGCCATGACTCTCCTGTGTGGTCCTGTCTTGAGGTACCTTACAACGTCTTGAGAGGTGGGACTTCTCAACCAGCTGGAAGGCAGCAACCCTCTTTCCAGTGACAGAGATGAGCCAAGGAGGTAGCACTGGAGGCTGAGCTGCAAGCACAGGGTTACTACAGGCCCCCAGTTACTCAGTCCTTCTGGCTTGAGAGAAAAATGAATTAAAGGTGCTATACTTTCCTATATACTAGAAAATGAATTAAAGGTGCTACATTTCCTATGAACTTTCCTATGTACTAGTCTAATATATAGACTCAACGCGCAGGTTTTGTCAGCGTGCATTACAATCAATCAAAGTGCTAATAAACAGGCTGTGGTTCCTTCCTGGCGTGGGACAGACTGAGTGACCAATGTTTTCAATGCCACCTAATTCCAGGCCATGGGATAGGCCAGATGTAGAGCTCCATGTAGAGTATCATGTTAAAGACCACAGCAGAGGCTGACAGCTGGGCCAGGCGGTGTGGCAGGCAGTTAGCTCCAGTTCTCTGTGGTGCTTGTGATTTTGCAGAACGGCCATTCCACTCTTGGAATGAGAGGTAGCTTGAGCGCACATTCTTGCAGCTGCCTGCCTACAAGGAAGCTGTGTATACACAGCTGCATAGAAGGGAAGAGAGGAAGGTCGGCTGTGGGGAGACCATCCAGAACGCAGAATGTCCAGAGGTGCAATTTGGAAAGGGGCCTGCCCATCAGAGATGGGAGGCCAGGTCAGGAGGGCCCCACCTGGGGCTGACACCATAACTACCTTCCGAGATGACAGGAAGAGACGGTAAGACCAGAACTTAGTCATCTATCTGGAAGAGTCTACCCTCTATTGTGGACACACTGGTATCTTTTGCTTTAAAAAAACAAAGATTGACTTATCAGGATAGCAGCGAGAGAAATGCCCTTGGGCTTACCTGGCTCACATCACAGTCATGGTGCTGTGCAGTGAGGGCCTCAGGTGGGGGTAGGTGAGGCAGGGAGTGGAGGCCGGTCTGGGGGGTGGGGGTGGTGTACAGATACCCCGATAACAATGCTGGAGAGTGAAGGGGGGCTCGCTGCTGGTCTGGTTTCCACAGAAACAGAGAAGTGTTTTTGCTTCAGGGCCTGATAAGTCCCTCCTTGTTCCCTATTCTCCTGCCCTCCACATCTCCCCAGGCAGCTCTGAACAGATGTGGCTCTGCCCTAGACACTGCTAAAGCTCCCCTCTGGGTCACAGGAGCCCCTGGGGGCAGAACATTCCAAAGGAAGGAGGGCTGATGGGCCGTGCTCTCTGCAGCTCCTTCCAGCTCCAAGGGCCACTGCATCACGGGACCTAGCCTGCCTGATTGCACAGATGCCCCGCATCTATGGGCACCCCAAGCTCCGCCAGACACTGGGAAGCAGATATTCTATGCCCGCTAAGGTAGACCAGTGGCCTTCACTGGATCTAGCTAACCTAACCACAAACAGATGGGCATCTCAGCTCTTCTATGAATTTTTCCCTTCCCCTCAAGAGGCCAGTAAATCACAAGGAAAACTGTGGGAGTGAGTGGAGGGCCTCTGTAGCCCGGGGCAGCATTTATTGCTATTTCTACCCACTGGATTCCACATCCATAACCCTAGATTTACTCTCCCTCCCTTGCCCTGAGGGGAGCAGCTCTTCACCAAAATGAAATTGTTTACAAAGCATCGAGAGAAACACAGGAAAAACAACTTTGGCTCTAGGTTTAAGCTGCCATGTGGATTTGCCAGAAGGCACAAAGCAGGTCCAGTTTCAGAAACTTGTCAAATGCTTATCTGGTAATACAGAAAAAACTTTTTGAAAGATGTCTTCAACTCACTGAAGAGGACACTGGGTGGATGTGGCCTGGAATTCAGTCTCTCTCTCTCTCTCTCTCTCTCTCTCTCTCTCTCTCTCTCACTCACACACACACACACACACACACACACACACAGTATTCGGATACACTTCCAAATACACGCTTCTTCAGCAGTTGCCTCAGAGCAGGAGCTGATGAACTGTGAATGGAGTATCATGTTAAAGACCACAAAATGGTCACTGAAAATCTGAAACAAATAAATAGAAAGGGAGCAGATGCAACAGCATGTTGGGTAAAATGTAGAACTAATATTTGATTTTGTATTATTTTTGTAAGAAAAAAATACTAAAAGAAAACCACCATACTGATGCATGCTACAATGTGGATGAACCCTGAAAACATTATGTAAGTAAAAGCCAGACACAAAAGACCACATAGTGTAGGATTCCATTTGTATGAAATGTCCAGAACGGGCAAGTCTACCGAGACAGACAAGTAGGTGAGTAGTTGCCATGGGGTGAGGGGGTGGAGGGTTGAGGGCATAGGGACTTCTCTTTGGGATGACGAAAATGTCCTGAATTTGATTATGGTGATGGCTGCACAAATTTGTGAATGTTCTACAAACCACTTAATTATACACTTTATCATTTCTTATTTTTAGTAGGCTCACGCCCAATGTGGGGCTTGGACTCACAACCCCTAGACCAAGAGTAGCACGTTCCACCGATTGAGCCAGCCAGGCACCCCAATACACTTTAAAGAAGTGAACTGTATGATATGTGAATTACAGCCAATAAAGCTGTCACATACACTCAATCCAAAAAACCCTAAAAGCCAGAAAACGAAACCTACCACAATGGAACAGGGCAATTACAAAGGCATTCTTAACAGTTGCACCAAAAGCTGACAGGTCTCAAAGGCCCCACTGCTCAGCTCCTGTGCAGGTACCCGGCAGAGTTTCCCCTCAAGCAGGTCTCAGGAGGCCTAGCAAAGGTGTTAGCATAATGACTCGTTACTTTTCCTTTTCCTTTTCCTAAGGAGGGTCTCCTGAATTGAAGGAGTTTCAAGCACCGTGAAACCTGAGGGCCCTGGAAGGAGCCTTACAAGGCAGAGCCCCAGGGCTCTCTATAAACCCACCCTGCAGATTGGTAAGTACCTCTGTCATCAAGAGAGCTTTCAGTGGAAGAGAAGTATGTGAGGGAAACCAGAGCCCAACTGCCTACCATACAGAAGGTTGACTTAGTCTTCCTTTAACCAATTTCTCCAATTTCTCACAGCTCAGAATCCCATACCGTGCCGAGAAAGTTCTAAGACATATTCCCACAACACTGGGGAGGTCTGGAATAGGAAGGAGGGGCTTTTTTTTTTTCAAAGATTTATTTATTCATGAGAGACACAGAGAGAGAGAGAGAGAGAGAGAGAGGCAGGCAGAGACACAGCAGAAGGAGAAGCAGGCTCCATGCAGGGAGCCGGACGTGGGACTTGATCCCAGGTCTCCAGGATCACAACACTGGGAGGAAGGGAGGTGCCAAACTGCTGAGCCACCTGGGCACCCCAGGAGGGGCTTTTCTATGAGTAGTTAGATCGTAATACTAATACACGAATAGACACTTTATCAAGATCAATCCAAGAGATGTCCTCTCCAGGTTTATATATCTATAGACGTCATAAAGATTAGTATAGTCAGTTTTCCTTCTGATGTCAAAATGGTTCAAGAGGGATAGGAAAAGGATCCAGATATGCATTCAAATAACGTTGACTGTGTTGGCATTATCTCAGTCAGCTCTTTTGCTTACTTTCTCCTCTTAATTGCTCTCCACACCCATAAAGGGGAAGAACAAACAAAACCACTACTGACTTCAGCTGCCAGGTTCTAATGATAAACAACCACTTTCTGGTGAAACTTTAATTACAAGCCAGGCAGCCCATGGGGCAGGAAACAGCGGGCTCTGAGTTGAGGCCTCGGGCCCGCCCTCGCCACACCGAGAAACACCGTCATTAAGCGCTGGCCCTCTGAGAACCTGCGTGTAGCCAGCAGGCTCACCAGACTTTCCTACTCTGTGGTCACCGTCTAAAAATTTCAGGGCCAAAACCACAGAGGCAGCTGCGACTTGGCTTTCCAGACCGACCCAGAAGTTTTTTTTTTTTTTTTAACTTCAAAATTTCCCCTTTGCCCTTTCACGGTGGCTCATAGTGGGAGTGACTCTCAGAGATCAAAGTTAAAAACCAGTGTTAACTCTGAATGAATGCAAGGCCAGTTGTAAAGGGTTGCCGCTTGAACTTTGTACATAACAGGCTTCTTTCTAGGCCTCAAGGAAACATTCACCTCTAGAACTCTCCCGTTTCTGAAGGCAAGGCAACTGTGGCCATGAGTGGCCCATTTATCTCATACTTAGAACACATGTGAATGAAAATACACATCCAACTACATCCTAGCAGATTAATATTGCCAACACTAGGACTCAGAAAGCCTACTCCTAGGTGTATCTACCCAGGAGAAATGAAAATACATGTTCACAAAAGACTTGTAGACGAATGCCCATGGCAGCAATATTCATGGTATCCCTACACTAGAAACCCAAATGTCAATCAACAGGACCGTAGATAGACAAACTGGGGCGTATACATACAAGGAATGGGGAAGCTCTTTAAAAACAAACAAACAAACAAACAAACAACCGACACATGCAACATAAGCGAGTCTCATATTAGATTCTGTGAAAGGAGGACCACCGGTGGGGGGCGAAGCACATAGACTATGTTTATAAAGCACCAGCACCAAATACACAAAATAAGTTTATGGTGATAGAGTCAGAACAGCAGCTGCCTCTGCAGATAGGAGGCAGGACAGGGTGAACAGGAGGGAACTTTCTAAGGGGAAAGAAATGTTCTATCTTGATTAAAGCAGAGATGACAAAATTCATGGAGCTCTACACTTAAAACATGTATGTTTGGCCATACATAAATTACACCTTAATATGGAAAAAAAAAATGGTAGCTGGGAGATATGATAGAACAAAAGGTTTAGCTCATCACTTTCTGAGTTGATTCTGCAGAGGCAACATGAACATCTCAGGCCCTGGAATTCCACAGGAGCAAAACACCCCAAAACCCTGGTTCTCAGGCTTGAGGCCACCACTGAGCTGGCCTCCTTCGAGCTGCACTGGTGACCTAAGGAGAAGAGGCATAGGCAGCAGGACCCCACATGCTTTGGCAGCCTGTATGAAGGGACGCAGGCAGTGCTGCACATACAGTCAAACCTGGCTCCTGGCTGGCCTCCCTCCCAATCTTCCAGCAAAGACCATGAAAGGAAGCCCCCAGGAAGGGGGACAGACGAGCTGGGGGTGCACAGACTTCACAGAGGCCTGACATCTGTCTGCAAGGAGCACCCTGCCAATGATGAGGGCTCATCTCCCACCAACCCACAGACCAAGATGGCCCCAGATCTTCAAAGGTTTTCAACAGCCTAAGTAACCCTGTAGATCTGTCTACCTTGGTAGTTAGCACCTATAACTAACACAGCTCTGGGTGCCTGTGGTCAAGGATGGAAAATCTGTCAGGATCATCAGTCTATGGGCTTGCCTTCTCCACTTGTGCATGTGTGTGTGCACATGTGTAGAGGGAAGGACAGTGACTTTTATTGTTAAAAATACTGATTTTATACACTCACTCTCTTTCATCCCTTCACAAGACAGAGTCTTGCACATGGGCCTTTCCCACTGGGGCCTGGCATGGCTACTCCTTCTTACCACTCACACTCACCTTCAATGTCATTTCTTCAGGGAAACCTTCCTTGAGGCTGACCTCCCACCTCCACCCCCCTACCCTGCCCCCATAACCTCCTACCACTTTTCTTCCCTCTCCTAACGACTATAGTGACTTATCTGCTTGTTCACTGTCTGACTTCTCTACCCACTGTAAGGCTGAGGAAAATGGGGATAGTAGCTGGTTTGTTCTCCACCATAAAAGGAAGCACTTGGTCTGGCACATAGTAGGGCCTCAGTCAACACTGGCTGAATGGGCAAATTGTGTATCTTCAAGCAAACCAACCAAAACCCAAACCCACACACTTACTCGTGCAAGTCAGCTGCATGTGAAACAGCCCTAAACTCCATGCCTGCTTCTAGAGAAGAAGTCTCCCGGGGGCCAGTTTGAGGCTCTTAATAACACAGGACATGCATATCAGTGATAGAGAACAATGTTGAAAAGTGGACGTCCCATATTTGATCAAAGTACCAATCTCTGCAGCCAGAAGAGATGTCCATCTTATGGGACTGACCAGAAAATGCAGTTCACAAGCCATTTCATTCTTTAAAACATGTACTATTACAGGAAGCAGGGGCTGCAGATTCAACATGGTAAAATGAAAAATGAGCCAGTTGGGAACATAAAGCAAGGAGGAGAGGACATATATGCTGACTTGGCAAATCATCTAGCACACTGTCCAAGGAGGAAAAATTACCTGTGTGCACAGGCATGCACACGAAGACTGCAGCCCAGAACTTCAAAGCTCACAGTGAAACCATCTAAAGAAAAAAATAAGATCTGGCACCAGCCTGACACAAGGCCTCAGAAGGAGAGTCAATGTTATCACCAGACACAACATGACCTACAGACGAGCTCCTGGCCAAATCCCAGTCGATCAAAAAGAGTGCCCTCTCTTATTCTCTTGGTCACACAGGAGTTTTAAACTGTTGGCCCTAAAGAGTCATTGTCACGTCCTACCCTGAGATCGGCAGTTCTGCCGCTGACTGCTGAGGGATATGGGAGTCACAGGCCAAGTGAGAAGAGTACCAGGGAAGGAGCTCTAGCCTTGGCCCCCACTTCCTGTCTGTCAACGGTGACAGCCTCACTCAGACTCCCCCAGCCACAGTTTCCTGCCCGTTACTTAGTAAATAAAGCAATGAACAACATAAAGAATCCTATTCCTACACAAGGCATGACGTTTCAGTTGCTCCCTCCTTTCCATTAGGGTGGTGATTCTGGTCATTTATTAAATACTTATTACGTGCTAGCTTACATGAATAAGCCCTGGTTTTGTAAAAGTAAATAATCTTTACAGGTCACAGAGCAGGACAAAAAATTATAAATGGCTCTGGTTCTCCTTTTTGAGTTAAGAGGTACAGAATGAGGATGGGAGAATGAGAAGCAGGGGCAATTTTAAACTCAGTGCCTTTGGTAATTCATTCTGACTCAGCATGCCATGGGAGAATAGGATATATGCTGGGAGCAAGTAGCGAGGACCTGAGTCCCGCCTGGTGTTTCTTTGGTGTCAGCCACTTGCCAAATGTTCAGGGAAGAAAAAGAGAGGCTGGAGGGTGGATCCCCCAGGCTGAGAACTCTCAGCTCAGGGTGAACGTTCAGGGGCCCTTTGAGTAAATGGAATCCCACTCTGGCCTCTGCAGACACAAGAACCCAGAAGAGAAAAAGGGACCGTGTGCTCATTCCCAAGGCCAGGGCTGCTGAGAACAGCACGGGCTGGGCAGGAGCAAGGGAACTGGAGCGGGATGTTCTGAGTTGTGCCCGCCCCTGCCCCCCCAGGGCCCGTCAGGGAGGCGGTGGGAGCATTCCGGGTCAGTGCTCTCCTGCCTGATGCCGTGTGGGGCAGGCCTGGCCAGGCAGGTTTCCCACAAGCCAGCGCTCCCCGCCCTCCACAGCTGCCCGAGATCTGCGAGCCGCTCAGTCCGGGCAAGTCTGCCCCAAGAAAGTACAAGGACCCAGCCAGGCCCTGCTGGGGTCTAGAGAAATGGCAGACCAAGTGGTGGGAAATGGTGGTCAGCCAAAAGCAGAAACCAAGATTACCACAAAGGGAAAAACAGGAAGAGTCCATGAAGTAAAAAAGGCAAGGAAAGGTTTTGCATTTAATGCCCACAGTGGCCTACCTTCACTCTCCCAGAAGATAATTCTGTCATTCGGAGCCCAGTGCCAATTGTTTGTTTGGAGTGCACGTGGAAGCCTACAGTCACCAGGGAACTCCAGACAGAGCTGAATCTGATGGAACTGGTTCTCCCCTGGGGTGGAGGTGGGGGCATCTACAGATGTGTAAGCTCAGATGAGGGTCCCTGAGCTAGTCTGGTAGGCAAAGCGGTTGATGCAGGTCAGGTGCCCAGAAGAACCCAGGACCAGCCCATGCTGGTTACTCTGTGAGCAACCCACACTGGGGAGCCTCCAGAAGCTCCCTAGGCTGAGCAGTGTGTGAACAAGCCCCCTAGACTCCAGAGAGCAGCCACCTGTTAGGATGGGCATGCCTGAGGGGCCTGAGGGGTGAGGCTGAGGGAGTGAGCAAACAGACCATCTCTCCTCCGCTACTCACCATGTACGAAGGAAAGATGAGAACTCGCTTGTGTTTGCCACAAGGCCACTGGGGGTCATCCAGGAGATTTGGGTCATAGTCCATAAAGTCTCCCAGGTCGCTACCTGAGGGTCATACACAAAATAATCAATAGGGGCCCCAGGGAATTGAGCCGAAAAAGTCACACTGCATGCTCTGTCCCTCAGGAGATAGCTCCACTTGTTGATGAAGCATGATCCCTGCACAAGGGATCACCAAATACTTAACATTCGGACAGTTTTTCCACTTTGGAAAATTATTTATCATTCCCCCTGACCTGGGAGAGCACAAAACCTCCCAGAGCACAAAAGATGCAGCGAGCACTGGGATTACAAAATGTAGCACCAAAACTGTGCATTAGTTAAACCTGTAGATCCAATTAGCAACTCAAGTTCGGCCATGTGAGCTGCAGGTTTCTAGAGTGAATGCTTCTGGGCTGGCTACCGTGTCTTGTAGAAACACAGATCAGAGCAGGCACCAGGGCAAACAGCTGTAAGTGACCAGAGATGGCAGGAACATAAGGACAGTGCATCCAGACTCAGCACCTGGACAGGTCTGAGGAACTTCCTGTGCCCCTGGAATTTTTCTGAGAATAAAAATAATACTGCTTTGTATAGTTTTCTCCCTTATTCAGGTTTACAAAGGTTTGATGAGGCAAGGCTGAAAGCAAGCAAGCCTTCCTTTGTGTTTGTTGGCCATGTTAGCTCACCTGCTATGAGAGTCACAAAACGTTCCCACACCTAATCCAAATCTGAACACTACGAAAATACAGGCAAGACCCAGGCAGAGAGGCTGGGGGGTAGGGGAGGTGGTCCCACCATATCTGCACAGTACAGATGGCCTTAGCATTTCTCCTTGAGGGAGCTTGGGTGTTGGTGGCTGAAACATCTCACTGATGAGGTCCCCCTATGGCCTGGCTGTGAACCTGTATGGCCTGAAATTAGATTTGCCCAAAAGTCATGTCCCCCGTGGGATGGGCTCACACACCATCCAGAGGCACCCATCCTCCAGTCTGCACACAGAAGACCCAACACATGCTGTGCACCAAGGCACCTTCTGCCATGCACTGCCTGGCCTTAGCCCCCACCCAAGGTTACCTGTGTCCAGGCTCCCCTGGGTGCTGCTTGCACGTCCTATGGAAAGGCTGCGGTGGCTCAGGTTACGGAACTGGGAGAAGGAGGAGGTGGAGTCTATGGTATTTCTCCGGGCTCCAAAGGCATTTGTGGGTAGCAGAAATTGGGTGTAAGAAACAGTCTAAAAGGTGAAAACAAAAATGAGCAAAATAGATTATTCCCAGGCAATGTTAGCTATGCATCCTGACCAACCAAGCTATGTTACCACACCAAGTTCATGTCCATATTCTTACATCTGTACTTCTAAAATCCAGTGAGATCAGAAATGAAACTTATTTTGGTATTTATTTGTGCCAAAACCTAAATTCAACTGACTTGAAGCTATATATAATTTTAATATTGCACTTCATGTGAATACTCATGTTATGTGGTAGAAATGTTAGTGTGTTTGAGAACTATCCCAGAAGCTGCTGGGATGTTGTGTAATACATGACACACAGACTACATTTTTTTTTTAAACACTGAACAAGCCTTATAACCCACCAAGTGCAGAATCCCAGAACACATCAGGCCCCAAGAGTGTCTGATGAGGGGTTGGGGCCTCCTGTATGTTTCATTGGCAGATGTGATCTCTAGCTCACCTCCCTCATTGCTAGGTGAACGCTCAACCTTCGGCAATGAACACAGAACAAGTTTTTCTTTTCACCTGCTTGGAGAAGCACACTCATGCACCCCTGCTTGTGAGCTCGGGCTGATGTCACCCAGACACAGTGGTGACCAGCTGTTCTGGGAGAGGGGAGGTGAGGAGGTCATATGCTGCCCCAGCAGCTTCAGCTGGAAGCAAACTACCGTGTGATGGCTTCTGCAAATACCTGCATCATCTCCATAAACAGGCTTTTGAAGGGTTTGCAAAGACTGACTGGATCCAGCACAGAAAGTTCATCTTTCAACCTCACTCGCTGGACTTCCACCCAGCAGCTCACTGGATTGCGGATAAGGAGAACTGTGACAGCCTTCCTGTGAGGTGCTAAGGCTGAGACTCAGCTTTTTAGGACCGTGGGAAGCCTCTCTCCCCAACCTCCTCCCACTCAAAACAAACTTTCTAGTGGCGGGAACATTGTTTGCTGACACCATGAATCAATGTGCATTCAAACCACCGGTCCTCTGATTCCAGAGCATGCACATGTGGGTGTGAGATACTCATCAGTATCCTGCGTTCCATTATGAGTAGCACTGGTAGAGAAATACTCGTGCTATTTCCTCACTGGCTTGGTGGATCTCTGGGTGCATGCTAGGGGAGCAGGGATGGGCCCCAGACCTGGTTCCTGTACCAAGAGCCAGGGTCACAGTGTGTCATGATGCCTCGGCATCCTGACACAGTGGTGTGGGCACGACCTACCGATTGGAAGCCAGGAAGCCTTACCTTCCCGTCAGCTCCCAGCTCCACGCCTTCAAGACCAATGATCTCTTTCAAGCTCACAGCACCTGATGACTGCTTCCCTCCATCCAACTTCAAATCCCTGGGGAGGACAGGCCCAAGAAAAAACACTTCAGTCTGTACTCAAAAGAGCCATGATGACGTTTCCCACAAAAGACACCACAGTCATACTGATGAAAATGACCGAAGGGGCCCTGGCCAACAGAACAGCCCTTTGAGCTTCCTTTGCGGCCCATCAATAACACTCTGAGGGCAATTCTACTTTGTTTCATCCGCTCTGATATAGATGAAATCCAGTGAAACAGAAAGCCTGCAGATGAAAGTCAGGCTCAGAAGCCCATGGAATACTGATGTTCCTCTCTGCCAGGCTCCTCAGCTCCTAGTCAGCCAACAGGAAGACAGGGAGCATTCCCGGGGCATTATGGGGCAATGGCTCTTAGGCTCTGGCCATTGGTTTCATTTTAAAGCTAAGGGAGACCACCTCTCCTCGCTGCCCCCTTTATTAGCTGAGAGAAAGGAATTCTGGTCCTAAACAGTTTCCAGCATTACTGCTGGTAACAAAGGAATTACTGCCGCCAGAGTCATCCCAGCTATCTCGCCAGGGGACCTAGAAAATGAGTATATTTCTACAAAAGAATGATCTCCAGTATTAACAAGCATTTATACAGCACTTCATGATTTACAAAGCCTTCCACACATTGTCTCTCTCATTTCTTAATAGGACCCTATTAGACAGGTATTGTGATTATTATCTTATTTATAGATGAAAAAGCCCATAGGAGGCTAAGTGGCTTGCCAAAGTCACCAGAATAGTAGGCTATAGACTGTTATCGCATCCAATACCGTTTGTAGCACATCCTGTTGTCTGAGAGATGGAAGACTGAGCTGGCTGTGTTTAAGCTCAGGTGTAATTGCTCACATTGTCAAGGACAATCTCCCTCCTTACAGTAGTCCTCAGACTTGGCTGCTGATCAGAATCACCTGGGGACCTCTGACAAACTACCACGGCCTGGACCCCATCCATAGACACTGTTTCAGTTGATATGCAGTGCAACCTGGGTTGTAAGTTTTTAACCCTTGCCACATTTGGGAAGGACTGTTTTCCAGTTTCTTTCTCTATAATGTGGTGCTTGTTAGTCAAAAAGTCATCTCAGACTGGCAGTGGCTTTGCTGGGTGGCTTGGAGGGAGGCACCATATTCAATTCAGGGGCTGGCTCCCACAACCTAAGCAGGAACAAACAAAATGTACAGGCAGGACTCTCCAGGCCCAAGATAAAGAGAGGGAGCAAGGTGAGTGAGGGGAAAAGAGACAAGAAGCCTCTCCACCTAGGAAGGAAAAAACAGGGATTCTCTGATTTAGTTGAGCAATCACTGGCTCTATAATCCTATCTATAATGCAGAAGTGTGACAGTTTTAAAAGAAACAGCCAAAGGGTACCTGGGAGGCTCAGTCAGGCATCTGATTCTTGATTTCAGCTCAGGTCATGATCTCAGGGTCCTAGAATTGAGCCCCCCCACATGGGCTCTGCGCTCATGGGAGAGTCGGCTTGTCCCTCTCCCTGTGCCCAGCTGCCCAGCCCCCCACCCAGGGTTGTGCATGCACGCACTCTTCTAAAATATGTAAATCTTAAAAAAAAAAAAAAAAGCCAAAATTTGCATCTAGTATTACTTTTGTTTGTTTGTTTAAAGTAGTCTCCTTGGGACACCATCCTATCTATGGTCATGCTCAAAACTCTCTGTGTCCCTTCCGCAATCAACAGTCCAGTCACACAAAAGCAGCAATCAACCCATCCCAGTCTGCAAGCTTTGTATTTATATGTATTTATTTGCTCTGAAAGCTGTATTTATATGTATTTATTTGCTCTGAAAGCTCTGACAGTAACTCAGAACTGTAAGCACTCTGGCAGAAGGTGGACACCATCCCCTCCAGAGCTCCAAACATTGTGAGCAATGGGAGTACTTTCAGGCCATTCGTGTGTTCTCCCAGGGGCACCTCCTCTGCGAGGTACCATGAGATCCAGGATGATTTAAGTCACATCACTTTATAAAACATGTGAACAGAGACCTGCATTCATTAGTGACCTCAAACCTGCAGCTGGGAGCAGAGTGGGGCTCAGCAAGGCCACCGGAACCTGAGGGTGACACATGCCAGAGACCACCCACCCCACTGCCCGCCTCTTAAAAGGCTTCCTCAAGCAAAGAAAGGCAGAGAGGATGCCTGCACTCACAAAGGGCAATGCCAACAGAGCAAGAACCTGAACCAGGCAAGGAATAAGGGGATGGCCATGGCAGCCCAGGAGGGGAGCAGATATAAAGGCTGCAGTGCCTGCATTTCATTAAAGGATCTTCGGCTCACTTCCGGGACTTCTTCCTCGCCTAATGCGCACCCCAGCAAGCACGTGCCTCAAATTCCCAACTCCCAAACAACCGTCTCCTTGTTTCCATTTTGCCAGACACAGAATGTGACTTAGGGCTGAAACTAATTTAAAAAGCACAGCCTATCTTCATGGGGTGAGATAATCGAAAGAAATAAGGATATTAAAATATGCCCATTTTAAGAGTGCTCTTGAATGAACTACTGGCTGCAGGCAGGGACAGAGGCTCATTCCACATTTGTATCCCATCTACACAATGTCTGCTGTGTAGTATTTACTTGAAGAAGCCAGGGAGCCTGGCTCTTCGCTGTCTCACCAGTGCTGGTTTATACCGACGGCAGGGGACGTGGGTGTTTTTCCAGCATGCACCGTCCCATCAGACTCCATGTGCTCACAGGCTCCTGATTCCCTGGGAAGGCTTGTCTTGGCCAGGGGGACCCTCCCTGCTGGATGTACCCACCCCATCCACAGAACCAAACCGGCCACGCTCAAACCACAATCCCCTCTGCTTCCTGATGCCTGCCCCAAGGGAAATGGAGCCATAACACGCATTAAACTTTACGCGTTCACATAAAGCCCAAGATTCCGCTTAACAGATAAATCTCAAAATACATTTAAAGAAACAGGAATTCTTAGCTCCAGTGATTATTCCAGTCCTTCAGGACTGGACCACATGGAAGACAAAGGGCGACGGGCTAAGCTCCACCACACCTAACCACAGGAACCCATCTCTCCAGAATGACTGTGTGGGTCAGCTCACTGCAGCCATCACTTCCCGCGGCCCTTCACTTGTATCGTTCTCCTTTCTCAGTAAACTAAGGCCAAGCTGAATCAGAGAACAAGCTAGAAGAGCAGTGGGTCCCCCCCTCAACCGCTTCTAGAAAACACACGTAATTGCTCATTAGAGACCCACACTATTCAATACCATTTCCTATGGAAACTTTCCTCCATCTGAACTGTCTGATGGGGTAGCCACTAGCTGTGTGGCAACTGGGCACTTGAAGTGTGATGAGTTGACTGAAGAAATAAATTGTTCATTTCAGTTAATTTATTTTTTATATATGTTTTTTAAAGATCTTATTTTTAAGTAA
This sequence comes from Vulpes vulpes, assembly GCF_048418805.1. Classification (NCBI taxonomy): domain Eukaryota; kingdom Metazoa; phylum Chordata; class Mammalia; order Carnivora; family Canidae; genus Vulpes; species Vulpes vulpes. The sequence goes on along the minus strand of NC_132792.1, from coordinate 95,291,996 downwards.
GCTCTACAGCCAACATGGGGCCTGAACTCACAACCCCAAGATCAAGAGTCCCATGCTCTACTGAATGAGCCAGCCAGGCTTCCCTCATTTTAGTTAACTCAAATAGCTAGCTAGCAAGCTAGTAACACAGCTAGCAGCTACTGTAATGGACCAAGCAAGCCTTCCCCCAAGTGGCCTGGCCACTACCTTGGGATGTTTACCTCCCAAGCCCCAGCTCACCCAGAGGAGGTGGGAGAGAGGCAGGACCCTACAGATGGAACCAGCAGAGGATTATCCTCAGTGGGGAGGAAGAGGATCACTGTGGGACTCAGGTTCAAAGAGGACTCATGCCCTGCATCCCTTTAGCATTCTGGGAACAGGATGTGCCTACATGAGGCACAGAGCAGCACAGCTCTTCAAACTCAAGGCATTATGGAAGACTCCAGGTCCTTTGCACATCTTGGGGAGAAAGGAGGATACCCAGTGATGATTACGTTTTAATTTCCCTTCAGCCTTGGGGTGGGGTTGGGGGTAGGGGCTAACAGTTCCTGTTTAGAGGGTTTTTTTTAAAAGAAGAAATGAGACATTTCCTGCACTCCACACCTGGTGTACTCCTATCTGCTCCATTTGAACTTCAAAACGTCATCTACATAGTAATAGCACAGTTGCTCCAGAAAATTGACAGGTTTGTGGCAACAGGTAAGGGCATGCTTTCCTTTTTTTCTGCCTTAGATTCAAGAAGAGGTTGACACTAACTTCATGGCTGTCATTTTGGTGGCACTGAATTAAGAGGACACTTGCATACACATCTGCTTGCATAGCCACATGTCCAAGCAACATGACACAGATCTTGTCTAAGCTAGGTCAGTGTGTTAGTTTCTTAGGTTTTTAATTTCTCTATATTAAGACTCTAGGCATCTGAAAAAGGCAATCTTTCACAAATAGGCTGACAAACTTCTCTAGGTTCCTTAGCTAAGTGCTCTCATAAGAGTTGCTGAAACCTTGTGTTAACACAAGCCATAATGGAACATGCTGTTAAGGTGCCCACAGTGGTTTCACATCGCACCACCTAATTTATAGATATGGTAATTGCTTGGGACTTACATGTGAGTGTATAGCAAGCAAGAGAGACCTATGGTCCAGGATGCCCCCGTGTTTGGGGAGCCAGGAAGAGCTGCCTACAGAGAGGACCTCTGAATAATACTGCTGGTTCACCCAGAAATAATCTTTTAAAAACTCCAGTGAAAAAGGATCATAAGCAGAAGTCCCTGGGGAGTACTGATAAAATCTTGATGTTTTCTTTCTAACATCATTGTTCTGAATTCTCATTAAAATGGTGTATGAAAACAGAAATATCTGCTTGGCGCCAAAGCCAACATTAACCCTTCGAGACCAGGAGACAGAACTAGGTACTGTGGAACTGCAGCTGTAAGTAATTGAAAGCAGACAGAAATTGGACTTTCCAGTTTCTTTGAAAAGCCTGGAAGATTATTTTTCCCAGATACATGTAGCATCCAAATATTAATTCATTTATGTTCCACCTCCTTCTAAAAATGGAATGGAGGCAAGTTCAAATACCATATGTGGATACTGTCCAAACTTGTGTGCATTGCGGTTTACACGCTGTAGCTTGCACTCAGAGATGAACATGGTTAGCCGCGTCACAGGGAAGGATCTCATTTGGACAGAGGCACTAATAGAACCAGTGGTCAGGAACCACGGACAATGCAAGGGTCTGTTTTCTTCTCTTCCACAGGCCCGGGTGACGCTATAGCTAAGACCTACTTAGCTCCAAGAGTTCATTTCTCATCTATTCAAGGTTCTTTTGCAGAAGCTGTAAGCAACAGACACACTTTGAAAACCCAGCACAAAGGTTTTCTTACAAAGTCTGGCTAATGGGGGTGGATATGAGATGTTTAAGGGGGGACAGTGCAGGGGCTCACAGAAGATGGAGGAGGGGATGAGAATGCATTTGGAGAGATAGCCAAGCAGCAATTATACCCTTATATAAAGGGGTAGAAACACAGGCTGGTTCTTTGTGGAGTGGAACTCTATTCTTCATAGGACCGCCCCACAATTCACTGAATATAGCTCTCCTTGAAAGCCTGTGACTTGGTGGTCGGAAACTCCCTGGACCTGTCTTAGTTTTGGCTCCCACAGCAAAGAGCAAATACACATGATTTTGAAGTTGTGGAATCATCTGGTCAGAGCAGATGGCCAATCTAGATATCCTGGTGCCCAAAGGGGATTACCTAGGTCGCTGTTAACTACACAACAACCAAATCCTGATTTCATCCCATGTAACAGGCAGAATGATCTTTCATTACCTTTTCTGCTCACAGAGCTATAATGCATGGAATTGATCAAACAAGATGCTGTATTAGATAACAAGAAGTTCAAGGTAAGGTCTTTTCCTAAAGGAGCATGCAATTAGTGAACCAATATTACTAATAAAAAAAGATGTAACATTTAAATACTTAACACCTGGTAAGTAGATGGACCTGTGTGTGCATAATCCATTAACTAGTTTCCAGGGCTTTCAGCTTCCAAGATGGCCTGCCTTCCACCTGCGATCATTTAATGGTGCTGTAAACTTGAGACCTCGTAATGCCAGCCGGAAGCACCTCTGGGCTCTTGCTCTTTAAGGGACAACAATAGGTCAAACACTTTGATACATAAATAATTTAAAGCCAGTTAAATATTAATAGGATTTCCAGATCTTTCAAAAAACAGATTTGCTGCAGAGAGCAAAGCTTGCAAGCTGGATTAGGAAATACCACTTGTGAGCTAATTTTAATTAAGAGATTATGCATCTACTGGAACTCAGTGATATAAGCAAGCATTTATCATAGTTTATGAAGTCCTATTTCTCGCCTCTTCAGATACAACACAGCTGCCATCTTGGATTGGGGCTGCTTACTTGTACCAGAGCAGAACGTTACACAGTTCAGTCAGTGGAACAAAGCTCAGGGCTGACAGGAAAAAGTGACATCAAAGCAGCTTTTAGTCTACAGCACTCCATCGATAAGCCATCCCCCCAAGGGTAACTGGCAGACAATGAAGGGGCCTTAATGTAGCTTACACCAAAATCTTTGTCTAAAGGCAGCTCCTATCAACAGCCGGATAACGGGATGATTCATCCATGAGATCATTCCAGAGTCTGTCTTTGTGTGGGAACATGGTTGGTGTGAGGAAAGAAACACAACTTCTGAATGCATAATTTCCCACCATGAAGAGATGTTCTGGGGGATAGTGGGAAGGGAAGAGGAGGAGGTGGCAGGGGGTATTCAGGCTTTGAGGCCCCCTCTCAGAAAAAGCCATTTTCTATGTCACAAAATGATCAACACTTGGGAAATGGACCCAAGAGGACGACCTCATCTGAAATGCCCCCATGCTGAAAGCTAAGAAGGACATCAACAAATACCACGTGGGCACTGCTATTTTATTTTTTTGATATTTATTTGAAAGAGCGTGCACGTGAGTGGGGAGCAGGGCAGAGGGAGAGTGAGAGGACATCAAGCAGACTCCTTGCTGAGCAAGGAGCCAATGAGGGGCTTGAGCTCACAACTCTGAGATCATGACCTGAGCCGAAATCAAGAGTCCAACACTTAACTGAATGAGCCACTCAGGCACCCGTGGACACTGCTATTTTAAAACATGCTCCTACTTCGTGCTGCACTGAGAGGCCATTTTCTTCACGACACAGTCGTGGATACATCCGTAGTAAGTGAACCCAGTCACTATCACTCAGTCAGGTCTGTTTATCTGAATGAGTCCTTTTCTACACACATATCATCAAGCTGGAATCATACAGCGTGGTTATTTTACATTAACCCTGAGTCACAAGTTAACTGGGTTAACTGCTACTTTCTTCTGGTTGGGTCCCTATATAAAAAAATACCCACTGATGTCTGTATGTTTCAGGAAATAAAGTGCATCTGGGCACTTGGGTTAGTCCCCGTATGCAGAGACAGTCCCAGGACTGACCTCAATACAATGTGGGCAGTCTCTCACTCCAGTGGGTTATGTTCCAAAGCTTTTGAGTTGGCTGTCTGTAACTCAAAATGCATTTTCCTACTGACACGATGTTACAAATGGAGATTAGGTCCACACAATGCTCTTTTAGCCTATAATATCACTAAACTAGCCCCACAATAAAGCAAGAGCCATGGTTGTAGGAATAACAGGTCAAAGGGTGTAAGAGGGCAAAGAAATAGGAAAAAAGTGGACTCTGAGTTTCCTGGTTTGGGGCTGACCTTCAGCAACATTTTAAGGAGGGTCAGGTTTGCATTATTTCTACCTCCCTCTCTGAACCTCCTTTTCCTTCTCAGGACCCTAGGATTCTCACTCCTAAGATGTTCCTTTTACAACTTCTCCCCGCCCTCTACTTCTGAACCCATAAATTCCTTTGCAGCTCCTGGTCCCATGGTGACGGCACAGCAGCCCAGAGGACAAGGCTGAGTGCAAGAGGAGGGGGCAGTGGTCTTAGGTAGAGGTGTGGAAGAGCTGTTTATTAGCAAGCGGGGTCTGCCTACTTAAGAGAGTCGGGAAACTTGCTTGCAATGTATTTTGTAAGCAAAGGGTTGCCAAGCCAAACCACAGATCCACACTAGAAAAGAGAAGGCAGTGACTCATGTGGATAAAAGGCAAAGAGACTCAGTTGAGCCTTGGCAAACTGCTGGTTGAGAGAAGAGGAGCTGGTTTAAGGCTGGGACTCTTCCCAGAAAATAGTATAATTTACAAGCTTAATCTGAGAAGAGTGTTTACAGCTATGGGAAGGTTTGATGTTACAGTTATAGTGAAAAAGACGGGCAACATCTGTTCCTCTTTTCAGTGACCAGCTTCCAATAGCTTGTTTTGAAAGGTGGGATTTGGCAAAGCTTCTTCCCACCAGCAAGAAAGATCAAAACAAAACAATCATCTCTTCATATTCCATACAAGCACATGCACTAGGGGTAAGGGGGGAAAAAAGACTGGAAGGAAATAGACCAAAGTGTTAATGAAGATTTTGTTCAGGAGGTAAGGCTCGAGAAATGACCTTCATTTTTACATACATCCTAGATTTTTAAAAATATGCACATACCACTGAGGAAAATAAAGACCAGATAAAAGCAGATCTGAAGATGAATCCCTTGTGTCTGTAGAAACACCATGCTGGCTAACTCATTATGAATCGGACAGATTTGCTGTGTTGGGGCAAACTTAGAACAATGAAATAGCTCTGTGACTGGACAAAAATGGAACCAAAGGGAACGTTTGAGGAATACCTACTATGTACAGCCTGGCAGAGTGCTCAGAGCTTTCATACATGATACTTCACTTAATACTCTCAAAACTCTGAGGCTGACATCACAGCCAGTTTTATAGACGAGTAGGCCTGGAACCAGCAAAGCTAATTAATTTGCTAAGACTGAGGGTTCGGCCTGAGCACCAGGCTCTATCCCACACAACCTACATCCTTGGCTTCAGATGCCCACGAGCGCCGAAGGCAGGGATGGAGGACCGTGGTTTTCCTACTGGGACTGTGAAGGATGGAGTGAAAATGAGTGGGCTTCTCATTCCCACCCACTTTTCTGGAATAACTCTGTGGTTAGCCATTTTATTTATGGCATTCTGTGTAAATTTGTATTGGAGGAATGGTTTCTTCAGCAAAAAAAAGTCTGAAAATCACAGAACTGAATAATCTCCAAATTCCTTCTGGCTCTAAAGGTCTATCTTTGGAGCTGAAGTGTGCTCCTTACCACTGAACTCATGTGAAACAGTGTGACGTCACGTGGCAAATCTTCTGTGTCTAGTGTCCTTACTGAGCCAGCCTGGGGATACACTGAGAAGTGGCAATGCGCTTATGTCCAGGAGGAGCTTCTACACCCTTGCTCATTGAGCACAGCCCACAGGCTTGCCATTATGAATGACAACTCACCTCTGTTAATGCTTAGTGGGAGCCAGCCTTCAATCTAAGCATGCTGGTAAATCCTGACATCTTCCCAACACACGCACCTCATTAGACATGGCCACACTGGGCCCCAGGAAAGACCAGACAGCGAGGACCAGAACACACACCAGTGTGTGAAGGTATGAGTGAGTGGTGAGAAAGACCAAGGCAAGAGCTTCACTTCACCCAACACAAAAAGGGCACCAGTGACAAAATAAAGTTCCCCACTGCTCCTTGGGGAATACTGGCCCTGGGAAAATCAACCCCTTCGAACTCCATGCAAAAATCAATTCAAAGATGTCCCTTGCTTTAAGCAAAAGCAGTATACACAAAAGGGAAAAATCACACGTTGATCAAAGGCTAGAAAACCAAGCCAGCTGAAAGCCAGGAAATTCTGATGGGGCTTGGGCACACCAGGTGTGACATCAGCAAAAAGGCCCTTGGCATTCTTAACATTCAGGGCGTTAGTATTTGTAAGCAACTCAAGGAGCACAGCATGAGTGATTCTTTGTGCTGGTGAAGTTAACATGTTGGGGAGTCACGTGGCAGGGTAGGTCAGGTGAGGGGACCTAATTAAGGGTAAGGCTTAGCACCTATGTGCAGCCTGACACCTCCCCACCCCCCGCAGGGGGGCTTAACAACCTTCATTGTGGATGTGACAGTCATTTACAGAAAAACAGGGTACAGAGGTCCATGACAGATCATCCTCTTGGTACCATCCAGACCCTCCTCATGACCCCCCATCCAATGCTGCCATTCCTATCAAGATGCCCACAAGTATGAGGCGCCAGGCTGAGGACTTAAGAGAGTACTTGCTCCTGTTGAAGTAAAGGGTTTGGCCATCATTCGGGGCGGGGTGTGTGTGTGTGTGTGTGTGACATATGCATATAATTAGCCATTCTCCAAGGTCTAGAGATACGATCCTCAAAAATACTGTTTGTATTCATTCATTCAACAAATAGTGTCTACTACGCACACTGCAATGCAAGTGATGCCTTGAGTACTAAGACACAATCCACACCCTCAAGGAGGGTTAAGGACAAATTTAACAAAGATATTAAAATGTTTGTTAGGTGCTATCGATGACACGTCTAAGGGTACCATGAAATACGAGTGGACTCTTAGTAGAGCCTTGAAGTGGGGCATTAGAGGGACTGTGAAAGTGGCCTGAGAAAGGGACTTGGAGGGGAGGTCTGAGTTCCATCCATAAGAAGCTCCAATGGGATGAGGGACAAGACCAGTTTTTCAAACTCTACACCAAGTCTAGAAGTCCCAAAGGCAAGAAGAAGCCAGGCATTTTGCTAATGAGGCCAACAAGACAGGCCACAAGATGGGTTTGAGGAGAACTGACGCTAGAGCCCAAGCCCTAGTCTCTGGGTTCATTAGTCTAGAAAAGCATGAAGGGGCTTTCAGCAGGGGTCAGACACCTAGAGTAAGAAAAATGACATTCAGGGTGTGAGGGCTCCCACACATCTGACTTCAGTCCTGTTTTCCTCAACTCAGCACTCACTAGTCATGGATGAGTCACAGAGGAGCCAGCATTGGAGAGAGCCAAAGGGGCTGGGCCAGGAACGAGGGGTGCCAGCAGCACCAGTCTCAAGCACAGGGCTGGGAGGCTGCAGGGCTGGTGGTGCTGCTTTCACCTGGATTTGGGTATGTATGGATACTGTCTTCTTGATAAAATTGAAAACCAAAAACAAAAAACCAATTAACACAAAATGAAAGTGAAACGAAGACATTTTCAGATAAAAAAAAACTTGAAGCAATGGATCCATATTCCAAGAAATAGTAAAGGAAGAAGATAAAGTTCTTCAAGATGAAACCGAAAGATAGCCAATGGAAAATTTAGAACTTCAGGAAAGAATGCATGCTGGAATGGGTTATTTATCTGGGTAAATGCAAGGTCTTTTGTTCTTTTTGCCATTTTCCTCTATTTCTTTACAAACTACAGGCTTGTTTGAAAACACAAAGTTTCTTCACTCAAGAAAGCATGTTTGTGGGGGCCAGCAGTAAGAAAGGGATCCACACTTCCTGAGGGACTGAGCTATGGCCAATTGTGGGGTGGAGGCATCAACAGCCAACACAGCCACATGTTTATTCCAGCTGCACTGTCTATCCTGCTTTCTGTCTTCCCTAGACATTCTGTGAACCACCCCAAATCTACGGCCTCCCCGCAACAGTGAGGATCCTATTGTCTGAGTATATCCCACCCTGCACTCCACCTTCCCCCACCCCATGCCCATCAGAGCCACTGTGGGTTCATGAGACAGGCCAAGAGTCTGAATTCTTAAATTGGAAGAGCAGAAACAAAGAACAGTTATTAGACGCATCTTGTTTTACCTAACGGATGATTTCTTGAAGTGTTATATGTGAGCAAACTCTGTAAGTCAAATGACGTTTTAAGAAATAAGAGAGCTTATTAGCAAGCAAGAAAGCATTTAAAAAAAAAAAAAAAAAGCCCTGTCACGAATGCTTTTGTGAAGTGAAGACATGTTTGGTGCTAATGTAACTATCTGACACACTTTCTCAAAGAGAAGCATTTTCCATCTGTGGTGTAATGAGAAGGAAGGTGTAAAGGTGACCCGGCTATGGCTGGGTAGGCGCTGGGGAGACATAAGCAGCAGCACTTCAGGACCATGAATCAGGGTGCCTCCACCATGTTGATACCTGCACTGTGTGACCACCTCCCCACTCTCTATAGACCCTCTTATTCTGTAGTCAACAAATAGTTTCGGGGGAATTAAGACAGATTACTTTCACACAAGACTCCACCCAAAGATGCCTGGGGTTTGCCCTTGGAGGAGCCAGCCTGCAGTGTAAACTGGCAACCTCCGAAGCCTTTGGAAAGTCACCACCTAGCACCAAAGCCACTAGGTCCCCAGGAGGTAGCCCTCCTATCGCACGTACACAGAGCTCCACCAATACCCAGATGCCCACTGCCAGGCAGTGTTACCCAATGGTCACTGGTCCCAAGCTAGCAGGTGGAGCCCCAGGGCATGATGGTGAAAAAAAAATACACTAAGCTCTCAGCTGTGCATTAGTGCTTTGGGAATTGCTCCTGTGGGGTCTGTTTGCCCCAAAGCAGAGAACACAGCACCTCACAGAGCCTGGAGTTGGCCCGCCCGCCCTCCCACCCTCCCTTCTAACTCAGCCACCACTGCTACAGCAGTCTCTGCCCCAACCTCGTATCCAAACTGATAATCCAGAACCTACTTTATGAGGCTCTTGTGAAGATTATATGAGCAAATGTATAAGGGCCCTTAGCACAGCACCCAGCATACTATAAGCATTATTTACGCTTCAGCTTGCGTTCCTTCCACTATCATGTTCACACAGATGTGGGTCTATCTAATCAGCTAACCTTAAGGAAATATGCTCTCTTCTCAAATATCTTTACCTATGAATCAAGGCAGGAAAGAATAGTTTGAAGAGTACGGTACTTGCTAAATAACCAGGGCAGTCTGCTTCAAGTGGAACCTCTAGAAATCACGGTGAATGATTCTACTGTTAGCTTAGAAGTCTAAACCTGATGGCATGTAAAAGGACTCCAGACATTGCATGTCAACCCCGGGGTGATTAAGCCCACACCAGGAAACCATGTATCAAATAAAACTGCAGTCATTAGACCTGCACTTTAAAAAAAAAAAAAAAACCACTCAAATTTAAAAAAATTGAATGGAGAATAATTATTCAGATAGGAGCTCTAGAAGCAGCTGATCGTTGGTGGATGGAAAGTGTGAACAGCATGCCTCATTCATAAACTCCTCGTTCAACCAGACTTACAGCTTCCACATTAGCAAAATTGACAGGGATGAGAACAGAGTGTGCAGATCTTTAGAGAGTCTAGTCAAAGCTCCACGTTGTATGAAACCGACCTGGGGCAAGCTGAGTGATGGGCCTGTGGCAGTGACATCTCAGGACCTGGTGTCCCAGGACAGCTCACTTGTCTCTACCCACTCCCCTCACTACCTAGGGCTCATTGCTGCAGTGTGGGTTAGCAATGGGAGCCCCGCCTGGATGGCAATTTACTCAATTTTCTTAATGTTCCAGGCATTATAGAGAATCTTTCCCATCCAGCCTCCCAAGAAGTTCACAAGGGGCCGGACCACCTTCTACATCCTCAGAAGGCAACCGTGAGGCTGGAGTACACTCTTCCACTTCTCCAAGACCTCACACTTCTACATCTCAATGAAGACCTGTTGTCTCTGGGGAGCACTCCCTGATCCCTCCGTCTGAATTCACTGAACACCTTCCTCTGTGCCACAACTGCACACTGCTTAGGGACTCGGGCAGAAGAAATGTATGAGTGATTAAGTAACTGAACAAATAAATGGTAAAACCTCTCCTGAGACTGGTCTGTCTGCTTTGGTCAACTGATGTCAGGAGCCAAAGTAAGTGCTCAGTTCAGTTTAAAACGAAGAACAAAGCTTTGGGGTCAGGGGGGGAGGCAGGACCAGCCCAGATGTGGGAGCCAGAATTGGGAAGCTCCAGTGCAGCATGAGAAGCCAGAAAACAGAACCGGAAAGAGATAAGGCTATCCTGATAGATGCTTTCCTTGTAAAAGAGGTTCAAGTACACACTGGATGAACTTCTGAGTTTCCTGTTTTTAAAACTTCCTTGTGGTGGACTTGGAGCTGTATATCACCCCTTTTAGAGGGGTAGGGGGGACAGTTTACACTTGTCTGGAATAAACAGGCACCTGTGGCTCAGTCCACGTGCATAAGCAACAGAAAAATGGTGACCAGAAAGAACAAAATCTGCAGGCTAAGGTGGCTGGGGTACCGGATTCTGGTGCTGCTAAGTGTCCACCCGTATACCTGAGGGGCCCCAGCTATGAAGCAAGGAGACCAGGCCATGTCATCTCTGAAGTCCTTTCCACCCCTGAAATTTTATGATTTGTGTCCCAGAGAACTCCAGCAGAAAGCTATTAGTTAATACAGGCATGAACGAAAAAAAAAAAAAAAATACAGGCATGAACGATAAAATATATAGTGTATATATACTATATATATATTATATGTAGATGTGTATATATATATACATCTATATATATACAATATATATTTTATGTATATAATATATATGTGTATGTATATAATATATATAGATTATATATTATATATATACTATGTATATTATATATAGATATATATAATTTACTAGTATAAATACATTTATTATTTGAGCATAGCAGTTTCCCAGTAATTAGTAAAAATAATCCTAATTTTAAATGGCAGTTATTCATTAACAGAATGTCTGCTCATCAAAAAATTTAAAAAACAGAACTGCTGCTTCATCCTGCTGCTAAATTACAGTATTCTGAATGGTGTTCATAATTTCTTGTGTGAGCACTTAAGTAAAATATGCTACAGAAATATGTTCTTTTCTCTGTCAGGCGTTACAATGGACTTGATAATTTTTTGTTATAGAAAATTAACCTTATTGCACCTTGGTTTCCCTATTCATAAAGTTTGAAGGAGGAGAGTTTATTCTTGTCAAAGCTGTAAAACGTTACATCCTATGATCCCACAAACACTCTGCTGCTTCCTTTGGGGCAGCCAGCAGAACAGCTAGATGTGCTGCCAACCCTGTGACATACCCTCCTGTAACCCACGGGGCCTTCCCAGCAGGAGTCGAGGAGACCCAGGCAGTGATGGATGCCCTCCTCCCAGCACCCTGGCTGCCAGCTAGTATTTCCTCCACATGTCAAAGATGTGGAGGGCCATATATGTCTACTAAGGATGCCATAGTCATAGTCTGGGTCCTCTCTTCCTAGGTAGTTTTAAGGTAAAATGTGCTCCCACGAGCTTTGCATACAACACAGTGATCTTCAGTAACGACATGGGTAGGTAGTAATGTGAGATGCCCATTGTATAGAGGAACAAGCAGAGGCTCAGAGGCAAGTGTCCCGCCCACAAAAAACTACAAGTCTCTCAAATTCTCATTGACCCCCAACACTGCTTTTATGAAATGTGGGGTCCTTGACAAGTTGGCCCCATCTACCACCTTGTGTGAGGTGCCGTGCTGGACCTTGCATAGTCAGTTGCCCTAGGTGTCTTAGTTATTAATCTCTGTGAGGCAGTTTTCATAGAAGCTCCACTTCACAGATGGCCTTCTGTTAATATGGAACTTGTTTTGCCACGGTGGGCCACGGTGACTCACAAAAGTTCTGGAGTTGGACAGATGGACAGACTTAGGTTCAAATTCCCATTCTGGCCCAAAGTTGCTGTTTGAGACCATAATTCTTGAGGATCAGAGTTCCTGGGTGGCTCAGATGGTTGACTGTCTACCTTTGGCTCAGGTCATATTCTCAGGATCCTGGGATTCAGTTCTGCATCAGGCTCCCTGCTCAGAGGGGAGTCTGCTTCTCCCTTTCCCTCTGCCTGCCCCTCCCCCTGCTTGTGTTCTCTCTTTGTCAATAAATAAAATCTTAAAAAAAAATTCTTGAGGATCAGTGGTCCTATCTACAAAACAGGGTAAGTACTTGGCTACTATATGAAGGAGTCCCAGAACTGGGAAATAAGATCACCATTCCAGAATGAAATAAACATGAACAGTTCTAAAACAAAAGCACAGAGAAGTCAGATTATGTTAAAGAAACCGAATGAGTTCTGAACCAGATTTGGCAGTCACCTGACTGAATATCCTTAGCTTTAATTAAAAGTGGTAATTAATCGTGTGTGAAATCTTAATGTGTCTCCCTCCCCTTCTTGGTTGTAAGTTCCAGGAGGCAGGAACTAGGTCCAAGATCTTTCACTATCTTTATCCCAGTATCTAGTCACATAATAAGCACTCAGTAAATGAATAAATGGGACATAGCCAATGGAAGAATACATCAATCAGAAAGGTTAGCAATGGAAGCCCAGGAAAATATTAAAATAAGGACAACCCCAGAGCGACCATCCAAGCTGGCCATGAGAGGACATACTTGCAGACAGCCTCCCACTGATTCTGGAACTCCCTGGAAATGGGCTTACAGGCTGGTCACACTGAAATAATCTGGGCCCTGGGGCCACCATGAATTGCATAATAAGATGAAAGGACTGGCCTTCTGGGTCACGCATAGGTCTGTGAGCTGGTACAACCTAGTGTCCACAGGGAGTAAGCCTGCTCTCAGGTGCAGCCAAACCTGGGAGCAGGCTGGTAAAGCACACCTTTTCTTGAGGTCTCCTGGCAACTCAGCTGGCCACACCTAGGTGATTCTTGAACCTCTGAGCTGAAGGATTTGCTGTTACTTTCTCAAGAACACCTACTTTGCAAGGTTGTTGTAAGGATGCAAGGAGTGAAAAGGACCGGCACAAAGCTAAGTGCTCAGTAAACAGTAAGATTACTGCTACTCTTTAAGGCACACATCAAATAAATGATGGAATCGGAATTTCATGAATAAGACTCTCTGTCCCACGACACTTATGGCATAGAGCGCAAATAAGGACCACAGTGAACTGAACAGGTGGAAGTCTGACAGGTCTTGGGGGATTAGGGCGGGACCAGGGAGGACCAGGGAGAGCTGGTCCATGACCAGGGAGGACCAGGGAGAGCTCGTGGAGTATGGTGAAAGAAGAATAAATGGTCAATCAGCACCAGGCGCCACAATGCCCTCCCACGGGACAGTGGTCATGAATGGGTAGTGTGTCATTATGACAGTGTCTAGAGGGCAAGTCCAGCATTTAGTTTGTAGAGGTCACAGCCAACATCCTGCAAGTTTCTTGGCATCCTATTCAGTGAGCTATCCCTACTCTAAATACCAGCAGCTCCCTGACGACAAATCCCAGATGCAGTGACAGGTGAGGGGCAAGGCAGTCAAGACTCAGTGGACAAGAGCAGAGTTTGGCATGGAAAATGAAGAGGGAAGGCTCTGCATGGACAGAAGGACAGAGCCTCACTTACCTACTTTTCTTCAGAGCAAAAGGAGGGGCTTGTTGATCTAGAGAAGTAAGTGTTCCTTTGGCCTGTGCAAATCACACAGGTCTGTTCCTGGTACCATTTTGCTTTGATATTTGCTCCAGCTTGCTCATCAGTTTCCAGCCCCAAGCCCAAGACGCAAAGAGGCAGGGTGTTCATATGGTTTATCTTGATTCCTTTCTTCACCTACCTTTCTCCAAAAAGTTGACATGGCCCTGAGGAATGGGATGGGTCCCCGGATTGCTCTTGCTTTACAGAAAGAGGTAATAAAATGTACATTTGGAAACAGGAGGTAATAAGGTGAGGGGACACACACACACACATGCACACACACACACAAAGTAACAAGGAAGCTTCCTGGCTGAAAAGAAAGTGGAGCTTTCTTCCCCCCCCATATTTACAAGTATTCAATTTGCAGTGTCAAAGCAAGGCAAGTTCTTTGAAATGGAAAGGGTAGCCACCTTATGCACACAGTGTCACAGCTTTTCACCCAGAGAACTATAAAGCAAGCATGCATATACATACCCAACTTGGGCACTGTCACGATAGGGCAGCACGGAAAATATACTACAGAAGGATCTTCTGCCACTGATAAGGACTATTCTAAAAAATAAAAAACAAATAAAAAAAAAGAACAAACAACAAACTAAATGCAAAGACTCTTAAATTAAAAAACAAACCAAAAAAAAAAAAAAAAAACCAAACCAAAAAAAAAAAAAAAACACCAAACAAAAAACACCCAACCGGAGCAATTAAGCATTCATGGAATTCACAGCAATATTTGCACACTCCTGCCGCCGCCTCCTCTGACAGATGGTATTCTGTGCTCCTTGCAAAATGCAACCTCAGCGCAGCAGAAGTATGCTGCCTCTCCTTATCCAAAGGTTAACGTGTGAGATACTGGTGAGGGTCTCTAAGGAGTATACATGAATCCTCTCTAGTGAGAGTGGTTGGCTGTGGGCTGCACAGCAAGATGGACAGACAGAGCCATGAGTCTGGGGTGCCCAGTGCTGCAAACAGTCATGCTGCACTGAAACCATCCATTTCTACTCTGCAGTGAACAATGCAAGAGCAATAGTGCCAGAAACCGTGAGCAAGAGACACTCAGATACCATTGTGATCGTTAGGTTGTTTTTTTTTTTTTTTTATACGCTGGCAGCATGTTAGGTTCTGAGAATAAATTAAGGGAACAATTACATAATCAGTCTTAGCCTCCATTCCTGCTATAAAGATACTACTGGAAACAGTTCTGCATGATGCTCTTATGCAATCAAAGTCCACTTAAGAAAACATTTTAAAAAACTCAAAAGTACTTATCCTGGCATATGAAAATAACTTTTGCCAAAGAGAATTGCTGATGAAAAAAAAAAGAGAAACAAGTGGAGGAGATTTAAAAACTAACATTTTTTTAAACACAGTAGCAACAAACATCAGATATGGAACTTACGGACTTGTAATCTTTTTCTTCAATAATTATGATGATAAAAGCAGAGGAAAAAAATACTACTAACTGCATCAAGGTTGGGAGATTATGACCTTGTTTTAAAACTGTAATATTAAATTGTCCACCTGCCCAGGATAAAGTTGGGTTCCCTGGCATGGCAAAGCATACTCCCGTCTTCTGGCTCTCTCTGCTTCTCCAGGCTCAACAAACAGGACATCCCCTTATCCCACCCCTGCACTTGATCATCCATCCATGCTAAGGGACTTGCTGTCCTCCACCTTTAAAAGATCCCTGCCGTTTCATATCCCTGTCCTTTGCATGCTATTTCTTCTGCCTGCTATGCCCAACTTAGTGTGCTTAGTGAGCTCCTATTTATTCTTTGAAACCTGGTTCAGATGCCACTGCCCTGAGAAGCACTTCCTCCTCCTTCACCGAGTTACTCATTCCCTTTTTGGTGCTGTCAATGGCTCCTTATTTTCACTTCTGGAAGACACCAATCACAAAGAGCTGCTCACCACTGCCTCCCTCCTCTTCTAGAGGGTGAGTCTAAGGGTTGAGCACATGGCAGCCGTCCATAAACAGTGAGGATGCTGCCATGCTTCAGAGCAGCACCTCAATCCCCATCATTGGGAAGGCAGGACCAAGGCTGTCTGTTCACCCCACAGTGATTCATGTCAACAGTGGTTAATAGGACTAAACCTATAATCACAGCTTCCAATATCAGTTGTATCATCTTTGTATGACCTTGGACCTCTTACTAACCCTTCTGAGCCTCAGTTTCCTTAACTAATATTGCTCGGAACAATGCCTGGCAAATAACAACACTCAATATATATATATTAACTAGTTTTACTGGGGATTGCCTTTTTGGGTTGAGGGAAATTTTACCTGCATGGTACCTGGATTCTGAACCCCTTCAGACCTCTGTGCTAAAATACAAAGGCCTGCTAAGATATCAAAGGTGTGGTCCAAGGGCAACTGAAGGATGACACACGTGACCTACAGATGTGGATTACTCATACAGAGGTGTCTCTCCTCTCTCAAGGGAGAGGTTTCTCATGAGATACCACACACCTAAACCTTGTCACTGCTCCAAGAATGATAGTGCCACATCCAGAGTGGGCCACCAGGCCTCAAGGGCTAAGAGCTAAATAAATCACAAGCATACCACTTTGCTGAACATACCCAGCCAGCCTCCTTGGGCTCTCACACTCAGGGTGACCAGTGACAGATCTTGACAGTATAGTGACTGTACATTTACGTAAGTGGACAT
The DNA here is from genome assembly GCF_048418805.1 of Vulpes vulpes. NCBI lineage: Eukaryota > Metazoa > Chordata > Mammalia > Carnivora > Canidae > Vulpes > Vulpes vulpes. Next base: position 95,275,466 of record NC_132792.1, on the reverse strand, counting down.
TATATTATTAATACTTACTAAGTACCCATCAGATGCTCAATTCTAAATGCTTCAAATGATGAAAGCAAGTAAGTGACACGCCAAAGGTGACAAACTAGCAGATGAAACCAGTTGGGGATCTAAAGCCATGCTCTTTACCACTATGTGCCTTGATGCTTTGCCTTCTCTAAGACTTATTAGAAGAGTCTGCTGGTGCCTCAGCCTGAGTGGGTGGCTCAGCAGTTGAGCATTTGCCTTTGGAATCATCGGGGCGTGATTCCACAGTCCCAGGATCGAGTTCCACATCAGGCTCCCTGCATGGAGCCTGCTTCTCCCTCTGCCTACGTCTCTGCCCCCCCCCCTCCTCTCTCTCTCTCTCTCTCTCTCTCTCTCTCTCTCTCGAAGAAAGAGGAAGGGAGGAGAAGAAGAAAGAAGAAAGAAGAAGAAAGGAGGAGAGAGGAGGGAGGAGGAGGGGGAGGAGAAGTCTGCTCCTAGGGATTGACTGGGTGTCCATGGACTCCCTGGACACCAAATCTGCCTTCATCCAGTTTCTAGAGTGGCTTTCCAGCCTGACCTGCAGGTGACCAGGTTGGGAATGGGCAGGGCCAGTGGGTGACTCATCATAAGAGCCCTAACATCAGGGCTGTTGGTGCCAATGGTGCCTCACTCTCTTGCTCTGCTCAGTCTGAGCAACTTTCTAGATAGAAGGGTAGAGGTTCTCTAAACAACCCCTACCATCCACCCAGGAGAAAAGCCTGGAACTACTCATTCCATGTAGCATTCAATATCCATGTCTTCTGCAACACAGAGGAAGGAATGTATCAAACAAACTCAACTGGCTTAGTGTTTGAGCATTTTCTTCATTATTGAGTGCTAATGTGTGCTTCTTTCCCACACACTGAATTTGTTTGGACATTTTTAATAGAACAAAAACAACGAGAACATAAATGCATGTGAAATTAAATATTCTTTCCAAATTCCCAACCACAACATGCCTATTAGCAAATGGGTTGCACTATTCTCTAATTGAGTGCTCATCGGTGTGATCCTCACCATTTAGGTCTAGAAGAGGCTGACAGCCTGAGTCTCATTCAGAAAAGCGTGTTATTCTAATGCATATAGGTCAAGTTAAGCAACTATGAATGCGGAATGTTTTCCAACAATCCAGTAGGGTGGTCCTTTTTTTTTGGTTGGTCATTCTCAAGCAGCTGGAGTAGGGAGGAGGTAAGAAAGGAATACAGCAGCTTTAGGTACTTCCCTTCCATTTCTGGGTGGAACCATCCTGTTGATTCCCACATTATGCATATGCAGGGTTCAGAGGATTCCAGAGTGGAGACCCAGACAGCAGTTCCAGAGGTTTGTGGCTGTTCAAGCCCTGGGGAGCTGGAAATAGCCATTAAGAGCTCCCAAGAACGCATCCAACATGTTTCCTGAAGTAGCTCTGAATCCAGGAGGGGCTTCAGGCGTTAGCCAGAGCAGGCAACAAGTGGCAAGCTCTCACGTTCTATCTCATCTACAAGGAAGGCTGAGCAGTGGGAACCTCAAGACAGGCCTGTCATGACCAACTGCTGTATCCCAAACCTGGAGGATTCTGTGAATTTGCAGCTTTCCTCTTTGTCAGTACTGGGGAAATAAATATCCATCATCATGATCCCCAAGGAAACCAGATTCGTTTGCCTTCTTCAAGTGCTTCTGTATTTGTGAAAGAATTAAATTGGACGGTAGTTTTCAAGAACACAAGACAGCCACATTCGCTGTAGTTATTTCTTGTATGCTCAAACTGCATGCAGAACCCGCAGAATTTTCCTTTCTGTGATGCTTAACACTTGACTTGGAATCAAGGTGACCAGAAAGCATTACACAAAAGATCGTAACTTCAAAAGAATTAACTCCAGAGAAGTAGGTCTTTAGGGAACTAAAGAACACATTTCCATACAAACATCTGCCAGAGAAGGAGAACACAACAAAACAAAATAAAGGAAAAAGCTCCCATGGCTGCAGCCCACAAGGGCAGAGTGGCTTTGAATACACAATGTTTTCCAAACCTCTCCAGGACGCATTAAGAGTACCATCTTTCTTTTTCACAGAGCTTCATTTCCTTGCTTAGTTGCTTAGGAAAGTTCTGGTAGGAGGGAGCTAGGGTTTCAGGCCACAAAGCTTCCAAAGGCACACCCTGCCTCTGAGATATGGAGTGCTCCCAGTAGCCAGGAGATGGCTGACAGAGCACTGCTGCCTACAGTCATTCAATCTGCTCTCAACTCCTTAGCTCAGAGGCAGCAATGTCTGACCAGGCAGTAGCTCATGCCATCTTGGACTCTCATGTGTTCCCTCTAACACGGAAAACTGGTTTTTTGTTCTATTTCCAGAACCCTGGGACGCTTCTGTTGGCTATGAGAATGTTTAATCCCTCCCAGGTGGAATATTTCCTGAGAGCAGAAATATGTTCCTAAGGACACAAAAACAAGCTACTAACATCTGAAGTTAGAGCAAAGAAAATCACATTCGCAACAATGATGGCTGAGCATGAACACAGTCCAGGAGCCTGTATGTGACATTCCCCAATTCTGTAGTTCATTTCCTACATGACCAGGAAGAAAGAAAAAAAACACACTTCCAAATGTTGGGGTTTGGGTTGAATCGTGTTCCCCAAACAGACACGTTCAAGTCCATGTCACCCATGAATGTGGCCAGAAACAAGGCCTCTGCGGATGTAATCAAGTTGGGATGCATTCACACCGAATTTGGATGGGCCTTACACCCAGTGGCTGGATTTAGTAAGGACAGATATTTGGAGACACCCAGATACACAGAGAAGAAAAGCCATGTGACCGCAGAGGCAGTACAGCCAAAAGCCAAATACGCCTGGGACCAGCAGCCACCCCCAGAAGCTGGGAGAAGTGACAGATGATCCTTCCCCAAAGCCTTCAGAAGGCACAAGCCCTGCTGACACCTTGACTGCTGACTTACAGCCCCTGGAACTGTGAGAGCACACATTTTTATTGTTTTAAGCCACCTAGTCCATGATGATTTGTAGGGTGGCCCTAGAAAGTGAATCCAGCTCAGTCACTTTGTTCCCACGGCTACACACAAGCCTCCCGCTCGGCAGGCCAGTCGCTGGTGCATGGAGAAGGTAAAGCTATTAAGACTGATGCCAGAAAACAAACCAATATTATGAACTCTCAGGACCAGAGCCGGACGGGCACTTTCTCTAGCCCCTGGCCCCCCTCAACTGCTTCCTCCTCCCACAGTACTTTGTTATAAGCTAGGCAGCTGGGGAAGGTGGGGAGCCTTGACACCCCCCTCCCTTGCTTTCTGAAGGGCTGACAATTATACAGCAGATGAATGAAAATTAAACCAAAATCAAGATGTTCTTGTTTCCTCTATTTAAACTCTCATTAGTCGTGGGGGTGGAGGATACTTTTCCTCCTTAGAAACACCCACCCCTCAGCCCAGGGGGGCTCAGCGATTTAGCACTGCCTTCAGTCCAGGGGGCATGATCCTGGAGACCTGGGACTGAGTCCCATGTCAGGCTCCCTGCATGGAGCCTGCTTCTCCCTCTGCCTGTGTCTTTGCACCTCTCTCTCTCTCTCTCTCTCTCTCTCTGTCTCTTATGAGTAAATAAATAAAATCTTTCAAAACACACATACACACACACACACACACACAAACACCCGCCCCTGCCTGTGCTGTATTTGGGCGGAGGGCAAGAGCAGACAACCTGAGGGCATTCCAAGCCCACTCTCCCCCAAAGAGCTTTGTCTCTTCCCTCCTGGAGTGGGATAAAGACAATCTCCTGGGATCCCTGGGTGGCCCAGCGGTTTAGCACCTGCCTTCAGCCCTGGGCGTGATCCTGGGGTGCCAGGATGAGTCCCACATCGGGCTCCCTGCACAGGGCCTGCTTCTCCCTCTGTCTGTGTCTCTCATGAATAAATGAATAAAATCTTTAAAAAAGACAATCTCCTAATTCTGGGAGTAGGAAAAAGGAAGGAACCCGTGGGGAACAGGGACCTAGAAGCCCGAGCAAGAGGCAGGGCTGAAGCCAGGGGCAGATGCTTGGATTCCGGGCTCGGTCCTAGTGGAGGAGTGGGAGTCCAACAGGCAAGAACAGGCAACGCAGAGCCTGGGATGAAGGGAAACATGACTGTTGCCATGATGTGTCAGGCTCCCAGGCAGTGAGTGAAAGCAACTGCGGGACACAGAGCGGGCATGAGTTAGATGAGAGAAAGCATCTGAAGGGCTGCGCTAAGTAGCCCACAAATACAAGATGGTGGTATCATCATCAATAGCTGTGTTCATCTACTTGTCACAACTGCTCACACCACCCCAATCTGCACTGCCACCTGTGACTGCCAGCACTGCTACCACCATAGCAAAGGCCTTCACTGCCATGTAAGGGCACGGACCTTATCCTACAGTGGAAGGAGTGGTGGAGGACCTTTGAGAAACAGCTGTGTGTGATGTGCCTCTCCTTTCTGCCTCCCACAAATACTTTGAGCACTTACTCTATGCCAGACCTTGGGGATCTGATGATGAAAAACAAAGACAGGAGTTCCATCCTCACAAAGCTTATGGTTGGGTAGAAAATACACTTACACAGGGGTGGGAGTGCCCGGATTGAGAAATAGAGGTTGCTATCCAAGGGACAGCTAACCCGGCCTGAGAGAGGCAAAGTGAGCTTCCTGGAGGAAGTGACGCCTAAGACCTGAGAGATAACAAGCAAGGAGAAGATAAGCTGGTGGAGGGACTGCATGAGTCAAGGCCGAGAGGAGAAAGAGCAGAGAAAGGCCTATTGGAGGAACTGAGTATGCAAGAAAACTCTTCTGATTATGCAAGAAAACTCTTCGCTGACCTCACGTACCTGATCCACCAGGGTCTCCCCACCCCTCTGTGAGGCAGTTTGTCCAACACCCACAGCATGCTTAAAGCTCAGGCTAGAATACCCACACTAGACTGTACACTTACTAAGAGTTACTTATGGAATCCACAACCTGTTTATGCCAGTGGCACTTTTTGCTTGTACTTGTTCAATAAAGACTGCACAAACTGATGAAATGTGAAGGAAAAAAGGAGAAATGCTACAAAAAGCACCAAACGCTTTAAAAAGTATTCAAGCAAGGTAAGTCACTAAAAAAGAGGTTAGGTGCTAGAAACAACTTTAAAAGATTAGGAAAACACTATGAAAATCCAATAGAATTTTGCACTTAAAATCCTTGGGTCACTTTAATGAGGTCCAATCCGGGGATGCCTGGCTGGCTCAGTCAGTAGAGAATGTGACTCTTCATCTCAGGGTTGTGAGTTTGAGTCCCATGCTGGGTAGAGGAATTACTTTAAAAAAATTAAAATCTTAGGGCACTTGGCCAACTCAGTCAGAAGAGCAGATGACACCTGATCTCAGGGTCATGAGTTCAAGCCTCATGTTGGGTGCAAAGATTATGTAAAAATAAAATCTTAAAAAATAAATAAAGAAGCCCAATCTGGACATAGCAGCAATAGGTGGGAATAATGGTATGTGGTTTTGATGCCAGAGACAGAGTCTGATCCACAGGCCCAGATGCAAAGAAAAGGCATCAAGAAAAAAAAAAACAAAAAAAAACTAAACAGATGACCACAAATAATGCCTTAAAATTAAGCACAATGCTTAAGCTACACACGTAATTTCTGTGGATGTTTCTTCCACAGGTTACTAAACTCTTCCTCCAACCACACAATTACTGTAGATAATTCTGCATAGCTGGATGGTGGCTTGGTGGCAGAAGAGCAGTAGAAACTAGTGAGGTTGCAGGCCTGCTCCTGAAAGGCCTCCTGAGCTGGGGAGGGAGTGGGTCCTGGGGCTCAGGAAGCCTGGGAGCCATTTAGAGAGGGACGGTGACAGTCACCAAAGCGGTGGCTAGACGAGCTCCCTAAAACAGGCCCTAAAACAGGACAGGCATCGGAGCTCCTAACAGTTGTGAGCTACAAAGGGAACGCGTTTGTGGGGGCTGCCGGAACGAGGGGCTGCCTGCTGAATGCCTTACACCCAGAACTGCTTGTCTCTTGATCTGGGAGGCCAGAAGTCTGAGCCCACCATGTCCACAGGGCCATGCTCCCTCTGATGAAGGAGCTAGGGAAGGGTCTGCTCCAGGCCTCTCTCCCAGCTTCTGGTAGCACCTCGCCAGGTGCCAACATCACACCAACCTTCACGTGGCCACATGGCATTCTTCCTGTGCGCAGCAGGTCTGTCTCCAAATTTTCCCCTTTTAACTAAGACACCAGTCACATTAGAGGTTCACCTCGCCCCCTCAAGTAATCTCAACTAATTACACCTGCAATGACTCTAGCTAGAGTCAAATAAGATCACATCCTCAAGTACTGGGGTTGGGACTCAGCAAAAGATGGGGGGGGGGGGGGGGGCAGGAAGTACACAAAGCAGCCAGTAACGGAGGTAGGAAGAAAACAAGCAGAGTTAGGAAGTCTCCCCTGGAGCCATGGAGCCCCCGCTACCTGGTCTCATGTGCTTCCAGGGCAGCACTGGTAGCTGTGTCCTGAGCCCTGGGCCCCAGACTGAAGCCGTCTGCATCAGTCTTCTCCTCTGACTGCTGCGCAAGTCAGCACTGGTGGGCACCATGACCTGGTCCACCTCGGGGCTCCCAGGCCCTCTCACCAAGCAGAGAATTGAGGGAGAACCACCAAGAGATTGGTGGTTCTAACTTTCGAACCATTTCTCTATGACTCATTTTACTTTCTGTAAATCAAACTAGTTGAAAAGAAGCAACAAGTGCTTGCACACTTCAAATATGTCTGCACATGTGAAGCACAGAAAATCATCTCTCTCCAAAGCTCCAAAGGTGCAGAGTCCCCATTTAACCCCCAGGCTTCTTAAAAAGGTGCGAATAATAAAACCTAACATAGGGGCAGCCTTGGTGGCTCAGCGGTTTAGTGCCGCCTTTGGCCCAGGGCCTGATCCTGGAGTCCTGGGATCGAGTCCCACGTCAGGCTCCCTGCATGGAGCCTGCCTCTCCCTCTGCCTGTGTCGCTCGTGAATACATACATAAAATCTTTAAAAAATAAAATTAAAAAAAAAAAATAAAACCTAGCATGGGGTGCTGGCCCCAAGGCACAAGCATCCCTAGTAGGTGGTAGACACACTCGGCTCCTCCCACCACCAGGGAAGATGGGAAGGAAAGTCACTGGGTGAGCATGTGAAAGGCAGGTCCAGGGCCGTTTGGGGCCAGTAGTCTAAGTGAGGTCTGGGGATTGCTGAAGGCTTCTTGACCCCCAGGCCCGAGCTTTCCTGACCGCTGGTTACAGACATTAGTGGATGCAAATGAAGATACTTCCCTGCCAGCCTGTGCTACGTGGGATGGCAGGTTCTGGTCTTCTGACAAGGACGAAAAGTTCCTTGATGGGAAAGGCATGCTTGGGAGAGGCAGATGTTGCACGGAGCCTCACAGAAGATGCTTGACATCTATCACATCAGATGTATTCAATTCAGGGAGAAAGGCAATGACATTTTTCTTCTCTCAAGAAGGTCAGTCCAGAACTTAACTAGTGGTTTCATTTTATTTTTTTGAGATGTGCCATTTCCTCCAACTCATTTTTCAAACTAAACTAGGCTGACAGATTGGGACTGATGAGATCACAGGCAAGGTCTTAATTTAGTTATTACCCATCCCCTGCCTTCCCTCCAAAATTTTCAGTATAAAAAGGAAAGGCTACAACTTGACTTCAGTTACCATACTTTTACCACCTGACTTTGGAAAGCAGATAAGGGAAGTGGAAATCTTTTACATCTTTTCTTTCCTGCTGAGTGAGTCCACAATTGAAAGAAACAACACTCTAGCTCACTTCTTTGTCCACCTCCATCTCAAACCCCTTTAAACGTCTCTGAAAATTCCTCCCAAAGGATGAGACGGCCCAGTCAGTCACTGGAAAGAACACTTCGCTGCCTGTGCAGAGTGAAATGATTCTCAAAGCAGACCCAAGCGGTGGGCAATTACTTCCAGGGTACTTGACAGCTATCACTTGTATACCAGGCAGATGTTTGAAAACCAGATGATTTCCAAATGGATGCCCACAGCTCTATGCCCGAGGCAGGGCATCACCCACCAGAAGTGAGGGCTCTTATCTCCTCTTATTCTCAAAGACAAACGTTTGTGGCTCATGAACTGGAAGTACCAAGAAAAAAGGTCCTTTCCTAATAGGACCATCACGGTCACTAGACTGAGATGTCCCAAAAGGTCATTAGGCTACCTGCTAGTCTTCAATCTTCATGCTCAAAAGTGCTACCTTTCATTCTGATGGCCCTATTCTACCTGGCCAGCAATTGGCTCTCCCCGGCACCAGCTTGCCTGGCGATGATGGGTCATTTCCAAGGGTGTATCTTATCCCTGAGACTGAGATTTGTCTTCACTTCTGTTGAGCCTCTCCTCCTCAGCAGACAGCAGGGGCTCTTGGCACAGATGCATATTAGAGCGAACGGTGACTGGCTTTTCTCTACTGACTAAGCTGCCCACAGCTCCCACTTGCCAACCACCCTCCTCACAGGATGTCCAGGGGCCTTGTGCCAGATGCTCTGGCATGGGATCACTGGCCATCTCTCTCTCATGACAGAGGGTTTGCTCATACATTTGTAATTGTTTTTTAAAGACTTCAAGTCATTTTAAAACTTCGTTATCAAAACAAACTCATTTTTAAAAGATGAGACACAATATACACATCCTCTAATTTTCTATAAGGAAAAGGTTACCAGAAAGTCCTGCAATGCCTGCCCTTGATTTTTGGTTAGCCAGAGTGCTCCTGTTCAAACGCAGGCCAGACCACACTGGTCCTCTGCCTGGCACCCGCCACAGCTCTCAACTTGCTCACAATAAAAACAGACATCATCACAATCCATCCTCCAGGACTTCTCAGGGCTCATCTCCTCCTCTCACCCTCTCTCTACTCCTCCCATGCCAGCTTTTCTACAGTTCCTCAGGCACACCCCTCAGCCACATTCCAGCATTAGTGACTCTGCAGTGCTATTCCACCCACTCTGAATGCCCTTCCCTGCTGGGACAGCACAGAGCTGGCTCTCTCACTTCCTTCAGATCTCTGCTTAAAAGTCTCTCCATCTAGGTGCGACAGTCCATTAAGTGACCGACTCTTGATCTAAGCTTAGGTCATGATCTCTGGGTCATGAGTTTAAACACTGCACTAGGCTCCGAGCTGGGTGTAGAGCCCATTTAATTAAAAAAAAAAAGTCTCCTTATCATTGAGGCCTTGCCCCAACCCCCACCTCCAAACCCCAAACCCCTCAGCTGCTTCAGTTTTCCTCCATAGCACACCTATCCCATTTGACAGGATGTATTTATTTGTCTGCCTCCCCAGCTAGCCTGTAAGTCCTTGAAGCAGGATCACTTAAAACGGTCCTGGGCACAGGGCAGGTGCCAGTACCACTACACCTATCATTCTGCATTCTATGTAGGTACGGAACTACTTTGCTGGGCATTACTGTCTGGATGCACATCTCCTTCCCCCAAAAGGGGCTGGGAGTTCAATGAAATGGACACTGGCAGTTCCTATTCACTCACTACATGTCATCCATCCTTCCGTGGGAAAGGGGCTTGGAAAATCCTAGGCCCCTGCAATGAGGCCTTCCCAATACAAATCCGGTGTTCTAAAACAAGACACTCCTGCTGATCACTACAGGGCAGATGGGACTGACCCTGGCTAGGTATGAAAGGGATATGTTTCTCTCCACTAGGACAAGCTAAAATAGCTTACTTTGTAGTTATGACACACTGCCTCTCTGGAAAACACCATCTAAATTCCAAGATATGTTTCCCACGAACTTCTGAAAAGCCTTTATCCTGTACAGTGAATGCCCATTGACCTCCATTGCATTTATCCCTGCTGAGTTTAACCTCATTGAGCTAGGCCTACCATTTCCAGCCACTGGGGAACCGAGGTACACGGTTCTTATCTCTAACACATTGCCCCTCTCCTGCCTTTGGTCTCCTGTATTGCCCAAGTGAGGCTTACTGGCCTTGACTCTGCAGAGGGGTGCAGAGGGGGCAACATGCTCAAGAGAATACCATGTGCCATGCTTCTTCGAATCCCCTTTGGGTGGACTGTGGTTGGCTCACAGCTTTCAGCTGCTGGCAGGTGCTCTAGCTTCACATTACCAAGTGAACGGTGGGCTGTGTGATAATGAGGAACAGTCTAACAGTTCGCTGAGATCAAGAAATGTCATGACTACGGCAGTCCTTTAACTTCCTAACCTAGTCATTCCATCAGTACAGAGACGAAGCTAACCTAACGTGACGGCTAGCAACCTCCACTCTTTTCTGTAAGCACACAAACCATCTGTTGAACAGTCCTTTCTGGGGCTCTCCCAGCAATCTGCTCGAGGCTGCTATGATTGTTAGAACTCCCCCTCTGCTACCACCTTGGTCTCTTTGACTTCTTAAAGGCAACATCTGCCTGGCAGTCAACTTAGAACTTCTTTCATTCTCTGTGGCATTTAAAAAAATCGTTTGTGTTTCTCAATTCCTTCCATTTCCTGGGATCTAATCCTAAAGACTAACAATTATTTCAAAACGTAAGGCTTCTCTCTTTACTTATTCCACACGAAGTGGTATCTATTTCCTGGGTGCCTACGGCGTGCAGAGCACATTACCTTGTTTAGAGTCTTACGTTTCACAGTTCTGCTTGTTGAAGAAGTGAAAACAGGGCCAGCAGCTAACATTTGCTCCATCCTTGTATCATCAACACCAAGAAGTTTACCATCCCTTCTCTCCCTCTTCTGACCATGGTTTTAAAAGCCCCCTGGCTATTGCTGGCATTTTATTGTCACAAAATACATACAGAATATAAAACTGACAACCATTTTTAGGTGTATGATTTGTCATCATCAAGTACATGCATGACACTGTGCAATCATCACCATTCCCAGATCTTTTCCACTGCCCAAACAGAAACTCTATCCCCCGGGGAATTGCTAATCTACTACTGTCTCTATAGATTTATCTAGTCCAGCTATTTTGTACAGATGGAATCATACACCATGTGACCTTTTGTGTCTGGTTTATTTCAGCCAGCATGATGTTTTTAGCATTCATACATCCTGGAGCATATATTAGCACTTCATTCCTTATTGTGGCCGAATCACATTCCTTTGTTTGGATATACCATATTTTGTGTATCCATTCATCTGCTGACGGACACTTGGGCTGTTTCCACCTTTTAGCTATTGTAAATGACATTACTATGAACGCTGACATACACCTATCTGTTTGAATTCCTCTTTTCAATTATTTTAGGTATATACCTAATAATGGAATTGCAGGTCACAGGATAATTTTATATTTAACTTTGTGAGGAACTGCCAAACTGTTTTCCGTAATGGCTGTACCATTTTATATTCCCACAGCCACGTATGAGGGTGTCAATTTTTCTTTCTCTTCACTCTTTACTTCACACTGGATTTTAGAGCTCCTCAAACTATTTTTATAGGTTTACTTAAACCATTCTTTTATTAGCCTTTGCCCTTTGTCTAATGGATTTTAAATTCAGAATTCAATGGTTTTCTCAAAACCTACCATGATATGCTGTCTTAGAATATTTGGATTTTTACCACCCACCTTCCTTTTTGATTATGAGAACGAGCTCTTGAATCTGATGCCTGGATCTGGATTCCACCCCCTGCTTTCCAGCCATGTGCCCCAGCTTCCTTCTTTGTAAATTGGGATGATGAGTGTTTTCATTTCCTATGGCTGCGGTAACAAATTACCACAGTCCAAGGCTTAAAACAACAGAGTTATTATCTTATAACTGTGGTGGTCAGAACTCTGAAATGGGTCTCATGGGGCTAACATCAAGGGGTTAGAGCCAGTTCCCACTGAAGGCTTGAATAAAGTGTCTGTTTTCTTGCCCTTTCTAGCTTCTAGGGGCCATCATATTCTTTGGCTCACAGCCCCTTTCTCCACCTTCAAAGTCAGCATGGAGTGGAGTCTTTCTCATGCTGTATCACAGTGACACTGACTGTTCTGCCTCCCTCTTACATCTGTAAGAATCCTGGTGATTACCTGGGCAAACCCAGATAATCCAGTATAATCCTGCTACTCCAAGGCCAACTGGTCAGCAACCTCAACTCCCCCTTGCCACGGAACAAACATATTCACAGGTCCAAGGGATATGACATGCACATCTCTCGGGGGTGTCATTCTACCTACAACAACAGCAAAACATTCCTCACAAGGTTGTTTCTAAATTTTTTCCATTCCTCAAGATACATAGTTCTGAAGACCAGAAGTTATTTAAAAGATCTCCCCACTCACTTACTCAACAAATACCCACTGAGTGGAGTTAATGAAACAAAGAAACAAAGCATATAAAGTATTTAGAACCTAGTACCCAGTAAGTACTCAATACATGTTATCCGTTATCACTTTATGATACTTATATTTTATAATCCCCTTTGCCAATGTGGTTGCAGCCACAAGAAACCATTTTGTAGTCTGACGTTTTGAGATGTCTTCCTAAAACCCAGCCAAGCACTGCTTCCTTTCACAACCATCAAGTCCAACATAACTTCCCCATCACCTACCTATCTTTGTTACAACAGAAGTGGGACCAGAGCACTGCAGCACCCCTCACCACTTCCCCAACCTGTGAGGAGATGAAGCACTACTCAGGGCTGGTCAAGAACACATGACACCTGGGTGGCTCAGCAGAGCATCTGCCTTTGGCTCAGGGCATGATCCCAGGGCCCGGGATCTAGTCCTACATCAGAGTCCTTGCAGGGAGCCTGCTTCTCCCTCTGCCTATGTCTCTGCTTCTCTCTGTGTCTCTCATGAATAAATAAATAGAATCTTAAGAAAAAAAAGAACACATGATGCCCATCTGGTCCCAACAGTGTAGTGGAAGCTTCCATCACTGGATCTGTAACCTGTGTCCAGGCTGTAGACTTCTTTTACCCCCAACTGGCTTGAGGGTCTGCAACATGACCCCAAAACACCCTGAGCTTGGTGTTCTGTACTTTACCTACACCCAAAGCCTTCCAGCAGGTCCTCAAGGCCAATGACACAGAATTCACTGATTTTGAAGAAGGTGAAGACAGGTTTTCCTTCGAGTAGATTCCATTCTCCATCAGAACCACACCTTTTATGGAAGGTACTCATCTCTACTTCACGGTAGTTGAGATTCGTCTAACGTCACATAGAGAAGTGGGAGAACATGAAGCTGCCCAAGACCCCAATGTTTGTTTCTAAGCAGTTACCCTGAGATTCCTGATTGTTATGTCCACTTGAATTTGATGCAAGTGTTGTCTTTTTACCATATTTGGTTCTCAGTTTTTAGGAGTTTTCTCCTTCTTATTTTAAACTGTTTCTCATACCCACAGGTTGGGCACTGAGTCCCAGAACAGTTGCTTGCTCCCCTGTCCTGGTGTCAGCTGCACTTAGTTCTCGCTGAGCCTGGAGCCCAAATCCCCTTCTACGGTGGTGCTTCTGTCACCCAGTCAGCAGGCTTGGGCATGGAGCTGCCTCAACACTGAGGTCTTCAGTTCCAGAGCAGCAAGTGGGCCCCAGGGTGGGCCTGCAGTCTTGAGAGCCTGGTGTGTGCTAGTCACAGATCACAAGGACACCTGGAAGCTGGCACAGCCATGAGTGGGAGCCACTGTGGGACTGGGCCTGGGGGACTCTTCCGGCCCCTTCTTGGTCCCCTTCCCCAGGTACAAGAAAAGGCAGGATATCAGTACTCCAACCATTCCATTTTCAGTACAGACTTTCAAGCTCTTCAATGAACATCTCCAGCCTTCTCTGTAAAGCTTCCTTCCTTCCCAGCACCCGCAGGCAAACCTGAGTTCAATCCTCGCTGCAAGAATGCACCATCTGGTATAGTGGTACATACACCTCGGTACACCACAGGTGGGAGAATTGGACACCCCTGCCGATGCACCAGCCACCCTCCCTTCCGAGCATGACCAAGATCCCTCCTCCCCACCACTGCTGGACTAGAGCTCATCCACATGTCCCTCTGTCAGGACAACCTAATGCTGCCTGGCTATGATGGGGCCAATTCTTTCTTTTCTCAAAAGGCTAGGTCACATCCTCCCATTCATCAGCTCGACCAGAATTTCCTTCTGTTGCCTCAGAAACCATATTTTCTTCCTGGTGTCCTCTCAAATTCTTTCTTTTCATCTACCTAAGGACAACCCATCCTTGCTACTAACCCAGAGGAAGAAGGGAGAGTACCTCCAGCCCTTTTATCTTTCCTCTGGCACAGGAGAAGCAGCTCTCACTGGGGCAGACACAACTGGCTGTGGCACAACCCACAGCCTGTGGTTCCCACAATAGCTCTTAGCTTGCTTTCCTGCCCTAAATTCCAATTCTCAGATCTTCAGATAAGCTAATAATCCTTCCTGGCTCCCTCTGAAAATTCCCCAGCAAAACTGCTAGCAACTGCATGCTTTCAGGACTGTTTGTGTTGTCCCTGGGTCAAGGGTGTGCCGGGAAGGCGGACTCTGTCCTGTATGCTGGCAATCCCATCAGCCCAAATGTTTTATTAGCTACATCCTCTCACTACCACACCAGGACAGGTAGTCAGCTGCCTCTGCATCCTCCACAGCATCAGTACCACCAGAGGTGGGGAATGCTACTAGTCTAGCCCACTCCTCTGGCTTTGTCTTGATTTGATTTAGGTATTAAAGGCTATCTAGGTTTATTTTATGGTTAAGGAGATTAACAGGACACAAATGTAAATAAACGATGAGTAATTATACTAAAAATGGCTTCTGAGTGAAGGTTAAGATCAGTATGAGCCTCAAAAGAAAAATAAAACAGGATGGCTAAGGGAATAAGGCACAATAACTGTGAGAGTAAGATTAAGTGAGAGAAATTCAGAATATTCTCTTTAACAGACGACAGCTGGGTACATTTTAACTAAAAGCTCTGTATTTAGGAATATACACCAACTACATAAACACTGGTTGATGAGGGAGCTCGGTTCTCCTATTCTGAAACCACTGAACAGCTATAAAATTATGTTCCCTGTTTAAGTCAGTTTAAAAAATAGGCATTAACTTCAAGAAAACAAGTCCTCAAAAACTGTAATCATTAGTGTTATCTTTAGGGTTGTACAGTGTATTTCCTACCAAATTACAGACAGGTACGCTGGGCCTTAGTCTGTACACCTAACTCAAGACTTTCTGGCAGGGCAGCCTGGGTGGCTCAGTGGTTCAGCGCCGCCTTCAGCCCAGGGCATGATCCTGGGGACCCAGGAGTCCCATGTCAGGCTCCCTGCATGGAGCCTGCTCATCCCTCTGCCTGTGTCTCTGTCTCTCTCATGAATAAATAAAATCTTTAAAACAAACAAAAAAAACACTTTCTGGCAATCTTCATTTGGTATGGAACAGAGATTGTTAGTAGGGTCTATAGAGTTTTCTGTGCATCTGGAGGGAATAAAACAAAATGGTCTTTGTCACAGGACCTCTGCTCCAGGGTGGCATCATGGGGAAACCACCCTGCAGGTCACAGGTCAGTGGGAAGGAGCAACGGGTACAGAGCACCAGGGACCAACAGGTCTTGGAGCTCTGTTCCTGTGCTGCCATGAGGTTGCCATGAACAGACTCAGCCCTTTGGACAAATGTATGCGTGCCAAACAACCCTGATCTATTTGTTGCCAGGAGTTTTATTATCATAGTTATATAAATTTCAGTTACACTAATTTTCATTGAATAGCATTTTCCAAAAAAGCAATGGAAGAGCTGGAGAAACACGTGCTCCAGCTGTCAGCAGGCCCAGGAATCTGAATCGGTGCCCAAAAAGAACCTGCCGGGTCGTCAAAGCTAGCGACAAAGCCAAGTGTGAGCACAGACCTGGTGGGATCTTTACTGACCACAGCACATAGCCCTAGTGAAAAAAAAGAAGATAAAACCCAACAAAGCAGACAATTTTTTAAAAATGCACTTTTGCTTGGTTTTCTATAAAAATATATTTGAGTGCTATTAAATATTCCATTTGTAGTTAGCCTGAAAATCTCACCAAGCCTTTGGTCGCTATCAGGGAGCATTATTTTCTGTAGACTTCTCTGGATGGTGCTAGTGGGAGTGGGGTGGAAACAATCTGTTTGGAAAGGTTATATGAGGTCCTGTTCATCTGAACAGCGTGGGCTTCGCTGTGCAGAGATCTGGCCACACAAACAGCCCCATCCTCCCATCCTCACTGGACCACCCCCCTCCTACAGCAGGGAGGCTGGCGGGGAGGCTTCAGTTAGTGTAGTACCTGCCATTCCTGGTATCGTGCTGCCGCATGTTCTTGATAAAATGAATCTTCTTAAAGTTCTTTGGTCTGGGCGAACCTGAGAGAGTTCGACATCTGAAAAATAAAGTCATTTCAAAAACATGGGTCAGTTGCCCACAAGACAGCTGAGACATCTCCACACAAAGACAGGAAGGAAGACCAGACAAATGGTTTGAATCACCCCGAGGATAATGAGGACAATACGGCTGGAAGCAAGGAAGCTTAAAAAAAAAAAAAAAAAAAAAAAAAAAACCTCCAACGAAAGACAACTTCCTTGATAATCCTGATAATCATTTATATGGGTCTCTGGAAAGCCAGCTAATGAAAACTATTGTCCTCAGTTACAATAACAGAACCTGCATGGATTCCAAAGACATTATTCTTTCTTGTCATCTTAAAAAGAATCCTCCTGTATCAACACCGGTAACGGGAACAGAAAACTGTAAATTTAAAGAATTTACAGAGGGAAGAAAAACACTGGAAAATTCAGTTTAAGAGCAATGCCAAATCATTTTTCTTCCATAGCAGGACTCTGGCCTGAACAACTTGGACAGCTGCGTCAATGCTTAACTTGACTACGCCTGGAAGTCACGGCTTTACTTTGAAGGAACGGCTGTTCTCTTTTTTTCCCCCCAAGATGTATTTTTAAGTGAATATTTGTCGAACAAAATGACTTGGATTCAAATTATTTTTTTTTCCTGGAATATAGGACACCACTTGTACTACAGGACAAACAGAATACACCATAAGGCTAAAAAGATCTTGTCTTTTTTTTTTTTTTTTTCCCCAAAGTTACCTGGCAAATTCTAAAGTTTTACAACCGCAAGAATAAGAAAAAGGGCAAGAAAAAAAAATCAACAAATAAGAGTCTGAAGTTTGGTCTTAGGAAAGAGAGCTGGGATGTTTCTATTTGGGTTTTTGCTACCAATTTTTTGGTCTACTTAAACTTTTCTGACCATTGGCCCCAAGGGCTGGCTCCTGCCATGGGGCGTGGGTACCTTCGTACTCTTAGGCTTCAAAGAGTGAGTTTTGGAGCGGCAGTGCCTGCTATACTGAGCTCTGGGCTGGAGCCACCACCTGAATTCAGTCAGTTCTGAACTTGGAGGCTTCAGGGAAGACTAACAAGATGACCCAACAAGGAGGTCCAGTTGAGGGCAAGTGGGCTTGGGAGCATGTTTGGGTTCAGGACTAGGGAATGGGCAAGGTCACAGGCCTGCACAGCAACTCCAAGGGCCCAGCTTGAGGGAAACCAGGTGATGTCCCTGGCACAGATGTCAGGTGGTACATCCCTTCAAACCCCCGTACTCCTCCCCCCAGTAAGGACCAGTCTTCCCAAAAGCCATTCCCTAAGAGTGCTGAGAATGATTTTTTCCCCCCAGCTGGAAAAAAAAAACCCTTACTGAATTCAATTGAGCACAGGCTAAATCAAAGACATAGTAGCAAACATTTCACAGCTTTCATCAGGAAAACAGGGTTCCCCAGTCCTTGGGTCTAGAGGAGGGAAAGCCCCCCACTTCAAGTCAGGTCCACCACATCAGGGCAGGGTCCACAGACCATGCTCTGGGCCCATATGGCCCTGAAAGACACTTCAGCAGAAACCACCATCCTCCCTGCCTCCAGCCTCAAACTCACTACAACTGATACCCCGACTTATCACTAGTAATTATTTCAGATCCCTCCTAGTGTTGTTATCAGGATTAAACTTAATGGTATACACAAGAAATTCATAAACTGGGATCCCTGGGTGGCGCAGTGGTTTAGCGCCTGCCTTTGGCCCAGGGCGCGATCCTGGAGACCCGGGATCGAGTCCCACGTCAGGCTCCCAGTGCATGGAGCCTGCTTCTCCCTCTGCCTGTGTCTCTGCCTCTCTCTCTCTCTCACTGTGTCCCTATCATAAATAAATAAAAATTAAAAAAAAAAAAAGAAATTCATAAACTGTCAAGTGACACAATCAAATACAAGCATTCACATTCACATTCACACAGGTATATACACATGTAAATATTTGTATACAAATCTCACTGTTGTGATTATTAACAGCCCATCAGCTACAATGCATGCAGATTTTGTTACTATTTGCTTCCTATCTTCTTAAAATTTTAACTGTCACTAAGGAGCCTGAATTCTTGGTTTTAGAGTCTTTTAAAGAAAGACTTGTATTTAGTCAATGTTTCCTGTGGCCTTCAGGCAGGATTTGAGCAGAAGGCACCCATCAATCCCCCTTTCCACTCCAAGCTTCCAAACCCAGATTTAGTCTTACTGAGGTTCAAGGGGATGGGAGCCTCACTCTGCCTTCTTTGGGTAGCTCTCTGGAAGCAGATCCAAGACCCCAAACTGCCGCAGTTCTACCTCCAAAATGACTGGAGTCTGCAGGCCACCCAAGGTCCCCAAATGTTTCTCAGACACACTGCAGAAGGTTCTAGACACATGCAGCCACTGGAGAGAAGAGAATCTCTGATTTAAGGCTATGCTTCCACTGGTTTCTGGATAGGGCCAAGTGTCCAGAAGTGTCCTCATACTCTTACCATTTCCCCCCAAACAGTAGTTTCCTGAGCTAGTGGGCCAAGAACTGGACTATGAGGATAGAGGGTAGGTATGCCTGCCCCCACTAGCAGGAAGGTGGTACTGATCCTAGCCCAGAAAAGGGAAGACCTGAGCTACTCTCTGCTTCCCATGCCTGCAAAAAGAAGAGCTGTAACCCTTTGGGTGTGAGCACAAAATTCCCTGGCCTTCTGCTACAACTGGAAGGCTGCAAAAGGGCCACAGGTGGTTGCTGGCACTCACATGGAAAGGAAGAGGAGCCAGTAATCACTGAATGGTGCAGCAGCCAGCACCCACCAACCCGGACAGGCTGGAAAAGAGGGGCAGGTGGAGATGGCTGGCACATTTGCCACCACCAAACCGAGGTTCTTCTGGACACCTCGTAGCAATGTCTCAGGTCCTTAATATTAGGATACCAGATAACCACCAGGCAGGTGGAAAACTCCTTAACCTAAAGCCTCTTATTATGAATGCTTAACTCCAGGAGTTGTAGGTAGGTGCAGGACACCAACTCACCAGTAAACTGAGATGCAGGAAAAAGGCGAGACTTTAAAAAAGAATGGAGCAGCACCCAATTGTAAGGGCATATGCTACTAATCTAGCCCCTCCTTCAGACAGTTGTTTGTTGTCCTGCATTTTTTAAAGCTTTCAACTAAACCACCAGGGAATCTAAGAAATGTTTTAAAAGAGAACTGTGGCATTAGCAACAATTGCCAAGGAAACTGGAAGACTGAGCACTCAGCTTGTGGCAGGTTAAGCAAAGAACTAATTTCAGTATCCATTTAAAAACATACGTCTTAAGTGATGCAAAATTAAATTAGGATAGAATTAAATTAAAAACTAATTTAATGAAAGATTAGCTCTTTCTTGTTAGCACTGATTACAGGATACACTTAATTATGCAAAAGGTTTTTAATAGATGCCTTGCAGCCATTTAGTCACCGTGCTGAGTTTAAAAGCAAGTTGGGCTAATACCCTTCCGCCCCCACAGTTCCCAAAACACTTCAGTGTACATTCATTTCACAAAACTGGGAGCTGGAAAAGACCTCAGAGGGCAGTCACAGTTTGCTCTCCCATTTTACAGATGGGAAAAATGAGAAGCTACATAAAATGTCTAAGGCCATGTAACCAGTTAGTAAAAGAACCAAGCCAAGGATTCAGGCCCCTAGACTCCCAAATGAATATCTGTTCTGGTGTGCCCATGCTACTTTTATTTCCTAGGAATAAATACATGTCTTAATTAGCTGTTATTTTTAATTCTAGGATAGCTCCATGCAGCCTTTTATTAGTTTTAGGTGTACAATACAGTCATTTAACAATTCTGCAAAGTACCCAGTGCTCTGCCTAAATAAATATCAGAACTTTTTCTAAATTAAAAACAAAGTCTAGGGCAGCCTGGGTGGCTCAGCGGTTTAGCGCCTGCCTTCCGCCCAGGGCGTGATCCTGGAGTCCCAGGATTGAGTCCCACATCAGGCTCCCTGCGTGGAGCCTGCTTCTCCCTCTGCCAGTGTCTCTGTCCCTCTCTGTCTCTCATGGATAAATAAATAATCTTTATAAAAAAAAAAAAAAGTCTATTAGGGAAAATAAAACCTTCTCAAACTGGCCAAATTGGCTTAATTTCCTTGGTTTCAGACTTGTCTTTAAAATTTTACATTTATACAAGATTTCTTGGAAATTAAGTATATTGTTCTGTAAGTAAGAGCTGGATAAGTAGTAGCTCAGTAGTGGCTGAAGCCCTTTTTACTGTGCTCATTTGTGGTATCCTACGACTGAGGGGTAGAGGTCAGAGGACCAGCCTGGGTGGATTCTGGGAGGAGAGGACAGAGGTGACCAAGCCGCAGGCGATCAGAAACCCTGCACGTAGCTCCTCGCCCTTTCTCTGTAACCACCTGAAATCCCTGAGGACAGAATGACATTCTTTTACCTGGTTTTTTGCCTTGACTCGCAGCTACCGCACTGCCTTAACTGAGGCATCTCAAATACCAGAAGCTCTTTGAGTTCTAGTCACTGATTTCCCCATTTGTGGCAAGGGTGACCTTACCTGCTCCGATGCCAAAGCCGCTCAGTGCCACCTGAGAACGTTTTTCATTTTTCCTCCCTTCTCAGGATGATTCTGGGCCAGAGGCAGCTAAGTGGGCATTTTGCTCAGCTTTTTGTAGGCCTATCTAAGGAAACAGCCCTCTCCCAGCACCCAAGCTACATTACAGCCAGACACCATTCACCCGAAGTTGGTCCCAGAGATTACGTACGTTTCCAAAAAACGACTTCAAAGGTGGAAATACAGGCTGGTGCTGACTTTGTCTTTGGAAAGACATCAGCAGCGAGGCTTGATACACCCAATTTTTTTTTTTTTTTTTTTTTTTAAGATTTCATGATAGAGAGAGAGAGAGAGAGAGGCAGAGACATGGGGATAGGGAGAAGCAGGCTCCATGCAGGGAGACCGACGTGGGACTCGATCCCGGGACCCCAGGATCACGCCCTGGGCTGACAGCGACGCCAAACCGCTGGGCCACTCCGGGATCCCCCACCCAATACTCTCGATCAGATCTATCACCTGTCTATGCTGCATCTTCCATCCAGCTGGTCTGTGGACAGGACTAACCAGGGAGCGAAGCCCCAGCCGGGGAAGGGGCAGGCAGGTTCCAGGGTGAGAGGCTTCGGTCCACAGCAACACCCTCCCAGGCTCAAACCAGGCACCCGCGCTCCCGAGTCCGCACCAGGGGCCAAAGCACGAGGTGCGCAGACCTGGGTTCCGGGCTCCCTCTGCGTCACCCGCCGCGCATGCCCCGTGAAGCCGCGGCGCATGCCCCGTGAAGCCGCCGCGCATGCCCCGTGAAGCCGCCGCGCATGCCCCATGCAGCGTCCTTCTGCAGAAGGAACACTCCGCCACCACCCCCGCTGAGCCACCGCGAGGGCTAACAGAGGTGTGCTGTGTGAATACGGTCTCCTCCACTAAAGGGGGTGGGGGGCGGGGGGTGGGCACAGATGGGGGGCTGCGGATGAGGGCGGGCACAGCTCCGCAGCTGCTGTCACCCAAACACAGGTGGCTTTCTGACCCCAACGGAGAAATCCCTGTCGGCTCCTGGGAGGCCCTCACAGCTATCCTCATCCACTCTCCCCAGCAACCGGTGATGGAGTCACGTGGCGGGCACCTGCTAATGCAACTCAGGATCATGATGGCTGTGTCACTGCACCTAAGAAAACTGGGACAACGATGGGCTGGCTCGTCTCCAACAAGCAGCAGCTTTCACACTGGAAAGGAAGACAGCACCCAGAGCCACCATGCAAATTGGGCTTTCCGAACGCATAACTGAAGTTTAATACTGCTCTCACGGCCCTCAGGCTTGGGGTTTCCGAACGATGGGTCCGGGGATCAGGCCATCATTTAAAAGAATTTAATTCTGTAGATCGAGGACTTAAAAAACAACCACCACCTTTGGCTGTGTCGTATTGCGCTGCAGGCTATTTACATACACGTAAGTGCAACAGTAAAAACTTACCTCCGTAGAGGGGCATTTTCCTCAATATCTTCCAGGGTCTCCAAGGATGATCTCTGGGAGATGAGGCGACGTCTGCAGAAAGAGGGGGGAAAATCCTTTTTAGTAGTTAAAAACCACATCGTATAATGGAGCAGGCATTTCTGTAAATCTAAAACTGTTCGAAAAAATTAAGTATATCAAGAGGGGAAAAAAAAGATTGGACAAAAGCTGTCTCTAAAAGCTACCATGCTCTCTCTCTCTCTCGCTCTCTGTGTGTGTGTGACTAACATAAATAAATAAAAATTAAAAAAAAAAAAAAAGTTTAATTTGTCCCCAAAGAACAACAAAATGAAACAAGTGTTCTTTCGTTTTGTGTGTATCTTTTCCTGACCAACTACGCTGAACCTTTTGCTTTATGTTTTACTTTCTTTTTTTTTTTTTTAATTTTATGATAGTCACAGAGAGAGAGAGAGACAGAGACACAGGCAGAGGGAGAAGCAGGCTCCATGCACCGGGAGCCCGACGTGGGATTCGATCCTGGGTCTCCAGGATCACGCCCTGGGCCAAAGGCAGGCGCCAAACCGCTGCACCACCCAGGGATCCCCATTTTATGTTTTACTTTCAATAAGACCATCAGGTCAAAAATGACCAAAGGTCATTTTTGCAAATGATTCAAGGGCTTCAATTTTTTTTTCTTTTCTTTTTTTTTTTGGCTTCATCAATTTCCAAGAGCCTTTCTTAATCTTCTGACATCAAATCCTTTCCACAACAGTCATCACACACATCTCTCTCTCTCTCTCTCTCTCTCTCTCTCTCTCTCTCGGGAACTGATTTTATAGGTGTTGATTTTATAGGTGGCCAATTCATTAGTAAGTAATACTGTCCTGTGCGGCCCCATAACTCCAGGGACTCAGCTACACCAGGACCCCCGTGAGAGCACCTTGCAGCTGTGGCTTTGAAGTGTCTGGGCCATCAGTTGAAACATAGCCCTTCCATGTACTCAGGCTGGGACAGGGCAAACACCCCGTCAGTCACATTCTCATCTATCATAGCTCTCCAGGACCAGGGCCCCCATGTTCCCCATCCAGAGGCAGGTGAATTCCATAAGGGCCATGCATTGCTTTGGAATCTTAGAAAACCCCTTAATCTTTGAGCCTCAATTTCCTCACGGGGCAAAAAATGATTGGTAGCTACTGGGTTTTGAACAACACTCTAATTCCCCCAACTGGGGCTGCCTCCTGTCCTGACACCTCCCCCACCATTCCCTCATCCTGGGTCAACTGACTGGGATCAGCCTGGCTGTCCTAGCTCTGGCCCTTCCTCCAAACCCAGCCAATAGCAAGCAAGGTCACCCCGAAATGCCTTGTGCCTGAGCCCACCTGAGTCACATGCTCCTTTGACACCTACACCCTCTAAGAACTGCATGCCACCTTTGCTGATGCACTGGCCACCTAGACAATTAGTCCCCTCAGGCTTCTGTGCACTGTTCTCACTTAATACCACTGTCTCCTCCAGAGCTAGAAGGTAATCATTAAAATATTTAGTCTGTTCATCTCTGGATAGTGTTCTGAATTCTTAAAAGTCAAATATTTTTTTAAAAGTCAAATATTAATTTAAGTACACAGTCTAAATTGTCATTAGACGTAACTTTTAGCCATAGGCAGACATAAAGTATAGGTTTCAGATCCTGAAAATCTCAAAAAAATTCTGTCAAACTTTGAGCCTTCTTTTGTGGAAGAGCATTTTCAGATAACCAGTAAATAGACATTTTAATCTTCTATTCAATCTGCCACCAGGGTGGGTGACAGACCAACTTCAAAGCCTCCCTCCTTCAATGATCCTAACAGAGATCCACCGAGAAGTTCTGGGGTTGGGTCCTTGGGGAGCAAGGATACAACCGAAGGCCCCAGCAAAGACCAGGCATGTGCATTTTCTTAACATACCCTGTGCCAACACACTCAACCATACCAACTATGAGCCTCACCCGTGGGGAACATAAAGCCAACCCAGGCTTGACTCCTGTCTTTGAGGAGCTCATATTCCAGGGGGAGTCCATGAGACAATCTCTAAGCAATCTCGTTAATAATCCCTCAAGCTCCTCCAGCATTTCAGGCTGCCTCTCATCCCCTCCAAGGACGGCAGGGCTGGCACTCCAGCTGCAAATGCCAAGTGAATCCCATGGTAAACAGACAAGGCCCTGGTGCATAGGCTGGGACCCCATAAGCTCTCATCTAACATTCAGACCAGGGTGCCCCCCCTGGAAAAATAGGTCTATTCACAAAAGCACATAATCTGATAATTTCCCTATGAAAAAGCTGTATCCAGCTTTTCCCACACCAGAAAAGAAAGGTGCTTATTTGGAAAATAACCAAATTTGAGAAGTGCCTGAATCACTCAGTCAGTAGAGCATGTAACTCAAGGTTGTGAGTTCAAGCCCCATACTGCGTAGAAAGATTATTTAAAATCTTACAGGGCACCTGAGTGGCTCAGTTGGTTGGGTAAATGACTCTTGGTTTCATCTCAGGCCATGGTCCCAGGGTCTCAGGATCAAGCCCTGCTTCCAGCTCCACACTCAGTGGGGAGTCTGGTTGGGATTCTCTCTCTCCTTCTCTCTCTGCCCCTCCCCGTGCTCACTCTGTCTCTCTAAAGATAAATAAATCTTAAAAATAAGTATCTTTTAAAAGAGAACCAAGTTTGAATGTATTTTTCTGTACCTTTATAAGGACTTTTAAGAAGTAATCTGTATGGGGGAGCCTAAATGGCTCAGTCGGTTGGGTTTCAACTCTTTTGGCTCAGGTTGTGTTCTAGGGTCATAAGATCAAATCCCCACATCAGGCTCAGTGCTCAACACGGAGTCTACTTGTCCTCCCTCTACTTCTCCCCACTCACTTGCGCAGTGCTCTCTCTCATTTAAATAAAATCTTATTATTTTTTTTTAATTTTTATTTATTTATGATAATCACAGAGAGAGAGAGAGAGAGAGAGAGAGAGAGAGAGAGAGAGGCAGAGACATAGGCAGAGGGAGAAGCAGGCTCCATGCACCGGGAGCCCGATGTGGGATTCGATCCCAGTTCTCCAGGATCGCGCCCTGGGCCAAAGGCAGGCACCAAACCGCTGCGCCACCCAGGGATCCCTCATTTAAATAAAATCTTAAAAAAAAAAAAAGGTAATCTGTATGCCCACGGTAGGACTTGAAGTCACAACCCCAAGTTCAAGAGTCACAGCCAGGTGCCCAGGGTTTGTTTTCTAAAAGCCAGTGCAGGAATACCTGGGTGGCTCAGTGGTTTGAGCGTCTGCCTTTGGCCCAGGGTGTGATCCCGGGATCCAGGATCAAGTCCCACATCGGGCTCCTTGCGGGGGGCCTGCTTCTCCCTCTGCCTATGTCTCTGCCTCTCTCTCCCTCTCTCACTCTTCTCTGTCTCTCATGAATAAATAAACAAAACCTTTATTTTTTTTAAGGTTTATTTTTATTTATTTATGATAGACATAAGGAGAGAGGGGCAGAGACACAGGCAGAGGGAGAAGCAGGCTCCATGCTGGGAGCCCGACGCGGGACTCCATTCCAGGACCCCAGGATTGTGTCCTGGGCCCAAAGGCAGGTGCGAAACTGCTGAGCCACCCAGGGATCCCCAGATAAAACCTTTAAAAAAAAGAGGCCAGTATATTTGATACTTTCTTCATGAGCTGAACAGTTATAGATTCATACACACCTACATGGATTTAAGGCTGGAATCCTTAAAGGAAAGAAAACCCAAACCCCAAATACCCACTTATTCCTTTAAAGTCAGTGGATGTGCTTCCCTCCTTCATGGATGGAACCAAGCAATATACATTTGACCCTTGAACACCATGGGATTGACTGCGCAGGTCCACTTATATGTGAACTTCTTTGATAAATACAGTACTACAAGTCTGTTCTCTCTTCCTTATGGTTTTCTTAACATTTTCTTTTCTCTAGCTTCCTTTATTGTAAGAATACAGTATATAATACATATAATGTACAAAATATGTGTTAATTGACTATTTGTTATTGGTAAGGCTTCCAGTCAACAGCAGGCTACTTGGTAGTTGTGGGGGAGTAAGAAATTACATGCAGATTTTCCACTGCACACAGGGTGGGGGTGGGGGCCAGGGCTGTGTTCCTAACCTTCATGTTGTTTAGGGTCAACTGTATTCTTCAAGATGGACATGCAGCACTTGCAAAGAACATTTCAGTCAAAAAGCACCATGAAAACAAAGATGTGGTGCCTGCCCTTCCCACATAGGAAACCTTTGTTCACTGCCACAAGTGTACACCCTGTGGTGTGATCCCAGTGGTGCTCATCTCTGCTCCTTGCCACTTGCTAGATCCTTCTGAGGTGTATAATAACCTCTCATTTTGCTTTCTAGCCTCAGAAAGCCCAAAATGGAAGAGAAGGCTCAGGGCAGGTGGCCAACCCTCACCTGGCACTTTCACCCTGCAGTCTGCCTCATAAACTAATTCCATTACTATGCAAAGTCCACATCATGCGGCAGTTACCAAGCAGAGGTCTTTGCATGTTTTAATGACTGACAAAGAATACATACCTTCTTATTAAGCAAGCAGACATTAAGTAAGTCCAAGCATTATGTGTCCACATCATTAAGTGGGAAGAGGCCACGACTGGTTTCTCAGATCAAATCGTCAGGGTTCCCTGCCTTGTCTGACAGTTACAATTTGGGCCCTTCCACACTGTCCCTTGATGCTTTTGAGGCCAGTGTGGCTCACATTCAACGACTGTACACATCAGTTTCCTCAAAGCCCCCAGACTCATTTGAGAACATTATCTTTTGAACGCTGGACTCTGTCTAGACAAGGAAGGTGCGAATCTATGACAAGACTGCTTATCTGGATACACCTACCTGGACCAAATTAAGCCACTTATCATTACAGCTGATGGTTCATTGCAGAGCAAGTCACTGTGTGCTCCTGAGACTCAGGGCTGGTTATAATGAACCCATTTACATTGAACACCTAAGGAAAGGTCACTGGGAGAAGGGAGAAGAAAATCACACAGAAAAACATGTGAGTGGGTAACAGGACTGGACGAGATAAGACCTGGGGCCAGTATTTTGAAAGTGTCTTTTAGGCACAAAAGTGTCACTGGCTCCATTTTCAGGGAAGGAATAACAACTAACTATCCACACAAACTGAGGGCGGCCACCCCAAAAGGCCTGGCCACAGCCACTGTGAGCCTAGATGCCAGAGATTCTGGGGATCCCAGGAACGTGAGGGGCAAGGTGGGAGCTGTGCCCAGGGCTTCTTCATCAGAGGTTCTGAAAAGGGGCCGTCTCTTCTTAGCGCAGAAAGCAGAGTACCTCAGAGAGAGAGAGCGCTGGTGTGGACAGGGGTGTAACTGCCAGAGCTGGACTCTAAGCTCGCTGCTGCCCCTACTGATCAGTGAGGCCAGGTGGCATCATCCTGGGTCCAGTTGGGCCAGCTGGCCAAGGCCAGTCCCCTTAAGGGGTGACCTAAAGCAGCAGCTTGACTTGAAAGCCAATGTTAGGCAGTGGGCACTGCTGGGGACAGCATATGACACTGACAGGACCAGCAAGCACTGAGGAAAGCGGCCCCTGGCCTTAGCCTCAGTGTCAAACAAGAAAGTAAGGCTGGATCAACAATCTCTCCCCTGGAAGATATTTGCAAATGACATATCAGATAAAGGGCTAGTTTCCAAAATCTATAAAGAACTTATTAAACTCAACACCAAAGAAACAAACAATCCAATCATGAAATGGGCAAAAGACATGAAGAGAAATCTCACAGAGGAAGACATGGACATGGCCAACATGCACATGAGAAAATGCTCTGCATCACTTGCCATCAGGGAAATACAAATCAAAACCACAATGAGATACCACCTCACACCAGTGAGAATGGGGAAAATTAACAAGGCAGGAAACAACAAATATTGGAGAGGATGTGGAGAAAAGGGAACCCTCTTACACTGTTGGTGGGAATGTGAACTGGTGCAGCCACTCTGGAAAACTGTGTGGAGGTTCCTCAAAGAGTTAAAAATAGACCTGCCCTAAGACCCAGCAATTGCACTGTTGGGGATTTACCCCAAAGATTCAGATGCAATGAAACGCCGGGACACCTGCACCCCGATGTTTCTATCCGCAATGGCCACAATAGCCAAACTGTGGAAGGAGCCTCAGTGTCCATCGAAAGATGAATGGATAAAGAAGATGTGGTCTATGTATACAATGGAATATTACTCAGCAATTAGAAACAACAAATACCCACCATTTGCTTCAACGTGGATGGAACTGGAGGGTATTATGCTGAGTGAAATAAGTCAATCGGAGAAGGACAAACAGTGTATGTTCTCATTCATTTGGGGAATATGAATAATAGTGAAAGGGAATATAAAGGAAGGGAAAAGAAATGTTGGGAAATATCAGGAAGGGAGACAGAACATAAAGACTCCTAACTCTGGGAAACGAACTAGGAGTGGTGGAAGGGGAGGAGGGCGGGTGTTGGAGGGGAATGGGTGACGGGCACTGAGGTGGACACTTGACGGGATGAGCACTGGGTGTTTTTCTGTATGTTGGTAAATTGAACACCAATAAAAATTAATTAAAAAAAAAAAATCTCTCCCCTGGCTGCCCAATGGAACCCCTGGGGCCCGTTAAAAATCTCTGCCGGGGCACCTGAGTGGCTCAATGGTTAAGCGTCTGCCTTTGGCTCAGGTCGTGATCCTGGGTCCTGGGATCAAGTCCCGCATCAGGCTCCCCATAGGGAGCCTGCTTCTCCCTCTGCCTAGGTCTCTACCTCTCTCTGTGGGTCTCTCATGAATAAATAAATAAAATCTTAAAAAAAAAAAAAAGTCTCAGAGCAAAACACAAGCTTTCAGCAAGGAGGAACCTGGACCATCTGAGCCAGCCATCACTATCCTCACAAAAAGGCAATTTCCTCCGTGGCTCCAGCTCTCCCCATGTACGAAGCCCCCTTGCTGGCTACAAGCCAGGCCACTGGAGGGCACAGTTATGTCCTCACAGGTGCGGAGGGTGTGGATTGAGGATTCCTCAGTTACACCAGTGATGGATGAGCTGAGGTCATGGCTTAAATCTGCTCAGTTATTATGACCCAAAAAAAGAAAAATACAACCACAAAAATAGCCCATTAATATAGTCATAAGACATACACACACTTGCAGTTTATTCGCTTTTGTATCTGTCTTTCACCCACTGAACCATCTCTCTTCCCCAAATAAAAGTAAACCACGCTAGACAGTGGGCTGGCTCAAGTGAGGTTCCATGCCTTCCTCACTTGTGTGGCCTAGGAATAGAGCATGTTTTAGCAAACAGCAGGTGTACAATTAAGGCTGGCTGAATAAAATGATGAACTCCATCATCAGGCAGGTGGGTTCTCGTGGACTTTTCCAAGGTCAGAAAGCACCTGACCTTTCACTCAGTGCTTTTCTATACACAATTATCAGTGAGTGGGCTCTCTCTATTCAGTATACGAGTTTCCAGTCTGGTCAACTAGAAGCCCCAAAATCATCCTCAGAAAGCTCCCCAATGCCACACTACAGCAAGGAGTAGAGGGAGGGCGAAAAGGGAGGGACAGCTGAGTAGTCACAGGTATAAGACATGATGTTTAAAATGAGTTTCCTCTGGGGTGCCTGTGTGGCTCAGTCAGTCAAGTGTCTGCCTTCGGCTCAGGTCATGATCCCCAGGTCCTGGGATGAGCCCCACATTGGGCTCCCTGCTGCTCAGGGAGCCTGCTTCTCCCCCTCTGCCTCTGCCTGCCGCTTCCCTGTGCTTGTATGCTTGCACGTGCTGTCAAATAAATAAAATCTTTTTAAAAAATGGCTTTCTTCTGTTTGAGTTTATTACACATTCATTTTTTCAAGTGGAATCTGTACTGCTTTTGTGACTATTAAAGTAATAAATCTCACCATAAAAAAATTTCAAATCAGGACACATATGCAGTAGAAACTGAGAAATGACCTACAAACCCAGTGGCACCCTTTAAGAGTTTGGTGTATGTCCTTTCAGACCCTTTCCTAGTTCCATATCTACTTATGAATGTAAATATATATATATATATATTTGTCTGTGATTGAGACTGAAAAGAAAAAAGAGCTTACTTTATAAAAGCAAGGGGCATTGGGAACAGCACCCTACCTTGGGATAAAGCTGCAACCTGTCTCCACCACTGGAGACACTCACAGCACCTCAGCAGGGTATTTAGAATGGGCCCAACAGAGAATCCAGGATTCTCTCCCAGGTACCCTGTTCTCTGGCTGTGAACTAGCGAGTGAGGAAGAAGGTCAGCAGAGAGGGGAGGAGGGGGACCACCAAGAGGAGTAGGGCACCAACCTCACCATGAGGCCTGGGTCCAATGCCTGCAGGTTCACAATGTCAACCTGCAAGTGTGGGAGCAGTGGTCTGAGACCTTGCTGGGGTCTCAGAAAACTCTGAGGATTATCAGGGTGCTGACTCCCTTCCCCAGGTAACACTGGTGCTATGGAGCTGTGGGCAAGGAGACAGGGCTGGCCACAAAGAAGTGCCACTTCAGCCAAGAGACTAAGGGAGGAGCCTCATCTCTTAAGTGTCCTCTTCTGACTTAAGAGTTCACAGCTTCCAAGAAAAGACACGGAGGCCACTAACCTAGAAACTAGCAGGGCTGGCCTTTTTAGTAGAAAATCTCTTTGTGAAATATCCTGAGGTCCCAGCCAGCATCTCTTGCATTTCCACATTACAGACCTATTCTTTTGTTCTAAAAACAGCATTCAGCTCATGCACAAAAGGTGTTCCTGGAAAGCAGAGTAGAAATCTATAATTGGTAAACTTATTTACTATGGGAACCTATTTTTTTTTTAATTTTTATTTATTTATTAGTGAGACACACAAGGAGAGAGAGGCAGAGACGTAGGTAGAGGGAGAAGCAGGTTCCTTGCAGGGAGCCTGATACAGGACTCCATCCCAGGGCCCTGGGATCACAATCTGAGCCAAAGGCAGATGCTCAACCACTGAGCCAACCAGGCATCCCAGAAGTCTACTAGTTAAAGGAACCCTAAAGAGAAGAACCTCCATATATACAAGAAGTATACCTTTATTGATATGCCTTTTGTGAAAATGCCAGTTTTCAAATCCCAGGTTCTCTGAAGGCCAAGTGCACATCTAACGTGCATTTTTACTTCCTTCATTTCTCCAACATAGCTCCAAGTCATTGGCACCACAGCATCATAAGCTTACTCTACAGATGCAGCAACTAAGTTTTGATAACTTTGTTCATGATTTGGCAAAAGTTAAAGCCAAGATTCCAGATGCTCCTTCAGCAGAAGTCAAATTAGACTGTGCCCAGTGAAGACAACGACGGTTTTTGCACAAAAGCACAGGTGATCTCAAAGAAAGAAGTCAGCCATCACCTCTCAACAGAAGCTACATATATAGGCAGTCAGTCTTAAAGCAAAATCAGCCTTAGCTTCAGCATGAAGATGTGTGTATTAGAATCCGTGCTGAAGGGACGTCCGGGTGGCTCTGCGGTTAAGTGTCTGCCTTCAGCCCAGGGCGTGATCCTGGAGACCTGGGATCGGGTCCCACATTGGGCTTCCTGCCTGGAGCCTGCTTCTCTCTCTGCCTCGCTCTCTCTCATGAATAAATAAATAAAATCTTAAAAAAAAAAAAAAAAAGAATTCATGCTTAATTCTTCTTTGCACGGATCTAAACCTTTGTCTAGCAGCAAAGGTGATGCTGCATCAGAGCACAGTCTTTACTTGCTCACCTGGCAACGGCTGCCTGTCAGGCTGCGGAAGAAATCCCAGAGGAGAGCCGTGGCATCTAACACTGCAGTGGCAGACCAGCTGGGCAAGGCCACGAGGCTAGGGCAATCAGTCAATGCCCTCCCTACAGGACCAGTCAGCCCTTGCTAGGCCTCTGAGCAAAGGACACACAGCTGGCTTGCCTGTGCAAGGAAAAACTTCCACTACCCAGAGCAGCTTATACGTCTAAAGCCAGCTCCATACCCAGGACGCAGATGGAAACAATTCAAACCCCCCAGCGGGTCATGGAAAACTTCCTTGTAAAAGAAGGAAAATAGAGGTGCCTGGGTGGCTCCATTGGTTAAGCATCTGCCTACGGCTCAGGTCATAATCCCAGGGTCCTGGGATGGAATCCCAGATTGGGCTCCCTGATCAGTGGGGAGCCTGCTTCTCCGTCTCCTCCTCCCTCCCCCTGCTTGTGCTGTCAAATAAATAAATAAAATCTGGAGGAGGAGGAGGAGGAGAGAACATCTTTAAGAAAAGGAGGGAGTCACCTGGGTAGCTCAGTCAGTTGACTGGTTTTCTGTTCAGGTCATGATCTCCGGGCCTTGAGACTGAGCCCTGTATTGGGCTCCATGCTCAGTGCAGACTCAGCTTGAGATTCTCTCTCCCGCTCTGCCCCACCCTCCAGCTCATACTTGCTCGTTCTCTCTCTCAAATAAAAATCTTTTTTAAAATTTGAAAAAAAGGAGGGGGAGGGATGGAAACTGATTGTGAAAGTGGCTATGTTTTAACGTTTCTAACGAACACCCACCATTTGCTTCGATGTGGATGGAACTGGAGGGTATTATCTGTGGTGAAGTAAGTTAATCGGAGAAGGACAATCATCACACGGTTTCACTCACATGTGGAATATGAGAAATAGTGAAAGGGATTATAAGGGAAAGGAGGGGAACTAAGTGGGAAAAATTAGAGGGAGACAAACCATGAGAGACTCCTAACTCTAGGAAACAAAGGGTTGCAGAAGGGGAGGTGGGTGGGGGGATGAGGTGACTGGGTGATGGGCACTAAGGAGGACACTTGATGGGATGAGCACTAGGTGTTGTACTATATGTTGGCACATTGAATTTAAATAAATTTTTTTAAAAAGTTTAACTGACGGGTCAGGCAGAAATAAAATTTAAAAATCAATACACTAAGAGTTGCCAATCAGCTTGTTCAAATAAGATGTTTCTACATTTTTTTAAAAGATTTTATTTATTTGACAGAGAGAGAGCGTGTGCACATGCGCGCACACACACAGCAGGCAGAAGACAGAGAAGAAGCTCCCAGCTGAGCAAGGACCCCAATGTGGGGCTTGATCCCAGGACCTCAGGATCATGATCTGAGTCAAAGATGGACGGTTAACAGATGAGCCACCGAGATGCCTCTGTTCCTACAATTTTATATGCAGGTCAAGAATGCTACTTTAAATGTTTACAGAGAATACAAAGGCACTTGGCTTGCCTGAGTGTACTTTCATTTCAAAGTTCTCATCAGACTTACCAAATCCTGGAAAACTAAGGTGTGAGGTCATCTCGGTATTTAAGCTGTTCAGAAATGGACTTGTTGGCAGGATTTAGTAACCGGCCAGATATTCACCCCTCAGGTGCCCGGAGCCATCCTGCCTACCACCACTCCGCTAATCTTACAAAATACCTTTTTCCATCATATCATTCCCCAGCATGAAGAGCCACAAGGATTCCCTGTGGAAACAAGTTCAAACTCCTCTGACAAAGGGACTAGATGGAATGGCCAGAAGACAGCGGTGTCACACAGCACACTTGGCCACCGCAAAGGCCCTTGCTCAGGTCCTGGGACATGCACAGGGTATCAGGAAGTAAAGGGGCCAGCCATCGCCACAGGCTGGGGGACAGTGCTGCATCCCAAAACCTGCTCAGCCTCACCTTGGAGGGAAGGGCCTTGCCCTGGAGCTGAGAGAACCAAGTTGACCAAATATGCAGAAAAGCAAAAACGAAAGCAGGTATAATGGTAAAAAAAAAAAAAAAAATCAGGATCCAGAAAGGTTGGTTCTGTGTAGCTAAGAGATAAATGATGCCATCCTTACTACAAAACATGCTGGATACCAACCAGGGGGCTGGGGGTGGGTGGGAGTGGGTACCAAGCCAGGACAGAGAATGGGAAAGAGACATGAACAATGGAAAACAACTCAAAAATAAAAGGGTTGGCTTCACCCTGGAGACAAAAGAGCTCGGTCAATCTAACAGAACCAGTGCAAGAAGTATGGAGCCAACTCATGTATGTTCTGGATGGGCATCAGAATTCAAGCAATCAAATCTAGGTGTTTTCTGCTCAGGATTCCCTGAGCCAGGTGGGGGGAGGGCAACTGGGAATCTCGGACCTGGACCCAGAGTTTAAGGCCAGGACCGACCAGGTACAGAGTGTGTGGGAGGCAGGGGAGGAGGGCATGAGTGAGCTCAGAGGAGAAACACAATTTAATTGGGAAGAGGCAAGGAGAAGGAGCAACCAGGCTAGCGTGGGAGGTTCAAAAGGTAAAACGCGGGATGGATTTCTCCTACACCTGCCTTACCAGAGCTGAACAGGATGGAACACCAGGCAGGTCTCAGACACAGAGGAAGCCTCTGAAGCAAAGTCAGGAAAGAATCTAAAAGGAGTCAGCAAACAGGCCTCCAATAAAACGGACAGGGTTGGTTCCAGGAGGAGGTGCGTGTGTGCACCTTCCTGCAGCATGTCCTGTTGGTCTGACGGCAGAAGAACAAAAGAGGTGCAGAACACCTGCGGGGCTTCTGTCGGGGAATGAGGGTACAGGCGCAGTAGGCTGGAATGCTTCCTTATAAAGAGGCTGACTGCACCCAGTTCCTGAGCCTGGTGAAGGCTGACGAGCACTGAGTTGTACCTGATGGATGGGTGGTTTCCATTGATCTCAAGCCTTTCAGGAAGCGTGTTTCATCCTGGACCCTCTTCTCTGTCCTCACAACGGGGCCTTCTCTTTACCCCATCCTGACAAGGGCCTGAGCGTGGATGACTGCACTTTCCTTCCCCATTACTAGGAGGACTTACTGGTGCTTTGCAAGGCCTTTGCCACATACACACTTACTTTCAGTTCAAAAGCAAGATGAGGGCTCTCTATGCCTAGCTCTATGGGGTTTGCCTCACAAAGGCCGAGGTGCACCAGCCCCAGCAAAAAGCCCAACTCTGATGGGAGGTGTGCTCCTCTCCCTGGCTCCCCAGTCCTGGAAAGGTGAGAGGTCAACGGGAGCTAATTTAATTAGGACCAGCAGGGAGTCAGGCAGGCTGGTTACTTCCACATCAGTATTTAGAGGGGCCTCTGGGAAGCTGCCCTTCCAGCATAATCGCTCCCCTGAGTTTCTCCCTTGGTTCTCAGCTTGACCTTTCTCTGTTCTAAAGGGCCTTCAGCAGAAATGGATTTTGACAGCTCAGAAACAGCATGCAATTATTTATAGCAAATTCAGGATTGACGGGGTTCCATCAATCTTTATTTTCTAGTTTTTCAGATTAACCTCAGCCCACGCTCAATAGCAGCTTATGGAAACAAAGATTGATGCTTCCTTGTCCATCCGGCTTCAAGCAACAGCATCCTTTCTCCTAAGGAGGGACCCAGGTGATCTCATTCTTTTCCAGAAGACCTTTTCAACATGCCTTGTTTCTCCTGCCCCACAAAGTTAAGTCCCTTTACTGAAGCTGAATGGAGGACGAGGACTTCCGAATCACTGGCTTCATACAGGGTCTATGGCGCAAGGAATGCCCCCAAGGGTGATCACATCTTAGTTCAAAAGAGAACTCAGAATCTGCTTCACCTGCTCTTCAGCCATCCAAATCCTACCCTCTCCTCCTAAGGCACCGTGTGGAGCCACTTGCTCTGTGAAGCTGTCCCTATTTCTGAAGTCCTACATTTGGTATCTTTACCATATTAGGAAATACTCATATCTAGATGCTTGTAGAATGATTGGTTTTATTCTTATTTTGTACCCTGTATCTCCAGCCAGACTGCAAGTACCCTGACCAGGTAAGTCTTCCCTTCTTTGAAACCCCTTCAATACCTACATTATCTTGTCATAGTAAGTGCTAAAAAAATCCTAAAGTACAGCAGCACAGATGACTGTCTGCAGCTACCATAAGCCCACAGAGGGCAAAGATGGATATTACCTGCTTCCGAGAGACCCTCAGGCAAGCCAATAGGAGCCAAAGCCATACTGAGAACAAGGTCCCAAACCAAAGTAACACTATGGAGATGGTCAGATTTCTGATTATTCTGAGCAGCAAAATGTTTTTTTCAAACCAATTTTATATCATATCCCAAAATGCAAAACAGATTAGAATAATCATAAATTTTACAAATTAGATGTCTACTTATAACTCAACCACAGCAGTGAAGCCATTTTGATGGACAGACAATACAAAACCAGGAATTATGGATGACATTTCTAGTCTAAGATCAATCTCAGCACCTAATTTGTTTCTTTTGATCTTGGTTGTACAGTACAATTTCAATTGATACAGATAAGGAGGTGCCTATGGTAACTGGTTTTAAATATCTCAGGACCCAGTTCAATTAAGTAGATGTGGCAGGTGAAGCTTGATTGCACAAAACCAACTTACTCTGGCAGCACAAATTAATTAACGCATACATGGTCACCCATGTGATAGGGTTTGCTATAGAATACTAATGGGCTTATATCTTAACTGCAGTTTTAAAAATATTTATATACAACTATATTATAGATGAACCTTGAAAACATGACGCTCGGTGAAAGAAGCCAGTCACAAAAGACCACATATTATGGGATTCCAATGATAGGAACCGCCCAGAACAGGCAAATCTATAGAGACAGTGCATTAGTGGTTGTCCAGTGCTGGGCGTGAGAAGTGGAGAGAATAGGGAATGGCTGCTAATGGCCACAGGGCTTCTTTTCAGGGTGACGAAAATGTCCTAAAATTACACAGTGGTGATGGTTGCCCAACTTTGTGAATATACTAAACCCATTGAATAGTACACTTTAAATGGATGGTGGTGAGAATCATATCTCAATCAAGCTGTTAAAATACTTACATATGATATATAAATGCTAAACTATATATGCTATAGAAAGAGAAAAATTGAGGAAAAACACATAGTGAAAAATAAGGCAAGTGTTTGTGGAACTGCTAAAGCTCCCGCTGAGATCCTCAGAGCTCTAGATCACACAATTTTTCAAACTAGAAATCTGGTTCAATTTCCCTCGACCAGCACTATAGAGCCTGAGAGCTTGGGCGACCCGCCCAGGCCCGAGCCAGACATCAGGAGGGCAAGGCTGCCTCGCTGCAGAGCGACTTCTTTTCCTTTAGAAGGTGGGTTGAACTGGTCTTTTGGGGTTTGTTTCCAGCCCAGAGCAGCAGGCAGTAGGTACGAAGCGAAGGTGAATGGGGCAAACCCCGGAAAGGCAAAGCCAAGCCGGCTCATCACCTTCACCCAGCCTCAAGCACTACATCACCCAACACCTGCTGCCCCCCCAGCTCTCCCCCCCCCCCCCCCCCCCCCCCGTTCTCCCTGCAGGGCAAACAGGCAACCTCCATGACGCACACATCAAAGTGTTGTTTGTTTGGAGCTCTGAGACTTCAATTTCCATAACTCCTCATTTCCCTAGCCTCTAGTGTAAGCTGCCCTGGCAAAGGACTCCCTTTTTATTAAAGGCTGATCCTGTTTTCTAGGAGACAATCCAGAGCACCTTCAGGCATCCAAGAAGCAAGGCGGAAGACCATCCCCCCTCTGAGGTGCTTCTGTGCTCCTGTCAGCGTCTGGGGAGGGAGTTTAATTTTTTAACAGCTCTTTCGAGCCCTTTGAAAATATACTATTAGCGCATCTGCCTCACCGTATACATAATTAGCAACCACAGTTCTAATTACCAGGCTGTTCAGGAAAGGTTTCCAAAGCGAATTTGCGGCATAAGAGCTCTGCCTAAAACCACATGAATATTCACTTAGATGTAATGTGGATTCAACTGTTTATTAGATTCTTTGCAAAAGCCTATCCCAAAGGTCTGAATGGCCTCTTTATGCCAGGGCTTCCGTATGATACCACATGGTTATTGTGGAAAATAATATATTCTTAACAACCTGGTGGGGGGGAATACATAGTTTTCAACCAGTGTTTTTGGAAAGCAATGGGCTAAATAAATGCAATCAGCCGCCTTTTTATTTCCCTAAGGATTTATTTTTATATGAAAGAAGAGAACAAGAGCAGGGGGAGGAGCAGAGGGAGAGAAAAGCAGACTCCCTCCTGAGCACAGAGCCCAATGTGGGTGGGGTTTGATCCCAGGACCCTGAGATCATGACCTGAGCCAAAGCCAGGCACTTAACCGACTGAGCACTCAAGGTGCCCCTTCCCTTAGGATGTTCAGTGGTGTCATTCTTTAGTACAGGATCCTTAAACTGGGGTGCCTGACTTCCCAGCACAGGGGTTCTATGCAGTTTTAAAACTAGATGTAAAGCATGTATATGTGTATACATCCACTTCTTTTCTGAAAGAGTCTATGTGATCCCAAGAAAAGACTAAAACCACTGCTACCAAGCAAAGGATAGTGCTAACAGGGTGGCAGGAGTAACAGGCAAGGTTCCAGATTCAACTGTCACTATTATGAGACCCTAAGCAAGATGGCATTGTCATATTGTCACCACCAAATGCACACAAGTACTCATGGTCCTAGGCGTCAGGGATACAAAGAAGAGCAAAGAAACACTAAGATGTGGCCCTCCTTCTGGGTGGCTCAAGACCTAGTATGGAGACAGAGCAAACACAACTCTAATAAAACTTCAAGATTTGGGGGCACCAGGGTGGCACAGTCAGTTAAGAGTCCGACTTGATTTCAGCTCAGGTCATGAACTCAGGATAGTGAGAGGAGCCCCACATCCGGCTCTGCTGGGCATGGAGCCCGCTTAAGATTTTCTCTCTCCTCCTCCCTCTGCTGTGCATGTTCTCTCTCTTTCTCCGATACATAAATAAAGTCTTGGGAACAATAACAAAAAAAAAAAAACTTCCAGACTTTAGTCAGATTCTCATGGGCTAGGGACACCTGGGTGGCTCGGCGGTTGAGTGTCTGCCTTTGACTCTGGTCGTAATCCCGGAGTCCCAGGATCAAGCCCTGCATTGGGCTCCTTGCATGGAGCCTGCTTCTCCCTCTGCCTATGTCTCTGCCTCTCTGTTTGTCTCTCATGAATAAATAAATAAAATATTTTTTTAAAAAATAAATAAAGAGCTACCTGGTTTTAAAAAAAAAAGAGGGCAGCCCCGGTGGCGCAGTGGTTTAGCGCCGCCTGCAGCCCAGGGCGTGATCCTGGAGACCCTGGATGGAGTCCCACGTCCGGCTCCCTGCATGGAGCCTGCTTCTCCCTCTGCCTGTGTCTCTGCCTCTCTCTCTGTGTGTGTCTCTATGAATAAATAAATAAAATCTTTAAAAAAAAAAAAAGATTCTCACATGCCAGAGCTTGGGATGCAGGTGAGCTCTGAGCTGTGCCTGCTTGGCATAGACACAAGGCCAATGCAATCACGGGGAACCAGAACTTCAGTGAAGGCACACGTGGTGGCTGGGTGCCTGATGGGGATCAGTCCCAGGCAGCTGGGATTCCATGGTGTGGCAACTATCTAGGGAAAAACTGAGGGATGACCAAAGTAACACTAGGACAGAAGTCAGAGACCTCTCTGAAAACTGAGTAGATTCCTAAAAATTGCAAGGAAAAATGATAACACTTTGATCTGTCAAAAG
This sequence comes from Vulpes vulpes, assembly GCF_048418805.1. Classification (NCBI taxonomy): domain Eukaryota; kingdom Metazoa; phylum Chordata; class Mammalia; order Carnivora; family Canidae; genus Vulpes; species Vulpes vulpes. The sequence goes on along the minus strand of NC_132792.1, from coordinate 95,235,696 downwards.
TTAAATAGCAACAAAACAAAGTCGTTGTAAAGCTTTACCATGAAATAGAAGCATAAACAAAGGTATGCAGGGCTGGAAAGAGGAGGATATATATGATGGGAAACTTCCCCTCACCACCTGGGACAAAGCTCACCAGAATTATAAACTATGTGCATTCAACCAATCATGCATCCCTCATTATGCACCCATGACAAGGTGCTGGGCAATCGAGGATGAAAAGAGCATGGTGCTTGCCTTCAAGAATAATCTGGTTCGGGGGACCTGGGTAGTTCAGTCAGTTAAGTGTCTGCCTTCAGCTCAGATCACGATCCCAGGGTCCTAGGATGGAGCCATGGAGCGGGGGGTCCTCCTTGTTCAGTAGGGAGTCCGCTTCTCCCTCTGCCCCTCCCCTCGCTCATGCATACACTCACTCAATCTCTGAAATAAATAAAATCTTGGGACACCTGGGTGATTCAGCAGTTGAGCATCTGCCTTCGGCTCAGGGTATGATCCTGGAGTCCTGGGATCAGGTCCCACATCAGGCACCCTCCTGCATGGAACCTGCTTCTCCCTCTGCCTGTGTCTCTGCCCCCCCCCCCACCCCCCGTGTGTGTCTCATGAATACATAAAAGCTTTAAAAAAAAAATAGGTAAAATCTTAAAAAAAAAAAAAAAAGGAACAATCGGTGGGCAGACCCATTTAGAGAGAATGATAAAAGTAGAGGGTGCACCAACAGGTGTGTTCAAGGTGTTAATGGCAGCAAGGAGGAGGGAGGATTCCAGCTCAGGCCAGGTGGAGCCAAGGAGAAGCAAACCAGGGAAGGCTTCCTGGGTGTCAGCGCTGGGAGGGACCCAGGAGATCACTGATCCAGGGGAGGGAACCATGCACCGCCCAGCTGCGTAAGTCACGTGCTACCAAAGCCCACGAGACTCCAATCATTCACAACACTATCTGCTCATCTGGAGTAAACTCTTGCCTTCTTTGCAGCTGACATTTATGGGGGGAAAAAAAAAGATTTTAACCTTTCCAACTTGAAACGCCCCTCCAATTTGTACTTGTTCCCTGCTCAGTCTGAGACATACATCCCCCACCCCCTCCAGTCTGAGACATTCTTTTCCTGGATTCTGACATGTGTGTCCTTCGAAACAAGCTTGTCAAGCATCAGGACAAACGAGACTCACTCTGAGGCTGGCCTGTACCTATTAAAGTGGCTCCAAGATTTAATGCCTCATAATCATCAAGTGCCCATTTTCTCAGCTTCATAAAAACCCCCAGCAGTCTGGCTTCTGGTTTTAGACTAATAAAAAAGCATGAGGGCATAAGGGGATGCAAAGCCCACCAACATGCTGCCTGAGGAGCCGTGGGTGTGTGGTCTTGGAAGCCACAAACACTGAACATAAATAAAGGTCAGAAGTATCCTTGCCACCCAACCCTCCAGAGGCCCAGGGCAAAGGTGTGGGAGAAAGGGGACAGTCATCCTGTGTGCTCAGGAATGTGCTCAGACATTCCTTCCAACTGCACTAAGGCTCTCAGGAGGGATGTCATACCAGATCAAAAACCCGGCAGGTCCTGGCCACACATTTATACTTCATTTTGTGAACATTACATACTAAGAACTCTGCTAAAAGCTTTATAGACATCTTTGTGTTTACTTCTCACAATACCCCTGTAAGGTGGGTGCTACTCTTTCATTTCACAGATAGAGAAACCGAGGTCCCGACATGTTCTGTAACCTGCCCAAGGTCACAGAGCCAGGAGGTGGTAGAGAAAGAACGGGGCAGTGTCTATATGACAGTCTGAGGTGGCACTTTGAAAAGGAAGATGCATTCTTTTGTCTCGTCTTTTCCAGAATGACAGCTCACAACATGTGTCTCTTACAGAAGAAGGAATGGGGCTGTCTTCCAGAGGAGAACTGGGAAGGATAGAGGGCTGCCCAGAGATCCCTCCTTCCCACAGGGCTAGCTGACCCACTCAGGGCCACCCCCACGCCCAGGAAGGAGCCACACTACCCTGAGGCCACCTGTGACCCCACCAGCGGCTGGCTCCAATTAAGGGAAACCCAACTGGGATTTCCAAGGAGTCTCTGGAGAGCCTCTGCACCAACCACTTCAACCCCCCTCACTATTTATGCAAGCAACACATCTGTCCCACAGTCCTTTCAAATTCTGATGAGTTCTCCAGAAGTTTGTTTCAAATGAAATGAAGTTCTTTCTGTTTCTGCTACCTTTGAAAGGAAGCTTCAAACAACTTCAAAGTTTATTTTCCAAGGAGAGCTATTTTACCAAAGAAAGTTTTACCCAACTGGGGAGGTATGATGGTCTTTTAAAAAATTAGCTTTGGAGCACAGAGGAGTTAGGCTGTTTGTTGGAGGTCTTGTCTTTGCTTGGTGACTGCAGCTCTTCACTGGGCAGCAAGAGCAGCTCAGTGTAGAGAACCGATCTCAGACATTGGGGTAAAAGAAAATGGTCCCGGGGCACCTAGGTGGCCCAGCCAGCTGAGCATCCAACTCTTGGTTTCTGCTCAGGTCATGATCTCAGCATCAAGGGATTAAGCCCCGCCTCAGCCTCCACGCTTAGTGCAGAATCTGCTTGTCTTTTTCCCTCTGCTCCTCCTTCCACTCTCTTTCATAAATTAAATCTTTAAAAAAAAAAAAAATGTTCCAAGCCAAGCAGACAGCCTGTAAACCCATGGTTGGAATGGTACCCTGCAAATAGCTGGCCACCAAAGCCCCGGGGAGAAGCACCCCCTCTGCTGGTAGGGTGAAAAAAAAATCCTCAAGGCCACGGGCCCAGGACCCTTGAGCTTCACAAGGTCTGTGGTTACCAGAAATCCACCTGGAAGCTGCCTTTCTATAGGTTGATGAGGGAGACTGTCCAGGATTTCAAAACCTACTCTAGGTTTTGAGTGGTATGCTTTAGGAGGCCAGGGAAGCGCACCTGATAGGCTCATCTGAAGAGACTAACGTGGGTGCCATACACTGTAAGTCACCTTCATGCCCAAAGACATCCGGTTGGCTCGCTGGATACAGGGAGGGAGAACTTAAGTGAAGGCACTTTTTTTTGGTGTTTTGTAGTAAATTCTATGAAATATTTTGATTTAATTTGTGACTTTTTTGGTAAGCAATTGCTTAGAATGTGTTGCCTTTGTACTGAAATCATCCCATCTTTCCCTTAGGATGAGCAAAAAGTGACTGTCACAGGCCTCAGTGATGTGATCACAGTCGCTCAGGAGTAACAAGTTGTTAATATGCAGAAGAACGGGGGATATTTCTTGCTTCTCATGATGCGTGTTTCTGGATGTTAATGACTTGATGGGTAGAGATTCACGTACTAGAATTGATCAATGTGCAGAGTTCTTTTGCAATAAAACTGGTTATGACTTGATCCAAGTGTTTAACAATTGGAGCTGTTAAGTCTGACCATACATCATTATGATAGAATGTGGGCTTTTTCAAGGGTGAAGATAACAAGTCTTAACCACAGTGTAACTTAGTTTCCTTAAAAAAAAAAGAAAAAAAAAAAAAAGTAAACCTGGCAGCTATATAATACACTATGTGCATTTATAATAGTTATTTTTATATATCGTAGTATCAACATTTTAAAATTAAATGTTTAAAAAAAAATAAAAAAAAATAAAATTAAATGTTGTACATTACAAAAAAAAAAAAAAAATTGGAACCTTGGACTGGGCCACAGCAAGCTTTGCTCTCAGACCTCTAAGACTCCATTAACAGAATAACTTTTTCCTAACAAGACTAGGACGCTTTTTTGTAAAAGGTCCAACATTACAGACTTAATGTATTTAGCCACCAGACCAGGTCTTTAGGTGACCAGAGCCTAGTGGAGACCCTGCAACCTGGGTACCCATGGTGGGAACCCTCCAGCACAGATGGACATGTGCAAACATCTGACTGCTCTTCTGCTGCATGGAGGGCCTTGTTTTGTCCTCATCACGGGAGGCAATGTGGAGGGGGAGCTCCTCCTGAGGAAGGAAGCAGAGGGGCCAGGCACTCTTCCTGCAGGCTCAACACTCAGCCCTAGCCCAGAGCTCAGCTTTGCTCTATGCCTTTCTTTCCTTTCAGATTTATTTGAGAGAGTGGGCAAGCAGGGGGAGGGGCAGAAGGAGAGAGAATCTCAAGCAGACTCCGTGTCACGCTGAGCCTGGAGCCCAACACTGGGCTCGATCCATGACCCTAAGATCAAGACCCCCGTCAAAACCAAGAGTCAACCGCTCAACTGATGCACCACCCAGGCGTCCTTATGCCTTGCTTTTTTCTGCCATTAACACTTTTTTTATTGCGATAAAACATGCATAACATAAAATGGCCATTTTAGTCATTTTTAAAGGCACAATTTGGTGGCATTCGGTACATTCAAATTGTTGCGCCACCATTAGCACTATCCATCTCCAATGTTTCATCCCATGCTGAAACTCTATGCTTTTATGAAACGTTAACTTCCTACTACTCCTCTCAGCAGGAAACCACCACCCTGTTATTGTCTCTGTGATTTTGGTTACTTTAGGTACTTCACGTAACTGGAATCATTCAACATTTGTACTTCTATGCCTGGCCTCGTTCACTAAGCACAATGTCCCCAAAGTTCATCATGTTGTATGTGTGTCAGAAATTTTTTTTTTAAGATTTTATTTATTCACGACACAGAGAGAGAGGCAAAGGCACAAGCAGAGGAAGAAGCCAGCTCCCTGCGGGGAGCCTGATGTGGGACTCGATCCCAGGACCACAACCTGAGCCAAAGGCAGATGCTCAACCACTGAGCCACCGAGGCGTCCCTAAGGCTGAATATAAAATATACCACTATTTGGTTGAGACAGTCATCTGTTGATGGATATGTAGACTGCATCCACTTTTTGGCTCTTGTGAATAATACTGCAATAAACACGAGTAGGCAAATACCTGTTTGAGTTCCACCTCTGTTTTGTTTTTACTCCTAAAAGGCAAACTAGTATCAGTTCCATTAGATGCTTTAGGGGTTGCCTCTGGGTGATCCTGAGGAGTCTCAGGTATGAAGCAGCAGAGGGAGTTCCCAGAGCTGCCATGGTCTGTCCTGAGCACACAGCCATGGGGGTCACCCAGAGAGCCGCCCTATGGTGTTTTATGAGAAACTGCCTGTTGCTTCTAAGCAGGGGAAAGGACGGAAGGGCACAAGCCCTTGCAGGCCCCAGTATCCTTCCACCCCCTTCCCTCCAAGGAGGCAGAGCCCCCCCGCCAGGGCATACCTTGGGCTGCAAGGGCACTGTGGCTTGGAATGGCCGCTTCCCTCCTCCCTCTAGCCCCTGTCTGCACAGCCCCTGCTTGCTCCCATGGCATCCCGAGCACTGCTGTCACTGCAGCTCTGCACTGTCCTGGTGGATTTCCTGGTCTGGCTCTCTTAAGTGATTCACAGGTCCCTAATGTCCAGGACTAACTCACATTAGGTGCACAATAAACACCCATTAAATGAACAAAATAATCAGCACCTCAAACCCCCCCAAAACAATTAGCACCAAATTAGCACTATACAAATGACAACCGACAGAATCTAACCAATATGATTTCCCTAAGGATGGCACCTTGCTAGCCCTTTTAAGGGCTAGTATTTGAGAGAGCTAATAAAATCGCAAAAACGGAGGCATCTGGTAAATAAAACAGACCCCAAATTTCCAAAGAGCTTTTGAAAAAATTGGCCTGCTGCTGGCCTGAGAATTCTCAGTGGGGGTGGAGAGGGGCCGGTCCCAGGCACACACAGCTTCCCAGCCATGTGAGAGGAAACATCCCCAAGTCTCCCAAAGAAGCCTGGAAAGTTTTCGGGTTTTTTTAAGTGAAGAAAAAAAAAATTAGACGTGGAATTGAAATTACCATTAAGCAAACATAAATATTAAAAGCATACTCCCAGGAGATTAGGGAAAATAATTTCCGCTGATAGCGATCTTGAGATTAGTTTTATAGAGTTACTGGAGCACCAGGCAGTGAATGAGCGCTCTGGTTTCTATTTGTAGCTCCCCCCCAGTTCTGGTTAGGTCATTCAGAGCTAACTTCTCCTTGTTTTCCTACTGTAAATTGAGGGAAATGCCACCCTTCCTCCGCCATTTAAGATCTTCAGCAGAGAAATCAGGCCTGACACAGAACCTGGGGGACACCTGCCTCCAGAGGTGGCACCAGGGAGAGAACTCAGTCCATTTCTGAGAACAGCAACAGTCACATGCAGGATATGATTTAAAGACAAGGGGAGGGGGGCGGGGTGTGTATGTGTGTGTGTTCACAACATCTTAGTGAAAAAAGTAAACTTACAGAACAGTATGTGCAATTTGGACTCTAGTATTTAAAAAGAGAGAACATTTACATACACTGTAACAAACTATGACAGATAATAACCTGTCCATATGCGTGCATGTCCTACACCAAAACAATAGTGTCATCTCATCATCTCCGTCATTTCTGGGTGATAGGTTTAGGGGTAATTTGAATTTGTTTCTTCTAAACGTCTCACACAGCTATTCCTCTTTCTTATCAGAAAAAAAATACACAGTTTTGGAAAAAGATGTATTCATATTATATAGAGAGGTTTAAATTTTTACTGTTATGGTATTCTGGGTAGTATTAAAGTATCAACTGGCATCATTACTGAAAAAAAAAAATAGGGTGGGAGGGCAAGAAATAAAACAAAAGGTTGATAAAAGAGCCCATCATGATTAATTTCTTCACCAACTGCTTGCACACATATGAACAAAAAAAAATCCCTAGAATTGCTTCTTTCCAGTAGACAGGAAATCAGTCATTTCCCTTAAAATGTGAACTTTCAAGCATCAAGTCTGATAAGGAATCATTGCCTTCAAACCAACCTTCCCCTCTCCTTTGTAAATCACCTGAGAGCCTGCTTCTAGATGGGTGGGGGGGGGGGGGCGGGGAGTAAAATCTTCAGTGTGATTTATCATGCCCACATTCATAGCCATATTCACAATAGTGGAAAAGTAGAAACAACCTGAATGTCCATCGACAGATGAACGGATAAGCAAAATATGGATATACACAATGAAATATTAATCAGCCCTAGAAGGAAGGAGATTCTAACACATATACAACATGGACTTGATGCTGAGTGAAATAAACCAGTTATAAAAGGGCAACTACTAGGGGCTCCTGGGTGGCTCAGTTAAGCATCCAACTCTTTTTTTTTTTTTTTTTTTTTAAAGCATCCAACTCATTGATATCAGCTCAGGTCATGATCTCACGATCCTGAGATGAATGAAGCCTCGAGTCAGGCTCTGCACTGGGATGTGAGATTCTCTCTTTCCCTCTCCCTCTGCACCTCCACCTGCTCTCATTCTCACTTAAAAAATCAAAGAAAAAAAAACCCCACCAAATACTGTATGATTCCACTTATATGGGACACCTAGAATAGACAAATTCAGAGACGGAAAGCAGAACAGTGGTTTATTTTCTAGTGCTGGGGAGAAGGGACAAGGCAAAGTTATTTAATGGGTACAGAGTTAGAGTCTCACAAGATGAAAAGAATTCTGGTGACTAATCACAAAACAATGTGTTACTATCACTGACTTGTACGCTTGCAAATGGCTAAGATGGTGAATTCTATGTTATGTGAGGCTTAAGCATGATGGTACACTCTGTTAAGTTTGATTTACGGATGGAGGGAGCAATTTCTGATGCAGAGAAACCCATCTTTTCCCAACATCACACCTGTCTTTCAGCAGAGGCTGGGCCTGTAGTTAAACCCAACATGGGGAAAAAAAAAAAAAAAAAAACAAGCTCATTCCTGCTTCTGCAACCTGCCACTCAGGTATAGATGCTTAAAAAAATACCCTGGAAAACACAGAGCCCACCAGTGGCCCATGCACTGGCCTGCACTGCTGGCTAACGTGGGGACCCTGTGAGGTCAGGCGGCACACTTGTGGTAGGCTGGTGATGATGACCCTGGGGGAGAGGGGCTAGCCAACAACAAAAGGGGGACAGTCTCGCCCTAACTTGCAAGGTGAAATTGGCCATTCATAACCAAATTCATATTCATATCCAAACAGAGCTGAAAGAGCCATTAGACACTTCCAGGGAAAGTGGTATTCCAGACTACAGAAGTTTCTCAACCGATTCCACTTCCTTATTATAGCCCTGGCCCCTCCAAAGAAGTGCAGCAAAAGACCTCCCCTGGGGAGGGGTGCTGCAGAGCCCTGAGGGCAGCATGGCATACTAGATAAGAACCCCAGACTCGATAACCTGACCGCCTGAGTTCAATTGCCTGCTCTACAATTTCTCAGCCCTGGGATCTTCGATGAGCTAAACAATCACTCTGTCATCTCTCTGCACCTCCTCCCCAGGCGAGTCCACCCTCTCTGCCTTGGCCTTGAACACCATCTGTATGCTGATGATGCAGAAATCTGTTTCACCAACCTGCCTCACTCTGGAGCTCCAGGCCCGTGTGTGCCCATCTGCCTTCCTTAAACCTCCACGTGGCATTCTCCAGGGCAGCACCAATATCAGCATCCTCCTCCTCCCCTATTAGACCAGTTCTCCTTGGGCTGCCCCAGCTCAGTCTGTGGTAGCAGGAAGCCAAGTCACAAAGCCAAGACTCATCTCTGACTCCCATCCCCAACACATCCACATTCAGCAGCCGTAAGTACTGCCCAGTACACTTCTGAACTTAGCCTTGAACCCTCGTCGTCAGGGCTCATCTCATCTCCTGGGTAGCCAGCGTGAACTAGCTAGATCTTGTTGTTCTGGGCTTCAAACCCACTGAGTGCACTAAGGGAAACTACAAACCCTTCAGGAAGTGCCACAAGGCACAAAAAGTCTTGCCTATCTCTCCCCCTTGACCCTATAATTCTCAGGCACAATGGCCATCTTTCATTTCTTCCCCCAAATGGGATCTTCTCAGCCACATGGCCTTGGAACAGGTCATCGTTCCTGCTGTTGTCCTTAACTCTTTCCCACACATTCCCTGTATACCTGAGGCTTCTCTTCCAACTGCTGAAGACACCTCCTTCAAGAAGCCTTCCTTGACTCCACCCCATGGAAGCTGCTCTCCCTCCTCCATTAATCTCTTCCACAGCCCACATTCTCTTTTTCCAGGGCACTTATCACATCTTATACCCAAATTTGTACTTATTTACTTCTCTAATTGTCTGCATCCTGTCTAGAACTCTAAGTTCCCTGAGGGTGAGAACCAATGACAATTTGTTCAATGTTCTATGCCCAGCCCCCAGCAAATATGTTTACTCCATAGACACTTCCGGGAAGAATGAGCCTAAGGAAAACAAACGTCAAGTACATGCCTCCCTTATGCCACCTAAGTTTCTGGAAGGACAACAGGACTTTAAGCAGCTGGCTATCTAACTAACAGCATCTTGCTTAAAAGGAACGTAACATACCCAGCGATCATTAGAAGTGATTATCTAAGTAATAAAAATTGGCTCGCAAAGGATTTATCACAACTATTTCTTTTGAGTCTTCTTGATACAAATGCGGCTCATTTTTGCTTTAAGTGAAAAAGAAAAAGGCAATTTAACATGTAAAGCACGCTACCACTTAACAAAAGTGTGGCACACGCACACATCCTCAAACTCTGAGAGCAGAGTCTGTGTCCACATGCTATGCCTGCTCTAATCCCTGTCACCAGAGCTCAGGCCTGAGGAACAGGGGATGGAGAATGGAAGAAAGTTGGAACCCTACCCCAGGAGTAAGACCAAAGTGTTAGCAGTAATGGGATCACAGGTGTTTTTACTTATATCATTAAGATACAACTTTTCTGACATAGAAGATTCCCAAAAAGCATCAGTAAAGTGTTTTATCAGAAAGTATGAAGGCAAAACATAACAGATAAAGTGAGGATTGGTTTTTTCCCCATTTTTCAAAGCAAAATTTTTATCACAGTCCCCAGGCCAGTTGGTGTTAAGAAGGGGGCCCTTGGGATCCAAGGCTCAGCGGTTTAGTGGCTGCCTTTGGCCCAGGATGCGATCCTGGAGTCCCAGGATCGAGTCCCACATCAGGCTCCGGACATGGAGCCTGCTTCTCCCTCCTCCTGTGTCTCTGCCTCTTTCTCTCTGTGTCTATCATGAATAAATAAATAAATAAATCTTTAAAAAGGGGCGGGGGGGGGGGGGGCCTTCACCGGGCTGGCTGGCTAGCTCAGTCGGTAGAGCATGCGACTCTTGATCTCAGGGTTTTAAGTTCCAGTTGGTGTAGAGATCACTTTAAAATCTTTTTTTTTTTTTTAAAGGTTTTTATTTATTTATTTGAGAGAAACAGAGAAAATAAGCAGGGGGAGGGGCAGAGGGAGTGAGAGAAGCAGACTCTCCTCTGAGCAAGGAGCCCTCGATCCCCGGACCCTTGGAGATCATGACCGGAGCATAGGCAGACACTTTACCAACCAAGCACCCCTAAAAATAAAATCTTAAAAAAAAAAATTAGAAGAAGAGGCCTTTACTGACAAGGATGTCAGGATGAAGACCAGACAGGACATACGGCCCCTGCAAAGCATGTTCGGAACCATCTGGGGGGGAACACCTGGGACCACCTCCCCCCAACACTGGGCCCTCTGCTGACTGTAGAACAACAGATGGGTGGAGGTCCTCCACGAAGGGTCAGCTGGACAGACGGGGTGACCACCGCAGCAGCCCAGGGCAGCACACAGCAGCGTGGCATCCCCTGCACCACACACCGTGTACCTGGCCCCGCACCCCGGGCAGAGGGCTGGCAAAAGAAAACTAGGAGAGGCCTTTGCCTGAGTCTTTTCCCATGTCTCAATTAAAGGCTCTAGTAATCCATCACCAAAATAACTATTTAAAAATCAACACATCTTTTTGAAAGTCCTTGCTTGGGAGAATCTTCTCTTATTTAGGTCATTTCAAAAGGGCCATAGCTAAGAATTACCTTCCAATTCTCCAGAGACACGAAAGTATCCTACTGCCACTTGAAGATATTTTAACTTGACAATGAGTTTAAACAAAAAGTTAAACCTTTATCATTTTCTTTACCCAGCTCTTTCAATGAAATGAAGAAAATCAAGTTCTTTCGAGAAAAATATAAAGAATCTCTGTAACACAGCAGACTTATTTTAATCTTGCTAGGAGCAACAACCTTTTGTCTGTGCATGTGTTTTAATTATTTATTTTTGAACTTAAACAGATGTCTTTTATAAACTCGCACAGCCAGGATCATCTGACTAGAATCTATTTAGCAGTGTTATCTCACACCGTCGCCTCAGGCTGAGTAAACACAGACTCCGAAGAAAGAATCATTTGTTCGCTGATTTAAAAAAAAAAAAAAAAAAAAGTATACAGTAGAAAAAACTATACTAGGGTAAAAGGTCTACTTAAAACATGTCACAAAACACTTGCTTATAGGAAAGGTACCCTTTTAATAGGAATTTTCAAACAAGAGAACTCTATGTTATGAGCTTCTATCATGAATGCAAGCAGTTTAGGCAAAGCAAAGTTTACATTTACTATTAGATAGTAGGACAAATAGGACTTCAGGGTCTGCAATTTTTTGGTAAGGAAAATCAGAAAGGCCCCACCACCACCCTCCAGGGATGCAAACTTCCAAACCCTATTTCCAGAGAGCAAACAGGAATCTACTGTGTTGCTCTCAGTCTACTGCCCTATGCCCTTGCTCCTGACTAAAGCATCTCGCGGAAAAGATTTAATTTTGTGAGACCTGGGTCCATGGGGGGACGGAGAAATGCAGAAAGTAATCTGAATGCCCCAAATTGGGCCTTCCAGAGAAAAAGAAAAATAACCGATTTTCCAAATGACTACCATATTGTAATTGCACAGATGTGGAAATGATGCTGCATCCTTTGCAGTTACCTTCTGCTGGTGGCACAAAAAGTACTTAAAGCAAGGAAATGGGCTGGCTGCCTGATGTCTGTTTAGAAAGGTATAGGTCTGAAGGGTACAGGAATGGCTTCCATTTGGGGACCCTCCACATGATGTGGTATCGCCATCTGTATGGGGCACACAACTACTTTTTGCTAAGGTCTCTACCAGATGCTGAGTAGCAGAAGGAAGCAAAGAGAAACTGGCAGTTTTAAATACACTTTGGTGGGATGCCTGGGTGGCTCAGAGGCTGAGCATCTGCCCCTTGACTCAAGCATGATCCTGGGGTCCGGGATTGAGTTCCACATCGGGCTCCTTGTGGGGAGCCTGCTTCTCCCTCTGCCTGTGTTTCTGCCTCTCTCTGTGTGTGTCTCTCATGAATAAATAAAATCTTTAAAAAAAATTAAATACACTTTGGTAGCTATAAAGATGGAGATTTTAGGGTAACATGGAAATGTGCTCTTTATATGCCTTAACCATATGACATCTTATATTCTTGTCTTCTATTACTTGAATATTCACAGGCAGGGACGATTAAACCAAGCAGGTTGCCTGGCACCCAGCAGGTGCCCACTAATATTTGTTCATCTGATTAGCTGTCCACTCACCAAAAATGACATAGACTTGACAAAAGTCCGTTTAATCTGCTGACAGTCAAACACTGGATAAATAAAGCTCTAAAACAGATTTTCCAGGTCTGAACTATGTTACCCAAATGGATCAAAAGGACTGGAAAATTGCAAAATTTCCTCCTGGCTCTGGGCCGCGCAATTGCAACCATACGTTACCATTTGCCTAATTTTTAGAGTCATCGTTGACTGACTCGACACGGATTTCCTGAGTACCCATCACGCTAAATAATAATCATGGCTAACACACAGCGGCTTACAATATGCCAGGCCCAGATCTAAGCACTAAATATGAATTAATTCCCACAATTCTCACCTTAACCCCACACAGCAGGTGTTAATACTATCTTTATTTTACAAATGAGGAAACCAAGAGTCAGGAAGGTTTTCCTTTACTTGTAAAGTACTCCAAGTCACTCAAAATCATGGAGTGAGTAGCAAAGCCAGGATTCAAATAGAGTCTGGCCTCAGAATTTATGCTGTCACCTTTTCTTTTTTTTTTTAAGATTCATTTATTTATTTATTCACTGGAGAGGTAGAGACACAGGCAGAGGGAGAAGCAGGCTCCCTGTGGGGGGCCTGATACGGGACTCAATCCCAAGACCCTGGGATCATGACCCGAGCCAAAGGCCAACGCTCAACCTCTGAGCCACCCAGGCATCCTGTCTGCCACCTTTATCTAATGAGATCATAGAGAAATTATTAGAAAGAGAATTTTTTAAACAGTATTAAAATATGATGTCAGCAGGTGCGTCTGGGTGGCTTAGTTGGTTAAGCGTCTGCCTTTGGCTCAGGTCATGATCCCAGGATCTCGGGATCAAGTCCTGCACTGGGCTCCCTGCTCAGCGGGAGCCTGCTTCTCTGTCTCCCTCTACCCCCACCCCTGCTCATGCTGTCTCAAATACTTTTTAAAAAATGTCAGCATTCAAACTCTGTTTGAAGCACTCATCCTATCTTGTACTTATATCTCCCTGCACAGCACAGTGGAAAGAAAATAGGGTTCAGAGCCAGAAACTCAGATTTAGTGGGGATGCTGCGACCCAGAGTCAGGTCAGCTCTCTGGTTCTGGCTTTCTGGTCAATAAAGGGAAGATAGTAAAGCCAGCCCTTCTATCAAGGGGGTTATCAGGAATAAACATGAGAACACATGGGGCAGGCCTCTGTAAAACAGAAAACACAGCCTTCCAAGACATCCCAGTCTTGGGGAGACTCCAGCACACAACACGCACTTAATAAACACCTGTTAAAAAAAAAAAAAAAAAAACTAGTTGATTGTCCTTATTTGCAGATTCCGTAGCCATGAATTCACTTACTTGCTAGAATAAGATGTATTTGTAACCCCCCAAATCAATAACTTCCAATGCTTCTGCAGTCACTCACAGCCCTGTGCACATGCAGAGCAGGGAAAATTGTAAACAGCTGAGGTGACAGGGCGAGGCTCTGCCTTCCTGTCTCTGCTCTCCTACTGTACACAAGGGTCTTTCTCAATGTACTTTTGGTGCCACATTTTTTGCATTTTTGTTGATTTGGCTGTTTAAAATGCCCCTCAGGCAAAGAACTGCGCTTCGGTGTTAAGCGCAAGTAGGCTGCAATGTGCCCACGGGAGAGATGCCTATGAGAGAAGCTTCGCTCAGGCCTGAGTTATTGTTGGTTGTGAGTTCAATGTCAATGAGTTAGTATCTTCCAACAGAAACACAAATAAAACAAGGTTATGTATCAACTGACTGATGACCAGAGGCTCACGGGAGCCCAACTCTGTCCGTCCCCTCAGAGCAATGGTCCAGCACTGTGTCTGCAGCCAACTCAGCGCTCACGGGAGACTTGATGACTTGACCCAACGCAACTACTGTGGGTAATGGGAGTGACTATATACACATGACCCCTGAACAACACAGGTTTGAATGGGGGGGGGGGGGGGGTGTCTGTTTATACATGATTTTTTTTTTACGTTACTGTGCTATAAACTTATTTTCTCTTATGATTTTCCTAATAACATTTTCTTTCATCTTGCTTACTTTATTTTAAAAATTTGGTATATAGTACATATAACATACAAAATATGTGGTAGTTGACTATTTATGTTATCAGTAAGGCTTCCGGTCAATGGAGGACTATTATTAGTTAAGATTTTAGGAAGTCGGGATCCCTGGGTGGCACAGCGGTTTGGCGCCTGCCTTTGGCCCAGGGCGCGATCCTGGAGACCCGGGATCGAATCCCACATCAGGCTCCCGGTGCATGGAGCCTGCTTCTCCCTCTGCCTGTGTCTCTGCCTCTCTCTCTCTCTCTCTGTGACTATCATAAATAAATAAAAATAAAAATAAAAATAAAAATAAAAAAAGATTTTAGGAAGTCAAGACGCCTGGGTGGCTCAGGGGTTGAGCGTCTGCCTTTGGCTCAGGACGTGATCCCAGAGTCCCAGGATTGAGTCCCACATCGGGCTTCCTGAAGGGAGCCTGCTTCTCCCTCTGTGTCTCTGCCTCCCTCTCTGTGTCTCTCATGAAGGAATAAATAAAATCTTTAAAAAAAAAAAAAAAAGATTTTAGGGAGTCAAAGTATACATAGATTTTGACTATGTGGGGAGTCCGCACCCTTAAACCCCATGTTGTTCAAGGGTCAATGTATAAGCCAAAAATGTTACATTAAAAATTCATTCCCTTAGAGTAGAGGCATTAACATAGGAAGACAAAGATGGGAGGCTGAACTCTGAAGAAATGTCAAAGTACTTGGCTCACCCAGTCTAGGCACACTCTAGGTCTCTGTCCATAGCTCAGAAGTCCTTGACCAACATTAGCCCCAGGGTGCGAGGGCACGGGGTGCCATCCTTTTGTTCCAACATACATGATGCTCAGGACTGCATGGCAGCCTCACCCCTCTGGGCCTCTTCAAGGTCCCTTCTTGTCCATCTCAAAGTCTACAGCTTGGCCCCTGTAGGAAATACCAAGGCTCATCTGGAAGCCATGGAGTGACCTCACTCCACTCCACCCCTATAGTCCTCTAACTACCCGGATCTGATATTCCCTTTTCCAGACTGAGCCTCAGAGAGTGATTCTCACCAGAGTCTGACAGCATCCAAGGTGTGTAGCCAGAATTCAGACTCAGCTCTCTCAGCCATCCCGGCAACTCTCCAACAACTCAAAATGAGAAAATCAGCATATATTCTTACACAGCAGAACCTTTTAGAAAGCATTCAGGGAACACGGGAGAGGTGTCAGGCCATTCAAAATTCATCTTATGAGTCATTCAAATGCCAGCAGGAAAAACGGGCTGTAGGATAAGGGAACACTGTTGAGTCGAAACCTAAGACCCAAAACTAAAAGCTATTTAAAAAAAAAAAAAAAAAAAAAAAAAAACATAGGGGAAAATGTACAAGCCACCCCACGAGCCTGGGGTCCTGCCACATGGGGACCACATGAGGCCAGCTGCCCCAGACAGAAGTTCTCTTGTGCTTCAACTCTGACCTGAGGTTGAAGGGAATGGAAATGAAGCTACTAGCTCTAGACGTGGTTATACAAGGCTGAGCTAGCTCCCAGCGCAAGTGGGAGATGCCAATGTTAATAAAATGTCACCTCAATTACTTTTGCCAGGGTTATAAAAAGAAACTGGAGACTTCCTCCCTTGGGCATCTTCTGTTAATTGCCATTTATAAAAGTTCTGTTTGCTAGGCCTGGAATATGCATTATTTTCCCTTTGAAAACAAAAAGAAACTTCTAAAATATCAATCAGCATTCCAAATGGCAAAGCGATTTGTTTTCCAACTCACACTCTCAGATCAGCTCAGGAGTCTGTCTGAAATGCAGGCATCTGGTAACAATTTGTGACAATATAAAATCAAAGCTGAACTCCCGTGTAAATATTTTTTTTTTTGCCCAGATTTCACCAGTCTGCACGTATCTTATCCATTTCCTTATATTCCAATCTTGACTTTTATTTTCCTGGCTCCGAAAGAACTAGAGTCACACATAACAAATGTCACACCTCTTAATAAGCTCTACAGGCTAAATTCTTTCCAGCTCTGTGAAATGCAGCTTGCAGAGAGGGTGTATCTAGATTGGGAGACTGGATTGAAATATATCATTCCCATCTCTTCCAATCTGCCTGGCCTCAATTATTCACTTGCATTCGATGCAAACAGGGCTGAATTAAAACAATCTGGTTTCGTCACTATCTACTCATAGTTGCTCCCTACTGACACATCCATAGTCAAACATGGGCTGAATCGGTAAATGACTCAAACATCAGCATATATTCTTAGACAGTGAAAGTGTCGAGCAGTATGAGCGTCAGGAAACACCACCTGAATTCTCAAACAGAACCCATTTTGGTCAGGAAGGTCACAAAACGTGTTTGGATAAAAGTATGCACGTGTCACAGCCAATAATGCACAGTGGCAGGAATATGGACTCATAGGTTAGACAGGATCCCTGCTCTGCCGAGCTCTACGTGACTTGGCGGGAAAAGCAAGCTCCCTAGAGTTCAGTTCCCTCATTTACAGGGTGATGTCAGCCCCTACAAGATATGCAGAGCACCAGCAGAGTATATGGGATACAATAATCACATTGGATATTTACTGAGAACTAACTACATGCCAGGCGCTGTGCTAAGTGCTCTACAGAAATCACTGGATTTAATCTTGGCAGTCATACCGTGAGGTGTCTGAGTATTAAATACTATTTCCTCATCTTTACAGATAAGAACTGGGTTCCACAGGGATTACAGAATCTGCCCAAGGTCACACCCAGGAAACAGCAGATCTGGGATGTGAAGTGCTTTCCACATGTCAATGTTCAGCTCAGAATGTCAATGTTCAGTAAACATGCCATTATGATGAAAAACCACCAATAAAACAAGAAAGAGACACAATTGTGCTGAAATATTAACACAGCATCCTGGCCTTACACTGAATCACGGAGCAAGTACGAAGTCACCCCGACACTGAATCCCTGCAGCCGGCCATCATGCAGATTCTCAAGTGGTGGCTCTTTTAGTCGTGAAGAATGTATCTTTATCCCTATCCCCCACGTTTAGATCATTTGGATTTCAGCACCTGGTAACGAACTGCAATACGCACAAGCTGAACTAGGAATTGTTTGGAAAATCTTATCTCACTCAAGGTATTTTCTTCTTTAATAAAAAGCAATTAGGGATGCCTGAAGGGCTCAGGCGTTGAGCATCTACCTTTGGCTCAAGTCTTGACCCCGGGGTCCTGGGATCAAGTCCCACATAGGGCTTCCCCAAAGAGAGCCTGCTTCTCTCTCTGCCTACGTCCCTACCTCTCTCTGTATCTCTAATGAATAAATATAATCTCAAAAAAATTTTTTAAGTCTTTAACTGAAATTAAATTAATACAATCTGCTTTAGGGTATTTTTTTAAGTTGATATGTTCATCATTTACCTTAAAAGAGGATTAGAATTTTTAGGTCAAAAAATTTGGGAATGAGCATAAAACCTGAGATCATCTCTGCCTAAGCAGAATATCCTTCTCCATGTCAGAAGAACAAGGAAATGTATGCATCTTCACTCAAAAAGTTATGATCCTACAGATAGGTCACTTCAAACTCTGGAGAGTAAAAGCATAGCTGGGGTGGTGGGAGAGAGGGTGGCACAGAGACAGTAAGAAGAAAGAAGGCTGGGCAGCCCCAGTGGCTCAGCACCCAGTGCCGCCTGCAGCCCGCGGTGTGATCCTGGAGACCGGGGATCGAGTCCCATGTCGGGCTCCCCGAATGGAGCCTGCTTCTCCCTCTGCCTGTGTCTCTCCCCTCCCTCCCTACCTCCCTCCCTCCCTCCTTCTATCTCCCCCTCTGCCTGTGTCTCTCTCTCTCTCTCTCTCTGTGTGTGTGTCTCTCACGAATAAATAAATAAAATCTTTAAAAAAGAAAAAAAAAAAAAAAAGGTCCTCTTCGGGTCTACAGTTTTTCTCTTTAATCTCACAGCACTGGATCGCGTCTGTGCCCTACCCCGTCCCAGAGATGGAAGGGATGCCGCGTCATCAGTCCACACACTAGAAGCCTGGGCGTGGCCCTGGATGCCCCCCTCTCTCCCACCCTCCACAGCCAAACCACCTCCAAGTCCTAAACCCCTGGTTTCCTCGATCAAACCCAGCGGTGGACCCTGGTTTCCTCCTTCCCACCTGAGGCTCCCCTCATCTCATCCTCTTCCACACTGCAGTGGCATAATCCTTTCCAAACCAAGGTTTTGGAAATGATTCCACCCTGATGGAAACCCTCTGATGGCTTCCCGACCACTGTCATGGTGACAATCAACATCCCCAGCGTGGCCCTGAGTTCTCTCGCCCTTCTTACTCTCTGTGCTCTAGACTGGCCCTTGGTCAGCTTCCTCTGGGGCTCCCAGGCTGGTCTTGGGGCCTGCGCAGTCCTCCATGCCCCGCCAACTGCTCACCCGGCCCCAATGTCTGCTTACCCTCCAGACCTTAGCTCAGCAGGCATGCCCACAAGCCAGCCTTCCCCACCACAGCTGGGTCAGACACACTGTGGCACTTATGGCAGGCTGTGACAGAACCAGGGACCTCCCTGCTTTAACATGCAACCACAGCGGCCATCTTACACTTGCTGGGAGATTATCCACATCTCTCTCCAACTGGACGTAAGCTCTATGACACCAGGGACCAGCAAGTCACCCGCAAGTTCTGTCCATTCTATTCCCCTGCCATCTCCACCCTCGGCCAGGCCACCATGTCTCTTGGGAGGATTCTCACCTGAAGGCAAGAAGCTCCCAAATGTCTCCCCACATCCAAGCCTGACCTCCTTCAATCCATTTGCCACACAGGTGTCAGTGGGCCCTTAAAATATAAGCCAGAGAGCACCACTCCCCTATGTAGTTCTCCAACAGCTTTCAACTGCAGCTGTAAGACAGTGGGAACTGGGCAGCCCAGGTGGCGCAGCAGTTTAGCGCCGCCTTCAGCCCAGGGCCTGATCCTGGAGACTGGGGATCAAGTCCCACCCACATTGGGCTCCCCGCACAAAGCCTTCTTCTCCCTCTGCCCCTCTCCCCCCATGAGAAAAAAAAAAAAGGCAGTGGGAACTCCCCACCATGTTCTACAAGGTTTGGCGGATTACAACCCCTGCCCAACTCTGGGGCCTGAGCTCCCTTGGCCCCGCATCCACCAGGGTCCAAATACCCTGGCTGCCTTCTCCCTTAAACACATCAACCATGTTTCCATCTACGGGCCCCAGGACACATGGTTCTCGATGCCTGAAACCCCTATGTCCCATCTTGACTGGCTAACTGCTTTGTTATCTTAGAAGAACCTTTCCCGGCCACTAGATTTAAGAGATGCAGACAGACTCACAACTCCCTCCATAGCATTCTTCAGAATTGCTTGATGGGGACGCCTGAGTGGCTCAGTGGTTGAGGGTCTGCCTTCGGCTCAGGGCATGATCCCGGGATCTGGAATCAAGTCTCACATCAGGCTCCCTGCATGGAGCCTGCTTCTCCCTCTGCCAGTGTCTCTGCCTCTGTGTGTCTGTCTCTCATGAATAAATAAAATCTTAAAAAAAAAAATAATGCTAAGACCTCCAAAATGAGATGCCAGAGGAGGCAGGGAAAACTAATGCAAAAGAGCCAGGTGTAGAAGTTCACCAGACAGATGGGGGGGGAGGGGGCAGAGCCTAAAGCAGTTGTGTGGAGCTTCAAACCCGAATTACCTGGGCTCTCGACAGAGTCTGGCACCAGGAGAGAACTTCCACTGATTCACACTAGGATAACTGTGTTGAAGCAAAAAAAAAAAGAGGTCACATTACACCATACACTGTTTACACCTTCCGGGAGGTACAATAAAGCTCGAGACACAAGAGGCTTTCTCCACAGCAACTGCTGGTCCTCAGCTCCAGAATGTCCGATTCAGGATGGCTGGGGTGTGGCCTGGGAAGCTGCGTTTCGAATGAGATCCTAGGTGATGCCCAGGGACCACATTCTGAGAACGACTGGTCCGCCGCTATGACAAAAGAACTGATCAAAACTAGAACCATTGGGACACTTGGATCGCTCAGCAGTTGGGCGTCTGCCTTCAGCCCAGGGCGTGATGCTGGAGTCCTAGGATCGGGTCCCGCATTGGGCTCCCTGCATGGAGCCTGCTTCTCCCTCTATGTCTCTGCCTCCCTCTCTGTGTCTCTCATGAATGAATAAATCTTTAAATAAAAAAAATAAAATAAAATAAATTTAAAAAAAAACTAGAACTGTTCACCACAGAGTTTAGGTTTTCCTCCCCAAATTCCACAGTGCCCCAGCCACGTAGAGACATGCCTTTGGGCTGTGCACTGGGACTTTTGTCCTTTCCCACTGGCCAGGAAGAGGAAGGCTGGTCCATACATGCAGAGAACCAGATCCAAGTCTGACTCTGAGACACCGCCATTCTGGTGTTTCCCAGGGTTGCCATCACAAAGTAACACAAGCTGGGCAGCTTCGAAAAACAGAAATTGATTTTCTCACAGTTCAGGAGACTAGATATCCAAAATCCGGGTATCGGCAGGGCTGGTTACCTCTGAAAGCTCTTGAGAAGAGTCCTTCCTTGCTCCTTCCCACTTCTAGTGCTTGCTGACAGTTGTTTGGCATATAGATGCCTTGCTCAGTCTCTCTCCATCCTCCCTGGTGTTCTCCTCTCTGTCTCTTGTGTTCATGTTTGCCTTCTTATGAAGACACCAGCCCCCGGCTTCGGGGCCTCCCCTACTCCAGTAGGCCTTTAACCAATTACAGCCGAAAAGACCCTACTTCCAAACAAGGTCAACATTCTGAGGCTCCAGGTGGACATGAATGCTGGGGACATTATTCAACCCAGTACACATTTCAAAGGTTGCAGAGGTAGGTAACCCAAGGGACCTCAGAGATTACTGGTAATGCTGCCACTGAGGGGCATGCCCTCCATCCATGTCACGATGACAGGCTAGCATCACGTATCTGTGACGGTCAGAGGCCCCCACTGTCCTCTGGGACCCCTCCAACAGTTTCATCACTGATCTCACCCCCCTCCCTTAGGGAGAAACTTTCAAGCTTCCATGAACCTCCTGATACTCTTCCTAAAATTCTGCAAGTGTAAAAAGCAGACGAACTCCCTAAAGACGAAAATGTTGGACACACACAAGTTAGGTCTTTCTGAAGTGACAACTAGGATGCCAAAAGGGTTAAAGACGGGGCAGCTAGGTGGCTCAGTAGGTTAAGCATCTGCCTTCACCTCAGGTCATAATCTCAGGGTCCTGAGATCAAGCCCCACATCGGCCTCCCTGCTCAGCAGGACACCTGCTTCTCCCTCTCCCTCTCCCTCGACCTGTTGCTCCCCCTAATTGTGCTCTGTCAAATAAATAACATTTTCTAAAAAGGGCTAAAAACATAAGGTACTTCTGTGTCCATCCTCCTCCTTCTGACCTGCCTCCGGCTGTCAAAAATCCAGCTCTGCTCACACTGCCCCTATTCAAAAGCCTCCCTCCTTCCTCTGAAATAAAGCTCATGTCCACAACTAAATACTAGTGAGCTGTGCCATCACACTGCCTGCAGCCCTAGCTTCAGGGTCCTCTGCTCCCCCTGTAGGAACAGCTGCGGGACTCTGACCTCTCTTGCAACCCGGGAGCCCAGCTGCCTTGGGCTATAGTTCTCTCCTAGAAGGCAGGCACTGGCCCCACTGATCTATGAACAGTGAACCCACTTGATTGTCCACACAGAGGCATGTGAACAACCTAGCACAAAGACAGGTGTGGGTTGCTGCCAACCCAATGCCAAGCCACACTGGGAGCCATAGACAAAGCCTCAACTCTAACTCTATTCAAAGAAAGGAGCTGAGGCCACATGCAAAGGGACCTATGAACAGTGAGGGGAAGGGGAGGAGGCCAAACCACCAGAGAAGCACCCAACTGACTCCATGGTCATGACCACATGGGCCCCAGGGGTGCCCCAAGGTCCCTCACACTCAAGAGGATATCCTGCTTAGAAAAGGAGGCTGGGCAGGCAACACACAGACCACAGAATGAGGCTATGGCTTCTGCAAAGGGAGCAAGCAAAGGTGCATCTTCTAGAATTGTCTTTGGGGGTAGCAGTCCCGTGTGTGTCCCGGGCAGCATCTTCCACCTGCCTGCGTGTAGGCCAGATCAGCTGTCGCCCTTAACCTAGCCACTTTGCTGCTCCAAGGGTACAACACTGAATATGTGAATTCAGCCCTCCTTGCTTCCCTGTCCCTGAGACAATTTGGCAATGGAAACTGTCAAGACTCCAGTGTAAACAGAGGCAAAATGCAGGGCCTAATGGAAAGGGTATTGTTTTCCTTCATCGCTCTGATTTTACTTTACTACTATTTATGAAATTAAAACAATGCAGCAAATTATCTGTTCAGTGTACCATAGCATGAGCTCCACCAAGGCAAACAACTGTGTTCCAGATGATCTTAGCAGACCCTGTCAAGTGGCTCAACTACTTCTCAACAGACCAGAAAAGGCACAGGGCAATTCTGAGTGGAATTACCAGCTCTTATTTTCACTGATCGACTACCAAGAGCCAAACCTCTGTGAGGTGCTTCATGATGCATTCTTAGTTTAGTGCTTGCAATATCCCAAAGGCATTATCCCCATTCTACAGATGAGGATGTTGAGGTTCAGAAGGGTGAAATGAGGTGCCTCAAAGTATTGTACGTTGCAGAGCCGTCCAACTCCAAAGCTGGTCTTTCCAGTCTGGACTCCGTTTGCCCAGTGAGCTAGGAGGAGGCCCAGCAGCAAGGGGCAAGGAAGCAGGAATACCACCAAACTAGGAGTTGGAGCAAGAGGTTGTTACTGGGGAAATATTCCACAACCAGGCTTCTTGGGCCTGCCCCAGAGGTTATCACGTGAAAATCAGCACACCCGCCTGCTGAGAGGCACTGGCTAGCCAAAACTATGGCACAATATTTCTTTGTACTTCAGCACACTGAACATAAAATTCCAGCTCTGCCACACACACAGTTCATGACCATGGACCTCTTCGTTCTTAATAGGCTTGACTTCCTAATTTATAAAAGCGGCTACCACATTGCCTTTTTAAACTTGATGAAAATATTATATATGAAAACATTCTGTAAACTGTAGAGCCCTGAACAAGCAAATAGAACTAACATCATCAGATGCTTTGTTTTGTGATGGATAAAATCGAGTCCCCCAATTACCCCTACATGACCTTGGACATCAGTAATCTTCCTTCTTCATTATTTATTCTCCCTCCAAAAGCAAACCTTATTCAACTCATTAAATGTAATACTTAATGAGAACCACCTTTCAACATCAGACCAACCATTTGTCCTCTAGCATGCCAACGTTTGTCCTTAAGCAAAACTAGAGACTTTGCCTGACCTCCAGTTCCTGACCTTCCCTACCCCCTTCCTAAGACAATCAAAGGAGACACCAGGTAATAAACATTGGTTTTATAAATCACCGGGTTAATGAGTAAAGTGCTTTAAAATAAAAGCCAATGTGCTATGCATCTTTGGCATTCTCCATATTTTACTATTTTCTTCCTGGTTTGTCATCTATCATGGAATTGAACTTAGGTTCAATTCCATGATAGTACACCCTGGCCTTATATCAAGGTGGCTGAGTGGTTGAGCATCAGGTCGTGATCTTGGGGTCCTGGGATCAAATCTCGCATCAGGCTCCCCACAGGGAGCATCCCTGCCTCTCTGTGTCTCTCATGAATAAATAAGATCTTAATCATCAAGCATAAAACCAGGCCCTTTCACACATACACATATCATAATAGTCCAAGTCCTAAACTTCCAGTATTTGCATGTGCTGCTTTACAAGCTTTTGCCTTTGTAACTAAATGTGCAGCAATAAACTCCAAACCACATTAATGATAACCCTGTTAAATATAAACTAGTATGCAATTATCCAAAATGCTAGTACAAACAAAAAGGGGGGGGGAACCCAGGAAACTCTGATTAGTTATGTGTTCTTGGAAGCTTTTAAAAACCAAACAAAAACAAAAATACAGCATCACAAAGTTTGTAAAAGGGAAGAATGCCTGATACTTTTGTGACTCCTACACGTAACGCTAAATGGTCTGTTTGAGCTCCACTGTCTCTGTGATAAGGCTTGGTTTTTAAATTGCAAGTAGGCTGAAACTTGGGGGGAGGGGGGACCAGTGTTTGAGGTGGAAAGTAAGTGGGGGGTGGCCTTTGGGGAAATTCACAAAATCGTATGAAGGAACAGATTCTTATTTTTAAAAAAAACAAAAAACAAAAAAACCTCTGGTTTTCAACACTTTCTCTGCTGGTGACATTCTGCACAGCCCCCAGGGGGAGAATGGAACCAAACGATGTGTGGTGTGGCCTTGATACACGTGCTAGTAAACCAGCTGGGGGGGGGGGGGGGGGGGGGAATTCCTGACTTGTAAAGTTGATGGATTCCCAGGGTGGAAATAATCCCAGCAGGACTGATTCAGGGTATCGACCAGCTCAGATCCCCCAGTTGGTTGTCCTACCACAGTATAGGAGCCAGCTATCACACACTGGGTCTATAGCAGAACCCGCTTAGAAGCCAGAGAAACCAGAGTCGAAGTCCCAACTCTAGAGCCCAATTAGGCCTTGGGCAAGTTTCCTTTACCCTCTCCAAACCTCAGCCCCCATAGCTCTAAGACATAGCATCCCTATTCCACAGGATAGCTACATAAATGAAACAAAATGATGCCTGCGAAGTGCACAGGATTTTGAAAGGCACTGAGAACTCCATGCCTGTTCCCTCCCCTCCCCCGGGGCAGGGGTGGGGCGGGTGGGATGGGGGTACAGCTTACATCACCTGACTCACGCCCACAACATTCACCTGGGGAGGTTACTTATTGCAGAACTGAGGAAGGAGGCGGTGGGGGAGGCGGTTTTACCAAATAAAGGGTTGGGGGTGACCACTGCCATTAAAATAAAAAGACCTAAAAAAGCTGTAGGGGGGGTCACCAGGATTGCTGGGGAAAGGGGGAGGCTTTGAGGATAAAAGTGCCCCGTAGAGGCACTTGACGGAATGAGCACTGGGTGTTATTCTGTATGTTGGCAAACTGAACACCGATAAAAAATAAATTTATTATTAAAAAAAAAAGTGCCCCATAGAATTTTAAGAGGGTCTGTCAGTGTCTTGGGATCAAACTGCCTTACCAACAATCAGGGAATGTGGGTTTTGTTTGGTTCTGTGGTTGCTCTATAGAGGGAGTTTCTCCACCTTGCTGAGAGCCAGCTCCAGATCATCACCAACAAGCCCCCCGAGGGGCCAACACCCAGAAAGGGGTCCAGCCAAGTAGGTACAGACCCACAGGGAAGACAGAAAGTCAATGCTGAGACAATGCCCTTGGTGCCAAACATGAGGGCTCTGCAGGGTGACGGGTCAGAAATGAAGGGGCCTCTGGGGGGGCGGGGTGGAGAGTGGGGACTCTTCCCATGGAGAAGAGTCAGAGCCTGGGGTGCCCTGAGGAAAGCCAGCACAGCATGGACATGACAGGCAGCATGGGGGTGAGGTTGGTTCAGGGGGGTTGTGGTGGTTGCCAGAAGGTGGCCACACATGAAATACAAGGAATTTAAACCTGACAGGGTCAGACATGAGTTTCAGAAAGTTCCCTCTAGCAGCCTAGGGAAGAGAAGGAATGGGTGAGTCCAAACAGAAGCCAGGAGCCTCCAGAAGGCAAGGGCAGTGAGGGTGGCCAGGGAGGGGCTAAGGGACCAATGCACACCTCCGAGGTCCAGAGTGCTGGGCGAGGGCCAGGGGTCCGCACACGTCTTCTGTAAGGAGCCAGAGAATAAATGGTTTAAGCTTGTGGACCATGTGGTCTCTGCCACAAGGACTCAGTGCTGCGTGGTAGCACCAGGGCAGCCAAAGACAATACAAAAATGAATGGGTGTGGCTGCTTTCCAGAAGATGTTATTTATAAACAGCCCCTGGGCCACAGTCAGCAGACCCCTGAGTTGGGGGAAAGAGATACAGAGGGAGAAGATACAGAGGGTCCAAACAAAGGAAACACACCCAGATGGAGGTAGTATTATTCCCATCTCGCAGGTGGGAGCCTGGTGGTCATGGTCACAAAGGACACATCAGGGCCCTGGGGCCACAAACAGTGCCGGAGTGCCAGGCTCACACCTATTCCCGCCACGCTGTAAACAACGTAAGGCATCTGGTAAAGCAGCAGATACATCAAAACAGCAACAGAAGTGAGAGAAATCCAGATGTGGCTGAGAAGATTTTGGGAGGCAGGGCAAGCTCTGGGCCGGACTGGGCTGCTGGGGTCTCAGGAATCTGTGTCCACCCGGGCCCATCCTCTGGGCCCTCACCCACAGAAGCCCCCCAAAAGGCCAGAAAGCCAGAAACCTAAGTGAGGAAGCCACAGGGCGCTAGCAGTGCCCTCCGCACACACGCCTCCTGCCCAGTTTGGCTGAGCCCAGGTGAACAAGCGCTCATGAATCTGCATCAAGCCACAGTGAAGGCACAGACCCCGGAGCCAGGCTGCCTGCCTCTGAACCTGGCCCCCTGGCCTGCGTGTCCGGGCTCCAGGGACCCTCCGCCTCACAATGGGGGTGAGGCAGGAGTGCTGGCGGATGGTTATACACACCAACTTGCTTAATCCTCATCAAGCGCTCAGGAGAACACCTGGGACATGTTTGGTAAATAAAAATACTGTGTCAAGGCCCAGAGCCAGGTCCCAGGGGAGAGGGCGTTTAGTGAAAAACAGGTTCAGCTCTCACCAAGTGCTCATTGGCCCACTTAGGTTATTTACGTCTCCCAACAGACAGGGACCATCTTTCAGGTCTCTATCTCCCACGATTAGCACACTGGCAGCTCATAAGTGAGAGCTGTTCAATGTTTGTTGAATAAATGACACAAGGCAGTAAGTTCCCAACCTAGAATTTTCCTCTACTACATACCTGACAAGAGCACCTGCAAGGTCACCCTTTGCCCACTCTGTGACCATGGATTCCTGCCCCTCCACGTCGTTAGGCTGGAATCAAGGTCTACAAAGTGCTTTGCAAACCTGATGACCCCCCCCTGAGCAAGAGAGGACATTAGTACAGATCTCTTTCTCAATGGGGTGGTGTCAGTTGCAGACTGACCAACTCATGAGGCAGTGGCTTCCAGCTTGGCTGGCCTCTTCAAGTGACCAGTCCAGTTATGACACCTTCACTGCCAGAGGGAGTATAGCTGAAGGGGTTGTAAAGCTCTCCCTTACACTGGGGGGAATCCACTCATTCCCTCATTCGTCAACACACGTCCCACCAACTGGCGCCCACGTGGGACAAAGTGGATGCCACTTCTGCAGCCGATTCTAAGGTTAGGTTACCTACACATCCCGAGCTAAACACATACCTACACCCCGGCCTCGGCGGTGGCAGGCCCAGGACTGAACCACTCAGAGCCCCAGGCCAGGAAGGGCGGCAGCTCATCTAACCCAGCCCTCTGAGTCCATGAGGAAACTGAGGCCAAAGGTGTAAAGTGACCCCATCCAGGGTTACTGGGCACAGCCAGGGCTGACCCAGAATCCAGAGCTGCCAAGGGCTGACTGGCATTCCTGATGCTCAACAGGTCACCTCACCTGGCCTCACCCATCATTCCTTCCCAGTGTGCTTTAGAGGCCACCTGCCCTGGGCCCCTCTCCCCACCTAACAGCTCTCCTTCCTATGGGAAAAAGTCCATGCAGGCGGAGCTCCCCAGAACAGCTGTAGGGACATGGGACAGAGCCATGCTGCCGCTGCCCTGCCCCCTTCCAAAGGGCAAAAGGTCACACTTGAACTAGCTGCCCTTCCTGGGTACTTGCCAGCGGTGAGCAGGCTTCCGATTTATTTCCCCTTCTGAGTTCACCCACAACATTACAGGCTTTGTGAGCGCACAAGGGAGGGCAGCGGGTGAACCTCGGGCCACTGACCTCAGACCCCGACAGGGCACAGCCTCCGCAGAGTCTTGGGTAAGCCTCCAGACCAGGGCCTGGCCTGCCTGGGACTGCAGCTCTGGCCTCTACAGTTCATGTTGCTGGAAAGATGGCTTAATAACTTGGGTTTGCTTATTGCCGGAGGAGACCAAAGTCCTGTACGGATTTCTAAAATCCAGACAGGTCAGGTGGCTTACAACAGGAACATGAGTAGTGATGTGCCTCATGTCACAAAGCAGGGAGGTGACAAAATTGAGGGGAAACGTCCATCCCCTGGTGAGCCCACATGTGTTTTTCTTTTCAGTGAAGACAAGGACTACAGTTACAGCACATGGACCTTCACCCCAATGGGGCAAAGGAGAGGGAGGGGTGGTTAGAAGATCCAAAGCAGCCTGAGCTCTGCCCCAACTGGTCTGAGTGACCTTGAGTATGTTACTTAATATTTCTGACACCTGGTTTCCTTGCTCTTACAACCAACCGGGACAATCACAGTACCCAGAAAAGCCTTCCTTTTCAAAATCTGTGCTCATTTGCATCCCACGAAGCTGTCAGAAATACAGAACTGAGGCTCTCCCAGACCTGCAGGATCAGAATCTTCCCCATTTTTTTTTTTTCCAAGGTCCCAGATGATTCTAAAAATATTTACATTTGAGAAGCCTGGATATCAAGCATTTGGGACACGCCCACACGGAGTCAGCCCTCAGCCCTCAGCAATTATGTAAGCCCAATTCACACATGAAAGGGCCCAAGACCAGGCCAAGGCTTTCTAGAGGAATCAGACCCAGAAAGGCTGATTACTTGCCCAGGATCACGCAGTAACTTCAGAATTTGAACCCAAGACTTGGGAGTTCTTTTGTACCAGGCACCCTCTTTCCCATGTAAGAGCTAACTCTCCACCCATAAGGCACGATGCTAACACAGGTGCTGGAAGAAGCAAAACCCTCATGTTTTTCTAAATTAATTCCCAGATCACTGTGTGCAGGGTCCTCTGTCAGGCCCGGTGGCACACTGCTGGCTCACCTAGGCTCGACTCTGCTTCTGGGAGGCTGTCTGCCATTCAGAAGATCAAGGAGGTGGAGCAACCCAGGACTGCTGCCAGCCGCTGCCAGAGATGAAATTTCTAAAGTGAAAGGAAGCCTTAAAACACACCTTATAAATTTACACTCCCTTTCACCTATTAACACCTTCCCCAAGCAGCTGGCACCACCCAAACAGAGAACACAACGGGATGTCAAGCTAGAAGGCATCTTTTTGGCTTCCCACCTCTGACACCTAGCCAGAGAGCAAACCCC
This sequence comes from Vulpes vulpes, assembly GCF_048418805.1. Lineage (NCBI taxonomy): Eukaryota > Metazoa > Chordata > Mammalia > Carnivora > Canidae > Vulpes > Vulpes vulpes. The sequence goes on along the minus strand of NC_132792.1, from coordinate 95,206,110 downwards.
AGCATGTTGGCTTCCCAGGGTTGGAGCCCTGTCCACCAGGCTGGAAGATGCCCAGGCCCGCAGGACACAGTTCCCCAGACGGTCCAACGGAAACAGGAGCAAAAGGTAGGGGCCCAAACAAAGATTAAATATGTGGGGGGTGGGTGGGGGGTGGCTAAAGAATAGAGAATCACCCTAGAATGACTGACCTGCTGTATTCCAAACATTTATAGTCAACAGCTCCAAAAGTGTTCTAGGGCCTTCCACATGGAAGGTATCACCATCCAGACTTGGATGTCAAAGATTCGGGTTCCTCTCTCGGCCAACACTGGGTCTGTGGCACAATCTACACATAGGGTGGCTGTGCAGAGTCAATGACATATACGTCAAATTTCCAGCCCTAAGCACAGAAGTAGTCCCCAGGCCTGGGCACAGAAATTTTCCTCTGTCATATTTTAAAATCTGCAAGTACAAGCAATGATTGGTTTTTACAAGTGTCCAGGCAGAAAGAACACAGTGTTTCACGATTTTAGACTGAGAAATTCTGATTTTTATATAATCATAACACACTCAATAGAGGACATCTCAAGTTCATTCTAAAAGGCAGATTTCAGGTTAACTATGGCAATGCTTTCCAAACTTTCATTTGTATATGAATCATCTGGGGATCTTGTGAAAATGCAGATTTGCACTCAAGTAATCTGGAGTGCGGCCTGAGAAGTTTGCATTTCTAAGAACTCTGGTGAAGCTCAAGTTCCAGAGCCCACGCTTTTGAGCAGCAAGGTTCTATGGAATTCCTTAAATAGTAAGAGACACATCCAAGGAAGGTTTAATTTGATTTAAAAAGGACATCCCAAGAGAACACCCATGAAGTAGTATATGGAACCACCCTGCCTAGCAGGGTTTCTTGAAGGAGGACCACCAGGAAAAGCCAAAGGCGTTCTTATAAATTGGCCCTGGGCCGTATTCAATGAGTTTGTACCCTATATCACACAGCCTAGGCAGGTGGAAGTAGGCTGTAGTGATCATAAAAGCAGCACGCTTCTGACAAAAGTCTCAAAAGCAGCATGGTGTAGGAAACAAAGCATCCTAGAAGATTAAGTTCATGACCACTCCAACAGCTGTGGCCAAGCAAGGCTCTTCAAGGCCTTTCTTAAATCCCTGTTTTACCCATTTACCACCTCTCTGTACGTTAAATTTCATGCTGTTTCTGTTGACAGCTGTAATAAAAAAAAAAAAAAAGAAGCCTCTTATCAAGTTGCCAGATATGGATAATTCCTAAGTAGTAGGACGAATGTGACTGTCAGGAAGCACCTTATACTGACTGACTGACTCATCGTAATGTGTGTGCTAGGAGGGTGAGGAGATCACTACAACATCCAAGGAGTTCATATTTATGAGACTGGAGATTAAATTCTGGCTATTATTTTGATCACAAATACTAACACTGGGGCGCCTGGCTGGCTCAGCTGGTGGACCATGCAACTCTCCACCTCAGGGTTCTAAATTCCAGCCCCATGTTGGGTGCAGAGATTACTTAAAAATATAATCTTGAAAAAAAAAAAAAAGCAACACAGAAAATCTTCCATATCCCCAGAAATGAGATTCTTGGAGACAAAGTGTGAGGTAATCTGATCTCCAGCTGCTTCTAGCACGGGAACACATCTGTCTAACCATGAGACAGAGGCCAGCCTTGCACACTGGCTTAGAATAACATGTATGTTTAGTACAATTCTTGTCATGACCCCCTGGCCTGGCTGGGCTTACGCTTGAACTACAGAGTCATTATGAACCAGTGTGTGATATCAAGCGGTAACAGCAAGCTGCCCAGAAGCTGCTGAGTGTGCACCAATCACCCAGAAGGGAATTCCCCTCTTGTGCACTTGCCCACTAGCGGGGAGATGCGTGCTCTGACAAGAAATGCCAGGGCCATACTGTCACCTGTGGCCAGCATCGCTAACTCATCCATGCAAACACCACGCTGCCTCTCCATTCCACGCCCCTCCCTGCAACCATGAGCAATCACACCGTGAGGCTACACACCAGGCAGGGTCAAGATTTCGCCCTGTGGGAAGAAGGAAACTCAAGAGCAAATTTCTGGATGAGCCTGTCTTGTTTTTCCCCATTTGTCCGTTGGGGGAGGAAGTTAAGTTTTCCAATAGGCCACCTTCTTACTTAGGCCAGAAAAAGCCTGAGCTTTTGGGGAGAGCAGTACAGGAGAGAGGCTGTCACAGAAAATGTTCTCCTTCCTCCAAGCCTGCAAAATGTTTCCATTTTAGAAGGGGAAATTAAGGCCCCCAGAGGTTAAAATAACTGAGCCAAGGTGGAGCCCAGGCTATAAGTGACTTCATAGGAGGCCTTATTAACTAACGAGAGGATACTCCCTCCCAGGAATCAGGCCTGCATTTCTCCACTGCTCCCCACTCGCTTCTTTTCCCAACTCGGTCCCGCTCCTTACACAGACCTAATTCCCAACTGTCCTCTGAACATACGTTGACAAACTCCAGCTATTTCCTTCACAATAAGCAAATGTTCATAGTTTTGCTGAGATGCCTAAAACCTGCAGATGACTTAAACTGGCAAATACGAGCTTTTAACGAGCTCTAGCAAATTCATCTTGGATGGAAAAAAAAAAAAAAAAACCTTCAAGCCCAATTATCCCTAGTCCCCAAACTCGGAAGGCCCGCCGGGTGCTAGGAAATGTAAGGCTCTTCTATTTCTCAGGAAAGCAAAAGGCAAAGTCCCAAGTTTTCCTGGGACACGGGACAACTTTGAGCGCAGGCAGCAACTCCCCTCTGCAGGGGCTCGCTGCGAGTCTTCCAGAAGTTCGGGCTCACGCGCGCCGCGCCGCCACCAGCCGGACCTCCGCCGGGCTCCGCGCCCCGCCAAGTCTTGCCTGGCGTGGGGAGCGCGCGCCTCCGGATCCCGACCGGGTTTCTAGAGGTTCGGGATCTCCCTCCTGCAAACGGGAGGTCCGGGGGCGGCTGTGGAACCGACTCCCGCAACTTCCAGCCCGAGCGTGACGCCGCCGCCCCGCGAGGGGGGCTCACGCACACGCCTGCGACCGCACACGCCCTGCGGACTCTGCCCCTCTGGTTCGGGATCGCGGCCCGACGCCCCCGGATCCCGCAGGGCGCGGCGAAGGCGGGGGCGGCCAGCCGGAGGGGCGCGGGGGGGGGTGCGCGTCGCGTCCTGCACACTCACCGGGACCTCTGCAGCTGCTCCAGGGCGCTGGCGCTGGCCCCCTGGGCCGGCTGCTCCAGGGCGCAGTAGTTCTGCGAAGTCGGCCTGGAGAAGGCGATGGGCAGGATTCCCTGAGTGAACGAGTTGAGGCGACCCCGGCTGCCGCTGCCGCTGCCGCTCCCGGGGGTCCCGGAGCCCAGGAAGGCGGCCGCCGGCACCTGCACGCTGAAAAAGGCATCGTCCTCCTCCAGCTCCTCCTGCCCGGCGGTCCCGGGCCCGTCGGGCAGCTGCGGCGGGGCGCAGGAGGCGGGAGGCGCCGGCCGGGGCGGCTGGGGCTGCTCCCCCGACGCCCGGCCCGCGCCCAGGGGGCTCAGGAAGCCCCGGGGCGCCCCGGGCCCGAGCCCCGCAGCGTGGCCGCCGGGGGCCAGGGGCGGCAGCGGCGCGGGCTGCGGGGGGCAGGGGCCCCATCCCGCCGCCGCCGCCGCCGCCGCCGCCGTGCCCGCCGCGGCGAGCGCGTTGCAGCCGCCCCGCTCGGCGGCGGCGAGCAGGCTGAGCCGGGTCCTCGCGCCGCAGGCGCTGCCGGCGCCGGGCTTGGCCGCGCCGCTCTCCTCGCCGCCGCCCCACTCCTCGTCCTGCAGCGGCGGCCGGCCGTCCAGCGAGATGTTGGTGAGGAAGGAGAGGGCAGCCTGGCGGCGCCGCGGGTCCATGCGCGGCTTCCTGGGGGGCTCGGGCGGCGGCGGCGGCGGCGCGGCAGCCGCGGGCTGGGGCTGGGGCTGGGGCTGGGGCTGGGGCCGGGGCCGGGGCTGCGGCGGCTGCAATCCGCTGGTGCCCGCGGCGTCGGTGCCGGCGCTGCTGCTGCTGCTGCTGCTGCTGCAGGCGGCCGTGCCGGCGGTGGCGGCCGTGGTGGCGGCAGTCGCCGCCATTGTGTCCGTCTGCGGCGATATTTCCGCGATGCCCGGAGAAGCGAGCGGCGCCCGAGTGCTAAGCGGCGAGCGCGAGCGCCGGTGACCCGGGCTGGGCAGGGCGCGGGGCGCGGGCGGCGTGCGCGGCGGCCCGGCCCCCCCGCGGGCGGGCCATGCTCGGCCCTCGGTGCTGCGGCGGCGGACGCGGCCGCCCCGGGCCACGCGCGCGGCTGGCTGCTGGCTGCTGGCTGCTGGCTGCCGGCTGCCGGCTGAGTCGCGCGCTAGCTCGCCGCCGGCTCCGGGTCCGGGTCCGAGCCCTCCCCGCCTCCGCGGCCGCCTCGCGGGCTCCGGCGGCGCGGCCCGGGAGCCCGTATTTATAGGTGCGCGCGCCCTGCGCTCGCGCTCCGAAGCGCTCTTTGCAATAACACGGTATCACGTGTGGGGAATGAAACCTGGGAGGAAAACAAAGCCGCAGGCGGCGGCCGCGGAGGCAGGCGGCGGGAGGAGGAGGAGGAGGAAGAGGAGGAGGAAGGGAAAGCCGAACGGGCGGCGGGGCAGGGGTCCGGCGGCGGCGCAGCGGCCCGAGCTTCCCGCGGGGAGCGCGAGGCTCCAGGGGCGCGCGGGAGCCGGCGGCGGGAGGCGAGCACGTTGTGCCGCGGCGCCCGCCCTGGGAGCTGGGGGCGGCGGTGGTGCGAGCGGAGCCCGGGGGTCGGGGCTTGGGCGTGCGGTCCCGGGGAGGGGCGGGTCCGCAGGGTGGGACGCTTGGAGGGACGCTGGGATCTGGCCCACGAGCTTGTTAACGGGACCCCGCGCTGCCCCTGGGCGCTGCGAAGTGGGTCCTTATTAATAGTGAGGCGCGGAGATCCACAGCCCTGTCCGTGGACAGCCCCACCTCAACGCGGTCGCTGAGCTATTACGGTTGTGTCTCGTTCATTCCCAGGCCGAGGGGCCGAGGGTACAGCCCCGGGGATAAATGTGCACCCACCCACACACCCACCCACACACACACACACACACACACCTCGGTGCATAAGAGCCCAGGCGCATCCGAACGTCTCCTGGATGGGCGGGCTGATGTACGCATCCCCAGTCGATGGTGCTGTCACTTTTCATCTCTTAGCAAAGGCCAACATCAATTTTTACTGTGAGGACCGAGATAAGCTATGATGGCCTCACACCCTTTTCCCCTTGTCACCCTGCACATTTAGTGGATTTTGATCTCTTTTTATCCCATATGAACTGGGGAAGATATGGACCGCTACTTTCTGTCATTTTTTTTAAATAAACATCCCTTTGGCACCTACCATATCTTAAGATGGGTACCTGCCCAAGGATTCGGTGATGTTCCAGAGCAGCAGACTGGGAGTGGTCAGAGAATGCTGGACCTCGGCCCCAACCCCCAACAAATGCCTGTGTTGGCAGAGGAGTGTGTTGGGGCGGGATGGGGGGGAGGGGGAGGCACCGGGAGCGATCTGAAAACGAGTACCGGTTTCCCTATGCGTTGGAGATGACTTACCAAATGCACTTTATTAAGCTCTACGACATCCAAGACACCTCTCTTACACTTTTCAGAGGGAGAAGCAATGTGTTTAAGATCAAGGGATTAATTTAATTAAAGGTTTAAATTTAGCCCTGGAACTAATGGGTAACACTACATTGAAATTCCACTCCACTTCAAGTTCAGGAAAGTAAATTGAGTAATGTAGAGCAAATACACCCTGTCCAGAGATGTGCAGCCAACCTGGAGTATATGAGATATGGGTGAGTTTCAGGTTACATTTGCTTAGGACAAACATAGCGTGTGGCCCTTTGCATATTTTTAGGCATTTTTAGGCATTTTATGCCATTTTTAGGCCTTTTTGAAAAAGTGAAGAATGGGATCTATTTATAGCAGCCTTATATAGCAGCTAAGTCAAAACTCGGTGACCAGCTCTGTGAAATTTCATTAGGAGTTTGATTATTTTGTTTAACTAACTACCTTGAAACTTCCAAGTGGCTTTATTATAATTAATTTAATTTGTGTGACCACTGGTCTGGCTGTGTTAAATGAAAGACACCAACTCTGTTCATGTTAAATACCTGTTTTTTATTACGAAAATGATAAATGTAAATTGCACATTTTGAGAATAAGGTAGGTAAAGAGGAGTTTTAATAAAAAAGCATCACTAACAATCTTTTTTTTTAAGATTTTATTTATTTATTCATGAGAGACCGAGAGAGAGGAGAGAGGGGGGCAGAGGGAGAAGGAGGCTCCATGCAGGGAGCCGGTTGTGGGACTCGATCCTGGGTCTCCAGGATCAGGCCCTGGGCTGAAGGCGGCGCTAAGCGGCTGAGCCACCCAGGCTGCCCATCACTAACAATCTCATCTGCTGTGGAGATAACTTCAACTTTTTATTTCTCCTGTGTTTTTAAACAAGTCAAAGCATCCTGTTCGCGTCTTGTGATTTTTGCTTGTTATGTTGTGATCATCTTTTCACTTAGAATTTTCTTTTATAGAATCATTTTAATGATTGCATGATGTTAAGTTCGATGGAGAGATTATAATTATTAAACCTGTATCCTATAATAAATATTTAGGTTGTTTCCATTTTTGCTGTTATAAAGAAAGTGGTGATGACTTCCTTTTTCTAAATCTTGCTGCCATCCACTAATATTTTCTTAGGTTAAATAGATGCTGGGGCAAATGGAGCATCATGTTTTCAAGGCTTCCCATCCAAAGGTTGTTCCAATTTGCTTCTTCACACTCTTGCCAGCAATGTCAATTTTTTCTTCCATCTTCATTTCTTTCTCCATCTCATATAACTCTTTGCCTATTTTCAGTGTCAAACATGCAAACTAATCTCAAATATTTATTAAAGCATCAAATAAGAATCAATATCTTATTTAACCTCCACACTGTTCCTGTGATCGATTCTCTTATATAGGGATCATGAGATACAGTTTATTGTTTACCTACTGTGTGCCAGCCACAGAATATTTCCATGTCCAACTCTTTGCACCCTGCAAGGAGGGGCGGTGGTGTGTTATTCTCAATGTTTTACGGATGAGGCTCAGAAAAATTAAATAATTTGCCCAATGACATCTAGCTCATAGCTGAGCCAGTACACAAACCTGTCATATCCAAAGACCCATGCGTGGTCCTGCGCCCTCTGCTGGTGAGGATGTTTTATGGGGAGGTCCATCTCCAGATTTAATCTTATATTTGAACTTAAAAGTCAACTATCATGGAAGCAGTACAAACTTTGGAGGAAGAGGATCTGAGTTTCAAGAGCAACTTCTCCAAGCCAGTTCCCTTTGCAGGTTATCCCAAGGTACAAATGAGACCGATTCAGACGTATTTGTAAACCTTAAAGTACTTTTAAAAATGTAAATTGTTGGGGCACTTGGATGATTCAGTCGGTTAAGCATCTGCCTTCGGTTCAGGTCATGATCTCAGGGTCCTGGGATGGAGCCCAGAGTCCCGCTCCCGGCTTAGTGAGGAGTGTGCATCTCCCTCTCCCTCTGCCCCTCATCCCTGCTTATACATGTGCTTGAGCTCTCTCTCTCTCTCTCCACCCTTAAATAAATAAATAAAATCTTTTCTAAAAAAGTCAGTTGTTATTTCTACCAGCACAATCTGCCTACTCCCGGATTTATTCCAAATTCACTTATTTTTCAACTACTTAATCACTAATTAAATATTATTGAGGAACAATGAAACATAGCACCACCTCTCTAGGAAAGGGGAAAAAAAAAAAAGCGCAGTCCTTTGCCCTTGTGCCCCCTAGAGCAAAAATAGTGGAAAACAAAGCCAAAGCTCAGGGCACATTTAAATAACAATGGGAGGCAGACTCTGATTAAGTGCTCAAATGAGCAATCCCACTAGTACTGTGAAGGTTATCAAAATATGAGGCAGGACCCTTTTATTTGAAGTGAGGTCCTGCGGGGGAGGCCTGAGGTAAGAGCCAGAATTTCTTTTCTTTTTTTTTTTTAAAGATTTTATTTATTCACAGGCAGAGGGAGAAGCAGGCTCCATGCTGGGAGACCCATGTGGGACTCGATCCTGGGTCCCCAGGATCACGCCCCAGTCTGAAGGCGGCGCTAAACCGCTGGGCCACCGGGGCTGCCCAAGAGCCAGAATTTCAACTGACCTGGATGCTAAGGAGCAAAGGGAAAAGACACTTCAGAGAGAGGAAGTTCTGCATGCAAATTCCTCCCTGGATTTCAAGCAAAGAGGACTAGAACTTGAAATGTAATTCTTGATCTGCCAAGGTGTTTTGTGTTTTGGATCCCCCCACCCCCACCCTGTTTCATATTGCCCCTTTTCAGTACCCATTCTGAAAACTTTTTCTGCATGCATCAACTGTTTTGATTGACATGGATGAGAGTCAATTAAAAAAAGAAAGAAAAAGAACCTACAAATAATCACTGACCCTTTAAAAAAAATAATTCTGCAGAACAAGAGGTCTGAAGATTAGCTTAGAGATGACTGTGGATGGCGCTCAGAACAAAGGCCATCTGACACTGTGGAAACAAGGGGCTCCGCTGCCAGCTTAGGTTCTTTCAGACTTGTGCTTTTTGGGGTCCCAGCTTGGGAAGATTATAAACCTTTTGCATGGATTGCTCCATCTGTAAAGGTAGGTTTCATAATATTTTACCTTGCAGAGTTGTGGGGATTCGTGATCATATAAATTATGTAACTAGCAGAGGATCTTAAGTAGGCAGCTATTATTAGAAAAACGCAAAATAAAAAAAGGTACACACAACAAAGACCAGAATATCTTAGGTTCCACGTTTTTGTTGTTTTCACTAGTCCTGCCAGAGAGGCAAGACCACGAGAAACTTCAGATGCCACCTTCAGTTTGGATCAGATTCTATTACTGCATGTTCCATAAAAGCCCAGGCTGCTGCGCACGGCGAGAACTCACACCAGGCTAGTAGGTCTAAAATACAGGCAGAGTGCCTGTGAGAAACTGCTGCTTCCCTTCGTCAAATGAAAGTTCCGTTGCCAAGAGTAAAAGTGGAGAATGCCCAAGACATGGCCCTCAACACCCCGGCTCTTCTCCCTGCAATTACCTTTCCCATGGGGATTCTTTTTCCCCCGTGGGGATTTCTGATGCTTTCTCTCGCTTCTCTTGGCCAGGGAGACAGGCAGTGAGTTACGAGAGGTGTCACTGTTTTCCCTTTACAATTTGTCACAGATACTTTAATTTCCTTCCTTAATTTCTCCAGGACATCTGAGACCAAATGCAACATCTAAATTAGACTTGACTAGAAGCTCAGATATTTAAAGAAGAATTGAAGTCAGTGAGTACATAGAGTCGCATATAGCAGATCATAAAAGGTGACTTACTCATGGTCCTCATCTCAGTATTTACTAAATGCCAATCCCATGCTAGGTTCTGTGTTAGGCTCTGTGAATACCAAGGAGAACGGAGTGTGATCCTGTCCTGGAGCCCTCAAACTAATGGCAAAGAAAGCTAAGTCCATATTGTCACCGAAAATGCATCAGTATTTGAAAGAAAGAGCTGTAGGCATGGAGTTCAGCTAAACCCCAGCATACCTCCTAAAACAGAGGTTATTTCAGCCTTTGCCCCTACCACCAGCCACTTAAGACACCCTCATCTTCCTACACAGGAGATGCCCAGGGAAGATGCACTCCTGCGACTTCCTGCCATAGTGCGATCCTTCAAGTCTCCTTGTCATGCATGAAGTCCTGCCCTTCCCTCCGTGGTTGGTACCTCCAGACCCTGCCACTGTCCACACCTAGGCCCACATAGGAGCATTTTGCCTCCAGACCCCTCACACTATGTGGAGGACAGAGGGAGAACGGTATTTTACTACAGTCCCTGCCTCGGATGATGTAGGGCCTCCAGGCTTTTATAACTTCTATGAGAAACTGAGAAACATAGGTGATGGGGCACGTCCTTAGACTGTATGAATAGTCACATAAGCCTGTGTTACTAATTTATTAAGGGCAATAGTTCAAGCCAAGAATGGATTTAGATATCTCATTAATCTGGAGAGATGTGTTTCAGTAAAACCCTTCCTCATATCCACAATGTTTTTAGGGTAGATATCCAAAGACAATAGTGCAAATGTCTTTACTCTTCAAATTCCTCTGATCCATCAGGAATCCATCAGGAATCCATCAGGAATGAAGCTAAGGAGAAGGGAGAGCCATCTAGGGTGAAGTGGCCAATCCCACAAACATAACAGGAGGAGGCCACAGCCAAAGGACACAGGCTTGAATTTGTAGATCCCAACTCTCTCACTAACCCCATGACCCCTGGGCCTCAGCTTCTCCATCTCAAGGCAAAAGCAAGTCCTACCTACCTTACATGTGCAGGTTAGAGCCAGGGCATGTGTAAAACATTTCCCAAGTGTCTAGCACATAGTGGATGATTGTGAGTGGTGGCCCAGAGAGGCATGCTATTGAGCAAGTGGGCAGAGGACATGATAGAAATCTGGCATCAGACTGTGTTAGGTAAATACATTTCAGATGCTTCCATGAGATGTCCTCAGTCTTCCAGCAGGGAAGCCCATAATGCCACCCATCATCCAACTGAGGAGTTCTTATGGTATTAGTATTTTAAAGAAAAAAAAAATCAATGCATTATCTTTGTTGTAGTACCTTTATACTTAAATCATAGCAAACTCTTCATTTCATTTTCTTTGAAATTAAACCATTTTGAAAAAAATTATACTGGTATGCATGCACAGCTAGCTCATGAACAAAGAAGAAAGCACTTCTCCTGTAATCACAGCTGCTAAACATGCAACAGACATACGGCCTGCGAGCACAGGCCTCAGATGAAGGCTCCTCTAAACTCTGAATAAACAGGCAGGCCTACAGAGCTCTCTGTCCTCCCCCCCCCCCCCAAACCCCCATAACAGCATTATTTTATAGTGTTTGCATTTCCTTAGGTCATTGTCACATCAGACTGGGTTGGATGTGCCCAGATTCTGGGAGAAACAGCACCCCTTTGCCTGCCACTGGGAAGTTCAGCTGGGCCGATTGGTGATCCATGGTAACCTTGACTGGTAAGTGCGCAAATGACATGAAGAGAAGACTCACAGAAGGTGAAATGCTAATGCCTGGCAATCCCTCGAAAGAAGGACGATTAATGGTGCTCCTGGGTGGCTCAGTCCATTTAGCATCTAACTCTTGGTTTTGGCTCAGGTCAGGATCTCAGGGTCCTGGGATGAAGACCCAAGTTGTTGTTGTCTGGCCTCTGCACTCAGCGGGGTGTCTGCTGGAGATTTTCTCCTTCTCCTTCTTTCTCCTCTGGTCCTCCCCTCTGCGTGTACTCTCTCTTTCTCTCAAATAAATTAATAAAATCTTTCAAAAAGAAAAAGAAAGAAGGAAAGAGAAAGCACGGAAGCAAGGAAGGAAGAAAGACAGATGATTAAGAGTAATAGACACTCATACTGCTGGTGGTGTCGATTGGAACAACCTTTCTGGAAAGTCCGGTAGCAATATGTATGAAGAGCTTTAAAAAGTTCATGATAGGGGATCCCTGGGTGGCTCAGCGGTTTAGCTCCTGCCTTTAGCCCAGGGCGTGATCCTGGAGTCCCGGGATCGAGTCCTGTGTCGGGCTCCCTGCGTGGAGCCTGCTTCTCCCTCTGCTTGTGTCTCTGCCTCTCTCTCTCCTATGTCTATCACGAATAAATAAATAAAATCTTAAAAAAAAAAAAAAAGTTCATGATAGAGAGCATGAGCTTTGGGGTCATACTGGCTAGGTTAAATTTTGCCCCCACTATTATGCTTTGAGCATATAGAGCATGTAACTGATTTGTACTTCAGTGTTGTCATATGTGAAATGGGAATAATATCTACTTTTTAACATTGTTATGAGGATTCAGTGCACTAACAGTACAGTAAATGCTTGGTACATGGTAAGCACCCCAGAAATGTGTTGTTGCTTTTTGTTTTATTATTTTTTTTTTCTTTTAGGTAGGCTCCACACCCAATGTGGGGCTTGATCTCAGGACCCTGAGATGAAGAATTGCATGCTCTTCCAACTAAGCCAGCCAGGCTCCCAGTAATGTAGTTAATGTAATAATCCTCAGAAGCTATTGAGAAACAAGGTCAAAGATTTATGCACAAAAATATTCATTGCAGCATTATTTTACATAAAGGAAACTTGAAAAAAGTAGCCCTAAATGTGAACATTGGAAACACTAAGTAAATTATGGTTTACTCAAACAATGGGATACTGTGCCTCTATTTTTGAAAAGATTATCTTTACTGAGCTTTCTTAATGACATGAACAATGTTTTTTTTTTTTTAATAATGCTAACCAAATAAAGCAGAATAGAAACTAGAGAGATCACAGTATCTCAACTTTGTAAACAATGAATGGAATTATTGTTTTAAATACTAATATGTATCTAAAGGCTACATTGTGACCAGAGTTAAATCACTGGCCAGCAGGATTATGGTGATTTTTATTTGCTTGTTTTGTTTATCTAAGTATAAATAAGCGTGTGGTCATTGTAGGAACTGTGCCTCTCAATTAACAATTTTTAAAAATATTTTTAAATGCGTGGAAATAAATTCTGGAATAAAATGTGCCCAAACAAATGGTAGAATTATTGGGGACTTTTTTCTGTTTCTTTATGGATATTAAGTGGCATCTAGCTTTCTCTGCTGTTGTTGAGTAGGATGCAGATGAAGGAAATGCCTTTTGGTAAGGGGGCTGAGAATGAATGAAGGATAAGAAAGGAAAGGACTTTTTGGATGTGACTGGGAATGAGTACACTGGCCAGAACGGTTACATTGAAAGAATTGTAGCAGTGAATAGTGGGATATAAGATTGAAAAACAGAAGATAGGGATCCCTGGGTGGCGCAGCAGTTTAGCGTCTGCCTTTGGCCCAGGGCGCGATCCTGGAGACCCGTGATCGAATCCCACGTCGGGCTCCCGGTGCCTGGAGCCTGCTTCTCCCTCTGCCTCTCTCTCTCTCTCTCTCTCTCTCTCTCTCTGTGACTATCATAAATAAAAAAAAAGAAAAACAGAATATAGGGGCCACATCATGAAACCCTTGAATCTAAAATAAGTAATTTGAGGGGCGCCTGGCTGGTTCAGTGAGCAGAGCATGTGACTCTTGATTTCAGAGTTGTGAGTCTTAGCCCCAAGTTGGGTGTAGAGATTACTTAAAAATAAAATCTTCTTTCTTTAAGATTTTATTTATTTATTCATTAAAGACACACAGAGAGAGAAGCAGAGACACAGGCAGAGGGAGAAGTAGACTCTGTGCAAGGAGCCCAATGTGGGACTCAATCCCGGATCCCGGGATCACGCCCTGAGCTGAAGGCAGATGTTCAATCACTGAGCCACCCAGGTGTTCCAAAAATAAAATCTTAAAAATAAATAAATAAGATAAAATAAGGAATTTGAGCCTATAGGTAGTAGAGAGCCATAGATGATTTTCTTAAAAATTTATTTATTTATTTGACAGAGACAGAGCACAAGCAGGGGAAGCAATAGGAAGAAGGAGAGGGAGAAGCAAGCACCTCCCACCCCCACGACCCCCACCCCAGCAGAGAGCCTGTTGCTGGGCTCCATCCCAGGACCAGGATCAAGACCTGACCCAAAAACAGACGCTTAACTGACTGAGCCACCCAGACACCCCCATAGATGATTCTTAAACAAGAAGTAACATGTCAAGAGCCAAATGGACAGAGCATTAATTTGGCAAATGTGCATTTGGGGTTGAACAGAGAGTCTAAAGGAGTGAAGAGGGATATTTATTCATTCTTCCATTTATATGTTTATTGAGCTGCTCTATGCCATGCTTTCTGCTAGGCACTCAAAGTGAGGCAAAGTCCCAGGCCTTAAAGAGTTAACAACCTGCTGAGAAAATTGGGGAAATAGAGCAAAAGGAACAAGAGTGGGTTCCCTTTTACATGCAAGCCCTGAAATAGTCATTTCTACATGCTAGTTTATTGAATTCTCAGCACAGCCCTGCTGTTTATCCTGCCTGATGGATAAAGACACAGGCTCAGAAAAGTTAAGCATGGTGACGTGCCTCTGATCACACAGCTGATCCCTGCATAGTTCCTTCTCTAATATCTCAGGGTGGAGGTCTGCGTCAGCAGGGAACAGCCAAATCCTAGAGGTCAAGGAAACCCCACAGAGAAGGTGATATTTGAACTTGGACTCTAGTATACATGTGAGAAGGGACATTTTGGGTCATGCAAAGGCACGGGGGCAATGTTAGGACTCTATTACAACAGGCAGTAAGGCTTGGGATTGGCAGAGACAATGGAAAAGAAGGGTCAAGTGCACGAGACATTAAGGAGAAACTGGCTTCCAGATTTCCAACAGCAGGGGGATGGGGTGCAGCTGTAATTCGTGAAAGAACCAAGAGTACTCTAGGGAGAAGAGAACACGTGAGAGGGGAAAATGCAGGCTAAATTTTGGCATGAGTTCTTGTCCTACACCATCACACAGTGGCCTCATGGAAAGGCTAAGGTCTTATTTTTCTTTCTATTTTTTTTAAAGACTATTTATTTATTTGAGAGAGAGTACAAGCGGTGGGGAGGGGCAGAGAGGGAGGGAGAGGCAGACTCCCCACTAAGCAGGAAGCCCAACAGGAGACTCAATCCCAGGACCCTGGGACCATGACCTGAGCCAAAGGCAGATGCTTAACTGACTGAGCCACCCAGGTGCCCTAAGATCTTATGTTTCTAAATCACAAGTTGTTTTTTTTTTTGTCTTTATCCCACTGAAAGGGAAGTAGGCATTGAGTTGGTACGGGCACAGTCATGTGGTTACAGATGGGCTCACAGGGTGCATGGCTGGCAACACTCACCACTGGAGCCCCTAGGCCAGCCAAGATCACGTACTCTATTTGCCCTTTGAGGCATAATTCAAAGCTGAAATAGCTTTCTGGCCCCAATTTGTGATACACCCGAGTGAACACTTGGGAAACAAACCTTTCTAGGATCAGGCCTAGTTCAGCCATTTCCTAGGATCCCTTTGATTGCAGATGACAGAAACCCTATCAACACAGCTTAAGGAGAATTTGTTCTAAAGATATAGGAAAGTCTCAAGGGAAATAGGGTAGGAGCTAAAGCCCAGCCAGGCACACAGAGAAGCTTGGACATGAATGCCTGGGGACTTACCCTCTCCTGCCTGGTAACCTCGAGTGCCTGATTCCCGCTCATTTCCCTCTATAGATTAGGTTCTTCTGCCTCCCTCCATGGGCAAGAGAGAAGCAGGTGCTCCAAAGCAGGACATTTCTTTGACGTCCTCTTTTTAACTTAAAAATATACGAACTATGGGAATTTAGCATGTGATAAAACTGACATCTCAAATCAGTAAAGAAAATTAAATTGTTTAGTCAATGATGGTGGGACAACTGGGTTGCTAGCTGGGAAGGAAAAAAAAAAATCCAGGGCACCTGGTGGCTCAGTGGTTGAGCAACTGCCTTTGGCTTAGGTCATGATCCCAGGGTCTGGGATTGAGTACCATATCAAGCTCCCCACAGGGAGTCGGCTTCTCCCTCTCTGCCTCTCTCTGTGTCTCTCATGAATAAATAAATAAAATCTATAAAAAAGAAAAGAACCCTCACAGTTTATACCAGATTCAGTTCCCAACAGAAGAAAGATTTAACTGCAAAAAAAAAAAAAAAAGAAAAGAAAAAAGAAACCATGAAAGTACTTAAGAAAAGTACTAGGAACTCAGAACACACATTCACAGTTTGCTTAGTTCAGCAGGGCAACTCCAGCACCTAAAGCAGTGCTTGGCACAGTCAGACCTCAGTACATCATTGGAGGCATGAATTAATGAGCAAATATTTTTTTAATCATCTCAGGTAGGAGAGAAGCCTCTCTAAGAATGAGGGTAGAAAAAACTCAGAAGCTATAAAAGCAAAGGTAAATCCAGCTACCAAAAAAAAAAAAAATTACAAGTAACTATATGGGGGGGAGGGGGTTAGGGAAGGGCCAAACTAAATCAAAAGACAAACATACTGAAGGGAAATATTTGTAATTCAAATCACAAAAGGTACCTTTCCTAAATATTGAAAGAAATTCCTGGGACACCTGGGTGGCTCAGCAGTTGAGCGGCTGCCTTCAGCTCAGGGCATGATCCTGGGACAGGATTGAGTCCCACATCCAGCTCCTTGTGGGGAGCCTGCTTCTCCCTCTGCCTGTGTCTCTGCCTCTCTCTCTCTCTCTCTCTCTCTCATGAATAAATGAATAAAATCTTTTTAAAAAAATCCTAAATACTGACAAAAAAGTCAACAATCTAATTGAAAAATGGGCAAATGATATGAAAAAATATTCCTAGAATAAGAAATACCAATGGATCACAAATATTAAAAAAGAGAGAGGGATCCCTGGGCAGCTCAGCAGTTTAGTGCCTGACTTCAGCCCAAGGCGTGGTCCTGGGGTCCTGGGATCGAGTCCCGCATTGGGCTCCCTGCATGGAGTCTGCTTCTCCCTCTGCCTGTATCTCTGCCTCTCTCTCTCTCTCTCTCTGTATCTCTCATGAATAAATAAATAAAATCTTAAAAAAAAAAAAAGATACTCAAGTTTCTACATAATTTAAGAAAAGCAAATAAAAACTCTAGTGAGATACAAGTTTTTACACATCAGACTGGCCAAGGCCAGAAAGTTTGAGAACACATTATTGTCTATTGTATATTGGCTAAGGGATGAGGAAACAGTGACTCTGATATAGTAGAGATTGGAAAAGCTCTTCTGGGGGCAGCTGGACCCTACCACATACCCTGTGATTCACGTCTAGGAAGTCTTCTGTAGATATGCTAACTTATGTACAGATGAAGAATATTCCGGGTCATATTTGTTGAGGTATTGTTTATACAAGGAAACTACTAGAAATAGCCATCATCAGACTGGTTAAGAAACTCTGGCACATCCATACAGTGAGATACTGTGCAGCTGTTAAAATAATGACATAATTCTTTATGAACATGCTATGAAAAGGCCTCCAAGATGTAGTGTTATCTAAAAAGAGCAAGTTGCAGAGTAGTGTGTGTTTTATGTTATCATTTGTACTACACAAAACAAAACAACAACCATGTACATAAGCACTTACTTGTATTACCTATAGATAATCTCCTGGAGGATTCCCAGGAACCTGGGAATACTAGTTGCCTCCTGGGAGTAAAGCCAGGTGGCTGGAGAACAGAGGGCTACAGTTTCATTCTAAACTCTTTTTCATGTTTTTCAAATTTTGTCTCATGCATATATTACCTCTTCAAATAATAAATTAAATTAAGAAAAATGTGTTCATTTAGCACTCTGCTCCACAATATCTCCAACAATTGATGTCATGTAAAAAATGTCTTAAAGTACTTACCTTACACAATTAACTTTCCCTCTCAAATCTTTGAGTGAAATTAACATTCTGGAAAGATGACACATTTATTCTGGGACTCCGTCTTCTGGGCACACCAGAAAAGTGTCCCCTTTCTAAAGAGAAGAGAACTTTGCAGTGTTTGGCACATTAAGTAACTGCCCTACAAATGCGAGTTCCTGTCTCTGTGGGAACGGAACTGTTCCTGGGAGGGGCGCCCTGGAGGGAACCCCTGTTCCATTGCCAAGAAAAGAAGGCTGATGAGTGTCTTATGCTGTGAGGCAAGGCCTTGGGAGACACAATCCGGTGAAATCCAAGGTTATACAGGGCCCACATTTTTGAGCCTAGTCCAGTGTCTGACACATAGTAGACACTCAAAAATATATGTTTTGTAATGAATGAACATACCAAGAGTTATGAGATCTTGTCTGAGAGATGCCATTAGCTGTTTGGATGCTTTGGGGAAATCACCTAAATAGGTGACATTGAACCTGGGACTTAAAGAAGGAATCCCTCACCCAGAGGAAAGGGGGATAAAGCAGGCATTTCAGACAGAGAGAACAGCTTACCTTTGGGATGAGAGTGGAAGGCAAGGAGGCCGGCTGGGAAGCACACAGGGCCCCCACTGGGAGCAGTGATGGATTCAGGGCAGACATCCCAGCAGCACCACCTGTGATGCCTTACCTGACAAAGTTATTTGATAAAGATCCAGGAGCTGACAGACAGGAAAGAAGGTTCTAGGTTGGCATTCACTTGAACCTAGAAGAGGCTTTGGGAAGGAAGGAAGAAGTTTCCCCCTAGGGGAAACTGACATCAGGTGGCGGGTGGAGCCATGGTTCAGTGCCAAAGGCTTTTCATTCCTCTTCATTTGGTCAAGTGAGAGCCACATGTAATTGAAGTTGTTATCCCTAATCCAGAATCCCAAAAGCTGAAAATCCAAAGTTTTTGAAATTTAAAAAAAAAAAAGTATTTATTTATTCATGAGAGACATGGAGAGAGAGAGGCAGAGACAGGCAGAGGGAGAAGCAGGCTCCCCTTAGGGAGCCCGATGTGGGACTCGGTCTTAGGACCCCGGGATCAAGCCCTGAGCTGAAGGCAGATGCTCAACCGCTGAGCCACCCAGGCCTCCTCAAAGTTTTTTTTTTTTTTTTTTTCAGCAAAATCTGCCCTGAACTCCTCCAAAGCTACATATAGACTCTACTCATCCCACGCTGTCTATTTATGTTTTACTGTAGAAATATTAGTGTGTTTGATTATAGGATGCTGTTTCAGACCCCACTGAGGGGTTATATAATATACCGTGTGTGCACCACACTACTTTTTTAAAATCTGAAAAATTCTGAATCCTGAAACACGTCTGGCCTCAAGAATTTTGGATGAGGAGTTATAGTCTAATATAATCAACTAACACATATGTTTAAAAATAAAAGTGATATAATGGCCTTGAGTGTATAATGAAGAAGTAAAAGACTAGAATTTTTTTTTAAGACTAGAAATTTTTAGGGGATCCCTGGGTGGCGCAGCGGTTCGGCGCCTGCCTTTGGCCCAGGGCGCGATCCTGGAGACCCGGGATCGAATCCCACATCGGGCTCCCGGTGCATGGAGCCTGCTTCTCCCTCTGCCTGTGTCTCTGCGCCTCTCTCTCTCTGTGACTATCATAAATTTTAAAAAAAAAAAAAAATTTTTTTTAAATTAAAAAAAATAAAAGACTAGAAATTTTTAGTAATACAATGTATATTTCAATATGTAAATACTCGGGCAGGACTACACTGGAAAGACCTAAAAAATGAATTGGGCACTTACTCCTCAAGGTAGACTCTCCTGAATGTGCCAATTCAAATGTAACTGATCAGGACGTAAGCCATAAGAGACTTTTTTTTTTAAAGATCTCATTTATTTATTCATGGGAGACACAAAGAGAGAGAGAGGCAGAGACACAGGCAGAGAGAGAATCAGACTCCATGCAGGGAGCCCGATGTGGGACTCGAACCCAAGAATCCAGGATCACGACCTGAGCCAAAGGCAGGCGCTCAACCGCTGAGCCATCCAGGCATCCCAGCCATTAGAGACTTTTGACTATAGAGAACAAACTGAGGGGTGCTGGAGGGGAGTGGGGTAGGGGATGGGTTAGATGGGTGATGGGCATTATGGAGGGCACTTACTGTGATGGGCACTAGGTGTTGTATGTATCTGATAAATTACTGAATTCTATACCTGAAACCAATTTTACCATGGATGTTAACTAACTGGAATTTAATAAAAACTTGAAAGAAAAAACTCAAATGAATGTAACTGATAAAGCTGTATATACATTTTTGCAACCAAAATACCGGGAATCGTGTCGCAGTGATTTTTCCAAAATAGTGACCAACTCTAGGTAAAGTTACAAGTATAAAAGGCAGTCTCTCTCAATTGACTCAATAGTTGCATTCCTGGAAAATCATATAAAAACCATGCAAAATTACTGCGTGTTCATTTGTAAAACATAATTAGGTTTCAGGCTCAGATAATTATAATGAGGTTTTCACTTACAAGATACATTTTAATGGGACATTTGCAAGTGATTCAGGATGCAGAACAGTTCTTTGTTGTGGGCTACTGCCTCACACATGGCAGGGAGCCTAATGTGTGTCTCTGGCCTTACACATTAGATATCAGTAGTGCCCCCAAACCAGGCCATAGAACCATCCGGAATGCCCCTCACACTTCCACAAAGCCCCTATGGTAGGGAAAGGGAACACTGCTCACCCCTGACCCCACTGGGAGCCACCAGGTGGAAGAAGCCAGTAGGAGCTGTGGAGCTCCAGGTAGCCAAACTGCAAGTGGTTTTGGCCTCAGGCACCTTTCTCCCTCAAGGTGGTGCCTTCTGGATGAGCTGATGGGCCACATACTACCAGGCCGATAGGCAGTTTGGGATGTTAGGCAACCCAAGGATTGTGTGCCCCCCTTTAAGAGTCGCTCCAAGTTTCAATGTGTCTTAGTGGTTAAGAGTTAAACACAACAGCATTATTCACAACAGCCAAAAGGTGGAGGCAACCTGAGTGTCCACCTGGGGGTGAATGGCAAACACCTGTGCTGTATACACACACTGGAATGTATTCAGCCTTAGACAGGAAGGGACTTCTGACACCTGTAGGTGAAACTTGAGGACAGTATGCTAGGTGAAATAAGCCAGCCCGAAAAGGATAAATACTGTATAAGCCCATGACCTAGAGTAGTCTAATTCAGAGAGACAGAAGTTGGAATGGTGGCTGCCGGGGGCTGATGTGAAGGAAGAGGGGATGGCGGGCTGTATTTCAATGGGAACGGAGTTCTGGTTCTGCAAGATGGAAATCTGCAGATGGATGGTGGTGATGACCTCATACCAGTGCAAAGGTGCCTAATGCCACAGAAGTGCACACTTCAAAACGGCGAAGGTGGTAAATTTTCTGTTATCTGTATTTTACCACAAATAAGACATAGGTAATAAATCAGAGGAAATGTAGACAATAACATTTAGAAAAAAAAAAGTGAAGGCTCTGACGGGGCGACTGGGGATCGAGTTCTGGCTCTGCTGCTCACCAGGATGTGGTACATCTTGGCCAAGCTAGCCTCTCTGAATCTCAGTTTCCCCAACTGTGAAACAGGAATAATGATTGAATTCTCCCCACGGGGCCGATGGAGCTCCCTGGAGACCGTGTGCGTAAACCATGCGGCGGAGCACCTGCCAGGCACATTGTGGGGACTCAGGGAGTTGGGGTTATTATCGTGGGTTTTGCATATCCACTGCTCAGGGGAGCAGTCTTTTCCCCCTCAGGCACCCCCATGGTAGCATTTAGGGCGTTTGGCTTAACAGCAAAGTTAGAAGGACACTGACAAAGAATGACAGGGGACCCGGGGAGGTGAATGTGTAAACTTCTGGAGTTTTCCTGCCACTGGGTCAGCATCTTTCCAGCCCACAGCGAACGGTCTCAAGGGCACTCAGAGCAACTTCGACGTATTTAGAGAAAGCCCTTCTGAACTGACCCCAGAGGGACACTTCTGAAATTTGAAAACTTTGCCATCCCCATTTCGACTCAGAGGGAGGGTTGATAATTGTTGTTGACAGCAGTAAAAGTCCATTTTCTTTTATTTTGGTTAAACAATAATTTGATTGGAAACTGCTTCCTGGAGTCCTAATTAATGACTGGTTGGAGGTAAAGCCAAAAGCATTTAACCCAGAAAGTCATTAGCTACCAGGAAACGTTAGACCTAGAGGGGATTCACTGCCGGTGCAAACTCTGAAATTGGTAGGGAGAACGGGAGAAAAAGAAAAACGTAAGCAATTCCTTTTTATGCAATGAAAAGTTTAAAAATGGAGCGTTGTGTTGCCATAGCCACCCCTCCTGGCTCCGGCTCCCGCGGCCCTGGGCTGGCCTCCCCGCCCGCATCCAGCCGCTCAGCAATTAGACACGGTTTTCAGCAGAGCAGCTGCGCCTCCCAAGTACCTATAATGAAGATCTGCGGCTCCGGGCTCCCGCGGAAATCCTCAAGCCTTCACTTGTCACCGTAATTTCCTTGGGAAGTGTTTCTAATTACACATTTCTTGCTGCCTGCCCCAGGTCAAGTCTCCTTGTACACAACATACGAGTTGCATAAAACCACAAAACAGCGAGGGGACCTACTCCACCCCCTAGAGTGGGCCCAATTCCTATGTGGTTGTTTTGAGCTTAGTAGTTAAGCGCTGCTGGGTGTAATAGGGGCATCATTTGCATGAGCAGGAGCAACAGTCAGGGAACAGCGCCCGCCTCATTCTTTAGGACTCTGGAGAGCTTAGAACCCATTTCAGCAAGGCAGCTACACAATCGTGGACCTTCCAGCTCTAACACACGGACTGTTTAACTATTCTAGTGGGGTCTCTGTGAAGAGGGACTTAACTATTTTGCGCTGTTCTCTGGGACCTGCCATTTAGGGAACTTCTGGCAGTTTAGTTTCCTGGAGGTGAAAACATCGTTACCTTTGGATTCTCCTAGTTTAGGAAATGCTCCAGGATGTAAGACAACATTCACCAAGTACCTTTAAAGGAAACTGAAGTCAGGTTAAGTTTAAATCGAGATGCTACTGTTTGGATGTTAAGTTTTAAGTTGAGTGAAATGGAGGCTCCTATAGCTCTTGAATAAGGGGCAGGGCAGCCCGGGTGGACCAGCAGTTTAGCACGGCCTTCGGCCCAGAGCCTGATCCTGGAGACCTGGGATGGAGTCCCAAGTCAGGCTCCCTGCATGGAGCCTGCTTCTCCCTCTGCCTGTGTCTCTGCCTTTCTCTCTCTGTGTGTCTCTCATGAATAAATAAATAAAATCTTAAAAAAAAAAAAAAAGAATAAGGGGCAAAAATTGTTTTCTAGGGGCACTTGGGTGGCTCAGTCGGTTGTCTGCCTCAGCTCAGGTCATGATCCCAGTTCCTGGGATCAAGTCCAGAGTTGGGCTCCCTGCTCAGCCTCTGCCTGCTGCTTCCCCTGCTTGTGCTCTCTCTTTGTCAAATAAAATAAAATAAAATAAAATAAAATAATCTAAAAGGAAGGTTTTTCTGGGTTGGGGCCACCCCCTCTCTATAGGAGGCGTCTATGGCCACCACCATCCACCCTGCCTTGTGTTATGGAAGACTGAGCACTTGAGAGCCTGGAGGTACTGACTGATCATCTTTGTGGGACTGAGGAGTTGGGCTCAGTTGAGCCCCCAGCTAGTGCCCCTTAGAGAGGCCTGGTTCTGAGCCCAGCCAATGGCCAATGCAAGAACCTGTCCTGACCCCACTTAAAACAGCCAAGTTTTGGGGTCATTTCTTACACAGCAATAATATCTGGAATGCCATCTGTATGCCATGATTCCCACATTTGTATCTCCAGCTTAAGCTACTCTGAGCCCTAGACTCACAATTCCCACTGTTTAGTCAGCTTTTCCATTTGGATGTCTAACAGGCTCTTCCTAGAACACACCCAGGATCAAATTATTGACTATCCTGCCTTGAAAAGCTGCTCTTCCCTCAGCTGTTCTCATCTGAATAAATGACACCATCACTTACCCAATACCCAACTGCTCAGGCTAACAATCCAGGCATTATAACTGACTCCTCTCTTTGCCTCCCAACTCCCATCAATCCATCAGCAAATCCCATCAACTCTACCTTCACAGCATTTCCCAGATAGGACTACTTCTCACCTACCCCACTGCTATACCCTAACCATATCATCTCTGTGCTGGGTTATGGCTATAGCCTCCCATCTGTTCTCCCTGCCTCCCTGCCTGATCTGTTGCCCACCCCCACCCCCACCCCAAATCTTCAGGAGACTTGTTCCAAGATGTAAATCACATCATGAGCCTCAACTCTTCCTGTTCACTGGTCTTGCTGTTGACCAGGAACCTGGCAGGGGTTGTTGATAAGACCTGTGTGGCCTTCGTGTGGCCTGGACTTCTCACAACGTTGGGCTGGGTTTAGAGAGCAAGCATCTCAAGAGAGAGGAGAGCCAGCTAGGAGTGCTTTTTAGGACCTAGCCTTGGATATCATGCAGCAGCACTTCTGACACGTTCTACTGGTTGAGCAATTAGGGAGGCCCACCCAGGCTCAGTGGCAGGGAACATAGACTCCATCTCTCAATGAAACCTGTTACAGTCACATTCTGAGAAGAGCATGTGAGATGGGATATATATTAGTGCAGCCATCTTTGGAAAACACAAAATGAGAAGATTTAACTATGTAACAAAGAAAATTACCTACACCCCCCATAATACCACAAACAATTGTAAATGCCAGAGGCAGTGCCAAGAAGTGCTAACTTTTCTCTGAGCTCCTCCTCTGGGCATTGTGGGTTGATACAAACATATTTCACTGGTAACCTTTTTTTATAGTACTACAGGGAGAGGTTGGGTCAACTGTGCCTGCTTCCTCGTCAATGAGGGCAGGAGGAAGAGAGTGCTCTCTCCTTAACTGCCATCTGGAAAGCTTCCTTCAGAGGCAACTTTCTCTACAGGCCCTCCATGATCCCCAATGTGGGAGTGCTGAGAAGTTTTACCCATCTCCCAAGCTACTTATATTTTCTCCCTTGTATTGCAGTTATTCACATGCCTTCTAAATCTCGTTTCTTTAAAACCTCAAGGGTGCATTAAACTTTAAATTTCCAAGGGGCAGGGACTTTAAAAAAATTCATCCGCTTCCCTTCCCGTCCTTGTCGCTGCATGTTCTCATGCAAATTACTCAGTCCATGCTGGTAAAATTCACAAAGAAGTAGTTGTGTACAGGTGTCTATGTCATCTACATTTGATAATCCTGGAATACAGGAGGTGCTCAATTAATATATATATATATTTTAAAAGAATTTATTTATTCATGAGAAACACACAGAGAGAGGCAGAGGGGCAGGCTCCATGCAGGGAGCCCGATGTGGGACTCGATTCCAGGACCTTGGGATCACGCCCTGAGCCAAAGGCAGATGCTCAACCACTGAGCCACCCAGGCATCCCTTAAAATATGTTTTTAGTAAATGAATTGTAATTGACTAAGCACAGGACATGTAAGCAGAAAGTAAGCATAAGAGCTCTTCCTGGCCTTGAGTCTCTATTGACCTTGCACAAAAATAGAAGAGCTATGACAAGACAGTATAGTACATGGCTATGATTTATTGACAAAAGTCTGTGGGACTGGGGATCCCTGGGTGGCTCAGCGGTTTAGCGCCTGCCTTCGTTTGGCCCAGGATCAAGTCCCACATCGGACTCCCTGCGTGGAGCCTGCTTCTCCTTCTGCCTGTGTCTCTGCTTCTCTCTGTGTGTGTCTCTCATGGATAAATAAATAAAATCTTTAAAAAAAAAAAAAAAGTCTGTGGGACTTAGAGAGAAGACTTTGTAAGCCTATACAGGCTAAGCTAGAAAACATAAAGATTAATAGTTTCTACTGCATAAAACATAAAAATAAAACACTTCTATACATTAAAAAAAATCATAAATACAATTAAGGCAAATGGCAAGCCTGGAAAAACTTGCCAATATATTAACAAAGGGTTACCATCCTTCTTTTTGTATATTATTTTATTGGAGTTCGATTTGCCAACATATAGTATAACACCCAGTGCTCATCCTGTCAAGTGCCCCCCTCAGTGCCCGTCACCCAGTCACCCTATACCCCCGCCCACCTCCCCTTCCACTACCCCTTGTTTGTTTCCCAGAGTTAGGAGTCTCTCATGTTCTGTCAAAAGAGTTACTATCAAGAAAAAAATAAAGGGGGCGGGGGGTTACTACCCTGAACGTGTGACGAGGTCTTCTGTATCTATAAGAAAAAGACAAGTATTTGCAAAAAAACTAAAGAAAGGATATAGTCAAAACAAAAAGAAAAATAGGGTACCAAGATGGCTCAGTGGTTGAGAGTCTGCCTTCATTCAGCTCAGGTCATGGTCCCAGGGACGTTGGAGGAGTCCAGCATCAGGCTCATGAATAAATAAATAAAATCTTAAAAAAAAAGAAAAGAAAGAAAAGAAAAATATAAATGGTTAATGAACAGTGAAGAAAGCCCTTCAATCTCATTAGCAATCATATAAATTCATAGTAAAAACACAGTGAAACCATTGTTTTCTTTTATCACATTGGCAAAGTATTTTTATTAAAATAATTTGCAATATTAGCAAGACTAGAAACACTGAAAATTGACATTTAAAGTTGCGTGTCAAAAATCCCTAAAATGGGCATGCTCTGTGACCTGGCATTTCCACATCCCCTAACTTAGGCCAAATAACATATTACTGAAGTTTATACAAAGATACCTCAGAAGTATTGATTTTAATTACAGAAAATTGGGATTAATGTCCAGCAATGGAGATTAATGTAAATTGGTTAAATAAATCATAGTGCCCCTTTAATGCAAGCATTTCAAATCGCCATTTCAAATGCTCATACGAAATAATATCGAATAAAGTGGGAACATTTCCATGACATATAGTTAATTCAAAAAAATCAATTTATCTAGCAAACGTGGAGTCACTTTTTCCCCATCATATATATATTCCATAAATATAAACATGCATAAAAGCATCCTAGAAGGATTTACCACCAAAAATTTTAGCATTCTGTGATTTTCCTTTTTCAGATCTCTTTTTTTGCATTTTTAAACTTTCTGCATGAACATTTTTTCCATTCAGGGCAAAAAAAAATTATTTCTTGTAAGTGGTGTGGAAGTTGCCCCTGAAATATAGATGGGAATGCAAGTTCTAGCTGTTTCCCTTGAAAACATCTCGGGGCCCCATAGGCACACATTTACAAGGCCTGTTCTCTCCTGAGGATAGAGTGGGGGTGGGAGGAATTTGGGTGAATGTTTGTACTTGTAACTCGTCCTGCAGTAAATCTTTTAAGACTGTGGGAATAGGTGCTTTGTGTGCCCTCGGGCTGGCAAATGTACTTCAGGTTCTCTGCCCTTGGGTCTGCATCATGCCGAGAGATCTGTGAGTGGGGGGGGGGGGCTTCGAAATCTAAATGTCAACCCTGTCAGGAGCATTTGTTTCATGGGCAAGGGATTCACTTTATTTGCTTTGTTTTGTCTCGGCAGAAAGAAGGGGACAATACAGTTTGTTCTGTGCACTGCACAAGGGGCTGGAGGTTTAGGGAATTACAGCATCCTGCAACAGAGTAAAAATGAGATGGGTGTGAGGGTTGGAGCACAAGAAGGAAACAAAGTTTACTTATTTTCTTCTTTATTTAGCTCCTGGCTTTATGAGGATACACAAAAATCAGACAAAGAAATCTGATGGGAATAGTCTCTAAAACTAAAAAGTAACATAAGCCTATGGTTCAGGCTTCATGAATTCCTCGGACTCTATTTCCAAATATAATTCCGATATAAAACTATCCCATGGCACTTTGGGGACCACTTAAACCAGTGAATATTACAGGACCAACAACAAAGAAAAAGGAAAAGTTTTAAAATATATGGGTGTTCAGATGCTTGCATCAGATATTAAAGCCTGTCAGTTCACAATGGAGAATACCCAACTGGCCATAAATATAAGCAAAGACATTTCCTTTGACTTTAAAGTTTTTGTGTGTGTGTGTGTGTGTTTTGTTTTGTTTTGTTTTGTTGTTGTTTTTTTTTTTTTTTTTGCATTTAGTATGATTTTGACCAGTGTCAAAAGTATAGGAAATGTCTTAAAATGTATGAGTGATTTAGCTGACTTTTTATGAGATTTCTTTTGGATACAGGAAGCTTTGAATAATGTAAATGAGCTCTGCGTGGATGCTTCTAGAAAGTTTATGACCCATCTCAGGGATTCCCAGAGTGGTCGTCTCCGTATCGTACCTCATGGGACCCGTGACCCATGATCATGAAGTCAAAGAAGGCTGTAATTCTCTATCACCCTTGTTCAGGCTTGAAACTTGGAACGACCACAAAGAACAATACATTCAGGGACATATCCAATGGGTGGCTTCCCTGCCCGGCAGCCACGCCTGCTAGGGACCAGGGCCATCATGGTGTGTTTGAACCCTTGACCTGCTGCATTTTATTTTTATTTATTTGTTTTTAAAAGGTTTTATTTATTTATTCATGAGAGACACAGAGAGAGGCAGAGATGTAGGCAGAGGGAGTAGCAGGCTCCCTGCGGGGAGCCCAATGAGGGACTTGATCCCAGGACCCTGGGATCATGCCCCCAGCCAATGCTCAACCACTGAGCCACCCAGGTGTCCCTAAAGGACAGTTTAATAATCATACAAAGCCTCCCATGTCTCTCTCTCTCTCTCTCTCTCTCTCTAAACATGCCTCAAATGTCCTGCCTGTCCTCGGCTTCCCCTGAATCTCTGTCCTCTTTTTCCTCTTCACACCCCCCAGATTTCCCCCAGCTCAGCCGACTCTGGCATTTCTCTCTCCTCTTTTGCTCCTTCTTTCCCAAAGGATCTTTCCTTCTTCCTATATCTGCTCTCTGTTCTTCCTGTATAAGTCAAATCAGCTTACCCTGGACCTTCTCATTTTCCTCCCCTACCAAAACCCCACAACAAAGGCCCAGAATCTACCAGGAGAGGGAGAACTGTCCTTCTTGGGTGTGATAACAGAGTATTAGACACAGTTAACTCCCTTGACAGATGAGACCCTGGAGAATAGGTTAACTAACTTCCCCAAAGCCACAGCACCCTCAAGTAGCGGAACCAGGCTTCAAAATCCCTCATCCCAAAGTTTGAGCTATTCCCAAAGTAGGAGGGGAGGCCTTCGGGGAGGACTCTGGGTGGATGAAGAACAGAATTCTGTCCTATGTACCAAGGGCCACATCCTCTCAGGGTGGTCGTTGGGCTTCCAGGCCCAGGACAGGAAACAGCCCTTCTCCCAGGAAGCTCCCTGTGGTGTGCGTCTCCAGAGAATGTCACCATTCTCATTCTCAGAGGCCGGTTCTGCACAGCCCAGGGGGGAAGGGAGGGTCATTCACTCTATTTGCCTCTGAATGGCTCCCCCTGGAGCTGTGTAAGGCGGGGCCCTGGCTTTGAGGTTCCTGGATTTCTCATGGTGCTTTTTAGGAGGTCTTGGGGGGAAGAACTGTGACATCTGCTCTTGGAGTGTTTCCCAGCCTTGCTGAGGTTCAAAGCCCTCATCTGTTCCGGGGCTGTAGCTTCTGGTTCCTCTTGCCACTTCTCACTGATGCTTTTAGGAGGTGACCAACAACCTAAGCTTAAAACTCAAGTTGTTATACACCTGGAAATATTTCAGAGCCTCTGAGAAAAGAGTATCCCAAAATGTACTTGTGAATACATGGTTATATATCAGGAAGCTACTCTTTTTTTTTTTTTTTAAAGATTCTATGTATTTATTCATGAGAGACACAGAGTGAGAAGCAGAGACATAGGCAGAGGGAGAAGCAGGCTCCCTGTGGGGAGCCTAATGCAGGACTCTATCCCAGGACCCTGGGATCAGGCCCTGAGCCGAAGTCAGATAACTCAACCACTGAGCCACCCAGGTGACTCTACTCTTTTTTTTTTTTTT
Source organism: Vulpes vulpes (assembly GCF_048418805.1). Classification (NCBI taxonomy): domain Eukaryota; kingdom Metazoa; phylum Chordata; class Mammalia; order Carnivora; family Canidae; genus Vulpes; species Vulpes vulpes. Next base: position 95,176,783 of record NC_132792.1, on the reverse strand, counting down.
TTTTTAAGATTTTATTTATTTATATTTGCAGAGAGAGAGAGAGAGAGAATGGGGGAGGGCAGCAGAGGGAGAGGGAGAAGCAGGCTCTCCTCTGAGCAGGGAGCCTGATGTGTGGCTCCATTCCAGACTCCAGGATCATGAACTGAGCCAAAGGCAGATGCTTAACTGACTGAGCCCTGCAGGAGCCCTGGGGAAGTTATTCTTATTTTTTTTTTTTATAATAAATTTATTTTTTATTGGTGTTCAATTTACCAACATACAGAATAACACCCAGTGCTCATCCTGTCAAGTGCCCCCCTCAGTGCCCATCACCCATTCACCCCCACCCCCCGCCCTCCTCCCCTTCCACCACCCCTAGTTCGTTTCCCAGAGTTAGGAGTCTTTATGTTCTGTCTCCCTTTCTGATATTTCCCACACATTTGGGAAGTTACTCTTAAATGAAATTGGAAAAACAGCCACTTTTAGATGAGAATCTGTGAGACACCTTAGGGAGTGTGGAGTGGAGGAGGGACAGAGCAGCAAGGAGACTTCAGGGTTCCTGTAGAAACAGTTGGAGGGGATGGGAGTCTTCCCCCCTTGCTCCCCCTTGGCTAGGTCTCCCCGATTTTGCTGGGCCCAGCAGAGTCAGAACTCCACTTTCCCATGGTCGAAGGTCCTCACAGGTTCCTACCCAAACCCCCAGGGAAGCTCATGACCAAGGCAAATAGCAAGGATAAGGAGAAAAGCTGTCTTCATCTGTGGACCAAGAGTCACTTTAAATGAGTGAAACTCTGTGTGCCAGGGGCTTGAATAAGCCTGAACCTCCTAACTTATTTTTAGTATCCATCTTTGATCTGTTTTTAGCACAGTGACCAATCAACAGACAATTGACTCACAAGAGCCAGAATGGAAGGTAAGCTGAAGGAGGCTTCTAGAAAGCAATGCTCCCTAAACCGAAACCGTCTCTCATGGCTGTGAAGGCTAGCATCTGCTGGCAAGCTTCCCAGGTGGGATTGGTGGCACTGAAGCAAAAAGATGGGAGTAATGGGGTTTGTTCTCCTGTATTCTGAATCAATAGAAGTAACAAACCTGTGTGATTACAATAAAGATATGTATTTGGTCTTTGTCACCAGTTCTTGACACAGAGCTCCTAATTCCCTTGGAATATCCTGGGTAATAGGAGGCTCTTTTGTTCTAATTAGGCTTCTCATGGCTGCCCCTGAGATAGCTTCATGGTGGGGGCTTATCTCCAGAAAGACCAAGCCATGATTAAAGAGTTGGACCTCCATGGAGGGAGAAGGGTTAGAGATTGAGTTCAACCATCTGGATCCCGGCCCATCAACAGCAGGAAGGACTCAGCAGGCCGGGATCCAGAAGGTGGGAGACACCTGGGTGGCTCAGCAGTTGAGCGCCTGCTTTTGGTCCAGGGCGTAATCCTAGAGTCCTGGGATCGAATCCCACATCGGGCTCTCTGCATGGAGACTGCTTCTCTCTCTGCCTGTGTCTCTGCCTGTGTCTCTGCCTCTCTGTGTCTCTCATGAATAAATAAAATCTTAAAAAAAAAAAAAAACCACCAGTGGCAAATGGCTTAATCCATCATGCCTGTGCAATGAAATCTCCCTAAAACCCCTTGACAGTGGGTTTGGAGAGCGCCTGGGCTGGTAAACACACTGTGGTGCCAGGAGACTGGCGTGCCCGGAGAGTGCATGGGAGGTCCATGGCCTTCCCCTCCACCTTGCCCTGTGCATTCCTTTCATTTGGCTGTTCCTGAGTTGAATCTTTTATAATAAACCAGAAATAGTCAAGTAAAGTGTTTTTCTGAGTTCTGCGAACCTTTCTGGTTAATTATCAAAACTAAGGGGGGGGGGTTGTGAGAACACTGAATTTAAAGCCAGTTGGTTGGAAGTACCAGTGACAAATTGGGATTTGTGGCTGGCATCTGAAGTGGGAACAGTCTTGTGGGACTGAACCCTTAAACCTGTGGAGTCTGTACCAATTCCGAGTAGCGTCAGAACAGAACTAAGTTGTGTGACATCCACAGGTGTCCAGAGAGCTGCAGAATTGGTTGATGTGGAGAAAAAAGCATACTCACTTGGTGTCAAAAGGAGCATGAGTGAAAACTCATCACCAGTGTTCTTTTTTAAGGACAGAGAATTCCAGAACACTGAAAAAATTAGCACTAGGGGTGAGGATGGAACAAAGGAGGGGCATTTAATAAACTTTTGGCTGTTTTTGTTCTTTCACTGTTGGACAAGCTGATTTAAAAAATGGTTTTAAGTAGCCTGTTCAATGAAGCCATTTGTTTATTTGAGTTTTGGGGGATGTTTTGTTTTGTTAAGATAAACGAAAGCTAACTGATACCTAGAATTGCAGAGCCATAACTCACAGTGCTGTGCCTGGCCCATCAACAGCAGGAAGGACTCAGCAGGCCGGGATCCAGAAGTGACCTGCTGGCTCTGTCAGTACCGCTGGACAAACAGCTGGGCTGGAGACAACACACTCAAGGAATGTTTTCTCAGCCTGGCCCAGGGAGGCTGCACATCTGTCCTGGCTTGTTGACCTGCTTTCTGCAGCCAACAGAGGAGATGAGTCCAGCAGAGATGGAGGCCATAAATCAATGGTATGTGCATAACATTCAACATTCTTCACATATTTATGCTATATAAAATTAACATCATATTTACAATTTGTTTCTTAGAACCTAAGTGTGTTTGCTATGCAAAGATGAGCCGATGACATATTCTCTAAACATAGTTGAAGAATTTTAAGAGACCAGAATAAGAATTTAGAAAGAAGCATCCTTGCTTTCAATGAATCAGACTCCATGTGTTTGGGGTTTGAAGAAGTCTGAACTTCATAGTTTATGTTAATATTTTCTTTGATCTGCTTTTTGCTAATGATCCATCAACAGACATGTGAGCAATGACTTCAAAAACCCTTTATATACAATACACTGTGCTAGAGTCATTATCTCATGTCCTATTCAGGCTCTATGGGAAAGAAAAGTATTCTTTCTAGTTTCTGAACTTTCTAGTTCAGAAGAAATCCTTTCATCAGTTTATGTTGATATTAGTATTTTTGAATCTATTAAAATGTGGAACAGACTAAGTCTGAAAGTTCGAAATAGAGAGCTAAGTACAATCTTTCTAAAAACTCAATTGCCAGGGCACCTGGGTGGCTTTAGGCTGAGGTTGTGATCCTGGGGTTCTGGGGTCAAGTCCCACATCAAGCTCCCTACAGGGAGCCTGCTTCTCCCTCTGCCTATGTCTCTGCCTCTCTCTCTGTGTCTCTCATGAATAAAGGAACAAACTCGGGATCCCTGGGTGGCGCAGCGGTTTGGCGCCTGCCTTTGGCCCAGGGCGCGATCCTGGAGACCCGGGATCGAATCCCACATCGGGCTCCCGGTGCATGGAGCCTGCTTCTCCCTCTGCCTGTGTCTCTGCCTCTCTCTCTCTCTGTGACTATCATAAATAAATAAATAAATAAATAATTAAAAAAAAAAAGGAACAAACTCTTTAAAAATAAATTAATAAATTAATTAATTAATTAAAAACTCAATTGCCAATACACTAAAGATGTGTCTAAGCTGTGATCTTCCTAGAAACCGTCTACAAAACTGCCTTCATTGAAACTCTCTACTATCCTCTCCTCCCCAAGGGTTTTATACTAAACAGTAGGACGAGAACAGTATCAACTGCTTTGAAGCTCCAGTTGTTTTTCCCAAGGAGTACATGCTGTTGTTATCAAATGTCTATATGTTGTGAAATTTTTACAGCTTCTCAAAAGCTCCTCATTAAGAGAAATGTGCTCTAGCAAGCAACAACAGCCACACACACACACACACACACTTCAAAAATTCAGAACATTCATGCCTGTGTCAACATGATTTCAGATAAGCACCAACCCAAGAACCCAAACATGGTGTTGGCAGAGCCAGTAAATAAAGAAAAACAGTGTTCTGCTGGCCCTCACCTCATATGCCTCCAAGAGAACTGTATTTGAAAAATTTAATGCATTTTTATTAGTATTTGGGCATTTTATCAGGAAGTATGATTTCTAATTTTTAGAAGAAAAAAAATCTTCCCTTAATTACAAGACTGTGGATGTCAGAAATTTAATTAAGGTATTAAAGATGTATGATACCCAGTTTTTAAAAATCACATTGAGAAGGATCATGATGATTTATTTTAGGTTATCATGATTACTACACCCCAACATACACATGGATTACAAAGCAGGTATTTTGGGCATAGTTTGTATCACAGCTCGTATAGATGTATCAACTCTGGGTGGAGCCGATGGATCAAAGCTTTTTGTTTTTAATTTTATTTATTTATTCATGAGAGACACAGAGAGAGGCAGAGAAGTAGGCAGAGGGAGAAGCAGACTCCATGCAGAGAGCCTGTTGTGGGACTCGATCCCAGGACCTCGGGATCACCTGAGCCAAAGGGAGATGCTCAACCACTGAGCCCCCCAGTCGTCCCAGATCAAAGCTTTTTAAGCTGATTCCGGATAATCATCCTGCTACCAATTCAGTTATCAGAAATTTTACCAAATATTATTTGAAAACATTCCAGTCTATCATTCATGATGCGTCTAAGTGAATTTCTCTTTGTCAGGTTTGGTACCAATTTTTAGGAATTAAAAATGTGAGTTAAATCAAAAGGAATCTATCCCTAGAGAGAAAAAGAGAACATTTTTAGACAAATTTTCTCATGATACATGAGAGCACCTGAAGATTATGAATTTGCTTCATAGTGAAGCACTGCTCATTCCCTTTCTTGGGAACATGTCTGGGCTGTTTGTCCAAGGGTGGCCAGTGACACCGCCTTGTATGAGGCCGAGATATCAGGGCATTTGGCCAAGAGATGTGAGAGATGTGAGGCCAGTGTACATAGAAACCTGAGGGCCTGAACAGCGATGAGTCAGAGGCAGGTGTGCTGTGGAAGTGGAGAACTCAGAAATACCAAGGGCTGAGAGAGACAGGAAGGTCACATGCCAGCTAGGAAAGTTCATAGACATGAAGTCCTAAACTAAGACATGGTCAAAGCATGAGGTCTTTGTTCGTTGTCTTTCCTCTCCCCAATTCTCTACTTTCCACAAATGCATCCTCTTTTTTTTTCCTATGGTTCTTCAAAACCTGCTCCTCTTTTAATATTAGGGTTATATCCCTTTTCTCCATTACCGACTTGAGCCACTGTTGTTCCTTTCTTTGACTTATGCCATTAACTGTCTGTGCAACTCATTTAGGACTCGATCTTCTGGTGACTTTGGACATTTGGAATTGATGTTTCAGTGTGTTGTGAGCTCTAAGAGTTCCTTGAAACTAGGGCCAGATCAACAGTGTGCATGGCTAGACCAGGCACACTATTTCCAGAGGTCAGGTCTGCTCAACCCCCGATGGAGCCACTGGCCCGTGGTTTATTAGATTTTTCCTTAATAAGGACAGGATTAGGGACGCCTGGGTGGCTCAGCAGTTGAGCGTCTGCCTTCCACCCAGAGCGTGATCCTGGAGTCATGGGATTGAGTCCCACGTCGGGCTCCCTGCATGGAGCCTGCTTCTCCCTCTGCCTGTGTCTCTGCCCCTCTCTCTCTGTGTGTCTCTCATGAATAAATAAATTAAATCTTAAAAAAACAAAACAGAAACTAAGGACAGGATTACTTCCAGAGGCTGAGGTGAGTGTTGAGTCTTCCAGGGTGACTCTGATGCAGCCTTGTTGGGATATGGGTAGAAATTCCTGGTGGGGCTTTCATCCTCTTATTATTTTGCTCTCCAATTCTCTTTTAACTATGGTTCTGCTACCTTTTCTAGATTAGAGGAAATTATCCCCTCTTTCTGAAACCTGTAAATGTTATATTCTTGTTGTACCTAAAGATACTGCTGACCACTCAGTCTTTGGCTTTCTTGACTCACTTTTTACAATTCCATGTGGGCCTTTCTCATTCCACCTTTACTATTTATCCTTCCCATTCATGGACCATGATTTTACGAACCACAGTCTGATTTTAAGATCAGATTAATAAGAAGAGCATCTCAGTGATCACTTTGGTCCTTGGTCTCCTCCATCAGTGCTGTTTGGTGGGGGCACTACTGGCATTGAGGAAACAGTTGTGGGCTCCTCGGATTAAAGGAGTTTTAGCATTCATGGCCTTCTAGCACTGAGAGCCAGCCTTGCCAGGGATTACAATAAGTAAAAATGTCCCCACAAATTTCCAAATGGCTCCTAGTTGAGTCACACTGCTTTAGATGCTGCCTTCTCACCCCACACTCCAAAAACACACATTTTCTCCCTAAATGGGATTGTTTGTGCCTCTATCAATAAGCTGTTTCTTTTCTGAAAGTTTGTCATATTTTAAAGTCATTCTTCCTTTTAAAGTTTTTTTTTTTTTAGCCTTGGAATGAGTCATATGTTATTTTGTTTTGTTTTACTTATTATTATGGGAAATGTCAAACATACACAAATGGAGAGAGTAGCATAATGAACCCCCATGGATCTAACACTTCATATCAACAATGACTAGCTTATAGACATTCCAGTAATTTCTATACCCTCACCTCCCATTCTCCACCTATTCCCTGCTGCCATTGGATGATTTTGAAGCAAATCACAGACCTCATTCATTGTATGTATCTTTTTGATAAATTTTTTGACACTTTTTGTGGGTGTTTTGAGTCAACAAGGGTAAGGTGAAACATATGCTTTATTCTCCAGGACCCCATCCACCCTTCTATATCACCCACACATTACTTCTGCCTCACCAAACATAAACCCGGGGTTGTTGCTACCTTCCTTGCTTCCTCTATTTTCTGAGACAAGAATTCCAAGCCAAGTTAAGAATTTGTCACATGCTCTGGTTTTAGCAGCTGTTTGTATCATACACGTGCTAGTTTGGTGAACTGTAGTAGGCAGTTGATAGCCACATCTTCTCTTGGGGAAAGAAAAATACAGTTTAACCCCATCCAAATATTGCTTCTATTTCTGCCTCTCTTTGCATTCCCTGGAAAGCTCTCTGCCGGGCTGGGAACCCTGAGCCCATGATTTAACCAACCCTCTTATTTTGTTCCTTGCTTGTCCTGCTAATTTGGAAAAGGTGTGTCCTTCTGAAGTACTCAAGTTACAGTCCTCTCCTAGCATTTAATGGAAGCAAAAAGATTGCTTTTCAGTTGTGTTTATAAAATATTTTGAAAATGACAGGAATAGGAGCTTGCGGGTGGCTCAGAGGTTTAGCGCCGCTTTCAGCCCAGGGCCTGATCCTGGAGTCCTGGGATCGAGTCCCACGTCCGGCTCCCTGCATGGAGCTGCTTCTCCTTCTGCCTGTGTCTCTGCCTCTCTTTCTGTGTCTCTCATGAATAAACAGAATCTAAAAAAAGAAAGAAAGAAAGAAAGAAAGAAAGAAAGAAAGAAAGAAAGAAAGAAAGAAAGAAAGAAAAGAAAAGAAAAGAAAAAAAAGAAAGAAAATGAGGGGAAAAAAGCCGAGTCCATTCATGGTTGAGTGCCAATGTTCAACAGAACATTGGGATGATTAGTTCTGTTATGACTGGTTCTTAAATGATTAGGACAGTGCGTCCGGCTTTCTTCCTTCATACCCCTGTGGGATGTGTTTGCTGGCTATTTGATTGCTTAGTGCTTAGAACGGATTAGCCTTGCTGACTTTGGGGGCAGCTCTTTGAAAACAAATTGATGAACCTTAATCTAGAGCAATCATAAGTACCAAACCATTGACACTGAGGCCCCTGGGCTCTTCAGCTTATATGGGGAGCCATGACCTTGACCTGGATGCAACTTTTCAGCCAGTCTGTCCTGAATCATGGCTATCCTCTTGGGTTTTTTTTTTCCCCCCAGAGATACTTGCCTCTAGTTGAGTTCTAAAAAGAGAGTAAGTCTATGTTAGGAACACTTTGAAGGATTACTGTATACCGGACTGCAAGCAGATCCAGCAGAAGAAAGGGGATGTTAAATGTTCATATCAAACACCCTGTAAGAATGCTTATATTGTTATATTTAATTTGCAAGTGCACTATTATTTAGAATAGTCTTGTCCAAACACTTTCCTATGTTCCACTCCTAAAAAGACATAATTTTGGCTACTTTATCTTCCTTTGTGCTTTAATGTTAACCCTAGGGCAGAGGGCACAGAGGGATTATTATTATCATTATTATTGGCATTGGCCAAACACTGAGAGTGATTTAAGTAACTTGCCTAAAATCAAACAGTTCATTAGCAAGGAGTCTGGAGCCTAGGTCTGCTAGAATAAAGAGTACTTTGCCACCCTTGTCCACTCAGCCTATCTGCTTTTGCCAAAATCAAAGTCTATAATAATTCAGGCCTGAGTGACTATTTAAATGCCATCAGCAAGCGAGCAAGTCATCATCATGAACTACAGTGTAGAAGTACCTGCAGATAAAAAGGATCCTCATCCTTGCCTATTTCCCTTTGTTGTTGTCGCAACTGAAAGTGTAAATGAATGTGAAAGGTCTTTGTAAGCTATGAGGTCCTATTCAAATGAAGATACTGTTGAGGATACTAATGGCATTTGACATCTGTGGAGTATTTTCAGTGTATCAGTCATTGAGCTGAATTCTTTATGCATCATCTCACTTACTCCTCTTTTTTAGTGCTGTAAAGACTACTAGGGACCAATCCCACTCCAAATCATTAATGTTTGCTAGAACAATATAAAAGGAACAAGAAAACCCAATGGACATCCCAAATAAATCAAATCAGGCACTTTGCCAAAACTTTCTCTGGCCTTTTGTAATTCATCACTCAATGGGGATTTCTAAGCATCGAAATATATATATATATATACTCTTATTTGTCCATCGCTTTTAATTTGCACTTAGATATGCATGCTCTTTACCTGCGAGAATATTGTCATATAACTCTTCAAATGACAAGATTCTTTTCAACACACATTTCCCATTCCATTCCGTCTCACTCTTGCACATACACACACACCTCAATCAACTCTCAGGCATCTCTGGGTTGGATGTCTTAGGAATTCCCAAGATGGGAAATTCCATCTGATCAGATGATCAGATTGATTGATTGATTGATTGAGATTTATTTATTTATTTTAGAGAGAGACAGAGAGAGCACAAGCAGGAGGGGCAGAGGGAGAGGGAGAAAGAGAATCTCAAGCAGACGCCACGATGAACTTGGAGCAGGACAGGGGGCTTGATCTTAGGACCCTGAGATCCCCACCCCAGATGAAACCAAGAGTCGGATAATCAACCTATTGCACCATCCAGGTGCCCCAGAGGATCAGCAATTTAGCTAAAATTATTTGCCTTATAGTGTTTCTTTCAGGGACCTGGTCTTGAGTTCAAACTGAGGTTCATTTAATATATGAAGATTAGTTAGTTGACTAGAGGACTGATGGGAATGACGTCATTGGGTCTGCAGTCTGAGACACACTTTCATCCAGCTGGCTACCTCCCAACACATACCATCAGTGCAGGAGTCAGTGGCAAGCGTGGATACCTCTAGCACTGCCCTGGAAAAGTAATGCAGAGCACAAAGCTGACACCAAGGAGAAGACGCATGTTCATGCTGCCCAAGCATATATTCTCTGTTTTAAAAAAAATTTTTAGGAAAAAAAATTTTTTTTAGGGATGCCTGAGTGGCTCAGGGGTTGAGCATCTGCCTTCGTCTCAGGGTGTTTTGCGATGGATAAAAGCGATGGACAAATAAGAGTATATATATATATATATTTTGATGCTTAGAAGTGAGTGATGAATTACAAATGCCAGAGAAAGTTATAGCAAATTATAGTACAGTCATACAATGGAATATTATGAACCAATTAAAGTAATTTTTTAATGAGAAAAATTGCAGTATGAGGAAATCCTCAAAATGGTAAAGGTTGGCAATCAGGATACGTAACTGCTTGTACAGTATGTTCACAGGTTTTTTATGCACACCCACGCACATGTCTCAGAGCATGATCCCTGATCCAGGGATGGAGTTCGCCTCGGGCTTCCCGTGGGGAGCCTGTGTCTCCCTCTGCCTGTGGCTCTGCCTCTCTGTCTGTCTGTCATGAATAAATAAAAGTCTTAAAAAAAAGTAAAAAATAAATTTGTTTTAAAAAGTTTGCCCGAGTGAAAAGGCCAACATATATTCATCTGGGCAAGAAATCTGGTTGTGTGTCATGTTAGCAAAGGCAGAGCATTTCAGTGAGCAGTTCCTCTGGCCTGCATGCACACAAGGAGAAGAAATGCAGAATGTTTAAAGGCACCTCGCCCAGCTCTGTATCACTCTCATCTCTACAGAAAGCAAGCCACTTGACAAGGGGTTCAGGAAGATTTACGTAGTGCCTTGCGGGATTTTGCAGCATATCTGCAGCACATAATTATACCTTCCCGAAGTATCTCAGCAGTTAAGTCATATTTGAGCAGTTTCACTTCACCTGTTCTCCTAATAAAGGTGAAATACTAGCAGGGAAGAGAAAAAGGAGGATGGGCCAATAACAAAAGCCATATCTATATGCCTGGCTAGGCTCTTGTTTCTAAGTCTACATTTTTGTTTATATTTATGCCTATATGTCTGTAGAACCATGCACAATGGTTTTCTGTTTGTAAAATATTTTTTAATTTTATGTCTAGGGCAGCCTAGGTGGCTCAGTGGTTTAGCGCCTCCCTCAGCCCAGGGTATGATCCTGGAGACCTGAGATCAAGTCCTACATCGGGCTCCCTGCATGGAGCCTGCTTCTCCCTCTCTCTTTCTCTCTCTCTCTTTCTATGTCTCTCATGAATAAATAAATAAAATTTAAAAAAATAATTTTATGTCTATATTTTTGTCCATGTTTATATCACTAGTTCATGAAGTTATATGTAAACATTTAAATTTTATATAAATACACATATATCTGAAAATAAATAAACTCTAAAGTATGTCAGCAGTGACCTGCAATTTATAAACAAGAACAAGGCTTATCTTCCTCACAATTATCACTCAGATAATTATCCATGGCCATCCCTTGGGTCTGAGTTCCTTGGTTGGTGGCCTCTTTTCTCACCCCTATTCTTCAAAATAACAGAAAGAGAAGCCTTTGGAAGCAGTTAATGTGAACCAAAGCTAAGAGGGATAATCAGAGCCTGAGAAGAGGAAATGCCAGCTTCTTTCAAGATGATGTATTTCCTTTTTATAGACTAAACCCACGTCTTTTCATGTTGGCTTGTCAAGACATAAGTGGCAGCATGGTTCCTAAATGTCTACCGAAAGGGAAATACCTTAATAAATTATAGTACAGTCATACAATGGAATATTATGAACCAATTAAAATAATTTTTCAATGAGAAAAATTACAGTATGAGGAAATCCTCAGAATAAAATGGTAAAGGATGACAATCAGGATACGTAACTGCTTGTACAGTATGTCCACAGGTTTTTTTTAAACACACCCATGCACACAACATGCATTTAAATGAGAATAGAGGTTAACTTTCAATGTTGAAATTATTAGTTTTCAAAAATTTTAACTATTATACTTTCCCTCTTTTTTCAAATATGCTATAATGAACATTTATAATTTTTATAATAAAAAAGATGGATGATGATAGTAAAGGGGTTATATATTGTGCCTTAAATGTAGGCAAGAGTTTCTGAAGACTATAGTTTCCAAAAGTAACTATATGATTTTAATAGTCCTATTTAATTGTGAATAGAAATATGATCTTTCCATGTTGCTTCCCCTTATTCTAGGTGCTTTTTAGCAGATTCCTACTTGCACTACATAGTTCTGATCTTCCCAGCATGTACAGAATTTCCCAGGACTACATGCTGAATGTTTGGGGCAAATGACTTTCAGATGACTGGAGCTCAGCCTCGCTAAAGGGATCCTGCAGTGCATTAAGAGTTTCCTTCTAATTTAAAGGAGATTATTTAAATTTGCCTAAAGCTCTCAACGTGCTACTTGAAAGTTCTGCTAAACATAGAACCATACCAAGAAAACCTCTAGGGACTAAGTCTGACAAAAATAGGAGTAAGATGCATTTTTATGAGCAGGTATTTGGATATTAAATATTGAAAAGAAAGACATTTATTAATTGGAGATAAACTACTTGAAAGCCACTTAAAGTGTAAATATGGGACATGATTATAATGCAGAGGTATTAATTTCTCCCTTAGAAAAAGGATTTTTTAACGTAATCAGAAAAAACATTTGGTGCAGCAGAGCTGCATCCTTGGGGCTCAAGACATGGATTGTGTTCCTGTTTGCAGTCAGATCCCTTCCCTGCCTCTCCCCTGCTCTTTTCCTGCCTCTAGATAAGTCTGCTATTTCAGGGAACAACATTTCTCAGGTTTCATGCCCTCTGGTTTGATGTAGCTTCCATTTAACCAATGGAAACTCCTGGAAGATTGGAGTTGGGAGAAAGGGAGAAGCCATGGTGTTTTCCTCCCTTGGTGTCTACCTTGGGCTGTCTCTGGTTATGGCATTTTCTCCTCTTTGGTATAGGCTTCTTCCAGGTGATGCCAAGTCCTGGGCTCCATGAACCCTTTCTGCCCTCTCAGCTTTAGCAGCTTCCAGCTGTTGCTATTCTGTTTGGCTTATCTACTCTTTCATCACTTACATATTGGATTCCTTCTATTAAGTTCCCTCCAAAATACTCAAATTGGTTTCTGCTTTTCACACTAGACTCTGGCAATACAACTGGTTGTAATTTAGGATCATGCTGGGAAATGCACCCCACCTCAAGGGAACATACTAAGGGAGGCAAAGTAAAGACATTCAAAGACCCACTGCACCATCAGATATTTTGTCACAGTGGCAGCCAGTGAAATGTAGGGCTGCATGAAATGGGGCTCATTTGTGCCAAGAGATTTAGAGAGAATTTTCAGCATGTGTCAAAGAAAAACAAAAGTTGGCTATCTTGTAATCCTGGTTTGATGGCTAATAACTAGTGAATTGTTTATGTATCATGAGGGGAAGCCGTTTCTTTCCTTAGGGATGAGCTAGGGAGCATCAAACAATACCTGTTCTCAGGGACGCCTGGGTGGCTCAGCAGGTTGAGAATCTGCCTTTGGTGCAGGGCATGATCCTGGAGTCTGGGGATCAAATCCCACATGGGGCTTCCTGCATGGAGCCTGCTTCTCTCTCTTCCTGTGTCTCTGCCTTCTCTCTGTGTTTCTCATGAATAAATAAATCTTTAAAAAAAAAAACCCACACAATATCTGTTCTCTTAAGGAGAAACATTCTGGGGACATCCAAATTTAATGAAACCCAAATAAAGCCTTGATATAGGAGGACATCTCCCATGGCTGTACTAAACATGATTGGGTAACAGGGTGTATTTAATTTTTTAAAAACCACTCTGGGATAATTATTAGCTGCTTTTTAAATTTTAAAATTCTCAACTCTGTATTTGTTAAGTCAGGACCATAATTTGTGAAATCAAAGAATTACCAGTTGCTATAGTTTTGTCACCAATTGGAAATCTTTATGATAGAGCCAATAATAGAACAGTAACCAACTGTGTCCTATAAAGAAAGAAGGCAAATAAGTACTTAGTAGGTTCTGAGTGTATAGTAGAGAAAATCTTGAATGAATGCATGCACTGAAATCATCAGTGAACGGGAACAAGCAATTCATTCTGTTTGGACTTAATAGTATCTTCAAAGCAATGATGAGTCATTGTGGAGACAAGGGCAGGATGGGATTTCAGGAAAACCCATAAGGTAGAATGGAAAGAGTGTGAGCAGTGGCCAGGTGAGGCTGGAGTAGGGAGTGTAGTAAGGCAAGGTTGGCTTTGTAGGTCAAGCAGTTTTGACTTCCTTCTGTGAATAGAAGGGCATGGAAGGCTTTGAGTTGAGGAATGGTGTGATCAGATCTGTGCTTTGCAAGTTCCTTGCATGTACAAATTAGATAAATATTCATGAAATTAAATTTCTGAAATATGATCATTAAACAGCAGCTAATATTTCTTCTGAATATAATTACTCTTCAGGTTTGGAGCATTTTCTTGCCAGGTGTGGTTAACACCTATTGTTGGTTTCCTAGCAACCATACATCCTTTCAGGGGAGAAAACAGAAGGGTCAATTGAATATCTGTTTATTTTATTTATTTATTTATTTATTTATTTATTTATATAATATCTTTGTTTAGAATCACTCAAAGGACAGTGTATCTTCAAGGAGACATTTGCCTCATTTGTTCCCTCAACTTCCAGAGAATACAAGTTGCTCAGAAGGGATGGCTGAGGTTTGAATGGGGTGGGGTTGTGCTTCTGCAGGAATGTTGGGGAGTACAGGATGAGGGAAGCCGTGCAGCCCTCTCCTACCATGCAATGCTTGAATCAGAATAAGGTTTTCAGAAAACACTTAGGAATTAGCAGAAAGGAATTTGCAGAGAGAAGCTCAGATGATCTGGGAGGTATGAGGCTGTCAGATGGGCTCCAAGGGTGAGATTTGGGTGAGAGAAGACAAAGATAAGAGTGAAGGGTAGAGATATCACCAACACACTGAGCATCTTTTTAGTAATCCTTAGAACAGTCCTGAAGGAGGTTGTTAGCATGTCCAGATTGATAGATGAGTAAACAGAGACCCATAGAGGCTAAGTGGCTTGACCAAACCAGCCAGATCAGGGCCTCATCATTCCAAGGACAAGGGGCAAAGAACTCATCCACCAACCATGGTTACCTGTGGTCGTCTTGCACTAAGTCCATTCTCTGATAGTCCTTGACTTCTCCTTGGCATCTGCCCCTTTCCCACTTCCTCTCAAAAACTTGCCCTCCTTTACCTCCTACCGCTCCAGCTCCTTCCCGTAGGCATCCTTGACAGGCATCTCTTCCTCTGGCCATGCCTTCCTTCCTCTAAGAGGTGGTATATTCGGAGCTCCATGCCCAGCCTCTTCTCTTCTCACACTACAAACCCTCTGCAGTGATTTGTCTGCTGTCTTGACATCAACCTCCACTCACACTGAATTGATGACCTGTAAATGTAGGTTTCTTCAAACAGTTCAGCTGCTGCCACTCACGTACTTCTCGGTGTGCATATTGGATATTCCACAATCACTTCAAATACCAAAGCAGAACCCATAATTCCTACCCTGAAGTTCCCATCTGATTCCACATTCTGTTATGAGTTCCTCATCAGGGGATAATTGGTTTCAGAGACAGGGCCACTGTGTCTCTAAGGTTCCTTTTAGGTCTCAACAATCCAGATCTATAATCACAGAATGAACACTATATCACAACCTGAACTTAGTGCCAACATGCCTTCTCCAAGAGGGAAAGTAGATCTCAGTCTATAACCTGAGAAGAGGAGGAGATGACGAAGAGGAGGGAGGGAAAGGAGATGCTGCTGGTAGAACTGCCTGGAATGAAGTCGGTTGCCTAGCAACAGTGCTCTCTCCTCACCTCCCCCTAGATATCAACTTGTGGTATTCCATTCTTCCCTTCTTTCCAGGGTTGCTCTCAATATTTCTTTTCTTTTCTTTTTTTTTAAGATTTTATTTATTTATTCTTATTTTAAGATTTTATTTCATGAGACACACACACACACACACACACACACACAGAGGCAGAGACACAGGCACAGGGAGAAGCAGGCTCCTTGCAGGGAGCCCGATGTGGGACTTGATTCAGGGACTCCTGGATCACGCCCTGGGCAGAAGGCAGAGCTAAACCGCTGAGCCACCGGGGCTGCCCTCAATATTTATTTCAAGCAGATCTTACCTATATAAAATTGGAAGAGAGGGGATGCATATATCATATTCTTAATGCTTACATAGCTGAATACGGAACTTGCAGATCATAGAGAAATGCATAATTCTTCAAATGAAAATGTCTTCTTTTGACCATTATTTATTGAACAAATACTTATTGAATGTGTCTGCAATATGCCTGACACTCTGCAAAGTACTGACTTGAAAAATCATCCACAGGAAGGTTTGAAAACTGAAACGAGTCCCTTGTGTCCAAGAAGCACTAAGAATTGGCGGGAAGATCACACGTTAAAGTTCTAACTTTAAGAACATATGTGGGTTGCTGGGCATAATATCAATATATCAAAAATCCAATTGCATTATTATATGCCAGTAATAAACATCTAAAAAATACCATTTAGGAATGCCTGGGTGGTTCAGTGGTTGAGCATCTGACTTTGGCTCACGGTGTGATCCTGAATCTTTAAAAGATTTTTTAAAAAGACAATGACCAATATATGCAGAGATGCTCAACCTCACGAGTAATCAGAGAAATGTAAATTAAAACCACAGTGAGATGACACTTCACATTTGCTAAATTGGAAAAAAAAAAAAGCAGGCTGATAATTACAAAGGTTAGGGACCATATGGAGCTCTGGGAACAAACTACCATGAGAGTGTGAATTGGTACAACTAGGGTGCTTGGTTGGCTCAGTTGTCAGCCTTGATATCACATGTGACTCTTGATATCATGGTCATGAGTTTTAGCCCACATTGCACACAGAGATTGCTTAAATCAATAAATAAATTTTATAAATAAATAAATTGGGACACCTAGGTGGCTCAGAGGCTGAGTGTCTGCCTTTGGCTCAGGGTGTGATCCTGGGTTCCCGGGATTGAGTCCCACATCGGGCTCCCTGCAGGGAGCCTGCTTCTCTCTCTGCCTGTGTCTCTGCCTCTCTCTCTCTCTCTCTCTCTCTGTGTCTCTCATGAGTAAATAAATAAAAGCTTAAAATTTTTTTATAAATAAACAAATAAATTGATATAACCACTAAAGCAACTGAGTTATCACTAGCAAAATTAAAGATGTGTAGGAGTGCCTGGGTGGTTCAGTTGGTTAAGCATCCAACTCTTGGTCTCAGCTTAGGTCTTGATCTGAGGGTCATGAGTTCAAACTCCATATTGGGCTCCATGCTGGGTGTGGAGCTTACTTAAAGAAAAAAATTAAAGTGTATATACCCTCAAGTCAAGTAATTTATTTCCTAGGATTTTTTTCTATATATACACAAGGAAATAGAGGTAAGATTATTTTAACAGCATGGCGTATAATAGCAAAATATTGGAAACCACTGAAATGGTCATCAACAGGAGAATTTTTTAAATTGTGATATATTTATACAAAGGAGTGCTATTTAGCCACTAAGATAAAGGAATCGGAGCTACATTCATCAACATGGATAAGTTCCCCAAATATAATATTGGGTAAAAAAACAAGTTGCAGAACAATGCATATACATGCTATCATCCATAGAAAATCTTAAAACACACATAGAAATTATTTTAAAAATGTGTCTCGGTGGTAATTTCTAGAGTAAGATAAGTGTGGGATCTGGGAGGGCTAAAACGGGCTTCATTTGAGACTATGCTGCTTTATTTCTTAAGCTAAGAGACTGGATATACAGTGTTGCCTGTATTTTCCTCTAAATTTTTGTATGTCTTAAGTAGGTAATAGTTTTTTTAATCTATGTACCTGGATTATACTTGGTATAAGTAGATTTCAGCCCCAAAGCCAAATCAAAGTCCCTTTCCCCTTTTCTGCTTACTTGTCTCAGAAATGACATACCCCCTAGGGCCTGCTTTGCCTCTTAGGCCCTATGAGAGCTTGTACACTCATTGTTAGAAGCACCTGTCCTCGGGATCCCTGGGTGGCTCAGTGGTTGAGCACCTGTCTTTGGCTCAGGGTGTGATCCCGGGGTCGTGGGATTGAGTCCCATGTCCCATGTCGGGCTCCCCGCAGGGATACTGCTTCTCCCTCTGCTTGTGTCTCTGCCTCTCTTTCTCAATGTGTCTTTCATGAATAAATAAATAAAATCTTTAAAAATAATAAAATAAAATCTTAAAAATAAAATAAAACATGCTCTAATAGATATGGATATAACTAGAGCCTGAAATCTAATACATGTAGAAGGAAACCAGACAACATACACATAATGAGCATATGCTATGTGCCAGGCACTGTTCCAGACATTTGGGAGCTATATCAGTGAACTGAACAGAACCTCTGCTTCAGCATGGTCCTTTCTCCCTGCCCTCGGCCCCTCGCTCTCAGGAGGCCACAGTGAGTTCTTCCTCTGTCATGCAGTCACATTCCGCTTGCTCTGCAACTTGACCTTATTAAAACATCTCCTCAGCAAAAGCAAGGTTCTTCCTGTAAGGAATTCTTATACCACCACTAAGAGGTCAAAATTGTCTTTATCTTGTTACATAGAAAATTAATTTTATAATAGTTTTATCTTGTGGAGGTGATAAAAATGTTCTGGAATTAGATAGTGGTGATAGTCACATAATCTTGTGAATATACTAAACCGTACTGAATTGTACAATTTTTTTTTAATTTTTTATTTATTTATGATAGTCACAGAGAGAGAGAGAGAGGCAGAGACACAGGCGGAGGGAGAAGCAGGCTCCATGCACCGGGAGCCCGATGTGGGATTCGATCCCGGGTCTCCAGGATCGCGCCCTGGGCCAAAGGCAGGCGCCAAACCGCTGCGCCACCCAGGGATCCCCTGAATTGTACAATTTTAAGAGGGTCAATTTTATGGCATGTGAATTACACCACAATTGAAAAAAAAAAAAAGAAGATTCAGCAATTGGCCCAGCAGCTATCATGCAATAAGTGCTCAATAAATGATAGGTGCTATCTATCATCTATCCATCTGTCATCTCTTCCTATCTTTTATCCTTAAAAACAAGAAAGACCTCTGGGAGATTGTACACTTTACTAGGATCTCCCATTCACCATTATGAAAGTGTGTAGGGACCGTAGAGCTAATAATATTCTGTGGCTCTCATATGAACCATTGTGATTTTGGTTTGGATGCTATGTATTGGGAAGCAGAGGAGGTCTGTTTCTTTTCCATTAAGCCTCTGAGTGGTTGATGGCCACCCTCTAGATTATTTGTGCAGCTTAATGAGAGGACAGCTTCAGTTTATATTGTCAACCTTTCCTTATATACAAGGTTAAAGCTAAGGTTAAACTTTAGAGCTCCTGTAGTTAAATGTGCTATTTGTGATTCCGATACAGAGGTATATTAAAAAGATCTGCTACCAGACATTTCATTAGGTGTCTTTGTAGCTTCCCCCACTGGGTGCATATATATGGTGCATCTTTTAAAGATTAATGAAAAGAAAGCTTTAAAAACAGGGGGCACCTGGGTAGTTCAGTCAGTTAAGCATCCAACTCTTGGTTTTGGCTCAGGTTATGATCTCAGGGCCATGAGATCAAGCCCTGAGTAGGGCTCCATGCTCACCAGGGGGTGTGCTGGAGATTCTCTTTCTCTTCCCTTCTGCTCCTCTCCCCACCCTTGCACATTTTTTCTCTAAAATACATACAATCTTTAAAAAAAAGTTACCAAAACACTAAAAAAAGAACCAGATTGAAGTATAAGAGACACATTGCACTTAAAATGCTCACTTACTTTTTACCTGGAATGGTAATCTGAAATACAAATAAGTTAATGGCTGATGAATATTTTTTAAATTGTAAGAATTATAAAGTTACTTTCTCTCTTTGCAAGATAACCAAGAGGGAACAAAAGCTAAATTATAAGCCTATGTAATTTACAATTCTCCAGGTTTGCCACTTGGTGAGTAGCAAAAAAAAACCTTGAAAATAGTGAGAGAACTCAAGAACACAAGAAGATATTTGATATGACACTATTTATAGGAAACAAACCACCATTAGAAGTATAAAAGTATTATATAAAATAGCCAACTGGTAAACCCACTCTACAAATCACCTTTGACTATAGACTTCAAAGTCATAAAAAAGTGAGCCTTTCTGTTTACCCTGAAGTTTGATACATACGATGTTAGAAGGAAGACAACTTGGGGGGCTGGGTTGTTTGTTTGTTTTTTTATACTATTGCCCTATCTACCTTCTTAAAGAACAGAGGAATTGTTTATTTCATTTGGCAACAATACAGTTTCTCTCTTCCAAACAACTCAAAGTATTTGTACAAATATTCACTGATAGCCCTGTGGAGATGGAGGAAAGGGGGGAGGGTGGGGAAGAGGGAGAGTAGGGAAAGGACAAGGTGGAGAGGGAGGATGAAAAAGAGTAAAGGAGGACGAGCCTGCAGGCACAGGTGGTAAAAATGAGAAAGTAGTTTTCCTATTTTTCTCAATAATTCCCAGGATGTCCACACCTGTGTCGACTCACCACTAAATCAGCTGCGAATTACCCTTTTCTCAGCTGAATACTTGACACACAATGAGAGCACTGTGCTCTATTAAGTTGTTCTTGCAGGGTTGCGTCTGTCTCAGCCGAAAACGCGTGTAAATATTTGCACAAGCCGGCCTGTTATCTCAGGGAGTCCAGGAGTGTTTCAAAGTAGCTCCAATTTAGTTTAATGAGTAATTATTGAACCATCGCCTAAGTTCTGGGCCTTCTAGGGATTTGACGGTGGATATATTCAGGCAGGGCTTCTCACATTGTGCTCCTAGTGCTGGTAATATTTGCAACACATGAGAATTTTTAAGAAATGCAAATTGCAGTGCCCCAACCCATCTCTACACAAGCAGAAACCGGGGGATTCTGGTCCCGTGTCTGCATTTTAGTAAGTCTTGGGGTGAATGTAAGCACTACAGCATAAGAACCATTACTGTTGGGGATCCCTGCGTGGCTCGGCGGTTTAGCACCTGCCTTTGGCCCAGGGCGCGATCCTGGAGTCCCGGGATCGAGTCCTGCATCGGGCTCCCTGCATGGAGCCTGCTTCTCCCTCCTCCTGTGTCTGTGCCTCTCTCTCTCTCTCTCTATCATAAATAAATAAATACATCTTTAAAAAAAAAAAAAAGAACCATTACTGTTGGGACACCTGGGTGGCTCAGGGGTTGAGCGTCTGCCTACAGCTGAGGCCCTGATCCCAGGGTCCCAGGATCAAGCCCTGCATTGGGCTCCCTGCATGGAGCCTGCTTCTCCCTCTGCCTGTGTCTCTGCCTCTCTCTGTGTGTCTCTCATGAGTAAATAAATAAAATCTTAAAAAAAAAATTACCATTGTGTTAGTGACTTTCCATACAATAAAGCTTAGTAACTGTCAGATGAATAGCTGGATGACAAAAAGCAAAAAAGCAAAAAAAAACCCCACATTTGGGACAGGCGCCTGTGCCCCGCACCCTCCTGTGTGCCTGTTGATTTCTTTTTCTGTAGTTCATTTGTTTGTTGATGATTGTTCACTTCCGGTTGTGGGAAGAGCAAAACAACAACAAAATAAAGAAATGAATAGGATCAGACAAAACCAGAAGCATTTGAGAACTGGTGCTGTCCTGACAGCAAGTCAGGTTTTGCTGGATTCTTTGGGATAAGAGTGGGCAGCGGTTGGTTTGTTGTTTATTTATTTAAAGGTTTTATTTATCTATTCATGAGAGACACAGAGAGAGGCAGAGACACAGGCAGAGGGAGAAGCAGGCTCCATGCGGGGGTTGGGGGGCGACGCGGGACTCGACCCTGGGACCCCAGGGACCCCAGGATCATGGCCTGGGCCCGAGGCGGCGCTAAACCGCGGGGCCAGCCGGCGGCCCGGGCTGCTGCGTAGGAGCGGGACAGCGCCACGGTGTCAGCTCCCTCGCCTTGCTGTGCGGGCAGGCAGGCTTCTCTCTTGTCCCTCTTTCTGGAACACGAGGGCAGAGCTTAGCTCAGCTGTTTTAGTGAAGTCAGAACTTGCCCGGGGACACCAAACTTCCTCCCCAAACTTTTTTTTTTTTTAACTAAAGGGAACACTTTCGCGTCTTCTGAGCTGCCGCTGGCCACGGGCCTGGCTCGCTGCAGCCCCTTCTTCCCGCCATCCGACTCGGCTGCAGGGGCTTCCTCTGGCATCCAAAACCCTCAGACGTCTTGCTGGTCTCCAGTGAAATAAATGCGTTGAGAACTTCTTTGGGTTGAATTTCAAGGGAATCTCAACTGCGGGGAGTCGGGGAAGTCATGCCACCCCTGCCACTGGAGCCACTTACCAGACAAGGACATTTGGGTTTCGTAATGTGACTTTTGTCACAGTGGAGTGCACTTTAGAATTTCACTTCCTGTTTTAATTGTTTGGAAATGAAATCTGCTGAGATTTCACTTCAAAAGAGCAATTCAAACCTCATCAAGAGACTTTCTCTGCAAACTGGAAAAGCGAATGAGAACAGAATCCTAGTCCTAGCGCCTACCTACGGACGGACAGTTAAATAGGAATTTGAGTTGCCCCTGAATCCTGGGAGTTAGGTGCTGACCGTATTCAGGGTAGTAAACCTTGCTCTGCGTTCTGGGCACCAGGGGTGGGGGGGTCAGGAGGGAGACAGAGGTAGGGGACGTAGGGGACGAGTGGGGGTACGGAGGAAGGGGTGGAGGGAGGGGATTGCTAATGAACTCTCCCACAGCAGGGTTTTGCAGGCCCACAGGGGAGCCCAGGAAGGACAGGGAAAGCCTGCTGGAGACCTGGGGGCTGAGGTGTGGAGGGAGCCAGGTGTTTGAAAGGCTGTGGGGAGTGAGGCTGTGGGGCCTTGTGACAAGTTAAAGAAACATGGACTTCATTGCACAGGCCAGAGGGAGGTGTGGAAGATGTTTCCTCAGGGAGGAGGGGCTGAGCCTGTCCAGATTGACAAAGATCGCTCTGTGGGAAAGAAGGAAGCAGCTGGGAGGCTGCTGGGATAGTCCAGAAAGCACTGGCCTCCAGGTCCTGGGCTCTTCCCCCTGCCCCGGAGCTCCCAGGCAAAGCCTAGTTCACAGGCAACTGTGGGACTGGACGCTCAGCCAGAAACAGAATATGATATGCCAGAAAGTTCTTCTTTCTGGTATTAGATATTGTCTTAAAATTCATGCAAATGTTTGCATTTTGCTCCATAAAATTGGTGCTCCAGGAAGCTGGGCCATATTCATGCCCCGTAGCCTAGGGTGCATCCTCTGCATCCTCCAGGGCCAGCCATTCTCCAAGTTGGGAAGTGGCCTGCACCCTGCAAGCCTCTCTGTTGACATCCCTTTGCACACTACTCCAGCAGGGGTGCTCATTGTGTGGAGCAGCGGGCACATTTGCACAAATAATACGTTTCTGTGTCATGGAGACAATGGCTTCACTTGTCTTGGGCGAAAGGATTTCCTGAATTGGATTTCATTAAATTAGTTCTATTCATTCACTTCTAATACTTTTCCTACCCTTCCGCAGAAACTCAGTTAATTGGCTTTAATTTAGTGAGCCATAGATAGCTAATTGGGGGGCGGGGAGGCCCTGGGGTTGACTCTCCAATGGGAGGTCTGTAGCTTTAGCTTCATCGCAGAGGATTTTGTATCCTGGGTCTGACTTTTCTAAGATTGATAGTAATAAGTTAACATTAACTGGTCCCTCACTGGGTGCCAGACGCTCCCCTGGGGTACATTATTTCATTTCTTCTTTACAACAGGCCTGAGCTGGATGCTGTTATGATTCCCCTTTTACAGATGAGAAGACTGGGATTTGGAGATTTTTCAAGTTTCTCAGTCCCACAGCCAAGAAGCGAGAGAGCCAGGATATGATGGCAGGTGGTCAAAATCCAAAATGTGAGTTTTCAGTGTGTTCACTGTAGGAATGAAATTAAAGCTTTGCTGCACGACTGGATCAGTAACACTTAAGATCCTCTGCAACTCTGGTATCCTCTGATTTTGTGAACTTTTTATTTTTATTTATTTATTTTTTTTTGATTTTGTGAACTTTTTAATGTTTTTCTTTAAAGATTTTGTTTATTTATTCATGAGAGACACAAAGAGAGAGAGAGGCAGAGACATAGAAAAGAGGGAGGAGCAGGCTCCATGCAGGAAGCCCAATGTGGGGACTTGATCCTGGATCCCGGGATCACTTTCTGAGCCAAAGGCAGATGCTTAACCACTGAGCCACCCAGGTGCCCCCTAATGTTCTGAATTTTTAAGAAATTTTTATTTAAGTCTACCCTCAACATGAGGATCAAACTCCTGACCCCGAGATCAAGAGCCCCACGCTCCTCCAACTGAGCCTGCCAGGTGCCCCTGATTTTGTGAACTTTTAAAAGAACAGACTGGGCGGCCCTGGTGGTGCAGAGGTTTAGTCCTGCCTGCAGACTGGGGTGTGATCCTGGAGACCTGGGATCGAGTCCCATGTCAGGCTCCCTGCATGGAGCCTGTTTCTCCCTCTGCCTGTGTCTCTGCCTCTCTCTCTGAATAAATATATTAAAAAAAAAAAAAAGAGAGACAGAGAGCAGACCAATTCTGAGGAGAAAGGGCAGGCAGGCTGCTGTGAAATCTCTTTTTCTCTAAGCGATCACCTTGAGACAAAAGTGTACCCAGTAAGACTTTTCCACTGGAATTGTGTTTTTCTCGTTTTTATTGACATATGGGTAGAAATTTCCGAGTATTTTTAAAAAATATTTTATTTATTTATTCATGATAGAGAGAGAGAGAGAGAGAAAGGCAGAGACACAGGCAGAGGGAGAAGCAGGCTCCATGCAGGGAGCCCAATGTGGGACTCGATCCCGGGACTCCAGGATCGTGCCCTGGGCCAAAGGCAGGTGCTAAACCGCTGAGCCACCCACGGATCCCCAATTTCAGAGTATTTTAAAGAAAACCTGATTTTCTTTTTAGTTTTAAAACAAAAATGAAGACATTGTCACTGCCTTCGTCTACTGGGGCTGCCATAATAGAACACCATAGACTGGGTAAAATTTATTTTCTTCCAGTTTTGGAGGCTAGCAGCCCAGATCAGAGTTCCAGCAGGGTTAGGTTTCTGGTGACAGCTCTCTTCCTTGTTTGCAGTTGGCTGATTTGTCCTCATGTGGCCTTTTGTCTGAGGGAGAGGGAATGGGGGGAAGGAGAGGGACAGCTCTTCTTTTTACAAAGCCACCAGTCCTAGTGGATTAGGACTTCATCCTTATGCCCTCATTTAATGTTAATTACCTCTCAAATACTTTATTTCCAAATATGGCCACTTTGGGGATTGGGGCTTCAACATATCCATAGCGTGCTCTAACATTGCCTTGACATTGGGTTACCCTTACCCTGGGGCAGGAGCCCCAGTAACTCTGTCTGGTCCAGCCTTGTGCACATAGAGGAGCTCGGCTCTTCCATGGTGCGCATGTCACTGGCCTCACCATCTTCCAGGTGTCTGGAACACTTAGGGCTGGTGCCCATGAGTAAGTCCCCATCCAGCACTACCTTGCTGTGTTTTGTTGTGTTATTATGTTTGCAAAGCTGTCCCTCTTTTCCTAGGTTAAAAATGCAATAGATATTTCTCATAATGAGCTGTGTCATTTTTTTTTCTAGTGCATTTTAGTGGAAATCACTCTTATATATGCTATTCTGGGGAAATGCTACTTCCTTTATTATAAACCTTACAGAAGAGCAATAATATAGCTGATCACATTTTCAGAGCACTTCATAGTTTTCAAACTGATCCCATTTACTTAATTTCCTCATTTGGTCCCTGGGGAAGAAGCAAGACAAGTATTATTATTCCCATTTCACAGATGAGGAAATCAAAACTCAGAATGCATTGACTTGTACAGGTGAGCTGGGAAATTCTTCTATCTGCAAAGTTTTCTTCCCAACATGTCTCACCAGCTGCCCTGCCCTCTGTAAACTTAAGCCCCAGTTTCTCCATGCCGCCCACTGATTCTCATCTGCTGGGTCATGAACCCCTTTGACACAAGAAAGCATTGGTCCCGAGACTTAGGTTCTGGATTGTGGGGACCCCAGTCGATTCAAGAGCAAAGTTCATGAAGATTCAGGGGAGGGTTTGTTCCTGGTGTTCAGGATGCCCCTGGGTGTCTTCAGCTTTAGGGTCACCCTGCCACTGAGACACAGTGCTGCTAAGCTCACGGCGCACCCTGGGCTTGTTTTGACTGAAGTCGATGTCATCTCTGAGCTGTGGCTCCTGTGGTTTTGGGGATGCAGAGCTTCGAAGATGACTAGAAATACTCCGCCCCCATCCCATCAAAACAACCCAGTCCAAGGAAAACAGCAAAAGCTAATTGAAACTAAGACAACAGCACAAATATTTCTGGGGGCGGAAATTGAAACACTAGCAAAAACAAAGAATGCATTTCAGATTGGTGTTAATTAAACAAAAATAAACATTGTGGTATCTAATGGAAATACATTTTTCTTAAGCATCAGATCTGATACATTCAAATGATCGTTACAACTAAAAGGATAAAGTCGTATAAATGATTTACTCAAAATAGTAACTAATTTCAGCCATTTGCTTTCATAGTGATTGTCTAGGGTTGCCCAATGTCATAGGAAGGGCACAGGGAGGGGGCTCAGGACAAACGCCATAGTAGTCGCCTAACCCTGCCCTAAGTGCCTGCCCTTTAGTTTCTTCAGCTGAGAAGAAGAGAGAAGAGAAAAGAAGGGGTTGGGGAGAGAGACAGCTAGGCAGACCAGTTATCATCCAGAGGGGCTAAACTGTATGATCTCTAGCATACTGGCTCTTACTATGGGCTGGAACTGGACTGCTCAGGTTCAAATCCCAGCTTCATTACTTACTGGCTGCGTGACCTTGACAAATTCCTTACTTATCTCTCTGGGCCTCCTTTCCCTTACCTGTAAAATCTCCACCTCTTTGTGTTAAGAGCACTAAATTAGTAAATGTATGTAAGTACTTCAAATAGTGCTTAGCACATAGGAAATACCTCACAAGTATTAGGTGTTACTATTATATTTATATTTATTATAAACATTACAGAATAGTGATAATATAATTGATCACATTTCCAGAGCACTTTATAGTTTTCTATATATAATATAAAAGTGTATATTTAATATATATAATATAGAAATATATATACAATACTAATCAGATGATCTTTTATTATTATCAGATGATCTTTCCTTGGGGGAAATATAACATGCCCTGGAGGAGAGAAGGAATGAAGGGGGATTTCTCTAAGGATTCTGGGCTTAGACTAGGGAATCAATAGAAGAAAGAAAAGGAACTAATATTTAAAGACTTATATATTCCCATTGACTAGATAAGAGATGATACAAATGACTCAAAAAATATTTTCACTAAGAGTAAATAATCCTGTAAAGTAAGTTTTTTTTTTTTAATTCCTAATTTTTTCAGGAGTGTGAAGACCAGAGAGGTTAAGTAACTTGCTTGAGATCACATAACTAGCAGTGGCTGAGCTGGGACCCGGGCCCAGGTCTCCGCAGCTCCCAGGCCTGGCTCTTCCCGGAAACCCGTAATGCTTCCCAGAAGGTGCTGGCTGGGAAGGGGAGACGAATGTGTCCTGCCAGAATGAGATGGATCTCGTGCTCCGTGATAGCAGCCGAGCAGGGCCAGGAGTGTAGCAGTCCCACCAGGCGCTGCCTGGGGCCCCTTCATCACCAGCCACTGGCCTCCTCTGCTGCCCAGCTGCTGCTGTCACCCAGACTTCCCCACTCAGCCCTGTCTCTTTTCTGCTAACAGGACCAATGCCTGGTCTGGTCTGGGTGGGCATTATATGCGGCTGTTTTGCATGCAAAATTAGCAGAGCCATAGCTGACTCTCAGCTGGTAGAAGGCAGGTGTTGCCTATGTTTGTATTTGGCTTCCAACCAGGAACACGAGCCCGGGGCGCCTCTCTCGGGCTGGAGTCCTGCCCCTCTGATCCCTGGACCGCCTGCCTAAGGAGGACCCCAAGGCCCAGTTGGCCTGGACACCCATTTAAAGGCAACTCTCTTGCTCATCAGGGTGTTTGCTGTCAGGGCTGCAGAGGTGAGTAAAGCAGGGACAGCCCTTGGGGAGTTGACAGGTAACTGGGGAGGAGGTAGTCTGGTAGGTGGAGGTGCTCCCAGAGGGGCCAGACTGGTGGTAGGGGGAGGGGGCTGCCCAGTGTGTGGGGGGACTGGGAAAGCTCACGGAGAAGGTGACTTTTGAGCTGGGGAGGAGTCCAAGGGGTTCAAGGAAGGGGGAAATGGAGACAACCAGATACACGCCCAGAGTCAGCAGAGAGTGTG
This sequence comes from Vulpes vulpes, assembly GCF_048418805.1. NCBI lineage: Eukaryota > Metazoa > Chordata > Mammalia > Carnivora > Canidae > Vulpes > Vulpes vulpes. Next base: position 95,148,959 of record NC_132792.1, on the reverse strand, counting down.
GGACTTCCAGTGGGCAGGTGGCATCAGTGGGCACCTGGGGAGAACCGAGGCTCGGTGGTGGTGGTGGGGGGATCCTGCAGACCGCTGGGGCAGGGAGCCAGGGAGACTTTAAGGAGGGGAGCCATGTGGCTGCGCTGGCTCCGGAGTTAGGTTCAGGTGCTATGGAAGAAGTGCAGTCAGGAGGCTGGCTCCCCAGCTCATCTCTGGGGGGTACATGCCCTCTGCAGCAGGTGACAGTAGGAGAATTGAAGAGAAGTTATTGAGGCAAGTATGAAAACTCAAGCCAAGAATCACGCCCTGGTTTCTAGCCGAGGGACTGCGTAGGTGGTGACCATTGAACAAAAGCCAGATGAGGACAGCTTTGGCTCACACCCCAGCAGGGTCATGGGGACAAAAGTCTGCCCTCTTATGAAAAGCACCCATGAGGGAAGCCCCCTCCCAGAGCCTCATCAGGGAGGGTGCTCACAGGGAGAGGTGGGTACCCCGTGATCACTGATTCCTTCATCCCTTCCATCCTGGAGTGCCTGCTGCAAGCCGCTAGGGAACTAAATGTGAGGGAGGCAGCGGTGGAAGAGCCAGTGCCTGGCCTCCAGAGACAAACTCGCTGTGACGGAGGACAAGTAAACGGGAAAGCATGTTAGAGTATGATCCATGCTGTGGTAAATGTGAGATGGGAAAGCGATGGGGTCAGGGAAGACTTCCTGGAGGAGGTAGTATGGGACTTGAGTCCTGAGAGATTTGTAGAAGTTGGCCGAAATATAGAACCTGTGCCTTCCAGCAGAGGAGACGGTGCAAAAGTGTGGAGAGGAAGGAGGGGGACCAGCAAGAGAGTCAGGGCACCTGAATAGGGATCAGGTGGCCCTGGATTTTAAAAATGAAGTTAAAAAAAAAAAAAGTTAGCTAATTGAGGTGTGGATGTGTTCCTTAACTTCATTGTGGTAACCCTTTCACAATGGACACATATATCAATCCACACATTCATGGTACGCATTAAAAAAGATCATGTTATACAACCTAAATTGATAAAATTTTTGTCAATCATGCCTCAGTAGAGCTGGGGAGAAAATGAACTTTTTTAAAAAAGATTTTATTTATTCATGAAAGACACAGAGAGAGAGAGGCAGAGACCTAGGCAGAGGGAGAAGCGGGCTCCCCGCGGGGATCCCAACGCAGGATCACGCCCTGAGCCGAAGGCAGACGCTCAACCGCTGAGCCTCCCAGGCATCCCGAAAAAATGAACTTGGAGCAATTTCAGAACTAGAGGATGTTCCACAATAATAACAAGAGCTTCATATCAAGTAGCAGTTAGTTCAGGGCTGCCGCTGGTGGGACCACAGGGGATATTTGGGCAGGACTTGCTGATGACAGAAGTTGGTTCAACTGAGTCACACCTGGCCAAGCTGGGGCACCCGTCGTACTTGGCTAAGAACACCTGGTTCTGTGTGTGCAAGGTTGGACACCCACCTTCTGAGCCCTCTCTGGAGTGTGTATAGTCTGTTTACCCATTACACTCCAGCTTGTTGATGAGTAAACCGTAACACAGGGCCCAATTCTTGGTGTGGCTTCAAGTAAACCATCTTAGAGACCCAGGGGTAAGAAATGCCCAGGTATGTTTTACAGCTCTCTGTGGACCAGGTATGTCCTTCCTGACCACTGCAGGCAACACTTATTCTGGTGTCAGAATGGTCACACCAGCAGAACATCCCCCTTACTTCCTGGCCGCCATATACATGTCATCCGATGAGTTACAAAGCATCCGCTCTTCTGTCCGCACTGGTACCTCCTTTCTCTGGATTGGAGTCAGGGCACCTGGGCTTATCCATGGTTTGCAGCCAAGTCCCTCAGTGAATGTGGGCCAGGAACTTGACTTCTGTTTCTTCATTTTGAAAGTGAGGGCCCAGGCTACAGTGTTCCCTGGGGTCTCATCCACACCCAACTCTTGGCATATTGAGATGCCTGCTAAGTATCTCATTCTTCCTTACAGCCTTCTAAGGGGGTAAATAGGTTATTAATATGAGGTGTCTAATGTCAGCATTCCTTTTTTTTTTAATAATAAATTTATTTTTTATTGGTGTTCAGTTTGCCAACATACAGAATAACACCCAGTGCTCATCCCGTCAAGCATTCCTTTAGCAACATACCACGAAATGGTCTGTTCTCTCTTTCTCTCTCCCTCACTCCTTCTCTCCTTCCCTTTCTCTTAAACTGGGCACAGCTGTGTATTTTAGAAACCATTAATGAAGACTTTTTTTTTTTTTAAGATTTTGTTTACTTATTTGAGAAAGGGGGGGGGGGGAGCAGAGGGAGAGGAAGAAGCAGACTTCCTGCTAAGCAGGGAGCCTGATGCAGGACTCAGTCCCAGGACCCCGGATCATGACCTGAGCCGAAGGCAGATGCTTAACCAACTGAGCCACCAGGTGCCCCTGATGCCATTTGTTTTTGTTTTTTTAAAGATTTATTTACTTATTCATGAGAGACACAGGGAAGGAGGCAGAGACACAGGCAGAGGGAAAAGCAGGCTCCTCGCAGGGAGCCTGGTGTGGGACTCGAGCCTGGATCCTGAAATCACAACCTAAGCTGAAGGCAGGAGCTAAACTGCTGAGCCGCCCAGGAGTCCCCCATTTGGTTTTGATAGGGTTTCTTTTCTCCTTGCTAGAGGAGCCAGGAATTTTCACTTGCTTGCTTGTCCTCACCTTCCTGGACAATCCCACCAAATCATTGCATCTTGGTACAGAGAAGGAACAGCATGAGCTGGGAACTGGCTACTGTCCTATACTTGCATGATGAATAGATCAAAGAGAATTATGGAGGAAACCATTAATTTAAGCCAGAAGAAAGCCGAGCAAGTTGCAGACTACAAAAAATATAAACTGCAAATTAATTGCCCATCTTGGAAGTACCATAGTTTTTCAGATTATTATAAAGTTCCAAAAGAGAACTTAGAAATCAAGTAGGCCTACTGTATCTTTTTTTTTCCTACTGTATCTTTTTACAGATAAGGAGATGTAAGACTAAAAATAAGTTAACTTATCCAAGGTCGTAATACTAGTTGGTCTTATTTGAGGGAGCTGTCAAATGAAATGACAAATTAAAAAGAAGGGCTAATCATCCAAACCAGAGTATAGAAAAAATTTTCTCAAGAGCCACATGGTAAATATTTTAGGTTTATGGGTCATACACTCTCTGCCATTGTATCAAAAGTACCATAGACATGTAAATGAATGGACATGGCTATGTTCCAATAAAACTTTATTTAGAAAAAACAGGCGATGACACTAGGATGGCTATAACAGTAATTTTATTATTTTTATTTTATCTATTTATTTTTTAAATATTTTATTTATTCATGAGAGATACACAGAGAGAGAGATGGGCAGAGACGGAAGCAGGCTCCCCACAAGGAACCTGATGCGGGACTTGATCCAGGATCCTGGGATCAGGACACAAGCAGAAGGCAGACGCTCAACCCGCTGAGCCATCCAGGCATCCCAATAATGTTCTTAATTATTTTAAAAAATATTTTTAAGTGCTCTCCACACCCAACGTGGGGCTCAAACCCACAACCCCAAGGTCAGAGGTCGTATGCTCAACTGACCCCATATAACAATATTTATTTATTTATTTATTTATTTATTTATTTTTTAAAGATTTTATTTATTTATTCATGAGAGACAGAGAGAGCGAGGCGCAGAGACATAGGCAGAGGGAGAAGCAGGTTCCACACAAGGAGCCTGATGTGGGACTCAATCCAGGGTCTCCAGGATCACACCCTGGGCTGCAGGCGGTGCTAAACCAATGCACCACCGGGGCTGCCCAACAATAATTTTTTTAAAAGGAGCCAGCCAGTTACTCTATGTAACAATTATTAAAAAAAAAAAAAAAAAAAAAAGCGGGCAGCCTGGGTGGCTCAGTTGTTTAGCGCCACCTTCAACCCAGGGTATGATCCTGGAGACCCAGGATCGAGTCCTATGTCAGTCTCCCTGCATGGAGCCCGCTTCTCCCTCTGCCTGTGTCTCTGCCTCTCTCTGCGTCTCTCATAAATAAACAAATAAACAAACAAATAAATAAATAAATAAGTAAATCTTAAAAAGCGTTGGGAAGGATGTTAAAAAATTGGAACCTTCATACATTGCTAGTAGGAACATAAAATGGTATAGCCACTGGGGAAGGCAGTTGGCAGTTCTTCAAAAAGTTAAACAGAATTAGCATATGACTTAGTGGTTTTACTTTTAGATACATACCCAAAATAATTGAAACAGGAACTTAAACAGGCACATGTACAAACATGTTCATAGCAGGACTATTCATAACAGGTGAAAGGTAGGACTGACCAAATACCCATCAATGGATCAACAAATTATATGTACGTACAATAGAAAATTATTCAGCCATAAAAAGGAATTAAGTACTGACATTGTGGATGAACTTCTTGCCATGACCCTAAGTCTTTTGCTAGACAAAAGACTGCATATTGTATGGTTTTATTTATATGAAAGATCCAGAATAGATAAATCCAGAGCAATAGAACACAGCTGGGTGGTTGCCAGGGCCTGGGAGGTTGGGGGTGGTGGCAAATGGGGAGAAATTGCTTCACGTGCCCAGGGTTTTACTTTGGAATGCTGGAAATGTTTTGGAACTGGATGGAGATAGTGGTTGCACAACATTGTGAATGTTACAATAAATGCCTCTGAACTGTTCACTTTGAAACAGTTCCCTTGAAAACACTTTAATTTTTTTTAAAGATTTTATTTATTTGAGAATGAGAGAGAGAGAGCAAGCATGAGCAGGGAGGAGGGGCAGAAAGAGAGGAAGAAGCAGATTCCCAGGTGAACAGAGCACCTCCTCAGGGCTAGATCCCAGGACCCTGGGATTATCACCTGAGCCAGAGGCAGAAATGGACTGAGCCACCTAGACCCTGAAAACACTTTAATTATATAACAATTTCGCCTCAACAAATTATTTTGTTATTTATTAAAAAGTTTTTAAAGATTTTATTTATTAATGAGAGACACAGAGGCAGAGGCAGAGGGAGAAGCATGCTCCCTGCAAGGAGCCTGATGTGGGATTTGATCCAGATCCCAGCATCATGCCCTGAGCCACCCAGGCATCCCTCGTCTCAACAAATTATTTTTTTTTTAATTTTTTTAATTTATTTATGATAGGCACACAGTGAGAGAGAGAGAGAGGCAGAGACATAGTCAGAGGGAGAAGCAGGCTCCATGCACCGGGAGCCTGATGTGGGATTCGATCCCGGGTCTCCAGGATTGCGCCCCGGGCCAAAGGCAGGCGCTAAACCGCTGCGCCACCCAGGGATCCCTCAACAAATTATTAAAAGCAAATAGGCAACAAGGTGTAATGACCCATAGATGATAATATAGCGAGCACTTCCTGTTATGAAAGAGAATAGAATAGTTCAATGAAAAGCATGCTGTCATCATCAGTGATGTTTGTTGTTATTATAATAATTTATTCTGTCAAAGAATGGAAATAAAGCAATTTTCCAGGGATAATATTTTCAGAGCTGAAAATATTTGTGAGTGTAAAGATGCCTCTAAACCTAGTCAGGTGAGTCTTGGATAAATTTCAGACTAAATTTAAATCTATTTTGGTAAAGGCAAAATTCAATGTTGAACGGCTATTCCTATTTTTGGAACTCGCTCAACATCCATCCCAATTTTGGGAACTAAAATAAATGTTTGGGACTTTTTGTCAACTTCCTGTTTCTAAGGAAGAAGAACCTAGAAGAGTCTCATGTAAGATGTGCCAGAAGCTTTGGGAATATCAAAGAATTCCCAGGAAGCAAGGGAATTAGTTCATTGTAAAAGAATCTGAAAGACACTAGATAATTTTATTTAATAAATATACAGGATAACTCTTTCTACAAGCCAATTCAAGGGATTTAACCCATTTGGGGTTCAATGACCTCAGAACCATGTCTAATTCAGACATGGACGCAAATTGTGAAAGATTGTGTCCTGGGGATTGATGAAAAATTCTCATGTGAAACTGGACAACTTGGCCTGATAGTCTCACTGCTATTTTAAATTAATTTTAACAGGAGATGTGAGAGTAAGAGGCTATTTTCAAAAGGGAAGAAGGTGGGGATCCCTGGGTGGCTCAGTGGTTTAGTGCCTGCCTTTGGCCCAGGGCATGATCCTGGGGTCCCGGGATCGAGTCCTGCACCAGACTCCTGGTGGGGAGCCTGCTTCTCCCTCTGCCTGTGTCTCTGCCTCTCTCTCTCTCTCTCTCTCTGTGACTATCATAAATAAATTAAAAAAAAATTTTTTTAAATCTTAAAAAAAAGGGGTGGGGGGAGAAGGTAGACGAAGGGATGTCTGTGTTTTGACTTTGTGTGCAAGAGCCTCTCTCCCAGTTGACAGAGGTGCCATAGTGCCATTTCAGTGTAGAACAAGCACCAGTTCTGTGGCTTTTGCTCAAAGAACAGCCATGCTTCAAGTTATGATAGGGCCCCATTTAGGCTTTAAAAGAGTCACCAACAAATAGGGCTCCTTCCTGAAAGGCAGTCTTTCCTGGCACCCTGCTCCTAACACAGATGCCTTGTAGAAACATCAAACAGTTCCTATTTACATTTTAGCATGAATGAGTTTAAGGCAATGAGTATTTACTTTTAGCCCACTTTCACCGTGAAATAACAGGTGCTGTTCCCTGAGTTCTGGTTCTGGGGAGCAGATTGGAACAGAGTATTTCTGGGCAGAAGCCTCCTTGAGGGCCCTGAACATTCACTTTATAGGGGTTCCCCACTCTGTCCAAGACTAAGGCTGGCCTAAGAAGTGTCATTGACTTTGAGAGTGTGGTTAAGAAACTCTTAGAATGAGGGGCAGACACCAGAATACTTGAGGACATTTGTTGATCATGAAAGATTCATTTAGTTCCACCTCTTAGGTTGAAACAGTTGTTCACAGCCACGGTGGGAGAAGGGCTATTGGAGTCTTTTTTGTCTCTTTATGCTTTGCTATATTTTCTATAATGAGCTATATTACTTTACTAATCAGTAAAAAAAAAAAAAAATTGTCAAATTGTAAAAAACATTTTCAGCCTGTAAATTATTTTTACTGGGGGCACCTGGGTGGCTCAGTGGATGAGCGTCTGCCTTTGGCTCAGGTTGTGATCCCCGGAGCCTGGGATCGAGTCCTTCATTGGGCTCCTTGTGGGGAGCCTGTGTCTCCCTCTGCCTCTGTCTCTCCCTCTCTCTTTCTCTCTCTCTGGTCTCTCATGAATACATAAATAAAATCTTTAAAAAAGCATTATTTTCACTGGTCCACAGGCTCACCCAAACTTTCGTTCAATTTATCATTGCCACCCTTCTGAAACTGTCTCTTTAAAAAATTGCAATAGGAAAAAAAATTGCAATAGGAAAATTCTGAGAATTATCCTGGCTCTAGCTTTTGATCAGACTGGTCAATGTTTTCTGTCCACACAGCCATGGAGACCCGTGAGGATTAGATGTTCTGATTTCACTGGGGTATGGACAGATCACGCTTGGTTTGATTGAAAGACACAGTTGAAGGGGCACCTGGCTGGCTTCCTCTGTAGAGCATGCAATTCCTGATTTCCAAGTCATGAGTTCAAGCCCCACATTGGGGATAGAGTTTACTTAAAAAAAATTTTTTTTGTTTCAATTAAAAAAGAAGAAGAAAGAGATGGTTGGACTCATTGGAACTGTTGTGTCCTGTTGGAAATAGCTGCCTTTTTGTACTACTCCCCACATCCTTAAACTAAAATACCACAAATACTATGCTCATTGTTTGAAATCTTATCTCCCTTATCTGATTGTAGAAGAATAGGAGAAAGCAGGGGGGCATGAATGAATGGGGACCCAAGATACTGCACCATCATGGACTTTAAGGAGACATGGATAGGAAGAAAAAGGAATATTGAAAAATATATATGTATAAATAGAATATGAATATATTATATATAATATATAAGAGGATTATATTATATATAATATGTAAAAGCAGTGTTTTAAAAAATAAATGGGTATAAATAAAATATAAATATATATTTAATATTTACAAATTATTCCTTTTTCTTTCTTTTTTTTTTAAGTTTTATTTATTTATTTATTTTAAAGAGGGTGGGGGAAGAGGAAGAGAATTTCAAACAGACTCTGCACTGCATGTAGAGCCTCATGCAGGGCTCGGTCCCACAGCCCGGAGATCATTGACTCGAGCCAAAACCAAGGGTTGGATGCTCAACTGACTGAGCCACCTATGTGCCCCTCCTTTTCCTTTCTGCCCACATCTCCATGGCGTCCACATTGATGCAACATGGATCCCCATTTATTCATCTGTATGTACGTATTTGAGGCTGTCTCGCTGTCTTTCAGATCATAGATATATACTGTTTTATAAGTTTTCTCTGATTTTCAATACATTATACATATTTTATAAACATACACATGCATATTTTATACTTTTGTATATTTCCATGTCTGGAAGAAGGCAGGAATATTTTGTTATCAAAGAAAGTTGCTGGGGAAAAAAAAAGTTGCTGGATCTGGCTTTACTTTTGAGAGCTGGCATAAAGGGTCTAATTACCAAACCAGGCACACTTAGCTAGCCACTTTCATCTTGGTGCAATAGCAGCATGACAGTCCTCTCCAGCCCTGCTGGTTTAGATTATGTGAGGGCAGCGGATGGGTGTTCCCCACGCCACAGGGCAATCACTTGTCTTAGAGTCAGCAGCTCAGACTGACATTAAGCTGTGTCAGAATATTTATAATTCCCTCTTTTAGATATTTACATGTTGCAGTAAGAGTATAATGTTGATGATTCAAGTATTCTTTTTTTTTAATATTTTGTTTATTGATTCATGAGAAACAGAGAGAGAGAGAGGCAGAGACACAGGCAGAGGAAGAAGCAGGCTCCATGCAGGGAGCCCGAAGTGGGACTCGATCCCCGGTCTCCAGGATCACAAAGCGCCAAACCGCTGAGCCACCCAAGCTGCCCAATTCAAGTTTTCAATCTTCTATCAAGATGGCTTCTTTTGAGGGGGCACCTGGGTGGCTCAGATGGTTAAGCGTATGTCTTTGGCTTCCATCATGAAACCAGGGTCCTGGGATCAAGCCCTAGATCATCAGGCTCCCAGCTCAGTGGGGAGCCTGCTTCTTCCTCTCCCTCTGCTTGCAGCTCCCTGCTTGTGCTATCTCTCTCTCTCTTTCTCTCTGTCAAATATTTAAATAAATAAATCTATCTTAAAAAAAAAAAAAAAAAGATGGCTTTTTGGGAGCAGAGGTTCCTCTCCTTTCCTGGTAGTTAGAATCCTTTTTTTTTTTTTTTTTAATTTTTTTTGGCACTTAGAATCCTTGACAATGCATTCCCGCTCTGTGCCTACTCTTGTTCCCTAAAAGCCATTCTAGACACGTCACCTGTCTTTAGTGAAAGGCATTCTTGTTTCTATTTATGAGTCCTTGAAGTAAAGCATGTATGATGAAAACAGTTCCAGTTTCTGCAGGGACTGGCCCATTTGAACTCCATGTCACGTCTCTGTTCCAATCTGCGTTTTGCATATTTGGAGTCTGGCATCTTGCAATAAAAACATGACTTTGATAAGCTGCCTGGGTCAACCAAGGGCTGGAACAGATGATCTCTTTTGTAATCAAGATGATTGAAGACAGTCCAGCCATCTGTTTCAGCCTGGCACCCTCGTGGTAGTTAAATGTTGGCGGGGTCACTATGTTCCAAACTTTTAGCTTTGCAAATTCAGATATTGGGTATCATTTGATCCCTCAGAGCAAATCAGTCCCAAAGGAGACTGATTCACAATAATCAAACTCACAAAAGCCTGATGAATAAACCTACCTCATTATGTGTTTGTCAGGATTAACTGAGAGTGGATTTTAAGCTTCCTTACCTGTGGCTAGGCATTTACAGCAAGTGTCCTGCAAATGTTGGCTTTTATTTTATCCAGTGACATGTCAAACATATAGTATTTCCAGCACAGGATGAACACTGATAAATATTTACTCTTTGGCTCTCTCTCCTAGATTCTAGCATACAGAGCACACCAGCCTTCTATCAGGTCATCAGTCACAATGTGATAAAATAGGCTAATTTTTTTTTTAAAAAAGGTTAATTTTTATTTTAAAGATTTATTTATTTGAGAGAGTGAGCACAAGTGGAGGGGAGGGGCGGAGGGAGAAGCAGACTTCTCACTGAGCAGGGAGCCTGACATGGGGCTTGATCCCAGGACCCTGGAATCCCTAACCTGAGCCGAAGGCAGACGCCCAACCGACTGAGCCACACAGGCATCCCAAAATAGGTTAATTTTTAAAGTCTTTTAAAAGTAGGCACCATGTCCAGCATGGAGCCCAAAGCAGGGCTTGAACTCACGAAACTGAGATCGAGACTTGAGCTGAGATCAAGAGTTGGATGCTTAACTGACTGAACCATCCAAGCACCTTTATAAAAGATTCCTGGGATGCCTGTGTGGCTCAACAGTTGAGCATCTACCTTCAGCTCAGGGCGTGATCCCCAGAGGCTCAGGAGTGATCCCGGGTCCTGGGATCGAGTCCCGAATTGGGCTTTCTGCATGGAGCCTGCTTCTCCCTCTGCCTGTGTCTCTGCCTCTTTCTGTGTGTCTCTCATGAATAAATAAATAAAATCTTTAAAAATAAAATAAAATAAAATAGACTCCAGGCGTAAGGATGCAGTGGCTCACACGATAGAGAACCTCTGGTCTCTTGATTGGCTTCAGAGGTGCTCTGTCTCCTGATTATATTTGGCAGAGCTGCTGGCTCCTGTTGATGACTGAAGTGCTTTGCTTCTGCAGATGGTTGATCTTATCCATTCTGTGTTGATTCTTGTCCGATTAGCTTCGATTGTGATTGGTAGTGGCCGTAGATGAAAGTTTCCCCGGAGCTGCATCTGCCACCAAGGAAACATTTATGGTGGGTGCTCAGGGAGTACTCCCAGTGCTGGTTTGTCATGGGGGACGTAGGGGTGGACAAGTTTTACTTCTTCCCTTCCAGGCACTTTGGCTGGTCTAATAATTAAATTGACATGAGAGAGTAACTGGAGAAAAACAAACGACAGTTTAATAACAGATATACCTCCTGTATAGAAAGGGAGAGGCCCAAGAAAACAGAACCCCCCAAAAGGGCCAAAGCAAATACGCTTAAAACTAAAGATGCTGGGGGTGGGGGGTGGGGGGTGGAGAGTGCTTTATGGGAGGAGACCAGGAGAAGCAGAGGTAAAGTTGTCTTGTAGATTGAAGTCCTTGCATTCTCCATTGATAACAGATCTCTAGAGATTTAGATGTCCTCCTCTTCCAGGGTCCTGTGGGAGACACCCTTACAAATGGAGATTTCTCTTGTAAATGTTTCCTACAAAAGGGTTATTTCTCAGTTTTAGCTTACCCTGTGTTTGCAGTTTCTTAAAAAAAAAAAAAAAATCAGCCTAAGGGGCGCCTGAGTGGTGCAGTCAGTTAAGCGATCAACTCTGGATTTCAGCTCAGGTTGTGATTTCAGTGTGGTGAGATCGAGCCCAGCCTCGGGCTCTGTTTAAGACTCCCTTTCCCTCTTTCTGCCCCTTGCCCGCTTGCAAATAAATAAGTAAATCTTTAAAAACCAAAAGAATCAGCTTAAGATAATTATGCCAAAGAGGCATATCTTGGGGTGGGGGGACGGCGGGCAAAATCTGCTCCCCTTGAAAGTCCACAGAATTTGCTGTAGTGCTAATACTTAACACAAAGTCATGCCCATGCCCAGTCTCTGTCGGGCATTGACTATGGCACCTCCTCCCACCTCCTGCCTTTCCAGATTCCACCCAGGCATCAGAGGACAAAGCCCTTAGACTGGAGCTAAGAAAGTGGCTCTGGTTCAGTGGGGGTAGGGAGTCAGGGACCTGGGTGCGAGCACAGAGCTCTGTTGGCAGGAAAGACCTGAGGGCACGATGGGGCTACCCCGGGGGGGGGGGGCGTGGGGGGTGTGCAGGGTGCCAGGGCAGCCCGGCGCCTGCAGGAAAGCACATCATAGTTCCAGTAGAAAAGAGAAAGTGGGGTGCGAGTTGTTGTTAGCACCATCCTCTACTACAGACACAGTCCCAGGGTAGATTCTGTTTATGGTGATGCTGGATGGTGCCACCTGCTTGCTGGGGAATGGCAATGAGAGAGGGATTACTTGCCAGGAAGACCACCAGAGACTATTGTCCCCTTGGAGGGACTGTATTGGTAAGGTATTTCTCATTGCTGGACAGGAGTGGGGTCTCAAGCAATATACAATCAGTTATAGGAAAATGAAGCAAGAGAAAAAATTTTCCCCAGGCAACCTTTCATACTGTAAAATTAAACTCCAAATACATTTATGAGCTAAGTGGTGAATGTGATCTCCCTGCTTTTTCTTCTTTTGTTTGTTTATTAATAGTGACAAATGTGAGAAAACATAAGAGAGAAGAAACTTCCTTATAGGAGAGCTAGGGCTCTCCGCCCCTGACATTTATATAGCAGGGAAGAGCTGGGGGCGCTGGAAGGATCAGGGGTGCCACAATTTGCCTGCTATTGGCACTGATTAAGTCAAGATTTTTTCACTGAAAAAAAAAGATTTATTCACTGATTATTTTTTTTCCAACAGGCCAATTAAACCCCAACAGTGGCAACTTATTTTTAAGAATATAATTCATCAAATAAAAAAAAAAGAATATCATTCATCACATTAAATTAATCAAATTAATGTTGTTTATTAAAGTATTATGGATGGTTTTGTTTGTATTTATTTTTTATTTATTTTTACAATTATATGAGGGTTATAAGCATATGGACTTTATGCCTAGTTTATGTTCGTACTCTTTAAAAAACATAATAATCATTTAAGGCAATATTGAGGGTCCATGAGAATTATTTTTCTTTTAACCTAAGTCTGCAACATTTTTTTCCTCTTTAAAAGGGCCCATGAATTACATAATATTTGATGACCAGATGTCACTGAGTTTTCTGTTTTTGTTTTGTTTTTTAAATACTTTCTGGGGCACCTGGCTGGCTCAGTCAGTAGAACATGTGACTCTTGATCTCAGGGTTGTGAGTACCAGCCCCACGTTGGGTGTAGTTTACTTAAAAAATAAATAAATAGGGACGCCTGGTGGCTCAGTGGTTTAGCGCCACCTTCAGCCCAGGGCATGTTCCTGGAGACTTGGGATCGAGTCCCACATCGGGCTTCCTGCGTGGAGCCTGCTGCTTCCTCTGCCTGTGTCTCTGCCTCTCTCTCTCTGTCTCTCACAGACACAGAATAAATAAATGAAATATTTAAATAAATATGAATAAATATTGAATAAATAAATTCACAACAGCCAAAGGTGATTGTGAATAAATAAATGAATAAATAAATACATATTTATGAATAAATATTTAAAATATTTATAAATATAAATAAAATCTTTAAAAAATAAATAGAAATTTGCACTATTTTTATTGCCTCATTTTATCATAGGGCTTATTAGGTTTCCCACCTTCTGTGATATGATTTTCTCACTAGTGAAATCCCATTTAAGGGCAGCCCTGGTGGCACAGCGGTTTGGTGCCGCCTGCAGCCTGGGGTGTGATCCTGGAGACCCGGGATCAAGTCCCACATCGGGCTCCCTGTGTGGAGCCTGCTTCTCCCTCTGCCTGTGTCTCTGCCTCTCTCTCTCTGTGTCTATGAATAAATAAATAAAATCTTTAAAAAAATATTTAAAAAAAAGAAATCCCATTTAATGGGCAGCAACCCCAAGATTCCCACCTAAAATACATCCTGTAGAGTTTCTCCTTCTTTTCTGATTGTCTAATTTCCCTTGTAAGCATAAGTCCCTGTTATGCTAGGTCAAGAAGAGAGGGAAGAGATGCCTGGCTGGCTTCGTTGATAGAGCATGCAACTCTTGATCTCTGGGTTCAAACCCCATGTGGATATGGAGCCTACTTAAAAACAACACAGTACAAAAACTATCATCCAATTCATTAAAAGAAATTGCTTTCATCATTGATGTGATATTCTCACCTGTCTTTATTGTCTCATTTTTGTCTTATTAAATTAAATATCAACCAGTATTCATGTCAGAACTATATTTGTTCATCCGTTGCAACCACTGTTGGCTGTGGATACAAGAGTTGAGCAAAAGTTAACGAAATCATTTCGTGAAAATTAGTTGCCTATGAGGAATTTAAAATGAAAAGTTTGTATATATTTTTTCAGTTTTATTGAGAATTGATCTCCAAGAGCTTGTATATTTTATCATTTGTAAATCATGTGACTCACATCCTTCATATCAATAAAATTTATAATAAACTTCTGCACACATATTTGCATACAGATATTTTGTTGTTGGGAAGCCGGTTGATAAACATTTACCAGCACTCCACTGGCTAGTTTGGTTGCTAACCATTGCCTTTCTTTAAGAAAGGACTTGGGGGCAGTGAAGAACACAAACATTTTTCCTCCTCCCCCCCTTTTTTTATTGTGGTAAAGCATACAAAATTTACCATTTTAATCATTTTTTAAGTGTATAGTTTACTGGCATAAAATTCATTCACATTGTTGTCTCCCGTACTTTCCATCATCCCAAAGTGAAAATCTATACCCATTAAACAATTTTCTATTTCCCACTTTCCCAGTCCCTGGCAACCTTTGTTCTACTTTCGGTTGCTGTCAATTTGACTGCTCTAGGTGCCCTAGGTAAGAAGAAACATATAATAACATTTGTTCTTTTGTGTCTGGCTTATTTCACTTAGCATGATATCTTCACCCATGGTTGTAACATGTGTCTGAATTTCCTTCCTTTTTCTGGATGAATGATAATTCCTTGTACATATAGATCACGTTTTGTTTATCCATTCATCTGCATGGACCTTTGAGTTGTTTCCCTTTTGGCTATTGTGAAAAATGCTGCTATGAATGTGTATAAATAGCCGTTCTTTCCTTTCTTTTATGAATGCCTTTAGTTCTGGAGCTCCCGGACAGCAAATGAGAGAGCTGGATGGATCAAAACAGGACCCCAGGATTATCTTATCCTTTGCTTTCTCTAAATGCTTGATGGCTTTTTCTGTTCCCTCCTCTTACAGGAGAGGTTGTGTACTATGGGAACAGCACCTGGAGAAGCCAAGTTCAGTGGCTGATGCAAAACACCACCTAATGCCTTTGCCAATGGTTGGGTTGAACTCAGTGTGAACTACCACCACAGTGTGAACCACAGGAGTCCCCAGCAACCACCTGAAACTGGCTGACAGAAACCATGGAAGGGTAAGAGTGTGGTGAGCAAAAGTCTTTAATACTGTGAGAGGCAGGTGGCCTCAGGGATGACAGAAGCAGCCAAGGGCTCAGCCCTCTTTAGGATCAGGAAATGCCGCTGACACTGAACGACCAGGATGATGTGGATCTAAATAAACTTTTTTTTTTTAAATGCTGGAAATAATCCATCTTGATTTGTGCCTGGTTGCTGAAAATACCATCAGCCTCTTTCCAGATGGAACAAATTATTTGCCATTAAAAATTCATTTAAAAATAACATAACCAATTAGTGTGCTCCAATGTCAGCTTACAGACTAAAAGAAACTGAAAATATAAAATGAAATGGGAAAAGTTTTCTTTCTGTCTTTCTTTCTTTCTTTCTTTCTTTCTTTCTTTCTTTCTTTCTTTCTTTCTTTTTTGAAGGAGAAAACAGACATCTTAGGTTTCTCTGAGCAAACAGAACTGTGTTCAGAAGGGCAAGGGCAACGGGACGAAAGTTTTTATGTGACATCAAAGGATGTGCAGACAGTGGAATCAAAGCTTGGAGTGAGCACTTTCGGATATATTTTTAAAATCTTTTGTCAGGCTTGGAACAGCTTAGCGAGTTGTAGAGTGCTGGCCTGGGCTGATATGTTGAGAGCTTTGATGAGGTAGGTTGGCGCAGAACATTGAAAGCTTACGATTGCTGACGAAGGCTGGACAGTCCTCGGCCTTCCCCAGAGGCCCCCACAGACGCCCAGTCTGGAGGCATTTGTCTTCCCCTCCTTTTGGACTCTAGGGCAACACCTGCTAGCCACTCACTCTCTGGAAGTGAGAAAATCTAGAGGGAACCAGTGGTCATGTCTGACTCACCCTCTAACTGTGCCCAGGTGATTGATTCTCAAGGTCCTCACCATGGAACAGGGGCTGATAGATGCTCTGGATTGAGACAAGCCACTTCAGTCTATGCCTTCACCTGATGCAGTTCATATAGGCTTGATACCCGTTTGCTGAAAAATGGATATGAACAAGCAGACCTGTGGAAAGTGTGTGTGTGTGTGTGTGTGTGTGTGTGTGTGTGTGTGTGTGTGTGAAGCATTAGCCCCAGAAGGGAGTAAAATCCTAAGTATCCAGGGAGTGCACGCAATTTATTTTTTTCTGATCCTATCTTAAAAACTGGTACTCAGGAGCACCTGGGTGGCTCAGTGGTTGAGAATCTGCCTTTGGCTCAGGTCCTGATCCCAGGTTCCTGGGATCCAGTCCCCCACAGGGAGCCTGCTTCTCTCTCTGCCTATGTCTCTCCCTCTCTCTCCTTGTCTCTCACGAATAGATAAATAAAATCTTTTTAAAAAACCCTGGTACTCACCAGGTAGCCATAAATAGCCTTAGCACCTCTGAAATTGCTATGAGGTAAAGCTGACTTCCATTTAAATAAATTTTGCAAGATGGACTTCCTCTTGACAAAAATAAGTAGATTTCCATTTCAATGTAAACCATTTTCGACAGCTAAAAAAATCCAGTTAGAAATGGGCGAAATGTATGGAGAGACATTTCACTGAAGAGGATATACAGATGGAAATAACCACGTGAAAGGATGTTCAGCATCATTAGCCTTCAGAGGAATGCAAATGAAAACCTCAATGAGATATCACTACATATCTATCAGAGTGGTGAAAATAAAAAATAGTGACTATTATTACAATAGTCGCTAATACTAAGTGCCAACAAGGATGTGGAGAAACTGATCCCTCATACATGGCTTCGAAAAATGTAAAATGGTACAGCCGCTCTGGAAGATGGTTTGGCAGTTTCTCCAAATACTAAATCTGCTATTACCATATGATCCAGTAATGACACTTGGGCAATTTCCCAGAGAAATGAAAATGTGTGTTCACACAAAAACCACTACATGAATGCTCACAGCCGCTTTATTTGTAATAGCCCCCAAACTGGGAACAGCCCAGATGTCTTACAACAGTTTAAACAAACTGTGGTAGATCCATACTATACCAGTAGCAATAAAAAGGAAGTACTGAGACGGGCAATAATTTGGATAAATTACACTGAGTGAAAAAAGGTAATCCCAAAGGTTACATACTGTACGCTTCCACTTATCTAACACTTGTGAGGTGACAAAACTTTAGAAATGGAAGACAGATTGTTGGCTGTTATGGTGACTGCGGTGGACACCCAAATGTGATAAAATTGTCTAGAATTAAATGCACACACAGAAATGGATACAGATAAGACTGGAGAAATCTGAGTAAGAGAGGCGTGGTATCAAAGGTTATATCCTGGTGGTGATATTGTGCTACAGTTTTGCAAGATCCTACCATTGGGGGAAACTGGGTGAAGGATCCAGGAGCTCTTTCTGTATTATTTCTCACACCTGCATGTGAATCTATAATTCTCTCATTAAAAAACATGAATCACAAGCACAATACTTTCCTTAAAATGCTTTAAGTCGGGGAAAACTCCAGGCCAAACTCTCAGTTCTTTTATGTATGTATGTATGTATGTATGTATGTATTTATATTATTATTTTTCTTTTTTTTAAGATTTTATTTTTAAGTAATTTCTACACCTAACATGAGGCTTGGACTCATAATCCCAAGATCAAGAGTCACCTGCTCTATTGACTGAGCCAGCCAGGCGCCCTCCCCGCCCCAACTTTCAGTTCTATTATGGGATGCCACATGTCTTTCTCAGAACTTCACATTGCTTAGATTGTGTTTTTCACTACACTGCTCAGATGTATTTACATATTTTTCCCCTAAAACATTTTTTTTCTTTACAGTCCTCACTCCCACCTCCCCATACTAATTATAGTTCTGGATATCAGTCTTCAATGCCCCAACAAACCTATTGAAAAAGTGGTAATTTCATTCTTTTTTTTTTTTTTCAAGATTTTATTTATTTATTAGAGAGAGAGGGAAAGAAGGAGGGGAGAGCACACAAGCAGAGGGAGCGGCAGAGGGAGAGAGATAGAGAAGTAGGCTCCCCACTGAGCAGGGAGCCTGACACTGGACTTTAGGTACTCTGCATGCTGGTGAATTGACCTGGAGAGAATATGACCCTGAGACTTATAGCCCTCAACTGCTCTCTGGCTCCTAAAATCTCTTCCAAAGAGATTTCCTTTCTTAGAGGTCTTGAAATTATCTAACAGATGATCCATGGAACATTAAAAAGACAATTATTTTTTTAAAGATTTTATTTATTTTAGAGAAAGCAAGAGAGAGAGAGCATGAACAGGGTGGGTTGACCCATTTCAGTATATGGCGAAAAATCACATTCATTAATGCCACATCACCAGTCTCATCAAAAAAGTCTTTAAGTAGCAGATACAAGTTTCCCAAGATTCTAATTTTGACTTGAAAGTTCATGTTTTACCATTGGCAACAAATACCAGCCGTTGTTTTCCCTGAGGACACAGACTTACTTCATTTTAGAGAGACTGTGAAATAGTCGAGTCTGAAGAACCATTTCTCTTGGTCCTTTTTCTGAAATGCCGCTTCATGCAGAGTTGCTAGTTCAGCTTGCAACTCCACTGTACAAGTGCTTTCCCTCAAGACAACCATCCCCATGCAGAATATGAAAAAGTTGTTGAAATTTAGAGCAATGCCTGGTCTGTCCACTCCGTGGGGAGTATGTGGTATCTTGGACTCTTCTCTCCTTTCTCGGACATTTCACTTTTTAGAAAATCCTTCTCCAAGACCCCGTCCTTCTTTAACAACATGGCAATTGATTACCTGAGAAATGAGTCACTGCCCAGGTGAGGATGACCCTTACACTGTTCAGTGTGGCAGGTAGGCATGTTCACATTTTATTTTTTTAAAAGACTTTATTTATTAATGAGAAACACACAGAGGCAGAGACACAGGCAGAGGGAGAAGCAGGCTCCATGCAGGCCGCCTGACATGGGACTCGATCCCAGGACCCCGGGATCAACCCCAAAGCCAAAGGCAGACGCTCAACCGCTGAGCCACCCAGGGGTCCCGCTTGCTCACATTTTAACAGGAGAGGTCTGGAGTTCTGTAGAACGCTTTAACGTGAGGAAATAGCTCTGTGATGAGGAGCATTTCAGTTTAGGGTCATAGGTAAATGGGGTGATTTCTGGAGCCCTGAAGTTACATCAAGGCTCTTTCCACTCAGCTGAGACAAAGTCAGAGGAATCGAATGATTAAACAATCAGAGGAAGGGGACAAAACCCACATAGCAGTGGTTTATCTCTTTGAGAGATGAAGGCTGTGGTTTTTTTTTTTTTTATCTCAGTTTCTAATGGATAAAAAATATGCAATGTTTACATTGTCAGAGGACAAATAGAGCCATGATACACATCTCAGTTTACACAGCTCATTTCACAGATAATTCTATTTCTAATGTTTCCATGTTGCTTCCCCTTGATGTTAGGACATTACTAAGTAGGTAATGTTTTGGTATTTTAGGGGCAAGTCTCACCAAGACTCCCCACTGTACTGTTCTGTTTAAGGAGGCTTTCATGAGTTTTCTAGGCAGAGAATGAAGAAGGGGTGTGCCAGGGAACATCTTTGGATAATTCAGCAGCTGTGTCAGGTTTGCCTGGCTTCTTCCTCTTGTCTGGAAAAAAAATGGGGTGTCCAGGAAGTAAGTTGGGAGGACGGGTAGTACTGCCAAGCAGATCTGTGTACCTGAAATACTCACCAGCTGAGCAATCAGGTTTTTTTTTTTTTTTTTAAGATTTTATTTATTTATTTAAGAGAGACACAGGGAGAGAGAGAGAGAGAGAGAGAGAGAGAGAGAGACAGAGACACAGGCAGAGGGAGAAGCAGGCTCTATGCAGGGAGCCCGATGTGGGACTCGATCCTGGGTCTCCAGGATCAGGCTCTGGGCCAAAGGCAGGCGCTAAACTGCTGAGCCACCCAGGGATTCCCAGCTATCAGCCTTTTGTGTGTTGCATCTGTAGATGATCAAACTGACTTCTCTTTCAAGTCCTGAAATATGAAACCACGTTGTGCACTTTTTGGAAAATCCTCTTGTGAGTGTTCTAGAATATTCTAGAAGTACTGATTTGGTCTTTCAGTTCTCATCTGGACCTAGGAAGCCTGTTTAATGTCTACCTCTAGTCTCTGCTAAATTCACTGTGAGTAAATAACTAGTGGTCAATTAATATCTATGAAATAAAATTTATGGAGTTAAATTCACTTTTAAAAAATGATGGAGTCTTTAAAAAAATCACAGTGTATGAAATGACTCTATGGCCAAGTGTTGCTTGCTCTGTGGCCCTCCTCCAGAGTTTGAACGTCTGGAATGTAGGGAGGTTTCAGGGCCTTAGAGTTTTAGTGTCATTTGTTCAATTTTACTTAAAGATCCTGACTTAGGGGCATTCTTGTGTGTCCCATGGGCAGTGACTTCCCTATTGGACACTGCTACCTGGTTAATTGTCATCTCCTTGCAGCCCTCATCACAACCTGGGACCCCTCCTCCTCTGGTGCTCCCGGGCCTTTGCTCATATGACCCCTTTTCCCTTATGAAAACCCCTTTCCCACTTTGCTCCTCAAGTCTGTCTATATACCTGAACTAGTCTTCAAGGCCCAGCTCAAATTCTGACTTCTCCAAGGAGCCTCCTTTCTGATTCGTCCCCGCTGTCTCTTCAATATTCACAATAATGGTACCAACGACTATCAATGATTGAATAGTAACTGTGTGCCAGGCACAATAGGAGACTCCTGCAGCATCTCATTCAGTCCTCATGATAACTTTGTGGCTGGGAAGCACAGAATGCTCGGAGAGTCAGAGTGCACTGGCCATGTTATACTCTAAGTGACGGGGCTGGAACTCCTGTCCTGGTTTGTCTGGCCCTGACAGCCGTGCTTTTAACCCCTTCCAATCTGCCCTCCTGAAAGGTGCTGATTATCTAATTGTGAGAAGCTGATGAAGCTAGGTGGGGCCTCAAAGGTCATATTATCTAATCCTCATTTATAGATGAGGATCTTAAAGCCCAAAGAGGCAAAGAGACAACAGGTAACACAGTGCGGTGTTAGCAGACTCGGGGTAAGTACCAGCTTTTCTGGTTCTCAGACTCAGTCATCACTCATTCATTCAACAAAAGTATATTAAAGCCTTCTATGTTTAAGGCACTATGTTGGGCCCTGAGCATCATTCCTGCTGTACTGTTTGTGAGTTTAATGAATCTACACAAAAAGCTGTCTTAAAACAGGATCAGAGTGCTCGCTTTGGCAGCATAAAATACTAAAATTGGAACCATACAGAGATTAGCATGGCCCCTGCACAAGGATGACTCGCAAATTCATTAAGTGTTTCATGTTTAAAAAACAAAACAGGGGATCCCTGGGTGGCTCAGCGGTTTAGCGCCTGCCTTTGGCCCAGGGCGCGATCCTGGAGTCCCGGGATCGAGTCCCGCATCGGGCTCCCGGCATGGAGCCTGCTTCTCCCTCCTCCTGTGTCTCTGCCTCTCTCTCTCTCTCTCTCTCTATCATAAATAAAAAAATCTTTAAAACAAACAAACAACAAAAAAACAAAAAACAAAACAAAACAAAATGGGATCAGAAAGAGCAAGCCCTTGCCTCCTCCTAGTGTGGCTTTGTGCAGAAGCGCCACACACCACTGCCAGCTTCAACATGGTACCATTGTTGTTGGTCTGACCCACTCTCAGCAGCAGCAGTGTGTTAGAGACTGGAGGGCAGGGTGTTTGCAGGGTCATGTGGAGAGTGCAGAAAAGCACTGCTTATGAGGATAATTCTTTTTTAAAAAAGATTTTATTTATTTATTCATGAGAGACACACAGAGGCAGAGACACAGGCAGAGGGAGAAGCAGACTCCATGCAGGAAGCCCGATGCGGGACTCCATCCTGGGACTCCCCTGAGCCGAAGGCAGACACTCAACTGCTGAGCCACCCAGGGATCCCATGAAGATAATTCAATATTGTTCAAGTAGCTGTTTTAAGGACAAGCATTAGAAAACAGGAAACATAACTCCAAGTTTTGCCAACAAAGACTATCCAATTCCAAAAGACTTTATCCCTCTTTTGCTCTTGTGTGTGTGTGTGTGTGTGTGTGTGTGTGTATAGAAGTCACCAAGCTTGTCTTAGCTGTCTCCCCTTCTGACATCACTACCTGACTGTATTATTGTCTTTTATTTCACGGTCAGGTATTGTCTAAGGATCCCTGGAAATGCCCAACAAACCCTCTCAAGTGAGCTGACAGGAGTTG
This sequence comes from Vulpes vulpes, assembly GCF_048418805.1. Taxonomy (NCBI): domain Eukaryota; kingdom Metazoa; phylum Chordata; class Mammalia; order Carnivora; family Canidae; genus Vulpes; species Vulpes vulpes. Next base: position 95,126,557 of record NC_132792.1, on the reverse strand, counting down.
GGGGCCACAGTGAGATCCTGTTTAGGAACTTGGAAGGAAAGGAAATGCCATTGTTCCTTGAGATTCAAACAGTAATGTCAGCACATACTAGATCAGAATAAAGATAGACACGCACACTGATGTAATGGAGAGAGGGCTACCGGGCCAGCAGTATTGGACTGCAACCTACCACATGCCACCCGAACAAGGCTGTCTGACCCAACTGCACACAAACAGGCCTTTTCCAAGTGTGTCTAGTACGGAAGCACAGGCACAGAAGCAGTAGCTGAGGGACAGGCTCCCTGTTGTTCATTCCATGCTGGTGCAGCCTATGGTGGTTTAGAAAGGCCTGACTTCAGCCTGTAGGGGAGGGAGCCTGACCCTTGGACTGGACCTCTTATGCCTCATGGTTGGGAAACCCAGTCTGCCCCAGGTAGAGCACACTCTATTTCCAACACCCCTCCAACCCTACCCACCCTTCATATAAACTTCCTGAGAGGTAGGGACAAGAAGGAGGCTATAATTACAACCAATTATCCACTTGCCCTAAGGGGCCATCAGGATTCCTGCCATCCTGTCCTATAATCTAGTGTCTCTGTTACTAGAAGCCTCTGGTAATCCTTCCCATCCAGACTGTTCCGTGGGTACAGTTTGACACATCCATAATGTAACTCAAGCTTCCCAGACTCCTCTCTTTTCTATCTATAGCCAAAATTGGTGACCTCATGCACCAAAGGCTTTCAATAGTGCCTGGAGGTAGATGACTCCCAAGCTGGTTTTTCCCACCTTAACTTCTTCCCTGAACTTCAAAGTTGGAAGCCATTCAGTTGGCTACCTCATGCCTCATGCATCTCAATGTCCAAGACCAATTCCTGTCACGCCATCCCAAATTCACTTCTCCATTTTCACCTCGCTATGCAAGTTAGAAACTCTGGAGCCATCCTTGACTCGGTTTCCCTTGCACCCTTTTAAGTCACCTGGTGACTCCTACTGATGCTCAGCTCCATTGCTCAGCCTCGTAAACCACCACCTCTCACCACCAGCTGCATTCATCTAAGACGCCCCACTCCCACTTTTACCCCCTCTCAGCCTTTCCTCACATCAGCTTGAATAATCCTTTTAACAGGTCAGGTCACATCACACTCCATCCCCTAATGGTTTCTCATCTCAGACTAAAAATCTAGTCCTTTCTGGGCACAAAGCTCTACACCATCTTGTCCTTGCTTTCCTTTCTGACCATATTTCCCACCAGATACCCCCAGATATCTGCTCTGCTCCAGATAATGAGGGCTCAGCATACTACGGACTCCTACCTTAAAGCCTTTATGCTACTCTTCTGCTTGGAAACCTCTTCCCCACAGGTATTCCTGTGGCTCAGTGCCTCACTTCATTCTGATTTCCCTACTGAAGCCTTCCCTGAAGGCTCCTATCAAAAGAGCCTACACCACCTTTTAGAATGTAATTCAGAGATAGCAGGGACTTGCTTTCTCTTGCTCTCTGCTGAATCACCAGCACCTACAACAGTGACAGGGACATTGCCACTTACTAATTTTTTTAGAAATATTTTATTTATTTATTCATGAGAGACACACAGAGCCAGAGTTAGACAGAGGGAGAAGCAGGCTCCCTGTGGGGAGCATGATGTGGGACTCGATCCCAGGACCCAGGGATCACGCCCTGAGCTAAAGGCAGGCGCTCAACCACTGAGCCATGCAGGTGCCCACTAAATATTTGTTTTTTTTTTAATAAATTAATTTTTATTGGTGTTCAATTTACCAACATACAGAATAACACCCAGTGCTCATCCTGTCAAGTGCCCCTCTCAGTGCCCGTCACCCACTCACCCCCACCCCCGCCCTCCTCCCCTTCCACCACCCCTAGTTCGTTTCCCAGAGTTAGGAGTCTTTATGTTCTGTCTCCCTTCCTGATATTTCCCACACATTTCTTCTCCCTTCCCTTATATTCCCTTTCACTATTATTTATATTCCCCAAATGAATGAGAACATACACTGTTTGTCCTTCTCCGATTGACTTGCTGCACTCAGCATAATACCCTCCAGTTCCATCCACATTGAAGCAAATGGTGGGTATTTGTCGTTTCTAATGGCTGAGTAATATTCCATTGTATACATAGACCACATCTTCTTTATCCATCATCTTTCGATGGACACCGAGGCTCCTTCCACAGTTTGACTATTGTGGCCATTGCTGATAGAAACATCGAGGTGCAGGTGTCCCGGCGTTTCACTGCATCTGTATCTTTGGGGTAAATCCCCAGCAGTGCAATTGCTGGGTCATAGGGCAGATCTATTTTTAACTCTTTGAGGAACCTCCACACAGTTTTCCAGAGAGGCTGCACCAGTTCACATTCCCACCAACAGTGTAAGAGGCTTCCCCTTTCTCCACATCCTCTACAACATTTGTGGTTTCCTGCCTTGTTAATTTTCCCCATTCTCACTGGTGTGAGGTGGTACCTCATTGTGGTTTTGATCTGTATTTCCCTGATGGCAAGTGATGCAGAGAATTTTCTCATGTGCATGTTGGCCATGTCTATGTCTTCCTCTGTGAGATTTCTCTTCATGTCTTTAAATATTTGGTTTTTGCTTTTGAAGATTTTATTCCCACATTGGGCTTCCTGCATGGGGCCTGCTTCTCCCTCTGCCTGTCTCTGCCTCTATCTCGCTGTCTCTGAATGAATAAATAAATAAATCTTATAAGAAAAAAAAAAAGAAATGAACCCTGGACTTCTGAGTAAAATAGGCGATATGTTGTGATTTTTTTTCACCATTTTGGTAATAAGTTCTTCAGTGTGAATTTCAGCTTTCAGATATTCTTATTTTAATTAATTAAGTAATATTTTATTTTATTTATTTTTTAAAAAGATTTTATTTTTAATAAGTAATCTCTACACCCATCATAGGGCTCGAACTTACAACTCTGAGATCAAGAGTTGCATGCTCCACCAACTAAGCCAGCCAGGTGCCCCTAATTAATTTTTTAATTTTACTTACTTATTTATTTTTTTAGGTAGGCTCCGTGCCCAACGTGGGGCTTGAATTATGATTCCGAGAGTAAGAGTCGCACACTCTACCAACTGAGCCAGCCAGGTGCCCCTAATTGATATTTTAAAAATTGTTATAAAAATGAAACAATAGTTTTCAAAAAGAATACAGGTATTTCAGGCTCCTAAGTGTTTAACTCTGACTTTATTTTTAAAAACCACATTTAAAACTATTAAAAGCTTGTAATTTAAAAAAATGCCATGCAACCATGTTATATATAAAATTTTGATAAATTGGATAGCAAGGAGTTAACTTGTACTGCTAGATTTTTTTTTAATTTATGATAATCACTCACACACAGAGAGAGGCAGAGACACAGGCAGAGGGAGAAGCAGGCTCCATGCACTAGGACGTGGGATTCGATCCTGGGTGTCCAGGATCGCGCCCTGGGCCAAAGGCAGGCACCAAACCGCTGTGCCACCCAGGGATCCCTGTACTGCTAGATTAACTCAAATTTTGTGGCAACTCACAATAAAGCTTTCCCTACTATCTCTGGGCATATATATTAGAAGTTCTTTAAAAAATGTGGAATTGGGATCCCTGGGTGGCGCAGCGGTTTGGCGCCTGCCTTTGACCCAGGGCGTGATCCTGGAGACCCAGGATCGAATCCCACGTCGGGCTCCCGGTGCATGGGGCCTGCTTCTCCCTCTGCCTGTGTCTCTGCCTCTCTCTCTCTCTCACTGTGTGCCTATCATAAAAAAAAAAAATAAAAAAAAAATAAAACTTTAAAAAAAATAAAAAATGTGGAATCAATTAGGAAGTTTACACAGCCATTTAAAAAATTTGGCCTGGTTATGTCTGCTCACAGATAACAGCACAACAAAGACGGTACCCGTCACAACTGTACCACGCGTATTGAACAATAGTGAACAAGGCTCTGTTGCATTTGTTACCATCCTATAATCCGTTAGACAAGTGGGTATTAATACACACAGTTTTGGAAAGTTTTGGCTACTTATGTGACTTGTTCTATCTATGTAAGAAATATAAGCCCTTGTTTGGTATTTTTTTTTAAAGATTTTATTTATTTATTCATGAGACACACACACACACACACACACACACACACACACACACACAGAGGCAGAGACACAGGCAGAGGGAGAAGCAGGCTCCATGCAGGGAGCCCGATGTGGGACTTGATCCTGGGTCTCCAGGATCACACCCTGGGCTGAAGGCAGGCGCTAAACCGCTGAGCCACTAGGGCTGCCCCCTTGTTTGGTATTATAAATGATTCACCTTTGCCCTGAAATTGCTTTATTCTTCTTCTTCAAGATTTTGGATTAGTTAATAGAATAGCGTCCTATGTGATACAAGAGAGATGTTAAAAATGTTTTCCATTAACAACAACTTACCTATGTGGATCAAGATAATCTTGATCCTGAGCAATGAAAATATGGAAATAACCTTAATTTTTATTCTTTTTCAAGATATTTATTTATTTATTTATTTGAGACAGAGAGAGGGAGGGCAGAGTCATAGCCAGAGCAAGAAGCAGGCTCCCCGTGGGGAGCCTGATGTGGGGACTGGATCCCAGGACTCCAGGATCATGCCCTGAGCTAAAGGCAGATGCTCAACCACTGAGCCACCCAGGCATCCCCAGAAATAACTTTTATACTAAATAAAGCTGGCATAACATTGCAACTGTTATTTATAACTCCAAATTTCAAAATTTTCTCTTCACCTGTAGAAAAAAAGACAACTAATCACATACCCCCAAATTATTTATGAACGGTTGAATTAGATTATTTCCAGCATTCACTTTTTATCCAGTGATACTTTTTCCTAAATTTTAAGTGATCTCTACAGCCAATGGAGGTCTCAAACTTAAAGCCTTTGAAGAGTTTCATGCTTCACTGAATGAGCACCCCTATCCTGTGATACTTTGAAACTGCCCATCAGATACTTGCTCAGCAGGACATTTTGCAGTTTTTTTAAAAAAGATTTTATTTATTTATTCATGAGAGATGAGAGAGAGAGAGAGAGAGAGAGAGAGAGAGAGAGGGAGGGAGGGAGGGAGGGAGGGAGAGGGGCAAAGACACAGGCAGAGAGAGAAGCAGGCTCCACGCAGGGAGCTTGATGCGGGACTCGATCCCGGGACTCCAGGATCACGCCCTGGGCCGAAGGCGGCGCTAAACTGCTGAGCCGCCCAGGGATCCCCATTTTGCAGTTTTTTATCTGTGGTTTTCTTGAGCTTAATGCTAACTTCCTATAAAATCCACTTGATGGGGGTCCTGGGTGGCTCAACTGGTTAAGCAGCTGACTCTTGAATTCAGCTCAGGTCATGATCTCAGGGTTGTGAGATGGAGCCCCCATATTGGGCTCTGCACTGGGCATGGAGCCTGCTTAAGATTCTCTCTCTCCTTCTCCCTCTCCCTCTGCCCCTCCCATCCTCTATCTCTTAAAAAAAAATCCACTTGTTAAAATGTCTGAAAATCAATATATTAAGTTCATATTTATCATTTCTGGTGCTCTTCATTCCTACCTGTATTTCCATGTTTTTGTTTGTAATCATTTTCCTTTGACCTCAAGGACTTAGGACACTATTTTAGTGCAAGTCTGCTGGTGATGAATTTTCTCTGCTTTTCTTTGAAACTTTTACTTTTGAAAGATGCTTTGAGCATAGAGTTCTAAGTTATCATTTATTTTCTCTCAGCAATTTAAATTAGTCATCCTACTGTCACCTGGATTCCAGTTTAAGAAATCAGCCATCTCAAAAAAAAAAAAAAAAAAAAAAAAAAAAAAGAAAGAAAGAAAGAAATCAGCCATCTCATTGTGAATTATTTGAAGGTAATGAATTTTTCCCTCCTCTGGCTGCTTTTAGATTTTTCTCATGATTTCTGGTGTCTCACCATTATATGGCCAGCTGTGGTTGGATTTGTGTGTCTGCTGCTTGGGATTTGAAGAGTCTCTTGAATTTGTAGGTTAGTGTCATTTGTTCGTTTTAGGAAAGGCTCAACAGAGCTATGCTATGGCTTCTGCCCATTCTCTCCTGAGAGTCCATTTACATGTGCTCATTTGAATTATTCTCATAGCTCATTTGAATTATTCAATGAGTCCCAGGTCTTCTAGGCTCTTTATCTTCCTTTTTTTTTTAAGATTTATTTTTTATTTGAGAGAGAGAGCGAGAGCGGGTGGAGGGAGAGGGAGAGAGAATCCCAAGTGGAGCATGGAGCCCTAAGTGGGACTTGATCTCACGACCCCAAGATCATGACCTGATCTGAAAACAAGAGTAGACTGCTTAACTGACTGAGCCACCCAGGGGCCCCTACCCTTCTTGTTTTTTTAATATCTTTGCTTCAGTTTGGAAATTTTCTATTAACCTATATTCCAGTTTACTGATTTTATCTTTTGCTGTGTCTAAAGTGATCAAGTTCTTAATTTCAGGTATTATATGTTTCAATTCTAGAATTTTTTTGGGTTTTTTTAACATATATTTCAATTTTCTGGTGAAATTGTCTTTTTTAAAAAATTGATTTTCTCAGATTTCCTCTTTTCATCAGTGATCTTGAAGTCTTTATTCACTCTACTATCTGGATCACCTGTGAGTCTGTTTTTGCCACTGGGTTTCCGCTATAGGGTCCTGTCTTTTGGCTTGTCTAGAATTTGTTATTTTTTAAAGTAGTTTCCACACCCGCCTTGGGCTTGAACTCATGATTCTGAGATAGAGTTGTATGCTTTATGGATTAAGCCAGTCAGGGACCTGTCTAGAGTTTTTTTTTTTAATGGAATGCTGAACACTCTGAGGCTCCAGATATGACGTTATATTCCTCCACAGAGGACTCCCACTTTCCTCTGTCAGGCAGGGTGGGGACTGAGCATCTCAGTCCAACCAGGGACTAAGTGGAGGGCAAGTGGGGTTACAGTGCTGGCGAGGCAAAGCCTGCCTTTGTTAGCCGATTCCGACATCATAGCCCTCCTGGTCTTTCAATTAGAAGTCTGGAGCATTAACCAGGCACCTTCCTGTGGCAGGTCCTGAACTTTATTGTTGCTTTCTTTAGCAGAATGAGTCTGTTCAAAACTGTTTCTAAAATTTTCTCATTATGGTAAAATATAAATATACCATTTTAATAATTTTCCCCAAAAGAGGATTACAGTATAACTTTTAGCCTCTCATCCTGTATTATTTCAACATTTGATATACATCTTGAGGGAAAAGTTATAATGTAAAGCTTCCAGGGTTGTCCATCCAGCATTGTGAGACTACCAGCAGTTCCACTGGGTTCTCAGCCTCCTCTGATGGACGAAGCCTGGACTGCTCAGCCTCCCATCCCATAGAAACACTGTCAGCTTCCCTCTTCAAGGGATCTCCTCTCCCTGGAACCTTAGAGTCTCTATCTGGGGTTGTTTCAGCAGATCTCTCCTGCATTTAAAGAGTGATTTTTATTGAATGGATCCTGCCTGGAAACCTGAATACCTTTCTCTAAGTTAATTTTAGAGACTTTCTCTAGCTTGCTTTTATCTCTATTTTCCCGAGAATTATTGACTTAAGTTTTTAGGCCATTGCCTGGTCCACTGGAAATCCAAATCATCCTTCATATTTTGAGAGCACTTTTTCTCCCAAATATCTTGTCAAAATAGATTGATGGTCTGAGGTTGGTCTGAGTTTCACATTTATTAGTCCTGCCAGCCTTTGGTGGAAATGTTAATGGACAATGAAAAGGGCCCAGAGTCAGTAAACATGAATGAATGATTATCTGAGGGAATAAGTGAATAAAGGATAAAAGAAAAGAAAAAAAAGGCAGATCTCTTGGGCAAATCTCCAGCTGGATGATAATGTGTACTCCTGAGCTTGAGTGGAGAGTAACAATACTAGGGAATGCATTAGGAGAGATATTCCAAGCCATCTGTTAACAGCCCAATAAAATTGTCCTATATTTTGTGGGGTTTTTCTTTTTTGGCCTATGATTCAATAAATTATATTTTGTTGGGTAAATATCTATTATATCATTGTTGCTGAATTCTTTAATGTGTAAAAAAAGTTCACTTCAGAATTACAGACGAATTCATCTGTTTTTTAAAGTTTTACCATTATAAATACCATGTGGAGCAAGGGTCTCTTCTCATTTCCAGTGGGAGACATTGTCCAATTGATTCTTACTTCATGATATCCCTTCTAAGCACTAAGTTGGTGATAGGTATCATATTCATCTTTCTATCCTTAGCTGCCACAGTAAACTACAATCATGAAGTAGTTGCTTACATTCTCCCCCCCATTCCTCCTGCCATCATCTTAGCCTAGCTGCTCTTTATTGTGCTTGGAATATTATAACAGATTACTGAATTTTTTTTCTTGTACACTTGATGCCTGACTACTCCTGACCCCCCCCCCCAAAAAAAATCATCTTACAAATATTGCTAACTTGATAATTCTACCTAAATCAATGCATCATTAGCCAGCTCAAAACTTTTTAGTCAAGGGGATGCTGGAAGTTTAAAATTTTTGCTTAGTTTTCTGTTGTTTAAGTGAAATTTCTTAGATTTGTCTCATCCTAATATCTGGAACTTTATATTTTTTCAAAGATTTTATTTATGGAACATGTAGGTGGCTCAGTCAGTTAAGTGTCTGCCTTCAGCTTAGGTCCTGAGCCCAGCTGAGCCTCCCATCAGGCTCCCTGCTCAGTGGGGAGTCCTTTTCCCTCTCCTTCTGCCTTTCCCCCTGCTTGTGTTCCTTTTCTCTCAAATAAATATCTGAAAAAATAATAAAAAGTCCTTATTCCTTTACTTTTTAAAAATATTTTATTTATTTATTCATGAGAGACACAGAGAGAGAGAGAGAAAGAGAGGCAGAGACACAGGCAGAGGGAGAAGCAGGCTCCATGCAGGGAGCCTGACGTGGGACTCGATCTCGAGTCTCCAGGATCACGCCCTGAACTGAAGGTGGCGCTAAACCGCAAGCCACCTGGGCTGCCCAAAAGTCCTTATTCCTTTAAAAATATTTTATTTATATTAGTGAGACTGTGCATGTGCATGAGTGCATGCGTGAGTGGGGGGAGGGGTAGAGTGAGAGCATCTCAAGTAGACTCCTTGCTAAGCTGGGAGCCCCAAGAGGGTTTGATCTCACTATCCTAAGATCATGACTGGAGCTGAAACCAAGAGTCCTATGCTTAACTGATTGAACTACCCAGGTTCCCCCGGAACTTTTGAGATTTCTAAATGCTCAGGCTATACCCAAATCAAAATCCAGAAAGGAAGAACCTAAAAATCTCTATTTATTAAGCATCTGGGTGACTTCTTTGATTAAGTACTTGTGATCCTTGTACCAGCAGCATCAGCATCACCTGGGAGCAAGAAAAAAATGTAAATTTTGGGCCCCTCTCTGCTTTGTGGTGGGGTTGATAGTTTTGGTGTAAATAGTCTTTCAGGGGATTTTGATGTGTACGAAAGTTTGAATAACATCAAACTAACCTCCAACAGTGACACAGGGCAGTGGTTCTTAAATTTGGTTGCACACTAGAATCACCTAAGGAGCTTTTAAAAAAAAGTACTGATGCCTGGACCTTATCCCCAGAGAGTCTGATTCAATTGGTTTGGGGTATGGCAAAGGTTTTACTGGAATATCATGGATAATGAGGCTTATGTCCTCTGCCATCCATAATCATTTCACCATAATTTTGAATTTATTTAGTCTTGCTGATTGGATTTATACGCAAAGGTTTATTAAATTTGGATGCTTGAAATAAACTTATGACTTTAAAATATCATTGTTTATTGGGATTCTGTGTAAGATTTAATTTTAATAAAGGGATGTTACTAATGATTTGAAAACTACAGGACCCGCAGACTCAAGTCTAAACTCTTTAGTCTTTTTTAAAAATTCAATTAGCCAACACACAGAACATCATTATTTCAGATGTAGTGTTCAATGATTTATTAGTTCTGTGTAAACCCACTGCTCATCACATCATGTGCCCTCCTTAATGCCCATCACCCAGTTACTCCATCCCCCATGCCCCTCCCCTCTAGCAACCTTCAGTTTGTTTCCTATAGTTAAGAGTCTCACGATTTGTCCCTCTCTGATGACTGCTCAGTTTTCTTTCCCTTCCCCTATCATCCTCTGCGCTGTTTTTTATATTCCACATGAGCGAAACCATGTAATTGTCTTTCTCTGATTGACTTATTTTGCTCAGCATAATACCCTCCAGTTCCATCCATGTCAGTGTAAATGCTAACAAAGTATGCATCCTTTCTGATGGTTGTAAACTCTTTAGTCTTGCCTTTAGGACAGAGTGTACTGCTTCTCTTATTGATACCCCCTTAGCTCTGCTCTCTAGCTGTAACACATGTCTAGGAAGTATGCCTTCAGCACTTAGGAAGGGGAAAGAGCACCATAAGGATGTCCCAGACTACATTCTAGTTCTAGCCCACTGGAATCTTGGCAAGTCACTAATTCTCTTTGGGGTTCTGTTTCCTCATTATGAGGGGAGGAGATAAAACCAAGTCTGTCTAGGACCCCTTCTGAATTGGTATGTTATCATTTACACATTTAGGTGAATTTCCCAACTTGGAGTGCATTATCTTTTCCTTTCTGCTTCTCTGGGTTAATTTATCCTGAGGCATAGTTTGAATTCTAATTATCCTTACTATTTTTTTTTTTTTTCATTGTCTAAGTTTCTTCAACCTCTTAGGCATCTTTCTATGTTTATGTCTGGCTTCCTACTGAGTATTAACAAGGTCTCACATATTCCTTTGTATCCCCAAATACCTAACACATGGTAAATAAGCAAGGTTTGGTTTTCTTTTTAGGACCATGAATTACTGCCGCTGCCCATTTTTGCCCAGTGAATCTTTCTTACTGTACCAAAGGTTCTAATTCATATCTTATTCATCTTATAAAGTTTCTTTTATCAGTCCTTCCTATTTTTCCTCTACTTTCCAGGGAGTAGTCTCTAAAAACAGCTCTCTTCTGGCCTCTGCTGGTGTGACAGCAGACAACCGTTTTGTTAATTCTTGTTTAAGTGCATGCTCAAGGACTCAGACGTAAGTAAAGACACTGGAGTTTTGAAAGGAACCATTCTAACAGTATCAATTCAGCAAAGTGAAAGATTTTGAGAGGTCTCTTAAACTGCCACGCTTGCTGAGCACAGACAGCTGGATGGTAAAAATTTGAGATGTATTTCAAAATGCTTATTTCTGAAGTGGTATTTTTCACAATTAAATTCCACAGTTAAAAAAAAAAAATTCCACTCTGTTAAAATCAGGATTAACAGAATAAGATTCTTAGGTGTAGGTTTCTTTTCCTTTTTAAAAGAGATTTTATTTATTTGAGAGGGTGCGTGCACAAGTCTGTGGGGGGATGGTGTAGAGAGGGAAAAGCAGACCCCACTGAGCAGGGAGCGCAATGTGGGACTCAGTCCCAGGACCCATGACCTGAGCTGAAGGCAGACACTTAACTGACTGAGCTACCCAGGCACCCCAAAGTGTTTCTTTTTCTTAAAGATTTTATTTATTCATGAGAAACACAGAGAGAGGGAGAGACATAGGCAGAGGGAGAAGTAGGCTCCCCACAGGGAGCCCAATGTGGGACTCGATCTGGACTCTGGGATCATGCCCTGAACCAAAGGCAGACACTCAACGATCAAAGGCTAAGCCATCCAGGCATCCCTATGCATTTTTATTTATTAAAGAGTTTTTAGGGATGCCTGGGTGGCTCAGTGGTTTGAGTGCTTTGGCTCAGGGCGTGATCTCAGAATCTCAGGATTGAGTCCCTCATTGGGCTTCCTGTATAGAAAACCTCAAATTTTAAAAAAGTGCATTTTAAAAACTCATTTAAAGGTAGAGTTGGTCAGGGGCGCCTGGGTGGCTCAGTGGGCTAAGCGTCTGCCTTTGGCTCAGGTCATGATCTCGGGGTCCTGGGATTGAGCCCCATATCAAGCTCCCTGTTCAAAAGGGGGCCTGCTTTTCCCTCTCCCTCTGCCCTTCCCCATGACTTGTGTTCTCTCCCACTCACTCTGCTCTTTCTCTAATAATCTTTAAAAAATATAATAAATAAAGATAGAGCTGGTCAATAACAGATAAAAAGGGAGAGGAAAAAAAGGGAGAAGGACCTTAGTTTACCCAACCTCACAGGTTGACTGAAGAGAAAATGAAAAATGCTAGGTATAAATGGTTGGATAGGGCAGCCTGGTGGCTCAGCGGTTTAGTGCCGCCTTCAGCCCGGGGTGTGATCCTGGACCCCTGGGATCGAGTCCCATGTCGGGCTCCCTGCATGGAGCCTGCTTCTCTCTCTGCCTGTGTCTTCGCCTCTCTCTCTCTCTCTCTCTCTGTGTCTCTCATGAGTAAATAAATAAAATCTTTAAAAATAAAATAAATGGTTGGATAACTGTTAAGCTACAGGTTAGACTATCTCTTGCTTCCTGTCTCTGCTTAGGCTGCCTTTTATTTATTCTTTTATTTTTATTAAAAAACATTAAAAAAATTTGAGACAGAAAGTACTTGAGCAAGTGCAGGGGATAGGGGCGGAGGGAATCTTTCAAGCTGACTCCATGCTGAGTGCAGAGCCTGATGCAGGGCTTGATCCCAGGACCCTGAGATCACAACCTGAATGGAAACCAAGAGTCGGCCACTCAACTGACTGGGCCGCTCAGGCACCCCTTAAGCTTCCTTTTATTTATTTATTTAAAAAAAAAAAAAAAGACTTTATTTATTCATGAGAGACACAGAGAGAGAGAGGCAGAGACACAGGCAGAGGGAGAAGCAAGCTCCATGTAGGGAGCCCGATGTGGACTCGATCCCCGGGTCTCCAGGATCATGCCCTGGGCTGAAGGCAGACGCTCAACCGCTGAGCCACCTGGGCTGCCCCTTAAGCTTCCTTTTAAAAAGGAAAATCCATTGGAGATATAGAGCTCTAACTGCACATATGGTGCCTGTTCAAATCCAGGTGTCCCTCAGACTCCTGGCCTTTAGAAGTACTATACGATAATGGATACAGCTCTGATTCTGGAATTAGGCAATCCTGGGCTCTAATTTTCACCTCTTAGTTATTAGAGGTAGCCCAGTAACAATTAATTATGGTCATTGAGAAACAGGGGAGGTTATTAGGTGGGGCCTTCTGGAAATACTTTTTTTTTTTTTTTTTAAAGATTTTATTTATTTATTAGAGACAGAGAGAGAGAGGCAGGCAGAGGGAGAAGCAGGCTCCATCCAGGGAGCCCAACGCGGGACTTGATCCAGGGTCTCCAGGATAATGCCCTGGGCTGAAGGCGGCGCTAAACTGCTAAGCCACCAGGACTGCCGTGGAAATAAACTTTTTAAGTTATTTATTTAAGTGATAAATCTCTACGGCCAATGTGGGGCTCGAACCCACCACCCCGAGGTCAAGAGTAACATGCTGTTCTGACTGAGCCAGCCAGGTACCACCTCAATCTAAGTTTATTTGAGTGGAAACTTTTTAAAGAGGGACAGAAACAAATGACATCTTTTTTTCTTTTCCCTTCCTTCTGTTTAGAACATGGACATGATGTTAGAGGTGGCATAGCTACTGCTACTTTATAGTGACAAGGATGAAGGCCACACACAAAGTACAAAAGAGCAGAAAGCTAAAAGAATCTGGGTCCCTGAGGGCATCATGCGGCTGCATTACCAGCCTTGGACTGCTGACCTCCAGACTTTTTAATGTGAGAAAAATAAAACCAGTCATTTGTTGTTTAATCTGTTTTTTAGGTCCATTTTTTTTTCAGCTTAATGTTAAGCTGACACATGAATTCACAAGATTATTTAAGGATTAAAAGAGAAAAATCTATGGAAGAGTATAACACAGTTCCTGGCATATAGCAAAGTTACCACTGAATGGGTGCTATTATTTTGGAAAGATTGGGGACTGCCAGCAGGGAACAAAAATCAAATATAGGATAAACAATTTGGGAAGGGAAGAAAAGTGCTGAATAGAAGCTACAATATGGGGGATGCCTGGGTAGCTCAGTGGTTGAGCATCTGCCTTTGGCTCAGGTGGTGATCTCAGGGTCCTAGGATTGAGTCCCACATCAAGGCTCCCTGCAAGGAGCCTACTTTCCCCTCTGCCTATGTCTCTCCTCTCTTTCTGTGTTTCTCATGAATAAATAAATAAAATCTTAAAAAAAAAAAAAAAACAAAACAAGCTACGATAGGGTTGTAAAAAATTCAGATCATGTTTAGAGCCAGGCCATGTGTGTTCTTAAGGGGTCTTGGAGTAGATACTCAGTGTATGTAATTTCTTTTGCTATCCTCTCGGAGAACATAAATTGATATCATGTGTTCATGTGAGAACCTTGATCAACGAAGAAGATGAGACGAGGCAGAGATTTCTAGGAACTCTGAGAACAGTTTTATGTATGTGGTTAGATTTTAGTGAGGCATTCATTCCATTCCGTGTCTCATTTTCTCCTGCTTAAGCAATACTGTCAAAATATGGATTAAAGAAATATTCAAAAAAGACACTGATAAACAAAATGTCACCGAAAATGGTTGACACAAATGTGGTCTGTCATCTTGATGACTCAGACACTAGGTCCCAGAGGAACAGAAGTTTGCTGAATAGAGAAATCTATTTTACTGCCCACTTGGAAGTTAATTAATATCAGTCATTTCAGAAAGACAAATATTACTGAGCTTGAACACATTGGCAGAGAAGAACCTAACAAATTCAGCTTGAAAACTGCACTGGAAAAGTAAAAGTACGATGAAAATAGACTATGTGAAAACCTGGGATATTATGATCAGATCAAAGAATTATGTGAACTTATAGAATATGCAAAAAGAAGAAAGGTTGGTATTTGTGGCTGAGCCTCCAAAGGAATTCACTACAGAATAGTAGCTCATTTCAAGTAAACCAAAGAATGCTGTAAAGTTAAAAGGATTACTAAAATTTAGACCTTTTTTTTTTTTTTAAGACTTAAATGTCAGATAGTGGAAAGACCTAAAGAAGAGCAACTGATTGGGACGCCTGGGTGGCTCAGCGGTTAAATGCCTGCCTTTGGCTCAGAGTGTGATCCTGGATTCCCAGGACTGAGTCCCACATCCTGCTCCTTGCATGGAGCCTGCGTCTCCTCCCTCTACCTGTGTCTCTCATGAATAAATAAATAAAAATCTTAAAACAAACAAACAAACAAACAACTGATTAAGAGAATGAAAATTTGTAGCGATTCACAAAGCCACTGCTGAATGTAAACACCAAGGGAAGACGGAGTAAAAAGATATGAAAGGCAACAAATCATAGACTACAACTATCATATTTTCAAAATTGTAATAAGGTATTACCAAATAAAGTAAATAAACAACTCTTAAGTTAGAGTGCAAATGAAAGCACCTTACTGTTTTAAAGGTGCAAAGCAAGACAATACAACATAAGCACATCCACATTTTAAATAGTTGTGTGGTGGGTAAATGCCATTTAAAAACACGTTCAATAGAAAAATGATTTATAAGTCAGTTTATAGAAGATCAAACAAAATCAATGTTTAATACCAACTTTAACTATAAATAACTAAAAAGAAATGAACTGTCTTCCATCCTGTTTTTGCTTCAACATCTATGTCTTCTGCTCCTTGCCTTTTGGAGAAAACATTGCATTGTAAGGCTGCCGTCTTTTGGGACGAGGACAAGGATCAAGATCTTCCTTAATGTAACCTTAAAAACAAATGACAAATTTAGGAGACTGTATTTGCAACATGTATTTCTCTCAGCATGTACCCAGTAAACATATGACTTATTTAATGCCTTCTAGTTTACATGCTCCTGATTATTATCCATGCAATGTTAATGAATGAATCATTTCACTACTTATCAAATGTGTTGTATACATTATCTCGGCTAATGCTCACACTCCTTTAAGTAGCCTCCACTATACCTCCTTCACAGATGAGGTAATGGAGACCCAAGGAAGTTAAAGAACTTGTTCAAGTTCACAAAGCCACGAAGTGGAAGAGGCTGACACTTTACTAAATAAATGGCTGTCAAACCTCCAGAACCAGAGCTCTTAAGTACTTTCCTAGTTTGCCTATCAGTTGCAAATGGGGAAAAACTGCTAAACGAGAACTCTTCACTATTACAATAATTCCAGGTGCTTATCAACAAGACTTTCTGTGGCAGTTACTTCTTTAGATGACGTGCCCCTATACTCTTCAATCATCCGATTCTCCTAAGGTATCCTGAATCATGTAGTTTGCACTTTGTCATAACCCCTTAAGGTCATAGTAGGTGTATAAACACAGGGTCTATCCAGATTGTTTAATTCTATTTGATGACCAGGCAGGGTCATCAAGTCAAAGGGAAGGTAATTTGGCTTATTAGTGGGGAAAGTGAAAATATGGTAATGGCTACAAGAGACCTTGCATCTTTTGGAAAAACTATCTTACTACTCAATATCTGGAGCTTCAGAGCTGTATACATTCTCAAGTCATATTAAATGTCAGTGCCAATTTGAAGGCGCTAGTTGCAGCAGTCTTCCAAACAATGGTCCTTTTAACTCAGATATGGTTTATAAATACCCAGCATTCTGGATTAAGTGAGGTTTTAAAATCTAAAATTCAGAGTAGTTGCTTTAAAAAGATACTCTCTTTTTAACGATATAACTTTGCTGGCAACTTTTGTAATGTCATTTTATTAAAAGTCATTTTGATGAAAGGAAAGGATAAACGAGAAATTAACTTTCTGAAATTTGAGTGATAAATGAGGATAATGAATACACAATCGTATTTAAGTGATTATACACAATCTCTGGTTTCAATGACATTACTCACAGTGTTAAAGGTAAGCCTTTTATCTTTAGGAATTTATTTTTACGTCTCAGAACTAGCCTCTGAGCAGAAGGTAAAAGGAACCATAGGGAAAAGTCTAATGTTTAGACTTGCATATACACATTATAAAAAAGCCAAAATGTTATAATCTGTACTCTCACCTCTTTCCATACATGTCTGCGTGGAAGGAAAACCAACTTCCCAGAAATTCTCTGGTGTGTTGGGCGGAATGTAGCGGAATCGATGTCTTGAGCAGGAAGCCAATTTCTTTTCTCTTTCTTCTGCTGGAATATCTGCATAATACTAATAATAGAAACTGGTAAGTTTTTTCACTTAGAAATAATAAATGTACTGTTAGGCTTATTGATTACAAACTGGAAGCTAATAAAAAAAAGCTGTCAAAGTATTCAGCATGTTAAAGGGACGGCTGGGTGGCTCAGTGGTTGAGCATCTGCCTTCGGCTCAAAGAGTGATCCCGGGGTCCTGGGATCGAGTCCCACCATCAGGCTCCCTAGAGGGAGTCTGCTTCTCCTTCTGCCTATGTCTCTGCCTTTCTCTGTGTCTCTCATGAATAAATAAATAAAATCTTAAAACAACAACAACAAAGTATTCAGCATGTTAAGGAAACAACATCCACCAAAGATAATATTAGTAATTAATACTAACAGTAACTAGTGCTGGTCTGTGAAATCTTTGCTCCACAAATGAGAAAAGGAGCCAGGAGCTTGTATCGCAAGGTAAAAGCAATATGCTGCTTTTCTCATTGATAAAGTCTTACAATACAAAAACAAAAACTGCCAGCTTAATAGTGTGCTGAGTGATGTAGTTGATTTATATACTGGCACAATCTCAACTGTCAGATGAATAACAAAATTGCACTTTGAACAGCACTTTTCTCAGTTGTTATTTGGATATAACATGTGTGTTCTGAAGTAATTTTCTTATTTAAGTAATTTTCTTATCTAAGTTTTTACAAATAAAAGTTTAGCTCTGCAGTTGCAGGTTTCATGACTTCCCCCTTCAGGCTATTTTTTCAATTAGGATCAACGATGTATTGTTTCTTACAACTGCAAATAAAGAACTTGAACTTCATAAAAACAAGGCTAAAATTTATTTTTATTTTTAAAAAAGATTTTATTTATTTATTCATGAGAGATACAGAGAGAGAGAGGCAGAGACATAGGCAGAGGGAAAAGCAGGCTCCCTGCAGGAAGTATAAAAAAGAAAAGAAAAATTAGGACAGAGGTATATGGGAATTCTCTGTACTTTCTGCTCAATTTTGTTGTGGATCTTACACTTTCAAAAAACAGTTGATTAAAATAAAACAACAGAAGGAAAGCACATAGCAGCTATTTTAGTAGTCCAGAGTGATGAAATGGTGCCTTGGTCCAGGGGATTAGTGGTGGTGAAAGTTAAGTGGGTGGAAATGAGATACACTTTGAAGGTAGAACTGATGGGATTTGCTAATAGATCTGTTACTGAGATACGAAAAGAATAGAGGATAGTTATAAGAGCTTTGGTTTAAATAGCTAGAAGAATGGACTTATAGGAGATTCAGTTGAGTAGGGGATCAGTGGTAAAAACTCTGCTTTTGGAAATGGTGAAATTTGAGATGATTATTACACTTCCATATGTATATTACATATTCCACAGGTCGGAACAGACACTGGGATACATTTTAGCAACTGTCAGCATATAGATAATATTTAAATACACAGGACTGGCACTTTCACTCCTGGTCATGAGAGAGTAACAGGGAACAGATTTATCTCCTATCTTAAACAACAAAAATATTGGAATAAAATATAAGAGACAATGGTTTTTAGAGACTGAATAGCAGACAGCATAAGAAATGATTCCTGAGAAAAAGAAAGCAAATTAACAGTTTGCACTATACCTGCACTATAAACTATCCATATGTAACTAACTTTGCTTGGTTATCAAATTTTCTTTCTTTTCTTTTTCTTTCCCCTTTTCTTTCCTTTCCTTTCCTTTCAAGATTTTATTTATTTATTTGAGATCGAGCAAGAGCAAGCATGAGTGGGAGGTGAGAGGTGGACAGAGGGAGAAGCAGACTCCCTGCTGAGCAGGGAGCCCAATGTGGAACTTGATCCCAGGGCTCCAGGATCACGCCCTGAGCCGAAGGCAGATGCTCAACTGCTGAACCACCCAGGCGTCCCAAAAGAAAATTTTAAAGGGGGACTAAATCATTAGAGGCAGGCATCTAATAGCTAACAGATAGCAAGGGAAGTAATTAAAAAAAACATGTTTCAGAAAAACACAGAACCTGCATGAGATATTTAGTGATAGGATAATTAGTACTAATTCTACGTCATTAGTCCAAGATAGCCAATATATAAAAGGAAAATGTAATTGTGTTCAAGGATGACACAGAACCTGTTCATCACATTTTGTTTAGGAAGGAGTATTTGGGGAAAAAGTTAAGAGCTTATAGTTATCAATTATTTAGAAAAAAAATTATGGATACATCTCATTTCCTGAGAGTACTGGTATAATAAATGTTAAAGATTCCTACTAAAATATCAGAATTTTCCCCAACAGCAATAGAATAAGGAAGGGTCTTTGCTATAATATAACACCAGGGGAAAGAAATTAAAACAAATACAAATAAACAGGGAAAAGAAAAACGGCACAAATGTCTTAAGCTGGTAAAATGAATAAGGGCTTAGGCTCCAAATTCACTTAGTGAAAGTCTGAGAGACTGAGGGCTTTCATTTCCATGTATTTAGATCTCTCAAGTCACAGCCAGTGTGCTCTTTAATTATGCATCCTGCTATTCCTGGCTCAAACTAGGTTTCTAGATACAAATATAGTCTCTATGATTTTTAAGTCATGCATTCTATGATCTATAAAGCCATATTTTAAAAAATCCACTGGACAGTATTTACATTAGTACTTACAATTTCACATTCCTTGCATGTGTGTCCAAGCAATTTCCTTCTCTCTTCTTTTTTCCGAACTACCTCAATATGAGGAAAATTTTGTAACCTAGTCTCTCTGGAAGAAAAAGGAATTAAATTTAAAAATTAATCCACTGTTACTACAAAGATCTTTGGTTTAGATTTTTAATTAATGAAGGTGAGAGCCTAGAGGAGAAATAATCCCAAAACATTTATTCATTTTACTTGAAATGTTTATTATGTTAGAAAAACATTTTGGGCAGTCCCAGTGGCGCAGTGGTTTAGCGCCGCCTGCGGTGCAGTGGTTTAGCGCCGCCTGCAGCCCAGGGCGTGATCCTGGAGACCCTGGATAGAGTCCCACATCAGGCTCTCTGCATGGAGCCTGCTTCTCTCTCTGTGTCTCTATGAATAAATATATAAAATCTTAAAAAAAACAAACATTTTTTCATGCATTCTTCTCTAAATACTTATTAGATACCTACTATTTGTCAGGTATTTTTATGTATATTGTTCTCTAACTGAAAAGAAAAAACCCTATTACTTCATAGTTTTGGCTCTGGATGGCAGAAAATAATATATAAAACAACCTAATTTATTATTATTATTTAAAGATTTTATTTATTTATTTAGAGAGAGAACATGTGGGCAGTCGGGAGGAGTCGAGAAGGACAGAGATAATCCCAGGCAGCCTCTGTGCTGAGCATGGAACCTGATGTGGGGCTTGATCTCACAACCCTGAGATCATGACCTGTGCTGAGACCAAGAGTCAGATGCTTAACTGACTGAGCCACCCAGGAGCCCTGAAAATAACCTAATTTAAAAAGAAATGCTGTACTATTAAAGTCAGGAATTGGTATTCCATAACATAACCAAGAAAGAGAATAACTGCCTGTTAATTCAGTTTTCTTTAAGAACCTGTATTTCTGGGCTAATCTACTCCCCTCCCTCAAAAAAGAGATTCAATGGGATGCCTGGGTGGCTCAGGGGTTGAGTGCCTGCCTTTGGCTCAGGTCATGATCCCGGGGTCGTGGGATTGAGTTTCATATCGGGCTTCCCGCAGGGAGCTTGCTTCTTCTCCCTCTGCTTAGGTCTCTAGCTCTCTCTGTCTCTCATGAATAAATTAAAAAAAAAAAAAAAGAAAAGAAAAGATTCACCTGTTTGTATGTTATTTGTCATTTTCTCTAAAAATTCCTTTTGCTGCCTCCACCAACCCTAGATACTTCAAAATGTTAGGAATAATTATTTGTGCTTGTCCTTAAATGGATCAGATCCTACTGAGAACTACTGGGAACTGAAGAGGGTCAAAGCCATGAGGTATGTATTAATGAGGTATAGAGTGTTTTGGGAAGAAAGAGCAAGCAGAAAGTATGGAAATTTTTAATATACTGTATCCTGCTATAAATTTTAAAGCCAAATATAGAAAGTCCAAACTTACAAAATAGGTAAATGAAGAATTAAATGATGGTATATATATTTGTTTATAATAGAAATCTCCCCCAGGAGCTTCAACAGCCTGACTCACAAAATCTGATTTGTGAAACGATTTATTGGTAACATATCTACTCCTCTGAGGCATTCTGATCACATGCCCCTCTAGTTGACAAATACTTTCTCTCAAAAGGAAGCTTTAATTGCTCTAGATCAAAGTATATGAGGTTATAGGTTCTGGGGTGGGGCTAAAACCCAGGAACTCTCAACTTTAGAACAATCTGTAACTTAAAAGGACAGATAAAAATTGCTTTCTTTCAAATAGTTTATGGACTTTTAAAAGCTTTTGCAGAATACATTTTGGCCATATCCTCTCCTTTGTTGTTTATTCTGCTTTTGTTGTTAAAATGCTGTCAGGAATCTATTAGCACTCTGGCATCTGTAGCAGACCTTAAGCATCACCTAAAAGATTACTAAGCTTCTTGTTCTAAAAAACAACCCATCTTCCCAGGCTTTGCTAGTATTGTCTATGGGGAAAGGAATAATGCTAATCTTAAGACTTTTACCATCCTTATGCCTTATACTCAACTCTTAGGTCTCCAGCTATCTAATGGTTTCAGAATAAATAGAACTACACATGCTTTTAAAAAGTTAGTGAACCTTCAATATGAAAAATTTGAAATGACAGTTCTTACTCTGCAATCCTACTTCAAGGAATCTACCCCAAAGATACACAACAATACAAAAAGAGAATGTACGTTATTCACTGCAGTGTTCTGTGTTAGCAAAACTATAAACATCCCAAATACCCATTACTAAGGAAGAAACTATGGTACAAACATAAAATACTATGCAACTAAAAAGAGAAATGTGGAATACCATCATACAAAATTATGAGTGATTTCTAGCATATATACTTAAATGAAAAAATCAAAAGCAAAATGGAGAGAAGTATATATAACACCCTACCATTTGTTTAAGGGGAGAGAAAACAAAAATATATTTCTGTATAGATATCTTTTATTTTTTAAAAAAGACTGAAAACCCTCATTTTTAACGAATGGTTACCTTTAGGGGTGGGAGCTGATACGGTAATGGGGACAATGACAGAAACTAGAGTATCTGAAAACACCTTGTTTTGTAGCCTCTGAAACCATGTACGTATTTTACATAATTAAAAAAAATATTTATTTATTCATGAGAGACACAGAGAGAGGCAGAGAGAGAAGCAGGCTCCATTCAGGGAGCCCAACACGGGACTTGATCCCGGGACTCTGGGATCAGGCCCCGAGCCAAAGACAGATGCCCAACCACTAAGCCACACAGGCATCCCTATTTTACATAATTTTTTAAAAAAGAATTAAGATAAAAAGAAAAAATTTCTACAAAATTCAAAAGCAAAATAAAGCCAACCAAAGACTGAATCAGTGACATACCTACACAAAAAATAATTATTTTTTGTGTATTTTTCCAAATGGCTTTAAAACACAGTGACTGGACTGTACATTTATAATAGTCCTAACTTTTTTCATTTTTATAATTTTTATTGTATGAAAATTTGCAGATAACATGGTTGTTCTAATAGATCTTAAGAACAAAACCCCCCACAAAAACACATTAAACCATTTTCATAAATCATAATTATTGGTGATAATTTATGTTATTCTGAGATTGCTCAATATACTAAAGAATAAAGTTAAAGAGAAATGTTGTTGGTAGCATTGAGAGGTGGGATTCTCAGAAGGGGAAAGTAGGTACAGATGTGAGACAAAAGAGGTTATTACATAAAGATCTTGAAGTTGCAGCTATCAATATGAAAAAGTATAGTTATCTTAAAAATCAAAATGAAACAAAAACCTTATTCCTAACTCTGTCCACCCAAAAGATCTAGAAACAATGACTAATAGTAGCAATGAACAACCCTAGTGCTCAGAATAAAACACACAAAACATTTAAATCCATGAGTTCATAATAACACCATAAATAAAAACTCCCTCTCTCATAATCTTGGGGCCCTGGGATGGAGGCCTGCATTGGGCTCCCTGCTCAGTGGGGGTCTGCTTCTCCCTCTCACTCTGCCCCTCCCCCTGCTCATGCTCTCTCTCAAATAAACAAAATCTTTAAATAAAAAAAACCAAACAAACAGAATTTGCCACCTTTGAACAAAGGGCACAAAGCAGCATCATGGTTCAAAATCAAGATGTTCAGTTTTTCTTTTAAGGTTTAAAAACAAAACCCTCATGTGGGACGCCTGGGTGCAACGGTTTAGCGCCTGCCTTTGGCCCAGGGTGTGATCCTGGAGACTCAAGATCAAGTCCCACGTCAGGCTCCCTGCATGAAGCCTGCTTCTTTCTGCCTGTGTCTCTGCCTCTTTCTCTGGGTCTCTCATGATTACATAAATAAAATCTTTAATAAAACAAAAACAATAACAACAAAAAAAAAAACAACCCTCATGCAATAATTCTTAAGCACAACCTAAGGCTTGCCACCTAAAGTCTTATTACTATGTAAGTTACAGTATATAATTTAACAAATTCCTGAAATTTAAATAAAGTCCACAATAAAACAGAACCGGAATAACATTTGTTATAAAAAAGAGAAAATAACTATTGCCACTGTTAGAGTAGTGGTGATATCAATTGCCTTATTTGTAATATTAATTTTTATGCCTGACTCCATCTTTTTTTATGATGATAAAATAAAATAAGTGATCTGCACCTGTTTTTAACCAAAGTAGCAATTTAACAGTTCAGTGATACTCTGACAACGATAGCTCTGTTTTACTTCCAATCACATCACTAGTATTAATCAAGGCCAACTTACCTTTCATCATCCTTAAAATATAGCTCCACAGATGCTTTCTGCTTGACTTTATCTTGTTTATTATCATCATGAACTGTAAACAAAACACACATACCACACACTGAATGAAGAACTAAGAAAAAGTTTTTTTTGCAACAGGAATGACTTATATCAAAACTTCCATTCTTATTGGATTTCATACTGTAGGCTACTGGGCAATTCATTTAAATTTTCTGTAAATTTTTTTTTCGTCTGCTTAATGAGCTGATTATCTTGTTTACCTCAGAATTACTCGAGACAAAAATCTTACCTAGAAAACTATTTTAATTAAAAAAAATTAAAAAAAGATTTTATTTATTCATGAGAGACACACACAGAGAGAGAGGCAGAGACATAGGCAGAGGAGGAAGCAGGCCCCCCGCTGAGTAGGGAGCCCAATGCGGGACTTGATACTTGAGTTCTGGGATCATGCCCTGAGCCAAAGGCAGATGCCCAACCACTGAGCTACCCAGGTGTCCCTAGAAAACTATTTTAGATTTAAAAACTATATATACGACATATATGTACATATGTGTAGATTACATATAAATATCAAGTATTTTAGACTTTAAAAAGAGTTAGTCTGATGCCCATTATCATTTGGCATCAGACAAGACAGCTTTTAATAAGTTTCATTTTTAGTCTTGTTGATTTTTATTTTTAAAGTAAGCTCTATGCCCAACATAGGGTTCAAACTCACAACCCTGAGATCAAGAGTCACAAGCTCCAAGTAGGTGGTCCAGTCCTACTGATTTTTTTAATGTGTCTTTGAGGTAGATTAATTAGGAAATAGAGGTTAAAAAGTTTTATCAGAAAATTGGTGACAAAATTAGAACAGAAGCTCAGGGAAATGAATCCCAAATTGTCTAGACCCAAATAGCCAACTGCTATTGTGTATTCAAATAATCAAAATTTATCAAGCATCTTGCTAAGTTCTGGCCATGTAATGTCCAACAGAAGAAACCAGGTCTCCTGTCCTCCTGGAGTTTATGCCACAGTGAGGGAAAAAGGCATTAAGCAAGTAGATAGCTAAAGCTTATCTGAGGAAGTGGGAACTACTTCAGCCACAAAAAGCAAGAGTGGAGAATGGAGAAGGTTCCAGGTAAAGTTCTTGAGATGGGATAAAGTTTGGTATAAGAACTAAGAAAAGGCCAGTGTGGTTGAGATTGAGTGAAGAAAGGTGTTAGGAAAGATGAGACTGAAGGGGTAGGCAAGTACCATATCATGATGTGCTCTGAAGACCAAAAATAGTTTCCCTGGAAGTTTCCTCCTGTTCTGCTTCTCAAACACATGTTCTCTGCTGTCTCTTCCCTTCCCCTCTGGAGGGATGATTTCTGCCACCACAGCTTAGTTATGCTGGTTTTAAAACTTTGTATCAATGGAATTACATAGTATGTATTCTTTTCCATCTTTTGGATTTTTCTAGCTCAACAGATTTTAGATTATTGCTGAGTCTAATACCCTCCTTTTTGTTGACAAGTAGATGAGTTTACCACAATTTGTATTTCGTTACCTGTTGATGGACATTTGGTTTATTTCTAATTTTGAGCTCCTACAAATAGCACTATGAACATTCTTGAGCACAATGCTTTAAGAATGTGTTTTCATTTTTTTAAAAAGAGATTTTATTTATTTATTTAAGAGAGAGAGCATGAGCAGTACGGGATGGGGGAAGAGAAGGAAAGAAAAGCAAGCACCCCACTGAGCAGGGAGCCTGATGTGGAGCTTGATCCCAGGACTCTGGGATCATGACCTGAGCTGAAGGCAGATGCTTAACCGATTAAGCCACCCATGTGCCTCTGTTTTCATTTTTCTTGTTTATATTATATACCTAGGAATGGAATTGCTAGGTACTATGGTGGGTATGTATATAACTTTATAAGAAACTGACAAACCTCAATAAAGCTGTTAAAAAAAGCCTTGCTGAACTCTTTTCCATAGCACAATTTTATATTCCCACCAGCAAAGAATGAGAGTTCCAGTTGCTCTTCACTCTTGCTCATGTCAGATATTTTTTTTTCTCATGTCAGATATTACCAGTCTTTTTAACCATTTCAGTGGATGTGAAGTGGTATCTCAGTCCCTCATGTCCAATAATGTTGGGAATATATTTTATTTATTTATTTTTAATTTTTTTTTTTATGTTGAGCATATTTACATGTGTTTACTGGCCCTTCAAATATCTTTTCATTGAAGGTTTTTAAGTAAGAAGATAATACAATCCAACTTACATGTGAAATAAATGAATTTTAATTTTGTGCAGAGAATGGATTGAAAAGGAGAAACAACTGTCATAAAAAGACTAGTCAGGAGGCCTGCAGTTGAAGAGGTGGAGAGGAGAGTGGCTGAGACTAGAGCAGTGGCTACAAAGATGGAGAGAAGTGAAGTGATAGGAGACATTTTAGAGATAGTAGTGCCAGGGTATCAGACTGGGCATGATGAGGAGGTGAAAGGAGAAGTCAAATATGACTCCCACATTTCTATCTTTAGTAATCAGGACGATAGTAACTGAGGTTTAAGGAGACCAGGAAAGGCAGGGGTAGATCAAATTTCGGTAGGAAAATAAAGATTTCTAATTTGAATTTATTAAGTTCAAGGTGTTCATAAGATGTCCAAGAGGTAGCTGGATTCAAGCCTGGGGTTCAGAAGAGAGAGGACAAGGCTAGGAATAATGAATATATAGAAACGTCTTCACATGACTTCCACTACAACACATATTCCTGTTTCCTTCCTATTTTACTAGCTGTAGCTTCTTCCAACTTCCTTTGCTGGCTCTTCTTTCTTTCTCCGATCTTTTAAAGTTGTCATACCCTAGAGGTCAGAACTTGAAATGCTTCTCTGATCTCACTCAGTTTTGTGGCCTTAAGTACCATCATCTACTTGCTGTTGACCTCCTGCCCCCTAAATCATTTCTTTATCCTGGAGGTCCTGTCCAAACTCAACACCCTATCAATTACCTACTGATACTTCCACTTGAATATCTAGTAAAGTATTAACATGTCTGGAGCTAAGCTTTTGGTACCCTCCCTGAAACTTGTTCTTTCTAAAAAAGATGAGGTAGAATTTTGTGATATGACGGTCAAGAAAATGAAATAAATGGACAGTAAAATCCTAAACCATGTGACTGAGAAAAATGAAAAAGTCTGAAAGGTCATTTGGTAAGAAATAAATGGAACCTGGCCTGGATATGTTAAGTTTAAGTTGTTGAAGAGACACAAAAGTAGCATTTGCATTTATATTACATTTTCTCTAAGAATTACAGGACTGGGATTCATCAGAGAGGTCAAACTAGAGATACAGAGGTAGTTAAGAAAAGCATGAGAAAAATATATGAGAAAGAAAACAGAGTCCTGGGATACTCTAGGAAGAAGTTCCCAGAGATCAAAAGAACAGTACAGCACTGACACAAATGATTGAGAAGAAACTTTGGGATGGTCAGTGTAAGATGTAACTTAAGAAAAAAAAAAAAAAAGACAGAAATTAACAATTATGTCTAGTAAAAGAACCCCCCCGCCCCTTAAAGATTTTATTTACTCATGAAAGACACAGAAAGAGAGGCAGAGACACAGGCAGAGGGAGAAGCAGGCTCCATGTGGGAGCCCGATGTGGGACTCGATCCCAGGTCTCCAGGATCACGCCCTGAGCTAAAGGCATATGATCAACCACTTGAGCCACCCAAGTGCCCCTTCCTCTCCCCCCCTAAAGTGAAAACAATTAGCAAAAGGCTCTTCTTGGGGGAAAAAAGTAAGCTGAACAGTTGTAAATTTTTATTACAAAAGTTGGCCTGATCAAATTTTTGCCATGGACTGAACAAGCAAAAAACCCTGCTGTTTTGTACCTTTGGTTAAGGTCTTTCTCGCTTTGAGCTAATAAGGGCTGTATTTTTAAAAACCTGATGGAAGCACAAGGAAAACATAATCAAGAGAATGTACTATAGCAGAAGGTGTGCTCATTTATAACCTTTGCACTGGACTACAAATTCCCTTTTATTCACAAAAAGAAAATGAGACATTTAACTTTAACTTTCAATTCAGATTATCTACTTGGAGTTTCACTTATTCTTTTGATTGCTACCTTGCACTATAAACTACTGCTTCTAACATAAAGAGTTTTAAAAAGATTGATACATATAGTTACATTATGTTGTTTGGGAAGGAAGGTAAAGCATTCAAACAGAAAATGAGTCTGAATTTTCTATAAAACTTTCTCCTTCCACTGTATTACAATGATTAATTTATTACTTGACAAAAAAAAAAATCTCAAAACTTTTATGAACTTTATGAGTAAGGTACAAAGAAATTTGTAGTATTCAATCAAGATTAATTTTTTAGTTTTTAAAGATTTTATTTATTTGAGAGAGTGAGAGCGCAAAACTGAGAGGGTGAGAGTGTACAAGAGAGCATGAGCGGAGGGAGGGGCAGAGGGAGCAGCAGACTCCCCACTGAGTAGGGAGCTGGACCTGGGGCTTAATCCCAGGACCCTGGGATCATGACCTAAACCGAAGGTAGCCACTTAACCAACCAAGCCACCCAGGCACCTCAATTTCTTAGTTTTGATGAATATTTTATGGTAGTATTTAATATAAGGGGAAACTGAATGAAAGGTACAGAGAATTCTCTTAATTATTTTTTTCCTTCTGAGCTATCTTTTGTAACTTTTTTACTGGTCTGAAATTATCTCACTATCTAAAAGAAATTTATGTAAGAAATATGAAATTTTAATTGTTAATATATACCTCATCAAGCCTTTGTTAACTAGCTCCTTGACTTGATTTACTAAACTGAGTGTAACTGAGGAGCCATAATTAGGAAGAAAATAGTCTTACTGTTTGGTTTCTTTGTGGTAGTTGACAATCCCTCTTCTTCATCTGCCACCTGGGGGAAGCTATCTGCCAAACAGGATTCATATTCTTCATGTGTTGTCCGATCAAACATATCTTCCAAGCTATCATTCATTTTTCTTTCTCCATCTGTGTAAAAGAGCATTGGCTTAGGGCAAGAAGCAAGCTTTTTGCTTTCTATGTAGACCAATGTGAAATGTGTAGTAACTGCCACAAAATACACTTGCCTCAGATGTACATGGGGCAACAATAAACCAAGTCTAGATAGTTACTGTATTTATAAAGACTTAGCGCTTTAAATGTCCCTTACTCATGTGCAGAGAATGCTACTTTTTTGTTGCTGTCATTACATACATAAAAATCTTTTTCTCCCTCTTAGCTCATGTATAATTCATACTATGCAGGGCAGTGCTGGTGGCTCAGTGGTTTAACACCACCTTCGGCCCAGGGCATGATTCTGGAGACCCAGGATCGAGTCCCACGTCGGGCTCCCTGCATGGAGCCTGCTTCTCCCTCTGCCTGTGCCTCATTCTCTCTGTCTTTCATGATTAAATAAATAAAATCTTTATAAAAAAAATAGTAATTCATACTATGCTAAAACGAGTCTTACCAAAAACTGTAAGGAATAGAATATGCATCATAATGAATGATGAAAAATACTAAGTTTAAATAAAAAGTGTATAAACAGCTGACATTAAAATCTATAGAATCTTGCTCATCTGCTTTTTTTCTAATGTACTTGCAAAAAATGTAATTTCTTACATCATTATTAACTATTTCTTACCATCATTATTGGTAATTGAATACTGATAGAAATAATGAATTCAATTCCTCATTTGAAATGTTAAGTGCTAAATTCATCTTCAGAGTACTAACTACATTTCCTACTATATAATCACATTTTGAAAAACAGCAGTTAACTAAAAAACAGAAATAGATCCAACTGGCTAACAAAGATGATGGAGCAGAAGCCTGCTGAAATTCCTCTCTATAAAAGAATCACTTCCCCAACCCCCAATCCCTCTCTTTCTTTTTTAAACAGAAATAAGGAAAACATTATCAGGAGCTGATACCAGAACAAAATACTCTTAAAACCAAAATATCTTCTTCTTCTTTTTTTTTTTTTTTTAAAGATTTTACTTATTTATTCATGAGAGACACAGAGAGAGGCAGAGACATAGGCAGAGGGAGAAGCAGGCTTCCCACAAGGGGCCCGATGCAGGACTCGATCCCGGGACTCTGGGATCATGCCCTGAGCTGAAGGCAGATGCTCAACCACTGAGCCACCCAGGCGTCCCAAAACCAAAGTATCTTCTTAAGAAGAAAGTTACTTAGGTGTCATTCACTATAAAAGGACAATAAATAACTGTTAAAGATTCTTTTAATAGGTATTGTCCTTTCCATGTAGACAGCCAGCTACTTGATCTTATAGTTACTTATTCCTAAAGAACAAAGAATTAAGGCAAAGACTACTACAATTTTTTCTTACATACTGCAGTTAGGGCAGCAAGAGATAGTGTTTCTTCTTCTTCTTCTTTTTTTTTTTTTTAAAAGATTTACTTATTTGAGAAAGAGAGAGAGAGAGTATGTGCATGAGCAGGGATAGGAGCCAAAGGAGACAGAGAGATTGGGGCAGCAGATCCCTTTTGAGCGGGGAGCCTGACATAGGGCTCAATACAACAACTGTGAGATCACGACCTGAGGTGAAACCAAGAGACAAACGCTTAACAGCCATCCAGGTGCCCCAAGATAAAGTATTTCAAAAGAAGTGAGAATAAGGGACACCTAGGTGGCTCATGGTTGAGCATCTGCCTTTGGTTCAGGGCGTGATCCTGGGGTCCCAGGATCGAGTCCTGCATTGTGCTCCCCAGGGAGCCTGCTTCTCCCTATGCCTGTCTCTCTCCCTATCTCTCTCATGAATGAATAAATAAAATCTTAAAAGGAGTGAGGACAAGACTGGCTTCAGCCCTGGGCAGGCACATACAGAATATTCAGAACAAGATAGGATATGTACATATAGTCTGATTGTCCTCAGCTACTAGCAGATGATCCCTGGAAAATGTCCTTGCTTTTGGCACTGCATTCTCTGTGGCAGATCCTAACCCCTCAATACATAAGGGTGTAAGTGACACTATTCCTGGGATATTGCTAAGATGGTGCCAACCAAAATCCTTCTGTTCCCGAGTCTTTTAGAAATTCAAGGCTTTATTTTATTTATTTGAGAGAGAGAATGAATGAGCATGAGAGAGACAGAGAGCGAGCACGAGCAGGGGGGAAGGGCAGAAGTAGAAGTAGACTCCCTGCTGAGCAGGGAGCCTGATGCAGGGCTCGATCCCAGGAGCCTGGGATCATGATCTGAGCTGAAAGCAGACGGTTAACCAACTGAGCCACACCCAGGCACCACAAAATCAAGGCTTTAGATGAATAATTAATAGTTTGTCACCACAAAAGGCTAAATATCCTTTTCTGTAGAAGCAGAATATGGCAGAGTAACTCAGCATATATACGATTACTCTTAGTTTACTGTTAACTTACACTAATACTTATCAGTAGAGTCTCCCCTTTTCATACCTTATCAAATTGCTTTGGAAATTCTGCTTTCTCAAATAGGACTCTCAATATTCCCTTTTACAAAAAATTATCTAGGGATAATACTAGGGATCACAGCAAACATTTTCTTAAAAAGGTCAGACAGGAAATATTTTTGGTCTGGGGGCCCAAGAAGGTCTGCAACTACTACTCAGCTCTGCTGTGGTACCATGCATGCAGCCACAGGCAATACATAAACAAGTGAGCCTGTGTTCCAATAAAACTTTATTTATAAAACTGGCAGCTGGTTGTGGTTTGCTGAGCCCTGGACAATTTGAGTTCTTTCTGGAAAAAAAAGATTTTGGCTAAAGATATTTTCCCCTTATAATACTGAAACTGAGCTTTACTAAGAGAAATCTATTCATCAGAACAAGAAAAAACCCCTGGTTTATGGTGAAGAGGTCACTTCTGGTCATCAGTGCAATGGTATGACTATAAACTTCCCTCTACATTTTTATTAAATTAAAAAAAAAATCAAATCTTACTTGGACTTTTCTCTCCCTTCTGCTCTTGCTTCTTCATTTTTAAAAGCACAGTTTCACTAACCAATGTGCAGTCCATGTCCACTGTCTCTCCTCCTGCTAATCTTGACTGACTGCCATCCTAAATATTTAAAAATTCAAAAATTTTAACAATTATCCCATATGGCCTTATATTTACTTTTTAAAAATTCTGGTAAAATATACACAGCATGAAATTGACCATTTTTTACCATATTTTAAGTGTACACGTCAATAGCATTAAGTTAAATTTATTTTTATTCTTTAGGAATATATATAGATTTAGGTTTTATTGCCTGTAAAACATTTTAGCTTCAATACACAAGTATCCTCTCTCAAGCCCACAAAAAGAAGGACTGCTGCCAAGGAAGGGAGAGATGCATACCACTGACCTCCCTGGGCTTCTCCTCCCTTTCTTCCCCATTTGGCTTCACAGTAATGAATGTCAGTGTACACAAAGAACAACAATTTCATACTGTACCAAGTTAAATACTTCATTAATATGCTCCCAAGTGAAAGAGTACTTTTCAAACTATATAAAACCTAAAAACAAGCCAAGAGTTATTTCCACTAGAAATTTTAATTTATCTTTTTTTTTTTTTTTTAAGAGCAGGGGAGGGGCAGATGGAGAAGGAGAGAGAGAATCTTAAGCTGGCTCCATGCCCAGCATAAGGCCAATGTGAGGCCTGACTCATGACCCTGAAATTATCACCAGAGCTGAAATCTAGAGTTGGACATTTAACTGAGCACCCAGGAGCCTGGGAATTTTAATTTTTAGAGAAATATACAGTATTTAAAAAATAGCCAACTAGGAAAATAATTTTTTTCTTGATGGTATGTTATTTTAAAAGTTAATCAAGGCATATGATAAATTATTTTGATAAAACATAAAATTATTAAGGGGCCTGTGGCTGGCTCAGTTGATTAAGTGTCTGCCTACTGCTCAGGTCATGATTCCAGGGTCCTGGGATTGAGCCCTGTTATCGGGTTCCCTGTTTAGCAGGGAAATCTGCTTGTCCCTCTGCTCCTCCTAGTTTGCATGTGTACACACTAATAAATAAATAAAATCTTTAAAATTATATGTGTAGAAAATTATTAAAATATGTAATTAGCATTTTTCGTTATTTAATACTATAATATTTTTCAGCAAAGGCCTTTCTTTTTTCATTTTTTTTGGGGGGGTGGAGAGAAAGAGAGAGAGGGAGAGAGACAGAGAGAGAAGAGGGGCAAAGGGAGAGGGAGAGAATCTTAAGTAGGTTCAAAGCCCAGCATGGAGCCTAATGTAGAGCTCAATCTCACAACCCTGAGATCATGACCTGAAATCAAGAGTCGGATGCTTAACCTACTGAGCCCCTTGGGTGTCTCAACAAAGGCCTTTAAAGTCAGAAGGTATTATTACCCTTTCAAAAACATCATAAAGTTAGAAGAATAAGCATTTTCATTTCTTAGTTTTCTGAATAAAGAAATGCAGGTTTTATTTGGAATAAATAAATGCATGTATGTGATTATCTTAACGTCACAGAGTTAGTTAGGGGAGGAGGATGACTAACAACTTACTAGAATAACCACATGGGCCTTGGTTTTACTTTCAAACTTACCTTTGTATCTACTACAGTAGTATCCATTTTATATTGAGAGAGGTCTGCTCCTGGATCTATGCTCCACTGGATATTTTCAAAGGATCCATCTTCAATAAAGAGAAAAAAATACAATTAAAATGGAAAAAATGGATTTTAAACATTCTTATCACTTTAAAACATTATGGGATCCAAAGAATGGGAAAAAAGATTTGCAAATCTTCTATCTGCTAAAGGGGCTGCATCCAGGACATAAAAAGAACTCTCACAACTCAATAAGACAAATACCCCAACTGAAAATAAGCAAAGAATCTAAACAGACAATCCTCAAAGAAGATATACAAATGGCCAATAAGCATATGGAAAGACATTCAACAGCATTAGCTGTCAGGAAAAGGCAAATCAAAACCACAATGAGTTAACACTTCATACCCGAAGTATGGCTAGAATAAAAAAGATAATAACAAGTATTGGTGAAAATGTAGAGAAATGGGAACTTTAAGTGCTGCTGATGGGAATGTGAAATGACATAGATGCTCTGGAAAACAGTTCCTCAAAAGGTTAAATACAGTTAGCATATGGTCTAACAATTTTACTCCTATATATAACTCAAAAAAGATGAAAATATACATCTACATAAGATTGCACTCAATATTCTGCTATGAACATTCATAGTAGTGAAAAAGTGAAAAGTCACAAAAAATCATATATGATTCTGTTCATATGAAAACACAATAGGCAAATCTATAGAGATAGAGGGTAGACTAGTTGCCTGGGATTGGGGAAGAGGGAAGAGGAATGCAGAATGATTGCTAATGGGTATTGTTCTTCATGTAGAAAATTCCTTCTTACTCAAGTATAATTAACATCCAGTGTTATATTAGTTTCAGATGTACAATGTGACTCAATAGTTCTATACACTTCTCAGTGCTCATCAAGAAAGCGTACTCTTAATCCCCTTTATCTATTTCACTGATTCCCACTCCCCCACCTCCCCTCTGGCAACCATCAGTTTGTTCTATGTATTTAAGAGTCTGCTTTAGTTTTGCCTCTTCTGTTTGTTTCTTAAATTCCACATGTAAGGGAAATCATACAGTATCTGTCTTTCTCTATTTCACTTAGCATTGTATACCCTCTAGGTCCATCCATGTTGTTGCAAAATGGCAAGATATTTTTCTTTTCTATGACTCGGTAATATCACACTGTATGTACATAACCGCATTTTTGTTTATTCATTGATTTATCTATGGACACTTGGGTTGCTTTCATATCCTGGCTATGGTAAATAATGCTACAATGAAATATGGGGTACATATATCTTTCTGAATTAGTATTCTCTTTTTAAATTTTTTTTTATTTTTTAAATATTTTATTTATTTATTCATGAGAGGCACAGAGAGAGAGAGAGAGAGGCAGAGACACAGGCAGAGGGAGAAGCAGGCTCCATGCAGGGAGCCCGATGTGGGACTCAATCCCGAGACTCGGGATATGCCCTGAGCCAAAGGCAGATGCTCAACCACCGAGCCACTCAGGCACCCCATGAATTAGTATTCTCATACACAGTAGAATTATCGGATCATATGGTAATTCTATTTTTAATTTTTTGGAACCTCTACACTGTTTTCCATAGTAGCTGTACCAATCTGCATTCCTTTTTTTTTTTTTTTTTAAGATTTTTATTTATTTATTCATGAGAGATAGAGAGAGAGAGAGGGAGAGAAAGAGAGAGAGAGAGAAAAAAGCAGAGACACAGGCAGAGGCAGAAGCAGGCTCCATGCAGGGAGCCTGACGTGGGACTTGATCCCCCATCTCCAGGATCAGGCCTTGGGCTGAAGGTGGCGCTAAACTGCTGAGCCACTGGGGCTGCCCACCCATCTGCATTCCTCCCCCCCCCCCCCCCCCCCCAGGATATAAGTGATTTCTATTATTTTTAACCCTGAATGATTTTAGGAAAGTTGGAAAAACAACATTAGAGAAACAGCATTAGAACATTAGAAAAACAACAGAACAATGCCAGCTCTACATTTATCAAGCATGGCTTAGTTTTAAATCCATTATAAACCAATATTGTTTCACTCAGCTTCTTTTTTTTTTTTTAAATAAATTTTTTATTGGTGTTCAATTTACCAACATACAGAATAACACCCAGTGCTCATCCTGTCAAGTGCACCCCCCCCTTGCCCATCACCCATTCACCCCCCGCCCTCCTCCCCTTCCACCACCCCTAGTTCGTTTCCCAGAGTTAGGAGTCTTTATGTTCTGTCTCCCTTTCTGATATTTCCCCACACATTTCTTCTCCCTTCCCTTATATTCCCTTTCACTATTATTTTTTTTATAATAAATTTATTTTTTATTGGTGTTCACTTTGCCAACATACAGAATAACACCCAGTGCTCATCCCCTCAAATGCCCCCCTCAGTGCCCGTCACCCATTCACCCCCACCCCCCTCGTCCTCCTCCCCTTCCACCACCCCTAGTTCGTTTCCCAGAGTTAGGAGTCTCTATGTTCTGTCTCCCTTTCTGATATTTCCCACACATTTCTTCTCCCTTCCCTTATATTCCCTTTCACTATTATTTATATTCCCCAAATGAATGAGAACATACACTGTTTGTCCTTCTCCAATTGACTTACTTCACTCAGCATAATACCCTCCAGTTCCATCCACGTTGAAGCAAATGGTGGGTATTTGTCATTTCTAATGTCTGAGTAATATTCCATTGTATACATAGACCACATCTTCTTTATCCATTCATCTTTCGATGGACGCCGAGGCTCCTTCCACAGTTTGGCTATTGTGGACATTGCCGCTATAAAAATCGGGGTACAAGTGTCCCGGCGTTTCATTGCATCTGTATCTTTGGGGTAAATCCCCAACAGTGCAATTGCTGGGTCATAGGGCAGGTCTATTTTTAACTCTTTGAGGAGCCTCCACACAGTTTTCCAGAGAGGCTGCACCAGTTCACATTCCCACCAACAGAGTAAGAGGGTTCCCTTTTCTCCGCATCCTCTCCAACATCTGCATTCCTAACAATAGTGCGCGAGGCTTCCTTTTCCTCTACATCTTTGTCAACATTTGTTATTTGTGTTTTTGCTTTCAGTCATTCTGACAGGTGTAAAGTGATATCTCACTGTGGTTTTAATTTGCATTTTCCTGATGATTAGTGATGTGGAACATTTTTTCTTTTAAAGTCTACATTTTATTTATTTATTTATTCAGACACAGAGAGAGAACAAGCAAGTGGGGGGCGGGGAAGATAGGGGCAGAGGGAGAGAAAGAGTCTCAAGCAGGCTCCATCATTGTCCTGGGGCTCGATCTCACAAACCTGAAATCAAGACCTGAGTCTAAATCAAGATTCAGATGCTTAACTGACTGAGCCACCCACGTGCCCCGTAGAACATCTTTTCATTATGTCTGCTGGCAATCTGTAAGTCTTCTTTGAAAAAAAGTGTCTGTTCAGGTCCTCTGCCCATTTTCAAATTGAATTATTTGTGTTTTTAGTGTTGTCTAAGTTCTTCACATATTTTCGATATTAATTTGATGTGTACTGTTCTTTTGAGGTGATAAAATGTTTTAAACTTAAGATTACAGTGATGGTTACACAACTGAGAATACAAAATAATGGACTTGTACACTTTAGTGAGTGATTTTTATATAGCAGATTGTTTTAAAAAAGTTAAAATTGTAGGGACGCCTGGGTGGCTCAGGAGGTTGAGCGTCTGTCTTTGGCTCAGGGAGTGATCCCAGGGTCCCGGGATTGAGTCCCACATCAGGCTCCCTGCGAGGAGCCTGCTTCTCTGCCTGTCTCTGCCTCTCTCTCTGTCTCTAATGAATAAATAAATAAAATCTTTAAAAAATAAAATGTTAAGATTCTAATACTGGAGGAGTTTTCAATGTATGTGGACATACATGACACCTATATAAAGCACAGCCACAGAACACAAAGTGGTGCAATATTAACTTTAAATAGGTCATGAAAGGTTAAGTATGTAAACTATAATCCTTATAGCAACCATAAGAAAAGAACTCCAAAACCAAAAATGTAAAAAAAAAAAAAAAAAAAAAAAATCAGAAATGAGAGTGAAAAAAAGGGTTTTTTTCATAGAAAGACTGAAACTCTTGCTGGAAAAACAATTAAAAGGAAAATAAACCCAGAATGAATGAAAAACTCCACAATGAAGAATAAAAGAAAAAATACTACCTATACAGTAGAGAAGCATTTGGTGGCCAAAAAACAAAGACTCATTTTAAACACAGCAAAATTATGAAAAGATTAACATACATATTAAGAGCAAAAAAAAGGGGATCCCTGGGTGGCTCAGTGGTTTGGAGCCTGCCTTCAGCCCAGAGCATGATCCTAGAGTCCCGGGATCGAGTACCACATAAGGCTTCCTGGATGGAGCCTGCTTCTCCTGTGTCTCTGCCTCTCTCTCTCTCTCTCTCTCTCTCTCTCTCTCTCTCTCCCCCCCTCTGTCTTTCATGAATAAATAAAATCTTTAAAAAAAAAGGAGCAAAAAAAGATTTCAAATAAGTTTAAG
This sequence comes from Vulpes vulpes, assembly GCF_048418805.1. Taxonomy (NCBI): domain Eukaryota; kingdom Metazoa; phylum Chordata; class Mammalia; order Carnivora; family Canidae; genus Vulpes; species Vulpes vulpes. The sequence goes on along the minus strand of NC_132792.1, from coordinate 95,088,571 downwards.
AACCCACATAAATGTATATATGTGTATGTTTATATAGATACATGTAAATGCAAAGAAAAAGGACAAGCTACCTGTGGACTGAGGAAAAAGGTTTGGATGATGGAGATTTTACTTTATGTACTTAAAAATTCCACATAGTTTAAAATTTGTAAAACTGGGGATGTCTGGGTGGCTCAGTGGTTGAGTCACTGCCTTTGGCTCAGGGTGTGATCCTGGGTCCGGGACTGAGTCCCACATTGGGCTCCCTGCAGCGAGCCTGCTTCTCTCTCTGCTTGTGTCTCTGTCTCTCTCTTTCTCTATCTCATGAATAAATAAAATCTTTTTTTTTCTTTAAAGATTTTATTTATTCATGAGAGACACAGAGAGAGAGAGAGAGATGCAGAGACACAGGCAGAGGGAGAAGCAGGGTCCCTGCAGGGAGCCTGACATGGGACTTGATCCCGGGTCTCCAGGATCACACCTTGGGCTTAAGGCAGCGCTAAACCACTAAGCCACCCGGGCTTCCCAATAAATAAAATCTTTAAAAAAAATTTGTAAAACTTTAGTAAAGAAAGTAAGAAATTACATAAAATAGGTAAATCCACAAAATCACCTATAAAAGTAGGTATTAAAGACTTTCATTCATTTTTTTCAAAAAGCATGAAAGCAGGAAAATTACATGTAAATGAAACCAGTGAGAACATTCTATAAACACAGAAATATGCAGGAAGAAATGTTTTTCCTAAAACAATTCAATATAGCCAAAGAATATATATAGTATAACACTCAAAGCCATTAAAAAAAGAGGGGAAATACTATTTTCTTTTTTGGAAATACTACTTCCACTAAACATACCTTGACTGTTTTGTACAGACTTTGTTTTAGTAACTCTACATGGATTTAACTGAAGAACGGATGTAAGTTCACATGCTCCACGGACCGACCTGGCTATTTTTGTTGGCTCGTGAGAATCAGCTCCCTAAAACAGAAAGAATTATTAGCATCTAGATGAAATCATGAGCAATAATTTTAATAAAAGTACTTGAACATTTAACACAAACCTTCACATCATCGGAAAGATTCTCTGTCTCCAAACTTTCACGTGGACGTAGAGGAATTTTAAAGATGGGATTTTCTTCCTTGATTTGTAATGGTGTTTTATTATCTGGATATGATTTCTCCAAGGACTGGAGGACGCACTCCTGTAAACAGGGCTCCTCTGGGGAATCTCTGGTAAACACAATGCTCCCACTCAAGCCCTTACGGCTTGAGGAAGAGCCCTTTGGAATGGGCTTCAAGGCCTCATAGAGAGTCACTTGCCTGAATCTGATTTTAGAGGTCTCACTTCCTTGGCTTTTCTCTTGACGCTGAATAGCTGAAAATCGATCAGACAGGTCTAGAGGTTTATCCATTACATAGTCTCCTCCGTTCATGGAAGAATGACTATCCAGTAAAAAAGGAAAAGCATTTTCTTTATCAAAAGAGCCTTGGGGGCAGCTTAGTTCATCTTCACTTTCTTCTTCAACTTTCCTCCTTTTGGATGTTCTGCTTCCCAATGATTTCAGGGGCACTGCATGTTTTTCTTTATCATTGACAGTATCTTTAATGTGATCAAAACTATCCTGTTCATTTTTGGATTCACTTATGTTTTTACTGATAAGCATCTGCTTAATTGAAGACGACTGGCTAATAATCTTGTTCACTTCAGACCCAAGATTATGATGTGTGAAAAGGGCACTATCTTCAGATTTTGATCTGTTTTTTTCTGATCTAGAAGTAGAAGTGTTGCTGAAGGGTGCTGTTTTCAGGAGGTTTTTTTTCCCAGTTTCTAAGAGAGAAGGGGATAAACTCGTATTCAAGCCTAAACTACGTTTCACATTAGAAGTAGCTCCAAATACAGGAGATGATACCCGAGCAGTCAATTCTTCTTGAGGAGGAGTCTTGGACTTAGAATCTGAAAATCTAAAAAAATAAGGAGTGGTAAAACGTTCTTCCTACTAAAGAAATAGGATAAACATTCTAAGACAAGCATATGAGAAAGCTTACACTAAAACAGAATGATTAAGAGTAAGGGTCTTAGCCATGTATCAGACTCATGATTAACCAACATTTGAGATAGGGTAGAGTTGTCAGCTTTTCTTCCTTTGGCTGACAAAAGGCAGAGAGAAATGATACAGTAAATATATCTTAATACCTTGATATTCCTATCCATAAATATTTTTCCTAAGTTATTTAAACTTCACTATATAAAAAATCATATTTTAATAAATTCCACTGGAGACCCAAATTCTTTTGTTGATATGAAATCTCATCATAAGTAACTTCAAAACACAAAATTCTTATACTACAGAATTGAACATAACTTAAGACTGAGCCTCCTTGTAGCAGAGCAGACAGCTGATAGTAGAAAGAGTATTAGGTTAAAGTTTGAAGATGTGGAATGGGCAAGAGCTCTGGCTCTAGTCATTAACAGCTATATGGTATTAAAAAAGGCATTTAACCTCTGTGGACTTGTGTTTCTGTTGACTAAAAAATAGGAGTAATAAAACCTACTTTAATGAGTTACTTTGAGCAGCCACTCTGGAAAACTGTGTGGAGGTTCCTCAAAGAGTTAAAAATAGATCTGCCCTACGACCCAGCAATTGCACTGCTGGGGATTTACCCCAAAGATACAGATGCAGTGAAACGCCAGGACACCTGCACCCCGATGTTTATAGCAGCAATGTCCACAATAGCCAAACTGTGGAAGGAGCCTCGGTGTCCATCAAAAGACAAATGGATAAAGAAGATGTGGTCTATGTATACAATGGAATATTACTTAGCCATTAGAAACGACAAATACCCACCATTTGCTTCAACGTGGATGGAACTGGAGGGTATTATGCTGAGTGAAGTAAGTCAATCGGATAAGGACAAACATTATATGGTCTCATTCATTTGGGGAATATAAAAAAATAGTGAAAGGGAATAAAGGGGAAAGGAGAAAAAATGAGTGGGAAATAACAGAAAGGGAGACAGACCATGAGAGACTCCTAACTCTGGGAAACAAACAAGGGGTGGTGGAAAGGGAGGTGGGCGGGGGTGACTGGGTGACGGGCACCGAGGGGGGCACTTGATGGGATGAGCACTGGGTGTTATGCTGTATGTTCGCAAACTGAACTCCAATAAGAAAAAAAGTTACTTTGATGACAAATTAAATATATGTATCTAAAACCAAAAGCACTTTTAGAAAGCCAAAGTATTACATAAATATAGGTATTACTAGTTAGCGGATGTTCTGAAGTTAGTAAATGAGTTACAACACAATCTTAAAAATTAATGTAAGCTTATAGATGCATTTTATACAACACCTAGTTTTTGGAAATACAAACACAGAAGGGATGATTGGGTCTTTATAGAGGTAGAGTAACAAGGCTGAAACTTAAATAATGCTTGATAGAAGAACAGAAAGAGGAACGCCTGGGTAGCTCAGCGGTTGAGCATCTGCCTTTAGCTTAGGGCGTGATCTTGGGATCCGGGATCAAGTCCTGTATCAGGCTCCCTGTAGGGAGCCTGTTTTTCCCTCTGCCTATGTCTCTGCCTCTCTCTCTGTGTTTCTCATGAATAAATAATAAATCTTAAAAAAAAAAAAAAAAAAGAAAAAAACCTAAAAAATAATATCTTTCTCTCTACAGCAATGCAAAAGGCCCTCAATTCATCATAAAGTAGGGAAAAAATATATAAAGATTTATTTGTTTGAGAGAGAGAGTGTGTGGGCAATTGTGAGGAGGGGAGGGGAGAGGTACAGAAGGAGCGAAAATCTCCAGCAGACTCCCCACTAGGCATGGAACCTGACTTGGGGCTCAATCCCATGACCCTGAGATCATGACCTGAGCTGAAATCCAGAGCAGGATGCTTAACTGACTTCATTACCCAGGCACCTCATGGGGAAATTTTTAAAAAAATTAATTTTTATTTATTTATTTTTTGAAGATTTTATTTATTCAAAACGGACATAGGGAGAGAGAGGGAGAGACACAAGCAGAGAGAGAAGTAGGCTCCATTCAGGGAACCTGAGGTGGGACTCAATCCTAGGACTCCAGGATCATACCCTGGGGTGAAGGCAGGTGCTCAACCACTGAGCCACCCAGACATCCCTGGGAAAATTTTTTTAAAATAAAAATTAAGGGACGCCTGGGTGGCTCAGTGGTTGAGTATCTGCCTTTAGCTCAGGGTGTGATTCCAGGCTCCTGGGATCGAGTTCCACATTGGGCTCCCCGCAGGAAGACTGTTTCTCCCTCTGCCTCTGTGCTTCTCTGTGTCTCTCATGAATAAATAAAATCTTAAAATAAATAAATAAATAAATAAATAAATAAATAAATAAATAAATAAATAAATAAATAAATAAATAAAATTAATACAGGATGTCTGGCTGATGCAGTTGGTAGAGCATGCGACTTGATCTCAGGGACTTGAGTTCAAGTCCCAGGTTGGGAATGGAGCCTGCTTAAAAATAAGTAAATAAATATATATCACCAGAATGCCAAACTATATGCTGACAGACAGGAGCAGTTTGATTATATGGAACTCACTATAATGAGATCTCATCAGGAATCTGTAAGTTTTTACCAGTGTCCCAAATTACCTTAAATTATCTTCATTGTTTCTTATAGATTCCTCAAAAGGTTGTTTCTTGTGATCTTCTAGACAGTGATAGAGTTCATCATCAAGAGGGCTCACGGGACCCTGAGATTCCTTTAATAGTAAAACAAGAAGTACATAAATACAATGGAAGATTATTCATTCTTTTTTTAAAAAAAGTTTTATTTATTTATTTGAGAGAGAGAGAGAGAGAGCACAAGACGGTGGAGTGGGAGAAGGAGAAGCAGTCTCTCTGTTCTATTGAGTAGGAAGCCCAACTCAGGGCCCGGTCCCAGGATCCTGGGATCATGATGGAGCCAAAGGCAGATGCTTTACTGACTGAGCCACCCAGGTGCCCCAGATTACTCATTAAAGAGGAATGAAATGTTGATATGTGCTGTGGTGTGGATGAATCCCACAAACAGACTAAGTGAAAGTAGCCAGACTCAAAAGCCACATCATGTAGGCTTTGATTTACATGAATTATCCAGAATAGGTAAATCCATAAGGGACAAAAAACAGATTGGTGGTTGCCAGGGGCTGGAGATACTGAGGCATGAGGACTGAATGTTTAACAGTTATAGGTTTTATTTTGAGGTGATAAGAATGCTTTAGAACCAGAGAGGTGGTAGCTGTATAATACTGTGAATGTATTAAATGCCAATGAACTGTTAGAAATCATTAAAACACATTTAAAGTTCAAAGGTTAAAAACTACCCACTACCATTTGAAGAGTGATTTAAAACTAGAAAAAAAAAAAAAGACAAATCCAAATGTAATGAAAAATCAATTCAATTTTTAAAAATTTAACAGCAAGACCATTTTTTAAAAAAGATTTTATTTATTTATTCGAGAAAGAGAGAGAGAAAGAAGCAGAGACACAGGCAGACAGGCAGAGGGAGAAGCAGGCTCCATGCAGGGAGCCCGATGTGGGACTCGATCCCGGGTCTCCAGGATCAGGCCTTGGACTGAAGGTGGCGCTATACTGCTGAGCCACCTCGGCTGCCCAGCAAGACCATTTTATAAGAGCAAATACACATTTACTGACTAAAGCAAAGGAATACTATACTAAAGTTGTATCAAAATAAAACCTAAGATAGAAGAATTCAAGTTTTCTATTTTTAGGGGTCAATTAAGAAAAAAAGTGAATGTGCCTGATGTAAGGAAGTACTAAAACAATGAAATGAAATTCATGTCCCAATCCCTAAGAATTAGATTGCACATGTAAGAACAAAGAACTAAAGCATCTACAGCAGTCCCAAGAATTCAGCCTGTTTTCCAAACCAAACCCCAGTTTGAAGAATATTGAAAAATTACAATAAATTCTGGCACCAACCTTAAGGTTTAAGTCTTCAGTTAGATGGAACAAGGTAGGGATAGGGAGGTTAGAGGAAGCAGGGAAGACAAACTTCCAAGCCATCATCACTTCCCTAAATTTTGATTCAACCCACAACCTTTAATACAAAGAATTCTAAAGACCCAGGTTTTGGGGATGCTGGGGTAGATAATATAAACGGGCCTTTCTAACCACATAAATTTTGTTCTAGGCCTTTATCCCATGATCTTTGGATAAAATAATTTTTCTCTCGCTCAATTCTCTAAAAACTGACCTAAAAAGACACCAATTAATTCATATTATCAACAAACTAAACAATTACTCACAGATTCTTCTTGAACACTAAATCCAAGTGTTTCAGCAACAACTGTAGCTAAATTAAAGGATGACTTAGCAGTAGGACAACTGCTTGTTCCATGTGTTTCTAAGAAAACAAAAACAAAAACCTGCAATTAATACAATTGTAGAAATGAGATGTATTGAAAAATACAAAAAAAGGAAAAAAAGAGGCTCAAAAGAACCATTTTATAAGACGGCACTGGACAATTTCAAAATTCTGTGCAAAATATCATAAATAGCAATAAAGTGCAGGTATCTAGCAACTACATTTGCCAAAATTTTTTCAGCTAAGATTTTCTATTTTTTCCTAAATGCACTGAATGCAACAGGCAGATTATTTTTCTTACTGACACTGAAACCCCCCCCAATTATGTATATTTATGATGGCTTTCTTGTGATCTAAGATATAGCATATTTATAGTATCTTTCATGAAAACATAGTTTGTGGGAGAGATTTTCAAAATTTAAGCTAACATATATTTATACAGAAATTACCTATGTTCAAGTATTTTACAAATTTTTATGTATAGAGTTTCAAATCAACAGGTATTTGCAGAGCACATATTATATACTAGGCATTGTGCTAGGCACTAGATGAAAAAAGGTTCTTGTTCTCAAAAAGCTTAAGGGCTCATACAAGTGAAACAGGTAAAAAGAGAATTGCAATAAAATATGATAAACATTAAAGGCACATAAAAGAGGGGATTTAAACAGAGGAAGGACTCCTAAATCTGCCTTCGGTTATCAAGGAAAGCTATACCAAGTGATACCTAGGCTGACCCCTTGAGAGAAAGAGGAATTTGACAGGTCAACTGGGCTGGGGGAGAGAGGGTAGGCTCTTAAGTATGTGCTTAATACTTAAGCAGGGTTCAGATACATGAAACAAAATTGCATGTTTAGGGAACTACAGTACAGGTGTTTTAATTGCTGGAAATCAAAATGCAAAAGATGTAATAGTATTAGGACATAAGCCCAGCTAGGCTAGCGAGGGATCTCTCTCTCTCTCACAGAGATGTGGAGAGGTGAAGAGTGGAATCCCTACCCTACTGGATTCAACTGGAGTGAATGGGAGATAATACTGAAGAGCTACTGAACACAGACCACTTTTTCAGCTTTGAAGATAAGCTGTAGTTAATGATGGAGACAATAAAGAGGGGTTATTTTGAAAAGATGAAAGAAAACGTGCATATTTTGAAAAGAATGAACCTCCAGAGAAGCTGGAGATGTAAGAAAAGAGGACAACTTAAATTTAAAAAAAAAAAAAAAAAAAAAAAAGGGGATCCCTGGGTGGCGCAGTGGTTTGGCGCTTGCCTTTGGCCCAGGGCGCGATCCTGGGGACCCGGGATCGAGTCCCACATCGGGCTCCTGGTGCATGGGGCCTGCTTCTCCCTCTGCCTGTGTCTCTGCCCCTCTCTCTCTCTGTGTGACTATCATAAATTTAAAAAAAAAAAAAAAAAGAGGACAACTGAGGGAGCAAAGTCCTGGCAGCAGCATAGGAGAATGGGCTCCAGAAGGCAGATAAGCAAGGATCTGCCACTCAGTGTTATGTCCTCAGCACCCTTTGCCTGACAGTGTGTCTGGACATATGTACACATACTCACACGCCCTAATATGAAATGACTTATCTTTTATTTTTTATTTTTTAAAGATTTTATTTATTTATTCATGAGAGACAGAGAGAGAGAGAGAGAGAGGCACAGACACAGGCGGAGGGAGAAACAGACTCCATGCAGGGAGCCCGACACAGGACTCAATCCCAGGTCTCTAGGATCATTCCCTGGGCTGAAGGTAGTGGTAAACCACTGAGCCACCTTGGCTGCCCAACTTATCTTTTATAGATTAAGTTTTGTACTCATATTAAGTGAATAAGTGATTATCCTTGACCAATCCTTCAACCACCAGACTCTGGATCCCAACTCCTCTCACCTTTTCTTTTTTCTTAAAGATTTTATTTATTTATTCATAGAGAGAGAGAGAGAGAGAGAGAGAGAGAGAGAGAGAAGCAGGCTCCCTCTGGGGAGCCTGATGTGGGACTCGATCCCAGGACCCCAAGGATCATGCCCTGAGCCAAAGGCTCAACTACTGAGCCACCCAGGTGCCCCCCCTCACCTTTTCACGGATGTAGTTACTGTTCTCTTTCCTTAGAATTATTCATTTCTCTCTTTGTACTTGCCCATTCCATCAACATAAAAATATGCTGTAAAGGGGTGCCTATGTGACTCAGTTGACTCAGTGTCCGACTTTTGGTTTTGGCTCAGGTCATGATTTCAGGGTCCTGGGATTGAGCCCAGTGTCTGTTTGGCCCCTTGCTGGGTGGAGTCTGCTTGTCCCTCTCCCTCTGCTCCTTCTCCCTGCTTGCTCTCTCTCTATAAAATAAATTTTAAAAATATGCCGCATATGTTATAATATCTCATCTTTTAACATCCTTACTTGACCCATTTTCTAGCTACTGTCCCATTTTCCCATCCCCTTGGCCACAAAACACCTCGAAGGACCTGTTTACAAGTGCTTTCTCCCATTTCCCTGCTAGCTTCTTGACATTCAAAAGTCTAGCTGAATACCATTACAACCTAATAGTTCATGTTATGAGTTTTAACACTCAATGATCTGCATGTGACCAAATCCAATAGCCAATTTTCAGTCTTCATCTTCTCTGACTTATTGACAGTCTCTGCCACAGTTGACCACTCTCTCCTCTTTCCATGTGGCTTAAAGAACACTACTTTATCAGTTTTTTTTTTAAAGGATTTATTTGAGAGAGAGAGAGAGACAGAGAGAGAGAGAGAGAGAGAGAACAGGGGGAGAGGGAGAGAAGCAGACTCCTCACTGAGCACAGAGCCTGATGTCAGGCTGGATCCCAAGACTCAAACATCATGACCTGAGCCGAAATCATGAGTTGGATGCTCAATCAACTGAGCCAACCAGGCACCCCTATCTCAGGGATGAGATATCACCTCACTGGCAGCTCCTTCTCTGGCTAATTACTTTGTTGGTTCTTTCTCATTTTCACAATCTCTAAATCACCATCTAGACAACTGTAAATACTGCCTTTAAAGAGGTGAAAAATGGTTCTTTGAAGGCAAAAGAATCTTTTTATGCATAAAGCATTTATATGGATATACTCATACACTACATCTGCAGTACTGAAATTCATGGAAAAGTGGTTAGGGAAAAAACCGTCTAAAAAGGCTAGTGTGATGGTGAGAAAAATAGCTACCAATCACTATTTTATATAATGAAGCACCCCAGAGCTAAGTACTTGAACTTCTCAATCTACATTCACTTGCTTGGTGATCTCATCCAGTTTCCTGGATTTGATACCACCTTTTTTTTTTTTTTAAAGATTTTATTTATTCATGAGAGACAGAGAGAGAGAGAGAGGCAGAGACACAGGCAGAGGGAGAAGCAGGCTCCATGCAGGCAACCTGACGTGGGACTCGATCCCAGTCTCCAGGATCACACCCTGGCTGAAGGCAGTAGCTAAACCGCTGAGCCACCCGGGCTGCTCTAGATACCACCTTACATGCTAACAATTTCCAATCATATCTCTATCTTAGACCTTTCTAAACTCACATCCAATTACTCATTCAAAATCTTAACTGAAGTCTATCTAACATGTCAGAATATTCTCAAAACCAAATTTCTGATTTCTAATCACTCCTATTCCTACCTCAATCTGTAAACCTGACACTCTTGGTTTCTTTCCTCTTAGTAAACAGCAGCTCCAAAGAACAGAGTTGCTCAAATCAATCTCCTCTGTACTCACTCTGCCCCAGCCAGAGGCTTCCTTGATGTTCTTCAGAAAGAACCAAACATCCTTGTCCCAAGGCCTTTGTGCTCTGATTTCTCTACCTGTGTCCCTTCCCCCAAATCCACATGACTCCCTTGTTTCCTGACCTATCTCTTCAAGTGTCACTTTTTAATTTTGTTGAAGATTATATATATGTATATATATATATATACACACACATACATGCACACATATATATTTATTATATATATATTTATTCATGAGAAACAAAGAGAGAGACAGAGACATAGGCAGAAGGAGAAGCAGGCTCCCTCAGGGGCTTGATGTGGGACTCAATCCTAGAAACCCTGGACCACGACCTGAGCCGAAGGCAGACGCTCAACTACTGAGCCACCCAGGCATCCCGAAGATTTTATTTATTTATTTGAGAGAGAGAGAGAGAGCAAGCACAAGCAGAGGGAGAGAGAAAGGGAGAAGCAGACTCCTCAATGAGCAGGGAGCCCAATGCAGGGCTCGATCCCAGACCCCTGGGATCATGACCTGAGCTGAAGACAGATGCTTAACCAACTGAGCCACCCAGGTGCCCCAAGCCTAAGTGTTACTTTTTTAAAGTGAGGCTTTCTAATATCTCTTGTTACCCTGCTTTATTTTTCATAACACTTGCTTCTATCTAATATTTTCTTTCTCCCTCAACTAGATTGTATACTCTATGAGGTTAAAGGCTTTGTTTTATTCAGTGCCTGGTATACAGTAGGCACTCAGGTATTTGTTGGATGAATGAGTAAAGCACAGGAAAGCCTGTTTACTTAAAATTATTAGCAATTTATATTAATATGGACTGGGATAAATATGAATTAATAACAATAGGATAATATGACTTTCCAATATGAAAAAGATTGTCATACAACCAATAATACAAACAAAATCATATGGAAAATACTGTCTAATTCAGATTGTTGGCCACTCTTGGCCACCAGTAACCACAAACTTTAAACTTATATAGTAAATCTCAGTATGTTGCTTACTAGCCACGGGGGATTGACTCTGATCACAAGTGTCAGCCACTAGAATTTCACTTTCATTGGGTTTAGGCTGTGGATGAGTTGAAGGCTTTGGAGCTTTTCCCAGTTCTAAGGGGAAAAAAGAGATAACATAAATAAATATTTATGATATAAAATACCAAAATATAATCCAATACAAACTTGTCTTTAAGTGCATTAGAAGTGATATTTTATTGATAAAATTTTCATATTCTAATAAAAGGTTCACTCTTTTAGTTTCCCTAAGAAACAAAGCCAGAAGTCAGGACAGTGGGAGAGAAAGGACTAGAATAGATAAGCTTCTTCTGACTTAAGTATCTTAGAGTTCTAATTTTTTTTTTTGAGTTCTTATGTTTTAATATATCTTTTCCTTTTGTATTTGTTGCAAATCAGTAGGTTCATTTAAAATGAAAACTGCATTATATATCTCTATAATCTTTTTTTTTAGAGTTTTTATTTTCTGGGAAGAAATCCTGAAACATGCTTTATTAGAAATCATTCCAATGTTTAAGGATTTAATTTAAAGAAAACCAGAAGAAGAAGAAAGGGAAACAGACTTATTAATTATAACCAGAAAATAATATTATATCATACTATAAACTTTAAAATAAGCAAGGGTAGTTAGAAAGAGATGACCAACTAGTCATTAAATAAGTTTTAAAATAATTTGCATGGCTCAAAAATGATATTTTATAATAAAAATTTTAGATTCCAAGTAAAAATGATCAGAGCAAGATTAAAACAGACAAGTTTTAAAATACTTACAGGTTATTCTCATTTGATGGATAAATAAACCAGAAGCATTTATACAAGATATAAAAAAAGACTTTCCTAATAAAGAAAACTGCTGTGATTTTTTTTTTAAGGTATTCTTACAGATGGATTTAAACATGAGCTAAATTATGTAGATATTTATTTGTAGTGATTCTGTCAGCAGACTAAAAGGCCAATGAATGTTCATTTTAGATTCAAGATCTTACATTTTACTTTAGTTCCTAATTACATGTAAGATTTGTAACAGTTCTTTTGTTTTCCACTAGATGGTGATGCAAGCTCATCTAAAATGGAAAAATAAAATGGTGCCAATTTTCCAACAAAGACTAAGATCTACTTATTATTTTATAAAAATAGCTACTATCAACAATTTATTTATATTATGAAAATATCTCTAGAAGTATGTATACCCCTTCCCTCCAAATGCTTTCCTTGTTACAATTTAGGTTAAAAATGAAAGTCTTTATCATTTATATCAGATCAATTTTTTTTAAGATTTAAAAATTTATTCATTCATGAGAGACACACACACACACAGAGAGAGAGAGACAGGCAGAGGGAGAAGCAGGCTCCATGCAGGGAGCCTGATGTGGGACTCAATCCCGGGATTCCAGGATCATGTCCTGGGCCAAATAAACTGCTGAGCCACCCAGGGATCCCCTACTTCAGATCAATATTAAAAGAAATAAATCATTGCATCACATCACATGATAAATTTCAGGCTATATGCAAAGGTAGTCTCAAAGTATTTAGCAGTAATGGTAAATGCACCTGGAATTAGAAATCTGTCATGGATAAGTCACAAGGTAGATGTCTCCAGGATCACATCCTGGACTGAAGGCAGTGGTAAACTGCTGAGCCACCCGAGCTGCCCAGTAGATACTTTATAAAGCCATTTTCTTGGTTACCATCAATTACTACAAATTATAACAATTTAGCTTTATACAAATGATAACATTTAGCTTTAACTGGCTAAAGCTCTTGGTAGGAGAAGTTATGGGTAAGACATGGAAAGTACCTTTAGAGCCAGGATAATCTATATTTGAATTCTGACTCATCTAGTTACTTGACAGGTGACCTTGCATGAGTTATTTAATTAATCCCTCCAAAGAGCATACCTTTCCTCATTATAAAATGAAGATACTGACAGCTACCTTCCAAGCTTGTCAGAAGAATTAAAAAATAGTAACAATGTACTCAAATCACTCACTTATCTGGCACACAGTAGGTGAAAATTAACATTAAGTTCTTTTCAAAAAAAAGTTCTTTCCTCTTTTCCTTCTAATCCTACTCATAGAAATATTTTTAAAATAAAAGCAGAAAACCTATACACTATATTTATATAATGTTGAGCGTTTACATATTCAGATAAGCAACACATGCCTATACGTTACATAGGCAGAAAATGCCTTCCCAGTTCACCTCACTAATGGAAGTTAAACTTATAGTTGTGATGTGAATTCCCTGAACAATGGTTGTCTTTCTTCCACTTGATGGAAGAATGGAAAAACTCACCATTGTAGAATATGTTTTTATACAAAAACAGATAACTAAAAGAAAACTCCAATCCTTACCATTTGTACACACAGATTGCTCCAGTTTGGCTTGTGTTTGTTCTATGTACCGGACATGGAGGTTCTCCTTTCTTCGTAGCCGGTTAATGCCAGAAAATGAAAAGGCTGTTATCGGTGAATCTGGAATAACATTTTCCTCAGATTCAAGATCAGCTGGTTGGTGCTGTTGATCATTCCTAGACGAAAATGACAAACGAAAGAAAATAAATTCAACAAACATTTATTAAAACATCGCTATCTAGTATGGACTTATAAAAGAACACAGGTATGAAGCTGTAAGAGAGGTAATTCCTTGCATTTAATGCTCCAAATCTAAATACAAGGACTAGAGAAGTATTCAAATGAATGATTAGAGCACCAAGTAGGGAATACTATTGCGAGAAGTGAAGTACAAGAACAAAAAAAGTGAAGTACAAAGTGTGATTGGTGGTACTCTGAGGTGAAATGAACTTCAAATGGCAGAGAAAATGAGCAGAGATTCCACACATTTGAGTAAAGGCATATATAATACTGTGCACCTGGTGTTAGAGAATGGCAAGTTGGAACTACATGAAAAAGAGCCTTGTTTAAGTGTGTTCATAATTTAGAAAGCAAGGATAGAAGAGTTAATTAAGGTTTCAAAGCATGGAAGTAATGTGATAATCCAGCAGCAAGATCATAACATGGACTGGGACAGAGAGAAAGGAAGCAAGGAATCAACTAGGCAGTGGCTATAATGGTCCAGGCAAGAGTTTCTGTGGGTTTGGGATGCCTGGGGTGGCTCAGTGGTTGAACGTTTGCCTTAGGCTCAGGGCGTGATCCTGGGATCGATCGGGCTCCCTCTGGGAAGCCTGCTTCTCCTTCTGCCTGTGTCTCTGCCTCTCTGTGTCTCTCATGAATAAATAAATACAATCTTTAAAACAAACAAGACAAAACAGAGTTTCTGGGGGTTTGAACTAGAAGGTTGAAAACAGCTATGGAAAGGAAGGCCCGATTCTGTGGTAGCAGAATCAACATGACTTGGCAAATGACAAATACAGAGTGATTAATATTAACACTGATAACTACCAACATTTGTTGAGGTTTATGTTGCCAGGCACTAAGTGCTACATGCATCAGTTTAATTATCACAACTGTATGAGCTATTAACATCATTTTCACTATACAAATGAGAAAAAATGAAGATATAGAGTAAAGCCACTTACTAAAATAATAAGTAACAGAAGCAGGATCTAAATCCAGACAGGCAGATTCCTAAGACAGTACCGAGAAGCATTCAATGTGTTATCCTTAGTATAGACCATGAGATAAATAACTGACTACAAGTAGGATTTAAATTTTGAGTTTCCACCACTGCTTCTACCCAGGCCCCTTTACAATCTACTCTCAACATATGAGTCAGAAAAGTCCTACAATTTAGTCATATCATATTACTCCTCCAATAAGCTGCTACCTCTCCCCATTTCTCTGGAAACACAAGACAAAGTCCTTTAAATTATTTACAAGGTCCTACATGATCTAATTGTCCCTTCCTCCTACTACCTCTCTGATCTATTTTTATATTAGACTCTATTCTAATCATCCTTGCTTCCTCAAGGTTCCTTGACCTACCAACCTTAGGTTCCTTGCTCTAGTTCTTCCACCTGCTTGGAATGCTCATCTCTAGATATCGCTTAGCTAGGTAACTCTTTTTAAAGATTTTATTTGTGTGTGTGTGTGTGTGTGTGTGTGTGAGAGAGAGAGAGAGAGAGAGAGAGAGAGAGAGAGAGAGGGGCAGAGACACAGGGAGAGAGAGAAATAGGCTCCCTGTGGGGAGCCGGATGGGGGACTTCATCCCAGGACCTGGGATCATGACCTGAGCCAAGGGCAGACGCTCAACCACTAAGCCACCCAGGTGCCCTTAGATATCTCATTTCTTTCAAGTCTTTGCTGAAGTTTTATTTTCTCATCAGTGCCTACCCTGAACGTGCTATTTACAATTGTAACCTCTGGGGTGCCTGGCTGGCTCAGATGGTTGAGCATCAGACTCTTGGTTTTGGGCCTCAGGTCATGAGATTGAGCACCATGCATCAGGCTCTGCGCTCAGCACCAAGTCTGCTTGAGATTCTCTCCCTCTGCCCTGCTCAGTATTTATGACTTTCAAACATAGTATGTAATTGATTTGTCTACTGCTCACCTGCCAGAATGTAAGCTCTAAGAGCATAAAGAATCTTTGGTTCACTGATGCATTATGTGTCTACAACAGCAGGCACTTGGTATGTGCTCAATAAATTATTTGTTGAATGAATAAATATGAGAGAATCCCAGATTCCATTAGAAAAAAAATTTGTGCTGATCCAGGCATATGTTTCTGTCTAACTTGATTCAGGACCAATGGCATGTAAAGAGGGTTTGGACTGAATTGTGGTTATCAAGTAAATGATTAACTTGAACTCAATTGACTTTCCTGTGTGCAATGATTACTGACTTTATTGACCAATTCTTACCAGTCTGTCAGGCATATAAGGCTTCATGTGACAAAACCAGTCTATTATATTCATTATTAATTTGTAATATGATTTCCAACAAAAATTAATGAGAATTTTATAAATTATGACCAACAGAGGGTTCTGGGTGGCTCAGTTGGTTAAGCATCTGCCTTCAGCTCAGGTCATGATCCTAGGGTCCTGGGATCAAGTCCCACATCTGGGTCCCTGCTCAGTGGGGAGTCTGCTTCTCTTTCTCCCTCTGCTCCTCCCCTCTGCTTGTGTTCTCTCTTATGCTAATAAATAAATAAAATCTTAAAAAAAAATGACCAATAGAGATCTTTAAAAAATTACAAGATTAATTTTTCCTAACACAGATTTGTATCTTAATTTCCTGGGGAATATCAATATTACTTAGAGCCTATAATCCTATAATCTATATTGAGGAAAATCTTTAGAGCTAATATTTACTTTTAAACTGTCTTATTCTGGAAAAACAGAGTAAGCTAAGGTCATATGAGAAAGCCTTATAAATTAATGGAGTGTAAAATCTATCTGACCTTGCTTTAACTAATCACGTCACAGGCTATCTGCTTATTAGTCATGAAAATTCAACCTGGAACATGAATGAGTCAGAAGAAATTGATTTCCTGGCATCATCTATAAGTAGTGAGGATCACAAAAGGAAAACAAAACAAACCCCAAAAACTCCTAGATCTAATTAGAGGAATAAGTAAACAAGTGCTGGCTTTGTTCTCTTTTGTCATAAAAAGGAAAAAAACCAAAATAAGTCCATGTATTAACCAAATAAATCTCTTCTTTAAAGCATTAGGTCTCTGATTTTCTGAGAAACTTTAAAAGTTCACGCTATAGCTTTAGTTATTATGCACACTCATCAGCTTTCTTCTACTTTTCTAACAGCAGAGTAAAATTTTTTTGATTGTTTTATTTGTTGGCTTCCCCTTAAATTCCTTTCAAAACAACTTTAGTTATTTATTCTAAAGACCTATAAAGATCCAGGGTCTCCCTCTGTATAGAGTCTACAAAAAAAGCTTTTAACATTGAGCTTTTCTCCTCTAAAGAACTTAGAGTGAAAACATAAACTTAATGAAGCAGTTACAGTCATCAAGTTTACTTCAATATTCTGATTTTCAGGGCACTTAGGTGGTTCAGTTGGTTGGGCATCTGCCTTTGGCTTGGGCTGTGATCCCACGGTCCTGGGATCAAACTCCACATCAGGCTCCCTGCTCAGTGGGGAGTCTGCTTCTCTTTCCCTCCACCCCTCACTCATGCTTGCTCTGTCTCTTTAGTGCTCTCTCAAATAAATAATCTTTTTAAAAAAAGATTTTATTTATTCATGAGAGAGAGAGAGAGAGAGAGAGAGAGAGAGAGAGAGAGAGAGAGAGAGAGACAGGCGCGCAGAGGGAGAAGCAGGCTCTGTGCAGGGAGCCTGACGTGGGACTTGATCCCGCGTCTCCAGGATCACACCCCAAGCTGAAGGCGGCGCTAAACTGCTGGGCCACCAAGGCTGCCCCTCTCCCCTTTTTAAGATTTTATTTATTTATTAATGAGAGACACAGAGAGAGAGGCAGAGACACAGGCAGAGGGAGAAGCAGGCTCCATGCAGGGAGCCTGACATAGGACTCGATCCTGGCTCTCCAGGATCAGGCCCTGGGCTGAAGGTGGTGCTAAACTGCTGAGCCACCCGGGCTGCCCTCAAATAAATAAAATCTTTAAAAAAACCCCCACTACATTCTGATTTTCAAAAAAAAAAGAAAAATCCCCTAAAATACAAACTAGTGAGTCTGAGATCCTGCTCTCTTAGAACCACTACAAGTTTATAATATGAGTAATTCAAGTAAGGCTAATTTTAATTCTGAGGAATACTGTATATGTAGCTCTCTTTGGAAGGCATGTGAAAATGATCCTCTTGGTATCATCTCACAGAGTGCTAATGAAAGAAATATGTAGTAATATGCCTCAGGGCTCCATCCTCAGGCAGATTTTGCTCAACATTTTATTAATGATTTTGATGCTGGGCACTAATGGAATACTCATCAAATTTGTGGAAGACATAAAGCTGAAAATAAGCCCTAACTTAATACAAGGCAGGAAAAAAACCCAACTATGAAAGACTTCCAGAGGAGGGAATAATGGGCCAAATCCAACAAAGCCAAATAGAACAGGTTAAATGTGTGATTCTAAAACCTCACTGAACTGAATCAGAAGAGAGAATCCGGCTTGCCACCCACACAGGCAGCTAATTTTTTGAAAATGCTTTAGCACAAAATTATAGAAGGGGTATACAAACTCTGAAGTGAGGTAGACCTGGGTTCAAATGCTGGCCCTGACGTTTATCAGTCACTTTGGGTAAGTCAGTTAATCTTTTTGAAACTTAGTTACCTTATCTATAAAGTATGGTACTGTAAGTTACTACTTCCTTTTTATAGGAAAGCTGTGAAATGGAAGCAGTATACATAAAGATATAATCCAATTTCCAGAATATAGTACTTATTCAATAGTGTTCTTCTTTTACAATGGAGTAGGAAAAATAGTATAAGGTTTCTCTGCAACCTACTCTGAAGCCATGACTCTGAAGTCCTTTATTTTTATCTAAAACAACGCATCTACAAGTAGAGGATAAGAAAGACAGATTTCAAGGTTCTAGTCACAGTAAGCCCAAAAAGGAACAACCAATAATATCTAAATGCTTGGACTATATTAATATAAGTAAAAGAGACAGCGTGTGAGCGTAGAGCGGGTCTGTACCAGGGAGGTACAGAGGAAGAGAATCTCAAGTGGACTCCCTGCTGAGGACAGAGCCCAACATAGGGCTTGATCTTATGACCCTGAGATCATGACCTGAGCTGAATCAAGAGTTGGATTCTTAACCAACTGAGCCACCCATGTGCCCCTAGACTACTGAATTTGTAATTAGGATTTTTGACAAACTAAATCGTTTAAGAGAAATGGTCCTTTGAAGTCTTAAAGTAATGCTGCCTGAGGAACAGTTAATGAACAAAGGACTATTTACCCTAAGGAAGAGTAAGACTCAGGAGGGCCCTGACAGTTGTCTTCATGTGCAAAGTAGAAGAGTAAAATTTGTTCCAGAGGCTCCTGAAGGCAAAATTGGAATAAACAAATAACCTGTAAGTAGAATAATTTCTACACAAACTTGGGAAGAGGTTTTTAATATCTCACTAAAATTAAACAGACTCAGGGGATCCCTGGGTGGCTCAGCAGTTTAGCGCCTGCCTTTGGCCCAGGGAGTGATCCTGGAGTCCAGGGATCGAGTCCTGTGTCGGGCTCCCTGCATGGGCCTGCTTCTCCTTCTGCCTGTGTCTCTGCCTCTCTCTGTCTCTCTCATGAATAAATAAATGGAATCTTAAAAAAAAAAAAAAAAAAAAAAAAAAAAAAATTAAACAGGTTCGAGAGATTACATTTACAGTAGAGTATTCAAACAATGGCTATTTGTTAAAGAAGTTATATAAAGAATTCAATTTAGAAAAGAGTGATAATGGGCAGCCCGGGTGGCTCAGCGGTTTAGTGCCTGCCTTCAGCCCAGGGCATGACCCTGGAGACCCGGGATCGAGTCCCAGGTCGGGCTCCCTGGATGGAGCCTGCTTCTTCCTCTGCCTGTGTCTCTGTCTCTCTCTCTCTCTGTCTCTCTCATGAATGAATAAATAAATATGATCTTTAAAAAAAAAAAAAAAGTGATAATGAAATGAATCCTATAGCCCTTAAATGTATAGACTGCTTTGACCACTGATCTAGCACATTCATTTTCCAAAACAAAAAGAGCCATGACCTCAACACTTAGCTTATTTAAACTTATATTTAGCTTATTTATTGCTTTCTGTGACTGGTAGAGTTGAATATATGTTATACATATAAGGATACACACACACATTTTTAAAAACTATAACAGCAAATTTTTTTTTCTGAATAATTTCTTAGTACAGTGTACACTTAGTACAGTGTAAGTAACTGTCCTACCATATAACATATCTGTAACATCAAAACCAGTTTAGGTCTCAATTATTGCCTATAACAAGCAGAAGCATAAGTCAAATGTTTTTTCTAAGAGAGAAAAAACAGAGAAATTTCAGGCCCTAATAGCATAATGTTACAGTGGTTTAGGCAGTCAAAGAAAAGATAATACTTGCATTTTTTTAAACTGCCAAATAAAAGTAAATTTGTTTAAGGAAAGCAAGCTACAAAAGAGGTTGGCTTATGAGAATAAAAACTCCCTTAAATTTCAGAAGAGAACTTAAAGACATGCTAGATAAACTCCTACACTGTTCTGATTCAGGCATGTCTGAAATTAAAGAAGCATACCTTGAAGCTCATTAACCTGGTTAATCTTAACTGTAATTTCAAACTTTAGCTCTCATTTCTTTTCTAAAATACCAGTGAGCTTTAGTGACTTTTAGAACACTAAAAATAAAGTAATTCTGAATGAATTCGAGATCATATTTCATCAAGCAAGTGACATTATCCAGTTTCAATTCACTTCATATGCCTTAGTGTTAGAGGCACTCACCTCTCTGGTCTTACATTAACCTCTACACTCTCATTATCTTGTTTATCTTTGGTATTCATAAATATCAAGGCTGGGGTGTTCAAAATACCATAAGCTACATATGAATCACTTCACAAAACATTAATTAATATAGGTTAACAATCAGTTAATCCGAAATCTTTGGGACCAGACATGATTTGGAATACAGATTTTTTTTTTTTAACATGAAGGGTAATATGGAGCATATATAGCTTATTACATAACACCTCCAGTGGAGCCCAAGGCATCATCCTGTAGTCAAGCATGCTGAGACTTTCACAGCAAAGCATAGGAATGCTCACATGAAGTGGGATAAATAAGGACTATATAAATAGCATCCTGTGAGTTGAGGTGAGGTTGCAAATAACATTTAAAAAACTTTTGGATTTTAGAATCATATAAAAGATTGTGGATGTATGTTCTAGCCTTACCTCAACATGCAGCATGAGTAAAACTGGAGAGTGTTGACATTTTGAAAATTTCCTTTGCTAATATTTAGTTGACTGATAACATGGGAGGAATATCAAAATCCTATTGGATATCCAGTACTTAAAAGTATATACTGATAAGGATGTTAATTCCACCTGTAAGATGTGTGCCAAAATAATGTGTTACACCTGCATAATTTACCAAAATTTTATCTATCTATCTAATTTAATTTTTACCAAAATTTTATAGATGTCCACTCATAGGCAATGCAATAGAATCTTTAAAAGCACTATAAAACCATTAAGACTATCCTGAACCTAATTCTTAAAAAATGTTTCATAAAGTTTATTACAAATGGGGACTAAGAATATCTTAGCTCTGACAGATCATATACACAAAAAGATTATTATTTTTTCTTTGAGATACTGTTGAATAATGGAAAAAATAGAGGGCTTTAGGTCAAAGAATAGATATCAAGCCCTGCATTGGGCTCCCTGCTCAGCAAAAAGCTTACTTCTCCCTCTTTCTTTGCTCCTCCCCCTGCTCATCATGCTGTCTCTCCCTCTAAAATAAATAAGTAAAATCTTAAATAAACAAACAAATAAATAAAAATGTAAGTATTTCAGGGGCACCTGGGTGGCTCAATGGACTGAGTGTCTGACTCTTGATTTTGGCTCAGGTCATGGTCTCAATGTTGTGAGAGTGAGCCCTGCTTTGGGCTCCATGATTGGTGGGTAATCTGAGATTTTCTGTTTCCCTCCTCAGTCCCTGCTCATGCTCTCTCTCAAATAAATAAATCTTAAAAAAAATACATATTAAAAAATAATTTTAAAAATTAAAATGCTTTCCATTAAAATGTTCTGATTAAATTATTACTAAATCAAAATGCTTTAAATTAAAATGTTTTTTATGTATGCATTAACCGGAGATACATATACACTCTTCATGTATACTCCCAAAACACAAAAAGTGCTTTTCTTATATTGTTACAGAAAACTGTACCGTTTTTTAAAATAAAATCTGTAACTCTTAAATTATCTTTATAGTTTGTATAGCTAAGTGTAACAAAGGAAGAAAAGTTGAGGGGAAAATATTCAATTTTATGCTGCAATTAAGGAAAGATACTTACTCAATCTTCTGCTGCAGCTGTTCAGAAAGCTTTTTATTTTCTTCCTGGAGAGTATTTTTTTCATTCACTTAAACATAATATGAAAAAGAAGCACATATTATAGCTATATGAACATGTCTGTTAGGCTTTTTTAATAATATCATTAATTATGGAGAAATTAGGATTTCTAGTTCTAAGTCATATGTTAGAGTTAATACTACTGTGCAAGACTAATCCGTTACTAGGTAGTGATTACTACATCCCATATATTGTGCCAGTTCCATGTAACTAATTAACTGATAATTTTATTTTATGCTTTAGGCAAAAGAGAAAAAGTACTTCATGTACTGGGGAGTACAGTTTAATTATCCATACTAAGGTCAAGGGAGCATTCCATCTGTTACTCAGCCCTACTAATTTCAAATACCATTTTAGTAAAAGATATCTTGAAATAAATCTGATAATAACAGTAAAATAACACTGAATAGCAGTATATAATTTTTATAACGTAAGCAGATTTAGGTCCAATTTTCTTCCTTAGTCATACCCTGTTTCATAATTTTGGTATTAGTATTTGTTTGAATCTACCTTGACTAAATTTGTGTTTATTTAATTTAGAAAGCAGAAACTCAACTTTGGGCTATAATTTCCACTTCAATCAGCACAAAATTATTATAAATCCTTAGTATGAAGTCACTGTTAAAGCACATTCTTCACTAGGAGGAATATCTAAGATCATAGTAAATATGACTAAACCTCTAAAAAAGAAAGTTAATCATATTCCAAAAATATGTTAATAACTTAGTGGTTTACAAATCTAAACATATTTTCCTTCGTTAAGTAAACAGAATTTTTTTTTGGCTATCTATAATACGTGAGGTTACTAAACTAACCCTGGTTAACTTTACTAAATACCAATTAAATTATATGAAATAAGATAAAACTAAGGAAACAAACATGGACATGATCAAAGGAAATTTCCTTCTTGCTTTACAGCTGATAAGACTTGAGGGCAAATGTGAACAATGTATATCCCATCTTTTTGTACCCTATTTCTTATTGAAATAAGCATTAAATTAAATCTACAGAAAGGGAATAAAGGACATTTGAACTTTTGCCTACATGAGGAAAAAGGTAGGTAAACAATCCATTTGACGGCAACCAATTTAATAATAGGTTTAAACAACAGTACATTATGTTTTAAATACTTAATGAATAAAGAAAGGCAACTCACTAAGCTCTGTGATAAGTTTAAGATTCTGCTGCCGGATATTTTCAAACTCTTGCTGTTTTTTCCGCATATGCTCTTCAGTTACTGCACAGCGATCACATAATCCTGCTCTTAGCCTAGGACACAAAACCAAAATATTTTAATTTTTTAAAAAAGATTTTATTTATTCATGAGAAACACACAGAGATAGAGAGAGGCAGAGACACAGGCAGAGAGAGAAGCAGGCTCCATGCAGGGAGCCTGATACGGGACTTGATCCTGGACCTGGGGATCACGCCCCGAGTCAAAGGTAGATACTCAACTGCTGAGCCATCCAGGCATCCCAAAACCGAAATATTTTTAGAGTAGAACTTATTCTCACCAGAAAACAAATATGTGAGATGATGCTATGTTAATTAGTGGAAATTCTTTCACTATGTATATGTTTATCAAATCACCATGATGTACATTTTATTTCACACTTTTATCAATTATACCTCTATAAAGCTGAAATTCAATTTTTCAACTTCTAAAAGTTATTTCCTTATATTTGGACTCCAAGATTTTTATACTTTATGAAGCTCTAAAGAACTGACTTGGTAAATAGAGAAAATTAACTAGTTTAATGATGTATTATTCCTTTAACATATTCTAGAATAGGCTGAAATCATGCCACAACATCACTTTCTACAATAGATTATAATTCCAAGTGGAATTCTGTAAATTCTGCCAATTTTATTTATTTATTTTTTAAAGACGTATTCATTCATTCATTCTTGAGACAGAGAGAAGCAGGGACATAGGCAGAGGGAGAAGCAGGCTCCATGCAGGGGGCCTTACATGGGACTCAATACCGGAAGGCCAGGATCACACCCTGGGCCAAAGGCAGGCACTCAACTGCTGAGCCACCCAGGCATCCCAAATTCCGCCAATTTTGAACTCTATCCAAGGGAACTTCTTTTTTTTTTTATTTATTTTTATTTTTTTTTAATTTATTTATGATAGTCACACAGAGAGAGAGAGAGAGAGAGAGAGAGAGAGAGAGAGAGAGGCAGAGACACAGGCAGAGGGAGAAGCAGGCTCCATGCACCTGGAGCCCGACGTGGGATTCGATCCCGGGTCTCCAGGATCGTGCCCTGGGCCAAAGGCAGGCGCCAAACCGCTGCGCCACCCAGGGATCCCCCAAGGGAACTTCTTTATTGAAAAAATGACCTTGTTTTATTTTATTATAGTCAAAATATGAACTCCAGTCCAGTACCATGGGGCTGAATTATATATTAAGCAAGCTGGCATCTGTATTGCTCAGTACAGCATTAACACATATTAAATGTTCAACGTTTTTAGTTGAATGAATATTAAAGGTCAAAGAATACAAAGTTTAAAAAAAAGGTATTTCATATTTTCCTCTTTTCAGCATAAAAAAACTTAATGTTAGAAAAATTCACAATGTATTATTATGCAAAAAGTTTTAAAAATAGCTTTCACTGATTATTTGTTTAGTGCTGAAGGAAAGAGGGGAAATACACATATTGCACACAGGGGATGGGGAATGGTACAGAGAAAGGTGTACTTCAAAATGTCAATAGTAGTTATGTTGTAGATACCAGTATTATAGACTTTTTTCCTCAGTGTTTTTCTATCTTTTTCATCATTAACATTTTTATTCAAAGCTTAGTGTAAAGTAAAATTATTACATTTTCTTCATGTTACCCTTTGCGCCTTCCAGTTTTAGAAGAGTAATAAATTAAAGAAAGGCATATTCAGTAGTGGTGAATACAATAAGTAAAAGAAATAACAATGGGGGATGCCTGGCTGGCTCAGTGTTTGAGCATCTGCTTTCAGTTCAGGGCGTGATCCTGTAGTCCTGGGATTGAGTCCTGCATCGGGCTTCCTGAGAGGAGCCTGCTTCTCCCTCTGCCTGTGTCTCTGCCACTCTCTCGGTCTCTGATGAATAAATAAATAAAATCTTAAAAACAAAACAATGGAAATGATAAAATTGGTGATATATATACATATATATACACACACACACTATACATGTCTAGTTAATAATACATGCAATAATTCATATGATATATTTGGTAGTAATTTCATAGTGAGTTTTTGTACGTGAAAAAAGGCAAAGATTAATGTCACCAGCATATTAGTTATTATATATCAACCTTAAGGTCCTTTCAAACCAAACTTTGACAAACAGTAGGGAAACTAACTTAGTACTGGGACCACATGGTATGTAAACTCCTTTCCTTTCCATGTAAATGCAAACTGTTTTGGACACTGTTTATTGATGGATTAAAAAAACAATATATTTAAAGAACATATTAAAAAATATACTAGAATATTAAATGCATTGCTAGAGCCTTTTCTAGTAAAGATAGTAGGGGAATAGCTATTTTGGGGCCATATTTTGTTTAGGTGACACCTGTTGCTCTAATAGGGGAAGTTTTCTACCATTGCCTGCCATAACCCCTCTGTTAGATGCTTCGCTGTACCACTCGGAAGTCCCTAAGGCGAGAAGACTGGAATTAAATTAGAAATCAATAACAAGGGCAGCCTGGGTGGCTCAGCGATTTAGTGCCGCTTTCAGCCTGGGGCGTGATCCTGGAGACCCGGGATCCGGTCCTGCGTCGGGCTCCCTGCATAGAGCCTGCTTCTCCCTCTGCCTGTGTCTCTGCCTCTCTCTCTCTCTGTGCCTCTCATGAATAAATAAATAAATAAAAAGAAAAAAGAAAATCAATAAGAAAATTTAGAAAACCCATAAATCTGTGAATCTTAAACAATGTACTTCTAAATAAACAATGAGTTAAAGAAGAATCACAAGAAAAATGACAAAAATAGGCCATAACACACATGTACATATAAAGCAATGATCAATAAACAATAAAAAGTTCTTGAATATTAAACACGTGACTATCAAAACAACTTCAATTGTAGGGTTGTTGGAAAATAGAAGTCTTCCAGAACATGGGGGGGTGGGGGGAGACAGAAATCAGAGAAAAGATTATAAAGTATTACTTTATGACCAAGAAAGAAATGTTACAAAAAGAGAGAACATATTAAACTGGAGACAGGAAATAACAGAAAAAGATTGCCAGACCTTTAGAGATACTAGCCTTCAGGTTAGTAACAGGCTGAGTGCCTAACACATTGAAGGGAACACACATACAGCCCCCTCACAAAATTTCAGAATGATAAAAAGATCAAAAGTCCCAGGAAAGAAAAAATGTTAAAGAATAACATTAGAATATCAGTCTTATCAACATTGGATGCAAAGATAATGAGAAAACAAATGTCTTCAAAGTTTGGAGGAAAATTATTTTGGAAACTAGAATTTTATATCCTTTCAAAATATCTAAATCAACAGTAAAATAACATTTTTAGATATGCAGGGACTCTGAAAATTTACTTTCTGTGCTCTTTTCAGCAGATACTTGAGGGTGACCTATAACAAAATGAGCATGAAAAACCAATAAAAAGGAAAAATAGGCCCACATTTCATCAACCATGTTCACTGGTATATCTTCAAGGTCTAAAATAGTGTCTTGGCACAAAACAAGTGCTCCATAATTATTTGCTAACATGAGTAGAAAGAAATCATGGCATTAATGTGGGGATCCAGTGAAGAGAAACTCCAGAATGGCAGTTGTAGAATAACCTAGAAAGTAAATGGTCCAAATCAGTACAGAGTTTTTCAGCGAAAGAAGTATGCCTTCAAGGAAAAGAACAAAAAAAGATTATAATCAATAAATAGAATAACACATTACATAATACTAATGACATGGTAAGGAAAACATGTTTCTTATCTCAATATGAAAAAAGTTGTTAGAACTTCTAGGAAAAACACAGCAAACTCACTTAAATATGTCCAAGTCATAATATAATTATGGGCTGATTTGAGCAAGATATGAAACAGAATAGAAAAGAATCTATGTGGCCTGGACATTGGAAACAAGTCTCAAGTGGCACAGAGGTCATGATACTGGATCTGTAGAGAAGGAAATCTTATCCCGGCTCAGCTGAGAGTATTTATAGAGTCAATAAATAAACACTGTTTACAATTTTTCAGCTTCTATAATTAACTTATAAACCAAATATAAAAGATTGAGATCTGGTAACAGAAAACAATGTAACATTTATCAAGCTTGTCATTATTTACACTTAAAGGTTCAGCTGAACAAAGTGGGAAGTAGAAGAGAGGAAGAATGATGCCGGGAAGGGTTAAAGTATCAATACCTTCCTGCAATATAGTGGTGAGTTCAGGGAGATGGTTCAGACATTTTCCTAAAATATATTCCTGTAAAGACATACTTTTACAAAAATGTATGTATTAAATAGTTTGGAAGGTAAAATAGAACTAAAATAGTAACTGTTCAAAAATACGCAAGAGATAAATAGTATACTCATCTTCATAGTAAGAAGTAAGCAGATATTGTCTCAAATTGATAAATCAAGTGTTAGAGTGAAAATACATTATTTATGGGGCACCTGGGTGGCTCAGTCCGTTGAGTGTCTGCCTTCGGCTCAGGTCATGAGACTGAGCCCTGTGTTGGGCTCCCTGCTCAGCGGGAAGTCTGCTTCTCCCTCTCCCTCTGCCTGCTGCTCC
Source organism: Vulpes vulpes (assembly GCF_048418805.1). Classification (NCBI taxonomy): domain Eukaryota; kingdom Metazoa; phylum Chordata; class Mammalia; order Carnivora; family Canidae; genus Vulpes; species Vulpes vulpes. Next base: position 95,060,803 of record NC_132792.1, on the reverse strand, counting down.
CCCTGCTTGTGCTCCCTCTCTTGTTCTTTCTCTCAAATAAAAAAAATAAAATCTTAAAAAAAAAAAAAAAGATACATCATTTAGAACTTTGGAGAATGAAGAACTGGGACTGGCATGGGTGGCAAAGAGAAGAACAAAAAAACCTACTGCTTTTATAGTAATTATACAACTTTATACAATGTACACGCCTTACTTGAATAAAAATTCAAAAGGGGGAAAATAAGCTAAATGGTATATTCCTTTTATCATAGCATTTTAATTTAATAGTAGTACATTCTAGTAAACTTTGTGTGACATCTTTTTGAGAATTAAGGTACTAAAAAAGACATACATCTTGTCTTTCTGCTCTAATACATGTCTTCAGATTCTCAAGCATTTCTAAAGCTAATGGTAAAGTCTGTTTATGCCCTTAAAATTCTAAAGGAAACAAGTCTCTGTAAACTATTCCAAAACCAAGACACTATTAAACTATTTTAAGAGGAAACTCAATTTTAACCATTTGCTTAAAGTACCTGACATTTCATATTTACATTTCTCTTTTAAGATTTGTTCAAATTAATAGCTTAGGGTCCAATTAGTAAAAATTCAAATAGTTGACCCAATTGTGTTAAATAATTTACACACAGAATTTTTAAACTATAAAGGCCAAAGAGATGGGGGATCCCTGGGTGGCTCAGCGGTTTGGCGCCTGCCTTTGGCCCAGGGCGTGATCTTGGAGTCTCGGGATCAAGTCACACGTCAGGTTCCCGGCATGAAGTCTGCTTCTCCCTCTGCCTGTGTCTCTGCCTCTCTCTCTCTCTCTCTCTCTGTCTCTCATGAATAAATAAAATCTTAAAAAACAAAAAAATAAAGGCCAAAGAGAACAGAATATTGAAAAGTCACTGATGGGGCTCCTGGCAGGCTCAGTCAGTAGAGCATGTGACTCTTGATCTCAGCATTTTGAGTTCAAGTCCCACGTTGGGTGTAGAGCTCACTTAAAAATAAATAAATAAAAATTAAAATAAAAAATTGAAAAAGTCATTTTTGAAAAACACTGAATGAAGGAGATAAATGGCATTTAACAATTCTAATGGTTATTTAAATGTCATTCTACTAGTTGATTTGTCAGTAAAAACTGAACACTACTTGTTTCTAAGAAATCAAATCTAATATATTAAAATATAATGTATCATCAAAAACAATCCCTCAGAACCCCTACTTTCAAGTTTAAAAATGCCACTTGTATAGACAGTTCTAAAATGAAACAATATTTCCTAACTTGTTCATTACTTCCAGTTTTCTCCAGTCAATTGCCATTCTTTTTTTTTAAATTGGAGTTCAATTTGCCAACATATAGCATAACACCCAGTGCTCATCCTGCCAAGTGTCCCCCTCAGTGCCCATCACCCAGTCACCCCAATCCCCTGCCCACTTCCCCTTTCACTACCCCTTGTTCATTTCCCAGAGTTAGGTGTTTCTAGGTTTTGTCACCCTCACTGATATTTTCACTCATTTTATCTCCTTTCCCTTTATTCCCTTTCACTAATTTTTATATTCCCCAAATGAATGAGACCATATAATGTTTGTCCTTTTCTGATTGACTTATTTCACTCAGCATAATACCCTCCAGGTCCCTCCAAATTCAACTGCCATTCTTGGTAACATCTGTGAAAAAGAGTCAACTCTTGATTGCTTACAGATCCTAGTTTAAATTTAAATGGATGTGAGAAAATATGCTAGCTCCTATTTCCATCAGCAAAGTTCCACTGCTTTCCTCTTGCCTCTCTTCCACTGATGCTATCAGAAAAAGAAACATAATTCCATTTGTAAGATTAGAAAGCAACATGCTTCCTAAGTCATATTACAGTTTGCTCATAGAGATGAACAAATAAAACCTTTCATTTTGCAACTGGAAAATTTACCAGACTAACAGAATGCTCAATTGTTTACATCCCAAAAAGATTTCCTCAAATTTATTCATTTTCATTCAAAAGGGTTTACTGAACACCTACAATGAGTACTATACATGCCAATATACAACAGTGGCCAAGATAATGTCATTTGTTTTAAAGAGCTTACAGTGTATTAGAAAAAGGCAATAAAAAAGTAATTATGGCAAAGTATGATTCACATCGCGACAGTGGAAATACATGGTACTATGAAAGTACTTACCAGAATTAAATCCAGTCTAGAAAGTCAGAGGTTTCATGAAGAATATATTTAAATTCAAATCTATGGGACGCCTGAGTGACTCAGCAGTTGGGCATCTGCCTTTGGTCTAGGGCGTGATCCTGGAATCCCAGGATAGAGTCCCACATCAGGCTCCCAGCATGGAGCCTGCTCTCTCTCTGCCTATGTCTCTCATGAATAAATAAATAAATAATCTTAAAAAAAAAAATCTATGAGTAAGACAAAAAGAGGACAGTCTATTATTTGAAAAATAGTTTCACAACCATAAATCCTCTGATTAGAAGTACAAATTCTCCCTTTCAATGACAGGTGAAATATGACTTTCCCATGATTGCCAAAAATGCTTTTAGAAATACTAAAATCTATTAGACAATCATGGTTTAACTACTTTGTTCAGATTTTTTTTTTTTTTAATGCATTCTACTTCTCCACACAATGACTATTTCTTAGATTTAGTGAAATACTTTGTTTCCTTTAAGGAAAGTCTATTACATAAATAGGAGTAGAATATAAACCAGCCACAGAAAATTAGAACTTTTTATTATCTAATTTACTTTTACCAAGTAATTCCTCTCATCTAAACATCTCACAATGTTTTCACATAAGTATAAAAATAAAAATGGTCTCATCCTACAAAGAGTAGTAGCAAGTTTCAGAATTACTGTCTAGAAATTTTAACAAAACACTTTTGCTTTTTAAAGGTCTTGGCAAGGGATGCCTGGATGGCTCAGGGGTTGCGCTCTGCTTTTCCACTTGGGGCGTGATACTGGGGTTCAGGGATCAGGTCCCACATCGGGCTCCCTAAGGGGAGTTTGCTTCTCCCTGTGTCTCTGCCTCTCTCTCTCTCTCTCTGTGTCTCTCATGAATAAACAAAATCTTTAATAAAATAAAAAAAAATAAAAAAAAATAAAAAAAAAATAAAAAAAATAAAGGTCTTGGCAAAACATTCATTTGTATAGATTCTTAAAGCTTGCTCTATTTATCATTCTTATGTAACATAAAACTACAATGAAATTTTAAATAAGGCAGAATTTTACCAAATGTTATCTACTTAGACATTTAAAAGTAGAATATAGGGGATCCCTGGGTGGCGCATTGGTTTGGTGCTTGCCTTTGACCCAGGGCGCGATCCTGGAGACCCGGGATCGAATCCCACATCGGGCTCCCGGTGCATGGAGCCTGCTTCTCCCTCTGCCTGTGTCTCTGCCTCTCTCTTTCTGTGTGTGACTAACATAAATAAAAAAAAAATAAATAAATAAATAAAATAAAATAAAAGTAGAATATAGTTAGCAATTTAAAGGAGAAATAAAAAACAAAACTTCCCCCAAAAAACCAGACTAGAAAATGGACAATGCTGGGGAGTTAATATTTCAGAGTATCTGTTTTGGTAACTTTAGGTCAAATACAAATACTTTGAAATGATCAGTTAAAGTATAATTCATTTATATCACATTTACAAAATTAAAACAATATACAAGCAAGGCTTCAGGAACACAGAAAATAGGGGGTTTGTAAGGTCAAATTTTACCTCATTATCCATTAACTGTGATTTAGGGACAGTTTTTTCAATCTTTGCCAGCTAAGTTTCCTCACATGTAAAATGGTTTTATCATCTACCTTATAGCATTAATGTGAAGATTAAGTGCTAGATGTCTGGGTACAAAGTGAGCCTTCAATACATATCAATTGCCAGAGTTGTTTTTTTTTTAAGATTTTTATTTATTTATACTCATGAGAGACAGAGAGAGAGAAAGAGGGGCAGAGACACAGGGAGATGGAGAAGCAGGCTCATGCAGGGAGCCTGAACTGACGTGGGCCTCGATCCTGAGTCTCCAGAATCACGCCCTGGGCTGAAGGTGGAGCTAAACTGCTGTGCCACCGGGACTGCCCTGATTGCCAGAGTTAAAGCCTAAGAAAGATATGCTCTCCACCATTCCTCCTAAATGCTCCAATACATATCCAGAGAAAACAAGGAAATCCCTCACCACACTAAGAGTACCTAGCTGATGGTTTCCCTTTTGATCCTGAACTGGGGAGAAGGGGGCAAATGACTTTCTAGTTTCCTGATACCTCAGCAGGAGAGAGACTGGGTCTGGCTACTCTACAGACTGGAGTACAAATGGCTGGAATAATGGTCACCAATTAGGAAGGATACTGTAAGTTTTAAAAAATTGTTATTATATACTTTTACTTGTATTAATCTCATTTTATCTTCAAAATAGCCCTGCGGAGAAGGTATGGTTAATGTCATGTCATATGTTCTTGACTTTTCTTCTATTCTGATAATTTTTCTTTCTCAATTTTTTTTTGCTGGCTGAATCCTTATTCTTCATTAAACCTTAATTAGTATTAGTATGTCCAAGGATTCAGCCCTAACACTTCTAATTTTCTTCCAATACTCTAACATGTCCTTAGATATCTTACCCAGTCTCTAGGTTTCAAATGCCGTTTATATGCAGATGACTTTCAAATTCTTTTCTCTAGCCCTAATCTCTCTAGTTAGTTTCAGACTCAACATATCTATCTACTTGACATCTCCACATGGATATAACAGATGCTGTCAATACCTGCTCATATCCCTTCGTAATTTCCCTGCTTAAACCCTCCAATTGCTTCCTGTTGCAATTAAAATCCAAACTTTTTGCCTATGATTCTACATAATCTGGTTACTCCCACCTTTCCAATCCTAGCTCCTATCAGTCATTCTCCTACTCATTAAGTTAGAACCACAGAGGACTTCCTATTCTTCAAATATTTCAAAACTCATTTCTACCTAGATGTTTTGCATTTGTCTGTTCTCCAGGTGACTAGCTCTTATCTGTATCATTCAGATCTTAGTTCAAATGGCACCTCCTCAAAAAGGCTATTCCTGACACCTATCCCTTCACTTCCCAATGTCTGTGCTCACTTCATTACATCATATAATTGTATTTCTTCATAGTCCTTACAATCTGAAATCATCTTATTTGTATGACTTGCTCCAAACCTTTGAAAATTAAATATCAGCTTCATGACATGATAGTATTATCCCTAGGATGTATAACACCTAGATTGTAGTAAGGACTCAAATATTTATGAATCTGAATTAAGGGCACAGTATAAACCTGATTTCAAATTCACACCTATGATTCCAAAGCATATGGAGCTTTATTCCACAATAGGCTGCTTATTTTAGTAAATGTGCATCATCTGGGACAGGAGTTGTAGAAGACAAGCATACAACTGCAATTTGCATAGGTGCATAGTAGTAGGCTACCCCACCACTAAAGGAACAGTGGCAAACTCAAACCCACCAGCCCTTCTGTAACATATACAAAATAGTAACAAAAGAAAATTATTAATTATAAACACAGGAAACATTATTTGTTATAGGTAGTTCAAAGTTTTAAATAGCACTTATAGTTCAGACAAGAAAATACAGCAAATTCTGGAAGTCTCTTCTAAACCTAGGGTGTTAATCTCATAGGAGTGAGAAACAAAGAAGGATGTATGTGGAAGTAGAGTAAGTGATAGGCATCATCTTGGAAATACTCAGAAAGAAGAATCCCTAGACTCCCCGCAAGTAGAGAAATATGCAGGGAAAAAAGGGCAGAATACGAAGACAAATAGAATTGTGAAGCAGTTGCCACCTACTTAGAGGTAAACATGGAATTAAAGGATCAAATGAATTAGAACATTAATTCTAATTAATTAGTGCTACTCTTACGCTTGTCCTGTATCAAATACCAGATAAAGAAATATTATTTAAAGGGTAAATTGTTGAGATTGCTGTAATTAATTAAAAAAACGAACTTGTAAGAGTAGATCCTTGATTTCATAAAGTATTTACTCAATGTTGACACTGGATAAAGGGCATTTATATAAAGGTTGGGAAAAGGGTACTTTTAGTCTCAGAACTATTTATAAATTAAAAGCAATGTTCTATTAAGGAGGGAAATAACCTCTTACGCAAGAATACCCAAGAACTAGACTCACCGATCTTCTAAAACTTTAATAGTTTCATGGAGGACTTTCTGTTGCTCCCTCAGTTGTTGATTTTTGGTGAAGAATTCCTCTAGTCTCTGTGCATCTCTAAAAGTCAAGAAATAAGTTTTTAAAAAATCCTAATAGGGTAATTATCATAACAGGATTAATTCTACTATAAGAACTCCAAAGTATGGTCTCACATTTACATAACATGTATTTCTTGTATCAAAATAAGTAACTTCAAAGGTAAAGTTTAAATATCTTGTTATAGTTCAAATTATACTAGAATTTGTTACATAGTATTTTTATGTACCATAAAGTATTGTCCTATTACCAGCCATTCATTATACAATGTTGGAACAGAGGAACAAGTGGATTCTGATGCCATCAGTGGATTTTGATGACTCAATGTTGTCAAAAATGCTATTAAAATGTACACTTACGGTTTTTTATTATTTTGTCTACAGTTGTTAATGTAAGTAACAAGATATCTCCACTCATCTCTATTCCAGTTATGGGAGAGTTCATTTGCAAGGACTAAACACTAATTTGTGTATAGCATGCAGAATAGTACAAGCACATATTAAGTTCTATTTAAGTGTGTAACATTGTGATTTTATAGTCAAGAAAAAACAAAGACATCTAAAATTTTCTCCTAGATTACCTAATTTCTTTACAAGTTAGTGTCTTATTCTATCCTTCCATATTTTTAAAAATCACATTATTATATAAAGTATACATATCATTTAATTCTAAGAAAACCCATTAGGTATTTGACTGGGATTTTCTGTATGGTCTTGAAGCTGAAAAAGATAATACTGTGATTGAAACATCTTCCCCAGTTCTCCCAAGGGTCTAAAATATCAAATGATGACAAACCAGTCCACTTACAAAAAGTAGATGTCAGAATGATTATGTCAAAATGGTTAGACTGTAATATCACTGGTAGCAAAACAGAGTCAAACTAAGTAAAATGCCAGATACCCAATACAGAGGATACTTCATCATGCTGGTTGAACAGCTGATATTGAATGAGAAATGAAAAATCAATACATCTAAGAATAACTGCCTACTGCACATGGTTTTGGTAGCATATGTAGATATCCAAAACCTGGGGAATAATATGGTGATAGCTGAAACTCATTAATTTGGCAGTTTCTCACTTAATTAAAAAAAATTATCAAAAAAAAATTATCAAAAAACCCCACCATATTTTCCAATACTTCTAGAAAATGTATTTAATTCAGATGCAGTACATCAAGCTCTCGCTGATCCTACTTTGCAAGTATTTAACAAATATAACCAAATTTAAAACTTGTCTGAATTAGGGGGAACAACTGAACACATTTTCTAAGTTAACAGATTGTTAGCTGCTAAAAATAATTTGAATTTATTTAATTTAAATCATAAAAATATATCAAATATTACATTCCAGATTCATATATTAAAGACTTAGACACACTCTCTCTCTCAAGGAATGAAAAGTTCATAGCAAAACTTTTTTTCTTAAATTATGAAAAGAGAAAACTTGTAATAGTAATGTAATGTCTGATTTTCCTACATCTATACATTGTTTCTATTTAGAATGATTCAGAACATAATAGAATTTGTTTTAAAACCAGACAGACTGATGGCCAAAGTTCAAATTAAATCTAACCTCAATTACTTAATTAAATATTCATGTCAACTCAGTGGTAAACAACAGGTTTCTACTAATTATAAGGATATTTTAACAAATTCTTTAAGAAAACAAATTGATGAATTCTAAATGGTACAAAAAACAGTCATGCAATTTCAAAAATATTGAGTGAAAAATACTGTTTTCTTTTAAAGATTTTATTTATTTATTCATGAGAGACACACAGAGAGAGAGAGAGAGAGAGAGGCAGACACACAGGCAGAGGGAGAAGCAGGCTCCACGCAGGGAGCCCAACGTGGGACCCGATACTGGAATTCCAGGATAACGCCCTGGGCCGAAGGCAAGCGCCAAACCACTGAGCCACCCAGGGATCCCCGTTTGTTTGTTTTTTTTTTAAGAATTTATTTATTTATTCATGAGAGACACAGAGAGAGAGAGAGAGAGGGCAGAGAAAGGCAGAGGAAGAAACAGGCTCCTCACAAGGAGTCTGATGTGGGACTTGATCCTGGATTCTGGGATCAAGACCCCAGCCAAAGGCAGACCCTCAACTGCTGAGCCATCCAGGTAATTACAAGTGAAATATATTGTAAGACAGGTTTACCTTCGAACTCATCCAAAGGAAGTTAGTGACTAACTAACCAACTTCACCTATCTAAGGCAAGCTCAGTGTATCTATCCCACAAGCAACACTTTACTAGAAACTTAGTATCATTTTCCTAGTAGGCAACCTTCTGTTTTTCTGAGGTAAATGAATATTTTAAATAAATAGCATGTAAATAATAACTGGCATGTAAAAGTGGAAAAAACTTTTAAGTAATTTTAATCAATAAAATATATAATATATATAAATAATATATAAATAAATTTTATATATTTTAATTAAATTTTATTAAGAAATTAAAAGTATGAAAACAGTCCTGTACAACTGCAGGATTTTTTTTCTTTGTAATTTAAAAATTAAAAAAATAATTTAAAGGGCTTTATTTGTTGGTGGTTAGTTTATTTGTTGGTTTAGAATTTCTAAATTTCTTGGCAGCTAAAAAGGGAATTATCTTTACTATAAAGCTGGATAACTGAATATGGTAAATGTTAATTTTTATATTTCCTCAGTGAAAATTAAAGTAGTTACTATTATTCTTCTTTAAAGAATGGCAGGGGCACCTAGGTGGCTCAGTCAGTTAAGCATTTGCCTTTGGCTCAGGTCATGGTCTCAGGTTCCTGGGATCGAGCCCCACATTGGGCTCCCTGCTCAGCAGGGAATCTGCTTCTCCCTCTGCTTCCTCCCTTTGCTCATGTTCCCCTCTCTCTATCCCATGTTCTCTTTCAAATAATTAAATAAAATCTTAAAAAAAAAAAAAAGAATGGCAAATAAATAGGATAATCAGATTCATGAATTGATTATTAAGACAGTTAATCAGTTGGTAAGTAATGGATATACATTGGCAAAGAGATGTAGTCCATGTTCACAAGCAGGTTAAAACAATCAGGCGGACCTGGCTTAAGTATAACTTTTCAAAAACAATCTCACAATATTCAGCTGTTGACATTTTTCCATGTTTAGTTTTATAAATGAATTTGTGTAAGAGAATACCATGAACTATGTGCAAGATCATCAAAGCACATATCTGAAACAACCAAGTGATGAATAAAATATGGTATAATTAATTCCTCTTCTAATTGCTTTTTTCCAGGTGGGAATCTCTAAGGATAGGGAATCCCTATTTTTTTTTTTTTAAAGATTTATTTATTTATTCATTCATGAGAGACATAGGCAGAGGGAGAAGCGGGTTCCATGCAGGGAACCCGATGGGGGACTCAATCTCGTGGTATCACGCCCTGAGACAAGGGCAGATGCTTAACTGCTGAGCCACCCAGGCATCCCGGGGAATCCCTATTTTATAAATATAGCTATTCTAACAATATGGAGATAAGACATCCTGATTATTCTTACACCCTCACTGTATACTGTAAAATATACCGATATAGGGGGATTATGGTAATATAGTCAAGCTCAAGTTCCTGATCTCACAATACAAAGATTTAACTTACTACAAAATAGAGCACCTCATGAATTCTCTTATTACTCAGGGAATTCAGTAACTTACCTGCGCTTCCAAAATGTACACCCCAAGCTACCTGAGGTACACAGGTACAAAGCAGTTACAATATATATTAGAAGGTTGCTAAGATGATCAAATGACTCTGTAAACTTACAAAGGCATTATCAGCTATTGAAAAACCAGCTGTTTCCATTCTTTAAAATTCAAAGTTGTGATAGATTATTTTTGAGAAAGTAAAATTCAGCAATCATTTACAAATTTAAGAAGTTTTTCATGTGGCTGATTGGTTATAGATACGGAGAAATATGTTTGTGTAAAAAGTCTGTAATAAAAATGTACATTTGTGATAAGCAAATCTAGATGGCTTCTAATTATGTGTTACTATTCAATTGCAGGGAAATGATTCTGATTCAAGGTCTACCTTGTAGTTATAAATCTAGGATTTAAAATAGTAATATACTTTGGGGCACCTGAGTGGCTCAGTGGTTGAGCCTCTGCCTTTGGCTCAGGTCATGATCCCAGGGTCCTGGGATTGAGTTCTGCATCAGGCTTCCTGCACAGAGCCTGCTCTTCCCTCTGCCTATGTCTCTGCCTCTCTCTCCGTGTCTCTCATGAATAAATAAAATCTTAAAAAAAAAAAAAAGTAGTATTTTAGAAAAGAAAATTACTAGGCCTACACGAAGAATCCATTTTAATAAAACTAAATTCCTTTAAAAACATGTTGTGAATGCAACTTAAAATGTGTAATCAAATCACAAACAGTAATTTCTGTGTTTCAGTACTGCTTCTTAAAAGTGACCAACATTTTGATTAAAAGATGTCATTCTGGGATACCCGGGTAGCTCAGTGGCTTAAGTGCCTTTGGCTCACGGCCTGATCCCAGATTTCCAGGACCGAGTCCCACATCAGGCTCCTTGCATGGAGCCTGCTTCTCCTCCCTCTGCCTGTGTCTCTGCCTCTTTCTGTATCTCTCATGAATAAATAAATAAAATCTTAAGAAAAAAAAAAATGTCATTCTAATCAATGGTTGTTAATCCAGCATTAACAAGATTAACATGGAACCAAGGTACAATATAAAGTACTCATTTTCTAACTACTAATCAACTCAGAAACATTACACTTTTGATATTAGAAAAGGCCAGAAGTTGGGCGCCTGGGTGGCCCATTCAGTTAAGGGGCTGACTTGAGTCTGGCTCAGGTCAAGATCTCAGGGTGGTGAGACTGAGCTCTGAGTTGGACTCCACCCTGAGGTGGAGCCTGTTTAAGATTCTCTCCCTCACTCTCTCCCTCTGCACACCACCCCCAACCCCCCCCTGTTCATGTGCTGCACAAGCTCTCTCTAAAAAAAAGAAAAAAAAGAAGAAAAAGAAAAAAGGCCAGAGGGAACAAGTTTGGTATGGTACTTATTTTCTGATTAACAATGTTTGTAGCAACCAACACTAGCTGGGCTATAAATAAAAATGAGGATGGCAACAACACAATAAATACATTTTATAATTTTAAATCTCAAATGACTCAAAATATTTTCACCATTGAAAAGAAGTGTATTTATTTCTAAGTAAAACAAAGATGCTTCCCCTTTTTTATTTCAAGTGGATTAAAGAGAAATTTTACTTAAGCAAGAAAATGATCCTGTTTTTCCCTTTTGACACAATTTCAAAATATTTATTTTTAGAATAACTCTTATTGGAAGAATTTACATTTAGAGTTTTCTTCTGCAATTCTTCAGATAATTCTAACATACATAAACATAAGGTGATACTATCAATACTAACTAAAGTACACTAAAGAGCTGGAGTTTTTAATATCCCTATTGCCCACAGAAACAGAAGGTAATTTGTGCCATAAAAGGAAATCATGCCTCAAAAGTTGCACTGGCAACTACTCTCTAAACTGTAGGAATAGGGCTAGTCTAACTATAGTGACATTTTTGGTTGCCTGTCCAACAGCTATTTCTTTCTCATTCCTTGCTAAAAGAATTCTGAATTTCTTAAATATGCAACAGCTGCTTAAAGAGAAGATGATCTCTCCAGATTCAGGGGATGAATATTAATTTTTAAATTTTTTTTAAATGTTCCATTTTAAAATAATTTCAGATTATAAGTTATAAACATAGAACAGAGTTACCTGTATATCTATCACTCAACCTCTCAAAATGTTAACATTTTGTGTAACCATGATACAATTATGAACATCAAGAAATGAACACTGATACAATACTATAAACTAATCTATAGACCTTATTCAAATTTTGCCTATTGTCTCTCTAATGTCATTTTTCTGGTCCAGGATCTAATCAAGGACCCTACACTGCATTTCATGTCATGTCTCCTTCAATCTGGGGCAGTTTGTCCAGCTTTGTCTTTCACAGTCTTGACATCTTTGAAAAGTACTGGCCAGTTAATTTGTCTTTCGACTTGGGTTTTCTGCGTCTCCACATGACAAAAAATGGGCTGGAGTAATGTGCTCTTCTTAGTGCATCAAATCAGGAGGTGTGTGAGATTGACATACCATATTTCTAGTTAACTTTCAGTTTGATAGAGATGAAATTTATAATTTTATATTTCTGAATTTCAGTCATCTCCCAAACATGATTTTCTAGGTATGAAAGAAACTTTCCAATTTTCATTTTCAGATTATAATGGAGAAAAACAACTGGGTGTGTTTTGATGGGTGGTTGTTAACTTCAGATTTTGGTTAGAGCCTTAGAAGCTTTAGGAATATGAAGTAACGGAGGCCCAATGGCATTTATACACTATAAAGCAAATGCAATATTAGTCACAATGATATTAATTTTGTTATGAGCAATAATATTCTATGACTCCATATGTTTCAGATTCCCAGAATGTGGAAGATGTAAAGAACCATGAATAAGATCTGCTTCTGACTTAGAAAATCAGATCTGATTCTAAGCTTAATAACCAAAACAATTTAAGGGACTCTGGTAACTTCACACTGGTTAATAAAGGGGTCTCATTTGTTCCCATTTCTTTTCTTCTTCTTTTTTTTTATGATAGTCACACACACACACACACACACACACACACAGAGAGAGAGAGAGAGAGAGAGAGAGAGAGAGAGAGAGAGAGAGAGAGAGAGAGGCAGAGACACAGGCAGAGGGAGAAGCAGGCTCCATGCACCGGGAGCCTGACGTGGGATTCGATCCCGGGTCTCCAGGATTGCGCCCTGGGCCAAAGGCAGGCGCAAACTGCTGCGCCACCCAGGGATCCCTCCCATTTCTTTTATCAGTTCAGAAATCCCAGAATTATTCTTCTCCCTTCTTGCAGTCCAGGTGTTAATCACAGCTGAGAAAAGAATGTCATTAATAGATCAAAAATGAATGTCTAGACCAGCTCTCATCTTAGTACTTCATGGAAAAAAAAGTATATATACATACAAACTTATATGTGTGCACATATAAAAATTATATTAAAATATAAATACATGCAAATATTAACTAAGATATACTCAAAATTAAGTTATTCTTTTTACCTTAGAATTTTCAAAAATTCATTGTCAACTATCCAAGGTCCATGCTGTAAAGCTAATTTCTTATAAATAAGACACTGAGGTCAAATAGAACATCAGTGTCAATTGCTTTAAAAATAAGAAATCAGTGTTATATACTGATACTTACAAAATTCGTTCCTTTTTCAGTTTGGTTACTTTTACTTGTAAACCTGAAAAAGAAAAAAAAAAAAAAAAACCCCACAGTATTTTATTTATACATTCATCATCTCCAAAGCAGTTGATCTGAGTTTCTTTATGAGTCTAATGCTACACTATTAAGTCACTCAACTCTGGGCTCTGAATAATGAGCCAGGTCCCATTAGTTTGGAGAGTGTATTTCCCTTACTTGTACCCTGAGGTCACAAAAGTATATCTGCAACATTACTGCTTTTAGTCTACTATGTGACAGCTAAGTAGAATGAAATTTTCTCCACCTAAAGTGAGTTACTTCCTTTATAATAGCAGGGGCAAGCATATAATTAGAGGTTCACTATAAACGAAGGTCTATGTTCTGACATAGCCTAGGTATTTGCTAACAGTAATCGTGCTTATGTAGGCTCAAGTCTTCTGGGATTAAAATAGATTGTGGCAGGAAGTCCTGGACAGGGAGCAAAACTGCTTACACTAAAGTACTTAACAAAGGACACTCAAGATAGCTGTTCTATGTATTTTTAATTTTAATGGAATCTGACATGAAACACAAGAAAAGATCTCTGCCTATGGAACTCAAGTAGTTATTGTGAAGAAAGTAGACTGAAGGGCACTGAAATTGCAAAGAAGGATATGAACAAAATAGGGTGACATTTCTAATTTTCAGAAATAATAATTAACAAGAGAAAAACAATCATTAAACAAATATGAAAAGCTATCCAACATTACTAACTAACTATAAATTCAAACCAAAACAATTACTTAGCAAAATTATGATCATAATACCTAATATGATAAAAGTGTTATGAAACTATCCTCCTATACTTTGCTGGAGATACTTTCATCAAGATCTCATTTCTTGGATTCTAACCTACAAATATAATCCAAACCAGAAAAACTTATAGTCACAAAGGATATTGAACAATTTAAAGCAATATAAAATGCTTAAAATAGGGATATGTTTAAGTAAAATATGATTTAAACACTTGATGGAATAATACAGTTATCAAAGGCATTAGGTAAAAAAAAAATGTCTGTTTAGCAACACTAAACAATTTGGTTTTCTATTTTCTCTATGACCTCTATTTTCTGCAATGTGATTATCATAAAGGAAGGAAAAGGTTTCTGTGTTTACTTTTTCTGATTCCTAAATCAATCTTTATAGTATTTTACAATTTTCCCAATTGTGGATACAAGTTTTACCTCCCTCCAGGAAATGTTCAATTGATACGATACAATTTTACTTATTTTTACAGCTTAAAACTTGAATAAACAAATATTATGAAAAGTAAAAAAAAGTTATAAATAATCAACTGTTCACAGCAGCTTTATTCATAATAGCCCCAAACTAGAAACAACTCAAATGTCCTTCACCAAGGCAACTGTTAAAAAGAAAAAAAAAAACTGGTGCATACTTATAGCACAATGGAATATTCAGCAATAAAAAGCAATGAACTACTGATACATGCAACAACTTGGATGGTTTCCAAGGAAATTATGCAGACTGAAAAAAAGCCAATTTCAAAGAATATATCCTATGTGATTGTACTTATATAACATTCTTGAAAGGAAAAAATTATAAAGAACAGATTATGCATAGCCACAAACTGGAGGGGTAGGGATAGGAGACAGGGGGTCAGGAACTTTAAAAAACAGTGTGAGAGATCTTTGGTGGTAGGTAGTCACAGGATCTATGTGATTGAACTCCATAGAAAACACGGTGCACACACATATGAGTGAATGCATATAAAATTAGAAGAATCTGAATAAGGTTGGTAAATTGTATCAGTGTCCATCTCTTGGTTGTGCTATTATACTACAGTTATAAAAGATGTCTCCCTGGGTAAAGAGTACAGGACAATTCTTGATATTATTTCTTACAACTTCATGTGAAACCTACAACAAGCTAAAATAAAAAGCTAAAAAAATTATGGAAAAAGATCAGCCCTAAGAGTTGGAAGACCATTAAAATATGAAACATAATAAGGGGACGGGGTGGCTCAGTCATTTAAGTGTCTCCCTTCAGCTCAGGTCATGATCCCAGGGTCCTGAGATCGAGCCCCACATTGTGCTCTCTGCTGCAGGAGTGTGTGTGTGGGTGGGGGGAGACTGCCTCTCTCTCTCCCTCCCCCTCTGCCTGTTTTTCCCTAAGCTGGTGTTCTATCGCTCTCTCAATCTCCCTCTCAAATAAATGAAATCTTAAAAAATAATAATAAAGGAAAATATTTTAATGTTAAGGATTAAAACTGGTACGATTTTTTAATCTTTTCCATTTGTCAAACAAATTCAGGTAACGACAAACGCATGAGAACCTGAAATTACTTTAGTAAATCATCAAATCATTTTGAAGAATTAAGAACTTATGACCTGATTAGGCCAAAAACTGAAGTCAGCAGTTTTTCACTCTTTTTCTTCTCAAAGTGTGTGAAAATTTACTTATTGATAGATTTTCTTATTTTTAATTTTAGCTGACTTCTAAAATTCAGTGCAGCCAAACATGAAGTGGATTCTTGCCATGGCCATTTTAAGAAAAGAAACAATGAGATAGAAAATCCACATAAACATCAAAAGAAAATTCTTGGGAAATATGGAAAGAGTACTCTTTTATCTTACAAGCATTCAACACCTGTGAGGCATTTGTTCTGTCATGCAGATCAGCCCTGAAACAGGTTTATGTATGTATGTATATGTATGTGTGTTTAAATTTTAGCATTTGCTATTCATCAAGTCAATTAGGCATCTACAATTAGAACCCCTATAAAGTGTGCTTTAATCCTGCTCCACACCCATCGGAAGGAATGAGGCTATACAACAATGCAGCTCCTGTATGAACAGGTAGTCTGTTCGGCAAAGTATTTGGGATTGTAACACTGGCAACCTGAGATACCTATTGAGGAAACAGCATTCACAAGACTAAGCACTGTACTACAAATTAACCCTACACTGGCTAACATATGAATATTAGAAGAAATGAAAGAATTAAGGGCCCATATGTATAGTTGTATCAATGATACAAATTTATAAGAATTTAGAAATGAGGCAAGAATTTATTATAAACAAAATAAAAATCACTGTTAATTTTTTACTTATGTTAGTTGTCTACCCAGAACAATCCATATATGGTGTACGTATATTGATTGAGTCACTTTACTGATTTATTTTTAAAGATTTTATTTATTCATTCATAAGAGACACAGAGAGGCAGAGACACAGGCAGAGAGAGAAGCAGGCTCCATGCAGGAAGCTTGATGTGGGACTCGATCCCGGGACTCTGGGATCACGCTCTGGGTCAAAAGTAGATGCTCAACAGCTGAGCCACCCAGGCATCCTCATATTGTTACTTTAAAACAAGTTACTTATGGTTTTGAATAAGCCTAATAATACTTTTCTTGACAAATAGTGGTTTTGTGTATATAGCTCAGGCAATTTAATTTCTACCAAAATATTACTATTAGTATTTCTGCAAAGGCCCTAATAAGTTATTTCAATACCAAAGTAAAAAATCTTGACTTTATGTTTTATTTGGTCTTAAGATTTAATTATCTCAAAATGGACAAGTTACTTTCTGTAGACCCAACTGAACTTATAGATGTTAACACAAATGGAAAAATAATAGATGTGAGAGCTGCTGATAGAATTCTTAACAATGAGTATGACACTGATGTCATGGACCAAAATTGCATGCAATTCCTTTCACTGTTTATTTATATAGTCTTAATATAAATGTTATCTTTTAGGAATTTTTGACGAAACATCTGAGGAAATAAATGAAATAGTCCAGAACTGAATCAAGAAGTATTTATCCTGTTGTAAGAGAACCTCTACAGTTTCCTATTTCTTTTTAAGTAATCCTCACTCAACATGGGGCTCAAACTCACAACCCTGAGATCAAGAGTTTCATGTTCTGACTGAGCCAGTTAGGCGCCCCTAGTGTTTCCTATTTCTTCAAAAGGGGTTCCAATTTTGTCCTGAAAAACCTGCCTAGTTTTCTAAGAAACTGATGTTCAGATTTACTAAAACATTATTAGATGAGATGCTGACAATAGAACCCGGCATGGATAAGAGACTATTTATTAAAATGGTGCCATTCTAAGGTGCCTCTATACCACAATGGGTGTAGAGATTAATTAAAAATGAAAATCTTTAAAAAAGTAAAGAAAAATAAAATGGTAGCATTCTGAAAAATAAACATTCTAACTTCTATTTTATTACCTGTGCTTTTAAGTAAACTTGATACTGAAAGATTTAAAAAGAAAAAAAAAAAAAAAGATATTGCACCCAAATACTTCATTCAAACCTTTAAAATTTAACAAATTCTGAAATTTCTATTAAATCATATTAAAACATAAAACATGCTCTAACAAATTATCAGTAACATTTATCTGTAACAACTTGTTTTTGACCTGATAGTAGCAGCATTTGCCACAAAAGGAACACAAAAACAATAAAGGGAACAATCATTAAAGGATACAATTATCCTAAGGATACAAGATATAAAAACTCAGTCACAAATGTTTCCAGAATTTTCCAACAAAAATGGTCTCCTTTACATATTGTTTTTCAACAGAGGTTGACTTTATTCTTTCCCAATTTAAAAAGAAATGCATGTAGCTTAATACATTCTTTTGATTAATGTACAAACTGTTTTGTATATGGCATGTTTTAGTTACCATTTTATCATGTTTTGGTCAAATAAGGGAAAAAAACATCTTAAGATACAGTGTGGGTATTCAGATGCATGTAAGTGCCTATGGGTGGGTAGACTTCCTTGTATATCTAAGTAAAAATTATATATTCAAGTACTCTCGTTCAAAACATTTCTTTTCTCTCTTTTTAAAATTGACACAAAGGTTTAAAAGTAATGAGTCAATTTTGATTCCTATATATACTTCAAAACCTGCAAAGTCTGGACAAGTCCATGTTTGATGTCTTTCAAATAGCCTCTTATACTGGTTTCTCCAAGTGGATCCCCCACTTTAAAAAAAAATTAAGTACCCTTCAGGCATGTCTTTGATCTTATCACACAGTTGGAAGATCTAATTTTATATGGAACTATGTGGAATACATTGACAAAGAACTATAGTTTAAAAAGTCTGCTTTCAAAAAGAAAAAAAAAAGTCTGCTTTCAGCAAACTTGCCTCATCTAAACCCCAATTTTTTTTTTAAAGATGTATTTATTTATTCATGAGAGACACAGAGAGAGAGAGGCAGAGGGAGAAGCAGGCTCCTCACAGGGAGCCTGATGTGGGACTTGATCCCAGATCCCGGTATCATGACCTGAGCCAAAGGCAGGCGTCAAACCACTGAGCAACCCAGGCGTCCCTAAACCCAAATGTTTTAAAATAACATTACTTTTTTTTTTTTTTTTAAGATTTATTTATTCATGAGAGACACAGAGAGAGAGAGAGAGAAAAGCAGAGACACAGGCAGAGGGAGCAGCAGGCTCCATGCAGGGAGCCCAATGTGGGGACTCGATCCCAGATCTCCAGGATCAGGCCCTGGGCTGAAGGCGGCACTAAACCGCTGAGCCACCAGGGCTGCCCTAAAATAACATTACTTTTTTAAAAATAGTACTCATTCAACACCTTTAAGAATCCAAAATGATTCTGAAATTGGAAAAAGTACCCTGATTAATCTAGTATTCTAAGGTACCAGAAATTATCTTCTCATCAATTCACACATATATCTAATACCTACCATTCATAAGACACAGATATTAGCTAAACATACTAAAAATTGTTATATTCCTCTCAATATTTTCAGTGTATACAAACTCTCTCTCGGGAATGCGATGAGTATTGGGGCATAGCTATGAGCACACAATTGAAAATAATTATTGCCATATAATATTTGTGAGTTTTATATGTTTTATAATCTGATGAATATGGCATGTTGTTTCTTATAAAAAGTGTATTATTTATTTTCCTGACTCTTCCTCATCATAAAATAGGTATCTTCTGAAGACCCTGAAACACTGAGGAACCTGAAGAAGAAATCTGCCAAATATTTTATCCCTGTTAAATTAAGAGCCTAAAAATAAAACTGGCCCAATTTTATTTTTATTTATTTAATTTTTTAAAAAATATTTTACTTATTCCTGAGAGACACAGAGAGGCAGAGACATAGGCAGAGGGAGAAGCAGGCTCTCCATTTGGAACCCGATGTCCACATCAATCCTGGAACTCTGGGATCACACAGAAGCTCAACTGCTGAGCCACCCAGGCATCCCAGTGGCTCAATTTTAAATGGGCATATATAAAAATTCTAAAATGATTATGCACAACATGGAAAAGCAAGTAGAGTTTAAATGAAATAACAAAAATAAGTCAGATATAAAACACTATATACACTGATCACAACAATACAAGCGACACAAATTTCTTTTAAAACTAAGAATGAGGGGCAGCTCAGGTGGCTCAGCAGTTTAGTGCCGCCTTCAGCCCAGGGCATGATCCTGCAGACCCAGGATCGAGTCCCATGTCAGGCTCCCTGCATGGAGCCTGCTTCTTCTGCCTGTGTCTCTGACTCACTCTCTGTGTCTCTCATGAATAAATAAATAAAATCTTTAAAACAAACAAACAAAAAAACTAGGAATGAGGGATGCCTGGATGGCTCAGCAGTTGAGTGCCTGCCTTTGGCCCGGGGTGTGATCCTGGAGTCCCAGGATCCAGTCCGGCATCAGGCTCCCTGCGTGGAGCCTGATGGGTAGTAAAGTATTTCAGCATTTTAAATAAATATAAAATGCTGAAAAATAAAATAAAATAAAATAAAATGCTGATATTTCCATGTTATGGGATTTAAAATACTGATGTTCATGAAAATATTCCATTGACCAAGCTATAAACTATGTAATTCATTCATATATCATTTATTTTTTTTTTTACTCTGTGCCAAGCACTCTTACCTACAGAGATGTAAAGATGAGTAAGATAGTTACTCTGCCTAATAAAAACTTATGATCTTCTTCAAACCAGTTATAAAACAACAGAAAGTAATTATTTGAAGGATAAAGAACTTAACTTTATGCCTGAAGACAGCAGAATGCTAATTCTCTATCAAATGTTTATTAGTAACTAACTCAACTACATCTGGTCCTATTTAAATTACTTCAAAGTATTGTATTTGCTTCACTTCCAGGTCTCAAAGAGTAATAACTTTTATAATATGCAGTAGTAACACTCCCATAATAAACTTAAAGCTGTTCTTATTGGTAAACCTATGTGATACAGTATGAGAAACCAAAAAGAAGATATTGCAGCTCTATAACAGAAATTGGAAGACTGTTTATTCCTCCCCAGTTTTAAAAGTAGTGCATATAGTGGATTATATTGATGCTATTAGGATTACAAAGACTCTCTTGTATGTGACTTATTTTTGCTATCATTTCATTATGCAATCATATTGTATAAACATTTTCCTTAAAAGAAAAAGAAGGGATCCCTGGGTGGTGCAGCAGTTTGGGGCCTGCCTTTGGCCCAGGGCGTGGTCCTGGAGACCTGGGATCGAGTCCCGCATCGGGCTCCCTGCATGGAGCCTGCTTCTCCCTCTGCCAGTGTCTCTGCCCTCCCCACTATGTCTATCTTTAAAAAAAAAAAAAAGGAAAAAAAAAATAATACAGAACCCCAAAACCTACTGTGTCTTCTTCACTGCTGTATTCTCAGCAACTCCTATCATTCCTAGCATATAATCCAATTACTACTCCCTGAATGAATAGGAAGTCAGTATTAAAACTCAGAATTGTTCCTCAATGTTATACACTAGATTTTCTGGGAGAAAACCGTATAGTCAAAAGAAGAGCAAATTAATTTTAAAAATTCATATTTATCCTTGGACATATGACCATGAGCATAGTTCACTTTAAAATTAGATCTTTATCACTACAACAATTTTGAATTTCCATTTTTTAAAATATTTGAAGTTAATTATCTGCCTCAGTCAATTAAACAGCTCCAAGAAATTGGGATGAGAAAGCCCAACAATCCTAAAAAGTGAGCAATAAGGTGTGTAACAATTCATAAAAAGTGTTATAAATTCGTAAAATTGTTATAAGTTCATAAAAATTCTTAAAAAATATAAATCACCCTTAAACATAAGCAGACGCTTAATCTCATAAGAGAAATACAAAAATAACATATACAGTAATCAAATATAACATGAAGATGTCTTTTAGATTTAGACTTGAACAACCAACAATAAAGACACCTTAGATAATTGTAGAAATTTGAACTCTTTCATCTATTAGATATTAGATGTTAATAAATTGTTTTGTTAGTGTGATAACAGATTTATTTGGTAAAAAAAAGCCTACGGGAGGGACGCCTAGGTGCCTCAGCAGTTGGGCATTTGCCTTTGGCTCAGGGTGTGATCCTGCGGTTCCGGGATCGAGTCCCACATCGGGCTCCCTCCATGGGACCTGCTTCTCCCTCTGACTGTCTCTGCCTCTCTCTCTCATGAATAAATAAATAAAATCTTTAAAAAAAGAAGCCTACTGGAAATACATACTAAAGTGTTTATAAATTAATTATGTCAGAGATGCCAAAATGACTGACTGAAAGAGGGATTGAAAAGTAAATGGAATACAAGTAAAATAAGACTGGCCATTTACTGATGATAGTTCAAGCTGAGTGATTAAGTATATAAGAGATTATTATACAGTTTTCTTTACTTTTATATATAGTATTTCCTAAACAAAACAGAACATAATATTTTAAACTTTATTTAAAAAAAGTTTTTAAAGATTTATTTATTCATGAGAGACACAGAGGCAGAGACATAGGCAGATGGAGAAGCAGGCTCCCCATAAGGAGCCCCAATGTGGGATGATCCAGCATCCTGGGATCATGCCCTGGGCCAAAGGCAGATGCTCAACCTCTGAGCCACCCAAGTATCCCCATTTTAAACTTTAAATTAGAAAGGAACATAGAAGAACTCAAACACAAAGGATTATAAAAGGGAGCCTGGGTGGCCCAGTTGGTTAAGAGTCTGTCTTCAGGGAACCCTGGGTGGCGCAGCGGTTTAGCGCCTGCCTTTGGCCCAGGGCGCGATCCTGGAGACCCGGGATCGAATCCCACGTCGGGCTCCCGGTGCATGGGGCCTGCTTCTCCCTCTGCCTATGTCTCTGCCTCTCTCTCTGTGTGACTATCATAAATAAATAAAAATATTAAAAAAAAAAAAAAAAAAAAAAAAAGAGTCTGTCTTCAGCTCAGGCCATAAACCTAGGGTCCTGGTATTGAACCCGATGTCGGGCTCCCTGCTCAGCAAGAAGTCTGCTTGTCCTTCTTCCTCTGCCCCTACTCATGCTCTCTCTCTGAAATAAGTAAATAAAATCTTAAGAAAAAAAGAAAAAAAGATTATAAAAGTGGTTGCCAGTTTGTGTTGGGGTATAACTGTATAACTTTTTTTTACTTTGTGTTTCAATATTTTTAGGAAAAAGTTTAAGCTAAAAAAAATCAATACATAAAACAATAATAAGAAAATTGATACCTGGACTTCTATTTTATTTTTAAAGATTTTATTTATTTATTTGAGAGAGGGAGAAAGTATGTACTCGAGAGAGCACAAGCAGTGGAGAAGGAGAAGCAGGCTGCCTATTGTAAAGGAAGCCTGGACAGCCTGGGTGGCTCAGAGGTTTAGCACTGCTTTCAGCCCAGGGTGCGATCCTGGAGACCCGGGATCGAGTCCCATGTCAGGTTCCCTGCATAGAGCCTGCTTCTCCCTCTGCCTGTGTCTGTGCTTCTGTCTCTCTGTGTGTCTCTCGTGAATAAATGAATAAAATCTTAAAAAAAAAAAAAAAAAAGAATAGAAAAGAAAAAAGAAAAGGAAGCCTGATTTGGGGCTTGATCCCAGAATCCTGGGATCATGACCTGAGGTGAAGGCAGCTGCTTAACTAAGCCACTCAGGTACCCCAATACCTGGATTTCTAAATGAAATTACACCCTAGTTGGATGAGCAATTCTATATGCTGAAAGAGGGCTTTAATGGAAACATGAAACAGAATGATCAAAGAATGAGACTAGAAGAGTAAGGGATACTTGTATAGTAGAGGTAGTTGAACTCCAACCTTTCATAATAAAAAAAAAAAATTACAGAGCTTTTAATGTTTATTTCAGCTAGGAATGAAAAAAACTACAATTAATAAGTAAAGACCTCCAACAAAGTTACAGGATACAAAATCAATACATAGAAGTCAGTTGTGTTTCTATAAGCTAACAATTAGAAAAGGAAATGAGGGGTGCCTGGTTGGCTCAGTCAGAAGGGTATGCAACTCTTGACAGAAAAGTATGTGACTCGAGATCAGGGTTGTGAGTTTGAGCC
Source organism: Vulpes vulpes (assembly GCF_048418805.1). Lineage (NCBI taxonomy): Eukaryota > Metazoa > Chordata > Mammalia > Carnivora > Canidae > Vulpes > Vulpes vulpes. Next base: position 95,036,995 of record NC_132792.1, on the reverse strand, counting down.
CCATGTCAGGTGTAGAGATTACTTAAAAAAAAATTAATGAACTTATAAAGAAAAAATAAATGAAGGAAACAATTCAATTTATAGCAGCATCAAAAAGAATACTTAAAATAGACTTAACCAAGGAAATGAAATATTTAGACAAAGAAAATTACAAAATATTCCTTAAAGAAATTGAAGAAGGCAAATTAAATAGAAAGACATGGCATGTTCATGGGCTGGAAAACTGAATACTGTTAAGATGTCTAAAAGACTACTCAAAAAGATCTATAGATTCAATGCAATCTCTATCAAAATCCCAGTGAGGATTTTCTTTTTTCTTTCTTTCTTTCTTTCTTTCTTTCTTTCTTTCTTTCTTTCTTTCTTTCTTTCTTTCTTTCTTTCTCTTTCTTTCTAGGATTTTTGAAGTAATAGAAAAATGTCTTAAATCCACATGTAATCTCAAGGGACTCCCAATAGCCTAAATAATTTTGAAAAAGAACAAAACTAGAGATCACATACTTCCTGATTTCAAAACTTAACTAAAAGTTACAGTAATCAAAACAGTGTAGTACTGACATAAAGACAGAAGTGGAGACCAATGGAATAGAATACAGAGCCCAAAAGTAAACTCTCATATATACGATCAAATGGTTTTCGACAATGGTGCCAAGACCATTCAATGGGGAAATGGTCTTTTCAACAAACAGTGCTGGGAATACTGGATATCCACATGTAAAAGAATGAAGTGTGACCCTTACATCAGATACAAAATGTAACTCAAAATGGATGAAAGAAAAAAAAATGGATGAAAGATTTAAACATAAGAGCTAAAACTATAAGATTCTTAGAAGAAAACAGGGGAAAAGCTAAATGATAGATTTGGCAACGATTTCTTGGATAAGACACCAAAAGTACAGGCAACAAAAGAAAAAAACAGATAAATTGGGCTGTATCAAAATTTAAAAGTTCTGTGCATCAAAGGACACAATGAACAGAGTGAAAAAGCAACCCACAGAATGGGAGAAAATATTTGCAAATTATATTATCTGATAAAAGATTAATATCCAGAGGCACCTGGGTGGGTCAGTTGGTTGAGTATCCGACCCTTGATTTTGATTCAGGTCATGGTCTCAGGATTGTGAGAGTGAGCCCTGCTTCTTACTCCATGCTCAGTGGGGAATCTGAGATTCTCTCTCTTCTCCCTCTGTTCCTCCTCTGCCCATGCATTCTCTTTTTTTCTCCCAAATAAATAATCTTTTAAAAAAAGATTAATATCTAGAATATATAAAGAACTTCTACAACTCAACAACAACAAAAAAACAAACCCGATTAAAAAATAGGCAAAGGACTTGAATAGACATTTCTCCAATGATACAGAAATGGACAATAAACACATGAAAACATGTTCAACATCACTAATCATTAGGTAAATACAAAGCAAAACCACAGTATCACCTTACATCCACTAGGATAGCTATCACTATCAGAAAGAAGAAAGAAAGAAAGAAAGAAAGAAAGAAAGAAAGAAAGAAAGAAAGAAAGAAAGAAAGAGTTGGTGAGAAAATGGAGAAATTATAATCCTCATGCACTGCTGCTGAGAATGTAAAATGCTACTATGGAAAAGAATATAGTAATTAAAAATTAAAAATATAATTACCATATAATTAAGCAATCCCATTTCTAGGTATATACCCAAGAGTTGACAGTAGGATCTTGAAGAGATTACTTGTACACTCATGTTCAGAGCAACAATTATTCACAATAGCGAAAGGATGGAAGCAACTCAAATGTCTAATTATGGATGGATAAGCAAAATGTGGTATATACAATGGAATATCATTCAATCTTAAAAAAGAAAAAAATTCTGATGCTACAGTATGGATGAACCTCGAAGACATCATGCATATGAAATGAGCCAGTCAGAAAAAGACTGTAACATTCCACTTTTACAAGGTGTTTACAGTAGTCAAAATCACAGAGATAGAAAAGTGGCTGCCAGAGGCTGGAGGCAGGTAAATGGGGAGTTATTGTTTAATAGGTATAAAATTTCAGTTTTACAAGATGGAAGAGCTCTAGAAATGGATGTGGTGATGGTTGCACAACATGATGAATGTAATACCACTCAACTGTGCAACTGAAAGTGGTTAAGATGAAAAACTTAATGTATATTTCATGACAATATACTTTTTTTTTTTTTTTTTTTTAATTCCTGAAAGACACAGAGAGAGAGGTAGAATCAGACAGAGGGAGAAGCAGGCTCCTCATAGGGAGCCCAATGCGGGACTTGATCCCCAGATTGGGATCACACCCTGAGCTGAAGGCAGCAGACGCTCAATAACTGAGCCACTCATGCGTCCCCCTCATGACAATTTTTTAAAAGTAACTATCCCCATTCTTCAAAAAGAGATAGTAACTCTCCCTTGAGATAGTAACTATCCCGTGCCAAAAGAGATAGAAGATAAGAATTTTCTAAGATTTCTTAACCATTTAAATTTTCTCATGTTTACTTTGGCTATTCTTTTTGTTTTTTTTTCTCTAGAAATTAGCAGTTTACAAAAATCATAAAGAGGAAAATAAAAGGAATCAGTATGTGAAACCTCTGTTACGAATTTTTTTTTCTGTTACAAATTTTTAATAGTATCTTATTGTATCTAGCTGGGATGGTGGTCCACAGCAGGCATTGATAATATAATGGTGCTGCTTCAGAAGGATAGCATTCTAATATCTAACACATAATCACTAACACACATTTTCTTTACTATGTGCCAGAAACTCTCCCCAATGCTTTACATATATAAAACTATTTAATACACTATGAAGTAGCTATTATTAGTATCTTTATTTTGTAAATAAGGAATCTGATGCATCATAAAGTTAAATAACTTGTACAAGGCCACTACCTTTGAATGGTGAGATGGCTTTCAAATGGCATCTTAGATGGCAGCCTCCATCCAGAACTCACAGACTTAACAAGTATATCTCTTTCTCAACACAGCACTACTCCCAAACCATAGAAATAGGTGTTGTAGGATTTACACTAAATCCTAAAGGCAAAGCATGATAACAATCCCTTTAGTACATACTGTTTTACATAATCGGAGCCTATCTCCCTTTCTAGCATTATCTCTTATCCACCTGCCCAATAAACTCCCATCTCCTGCCTCATTCCCTCTGTGGGCTATACCAACCTGTCTACAGTTTCTTGATTAAGATGAGGCCATTGGGATCCCTGGGTGGCGCAGCGGTTTGGTGCCTGCCTTTGGCCCAGGGCGCGATCCTGGAGACCCAGGATCGAATCCCACCTCGGGCTCCCGGTGCATGGAGCCTGCTTCTCCCTCTGCCTATGTCTCTGCCTCTCTCTCTCTCTCTGTGTGACTATCATAAATAAATAAAAATTAAAAAAAAAAAAAATGAGGCCATTGGGATCCCTGGGTGGCTCAGCGGTTTAGCACCTGCCTTCGGCCCAGGGCGCAATCCTGGAGTCCCAGGATCGAGTCCCACGTCGGGCTCCTGGCATGGAGTCTGCTTCTCCCTCTGCCTGTGTCTCTGCCTCTCTTTCTCTCTCTACGTCTATCATGAATAAACAAATAAAATCTTTAAAAAAAAAATAAAAATAAATAAAAAAATGAAATAAAATAAAACAAAATAAAATAAAATGAGGCCATTAACTACCAAACCTTTGCATATGCTGTTCTCTTGACTTCATTCGATTGTAAAGTCTGGTCTGACAGTAAATCTCACATGCACCCCTGTTCTTCCTTTGTGTTCCCAGATAACAGGGTACACTACAAAATCCCTTAGAACTATAACTATATATGATTCATTCTTATTCACAAGTTATGGCAGATGGCAAGTGCACCCCTTCAATAAGTGTCTCCCAAGTACACTGGAGGCATGCAAGAATACTTCTGGGGCTCATGTTTCAGAACCTATTAATTAATGATGAGTCCATTATGATGAAGTTCTGCCAGAAACTACATTTACCACAGGAAAAGTTCCAACACCTAGATTTAGGTGGATCATGTTTTAATGGCACCTCAGCATAACGTAAAAGCTGCAAAGCACTCTACTATTAAACCTATAGTTGGGATCCCTGGGTGGCGCAGCGGTTTAGTGCCTGCCTTTGGCCCAGGGCGCGATCCTGGAGAACCGGGATCGAATCCCATGTCGGGCTCCCGGTGCATGGAGCCTGCTTCTCCCTCTGCCTATGTCTCTGTCTCTCTCTCTCTGTGTGACTATCATAAATAAATAAAAATTAAAAATAAATAAATAAACCTATAGTTACAGCAAGAAACAAATGTAATACCATGCATTTCTCATGCATCGAAAAAATGTATTCTGTTACAGAATTAGATAGATAATAATATTACACCTTGAGTTTACCTTTGTATTTTTAAAAAGATTTTATTTATGACAGCACAAGCAGGGTGAGGGGCAGAGGGAGAAGCAGACTCCCTGCTGAGCAGGGAGCCTGATGCAGGGCTCAATCCCAGGACTCTAGGATCATGACCCAAGCCAAAGGCAGAGAGATGCCTAACTGAGCCAACCAGGTGCCCCTTGAGTTTACCTTTAATTGAAAATTGTTTTATATGGAGTACCTTATAACACAATCACAAATAATATTTATATATTCATCCCAATCAAATAGCTCAATCCTCTGCACACTCACTGTACATTGTATAAACCTTTTAGCTCCTATTTCATTACACTGTAATTATCTGCTTATATAACTCTATCTCTATTAGACTTCAGGCTCTTTTTTTTTAAAAGATTTATTTATTTATTTATTTATTTATTTATTTATTTATTTATGAAACACACACACAGAGAGAGAGAGAGAGAGAGAGAGAGAGAGAGAGAGGCAGAGACACAGGCAGAGGGAGAAGAAGCAGGCTCCATGCTGGAAGCCCGATGCGGGATTCAATCCTGGGACTCCAGGATCATGCCTGGGGCCAAAGGCAGGCGCCAAACTGCTGAGCCATCCAGGGATCCCCTAGACTTCAGGCTCTTTGAGGGCAAACTGCCATTTGTTCTTATATCTTAGTGCCTGGTAGCAAATAGATTCCCAAAGGCCTAGAGAATAACAAGTAGCATTTCAAAGTCTATAAAGAATCCTGCAAATTGGGATCCCTGGGTGGCTCAGCGGTTTGGTGCCTGCCTTTGTCCCAAGATCAAGTCCCACATCAGGCTCCCTGCATGGAGCCTGCTTCTCCCTCTGCCTGTGTCTCTGCCTCTCTCTGTGTCTTTCATGAATACATAAATAAATAAAATCTAAAAAAAAAAAAAAAAAAAGCTTCAAATAATTTTACAGGAAAAAAAATTAAGTTTAAAGCTTATTAAACTGAGATCATAGAGCAAGGAAATATGAATTCATAATTTAAATACCAGTCTTCAATCAACAATTTCTATGCCCTTTCCACCATACCACACATATTACTGTAAGTAAATAACTACATATTGTGCAAGAACTACATTCTATAGTAGTTGTCTATAGTTATAAAGCTTAACCATAAATGGGTCACAAAAACTTACAATAAAGGTACTTTAAAAATGAGATCTCAGAACTGTCACACAAAGTTATCACTATTAGTCTCGATAGAATACTATTAGTATTTAAAAAGAAGATTTTACCTTGTACTTCCTTATCATGATACTCCTTTAGTTTTGTCCAAAGTTCCTTAAAGTCATTAGATACATCTACAGAACTAGGGCTTCCACAGTTGCTTCCAGAGATGTTCATCTTGTTAAAATGCTCCACACTTCTATCTGCCTGATATTTTCTGACCTTCTTCTGTTACATTATACAGGTATGAAGTTGTCTTCAACAGTTGAAATACCTGAAACAACAGATGGCAACATAAATGAATTTCGCATTTATCTGTATGTAATTTGAAGTCAGAATATCTTTGAGCCTAGCCAATTCATCTCAAGTTTTCCTTTACCTACAATCAATCACTTTGAGAATTCGGGGGACAGAAGTGAAGAAGATAATTATGGTGAGAACCCTCATGGCAGTTATTTGGTCTTTAGTTAAGCTAAATCTTCAGGCAAACCTTCTCTAAGTCCTCCTAGAAAGAAGCAATTACTTAAGTTGAGATGATTCTACTTTTGACAGGTTTGTAGTCATTCATGCTCAGTATTAATTGCTTCACCTTCTAAAATAATTTATTCCTCGTTAAACTTTTTTTTTTCCTCGTTAAACTTTTGAGTTGCCTGGAGTGCAACAAAAACTGGAAAACTTGACATACTTTTGACTTAAACAACATTCACATATACATACCTACATATTCCAAGGAACTCAAATCTTATAAAAGAGCAAGAAAGATGATTGTGATGAATACACCTGAAGATCTGAATACCTTTCACATAACAAGAGAAATCAGTGAGCAAGACACAGGAACAGTAAAGATCTATGAACACAAAAATGTCAAGCAACAAGGCAAAAAGGTAGTGAGGCTATACTGTGTCCCTCTCAGAATAGAGGTGAATGATTATCTGTGTGGCCCCTAAAAGAAGCAATGGTATGCTAAGAACTTCAAGTGGATTCATAAACATTTTAAGATGTGTCCTTAAACTGAAACCAATAACTAACTACTTCTAAAAGAGTAAAACAAGTCTACTAAATTTCACATATGGCTCCTTAGCCAAGGCCTTACTATTGCTAACGTGCCCAAACTGATTTAAGTGTCTCTTACAAACCACTTCTCATGGTCTCTGATGATGAAGCTAAAATAAACAATGACCTTCTTTTTGTAAATGCAGGCTCCATGCCTAAGGTGGGGCTTGAACTCATGACTCTGAGATCAAGAGTCCTATGCTCAACTGACTGAGCTACCCAGGCGCCCCAGCAATGACCTTTCTAAAGGAGCAAAGTGATGAGTGAAGATACTTTAAAAGCACTACAGAAATACTGTTAAAATACACGTTTATTAAGCTTTTTAAAAATTGTGATTAGGCTTTTTTGAGACAGTGAAAACATGTACTGGATTTTAGATAATGTTAGGGAATTATTTTTAATTGTCTTGGGCATGATAGTGTGCTCATGTTAAAAAAGAAAAAAAAAAAAAAAAAAAAAAAAAGGCAGCCCTGGTGGCCCAGCAGTTTAGCGCCTTCGGCCCAGGGCCTGATCCCGGGGTCCTAACATCTAGTCCATGTCACGCTCCCTGCATGGAGCCTGCTTCTCCGTCTGCCTGTGTCTCTGCCTCTCTCTCTCTCTGAGCCTCTCATGAATAAATAAATAAAATATGTATTTTAAAAAAGTCCTTAGCTCTTGAGATATATTCGGATATGTTTACAAGTAAATTCACCTGTTGTGCATTTGCTTTCAAATACTTCAGCTAAAACAAAAAACGAATGTTGGATGAAATAAGAAGGGCCGCTTTGACAATTATTGAATATAGGGAATGGATGGATATGTGACAGAGTTCGTAATTCTAGTCTCTTTCTTGGGTATATTTATTATTTCCGTAATTAAGTTTTTATTTTTTTTTAACACTTTATTCATGAGAGACACAGAGAGAGAGAGGCAGAGGGAGAAGCAGGCTCCATGCAGGGAACCCGACCTGGAACTCGATCCCGGGTTTCCAGGATCCTGGCCCTCAGCTGAAGGCAGGCGCCTTAACTGCTGAGCCACCCAGGTGTCCCAGTAATTAAGTTTTTAAAAGAGAGGTTGGGTGCATGGATTAATACAGCTTTAATTCCAAAGAGGCCTGAATTCTACTATATCTTAACCCTAAAAGATAACAGGCCTATCTATTGTCAACAAAAGCTACCATTTACTACTACGTAAGATACTGGAAAAAAAAAAAAAAAAAAAAAGATACTGTAATGTTTTATAATTATACCTTAAAACCTAATCTTGAGAACTCTGTAAAACAACTACTGTTAATAATTTCATTTAAAAAAAATAATAATAATTTCATTTTAGAGTTTGAGAAACAGGTTTAAGAGATTAAGTAACTCGCCCGAGGTCATACCGTCAGGTCCAACAAAGGCTACCTGGGACACCGGTAAAGAGGTGGGGGGAGGGGGCTCACAAGTGATGCTAATTAACTACAGAATACTGCCGCCCAAGAAAATAATTATTTCTCTTAAGTGATAGTTTAAAATAAAGTCTTATTTACCCTAATGAATGATTTAAATCGCGTAGTATTAAATAACAAAAACAATAGTGTAAAACAAGCATTCTTCAATGTGTCTTCAGAAGTAGTTAAAAAAAAAGGGGAGGGGGGGCAGCCCGGGTGGCGCAGCGGTTTAGCATCTGCCTTCGGCCCAGGGTGTGATCCTGGAGACCTGGGATCGAGCCCCACATCGGGCTCCCTGCATGGAGCCTGCTTCTCCCTCTGCCTGTGTCTCTGCCTCTCTCTCTCTCTCTCTCTGTGTCTCTCATGAATAAATAAATAAAATCTTTTTTTTTTAAGTCTTTTTCCCCCACATAAAAACAACTGACTAGCACAACACTAAACTCGGCATTTCTGGCTCGCAAAGCCCTCTCCAACCTACGCTGCACGCCCAGCTCTCCTGTCACAATCTCGCTTTCAGCTGGAACCGCTACCTTGCACGATGACGTGCCTTGATTTCGCAAAAACGTTCACCTGGTGTCTCGAAGTGCCTCCCGCGCTCAAAGGTCCGTAGTAATGTAACTCATTCCCGTGCATCCTGCGGCAGTGTCAGCCACCACAGGGAAGGCGCTCAGAGAATTTCTTTCCTGTCGCACCCACCACACGTTCTCGCACGGGGACGTGGGCCGGTCCTCCTCCGAGCAAAGCAGAGGTGCAGAGGGCCCGCGGCCGCCAGCTCTCCCGCCCTGCGCCGCGCAAAGCTCCGCCACCGCCGTCACCCAAACTCGCGAAACCCCGCGGCGCGATTGGCGCACAGCGCGCGACGCGCCCCCGGCGCATGCGCGGGGCGGGCTCGGCGCCGGTAGGCCGGTCCGCAGCGCGCGCGGGAAACCAAAGGCCCGCGGGGAGCGCCGGCTCGTCCTCCCTCCGACCCACCTCCGGCCGAAGGTCGCCGGGCCCCAGGCCGGAAGTAGCCGCCACGACCCACCGCTCCGGATTCCGGGAAGGAGATGCCTCTTTACTCACGGCTTCCAAGATTGCCTCAGAGATTCTCGAAAGCCCACGCGCGGAAGCACGCACGGCTCCGGGGCTGTGAGGAGGCAGCCGCTCGCTCTTCCTCCCCTCACTAATCCGCCAAGCCCCCTCCGGGAAAGCCGGCCCCTCGGGGAGACTTGCGCTTCCGGAGGCGGGGGAGCGCCCGAGGGCCGCGGGCCAGGCTGGGAGGCGCCCGGCCCCGCCCCGCCCCGCGCCCGGGTCCGCATGACGTCACGCGGGGTTCCCGCTACGTCACGCCGCGCCTCCTGCGGCCGAGCGAGGTGGTGCCCCGTGTGTCCCCGCGCCGCTGCCTGGGACTCGGGAGCCGCTCCAGGAGCTGGCGGCCGCGGCGTTTTTGTTGAGATGCGCTGGAGAAAGCGCATGCTTTTCTGCCTGGGGAACTTCAAGCCCGTGGTGCGTCTGACTTCGGCGCATTTCGGGCAAGCATGTGCGAGAACCTCCTGGAGGTTAGAACCGAGGACGGAGCGGACTCGGATCCGTCCGCCGTAGTTTCTGCGCTGTAGCTATTACCTGCAGCTCAGTAGTGATGGGAGCGGACAGGACCGGGCGCTGGGGCCGTGTAGCAAGACGAGGTGTATTTTGCTGAGATTGCAGGCAGAGTTCCTGAAGACCCTGAAATGAGACGGAATCAGAAGTGACTAGTATTATTTGTTGGACCAACAAGCTCTTAGGTAATCTAATGTTTTATTTATTTATTTAGATTTAATGTATTTATTCATGAGACACAGAGAGGCAGAGAGACAGAGACAGGCAGAGGGAGAAACAGGCTCCATGCAGGGATCCCGACGTGGGACTCGATCCCCGAACTCCAGGATCACGCCCTGGGCTGAAGGCAGGTGCAAAACCGCTGAGCCACCCAGGGATCCCCTAATTTAATGTTTTAAAAAAAAATCAACAGTGCCTGTGGCTGTTTATAACATTCAAACCGTTGGTATGTTTTCTTATTTATTTTGATTAATAAAAGAAGCGTGTTAGCGTTAACAATTCTACAAATGAAGTTGAAAATAAACAGAACAGGATAGAATCAACAGGATCTTTTAAGGCGGTTCAGTCCTTTTCTGTAGTACTTCTAAGATCTGGGTGGAAGACAGGATAGTATTAGGAACTTTTAGAGGTTAAGCAGTATTTAGGAGACCATAGATACGAACTGTAAAGGTAATTTTTCCACTCACTCCCAATGTTAAGGGATGACTGTCAGAGCTTACTCCTTTTGGAATGGCACCCACAGGGTGTTTCTATACCATTCTAGCAATGCTATAGGAACATTGGTTTCTTTAGGGAAGAGAGTTACTGAATCTTCATTACCCTATGACGGTAATCTATCATTTGCTTGTAAATTTTTAAAAAATATTTATTTATTCATGAGAGAGAGGCAGAGAGATGGGCAGAGGGAGAAGCAGGCTCCTCGAAGTGTGGGACTGGATCCCTACAGCCAGGATCACGCCCTGACCTGAAGGCGGATGCTCAATTGCTAAGCCACCCAGGCATCCATTTGCTTCTAAATTTTATAAGACTTCATTCATAACACTTTTAAAGAAAATGGGTGAAAAATTGACCGTCACTTCTGATGCAACACAGGAGGCATAATTGCTTGTATAAGTGTTTAGAATGGAAACAGTTTTGTTATAAATGGAAAGAACTTGTAATCAGTTTGTCATATAATAATAGTACACTGGAAGAACAGTGTACTTGTGGTCCAAAGAAAAACTGTCAGAACAAAATGACCTAACCTGTTCCTCTGGCCTCTTCTGAGGTTCCACTGTCCAATGCATTTATACAAGTCAGAATCCAAAGAATCTGGTCCTTGGCACCTTTTTCCCCTTTAGCCCCTGTATCCAACCTATTACCAAGCCCCTTCAGTTTTACTTACCAAAATATATTACAAATTAATCCCCTTCTTTCCTTCACTACCACCATATTCCAATATACCACTTTCTCTTACCTGGTCTGCTAGTCTATTTTCCATATCTACCCAACCAACAAACCTACCTAAACTTTTCTCTTCACTGGTGTTCAGAAAACAATGTGAGTATCTATTCTCAATTCATCCATATATTTAAATTTTAAGTTGTATACATTCAAAAAAAAATAGGGGCACTTGGCTGGCTCAATCGGTAGACTGAGACTGCCAACTCTTGGTCTTGAAGTCATGAGTTCAAACACCACTTTGGGCGTAGAGCTTAATTAAAAAAAAAAAAAAAAAAAAAAAAAGAGGGCAGCCCCGGTGGCGCAGCGGTTTAGCGCCGTCTGCAGCCCAGGGTGTGATCTTGGAGACCCGGGATTGAGTCCCACATCGGGCTCCCTGCATGGAGCCCGCTTCTCCCTCTGCCTGTGTCTCTGCCTCTCTCTCTCTCTCTCTCTCTCTGAATGAATAAATAAATAAATCTTAAAAAAAAAAAAGATAAATTGTGTACATGTATTGTTGAAAAATGGCATATAGTCTAATGGGTAAGTTGGGATCTGGAGACAGACTTCTGGGTTTGAATCCTGCTCTAATACTTCCTTAACAAGTGAGCTTGGACTGATTTTTTAATCTTTCTGTCACCTTTTCTTGCCAGTAAAATGAAGATAATAGTATCAACCATACAGGGTTATGAAGAGTATATGATTGAATACATGTAAACTGCTTAGTACAGTGTTTAGATACACAGGAGGTGTTCAGAAAAAAAAGCTAGCCCTTATTAGTACTTCTGAGCTAACTCATGACTATTATTATTATTTTTTTTAATTTTTATTTATGATAGGCACACAGTGAGAGAGAGAGAGAGAGGCAGAGACACAGGCAGAGGGAGAAGCAGGCTCCATGCACCGGGAGCCCGACGTGGGACTCGATCCCAGGTCTCCAGGATCGCGCCCTGGGCCAAAGGCAGGCGCCAAACCGCTGCGCCACCCAGGGATCCCCTATTTTTTTTATTAAAGATTATATTTATTCATTGAGACACAGAGAGAGGCAGAGACACAGGCAGAGGGAGAAGCAGGCTCCATTCAGGGAACCTGACGTGGGACTCGATTCCGGGTCTCCAGGATCACAACCCGGGCTGCAGGCGGCGCCAAACCACTGTGCCACCGGGGCCGCCCCAGTATTATATTTTTGAAGACATTTTTTAAAAGGATGAGAAAAAATGGAAATCTAATATTTTTTCCTCCTCCTACGTACTCTGAGTCCACTTCTTTACATTGTAGCTACTGTGATCTTTCTGAAAAATCTGATCATGCTGCATACTCTGAAGAGTAACTGAACTGTCTATTGTGTCTCCAGGCCTTGCTGACCTTTTAGTGTCTTGCAGGTCTTTGCATGACTTCACTTCTGTTTGGAATTATCAACCAAACCTACCTTTGCTGTTTGCCTAGCTATTTACGAATCATTTTATCTAGTTTTAATAGTCTTTTCTATTAGATCCTCTTATGTTACTATGTACCTTCCCATCTTGCACTTACTAGTTTTTTTTTTTTTTTAAGATTTTATTTATTCACGAGAGACACAGAGAGAAAGAGGCAGAGACACAGGCACATGCAGAGAAAGAAGCAGGCTCCATGCAGGGAGCCCGATGTGGGACTCGACCCCGGTACCCCAGGATCACATCCTGAGCCAAAGGCAGATGCTTAACCACTAAGCCACCCAGGCGTCCTGCACTTACTAGTTCTAATTAATTAATTCTCTCTCCTCACTAAACTAAATTTCTTGAGGTCAAAACCATGTCTTGTCTACCTTTTTTTTGTTGCTGTTTTTTATCTCCCGAAACCCAGTGCCTGCCATAAAGTCTGTACTGTGTGGGTAAACGAATAAATTGGGCATCCCTTAAGGGATTGCTATTTTTTATGTAAGTGGAGAAAATCTTTGAATCCATTTAAAATTCTTAGATTCTCCATGTGAGATTTTATGATGGTCACTTAATAGTGGAAATGGTGGGCATACTCATAGATATTCTCTCCCGATAGGAGCTTTAACCCCCACGTTATAGAATAAATTATGAGGTCCTAAAGATAAGTGAGAAAACTTTGTGGCTTTGAACAATGTTTCCCGAACTTTTTCAATACTTTGAAAATTAGTATTAGTATTTGTTTTGCATATTGTAATAAAAAAATGAACACACGATATTAGTGAACTGGGCTGAGCTGTCTATAGTCAGAACTATTTTAAGAACAAGACAAAATGCTGTTTGAGAGATAAGAGGGAAAAGAAGTTTTGAGACAAAAGAAAATTATGTTACCTGTCAGCATTTGTGTCAACTTGAACACTTGATTTAATTTTTTAAGTTGTTTACAGTAATTACTAAGTGTTGTTTGTGGGTAAGAGTATATATCAGTTGGTGATCTTGCCCCAAGTGCCAAAATGTTTTGTTTATGATTTGAATTGATGGTGGCAAGATTCCAGTTGGGTTGAGCAGTTTTATAATTGTTTTAAGAATGTATTTAACATTCTACAGAGAATGTCAGTATTACAGTTTTTATTTTGGCAGTCTTAAATGGTCATTAATGTACTTATAACAGACATTAAAGATTATACATTGCTTTCCAATTAGAAAAATTAGCCTTATGTAGTCTGGCCAACTTCCAACTTAGATATAAGAAGCTTGATTTTTATTATGGCTACATATACATTCTTCATTTCTCTTTATAAACTATTAAAGTAGTTTTTTTGTTGTTTTTAAAAGATTTTATTTATTCATTAAATATACAGAGAGAGAGAGAGAGAGAGGCAGAGACATAGGCAGAGGGAGATGCAGGCTCTATGCAGGGAGCCCAATGTGGGACTCGATCCCTGGACTCCAGTATCATGCCCTGAGCGAAGGCAGACGCTTAACCACTGAGCCACCCTGGCATCCCTGCTTGTGTTATTTGTATAGCTACTTCATTTCACATCAGTAATGGGCAAAGTTTTATTAGATATATAATTTGCCCAATTTATCTCTTTATACTTGATAAAGATTTCTATACACTATACAATACAGTGTATAGTGAAGTGTGTGAATATAGTGTATATTTGGTTAGTTGCCTACGTTTAAATTGACTATAGTGTATATTTGGTTAGTTGCCTACGTTTAAATTCACTATAGTGAATATAGTGTATATTTGGTTAGTTGCCTACGTTTAAATTGATGGCAGGCTAATATAGAATGATAATGATATGTTACTACAAAATGATTTATTGTGAATGGAAAAGGTCTTCTTTTACTTCCAGGTCAATAATTTTATTATATGGCTAATATATGGCTGCTTGACAGTATTTCATACTTAATGCATATAGGTCTATAAAGCCCAGGAATTTTGTTAGTTAGCCCTTAGGTCTTCTAACATAGGCATTTATAAGAACTCCAGAGCTTAACTGCTATGGAGATGATAAAAGAATTTAAGAGTGATCCGTAAGACCATAGAATAGAAAAGTGGGTTTTATTTTGAAAATCTTATAAAACTAAGTAATATTTAACTTTTTATCCAGTAAATATAGTACTATACTTGCATTCTATATACATATGTATAATACTAACATGACGAAAGCTGTGGGGACAATATTTAGGTACAATAATGTAAATGGAAAATTTAAGAAGGATTAGCTGTGAGGATAAGTCACTGACAGTTGGATTCAGTTGAAGCAGTCCTTAGTAGGTTCACAAGAGCAAACACATTTAATATTCATTGTTTTGTCCACTTTAAGAAAAATAATGATTCATGTCTTACATGGTATTTTTTCCATCTATGAATTGATGAATTTATTCAATCCTGAAAAATAGTTGTGATCTTTAATGTACTCATGCCTCACAAATTACAGGTTTGTCTTCAAATCACTGGCAGACTGTGTTTCCCAATTTTTCTCTATTCTGTTTGAGAAAAATAGCCTTTGTTTAAAATATCAGCTTTTTGCTTTTCCTAATTCATATGTCAGTCTATAGTTAAGGAAGTTTTGATAGTTACCTTTCCAAAAATGTTTACATTTTAAATTTAGTTCTTAGGGATGCCTGGGTGGCTCAGCGGTTGAGCGTCTGCCATCGACTGAGGTCATGATCCAGGAGTTCCGGGATGAAGTCCCACATCGGTCTCCCTGCAGGGAGCCTGCTTCTCCCTCTGCCTATGTCTCTGCCTCTCTCTGTGTCTCTCATGAATAAATGAATAAATTTTTAAAAATTTAGTTCTTAGAGGAGACCTTCAGTTTTAGCCAATACCTGTCAATTTTACTTAAGTTATAGTCAGAAGTGTTAGAAATTAAATTATGTTTTAACTTTCCTCATACCTTTGGTGACTATTTTTGTGGATTATTTATGATACTAAGACAAATCTAATATGCTTCTTATCTAAAGTGACCATATCCCCTGGCTTACTAGCAATAAATCTGGTTAATATCTATTGTTCTGGTTTAATTATTAATAGGGCTCCTGTTTACTCTAAAAAATGTCCTGGTTTGGATGATAAATCATATGGCCAGAAGCTTTAAGGCATTTGAAATATAAACTAATAAAAAAAGGGAAGATTTAAATGACTCTTTGTAGTCAAGAGTATTTCATTCACAACTATGTACAGACCTATCTAAATTATTTTTAAAGAATATTGTGGAATAGATAATATAAGCCATAAAAGGGTTGTATTTTTTGACTTATTGATACTACTCTGAAATTCCCTATGAGTTGAGGAGTGGTTTGTTTAATAGGAAATGGATTCAAAATAATTAGCTATAGTAAAATACAAAATACTTTTCCTACATATCTTCCCATTGAGCCTAGAAATAACTGTCATAAAGGTAGAACAGTTTCAGTTTTCATCTTTTTTTTTTTTTAAAGATTTTATTTATTTATGTATTTATTTACAAGAGACACAGAGAGAGAGAGAAAAAGAAGCAGGCTCCATTGGGTCTCCAGGATCAGGCCCTGGGCTGAAGGCGGCGCTAAACTGGTGAGCCACCGGGGCTGCCCCGGTTTTCATCTTTTTCACAGAGGTTGAGAAATTAGGTGATTTGACTAACATTATATGTACAAACCTAGTAGGTAAGTTGATCCAAGACTCCTAACCCAGTTTTCTGGCTATAAATCCTTTATCTATGCTCTTTCCAGTACAGTATGCTATTTTTGAACAATAAAATCTATATAAAGTTTATTTTGTGCTTTTCTATTTTTTAACTTGGAAACTATTTTTGAGAAAACAACCAAGTAAAGTTTCTAAATTTTGATCAGTAATTATTACCTATCACAAAAATTATTCTGTAAAGGCTAATTTGCAGTCCCAGTACATTTTTGTATTTATTTCAGAAAATTTATAAGAGGTTACTAAAAGGAATTTTAAAATTTGATAGCAATTTAAGTCCGTAATTTAGAAAAGAAAAATAAATTGGACTCTCTCCCTCAGGGTTGGAGTGAAGCACCTCCTATATGGACCAGTCTGAGTTCATTTTTTTAGACTTTTTTGCATTAATAATTATACTCGGTAGAAATTATGGCACCCATGTTCTTTTACATGCCTTATAATGGTGGACATTTGAGAGATGAATATAAATCAGCTTCTTTTTTTTTTTTTTAAGATTTTATTTACTTATTCATGAGAGACACACAGAGATACAGGCAGAGGGAGAAGCAGGCTCCATGCAGGGAGCCTGATGTGGGACTCAATCCCAGGTCTCCAGGATCACGCCCTGGGCCGAAGGCAGGGGATAAACTGCTGAGCCACCCACGGATCCCCTATAAATCAACATCTAAAGGAGTTAGCAGAAGCATTCATACTAGCTTTCTGCTGAGTTTAAGCTTCTTCCATGTTGTAAGTTTAAAACTAAGTAGATGGAGGGGCCTTAAATTATGTTGTTCTCTCAGAAGGGACCACAGCAAGGAGTGCTCCAAAAAACTATGTTCTAAATCGATGATGGCATATAGACATTTTCCTGGCCTAGGATACTGTACAAGTCCTGAGCTGGAGACAGGACCCAGGATTTAAGATTTAAGCGCTAGGATTCTCTGATAATCTGCATGTTTCCTAGGCGAGTCTTATTTCCCCCAACTGAAAAATGAGAATATTCATATTGTGTCCAAGGGGTTGTTATAAAAATAAAATAATATATGTGAAACTTCTTAAGGAAAATTTCAGAGAAGTTTGAGGCAATTTGCCTATTGGGAGTAGAATGGTAGAAAGCTTTCCAGGCAGAAGGTATGTGCAAACATTCTGCTATGGGGGATCATTGTAAGTGCTGGAAACTGTAAGTATATAGTAATGTATAGGTTGAATAAATTCTAATTTTTAATAATAATCATACTGAGCAAGAAATCTAACTTCTCGTGCCTCATTTATCGGTAATATGAAGATAATATATACCTTGGGTATTTTACATGCAAGATTATTGACAGAATTGAATGATTATAAATGTATCCAAAGAGTGTAAGAAGCTGTGGTTAATAGATTAGAGAAGTACAGCTTAGAGATCTCTTCAATTGCAAAAGTTATGTAATTGTAGCAAAACTATTGAAATGCTATGAAAATTGTGAGATACATAATTGTAGAAAAGTTTAAATTACAGTGTAAGTGCTTTTACATCTTATTTGATTCATGTAACTAAATTTAAGCCAGATAGAATTATTATATTGGTGTTATTTCTGTTATATTCCAAGGGACTTCTTTTTTTTTTTAAAGATTTTATTTATTCATGAGAGACACACACAGAGAGACAGGCAGAGATACAGGCAGAGACAGAAGCAGACTCCATGCAGGGAGCCCGATGTGGGACTCTATCCCTGGTCTCCAGGATCACGCCCTAGGCTGAAGGCCGTGCTAAACCACTGGGCCACCGGGGCTGCCCTCCAAGGAACTTTAAAAATCATCTAGCTAAACTGCAAAACTGTATAGAAAGGGGAAACTAACTTCTTCATGTGTTTTGGAAATTTGTGATTGTAAGAAATTGTTTACCTAACAGATTTATATTTACCTACTCAGCTTCAGGTGCAAGAAAAGAGGTATTGGCATCAAGTTGGTTGTGATCTGAACTAATTTAGTGAAGATCTGAGAATATTTGATAACTCCTTCTAAAAATAGTATCTCTTCGTAGTGGCCTTTGTTCAACAGTGTGTGTCCTCACTTTTAAAAAATTTCTATGCCCTCTTTAGTTCAATTTCTCTATTTTACCTTTATGAATTCGTTAGCTAATCTAACCACTGTCCAAGAGAGTTATTTTATAAAACTCAGATATTTGATTTTAACATAATTCAAGTTAAATGAAGAGATGATATGCTTTTTTTTAAAAAGATTTTATTTATTTATTCATAGAGACAGAGAGAGAGAGAGAGGCAGAGACACAGGCAGAGGAAGAAGCAGGCACCATACAGAGAGCCTGATGTGGGACTCGATCCCGGGTCTCCAGGATCATGCCCTGGGCTGCAGGCGGCGCTAAACTGCTGCACCACTGGGGCTGCCCAGATGATATGCTTTTAATCAGCTCTTTTTAAAACATTTATATTTACTCCTTCCTCATTTTCTCTAAATTCGGTTTTTATAATTATGCAACAAATAGGATATTTACTTGAGTAAAGCAAATAACTGGCTATTTCAGTTTTCTGTTTTTAATCTACTTGAGTAGAGCCTTCCTCTAATGTATTCTTCAGAGCTATGCTCCAAGATCACATAAAGGTTATAATGAATTAGCTCTTGTAACCAGACCCTCTTGGACATAGTCCAACACAAACTTGTACTATTCAAAATTCTGTGTTTCACTATAATGAGAAGTGTTACTTTAGGGTCCAGTGTAGTCAGTCTGTTTTTAACTATAATTTTACCAATGTAAACTAAACAGTAAAGCCTTTGAATCAATACTGGGCATAAAAGTATTTACAGAGTACATACTGATTTGTTCATTTGGTGCTGTTTGGCCCTTTAAAAATTGGCAGCCAAATTCAGGAAATGAAATGTAGTTTATTAGAAAATGCCTTTCTCACAAAAGATCAAGTTTCAATGCATCTCAGGTTTTGTGGGAATGGATCAAATACATCAGACAAAATTAGGCTAAAGTTCCTCTCTTGCCATTTGAAATTGCTATACTCATTTTTCAGAAAATCCATTTTAGTTGCATATGTATTAGTTTAAATTATATTGGTCAATTAAGGGAAAAGCAGTTTAATCATATTTCTCCTATCACAGTGAGGTACTGGACAGCTCTTGGACTCCGCTGGCTTTAGCCGTTCCAATGGCAGCTGGATTCTTGAAGGTGAAAACTGACAGCCCTTCACCTGGCTTTCTGCCTGGGGGCTTCTCTGAAGCCTTTGGAAACAGAAGTACCCCCTGAAAGTGTGAGGAAATTAGCAACTTATGAGGCAACCCTTAACTGACAGAAGTCAGAACTGATAGATAAATGCTTCTCTCTCATCTTCTGGCAGGCAAGCCTGAGTCAGCTTCATGGCTTGTAAGAAGGGTCCTGGGATTGAGCCCCATTTGCCAGTATAGAAGTAAGCATTCAAGGATGCACTCTTGTTTTGGCTTTCCCCTCCCTCCCATTTTCTTCTAATGCTTAGCTATTGTTCCCTGGGGATGACTTCTCAAGTAGAGAATTTGCATGTAATTTGGAAGACTCATTTTCCACGGAAAATCCAAACTAAGACATAACGTTTCCATTTCAGGGGTGCCTAGCTGCCTCAGTTGGTAAAGCATGTGACTTTTGATCTCAAGCATGTGAGTTCAAGCCCCATGTTGGACATAGAGCCAATTCACTATTTTTATTTTTTTAAATTTATTTATTTATTTGAGAGAGAGGGAGAGCATGCAAGAGGGAGGCAAAGGAGAGAGGAAGAGGGGGAAATTCTACTTCAGAGAATCCTGAAATAGATCCCCTGTTGAGCAAGGAGCCCCATGAGAGGTTCAGTCTCACAACCCTGAGATCATGGCCTCAGCTTAAGTCAAGAGTCAGTCAGATGCTTAACCAATGAGCCACCCAGGTGCCTCATCCATTTCACTATTTTAAAGTTATTAATAGAAAATTTAACTTTTGGGGGTATCTTCCTGGTTCAGTTGATAAAGCATGTGACTCTTGATCTTGGGGTTTGAGTTTGAGCTCCATGTTAGACATAGAAATTAATTTAAAAAAAGAAAAGAAAACTTAACTTTTGAAAGTTTGAATGTGTGGATGGGACAGTCAGATTAATTATATGCAGTAATTTGTAAGGATTTTGATACTGACTCAAGACTGATTGGACTTGCACAATTGAGGCTATTTTTCTGGTAGTGGTAACAGTTTGATTTGAAGGAATTTATACACTCTTGCTCAGTCTCTTATAGGGAAGAGAATCTTTTCTTGCCACTTTTCAAACTTTATTGAACATTAGAATAATCTGGAAAAAATATAAATATGTAGATTCATAGGATCTAATGTGATATGTCTAGAATGGAATTTAGCAATCTGCATTTTTAATAAGCATCCTTCAGGTGAATCGGATGGTCTACAGACTACACTTTGAGAAACATTGATACATTATTACAGTGATAATGCTGCTGAGGGTAACCTGTGACTATGAAATAAATGAAAGCCAATTTACTCCACAGGGACTGAATGAGTGTCATGATACTGTTAATCACATGTTCTCATAAACTGAACTAAGAAACCATAGACTGGGTTGTCAGATTGAAAAGATAACCCAATTTTAATTTCAGAGTCATTGTGCTCTTCCTCTGTAGAAATTTGATTTGGTAATACTTACTTGGCTTCAACATTTGTATAAACATGTGGTTTGTTATGATACCAATGAACTGCTGAGAATTTAATTTATGCTAGATGTGTTTAATTTACATTTAGTGGAGAAATTAGAACAACATGCCACTTATCTCAAAGATGTAAACACATCTTAACAAATAAAGCTGTGGGAAAAGAGATTGATATTGTCATGCTGGAATGGACTGAACAGCTTTTCTTGCTGAATGGCCTGTAGCCAGTTTCAAGTGGTTAAATTGACATTATAGTTAAAAAATAGTATACTTACTCCTGAACAACATAAATTTGTTTTAAATTTTGTTAAACAACTGCTTGGAAAATGACTAGAACAGAATTTAACAGCTCATTAAAATGTTATGGAATAGTATTTACCATTCAGTAATTATTATATTATTGAAAATTGATTACAGTATTAATACTTTTAGAGACATGACTGATTTTACCATCTACTTTCAGTTAGGAGAACTTGCCCTCCAGATTTAGCCCTGTATATGTTAAATGTAAATTTTTAAATAAAGATCCACATTACAGAACTCTGCAATATTGTTCCAGGTTCATAAATGTACTGCGAGCTACATAAAGTTACTGATATTGTATTTCTTAATGCTTCAAGATTCATTTAGAAATTCATTAGATTTAAAATGTTTTCATATTGGGGGGAAGTGTTTCTCACTGCTAATCTAAATCATTGTAGTAACAGACAAAGAAACTTCAAGGGAATTGTTTTAAGATAGAACTTTGAAACTAAAGTTTGCCATGCAAGTTATATTTTCACTCTGTCAGTAATACATAACTTCTAAGGCAATAGTTTTCTGATTACTTTTAAGTCTGTATGTCTTTAAGGATGAGCTATAACATCTTCTGTTTCCTAGTTAGTCTTTGAGGCTTAGCAAGTTTGATAGGGCTGATTTATCCAAATTAGCTATTTTATGCAGAAATTTTTAAAAATTCTTTTTTTAAACTAAGCTCTATGCCCAATGTGGGGCTTGAACTCATGACCCCAAGGTTAAGAGTCACATTGTCTACCAATTGAGTTAGCTAGGTGCCCAAATAAATATTTTAAAAATATTTTAAAAATTTATGTTACTTCCTGCCTTTTCAATTGTTTATAGTAATACCCACTCTAAATACATGAAAATATGCAAATTGAATACTAATTCAATAAGTAGTCAAATAAAGCTAAATTGTTTATGTATCTAATAAAATAGTTTTAATAAGAATATTATATAATTAATGGGCTACATTGGTGAAGTGATATTTTTGTCTCTAGGTATACCATCTACATACAAGCTTTTCACTTTAAAAGAAAAACAATTTGGGGCTTTTGGCTGGCACAGTTGCTAAGCATCTGACTCTTGATTTTGTCTCAGGTCTCTTCTCATGGTCATGAGATGAAGCGTGTCTGGCTCCATGCTCAGCAGGGAGTCTGCTTGTGATTTTTTCCTTCTGCCCTTTCCCACTGCTCATGCTCAAGGAGAAGAGCTTCCTTCAAATACATAAATCTTAAAAAAAAAACTTTCAGGAAGTTAAAGTTGATTGCAAGAGCTAAGATGAGTTTGTGTTATAAGTGAATCTATTGGTTCTAATATCAAGTCATAATCTGTTTCCTGCTTTTTATTTACACTCTGGAAGATGTGTCAATCAACCCAACTTTATTTATTTTTAAGTTGTTTTTGTTTTTGTTTTTTTAGTAATCCCTACACCCAGTGTGGGGCTTAAACTCATGATGTCAAGATCAAGAATTACATGCTCTACTAAGCTAGCCAGGTACCCCCTTGGCCCAACTTTAGTTAAGCAAGCTCTTAGCTCACTATTCTGAACTCCCTTCTGATCCATGATATAAAATTTCATAGTATCTCACATGTGAACTTTGCTTGTTGGTTTCATCTCTTAACCAATGTATCACTAATTTAGTATTACTTTTAGAAAATGTTAAATCCTATTCCATCTTACTTCTTTCACCCACCCCTCTTTGGACTCAACCTCTCTATCATTATTTATTATCATGAGAATGAAATACAATTTAATATTGACCTACAATAAATTTAATTTGGAGGAGAATCTTTAAGAAGAACAAAAATATTCTAGAGCCCTGAAGAAATAATTCAACTAGAAAGAACACAAGCCTTAGAGCATATAGAAATCTTTGGCCAACTAATCTCATGTCTTATAAAATAATAGATACAAATTGCTATGAAATGGCTTTGAAAAACTTAGATAAGAGGCACAAGTAAGTATCATTTGTACCGTCCTTGCCACAATTCCTTCCTTTGGTATAGATGATTGATATTTGAAATTTAGAGTGCCTGGCTGGCTCAATCAGCAGAGAATGCAACTTTTGGTCTCAAGGTTGTAAATTCAAGCCCCACATTGGGTGTGGAGCCTATTTGAAAAAAAAAAAAAGAGAGAGAGATTGTCCTTTATTAAGGAGCCTATCTGCATAAGGAGGCAACCTTTGTTTTTCCAAACACATCCTTTCACATTCTTGCTAATGATTTTCCTCCCCTTTGTATCCTCGAACCATACCCCCTCTTTGCTCATATAAGTTTCATGTTGTCTCATTTTCTTTGGAATTTCATGTTTGTGTGGATTCCCCAAATGCCTATTAAATTGGATTTTCTCCTGTTAATCTGTCTCATGTCAATTTGATTATGAGTCCAGCCAGAAGGACCATAGGGCAGGGGCAGGCATTCCTCCCTGACACTTTCCGAGTTTGCTAATTTAGTTTTTATCTCTCTGACAAAAATAAAGTGTATATTCCTTTTTTTTTATATTTTTTTTTATTTTTTTTTATTTATGATAGTCACACACACACAGAGAGAGAGAGAGAGAGAGAGAGAGAGGCGGAGACACAGGCAGAGGGAGAAGCAGGCTCCATGCACCGGGAGCCGGGAGCCCGACGTGGGATTCAATCCCAGGTCTCCAGGATCACGCCCTGGGCCAAAGGCAGGCGCTAAACCGCTGCACCACCCAGGGATCCCTAAAGTGTATATTCCAAGCTAAGCTTTGACTTTTCTTATTTAAGCCATTTGTTGAAATTTATTATATAGTCTATTAAAGAGATGGGAAGGATATTGAATTGACATCTGTGGCACCTACCGTGTACTTGCTAGGTGGTTTAGGCAAAGTATCTCATTTAATCCTCCCAACAACTGAGAGAATGGTATTCGCTTCCTTATTTTACAGATGGAGAAAAGAGAAATCAAAGTTAAATAATTTGCAAAGGTAAACTAGATTGTAACAACCAGTATTCAAATACATCTTAGTTGGACTCAAAAGCCTATGTTTTCCAGTATACTACCTTTACTCTTAATTGTAAAAATGAGAAACAAATGGAAGTGATTATTTTTCAGAGTCCACTTGGACAAAACTAAATTTGTGAAAGTTAAGAAGCATCCCTCAGGTACAAGTTTACCTGTGAAAAAATAAGGGGATTAGGAGAATTAACATTTAGTTCTAGAAATCAGAATTGCAATTTTTGAGCCTTTGTTCTCAAGATTTCTGTGGTCCCATTTCCTTGGAATTCCTCAAGTTAAAAACATTTAAAACATTTTTTTGAGAACTTATGTGCAAAGCACCATATTAAGAACCTTACCCCTTAAAAAAGCAGGTTCTGTTACCTCTAAAATGGGTTTTGAACTTTGCAATTCTGGTCTTTATAACCTTACTGAAATTTTCCTGCCAGTTCCAACCAAATCTTAGAAGTACTAACTTCTTTGGCAAATCCTAAACTATATTGATATAAGAGTTATATATATATATATATATATATATATACACACACACACATACATATATGAAAATAAACATTTTTTGTTTATGAGTTAGTAGAAACTTATAATTTTACCTTTTAGAGTTCTTTAGAAAATATAGTTTAGATTTCATGTAATATTCAGAAGACTCCATGTAGGATAGTGAAAAATATTAGTTTGGGCTAGTATTCAGGAAACTGAAATGTTTTGCTCCCAGGTCTACTTTTAGCTTGAATAGTAGTGATTTAACCACATTTGGGGGCTTTTTATTTAAGTGAAGAATGGAGAGTTGGATGCTTTATTTATTTATTTATTTATGCATTATTTATTTATTTTCAAGTAGGCTCTTGGCCCAGCCTGGAGCCCATTGCAGGGTTTGAACTCATGACCCCGGGATCAAGTCCTGAGCTGAGATCAAGAGTCAGACACTTAACCGATTAAGTCACCCAGGTGCCCCTGCACTAGTTATTCTTTAAGAGTTCAAGTTAAAAATTTTCGGGATTCTAAGTGCTTTTTGTTGGAAACATATGAAGAATTTAGGAAGGAAAGAGGTTGCAGTTGTTAAGAAAGCTAGAATTGTTGACAAAAAGAGTCATTGTGTGAAACTGAGAGGCTAGAAATAAGGATAAAGGAATGCATCCCTGACTTAATTTAAAGAATAAAGAGATTTTTAGATGGGTAGAATCCTTTTTGACCTGGGTCCTGAGATAATGTAGGGCTATGTGAAATACACACATGTACACTTACAGCTCCATAATTTGATTTATAAATCCATATGTCCTTAATTTTAGCAAAACATCACAATGCATTAGTATTTTAAAGGGATCAATTTACAGGAAATACATAAAGGTCATATTTATGGACTTTCATATATTTGAAACTGCAAAGTGTATTATATGAGAGCTGTAGAATCCTTTTCCAAAGTATAGTTAGGCAAATTTTACCCAAAGTTTTCATGTATATATGAAATATGTATCTAGTTTCTAAATAGCTTTCTTCAAAACCATAAACAAAAAATGTCCACTAAATAAACTGCAGTTCCCACTTAAGTTTATCTTTAAACAGAAAGCCTTGTATTTTAAACATAGTATAGTTTAAATTTTTTTAATTAATATGTATAACATATTTACCAGAAACACTAAAAGTATACTCTAATGACATATATCTATATCTTGCCTGAAAATTAATTGAAAAGAGAAACTTTCAGCCAACGAAAAATTTTGATCCATAGTCTCCCCTAAAATTGTCAGAATACAAATGTATGCTGAATAAAATTGATTTCGGTTTGTTGAATCAGCATATTCCTTATGCAGATTCAACATACATAGCTTTTTAGAAGTTCAGCTGAATTTTCAGAAGTTTTGTGCAGAATTGCCTGCAATTCTGTGCAAACCTTCCTGCAAACAAAATGATATCTGAACATTATTTCTCACTTAAAAAAATTCTTTATTAACTTCCTAAAGAAACTTTTAGAGCCTTTGAGTTTAAACATCATGACAAAGTGGGGACCTGGGGACAATAAAAAAGATGCATCACTCTTGCTCAGTTTAAGACAAAGTCATATTAAGATGATATATAGACAGCTCTTGACAGAAAAGTATTCAGTATAATTCTGTTTTAAAAAGCTGTTTTAATTCCCAGATAAATTCACTTGTCAGCTGCTATATTAATTCAATGTCCAGAAGATATGTACATTCAATTCAATCCGATATTAATAACTAAGGGAGTAGTTTGGTAACCAAAATAAATGTAAAGGGATTGATTGGTAACTTTGATTTTAAATGACACAAACTACTTAAAATAAAAATTGCATCAGTAAAAAAGAGAGGTAAAAATTATTTAAAAATATAAAGGAAGATCCAAATATTCTTTAACTTAAAAAGTTTTTCAGACCTAATAGGCATGACAAAACCTGTCTTCATTCCTTTCTATTCAGCTCAGCAAGTACTTTTGAGCTCCAATAGTTAATCAGTTACCAGATTCCACAATCTTTGTTTTTCACACTTCTCAATTCTTACTGTGAATTGTTCCTGTATTGTACTTAGGATCACCAAGCAGGCCAACACTATTTTTTATGCCTTAAAAAGGCAATTATTATCATATTCACAATTAGATTTACCATATAAAATTGTTACCATATAGCAACGGCCTATAAAACATGATAGTATATTATCAAAGAAGTAGATGGCTTAACATGAATCATTAAGAGGAAATATATTTAGTAAAAGTATTCAACCCAGTTTTCTTCATAACTAAAGCCATGCGCAACTTACAAAAAATAGTGTATTATATACCAAATAATCTTTAAACAAATCAATGAACTTATATAGAAGTATTATAAAACAATATTTAGCCAACTTGACATAAAAGGTATAATCCAGGCATTATCATGTTAAACATAGATACCTGTTTAAACATCATTTCTTAATTTAGCTTTTCAAAAGTGCATAGAAAATTGAGGAATATAAAAAAACATGTTAACTTACCCTTCAATTTATTTAGGAAACCTCTGCTCTGGGTCAAAAGCACAAGGTGTTTCACTTCTGACTTCTGAAGCTACAAACTTAAACAGTAAATCAGAGGAAGCCGCTTCTCTGGACCACACTAGAGTTTGCTAGACACTACTGCTATGTGAAAGAGTCCTGCTGCATCTAAGCTATATACAGTGTGCAATGGATAACCTAATATGCCTTTCATTTAACTGGCTGGGCAGGTTTCTACCGTCTGTGGAACATGGAATCAAACCAGAATATGTTGGCATAACAGGCCAGTCAAACCGGTTCTTCTGTAGATCCAGAACCTGTCCAACCAGTCTGCATCAAAGGCTAGCCCAACAAGCTGCAGCGGCTCAACTCTGCTAAGCTTGTATGGGTGAGTTATCCCCACCTCCCATCAACTCCCAACAAACTACTCAGAATGTTGTAGCCTCCAGCAAAATAATTCAGAGTTCTAGTGGGAGGGATAGATCTATGCAGGCATAGCAAGAGTCCATTGTTTTAAACCTCTTATTGTAGATACTGGAGTATCTATCATCTTCAGAGGTAGGTAATCCTTTTAAAAATATAATTCAGGGCTTTCTGCAGATTAAAGCCTCTAGAAAGAGATTATCTACAATGAAGAAGAATCCATAATGCCTGACCTTTTCCACTAGTCCACTTGGCTCTGCTTGGTCTAGTTTAGCCTTGAGAGTGGCCCTGAGACCTAGATGGAGGCATTTCTAAAGGGAGGAAAACAAGGTATAAGTTGACCAGATGTTTGCCTGAATATGTTATCTTCCTTGTACTCAAATGATCCTCATATCATTCCAGTCTAAAGCTGGGAAGACCTCCTATTTCTATATACTAGGACAGCTTGAATGATTTTTACTTTGAATATTCAACAGTTGAACACAAATTATTGATACCTTCCATGTGCCAGGAACAGGGTTACAGTGGTGTAAAAGAGATGTTTAGTAAGAGATTGGAACAAGGTCCCAGTTACCAGTTAAGTATGTGTAGTAATCTTTTGGAAGGAAGAAATAACAGAAGATCATATTTTGACAGAAATTGGTTGTATTAAGAGAGATCATGTGAGATTTGTTCTTCTCATAATATTTGCACATTTATAAACAGCCTTTCCTACTTACTGATACAGTGATTCTCAAACTTTCCTATTTAAGTTATCATCTGAAGTGCTGATTATGAACAGATTACTGGGCCTTACCTCTTGAAATTCTGATTCAATAGGTCTGAATGTTCTTTAGCACTCTGGTGAATCTGCTGCAGCTGTTGAAGGGACCGTAGGCCCAGATTCCATGCTCAATTTCTTTTCTATATTAAAAATTGCCATATTCACTTTTCTATCTCCAGTGTCTAGAACACTGCCACTTAGAAAGTATTTAGTAAATGCTTATTAAGTAAATATCTACTCAGGCCCAGCACTTGCTAGATCCCAGGGGAGTCATAGCTAGTAACTATGATGTGAATGAAACTGCATTAAGTACTTTAATTATAATAATTGAGAAAAGGAGCAAGTATGGTTGAGTATGGGAAAGACTTCACAAAGGAGTTTGGTTTAGAAACTTTCTTTTTTAACCATGACCAAAGATTGCTATCTGTAGGATAACAAAAGGTTGAGGAAACAATAAAAAGAATGTCTTTGATTTGATATAGTAGTAAAAGCTTTAAAAGTACCTGAGGACATCATGACCTCAAAACTTAGTAATAAGGTTATTTCTAGAGCAGGGGTCAGCAAATTTTTCTACAAGTGATCAAAGAATAAATCTAGGGTTTGTGGGCCAGATTGTTCTGTTTCAATTATTTGTCTTTAACATTATAGTGTAAAAGCAGGCATAAGCCATAATCAAAGACTGAGTGTGGCTATATTCCAATAAAACTTTATAAAAACAGGTGACAAGCTGGATTTGATGAGTAGGTTATAGTTTGCTGACCCAGGTTCTAGAGTGAAATGTATAGAAATTAACAAGATTGCTTAATTGGCTAGGAAAATGGGTTTTGGAAGTCCAAAAGACTTGGGTTCCATTCCAATTTTGTTCCATTAAATTAGCTTTGTCGGGCAGCCCAGGTGGCTCAGTGGTTTAGTGCCCCCTTCAGCCCGGGGTGTGGTCCTGGAGACCCAGGATCGAGTCCCACGTCGAACTCCCTGCATGGAGCATGCTTCTCCCTCTGCCTGTGTCTCTGCCTCTCTCCCTCTCTCATGAATCAATAAAATTTAAAAAAAAAAGTCAGTTGTCAACTGACTCATAAAAAAAATAATAAATTAGCTTTGTCTTGTGAATTAAGCATGTTTTACTCATAAAATATGAATGAAAATCATAATACCTACCCTTTAGAGTTACTGAAAGCTTCAAATACTGTAATTCATGTGAAGTTTTATCCAAAAATCAGTAAAGACCCAATAAAATGTCAGCTAAAAATAAAACTCATTAAATATGATAGTTAAACATATTAGTGTTTATTTCCATTTTTTAAAAAAATTTATTTACTTATTTGAGAAAGAGAGCACAGCAAGAGGAGCTACAGGCAGAAGGAGAGGGAGAAGCAGCCTCCCTGAAAAGCAGGGAGCCCAATGTGGGGCTCAATCCCAGGACCCTGGGATCATGACCTGAGCTGAAGGCTGACGCTTAATTGACTGAGCCACCCAGGCACGCTATTTCTATTATTTTTAAAAGTCCTGCTCCAATGGCAGTAAAGAACCAACAGCATGAACCTTTAAAAATCAAAAAGAATGAGGAAGATAGCGGACAAGAGATGTCCATAAATTTTGGAAAAACGAATGAGGATGAGTGGTGATTGATTTAGCAGAGTAGAGAAAGAGGAAATGTAAGCAAGTTTATCTCTGCTGCAGAATTCTAAGTAATGTTGGGGATTTGAGGCACAAGATACCTCTAAGTAGTCTGGGGGAGTGAGTGGGGGTGGGGGGCTTGAAATGGAAAGATTGGTTAAAAATCTGCTTAAGGAGCAGTTTGGGGCAGCCTGGGTGGCTCAGCAGGTTAGCACCACCTTCAGCCCAGGGCATGATCTGACATCAGGCTCCCTGCATGGAGCCTGCTTCTCCCTCTGCCTGAGTCTGCATCTCTCTCCTCTCTCTCTCTCTCTCTCTCTCTCTCTCTCTCTCTGTGTGTGTGTGTGTGTGTGTCTCTCATGAATAAATAAATAAAATCTTAAAAAAAGAAAAAAAAAGGAGCAGTTTGCTCCCTAGATCCCTTCCCCAATGCAGGTGCCTGGAAACTGCTCCTTCTTCAACCTTGAGAGAAGATCAGTGGGAGCTGTTGATTGTTGATGAGAGAGATTGTCCCAAGTTGGTTCTGGTCTTGAGAGTATCAAGCAGAGGTGAGGGTGATTGGTAAAGTACCAAAGTGTAAGCAGTGTGATTATGTTAGTTTTCTATGGCTGCTATAACAAATTACCACAAATTCAGTGGTTTAAAAGGACACAAATTTATTATCTTCTAGTTCTAGAGATCAGCAATCCAAAATGGGTCCCAATGGGCTAAAGTTAGAGTGTTATTCTCCTTTTTGGAAGGTAGGAGAGAATCTGTTTTCTTGTCTTTTCCAGCTTCTAGAAGCTGTTTGCATTTCTTGCCTGATAGCCTCTTCCATCTTTAAAACCAGCAATAGCCAGTCACTCATGTTGCACCATTCTAACACTGACTCTGCTGCTTTCTTTTACCCTTAAACCCAACTGTGAAATCCACGGTAATCTCCCCATTTTAAGGTCAACTGATTATCAACTATAATTTCCTATGCAAATTTAATTCTCTTCTGCCATGTGACATAAAATATTCACAAATTCCTGGGATTAGGATGTGGACAGCTTTGAGAGACCATTATTCTGCCTATGGCAGAGATTAAGTCAAGGTCTCTATATTAAGTGGTGAGACACCCAGGTCCAGTCTTCTGGTAGGCTTCTGAATGCTGGTAACCAGTTTATATTCCTTACTCAGAAAGCAGAAAACTGGATAGTTTATCACAAGAAATTCTCAAAACTCTCATTACCAGAATACAGTGGTTACTAATTAAGGATGATTTTGAGCCCAGGGGACATTTGGCAATGTCTGGAGAAATTTGCTATTGTAAACAACTGGGGGAAGTGGGGAAGAGGTGTGCTGTTGGCATCTAGTGTGTAGGGGCCATGGATGCTACTAATATTGTACAAGGCACTGCATTACATCTTTACTTGTCCTTACACCCAAAATAATTATCTGATCCAAGATGTCAGTAGTGCCAAAGATGAGAAACCCTACTCTAATGTTAAGCTAACCGGTCAACATCACTCTAATATAAATAAATAAATCCTACCTAGGCACACACAGTTGCAAATGAGCATTTTTATTCCTTGTTTTGTGATACAGAGAGCATGTAGCATGAAAGAGGCAAAAAGAAACAAATAATAGATAAAATGAGCTTACAGAAAATAGTCAATGTTGGGAGCAGAATAATTTTTTAAGTATATTAATATCTTCAAAGAAATTAGAGAAGATACTGAGGACATAAAACAAGACTATCTAAAAGTAGAACTTAGGGAGAATAAAAAAGAGATAATTAGAAAGTGAAAATATGATAGCAGAAATAAAGTATGCAGGAGTTAGAGGATGAAGTTGAGGAAATCTACCAGAAATGAAAATTAAGAAACTATTGAGGGATGTGCTACAAAATAAGAGTAAATTAAGAGAGATGAAAACATGGAAGTTTAGAAATGGAGATAACAGTCCCAAGACCACAGCACTATGTAGAGTTGATGCATGCCAATAAGGTATTGAAGACTCTGTGATTTTTACTTCAAATTTGAAGTGTCATGACTGAGGGAAGGAAGGGGAGGTTGGGAGGAGAGAAGAGAGTGAGAGAGAGGCTACATGGGAGGAGGGAGATGGTTTGGTTTTGGGTGTAAGATATAAATTTAAAAGATTTAAAAATGCATGTGTTCACTTGCTTCACCACTAACCAAGGGTTAATGTTCAAAGATCACAAAATGAGGAAGGTAATCAAACTGTACAAGTACAAACTTGCACCTGCAGAAAAAGTCTGCACAAATATTTATATCTGGCAGTATTCATAAGTAAAGGTTTGCAACATACTGTCCAATAGCTAGTAAAATCTGATCATTGTAAAATTAAAAGCATGTTGCACTTGAATAAGTCCAAATGATGAAACCTGATTTTAAGCTTGCCTCAGTCACTCTCAGTTACCTTTAGTTACTCTTATGTAAACATGAATTAGTTAGTTATTTGCCATCCTGAAGCTGGGTTGCTTCATTTATTAAATGAGAGGATTTAATTGGATATATTCTTTAAAAAAGATTTTAAAAGATTTATTTATTTGAGAGAGAGAGTGTGTGTGTGAGAGTAGGGATAGGGGCAGAGGGAGAGGGAGAAAGAGACTCTCAAGCACACTCCATGCTGAGCATGGAGCCTGATGCAGGGCTTGATCTCATAACCCTAAGATGGTGACCTGAGCCAAAATCAAGAATTGGAAGCTGAACTAACTGAGCCATTTAAGTGCCTGCCTCCAACACTTAACAGATTGAGCTGCCCAGGTGCCCTGGCTATATCTGTTCAGCTCAACACTTTTATTCTAAAGCTTTTTTGAGGGGATCCCTGGGTAGCTCAGTGGTTTAGCACCTGCCTTTGGCCCAGGGCATGATCCTGGAGTCCCAGGATCAAGTCCCACATCGGGCTCCCTGCATGGAGTCTGCTTCTCCCTCTGCCTATGTCTCTGCCTCTCTCTCTCCCTGTGTCTCTCATGAATAAATAAATAAAATCTTTAAAAATAAATAAAAAGAATTATTAACCACAGGGCCTTGTTCAAATTCCAACATAGGAAATTACACTTTAAAAAAAAAAGAATAAAGCTTTTTTGAACAAACAAAAAATTCAAAAAATGTGGGAGCAAAAGCAAAATAGACCAATTGAGACATTTTATAGAAAAGCAATTTTAAAATGCAAGCTAATTTTAGGTTGTGTTCTCCAAAAGCTGACACTGAGATATGGACCCAGGTGCAAGTGATTAATTAGAAAGGTGCTATAAAGGATGCCTGGGTGGCTCAGCCTTTGAACGTCTGTCTGTCTTTGGCTCAGGGTGTGATCCCAGGGTTCTGGGATTGAGTTTTGCATTGGGCTCCCTGTGAGGAGCCTGCTTCTCCCTCATCCAATGTCTCTGCCTCTCTCTCTATCTCTCATGAATAAATAAATAAAACCTTAAAAAAAAAGAGAAAGAAATGTGCTATAAAATGAAATCAATAAGGTAGTCAGGAAGGCAGGACAAGAAAGGAGAATAAGAAAAACAAGGGTGGGCAGCCTGGGTGGCTCAGCGGTTTAGTGCCGCCTTCAGCCCAGTGCGTGATCCTGGAGTCCCGGGATGGAGTCCCACGTCAGGCTCCCTGCATGGAGCCTGCTTCTCCCTCTGCCTGTGTCTGTTCCTCTCTCTCTCTCTCTCATGAATAAATAGATAAAATCTTAAAAAAAAAAAAAAGAAAAAAAGCAAGGGTATGATTTCAGCATCAAGTTAGTCCCAGGGACCTCCAGAGCATAAATTACAAAGAGAGTTTATCCCACCTGGAGGCAAAGGAGCTAGGCTTTCATACTCTGAACAAGTTACTAGCTACTGACTACTCCTGGGATTTGTAAATTTCACCTCTCTATGAGAAGTGGCTCTAGTAACTCAAGAACATCCCTTTGAAGAAGATTGCAGGTACTATAACATTAAGAGTGAAGCATTATGACTTCTGCTTCCACCCAACATGGAAGTTATGGGAATCAGATTTACCCTACCACCTGAAAAAAAAAGAAATAAGGACAAAATGTATAAAACAAGGGTTTTCAAGACATTGTATATCAATCAACAAGAATAGTTATCTCTAAGAGAGTAAACAAACAAACAAGTTGAGTTCTGTCAAGTTGGATAAAATTGCAAAACCGAACTTTATACTGCCCTCAGTAAACATACTTTGGACCTAGAAATCCAGATAGGTTAAAAGTTAAAGGATTGAAAAAGATATAACATGCTAATATTTATCAAAAGACATCTGGAATGGTTATATTACTATCAGACAAAATAGGTTTTAGATTAGAGAATACTACAGGGCACCTGGCTGACTCAGTAAGAGTGTGTGACTCTTGATTTTAGGATTGTAAGTTTGAGCCCCACAATGGGTACAGAGATTACTTAAAAATAGATCAGAGAATATTACCAAGGATAAAAAGGGTCATTTCAAAATAAAAGGAAATGTAATCTACATATTTGTGCATCTAATCATATAAATAAAAAATATGTGAAGCCTCTCTCTGTATCTCTCATGAATAAATAAATAAAATCTTAAAAAAAAAAGTATGTGAAGCAAAAGCTGATAGTGCTGAAGGAAAAGAGAACATATCCATAATTACATTTAATAATTGTAGCTGAGGATTTTAACACCCATTTCTCAGTAATTGTTAGAATAAGTAGAAAGGAAATCAGACTTAACACTATCAACCAACTTGATATAATTGATATTTATAGATCACTTGGCCTAAAAAATACTTAAATACATATTTCTTCAAGTGTATATGGAATATTTACCAAGTTAGACTATAATCTGGGTCCTAAAATAAGTCTTAAATTTAAACAGATTAGAATCCTACAATGTTTTCTGACCACAATGGAACTAAATTAGAAGTCAGTAAAAGACTGGTGTGTGGGGATGCCTGGGTGGCTCAGCAGTTGAGCCTCTGCCTTTGGCTCAGGGTGTGATCCCGGGATCCGGGAAGGAGTCTCGCATCCGGCTCCTTGCAAGGGAGCCTGCTTCTCCCTCTGCCTGTGTCTCTGCCTGCCTCTCTCTCTCTCTCTGTGTTTTTCATGAATAAATAAATAAAATCTTAAAAAAAAAGAATAATGTGTGGAAAATCCCCAAATATTTGTAAACTAAATACACTCTTAAATAACTCATGGGTATTTTAAATAAATGAAAGTAAAAATACAAAATATTTAAGTTTGGGAAGTAAATATGTATTTAAATTCAGAATGGTCTAATGTGATGGTGGTAGTAAATCACTTTTAAATCTAGTAAGAAGGCTAAAAGACAAAAGTATTAAAAATAACTATAATTATAATTATCTGTTAATAGATACACAAGGTAAAAAGATGTAAATTGTGACATCAAATACAATGTTGGTAGGAGAGAGTAAAAATGTAGAACTTTAGTATGTGTTTGAAGTTAAGTTGCTATCAAATTAACATAGACTGTTATAACTATAAAATGTTTTATGTAAGCCTTGTGGTAACTACAAAGCAAAGACCTATTTTGGATACATACATAAAAGATAAAGTTATCTAAGCATAGCATTACAGAAAATCACAAAATCACAAAGGAAGGGAGTAAGAGAAGAAAGGAACAAAGGAATTATAAGACAACCAGGAAACAGCACAATGGCATAGTGAATCCAGTTTTATCAGTAATTACTTTAAATGTAAATGGACTAAATTCACCAACAGAAGATACAGAGTGGCTAAATGGAGAAACAAACAAAGAAAACCCAACTATATGCCTACAAGAGACTTATCCTTGAAGAGGATACATAGACTAAAGTGAAGAGATGGAGAAAGATATTCCATGTAAATGGAATCAAAAGCAAGAGGGATTGCTATACTTATATAACAAAATAGATTTCAGTCAGAAACTATAACAACAGACAAAGAAGGCCATTATGTAAAAATAAAGGGATCAATTTATCAAAAGGATATAACAATTGTAAATATTTATAACGCAACATCAGAGCACCTAAGTATATAAAGGAAATAGCAGATCTGAAAGGAGAAATAGACAGCAATACAATAATAGTGGGGGACCTTATGCATATACGGGCAATTAATTTATGACAAAGGAGCCAAAAAAATGCAGTGGAGAAAGGACAGTTTCTTCAATTAATGATATTGGGGAAACTGGAGAGCCACATGCAAAAGAATGAAAACAGACCAGTGTCTTACACCACACACAAATCAACTCAAAATGGATTAAAGACTTGAATATAAACCTGAAACCATAAAAGTCTAAGAAGAAAACATAAAAGCAGTAAGCACCCTGACAGTGGTCTTGGCAATTTTTTAGATTTGACATCAACCACAAAGCCAATAGAAGCAAAATACAAATAAGTGGAGTGCACCAAACTAAAAAGTTGTATATTATTCTGTATATTTGAAAGTTTTAAAATGTTAGATATTAGATCTTAAAAGTTCTCATCACAAGAAAAGAAAATTGTAACTCTGTGTGGTGATGCATGTTAACTAGACTTATTGTGATGATCATTTTGCAATATATACATATAACAAATCATTATGTTGTACACCTGAAACTCTCAAAAGGCTATATGTTTATATATATAGGTTTATATATATATATATATTTATATATATATTTAAGATTTACTTAAGTATTTATTTATTTTAAAACATTTTTAAAAAATATTTGTTTATTATTTATGATAGACATAGAGAGAGAGAGAGGCAGAGACACAGGAGGAGGGAGAAGCAGGCTCCATGCCAGGAGCCTGACGCGGGACTCCAGGATCGCGCCCTGGGCCAAAGGCAGGCACTAAACCACTGAGCCACCCAGGGATCCCCAAGTATTTGTTTTAGAGAGAGAGTGGGGGGAGAGGCAGAGAGAGAAAGAAAGAAGCAGACTCCCTGCTGAGCATGGAGCCCAACACAAGGCTCAGTCTCATGACACCGAGATCATGACCTGAGCTGAAGTCAAGAGTCAGATGCTCAGCCAACTGAGCCATCCAGGCACCCCAATTATATTTCAATTAAAAAAACAAAATGAAGTCAGAGGCTATATCTCCCTTGTTTTACATTATACTCCAATTCCTAGCATAGGATTTGCTTGCCATAGAGCAAACATTCAATAAATACATGTTGCACGAATTTGAACCAAATTCTATTTGACTTAGCAATCTGGAAATATTTCTTCTTTTCTCTAAGCATTAGTTTCCCTGTCTGTAAAATGAGGGCTATGTTCTAGACACTCTGTAAGCTTCTTTTCGGATTTGTCATTTTATGGTTTACTTTCCTTAAACCTCAATCTCACTCTCAGTAACATTTCTTACTGATGAAAAAAAAAGGGGGGGGGATGCCAGAGTGGCTCAGTGGTTGAACTTTGACTCAGGGCGTGATCCCGGAGTCCCAGGATCAAGTCCCACATCGGGCTTCCTGCATGGAGCCCGCTTCTCCTTCTGCCTATGTCTCTGCCTCTCTCTGTGTGTCTCTCATGAATAAAATAAAATCTTAAAAAAAAGAAAGAAAGAAAAAAATAGTAGGGGACTTTAAAACCTTGCTTTCAACAATTGATAGATTATCTGGATAGAAAATCAATAAGGAACATTGGGCTAAATTTACACATTTGATTAGATATACTTAAAAGACATGCACAGAACATTCAATTCACATTGGACTATATGTACCTAAAAGATACACAAGACATTCCATCCAGCAGCAGAATACACATTATTCTCAGTGCACATAGAACATTCTCCAAGAAGACTTAGCAAATATAAGGAGACTGAAATCATACCAAATATCTTTTCTGACTACACTAGTATGAAGCTAGTTATCAATAACAAGAGGAAAACTAAAAATTTCACAAATGTGTGGAAATTTAGTAATATACTCCTGAACAATCAATGCGTCAAAGAAGAGATTAAAAAGGAAACTAAAAAATCATGAAACAAATTAAAATGGAAACACAACGTATCAAAACTTATGGAATGCAGCAAAAGTAGGTCTAAGGGAGAAGTTTACAATGATAAATGTCTACATTAAGAAAAAAGAGTTCACACTCAATGTGGGGCTTGAACTCATAATCTAGAAATCAATAGTCAGATGCTCTACTGACTGAAGCCAGCCAAGTGCCCCATAAAAAAGAAAGATCTTAAATAAATAACTTAATTTGATATCTCAAGCAACTGGAAAAAGAACAAAGTCCAGGATTAAGAAGGAAGGAAATAATAATTGGAACAGAAATAAATGAAAGAGAAACTAAAAAGACAGTGGAAAATATCATTGAAACTACGAATTGGTTTTTTTGAAAGCTAAAAAAATTGACAAACTTCAGTTAGACTAAGAAAAAAAGAGAATAGACTCAAATAAAATCAGGAATGAAAGAGGAGACATTAAAACCAATAACACAATTACTAAGGATCATAAGAGAATGTGAACAATTATAATCTAACACAATAGATAACCTAGAAGAAATGGATAAGGTCTTAGAAACATACAACCTAGGGCACCTGGGTGGCTCAGTTGGTTAACCATCTGCCTTTGGCTTGGGTCATGATACCAAAGTCCCGGGATTGAACACTGTGTCAGGTTCCCTGCTCAGTGGGGAGTCTCCCCCACTCCCCTCTCCTTTTTTCTCTGTCCCTCTCCCTGCTTGTGCTCTCTCTCAAATAAATAAAATCTTAAAAAAAAAGAGAAACATACAACCTATCAATATTGAAGCACAAAGAAAGAGAAAATCTGAACAGACTAATACTAGTAAGGAAATTGAATCAGTAATCAAAAACTGCTCAACAAAGAAAAGCCTATGATCAAATGATTTCACTGGTGAATTCTACTAAACATTGACAAAAAATTAATATCAATCCTGCTTCAACTCTTCTAAAAGATTGGAAAGAATACTTCCAAACTCATTTTATGAAGCCAGAATTATCCTGATACCAAAGCCAGAAAAGATACTATAAAAAACATTATAGGATACCACGGTGGCTCAGTAGTTGAGTGTCTGCCTTTGGCTCAGGTCATGATCCCAGGATCCTGGGATCAAGGCCTGCATCATGCTCCCTGTAGGGAGCCTGGTCTCCCTCTGCCTATGTCTCTGCCTCTCTCTGTGTGTCTCTCATGAATAAATAAATGAAATCTTTAAAAAATATATAGGCCAATATCTCTGATGAATGTATTTGCAAAAATTCTCAATAAAATATTAGCAAACAAGATTCAAGAGTACATTAAAAGAGACATACACCTTGATCAAGTGGGATTTATTCCTAGTATGCAAGGATGGTTCAACATATGCAAATCAATAAATGTGATACACTATATTAACAAGATGAAGAATATGCATCATATGATCATCTAAATAGATGCATAAAAAGCATTTGACAAGATTCAACATCCTTTTATGATAAAAAATTTCATCAAGTTGGGTAAGGAAGGAAGGTAAAGGCCATATATTTCAAACACAGAGCTAACACACTCTATAGTGAAGAGCTAAAAGTTTGTCTTCTAAGATCAGGAGCAAGACAAAGATACCAATTGTCAATACTTTTATTCAACATAGTACTGTAAATCCTAGCCAGAACAATTAGACAAGAAAAAAAGAAAAGCATCAAAATAAAAAAGCAAGAAATAAAATCGTCTCAGTTTGCAGATGACATATTACATATAGAAAACACTAAAGACTCCACCAAAAGTTGTTAGAACTAATAATGAATTCAGTAAAGTTTCAAAATACAAAATCAGTGATATTTCTATACACTAACAGCCAACTCACAGAAAATGAAATTAAGAAAACAATTTTACCAAAAAGAATAAAATACTCAGGAATAATTTACCAAGGAAATTAAAGATCTGTATGCTGAAAGCTATGAAACATTGATGAAAGAAATTGGAAAGATATTCTGTGCTTATACATTGGAATATTATTAAAATGTTCATACTAGCCAGAGCAATCTACAGGTTGAATGTAATCCCTATCAAAATTCCAATGTAATTTTCCCCAGAAATAGAACAAACAATTGTAAAATTTGTATGAAACTACAAAAGACCATGAGTAGCCAAAGCAATTGTGAGAAAGAACAAAGGTGGAGGCATTATGCTTCCTGATTTCAAACTATATTACAAAGTATAGTAATCAAAACAGTACAATATTGGCATTAAAACAGTCACATAGGTCAGTGGAACAGAAGAGAGAGCCCAGGAATAAATCCACATGTATATGATCAATTAATTTATGACATAGGAGTCAAGAACGCATGATGGGGAAAGCATAGTCTCTTTAATAAATAGTACTGGGAAAACTAGACAGCCCCATGCAAAAAGAGTAAAATTAGATTGCTATCTTACATTATAAACAAAAATTAACTCAAAATGGATTGAAGAATGTAAGGGCTTAAACTGAAACCCTGGAAAGAAAAAAGGGGGGAAGTTCATTGACATTGGTCTTGGCAATGATTTTTTTTTTGGATTCGACACCAAAAGCAAAGGAAACAAAAGCAAAAATAAACAAGTGAGACTACATCAAACCTAAAAGCTTCTGCACAGCAAAGGAAACTGTGGACAAAATGTAAATGCAACCTACTGAATGGAAGAAAATATTTGCAAACCACATATCTGATAAGTAATATCCAAAATGTACAAGGAACTCTTACAACTTGTAGCAAAAACAAAAACATAAAATCTAAATATATATGGACAAAGGACTTGAATAGACATTTTTCCCAAAGAAGACATACCAATGGCCAGTAGGTACATGAAAGGGTGCTCAACATCACTAATTATTAGGGAAATACAAATCAAAATCATAATGAAATAGCACTTCACAACCTATTAAGTATGGCTATTATTGAAAAGACAAGCGGGGGCACCTGGGTTGTGTAAGCATCTGACTGTTGATTTAGGCTCAAGTCATGATCTTAGGGTTGTGTGATAGAGCCCCACATCGGGCTCTGCTGGGTGTGGAGACTGCCTAAGGTTCTCTCTCTCTTTCTCTCTCCCATTGCCTCTCCCCCCTCAAAAAAAAGATGAGATAACAAAAACCAGTGCGGGTGTGAAGAAAAGGAGACCTTCATACACAGTTGGTGGGGATACAAACTGGTACAACCAGTATGAAAAATAGTATGGAAGTTCTTCAAGAAAATAGAATTACAACTTCTATATGATCCAGCAATCTCACTTCTGGGAATGTATGCAAAGGAAAATAAATCATATCCTGAAGAGATATCAGTACTCCTGTGTTCATTGCAGCATAGTCACAAAAGTCAAGATACAGCAACAACCAAAATGTCCATTGATGGACAAAGAAAGTGTGATATATATTATTAATAATCACATAAATATATTACATATAATATTACATTGTATATGTAACATATTATTTATGTATGTATTATTCAGTCATGAGAAAGAAGAAAATTCTGTCATTTGTGACACCATTGGTGAACCTGGTGAACAGTAATGGTAAGTGAAATAAGCCAGACAAAGACACATACTGCATGGTATCAATTATATGTGGACTCAAAACAATTGAAGACACAAAAAAAGAGTAGAATGGTAGTTGCTGGGGAGCTGGGTGATTTGGGAAATAGAAGAGGCTGATAAAAGGGTACAAACTTTCAGTTAAAATGAATAAAGTCTGAGAAGTTCTATTGTGGGCAAAATGCTACACAAACAGCATTGCATGCAGCAGAGAAATCATCCATGAAAGAAAGAGTCAATCAATGAGGGAAACTTCATTACTTCATTGTTCCTTATTTTAAGAAATTGCCACAGCCACCCCAACCTTCAACAACCACCACCTCGATCAGTCAGCAGCCATCAACATAGAGACAAGACCCTCCACCAGGAAAAAGTTAATATTAAGTGAAAGCTCGGATGATGATAAGCATTTTTTAGTAATATTTTCAAATTAAGGTATGTACTATGTTTTTTTAAAAATGGTACTATTGCATACTTAGACTACAAAAGAGTGTAAATATAACTTTTATATGCGCAGGGAAACCAGAACATTCATTTGACTTGCTTGATGATGATACTGGCTTTATTGTGGTGGTCTGGAGCAGACCCTCCAGTATCTGTGACTTATGCCCATAATTCAACCTGTAGCACTGGTATTTGTCATTAAGATAATGTAATTTTTACTTTTGTTACCTTTGTTTCTTAGTGTTTATGAGGGAGAAAAAGTCTTTTTTGCAGCAGCTCAGTTTAAACCAGCAGATTAGCTGATTAGAATTAGGTTTCAATTCTAAATCCCCAGGAGGGAGAATCAGATGGACAGAGGTTAGATTATATATCCATCCCTGAGTACTCAGTTTTGGCCAAGGTCAGGTTTTTCGGTACATATTAGGCTAATGGGGCCCATCCTTATTGACCAGAGGTAATTTCCAGTGAAGTGAGAGCAGGAGCTGGTCAGTTACCTAAAACAATATTTACCATTAAAAAATTGGTATAGGGCACCTAGATGGCTCATTCAGTTAAGTGTGTGCATTTGGCTCAGGTCATGATCTTGGGGTCTTGGGATTGAGCCTGCTTCTCCTCTCCCACTCCTCCTACTTGTTCTCTCTCTGTCTCTGTCTCTCTCTCTCCCTCCCTGTCAAATAAATATATGAAATCTTTAAAAAACAATTGGTATAAAAACTGTTTAGAATTGAATAAAAAAGAGAAATATGGTATATTTTCCAATTTTTATGTCTCAAACTAACTTTAGTAGTAGAATAAACCTTTGAGAATTTATTACTTAGAAAATTTTATGATTGAAAAGACTTGAAAGAAAAATAACTTGAAATGGGTATTTTATATCTATATTTAAAGCTGAAGTAATTGGTGTGCTTAAACTTCCAATATGAAGTCATAGAACTACAAAGCAAAATGAATTTATGGTTAAATATTGCAACTTACTTTGTCTGAAATTACCTAAGTACTATATAGGTGCTAATGAATTCTCCAACTTGAGGAGACATGCAATGAAAATTGCATCATTCTTTCATTCTGAGTACTGCTGTAAGCTGTATTTTTTTTTTCCACCGAGGCTTTTTTCCTTTAAATTGTTACCTTGTGCCAAATTAAGAGATATGAACTTGCAAATAGCTTCATTTTATGTGCTGCAATAATAACTAGACTCACCAAGGAAAAGTAACCTCAGCCACCTTTATAAAAGTTCCTATTTTTTTTCACTTTATACCTGTGTCACTACAATTTTTTTTTCTGTGACACATGTTAGAAGGAGATTTCCTTTGTCTGAGAGTGTCATGACCAGTGTCTTTAATGCCAGAGAAGTTATAATTAGCTGGAAACATGGCTGGAGGTCACATTTTCTAAGTAACAACATGTCTTTACTTCTGGCTTGGAGAACAGTGGCAAGCTTCTCTTCTTATCCCTCCAATTCTTTTCTCCTTGGCTTTATAGTATAGTTGTTAAGAGTTTGGGTTTCAGAATGAGAAAGGCTGAACTCAAAACTCCCTTAAACCACATACTAGTTGTTAATTCTTGGGTAAATTACTAGGCTTCTGAGCTTAGTTTCTTCATCAGTAAAGAGAGATATAAGATTATTACAGGGATTAAATGGGATAATATTTGCAACATGCTTAGTAAGAGGCTGGCACATACTAAATGTTTAAAAAAGTAGTAACAATGATTAAAAATGATACTGATGATTATTCTCAGTGCTAGGCCTGGGGAAAACAAAGATGCTGATGCATGGTCCTTGTCTTGAAGGAACTCATAGACCAACAGAGTACAGGACTCAGAAAGTACCACTGTAAGTTTATCTATGTTGAGGAGGCACTTGGTAAATGATAGTTGGTTCTTGATATTTCCATTAAGCACTGTTATTATTATTTAATAATCTATAAATACAACTTATTCTTAACTTTGGATTTTAAGAATATTATACTCAGAGGAAGTTATTGTAAACAACTCACTAGAACCGTAGGTGCTGGCTTTCTTTGCCTTGTTCTTAGTTCTATCCCAGTTACATAGGCTGCCAGGCTTTTTCTTGGGTACCATGGAGAGATTAAGATGAAAAAAAATGAAGCATATCCTATCTAGAAGATTGGCTCTAGTACCAGATTTGGAAGTGGAAGGACTAGAATGTGAGAAGCAAACCCACGCAATCTATCGAGAGTTGAGGCAAAGAAAAACAGGCTCAAGTCGCTCAGTTGGTACCTGGAGCCAGATGTCTTCCAGGCACCTGTACCTGGAGAAAAGGAAACAGAGACACTAGGAATTCAAGAAGTTTGA
Organism: Vulpes vulpes; assembly: GCF_048418805.1. Lineage (NCBI taxonomy): Eukaryota > Metazoa > Chordata > Mammalia > Carnivora > Canidae > Vulpes > Vulpes vulpes. Next base: position 94,993,006 of record NC_132792.1, on the reverse strand, counting down.
GTAGAAGCTCAAATCAGCATCCTGACCCTTACACAAGCAGCCTAACCTGAGGGTTATGTAAGGTGAGAGATGTGGAAAGAACAGCGCTACCAATGCTTTTGCCCAGTGGTGTCCAAACCTTTCTGACTGTTGGTCTTTATTTATAAATTATATACGGGTATCTCTATTCCTAGTAGCATATTAGTGCATAATAAAGTTCATTGTTAAAGTTCATTGTTAAAGTAATTGCAATTACTTAATTTTTCTGTAGTAAACAAGATTTTTAATTAAGAAGGCTTTGCGCAATTACTTTAGATAATATAAGTAATTTAGAATTATTTTGGCTGGCTTCTTGGCAGATTTGATTGTTACTTTTTTTAAAATGAAGATAGGCTGATGAAGAAGAGATTGGGCAGCTTTTTGATGTTTGGTGTTGCACTTGCTTTATCAGTGTTATCTTCAATTTGCCTTTTCTTTGCATTTTAAAGCCATCATGTGAAGGTTAGGTTAGTAATTCCCAAGTACACCTAATTGGGCACATAGAGACAGAAATTAATTTATATATACTGAAATCCAATGAAAAATTAGGGTTCCCTTTTTTCTCTTTTGATTTATAAAGCTCCTTTTCCCTCATACGACCATGCATATCACATGGAACTTATATCCTCCCCACATTAAAAGGATCCTTTTATTTTTTTCTGAACTGATGTTGGGAAGAGATTGGGAGAAGTTAAGGAAGTAACACTTTGCTTTTTAAAGAAGGAGAAAGGAGACAGTTTTATGTATAGGGCTGCAGAGAAGAAGAGGAAAAAAGGGGAGGTTAAAAAGATACGGGAAATTATCAATTTTGCAATGACAGAGTACATATAACACTTCACACTCAACATGTCTTTCCTTGCTCCTTGCCTGTCCAAATTCTGTTCAGCTCAAAATCCACTTTTTAAATTAACCTGTACCAGATTGTATTTTCTAAAAATGGAGGCAACAATATCTCCCAACCCACATGATCTTTTACCACCCTGATACTCTTTCATTCACTGAAGAGTTATTATAGATGGGAAATAAGTCCATGAAAAAATGTTCAACATCACTAGCCATTAAGGAAATGCAAATGAGGACTACAATGAGATATTTCTAACATAATATAATAAGTAAAATAATATATAACATAATATAACATAATATAATAACTAAAATTAAAAAATAGCGGCAATACTAAATACTGGTGAGGATAGTATTTATCTATCATATATTGTGAGTGGGCATATAAAATTATATGGCCACTCTGGAAAATATTTTGGCAGTTTCTTAAAAAACTAAACATATATTGGGGTGCCTGGATGGCTCAGTTGGTTAAGCATCTGCCTTCAGCTCAGGTCATGATCCCAGGGTCCTGGGATTAAGCCCCTTGTCAGGTTCCCCACCCAGCAGGGGAATCTGCTTCTCCCCTCCCCGCGCCCCACCACTGCCACTTGTGCAAATTCTCTCTCTTGCAAATAAATAAAATAAAATAAAATAAAAAACTCAACCCCCCTCGCCCAAAACTAAGCATGTATTTAATGTATAATATAACCTAGGAGTGACTCCTGGCATTTATCTCAGAAAAATGAAAATTTATGGTCACAAAAAAAAACTCTTGACCTAAATGTTCATGGTAGCTTTATTTATAACAGCTCCAAACTGTAAATAACTGAAGTGTGATTAGCTAAGGAAATGGTGGCATATCCCTACCAGGGAATACTGCTTAGCATATCCCTACCAGCAATACTACTGATGAATGCAATAATTTGGTTGAATTTCAAAGGATTATGCTGAGTGAAAAACATCAATCTTAAAAGGCTACATACTGTAATTTCACTTATATAGCATTCCAGAAATGACAAAATCATAGATATGGACACAAATTAGTGGTTGCCAGAGTTTAGGAATGATTGAGAGGGTGTAACTCTAAAGGGGTTTCATAAGAGAGATCTTTGTGGTGATAGTTCTGTATCTTAATTTTGGTGATGGTTCCATGAATGTACCAATGTGACCAAATGGACAGAAAATGACAATGTCAATATCCTGGTTTTGAGATTTCTTGGTTTTGAGTCACTATAGTTACTAAGATATAACTGTTGGGGGAAACTGAGGTGAAGGGTATATGAGACATCTCTGTACTTTGTGTGAATCTATAATTATTTCAAAATAAAAAGTTGAAAGAATGGAAGAGACTCATTTTAGGTTAGATCTTTATCAGTCTTTTTCTCTATTTTTTCTCTGATCCCGAAAAGTCCATAGAGGGGTGCTAATGGGCACATACCAGAAATATTTTATAATTTTTCTTGTGAATTTTTTGACTTCAGCATTATGTAGAATTATATTATTTAATTTCTAATTTAATTCCATTATGTAAGATTTTAAACTTCTGAAAATTTTTGAGAATTTAAAGCCCAGTATATATTTTACCTTAGTGAGCTTTCTAACTACACTTAAGTAGCATGTGCATTCTGCAGTTGTTGCTAGAGTGTTTTATGAATATTAATTAGGTCAAGATGGTTTATTTCTCTACTTTCTTCCTTAATTCTACTGCCTAATTTAGTCATTTCCTAATCCAAATCCATTGCCTAATTCAAAGCAGTGGATTTTATTTTTTTATAATTTATGTTTTTCTGCTAAAATTTGCTGTTTACTTATTAAGACCATATTCCCTTTGGACAATTTTCTTCTATGTCACTGAATATGTTTATAAAAGCTTCTGAAAGTCTTTATTAAATTCAACATCTGGATCCTCTCAAAATTCATTTATATTGACTATCTTTTTTCTTGACTATAGGCCATGCCATATGTTCTTGTTTATCCTTCTGCTCAGAGTCTTACAAGGATGAGAATGTAAGTGTTGGCTGGGCTATGTTCTCATCTAGAACTGAAGTCCTCTTCCAAGCTCATTTGGTGGTAGCAGAATGGAGTTCCTTGATTGTACCACTGAGGTCTCCATTTCCTTGCTAGTGGTCTTTAAGTACCTCATATAGGTAGAATCATACAGTATTTGCTTGTTTTATGACTTGCTCCTGTCACTTAGCATAATGGCCTCAAAGTTCAACAATGCTAGCATTTTGCAAAATTTCCTTTCTTTTAGAAGCTGAATGATATTCTGTTGTATGTATATACCCATTTTGCTGATTCATTCATCTGTTGATGGACACTTAAGTCACTCCCACATTTTCACTATTAGGAATAACACTGCTATGAAAATATTCATAGTACTCTCTCTCTCTTTTTTTTGAAAATATTTTTATTTATTTGAGAGTGAGAGAGAATATAAGCAGGGGGAGTGGCAGAGGGAGAGCAGACTCTCTGCTGAGCAGGGAACCCAACCCGGGGTTCTATCCCAGGACCCTGAGATCATGACCTGAACTGAAGGCAGACACTTAATGAACTGAGCCAGCCCCCGTGCCCATCATTTTCATTTCTGATTTCAGTAATTTGTGTCTTCTTTTGTAATTCTTCTTAGTCCATTTAGCCAATGAATTGCCAATTTTGTTGATCTTTTTGAAGAAGCAACTTTTGGTTTCATTGAATTTTCTGAATTGTTTTTCTATTTCATTTGTATATGCTCTAATTTTTATTTTTCTTCATTCTGCTAGCTTTGAGTTTAGTTTGTTCTAGTTCCATAAGTTGTAAACTTAAGTTCTTGATTTGAGATCTTTCTTGTTTTTATATATTTATTTATATTCTCTTTTTTATTTGAGAGAGAGAGCACAGGCGTGAGTTGGGGGAGGGACAGAGGGAGAGAATCTTCAAGCAGACTCCCCACTGAACATGGAGCCCAACACAAGGCTCAATCCCATGAAATTGAGATCATGACCTGAGGTGAAACCAAGAGTTGGGTGCTCAACTGACTGAGCCACCCAAGCACTCCCCCTGTTTTTATTTATTTTTTAATCTTTTTTTGGCATCAAGTTGGTGACCTGGAATTTCATCATATTTTTTTCTAGATGGTTCTTTGCAAGCATTCTGCAGTGAGTAAAGGTAAGTCAAACAAATTAGAGTGTTCTTTACATTATTTTTCTCATAGTGTTAGCAATTCTTTACACTTGTGCACTAAGCTTTGTTATTTCATTTGTTCATTCAGCAAATATTTTATTGAGCACCTTTTATGAGCCAGGAACTCTTCTTCTTTTTTTTTTTAAATGAGGTATAATTGACATATAACACATATTAGTTTCAGGTGTACAAAATAATGATTTACTATTCGTATGTATTGCAAAATGATCACCACAATAAGTGTAGTTAACATCTGTAACACATCCATGCATACACAGTCACAAATGTTTTATTCTTGCAATGAAGTCTTTTAAGATTTACTCTTTTAGCAACTTTTAAATATGCAATATGGTATTATTAACTATAATCACCATGCTGTACATTACATCACCATGACTTGTTTATTTATAACTGGAGGTTTGTTCCATTTTACCCTCTTCACCCATTTTACTCTCCTCCTCCCCAGTAGCACCTCTGGCAACCACCTGTCTACTCTTTGTATCTATTAGTTAGGTTGTTTTGTTTTGTCTTGTTTTTGCTTTTAGATTCCACATACAACTGAGATGATATGGTTTTGTCTTTCTCTGTGTGACTTATTTCACTTAGCAAATGCCCTCAAGGTCCATTGATGTTACAGATGTCAAGGTTTCATTTCTTTTATGAACTGAATGTTGTACATATGTACCACATTTTCTTTATCTATTCATCCATTGATGGACACTTAGGCTGTTCCCATATCTTGACTATTGTCAATAATGCTGCAGTGAACATGGAGGTGCATATAACTTTTTGAGTTGAAGTTTTCTTTTTTTTAAAGATTTTATTTATTTGAGAGAGAGAGAGAGTGCACTAGTGAGCATGAGCAATGGGAGGGACAGAGAAAGAGGGAGAAGCAGACTCCTCACTGAGCAGAGAACCTGACATGGGGCTTGATCCCAGGACTCTGGGATTAACCAACTGAGCCACCTAAAGTTTTCATTTTCTTCAGATAAATATTCAGGAGTTGAATTGCTGGATCATGTAGTAGTTCTGTTTTTAGTTTTTTGAGGAACCTTCATATTGTTTTCCATTGTGAGTACACTAGTTTATATTCCCACCAACTGTTCACAAGTGTTCCCTTTTCTTTCCTACATCCTTATGAACACTTGTTATTTCTTATCTTTTGATAATAGCCATTCTAACAAGTATGGGTGGATGTCTCATTGTGCTTTTGAGATGCATTCCCTTTTCATGTACCCATTGGACATTTGTATGTCTTCTTTGGGAAAATGTTTATTTAGATCTTCTGCCTATTTTTTTTTAAAAGATTTTATTTATTTATTTATTTATTTATTTATTTATTTATTTATTTATTTGAGAGAGAGAGAGAGAGAGAGAGAGAGAGAGAGAGGCAGAGACACAGGCAGAGGGAGAGGGAGAAGCAGCCTCCATGCAGGGATCCCGATGCAGGACTCGATCCGGGGTCTCCAGGATCACACCCTGGGCTGAAGGTGGCACTAAACCTCTGAGCCACCTGGGCTGCCCCTTCCACCTATTTTTAAATTGAAAAATTTTTTGCTATTGTTTGTATGGGTTCTTTATATATATTGGGTATTAATCCCTTTATCACATATATGATTTGCAAATATATTCTCCCATTCAGCAGATTGCCTTTTCACTTTGTTGATGGTTTTCTTTGCTGTGTAGAAGCTTTTTAGTTTGATGTAGTCCCACTTATTTATTTTTACTCTTTTTGCCTTTTCCATTTATTTATTTATTTATTTATTTATTTATTTATTTATGATAGTCACAGAGAGACAGAGAGAGGCAGAGACACAGGCAGAGGGAGAAGCAGGCTCCATGCACCAGGAGCCCGACATGGGATTCGATCCCGGGTCTCCAGGATCGCGCCCCCGGCCAAAGGCAGGCGCCAAACCGCTGCACCACCCAGGGATCCCCTGCCTTTGCCTTTAATGTCAAATCCAAAAAGTCATTGTCAAGATTAATATCAAGGAGCTTACTGTCTATATTTTCTTTTAGGAGTTTTATCATCTCATGCCTTACATTTTTAAGTCTTTAGTCCATTTTGAGTTAATTTTTGTTCATAGTGTAAGATAGTGATTCAATTTCAGTCTTTGGCACGCGGCTGTCCAGTTTTCCAAGCACCACTTACTGAAGACACTGTCCTTTCCCCATTGTATATTCTTGACTCACTTGTCATAAATTAATGAACTATATATGTGTCAGTTTATTTTGGGGCTCCCTGTCCTGTTCCATTGCTCTATATGTCTGTTTTCATGCCAATATCATACTGTTTTGATTACTATAGCTTTGTAATATAGTTTGTAATATGGTTTGAAATCAGGACACATGATGCCTCCAGCCTTTTTCTTCTTTCTCAAGATTGCTGTAACTACTCAGAGTCTTTTGTGGTTTATATAAAATTTAGGATTGTTTGTTCTACTTCTGTGAAAAATGTCACTGCAATTTTGATAGGGATTGCATTGAATCCGTAGATTGCTTTGGATAATATGGACATTTTAACAGTTTTAATTCTTTCAATCCATAAGCACAGGATATCTTCCTATTTGTGTCTCAATTTCATTCATTAGTGTCTTATAGTTCAGTATACAGTTCTTTTACCTCCTTGGATGAATTTATTCCTAGATTTTTTGGGGGGATACAAAGTTTGGTTGTTGATTTGAGATCTTTCTTGTTTTTTTAATATAAGCATTTAGAGCTATACATTTCCCCTTCTGCGCCTCTCTTTTCTGCAGCCCATAAGATTTGATACGTAGTGTTTTCATTTGAATTTGTAAGTATTTTCTAATTTTTCTTGTGATTTATTTTTTGATTCATTGGTTATTTAAAAATATGTTGCTTAGTTTCTATAATTTTGTGAAATTTCCAGTTTTCCTTCTGCTATTGCTTTCTTTCTCTTTCTTCCTTCCTTCCTTCCTTTCTTTCTTTCTTTCTTCTTTTTTTTTTTTAAGATTTTACTTATTTATTCATGAGAGACATAGAGAGACAGAGAGAGAGGCAGAGACACAGGCAGAGGGAGAAGCAGGCTCCATACAGGGAGCCCAATGCGGGACTTGATCCTGGGACTCTAGAATCACACCCTGGGCTGAAGGCAGATGCCAAACCGCTGAGCCACCCAGGGATCCCCATGCTTTCTAATTTCATATTGTTGTGATTAGAGAAGATACTTTATGATATCTGTCTTTTAAAATCTATTGAGGGATGCCTGGGTGGCTCAGCAGTTAAGTGTCTGTCTTTGGTTCAGGGCGTGATCCTAGAGTCCCAGGATCAAGTCCCATATTGGACTCCCTGCATGGAGCCTGCTTCTCCCTCTGCCTGTGTCTCTGCTCCCCTGCCCCCCCCTCCCGCTCTGTGTCTCTCATGAATAAGTAAATAAAATCTTAAAAAAAAAAACTATTAAGACTTGGGGCACCTGGGTGGCTCAAGTATTTTAAGTGTCTACCTTTTCCTCAGGTCATTATCTCAGAGTCTTGCTCAACAAGTCTGCTTTTCTCTCTCCCTCTGCCCCTCCCCCTACACACACACGCACACACTCTTTCTCTCTCTCTCTTGCTCATTCTCTCTTAAATAAATAAATAAACTCTTTTTTAAAAAGTCGATTGAGACTTAATTTGTAGCTTATCATATAGTCTCTCCTGGAAAATGTCCATGTGTACTTGAGAAGAATATGTATTCTGTTGTTGGTTAGAGTGTTCTGTACAGGCCTGTTATAAACCAGTTAGTTTATTGTTGTTTAAGTCTTCTAAGGTTTTGAATGTATCTTTGAAAAAAAATGTATCTTTGGTCTGGTTATATCCATTGTTGCGAGTGGGGTATTGAAGTCTTTCTTATTGTAGAACTATTTTTTCTTTTAATTCTGCCAGTTTTTGTTTTATATATTTTGATCTATCATTACGTGCATAAATGTTTATAATTATTATATCTTCTTGTTGTATTGAAAATTTTATCAATATATAATGGCTTTTTGAGTATTTTGTAAATTTTGGGGGTTTAAAGTCAATTTTGTCTAGTATTAGTATAGATAACCCTGCTCTCTTTTGGTTACTACCTGTGTGGAATATCATTTTCCATTCCTTCACTTTCAATCTATTTAGGTCTTTGGATAGCATATACTTGGATTGTGCACTTTCACCATTATGTGAATCTCTCTTTTTAATTGGAGAGTTTATGGCATTTATATTTATTTATTTATTTATTTATTTATTTATTTATTTATTTAAAAAAATATTTTATTTATTCATGAGAGACACACACACAGAGAAAGAGGCAGAGACACAGGCAGTGAGAGAAGCAGGCTCCATGCAGGGAGCCTGACGTGGGACTCGATCCTAGGTCTCCAGGATTTCATCCTGGGCCGAAGGCAGGTGCTAAAACACTGAGCCACCCAGGGATCCCCATCATTTACATTTAAAGTAATTTTTGTTGAGGCTTACACCTATCATTTTCCTATTTGTTTTCTATCTTAGAGCTTTATTGTCCCTCATTTCCTATATGACTGTCTTCTGTGTTTAGTTTCAATTCTTTACTCATTTGCTCTTGTACATATTCTATAGCTTCTTTATTTGTGGTTACCCTGGGGATTACCTTTAGCATCCTCAAGTTGTAACACTGTATTTTGAATTTATAGGAGCTTAACTTCAATAACATACAAAAACTTCTTTGTTAAAGCTCTATCTTCACCCCTTTCAGTTGTTGATGTTACAGAATGACATCATTACACATCGTGTGCCCCCAAACACAAACTATTAATTATTTTAAATGTAATAGTCTCTTAAATTGAAGAAAACAGGATTTGGAATTGTAAACCAAAGTTACAGTAATACTAGCTCTTAGGCTAATAATTAGTTTTTCTTTTTTATGTATTAGTTTTTAAAATCATATAGAAAATTAAAAGTCAGAATACCTGGGTAGCTCAGTAGGTTAAACACTGGGTTCCAGGTTTGGGCTTGGATCATGATCTCTGGGATTGGTCTCTGCGTGAAGCCTAGTGTGGAGCCCCACGTGGAGCCTCATGACAGGCTCCATGCTCAGCGTGGAGTTGGCTTCAGATTCTCTCTCTTCCTCTTTTTTTTGTCCCTCCCTCATCCTTCTCAATAAAATCTTTTCTTTTTTTCAATAAAATCTTTTAAAATAAGGTCTAAAAAAAGTAAACAAAAAGTGTAGTTACAAATCATCATTATTGTCCTGGGGTAAAAAAAATAAAAAAATAAAAACAACAACAATAACAACAACAAAAAACAAATCATCATTACAATGTACTAGCTTTTATATTTGTCTATATACTTAACTTTATTGAAATCTTTATTTCTCTTTTTGGTTTTAAGTTACTGTCTAGTATTCTCTTATTTTACCTTGCAGGACTTCCTTAAGCATTTCTTGCAGGGTGGACTAATGGTTTAGTAACTCCTTCAGTTTTTGTTTATCTGGGGGTATCATAATTTCTCCTTCACTTTTGAAGGGCAGTTTTGACAGATATAAGATTTTTGGTTGACAGTTTTTGTTTGTTTGTTTTAGCACTTTGAATATAGTAGCCTGCTATCTCCTGGCCTCCATAGTTTCTGATGATATATCTACTGGTTATCTTTTTGAGGATTCCTTATATGCAGTAATTCACTTCTCTTTTGCTGCTTTCATGATTCTTTGTTTTTATATCTTGAAAGTTTGATTATAATGTGTATCAGTGTGCATATCTTTTAGTTCATCTTACTTGGAGCTTGTTGAGCTTTTTGGATGTTTATATTCATGTTTTTCATGATCTTTCTCTGTTCTTTCACTCTTCTCTTTCTGGGACTTCCAAAATGTGTATGTTGGTCTGTTTGATTTGTACTAGAGGTTCTTTGGGTTCTGCTCACTTTTCTTCAGTCTTTTTTTTTTTTTTTCCTGTTTCTCAGACTTGATAATTTCCCTTGTCCTGTCTTCAAGTTCACTGATTCTTTCTTCTGCCTATTCAAATCTGCCTTTGAATACCTTTAGTGAATTTTTCATTTCAATGATTGTATTTTTCAGTATTGTACTTTTTAAAAAGTATTTCTTTTTGGTTTCTTTTTAGATTTCTTATGTACTGATATTCTGATTTTTTTCTATACATATTTTTTCTTGACTTTATCCTCATCTTCCTTTAGTTTTTTTGAGCACCTTTAAAACTATTGTTTTAAAGGTCTTGGTATGTCTGCCATAAGGTTTTTTTTCAGGGACAGTTTTTTTTTTTATTAATTTTTGTCCCTTGAATGAATCATATTATCCTGTTTCTTTGTATGCTTGGTAATTTTTTTGTTGTTCAATACTGGATTTTTGAATCTAATAATGTGGCCACTCTGGGAATCACATTTTCCCCTTCCTCTAGGAATGTCCTAGTCTTTATTTTAAAAAAAAATTTAAAAAATTTTTAAATTTTTAAAAAAGATTTTATTAAAAAAAAAAGATTTTATTTGTTTATTCATGAGAGACACACAGAGAAAGGCAGAGACACAGGCAGAGGGAGAAGCTGACCCCCTGCAGGAAGCCTGAAGTGGGACTTGATCCCAGGACTCCAGGATCACACACTGAGCTGAAGGCAAATGCTCAACTGCTGAGCCACCCAGGCGTCCCAGTTAAAAAAAAAATTTTTTTTAATTAAGTGTTTATTAACCTCCAGTTTATTCTTTATTATTAAGAGTCATTTATGGCTTGTTTCCCTCTCTCCTTTTTTTCTTTTATGCTCTAATATTTTAAATATCTTTTGTCAACAACATATAGCTGAATTTAAGAAAGTATCAGTTTTGAGGTCTGTGTTTTTTGTGAGGTATACCACTTAGTGATTACTGAATTATTTTTATCATCTTATTTTGTACTTCCATTTACTCCATTTTTCCTCCTTGGTTTTTTTCCTTTCTCACTTTCCTCAATTGATTTGATCAATTTTGTTTATTCTCCCCCCCCCCTTTGCTGGTTTAATTCCTTTTTATTCTATAATTTCAGTGGTTTTCTTAAAATACATACATTTCTTAACAAATCTAAAGCTAATCAATATCCATTCTCTGGGTAAACAACATAGGAAGCTTAAATTACTTTAATTTCAGTTATCCCTCTCCAGTCTTACAGAAAAGATAGATTGCTTATAAATGAATGACAACCTGATGGAAGATTTCTTATCAGCATTAACAGAATACAGCTGTGAAATAATATATTCTGAGACCTGAGGTAAACTGTTTACTTAAAAGTTAGTAACCACCGAAAATATAATTTAAGAGCAAACTCAAGATCCTTTCTGAAAGAACGCTACATGATGTACTTTAATCAGAAGAAAACTGAATGCAGAAGGAAGAGTGGGGTGTAAGAAATGATGTTGAATAAAGAGACTGGTAAATGTATTGGCAAATTTTTATAACTAACTATAAGGTGTAGTATTCCAAATAATCCTTAGTTGGCTCCCTATTTTTACAGATAGAAAAAAGAAGCGTGGAGATGCTAAGTATCAAACTTAAATGAAATCACACAGCTAAAGGAGGCTAGTGCTAGGAGAATGCCCTCTTGTTCAGAAATGCCATAAGACTCAAAAAGCAATACTAGGAATCTGTGTTCATTCTTTGACCTAACTTGTGACTCAGAGAATTCTTGGGTCTATGAATTCTAGAATGTGTAAGAAAAATTCACTCAGGTGTTATCCTCTGAATTAAGGAGAATATGGAGCAAGAATACCCACTAAAGATAAATTGTGAAAGTTTACCTTACTTGAAATCCCAGTGGTACAGAATGATTTATCAGTCACTTAGCAAGATTCCATAAACTTTGAGAAATATTAAATAACTGATGGCCATATGACCATGTTAAGAAACAAAGGTAGAGGGGTACCTGGCTAGCTCAGCCAGAAGAGCAAGTGACTCTTAATCTCAGGGTCATGAGTTCAAGCCCCACAATGGATGTAGAGATTACTTAAATAAATAAACTTAAAAAAAAAAAAGATGGAGAGAGAAGCTGAATTGGATCAACAAAATTACTCCCTGTAAATAGCAAAACATAGAGTTCCTCTGTATTCTAAACAATAAAACACATATGGTGTTGTATTTTATTAAAAATCACCTGATTTGTTCTTTAACCAGGCTTATAAGCTACAATGTAATCTTTTTAAATTATAGGTAATTACAAGAAGGTGCATTAAACCTTAGTTAATCACAGTTGTTTCAAAAATATGTCCTCTCTCTTAACAAAGCAGTAACCCAGCCAAAGCTTGGATAAACTGGCATTTCCCTAGATCACATGTTTCATTCCTAAACACAATGCCCCTTGTGTTTCTTTCAGGTGTCCATACTTTTTCTGAAAAATAGATCTCCCCTTCCAAAGCTTGAGTATTATCTGCTCTTTGTTTGAAAATAAATGCATTGTTCATGTGTAGACTAGTCGTGCAGGTGTTTTACCTCTCTTTTCCCAGTCAGGCTGTTTCTTAAGCCTTTCATGAAATCAGTTCAGTTTAGTTAAACCTCTGACATTCACTTCTCATTGCCATTTCCCTTTATAGCCATAATATAAGCCCCAAATACAACCTGATAATCTTTCATTCCATTATGTTTACATTTTTAAAATGATCTCAGGAGTTGCCAACACTACATCTTTCTCAGTTCTTGAGGGCTAACTCCAGGGCAAGGCCAAAGTTCTGCTCAGTTCAGGTTGCTTTCATTTTCCCTGAACTGGCAATCACTGCCTTATGGTACAGATTTGCTCCTGTCACTGGAAAGAACTACCTGAAAGCTTTGCATGAAATTAAACTCCCTGAAGTGTAACCAAACTGAATAAAGCCACAGAAGCTTGTATTGAAACAACTCTTTTCCTGAGTGGGGCATGTGAAACACTGACATTCTTAACACAGCGAGGACTGGTATTGAATGTCAGGTAACCAGTTCTGTCTTCTGAGGTATAACATTTCAATCCCTCCTTTTATTTTCAAACAACCACTTTCATGTTATTCCCTAGAGAATGAGGATGGTATGAATCTCAGATCACTGGATAAACTATAGCTGAAAAGGGAAAATGGGGGGCAGGAGGCTGAATCACTTAAAGACTTAATCTCTTCAGTGCAAAAGATAGTAATTGATATTACTTATCAAAGTGTAACTTGAAGTTTTAAGCAATTTATTATTGTCATCCATGCCTCTAGATTTTTTGTATAATCCCCATTCTCTGTCATTTTCTGTAACTCAATGGTACCTCAATAAAACATAGTGCATATTTTATCATTTCATTATTTTTATTGCTCTTATGGCTAAGAGTTCAAAAAATTTCATATTCCATTGTAAATGGTGGAAAGCTTATGTGTATCTAGTGAATAATTATTCATTTTCATAGTGAATAAGAAGTAAAGAATCTATGTGCTTTACTTTTTCTAATTACAGTATTTTGCTTAACACCCTGTGCTCACTAATTTGTTGATTGAAGAGAAGAAAGCAACACACTTATATGGTGTGTATTATTGCTTCTTTGTCCAGTTTATGAAATAGGACTAATCTGAATTTAGTTGTGAAACACATTGTTCTGAGTATCTGTAGAGCTCTTGCAGAACGTTGCAAGTTCATTTTAAAAACAGGTACACATTTCTTTGTTGTTTTAAAAAGCTGTTTTGTAGAAATTAGCAATCAATCTCAAAATCAATTTTGCTTATATTTTGGAATTGATAATACTATAGAAGATTTTAGAGCAGGGTTTGGTATTCATATTACACATGGAAATTCTCTGAAACATGGTGGTCTAGTTCATTTGGACTATACAATGGAAGTCAGCAATGTGAAGATATTAAGATTTTCCTTAGGAGGTGCCATGCTCCTGGTTTTAAGTGAACATGGGTCTATGATTTACACTTGAGCCAACTAATTTCAAAACTCTTAACGCATATTCCCTTGGGACAGCTCAAGAAAGGTCTATCTACTAGATATGTGGGAATTGTATTCTGAAACTTCTTGAAATGGAGAAAGGGAAAAACCCTATTTGCTCAGCATCCTGGAGTTAAAACTCGCAAATACAGTTTATCCAAAATTTCTTAAGAGTTTACTTAAACTATAAGCACCACTGATAAATCAACTCAACAAATATTTTTTTCTTTTCAAATTTATCAATAATTAATGCCACAGTAAGGATGATTTGTCTTTTTTCATTTATTTTTTTCAACCACTTATATCAATATGGACCATACATATTTATTTTATAATTTGGGATTGTAATCAGTAGTATGTTATTTGTTTTAGTGCTCAAATTGTTCCAGCTTTGGCCACTGGGAGCTCTTTCTGGTTGGCTTCTGTGTCTCTTTGACATGCTTCATACTTTTTGTTTGTTTGTTTGAGCTTCCTTTCTGACACTACAAGAGATCTAAGTTTATCTTTTTTTTTTTTTCCTTCACAATCCTAGAATCAGCCATTTTCCCAAGTATTCCTGGTTTCTTTGATTGGAAAATGGTATTTAGAAACCAAGATGTGTGTGTTCTTTACTGCTGGGGTGTAGTTACCTCTCAGTGTTCAGAGTGAGGTAAATATATATGTGTACATATTCATGCACATACATCTATAATTGGTCTGTATATACCTGTATAAATATTAAGTTAAATACGAGTTCATAATAATGTCTCCAACTCTGATCCATTACCACAGGGTTCACTCTATCTTGCCTTATTGTTTATCTGCAACTTTCACCTCTGACACGGAGAAACCTGGCTCATCCACCACCTGTTCATTTAATTATTCAAACTTAGTATTTGTGTAAAGCAGTGTTATGATGTTTTAGATGCAATTCTGTGTCTAAAAATTTATTCTACCGTACATTCACATTGATATGCAAAGATATGTGGACAAGAATTCTCCCCTGTCCTTTTCATTCTTTTTTTTTAAAATCATACTAAATTATCTTTGATTTTTGAAGAATTTTTTATTGTGGACATTTTCAAGTATATGCAATAGTAGAGGAAAAATTAATCAGAACCTTATGTGACTGTAGTCCAACTTTTAACAATTTTTAGTATTTTGCCTTTCACTTATATCCCTTATTCTTTTAAAATGAATTTTAATGTAAATACCAGATATCATATCATTTAGCCTATAAATAATTCAGTAAGTATCTCCAATCTCCAAGAGATGGCCTACAATGATAACCACAATGCCATGATTATATCTTAAAAAAATTATGACAGTTCCAATATATGATACCCAGTTTCAGGTCGAATCTTCCCAGTTCTGTGAAAAATGTCTTTTATAGTTGCTTTGTTTGAATCAATGTCTGTGGCAGACAGAAAAAAACCCTTCTCCATTCATTAAATGTCTGTATCTGAATCCCTGGTACCTATGAATTAATTACCTTATATAGCAACAATAACTTTGCAGATATGATTAACTTAAGGATCCTGAGATGGGAATGTTATCTTGGGTTATCTGCATATGCTCAATGTTATAACGAGGGTCCTTATATGAGAGAGGTAGGAAAGCCAGAGTCAGAGAAGAAGATGATGGCAAAGGAAGATGGAATAGCTCCATTGCTGGAAGGGGGCCATCAACCAAGAAACGTGGATAGCCTCCAGAAACTGGAAAGGGCAAGGAACCAATTATACCCAATAGCTTCTAGAAAAAATGCAGGCCCAATACCTGATTTTAGCCCAGTAAAGCCCATTTTTGGACTTCTGACCTCCAGAAGATAATACATGTATTGGATTTGTGTTGTTTTAAACCACTAATTTTGTGGTAATTTGTTACAGTGGCAATAGGAAAATACATCACCCAAGATGTATATATTACATTGGGTTGTTATATTTATCAAGTTTCTTTTCATCTACGATAATTCTAGCTCTTTTTCTTTTCTAATCTGTTGAAGAAACTGGTTCATTCATCCATAGCATCTTTGCATTCTGGAAACTGGGTCATTCATCCCTAGAATCTTTACATTCTAGAATCTTTTTTGCCTCGTGGTATTATTTAAATTGTTTTATACTCCATGTTTCCTAAAAACTGGTTTTAAGTTATAAAAGCTTGTTTCTAATCAAGTTTGATTTGGGGGTAGCACAGAGTATTTCATAGATGGTACCTTTTACTTTCTATTATATCACATAAGGAGATAACTAACAGTTGTGTCATTGTTAGTACTGCTAGCCTGATCCACCCACTAGAAAGCATCCATTAACCTTTTACCTAGGGTTTTAGTAACGACTGATGATTGTTGCTTACATCCGTATTTCACTAGGGGTTCCAATATGGTAATGTGTTACTAGCTGGAATTCTAAAAAAAAGAACTTTCCCTCATCAACTATTTGGTTACTCTGAAATATATTTTTTATATGAAAGCAGGATAAATGGTTGATTCTTTGTCTTCACTCATTAATTTTTCAGAATAGTAAGTTTGTGTGCCTTAGCAAACCTCTAATGGTAATGAATGAAGTTTATTTTTATTTATTCATTTTTAAAGATTTTATTTATTTATTCATGAGAGACACAGAGAGAAAGGCAGAGACATAGGCAGAGAGAGAAGCAGGCTTCCCACAGGGAGCCTGATGTTGGACACAATCCCAGAACTCCAGTATCACGCCCTGAGCTGAAGGCAGATAGATGCTCAACCACTGAAACACCCAGGCATATCATGAATGAAGCTTTAAAGAACTTGATTTAATTACAAATTCATGGATTTATATGTATTTGTTTTGCTTTGTTGTTATTTTATTTGTTGCGTTTTAACCAGTTGGATACAAATTATTTTTCATGCTCATATTATTCTTGGCCAATGAAAACTCTTCAAGGTAACCCCTGTTCCATTTGATGCTGTAAACAAAGTACTTTTGTTATCTTGCCTTTTTTACTCTGTACTAACCTGTGCAATTTGGTTACCTGTGTAATTTGGTTACCTGTGTAATTTGGTTTTGGTTTAGGTTTTCACTTATTCAAATTGGAAATAAAAGGAAGTGTGTGTATATTTTAGTATTCCTTTCTTTTACACAAAAGTTAACATACCATATACAATGATATATACCTTATTTTTTTAGTTAATAATATCTTCTGGTGGGGATTCCTGGGTGGCTCAGCGGTTTAGTGCCTGCTTTTAGCCCAGGGTGTGATCCTGGAGTCCTGGGATCAAGGGGCTCCCTGCATGGAGCCTGCTTCTCCCTCCTCCTGTGTCTCTGCCATTCTCTCTATGTCTATCATAAATAAATAAATAAATAAATAAATAAATAAATAAATAAATAAATCTTTAAAAAAATAATATCTTCTGGAGATCCCTACATATAAGCATGTATAGAGAGATGCCTCATCCCTTTTCACAGCTGCATAGTATTTCATGTTTGGATGGACCACACCTTAGCCAGCCAGTTCCATATTGATTAATATTTATGATGTTTCTATTCTTTGGTAAAGAACAGGAAAATCATTCCTGCATATAGTATGCAGGATGCTATGATGTTTTAGAATCATTCCTCCTTGGGACCTGGCTGTTTCTTTAGTCAGTGAGTTTTGGGTCTAAGAACTGGCTCAGGTCTTGGAACCAAGCAAGGGATTGCAGCTTTTTATTGGTGTATATAGTTACCTTCAGCCTCTTGTTTCATCCATCTTTGATTTCTTTTCATCATTTAGATTGAGCAATACTTTTTTTGGCTGCCTATTTAACTAGCCCCAAGGGTATTGTGCTCTATTAAATGTATCTTTTTGTGGTTCAGGTCTCACCACCACCTGCTTCCCATCAGTTTCCACAATGAACTTGTTGTTCCTTTTGATAATTGTGCCCACCGTGCTTCTAGTAGCTTAGCTTCATCAGCTAGCCTCTGTAATTTGGAAGCCTATCACTCCATTGCCATCAATAAGACTAGTTCTATAACTCTCTCTTTTATTCTGTTTTGCCTATAGAGAATAGTCAACTCTGAGCTTGTCAATGATTCTGGTGCTTATTCTTTTTCTTTTCTTTTTTTTTTTTTTTTTTTTTTAAGACTTTACTTATTTATTTATGAGAGACACAGAGAGAGGCAGAGACATAGGCAGAGGGGGAAGCAGGCTCCCCACAGGGAGCTTGATGCAGGACTCGATTCCAGGACCCCAGGATCATGACCTGAGCCAAAGGCACTCAACCACTGAGCTACCCAGGTACCCCTGGTGCTTATTCTTAATCACTTTATTTATTTTTTTTCGTAATCACTTTAGAAAACAAATTGTCCCCTATGCTCTCACATGAAATATATTTAGCTTTGAATTTCTGGATTTATATAGTATATACATTCTGGCCTACTTCTGAGTTTTTTTTTTACTACTTCTTACAACAATTTCCCAAGACAATTCTGGCATCT
The DNA here is from genome assembly GCF_048418805.1 of Vulpes vulpes. Lineage (NCBI taxonomy): Eukaryota > Metazoa > Chordata > Mammalia > Carnivora > Canidae > Vulpes > Vulpes vulpes. Next base: position 94,974,711 of record NC_132792.1, on the reverse strand, counting down.
CTACTTCACTTAATGTTGGCCCTTGATTTTTCTGCCTCCAAGAGTTATCCTGTCAGCATCATAGCACTGTCTCCTAGGGTTCTAGCCAAGCTTCTAAATCCTTTATCCCAGGAAAGTGCTTCCATATTGAGAAACTGACCCTTGTCTAACCTGATGTTCCATTTCCACTGACCCATTACCCTCAGTATCCAGCCCTATGTTTACTTTCCCAGCTTCTTCTGGTCCACACTGGCTAGATCCTCCAGTTCCTTTGGCATGTGGTCCCCAGGCCCAGCACTTTCTCTTCTGGGTTATATCAAGGATGACCCTAGTTATTGGTGATGGTCATGAGGAGAAGAGGGATTTGATCTTGGAGGGGAGGACAAGTTTTGTCTCCCAGCAAGGGTGGTGGGATGGAAGGCTAGCTTTTTTCTTTTTTTTTTTTTTAAGATTTTAAAAATTTACTTATTCATGAGAGAGAGAGAGAGAAAGAGAGAGAGGCAGAGACATAGGCAGAGGGAGAAGCAGGCCCCACAAAAGGAGTCCGATGTGGGACTCCATCTTGTAACTCTAGGATCATGCCCTGAGCTAAAGGCAGAGGCTTAACTGCTGAGCCACCCAAGCGTCCCATGGTAGGCTAGTTTTTAACTGAGAGGAGTAGGCCATTTGTCTAGGCCCAAGGAGATGATCAGAGGTTTCAAAGTTTTTAATGAATTAATTTAGATATCTCCAGATCTCAACAGGGCTCTGACCATAACATCTTTCTCCATCAGGGAAACTTTGACATGTCAGACTTTGTGTACTGGAGAATTCACCTTTCTCTGGTATTCTGCAGCTCATAATTAAATACTGATCCTGATCCTTAGATTCTTCTGTCAGCTGGATTCTGGGTATAAGAATCTCTTTGTCTGCTATATTTTGAGTTTTGCATTTCCCTTTAAATTAATAATTATCTTTAGCTTTTGGTTGTCTTTTTCCAGTTCATCAATGGCACTTAACAACAGTGATTTGATTTAGTTGTCCTTATAATTAGTACTTCCACAAAAGCCTGAGGTATTACAACTGTTAGTAAGTTTCCTTCCATTATTGTCCCATTCCAGTTTACCGTATGTACACTTTTAACAATGGCACTGCTACAGAATGCTAGATGCTATCTGTATTCCATCTACAGTAGGGATGTGGTCCTCAGCTCTAAAATCCCATTGTTTTTAAAAGGCTTTATTTATTTATTTGAGAGAACACGAGCCAGAGGAAAGGCAGAAGGAGAGGGGAGAAGCAGACTCCCCACTGAGCAGGGAGCCATTTTGGGGCTCGATCTAAAATCCCTGTGATTGTGACAGCACAGGTTTTTTTTTTTTTTTTTTTTAAAGATTTTATTCATGAGAGCCACAGAGAGAGAGGCAGAGACATAGGCAGAGGGAGAAGCAGAGTCCCTGCAGGGAGCTCGATGTGGGACTCAATCCCAGGACCCCAGGATCACATCCTGAGCCAAAGGCAGACACTCAACCACTGAACCACCTAGGCATCCCTAAAATCCCATTTTTGAGTCTGCTTCCTTGGACCACTGTGACACCAACCAGTTGGGTTCCCTGGGGGAACAGATTAGGAGCAGAGATTTACATGCAGGAAGCTATTGGTGAGTGCTTTTGAGATTACAACCTTTGAAGGAGTTAAGTAAGTACAGGTAACATTGGGCCTTGGGAAGAGTTGAACCACAGTGGAGTTACACCAAAGGCCTCAGCCAATCCCATGGGGGAACTCTGGGGCTAGATGATTCTTTAAAATGTTTTTTTCTTAGAGAAAGGGGGCAAGCAACAGAAATTTATTTCTGTTGCCTCCCTATACTCCTGAATAGAACAGTCACTGGATATGAATTGGGAGGAGGCCCTTTTCAGCAAAAGATCATTTTTAGGGAGGATCTCAGCTGAGAACCATCTGGTGCTACACTCACAAGAGTAGGATCACCTATAGCCTATGTCATAAGGAAGGCATCTGGATAATCCACCATCACATCCGGTGTAGTATTTTTGCAAGTATACTTTTGGAATAAATTCCTTAAAACAGAATTGTTGGGTTAATGGGCAAATGTATATGTCATTTTGCTAGATATTGCCAGATTCTTCTCCATAGAGGCTGTATTATTTTGCATCCTTACCAGCAATATATAAAATGCCCATTTCTCCTCTGCCTTACTGATAGGAGTATGCCTTCAAACTTTTGGATTGTCAGTGTGAAAAGTGACAAATGGTATTTCAGTGTAGTTTTAATTGCAAATTGTTTTTAATAGCAAAAACCTAGAAAAAACTGAATATCCATCAATAGGGAACTAATTGATTAGATTACAGTAACTACCTTCTATGTGGTAATATATTCTATGAAGTAGATCTATTAGTTCCACTAGAGCAAAATCTCTAAGATATGTTAAATGAAAAACAATTTGCTTATTAATATATAGAGTATAATCTTTTTTGTGTATAAACAAAGGATAAATATATTTACATTTTTGAATTTGCATGGAAAATTCCTGGAAGACCACAAAAGAAAAACTACTCTGAGAAATGTGATTAGGAATTGAAGAGAGCTGTATTATTTGGGTAATTAATTCAGAGAATCAGAACCAATAGGAGATATATACATATATATATATAAGTCCCACAATCTGCTGTCTGCTATGTGGGGCTCAATGTGGAGGTCCATCCCAGGAACCTGGGATCATGACCTGAGCTAAAAAAAAGGTAGACACTTAACCAACTGAAACACCCAGGCACCCCAGCTTGACATATTTCTTGAGAGCTTTCCATTTTTTTAATATAAATTACAATGTCCTGAGATCTCTGTTGGAAATGGATATATTTTTCACTATCAGACACAGATTAATCCATTGTCTATGAGTTTTCCCAGTAGATCATTCGTTAATCTGATATGCTTTATTTTGTTTATATAATACAGGGTAAAATTTTACCTCTTAGTTTTATAGTCCGCCTTTTTTTTTTTTTTTTGCTAGGTAGAAACATTGTTTTCAGCATAATGTCATTGTTGGCCTTTACTGGAAACATATTAAGGACCATAATAAGGCAACTCTATATTATAACTGGGCTATCCACTTCAGCCATATATTTCAGTTACTACAAGTCTTCTTTTTTTTAAGATTTAAAAAAAAGTAATCTCTACACTGGACGTGGCAGTTACTACAAGTCTTGATTGATTATCTCACTCATCAGAACTTAGTATTTTCTTTTTTTATTTTTATTAGCATTCTCTTATAGTAAGGATGTTCTTAAGCATCTGTTATAAATTTAGCACTGAAGCCGTCAATTTTCTCGATTTTCCTTCCCAGAGAGCATTCTAGGTTCTTGAACACTGGTATAGAGAAAAGTTAAGGCTCTTCATTATTTTGCCTCTCAACACCCTCCTTGTAGGCACCAATTCTGGCCAGTGAGAGGCAGTCTAGACTAGACATAGTCTGAAGTTTGGGGGCTTTAAAGGGGTATTTGGGAGGTATATTGAAAATACAACAAAACTTGTCTTTGCTTGCTGCAAGGCAACAAAATAAATCTTTTAGCATTCACACAGAAAAAAAACAAAACAAAACAGAAGAACTAAGATCAGTCACAACTGTTTTCATGATAACAAAAAAGCCTGTTGTCTTCACACCAGCTTCTATTGTTCCTGTACTGGATGTCTTCCAATTGCACACTCCACCCTTCCTCTCTACCCTGCTTTCTGCTCTAAGAGTTTGACCTTTTTCGATGAAATCAGTGGTTTTCCTAGTTTGTCCTGGGAACTTATTAGAAGTGCAGATTCCCAGGCCCTACCCAGAGCTTTTGAATAAGAACCCCTGGGGGTGGGTCCAGGAATCAGTTTGAACAAGGCAGTCCTGCAGGTGCTTCTGATGCCTGCTAAAGTTTAAGAACCACTAGATTGCATGTTAAGCTGTCTGTCTGTGGCCGCTGGTTGGGCCTGGTGTGTGAGGAGCACCAGTAGGAAATCTGAGGAAGGAAAGAGAGGAGGCTAGGTGTTTATTTTCGCAGCTCCCTCCCTGGGAAGTCAGCACCAGCTGGCTATGTTCTTCTAATGGAGGCCATAGTTCTTTTCACAAGGCCTTCTGGACTCTTACCTTTTGCAGGTCATAGTGACCTCTCCCCCGATTTTGGGCTCCTGCTGTTGCTAACCTCACAGGGTACGACTTTATCCCTCATTAGCTTCTCTAAAATCTGCTCACACTTTTGAAAACAGTCCCTTGAATAAACTCTAAGTTACCCTATTTAATGTTTGAGGATTCCTGGATCATGACTGGTTAACAGTTCCTAATGCCATTTTTTTGTGACATCCATATAAATGGACTTAACTTTATATTCATGAATATCCACTCTTCCCTTACTTACTTCATAAGGCTGTTAGGAGGGCTAACAAATTAAGTGATTGTACAGTGCCTGGCTCACAAATCTTCAATATACAGTAGTTGTTTTTGTAGAGGCACCATGAACTGAATGTCCCCCACCGGCAAAATTCATTTGTTGAAACCTAATCCCTAAGGTGAGGTTATTTGGAGGTGGGGCTTTTGGGAGGTAATTCTACTATGATGGTAAAGTTCCCATCATGGGAGTAGTGCCCTTATAAAAGCAACCCCACAGAGCTTTCTTGTTCTTTCTGCCATGTGAGGACAACAGTAAGATGGTCATTCATAAACCAGGAAGCAGCCTCCTCACCATACATCAAATTTGCTGGTACTTTGATCTTGGACTTCCAGCCTTCAGAACTGTGAGAAATAAATTTCTGTTGCTTATAAGCAACTTGGTCTATGATGTTTTATTATAGCAGCCCAAATCGACTAAGACAAATGATGTTACAATGTCTTTGCTGTATGCAAGCATGAGATATCAAAATGTTAATGTCCTCAGCACCATCGCCTTCTCTCACCTGTTTCACCTCTGCCCCTTGGCTTCCCAGTATTAAAGTTGATTTCTATATTGATTAACTGATTTCAGATGGAGGAATTCTCAGAATCGCAGAAGAGTTTAACAGTTTGGGATTCACTTATTATTTAAATGTTAAAACCTATTTTAAATGGTCTGATCCAAAATATCATTAAAATCAATAATTAAATAATGATTATTATCTAATTTATAAAGTTTAGAATTTTTTAAAAAAATGTAGAATGTTTTATTTCTTTCCTCCTTCCTCCCTCTCTTTCTTCCTTTCTACTTCCCTCTGTCCCTCCCTTCCTCTCTCTTCCTCTCTCTCTTTCTTTCAAATACGCTCCACACCCAGTGTGGAGCTCAACGTGGGGCTTGAATTCACAACCCTGAGATTAATCTTCAATCACCTGAGTAGGTAAAAAACTTAGCAGAAGAGTGTGAATGGGTCTTTACAGTGACTTTTGTCTCAATGTGTGTGGCTTCTGCTTGGTTTAATGCTCTGTTGTGAAATTTTTAAGAATTTTTGAACAAGGTATTTTACATTTTTATGCTGGATATGGTAAATTATGAATCTGGTTCTTCCTCTGCCATATTCATATTTGTTCAAAATGACCAAATAAACATGAGAACTATAAAAAAAGTAGTATTGGTTCTTAGTATAATTATACCTATTAATAATTGCTTTATTCATATTGGTTTCTAGATACAAGGTGCAAACCCCAGCTCTTACAGTATGTCTCTCTCAAGGACTGAAAAATAGTACACCAGTATTACCATTTCTAACCAAATGTAACAGATAAGGAAACAAATGAGATCCCGCATACAAAGTCTCCACAATTATATGTTGAAAACACTGAGAGGCTGACTTCAGGCTCTAACAGGAATTTCTCTTCTGTTTCATCAGGCAACCAAACCCGGAAGACTGGCTCAAAGCTAGAGACACAAATGAAAAATGTTTTTCTTTGGAAAGTTTTTTTCTTGAGAACAAAATAAGAAATAGGAGATGTCTTTTGTAGCTCAGCAACAGGTAAACACCATCTAAACAGTAACAAAAAGTCAGAGACTCTTTCCTAAATAACCTAAAATTGTTTCTAGAAGTAGAAATATCATGGGTTTGGGAAGAAACTTTTTCTACAGATTTGAAACTTGGGTATGAAATTAGAAGTAATTTCTGATTAAAAATGTGTTTCCTGAAGGAATAAATATCTAATGCCTGACATAAATATGACTCAGAATGTCACTATTTCCATTTTTGGCACCCAACTTACCAATCTTAGAAAAGGCTACATGTCCCAATTAACAGTCTTTTCCCAATGTAGTGAAGAGAGTCTAATTATGGGTCTGCACTGCAGCCTTTATCACCATCTTTACTCTGCCCAGTCCTAGTGGGACATGGCATAATATACAATTGGGTCCATTCACATAATTTTCACCATTGTATATTCATAAAAGACGGAACCGTGCCATGGCAAGTCAAGCAAGCTCACAACCCAAAGCAGCTGTAGGCTAAAGGAATGTCCGGGCTTGCAGGGACAGATATATGGGAGGCTTACAATGTGTGGGTAGGGTTGTGAGCCCTCTTATGCTGGTGCTTGGTTACATCATCTGCTTTCTTATACTTAGGACTTTTCTCCTTGTATTCCTTGACTGGACTCCCCTACAGGAAACTTACAACATTCAAACTTAGTATCTACTTTCTCATTGGGTGAACCACCTAACAAGTGTTTTGAAGTAAAAAAGAATCAGAGTAAGTGAATGATATACTACTATTCCTTCCTCATAAGTCACTAAAGAGGGTCCTTTGGGTGGTACCCTTTGAAAGCACAGAAGCTGTGATTAAATGGGCATAAGGCATTCCCTAAATAGAAGATTTTCTGTCATTTACTGGACTTTAAAAGGTCTTGTAGTCAGCTACTAGTGTGCATTAGCAGAAGTCTATACTTATTTCATAGAATTCAGTAGTATTCAAATACCACATTGTTCTGGCAAAAGGGCCTTTGAAAAACTGAGCAAACCACACATGATTTCTTTCCAAAATGGAAGAGTTAAGATAAAATACACTTAATAGTTTGAACTCAATTTCTCCCTCTTTTAAAGGGTCTGAAAGTTACATGTGTTGGATTCTACAGTGTAAAAGTATCTATCCCTAAAGAAAGTTGGTGTGCATCCCAACACTCTGAAATGTACAGCTCAATGATTTGAACATTCAGCCCTTCAAAATAGGAGTCAGTCTATAATTGTACAAATTATGTATCAAATCAATTATTATTAATTACTAATATTATCACTTTAATAAATAATTATTTATTAGTTAGATATTAAATAAGCAACTCTGGGTTTTCTTTATTAGTGATTTAATTCTATGAGTGGTACTGCATTTGTGAGACATAAATGTAATTTTCAGAATGAGAAATACTAAATTTCATGGAAAGAGTATGCCAATTATGTACTACTTAAGATTAGTGGGAGACTTCTACCTCTGGACGAGATTTAGAGGAGAGTGTATATTCTCTCCTGGCTGACACAATTAAAACAACAACAACAACAATAACAACAAAATATATGAAAAGACAGTTTTCAGACAATGGACATCTGGTAGTGAACCACAGTGATCCCTGAGAGAAAGGCAACAAATGAGGATAGCTCTAAGAAGGGAAGAAGGCCATGTGAAGATGGAGGAGGAGAGTGAAGTGATTCATCTATAAGGCAAGAAATGCCAAGGATTGCTGGAAACCACCAGAAGCCATGATAGTTTCTCCCTCCAAGTGCCCAAAGGAAACCAATTAGACCAATAACCTGGTTTTGGACTTCTTGACCTCCTGAACTATGAGAGAATACATTTTTGTTGTTTTAAGACAGTTTGTGGTAGTTTGTTATGTCAATCCTAGGAAACTAATACACACAGGTAGAAAACAGACTGGAGAAAAACAACAGTGTATCAATGAATTAAAATTTCAAGCAGTCTTATAATATATGTATTTGGAATCTCCAAAGAAGAGGAGTAGGAAGGAGGAATAAAAAAATTATTTGAAGAAGTAATAGCTGAAAATAATAAACCTAGAGATTTAAGAAGCTTAATAGACTTTAAGCACAAGAATTATGAAAAATACTCATCATAATAACAATGATAAAGAGAAAATGTTAAAACACAGTGATAATGGGAAAATATTAAACCAGTGATAAAAATAATAAAAACATCCAGTAAAAAAAAAAAAACTCACACATTATGGACATCTGGGTGGCTTGGTTGAGTCTGACTCTTGATTTTGGCTCAGGACAGGATATCACTCTGTCTCTCTCCAAAAAGGAAAATAAAATAATATTAAATTTGAGGATAAATGGAGATATGCTGTCCATTTTCCTTTTGTATTCAGCTATAACACATGACAATTTTCCTAGATTGCTTCCTCGGGAATTACTGTGTCTTCCTAAAAATCTGGCTAAACCTGAAAAAATTGTTCTTAGGGTGGAATAGAAGTCTTTTTAAAAGACATTCTGGCTTTAATCAGGCAAATCTTCTGGCTTTGCTTTTTTTTTTTTTTAAACAAGGCATTGCAGGATTTAAGTGAACTCTTACATATTACTGTTGTAAAATTTCTTCTGTGTGAATTTTCTATTGCTTTGTAAAAATTACTATCAACTTATTGGCTTAAAATAGCATATATTTATTATCTCACAGTTTCTGTGGTCAGGAATCTGGGCATAGCTTTGCTGGTCCTCTGCTTAGGATTTTACCAAGCTGTAATCAAGGTGTTGGCTGGGCTGCATTCTTATCTGGAGGCCTGACTGGGGAAAAAATCTGTTTTCAAGCTCACTCAAGTTGTTGGCTGGATTGATTTCTTTGTGACTACAGGACTGAGTGCCCTAGCTTCTTGCAGACTGTCAGTTGGAAGTCATTCTTAACTCCTAGCAGCTGTCTGCAGTTCCTTGAGGCTTTTTGCCATGTGGGCTTTCCCATCATATCTGTTTAATTCATAAAGCTAGTATGGAGAGTCTCTAGAGTAAGTCTGCTAATAAGACAAAGTGGTACATAGCATAATGTAATCACAGGAGTGACAGGACATCCCATGATCTTTGTTATATTCTATTGGTTAGAAATCCACACACAAGGGGTGGGTATTAGACAAAGTATGGATCCTAGGAGAGAGGATCATGTGGAATCAATTCATGGTCTACCTGCATATATGTTTAAAGGACTTCAACAACAGATTCTGTAAAATAAAATTGAAGCAGTAATAAAATAATTATAAATGAAATAAATTGAGAGATACAGGAATCTGGACTGAATGATAAATTGGTTGGGTTCAGTTTTGTTCAGAGATCATTTAAAAAACTCAAAGTTTGATTAGTGGTGCACATTAATTTATTGAGTGTTCAGATTTTTATTATGCTGCTATGTAAATCTTATCTTTCAAATATGGCTGCAAGTTCTCAAAGGCAGATAGATGCCATTTCCTACTTCTATGGTATTCAGAGTATCTTCTAGCATGTTAATGAGAATATGTAGGAATTCAATAAATTTCATTTGAATGTTTACAAACACATAATGAATGAGTTCATTACATATTTAAAAGCAAAAGTGCAAAAAAACCCCACAAAAACTCCACCAAAAGTGTTTTGGGCTTATCTATTGGTCAATAAAATAATAATGATTGGGTTCAGCTCAGTCAGAGTTTAGAAAAATAATGTGATATACTTGATTTAGGGTTCATTTTTAAAAAACACTTTTATTAGAAAAATGGAAACATATACCAACTAAATAGTATTTGGGTTTATGTTTTATTTTTTTAAGTTTTAGAAAATTTGCTTATTTTATGAATTAGCAAAAATTCAACATTATTGCTATAAAAGTGTCAGTGTCCTTTACTTGCATTCTTGTATTTTTTTTCGAAAGGGAAGTTGTTACCAGAAATTGTACTTGAGTCATGACTCATTCCATCCATGCTAAAACCTATTGTGAATTGTCCTTTAATTTATTAATTTTTTTATTATTATAAATTTCAAACATGCAAAAGTGGAGGAAAATAGTATAATAAACCTTTAAACATCTATAATTGAGCTTCACTAATGATCAAAACTATGGACAATCAAACTATGGACAAACTATGTATGGACAAGGGTGTATATGGGTGTGTCACATACACCCTTGCCAACTTCTCTCCACCTTGTATCATGTTGAAGCCAATACTAGGTATTATATAATGTCACTTACAAATATTATAGTATATATCTTTAAAATATACTTATTACACTTAAAATTGATAGAAATTGGGCAGCCCCGGTGGCTCTGTGGTTTAGTGCTGCCCCACGGGTGATCCTGGAGACCCGGGATTGAGTCCCACATTGGGCTCCCTGGATGGAGCCTGCTTCTCCCTCTGCTTGTGTCTCGGCGTCTCTCTCTCTCTCTCTCTCTGTATGTGTCTCTCATGAATAAATAAATTAAAAATTAAAAAAAAATAAAATTGATAGAAATTACCTACTATCCAGTATTCAATTCATGTTCAATTTATCCAATTATTTAATCTTTTAAAAACAACTTCTTTGGGACACTTGGGTGGCTCAGTGGTTGAGTGTCTGCCTTTGACTCAGATCTTGATCCCGGGGTCCTGGAATCGAGTCCCATATCAGGCTCCCTACATGGAGCCTGCTTCTCCCTCTGCCTATGTCTCTGCCTCTTTCTGTGTCTGTCATGAATATACAAATAAAATATTAAAAAAAAAAAAAAACAACCCAAAACCCAACTACTTTGTTTGAGTTAGATTTCGAACAAGGTCCATATGTTGTCCTTAGTTGGCATATGTCTTAAATCTATAGATCCCTTTTCCTTTTTTATTTGTTATTTTTTGATTTAGATCCTTTAATATAATTTTTAAAAATATTTTAATTTTATTTATTTAACAGAGAGAGCACAAGATGTGGGAGGAACAGAGAGAAAGGGCTGAACAGGGAGCCTGACGTGGAGCTCCGGCCCTGGGCCCTGGGATCAGGACCTAACTGAGCCAAAGGCAGACACTTAACTGACTAAGCCACCTAGGCACCCCTAGATCCTTTAATATAATTTCTATCTTGAAAGTGGTTAGAGATCTTGGGAAGTTACTTAATCCATTACCTCATTTTCATGTCAAGCAAGATCACACCTAAATATCTTGGATAGAGCAGTGCTGCCTGAGAATGTTTCTATTTTGATGAAATCAGATCTCTTGGGGTGTCTTCTGCATTGAGATATTTGAGGCTATTGAGATACTTTGCAAAAGGGAGCTGTCTAAATTGATTTAATGTGCACAATAGATTGGACTGCTGCAAAGACTTCTTTTCCCTTCAACTCAGTTAACTAGGATTCACTTTTGCCACTAACCTGAGAAGAGGTTTTCTTTGTTATAGATGAGAGGTTATTATGAAAATATAAAGAATGCTTCTCAATGGAAGAATTTGTCCAGGATCCCTGGGTGGCGCAGCGGTTTGGCGCCTGCCTTTGGCCCAGGGCACGATCCTGGAGATCCGGGATCGAATCCCACATCGGGCTCCCGATGCATGGAGCCTGCTTCTCCCTCTGCCTGTGTCTCTGCCTCTCTCTCTCCCTCTCTCTCTCTCTGTGATTATCATAAATAAATAAAAAAAAATTAAAAAAAAAAAAGAATTTGTCCAGGAATGATATAGTCCTTCTATGGGCCTCTGAAATTCTTACCTTAGATAGCGATTCAGTTAGACAGTGTTTATATGCTGCTTTGTATTATCAAAAAGTAATTGGCATTTTCCTTAGAATCCTGGCCAAATTCCAGCTCTGATAAATATATTCTACTTCCCAAAATGTCACTTGCAATTTCAAATGGATTCTGTATCCTTAATTACCTGTTCCAACCTGTTTCATGGTATTGAAGTTCACCTATTAAGCAGCTGCTGCTTTTGGCACCAAAGGCTTATACCTTTTGGGATTAGAAGAAGGGAGTCTGGCAAATTTGGCAAACAATTATGTGTATGTGTGAGTTTGGATGACTTTAAGGGCCTAGAACTTAAACTTATTCTCTAATATGAAAAAATTGAAACTTAAGGAGATAAAAGGAGGGAGGGAGGGAGAGAGAGAGAAATACACAGCCATTCTAGAAATATGGGGCTTTTCATTTGCTCAGTAAACTTTTATTAATAAGTTTATATGTGTGAGGCATTGTTCTAGGTATTGTGGGGGATACAAAGATGAAGATTATAGTTCTTGCCTTATAAGAATATACAGTCTAGAAGAGTGGATGTTTTCATATTGTTAATCTGTTAATTACTCTTTTTTAAAAAAGTCTTCCTTAAATGGATGAAAACTTGAGTAAGTTCCCTACCTCCTTAGTCCCAGGTTTTCCTATCTGTAAAATGGAAATAAAACTCCCTCTCAGAGGGTTTTGTGAAAATTTTATGATGTAAAGCACTAAAAATATTGTCTGGCACATAGTAAGAGCTCAATGAACATTAGTAATTGTTGATTTCTCAATATGGCCCCGGGGTCAGCTGTCAGGGAAATGTTAATGCTACTGAATACTGTACTGGGTTGTTCATATAGATTCAGATATCTCGACTCTCTCACTCATCCCATAAATACCAAGATTATAGGAGAATTCCACACTTGGATGCCTAGAAGGCTATAAGTCTTTCATTTACTAGTTCTCTGGTAAAGATTACAAAGGGTGGGAGAAGGAATTGGGATCTTTCTGCTCTCACCCCATTATCTAACTTAACTTTTTTTCCATTATCTAACTTAAAATCCTGAGTGGTGGTATGGACCATGATTTGGAAATTCAGACCTTTAAATCTGTTACAACAGGAGAAAATAAAAACTTTACTGTTTGACTTTGGCACATATTCCAAAGTCCCTCCCTATTTAATAAGCTTTTAGCTTTCATATGAGACATAAGACACTTAAGGGAAAAAGTATTGCCACAAGGCTAATGATGACAACAGCTGCCAGCACACCTTCCATCAAAAGCAAGTGAAGACTTGAAACAAATCTGAGCTCCGGTTTGTTTTAGAAGCATCACTATGACATGCCTGTGCCGGCAGAGGCTCAGAATGCATTCCTTAACACTAGGACTCTAAGATGTGCTGGATGCCAGAAGCCCAGTGGTAATGAGAGAGCAATTGTGAAGCTTCATTCAGATGGTGTTCTTTCATTGTGGGCATGCTGGCTCTGACAGTTTGGTGCAGGGAGCCACAAGAAAGAATGGACCAATTCCTTTCCTTCATCAGGGGTTATAGTCCAACTAATACATTCATTTGTACCTTTATCCTTCAGATATTTACTGAATGCCCACTATATTCAAAGGCACCGTGTTGATGATTACAGTGGGTGAAATAGTATATTTAGGACTGGCAGTAAATTATAATCTTCATATTCTATTCTTTGTGTATTTTGAAGAAAATCCATTGAAATGCTTTAAACTGAATCAAGGGGCGCCTGCGTGGCTCAGTGGGTTAAGCGTCAGACTTTTGATCTTAGCACAGGTCTTCATCTCAGCGTCATCAGTTTGCTATGTGTTGAGCTCCTCACTGGGCATGGAACCTACTTTAAAAAATTTTTAAAAACTGAATCAAATCAATTAGTATACATAATATGACTATAAGGTAATGAACTTGATTCTTTTATAATGAGAACTTATAATATGTAGAGTACCATTCTGGGTGCTGAGGAAATCCTAAAAATAAAATGGTTGGACTATAATAACTAGGTTGGTGTGGAAGCAGATATCTTCATTAGCTTCACAAAGAGGAATCTGTGTATTTTTGGCAGGGCAAGGGGAACACTCTGCTTATAAACAGACCCTTTACTAAATCTTAGCTTCCTACCCATGGATCAAGCAGCTAGCTCATTCTAAAAACCCTAAATTAGCAAGTTGTGATTTCAACCTCCCTAGATATTTGTGGGCTTTCCATGTCCATTCTTGCTGTGATCACTTTCCTATCTTCAATTTGAATAACTGGTGGAAACCCGTCTTACCCTTTTTAGCATCTTAAAAGATTATATTTCTATAAATATCTATTGGGATAAACTGTGTATATTTAGTGTCTCCCTTTATTTTTTTTTATTATTTTAAAAGACTTTATTTATTTATTCATGAGAGGCACACACACAGAGAGAGAGAGGCAGAGACACAGGCAGAGGGAGAAGCAGGCTCCATGCAGGGAGCCTGATGTGGGACTCGATCCTGGGTCTCCAGGATCAGGCCTGGGCTGCAGGCAGCGCTAAACCGCTGAGCCACCCGGGCTGCCCCAGTGTCTCCCTTTAAAACTATTTGTTTTTCACATGTGAAATGAGAGGGATCCCTAGGAAAAATTTGTATAAATTCATTTTAGATATGCCCAGTCCATCAAAGTTTTATTGGATAAGAATGCTTTACATGGCCAAAAAGTGCTGTATTTTTAACCTCTAAAAGTCTATGAACAGAAGTTTTATTAAACTGTTATCAGGTTAACACAATAAGACAGAATCATAAGTCTTTTTCTCTTTATTACCTGAAAATCCAGTTATACTCATTTGCAGCAACTCTTCTTTTCCTACTGTATATCCTTAAGACAGTAGGTAATTTTCATTTGGCTTCTCCTCCCCGCTTTTAGATAATTCCATTGTGACTTGGGATATATGATATTTATTCCTATCAGCTCTTTCTGTGTGGTTTGTCTTTATGTGTCTTCTTTAATATCTAGGCTTATAATCCATATTCTTTTTTATCCTTGACAATTCAATTTGCTTGACATTATACTTAGCCCTATACCATATATTAACAAAGATATTATTTTTTTATTTTATTTTATTTTATTTTATTTTATTTTATTTTATTTTATTTATGATAGTCACACACACACACACACACACAGAGAGAGAGAGAGAGGCAGAGACACAGGCAGAGGGAGAAGCAGGCTCCATGCACTGGGAGCCCGACATTGGATTCGATCCTGGGTCTCCAGGATCGTGCCCTGGGCCAAAGGCAGGCGCCAAACTGCTGCGCCACCCAGGGATCCCCAAGATATTATTTCTGCTCACAAAGAATTAGCATTCTATTTGGGTATATAAAACATATACCTGTTGGGAGAAGTAGCTCCTGACTATATTTCTTTCATGAAATTTTTATTTTATGAAAGACCATAATGATCTTAAGACTTAAAAAATGTAAGTAACATTGAAAACCTAGGCACATAAAAAGAAAAATATCTTTAAATTATCCAGAATTATGGAGTGATTCAAAATTTTAGTTAATGGCACAGCTGTCTTCTAAAAATAGTTCTTTGTGTCAGTAGCCACTCAATTGGCTAGTCTTTGGTATGTTGGGACTCTTCATGCTGTTGTTTGTTGCTTTATTTATTTATTTTTTAAAGATTTTATTTATTCACAAGAAACACACACACACACACACACACAGAGAGAGAGAGAGAGAGAGAGAGGCAGAGATATAGGCAGAGGGAGGAGAAGCAGGCTCCATGCAGGGAGCCTGATGTGGAACTCGGTCCAGAACCCTGGAATCATGCTCTGAGCCAAAGGCAGATGCTCAACCACTGAGCCACCGAGGTGTCCCTGTTGTTGCTTTAAATAGGATAATCAAATGGTCCAGCCATGCAGGGATTCAACTTGCTGTCAAGCAATGCAATACTCTTATTTCTTCTCCTAAATATAAATTTTGTTTTAATATAGTTGAATGTTTTGTAGTCTTTCAGCTTACTAACGTAGAAAACAGCAGAGGAAGCAGAAAGCACATGGCTAAATATTTTTGGAAATTATTGGTAAGAATACTTCTGATTTCTGAAAATAAACAGTACCTCTGGTGGATCAGTGGATAACATGTGGTTGAACTAGGGTACTTATAGTTAGGCAAATGGAAAAAAACAAACAGCAGCTTAATGGAAGCAATACTGCAATTTTAATCCTTTGAAGGTGTAGACAAATGTCTGTTAAGTTTCTGATTCCAGGTAAGATGGAGCAAGCACATTCCATCTTGTCTCTTCCTTTGATTCAGCTATAAAATCTGGACAGACTTTGATTCAGCTATAAAATCTGGACAGAATGCATTTGAGGACTCTGAAAAGTAACTAGCAATAGGCAGATGGTAGAAGAAAAGAATTCAGAACACCACCGAATAGGATGAGATTACCGTTTCTTATTCTCTGTAACCTCCAGCCTGAACATAAGGTAACCTGCAATCAAGAAGAGGCATAGGTATGTACAGAGTGAGTTCCAGGAGAAAACTTCTAGTTGTAGCTTAAGGAACAGAAAAGGGATCAGCTAACACTCAAAACAGGGGGAAATCTTACTCCTTCTTTTCCTCCTCTTTTTCTTCTTTTTGAATTTCTTTTCTGTTCTTTTGTGCTCCAGTCCTTTGGCAGTCATGCTGTGGTAGGGGCAGTGGCAGCAAGAAGAGCAGCATCTGGGGCCCTCAGCACCTAGGATTGAGGGAGAGGAACATTTCTCTCTGATTGGAGGAATTGTAGTCCCAAAAGGATGAAGTGAATCTCTACTGATTTTTATTTTCTCTTTCTCTATTATCCTGCTGCTTGGCCCCACTGAAGGATCAATCTCGGGAAGTGTGGAGAGAAGTCCAGCTTCCCGACCAGATAATTGAAAAGGGAGCCCCAGGACACCAGACATACCAAACAAATAATAGAGAAAGTGAGAGTCTGAGAAGAAAACCCATAAAGTTGTTCATGAACTCTTGGGCTCATTCTAGAGCTGTGCATGCATAGATCTGATCCTAAACAGCATATCAAAGACTGAGAACTGAACTAAGGGATAGGTGACAGCCCACGTCTCAAAATGGTCATTGGGTAGCGCACATGTGGAACAGAACTGAATACCAGGAAAATCTCAACTTGTATGAAAATTGACAGATGCTAGTCAATCTGAGCAATCAGAGATTGGCAGATACTAATGTATCATAGCTGCTGGAATTACCAACAAAATATGTTCAAAGAAGTAAGAACATTCATTTCTTTTTTAAAAATAAATATCATATTGTCGTAAGAACATCTAACATGAGATCTACAGACTTAAGAAAGTTTTAAAGTATACAACAAATGCATTATTGTTGACTATGTAATAATACTGTACAGCAGATCTCTAAAGCTTATTTTGCTTAAATGATACATTATGCCTTTTGATTTAGTAACTTCTAATTCCCTTGTGCCCAGCACCTAGAAACTGTCATTCCATTCTTTGAGTCTATGAACTTGACTATGAATTTTTATGAGTTAAGATAAGTAGAATCATGTAGTATTTGTATTTCTGTGACTGGCTTATTTCACTTAGTATAATATCCTCAAGATTCATCCAGGTTGTCAAACCAACAGATTCAAAAAGTTCAGTGAATCCTAACCAGGACATACCCAAAGAAACTTATGCCTAGACACATCACAATTCAACTGCTAAAAACTAAAGACAAAATATTTTCAAAGAAGCAAGATAAAAATAATGCATTATTGGGCAGCCTGGGTGGCTCAGCGGTTTAAGCGCCTGCCTTCCACCCAGGGTGTGACCCTGGAGTCCTGGGATCGAGTCCCACGTCAGACTCCCTGCATGGAGCCTGCTCCTCCCTCTGCCTGTGTCTCTGCCTCTCTCTCTCTCTATGTCTATCATGAATAAATAAATAAAATCTTTAAAAAAATGTATTATTAAAATAACGACAGTTTCTCATTAAAAATTATATAAGCAAGAGGTGCCTGTGTGGCTCCGTCAGTTAAGCATCTGCCTTCGGCTCAGGTCATGATCTTGGGGTTTGGGACTCCCAAGGGGCTCCCTGCTCCACAGGGAGCCTGCTTCTCCCTCTCCTTTTGCCCCTCCCCCCACTTATGCTTTCTCTCTCACATAAATTTTTTTTAAATTATGCAGACAAGAAGAAAATGGGACATTTTTAAAGTGCTGAGAGAAAAAGAATTATCAACCAGAATTTTTCATCCAGTGAAAATATCCTTCAGGAATGAAGGTGAAATGAAAACATTCTCAGATAGGGAAACTAATAGAATGTAGCACTAATAGACCTGTTTTAAAAGAATTATTAATTGAAATTCTTAACACAGAAAGGAAATGATACCAGAGAGAAGTTTGGAACACCTGGAATAAGGGAAAAGCATATAAATGGCAAATATTGGGTTAAATATAATGGACAAATTTTTCCTTTTCAGTTATTTAAAATGTGTTTGATAGTTGAAAGCAAAAGCTGTAACATTGTCTGACAGGGTTTTCAATGTATGTAGATGTAATACACGGGACAATTACAACATGAAGTTGGGAGGGTAAAATGATCTATATTGTGGAAAATTTTCTATACTGCATTTGAAATGACAAAATATTGGTTCTAATTAGACTGAGAAATCTTTAGTATGTATACTGCAATACCTATAGCAACCAACATACAAGCCAAAGAGAAATAGTGAAAAAACAAAACAAAATAAACCCTGTATACATTAAAATAGAATACTTAAAAGTGCTTGAATAACCCAAAAGAAGGAAGGGAAAGGATAACAGAGGAAGGAAAAAACATAGCAAGAAAGAGTAAGCTAATAAAATGGTAGGCCTAAATCCAAACATATCAATAATTACATTAAATGTAAGTGGTCTAAACACATCAATGAAAAGATAATCAGAATGGGTAAAAAGACCTCGCCCAACTATCTGCTATCTACAAGAAACTTACTTCAAGTATAATGATACAGGAAAGCTAAACATAAAAGAATGGAAAAAACCATATGCAAACACTCATCAAAAGAAAACTGGAATAGTTATAGTAATATCAGACAAAGTAGACTTCAGCACTAAGAAAATCACCAGGGATAAAGTGAGATATTATGTAGTGATAAAAAGAGTCAATTCACTAACAAGACATAAAAATTCTAAATGTGTATGTGCCTAATAACAGACTTTCAAAATACATTTAGCAAAAAATGGACAAAAATTGAAAGAAGTAGATGAATTTACAATTGTATTGGAGACTTCAATGCTTTTCTCTCAGTAATAAAACTAATAGAAAATCATCAATGTTATAGAACTGAATAACTCTATGAACTAACTGATGTTTATAGACTACCTTAATCAAGTAACAGTAGAAGACATATTCTTTTCAAACGAAAAAGGAACATTTGCCGGATAGACCATATCCAGGTTCATAAAACAAGCCTTCATAAATATAAAATAATTGAAATTGCACAAAGTATGTTCTCTGACAACAGTAGAAATAAACAAAGATCAATCACAGAACACATGGAAATTTAATGATTTCTTTTTTTTTTTTTAAGATTTTATTTATTTATTCATGAGAGACACAGAGAGAGAGAGAGACAGAGAGAGGCAGAGACACAGGCAGAGGGAGAAGCAGGCTCCATGCAGGGAGCCCAATGTGGGACTCAATCCCGGGACTCCAGGATCCCACCCTGGGCTGAAGGCGGCACTAAACTGCCGAGCCATCCGGGCTGCCCTGGAAATTTAATGGTTTCTAAATGATCCTTGGGTCAGGGGTACCTGATTGGCTCATTACATGAAGCATGTGACTCTTGATCTTTGTTTGGGTCATGAGTTTGAGCCTCATGTTGGGTGGGAAAAAAAAATCCTTATGTCAAAGAAAGTCTTAAGGCAGATTAGAAAATATTTTTAGGCCTGCGTGGATCATTTGGTTAAGTGTTTGACTCTTGATCAAACTTGATCTTTAACTTTGACTTGACTCTCAAGTCTTGATCTCAGGGTTGTGAGGGTCTTTTTCCAGGTCTTCATATTTTGTACATACTGTCCCATTAGCCTCTAGTATCTGTTGCCCACCCTACTCTCCCCATGCCTATCACATGGTGAACTTCTTATATCTTCAAATTTTAATTTATATATCAGCTTCTTTGTGAAGTAAGTGCCCTAATGCTCCCCTCCTGCCATGTTATGTCATTATAGTACTTTGCACATGCTTGTCACAAGGTAGTGCAAGTATTTTTCTGTTTTGTCCAATAGAAGTGAACTCCTTGAAGAGAGGAACTGTTTGTCTCTATATCTCATGTTCTAGCCCATTGCCTGACAGAATAAATACCCAGGCAATGTTTGTGGAATGCCTAAAAGAGTTATTGCACTTTAAGTGGTTTACTGCTTATTCATAAGAGTAAGCACCTACTCTGGAGAATCTGGTACATTTATAACTTCATAATTACCCTTTATGATGAAGTGAGTCCCAAAAGAAGTTGTGAAACTCTTGTGGTGCAGCTTGTTCCTTCTCATTCATAGATTCAGTCCAGGGCTCTAGAGGGCGTTGGGAGAAAATCATGACTGTAATTATTAAGCATTCCTCCTAGAATCCGTAGCATCTAACATTTGTAAGTCTAAACATCTGATATAAACAAAGTTAACCTTGCTTTAAAGGTCAAAGAATTAACCCCCAAAAAATATTTTAAAATTTTCATAAATAGCCCAAGCTCTTATACATGCGTATCATAAGAGTACTTACTTAATAGAGCCTTGCCCAAAGTAGGTGTTCCACAAATACTTATTTAATGAATTATTTTTTCCTGCTGTAGCAAAATTACAATAGCACATGGCACCTATGCTTACGTTTCCTTGTGTAGCTGAATATGAACTTGACCCTGCAACTCTTACAATCATAGAATATTAGATCTAAGGTCTTTGAACTTATCTTATTAAATGTCCTCAAGTTATAGATGAAAATTGAAGTCTGGAAAGATGAAACCTTACTTGAATTGGATCGTGTGAAATTGCCATTTTAATAAGTCAAAATGGTCTAAGATTAGCCATTTCCTTTGTTGCAACCTAAAAAAGATCAGAGTGTACATTCTATATTAGGATACAGAATTCTCTGAGTAAAAAAAAGAAGAGAATTAATATCTAGAGTGAAAATGAAACATCGAATGAGTTAACCTTCAAGTTGTAGGAGAGAAATCCTGTTGTGGCTTTACCAGTTACACATGGTCAGGAACACATTTGGATCATAGCATATAAGGTAATGTTTTGCACTGATAGCAAGTTGGGAACCTTTTTTTTTTCTTAAAGATTTAATTTATTTATTCATGAAAGAGAGAGAGAGAGGCAGAGACACAGGCAGAGGGAGAAGCAGGCTCCATGCAGGGAACCGGATGTGGGACTCGATCCGGGACTCGATCCGGGACTCCAGGATCACGTCCTGAGCCAAAGGCAGGCGCCAAACCGTGGAGCCACCCAGGGATCCCCAGTTGAGAACCTTATAGAGAAATAGTTGATGAATTTTTTATTTAAGCTCCTGAACTATAAAAAATTCCTTGGTGAGCTTTTGAAAATGAGATTTAAAAACTTTGGCTATTTAAGTTTAAGTGATATGGCTATATTTCAAAGGGCCAGAATTTCTCAAAGGATTCCTATTCTCTGAAAATTCTAGATCCTACTTAAAATAATTTAAAAAATGTAGCTGAAAGTGAGGATTATTTTGTTACTCTGACCTGCCTTCATGGGAAGCTAGGCTTGCCATGGAACTGCATTTCATTTTCAGAATGAGCTTTCGACAGGAAGTGTTCTGCTCATGCATGCATGACAGGAGAGGAGTGTACCCTGAGATAATGATATTTTTAACTAAGAGTTTTGGCACAGGGATTTCTTTGGAAAATCTCTTTATAGTGTTTTTCCCCTTGACACATGTGGTCTACTCGGCACTATTCCTCATAAACACATACAGTTCAACCCAAGCCATCCTGTGGACCTTTCTCTCCTTGTTTTCTCTTCTTTCTATAGCCTATCCAATGGGAAATTTGATATTAGGCTTGGGGCCAGAGATGTCATCAAGTTCTTCCAGTATTCAGAGGTTTCTAATCTTAGAATTTGGGCCCCTTTAAGTCCCATAGGTGAAAAGGGAACACAGATACAATTTCCTAGACAATCAGACTAAACGAGTTTTTGTTTTACTTTTAGATTAGTTAATTACTTTGACTCTTACCTTTACCTCAAACGTTTGGGTAATTATTTCTGCTTTCTGTTTTTATTTATGTCTATTGAAGAGAATCAACAGTGAGAAGTGGTTTAAAAATAGTCCCATGTTTCTGATTTTCTTAATGAACATAGATTTCCTGGACAGCCTATCTAATTAATTTTATAGTCAGTTAAAATAAATGTTTTATGGCTGTCTGCAAATATAGCATATGCTGACATCCGTAAATTCCATGAGCTGGAATTGTCTATTTTGTTCACTGTTTGATCCTTAGCTAGTACTCTGCCTGGCACATAAAGGGACTCAACAAATATTTGTTGAATAATTGAATGGAAATAGAAATATTAACCTTGAGCTCTGCAAGAGGTAGTTATCTAACCTTATAAAAATTAGCCCAATGAAATATTCAAATATGGAGCATAGAGAAGACATAAAAATTGCTGTTCTGACATGAAATAGCTCAGAGAGGCAAGTGCCTGCAGGAGATTTAACCCCAATTCTTATCCTTCAAATCTGGGTGTCCTTGAGCCTCAGAATCTGAAGGAAATGTTAGAGATCATCAGATCTAATTACTTATTTGACAACAGTCATCCAGCCTTCAGTTGAACATCATCTATAATACAGTGATTCGGGACTTACTAGTTAAGGAATACACTTTTTCTTAATGGAAAAATTATGATGCTATAAAGTTTTGTCCTATTGAGCCAGAATTTACCACTCTATGCTTTCCATATATTGGCCCTAGTTCCACTTTCTGGGACCACATGTGAAATGCCTGATGGCAGACCCACCAGGCCCAAATTAAGGGTATATCCTTTATATCAGCACTAGTTCAGATTTATTTTGAGGCAAGGCCCAAAACAGAGGATTGGTCTTCATTCTTGCCTTATGTTGTATGCCTGGATTAACATGCTTAGCACCACCTGGTGTTCTTATCTCATACATTGTGGGAATGCAAATTGTTAATACTTTGTTGGAGAGAAGTTTGGCTCTACATATGAGCCCCTAAAAATTTTAAAATAATTTAAATTTTCATCACTTGGAGAGAGATAAATAAATTGGATACATCAATGTAAAAGAATTATAAAAAAGAATGAGATAGAGCTATGGATATACAATTGAAAGATACTCATTATATTATTAAATGAAAAAGTAAATATAAAAACATGTATGATATGCCTTCATTTTGTAAAATAATAGTAATAATAATACATCTAAGTATATCAGTAAAAAATCTGAAAAATTAGATATCAAGCTGGTAGCACTAATCTCCAAAGAATAGCATTATGATGGACTCTTAAGTTTTTACCTGATATATTTCTGTAGTCTTTGAACATTTCAATGAATGAATATTATCACCACTGTAATCAGAAAAAAAAAAGCAGGCATTTAAAAATGTCACCTGGAAGAATTATAGACCATTGGGACTTGAGTAGGCTTTAGATTGTGTAAGAAGGGTCTTTAGAATTAATCTAACCTAATACCCTGATTTTACAGATAAGAAAACTGAATCCTACAAATGTGAAATGAGTTACCTACATCCCCCAATGCAGTTAAGTAGTAGCAAATCCATTTTTAGAACATGGTTTAGCACTCTGAATTATACCACCATGTCTTTTAAAAATAGTACAGATTTTGAGAAAAATAAAATATGAAAGTATTTACTTATGAATGTCTCCATATTTCTTCCTTTAAAAAAGCTCATTAGAATAATATGAATAACAACTTCATAAACTGTGATAGGTTTTTTATTTATAAGGACCTGCGTGTTATTTCAGAGATAATTAACACCAATGTTCTCATTCTCAGAAGAGAAAATTAAAGCCTAGTGATTTATGGAAGATTCCATAGTACATTAGCAGTACAGCTGGAACTTGAACTGTGGTCTTAGGATTCTCAGTCAACGACTTCTTCATTTTGCCATATTGCTTCCTGCACATTGATGTGCATTTTTTAAATATCCATCACAGTGCTAGATACTGCTGCCAAGGATATACTAGGCACAGTCCACACCCTTGAAAAATAAAATAAAGTGTGCCAATACAATGTTCATTCAAGAGACCTCAGTGTAGATAAGATCAATTAAGTTGAGAAAGCATAGTGAACTAAGCCTCAAGGTTTGATCAAATTCTTTGTCCTGAAATTAAAAATGGTGCATATGAAAACTTCTTACCCTTTCCCTAACTGATGAGTTCACGCCATTCTATACAAGCATATAAAGCATCACAACTTTCTCAAAGGGAAAGATTAATTATATCCATTAGGAAATTAAAGTATAGAGACATTAAATGGTTTGTCCATTAGTCACAAAGAATGAGAATAACTCTAGGATCCCGGTGTTCTGGGTGAATCCCAGAAAACCACACCTTTTATGGATCCAAATCAACTTTGGACTGCTCCTAGAATCCTGGACATATCTGGAAAGTGAATAGATCCTTGCACTTTATTTTAGGTTAAGTCAACCACAAACCTGGCATAACCTGATGCGTCTGAGCAGGGTCCACCAAACTATGGCTTCTAATCTAGGTTTACTCCACCAGAACTGGCAAACCATTTATTATTCTGTGGGTGAGGTTGGATGAATCAACGGCCAAGTCAATAGCAGATGAATGGAAACCACAAAATTAAAGGTGTTTTTGGCACCAAAACCCAAAGTAAAAGTGCTGATCCAGGAATGACAATCTCTAAACATTTTCAGACAAGTTAGGAACACAAGTAAGACCAGCTCTGGGCAGATCTCATTTGTGGGACTGGCAGTAATGGCATGGTGCATGTTTACCTGTGCATTGTGGCCACACCTGCCCCTTTGTGCTTGGTTATGTTCTATGCAAATTTTAAGACACAAAGCGTTTTGTTCCAGATTTATTTTCTTACTCATCTTCAGACTCTGCTTTACTTAACAGGTTACCTTCATTCACTGCAATAAAGGTAAAGAAATAAGTCTCTGTGCCCTCGTAATGTTTGAAAACCTTCTGATTGCTAGTGGAAATGCAGAACTTTTCTCCTATAGTCCTTCAGGCTTTCAAGGTGGATTAGGTTAGGTCCTCCAAGAAATAGATTTATGGGGGACTGAGCAGGAAAAGGTGGGGAAAGTTTTTCAGGTCGTGTCAAAGAGAAGGAAGTACAGAAGGCTGAGTAGGAAGTGTCTCAGACTGCAGTATAGTGCCAAGAAACATTTGGCCAGATTGATGGGGAATCCTGAAATCATAGTCACCAAGGAGTCCTGTGTACTGCCAGAATGGGCCCGCCCTAGTGCCTCTGCTGTGCAGCCATTGGCTGGGAGCAGTCCATGGAAGGGTGGCCTCAGGGCAAATGCAGTGGTGGATCCAGAGGGACCGGATCTGAGGCTGTCAGTCAATTATGCTCTCACAACAAAAGATCTGAGAGGAACATTTTCATGACTGACACAATGGCAACCCAGCTGCTAATGATTTTTATTCTTCACAGGTTAGACATATTTGTGTATTACAATTGAAAACAGCTAAAAGAAAATAGGCTAAATAGGTACTTCTGAGATATTTGAATATCATTTACATGACAACTTTTCATTTTTAATTTTGAAGAAGGCAAACTAAATAAATGTATCTAAACAGTTGACATCATGAAGGTGGAATGAAAAGTCTAACCCAGGTTACATCACTTAGACCCCAAACTTTCATTCTCTCTGGTTCCCTAGTGGCTTTTTGGACCTGATATCCGTGGGTGTCATTTTGCTATAGTATAACTGAATGTATCAGCTTATTCAGATGATCACACTACCAACATTACTGTGGAATTCTAAACCTACGGAGGAGGGGACTATCAGAAACAAAGTTCTGCTCCTGGTCTGTAGTTCACTGTGACTACTTCAGGCCGAGTCTTTCAAGACTCCTGCATCATACATGTGGTTTTATCTTCTAAGTAGCTATTTGCCCTGTTTTCCCTCTTGCCCATGTTTTCTTTCTTTCTTTACCCACCTCATGGTATTATTAGAGTCCAGACACCATACCAAAAAAGTCTGATAGTTTATTGTTGAAATTGATAATAATGAAGTAACTTGACATTTGGCAATGCAGGATGTTTCTCCAGCTCACGTTAGGTATCTTTTTGTTGTTGTTGTTAGGTATCTTCAACGTGTCTTATTAGGTAGCTTTCTTATACTGCTAGAGAATGTGCTTTTTCCCTGTTATCTTGATAAATCATAATTTTTAAAATTTTTAAATTTATTTATGATAGTCACACACACACAGAGAGAGAGAGAGAGAGGCAGAGACACAGGCAGAGGGAGAAGCAGGCTCCATGCACCAGGAGTCCGATGTGGGATTTGATCCTGGGTCTCCAGGATCGTGCCCTGGGCCAAAGGCAGGCGCCAAACCGCTGCGCCACCCAGGGATCCCAATTTTTCTAATTTCTTTCCAAGTTTATTCCTTCAGTTACTAATTTTGTTTCTCCTTTGGTATTTTGGGAATAGTCATAAATGTCGGGCAGAAAAACTAAGAATGGTGAAACCTACCTTTGCATATGTACACTGTATTTTTGGGACGCCTTTGTTCTTAATGTATTATCAGCAGAAATTCCCCAGATGCCTGTATGGCCAAGCTAAGTCAGATAACTTGGTACCTATCCATCTCAAAAGACACTTTCGATTTATAATGGAGATAAGGCAGAGACAGGAGAGATTACTTCAGTGAACCCTGTTCAGGGCTGTAGGAGTTCCCTGAGTCTAAAATGAATAAAAGCTATGTGCTCTTAGGGTCAAAACAGAAACTATGTGCTTGAGTTAAATAGTTGGGATATGCCGGTAAGCTGATAAATACGATTCATTTTGAGTTCTCAAGCTGTGCTAGATAGGGCTATAGACTATATGTGGTTTTTTTGAAGCTTACTTTAGTGACACAACTAAAACTGTTTTGTCCTTTCTATGATTTGACAGCATATCATAAAACATTTTTCATGTATCTTCTTCTGTACTCCTTTTTCTTCCTTACTTAATCCAAATGGTGTAAGCAAGGAGGCATTCCGAAGAAACCAAGAGAAAAGAGATTGAGAAGATTGCCTAAAGAATTAACCACCTTAGCTTTCTTTTAGGGTTCTGGCATTCAGATGGCTTCAGTTTATGCCTCTCTGTTCTACAATTCCTTTTTTCTTCCTCCCCCCTACCTCCACTGCCTCACACCAAAAAAATCACAATGCCAAAAATAGCAAATAAATTCCATGTGAATTCTTCATACTTTTGAAATGGAAAAGGAATTGAAACATATCTTCTGTAATAGGGGAGAAGTGCTAGGAGAGATAACAGGGAAAGAGGTCTGATGATGTTTGAAAGTTAAGAGAAAAGGGTAAAAGTTGTCATTTAAAAGTTGTTGGGGAAGAAGTTTTGATTTAGGAACTTTATTATCTTTGTTTTCAAAGAGTTATTTTCATCTCTATTGCTTCAGATGGACTTGTTTATAATTTTTCTTCTCTCCCTTTCCCCCATTTAGTATTAAAACAACTTTGTTGAAGGAATATTTCATTTTCCTAGAGGAAGTCTCATAGAACAAGTCAAATCATTATCTCCTAAATATGAGCATTTGAAATAAGTTTTTCTTTATAAAAGCCATTATCCAGAGGAACAAAAGCCAGTCAACAAGAGACGATACTCCATTTCAGCAGTTGAAGGAACATGAAGACATGGATGGACATATTCCCATATGTCAAAAAGGAGCTGGGAATGAACCTTTTTTGAACTCTTATAGTGTCATTACATACCAGAAAGTTATTTAATTTTTTTAAGTTATTTAATTTTAACAGTAGATTGTGAGATGGGTACAGTGTTACTAGCCTTACTGCACACACAAGAAAACAGGCTGAGAGAAGTTGAGTAATTTGTCCAAGGCCACATAACTTAGTATGGAAGTAGTGGAGCCGACTGGCTTTAAAGTCTATGATTTAAAAAAAAAAAGTCTATGATTTTCCCATTCTATTCTTCAATATTAAGACTACACACACACACACACACACACACACACACACACCATTAGATCCATGTGTAATCCATTATGATTGTTCCTTATGGACAAGACTTTGAATTTAATAATTAACTACCTTCAGGGGCACCTGGGAGGCTGAGTGGTTGAGCATCTGCCTTCGGCCCAGGGCGTGATCCTAGGTCCAGGGATGAGTGCCACATCGGGCTCCCCTCGGGAGCCTGCTTCTCCCTCTGCCTACGTCTCTACCTCTCTCTGTGTGTCTCTCATGAATAAATAAATAAAGTATTTTTCAAAGAAGTTAACTACCCTCAAAAGAGAAAACACCAGTTATGAGGTGAGAAAATGTCCTAAACCGGATCTGGAAAGAAAAGACAGAATAGTCTTAGACAAAGTTGATGCTTTCTCTTTAAAACTTGTTCATCACTTGGCTTTTCCTACCACATCAGCCACTATTTCTGTTTCCTATACTGATTCCTACCCTTTTTTTCAAAAGAATTATGCTGAAATAACCCAGAACTCAGCTTTTAGAACTTTTATCAACACAGACTCTTTATATTTCATTTATTCCAAGAGTTTTAAATAACAAATCTGTGAGGTTGACTATAAATGTTTATCTCTAGCTTGGATCTTTCACCTGAACATCAGGCTCATATATCCAACTTCCTCAATATCTTCACTGAAGCGTCTACAGATATCTCAGACCTAATGTGTTCAATACTGAATTCCTGATGTCCACCCTTCCCCTGCCCCATGTATTGACATGCAATTTTTTCCTTCTTAATTATGACAACTGTTTGCTTTTAATTTGAGATAAAACTTTGTCTTTGAAACTAAAGTGGGTCTCCTGTAGGCAACACATAGTTGAATCATTTCCTTGTTTTTTTTTAAAACATTCTAGCAGTATCTGTCTTTTAATTGGCAAGTTTAATATGCTTATATTTAAAGTGATTATGGAAAAGGAAGAATTACTCCTGTCATTTTTCTATGTGTTTTTATATATCATACCTTTTCTGTGTCTCAGTTCCTCTAATACTGCCTTCATTTATGTTTGATCTTTTTTCTACTCTATCATGTGATTCTCATTTCCTCTTCTGTATAGACTTATGGTTATTTTCATAGTGGTTACCACGGGAATTATAATTAACAATCCTACATTTATAACACTCTAGTTTGAATTGAAGCCAACTTAGTTTCAATACCAAAAAGAACTGTGCCCTTACACAACTTTGCTTCCTTTATGGTATTGTCACAAATTTTGTCTTTATACATTGCATGGTCATTAATATAGAATTTTAATCAGTTTTTATGAATCCAGCTTTTCATAAACTTGATGTTTTATTTAGTTTTGGCTTATCAGATAGGAAACAAAAAAGGAATTACAAACCAAAAATAAAATAATACTACCATCTGCATTTACATATGGATGTAGTTACCTTTCCTCGAGTTCTCTATTTTTTCATATGGCTTTGAGTTACTGAAGAAGTTTCTTTAGCATTTCTAGTAGGTCTGCTTGTGGTGAGCTTTTCAACTTTTTGTTTATCTGAAAATGTCTTACTTTCTCTTCACTAAAAAAAAAAAAAGTTTATTCATTATTGAATTTCATAGAAATGGGATTATAGAGTATATACTGTTTGTGTCTGGCTTCTTTTGCTTACATTTTTTTTTTTTTTTTTTTTTTTTACTTTTTCCCTTCTATGCCCAACATCAGGCTCGAACTCATGACCCCAAGATCAAGAAATGCATGCACTATAGACTGAGCCAGCCAGGCACCCCTCTCCTTCAATTTTGAAAGATAGTTTTACCAAATGTATAGGTCTTGATTGGCAAGTCTCTCCTACCCCTTTAGCCCTTTAAATAAGTCATCTCAATGCCTTCTAGATTCTGTGGCTTCCAGCAAGAAATTAACCACTAATCTTTTTAAGGATCCCTTGGATGTGACAAATTACTTCTCTCTTGCTGCTGTTAAGATTCTTTCTGTGTCTTTGGCTTTCAACAATTTGGTTATAATCTGTTAGTGTGGATCTTACCCTATATGTAAAGTTTATTAGACTTGGAGTTTGTTGAGTTTCTTGAATGTCAAGTTTCATATCTTTCCTCAAATTTGGGAAGTTGTTTGACATTATTTCGCAAATATTCTTTCTGCTTCTTTCTCTCTCTCTTTTTCTTCTGGAACTCACACTATGCATATGTTGGCATGCTGAGTGGTGTCTCTGAAGCCATATGTTGCTCTGTATTACTATTTGTTTTCTATTCCATATGTTTTCTGCTCCTTTTTTCCCTGCCTACTTTTGAATTAATTGCATATTAAAATTTTTTTCTTTTATCTCCATTTTGCTGTATTCTTTGCTTATTTTTAGTGGTTGTTTAGTGTTTCTAGCATGTATTTTTAAGTTATGATATAATACAAGTTATATTGTATTACCTCCATCATTCACTTGTAAGGACTCTTGTAATTATATTGAGTCCACCCACATAATCCAGAATAATTACCCCATCTCAGATCCTTAACTTAATCATGTCTGTAAATATCCCTTCTGCAATGTAGGGTAACATATTCACAGGTTCTATGGATTAGGATATGGATATCTTTGGGATACTCAGCCTACCACCCCATTATATAAAGCATTGAAGTATATATTTTTCATTCCATCCCATTAAACCACTCATTAAGTAACTAGATGCAAAGATTACCTTTAACAGGAAGTTTCCACATGGACAAAAAGAAAAAAAGATTAGAGGAAAAAGCAGAGTGGTAGAGAAGAATGATATCTAATCCTGAGTTTTTGTCCCAGATCTGTTTATCAATAACTGTTTATTTTTTAAAATAACCTACCTCTCCAAATCTCTGTTTTCTTGTAAGGAAAAATAACTAGGAAATCTCCTAGATCCTTCTGTTTCTATAATTTGTAAATCTTATGTATCCTGTAAATTGATTAAGGCAGGATATGAAAGTGCTCATTGTAGAATAGATTCAGGCTTACAGATTTTAAAGGAGGTTCAGTTCCTCAGATAAAAGAGACCTACATTCTGCTTTTGCTACCAGAAAAGAACTGTACAAATCTAATTGCACATGAGGTAACATAACCTAAGCAGAGCTTCTGGGGAAGGCCCAGGAGTCAGAGAGCAAAGATGAGAAAAAAGACAAAGGGTTGGCACAGTTTCAATGCTCAGGAGGGAAACCTTTTAGCAGTGTTCCAAGAGAATCAAGCAAGGTGTGGGTAAAAGCCCCATCATCAAACACTTGCAAAGCCTTTCCCTGAGGTCATGAAGTGGAAAAACAGACAGATAATGACTCAGAGCCTTAGCTGCGTGTGGGAGCCACTGAAATAAACTGTCAAAGGGGAAAGGTGGATTGCAACAGCTTCCACCAATGGTACTGTGGCAGTATACAAATTAGTATAAAGCAGAGGTAGAAGTCTTAGTCAAAAATATTGTCAGTGATCAAGGAAGTGCCTACAGGTTACTAATCAGCATGTGGGACTGCTTGCCTGAAGCAGGGTGGCAGGGAAGCTGGCTCTCCTGCTGGGACTTTGTCAGCTATCCAGGTACCACAGTGAGAAACAGATTTTGTTGTAGCAAGAGGGCCAGAAAAGTCTTCATTCTTGATCTGATCCATCATCTGAGAATTTTCAGCATGTGAAAGAGCTGATAGCAAGTATCAGTTGCATGTTAAACAAAGCAGGGAGCATGCCAGGGAGCAATACTTCATGTTGAGCTTAATGAAGAGGTCTGGTTATTTTTCCAGTGTCCTGTCAGGGACCAGGAGGGAACACAGAGTAGAGTAAATCGATGGATCATTAGAGATGGGACCAATGGTTTGACTAGAATGATTTGACTAGAACGGCTGAGGACAAATGTCTGTATGGAAGAAGAAAATCATTCTCAGGCTAAAGAGAGAAGGAGATACAGAGAAAGATTTTTGATGTCTAATTCTATTATAAGATTACAGAAAATTCTCCTTAAGAGCTTTTTGGTAAGTATGCCACATATTATGTCAAATTCCTGGAACATATCACTAAAATAATTTTCTTTCAGGTGGTTTTAATCTTTAGTGTGTGGGCATTAGATTAGCAGGTTGTATGGACTATTAATTCAATGAGGAATTTGAAGAAAAAAATTAGCAAAATCACTAGTAAGCCTGGATTGTTCTAGAAGTTTGATCAAAATGGTATATTTAGTATGTCTGAGCAGAAATATTTATAGTGCCTTTTGATATGAGAAAGAGGGAACAATGCCAGTGGTGCAAAATACATGCTGGATCCTCAAGCAAAGAATGGGCCTCCTTGTGGCTTGCTTATTGGCAGAATAAAAGACATCTTTTGGTTGACCCTATTTCGTGGTTGGTTGCTTCGAAATTCTGTTCTCAGACCGAAATTGAGTAGAACACATGATTAGAGGCTTCGCCAGTTATGAGTATCTTTGTAAGGCAGAACCTATTTTCTTTTCTAGAATTAGAAAATTCCAGTGGGATGCAAAGGAGCCAGGGGTATAAAGGAGAGGGGATCAAAGAAAAATATTTCTGACTTTCTCATAGCATTAGCAGTAGTAGCAAAAATCAAGCTTCTGGCTTAGCAGTGGCAGTAGACTGGTTTGCAGTAGTAGTTGCAACAAGACTGAATTTATAGGGTAGCAGTGGTATCAACATTAGAGGTATTGGTAGTTCCCCATAACTGAATTCCTGGAGGCAGTTGCGCAAGCCACAGTGTTTAGTGTTCTTTGGCATTATCTGTGACTGCTTCATGGGATGAGTTTGGTAGCATAATTTTGACTTTCATTTCTTGCTATTTAGCTCCAAGCTTAGTCCTTTCAGACCTCCTATTTATTTTATAAGCTGCCTAATGTCTTTTTAATAGATTATTTTCACTTTAGTTCTGCTAAACTTTGGTTTGCTGCTTGCAACTCAGAACCTGATGGATACTTCTGAGGACTTGGTAAAAATACAGATTCCATGGCCTAGACAAAATCAATCAGAATATCTGGCACTGGGGCATAGGAATCTAATTTTTTAAAGATCTTGGATCAAACAATATTTTCTTTTTTATAGAAAGTGACAGAGAACAGAATTCAAAGCAGTTTAAATAAAAAAAGGGAATGTATTTGCATAATTTAGAAGTCTATGGAGTAGACATTCAAGCAGTACTGAATTTAGAGCTCAAGCAATGCCTTGGGATTTGGTTTCTCTATTTCTGTTGGTTCTGTTTTCTGTGGTGTTTTCTTCAGTCTAATATCCCATGTAGTCACAAGATGTTGGTAGAGACTGCAGGCTTTACATCCTCTCAGTTTGTGTTCTCATAGACAGAACACTTGTCTTTGTCCTGGAAGCCATGGTTCTGATGGAGAACCATGTCTGAAACCATCACTGTGGCTAAGGGATTGTGAAGCTCCAATTAGTTGGCTGACTTTTCTGCCACCTACGGAGCCAAGATTTTCTCAGGAACACATTTTCTCTTTTCCCTTTGTTGATAGTATCAACTTTTTGTTAACCATTAAACATCCGCACACTTGCAATTGAGTTGTGTACTCATTCAGTCACTTATTCATGAATAGTTTGAACTTGTGTTGTATTAGGCAAAGTGGATTTAAAGTGGAATATGATGTGGTCCTTTGTAAAAAAGAGCATAGACTCTATTGAGGGAGACACATAAGTAAAACATTATTTAAATTCATTTGATTTATTGATTATCTATTGAACACTTGACATTATTCTAGTGTTAGGGGCATAACAGTAAAATATAATAAAAATATATAATATACTCATATTAATATAAATACAGTAATTTAGTAACATGGCAGTAATATAATAAAATAAAGTGCTTGTCCTGAGAGAGCTTTTATTAAAATGGAAGAAGACAGAGGTAAAACAATAAACACAATATAGGAGACAGTGATAAGTACAATCAAAAATAGTTAGACAAGGCCTCTTTGAGAAGGTGGCAGAGGTGTGAAGAAGTGAGGGACTAAGCATGTGGATATCCCCAGGAAGAACATACTAGACAGAGCAAACATCAGGTGTAAAAGGCCTGAGGCAGGACCATGCTTAGCCAATGTAGTTGGAGTAGAGTACAGGAGAGAGTTGTTGGAGGTAAGTTTAGGGAAGTAGTAGGGGCACTGGATTATGTAGGGTCTTATAAATCATTGTAATACCTCTAATATGGGAATAATTTGGAGGTCTGGAAATAATTTCTGAGCAGAGACATAATAAACTTTTTTTTCCAATCTCTCAAGGTATAATATGAAGACAAATGAGATGGAAGCTGGGAGACCAGTGGGGGGCATTACATAATCCAAGTGAGACAGAATGGGGCTGACCAGGATGAAGAGTAGGAAGTGGTTGGATTGTGGATATATTTTCAAGGCAGATCTTACAAAATTTGCTAGTGGATTGAATGTGAGGTGTGAGAGAAAGAGGAATCAAGGATGACTCCAAGGTTTTTGCCTTGAACAACTGGAAGAATGAAATTGTTATTTACTGAAAAGGGAACATTGCAGAATGAGTTTGGTAGGCTGCCTATTAGACATTCAAGTGCATGTATTAAGTGGTCAGTTAGATATTCTAGTCTAGAGTTCAGTGTAGAAGTTTAGGTTGGGATTCGTATTTGGGCACAGCTATCCTTTCAGGTGTTATTTAAAGCTATGAAATTGATAACATCAGGTAGAAAGTGAGTCAGTGGAGCATATAAAAGAGCACTTCAGGTTTAGAGATTAGGCTGATGAGGGGAGGCAGCAAAGGGGATGAAGTAGTAGCTGCCAGTGAGATAGGAGGAGAACAAAGTGCTGGCTAGAAGCTAAGAGAAGAAAGTCTTCTAAGATAGAAGGAATGATTGGTTGTATCAAATGCTACAACTGTGCCAGGTCAGTGAGATGGTCGATCATTATTTATGAGTATGTTGAAGACTTTGTGACTTTGTTGAGAGTTATTTTGCTAGAAGAGTCAAGATGAAAAAAAACCAATTTAAATGTACTCCAGAGATAAGGGAGGAGAGAAAGGAGTGACAGTGAGTATTGACAATTTTTTATGGGGATTTGCTATAGAGGAGAGCAGAGAGATGAGGAGATCACTGGATGGCGTGTGGGGTCAAGTGAGGGCAGTGTGATAAGTGAGTATAAGGGCAGTGTAGTTAGGGTGCTTTGGAGGTACATAGGAAGTTGCTGCAGGAGATGTTAGGATAGAATTTGCAAGGATGGTCCAGGACTTAGTACTAATAGAAGATGAAGAGAAGATTTTTCAAATGAGGGATATGTTTGAAGGTACATAATTGTGACACCACATAAGGTTTGGCAAATTACTTGTAATTGAGAATGACTAAAGAAAAGGTCATGAGGCAAATTAGTAGGATATTAGGCTAAGGATAGCATAACATTTTTTAAAAAAGATTTTATTTATTTGTTCATGAGAGACACAGAGAGAGAGGCAGAGACACAGGCAGAGGGAGAAGCAGGCTCCATGCAGGGAGCCCGACGTGGGAC
The DNA here is from genome assembly GCF_048418805.1 of Vulpes vulpes. Lineage (NCBI taxonomy): Eukaryota > Metazoa > Chordata > Mammalia > Carnivora > Canidae > Vulpes > Vulpes vulpes. The sequence continues at coordinate 94,939,494 of NC_132792.1, read as the reverse complement.
TCGATCCCAGGTCTCCAGGATCATACCCCAGGCTGCAGGCAGCACTAAACCGCTGCACCATCGGGGCTGCCCAGGATAGCATAACATCTTGAAGTGAATTTTACTTTTTGAGCAAAACTGAACTTGTGAAATATTTTAAGTAGGGAGGTGAGGTGATGAGATTTGCATTTTCCAAAGAGAAGCCTAGAAGCAGTGCAGAAGATGGATTGCAGTGGGGATAGACAGACAGGAGATTATTGCAGGAACCCAAGTGAAAGTGATGACGGACTGAATTTAGGCAAATGGCAGTGAAATTAGAGGGAACAGATATGTAAGATGTGAAGAAGTTAAGATCCACAAGAGTCTCTGACTATTTGGAGGTCAAAGAGTGGAGTATGCAAAGAAGAAATGTAGCAGGACTTTCAGGATGGTAGGTCATTAGCAGAACTAATGACTAGAGGATTCGTTTTAAAAATACTATTTTAGTTTTGATATGTTGAGTTTAAGAGATAAGTGGGAGATCCTAAGTTGACAAATGTAGTAGACACGAATTTGGAGTTCCAAAAAGAAGCTTGGTCTGGAGATACAGATTTAGGAACCATGAGGTGTAAATGTTGGCTAAGTCATGGATTTGGATGAAGTCACTCAGAGAGAGGGTGCAGAGCAAAAGTTCTTAATCTGAAGTTTGCTTAATGTAGTTGGAGGAAAACATCCAACTGTGCTGATTCTTCTCACTTTAAAACTATGACCACGTGTTTTAAGTGATATCATGAAGGGCAGCAATCTTATTCTCAAACCTCTAACAGCCCCTTTTTTCTTCATACTCAGCTGATGATTTTGCATCTAATTGAGAAAACAGGAACAATCATAAAAGAACTACTTCACCTTCTCACCAGCAAGTCTACTGTGCATCTCTACACCCAGCGTTTTTATTCCTGTTGCAACATGAAAACTGTTTCAGCTTCTAATTCTAGTTGTGTACTGGGTCTTGGCCCCTCTTCTACTCAGAGACTTTGCTTTTGCATCATATCCTTTCTCTTTTGCATCATCTGTTTTCTCCTCTTTACTCATCACTCCCATCCTGATGCTGTAATATGTCCCCATCGGGAAAAGGTCTCTTGTGACCTCACATTCCTATCCCCCACCATTTCTCTATTCTCCTTTATAGGAACTCTCTTGAAAGAGATGTCTGTAATCACTCTCTCACCTCCCATGATTTCTGGAATGCACTCCAGTCAGGCTGTTCTCTAATTCCACTAAAACCAATCTTAGGGTTGGTAAAGATCTCTTTCTTGCCAAGTTCAATAAACAATTCTTAATCTTCATCTTACTCAACCTCTCAGCAGTATGTGGCACAGTTGATTATTCTCTCTTACTTGAAACACTTTTTTGTTGTTGTTGTTGGCTGCCGGGATCTATTATTTTCTTTGTTTTCTTCTTATCTTACCAGATGCTTCCTTCTCAGTCTCCTTAACTGGATCTTTCTATTACTGAAATTGAAAGAGTGAAATACCCCAGAGCTGAGTCTTTAGCTTTCTCATCTCTATTTGCTCTTTTCTTGAGGTGATCTCATCCAGAGTCATGGCTTTAAATAACATCTGGTCAAATATCTGTCTCAGAGAGGTCTTTCTTCTCTATGACTCTCCTACCCAGCTTTGTTTTTCTTCATAGCAATTATCACTATTTGAAATCACATATATATTTAAAGATATTTACTTATTGTCTGTCTTCCCCATGAGAACAGGGTTCTTGTCTGTTTTGTTCTCTATTATATCCTCAGCCACTAGAACAGTGCCTGGCAAATGATAGACTCTGAAAAAATATTTAATAAATGTATGTTCTGAAGGGGCTTCCATAGCTTTTTTCTTCTTAACACTCCAAAGGGAAGAATATTAGTTTCTAGAGGTAAAAGGTATAGGAGACAAAGAAAAACACCTGGAGAATATAACTATTTAAGAGGCAAGGAAAACATAGGATTCTGAAAAGGAGACCAAGAATTAATAGAAAGAATTGGGAAAGGCTATGAGCCAGCAAAATTTTAAGCTAAAGAGTTAAGATAAAGGCAGAAGAGATTCTAGGTTGGGTAACGAAAGGACAAGTGTAGTTTCATGTGGTAAACTTCTATATTTTGGAGCTGTGGAAAGAGGAACAAAGAAAAAGTATGAAATCCCAATCTAGTTGATGGGACTTTGCTTGGAGGGAGAGGTAAGAGGTAAGAGGTGGTGCTTGGGGGAGAAGTGGGGCACTGCTGTGACAAACACCTAAACATGTGGAAGTGGCTTTAGGAGGGATAATAGAGACTGGAAGAGTTTTGAAGGGCATTTGAGAAATATGGATGTTATGGGAAATTCTGATGAGAGCTTTTTTGCAACGGGTTTGCTGCCAGAACACAGGTCATGTTCGTGAAAACCACTGCTAAACCTAAACCAAAATGGGAAAGGAAAAGACTCACATCAACATCCTCCTCATTGGACACGTAGATTCAGGCAAGTCTACCACTACTGGCTATCTGATCTATGAATGTGGTGGGATTGACAAAAGAACTATCAAAAAATTTGAGAAGGAGGCTGCTGAGGTGGGAAAAGGCTCCTTCAAGTATGCCTGGGTCTTGGATAAACTGAAAGCTGAATGTGAACGTGGTGTCACCATTGATATCTCCCTGTGGAAATTCGACACCAGCAAGTATTATGTGACCATCATTGATGCCCCAGGACACAGAGACCTTATCAAAAACATGATTACAGGCTGACTGTGCTTTCTGATTGCTGCTGGTGGTGTTGGTGAATTTGAAGCAGGTTTCTCCAAGAACAGGAGACCTGTGAGCATGCCCTTCTGGCTTACACACTGGGTGTAAAACAACTAATTGTTGGTGTTAACAAAATGGATTCCACTGAACCACCCTACAGCCAGAAGAGATACGAGGAAATCGTTAAGGAAGTCAGCACCTACATTAAGAAAATTGGCTATAACCCCAACACAGTAGCATGTGTGCCAATTTCTAGTTGGAATGGGGACAACATGCTGGAGCCAAGTGCTAATGTGCCTTGGTTCAAGGGATGGAAAGTCACCCGTAAAGATGGGAATGCCAATGGAACACACTGCTTGAAGCTCTAGATTTCATTCTGCCACCAACTCGTCCAACTAATAAGCCCTTGCGTCTGCCTTTCCAGGACGTCTACAAAATTGGTGGTATTGGCACTGTCCCAGTGGGCTGAGTGGAGACTGGTATTCTTAAGCTTGGCATGGTGGTCCACCTTTGCTCCAGTCAATGTTACAACTGAAGTAAAATCTGTTGAAATGTACCATGAAGCTTTGAGTGAGGCTCTTCCTGGGGACAATGTGGGCTTCAATGTCAAGCATGTATCTGTCAAAGATGTTCATTGTGGCAACGTGGCTGGTGACAGCAAAAATGACCCACCAATGGAAGCAGCTGGCTTCATGGCTCAGGTGAGTATCTTGAACCATCCAGGCCAAATCAGTGCTGGATATGCACCTGTGCTGGATTGTCACACAGCTCACATTGCTTGCAAGTGTGCTGAGCTGAAGGAGAAGATAGATCGTTGTTCTGGAAAAAAGCTGGAAGATGGTCCCAAGTTCTTGAAATCTGGGGATGCTGCCATTGTTGATATGGTTCCTGGCAAACCGATGTGTGTTGAGAGCTTCTCTGACTATCCTCCTCTGGGCCATTTTGCTGTTTGTGACATGAGACAGACGGTTGCTGTGGGTGTCATCAACGCAGCGGACAAGAAGGCAGCTGGAGCTGGCAAAGTCACCAAGTCTGCCCAGGAAGCTCAGAAGGCTAAATGAATATTATCCCCAATACCTGCCACCCCAGTCTTTTTTTTTTTTAAGATTTATTTATTTATTTATGATAGAGAGAGAGAGAGGCAGAGACACAGGAGGAGGGAGAAGCAAGCTCCATGCCAGGAGCCTGATGTGGGGCTCGATCCCAGGACTCCAGGATCGCGCCCTGGGCCAAAGGCAGGCGCCAAACCTCTGAGCCACCCAGGGATCCCTTGCCACCCCAGTCTTAATCAGTGGTGGAAGAACGGTCTCAGAACTGTTTGTGTCAATTGGCCATTTAAGTTTAATAGTAAAAGACTGGTTAATGATAACAATGCATCATAAAACCTTCAGAAGAAAAGGAGAATGTTTTGTGAACCATCTTTTTTTTGTGTGTGCGTGTGTGGCAGTTTTAAGTTATTAGTTTGTAAAGTCAGTACTTTTTGATGGAAACAACTTGACCAAAAATCTGTCACAGAATTTTGAGACCCATTAAAACAAAAGTTTAACGAGGAAAAAAAAGGAAATTCTGATGAGAGCTCAGAAAGAAAGGAGTAGAGCTATAGAGAAAGCTTCTAAGGAATCCATAAGTAATCACAAGTGTAATGTTGGTAGAAATAAGGACATTAAGGGTCATTCTGGTGAAGTATCAGATAGAAATGAGTAACATGGGGATCCCTGGGTGGCGCAGCGGTTTGGCGCCTGCCTTTGGCCCAGGGCGCGATCCTGGAGACCCGGGATCGAATCCCACATTAGGCTCCCGGTGCATGGAGCCTGCTTCTCCCTCCGCCTGTGTCTCTGCCTCTCTCTCTCTCTCTGTGACTATCATAAATAAATAAAAATTAAAAAAAAAAAAAAAGAAATGAGTAACATGTTATTGGAAACTAGAGGAAAGGCAATCTTTGTTATAAAGTGTCAAAGAACTTAGCTGAATTGTGTTCATGTTCCAGTATTGCATGGAAGGTAGAATTTGCAAGCAATGAAACTGGATATTTAGCTGAGGAGATTTCTAAGTAAAGTGTCGAAAGAGTGATTTGGTTCTTCCTAACTGCTTATAGTAAAATATGAGAAGAGAAAGATGAATTGAAAAATGAATTGTTAAACAATTCGAGAACCAGAACTTGAAGGTTTGGAAAATCTCAGCCTATCCATTTCCCAAAACTTGGAAAATAAATTTATGTTGTTTAAGCCATCCAGCCTACAGTATTTTGTTATAGCATTCCAACCACACTAAGACAGATTTTTGTAGCTACTAGCACCTGGAGAGGCACAATGTGTATTATGGTAGCAGGCTGCTTTTTCCCCCTCTAGATTCAGTTCAGGTTTTGCTCTGAATCAAAATGGCTTGCAAACTGGTTCTTTAAAAAGATTGAGTCTCTCACTTGGCCCTTGCTAGGTAATTAATTGTCAAGATAGTTTATTTTCTTATTTCTAGAGGGAAGGAGCATCTTCTGGGACAAAGGGGGATTATAGCTTGAATGAAAGTCTACCTGGCTAGGAAATGACCACTCTCCGCCTGACTGGGAAAGGAGAATGTGTATCTTGCATACCTGCCTCAAAGGGAGGTTTTTAAGCATAGAACTGTGGAAATGGGCGAGTAATTCAAGGCCCTCAGGGTAAGGTAGAGGTGCCAGGGCTACCCAGAGGTGGGAGTTTATAGGAGGTGGAAAGACATCCTGAGGACAAGTTTATACAAGAATGTTCAAGGAAGGACATAAAAGGAGGTGAGGCAAGAAGCCTCAAGATTAACTTGGCATCTTGCAAATCTTTTTGAGAAAATCCCCCAACTAAGGACTGTCAAAAAGCCTTCCTGTACTGTCCTCAGATGCTTGCACTTGCCCCAAACCTGCTTCTTTGCTGGATGTGTAATGCAAACCAGTTTTTAGATACTCAGCTTTGGCAGCATTTGAAGTAAATAATTTCTTGCTTAGTACTTCCCCTGGGTAGGAGGGAGGACACTCATGAACATGTGTTGGCATGGCTAATGCAAAGGTGTGTCCGTTCCAGGTAATATTTTGAGCAGAAAAGCAGAGTGATTTCTTTCCCTTGGACCCTCCAGAATAAATAATTTTGGAAGTTCTGTTGAAGAACCAGATAAAATGTTCAATTCTCTATTTTACTTGATAGTAGGGTATATAAAACTTTTGAAGAAAGTGATACCTTTCAGAGAGAGGTGGGTTAGTAAATGTGCTAGGTATTCTTTTTTAATTCTTTTTTTTTCCATTTGTTTTTATTGAAGTTTGATTTGCCAGAATATGGTTTTTAAATTCTTTTTTTTTTTTTTAATTCTTCATTAAACTTCCCACTAGAGCAGCTAAGGGGCCTACTCTCTATTTAACACTTCTTTTGTTAAAAAAAGCACTAATAGCTTTATACCTCTAAAACCTGCAAGAGATTACACTTTTGTTAAAAGATGAGTATTATTTAGCCTTTATGAAGTACCTTCAAAATTCTTAACAAAGATAGGTATGTTATACTGGCTAGGCTCCAAAGATGAAGCTAGAAACATTAACAATATTACTATAAATGTAGTTTTTACCAATGTGCTGAAATTTTGTCCATAGGCTTTTTACCATTGGAGGTATTTACCACTAATGTATCTGCCAAACCTCAGTTTGATGAAGAGCAGCTATAGTTTGTTAATGCTTTAAATGACATAAGTTATTAAAATGTCTTCTAATGTGGAGGGCAATTAAGCCTAGTCTAAGAAATAATGCCTATCTAGCAAAGCAAATTTTGTTTGGACAGTTGTGTGGTATCAATAAAAATGGTGTGTTGCAGAATTTTTTCTTGCCAACGAACTGACCGGTTCTAACTGAAGTAGAAAGATTTACTGTTGGATACCATGCAGGATAATAGAGACAATATGAATTCCAAGGAACTGATAAGATTGTGTTACATGTGCAAGAAATCTACTGCTTATAAACATGATTTTTGCAGTAAACATATTAGTCAACAAAATAAAAGGCTATTCTTACCAAATACAGTTGACCCTTAGACAACATGTTTTTTTAAAAATATTTTATTGCAATATTTTGTAATTTTCTTTTTTTTTGTATTTTTTTTATTGGAGTTCGATTTGCCAACACATAGTATAACACCCAGTGCTCATCCCATCAGGTGCCCCCCTCAGTGCCCGTCACCCAGTCACCCTGTCCCCCTGCCCACCTCTCCTTAACAACATGGGTTTGAACTCTGTGGGTCCACTTACATGAGGATTTTTTTCAATAAATATATTGGAAAAATTTTTGGAGATTTGCAACAATTTCAAAAAACTTGCAGATGAACTAGCATAGAAATACCATAAAAACGAAGAAAAAGGTGTTATTGTAAGAATAAAGTATATAATACATATACCATACAATATGTGTTTATTGACTATATTATTGGCAAGGCTTCCTGTTGATAGTAGGCTATTAGTAGTTAAGTTTCTGGGGAGTCAAACATTACATAGGGATTTTTTTTTTTAGAAGGTTCCATGCCTAATGTGAGGCTTGAACTTACGACCCTGAGATCAAAAGTTGAATGCTCTACTGAATGAACCAGCCAGGCCACCCCTATAAATGGATTTTTTTTTTTATTACATGGGGAGTTGGTGCTTCTAATCCCCATATTGTTCAAGGGTAGTCTGTTTCTCTTAATTCATGGTTCTTAAAATGTGGCCTTTTGACCAGCAGGATCAGCTTTACCTGAAACTTGTTATTAATACAAATTGTTGGACCCTACAGAGACCTACTGAGCAGAAACTCTAGGGCTAATCTGATTTTAACCAGTCCTCTAGATGATCCTGATACATGCTACAGTTTGGAAACCATGTCTTGAACCCAAATCAGTCTTGGGGCCCACAGAGTTTTTTTCAATTCTGTAACTACCTAGAAGTCTTTATATTGGGAGATCCTGAGACATCAAACAAGACTGGTCAGATTTTTTATTGCCAAAATGTTTTCTATGAATAGATAGGCAATTGATGATTTTTTTTCATTAACTCCTCTCACAAATATTTTCTGAATGCTTACAATTTAGGCATAGACAAACAATAGTGAATAGGTCCTAAAAGAGCGCTGCTTCACAAGATATTCTGGGCTGAATATTACACATGTTAATTTATCACAATGGCTCAAATTAACTGTAGACTATAAGTGGAAGTTTTTATAATAGTCATCTATCCTGGTAAGTGAGGAATTGCCCATTCTTCATGGCCTAAGGTGAAAATTGTCCCCCTCAGGGACTGGGCTTTTTCGATGCTTGACCTAATGCTATAGTATTGCATTCACGTTAAACTAACACACCCAGGTGAAAAGTGAATAGTTTAGTCAGTTGTTTCATCAAACAACCCCAAATGCCTGGGTTTTATTTCACTAAATTGTCCAAACCAATCAGTAGTGTTGGAATTATGTTAACTTAGCATGAATCTTCACATATAAGGAAGATTATGTCTGGAGATTTTAGGTGGGAAAACCACTGGTTTATGAAAATGAGCATTTGGAACATAAGTGATCCAGATTGGTTATTACCTGATTTTACTCATTTTTCCTCAGTGTTCTGGTTTATTTTGTAATAAATACAGCTTACCTTATGAAAAGAGATCAACCACATTAACAATAAGAGGACATAAGGAAAATCTAGGACTAATACCTAGCTTTATAAAATTTACTTGGTTGCTAGGAAATAAGTGAAAATTCTAGTTTTCATCTATATAGTGGCTTTGTGATAGACAAATTATGGAGTTAAGCATATCTTAATTCCCTTTACATTTTTTGAATTTACTAATAAAAATGTTAAAGGAATAGCAACCTTTAATAAAGAAGCCACAGAATCTGAACTTGTTTATTCACACAAGGGAACTAAATCTTTACGTTTCTGCTCACTGTGAATATCTTTAAAAGTAACTGTTAAACACACTTGGCATATGAGGTTTCTGTAAACATTTTGTATGTTAAGAATTGTTCCTGATCTTAAAAGTATCTCCTTTCTCAGATACTAATGAGAATGAATGATGTCTTATAGAGGAAACTGCCAGGCTTACTCTCCGGTTATGCACAGGAAAACCAGAAATATTTATCTTGAGTTTGATCTGGGACAAGAAAAAACAGGTATGGTTCTTAATTGAGGGTCCCAAACTCAAATTCTTTGAAGGTGATAGACTGGTAGCATAAATATATGGACAGGACAGGTGTATGAGACCACAGGAGGTGGTAGAGATACACCTGGACAAAACGTGTTTTGTGTAAGAGTTGTTCAATTTCAGTTGCTTCTGTGGTATCTTATGCATGGAGATACATTCTAAACTCATTTATCAAAATTAGCAGATTAAAGGTCACAGAAGGAGGTTAAAGTTCAGGGACTGGCTCCAGTCTTTGACCTTTGGTATCAGGATACTGGTTTCTCCAGATTTGATACCACGAGACTGTATTAAATTGACCTATATGAAAATGTCATTTTTTTAAAAAAAGATTTCATTTATTTATTCATGAGAGACACAGTGAGAGAGGCAGAGACATAGGCAGAGGGAGAAGCAGGCTCCCCTCAGGGGAGCCTGATGCAGGACTCAATCCCAGGACCCCAGGATTACAACCTGAGCCAAAGGCAGACACTCAACCACTGAGCCATCTTGGTGCCCCTGAAATTGTCATTTTTGTAGGTAAAATAAATCGTCAAATAATGGCTATCTCATATGACTAATCTAATATCTTCCATCAAGAACTAACAAAAACATGACACTCTTACCTCTTTCTCCATTTTCTAAGGAAGAGGTATTTTTTAGTTATATGACTGTTTGCTTTTCCTCTGTAAGGTCAAATTCTCCTCCTGTGGTCTTGATTCAGTCATCCAAAATATTTTCATTCTTTCAAAAAGTACTTTTTAAAAGAAACTGGAAATATAATTGTGAGCAACATATGCTCCACACTTGCTTTCATGGTGCTTACAGTCCCACATTAGAGAAATAAACAGGCAATTCGGTTACAGCAAAATGTGTTAAAGGAAGTTCAGGGGATACCTGGGTGGCTCAGTGGTTTAGTGCCTGCCTTCGGCCCAGGGCATGATCCTGGAGTCCCAGATTCAAGTCCTGCGTCGGGCTCCCTGCATGGAGCCTGCATCTCCCTCTGCCTGTGTCTCTGCCTCTCTCTCTCTCTCTCTGTCTCATGAATAAATAAAAAATCTTAAAAAAAAAAAAAAAAAAGGAAGTTCAGGATGCTGTGAGAGTACTTCAGCAGGGGACATCTAACTTGAAACTGGGAATTCAAGAAGGTTTCCTGCAAGAAGGGATCTGAGAGCCGAAGGATGATTAGGATTTAGCTAGGTCAAGAGAAGGATAAGAGTGATGAACTTAGATGGAATAACTTATGCAAAGCTGAAAGAGAACTGGACTACTTTTAGTAAACTGTAAATAGTCTAGTTTGACTGGAGTATATAACATGAGGCACACAATATGAGTTTGGAGAAGTAGGGAGAGACCATAATCACTGAGGATTATTCTTGATTTAGAGGCATAGGCAAAGGCTAGTTATTGAAAGATTTTGAAGGGAACAGGATATAGTATGAGCAGATTTGAAATTTTAGTAACACTATTTTAGTTTTTTTCTTCAAATTTTTATTTAAATTCGAGTTAGTTAACATACAGTGCTGTGTTTTTTTCAGGAGTAGAATTCAGTGATTCATCACTTAATACAATATCTACCGCTCATTCCAATAAGTACTCTCCGTAATATCTATCTGGCCCATCCCCCACCCACCTCCCTCCATCAACCCTCAATTTGTTCTCTATCATTAAGAGTCCTTTATGGTTTGTTTCCCTCTCTGTTTTTATCTTATTCTTCCTTCCCTTCCCCTATGTTCATCTGTTTTGTTTCATAAGTTTAACATATGAGTGAAATCATATGGTATTTGTCTTTCTGTGATTGACTTATTTTGCTTAGCATAATACACTCTAGCTCCATCCATGTTGTTGTGAATGGCAAGATTTCATTCTTTTTGATAGCTGAGTAACATTCTATAGTGTGTGTGTGTGTATATATATATATATATATATATATATATCACATCTTCTTTATTCATTTGTCAATGGACATGGGCTCTTTCCGTAGTTTGCCTATTGATAATGCTGCTATGAACTTTGGGGTAAATGTACGCCTTTGATTCTGTATTTATGTATCCTTTGGGTAAATATCTGGTGGTGCAATTGCTGGATCATAGGGTAATTCTATTTTTAACTTTTTGAGGAACCTCCATACTGTTTCCCAGAGTGGCCACACCAGTTTGCATTCCTACCAATAGTGCAAAAGAGTTCCCTTTTCCCCACGTCCTCACCAACATGTATTGCTTCCTGTGTTAATTTTAGCCATTCTGACAGTTGTGAAGTGGTATCTCATTGTGGTTTTGATTTATATTTTCATGATAAGTAATGTTGAGCCTCTTTTCATGTGTTTGTTAGCCATCTGGATGTCTTCTTTGGAAAAGTGTCTATTCACGTCTTCTGCTTATTTCTTAGCTGGGATATTTGTTTTTTTCGTGTTGAGTTTGGTAAGTTCTTTATAGATTTTGAAGAGTAACCCTTTATCAGATATGTCATTTGCAATTAGCTTCTCCCATTCTGTAGGTTGCCTTTTAGTTTTGTTGACTATTTCCTTCACTGGGCAATAGCATTTTATCTTGATGAAGTCTCAATGGTTCATTTTTGCTTTTGTTTCCCTTGCCTTTGGCAATGAATAACACCAGTTTAGAAAGAAATTTGGAGACTATTGTAGCAACAGTGGAAATATAAAATAGTAACCTGAAATAGGCAATGGTGATGGTGATAGAGAGTAGCTTAGAGAACTTTATTAAGAGGTAAATGTAGGCCTGGTGATTAGCTCTGAGAGAATCTGCCAATGGAAGATGAGGAGCAGGTTTGGATGGAAGATTATGAGTTCACTTTTGGACCTAATGAGTTTGAGTTGGTAGTGGAAAATCCAAACTGAGATGTTTAATAAATGATTAAATATACAAGAAAGACATTTTGTAATGGAGCTATAGATTAAGAGGCTTATAGATGTAATAGAAGCCAAGGGAGCGGATAGACTCATGTACTGAGAGAATATGGAATGAAAAAAGGTCTGAGCATGATCCTTATAGAACAGAAAATTTAAGAGCTAGTCAAAGGAAAAGAATGCTACAAAAGATATTGAGAAGTAGTGATCAGACAGGTAGAAGGAAAACTGGAAGGAGTTCATTGTATTTAGCAATAAGGAAGTTGTTGCTGACTGGCTCAGAGCAATTTTTGCTGGAATGGCAGGGTCAGAAATAATTTGAAGTGGTTAAGGAGTGAGTCAGAGTAGAGCAAATGGAAATTGTGAGTCTAGACAGATCTTTAAGAAGCTTGGCTTGGAATGAGAAAAAGGAATGTGACCCTGAAGGAGGTTATTTATTTATTTTTTAAGAGATGGCTTAGTCTTGTTGAGAAGGAGTTAGTAGAAGATAGATGAGGGGCAGGAGACAGGTGAAAGGCTGAGATTCCTAAAAAGGCTAGAGGAGGTGTGGTCCAGATCATGGATCGAGGGCTCCTTAGACTAGAGTGGGGGCACCTTTTCTTTTTTTCTTTTTTTTTTAATTCAGTGTTTTTTTTTCTTTTTAAGACTTTATGTATTTATTCATGAAAGACATGGAGAGAGAAGCAGAGACACAGGCAGAGGGGGAAGCAGGCTCCATGCAGGGAGCCCAATATGGGACTCTATCCCAGACCGGAATCCACCTTGAGCTGAAGGCAGATGCTCAACGGCTGAGCCACCCAGGCCTCCCAGGGGGCACCTTTTCCACTACAGCTGGAGGAAAGAATTCTGATGTTTTGAGTTCTATAAGGCAAAGTTCAGGAATTTACTGTCTAATGATTTTATTTTCTTATGAAATAGGATAAATGCCTATTTACAGAGAATGAGAAGTGATTCTGAGGTTGGAAGTTTGAGGAAAGTAGAGGTGTATGTATAATGGATATTCTGAAACTGTAGCCAGAAGGGAAAAATAAAATAATGAAAAAAATGCTACAAACTAAATTGTAAGATGCCCAACAATTTTAGAGATGTTAAAATACATAAAATGGGACTCTTAGAAACCAATCAGATAAGTTCCAGATAAGATATAGAGAAAATTCATACACATTCATACAAACAGAAGATCTGAATAGAACTTCTGATGTTGGGGCGTCTGGGTGGCTCAGTCAGTTAAGCATCTGCCTTTAGCTCAGGTCACAATCCCAGGGTCCTAGGGTTGAGCCCCACATCGGACTCTGTTCAGTTGGAACTTACTTCTCCCTCTCCTCTGTCAAATAAATGAATAAAATTATTAAAAAAAAAGACCTTCTGATATTGACTTGAAAAGAAAAATGTGGCTGCTATGTGAACATAACATAGCAAATAAATCAATAAATGATAGTAAGAAAAAGTATAGGAAAACAAAGACTAAGGAAGCATCTAATCCAGAAAATGTATCATTAAAAGGAACAGAAAAAAATTCTCCATGAGTGTTTAGTACATAAAAGGATTTAATAAGAACATGACATGCATATAATAAGTTTTCACATAGCGGAATGAAATGAAAAGGGAGGTCACAGAGCTAAAAAAAACCCCAGAGGACCAACGCCACATAGAACTAACTTATTTGGTAGGGTAATGAACAAAGTAAACATGGCCTAAAACTGAGCTTTTGATGTGGTGGAAAGACTTGATTGAATAAAAGCAAAAAATACTTTAAAATAATTAGAAGATAATGTAGAGGAGATAAAGCTGCTATAGTAGAAAGGTAACTGGAACCCCTAAAGTAGGAAACCAACAAATAGCACAGAAAACAAAACTGTATAATGTTTGTCCTCCGATTGACTTATTTCACTCAGCATAATACCCTCCAGTTCCATCCACGTTGAAGCAAATGGTGGGTATTCGTTGTTTCTTATTGCTGAGTAATATTCCATTATATACATAGACCACACCTTCTTTATTCATTCATCTTTCGATGGACACCGAGGCTCCTTCCGCAGTTTGACTATTGTGGACATTGCTGCTATAAACATCGAGGTGCAGGTGTCCCGGCGTTTCACTGCATCTGTATCTTTGGGGTAAATCCCCAGCAGTGCAATTGCTGGTTCATAGGGCAGATCTATTTTTAACTCTTTGAGGAACCTCCACACAGTTTTCCAGAGTGGCTGTACCAGTTCACATTCCCACCAACAGTGCAAGAGGGTTCCCCTTTCTCCACATCCTCTCCAACATTTGTTGTTTCCTGTCTTGTTAATTTTCCCCATTCTCACTGGTGTGAGGTGGTATCTCATTGAAACTAAGGATTTATAGAAGAGCACAACAAAGAACAAAATCACCTACAATTCTACCACCCAGAAATTATTAGTTATTATTTTGTTACATATCCTTTCAGATTTTTTTCTGATGACACATACATGGTCATATGGGCATACACATTATTTTAAACAATTTATGATAATAGTGTTCACACTTTTTTTTTTATGGTGAAAAAAATTGTATTTATATCTGTAGCCAGCTGGACTCAGTTTAGATGATCCCAATTTTGTTGGCAACATCCAAAACTTCATTGACTATGAAGCCAGTCGAACATGTGCTCTCTTCTCTCCATCAGGCCTGATCAAGGTGTTGACTTTGGCCACATCAATGTCATAGGGCTTCTTCACAGCATGTTTGATCTGGTGCTTGTTGGCCTTGACATCCACAATGAACACAAGTGTGTTGTTGTCTTCTATTTTCTTCACGGCTGACTCAGCAGTCAGGGGGAACTTGATGATGGCATAGTGATCAGGCTTGTTTCTCCTGGGAGCGCTCTTTTGAGGATATTTGGGCTGCCTTCAGAGATGCAGGGTCTTGGGTCATCGGAATGTAGGTGATGTGTGGATCTTCTTTTTGGGACTGTGCACGTCTTTTGGCACCACTTTCTTAGCTTTCAAAGCCTTTGCTTTGGCTTCAGCTTTGGGAGGGGCAGGGGCTTCCTTCTTTGCCTTCGGCACCATCTTCGGGAAAGGCCACTATTTTTTTAATGTACTTATTTAGTATATGTGGAGATCTTTTAATATCAATAAATGTAGATCCACACCATTATATTAGGTAAAATTTCACTGTATGTCTATTGTATAATTTATTTTACTAGTCTCCTAAGGAGAGACGTTTAAAACTTTCATTATTTTAAAACCAATCCTAGATGAATAGCTGCACTCATATATTTGCATATATATATATATATATATATATATATATGCTGCACCCCTATATAAATTTTCACTCACTATAGATATTTTAATTATTTATTAAGATAAGCTCTCTACAGAGAATTTCTGGGTTTAAATGTAAAGTTTTTTGGGGAGGAGAGGTGAAGCAAATGGTGTGTGAGTGTATGTGTGCACGTGTGTGTATGTGTGTGTAACCAGGCATCAAGGAGTGTGTTGCAGACTTTTCCACTAAAAAGAGTGTGTGCATCTCCTGAGGTTTGACAGTATGTCTTTAAATGCCCAGCTCCAAGTGTGAGTTGTCTTTGATTTTCATATTTTATCTTAAAAATTCATGCCAATAGTTGCACTCCATTAAAAAATAGTGTAATGTGTTATGCCTCTAGATCTTTGAGTGAATTTTATGTTTCGGGAAAGTGTGTCAAGAATATCCTGTTGCTCATGTAACCCTCATTCACTGCCCTATTTTTTGTTTGAAAAGCACAGAAGAGGGATAAATCAACAAAAGCTAATTGTTAATCAAGGAACAATGGTCAACCAAGCATTGTGTTAGGTTCGTGTAGGGAATTACAAAGAAGTTGAGAACATAGTCCCTGCCTTTGAATTGCCTCCAGTTTATTTGCTTCCTTTTAATGAGCCTGTCAAAGAATTTATGTCTAACCCGATAACTGCCTGGGCTAAGGTCTTATGATGCATTTGCTCGACAGTGTGGAAAGTCCCTTCTTGTGTTCATTGCTTTGCACACTTCCAGAGACTTGCTAATGTGTTTGTTTTGGACTTGGCATCATCACTAGCATCTGTAGCATTTTAGAGTCTTGGGAAGGGAATCAGGTACCTTGCTGGTGAGAGGACGGTGTAGTGAAGATAGGAGTTTTTAGGCTTTTACGTTGGCACAAGTATAGTACAGGAAGTGTAAATGAACTAGATCCTAAGTTAACCAGGACTTCCAATTCAGGAGAATTTTTGATAAACGTGAGTTAAGGAGAGTGAGGAAGATGTCAATAGAAAGATCTCTTACCAGGGATGTGAAAATCACATTCAGAGTCCATTCTGTCTGTTGCAGTTTAACTTCTGGATCTCCTTCTCTTTTTTTTTTTTTTTTTTAAAGTATGAGATTTTTTTTTATTATTTATGATAGTCACACAGAGAGAGAGAGAGAGAGAGAGAGAGGCAGAGACATAGGCAGAGGGAGAAGCAGGCTCCAGGCACCAGGAGCCGGACGTGGGATTCGATCCCGGGTCTCCAGGATCACGCCCTGGGCCAAAGGCAGGCGCTAAACCGCTGTACCACCCAGGGATCCCTGGATCTCCTTCTCTTTTCCTTACAGTGACTCTAATGCCTAACAGAGTCTTAAAAATAATGTAGGTAAGTGTTTGCTGAGTAAATAGGTATATGCTGTGAATAAGGAATCAAAGGCATGAGCTTATATTTAGCATTCTGCACTTACAGAAAGAACTAAGACATACTCCTTAGTTTTAAGACCTTTAGACTGACTTACGAAATGTTCGTGGACTTCGAGTAAAACCAGAGACTTTTTTCATCTTCTGAGCTGTGTCTCCCTGGAGCTTGGTGCCAAGGTTTTGTCAGGCACTCCTTGGGTCTGGCTGTAGAGAGTCTCAGACAAGGAAGGGTGCCCTGTGTCTGTCATTTTCTGTTCTCACCCCATTCTGGGATACCTGACCCTTGCTTAGTGTGCTGCTTTTGAAGCTCCTAACTTTGGACTCAATGTTCTCCCAGGGTAATTCCAATGTTTCTTCTGACCTTTGCACACCTTAATTCCTTAGGAAGGAAGCACCTGTCCCCTTGCTCTTATTTGAAGCCTGTAAGATCATCAGCATGACACTCATGTTCACACCAAGGTAGAAGACTAGATATCCTGATTCTGAGATACCCTTGCTTAGGTTATTATCTAGGACTGAACCAAAGAGCTGGCAATACAATGTCACACTGATGTACAATAAATTATGTTGCCTTTGGCTTGTTTATTTAAGTGAACAGAACTGGATTAATCGTAGTCCTTGGTTCATAAAACCATGGTCATTGTTTCATGAATTACTCTTGTATTTATTTTAATTTGAAATTGTTATTGAAGTATAGTTATCATATAATGCTATATTAGTTTCAGGTGTACAACATAGTGACTTGACAATTCTATACATCACACAGTGCTCATAACTATGATAGTCGTTTATTTATGCTTTTAATAGTATAATTGAACATTGAATCTATTACCTGCTCAAGATCTAAAACATTATTAATAAATATCTACCTGTATGTTTCTTTTCTCCTAATTTATTTATTTATTTATTTAAAAGATTTTATTCTTTATTCATGAGAGACACACAGAGAGAGGCAGAGGGAGAAGCAGGCTCCCTGTGGGGAGTCTGATGCGGGGACTCCATCCCAGGAGCCTGGGATCATGGCCTGAGCCAAAGGCAGACACTCAACCACTGAGCCACGCAGGCGCCCCTTCTAATTTATTTTTAAATTTCCCCTTTTACTGGTAACAGTGAGACCTTTGGCAGCTAGGAGGTGAAGCAGATATGTTTACTTAACATCTAAAGTTATCTTTACTTATATATAATATAGTCTACAAAAAAAAATCTCCAGATGTCAAACTTCCAGGTGCAGTCATGCACAAAGACAATTTCATGAGTTATATAATGGAGATCTAAAGCCTGGTATGGAAATTCCACCAGGCAGAAGTGTGACTAAGATATGGAAGTTATAATAACTTTGACTCCGTAGGAGCACATTGGTGTGGTATTTCAAGGATACTTCCTGATACTGCATCAGCATCCATAAAGGATAAAGACACTAAAAGCTGGCTTTGTGTGTTTAGTTGTACAAATCAGTGAGTTATTTAAGGGTAAGAGGTTTTAACATTCACAAATTAGAATTGTTTTTCTCTTGTGATCCAATACAAAGGAAGTGTGATTCACACACATCTGCCATTTGTGTTTTATATTGGCACTGGATTACACGCTGGCTGAGAGTTTATAGTCTGGACACAGTTAACTCAGACCAGACTTTCTTTTTTTCTTTAAGTTTCTGATGATATTAAATTGGTAAAAGGAGTCCTTCAGTTTAGTGATTTAATTGTTTGTTGATCTGAACCAGCAGAGGAATTTCTTCCCCCTTGCAGCTGGCTGTAGTCTTATGTTCTTGCCTGAACATGTCTGAATCTGTAAGAAAAATTCTGCTTCGCTGTACAAAGCACTTCTCCATATTGTCACTTCTCCAGGACTAGTGACTTTCTAGTTTAAAAGATTTCACTCCGGCTATAGCTTTTCTTGAAGATAAATATAACATGACAGCTTCTGCAGAATTATAGCTGCATTCTGTCCTTGGTAAAGTACATAACTATAAATAATTTGGAAAGGAAAAGGCCCATGATTATTCTTAACTTAAAGCAATATTTTCCCATTATACTTTCAAGAAGAATAGTTAATAATAATAATAGAGATTTACTCCTTGGATTTACATGCTTAAAAACATCTATTCAAAGTGAAGTTAGTTAACCTTTTATTTCCCTGGAAAAAGTGTCCCAGCTCAGATAAAGCCATTAGCACCACCTAGTGTTACCACTCAGGCATAGAAACTCCAGGGCAAAACATCTAAAAAAGTCCTTTAGACTTTTGAGGAAGTTATAGGTAAGGCCATCTACAACAAATTCCTTTGTGACTCACACTTTTAGCTTCAACATTTTTTTTATTAAGTTGAAAATAGGGAACATAAGAGAATATGTCAAAGAAAAGAATAAATAAGTACTGAGATTATGTAGAAGGATATGTAGGGAGGCTGGAGAAGGGAATTAATATTTATTGAATTTATTGAATACCTACTGTTTACCAGGCTGCATGCTCTGCTTATATTTTCTTGAAGGAGAGAATGTTGACAGTTGAGATTTTTCTCGCATGCAAGTGAATGATACACTGGACTGATGAAGCAGCACAAAGAGAAATTAAGAAAGCAATCTCATTTACAATTGCACCAAAAATAATAAAAAATACTTACGGATTATCTTTTTTAAAAAAGATTTTATTTATTTCTTTGAGAGGAGAGAGAGAGAGAGACAGCATTAGTAAGAGGAGGGGCAGAGGGAGAGGGAGAGGAAGAAGCGGACTCCCTGCTGAGCGTGGAGCCCTACACAGGCTGACTTGGGGCTTAATGAGGCACCAATCCCAGGACCCTGAGATCACAGCCTGAGCTGAAGTCAGGTGTTTAACTGAGCCACACAGTTTATTCCACCTAGGAATAAACTTAACCAATAAGGTGAAAGACCTATACTCTGAAAACTATAAAATATTGATGAAAGACATTGAGGATGACACAAACAAATGGAAAGACATTCCATGCTCATGAATCGGAAGCACAAATACTGTTAAAAGGTCCATACTACCCAAAGCAATCTACACATTTAACACAATTCCTATCAAAAGACCAACAGCATTTTCTTTTTTACAGAAAAAGAAATCTTAAAATTTGTATGGAACCACAAAAGACCCTGAATAGCCAAAATAGTCTTGAAAAAGAAGAAAAAAAGAAAAAAAGCTGGAGGCATCAGAATTCCAGACTTCAAGTTATGCTACAAAACTGTAGTAATCAAAACAGTGTGTTACTGGCACAAAAATAGACACATAGATCAATAGAAAAGGATAGAAAGCCCAGAAACAAGCCCATGATTATATGGTCAATTAATCTTCAACAAAAGAGGCAAGAATATGCAACGGGAAAAAGTCTCTTCAGCAAATGGTGTTGGAAAACTGGACAGCTACCTGCGAAAGAATGAAACTGGACCACTTTCTTACACGATACACAGAAATAAGTTCAAAGTGGATTGAAGACCCAAATGTGAGACCTAAAATCACAAATATCCTAGAAGAAAGCACAAGTAGTTATTTCTCTGACATCAGCCATAGCAACCTTTTCCTAGATATGTCTCCTGCAGCAAAGGAAATAAAAGCAAAACAAGCTATTGGGACTACATCAAAATAAAAAGCTTTTGGAGGGTGAAGGAAACAATCAACAAAATAAAAAGCCTACTGAATGGGAGAAAATATTTGCAAGTGATATATCTGATAAAGGTTAGTGTCCAAAAATATATAGAGTATATAACTCAACACCAAAAAATAAAAAAAAAATTCATTTAAAAATTAGCAGAAGACATGAACAAACATTTCTCCAAAGCAGACCTACAGATTAAAAGATGTTCAATATTACTTATCATCAGGGAAATGCAAATTAAAACCACAATGAGATATACTTAATTTCTGTCGGAATGACTAAAATAAAAAACAAGTGTTGGCAAAGATGTGGAGAAAAAGGAGCCCTCATGTATTGTTGGTGGTGTAGACTGGTAGAGTCACTGTGGAGAACAGTGTGGAGGTTATTCAAAAAATTAAAAATAGATCCAGTAATTGTGCTACTGGGTATTTACCTGAAGAATAAGGAAACACTAATTTGAAAGAATGTATGCTCTCCTATGTTTATCATAGCATTATTTATAATAACCAAGTTATGGAAGCAACCCAAGTATCCATCGATGGATGAGTAGATAAAGAAGTGGTGTGTATATATAGTGGAATATTATTCAGCCATAAAAAGGGATAAAATCTTGCCATTTGCAAGGATATAGATAGAGCTAGAGAGTATAATGCTACATGAAATAAGTCGATCAGAGAAAGAGAAACACCATATGATTTCACTTGTATGTAGAATTTAAGAAACAAAACAACAAAAGGGGAAAAAGAGAGAGAGAGAAACAAACCAAGAAACAGAAAGAAACTATGGCTACCAGAGGGGAGGTGGATGAGGGGATGGGGGAAATAGGTGAAGGGGATCAAGAGTACACTTATCATGATGAGCATTGAGTAATATATAGAATTGTTGAATCACTATATTGTACACCTGAAACTAATGTAACTTTGTTAACTATACTAGAATTAAAATAAAAAAAAAACAATGAAAAAGAATGTTTTATAGTGAGCAGTATTGGAAAATAGAGATAATGTCTCCCTTCAGAGCAGAGGTTTGCTTTTGTCCATTGTCATAAAGATAATGTTTCTCTCTGGAGCAAAGGCTGGGCAGATTTGCTTGCAGCCCTGAAATTTGGGTTTCCTAAGCCAGGGTTACTCAGCAGTGATACAAACCCACAGTGTGTTCAGCATCTACCTGGGCATCTCCATTTTGCCTCTGTGGGACCCGAGGGGTGAGGGAAATGGTTGCAGATACGAAACTCATGCTGCTTGCCATGCCTTGAGTAATAAGAGTCTTTTCTCTCAATCCAGGAATTGTGTATCTTCTAGCAGCACCAATAAATTTGTGGCAGGCTAACTTGTTAGCATGAAAGTAGGGTAAAATGTCGACGCTTTGCAGTTTTTGACAGTCACCACTCCAAGTTACTGCCCAGTATGGGGCCTGGTTCCTACAGCCATGTAGTGCCTGACCTCTCCATTGTTCAGAAGGAGGGTGTTACAATTTACCATGCCCTTGCTCTGACTATAGTCTTGTCCCATTTTAAGAAAATCAGATATTAAGAATAATCCAAACATTAAAAACTAAAACCAATGGATGATTAGCTACATAACATGTAACATTTGTATTGCACTTCACAATGCAATGCATATGTATAATTATATAACATTGGAATTTCAGGCACCTTTTTTTTTTTTTTTAATATTTATTTATTTATTTATGATAGACATAGAGAGAGAGAGGCAGAGACACAGGAGGAGGGAGAAGCAGGCTCCATGCCGGGAGCCCGACGTGGGACTCGATCCCGGTACTCCAGGATTGTACCCTGGGCCAAAGGCAGGCGCTAAACCGCTGAGCCACCCGGGGATCCCAGGCACTGGTTTTTAAAATAGGTTTAATACAGTTTTGGTTAACTCATTATAACATAATGAATCTCCAGGACTCACTAGAAAATTGATTATATTTGGCATAAAAAAAATTAAGAGGTTGAAGCCATTTCTACTGAGGCAGGTTTTTCCAAAGACACAGTTCTTCTTGTTCCTGGAAACCTGGAAGTCACTCTCAAACTTTAGAATTACAGTGAAAGAGTAGGTTAGATGTATGTGTGTGCACATGCATGCATGCATATGTGTATGTTTATTAAAAATTATCTAGTTTCATCTCCAGAGATTCTAATTCACCAAAGCTGGGCTAGGATCCAGGATTTTACATTTTCAAAATGTGATCTTGGAGAGGGTTCTGATGCTGCTGCCTTGAAAACTATACTCTGAGAACTGTCTTGAAAAAATGAGACTCCTCAGGTAAGTAAATAAATGACTTAAGATATGCAAATGGTTTGTGCAACTGTGGTGTCTGATAATAAATTATTTTTTATTAGGTTGCTGGTGACCTTCGTTGTTAAGAATAAGCAAGTGCCACCCAGATATAGGGGTACTTGTGATTTCCAGTGTACAGGATAGTAAGTGGCTGAAACAGTTGCACTTTTAAAATATTCACACAAGAATATTTTAAATATTCTTGAGTGCTGCCTGTGTGCAGCAATATGCCTATTGTTTGGGGTGGTTTCATTTTCACATCCATTGCCTTCCTTTCTTTGTTGTTTGTAATTCTTATAGTTGGATTTTTATGAATAGGACTTGAAATCCCAGAGGATACGGATTTACTTTATCTAATTTGAAAACATCTCAGTGGGTACTCATCAAAATCCATAAATTGGGTCAAAAGCTGATATCATCTTCATTTTACAGGTGTGAAAACTATTGGACAATGAGGTTAAATGACTTTCCAAGAGTCACGCAAATAGGAAATGATTGAATAATGCTCGAATCTTGATTTTCTGACTCTCAACCTCCACTCTTTGCTATAAACAACACCACCTCCCATATGAGTTTCTACAGGGGTCCCATTGCATTTTGGATATGATTTAATTTTGATGAAATGTGATTTACACATACATTGTCGGAACAAAGAATCTCCCATTGTCTAATCATGGTACACCTGTGCAGCAAAGAAAAACACTGATATCCTTATGTCATAAAAAATACCCCAAAGGAAAAGACAGGGTTCTGTTTTCAAAATGAAGTGGTATCTGCAATAAACAGAACCAGTCCTAATTACAGAACATCATGTTCTGTCCCCTAAAACGTGCATATTGAATGATCTTACCAGCCTTAAAAATGCCTCAAGAGAAAGGGGGGTGGAAAAGACCACGCAGAACAGGCTCAGAATGTGGACACGCTGCCATGTTAATTATGAAGGGGACTTGGGAACCACACCTTTGGTTTTTTGTTCCCAAGTACCATGCCAACCATTGCTCTGGGTTTCCTGCCTTTCCCAGAGATTTCTCTAGATTTTATATTTTGCAGGGCACCCAGACCCTGTCTGGCTTTCAGTAAATGTTCGGTAACAACAATAACACAGAAGTGACTGTTTATTCAGATGGAAATTAACATGGATGAGATAACATTCTGGATTTCTGTTTCCCACCCCTAAGATTGTAGGTTTAAGCAACGAGAGAATGGATTTTATACACATTTCTACTACTGATTGAGATTGGCAACACTTACCTTGAGCTAGGTTCTTTATTATTTTCAAAATGCTGCCACGTGTATTAGCCTCTTAATTAACCAAATACCTATGAAGTGAGAAGAACATATGTTTATCTCATTTTACTAATGGAGCTCAAGGAGGTTAATTTATTTGCCTAAAATTGCAGTGATTGAGCTTGTCTGAATTTGAACCTCTCGATTTATTTTTTATTTTTTATTCATGTAACCACATAGAGTGAGATTCTCTAGACAAAAAGTGAGTATCACGTTAGAGCCCTGGTACTCTGCAGCATGGTGCATTGGTCAGAATGCCCTGGGTCTGATTCCCAGTTCTGCTTGCTACCTGCCTTGGTCAAGTCATTTAGCCATTCTAAGTTTCAATTTCTGTATTAGTCAGGACTTCTGATTACTAGTAGCAGAAACTTAGCTTGAACTACTTTGGCTCCTGGGAAGAATTTATTATTGCTATCACTAGAGAGGCAGACAATGGGAACTGAGGTCTTACTGTAATTGGGATTCCCTTTCTACTTCTCATAGACCCCAGTTTGAGTTCCTCTCACTGCAGTTCTCCCTGAGTTATGTGCTGACATGTGTGCAACTTTGTTATGAGAGGAAGGGGTCCTTCATCCCAGTTACAATTCAGGAAAACCTAGATAAGAGGCTCTGGTCAGGTCACGCTAACACTGTGGATAAGAGTGTAAGATATTATAATGGGCCCAGCTTGGGTCATTGGACCTAGAGGGTACAGGGAACTACATTGGCTCCACCCAAACCACATACCTGTGATGGGGGTTGAGGGAGGGAGCAGTTTCCTAAAAGGAGAGAGGCTGTTACTAGATGAGGAAGAAAGGGGTTTCTAGGCAGATAAAATCCATAGATGTACACTGTGGACTTCTTATATGGCTTTCATAATACTTTCATAGATATGTTGGTGAGGATTACTGCCTGATACACTGAAAACTACCAAATGTATATCTTCAGTTCTCAATACCTCAATCAAGTCCAGATCTCTGTAGCCAATTACCTATTGGACAGTTAGATATTTCACGAACCCCTGGAATCCAGTGGACAAAATATTTCTTCTTATCTCCATTAATGGTACCTTCATTCACCCAGCTGCCCAAACTGAAAACATGAGAGTGATTTTCAACTTCTCCATTTCCAACTCACCTCATTCAAATAGTTACTAAGAACTATTCATTCTAGGGGTGCCTGGGTGGCTCAGTGGTTGAGTGTCTGCCTTCAGTTCAGGGCATGACTGTGGGGTCCTGGGATTGAGTCCTGTATCAGGCTCCCCATGGGAGACCTGCTTCTCTGCCCCTCTCTGTGTCTCTCATGAATAAGTAAGTAAGTAAATAAATAAATATCTTTTAAAAAAAAGAACTGTTAATTCTATTTCTACTTTCTCTCAGATGTTTCTGATTCTCTCTTTCCCCATCTTTGTTCTGGCTATCATCTCAGTCTTGGATTGCTGATTGCCCTCTCTCTCTCTTCTTGCTTCTCTTCAATCCATTCTGCATATGCTGCCAGAGGAGTTTTTCACAAATGTGAATATCTTCCCAATTAGAACTCTTCATAGGCTTCCCTCACCCCCACTCTCCTTTTCTTTTTCTTTTCTTTTTTCTTTAAGATTTTATTTATTTATTAGAGAGAGAGCATGAGCAGGGAGAGGGGCAGAGGGAGCAGACTACCCCCTGAAGCCTGACGTGGAGCTCAATCCCAGGACCCTGAGATCATAACCTGAGCCAAAGTCAGATGCTTAACCGACTGGGCCACCCAAGTGTCCCATCTTTTTTTTTTTTTTAAGATTTTATTTTTAAGTAATCTCTACACCCAATGTGGGGATAGAGCTTACAACCCTGAGATCAAGAGTCACGTGTCCTTCCTACTGAGCCAGCCAAGTGCCCTCCTTTTCTTTTTCTTTCTTTCTTTCTTTCTTTCTTTCTTTCTTTCTTTCTTTCTTTCTTTTTTTGTAAAAGATCATTGTCAGAAATCCTTCATGAGGCAACAAGTCTCCTTCATTGTTTGTCTTTTGGTTTGCTCCTTGAGTCTCATTTCTTTCCACTCCCTTCTAAAAACAACTTTCATATTCTGGTCTTATTGAACTGTCTTGAAAACATCATGCTCTCTCTTCTCTCCTCACCTTAAAATGTGCCTAGCAAGTAGGCAGGTATTTATGAATAGATATTGAATTAATTAATCAATTAATTAACTAAACAGTTATGGTGTCTGGCCCAGGGCAGGTGCTCACTATATAGAAGTTATTTGCTAGTTTGTAAACTCTATTGTTACATTGATCTTGGCCCCCCAAAGGCTAGAATCTTCTTGTGTTGACATACTTATTCTTAAATATAAAAGTTGGATTGCCATGATCTATAGTTAGTAGTCATAACTGGCCCTGGGCATAAACTTGCAGGGAGATACCTCCATGGGATGTCTCAATGTAATTGTAATGTCTTCTCTGTCTCTAGAGACAGTGCATATGTCCCTTGTAGGACATGTCCCTTGTAGGACAGATGCATTTATTAGGCAAATTAACTAATTTAGCTCTGAGGTTGAGGGAAGGAGGTATGGCTTTTTGATGGAGGAAAAAAGGTCAGACATATGGTAGCATGACTTTATTAGTAGAGGGTAAAAAAGAATGATCAGGGAAGGATGAGCTGAGGGAGGCCAGAGGGGGTGTGAAGGGGCTGGATCAGGAAGGCCAGTCCAGGGAGGTCCAGGGCTAAGCACCAAGAGGAGGGCTTGGTATCTGCTACACTGTTGAAGGACAAGATGGGGAACTGGGGAACATCATGATGACAGTGAAGGAGCACTGGATTCGGAGACTTGTGTTCTCGCCTGGATCTACCTTGAACTACTGTATTTCTTTGGCTAGGTCATATGTTCCTCTGAATTCATTCTCATGAGACTTTGTGTTATACTGTTGCCATTAGGAAACACAAATATGTTAGGCTCTCAGATAAATATATTTTGTCATTAAAAAGTTGATTGTGAAGAAACTTGATCATTTTATCATGTCTAATTTCTAATCTTTATAAAAATGTGCAGTGAGCTTTACATTTTTATTATCTTGTAAAAGATTTTCTAAGATAATTCTGTATATTAGAAATTTTATTTTTATGATCTAAATGTGGCTTTTTTGGGGATCAAGCCTAAACTACTTTTTTTAAAAAAAGATTTTATTTATTTATTCATGAGAGACACACACAGAGAGAGAGACAGAGAGGCAGAGACACAGGCAGAGGGAGAAGCAGGCTCCATGCAGGGGGCCTGATACGGGACTTGATCCTGGGTCTCCAGGATCAGGCCCTAGGCTGAAGGCGGCACTAAACCGCTGAGCCACTGGGGGTGCCCTAAACTACTTTTAAAAGGCAATTTTTATTCTTATTTTTATCTATAAAATATTTTTTATTGGTGTTCAATTTGCCAACATATAGAATAACACCCAGTGCTCATCCCATCAAGTGCCCCTCTCAGTGCCTGTCACCCAGTCACCCCCACCCCCCGCCCACCTCCCCTTCCACCACCCCTATTTCGTTTCCCAGAGTTAGGAGTCTCTCATGGTCTGTCTCCCTTTCTGATATTTCCCACTCATTTTTTTTCTCCTTTCCCCTTTATTCCCTTTCACTATTTTTTATATTCCCCAAATGAATGAGACCATATAATGTTTCTCCTTTTCTGATTGACTTATTTCACTCAGCATAATACCCTCCAGTTCCGTCCACGTTGAAGCAAATGGTGGGTATTTGTCATTTCTAATGGCTGAGTAATATGCCATTGTATACATAAACCAAATCTTCTTTATCCATTCATCTAAAAGGCAATTTTTAGAAAGTCTTTTGAAAAGATAATATCAAAATTTAAGACTCATTGCTTATTATTTTCAACAAGATCATGTTTCTTAAGAAAGGAAGGTGAATGTGACGAAATGAACAATATTTTTTTCTTAGAAAGAAAAAGTTACAGAAAACTATTTCTGTAAGATAGAAGACTCCATTTTTTACATTTAAATCTATTTTGTATTTCTGACTGGCAAAGTACTGAGCTAAATTCCCCACAAGATCTGATTACAGCAAGTTCTTGGACAAATGCTTATCTCTAATTAATAGTGTTTTCATCCACACTAACTCTGTGGTTGTATGACATAGCTTTGCAAATTGTATCATACCCTGTTAAAACTGAACTGATTTAATACAGTGATTTCCCCAAAGAATTTGGGGATAGTCCCAAAGATAGAATCCAGAAAATTAGCTGATGTTATTTGGGAAAATAGTTTTTACGGTCAGTCCAGGAACATGTCATCAAATTTCTTATACAGATTTGTTCCTGGGAGCTGGAAACCAATCCCTTTCTGTGATTAACCTTTGGCTCTGAAAGTTCTTGCAATTCTGTGTCTGTTCATGAACTAAAGGAAGGGGTGAGGTGTCGGGAGTCTCTGCAGTCATTCTGATCACCTCTGCTCCTTTAGGACCAAAACAGACATAGCTAAGTTTACATTTTATGCTGGTTTGTTTTTCCTTCTTAAGTTTCTGTTTTACTGAAACAGGTCATTTTATGTCCTCTGGAACCAAAGATGAATTCCCACTCACTTGCATGACTGCTGGCAGACATCAGGGGACCCCCATCCATGGAACTCTGGAGCTGGTTACCCAGTGCCGAGGCCCATGGCAGTCCCCTGGCTGTCCCAGCTTTGCAGCTGCAGCAACACCTGCATTCCTCCAACCTGGGGAGAGCAATTCTGTGTCAGAAACCATGTCTGGAGAGGATCTCACTAAAAAATCCCATCTTGTACGTCATCGTTTACTGGTTCCCTCAGCTGATTAGAGCCCAAGGAAAAGAATGCTAAGACTCTGGGGTTCTTCCCCACCGCAGACCTGTGGACTTGCACTCTCAACCCCATTCCCTACTTCCTCATATCAATCTGCTGAACTAGCAGTAAGGGAAAAACACTTTTCTGTTATGACCCCATCTTTACCCCATCCTTCAGACCCCAAAGTCCTAGATATTACAATAGAGTGAGATTTAAAGTCACTAAAAAAGCACTGGTCAGAAAAGGAAACACTCTTAAGTGTTAAGAAACAATTTAAAATTATTTCACTAAATTAAAGTCATTTTTAAAAAGCCAAGTCATATAGAGGTGTGTGTTTGTTTCCTAGTGTATGGTAAGCTGAACTCTAATTTTATTTTCATTTTTGAGATCTGTTTGAGAGGCTTACTGTGGGAAATCAGGTGATTATGAATGGAAAGTAATTGTGCAACCACATATGTCTGATTTATTTTATTTTATTTTTAAAAGATTTTATTTATTTATTCATGAAAGACACAGAGAAAGGCAGAGACACAGGCAGAGGGAGAAGCAGACTCCCTGTGGGGAGCTCGATGTGGGACTCAATCATAGGACCCTGGCAGTCGCTCAACCGTTGAGCCACCAGGTGCCCCTGATTTATTTTAAAAGCATGATGGAGAGAAAACCCACAGTATCTTAGAGTTGGGCTGTATACTTGCACATTTCTTAGTATCTGTCAAGAAGTCTTTTCTAGTTTTGAATCTCTCTTTGCACATAATAGATGATATATAGGTGTCTTCTAGGACCTTAAATGTAAACCATGCTAATTGTACATTCCATCCAGAAATCTGTTTTAGAACAGCATCTGTATGCTTTTAATCATGGGCTTATTTCATTGTTAGATCTTCCTTATTACTAGGCAAGTAATAAGAAAGGGACAACACTCCCTTTTAAAATGTGAAACAATACCTGCCGCCCAGTAAAGTCTTCCTCTTTTATGAGTGAATTAATATAGGAAGGCTTCCCGAGAAGACTAAAACCATCCTCCACCAAATTCTATGGTATGACTAAGGAGTGGATTGCTTTTGGCTATGTCAGGGCATTTGTAATCCCTGGAGGGATCTCCTGAAATATAGTAAATGCCTGCATGAGCTGAACGGCGCATTCCTTTGGCAGCCAGTGGGTGGGGTGGGAGTACGCCTGTACCGTTTGTTCAGCTTGGACAGTGCCAGGAGTCCTAAGCGCTCTGCTTTCCAAGGGAGACAAATAACTCTGTTTTGCAGACCCCAGAGGATTAGGAGAAAGTCCCCTCAAAACCCAGAGGAAAATCAGGACATTTAGGGAGGCCTGGAGCACTCCTCTCCACTTTATCTTTTTCTATCATTCCAGAATCATAAATCTTTTCTCCATCTTGGATTGTCTCAATATCAACATGCGGTAGAAATTTTGGCGGAAATGCTGGTTAAACCAGGGTCCCAAGGGGAAAACACAGTCTTGAGTCTCCCTCTGGTGGACAGTTAGACCAATCTATATCCAACTCTGCTGAATGAAGGGATAGATTCCAGAAATAAATGTACAAAGACCATACAGTATATATAGCAAAAATATTTTAAGATATCACCACTATGCATTACTATTTTCTATACAATAATTAAAGTTCTTAAATTGCCTACTTACCTCTATAAACCTCTGTTTTATTTCAAAGAATGTACCCTCACTTTGGAAGTCTAAGTTAACAGCTCCTGGTAACTAAAAACCTAAAGTCATCCACCCCCTCTCCCAAAGAGTAGATGAATGAAGAAAACAGTTTGTCCATCTCTATTTGTTTTTTTCTTCTTTTAAAAAATATTTTATTTATTTATTTGAGAGAGGGAGAGCATGAGCACAAGAGCAGGAGGAGAGGCAGAAGGAGAGGAAGAAGCAGACTGCCCACTGAGCCGGGAACCAGATACGGGGTTCAATCCCAGGACCCTGAGATCATGACCTGAGCTGAAGGCAGACACTTAACCAACTGAGCCACTCACGGACACCTC
Source organism: Vulpes vulpes (assembly GCF_048418805.1). Taxonomy (NCBI): domain Eukaryota; kingdom Metazoa; phylum Chordata; class Mammalia; order Carnivora; family Canidae; genus Vulpes; species Vulpes vulpes. Next base: position 94,909,170 of record NC_132792.1, on the reverse strand, counting down.
TCTATTTCCATTTGAATAGAGTTGACCCAAGTATAGCAGATTTAAATTTTATCATCTATAACAGAACTGTTAGGACTGGACCACCCCCTAACCCTTCCCCTTAATGAAGGTGATGCTTAACTTGGACTTTAGTATGTATCTTGGTAGCTCTCTTCAGGGCATTTCCCAGGAAATGCACACTCCAGTGGCTTCCTCTGGGGCCCTATTTCCTAGGCAGCTTCCAAGGTCTTCGGAGACTTTTTCTAGATTCAGACACCCAGTGATTGGCCCTCTTTATTGCTCCCTTCAAAAGTGGACACTGAGGAACTGTCTCTGCCTTCTTCAAGTCATGTTCTTCTCTCATTAGTATGCTCTGGACGTTGGTGTTTGAGCAGCACCCCTTTCTTCCCTCCCAGTGAGCCTTCTTCCCACTACTGGATTCACAGGCCAATGTTAATGTTTCTACCTATTTTGCTCTTTTGACATTTGTAAGGTTAACTGTAGTTCCATTACTTTTTTTTCTTCTAATGTTCTTTCCCTTAAATAAATAATAAATAAATAATAAATATATTAAATAAATGAATGAATGAACGAACGAACGAATGAATGAATGAATGAATAAATAAATAAATAAATAAACTGTCTCTACTGTCTACTTATAACCAGTGGTGGTCCCACCTGCAGTTTAGTTACGTTAGAAAATGTTCTGATGCTTTTTAAAAAAGATTTTATTTATTTATTCATGAGAGATGCAGAGAGAGGCAGAGACATAGGCAGAGAGAGAAGCAGACTCCCTGTGGAGAGCCCAATGTGGGGCTTGATCCCAGGATGCCAGGATCACCACCTGAGCCAAGGGCAGACGCTCAACCACTGAGCTACCCAGGAGTCCCTGTTCTGATACTTTTCTGGTACTGATATCTCTCCAACTAGAAACTGATGCCATTTTTTCATTTAATTTAATTTTTAAATGAACGTACAACAAAATTGACTTTTTGGAGGAAGTGTATAGCTCCAGAAGTTCTAACACATATAAATTCATGCAACAACCATCACAATCAAGATACAGAACAGTTCTATCACCCAAAATACTCTTTTACGCTACCCCTTTGTTATCATATCTTTACCCACCCCTCACCCCCCAGCAACCACTGACCTGTTCTCAGTGCCTAGTTTTACCTTTTCCGAGATATCATCTAAACGGTAGCATACGGTATGTAACTTTGAGACCGGCTTGTTTCACTGAGCATAATGTCTTCGATATTCATTCATGTTGTTGTATGCTTGGAAGGTAATTAGGTTTAAATGAGGTCAGAAGGGTGGAGTCCCCATGATGGGATTAGAGCCCCTAAAAGAAGAGGAGGAGATACCAGAATTCTCTCAGCTTTCACCAAGAACTAAGTCTGCCAGCCTCTTGATCTTGGATTTCTAGCCTCCAGAACCATGCAAAATAAATGTCTATTGTTTAAACCACCCAGTCTGTTGTATTTTGTTGTAGCAGCCTGAGCTGACTAAGACAGTATCAGTGGTTGGTTCTATTCTGTTACTGAGTCGTGTTCTATTGGATGGATGCACCACATTTTTAAAAATGCATTTACCCATTGAAATACATTTGAGTAATTTCTAGATTTGGAGATTATAAATAGAGCTGCTATAAACATTTGTGTACAGGTTTTGGGGTGAACATAATTTTTATTTCTCTTGACAAGTAAGTAGGAGTGTCACTGATGGGTTGTATGATGAGTGTATGTTTAATGTGATAAAATGAAAATGAAAATGAAAATGAAAATGAAAATGAAAACTGCTTTCCAGTTGCTTTCCAGAATGGCTGGTACCATTTTGAATTCCCACCAATAACATGATAATTCAAATCATTCGGTCCAGAGTACTTGGTATTGTCATGACTTTCGATTTCACTAATCCTAATATGTGTGTAGTGATATCTTATTATGGTTTTAATCTGCATTTCCCTAATGGCTAATGATATTGAGCATCTTTTTATGAGTTTATTTGCCATTGTATATCCTTTTGAGTGAAATATCATTTGCCCATTTAAAAAAATTGTTTTCTTCTTACTGTTAAACTTTTTGTTATTTCAAATTTTAATTGTATATATTAAGTTCTGTGCTCACTTATAATCTACTGTTACTGCTACATTTTGAGAGTTCTTTATATATTCTGGATACAAGTATGTTAATGGAAATGTGATTTGTAAATATTTTCTCTCAGTCTAAAGCTTGTCATTTCATTCTTTTCACAGAATGTTTCACAGAGGAAAGTCCCCCCCCCCCCATTATTTTCTTGTTTATTTTATTTTTTTTAAAAAGATTTTAATTATTTATTTAACAGAGAGAGCGAGAGAGCACAGCAGGGGGAAGGACAGAAGGAGAGGGAGAAGCGGGCTCCCTGCTACCTCAGCAGGGAATCTGAAGTGGGTCTCAATCTTAGGACTCTGAGACCATGACCTGAGCAAAAGCAGCCGCTCAACTGACTGAACCAAAGTATCGTCTTTTCTTGTTTAAATTGTGTATATTTAGGGGCACCTGGGTGCTGCAGGCAGTTGAGAATAATACTCTTGGTTTCGGCTCAGGTCCATCCTCAGCACCGAGTCTGCTTGAGACTCTCTCCCCTTCTCCCTCTCCCTCCTTAACACCCTATTGCTCTCTCTCTCTCTTTTAAACAAATAAATAAATCTTTAAAAACCCTATAAATTGTATATAAAAATACACACACAATTTAAACCATTTAAAGTTGCACAATTTGTTCCATTCATGATGTTGTGGAAACATCAGTACATCACTATATCTCTACTACTTATTTGCAAAACTTTCTTCACCTCTAAGTGAAATTCTGTACCCATTAAACTAGTCCCTACTCTCTCCTGCTCCCAACTCCTGGTAACTTTTATTCTACTTTCCATCTCCCTAGTTTTGCCCATTCTAGGTACCTCATATAAGTAGAGCCATACAATGCTTGTGACTGGCTTACTTCATGAAGTATTAGGTTTTCAAGGTTTATTCACGTTATAGCACGTATCAGAATTTCGTTTCTCTTTGAGGCGGGGCATTCTATATACTGCATGTATATAGAATATTTTGTTTGTCCATTCATCTGGTGGCCACTTGGGCTGTTGTCACCTTTTGGCAATTGTGAATTATGCTGCAATGAGCAAGGGCGTACAAGTATTTGTTTGAGTTCCTGCTTTTAGTTCTCTTGGCATACTTAGGAGTGGAATTGCTGAGTCATATGGTAATTCTATGTTTAACTTTCTGTGGAAAAAAGAGGAAAGTTTTTAATTCTGATGAAATTCAATTTATTAATTTTTAAAATGATTTGTATGTTCAGTGTCATGTTTAAGAACCTTTTGCCTAACCTGAGGTCTTGAAGATATTTTCCTATGTTTTATTATAAATGTTTTATAAAGGTTTCTGTTTGACATTTAGATCTATGATCCATTTTGATTTAATTTTTGTATAAAGTGTAAGGTTTAGGTGGAAATTCATTTTTTGAATGATGGATATCCAGTTGTTCCACCACCATTTGTTGAAAAGACGGTTCTTTCTCCTTTGAATTTGTGTCTTTTTTCTAAATTTAATTGACATTGTTTGTGTGAATCTTAATTTTGTGTGTCTATGTTGTTCCATTGACTTACGGCTGTATCCCTTCTTTGATAGCACGCTGTCTTAATCAAGACATGTTTATTAGTAATTTTAAAATCAGTAGTGTGAATTTTGGCTATTGTGGTTGCTTTACCCCTCCGTATGAATTATGGAAGTAGTTAGTGTATATCTACAAAAAGTTCTGCTTGGGATTTCGGTTGGAATTGTGTTAAACCTGTAGATCAACTTGGAAAGAATTGACACTTTAAGTATATTGAGTCTCCTAATTTGCAAACATGGTTTGTGTCTCCATTTATTTAGGTCTTATTTCATTAGACTTTTATAGATTTTTATCTCAGAGCCTACACATTCTTGTTAGATTTATACCTGAGTATTTAGTTTTGGGGGAGGTAGGCTAACTAATACTGTTTTTAAATTTTGGTTTTTAATTGTTTGTTCCTAGGATTTAGAAATATGATTTTTTTGGTGTGTGTGTGTTGACCTTGTATTTTGTAAACTAGATAATGGACACCAGGAAAAGCAGCTAAATTAAGACCTCTTGCCTGTACCCTAGCCAGGAAGACTACCTGTGAGCAGGGGGCACCAGTCCCTGGAGGCTCTGGGATGGACCAGTGGGTGAAGGTAGAAGAGGAGAAGTGTCTGGGAACTGTGTAGTGGGAAGGACTTGCAGGACCCTCTGAGGAACTCATGCATGTGCCTGTAAGACAAGCCTGCATCAAGAGAATTCCATGTTAACCAGAGGTGTGCTGACAAAGCCATTACTGTGTCTGGTTAAATAAAGAGATGCTTATCCCTTTCCTTCGTCCTCCTCCCAGTCTGAACACATTAAAGGTGCTAGGACCTTTAAAGCAGATATGAGATTACATTTTTGCATTGGCTTGTTCTAAGATTTGAAAAGCAAAAGTAAGTAGAAAGTTATTATTGGCTAAAAGATCTTCAGTATAACATTGAGGAAAAGATAAAACCATTTTGTACTATGCAAAACTGGCAACACTTAGAGCCATTCATGCTTCAGCTTTAGCTTCAGTATTCCTTCTCAGGAATGGTCGTCCTCTAGACTGGATTACGTGTCACTCTGATAAGCTTCTACAGTCCTGCATTTATCGTACATCACAGTCCTATTTTGTCATATATCACAAAGGTCTTAACTCCTGACTTTTATTATTTATTTATTTATTTTTTTAAAAAAGATTTACTTATTTATTTATGATAGACATACAGAGAGAGAGAGAATGGCAGAGACACAGGAGGAGGGAGAAGCAGACTCCATGCCTGGAGCCCGATGTGGGACTCGATCCCAGGACTCCAGGATCGTGCCCTGGGCCAAAGGCAGGCGCCAAACCACTGAGCCACCCAGGGATCCCCCTATTTATTTATTTTTAAAACTGAAGCATAATTGACATACAATGTCACATTAGTTCAGGTGTCATGACTTGACAACTCTGTAAGTTATGCTATCTTTATTTTTTTAAGATTTTATTTATTTATTCATGAAGGACACACAGAGAAAGAGAAGAGACAGAGAGAGAGAGAGAGGGGGAGGGAGAGGCAGAGACACAGGCAGAGGGAGAAGCAGGCTCCATGCAGGGAGCCTGATATGGGACTCAATCCCAGGACTCTAGGATCATGCCCTAAGCCAAAGGCAGGCGTTAAACTGCTGAGCCACCCAGGGATCCCCCTCTCTCTCTTTTTCTCTTTTTCCAAGCAGGGTCCACACCCAGTGCAAAAGCCCAACACAGGGCTTGAACTCACAACCCTGAGATCAGGACCTAAGCTGAGATCAAGAGTCAGAGTCTCTCAAGCACCCTGAAAATAGTTTTTTCAAAGTATGAAAATCTTTTTTGTCAGAGCTGACTAAGCAGTGGACTGCTTAGAAAGGTAATGCATCCCTGTCACTGAGGGGTGTTCATGTCTAAATTGAATGGCTACTTGATTTGGGGATTTGTAGTGATTCAGATTAATGGTAGGACTGGGTTACTTTTAAAATTCTTTTCAATCCTGAGCTTCTATTTGGTGCTTATTATGCTTTGAAATGGATTATTACCTATTATTTATTGAACCAAGTGCAACATTCCATTCTTGAATTGATGCTGAGGGTCTCTGAGGCTCTGTATAGCTCATCTTATATATCACCAAAAAACAGAGGATAAAAGCCAGAAATACTCATTCAAGGAAACGTTTTAAAGTAATGGCCCATTTATGATAATTCAGGTAATGTATTTTATCAGCTTCAGTATAATTATTTCTCATGAAGAATTATTGCAATGGAGAAGTGAGGCTGAATTAATCTGACAGGGAAAACGAAGAATCAAAGCTTTAGAGATCAAAGATAGGGAAACTAGCTGGGGAAATTGTAATGTGATATGAATCACCTGAGATCTTGTTAAGATGCAGATTCTGTTTCAGTGTATTTGGAATGGGGCCTAAGATTCTGCATCTCTAATAAGCTTCCTCCCACGTGATATCAACGTCACTAGTTTACTGACCTCACTCTGAGAGGTGAAGTCATAAAATAGTGTTTCCCCACTTTTGCTATTCCTATGAACTTCATGGAGACCAAATGTGGATTCTAGATTCTCCTCCCAGAACTACTAAATCAGAATCTGCAGGGGAGGGGCCTGCGAATTTGTATCTTTGGCAAATGCCCCAGAGATTCTTATATCAGGCAATTTGAGAATCTGTCCTAAGAACTACCAAGTGTGTCTTTAGTACTTCAGCCTCTGCTGGGGAGAAGGGAACCGGAGGTGCTTGTCTTGAAGGGCATATGGGCACTGAGGGGACAAGAGAGGAAGCCAGCAGAGCAATGTCTCCGCTTTGACTGCACTTTAGGACAGCCTTAGAAGAGGGTTTTTTTTTTTTTTTTTAAAGATTTAATTTATTTATTCATGAGAGACACAGAAACATAGGCAGAAGGAGAAGCAGGCTCCCTGCGGGGAGCCTGATGTGGGACTTGATTCCAGGACCCTGGGGTCATGCCCTGAGTCAAAGGCAGATGTTCAACCACTGAGCCACCCACGTGTATCCCTAGGAGAGCTTTTACAAATGCTCAAAAGTCTTGGGATTAGGACCTAGGTCTGAAGCTCGCTAGATGACCCTAGTGTACAGCCAGGGTTGAGTCCACTGCAGTAGACAGACGTGGCTGAGCCAGGCAGGAACTGACAGTGTTCAGGGAAGGTTTGTTGAATAGAATGGGGAAGTAGATGATTTACTTAGATTATAGGTGACTTCTTTATACATCTGCTGGCCTTTCTTTAATATTGGCTTTCTATAGATGTGGTTTAAAAATAAATTGTAGGGACTCCTGGGTGGCTCAGTGGTTGAGCATCTGCCTTCAGCTCAGGTTGTGATCCCAGGGTCCTGTGATTGTGTCCCACATCGGGTTTCCTGCAGGGATCCTGCTTCTTCCTCTGCCCATTCTCTGCCTCTCTCTCTGTGTCTCTCATGAATAAATAAATAAAATCTTAAAAAAAAGAAGAAAATAATTTGCATTTGAGCTAAATCTTCCATTCTTTTTTTTTTCTTTTTCTCTTGTGATTGAGGAAAGAGTTAACCCCCTCCCCCAACCCCAACATACACACCAGCACATCATTATTGACAGACACCAATGAGACAAGAATTAAATAAGGAAAACACTTCAGGAGATCTTGGAGAGGTCTTGCTGAGAGTGAGTGTCCTTGGCCTTGCTGTGTCCTTACTGCTTGCTAACCAGATGGCTTTCTGGAGCCTTTAAACTATGGCAGTGCCTGGAGCTTCTAGAAAGGTGCAGATACCGACACAGGCAAGTGTCTAATGACTTTCATTTCACTTCCCTGCTCCAATTATCACAAAACAGAGGACCTGTTTTCCATATCATCACATCTGATTGGTATGCTAAACTTCATCCAAATTCAAGGAGCACACCCTGGTGAGATTTACACTTTTTTTTTTCTTAAGTAATTTACTGCTTCCTTCTCCTGCAAGTCTAGTAAACCAAACAACAATGGACTGGGGGGGAGAGAAGCAATTGTTCTCATCTTTAAAATAAGAAACAACATGTTTTGGCATAAAGCAGCACTAACTTGCTACTGTAAACATCAGCAATCCTGCACAGACAGCTGCGCGCTGATGGCGCCCCCCACCCAGGGAAATGTGCACACAGTTCAGACATACACACTGGGCCCAGGCAGCAACAATGGAGAATAGGACCTGAGGCCCTTTCCCAGGTTTTATCTTTGGCAGGCATCAATGTCGAATGTAGTAAGTCAGCTGCTAACTTCTCTCAGAAAGAGTCTGGCTTCCTCTGTTTGTATGGAATTTCCTCCAAGTGTGAGGCTGGAGAGACCCAAGTTCACAGAGAACAACAGTGTGGGACGGCGTTAATGTCACCTGTCTTTCCTTGTCTGCTCTGTTCTTGGGGAATAACACACTTCAAGCAATACGAAACAAGGCCAAATAACTTGAGAGCAATAGTTTTTCATTCTCAAAGACTTTCATGAAAATGTATACCTATATATTATTTAAAAAGGACAGGAAATGCCAGACTTGTTGATGCCCTCCAAGCCAAGTCAAATACTTGAAAAATGAAAAAGTTGTGCTGGAAACGGTCATCAACAAGATTTTCTTTTCTTTTTCTTTTTCTTTTTTTTTTAATTTTTAAATTAAATTAAATTTATTTTATTTTTTATTAACAAGATTTTCAAACTCATAAGTGTCATTGTTTGTGGAGGCTGAACACAGACATTGGGCTTTTGAGGGCTAACAAAAATTAGAAAGCAGCGCTTGGGTTTTGCACACTCTTACTTGAAAATAGTATGTCAGTCTTATGAGAATGATGAAGAGATATTGGAAGGAATCAATTATTGAAGCACAGATTCACAGATCTTACGCTAGAAGATGCCTTTTTTTTTTTTTTTGAAGATTTTATTTATTCCAGAGAGACACACAGAGAGGCAGAGACACAAGCAGAGGGAGAAGCAGGTTCCCTGTCGGGAGCCCGATAGGGGACTCCATCCCAGGACCCCAGGGTCATGACCTGAGCTGAAGGCAGAGGCTCAACCACTGAACCACCCAGGGGTCCTGCCAGAAGATACTTTAGACATCATCTAGTCCAGTGGCTGTGAGCCATAGGGCGCATCACGTTACATGGGGAGAGGAGGGTGGAGGGTGATTGTTAAAGCACAGATTACAGGACCCGCTTCAGAGTTTCTGATATGGTAGGTCCTTGTTGGGGCCAGAGAATTTAGAGTTTAAACAACTTCTCCGATGATGTGGATGCTGTTGGTCTGGGGACCACTCTTTGATCACTTCTGGTCTAGTCAGTGTCCAGTGTCATTTTATAGTTGAGTCAAATGAGTCTTGAAGAAGCCAAGTAAGTGTTTGGCCATGTTGTTAGGCCCTGTTCCTGTCCAAGATAAAGTCCTCCACTTGAGTACATGATATTTACCTTCCCTCAAGGACATTGTTTTAATAATTGTCCCTTCTCTTAGCATCAACATCTCATGTCGTTAACTTTCTAGTTAATTATGTTAGCATATAAACATTCTGTAATAGGGGTGCCTGGGGGGCTTGCCTCTCTCTGTGTCTTTCATGAATAAATAGATAAAATCTTTAAAAAAAAGTTCTGTAATAGTGTCTGTCTTAAAAACACCATTCCCTGAGCTCACATCCTATTATTCCAGCTATACTCTACAGAAAATCTCTTCAGGGGGGCTGTCTGTCGTCATTGTCCATTTTCTTTTCCCATTCTCTCTTGAACTCTCTCTAGTCTGGCTCTCATCATCTCATCTTACTAAACAGCTCTTTTTTTTTTAAGATTTTATTTATTTATTCATGAGACACACACACACACACACACACAGAGAGAGAGAGAGAGAATGAGAGAGAGAGAGAGAGAGAGAGAAAGAGGCAGAGGGAGAAGCAGGCTCTATGCAGGGAGCCAGACATGGGACTCGATCCCAGGTCTCCAGGATCACGTCCTGGACTGAAGGCGGCGCCAAACCGCTGAGCCACCGGGGCTGCCCTAAAACAACTTTTTAAAAGGCACCAGTGACCTTCATATTGCCAGATACAATGTTTCGTTGTTGGGTTTTGTCTAGCTGGTCTCAGCAGCAGCAGTGATTACTGTCTTGAGACTCCTTTGGCTTTGGGATACTCTCTCCAATCTCCTTTTAGCTCACTAGCTGCTCTCTCTCAACAGTTTTTTATCAATTCTTCCTCCTTTCTCTTATTTCTATCATTGGAATTCCCCAGGGCTCAGTCTTTAGACATTTATTTATTTATTTATTTATTTATTTATTTATTTATTTTAGACCTTCTCTTTATCTACACTCACTTCTGAGGTGTTCTTATTCTGGAATATTGTTTATTCAGTGATAATTCACAAATTTATGTCTCCAGCCTGGTCCTCTCTCCTACACTTTAAAGGCAGTCTTCACTTTGCATAGTGTGGAGCCATTACAGTGACCATGCAAGCTGAAACTGTGCAAAGTGTTCTTAATAATCAATGGGAAAAATTATGATATTTTGGGGAACCTTCAAAATTTTATCAAAAATTAAAAATTCTTAATATCAGTTATAAATATCAGTATAGGGAAATGAAAGGATAAAGATTTATATTTAGAAACTAATAGTTCATTAGTTTAAAACATTAGAAAGATTGAGAAATGTTATAATTCTTTCTAAGAATTAAAGAATCTCAAGAGTAACTGAACCGTACTTACCTTCTTCCTTTTGTTTAACATAATATGGAACAAGCATCTTTTCTGTGCCTTGGAGAATTATCCCAGTTTTTTCAAAGTTTGAATTAGCTTCTTGTATTTTAGTCTTTGTAAAGACTATCTAAGAGATTCTCTAATGTGAAGTGTTTTGCCAGTATTACCCCCTGATCATTATGTGCATTTGTTATAAGCCTGGTGGTTTGTGGGCTGGGGAAGCAGTGGCATTGTACATTCTGCAGTTACTCATAGTTGAATATACTGAGGTTGCTAGAATTTGGACCATACTGTTGGAGGATTGATGTTATCTTATGGAATCATGGTAATGGAAAAGTGAGCATAATTTTGGAATGGTACAGAGAGAGGACTGCCTGCATTCGGTTGCCTACTTGGACATACCCACTTGTTTAATAATAAATATCTTATACATGACATTACCTAAATGGTACTTTTAATTTTCTCCAACTGCAAGGCTGCAATCCTCCCCTCTCGTTAAATGACAACTCCATTCTTCTCTTTGTTTAGGTCAGAAAACTTGGAGTAATTTTTGACTCTTTGCTTTCTCTTATACTGCATAGCCAACCCAGCAGCCCATCTTGTCAACTCTAGGTTCAAAGTATAATTAGATTCCTACTATTTCTCGGGAGTCCCACTATTATAGCCCTCCTGTGGCCCAGTATCAAGTCTTGCCTACCTTCCTAACTAGCCTCCTCAATTCTACCCCGGTGCCACTGCATTTATTCTCCACTGCAGTCAGAATGAGCATTTAAAAAGGTTAAGTTGATCATGTGACTCCTCTGCTCAAAATCCTTCAATAGCACCATGTTTCAATCAGAGTAAAAGCTAAAGTTCTATGATGATGTCCAAGGCCCTATGTTACCTCCCTTTTAAGGCTGCCTCTCTGACCTCTCTCCTTTCATATTCTCCCCACTGCATTCTGCTCTAGCTTCACTGGCCTCCTTGCCATTCCTTGGGCAAGCCAAACATGCTTTGCCTCAATGTCTTGGCGTTTGTTTCACCCCTCTCTCTGGTGTGTTTCTTCCACATGACTCTATGCAAATATCACATTTTATAACCCATGCTATAGAAAATAATATCTGTTCTTCCACTCCCCTGAGCCTCCCAGGCATCCCCTCTTCCACTCCTTATTTGACAATCCTTTATTCCCTTATATTGTTTTGATTTTTTCCCCATAGCTCCTGTCACTATCCAACATATTATGTATTTATTTGTACATTTTCCCTACAACTAAGTTGTAAGTTTCACAAGGGCAGAGGTTTGGTCTATTTGTTTAGAACCTTAACCCTAGAGCTTAGAACAGTGCCTGGATCATAGTAGGTCCTCCACAAATATTTGTTGAATGCATAGATGATGAATATTGCTGGTTTGTGGCAATTCTGAAGAACCATATCTCCAATTATGGCTTGTTCTAAAGCAGACCTGGTCTGGAGTGATGATGAGCAAGGCAGTGCCTTTAGTTTGTTCTAAGTGCAGATGCAGGACTGTTCTGGAAGTATAAAATTTTATTGAAAACATTTTAATGGAAGATAGTTTTTGTCTACAAAGCATGCACATCTTGTCTGGAAGCTTCTGTTCATCCTTTTGACAACAAATGCACTGTATTAAACAAATCTGAAGAGTGATTTTTTTTTGTATGTAAATAAGTTGAAACAATTATTCTTTATAATTTGGCTATTTTTTTTCATTTTTTTAATGATGAGAAAAATGAAAGGAGGTAAAAAGAAATGCTAAAAACCCTGGAGTTGATCATATGTGTCAGGATCATGGTGCAAAGGACTGAAGGAAAAGGAATCAGGTAGGAACCTGGAAATATGGTGTTGGATTGGATTGGTCTTCCTTTGGAGGTTATATCAGACCCCTCTTATGTAGATATCCTCTTAGACCCCTCTTTTTATTCCAGCCATTGCAGGGGTCACCAGTTGCATGCATGTGTAACTCGACAACACCGTACCTTAGTCTCACGTTTATTTCTTACTCTCAGACACAGAGTTTCTCTGCCTACATTAAGTGGGTTGCCTGCAGAAATACACTTGGGCATTCTGGAGCACAAATGTAGATGTGAGGGCATCCCTTGATTCATGGAGAATAGAAATTGCTAGATAAACATTCCTGTCTTTCATTTCTTGGGAGAACATTTCTGAGATGCATTCTTCATGGTTTTCTTAGAGGGTTCCAGGGGGACCAAGCCTCAGTTGCACACAGTGATGAGGAGCTTGACTGACTTCTTCTCTTCTGTCTTGTACTCTTCACAGTCTCCGTCTCTGGCTCCTTGGGATCACAGCTAAAAATAAAATACCTGTACACAGACCTTATCATAGACTCTGCTTTTGGGGGAGCCTAGAATAAGAGATCATCCAGAAAGCCTTTTTTGAACACTTTTGTTCTAATTCCTGAAGGGACCACACTTTCTATAAACATACTTATTTATCTCTGAGATGTTCCCTCTTCTCTCAAAGACCTCTAATAGTTCTCTATTGGCCTGTATAATAAAGATCCAGATTCTTATTATAGAAATTGAAGCAAGATATGCAACACGTTGACCCTACCTACTGGAAAAAGTCTAAACTGGTCTTGTTTTCCCTAAATATGTCATCCATATTTTTGCCCCTGTGTGTGTGTTTTCTCCTAAGGATTAACTCAAGTCTCAAATTCTTCTAGAACCTTCCCAAACCACTTAGATTACAACCATCCTGCCTCCTATTCACCCTTTCTGTACTCTTTGTTTGGACCACCCATTTGGTACTCATGCCATGCTGCCTTAAATTATTATTTATCTCTTTATTTATATGTTCAGGCTCAACTTTATTATAATCATCTGTGGGAATAGATTGTATCTTATAATTCAATATCTCCAGCAGTACCTCACACAATGCCTTGAACAATAAATGCTACTGATGCTAAGATTGACATTGTGGTGACATGATCTGAATCAGTGTTTATCAAAGTGTATTCACGGGGTATTAATAGTCATTATAAGAACAAAAGTTTTCTGTGTTCAGATAATTTGGGAAACCTTGGGGGACTTCTCTGGGTCTTGATATTAATCAACTTTCACTGCAATTCTCTAAAAGGAAAATAATATGCGATTTTCCCTAACTTACTTGGCCACAGAAATTTTTTTATGAAGCATTACCTTAGTCATATCTCTTGAAATGCATATTTAAACTATTTCTAATACATAAATACATAGATTATCTATACTATGTAGAAATCTAGGGCAGAGTGGGGATATAGGGGAAGGATGCAGGTTTCAGAAGGAAACACTATATGGTATGAGAGAGGCTTACAATGTACGTAGAGACAAAATATTCACATCCTAAAAATCACTAATGAACACATGTCAGGGATTGTCAACAGTGCAAATTGAGTATATATAAACTGATGAGATACATAGAACAGGCATAATAAAATTTGGATAGGGGCAATCTGGTCTTCAGGAGGTATACATGGCTATGAGTTCTCTTGCAAATATAAGTTCTGGAAGCTTGCTTTGGTATGCCAAAGTGGGAATACAGATTAGTCTCACCTAAAGGATCATTGCTTCATATACCAATCATTTCACATTTCTCAGGTCCATTCCTTACCTTTCTTCCGCAAACTCCATTTTTCTGACTTCCTTTTTAAGTGAGTTTGTCTTATGAGAGACTCTGGAAGGAGAATGGAGGGCAGAAGAAGGGAGAACAGAGTCTCTCCCTCTATGTCTCTCCCTTTCTTTGCTTCTGAGAGTGTTTTTACAGTTTTCAGCAGAGGCTACATCTTTTCTGAGGCTTCTAGGTTCTGTTAACACCTCCTTCTCTAGCCTTTTATATTATTTATTTTAATTTTTATTCTTTTAGAGAGAGCGAGCTGGAAAAAGGGGCAGAGGGAGAGAGAGAAGATATTAAGCAGGGCTTGATGTGGGGCTGGATCTTACGACCCTGAGATCATGACCTGAGCCAAAATCAAGAGTTGGCCATGTAACTGACTGAGCCACCCAGGTGCCCCAGTAGCCTTCTGCCTCTAGATCTGGTAGTCCTTTCCAGTTTGGTTAATTTCTGGGTTGCTTCACCACCCCTCCTTTGTTTTATCAATGTTTCTATCTTTTATGTAACCAATTCCCTATTTTAAATTTTCTTTGCTGAAATACTTGGAATGTTTCTATTTTCCTCCCTAGCCGTTGAGTGAAATGCTACATGTTTACATGTTGCATCTCTTTTTGACTATGCAACATTCAGGGCAATGCCTCATGTCTCTTTTCATCACTTTATTGTGTCAGACACATGAAGATACTTAATCTTTACTGAAAAAAATGCATGACCATTTCTTTTTTACCTTAAATTTGTTTATATTTCTACAAAATTTTGGAATATTTATGTGTTATGTTTGAATGCCCAAAAAGGAAATTCTTTCTATGAATAAATTGAGCATAGGGGAGAACTAGTTAAGGGCTCAGGACTTTTTTTCATTCCTAAGCCATTAGAGAGAATCATTTCATTAGGTCAATTCTCCTTAAGGGGAGAAGACTTTATTTTGATTGTTCTCTTTGTTTCATATCCCTAAGCCTTAGCCTTTGGAGGCCATCACCTCCAAACATGTTAGAAGGAGGAGACACCTCAAGAAAGCAGAGGATATTCTTATCTTTAAATTTCTAAAAATACAGCAGTGCAGTGCTTCACCTTGGGCAGATGGGCTCATTTCTATAGTTGTAATTCCTTAGAATGGTATAATTTCACTTTATGCTTAGCAAGTTGATATCTAATCACTTTTTGTTTAATAATGATGAATATTTAGACATATCAGGAGGTAGAGAAATCAAGAAATAGACTAGAAGAGTTTCAAGGACCCTTGTAATTCATTTGGACTAAGAATAAATTTCAATTTCCTCCTGCTAATTTAGAGAATCTGTGGCATATCCTGGCCTACACTGGACTATAGACTGTCTCCTTAATATGACTATCACTCAAAAATTTAAGAGACTCTGTATTAACGTTCTCCAGAAAAACACAATTAACAAGGTCTATCTATCTATCTATCTATCTATCATCTATCTATCTAGATATATAGAAAGAGATTTATTACTAGGGATTAGCTCATATGATTATGGAGACTGAGAGGTCAATGATCTGCCATCTGCAAGCTGGGGGCCCCAGAAAGCTGATGGTGCAGTCTAGTCCAAACCCAAAGTTCTGAGAACCAGGGAAGCAAATGGTGTAAGTTGGATTGTGTTTATTGTTTGTTGTAGCTCTAGGTGCCAGAGGTGCATTTTTCTTCCCTATTAACTTCAGTCTTCCCTAAGTATTCCTCCTTAGAAAGATTCTGTCTTGAGGTTCTTTAGCTCTAGGCCACTGTTAGTTATTACACTGAGCCCTTTGTGTGGCAGTAGTGAGGGTAAAATGTCTATATTTAAATTAAATTAAATTAAATCTGAATTCTATCATCTTATTACTAAACCCCAATATTTTCTTGGGCTTATGTCCCTGGGCTGTGACCTTCACAGGTGTTTCTTAACTATTCCCTTTCTCCCTTAGGTGAGACAGGAAGGCCAGAGGAGGTGTTTACAAAAATCAAGTGTAAGGAAAAACTGTTTTGAGCGTCATTTTATATTGTCTTCTCTTATAAGCAGTGATGGAACCACAGGTGTTGAAAAGAGTGAGAACAAGACTTTTGGGAGATCTAACTTTGGAAGCTGGAGAAAGGCTAGAGATGCTGGGATTGCCCCAAACAGATTTCTGGAGCAAGACCATGGTGGCTCGGGTGATATGTGGTCATGTTAACTGACTCTTGTTTCCTCAGTGGGTTAAAGGAATGAACAGGAAAGTCTTGGATTGGGAGACGAAATGTGGGTGAAACTACAGGAAGGCGCAGATGATTCAAGGACTAGGATAGAATGAATGAGTCAACTAGACAGAAACCACAAGTTATATAAAGCATGGTCAGTGAATTAAACTACATTGAGGTACAGTGAGTGACCATGTACATCAACTATAACAAAAATTGGTGTGTGTGTGTGTGTGTGTGTGACCAGTAGAAACCAGCTCATTAGAGTATATCAAACTTAGATCCATCCTGGCCATTTTTGTAGCTTTGACATTTGACATGCAGGGTGAGAAGTATATAACTAAGAACTTTTCCCAACAGCTGAGCATACCAGATATTTAAATGTTTTTTGTTGCATTTCATGATCCTAAATTAGCAACTAATATGCCCAACTGACACCTTCAATTCAGCTATAAGCTATATTCTGTTTCTTCCCTAACTCACTGTACCTCATTCTTCCCTTTTGAATGGCCCAAATGTGATGATATTATTATTAATAACCAGCCCAGTGTGGTAAGGTCAAGAGCAGGAAAATGTACGGCTCCATAGTTTTTCTTTTTTTTTTAAAACATTTTATTTATTCATGAGAGATACAGAGACAGAGGAAGAGACATAAGAGAGACATAAGGAGAGGGAGAAGCAAGCTCCCTGTGGGGAGCCCAAAGTGGGATTCAATCCCAGGAAACCTGGGATCACGACCTGAGCCAAAGGCAGGTGCTCAATCACTGAGCCACCCAGGTTTCCCTCCATAGCTTTTCAAATAATTTGTTTTTTATATTGGAAAAATCCTGTTCAGGCTCATTGTTTTGTGATTATTTCTGATATACTGGCCAACTTTAAGATTTATTTACATTTTAGTAGGTAGTTTTCCTCTTTAGAAGGAGCAGATTATACTGTGGTGAAGAGACCACATAATGGAGGGAGAACAGAGTAAAATAAATGGAAAGGGCTAGTTCTGGGATATAAGGACATGCTGTATAAGGGAATTGAAACAAAATAAAGCAAAACAACATACTTTCTTGTTCTTTGAGTTTTGTAAGCAGATAAATGGTCATGGACACAACTGCTTCAGAGCCTTGTGCTTGAACTTTGCTTAAGATTTGTTTAGTCACGTGGTGTTGGAATAAGATGTGGCCATTCATTCAAAATATTAAGGGCCTACTATGTGTCAGACACAGTTCTAGGCTCTAGGCATATAGCAATGAAGAAAACACAACAAAAATTCCCTGTTTACAAAGAATCTACATCTCATGGATGGGAGGGAAAACAACAGTAAAATAAATAATATATTGAATGATGGTACGTGCTATGGGAAAAAATTAAGTAGAAAAAAGGAAGAGAGGGCTGGGATGGGGTTACTTTTTTTTTTTTTTTAATTTGCAATTTTAAGTTGGTTGAGGAAACTTTCTCTGATTAGGTGATATTTACACAAATACCAGAGGGCGATATGGGAGTGAACCATGGCTCCATGGAGGGAGAGTGTTGTTAGTATAAAATTCCAAAGTCAGGAGCATTCCTTAAATGTCAGGGAAACAGAAAGCAGATCTGTGACTGGAGAAGCATTAGAGAAAGAGTAGAAAGATATGAAATCAGAAAAGTTTTAGGTGCCAGGTCACGGAAGGCCTTGTAAGTCAATATAGGGACTGTCTTTTACTCTAAGTGAGATAGGGCTATTGGAGAATTTTGAGCAAAGAGGGGGCATGAAATGACTTATTTTAAAAACTCACTTTTCTATGTTATGGGTATACTTTGGAGGTACAAGGCAAGAAGCTACTGGCAGCTTCCAGGAAGGACTCATGGAGAGCAGTAGTGGAGGTGGTAAAAGGATTCACATTCTGGATGCACTTCAAAGACAGAGCTGACAAAATTTCCTGACAAATAGGATATAGAATGTGAGAGGAAAGAGGAATCAACAATGACTCCAAGTTTTTAGCTTGAGCAACTGTAAGGAAAGAGTTGCATCTCTTGAGGTGGGGAAACAGAATCACAACAGGTGTAGAGGAATGATAGTGAGCTTGGTTTGGCCTCCAAATGTTAAGGTGTTGGGAAGATGAAGAACTAGCAGATGACAATCAAAAAGGACAGCCAGAGAGGTAGCAGGGAAATGGAGAGAATGTGGTGCCCCAAAAAGATGAAGTAAAGAAGGTATTTCAAGGAGGAGGGATTGATCAACTGTCACCTGTTCAGATAATTCAAGTAAAATGAAGACAGAGAACAGATTTGGGGATTTAGCCATGGAGAATACGGGCAACTCTGACAATCCTGGTGCCCATGATCATGTAAGATAATACTTTAAGCAGGAAAAGAAAAATAAGCTGCATATGATTCCAGGTTGAGAAAGGAGGAAATGGGGTCATTGTCCAAAGATTGAAGTCTATTTGATAAGTTATCTATACAGTTAAGGTGTGACTTTGGCCCTATCTCATCTCCATGCTCAACCACAGCTCATTAATTATGGTCCAAGTTTGCTAGTGAGTTCAGGGATGGGGTTCATGCCCTCATCATGTAACCGTGAACCTGTGCCCAAAATGACTTAGATTTTCTCATGATGAAAACAAACATAATGGTCACCACTAAACTGAAATATCAAAGCCTGAGAATTGCTGGCCTGAGAGAACAATGTTGGCACTGGATTTTTTTTTTTTCCAAAGGAAAGCCACATTCCACAACTATCTTTAAGTCTGTGGAAGTCAAAATTCTTAAAAATAGAGAAAAAGAAAAACTGCCAATCAAAATGAGAAGGATAGATTAGATGGCTTTTGCTTAATTAGTGAAGCTCTGTCAAAATTAGTGAGATTCTGATAAGAATGGACATTCCTCACTAGCATAATCATCAACTGCCATTTGAAATTCAGGAAGTGTACAGTGAGTGAATAAATGAAATGAATCAATGAATAAGTTTCCTTAGTTGCCTTTCAGGAGCTTTCTCTGATGAATCTAACCACTTATTAATCATTATTTCTTGTTCTTTTGGCCCTACCAACTCAACTCTAAAGTCCTTGAGGATGATTTTTTTTTTTTGAGGATGATATTATAGCATTTATTTCTTTATATTTCTTATAACACTTAGTTCAGTATTAGAGCTATTACTTAATGTGTTCGGGTTCTCCAGAGACACAAAACCAATAGAATATACATATATGTAAAAGGAGATTTATTTTAGGACTTGGCTCACACAGTTATGAAGGCTGAAAAGCTGTCTGCAGCCTGGAGAACAGGAAGGCTGGAAGTGTGATTTAGTCTGAGTCCAAAGACCCAAGAACCAGGAGCACCAATGTCCTGTTTGATGAATGAACCAGGGCAGGAAAAGATGGATGTCTCAGATCACGCAGAGAGCAAGTTCACCCTTCCTCTATGTTTTGTTCTATTCAGGCCCACAAGGGTTGGGAGTTGCCCACACAGATTGATGAGGGCATTTTCTTTACTCAGTCTATCCTTTCAAGTGCTAACTTCTTCTGGAAACACCATCAAACACTTTCAGAAATAATTGATCATGAGCTATCTGGGCATCCTTTAGCCGAGTCAAGTGACATAAAAAATTAACCAGCACAGGCCCCACTTAGTTAACCATATTTCAAAAAAGGTAGAACCACAACAAATAAACAAAATCCCATTACCTCCCTAATGATGAAAACTAATAGGTTGGAAAGCCTCGTGGGTATATGAATTCACCACATCTCAAGCTTAAGTTGCTTAAAAATTTTTTTTACAGGTTGAAAAAAATCTCAAACTTCTCAGTAGTGATACCTACCCTTAACTAAATAAATATAAAGAGGGAAAATAGCGGCTAAATATTTTTAGTGAAGAAATTAAGGCAGAGAAGACTATCTAGAGTGTGTGTGTGGTAGCAGCATTAAAAAACCTCAAAT
The DNA here is from genome assembly GCF_048418805.1 of Vulpes vulpes. NCBI lineage: Eukaryota > Metazoa > Chordata > Mammalia > Carnivora > Canidae > Vulpes > Vulpes vulpes. The sequence continues at coordinate 94,889,196 of NC_132792.1, read as the reverse complement.
TCCTGACTCCCTTCCTTTGCTGACAATGCACCAAAGTCTCAACCATTCCTATACCCAACTTCCCTTCAGAATATTCTTGTTCTTTCTGTCATGTTTTTGACTCTTTGAAACCCTCATCTTTTCTACGTACCTCTATTCTTCTAGACTAGCATTTTTCGAGTATGTTCCTTGGATTGCTCTGAAGATGCTCTTTATTTATAAGAAAGTTTGGGAGCCACTCTCTTGGTTTATCTGGTCCACCTGGCTTTATTTCATTTCCCACCAGGCCTGAATTTCACTGATAATCATAATAATGTCCTCAATTCCTTTTACTCCTTGCATATTCCATCTCATCTGCCCAATCAATCTCTCACTTTAGGTGAATTCTTCTTCTAGTGTCTGTGTTCTGCTCTCTGTTTTAGGGATATAGCTGGAGAAAACTGTATGGCCAATCAGATTGGCATTAATACAAACTCCAACGAGGCATTCCATAATGCTCAGAAACCTTCTGATTTGCCCTTGGTCAGCTTGTTTTCTTTTTCCCCACAGCAGCTATTTTAAAATGTACTACTTTCTTTAGGAATTCTGTCCCCTTTTGTTCTTTTCATTCTCAGCCAGCAGTGTTCACAGTCTTCTCCTCTTCCAAGAGAAAATAGAGACCATCATCAGAAAGGCATTCTCTCTGTTCTCTTCCTGTCTCCCTTAGAGGTTTCCTGGAGCAGATCCTATCCTGTTGTAGGAAGAAGTATCTGCCTTATTTTAAGGTATTTCTTTCCCCTCTATCCTGAGTCTCATTTCCTCCCACTTTTGTATATCTTTCATTTCTCTCTTGTATTAGCTCTTTCTCCTCTAGATGTAAAAATGTCCACAACTTAAGAAATAACTTCCCTCACTTCACTATCTCATTCTTTTCTGTCACCGTTTTCTTCTATTATCTCAATTCCCTTTAATTTCTTAATCTGGCTTCTACCTCCAATGCAATTCTTTTTTTCTGAAAACTACCAATCTCAAAAATGAAAATCATGTCATTAAAACACTTAAAAAAACATAAAGTAAGAAATTATTGTTTTTCTTTATATTCATCTAATGCCCCAGAAATGAATTGACTATATTAGATTATTGTCCTTTGTCTCTCTTTTACTGTGTTTTTACATTGTCTATGGTCTCATTTTCTTTAGAGAAACTTTTGATTTTCATGTGATCAATAATATGTTTTTTCCCTTTATGGCTTCTGAGTTTTTTTTATAGTGTTTGGGATGATCTATATCTCAAAGTTATAAAAATATTTTACCATTTAACATATGTTTACATAGTTTTTTTCTTATTTACTTTCTTAAGCCTGAAATTTAGTTTAGTGTTTAATATTATTTCTTTCTACTTGGATAGCCACTTTTCCCAACTTGAATTTTTATTAAATAATACATCTTTTCCCACTGAATTGAAGTACTATTTTTATTAAATGTTAAATTTCTGAATAGTTTTCTTTACTGGAATATCTTTATTAGTTTTTGGCATTACTATTATGATACAATGGATTAGGAAACCTTCTGTCCCCCTGCCTCCACATACCCTGAAATAAAATGACATCAGAATGATTTTTCAATGAATTTAGAGACAACTGCCAATCTTCTGAATCTGGGGCCATTTTAAATGGTAAAGCTTTAGGGACACCTGGGTGGCTCAGTAGTTGAGCATCTGTCTTCAGCTCAGGTTGTGATCCTGGGATCCTGGGATCAAGTCCTGCATCAAGTCCTCCTCCCAGGGAACCTGCTTCTCCCTCTGCCTATGTCTCTGCCTCTCTCTGTGTGCCTTTTATGAATAAATAAATAAATGAATAAATAAATAAAATCTTAAAAAAATGGTAAAGCTTTAGTATGTATTTAAAAAAATTCTATATATGTGTAAGTGTTCTACATATCTCTATAAATTTTGGAAATTTATATTTTGATGGAATATCATTTTTTTTTTAGATTTTAAAGTTTGTTGGCAGAAGAAAAGTGGTACATATTGTTTGTCAGTGACTTGTGATCATGGATATTTTATGAGTAGAAAATATTTTTTATATAAACCCAGTAATTTAAAAAACATAAAGGGCATCATTTTGCTCATCTGAGAACTCTTCGTTGACTTTTTTATTATGTGTAAAACAAAATCCAAACTCCTGACCATGGCTCACAAAGACTTTATGAAGAATGGCCTCTGCTTACCTCTCCAAACTCATCTTATGTTACTCTGCCCCCTGTTTTAGTCACAAAGGCCTTAATCTTCTAATGACCTTTATACCCATAATTTATATAATTTTTAAAAATTATACTCATAATTTTAAAAATTAAAATAAATTAAAAAAATTACACCCATTATAATTAAAAATTTTTTAAAATAAAAAAATTTAAATTTCTCTATGGATCATACTTTTGATAGCCCTTTTTATGGGAGTGACATTTAAGATGCCCTGGTAAAATGAGTAGAAGCGAAACATGTAATGGTCAGAGGAAAAAAGAATCCTTTGTAAATTATGATTCTTTATTATTATTCTCTAGGACAGCATGTATGCTATTAAATTTCCTTTACAGCACTTTTTGCATATGTAATATTTATTCAAAATATTTAGTAAGCTCTGTTAATGCTTACTAATATATTTAGCATACTTATTAAAATATTTAGTAAATTATATAGATGCCTATTAATCTCTTTTCTGGATAAATATAAGGTGCTGTATTATAGCCCCTGATGACAGATTAGGTTTCCTTGGTTTTCCCAGATTTTCTTGTAAGCAGAAATGAGTCATAGGGTCTTTTCAGGAAACTAAAGAGAAGGCACAAGCAACAGTGCCATGCTTCACTGGAGGTGGTTCTATCCAAAGGCTACTAAGAGTTTAATATCCTTGCCTACAGGGATCCCTGGGTGGTGCAGCGGTTTGATGCCTGCCTTTGGCCCAGGGCGCGATCCTGGAGACCCGGGATCAAATCCCACGTCAGGCTCCCGGTGCATGGAGCCTGCTTTTTCCCTCTGCCTGTGTCTCTGCGCCTCTCTCTCTCTATCATAAATAAATAAAAAAAAATTAAAAAAAAATCCTTGCCTACAAATACATTTGTAAAATCATACATCATGATGGTCTGCATTGTTTTATTAAAAATTTTGGTATCTAACTTATCATTTTGTTTCCCAATTAGAATATGAGGCATTTCTCCAATGTAGAGATTCTCATTTATACTTTTGTGCTTTCTTCACAATGTTCAGCACCAAGTCATAGTAGAAAAAAACACTATATTTGAAGCCAGATGGCCTGTGTTGAACTGTGGCTCCGCTTTTAGCCATCTGACTTTAGGTAAGTGGGACCCTTTGAGCCTCAGCTTCTTACTTATAAATGAAGAAAATACATATTTTATTTGGTTTTCAGAGGGATATACACGATAATAATTATTCATGAATTATGTGTCAGCTATACTTCAATTAAAAATAAAAAATTAATAATTATTCATGAAGGGCATAATAATGATAATTCACATTTATACATTTTATTTTTTACCAAAATATTTCAGGAATATTATCTTATATAATTTTTCTTGGTTTAATTTAAACATTATTTGTGTAATGAAAGCTTGTTACAGAATGTACAACAAGTTACATTTTTTAGCCACAGGATTAAAATTGTATTTTCACTTATAACAACTCTGGAGCCAGCTACAAAATGCCATTTTTCTTCACCTTTTTAGTGGGAGAAATCCTGGGCTCCTCTAGAGGGAAGTGAGGAAAATATTTCTTCACCACTTGGGACATGGATATGGTCTGGATTTTGCAGCTCTTGTGAGCTTCCCAGAAAATAGGTTGGGTTCAAATCCTGGCACTATTTATCTCTGTGCTATTTCTGAATACAGTCATCACGATAGCCAGCTCAACATTTCAGAAAGTTGCAAAAGCACAGGTTTAATGTAGTCATGAGGCCTCTACCTAAAGAGGGATCCAACAATAACATTTTGTCTTGATGTAATAAAGAAAAACTTTATCATTTCCAAGTTAAGCCTGAGATTAGGGATGAAGTGCCTATAAAGAAATAAGGAGAAATATAAAGAGAAAGCCAACTGGGACAAAATGGGTAGAAACCAACAATTTGGGGCACCTGGGTGTTTCAGTTGATTAAGTGTCTGCCTTCGGCTTAGGTGGTGATGTTGGGGTCCTAAGATGGAGCCCCAAGTCAGGCTCTCTGCTCAGCAGGCAGTCTGCTTCTTCCTCTCTCTACCCCTCCGCATCACTCATTCTCTCTCTCTACCTCTCAAATAAATAAAATCTTAAAAAAAAAAGATACTAACAGTTTTATATTTTGCGTCAGGCACTATTCTAAGTACTTTATAAGTATTAATCCATTTATTCTTCAGAATAACCCTATGGAATTGTTATTTTTATTTTCATTTTATAGATAAGAAGACTGAGGCATGACAATTAAGTATAGTCACTGGGGTAATGAGGATTCAAACCCAGACAGTGGGGATCCCTGGGTGGCGCAGCGGTTTGGCGCCTGCCTTTGGCCCAGGGCGCGATCCTGGAGATCCGGGATCCAATCCCACGTCAGGCTCCCGGTGCATGGAGCCTGCTTCTCCCTCTGCCTATGTCTCTGCCTCTCTCTCTCTCTCTGTGTGTGTGACTATCATAAATAAATAAAAATTAAAAAAAAAAAACCCCAGACAGTGTGTGTTCAGATTCCATGTTTTTTTAAAACCTACTAAATCTACTTTTTGCGGATGGGAAAGCAGATAGATACTGGCTCTTCACAAATCTCATAGCTACAGATTGATTTTTATGTACTCGTAATCCTTTTATTTCACATCCATACAGAAAACTGAAATTAATTGACTGGATTGGATAACTGCCCAGGAAATATTTTGTTCAAGGAGTGTGAACTAGGAACTGCTTATTTTATATTGGATTCTCAGCAGAGTCAGAGGAAGATGAGGGCCTCTGGAATATAATTATTTGTGAATTTTTCACAATTAGGCATGAGTTTCTTATTCTGGAACTTAAGATGGACTCTAAGGAAATTTAAAAGAGTGAGAAAAGAAAACATGATACCAAGTCATAAAGTTTTGGGGTTCACATAGAAGTGACTATCAAATTGAAAGTAATGCAAATAGTAACTTCTGGAATTTTGGATAGTTTCAGCCGATGTCAGCCTGGGACTATTCCCAGCTTTGAGGCAACCCTGTGAGAGAAAGAAGCCTGGTGTGACAATCTAGAACAAAGGGGGCAGATTCCGTGGGCCCTTCCCAATCCTATTCACATCTCCAGGATGGCACTGTGGACTTGACCAAGGTGTCAGATCTTTCAGTTTGCTGCCCAAGACCATGCTCAGGGTTGGATTCATTAGGAGGCAGAGAAGGTGATTAACTCTATGTCATGAATTAAGTAATATAAGGACATTCTTTGCTTCAAAATGTCTCCTTTCTGGGAAATGTGGTGTGACAGGAAAAGTACCCCCTGGCTGTGAAGGGAGACAGGCCTGGACTCACCACTGGGGGACTACTGTGACTTTAGATGAGATTTTTAAACCCCCCTGCACTACTAAGGACTCTTAGCAAGTAGCAAGTAATACAAACCCAATATGAAAAAGGAAAAAAAAAATAAAGAGAGATCCATTGGAAGGATATTTTGAAAGGTTAATGGATAGATCAAACTGAGTCCCGTTCCTGAATTTCATTTTCTCAATCTGTTTATATCAGACCACTTTGTTGCTTCATCTCCATTCAACTTTCACAAAGGGGGATGATCAACAGATGTTGCAGGGGCGGGGAAAAGCCTTTGATAGACCCTGGAAGGAGGAGGGAATCTACAGTAAAAACATTTCCATCTTAAGGCTGATTATGAATCAGTGCGTATCATGAATAGGTGCACAGATGGAATTCTTTGATCCATCTTGACTTAAATTTTGTATTTAAGTCTCTTTTCTTTCTTTCTTTCTTTCTTTCTTTCTTTCTTTCTTTCTTTCTTTCTTTCTTTCTTCCTTCCTTCCTTCCTTCCTTCCTTCCTTCCTTCCTTCCTTCCTTCCTTTCTTTCTTTCTCTTTCTTTCCTTTCTTCTTTCTTCTTTTTCTTTCTTTCTTCTTCTTTCTTGCCTGTGGATGTCTCATTGCTCCAGCACCATTTGTTGAAATGACTATCCTTTCTCCACTGAATTGCTTTTGAACCTTTGTCAAAAATTAGTTAAGCAATAGGTGCAAGTCTATTTCTGGATTCTCAGTTCTATTTCATTGAACTATGTATTTGTTTATCCCTCTACTGGTATCACACTGTCTTGATTACTCTAGTTATATAATAAATCTTAACATTAGGAACACTGATTTCTCCCACTTTATTCTTATTTGAAATTGTTTTGGCTAATATAGGTCCTTTGCCTTTTTATATAAATTTTGGAATTAACTTCCCTATGTCAGCAAAACATCCTGTTGGGGTTTTTGATAGGAATTGTGTTAAGGCTATATATCAGACTGGGGAGAACCAACATCTTAATTATGTCGAATCTTCCAATGTATAAACACAATCTTTCAGTCTATGAACTCTACAGTTATGCTGTTTTTTTTTTTAAAGGTTCCATCCATTTATTCATGAGAGATACCCAGAGAGAGAGAGGCAGAGACACAGGTAGAGGGAGAAGCAGGCTCCATGCTGGGAGCCCAATGTGGAACTTGATCCCCGGTCTCCAAGATCACACCCTGGGCTGCAGGTGGCGCTAAACCGCTAAACCTGGTCTTTGATTTCTTTCATTACACTTTCTAATGGAAGAGGTACAGATCTTGCACATGTTTTATTACATTTATTCCTAATTACTTCATTTTCTTTGGAACAATTTTAAATAGCATGATGTTTTTAATTTTGGTTTCTATATATCCATTATTGTATAAAGAAATTCAGTTGATTTTGGGCATTGATCTTACAACAGATCTTATAACTGAACTAATTTTATTTTATTTTTTTTGCTAATTAGTTTTAGAAAGTTTTAAAAAACATCTTAATTGTGGCAAAAATCATATAACATGAGACCTATCCTCTTAACAAGTTTTTAAGTGTACAGTACAGTATTGTTTACTGTTGTGTACTGTTTAATGTTGTACAACAGATTTCTAGGACTTTTATATCTTGCATGAATGGAACTTTATACCCATTGAACAGCAAATCCCAATTTGCATTTCCCCCAGCCCCTGGCAGCCATAATTCTACATTATGCTTTGGTGAATTTGACTACTTTAGAAACTTCATATAAATGGAATCATGCAGCATTTGTCCTTCTGTGGTTGTCTTATTTCACTTAGCATAATGTCCTCAAGGTTCATCTGTGTTGTATATGATAGAATTTCCTTCTTTTTTAATGGCTGAATAATATTCCGTTGTATGTATACACTACTGTCCTTTATCTATTCTCTGTTGATGGACATTTAGGTTGTTTCCACTTCTTGTCTATTGTGAATAATGTGGCAACAAACATGGGAGTGTAAATATCTCCCTTCTGGGGAAAAGTCTGAACTCCAGGATGTGACCCCTAAAGATACATGGGAGTGTAAAAATTGGTTCTGGTTCCAATTATTTTGGATAAATACCCCAAAGTGGGATTGTTGGATTATATGGTAGTTCTATTTTTAACTTTTTTGTGGAATCTCTATACTACTTTCCATAGCAGCTGCACTATTTTACATTCCTAACAGCACACAATGATTTTGATTTTCTACATCTTTGCCAGGAGATTTTTGTTTTTGTTTTAATTGCTTTTAATTTTAGTTTGTGTGTATGTGTGTGTGTGATGCCTTGTGTGATTTTGTACATATGTATACACACATATGTGCGCGTGCGCACACACATATTTTTTAGTTGGACATGGTGGCACTTTATCTATAAATACTTCATCACATATATATTGATTATAGTATATTCTACTATGTAACTAATTCTACCAACTCACCTCAGAAATTAACAACTCCCTAATATCAAATAATATCTAATTCATGCTGAAGTTTCCTCAATTTTTCTTGATGATGTCTTTTATTGAGTTTTCTTTCAACCCAGGACTCCATGAAGTTTCATGCATTGCATTTGGTTATTATGTCTCTTCAGTCCTTTACTGTAGAGTACTCTCAGTAACTCTTTTTCCTGTGACATTGACTTTTTGAAGAAACGAGGCTAGTTATCTAATTATAAGACATTCTACATTCTGGGTTTGCCTTATTGTTTTCTTATATTTATTTTTAGCCTTGTTCTTTTGTCTTCTTTACTTCCTGTAACTGGAAATGATGTCTAAAGCCTCAATCAGATTCAGTTTGAACATGTTTGGCAGGTGTATGTCATAAGTGATGCTTTGTGCATCACATCAGAGGAGCATAATAGGTTGTTCCACTATTAGTGAGGCTTAGTTTCATTACTTGGTTAAGGTGCTAAATCTTGCCATTGTAAAAGTGCATCTTCTCCTTGCCATTAGCAAGTAGCCTGTAGGAATGACACATAAATATTTCAAAATTCTTTGATGGAAGCCAATTGGTTCTTTCCAGAGAAAGATAATCATTGGGGTGCCTGGGTGGCTCAGTGGTTGAGCATCTGCCTTTGGCTCAGGTCATGATCCTGGGGTCCTGGGATTAAGTCCTGCATCAGGCTCACCCTCACCACAGGGAGGCTTCTTCTCCCTCTGCTTATGTCTCTGCCTCTCTCTCTGTGTGTCTTTATGAATACATAAATAAAATCTTTAAAAAAAAGAACGAGATAATCATCTCCAATAGGGGCATGTCCCTTTCAAGAATATATGAGGATGAATATCCACCTTGAGGGAGAAATACAAAAGGTTTAAAAAAAAGATTAATGAACTTTAAAGAATAGAAAATGTGTCTATGGGGGATCCCTGGGTGGCGCAGCGGTTTGGCGCCTGCCTTTGGCCCAGGGCGCGATCCTGGAGACCCGGGATCAAATCCCACGTCGGGCTCCCAGTGCATGGAGCCTGCTTCTCCCTCTGCCTTTGTCTCTGCCTCTCTCTCTCTCTGTGTGACTATCATAAAAAAAAAATTAAAAAAAGAGAAAATGTGTCTATGGTCTATAATTTAATTCAAATGTATTAGTTAAGGAATACTTTGAAATAAGAGAATGGGGAAAGTCTAAACTCCAAGATGTGGCACCTAAAGCAGAAATCTCCCATAATTTTGCTCTATGGTGGTAGCAGATAGTCACCTACCTAAGCAGTAGCAAAGATCTAGTGAGGAAGGCTTCTGCCAGAAGGCTGCTTATTGAGGGAGTATTTTATACAAGGTTTTCTAAAAGGGGGCTTAAAAAGTATAATGTTGGTTTGAAAGTGAAGAAAACTGCCCTTTTGTTCATTTTAAGCATCAGGATGTTCTGTCTCTAGGACTTAGTTTGAGACTGTTCCCAGCATTGTGACAATTCTTGAGAGCAGACTGGTGTGATGCTCTAGAATGAAGCAGGTAGGTATCTGGGACTTCCCCATCAAAGCAAAGGAGGCCTTCTCTTTATTTATCTAAACCCACTCCCACCCAATCCAATTAAAGCACCTCTGCCTGTATATGTTTTATGTCTTTAACATTAAGAAGCAAAATTGTTGGGGTGCTTGGGCGGCTCACTTGGTTAAGCATCTGACTCTTGATTTCAGCTCAGGTCATGATTTCAGAGTTGTGAGATCGAGCCCGGTGTCCCACTCCACACTGGACGTGGAGCCTGCTTAAGATTCTGTCTCTCCCTCTCTGCTCCCTCCAAAAAAAGAAGCAAAATTATTATTGTTTTTTAAAATTTTACCACATAATTTACCAATCATTATTTAGTAAAGGATATCCTGTGACTTTTCTTGAGATATAGTTGATATATAACATTATAATAGTTTCAGGTGTACAACATAATGATTTGTTATTTGTATATATTGTGAAATGATCACTGCAATTAAGTCTAGTTAACATTTGTTACCATACATAGTTATAAGGTTTTTTTCTTGTGATGAGAATTTAAGATCTATGCCTAGGTGGCTCAGTTGGTAGTGATTCGCCTTTGGCTAGGAAAGAGTCCTGGTGAAACACCTGCACCCCAATGTTTATAGCAGCAATGTCCACAATAGCCAAACTGTGGAAGGAGCCTCAGTGTCCATCGAAAGATGAATGGATAAAGAAGGTGTGGCCTATGTATACAATGGAATATTACTCAGCCATTAGAAACGACAAATACCCACCATTTGCTTTGACGTGGATGGAACTGGAGGGTATTATGCTGAGTGAAGTAAGTCAACCATTATATGGTTTCACTCATGTGAGGAATATAAAAAATAGTGAAAGGGAATAAAGGGGAAAGGAGAAAAATGAGTGGGAAATATCAGAGAGGAAGACAGAACATGAGAGACTCCTAACTCTGGGAAACGAACAAGGGGTGGTGGAAAGGGAGGTGGGCGGGAGGATGGGGTGACTGGGTGACGGGCACTGAGGGGGGCACTTGACAGAATGAGCACTGGGTGTTATGCTATATGTTGGCAAATCAAACTCCAATTAAAAAATACATACAAAAAAAAATAAAAAGGAAAGAGTCCTGGGATCAAGCCTGTGGCATGCTCTCTGCTCAGTGGGAAGTTGGCTTCTTCCTCTCCCTCTGCCCCTTCCTGTCACTCACTTGTGTGCCCTCTCTCTTTCTGCTTGCGTGCTCTCCTTCTAAAATAAGTAAATAAAATCTAAAAAACAAAAACAAAAACAAAAAACAACAACCCAGAACTAAAGAAAAAAAAAGATCTACTCTCTATGCAGCTTTCAAATATACATTATAAGCAGCAAAATTATTAAAGGCCACAATGATACCTTTGGAAACTGGACACAAGCCCCTTGCTTCCTTTGCAAACCTGGTTGGCTGGGATGTTATAATGGCCTCTGGGGCTTCCTAAACATGTCTTTTGAGAACTTGGGACGAAGATACCCACTAGGTTTCTTTGCTCTTGACTTCAGTCCCCTTTTTTAGTGCTGGACAGATTAACAAATGCTTGAGGACTCTGGACTCCTGCATTTCATCCTTGTGTACAGCTGACTAAGAAAGTTTTTACTTAATTGAGCTAAGTAATAGCCTCCATTCTCTCACCTTAGAGTAGAATAGATGATGAAGGGCAGCCCCGGTGGCTCAGCGGTTTAGCGCCGCCTTCAGTCCAGGGCAGGATCCCGGAGACCTGGGATGGAGTCCCAAGTCAGGCTCCCTGCATGGAGCCTGCTTCTCCTTCTGCCTGTGTCTCTGCCTCTCTCTCTCTCGCTCTCTGTGTGTGTGTTTCTCATGAATGAATGAATGAATCAATGAATGAATAAATAAATAAATAAATCTTTAAGAAAAGTAAAGAATAGATGATGGGTTTTTAAAATACAGAGGCTTTTTGCTTTTCTTATAGTTGTTCCTTTATGGTTTGAAGGAGACAATCTTTTCATACTTTGGCTATTCTGTAGTTCTGAGTGTGATCACAGTGTCAAGTATCTGCAATTTTCTAAGGGAGAGAGATAAAGTATTTTCACAGAATTAGAAAAAATATCCTCAAACAAAATCTGAGGAAATGAGGACACTAGGTTTTACTGCACTCTCCCCATTCCTACCTCATATCAGAGGATATGATATAAGCTGAAGCAGAACATCATGTGGATTTTTTCTTTTATTGAATGCATCAGGATGAAAATCCAAGGATTAGAGATACATGGTCTGAAAATTTTTTAGGTAAATAAATTACCAGGGGATTCCTGGGTGGCTCAGCGGTTTAGCACCTGCCTTCGGCTCAGGGTGTGATCCTGGAGTCCTGGGATCGAGTCCCACATCAACCTCCCTGCATGGAGCCTGCTTCTCCCTCTGCCTGTGTCTCTGCCTCGCTCTCTCTCGCTCTCTCTCTCCCCCCCCTCCTCATGTCTCTCATGAATAAGTAAACAAAATCTTTTAAAAAATTGCCTACTTAGTTTCATCTATAAAGCTCCTGTCTTTATAGGTCTTTATATTCTTTGTGTTGGCTAAAGCATCCTTAGATTTTGTGTTTAGGGGTCCTAAGTTGGGTTTGTTCTCAACACATCATTTTTCTTAAAGGCCCAAGTATGGCATTACTTTACTCTCAAGTCCCCACAGGGTCTGGGCAATGTTCTTGGAAAGCTGAGGATGATCTCACCTAGTTGGAAGAAGGGTCACATAATAAAATAATGGTCTTTCTCTTAGGCCACTGCACATTGCTAAAATATATTGCTTCTTGACCTTTTGGCTAAGATTCCATGTAGAACAACTAAAACATTAGCTTCCTGTCAGCTTTACCACACTCGAGGCTATAATTTCTGACAGCTGTAAGAGATCTTGTGCTTTGTGGGGGCCCAGATGAGCCCCTTTGTGATAGCTGAGTTTGTCCAAAAAGTCTGGATCATAGATTACTCAGTCCAATAAGCCACGTAATACTTGTGTCCTCAGTGTGATATTTGCTGCTTTTCTCCTGGCTGAGATTGCCCAACTTGGACTTGAATACCATCAGTAAAGGGCAGGGGGCTTAGAGCCAGCCCATTCCATCTTTGCCTTACTATTTGGCTGACGATAAAATAGTTCTTCTGTTCAATACGAAAAGTTCTTCTGTTCAACTGATACCTTTCTACCTAAAACTTTTTAAAAAAAGATTTTATTTATTCGAGTGAGAGAAAGGAAGAGGGAGAGAGAGAGAGAGAGAGAGAGAGAGAGAGAGAGAGAGAGAGACATAGGCAGAGGGAGAAGCAGGAGGCCGATGTGGGACTTGATCCAGGACTCCGGGATCATGCCAAGTCAAAGGCAGAGGCTCAGCCACTAAGCCACGCAGGTGTTCCCCGTTCTCCCTAAAACTTATGCTCATTAATCCCAGTTCTTCCTCTGCAGGTCCATGTACACTAAGTCAAATCCCTTTTCAAATATTTGAAGATAGCTACTGTCTATTCCCCAAGTTTTGTCTTTAGGTTAAATAACCTGGTTTCTTGAACACATTGTCTTGGAATTTGGATTCAGGCTCTTATCCAAGCATATCCCACATGTACTCTAATATATATATCCAGAGTTGAACTTAGCACTGAGTTATCCACTTTTTCTCATTCTTAATATTATATATATATTAAAAAGATTTTATTTATTTATTCATGAGAGACACAGAGGGAGAGGCAGAGACACAGGCAGAGGGAGAAGCAGGCTCCATACAGGGAGCCCGATGTGGGACTCGATCCCAAGACTCCAGGATCACACCCTAGGCCAAAGGCAGATGCTCAACTGCTGAGCCACCCAGGCGTCCTCAAAGTTGAGTTTCTAAACCATCAAGTTTGGATAATTGGTGGCTAAAAATGTGGTTTTGTTTAAACAACCCTAGATGGGTTTTCAACTGCTCCCTTTAAAATTAATTTCCATAATTCTTAAAAGTGACAGAAACATATATGTGAGAGATGGAGAGGAACTCAATTTCAGTTGGTACTTTCTGACTGAATAAAGAGGAGGAATGGGCTTCAGTAGATACACTAAAAGAATGAGTTGAATTTTCCAATTGGGAATGGATGTAGCTTGACTCTCGATGTTAAAGATTTCCAGGTAAGTTCAAGAGGAGAATCATTGAAGCTGAATTCCATAAGGAAATAATAATTCCCTTTATGATTAATGACTATTTGGAGACAACACTGCCAGGACAGACAAATTGCAGCGCTACATTCCAACTTTTAAAAAACTCCTTTTACTAGCTGGATACTTCAACCTCTTTAACTTAGTCTAATTAGCAAGATGTATGCTAGTATAAATGATCAGTAATGGGATCGTTGTACTTTATTTTCCTTTTGTTTATGCAGTGTCATAGCTACATTTCTGGCTATGTTTTATGATGTTATGACCTGGACTGCAAACAAATTCCTACTCAGACTGTTGCAGGTTGTTTATAAAAGAATTTTGGAGTCTAGTTGGTTTTAATTTCCAATCTTCCTCTGCCACATGTACACACACACACACACACACACAGACACACACACACCCTCTATCTCTCTTAAATATCCACAAATAGCTTTTTCTAGCAAAATATTATAATTTATTTGTAGCTGACATTTTATTGGTAAATTACCATCTATCCTGGAAGATTCTTTATTTATAAGATTAGATTGTCAGTGTAACCAATAGATGGGTCAAAATCATCCCTACCTCTAAACATATGCTGTGCTTTAATCATAGTGAACTCCTTGCAGATCTCCAAATGTTATGATATAACTTCCTCCAAAGCTTTGCATATGTTCTCTCCTTTGAATGGAATTTCCCCTTTCTGTGGCTCAATAATTCTTACCTATCAAAATGAGATGGAGTGGTTTCCAGGAAGTGTCCCCTGATTCCTAGCACTTATTCAAATGCCTTTGTGCTTATCTTTTACATATCAGCTATTGCACTGTGCTGTAAATTTAATTTTCTTCTATGTCTTTTATTAGCATTGTGTACCTAGGGATTATGTCATATGTAATAGGTTCTACTACTATCTGAGACACAATAGATGCTCAACAAGTATAATACCGATTCTTTTTTTTAAAAAATACCCACCATTTGCTTCAACGTGGATGGAACTGGAGGGTATTATGCTGAGTGAAATAAGTCAATCGGAGAAGGACAAGCAGTGTATGTTCTCATTCATTTGGGGAATATAAATAATAGTGAAAGGGAATATAAAGGAAGGGAAAAGAAATGTTGGGAAATATCAGGAAGGGAGACAGAACATAAAGACTCCTAACTCGGGGAAACGAACTAGGGGTGGTGGAAGGGGGGAGGAGGGCGGGTGTTGGAGGGGAATGGGTGACGGGCACTGAGGTGGACACTTGACGGGATGAGCACTGGGTGTTTTTCTGTATGTTGGTAAATTGAACACCAATAAAAATTAATTAAAAAAAAATAAAAAAGATTTATTTACTTATTTTTATTTATGATAGACATAGAGAGATAAAGAGGCAGAGACACAGGAGGAGGGAGAAGCAGGCTCCATGCTGGGAGCCTGACACGGGATTCCATCCGGACACTCCAGGATCGCGCCCTGGGCCAAAGGCAGGCACCAAACCCCTGAGCCACCCAGGGATCCCCAGTACCGATTCTTTTTAAAGCAAGAGACCTTTCTTATTTTTTAAATTTGAGTATAGTTTTTTTTTATTATTATTTATTTATGTTAGTCACAGAGAGAGAGAGAGAGAGGCAGAGACATAGGCAGAGGGAGAAGCAGGCTCCATGCGCCAGGAGCCCGATGTGGGATTCGATCCCGGGTCTCCAGGATCGCGCCCTGGGCCAAAGGCAGGAGCCGAACCGCTGCGCCACCCAGGGATCCCCAAATTTGAGTATAGTTGACACACAATGTTACATTAGTTTCAGTTGTGCAACTTAGTGATTTGACAAGCATATACATTATGTTATAACACCCAATGTATCTACCATCTGCTATTATAATATCATTGATTGTATTCCTTATGTTCTGTGACTTACTTGTTCCGTAACTGGAGGACTGTGTCTCTCTCTCTCCCCTTCACTCATTTTGCCCATCCCACTGCCTTCTGGCAATCATCCATTTGTTCTCTGTAGTTACAATTCTGATTCTGCTTTTTTGTTTATTTATTTATTTAGATTTCATTTATGAGTGGAATCATATGGTATTTGACTTTCTTGTTTGGCTTATTTCACTTAGCATAAAACCCTCTAGGTTCATCCATGTCTCAAATGGCATGATCTCATCCTTTTTTATGGCTTTTGTATGTCTCTCCCCCCACCCCATCCCACATTTCCTTTATCCATTTGTCTATTTTTTAAATTTTTAAAAAAGAGTTTATTTATTTATTTGACAGATTGAGAAAGTGCAAGAGCACAAGTAGGGGGAGCTGCAGAGGGAGAGGGAGAGGGAGAGGGAGAGGGAGAGGGAGAGGGAGAGGGAGAGGGAGAAGCAGGCTCCCCTTTGAGCAGAGAGCCCGATATGAGGCTCAATCCCAGGACCCTGGGATCATGACCTGAGCCAAAGGCAGCTGCTTAACCAACTGAGTCACCCAGGCACTCCTCCATTTGTCTACTGATGGACATTTAGATTGCTTTCATGTCTTCGCTATTGTAAATAATGCTGCAATAAACATAGGTATGCATATGTCTTTTCAAGTTAGTGTTTTCCTTGGGTAAATACCCAATAGTGTAATTATTGGATCATATGACAATTCTATTTTTGATTTTTTTTGAGGAAACCTCACACTGTTTTCCATAGTGTCTGTGCCAATTTATATTCCCACTAATTGTGCACGAGGGTTTCTTTTCCTCCACGTCTTTGCCAACACTTGTTGTTTGGGAGAACTTCCTTACAGTCCAGACTAGAATAGATGCTTATACTATATATTCTTGTACAGCACTGAACTTCTCCTTTGCAGAGCTTATCATATTTGTAGGCAGATACTTACTTGTGTAATTGTTTGATGTGTGCTCCTTCCCTAGATTATAAACTCAGTGAGGGCAGGGACCACATCTTTTTTTCCATTGTCCTACTCTTGTTCCTGGCACAGTACTGAGCACAGGGAATTTGCTCAGTAAGTCCTTGTTAAGTGAAATGACGAGTTGAATGAATGGATCTCTGTGAGAGAAATTAAGGTAACAGTGCCTTTAGGTTTTAGTTCAACGTCAGGGATTGCCAAGGAGGAGCATTCTAGGAAGAATAGAATGTAAGAAGAAGGCTTCTTGAAAACTAAGTGGCATACTAAAGGATAGATTGAGAAGAATGTAGCAGGGGTGAGGGTGAAGCAGGGAAGGACAGAGCCCTTGGGAAAGGACATACAATTATAAGGTGAAGAGTTTATAGCTTGAGTTGTGACTGGGCCACTGTGATGAAGGCCACAGGGAAGTGGAAGCAGGCAGGATGGAGGGATTGGGGTTTACCCAACCTTGGGGTAGAATAGAACTTTGGCTTGAAGACTTTTTTCCCATGATCTCAGCAACTCCTCTTCCAATAACATGGCACTGTAGGGACTGTTTTGGCTTTGCTATCCAATAAATCTGGTTGCAAAATGCAGCTACAACACTTACTAGCTGTCTGACTTTGAGTAAGACTTTTGACATTTTCAAGCCTCTGTTTTCTCATTTGTAAGAAGAGTACAATCATATTCCCTTTGAAGACATGTGTGCAATGAAATGAGATAATATTCATAATGTATCTAATTCAGTGCCTGGCTCAGAGCCATTACTGAACAAATGGTAGAAGTTGTTAATATTAACCAGACTTAACCTTTACAGAACTTTTGAATGGTTTTATTCTTGGCCCCAAATTGTTCACTATTTTTAATCAGAGTGTAGAAGCATTCTTATCAACTTTAAAGAGGACACAAAACTGAGAAAAATAGCTAATATGTTGGCTGACAGGCTAAGGAGCCATAAACATCTCAACAAGCAAGAAAGATAGGCTGAAACCAACATGATAAAATTAACAGGGACAAATTTAGACTCTTGCTTTTGTGTTTAAAGAATCATCTGAAACCAGAACAAGGGAGACCTCACTTAATAGTTTATAAGAGAAAGGCCCAAGGGTGTTAGCTGACTGTCAGCTTAACATAAGCCAACTGGGTGAAGACTGCCAAAAAGCAAATGTGATCTGAGGCCATGTGATGGAAATAGAGGATCCAGAAGAAACGAGGTAATCATCCAAGTGTCATTGCACTGGGTGGACAACATCAAGGATTGTGCACAGTTCTTGGCCTGTGCTTTCAGAGAGATAGATCTAGAAGAAGGTTAACAAGCAGGTCAGAGTTCTGGAAACCATGTCATATGATCAGTGGTCAAAGGAACCAGGGATGTTTAGTCTGGAAAAGAGGAGACTGGAGTGGTGCAGTGTTGGGGGTGCAGAGTTGGTGGCATTGAGCATACTGCAGCCTTTAATATTGGAAGAGTTTTCATTTGGATGAGAAATAGACTTGCTCTGCAATGTTTCAAAGGATGAAAGAAAGATTATGATTGGAAATTGGAAAGAAGGAAATTTGGGTCAATACATGTCAAAGTATACTTATAGTAGTTGTAAATGCTTGCATTTACAAGGCACTCTGCTAAGCTCACATATATTACTCTTTTTACATATTACTTAGCTTATCCTTATGTCAACTCTGTTAGGTGAGTATTATTATCCTCATTGTATAGATGAGGAAACTGAGGCTTAGAATGAGGAATTGATTTGCCTAAAGCTATGCAACAGGTTAAATGGTGAAGCTGGGATTCTAACTCAGGTCCTTTATGATCAGAAAGCCTGTGATTTTTAGCTATAGGGCATATTTCATTAGAGCTTCCTGGGGAACAGGACTTGCAGTGCTAAAACCAAAAGTCCCAGGCACACCAGACCCTTTGGTCACTTTTGTATCATAGTGTGTTTTCCTGCATCCCTGAGATGGAAGAGACCTTTGTTTCCTAGAAGGCTAGGATTATATAGCACAGTACCTAGCTTTGGCTCAAGTTTCAAATGTGTTTCCAGAAAATTGTCACTGTTCAAATATGGAAATGGTCCATCCTTGGTGGCAATGAGCATGCAACTCTTGGATATAATCAGAGGTTGGATGCCACCTCTGAGAGTTGTTGAGCATGGGAATTCTCTATTGGGCTTGTTGTCAGTAAAGACCATTTCTACAATTCCACCTCTGTCATTCTGTGATTCAGAGAGGGCTCCTTTCTTAGACCCTAAGGTAATTTCCGAGGCTTTCTATGTAGAATTGAGAGCATGCCTGTGGGGCTTGTGTGAAATGGTGTATCAGGATGCCCAGAACATGGACCCTTGTCTCCCTTCCTGTGGTCATTACCCCCTACTAAATGTTGCCAAAGCATGTGTACAAATGTTCTGAAATCTTTGCCCTCAAAGTGCACATGCTTTGGATTTTCAACCCAAAGCTCATCCAAAAAAAAAAAAAAAAATCCAGACACCAATTCATTATGTATAGGTCAATGATGTGTTTATTCATTAAAAATTCTTGTTCCAAAAAGGAGAAATGAGATGAGTCTCAGTTCATCCTTTGAAATGCACCCATAAGTGAAATATCATTTCATCAGTAGTCTTTAAAGGCTTCATGACTGAGTGTCTAGGAGCTCTTCAGTGTTCTGAGAAAGCTTTTAAAAAGTTTTCTAAATACTTGAAATTAGTCCCATGAGTCTCTGCATAGTCCTGTCTTGTACAAGTCTTCTTTTTTCTTATAACCCGCACTGGAGTAAAACTAACACAGAATAAGTACAATGGCATCACAACACATTTGCCCCACCTATGACACAACATCCTTGGTGATTTTTTGCCACCTTTCTTGACAACCCAGGAGACAGTATATGATTTTTTCCCACAAGGAGGCCTTTGTCACTTGGTGAGTCTCTTTTGTCAGCTGAAGGAGATCCCCTCTGGTCCCTGATGATTTCGTGGGGGAGACAGGCAAACACAGGTGGCTAACACAGGGGATTCTCAATGAGAAAGCTGAAAACAGAGCTAAAATTGCCAAAGGAAACATGGCAGCTTATGAAAGTCCACATTTCATCCCCATATGTCCTTATTCTATGTGTGCTTTCTCCATGAAGCCCCAAGCAACAAACGCTAGAGTAATTTTTCATTTGCACCTAATGCTGCTCATGTCCATTTTCTAATATAGCTCTGCTGTTTCTGTTCTCTTTACCATCATTACTGCAGACCCATGTCAAGTCAGGCACTGTACTAAGTGTTCCACATTATTATGTTATTTACTCTTCAAAACAACTCTCTGAGATAGGCAATATTATCCTCTCCTCCTTTTTTAGGGAGGAAAGTGAGCCTTGGAAAGGTTAAACATCTTGTCTGAAGTCTCACAACTAGTAAGTAGAAGAGCTGGAATTTGAACTCAGTCCAACCCGAAGCCTGTTTTCTTTTCACTGTGCTATTCTGCTTCAATCTGAATTGAATCTGGCTTTCTACCAAAATCCTACCTGAAAGATGAAGTATTTTTTCAAGTCTTCCATACTCTAATACTTGTGGCTGACTCCATGCAGGGAGCCCAATGTGGGACTTGATCCCGGGTTTCCAGGATCACACCCTGGGCTGCAGGCGGCGCTAAACCATTACACCACCGGGGCTGCCCTGAATATATTATTATTTAACATAAGGAGTATTTTAAAAAAAGATT
This sequence comes from Vulpes vulpes, assembly GCF_048418805.1. Taxonomy (NCBI): domain Eukaryota; kingdom Metazoa; phylum Chordata; class Mammalia; order Carnivora; family Canidae; genus Vulpes; species Vulpes vulpes. Next base: position 94,869,108 of record NC_132792.1, on the reverse strand, counting down.
TTGTTTATTCATGAGAGACACAGAAAGAGAGAAGCAGAGACATAGGCAGAGGGAGAAAAAGTCTCCCTGTGGGGAGCTGTATTTGAGACTTGATTCCAGGACCCAGGATTACGACCTGAGCCAAAGGCAGATGCTCAACCACTGAGCCACCTAGGCACCTCCATAAGGAATATCTTTTAACATCTCAGAACTCTGTTACATACTTTTGTTCTGTCTTAATTTCAAAACTCCTACAAAACCAAATCTTTTTAACTAGAGCATTGCTTTATGGGGCATTGGGAGAAGGGCAGAGGATGATTACTATCTGCCCTCCTCATGTTTTGATATAAGGGGACCTTTTGCTAAGACTTTTGTCCTCTCAGCAGTAATGGGGAGGAAAAGTCCACCTTCTCCCCACAGTTCTTTCCTTCTTCCTTTGGTGGGAGAGTGCCATCTGATCGGCCTTTTCTCATATACAAACCAATGGGGTTACCAATAAGCACATGTTCTGGTTTCCCCTATCTTTTCCTTGGGTTGAGTAGTGGTAGTCCTGAGCTTCTGTTGCATGGAGCTGGCCCCACTAATCATTTTGTCCTTGGGAGACCATTGTCCAGGAGGTTGGCTTCCTGCCACATCTGGTAGGATTGGCTCTGCAATGGTAGACAAGGAGTATATACCACAGTAAGAGAAGTATCTATTCCACTGTTTTCTTGTTTGTACTTATTTTTAATTTTATATTCAATAAAAAATCTTGTTTTGTTATACTTACTAATATTCTCCCCAGGAGAATATTTATGGAGGTCTTTTAAAACTATTTATTCATTTTTTTGAGGACTACTTTAGTTAAAACTAGATGATTCATAAATTTACTTCTTCAGGACTTTTTAAACTGAAATATGTGGCCATGTAGGGTAAGTAAGCAAAGAAGTGGGGGGTCTCTGAAAGTTTCTTTCCTTCTTTCTGAAGGAAAGAAGCTCTTATTCTTCCCTTGGGATATCTCTTGTGGTATGTGTAACACCTGACCAGTCAGACCATGTGTGGGGGCCCCTGCTCTAATGGACCTGGTACTTGTGGCTTAAAGCAGGTCCCCTGGTATCTCACCCCTCAGCAGCAACAGAAAAACCACAGAGTAGGAGGTAACAGGCAGTTGTCAGTTCTGAGATTTGATTCATATGACCATTAGAAGCTGAGACTAAATTCACATAATTAGTCTCATGCAGCATTTGCTAAGACTACTAACTGTCAACAGCAGAATGGGACCAAACTTCAAGAAGCAGGATGGAACCAATGTTTAGTGTGGACTCTATGTTCCCCAGGATCCTGGATTTGGCCTAATGAACAAGTTCTACAAGCCACCAGTATTTACTTCAGAAAGCCAGGTAGCTTTCTCCTGAAGCTGCTGTGTGACTTATCCATTTGGCCCCAGGCATTCATGTAGGTGCAGCAGGATGCATTTGCGGTTTCACAGACTCTGCCTTAGCCTGCGAAGAGAAACTCTAGGGCAATCTTTCATCAATCAATAACAATTCTAGTCAGTAAGTTGAAGCTGACTTGAATGACTTCAAGACTCAAAGTGGTGGGATCCCTGGGTGGCGCAGCGGTTTGGCGCCTGCCTTTGACCCAGGGCGTGATCCTGGAGACCCGGGATCGAATCCCACATCGGGCTCCCGGTGCATGGAGCCTGCTTCTCCTCCTGCCTATGTCTCTGCCTCTCTCTCTCTCTCTCTCTCTCTCTCTCTCTCTGCGTGACTATCATAAATAAAAAAAAAAAAAAAAAAAAAAAAGACTCAAAGTGGTATCACTGATTTCTTCAGCTAAAGCACGGAACAAATTTCTTATCACCTTTTCTAATTGGGTAACTCCCATATGGAGGGAAAAACACATACAGTATGTGGATAAATGAGTCCATTATCCTTCTGGAGATCTTCCCCAAATAACTATGAGTGGTTGTTTCAGAACAATGCCACAGATGTCTGAAGACAGCATGATTTACTGTTTTCTCAAATTCTTAAGGGTGTTGATGACCAACACTAGGGTGTATATTGCTATGGTTTTGGGGGTCAGACAGATTAATGTTTAGGGTACACATAGGTACAGTCCTGGGGATACACCTAGTACCAATGGAAAAAAGGTGTTTATGATTATTGGTATCCTCCAAGCAAGACTTATATCAATGTGGCCTCTTAGTAGGCTGGTAAGCACTAGAGTATTCATCTCAGTTTGGATAATTGAATCTAATCCTCATCTTTGGAAGGATTGCCTATGGGCAGTCAATTTGACCTGTCTATTTGTCCATGCCACCAATTGAGTGGTGTTTATTTGTCCCATGGAGTGGTAGAATGATGGTATGGAAATGAGTCTGAGCAGAAATACCCAGAAGTATTGATAGATATTTTATTGGAGGTGCAGGAGCTGGGGCTATCTCTTCTTTTCATTTGACTTCTCGGTAAAGTGAACAGCAATGGCAGTTAAATCATGCTTAGATCTGTCTGGAAAAGATACCAGATCCAGCTTAAATTTAACTTAAATTTAAATATAAGGCTCTTGTAATGGTTTAAATTTAAGTTAAATTTAAAGCTCTTACTATGGTTCGAGAGAGCAGTACCACAGAGTTTTCCTTGGTGAGGAAGGCCCCAGGTATGGTTCTGGGAGATGAAAAAAGCCCATGAGCCTCTCTCCCCCATACCTCCTGAGATCTAAAGTGTTCCCTCCAGAGTTGTTACTCTCCCTCCACCTCACAAAATCTATGTAAAAGAAGTTGAACCATTTTTGAGGGATGGTAATTTGCAGTGACCAAGAGAGGAGGTATGGGAGGTGGAATCAGAAATCATTTTGAGTTGAGTTTTTAGAAGTCTATTCCACATCTTGATGGTGGAGTGTAATATAAAATGTCCACTGAATATCTTGGTTATTGTCTCATTGTTTGTGGGCTTCATAACAAATAGCACACTATTGTTAGACTGTAAATGGTCTGGAAAGCCAAAAAACATGGTGCAGTTTAGTTATAAGGGTATAGATGGGTTATACTGATTGAACTGCCACAGTAATACTATACCCTGAATAAGTGTCAACAACCACTGGTAGCTCAAGAGCATTTGGTCTTTTTCACCACAAGACAAAAAGGCCAGATTTGGCATGAGTTGCAAGCCTGATTTGCAATGGTAGCTTTTGTATCTGAGCTTTGCTTTGTACCCTTTTAATAATGGTGTAAGGAATGCCATGTCCCACGCAGTGGTATATTCAAGTTGTAATGGTGTTCATCTTGGTGGTGCAGGATTGAAGCTAGTCAGTCTTACCAGAGAATAGACACTTATCATAGGGTCTATGAATGACCCAGTCACAATTTATTTTCCTGGTATATGGTCTTTTTTTTTTTAATTTTTTTAAAATTTATTTATGATAGTTACACACACACACACACACACACACACACACAGAGGAGAGAGAGAGAGGCAGAGACACAGGCAGAGGGAGAAGCAGGCTCCATGCACCGGGAGCCCGACGTGGGATTCGATCCCGGGTCTCCAGGATCATGCCCCGGGCCAAAGACAGGCGCCAAACCGCTGCGCCACCCAGGGATCCCCCTGGTATATAGTCTTAAAGAGTAGTGTCTTTAATCCCCAGTCTGTGGTCTTCCTTCCAGTGGCAAATCAGGTGCCTAGACCATTGGCAACTATCTAAGAGTCAGTAAATATAATGTGCTTGGTTCTTAACAGTATTGTCTAAGGCAAGGATTATGACTTTTGATACACCCTGTTGTGCTGATTGGTTCTTGACACAGTCCTTCTTCCAGAATTTCACTGGGACTGGAAAGCCACTGCTCCCTAGTGAATACATCAGCGTTTGACTTGGTTGAATCATTAGTGAATTAGTCCCAGGCATTTAGAGGAAACTGTGAGCCAGAAACTTTGCTTTAGGTGGCAGACTGGGGAATAAAGTTTCCCCAAAGAGTAACAGCCACTTTTTTTTTTTTTTTTTTTTTTGCATAAAACTGAAATACTGCTAAGGTCAGGCTGGCTATAGTCTTAAATATACCATTTTTACTTGTCTGGTAAGGGCTTTATGTCCTAATTGACCCATCCTAAAGTGTGGATGTCAAGCTGGGAAGTCACAGTCACCATTTTCATTTGTCTGGTGAGGGTCTTATGTCCTAATTGTCCCATCCTAAAATGTGGGTGTCACATCACCTCCATTGGATAGGTGTTCTGTTTTGATAAGAGCTCAGTAGCGAGCTAACAGCTGCTTTTCTAAAGGATGCTCATGTTGGAGAAATGAAGAGTCCAAAACCCCAAGGAGTGCTTTTGGATAGAGCCTGGCTCATTCCCCTAAAGGCTTTCTTTGGCAAAAAGCATTAGTCACAGAGATTTGTAGTGCTAGGAGGTCTTTAGGGTTGTGGGATCCCAAATGTACAGAGTGTGCCACAGCTTGCTGGATAGCCTCCAATGTGATGGGATTTGAGGCTCATTCAAAGTCTTATGCAGATTTGCAGGTTCATAGATGCACAGTAGGGCACACTGTCTCCAGTGCCAATTAAGGTTCAAGGCTTTGTTGTGTGTGTGTGTGTGTGTGTGTGTGTGTGTGTGTGTGTTGAGAGGACCAACAGACAGCAGACTAATTTCTGGAGGGATTAAAGATTGTGAGTCCATCCACCTAATCCCAAGAAACTTTCCTTGGTGAGTAGTTCCCTGAATTTTCTTAGGGTTTATCAGCCACCCATGCTGGTGTGATAACACCACAGTCAGGCTGTTGACAATGAGTCTTCTGATTTGTTGACCAATAGAACATCCTCTGTATAGCGAAAGCTTTGGATATCAGAAGGCAGGGGCGTCTCTGTCAAGTCCTGGTCCCAGGTACTAATGATAAATTGCAGAGGATTTAGGGTACTCCTGGGAGAGGACTTGCTACATGAATGTAAATTTATCTTGGTACCCAGGTGTTTGTGGTATAAAAAGAAGGCATTAGCACTATTCAGGACAGGAGACTGAATGCTATCAGTCTATGCAATGGATTAAATTACAGTCACAATGTCTGGAACTACCACAGCTTTAGAAGCAACAATTGAATTCAGTTGTGATATTCTACTGTAAACCTTTAGTTCCTGTTACCCTTTTTCAAAGGTCATGCAGGAGTGTTGGGTGGAGATATTGCATCTCTTACTACCACCACTGCCTTCGAGTCTTTAATCAAGTCTCTGATTTTCCTTTTCCCCCCTGGGATTTTGTGTTGTTTCTTTTGGATCATTTGGGAAGGGGCAGGGATGTGGGCGGGGGATGGATTTATATATCTCACTAGCACTTCTACGTATGTGGCTCTTTCTATCAGGAGAATTCCCTATGAACTTTATAAGCATTCATAGTAAAAGCACGTAACATATCAGCAACACATATTTAGCGGGGAAAGCCATAAAAACAGTACATTGAACCCACTTAAAGGGCCCCACCCACAAGGTCACTTGAGCTTCCCTTCCCCATTTTGAATCTTGCCCAAAAACTAGTGGTTGAATTCAGGTGCTCCTTCCTGCACTGGACTAGGTAGGACTGTAACTTAAGCCCTATCTTCAACATAGTCCTAAAAGGTTGAATCCTTTCCTCTCCAAAGTCCTCTAACATACTCAGATGGATGTTTCTGGCTTTGGGATTAGAGATATTTCAGTCCCAATCTTAATCATTTTTAAAATCTTTAAGCAGCTAAGTTCAGGGAAGGTGGGGAAGGGATCAACATGTGTGTAGTGAGTGAGCAGTTCTGCAACTAGTAAGCAAGTCTTTGCATTTACTTTCATTTTTCAGGGGCATGGCAGCTGGTTACTATTAACTAAATAAACTTTTAATTCCAGTTCATCCAAAACCCTATCTTGAGAAGCAAGGTCATCATTATTTGACACCATTTATTTCAGCTCCTTAAAGCAACTATGGACAGTATAACATATAAATATAGACAATATAAGTATAAACAGTATAAGTATAAGCAATAACTAAGTCACCAGTTAAATGACTTGCTTTAATCCTACTTTTCACTCTTCAGTCTTTAAATGTTAACTCCTGTTTACTCTCAGATAGGATGGGAGCTTTCTTACTCCATTCTTTTTCCCATCATTTGACAAGAGCATTTGCTACTGCATCCCGGGGAGGAGTTCTTCCTCCTTCTCCTCCTCCTCTTCCTCTTTCTTTTTCTTCCAGAGAGTCTTCTTATATCCCCAAATCTGGTATGCAGGGCCTTTGTCTTTTCCTTTCCAGGAAGTTTTGTCTCTGTCAGCACCCCACAACTGTTGGGCCTGGAATTTGATTTTACTCTGTTTACAAGCTTGGAATTTAACTTAGTCTACTTACAAGTTAGCCTATTATTGTCTCATGGATGCTACCAGAAGGCACAAGACTGGGTCAGAGAAAAAAGAGTTATTACTCATGGCACACCAAGCAGCATAAGCATCAACAAATGAATGCTGGTTTCCCCTTACTCTCAGGCCCATGGAGGCAACTTGATATGTCCAGATGGAGTCTGCACACTGTGGGTATGTTGCTGAGGAACCCAGGGTCAACAACCTAACACTTTCTTAAAAAGCAGAAAACAAATCAGTCCTCTTGCCCCAGGGAGTGAAGCAGTTACATGGTAGTCAGGCTGTGGTCACCTTGACCTTCTTAACTGCCTATCTGACTAGTTACAGAAACTTCTCGGTATTAAGAAATAGGTAAGACTTACAATCTGGCATACTCAACAAGAATGTGCAGGGATACTCAAAGCCCGTGATGGACTACCTGTCCCAACAGTGACAGGGTGGGTACATGGCAGGCATTTTAAGATTGTACCCAATGCAGTTGATCTGAGTCCACATCCCTATAGCAGCAGTTGGGACACAGTGAATAGTTCAGAGCTCACATGTGTGCATATGAGGTGTCTGATATAGCTCTATAGAAATATATGGCAGCATTTTTCTTTTTACTGTTATCATTATTATGACTTTTCTAGGATGGTTTGTGGCTGCCTGGTAGGATCCCAAGTGCTCTGAGGCAAGGGCCCTAACATTGCAACTGACCCCTTCCTGAAGAGCACATCTGCAGGGCTGGAGTATAATGGAGAGAAAGAGAATCAGTGATTGAATTAGGGTACTAATTTACCTTGGAACACTCTAAAAATAAAATGGCAATATTTTTTTCTTTCCAGATTTTATTTAAATTCTAGGTAGTTAACATATGGTATAGGGGTAAAACATATAGTGTAGGGGTATCAGGGATAAAATTTAACGATTCATCAGTTGCATATAACACCTAATGCTCATTATAACAAGTGCCCTCCTTAATGCCCACCACCCACTTACCCTAACCCTCCACCTACTACCCCTCCAGCAACCCTCAGTTTGTTCCCTATTGTTAAGACTTATGATTTGCCTTCCTCTCTGTTTTTTATCTTATTTTATTTTTCCTTCCCTTCTCCTATGTTTATCTATTTTGTTTCTTAAATTCCACATATGAGTGAAATCACATGGTATTTGTCTTTCTCTGACTGATTTATTGCGCCTAACATAATACACTCTAGTTCTATCCATGGTAGAGATTTCATTGCAAATGGTTAAGATTTCATTCTTGATGGCTGAATAATATTGCATTGTATATATATCACATCTTCTTTATCCATTCATTAGTTGATGGGCATTTAGAGTTTTTCCGTATTTTGGCTATTGTGGATAGTGCTGCTATAAACACTGGGAGTGCATGTCCCCATTTGAATCATTATTTTTATGTTCTTTGAATAAATACCTAGTAGTGCAATTGCTGCAGTTGTGGAGTAGCTCTATTTTTAACTTTTTGAGGAACCTCCATACTGTTTTCCAGAGTGGCTGCACCAGTTTGCATTCCCACCAACAGTGTAAGAGGATTCCCCTTTCTCCATATCCTCACCAACATCTGTTGTTTCCTGAGTTGTTAATTTTAGCCATTCTGATTGTGAGGTGGTACCTCATTGTGGTTTTGATTTGTGTTTTCCTGATAATGAGTGATGTTGAGCATTTTTTCATGTGTCTGTTAGCTATTTGTATGTCTCCTTTGGAGAAATGTGTATTCATGTCTTCAGCCCATTTTTGTAACTGGATTTTTAATTTTTGGGTGTTGAGTTTGATAAGTTCTTTATGGATCTTGGATACTAGCCCTTTATTTGAAATGTCATTTGCAAATATCTTCTCACATTCCATTGGTTGTCTTTTAGTTTTGTTAATTGTTTCCTTTTCTTTGCAGAAGCTCTTTATCTTGGTGAAGTCCCAATTGTTCATTTTTGCTTTTGTTTCCCTTGCCTTCAGAGATGTGTCTAGTAAGAAGTTGTTGTGGCTGAGGTCAAAGGGGTTGTTGCCTGTGTTCTCCTCTATGATTTTGATGGATTCCTGTCTCTTTCATTCATTTTGAATTTATTTTTGTGTATGGCATAAGAAAGTGGTCCAGTTTTGTTTTTCTGCATGTTGCTTTCCAATTTTCTCAGCACCATTTGTTTTTTGTTTTTTTTCAGCACCATTTGTTGAAGAGATTGTCTTTTTTCCATTGGGTATTCTTTTTTTTTTTTTTTTAATATATCCATTCTTTTTTTTTTTAAAGATTTTATTTATTTATTCATGAGAGACAGACAGAGAGAGAGAGAGAGAGAGAGAGAGAGAGAGGTAGAGACACAGACAGAGGGAGAAGCAGGCTCCATGCCTGATGTGGGACTCGATCCTGGGTCTTCAGGATCAGGCCCTGGACCAAAGGTGGCACTAAACCGCTGAGCCACCCGGGCTGCCCATCCATTGGGTATTCTTTTCTGCTCTGCTGAAGATTAGTTGACCATAGAGTTGAGAGTCCGTTTCTGGGTTCTCTATTCTGTTCCACTGATCTATGTGTCTGTTTTTGTGTCAGTACCGTACTATCTTGATGATCACAGCTTATAATACAGCTTGAAGTCTGAAATTATGATGTCTCCAGCTTTGGTTTTCTTTTTCAACATTACTTTGGCTATTTGGGATCTTTTCTGATTCCATGTAAATTTTAGAATTGTTTGTTCTAGCTATGTGAAAAATGCTGGTGTTATTTTGATATGGTTGCATTGAATGTGTAGATTGCTTTGGGTAGTACAGACATTTTAACAGTATTTGTTCTTCCAATCCATGAGCATGGAATGTTTTCCATTTCTTTGTGTCTTCCTCAGTTTTTTTCGTAACTTTCTTTTTTAAAATTTCTTTAATTTTATTTTATTTTTATTTATTAGAGAGATAGAGAGGCAGAGGGAGAAGCAGGTGCCATGCAGGGAGCCGGACGTGGGACTCCACCCCGGGTCTCCAGGATCACGCCCTGGGGCCGAAGATGTGCTAAACCGCTGAGCCACAGGGGCTGCCCCTCCTCAGTTTTTTTCATAAGTACTTTATAGTTTTCAGAGTACGGATCTTTTACTTCTTTGGTTAGGTTTATTCCTAGTTATCTCATGGTTTTTGTGCAATTGTAAATGGGATTGATTCCTTGATTTCACTTTTTGGTGCTTTGTTATCGGTGAATAGAAATGCAGCTGATTTCTGTGCATTAAATTCCTGCCACTTTGCTGGTTCCTGTATCATTCTAGCAATTTTTTGGTGGAGTTTTTGGGTTTTCTACCTAAAGTATCATGTTGTCTGCGAAGAGTGAAAATTTAACTTCTTCCTTGCCAATTTGGATACCTTTTATTCCTTTTATTGTCTGATGCTGAAGGTAGGACTTCAGTACTATGTTGAGTAACAGTGGCGAGAGTGGACGTCCCTGTCATGTTCTTGACTTTAGGGGAAAAGCTCTCATTTTTTCCCCATTGAAGATGGTATTAGCTGGGCCTTTTGTACATGGCCTTTGTAATGTTGAGGTATGCTCTTTCTATCTCTACTTTCTTGAGGTTGTTTTTGTTGTTTTAATCAAGAGAGGATGCTGTATTTTGTGAAATGCTTTTTCTGCATCTATTGAGAGGATCATATGGTTCTTATCCTTTCTTTTATTAATGTGGTGTATCACGTTGATTGATTTGCAGATATTGAGCCACACCTGCAGCCCAAGAATAATCTCACTTGCTCATAAGAAATAATCCTTTTAATGTTGGATTCAATTAGTTAGTATCTTGTTCAGGATCTTTTGTGTCCATGTTCATTAAGGAAATTGGTTTGTAATTCTCCTTTTTAGTGGTGTCTCTGGTTTTGGAATCAAGGTAATGTTGGCCTTGTAGAAGGAGTTATGAAGTTTTCCTTACATTTCTAGTTTTTGGAACAGTTTGGAAGAATAGATATTGATTCTTCTTTAAATATTTGGTAGAATTCCCCTGGGAAGCCATCTGGCCCTAGATTCTTATTTTTTTTTTTTCATAGATTTTATTTATCTATTCATGAGAGACACAGAGAGAGGCAGAGACATAGGCAGAGGGAGAAGCAAGCTCCTTGCAGGGAGCCCAATGCAGAACTAGATCTCAGGACTCTGGGATCAGCCAAAGGCAGACCACACTGAGCCACCAAGGCATCCTTCCCTTTCCTTTTTCATTCATGATTTTATTTATTTGGGTCCTTTTTCTTTTCCTTTCTTTTTGATAATCCTGGCTAGTGGTTTATCAATTTTGTTAATTCTTTCAAAGGATCAGCTCCTAGTTTCATTGATCTGTTCTACTGCTTTTTCTTTTTAAATTTCTATATCACTTATTTCTTCTCTAATCTTTATTATTTTCCATCTCCTGCTGGCTTTAAGCTTTATTTGCTGTTCTTTTTTCCAGCTTCTTGAGGTATAAGGTTAGGTTGTGTATTTGAGACTTTTCTTGCTTCCTTTTTAAAAATTTTTAAAAAAAGATTTTATTTATTTATTCATGAGAGACAGAAAGAGAAAGAGAGGCAGAGACACAGGCAGAGGGAAAAGCAGGCTCCCTGCAGGGACCCTCATGTGGGACTCCATCCTGGATTCCGGGATCACGCCCTGAGCCCAAGGCAGACATTCAACCACTGAGCCACCAAGGTGTCCCACTTTTCTTGCTTTTTGAGGAAGGCTATATACTTCCCTCTTAGGACCGCCTTTGCTGCATCCCAGAGGTTTTGGACTGTCATGTTTTCACTTTCATTTGCTTCTATGTATTTTTTATTATTTTTTTAAAATTTCCTGGTTAACCTATTCATTCTTTAGTTGGATGTTCTTTAACTTCTATGTATTTGTGGTTTTTCTAATTTTTTAAATTATGGTTGACTTCAAGTTTCATAGCATTGTGGTCTGAAAATATACACAGTATGATCTCAATCTTTTTGTAGAGGTTGAGGCCTGATTTGTGATCCAATATGTGATCTATTCTGGTAATGTTGCATGGGCATTAAAAAGAATGTGTAATCTGCTGCTTTAGGATGAAATGCTCTGAAAAATGGCAACATTTTCTGGGTAAAATAGTCCAGTTCCTTAAAAAAAATTCTTATTAATTTATTTTTGAATAGGCAAGATACACATAATTAAAAAATAAGTATAAAAATATATCTAAGTTTCTCTCCCATTTCTATTCCTTAGTCTTCCATTTTCCTTCAGGCAATTTTTCCCAATTATTTATATTTAAGTGATATTTTTCTCCCCTTTTCTCATTATTTATTTTAACATAAATGACAGCATATCAGATGGACTATTATGCATGTTGTCCTACTTTTACTTAGCTATATGTCTTAGAGATTTTTCTGATCTGTGTATATGATTCTGTTTAATTTTTTTAAATAACTACAAAACATTCCACGCTATGACTATAATGTAATATATTTAGCCAGTCTTCCATTGATATTTATTTAGTTTTTCCCAACCTTCTACTATAACAATAATGCTGCGAGAAATATTGTCATGCGATAACACAAACAGCACATGATACACTCAAAGCAGAAAGCCCCTGCCTGTCTAGCAGGATGTACATGGTCCTCCTAGATTCTGTCCAACAGATGGTGTGTTGGACAGATGTTAGGGTGAACTTCATGACCCCATCTCCTAGTAAGCATGTTCTAGTCTGATCCCCCACACCTTGAGTGCTGGTGGAAACTGCAACTTGCTTCTAATCAATAGGATATGGCAAAGCTGATAGGATGTCACTCCCATGGTTATGTTATATCATGTAAGACTCTGTCTTGCTAGCAGACTCTCTTCCTTGCCATTGTGAGGAAGTGAGCTTCCATGAATCCTTTGACCACAAGGAACCAAATGCTGCCTAATAATCCATAAGCAGGGAACCACATTCTTTCCTAGCTGAGCCTCCAGATGAGAACTCATTCCTGGACAAAATCTAGACTACAGCCCTTTAAGACTAAGCCCAGGACCTAAACCATGCCTGGATTTCACACTCACAGAAACTGAGATAATAAATGTATGTTGTTTAATGCTGCTAAGTTTGTGGTTATTTGTTACGCAGTGATAGGAAACTAACACACATGGTCTGGGCATCACTTGGCAGACTGTGGCTGTTCTTTCCGTGGAACCCTAGGAGAGTGTGTCCCTTTCCCAAAAGCTTGGTTATATCATCTCTTATCTTCAGAAGCTTTGTGACGTCTACCAATCTGAATCCTGTCTTCTAGAGCCCAGGTCAAATTCCTTAGTCTTTTCTGAAGCTGTCACTGACCATTCCAGTCCATCTAGTAATCTCTCCTTTGCCCAGATGACTCACTTGACGCCTAGTCCCATATAGATTTACAGATGTTGTGTTCCATTGGTTTGTTTGTAAGTAGGTTGTTTAGACCTCCCAGAGCATTCTACCATAAGAAAGATGTTACGTGTGGTGGTTTAAGCAATGCTAAAGTGGTGCATAGGTTTACAGGCTGTTCCACATAAGCCCTTTTGACTTTACAGTGGAAGTGAATTGTGAAGATTCAGGACTGGAACCTAACCATAATATGCAATGTCATTTTTTGGAAAAGTTCAGCATGGAGGCCCATCTCATTACAGTGGCCTGCTCATTAGAATAGGGCATCCTTGGTTCTGGTGATTTCAGCAGGGAAAGCTCCCACCAGATTTGCTTGGGGAGAAAGAGCACTAGCACCTAGATCTAGTCTGGGGCTGCTTGGATACTGGATTGTTTGAGTGTTGGGGTCCTAAGCCGTCATGAAGGGGAGCAAAGTACCTTATATTTTAGGTCTAACTCAGTATTTAACACAGAATCTTGGGCATAATAGGCCTAGTTTTCCCAAAATATACCTCCTGCTATTGCATAGCCATTCTCTCTACATATACTTTATTTTCTTCAGATACTTAAAAACATCCACAAAATCAAAAAAAAAAAAAAAAAAAAAAAAACTCCTTCAGGATGTAGCAGCGAAAGTATCTGAAAAGAAGGATCCAGTACCCAGGTATTAAATAGTCTATCTACTGAATATATAGTCAAATCTATTTTCTCTACAGGTAGGATCACTAAAATTGGTGTATGAATGGACTCTTTAAAAAACAAAAATAAAAACACTTTACTATATAGAAGGAAGAGAGGTCTGGAGTTTCCTTCAGCTGGAATGTCATTCTAAGAACATGATACCTATTGGTAAACTTCATAGTATCGTAAAAGCATAATGGCCTAGGGATCTGTCAGTCCCATATTCAAAATCATGTCAAACATTAGGTAAACTAATTATTTGAATTTTAGCTTCCTCATTTATAACATGGCGATAATAATACTACTTCATGGAATTATTTTGAGGAGTAAAAAGGATAACGTGTAAGGTATCTGGTAGAGAGCCTGTCATATAGGAGGTATTGAGGTATTCAATAAATGTTAGTTCCCTTACCCTTTCTTTTAGAAATAAGCTTATTTATATTGAGTTTAAAAAGACATATCCAGGGATCCCTGGGTGGCTCAGCGGTTTGGTGCCTGTCTTCGGCCCAGGTCGTGATCCTAGAGACCTGGGATCGAGTCCCACATCGGGCTTCCTGCATGGAGCCTGCTTCTCCCTCTGCCTGTGTCTCTGCCCCTCTCTCTCTCTCTCTCTCTGTATCTCATGAATGAATAAATAAAATCTTAAAAAAAAAAAAAAGACATATCCACTGCTACTGTGAACTGTGAGCCAAGGCTGAAAAGTAAACAAAGTAAGACAAACATCAGGCTTTGAGGATTTGCTGTGTTCTTTCTATTCTTTGTCTCTCTACCACTTTTTTCCATGGATGTTGCATCAATGGGAAGTAGGTAGACGTTTTCTGGAATGGTCAGAGCATGAGCACCACAACTCATTTCTGATTACCTCCCTGGGGTGTGTTCTAACTGACCTTTCTGGAAAGTATTAATAAATGTTTTTTTTTTTTTCAAGTTTAGAACTCCTGGGAAAAGGAGAAACAGGATGAAACTTCAGAAATCTGTGAAATTTTAGTCTTTGGGAGTTAGCATGAATTTGGATACAATTCTTACTGAAGTGACATGCTGAAATCCTAAACCTTCTTTCCAGGGAGTAAGCTGGGAAAACATTCAGTGATGCAATAGGCTATGGAGTTGCCGAAATGTAGCCTGAGTTTTGGGAAATAAGTGGTGTGTTAAATTGCTGGGACTCCAGGGATGGTGATGCACCAGACGGGCTGTGGACAAAGATTATTCAAGTCTCCTGATTCTGGGTCACTCAGTTTCTCAATTCATGAACAATGTGGAAGATAGCAATTTTCTTCAAGCTCATTTTCCTATAAACTGCTGTGTTTGTGCATACTATCTGAGACTTTTAATTTTTTTCATTTATTTCAGGTGTGCTCACAATTGCTTTTTGAAGCATTTTATGATGGGTACTTTAAAATTCTTATCAGGTAATTCCAACATCTCTGTCATCTTGGTGTTGGCCTCTGTTGATTGTCTTTTCTCATTCAAGTTGAGATTCTCCTGGTTCTTGGTATGACAAGTGATTTTCACTGTATCTTGGACATTTGGGTATTGTGTAATGAGACTCTGGATCTTATTTAAATCTTCTGTTTTAGCAGGCCTCCTCTGATTCCATATGATGGGGGAAGGGAGTCCTGCCTTAATATTGCTAAGGAGGGGTGGGAGTCTTGTTCCCTGCTTAGCCTCCACTGACATTCTGTGGGGGTGAGGGGCAAGGAGGTGGGGAGGTGCTTTATTATTGCTGGGAATGGTCAGGTTTCCTCCTGAGCACCTGCGGACAACACCCTGGCTGGAAGGGAGAAGGTGTCTGTTAATGCTATCTATATGCCCTCCACTGATATTGAGAGGGGAGAGGGTTCCCTATTTCCAGAGGTGGTGAAGCCCTGGTTTTCCACTCAGTCTCCTCTGACACCACCCTAGCAGATGGGTGGACCACTGTGGCAGTAGCAGATTGCCATAATATGACTAGCTCTCATCTTTTCTTTTTCTTTCTCTTTAAGAAAACTTTTGTCATACACACAAAAGCAGAGAAGGGTATAACGAACTGCATATATTTGCATCATCTAAGTTCAATAATTATACTTTACCAATCCAGTTTCATCCGTCTCTCAAAACTTTCTTTTTATTGCTCATATATTTTACAGAAAATCCTAGATATTATTTTATTTACCAATACAGACTTCATATGGGATTTTATTTATTTATTTTTTAAATTTTTATTTATTTATGATAGTCACACACACACAGAGAGAGAGAGAGAGAGAGAGAGAGAGAGAGAGGCAGAGACACAGGCAGAGGGAGAAGCAGGCTCCATGCACCGGGAGCCCGACGTGGGATTCGATCCCGAGTCTCCAGGATCGCGCCCTGGGTCAAAGGCAGGCGCCAAACCGCTGCGCCACCCAGGGATCCCTCATATGGGATTTTAAAAAACCATCATCTCAAGTCCATTATCACTCTTAGAAAAATTAATAACAATTCCTTCATGTCATTTTATATCAGTCTTCATTCACATTTTCATGATTGTTTAAAAAAAAAGCCTTTTTTTTTTCCAGTTGGTTTTTCAAATAGCAGTTTCTATCTTAAAAACAAATAAATAGGATGCCTGGGTAGCTCAGTTGGTTTAATGTCAGACTCTTGGTTCTGGTTTAGGTTCTGATCTCATGAGTTGTAGAACTGAGCCCTGTGTGGAGCCCACATCAGGCTCTGCACTCAGCAGGGAGTCTGCTTGAAAGATTCTCACCCTCTGCCCTCTCCCTGCTCAAGCTGTGTCTCCCTCTCTTTCTCTCTAAAATAAATAAATAAATAAATAAATAAATAAATAAGTAAATAAGTAAATCTTAAAAAAAAACAACAAGCAAACAAAAAAACACTACCATTCCCCTCTTGGCAGCTGCTGCCCATTTTTCTGTTCTCCTTTATGATCAAATTCTGTAAAGGAGCTGTCTAAGCTTATTGCCTCTGATTCCTCACTTCCCATTTTCTATTCAACCCACTTGGATCAGGATTTTATTCCTATAAGTTCACTGGAAACACTCAAGGTCACCAATGGCCTCCATGTTATCAAATCCATTGGTTCTTTTTCAATATTTACTGAACTCCCAAGCAATTGAGAAAACTGGTTTTCCTTCTTATGAAACACTTTCTTCCTTTGGATTCTGGGACACTTATGCTCATCTTATTTTCTTATATAATTAGCTACTATTCCTCCCCTTTCTTGAGCTCTAATTTTAAAATACTCTAGGAAGTTTTTCATATTCTTCTCTTTAGGATATCTTAGATGATATCCACAATTTATATGCCCATCCTCCACCTCCACTTTCACCTGGCCTCCAAGCTACATGTCAAACTAGTATATTAAATATCTTTTCCTCAATATCAAATGGGCACCTTAAACTTAACATCTACGAAATCAAGACTCCAAATAAGACCGTGCTCCTCCCCAAATTTTCCTCATTTCAGCAAATAGCACAACAATTGTAAAAAGAAAGAGAGTAGTGAGTTAATCCTAAAAGTTGTCAGGGAAGATTCTTCTGATATTTGAACAGAAATTAGAATGATGAGAAGGATGCATTCAGAAGCTGGCTCAAGTTGGAAAATGGGAGAAAGGAAGAGACAGGGAAAGACGGGGAGAGAGGAAAGAGGCAGGGAGGGATATTGAGAGAGAGAGAGAGGGAGAGAGAGAGACAAAGAAAAAGAGAGATAGAGAGAGAGAGAGAGACATGTAGGAGTCATCCTTTACTATTTATTTTCTTATGCCCACATCTGTCTACAGCACATCTTTTTGGATCCATCTTCAGAATGAATCTGGACTTTGACAAGTCTACATTATTTTCATTACTACTGCCTTTCCCAAAATCATTATCCTTTTTCAATAAACAATTGCAGTAGTTTTCCAAGTGGTTTTCCATTAGAAGGTAATCTCTGTCAGAATAGTGACCTTTTAAATTCACCGATGTGCCCTTTGCACTTGCAACAAAGCCTGATGGACATTGGTGCTCATTAAATTATTATTGAAAGAATAAATGATCTACTTCAATCAGCCAGGGTGATCTTTTAACAAGGTTCAAGGCTCAGGAAGTATCCTCCAATGGTTTTGAGTCACACATTAAATTTGATTCTAAATTTATATGATCTGGCCCCTGCTTATTTCCTCAACTCATCCTATTTCCTCAACCCACCTTCCCCTTGTTCCCTCTACTCCCCACATTGGTCCTCTTGATGTACCTCAAATAAGCCTAACATCCCTACTTTATGGATGCACATGGCTGTTCCTTCTGCCTGGAACATTCTTTCCTCAGATCTTCATCTGCCTGCCTCTTTCTCATCATTCTAGTTTCTGCTCAAATGTCTAGTCTTTGGAGCAGCCTTCTCTGACAACCTTACTGTAGAGTGCCAACTTAACTCATAACTCTCTTTCCTTTTACGATGATTTTTCCCCCTTCATAGTCCTCATCACCAAAAGACATTTTTAAATTTATTTCTTTATTGTCTGTCATATTCACTAGAATGTAAGATCCATAAAATATCCATTTATATAAGTTTAGCTCAATAAATATTGATGAATGAAGAGATGCATTAGTCCAGCAATATAACTTCTTGCTTTACAGGTGAGGACATTGAGGACCAGAGAGGTGTGGTTACTTGTCAAAGTCTCTTGTCAAATTGGTGGCTGAGCTGGGACTTCACTGCTATCCCATAGCGTCCTAGTCCCGGGCAAGTTTTACTACATGGAGTTGCCGTGAGGCCCTGAGAATTCTATTAATCCCATTCCTTGTCTATTATAAATACAGTGTTTGCTGCATGTTGTTATTTCACATCTCTAACAATAATGTAAGCTGGCTGGCACTTCCCAGGATTTCCCACAGGGGAGAGGAGGAGCAGAACACCTCTGCTGGTTTCTCCTCTGAAATGGAATCTTTGCAACGTCAGCCACCGTGCCATTGTTGAACAACAATATGTGTCTCAGAGGCAAGGAAAAGTTCCCACACTCTGTGCTTACCAGACGCCTGGCTGGTGAGCACTGGTCTCCCCATTACTCCTGGGTTCCTTGTTTCTTTTTCCTCTCTCTTTGTTATGTCATCTATTCATGACTGGGGCAAGATGCCATGCTATTCTTTCTCAATTCTGGATCAGTCTGTTATTAGCTATTCTCCTTGGGTGCCCTATTCATGAAAACTTAACCACCCCCAGTTGCAGTAGGTGAATTCCGTGGAAAAGTGCAAGGCACATTTTTCCTGCTTGGTTTGTGTTTTTCCTGTGATTCAGCCATCTTCAGAGGGAGCTCTTCATCATATTATACCACCATGGCCTATGTCTGCAGGTCCAAGGAGGCTAAGTCCAGTCCAAATTTTGTGGACATTCTCAGGGAATATGAAAGCTAAGTTACAGCAAAGTGAGTGTGTGTGGTGGATTTGTCTGATCAATCTGTGGTTTTAAGAGACCTAAAAGTGGAACTGTTCTCACGGTAACAGCAAGCTGGTAAAGAAGGTTAAACATGTATTGCTCAGGGCACTCTAGGTTAAATTTGAATTCTTCTCTGAGTATATTCCCCTCCCCTCCACCTCCAGTTCTAACTTTCCTAGGATATTCTGATTTCTGGGTATCAGTTTCTCCACTCAATAAGCAGGGCTCAGAGTGAAAACCAGCCTGATAAATATATGTTGTTTTGTATAGATCTTCCTCAACTTGTGATGGGGTTACATTCTGATAAACCCCATTCTAAGTTGAAAATACAGTAAGCTGAAAATGCATTTAATACACTTAACCTACCAAACAGAAGAGCTTAGCCTAGCCCAGCTTAAATACAGTAAGCTGAAAATGCATTTAATACACTTAACCTACCAAACAGAAGAGCTTAGCCTAGCCCCACACTTAATTTAGCTACAGTTGGGCAAACTAACACGAAGCCTATATAGCCTTATGATAGAGTGTTGACTATCTCATGTAATTGATTGGATGCTGAATTAAAAGTGGAAAACAGAATGGTTGTATGGGTACAAAGTGGTTGTAAGTATATTGGTTGTTTACCCTTTTGATTGTGTGTGTGCTTCGGAGTTATGGCTCACAGCCACTGCCCAGAATCATTAGAGAATATCATAGAATGTATCACTAGCCTGGGAAAAGATCAAAATTCAAAATTTGAGGTTTTTTACTGGATGTGTATTGCTTTCATACCATGGTAATGTTGAAAACTTGTAAGTCGAACCATTATAAGTTCAGGACCAATACAGATGTATTGTGCTTTTAGCTATTTTTAGAAGGGAGCTGAATTCTGGCAAAGCATCATCTGCAGGGCTTAAATGAAGCATGTTTGAACTCTGATTTAACATGTGCTTGATTCTCTTGCCTGTGAAGTGCATTTTTTTCACCCCTCAGTTCAGGAGTTAGCTATATGTATAGTTATATATGTACTGTGTGTGTGTATGAATGAACTGTACTGAGTTCTGAAATGTCTTTTTCAAATCATCAGGTAAAGTGGAAATATAACACTATTGTGATTAAGGGCATAGAACTTGGGCTTTGGAGCCAGGAAGACCTGGACTCAAACTCCTGCTGCACATTTTACATGCTTTTGATTTGGAAGAAGTTCTTTTCCTTTCAGAACCTTGGTTTCCTTACATGCAAAATAAAGTTATTAATAATATCAACCTCATAGGGTCAACATGAGGATTAAACAATGTGTATGTACATAGAAATATATGAAATGCTTAGTATAGTTCTGATATATGGTAAATGTTCAGGAAATATTAGCTATAATTATAAATACAATGCATAGTGTCATAGAATCAGATAAAGTAGGATTAGATAGGGTACCTGAGTTTGCTTAACTTTTGGTCAGTTAAGCATCGGACTTGATTTTGGCTCAGGTCGTGATCTCAGGATGGTGAGATCCAGCCCTGTGTCGAGATCCATGCTAGATGTGAAGCCTGTTTAAAATTCTCTCTTTCCCTCTCCCTTTGTCACTCTCTCCAGTGCCTACTTGAACGTGCTCTCTTTGTCTCTCTCTCTCTCTCTCAAAAAAGTATAGTTTCTAATGTATACTCTTCTCTTTAGAATTTCATTGGTGCTTCCTAGCTCTGCCTAATTTCACACATTCCCCAAAACAAACTTCTCCAGGTACAATACGTTCATGGTGGTTCTTTGAAGGGTATCTCTTCATTACTTGTTGTTTTTTTGGGGTCTCACAAGGACTGTTTTTCTAAAGGACCTCAGGTCGTACTTCCATATTTTTCCTCTTGGTTGAAGATATTTCTTAGGACATAGAAAGTTGTTATGTGGAATTTACTATCCCCACTCACCCTTGTAAATGAATAAAATTAACCTAAAATGCATATGATGGACACCAGGGGGAGAAAAAGAAGCATGAACGTGGGTGGAGAGGAAAAGGAATATGGAAATAATAGTTTATCAGTTGAGACTGAGTTTGGCTACAGGTAATAAATTCCATAATAATGGAGGCTCAAAAAAGAAAAAGCTTTATTTGTCTCCCATAGAAAAAGTTTGGAGGAAGGTGTCCTGGGGTCAGTATGGAACTTCCTGGTCTTCTGTGACTAGATTCTTCTATATTTCCTCTCTGTCATCCATGGTGTGTGACTTCTGGCCATAAATTCTCTTTATGGTCCTTGATGGCTACTTCAGTCTTCACATATATATATTCTTGGGGACATGAGAAAATAGATAAAATACAGGAAGCCCAGTTAATTTGAATTTTGGGTAAATGTCATTTTTTAAAGTATAAATATGTCCCAAACTGCATATGATATACCAAAAACTTATTTGTTGTTTATCTGAAATTTAAATTTAACTAGACATCCTGTATTTCTTTTTGCTAACTCTAACAAACTGATATATTCTAGGTAGAAAGAGGGAAGGAAGAGGAAAGCCGATGGTCCCAGAGTTGTTCTTGCCAATTGAGTAAGCCTCTTTTACAAACTTCCACTTACATCTCTTGTCACCCTTGGCTGTAAGGGAGAATAAATGGATGCCTAGAAGAAAACAGATGTTGTGTTAGTAAGGAAGAAGGAGAGATGTATATTGGATAGACAATCAGAAAATTCTGCTACCAGTGGAAATTTATTCCAGTGCTTTTTAAGGTATGCATCAGAATCTCATAGCATTTTAAACACCTTCTTAACTGGGAACATCACAGCATCTTCCCTTCAACCTATCTGCTTCTTTCTACTGGTTAGCAGTATTAGATGTTCCAAAATAAGAACCTGAGGGCATTGTCCATCTTTCCAGAAGACTGCCTCAGGTCCTTTTTTATAGATCCTTTTTGTAAGATAGGAATATATATATATATATATATATATATATATATATATATATATAAAGAGAGAGAGAGATAAGATAGGATTCTATATATATAAGATAGGAATACATACACATGCATACATATGACACATTAAGGATTTTTGGATTGTTAGGAATGTCTCTAACTTTTCAAGGGAAGAGGACATATGGTTTTGGGCTTTGTGCTAAGTATTGATCCATTCTATATAGTTTCATCTCCTGAGACCTAAATGTAAAACATACCAACCTTAGAATAGTTTAAAATAGGCCAACAGGCTT
Organism: Vulpes vulpes; assembly: GCF_048418805.1. Classification (NCBI taxonomy): domain Eukaryota; kingdom Metazoa; phylum Chordata; class Mammalia; order Carnivora; family Canidae; genus Vulpes; species Vulpes vulpes. Next base: position 94,847,253 of record NC_132792.1, on the reverse strand, counting down.
TAATCCAATTAAGAACAAAAGTCGGACTTTTCAATCATAATTCATATTCTCTCATTTTAAAAATAAGAACTAATTTACTGTTAAAAATTAAAGGAACTTCTTTATAGAGAAGGAGGATGTTCAATATGGTCAGAGGTAACACTAGTTAGCAAACAAGTAAACAAATAAACTTATAAAAATGGTGTGTTAGAATCCTTGGAAAGCTAAAGTCTACAAACAGTCACCTTTTTAAAGAATTCTGGCAATAGATCCAGAGCTGATGTAGTAGTTTGGCAGTGAGAAATCCACATGGTAGCTTTGATGTTGGATTTTACCATACATTGGCTAGGACTAGGAAGCAGTAATGGCATAAGGGCAACCCAGTAGCACTCTTTGATAAGTGATGGCCCAGCAGCAACATCAATAAAGTGTAAATTGGGTCTGGCAGGAGGAGTGTGGGTCTGGTAGGCATGAAAGACACTGTCTGGTGGTAAAGCCAAATAGACCATCACCATCTGAGAAGACTAGCTGGAGAAACAAACTCAGGTACAACAGCATGCAAGTTGGAATAAAAGTGAATTGAAGCCTGGTAGAGGATCCAGATCCATTAGAATGACAAGGACTTTTTACATTGTGCATTTAGCCTTACTGTGTGTAGGAAGATACAGCTAAGAGCACTGTGCTGGTTTGGCTAAGAGCCAAGGAGACACAGCATGGTAGTAAGAAGTTGGGTGATTCCCGTTTGCCTGGGACTCCGTCCCAGGACTTGGAGTGCAAAATTGGTACACTCTTGGCCTCTCTATGAAGAAAGTGTGTGTTTGAAGTCACAGGTGGACTTTTGTCTCAGTAGGCCCATACAGTGAAGAATCATCAATTATCAGAATTCAATGTTGTCCTCAGAGGCAGGCCATGTAAGCAGGCATTTTAACTCAGGTTAGATCTCTCTGACTATCCCCAACTGGCAGTCCTTCCTAAGTACTTCTGGGTGTTTTGGCTTTCTAGCTATTGTCATGCAGGCAACTGGAGAATTTTTAAAATGAAAGGTTACAATTTCTTATTCTCTTTTATTTTGATCTATCAAGGAATGAAAGTCCCTCATACACATTTCAGTCCAAGAATAACTAAACATCTACTCATTGTGTTATAATTATTTATTATTATTATTTTTTTGTGTTATAATTATTTAAATATCTACATTATAACAGAGATGCAGTAGGAAGATGACAGGATTTAAAGCCAGACTATCTGGGTTTGAGACTCAGTTCTATCATGCATAAATTCTTTGACCATGTCACATTAGGAAACTCGGAGAGATTATGTGACCTGCTCAATATGGCAAAGCATTGCAACAACCTACAATGCACTGCCCCCCACAACCCCCAAATCAAGCCCATAATCTGATTTTGTCAGACTTCTTTGCCTTCTAGGCTGTAATTCCCTTGAGGTATTGGCTAACATAGTGCTAATGTTAAAACAGAAATGTGGGGGCCCTACTGATACTCTTCAGGCTATCATGACACCGAAGAATTTAAAGAGACCCATATCTTGATGACATATCTTTTTAGCTAAAAAAATGTGCATATTATTACTTTGCATGTGCAGCCCAGCCTTTAACTTTTTAGTTCACTTTCTTAGTCCCATGACTGACACAGATGTTATTGCTTCCCAATTACAGTGTTTTCTGCTTGGAGGCATCTTGTCTTGTGTAATATATCATGAGCCAGAGCCCCAGTGCTAAACATTAGCTAGTAATTTATGATCATACCTTCTGAGGCAGAGAGGGCAGCCATAGCTCACTTTGGACTTGGAAAAGCACTCCAGGTTTTCCCTCAGCTCTTTTTTTTTCCCTCTTTTCTTTTTCTGCATTTGCTCATTACTATATCTTTTCAATTGAGGGATGGCCTGGATCCTGCCATGTAAATCAAAGAAGAGAGGGCCTGACTCAGCCGCCTGGCCTGGGTCACCTGGAACCCATTATGATACAGGATCATAAACACCTCCATTTTCCCTTCAGAGAGAGACCAGACCCACTGAAGTTAAGCTACCTGCATAAGAGTTGAGTGCGATCAGCTGTACTTAATCTTTAAATGTCCAACACACTGATAACCTTTGGTTTGCTTTGATAACTACAAAATAAATTCTCACTGCATCGGATACCGGCACTCTGGTTTCTATTCAAGGCTGTAGTGCAGATGTCATGGAATCTTGGGCTGGACAGCAGTCTGTGGAGATCTCTGGGGCCAGTTACTGGCTTTCAGGCACTTAATTTCTAAGCCTCCCTCTGCCAACACTACATTTCCTCAGGGAATGACACAGTGTTTGTGCATTACCAAGCTTTAGGTACTGTATGGGGTGAAAACCATTTGAAGGTGGAAGAAAGGGGAGACAAAGAAAGATCCATCAAATTCAAAGCTTTATGACCTGGTGTGACAGAAAGAACACTAACCTAAGTTTCAAACATATTGGGTTTGAATACAACTCTTGCTCTGCCTCACTTTTCTAGCTGTATGATTTTGGGAAAAGGGTGTTAACTTTTTGGGCCTTAGTTTTTCTTCTCTGCAAAATGGATGAGGATGGTCAGTGCTTCTCAAATTTTCATGTGTATGTGAATCACTTGGGGATCTTGTAGATTTGTGGTGAGGATTAAATTAGTTAATACATATAAAGCTGTTGGAAGAATGGCTGGCTCATAACACTCTATAAATATTAATTTTATTATTATTTTACATACTATGATGAGAATTTCCCCATGTCATTCAAAACCACTTCAGAAATATAATGTTATCTAGACTTTGAATATCCTCTTGTATGACTATAATAATTTATTTATCCATTCTCTTGTTTTTATCTGTTATGCTGTTCTGAAATTTTTTTGTATGTGATTCTTCACCTATAGACATGTTCTTATGGGTAACATGAGGTGAAACTAATAGACTTCACTAAGGTCCGAGCTACAAATCATTGATAGTGATGGAATTAACTTCAATTTCATTTCAATTTAGCAGACATGTATTGCACACCATAGTAGGTCAGGCACTGAGTGTTGGGTGCAATGTGGAAAACAAGACAGGTACGAACCCTTGTCCTCAAGGATTTTATAATCTAGCAGCAAAATCAGACATTAAAAGCATATAATTATAACAAAGCATGATGAGCCTTAGGGAAAGTAGAAGGAACACATAATAAGAGGGCCTAATTCAGGAGAAAGGGCCCTTTAACCTGATAAGGAGGAGGTGCCTAGTGAAGAGGAAGGGTAAGAGGCTGAGGGAATAGAAGGCACAGAGATAATTATTCATATTCTTCTGTTTATATCCTAATGGCTTATTTATTGAGCTGATGGCTACTGTCTTAATTTGAATCTGTTAGAACATCAAAACTCCTGTTGAGTCTATCAAAACAATAAATCATATGTTTTATTTTGTTCCTCCTTGAGCCAAAGCCAATGATAGTTTAAATATTGTTTGTAATGGACTAAGTCTCTAGTGGGGCAATGAAATAGGTCAGGCAATAAAATAGGTTAGAACCAAGTGTTGGTTGTGTCACTCTCTAATGAAATGATGACCGTAATAGACACCAGTGGCAACATATATGTATTTTCAAAGCTATAATAATGTAATTTAGTTTTAGAGGTTAAAAAATAACTATAATTAAAAGTGTTATAAATAATAATTTATTGGGCTTTTACCTTAGACAATTAATTATGTACATATATGTGCCTTCAAAGCTATAATAATGTAATTTAATTTTAGAGGTTAAAAATAACTATGATGAAAGGGCTTATAAATAATAATTTATTGGGCTTTTACCTTAGACAATCAAGTAGCTTAGTCAGGCATGACAGTTTGTATTACATGCGATTGTAGTACTATCTTATCACTACAGTGATCTGGTATCAGGACTTTGAAACTTTGTAGAAATCCACTCCTCGTTTATTGGGGTAAGTCCTAACTATTGATGATCTCAGTCTTATGTGATTATAAATGCTTCCTAGTTATTTACTCTAATCAATTGGAGGATTGAAAAAAACTGGTACATTTATAGTTAATCACCAAAATGATATCAAAATGTAGATTCAGTGTCCTCAGTGTATATGTACACCCCTTTGATGATATATTTCTGGAATTTAGGAATATTTGAGGCTATGATTTGTTATTGATAGTAGCTTGTGCTGGAATTGGAGGTGAGTAGAAGCATTTGTGTCTGTTTTTTTCTCATCCTAAATCATTTACTCAACAGGAACCGAAGGGTACTATGGGCCCAATAAAGAGAAGAAGCCATGATATTACTCTTCAGTTTATCTTTTAGCTATAGAAATAAATTCAGAGTAAAATAAAGCTGACTAGGCTTGAATGGGGATCATTGTTGGTGAGAATAGTATGTAAGTTTAAGCTAAAGATAATGGCTCTATCATTATCTGGCAAAAAGGTCAGAGAATATTTATGACATTCATGGTGGACATTTCTGTCATCACCTCAGCAAATTAATATTAAATGCATCTAAGAACTGTCATGGATTCTTAGCATTGGCTAAAATAGTCTTAATTTATGTTAATTTTTATCATAATTCTCTATACAAATAGTTTCATTCTGAATTTATATCTATAGCGTATAGACATGAATTTCCTACAGGAAATAGGAAATTATTTGGTAATAGGAAGTTATTGTGGAGATATTGTGGAATGGTAAAACTGCATGGATTTTTGAGCCATACAGACCTCAGTTCATTTTTTATTTTTTTTATTTTTTATTTATGATAGTTACACAGAGAGAATGATAGTTACAGAGAGAGAGAGAGAGAGAGAGAGAGGCAGAGACACAGGCAGAGGGAGAAGCAGGCTCCATGCACCGGGAGCCCGACGTGGGACTCGATCCCGGGTCTCCAGGATCGCGCCCTGGGCCAAAGGCAGGCGCCAAACCACTGCGCCACCCAGGGATCCCCAGACCTCAGTTCAAATGATGGATTCACCACTGATGAATTTTGTGATCTTGAGGTAAATAAAAAATGCTGTTGTGTCAGTTTCTTCATTTATAAGACAGATGTTTGTGTGTATATGCACATATATGAATGTCTATACACATAGTTAAAGGTAGATTTTTAAAAAAGAGATTTTATTTATTTATTCACAGAGAGAGAGAGAGACAGAGAGGCAGAGACACAGGCAGAGGGAGAAGCAGGCTCCATGCAGGGGGCCTGACGTGGGACTTGATCATGGGTCTCCAGGATCAGGCCCTGGGCTGAAGGCAGCACTAGACCACTGAGCCACCGGGCTGCCCCTAGATGTTTTTCTAGATCAGCAATTAAACTCTGTGTAAAGGAATCAAATGGATTATTAGAACAATTAGACTGCAGTCTGATATCTAAGAGAATACAAACTTGAAATTAGAAATCTTTGAAACCCATAGGTTAAAAAGTAAATAACAATATGTTGGCTAAATTTCAGTGACTTAGTAATAAAGCCAAATTAAAAATTAACTGGTACTAAAATTGATTTATATGGAAGTATGAGACCAAATATGCCTAGCTGATTTTATTATTTTCCCTCTCTTTGATATCTAAAAATGAAGTCACTTTCTTTGGATCCATCCCTCTGCAATAAAGCTTCTGTCTCCACTTATTCAACTGACTTCCTTGTGTTTCCAGCATGATTCTTCCATAGTCAGGCCAATCCTTTCTATGTTTTAGGACCCTTCCTTGTTCCCATCTTCATGCAGATTTCTGTTTTTAGGGAACTTATAATTTAATGGAGAAGAAGGACATTAAAGTAATTATGATAAAGTGAGATGAGTGTTATATGAAATTTACAGGGTGCCATAACAACAGAGAATGAGGGAACCTTATCTGGCATTTCTCAGAAATGCCATTTATTCATTCAACAAATATTGGATGAACACTTAGTATGGACCAGACATGTATTAGCCTGGTTGGGTATTATAAGGAAACATAACAGACATAGTCTGTAAAAGTGTTGTTTAGGCTGGAATCTGAAGAATGAATAGGAAATAACTATGTGACAGAAAGGAGGAGAGGAAAGCGATTTTTAGGAGATGGCTGGAGGGCTGAGTGATGGTTTAATGTGGGTAAGAGCAAATGAGCTGAGCCCACATTAGCTCTGGGTTTCTGTCTTGGGCAGCTTGGAAGGTGGGAGTATTGTTTACTGAAATGATAAATAGCAGGTTTATAAAGTGAAGGGTTACTGATACATTCATTTCTTTATTCCACAGTTACTTATTGACTGTATCCTATGTACCAGGTGATATTCTAGTATTAGGAATACAACAATCCACAAAAGGGACCAGAATTCTTGCTGTGGTGTAGCCTATAATCTAGTGCAGGGAAATAACAAATTTATAGTATGTCAGATATTTATAAGTGTTACAAAGAGAAAGAAATCAGGAAAAAAACATAAGAAGTGCTAGGTTAGGGAGTGGGTTACAGTTTTATATATAACTTTCAGGTAAAGCATTACAAAGAGGTGATAGTTGGTTAAAGTCTTCAAGGATGTAAGAAGGCAAGTGCTTATGCCTGGAGGAAGAACAGAGAGGAAAAAAAACAAGTGCACAGGCCCTATGGTTGGAGCATGTGTGGCCAGTACAGCCAGAGTGGTCTGAGTAAGGGAGAAAGCAGTAGGAAATGTGGTCACAGAAGTGAAAGAAAGGAAATAGATTATGTAGAGCTTTGTAGGCCATTGTAATGTTTGGATTTTACATAGACCAGGGTGGGTAGACATTGAAGAGTTTTGTGCAGAAAGATGACATCTGATATGTATTTTAGAAATATCACTTTAACCACATTAAGCTTTGGACAGACATGTTGAGTTTGAGGACTTAGGTCATTCCAGTGGGTTATTGGGATGAATCTATGCATCTGGAGTTTATGAGGGCTGCAAAGAGACACATGTGTGGGTCTTTGGTGATAGTGGGAGCCATGGGGATTGATGAGACCAGCCAGGAAAGTATACCAAATGTAAGGCACAGCAGTGCTGGGATGCTGCTTTGAGGGGTTTGGGAGAAGAGAAGGAGTCTGTGACTGAGATGGCAGAAAGTAGGAGGAATCCTAGCAGATAATGGTATCAGGAGTCCAGGGAAGAGCCCAAGAAGGATGGGGTTAAACAGTACCCAGAACATGTCAAGAGGTCACACAAGGACAGAAAAGCATCCATTGGATTAAATGGCATGGGGAACATTGAAGACCTTGGTAAAATCAGGTTCAATGGAGTGGTTATGGGGATGATGGAAGAGGAAGGTAAAGAAATTGATAAAGTGAGCACTATATCTCCAAGTTTGGCTGTGATGGGGAGCAGAAGGTAGGGTGGCAGCTGAAGGAAGGGGTTTTGTAAGGTGAAAAAGACTCAAGTATGATTAAGTGTTGATAAAATGAATATACCACCAAAGAGAAGAGTGAGGGAGTGATTGGAGATTCTCAGGAAGGTAGGTGGGAATGCATGGGATCTGAGCTATGGTGGAAGGATTCGATTTAGAAGGAAGGAGGACATTTGAGGGAGACCACAGAGGGATGGAAGAGGGCTGCCACTTGGTGAGAATGAGAAATGTTGGTAGAATTTTACCCACATACATAATTGTCTCAGCTACATGAGATGGCATGCTTTTATGGTGGGTCAAACATGAGGAGTGGGTGGCAACTACTGATCACCACATGATAGAGATGGTAATAACTCAGCGGTTTCCTGGGAGCTCAAAAGGATTGGACCTATTCTTGAGTGTGCCTTCTTTTTAAAAATTTTTTTATTTGTTATTGAGGTATAGTTGACCTACAGTGTTAGTTTCTGGTGTACAACATAATGATTTGACAATTCGATAATTACTCAGTGCTCACCCCAATAAGTGTAGTTACCATCCACACTTCCATCACCATACAACATTATTACAGTATTGTTGACTACATTTCCTATGCTGTACTTTTAATCTCCATGACTTATTTCTTTTATAACTAGAAGCTTGTATTTCTTAATCTCCTTCACCTATTTCACCAAGCCACCCATCCCTGTCCCATCTGGCAATTACCAGTTTGATCTTTGTATTTATGAATCTGTTTCTGTATTTTGTTTGTTTGTTTTTTAGACTCCACCTATAGGTGAAATGACCTGGTGTTTGTCTTTCTCTGTGTGACTAATTTCACTTAGCACAATGCCCCTTAAGTTCATCCATGTTGTTGGAAATGGCTAGATTTCTTTTTCTTTTTTTAAAGATTTTATTTATTTATTCTTGAGAGATAGAGATAGAGATAGAGATAGAGATAGAGATAGAGATAGAAAGAGAGAGAGAGAGAGAGGCAGAGACACAGGCAGAGGGAGAAGCAGGCTCCATGCAGGGAGCCTGACGTGGGACTTGATTCCGGGTCTCCAGGATCACACCCTGGGCTGAAGGGGGCGCTAAACCACGGAGCCATGCAGGGATGCCCTCAAATGGCTAGATTTCATTCTTTTTGATGATGAGTGATATTCAGTTGTATATATATGTACTACATTTTCCTTATCTATTCATCTGTTGATGAATACTTGTTTCCATATTGTGGCTATTATAAATAAATAATGCTACAATAAACATAGGGGTGGTTATATCTTTTCAAATTAGTGTTTTCTTTGGGTAAACACCTGCTTGTGGAATTACTGGATCACATAGTATTTCTATTTTTAATTTTTGAGGACCCTCCATCCTGGTTTTTTGGCACCAATTTACATTCTCACTAACTGTGCAAGAGTTCTCTTTTCTCCATATCTTCACCAACACTTGCTGTTTCTTGTCTTTTTGATACTAGCCATTCTAACTGGTGTGAGGTGATAACTTATTGTGGTTTTGATTTGCATTTCCCTGATGATTACTGATGCTGAGAATCTTTTCATGTATCTACTGGCCATCTGTATGTGTTCTTTGAAAAATGTTTATTCAGGTTCTCTGCCCATTTTTAATTGGATTATTTGCTTTTCAAGCATTGAGTTGTATAAGTTCTTTATGTACTCTGTATATCAACTCATCAGATATGTCATTTGCAAATATCTTCTCCCATTTACTAGGTTGCCTTTTCATTTTGTTGATGGTTTCCTTTACTGTGCAAAAGCTTTAATTTTGATGTTGTCCCAATAGTTTAGTTTTGCTTTTGTTTCCCTTGCCTGAGGAGACATATCCATAAATATGTTGCTAAGGCTGACGTCCGTGAAATTACTGCTTGTGTTTTCTTTAAGGAGTTTTATGGTTTCAGGTCTCACATTTAGGTTTTTATCTATTTTGAGTTTATTTTTATGTATGGTATAAGAAAGTGGTCCAGTTTCATTCTTTTGCATGTATCTTTCCAGTTTTCCTAACACCATTTGCTGAAGGGACTGTCCTTTCCCCATTGTATATTCTTGCCTCTTTTATTGTAGGTTAATTGACAATATAGGTGTGGGCTTATTTCTGGGTTCCCTATCCTGTCCCATTGATGTATGTGTCTATTTTTGTGTTAGTACCATATTGTTTTGAATACTATAGCTTTGTAATATATATTGAGATCTGGGATTGTGATACCTCCAGCTTTGTTCTTCTTTCTCTAGATTTCTTTGGTTATTGGGTTTTTTTGTAGTTCCATACAAATTTTAGGATTATTTGATCTAGTTCTGTGAAAAATGTTATTGATATTTTGATAGGTATTGCATTGAATCTATAGATTGCTTTGGGTAGTTTCGATATTTTAATAATATTAATTCCTCCAATCCACGATCATTGAATATCTTTCTATTTGTTTGTGCCATCTTCAATTTCTTTAAGCAATGTTTTATAGTTTTATAGTACCGGTCTTTCACCTCCTTGGTTAAATTTATTTTTGGGTATCCTACTCTTTTTGGTGCCATTGCCAATAGGATTTTCTCAATTCTCTTTTTGCCACTTTGTTATTAGTATATACAAATGTAACAGATTTCGGTATGAATGTGCCTTCTTTTTGCTTGTAGAATATCAGTTGACCATCTGACAGGATCTGGCCTAATACCATGGAAAGAAAAATAATTTCCATCCCATCATCTTGTACTGATTATTATTTTAGTTCAACTTATATTTTGCAATAGTATTCTTGCAAGGATTCATATTACATGCTTTAAAAACTTTTATTAAATTAAATATTTTTTTACAGAATTTTGATTAACTTTTGAAACTTATGACTAATTTGTTAGCTCTATATATGATTCAGTCAAATGGAATTTTCCCAGTTCTCTCTAAAACCTACTCAAAATGAAAATAGCTAAGCAGAGTACATTGTATCTCCCCCTTTTCTTGCTTTAGAGAGCTTACTTCAACAGGTGTAAGCAGGAAGAAATCTAAACTTTATTTTATTTTTTATATTTTATTTATTTATTCATGAGAGACAGAGAGAGAGAGGCAGAGACACAGGCAGAAGGAGAAACAGATTCCTGTGGGGAGCCTGATGTGGGACTCGATCCCAAGGTCCCCAGGATCACACCCTGAGCTTGAAGGCAGACACTCAAACTCTGAGCCACCCAGGTGCCCCAGAAATCTAAACTTTATTTATTTATTTATTTATTTATTTATTTATTTATTTATTTATTAGAGACAGAGAGAGAGAGAGAGGTAGAGACACAGGCAGAAGCACATAAGCTTAACTCCAACAAAACCACTTTAAGAGTTCAAAGGAGCTGTTCATACTTAGGAATTGATCTTGCCAAACCATTCCTATCCTTGAGTCAAGTTAAAGTCTATTAGCAGAGAGTCACCTGGGTGGCTGAGTCGGTGTGTCTGACTCTTGATTTCCGCTCAGGTCATGATCTTATGGGTCATGATTTCATGGGTTGTGGGATGGAGCCCCATTTGAACTTCATGGAACCCTACCCTCAGCAGGGATTCTGCTTCTCTCCTCCCTCTCCTTCCACCTCTCTTACCACTCACACTTTCTGTCTCTCTCACTCAAATAAATGAATAGATAAATCTTTTTAAAAAAGTCTATTAACAGAAAGGGAGAGGTACAAATGAGAATTCATATTTAAAAGTATGGTTTCTTTTTTATCTTTGAAGAAATGCCTGTTATTTCCTTTTTATCACTTGGTACAAACCTTTTAATTAAATCCCTTCAAGATAGATGGAAAAAGTTGTAAATATGGCTGGCTTTAAGGCTTGATATAATTAGGGAACACAGAAATTGGTCAATTCCAGAGACCATTAAATTTTCCTTAAGGGACTTGTAGCCACACTTTTGCTTTCTTTTGGCTTATTGGTTTATACATTTCTTTTGGTCCAGTGAGAAAGTGTACACACACAGCTTTTTTATCTAATGAAGTGTGATAATTAGGTAGAAGTTCTAGGGTACTGGTGATACCATCTTTGAAGGATATGTTAGGACCTGCCTTCTCAGGGAAGAACTAAAAGGAGGTTAACTGTGAACTGCTGTCTAAGCAGGAAGACTCATATCACTCTCAGAGTTGTGCTGGTTCAACAAAAGTATTATCCACAGGGAAGGAGATTGGAAGATCCTAAAATAGTTGACCTCTGAAGTGAAATCGCCTTTTAAGTTTGAAGTCACAGATACATAATTGTATAGTTACTATACGGAGAAGACTTTGTTTCTTAACATTTAAAAAATTATAGTCCTTATATTCCTGTTTATAGAATTTCAAGACTCCTCCAAAGTGAATATCTGAAAAAAGAGTTGCATTATAAATTATTTTGAAGTTTCTCTTTGTAGAACTAAGTAACATGTCAAACATTTCATATATCTTATGACTCAGGCACCTACTTAAAACTTTCTCCTTTTGTGTTTGATTGTAAAAAAGAGTCCTTGAATAAGGAAATGAAGACCTTTGCTGATTTCCCTGGAGCTTTAGTCAGTTGATATCCAACAGGTGCTTTTATTTTCCTGGCCTTGAAATCTATCTGGATGGGATGGTGGGAGAAATATTTGTGAATGCTTTTTTGGTTAGCAAATAAATCTTTGTTCTTTCCATTTTCTCCATTTCTTTTCTGTATTCTTAGTCATCATCCTCCCTTCCTGTACACTCATATGCATGCTACAAAGTTCTTGTTCCTTTTCCTCCAACAAGGGCAGAAAAAAGCTGTCAGGATGAGTTCCATAACATGACTGAAAACACAATCTGAATGTCCTCAAGTTCTGTAGCCTAGGAGTACAGATGAGCTTACATAACATTACCACCTAGATTCTACTGTCTATAATTGTTTGCACTTGAATCTCAGAGTGCCCTAAAATGCTCCCCTAGGCATTCCTGACAGTTTACAGGGCTGAGGGTACTTTACTGTGTTTCATCAGTACTGTCTGGGAATGGTTCCTCTGGGCTTCCAGGTGATTTACTCGGACACTTGCTATGCTCAGCTGAGCTGGATCCAGTGTTCTACTGTTCCCCTCACCATTCCCCTATGCCAGGCATAACCCTGCTGTGGTCTAGGAGCTGTTTCTGTTTTCTTTTGGCCTTTCCCTCTAATTCCATCTCTTCAAAGCAGTTCAAAACTCAGTTAACAAGCTTGGATGATGTCTCCTATTTCCTGCTTCTGTACAGATCACAAGAAACTTTTCTTCCTTTTTAGTGTAATGCAAGAGACCTCAGGCAGAGTAAACTTACACAAAAGATTGGAATCCAGAACACCTGGGTGGCTCAGTGGTTGAGCATCTGCCTTTGGCTCAGGGCATGATCCTGGGGTCCTGGGATCCAGTCCCACATCGGGCTCCCCGTAGGGAGCCTGCTTCTCCTTCTGCCTGTGTCTCTGCCTCTCTCTGTGTGTTTCTCATAAATAAACAAATAAATCTTAAAAAAAATATTGGAATATCAGGTGAGATTTGTGTGGAATACCTTGGTACAGTAATTTCTCAGCCTCTAAAATACAATGTGAATTGAAATGAAACATTTCTCAAGCACCTACTTTGTGCTCTGCACTGTGCTAGGTACTTATCATTGCTGTTGCATTTAATCCTTCTAACCCTTTATTATGTTGTTGATTGTTATTCTCATTTTGGAGATGAGAAAACTGAGGCTCAGATGGGATAAAGAATTCACTTACCAAAGATCACAGAGCTGATAAGGGTAGAAATAATATATGATACCAGGCTCCATGTTCCCCCTCTTACACATTGTCTTTCACTCTGGAAAATAAATTGCTTTCATCACAGGAAGATACACCTTTGCTTTTAAGAGGAAAACCTGCCCTAAAAAAGACACAAACAACTCAGTTTTTCTGTAAGCCTAAAACTGATCAAAGTAAAGTCTTTTAATTGAAACAAAAAAGATGTAAACAATCTTGGCTAATGCGGGTTAAGTGGTGTGTTTATACATCCATCATTATCACTGTTATTTTAGGTATTCACAAGAATAGTTAAATGACATAATTCCCACGGAAGTGCTAGGGATGGCACCAGGTTGTTATGTGGAGATTGCAACATGAGAATGACTAAGGAATTACCTTGTTACACAGAATTTACGTTGTCCTAGTCTTGTAGATTGGTGGGATATTTGTACAGTATTATGAATCTTTACCGACTAGTTGAACAAACATAAACTCAGACTTTGTGGCTGCTGATGTGACACTTTTCACCGACAGAAATTGTCTTAAAAGATTCTTTCCAAGGAACTTAATATTTTGTAGAAGATCTTTTATTCTTGTTCCAGAAGCCAAAACCCTTGAATTGGTGCTCCGTTGAATGAAATATAATATGAGAGAATTAATCTTGCAATAATTCCTGTAACTGTGACTAGGCAAAAGGAAGGGAGTGGAGCTTCACAGACAGCTCTCAACCACAGAGAATGTTTGAGGGGGGAGAGGGGAAAGGCAGAAACTGAGGTAGCGGGAAGGACGCTGGAAGAAAATCTCTGGAGCCGATGTTGATAATTTGCTTTCACTACTAACTAATTGATAGCTGTGAGAGTGGAAGTTGTTTCACCATTCTAGGCAAAAATTCTAGTATTACTTTCTATTTAACTTCCTTTGGAATGAAGAAAGGTGAGGTGTATCTTTATGCTTTAGAGCTTCCAAGGTCCTTTCCAAAGCTGTATCCTTTCTAATGCCTAAAACAAGGTAACATACTAAGTTGCTGCTCATAATTTTTTTTTGACAGATGGAAAATATGATTTAAAGATAAGTGACTCAGAGCAGCTGCTGGAACCTAGGCACCTACAGGCTGAATTCCTCCCTCCTATGACCCAGAGCTCTTTCACAAATTTGGGAATTTCCTCCCAAATTTCCTCCTTACGCCCTCAGCTTCATGAGTGCTAAAGCGCCATATGGAATTCAATTATAGTAAAGTGTTAATATTTTTCAGATGGTATTTAAGAGAGATGGCTAAAAACCAGGAAACCCAGGAGTCACTACCAATGGTACAACTTTTCAATATCTCAGTCTTCTACTAGAAGGCCTACTCTTGTTCTAAACCAGAAGTTCAAAAAGTCATCTTTAACTACATCCCCTCCTTGTTTTGCCCCATGTCACTGTTCCTAACTGGTCTCATGGAGGGAATGTGGCAAGTATGAATGCTATTGTGAGTGTGCAGTTCAATTGTTACCAATATGGTGCTTACTGGGCTGTGGTGCTTTTACCATCTCATGCTTTTTGGACTATTTTTATGGCAGGGCAGGAATAAATAGTATAAGAACAAATACGCCTGGCTTGGAAATTCCCTATTAAGAAGAGTAGATGACAGATAACCCTATGGAAATTATAATTTATGCCATATCTACAGCTTTCTCTTCTGTACAGAAAGACTAGTTTTGATCACTGGCTTTGACACATCTGCAAAGATGGTGGAAATAAAATAACTTCTGACACTGTAGTTTTCCCTCACTAGTTGAGGATCAACATAATAAGAGAGATGTTGAATGCCCAACCAAGTAGCTATTCAAATGAATCCCACAAGAACAGGAAACCAAGTGGAAATCCAAATATAAGCTGTACCCTAAAGTTGCCATCAATAATCCCTGAAGTGAAAACAATGAAATTAGAATATTGTTTGGGTTGCCTTCCCACCTGATAACTGAACAAGGAATCAGCCTGTTTTCATCATTTCCAGTTCAAGAGCTAACGAGGTGGAGAAAGTCCAACAGAAACTGGGCAGTGACGTTTGGTCCTTTGTCAATGACAAAAGCATGTAGCAATTTCCTGGCCTGCAAAAACATCCCAATAAATCTCCTCTGTATACCATTAGGAAGAAGTTGTGTAGAACTGGGTGGACTTCAGAAGGCTGCTAACCTTGGGCGGCTCTGCTGTTATCCTGCTCTTATTGCTCAATGGAAAAATCAGCGGAATTGCTAAGTAACGAGACTAGGTTCAGGGCCGTAAATCTCCGAGAGATGCTCACTGACATCCATGGTGTTCTGCAGAGTGGGTTTACCAAGGTCATTCTTGCTGAGCTTCCTTTGAGTTGGAGGCTACAGCTTACTGTCAGGCCCAGAGCCAGGCTCTTAATCACTGAGGAAACCAGTGGGTGAGGGGTGGGGAGGCCATGAAAGGTAACTTAAGGCCTGGTCCCAGTGTCAAATGGAGCCTGGGAGGAAGCCCCATGTAGAACAGCAGCCTGTTGGGGGCTTCCTCATCTTATCAGAGGGCCTTCTCTGCACTTGCTGCTTTAGCTTGGTTACTCAATCCTCCAGGGATTCCCACCATTCATTGAATCAAGTATAAACTTCTGGCCACTGTCTCCATAGTCTTCTCATTACATTTTAAACATCTGTGCATATCTTATACTCATTTTTGGATCCAGACACAATCTTCTGATAGTTGCAGCTGGCTTTCTCCCTTGTAAAGCTTAGTCACCCATTGTCATTGAGTCATTGAGAAAGTGGTTGAGTTCCTCTCCTTTGAATTTGTTGTAATTGACAAAAACACCAAAGGAAAAGAGAGACTAGCAGGAGCAAAAGGCCTATTTGGAAGCCCTTTTGTAGCAGCATTGGGAGAGAGGATGAGAATCTAACCAAGGTAAGGAATCCAGCCAGCAGGAAGATTGGGCTCACCCTATTTGTGGAGGTGGGAAGGTGTCTTGGAGGTGTCTTGGAAGGTATCTTTGAAGGTGTCTCCTGCTGCAGAGTTACAACGGGAAGATTAGGGACTCTGAAGCACTAGAGCCATATGTTCATGGTTAGTAAGTACTCAGATGTTATTTCATTTGCTTCTCACTGCAGTGTCATATTGGACAAAACTGGCATTATCATTCCTACCTTTGAGGTGATAAACTGAGCTGTTGAAAGATGGCCAGATCTTACTGCCAATAAGTCTGGACTCCAGTCTTGTGGGCATCAACTGTGGTCTGTTATGTGCAGTGTCATTCATGAAGTCCCAGATTTATAAATATTTTAGGCTTTGTGCACCATATGGTCTTGTCACAACCACTCAACTTTGCCATTGTAGTGCATACACAATGTGTAGTCCATACACAATATATAAACAAATGGTATGGCTGTGTTTCAGCCATATTCATAAAGTCTTATTTACAAAAATAGGCTGTGGGCCACAGTTTGCAGATTTTTGTTGTATGCCATAAGGCTGTAATCAACCTTATGTCAAAAGTAAGGATTCATGGGCTATCAGACACTTTTGTAAATTTGAATTCTCAAAATGTGGATATTAAATAATGGAGTGTAAAGGAATACAACGTAACCCAATGCGATTCAGCTAACAAAGCAAGAACGCGGGGAAGTTAGTTAACGTGCAAGTTACTTAATAGTGATGTGGCCGGAACTCAGGAGATACCTACAGCAGGTACGGAAAGTGGATGATGCTGATCAGGGGGTTTTCCAGGTGCCTCTGCTATATAAGTGCCCTTTGGCTCTTTTCTCAGCTCTTTACTTTACTGACGACTTGGTCATGCCGGCTGAGCTGGAAGCCCCACATTTTCTACTCTAAGTACTTCTCCCAGAAGCTGTCATCTCCCTACTGAATGACAAATATCCTGAAACTTGCTTCCTGAAGAGAAAATGTAGGCTCTTCCCTGGGGTCAAGACCAGAAGCCTTGACAAGGGAGAGAAGCTGGGAGATTTGATAGAAATATGTCTTCACTTTCTTCCACTGATGTCTGGCACCAGGCCAGAAAATCTTATTATTTGGTGACACTTTTCCTGTTTACCTGGCTGGCTAGCTCTGGCACTAAGGCTAGAAGAGAAAATGAGAGAAACTACAGACCAGAGCACGCTCTTCGAACATGCTTTTATCACTGTTGCTGTTGCTTTCAGAACCTGACATAATTTCCCTCAGGGGCAGGTTGGAACACATGAGGAGAGACTGATCCTCATTCTGTTCCAGTGTAATTAGTGTTCTGTAAAATCCATGAGAGTAGAGACTGTCTTGCCATTAGATCATTTCTCACCATTGTAGTCCCTCCATTTAGCAAGTGCCTGGTACATATTAGATGCTTAATAATTACTGGTTGAATGAAAGAATGAGTGGACAAGTATTATCTTGACCTGGTCTTGGGGTGACTCCCTTGACATGCGGGAAGGCTGATTGTCAGGAAGTGAAGAGATGGTTTTGGTTGTCCCTCCTTGTCAGAGCATCTCAGCTTTTTGGCATTTTGCTCTCACATGAGGCCTCTGAGGCCACATGTAGGTAGAATTTTTGATGGCTGACCCCAATGTATCGAATCCCTGTGGACCAGGCCAGCATTGTTCTCCCAGCAGATCCCAGAGATACAACAACTAAAGTCACTTTCTTAGGTTATGCTTCCTGATATGACCCCAGAGCTTGCTTCATAGATTGCTGACATGTGTTTCCTATTTTTATCCATCACAAATTTGGAAATTTCTCCACAGAGTAAGTGGGTCACATTTGTTGTAAGTGCTCAGTGGTGAGTATTTGCTGGTTTGATTATTAAGGCAAAACTTGATTTAAGAGTCCAAATGATATATCTATAGCTATTTGATTATCCACATGGTAAAATATATCATTTTCCTGTGTACCACTTTAATAAAACTATTTTCCTCTTTCAGGCATCATGTGGCAGTATTTATTTAATTAGCTCTTGTAGCATACTTACCACAAGATGGCAGTATAACAGCCTCTACTTATTTAAGAACAGGGATATCTTTTGTTTTAATTTAAAACATGTATTTAAATTCAGTTAATTAGCATATAATGTATTATTGGTTTCAAAGGTAGAGGTCAGTGATTCATCAGCTTATATAACACCCAATACTCATTACATCGCGTGCCCTCCTTAATGTCCATCACCCAGTTACCCATCCCCCAACCCCCTTCCTTCCCACAACCCACATTTTGTTCCCTATGATTAAGAGTCTCTTAAGGTTTGTCTCCCTCTCTGATTTTGCCTTGTTTTATTTTTTTTGTCTCTTCCTCTATGATCCTCTGTTTTGTTTCTTAAATTCCACATATGAGTGAGGTCGTATGATAACTGTGTTTCTATGAATGACTTATTTCACTTAGCATAATACCTTCTAGTTCCATCCATGTCATTGCAAATGGCAAGATTTCATTTCTCTGATGGCTGAGTAGTTGTCCACTGTGTGTGTGTGTATATATATATATATATATATATATATACACACACACACAGATCTTCTTTAACATGGATATCTTTTATTTTTTTTTTTATTTGACATGGATATCTTTTAAATTGAGATAGGGGAGAGGTATTTTTTTCCCTTCAAATTTCCAAAATCTAAAATCATGTCCATATGTCCTAATTTGTAGCTAAGTTTATTTGTAATTAAACACATACCCCCAAAAGTACAAATACTTGCAAACTTATGATGAATATTTTCATATACAACCTGTCCCATATGACGAGATTCTGTATAGCATGTAGTTAATCATATGTAAATTATATGTATTAATAATTAAGCAATATCTTGTATAAGTAGGTAAAAACAATTGGAAATCTTGTTAATGCAAATTTTAAGGCAATATACGAAGAATAACCCACTTGAGGTGTTGTGTTATTATTGTAGACTCTGTATTTATCTCTGTTATTATCTGTAGACTCTGTGTTATTATTGTAGACCTCTGTAGGTCTGGGCTAGGATGGGAACGGAGTCCATGGAAGGAAGGTGAGGCTAGAAGGGAAAGGTACATAAGGAAGTTGTTATCATCCTTTAGCTACAAACTTTTACTGAGGACAAAATGTCCATTGTTTTATTGTCTAAAAGCTGGTCCTTGCCATTTAAGATCTTAAGATCCAACATCATAAACAATAGAGAAAAAACCCAGCAAACATGAAAAGACAGGTACCATGACCATTGTCTGAAGAGAATGAGGGAAATAAAGAAGGAAGAGACATTGAATTTATATATTTTGCCAGGGGATGAGAAAAGATAGTAGAAACAAGAAGTATGGAATGGTCAAAAGATCATGGGAATAATAAGGAGACCCAGTTCTGGTTTTAGCTCTGCCCCTCACCATTTTGGGACATGTCCATTTCTTCATGTGCATTTGGACGTGAGTCTTAGAATCATAAACAGAAATATATTTTGTTAACAGTTGATGTTAATAGGTACTCTTCAGAAATGATTTGTGTTGAAATAAGAAGTTTGAGGAAAGCCAATTTGATAAAGTGCATCTCCTTTCCCTCTCCCTCTCAGAGTCTCGATGTGCATTAGTGTATTAAAGGCTGAGAGTGAGGAAATGGGCTTCACTTTATTTAACCTGGCATTTCAAACTTCATTTAATCATTGAACACAATTCCTTTTTTCACTGCACCCAAGTAATAACAATTAAGTTGTATAGAATATTAGTGATGTTTGGTAGATAATTTGGGAACCATTGAATTAAGAAGTTTTTAAAGCCTGTTCTTCTGGATCAGAAGCTCCAGGAGGGCAGGAAAACATGTCTGATTTCTCTACATTTTGCCTCTAGCGCTTGACATAGAGGAAGTGGCCAGGGATGTTTGCAAAATCAATGAATGACCTGTGGCAGGATAGATTTTCCCCCAGCTTTTCTTCCTGGGAAGCATGGGCTATATCTCTATTTTCTATCCCTCTTCTGAAATTATGTACATATCAAATTAGAGCAACTCCAGCTAGAGAAAGGAGACAAAGACCTTTTTTTTTTTTTTTTGTCTAAAAACACAGGGCAATTATGCTAAGAGTCTTTCTTGGCAATGTAAAAGTGTGATTATCTTGAAGATATGTGACCCTAATAGGATTGGTTTTCCATTTCCTCCTCTGTTTTTATGAGTGGAAATTTTATCTGGATCCAGTTAGAATGAAACCCAAATCAGAAGGAAGGAAATGACCAACAAGCCCATTCTGGATATCAAAGAGAAGAAAGGAATCCTGGGATGGTGGGAGAATTGGAGGTTTTTTAGGAGACCAAAAGGCTCATGGTAGTGAAGGATGAAGAGAGAGATGCTGCAGAAAAAAGAAGTTCCCTGAAGAATGGGGACATGTGGAGCAAGCATTTGTTCCTGAAAGTTAAGAAAAAAGTTTGAGATGCTGGTAGAATGAGCCGAAGAGGGTAAACTAGCATTCTATATGCTAGTTGATCTATATAGGTTACAGTGGATATTTTGTAAATCAGAAGTAAAGAACTCATAGATGCATTCTACTGAATTCAATATATGTGAGTATTTAGCTAGTAAAGCTTTTTGCAGAAACTAGATAGTAACATTCTATTATTAAAGGGAAGGGACAAAGTGCCAAAAACCCAGCTCTACTGATAGTATGATTACTAAAGAGTGAGATTTTAGACTGTACCCACCCAAAGATATCTACTGCCTCCTATGAACTCCTTTGGTTAAGACAAGTTCTGGAAGATGCCTGTTAAAACGGAACAGGTGACCAGAGGAGAAATAACATAGTGACCTGTTAGTGGTCCTACTCACATTGCAGAGAACAGAGTTATAGAAAACAGAACACTGAACAGGTAAATTTTATTGGGCAAAGAGAAGCTGTGAAGCATGGGCAATGCTGCAGGACTGTCCTGTAGAGGCCCTGGGAGTCAGGAGTCAAGGCTGTGGTGTGGAGGCTTAGAAGGTACCCCAGATAGAGGATGTGGGAGGCACCAAAGGTATATTTTACCACTTAGAAATTTTGTTCAGAACAGACAAAAAGGAGACAATGTCAGGTTGAAACCAAAAGGTCTTAAAAGGGGGCCTGGGCCTCCCCATTTCTGCCTCATATCAGCTGTCCTGAATCTTATCAAGTGATTTATTGCAAATAATAAAGTATCAATGTTTATAATTATTAAAGACTTATACACATATTTAAATAATATTTATACCAATCTATTTGTAATTATTTAAAAATTAAATTAAATTAAATTCAAGGTTTAAGGTTATTCTTATAATTCTTCACCTTTCCTCACTTTCATTCCAACATAATTTCTTAATAAGGAGAAAAGGGGACAGGAATGCAGTTGGCACTCTAGAACTGCATATAATATTTCCATCAAAAGTGAGTAGACTCTTTCTGGAACTGATGTGGAGTTAGTAACTGTAGTGACTATGAATTACTGCTTTACCTGCCTCTCAAATAATTTCGAGTTTTACCACTTCTGTGGAAGTATGTCATGTGTGTGAATGTCACCTAGTACCTAGTAGCTAGCATCTATAATGTTGCAAAGAAGGCTGAAACTGTGGATTGAGTCCATCTCTCCAGCATTCCGGTGGAACAACATTGCAGACTTAAAATGGGACAAGATCCTTTAGTCACGTGGATGCCATTTTAAAGCAACACAAGTTTAGAGTACAATATTAATAAAATTATTGTTAATTTAGATTTAGATATAGTTCAGTTTTACAAGTTTCTTCAACCTAGGAAAATAAATATTTTTAAAAACCAACTCTCATATAATACTTGCTATGTAGCAATTTCCATTAAATAAAGATAAACTAACAGATTTCAAAGCATAAACAAAATATTAACCAAGTACATATTATTGTCAAGGTAAAGTGTTAATTTTTATCCAATAGGAAATGTCTCTACTCAAAATATTTTGTCTGCTTATTATAGTCTACTTTTAGACAAAAAGCTATTAGTTTGAGTGAAATGACATGATTTATACTACTGTCCTTGGTTACCCTAAACTTCAATGTTATTTCAACTTTTCAACATTCAAAGCAGAAAGGAATTCAAACATAAAATACATTTTCCTTAAGGAGTATTGATAGCTTCTTCAAGTTCCAATGTCCCTGTCCTCTTTAGCAAAACAACCAAAAAAGTAAGACGTATCCATAATGTTAGCTTGTTGAAATGTTGCAACTATGTTTTTGACTTTTCAGGTGATAGATATGTATCATTATATACAGAGAAATGGTGCTCAATTGGGGCGTTTTAGGATCCAGTAGAAGACTCCAAGAGATTTTGTTTGATTTAGACTGACAGGTAAAATCTTGTGCAAGCCATGTAAGAGGACACAAAAGAGGGACAAAGACAAGATATGTGGTAAGTGGAAAATGGTCCCCAAAGATGTCTTTGTGCTAATCCCTAGACTTGTGGATATGTTACCTTACATACTTTGCAAATGGGATTAAATTAGGATATTGAGATGGGAAGATTATCCTGGTGGGCCCTATGTAATCACACAGGTCCTTGTAAGTGGGAAGCTAAAAGGTCAAAGCCAGAAAAAGGAAGTGTGTCAATGGCAGCAGAAGTTGCAGTGATGTGCTTGGAAGATGGAAGTAAGGGCCATGAGGAAAGGAATATGAGTGGCCCCTACAAGCTGGAAAGAAACAGGAAATGGCTCTCACCTGGGGCCTCCAGAAGGCATGCAGCACTGCCCACACCTTGATTTTAGCCCAGTTAGACCCATTTTAGGCTTTTCTGACTTCCAGAACTGTAAGATGATAAACTTGTGTTGCTTTTAGTTACTAAGTTTATGGTGACTTGTGACAGCCACAATAGGAAACTAATATATATGTGATTCAAAGTTCCCTTTATCTTCAGGGAAAAAAAAAAAAAAAAAAACACCCTCCTGAGAAGTAACATGGCGAAGGAGAAAGAGAAGTTGGGAGTTCAATTGTTGGAATCCTAATTTTGCCACTTCCGTCTGAGTGACCTTAAATAAGTTACTTATTTGACCCTAATTTTTTTCATCAGGAAAAGGGGTTGTAATGAAGTTAAATATGGTAAGATATGTAAAATGCCCAGAATAATACTTAAATGGTTACCTTCACGGTAGGTCTTCGAGAAATGTTACCCTCCATCTTCACTGGACTATTGGAAGATTTATTGCACAAATATGGTCCATTTGGCAGTTTCTACCTTGTGATAGGAATCTGCAGAGCCCTGGGAGGATATCCATCGTAGCTTCTCAGTGTGAGTCAAGGCAAAAGGCTGGTGTACAGATTGTATCCAAACCCAAAAGCTAAGAGGAGCTATAGTATGCAACCTGGGATGAGGGTTTGGCATTCCCTGTGAACTTCTGCCCTTTCCTGTCTCCCCTTGTAAGAGAGTGCTTACATACCCTGGTGGCACTGATTCACAGAGAAGGTGAAAAGACTGTGTGTTCATAGATGGGGCTGGTTACACTCACCTGCAGCTGCTTGGGTTTGAGGATCAAATCTAGAGCTTGTGGGCTCTGTGATTCAGGTGGCACAAGCTGTTGCCTGCTTGTGGGGCCAGACTACTTGGCATATTCAGTGTTAGTAGGTGCCCATATTTCCAGTTATAGGCTCATGTGCCCTGGAGAGCATGGTCTGCTTTATGAAGCCATTTTCATTAGAGAATGTGGAGCGATCCCAGGAAGGCAACATTTGGTGGGAAGAAAAACAAAAATGAAAGGATCACACATAGGAAATGAAGGTAGTTTCTTTCCTCATACTTGAAATCTATTCCAAGGTGAGACACAAGAAGGAAAGATTTTTGCTGCCTAGTGTCTTCAGGAGATTCATTAACGTTTGTTCCTTTCTGATACCTGGATTTTGAAGATAAGAGGTCTTTGTCTACATTGTTTCTTAGAATCTTTAAAAAAATTTTTTTGACTGTTTGTAGTAGATTCAAAGACTGCAGTTCAGTGCCAGATACTGCCAAACACACAAAAGAGTGAATTTGTTCAATAATGTGCATAGTTGCAATGTGTCCTCATGTAGTTAGGCATACATGGTAAGCAGTTCATATAAATTCCTGTAATTATTATGGCTTATATACCAGCTAGCCATATTTCTGTGACTTTATTTACTTTTATTTCTTAGCTCAAGGTATCATATACCGTACCATTGTCACAGTTCAGGTTAATTTAACACTGTGTAACACATCGTGTAAATTCTAGTCCTCTAAAGAAGTAGATGTCAAGGTGCAATTAGATGTGCTAGAGACTTACTGTGGGAAATGTCTGAAGAATAAAGGGGAAGGGTAGGAGCAGGCAGGAAGAGCCTTCAGATGAAGATACAGGTCTGACATCTGTGAAGGAAAAGAGGAAAAAAGATTCAGTGGAAAGAATCCCAGACTGTAGAGCAGTTTCAAGAAGGATTTTGCCAGGTTTTGCCAATGAAAAGTCCAGTCCTGGAGTAATCTGTTAGAACAGTCTGGAGTCTGTGCTTGCACTGTTTCTGTGCCATTCTCTGTCACTGGCTGGGAGCAGCCTGCTGGAAACATGGCCTAGACTGAAACATTGCAGTGATCCAGTAGGGCAGTAGGTGCTCCATCAGTCAGCTATGCTCCCTGTAGCAGGAGAGCTGAGCAGGTCACATTCTGGGTTGCCTCATATACCCTTATGCATAATGAAAAGCAAGGATCTATGTGTTGACTCTGTAGTCAGTTCCAGGGGTCCTCTAGTCTGATACCACTTGCCCATTTCTCAGCTCTGAGATGCTCTTGGTTATCCTTCAGGGTTTTCCTACCAGAGTGGTTCTTGGGCTATGGATTCTACTTCTTTGTGTCTTCAGAATAAAAGTGAAGCTCAGGTGTGCTGGTTCTGTAAGGATTTCTAGCACAAAGGCATGGTTTTCAATGTGAGGAGAAGGGAGAGGGTTTGAGAGAACAACTAGATTCTTGGCCTTTGGGAATCTTGGATGAGAGGAAAGGATTTGGTAGATCCAGCATCCATGGTGGGAATGACAGATGTAGTTGGAAGAAGCAGATGGAGCACTTGCCAGAACCAGGCCATCAAAAGTTACAGAGAGTGGGCTTGTTATTCCAGAGAGAATGTGGGGAAACTGAAGATTATGTCAGGCCCATCTGTCCTGATCCCTTGCCCAGGCACCCTTATACAACCCAGGCATGCTCCTCTCAAGGTGGCCTGTGTCCATCACTCTCTCACCAGAAAACCCCTCAGTTGCCAGCTGATGTCTAAAGCTCCATTGGTTGGTAGGAAGCCTTTCATTCCATAATTAGAGCATTTTTTAAACCCTCTAGTTCACTATACTACAGTCAATTGCCTGGTAGCCAGGTGTGTCTGTCCCTCTTCCAGATTAGGAATTATTTCAGTCCGGAGACTATGTCTTCTTCAATTTCTAGCACGTACAACATGCCTGTTATAAAACTGATTGTCTCTTTCTTTTTAAAAAGATTTTATTTATTTATTTATGAGAGACACACCAGAGAGAGGCAGAGACACAGGCAGAGGGAGAAGTAGGCTCCATGCAGGGAGCCCAATGAAGGACTCGATCCTGGGACTCCAGGACCACACCTTGAGCCGAAGGCAGATGCTCAACTGCGGAGCCACCCAGGAATCCCTAAATTTAACTCTCAATAATTTTGTGTTGAATTGAATGGAATTGAATAATGTAGATACTTCTGGGAGAAGTAGCATAGCAACAAAGATAGAATCATGTCAAAGTGAATAAATATCTGAGAGTGCAAAACTAGGGGCATTCAGATGTCCTCAATTTGTCTCAACTCTAGCACATTCTACTTATAAGACTAGATGAATGCCTTATTCTTTCTGCATTTTAATTTTCTTCTTATAAAATGTAGCCAGAGCACTTTCCACTGATAACCTCAGCATTCCTATGAGTAGCAAATGATAAAGGACTTTGAAATGTAAAAGGTGAGTAAGTTATATTATCTCTTTCTTGTTTTGTGGGGACTTAGGATTTAGTTTAAAGACAGCCAGTACTGGGGACCAGCAGAAAGCCTGGAGAGCGGGGTTAGGTACACCCAAGTCTGCTTGGCACAGAGGTAGTTTAGGCCACACAGCATTGGAATTGCCAGCTGCAGGAAATCTGAGATTTAAAAAAACAACAACCGTAACTTTACTCTATAAAACATGAAGTAATCCATGGCTCACATATAAATAGGAAATTCCCCTGGTAGTTCTTAGGCTTTCTATAAACAGGAATAAGTGCTGTTCACTCAATACACTTGCTTTAATATAGTAAACCCTATCAACAACATAGCCACACCCTTTTATTGCTGGAGAAAGGTGAATGACTGAAATAATCTACTTTTGTTTAGCCTTTTATGCTTTACCAAATGTTTTCATGCATGTTGCTGCTTTGGTTGCTCATAGTTATTCTGAAAAAGGAAAAGAATAAAGAGTTTTCATGGCATCTCACCATTTGGTAGTTTAGAGCTGTTAAAGAATTCTATAATAAAAAATGGGATGGTAGTTAAAAATTTGGGGTCAGACAGACCCATTTCATCGAGGGCTTTGGGACGAGCTAGCTGTGGGACCTTGGATAAAGTAAATAATTTACCTCAGGCTCAGTTTCTTGTTCTGTAAGATGAAGTCTTAACTATTACTCAAGTATTTTTTAGATAAATGTAAAAGCTCCCCATCAGATTTCAAAGAGGAAAAAGGATCTTGAATTTGGGGTGAGCCCTAAAGTCTTTCTTAAGTAATACTGACATTCAGAGTATGGACATGGAGTTCTTAGCACAGAGATGGTAACATACTAAGTATTCAATAGGCAGTGGTACTTTTACAAGTAGCTTGCGATGAATTTTCACATATTCTATTTTGTCCTCCCAATAACCTCATAAAGCTTCACTTTACAGACAACGAAACTAATGCTCAGGGAGCTATGATTGGCCCTAGTTACATACCAGTCAAGTGTAAGAACCGGATCTTACACCCCGCTTGTCTGCTGCCCTAGTCGTGACCACTGCCTGTCCCCAGCAGTGGAACTCATCAGTAGCTGTGGTTATTAAGAAAAAGTAAGTTAAGAGGAATCTAGCAATATGGACTATCTACCAGGGAATGAGAAGATGGAGTCTTTTGCCATAGAATGAGTACAGGCAAAGACTCCAGGTTCTGTTTTTTCTTTTCTTCAGCTTCAGTGAGCAGATCTATGACCTGAAAGTATTTCTAAGACCTTTATAAATTCCCTGGTACTTGATCATTCACGACACACATTCTACTCAGAATATCAACTAAACAACAGGATTCGTTTTTTCATTTCTAAACCCGAGCAGCATTTAAGTATGTTTATTTTCCATTATAGAAGTCATATTCTTACATTATATTCTTACATTACCAAAAATTTGAAAAATGACATATAGGACCTGTAAGATAGGTAACAATACAGATGATTCTCTTTTCCTGAGGCAGTCTCTATAATTATCTCGAAGCCTTTGAGCTTTCTTTCCCTTTTTATACTGTGTGCAACCCTATCATGGTTTGAAACCCAGCTTTACACTTTTTCAAGAGTCTTTTTCTATAACAGTTATAGGGGGATTATCTTTGCTGGTTTGGGAGAAGTTTTAAGGGTCATGTTAACATGCTGATATATGTATATATAGAGGGCAAGTTAATTCAGATGTGAGGGGCCTGGTTGTGGAATCAAAAAAATGGGTAAAGGAGACTGCCATGAGAGGAGGAACAGTGGGAAGGACCTCTCTTGGGGGTATAGGTGAGGGCCACTTGGAAGGACAGGCTCACATTGTATCTACACGGAGTGATAACATGGTGAGGCGAGAAACCACAGGTCCTGACTACAAGATAAGATTGGGAATGTGAAGGTAAGAGAACAAATATGACAGAAGAAGAGTTGTGGAATTTCCTGATTCCCTGAAGAGAAGATGTAAATTTAAAGAAGGAAAAGTGAAGGAAAAGCCATAGTGGATAGTCAGATAAAGACTTTTGTTAGAGAGGAAGGAGTATATGCATGGTCTTTTGTTCACTCACTTGCTTCATTCATTTACTCACTCTTTTGCCTACCAGAACAAATGTTTGAATACCTGCTGTATACTCAGTATGTCCTGAGGGGCTTCTTTTTGGGAAGAAATGACAGCATAGTTCCCATTTGTATGGGAGGCATCTAGCTGGGCAGGCATTACAGATTCACAGTGACTAGAGAGCTCACGAACAGCAATCTGTGTATGTATTCAGAGAAACCTGTGTCATCTGTGCTAAGGAGTCATAAAAAAAGGAGGAAGGATGACAAGGGAAGGTAAGCTTCAAATACGCTTACAGTTTGTCTAAGGTGTCTGTGTGTGGAGTTCATATAAAGTAAATGTTCAGTAAAGCACCTTGTCAATGGCCCTAGGAAAAGGTTCTCTTGATAACACCCTTCAGTGATGCCTATGTGGGAGAGTCACTTGGCTTTTGCCCTTGCCTAGACTTTGTGGTGACTTTTGACCCTCCTGGTGTGTAGACAGTTTTGGTAAACATAGTTTCACCAAGTAAAAGAATCCTCAATCTTTGCTAAAAGGCCGGTTGATTATAATGTAATGACTGTAATGCTAGAAAGAGGCCTGAAGTCTTTAGGATGCCTGGAGCTCAGAACTTTGAGGGCCATTGGCAGTTCCCTGTGTTTGACTTCAGCACAGAGGTGGTTACATATGTTTTGTTTGTCAGACCCTTTGTCAACATTAGGTTATGGTGTTGAGAAAAAAAGTCAATAAGCCTAGAACTGTGCATTGTTCAATTCAATGAACACCTAAGGGATTGAACTGAGGCCAAACAGAAGAGCCTCCAGGTGCCTTTTCCTCTCTAAAGGACTTTTTCTGTGCCTGGTAACTGAATACTTGAGTTGATATCATGCCAAGTTTTAACAGTTAGTCATATATTTTCTAGATAAATGACATTAGCTACCCCTTTGGATTTCAAAGAGGGGAAAAAAGATCTTGAATTTGGGATTGGGCCCTGAGGACCTTCTTAAGTAGTGCTGACAAGTCTCCGGATGGGTTAAGGATATTCTTGATATTAGAACCGAACAGTCTAGCCCCCCACAAGTGTGCACACACACTACCAAATCTTATGAGACCATTTGGTAACAATATATTTTGTTATGTTTTTAAGATGTCTTCTTGGGTGGCCAAGATTAGCCATCAGCTGTAGGCTGGGATTAGGTGATAAAAACTCCATGGCTTTCATATTAAAATAGAAATTGAAGTCAAACCAAGATTGATTTTCCTAGTCCCTATTCCCTTTCCCTGTCCCCTACTTACATATTTTCTGTGCACTCATGGTTACTAGTTCTATTTACATAATCTCTTACAGGCCAGTGAGATTTGGAGGCCTACGCCTATCCATATTCTATATTTTGGCATGTGTAGTTCCTGGAGCTTATGTTAGATTTAGATCTTCTTACAAATAAGGCCCACTAGGTCTGGGTCTGCAAGGCTCTTTTCAGAATCTTGGAGAAAAAGGAGCACTTCTGATAATGAAGATTACCCAGCTCCCTTCCTCACCCACCTGCATATCCCCAGCTAGTGACCAAATGATTTGCAAGTGAGCTATGAAGAGAATTGCACTGTCAGAGGTTTTAAAGTATATATAAGGGTATTTTGCAAGAGCAGCATAACAGAAACAAGTTCAAAAGGACAGAGGGGAAAATGCTCCAAATCTGTGGCAAACGGGATTTCACTAAAATTTACAGGATTCCTTGGATATGTCTTTGATTCATGTACTGATTTCTCAACACTTTGAAACTATTTCAAGTGGTGTTTAAAGAAACAAAAGCTTTTCTCTGTAATAAAAAGTAAATTATTCTACTTTTTAAATAGGAATACTGAAAGATGATGATTGCTTAAGTTTTTTTTTTTTTTAAGCTGAGTCTTTTTTTGAATTAGGGGGGATGGTTATAAGAAACTACATCTTCTCCCCCCCCACTCCACCTCCCCACCTCCCCACCACCCCTATCTTAACTGCAAATGAAAAACACACTTTATGATTTAGCAAAAGGAAGTTAAGGATGAGTCTTTGGGGAGCGGAAGTAGTGCAACTGGTTATCATGTTAATCTTCCATTATGGGAGTTGGGCTCAGAGCCAGATTTGCTCCTTATAGCAAATGAACAGAACTTGAATGGTTAAAAAAAAAAAATCCCCCAATCCTCAGATCTGGTGCTCGTAGGCCAGTTTGATATGTTTTTCAGGATCCTTCTCCTTCACACATACTAAATAGCTAAAGCAACTGGAGATAAAAGTCAGATGATTAGATACAAAATGCCTTCTCCTTTATTTCCCTTTGGTAAATGTCTCTGTGCAGTAAATCATGACCATAAACCACCTCAAAATTGCACTTCTATGTCAGTTTTTCTGGATAGTTCTCTCCTCTTGGTCTCTGCCTCAATTTTCCTATCTGTTAATGGGAACAACAACAACAAACTAAAGGGGACATTAAGAATACAATACAATAGTTTTAGTGTGGCATGGAAATAGGGATGTGGGGTAAGTGGTGGGAAGGGTGCTTTTCATTGCCTATTTGATTCTAGGTTTAGTTATTGGTTTGAGTGTCTTTCAAATTCCTCTTCTCATCAGCCCTCAGTTTATGTGCACTGAGTTCATTTAGCTTAGTGATTATTATAGTGTAAGTATACATTATTTGATAGTTGAATTACCCTAAGAGGAAGGGAAGGATAAAAAAGAAGGATGATTTGGGAATACAAGGAGAGGGTGTGGCATCTATTTTTTTTCTCTACCAGTAGTATTCAGCAGTGAGCAAAACTGACAAATTTTTTCTTTTATGGGGCCCATAGTCCTATGTGGAAAGATAGGCAATGAGTATATAAATAATGCATATGTGGTAGGAGATGTTCTGAAAAATAGAGCACTGGGCATGAATGGAGACTGGTAGTGGTGGGGTCAGTAGAGCTCTCCTACACTGACTGATGAGGAAAATTCTCTTTTTAAGGGAACATTTGGATGAGATCCTTAAGAGTGTGAGGGAACAGGGCCTGCAGAGATCTTAGGGGAGAACAATCCAGGTAGAGTGAACAGCAAATGCAAAAGCCCTCAGGTGGGAAGATGCTTAATTTGTTTAAGGATTATCAAAGATGCCAGTGGTTGGATAAGAGTAAATAAGTTGAAAGTCACAGGAGATGAGCTTGGTTTGGAAGCACAGCAGGTCAGGCCACAGCAGTTATAGAAAGACTTTTGGCTTTTGTTCTGAGTGAGATGGGAAATCACTGGAAGGTTTTGGGCAGAGGACTGACACAATTTGCATTCCTTTTTTAAGGCATCACTCAGACTACTGTGTTGAGAAATGGCTATAGAGGAATAAGGGCAACAGCAATGAGACTGGTTGGGAAGGAAGCTACACCAGAATTCAGACCAGATGTGAGAGTGATTTAGGTCAGGGTGGTAGTGTTAGAGGTGGTGAGAAGTGGTTAGATCCTGGGTATATTTTGAAATACAGGATCCATCAAGATGTACTGATGGATTGAAAGGCAGTATGACAGAAAGAGAGGTTTCAGGGATGACTCCAATGTTGTATTGGGCAACTGCCAAGACTGAGTTGTTATTTTCTGAGATATAGCCATTCTCTCATAAACAAGAGTTAAAAATTACTGACCTACAGAGTGAGTGTAGACAGAGCAAGGAAGGGTCCTATTTCCTGCTCCCCTATAGTGTTTAGAGATCAGGAAGTTGAGAGGAACAGGCAAAAGAGAGGAACTGACAGTAAGGGAAGGAGAGTTGCATCCTGGAAGTCAAAGGAAGAAACTGTCTCAAGGAGAAAGTATGCTCTTTGGGGTCTGCTGGGGAAACGAGATGAGGAAAGGGATGTCATCATTTGGAAAGCACTGCAATAAGATGCAATTGTTGTGCCACTGCTGAGGCCTAAGGCCTACCACCTCAGAAGTCTACCTGTGGCAAATGTGGCTACCCTGACAAGTGGAAGAGAAAATATAACTGCCAAGGCTAAAAGATTAAATACCACTGGGACCAGTCGAATGAGGCACCTAAAAATTGTATACTGCAGATTCAGGCATGGATTCCATGAAGGAATGACACCTAAGACCAAGAGGGCAGCTGTTGCAGCATCCAGTTCATTTAATGATTTCAACGATTAGTCACAACATTCTGATTTTAAAAAATAAAATAAATAAAATATTTATTAAAAATATTTATTAAAAATAAATAAAAGTGATCAGCTATGTAAAATGATGCTGGCTGAGAGATTAAGATAAGGAATGAGAAAGAATCACTGGATTAGATAATGTAGAGGTCACTGCTGACCTGACAGAGGCATTTTGATATGCTGGGAGTGAAGCCTGATTCTGTTGTTTTAGAGAATGGAAGGAGTGGAATTGGCAGCAGTAAACAGGGGTAGAGAGAAAGAGGTGGAAGCTGGCAGGGGACTTAGGGTCATGGGAGAGTTTTTAAAGATGAGGGATATTAAGGGGCGCCTGGCTAGCTCATTTGGAAGAGCATGCGACTCTTGATTTCAAGATCATGAGTTTGAGTCTCATGTTGGGTATAGAGATTACTTCAGTAAATAAATTAAAAAAAACTTAAAAAAAAAAGATGAGAGAGATTATCTGTTTGAATGTGTTGGAAAGAGAAAAAGTGATGAGGCAGGAGAAAGGTGAAAGTTATGAGTGAAGTCCTTGAGAAGTCCTTAGGAGCTGAGATCCAGGACACAGGTGAAAAGGTTGGTCTCAGGTCAGTTCATCCTTTGTAGCACAAAGAAGGCAGAGTGTGTGTACAAATGTGGATAAACTGATGGATTTGGTAGTGGGATTATGCCAAAGTCCATTTTATTCTCAGCGTTGGAATTTTATACTTGGAGATTTGGAACATAATAGATTAATAGATTACATAAATCTTGACAATATGGATGCTAGTAGCCTTTGGAGGCATACAAATAGCATGTCAGAGAAATACAAAGTAAGAAGGTTCCATATTAACAGAACTATCATGTGGGTATTTAAAATCATATTTTAAATCAAGACTACTCATTAAATGGAAAATGTTTTTTAGCATACTCTTCCATGAAAACAGCACATTTACCAAGATGAATAGTGTGCTCCAAATTAAAAAAAAGTTACGTGTTTTTGTATGTAGAAAAAGACAAAAGTTTTATCAGTTCCATCTAGATGATGGTAATATGCATAACTTTTGTTCCTCTTTGTACTTTTCAATATATTATTAACTTTATATACTAATCATGCATTTGGAAAAAGATTACATAAAATAGAATGTATTAAAAAGTCCAAAAATATAACTTTTTTCCATTTCAGAGTTGTTCACAATAAAATGTAAAACTATAGAATCTGACTCTATGGATTGGATTAAGATTTACAATCAGAGAAAATACACTCATAGGTTCAGGTTTGGCTTATTCTTGGAAAATATTTGATGACTAAATTAGTACCCAGCCCAGTTATCTTGCATCTCAGAAAGGAAGTATAACCAAATCTACCACAGATTAACTCCGGATTGTAATTGGGGATTGAAATTTTAAGAAGTTTTATTTGGAGCACCTGAGTAGCTCAGTCAGTTAAGTTTCTGCCTTCGACTCAGGTCATGATCTCAGGGTCCTGGGACTGAGCCTCTCATTGGGCTCCCTGCTCAGTGGGGAGTCTGCTTCTTGCTCTCCCTCTCCCCCTCCTCCCTACTCATGCTCACACACTCTCTCAAGAAAATAAAATCTTAAAAAAAAGTTGTTTGTTGATATAAAATGTTCAATGTATTTGTTACCTTTGCCAAACAAGGGAATGCTCCTACTTCCTCCTCCTCCTATGGTTTTGAGATTTTTCTGTGATTCTCTCTTCTATCCTCATTTTAGTACAGATTATGGCACTGCTTTTGGACTAACCAGGTGACCAAAAATAAGAGACTGTACCTCTTAATTTCATAATCTTTGTTAGTAAAATGGAGCTAGCGCTCTTGAACAGACCTCAAGATTATGTCATGAAGCAAGTAAATGTATCAATCATTATCTATCACTAGCTGGCTGTTTGCTGTCACCAGCTATTGGTGGCCTGATGCTTTTAAAACTGTAATGAACAGTTTTGCCCAGAATATGGTCTCATTGATTCTACAATAGAACCCAAATGAAAGTACAAGAATGTGCCATAGAGATAAGGAGTCTTGGAGGACTCTGTGGCCAGAGAGGCCTTTGGAGCCCTGACTAGAGAAAAATTACTTACTGGAAACAGGACATGACTGTTTGGCTGGCACAGGATAAAGAGAGAGAGAGGAAGAATAATGGTGACTTCCAGTAAATGAATTATGCTTTCCTTTGTCTCTTCCAAAGAATCAGAAAGGGTTATAGGCCTGGTATTACAACTTGAAAACTTTCAGGTAAGCAGGCACTAGTTATGGTATGGTACCATAGATTTTTTACAGATGGCACCTGTAATAAATCATTGACGGAGGGTCCAGAGACAGACTGTTGCCATTAGGGAAGCAGTGTTTTATGGATGACATCAAACAGAGTAGCAGGGCAACTCTAAATCCTGAATCAAGAATTAGCATGCACCTCCAAGAAAGAGACAAGTTCTACTTTAGGTTTTTCCTCAAAGAGGTAACTTAGAAAATCCAAGCAAATTTAATGTTGGATTCATAGGTACTATATAACAACATTCTGTCACATGTGTATATGTTATATATTTTCTTACAGAGGAACACAGAATAAATTCTTACAGAATTCTGTAAGTTTAGGGGGTTGAGCAAAAGTGTAGAATCTTGGAGATGTTGCTATCACAGGATAAATGTTACTTGGTGAATTAAAAGGCACTGGAGCAATGGGCTCGGTACTTAGTGCGGTCATCAAAGCTGATTGTGGTGTACTGCTGCCAGCTGACCTCTCCACACCAGCAGGTGCCAGGCACCGAGAGCACCGCTCCCTCAGACATTGACCCTGTGTTAGGGAATATGCTGACGTGTTATGTTTACTCCTGGAACGAAGAGGGAGGCTAATGCCCTACTCCTCAAGGAGCAGCCCCCGTACCATAAAGGTTTTATAGCTGTTAAAGATAGACTTTAGGTTCATTCTTTCCAGATTCATTCACAGGGAGGGAGAAAGAAAGGGAGGGGATGGTAACAGTAGAGCAATGTTTAACTCAACAGATTCCAATGTCTCAGTGGTCAAGATGATCAAACCCCCCACCTCCCCACCCTGTTGGCTCCACAAACAGAAAACGTCAGGGTGGGCACCCTGCCAGATGTTCCAGCCAGCAGCTGAACTGAAACAGACCTGCCCTGGGAAGGGAGAGAGAGAAATAGAGCCAAGGAAACCTAAGAAGAAAAAGTGGCAAACTATCCCAATAGCTTTGCTACTGACCCATAGGAGTGTTTGTTAAGATGAGAACTAGAATATATTTCAAATGCTATTGGTACTATTACTATAGTTCTGCTGGCTAAAATTTACTATGTGCCAGACACCAGGTTAAGCATTTGCATGCACTTTCCCATCTCTTCTCCTCATCCCATGAGCTCAGTTCTATTATTATCTCCATTTTATAGAGGAGGAAACTGAGGTTGAATAATTTAGTGGAAGAGTCATAATTTGAAGGTAGGTTTGTAGATGTGATTAAAACTTGAGGCATTTGGTATCAGAAATCAAGGGAAAATGTGCACACCGAAGTTCTTTTAACTTGTAAATCCTCAGGATAGAAAAAAGTCAATCTTTTCGCTACCACGAGCTTTACAAAAATTATTTCATTTTTTTCTATGGAGTAGATATTAATTTATTTGTTTTAAGGTAGAGTCGGGAGTGTCTGAACTCAAAGCCTTCCTATTTCCATGATACCTTACAGGGAGGAAAAGGAAGTGGAAAGAAAGGAATCTCCATTTTCACTGAAAATGGTGGGGTGGTGTATAGTTCAGAGGGACCAGATTCATAGATAGTTCAAATCTCATTTGAAGCAGTAGTTTCAACATCTTCTCATGATTAGTTATGGAAAATAACTGCTTGATTTGAAGTTTATTTTCTTTGAAGCTGCTAATAAACAATAAAAATTTTAAGATACATAGAAGGGAAAGAATACAGAGTCTCGTTTGATTTTGCAATTTGTTTTATAGCTCATAGAGAACTTTCTTAAACTTTGCAATGGTTCTGAGAGTCCAGTTTTATGATTTACCAGTCTCCATTATTTTTTACAATGAGGAAGCCAACAACAATCCATAAATATTTATTACATTGTGATTATAATAGCTACTACTGTTTATGCATCAGGGACTTTACAGGCAGGAATTATCTTGCTGACCCTCCACAACACAGTGAACAGTCAGTCTTTTTTGACCAGCAAGGAAATTGAGCTTCAAAATGGTTCAGTAGCTTGCCCAGGCTCAAAGCTAATAAGTGAAAAAGCCAAGACTTATCAAGCTTGGCTAGCATTCTTTTTCCTACATCGTGCCAGTTTTTCTCTCAAGGATCAAAGAAAGAGAGCTGAATAGTCAGCCTCTGAATAGTTGAAAATTGGCTGGAAAATGTGTAGTGTTTACAGATAATGTTGATCTCTTCACCTGCTCTGACACATATTGAAACATAAGCAGAGGGAAATGACTTATTCATGTTCTTTCAACAGATTCTTATGTGAATATTGATTTTTTTTTCCAATTCATTGGTCCTAAGGAGTGGTTGCAGACATGTTTCTGTGACAAAAGATGACAGAAATATGGCAAATTTGAAAAGAGAGGGGGATAAAAGCAGCAGATGAAATAAAAGTACAGTAGAGCAAAGCAAAGGAGCAAGGGAATAAATACAAAGAGACTAGAGAAAGTAATTAGCATTTAGACTTTGCACAGGGTAAAAACCCAGGCACAGAGAGATGGGATGACTTATCCCATGAATGCAATACAGATGAGAGTTCTCTTGGGCTCTTTCCTTCCTGAATTGCTCTAAACCAGCTTCAAAATAAGATTCTAAGTTTCCAGCATTTAAATTCCATTGTCCTTGTCCCTCTCCAAAGACATGCATTTTAATCACCTGTCTACCCTGCTATCCCTGAAGTCCTCTCCCACATTCTGTGTGGCTGGAAATAGCCTCCCTGTGTAGGCTCAGTGCCATTCCAGATGCTTGAAACAGGATTTTGATACAACAAATAAAGGAACTTCTCAATCTAGGGGTCCATATTGCCTTGTGGCTGGTTCTTCTAGAGTTTATTGTCATTTATGGTACTTAAACAAGACCCTCCTTATTCCTCAGCTCCCCAGTTTCCCTAACTGACCCTTGTTAAACTGTGACATCTCAAAAATAATACCAAAACAAAGCTGAGTTTAATGTTGTGGTAAGGGAGAACATTACTTTGAGAGAGTCTTAGTAACATCTCAGAGTGGAGAGAGAGGGCAAGTTATGGTATCTATGAGGTTTTGGAGTCTAATTTAATGCAGATCTTTCAATCTCAGGGCTCGATTAGGGGTGAGTAAGTATCATGATATGATAGTGTAGATGTGGAACATGTAGTAAGGCAAAAGTTTTGAAGCTGATTCAAAGAATCTTGGAGATAAACTTTCATGTGATGCTATCTATTGAAGATTTAAACCATTTGATGTTCATTTAACTGTTTTGTGGAGGAAGTTCCTAAAATGAACAAAACAGATAATTTGCAACTTTTATACTCCTGAGCAAGAGTTTCTAGAAATAGTAAAGCCATGTTAGTGAATACTGGGGAACAATGAAGTTATGTTGATGTTGACAGTAAGCTGTGTGGTTGTAAATGATCTTGCTTCTCAGTGTCCCACCTTGTCGTCATTATTAAGCCTGAGCTAAAGGCTAGACACATCAACATTTGGGCATTTGACCAATTGGGGGTGGAGATTGTTTTACCCTCCATGCCTCTCAGTTTTTCCTGTTCTTTTTGGTTAATTGTGTGAAGACATCACAGTAAGACACATGGATGCATCATTTGACACTTGTTTTATAGCAGCATTTAAGAACTCTAGAGATCACACCTCTAAACATGGCAGCAATATGGACCAATACTATGATCAGAGTTCATTGTCCACTTCTTATCCAGAAGCCAAGGGTTCCCAATTTACAGCAAGACAATAGAGCCTATCCCCCAAAGAGCCTGCAGAACCAGATGATTAGTCATGTTTCCTAAATTTATGAGTCTTTATTTACTTGCTAGTTATTTTGAATACATTAAAGATCCCAGAGAGGCCTGCAGGGATCTAAGTGCAACATTTTCCCCCTAAAATAGTACATGTTTACTCTCAAGAGGCCAATATTATATCCAAAGTGGCTTCATTCTGATCCACCACCTTAAGATTTCACGAACCTTTCAGACAAGTTCTATGGCTGTGTTAGCATTGTCTAACTCTTCTGTATTCTCTGAACCTTAGCATGCAGGTTGCTCTCTATTTTGGGAATATCTTATACAGTATGAAGTGAAGAAGTATCAAAAGGGGAGAATTCAAAGTACCCTCTGAGGGTTAGAATTTTGGTTCTCAAATTAAGACACTTTCTCTTTAAAATATATTATCTATCAAAAGTTACTAGAAACAGTTCCTGGAGGGTAAACTGATATACCAAAATGAATTCTTCTAAGTGATTTCAAGGATTATCCTGAAGGCAGGCCTCAGTTTACCAAGGTAACAAGTACCTGTCCAATATGCAGGTAGCAGCCAGAAGGCTTTTATGCTGGAAATTCAACGCCGTCATTGGGAGCCACCTATGAATGGTCTTTGGCCAAAATAGGGCTGAAAATAGTGATCTAACATTCTGGCACTACTCATCAAGAATGGTCCAGTGCCAGGCAACAAAATTTGGAATATTAAGAAAATTAGGCAGTTCTAAAGCAAAAGAGAAATAATGTGTCTTTTTTTTTAAATTAATTTTTATTGGTGTTCAATTTACCAACATACAGAAAAACGCCCAGTGCTCATCCCGTCAAGTGTCCGCCTCAGTGCCCGTCACCCATTCCCCTCCAACACCCGCCCTCCTCCCCTTCCACCACCCCTAGTTCGTTTCCCAGAGTTAGGAGTCTTTATGTTCTGTCTCCCTTCCTGATATTTCCCAACATTTCTTTTCCCTTCCTTTATATTCCCTTTAGAAATAATGTGTCTTATTGTGATGTTGGCGAAAGTGACTCAGCTTCCAAATATATTGCATTTCTTCCCTAGATCTCTTCAATTTTCATTTCTGTGAAAGTTCAGTTACAAAAGTTCCAGGTTTTAGGTCATATAAGTGTTGTTTAGGATGATGTTAAAGAAAGGCTACTCATACCTATTGACATTTTACCAGGTGTATTGCATGAGCTCCCTGTAATATATGACTGTGTCTGTTTGCAATATTGTGATAATCCTATTGAGCCATCAAGGTGCCCTAAAGGGGTGATAAGCCTTAATGTATGCATTGACCAGTCATTAATTCATAGGGGGAGAGTTGATGAACCCCAGAAAGAATTGATCTCATTATCATTAAAATCAATGGTAATACCTTAGGACATGAAAGTTTAAGAATCTTGAAAATTTTACTAATTTCAGGTTTAGAAATTCTAATTGTTCTTTCCACCTTTCCTGATGATTGGAGCTGATATTGACTGTAACCTTTCTGAGTAAATGGCAGAACTTTTCAAAACTCTTAAATAGCAGTCCCAGTGAATTAGTTTTTTACTGCTGTGTGACAAGTTACCCAAGACCTACTGACTTAGAAACAATATAAACTTATTATCTCACATTTTCTTGTGGGTCAAGAATGGGCACAACTTGACAGGGTCCTCAACTTGGAGTTTCACAAAGCTGAAGTCAAGGTGTTGGCAGGCTGCATTCTTATGTGAAGGCTCCACTAGGGGAGAATTTGCTTCAAACGGCATTCAGTTTGTTGGAAGAATTCATTTCCTTGTGGTTGTAGACTCCAGATTCTTGCTAGCTATCGGCTGGAGGTTGTTCCTAGCTCCTGGTAGCTGCCTGCTGTTCCTTGCCATGTGGACTTCCCCAACATGACTGCTTACTTCAAGAAGTCAATAAGGAGATCTTTAGAGTGAGCATGCTAGTAAGACAGATCTTATATAATAGTCACAGAAGTGACATCTCATCAACTTTGTCATATCGTATTGGTTAGAAGCAAGTCACAGGTTCTGATCACAGTCAAGGGGAGAGGATTATACAGGTATGAGCCCCAGGAAATGGAGATCATGGGGAGGGCCATCATGGAGTCTACCCATTACACCTAGTAAAATAGGTGCCCTTAGGGCAATAGTTTGGAATTCTGTAGGTTGATAATACAATATTTTATAAAGATATAAATATTTATGTTTAAACATACAAAAATAAAAATTAAATATATATACACATACATACTATATAAAAATTAAAAAAAATACACACACACATATTGCTACTGTTAGTGCTATAAACTTTCCATCAAGGAAATTCTTTGGTCCATTCTAGGTAGAAGAAAATGATATGTAGGATACATTCTAAACCTATTGTAGTGAGTAAATGTCTGAAATTAATTTGGAGGTATTGAAAGGGAACCTGAGGATTGGGCTTTTGTCCATGTACCATCTTTACAGTTTTACTAGGATAGATGAGATGTGTACTAAGGACATCCTCAGAAATTTTAGTAAAGTTACCCATTAATGTTCATTGAGTTTAGTGGCCAATTTGTCCTTGCAGTGGTGGTAATTTCGTGTAAAGATCTTGGAAGTTTCCATTTGAGGTTCTCTCTGGTATTTTTAAACAGCTATTCTTAGAGTATCACAGATTATCCTTGTGCAATTTATTATTTTTAATTTAAAAAATTTTTAAAAAGTTTTTAATTTTTATTCCAGTTTAGGTAACATATAGTGTGACATATCCTTATGCAGTTTCTATCTCGATTTCTCCCAGTACTGTTTCCTGACTCTGAATCTAATGACTGGCATTCTATAAAAGCCTTTTTAAAACATCCCCCAAGTTTTAATCTCTCAGATTATCATCAGGGCTAGGATCTTAGTGAGTGCTGCTGTCTGGCATAAAGAGCAGCAGGGATTTACTTTAGCTTCTCTGTTATCTTTTTTGTATGAGCCCCTATCTTTATAATCATCTCCTTAGAAAGGAGGAGAACTGAGTGGGAAAAATTAGAGAGGGAGACAAACTATGAGAGACTCCTAACTCTGGGAAACAAAGGGTTGTGAAAGGGGAGGTGGATAGGGAGGATGGGATAACTGGGTGATGGACACTAAGGAGGGCATTTGATGGGATGAGTACTGGGTGTTATACTATATGTTGGCAAATTGAATTTAAATAAAAAAAGTAGTCATCTCCTTTGAAAGGGTTAGAGCACACAAGTTATTTAATGTGTTGACCATTCTAAATTGGGGTTCCTGTCAAGGGTTCCTGTCAAGAACCCTTATTTACAAAGTATTCCAAAATTAGGGACTACACCCAAAGCAAAGCTACTATTAGTGGAAATTTCCCTTTTATTTCTAGCTAACTGATCAGCTTTGGTGATTAAAATAATTTCTTCAATGTGGACTGATTTTTCTTCTGATAAAGGGTAATATTCTCACCTGGTATTTTCCTAGATCAGTCTTAAGGTATGACCCATCAACAAACAACAGTAAGTCTGGATTTTTTCTTTTTAAAGATTTTATTTCTTTTTTGAGAAAGAGAAAGCATGAGCAAGTGGGTGGGAGGGTCAGAGGGGGAGAGGAGCAGGTTCCCTGCTGAAAAGGGAGTCTGATACAGGGCTCTATCCCAGGACCCTGGGATCATGACCTAAGCCAAAGGCAGGTGCTTAACCGACTGAGCC
Source organism: Vulpes vulpes (assembly GCF_048418805.1). NCBI lineage: Eukaryota > Metazoa > Chordata > Mammalia > Carnivora > Canidae > Vulpes > Vulpes vulpes. The sequence goes on along the minus strand of NC_132792.1, from coordinate 94,805,598 downwards.
ACCTAGGCGCCCCAAGTCCAGATTTTCCAAATGGGTTTCTAGTAAATCTATTCAGGTCATAAATAATTTGTAAGTAGAGGTTACACAGTCATGAATTTCCTGTTTCAGGTAATGGAGGAAAAATAGAAGAATTTTAAAGTGAATAGAAATAATGTGAGGGAGAAAATAGAATTTCATATGAGATAAGCCTATTTGTTAAGAAGCATTGTGTATTTTCAGTAAGCAGCAAAGATTGTACAGCATAAGGGACCATCAAATTTAAAGGATACCCTGAAATCAAATCTGCAGACATCTCTACTGGTTTAGCTGTTGTGATTATTGAGAAGGTAGGTAGGCGTTTTGTCACAGGGTCATGAAGAAGAGGTTAACAAGCTATTGGTCTTTCATAATTTTCATGGAGTTGAATCCAAATGCCAAGGGTCTGCCGAGAGTGGGAGGTTGTTGGAGAGCTAATATTAATTAGACTTGCTCACGTTTCGATTTCTAGGGAGGAGAATTTGTTACCAGAAACTTGGTTAAGTCATATATTGAAGTGAAAATTAGAAAAGTTGAGAATCCATCGTACTTGGTTCAATGAGATTTATTCCTAGCCTAGTAAAATTTTGAATGGCCTGTGGTTGGTTAGGAGTAAGTGACTGGCTTCCTTAGAATGAATCATATCCTAGATCAGGGTGTGACTTTTACTTTTTCTGTGAAGGACCAGAGAGTAAATATCTTTGTGGGTGCAATAATATGGGTGCAATATCAAATGACCAAATACATATTTCTTTTATGTATTTGGTTTTCTTCTTGGTTTCTGGTTCACAGCTCCTTAAATCCTTGGAATTTCCTGAATAAGGGCAATAAAAGTGTCTTTTGTTATGTTGTCCAATTTTTGGACCCCACCCAAGGGTGGGTGCTAGGTGCTAGGAGGACCAATCCTTTGATGAGAGGTTTGGAACTTCCAGGCCCACCTCCTGATCTTTAAGGAAGGGAGAGGGGCTGGGGCTGAATCAGCCAATGGCCAATGACTTAGTCAATCATGACTATATGATGAGGCCTCCAAAGAAGCCCAAAAGGACTGGGTTCAGAGAGCTTACATGTTGGTGAACATGTGTGGGGAGAGTGGCACACCTGCAGAGGTCATGGAAGCTCTGCACCTTTTCCCCATACGTTGCCTATGTATCTTTACATCTAGATGCGGCTTTGTTTCCTTTACCATATCTTTTTTTTTTTTTAAAGATTGTATTTATTTATTCATGAGAGACACAGAGAGAGAGAGAGAGAGGCAGAGACACAGGCAGAGGGAGAAGCAGGCTCCATGCAGGGAGCCCGATGTGGGGCTCGATCCCAGGTCTCCAGGATCACACCCTGGGCGGAAGGCAGGTGCTAAACCGCTGAGCCACCCAGGGATCCCCTTTATCATATCTTGTAATAAATTGGTAAATATATGTTTCCCTGAGTTCTGTGAGCCACGATAGCAAATTAATCGAACCTAAGGAGGAAGTTGTTGGAAACTCCAGTCTATAGCCAGTTGGTCAGAAGCACGGGTAACAGCCTGGGGCTTGTGACTGGCATCTGAAATAGGGGGTGGAGAGCAGTCCTGTAGAACTGAATCCTTAACCTGTGGAATCTAATGTTCTCTCTTGGAATTGGGTCTGGGAACCCTGAAAGAGTAGAGCATACAGTCTCTGTCACAGCTATTCAGCTCAGTTTTTCTAATGTTACAATAAACATGAATGTATGTGGCTTTGTTCCAATAAAATTTTATTTATAAAACAGTAGGTGGCAGGCTGGATTTGGATTATAAGTAATGAACTTACTTTGAAAACATTTGCCTTCCCTTTGGAGATATGCTTTTACTGAGCTAAAATATTAAGTATATAGATGGAGTTAGTCTTCGAACTTAACCTCATTTTAGACCACAACAGAAGGTCATCCAATATTGCAAAAGAGTAGAATCATGGGGAAATTTAAGATTCTTGTGGTCCTGGTTGAGGATGTATGAACAATAGCAGATGCCTTAGTAAACTCCAGTTCAGGTATATTACTGATTTCCCATATAGAAGGCAAACAAGTATCAACTATTTTAACCTAAAATACACTTAAAAAAAGAGAAACACAGATCTCCAACTGTAAAACATGGAGTCTCAGGAAGCACCTACCATAAAATAGTATTGGTGTTTTATAATATAGGGAAGCCTTGAATAACTGTTTTATTTATTGTCCCAAGGGTCTAACAAATCTATTGCCTATTGGGGTTTTTACATTAAAGGACAGGAATGTTACAAGGACCAGGATATGGTATGATGAGTCTTTTCTTTATTAGACTTTCTACAATCAGTTTTAGTCTTTGTTCAGCTTCTCATTTAAGAATGTTTAATGCAAATCTGGGGAGAAAAGGTTAAAATGGGTCTTGCCCCATGGCAGTGAGAAGGTCTTGGTACCTTTTGATGGATCTCCAATATTGTCAAGTGCTGGGTCTTTGAAAATTTCACCAAGACTACTTGTAGAAAAGATAAAGCTGACTTTTTCATAACCCAGTGAGGAGAGCACTATCTTTTTTTTTTCTTCAAGATTTTATTTATTTATTTGAGAGAGAGACAGAGACAGAGACAACGGAGTGAGAGAGAGCACGAGCTGAGAGGAGTGGCAGAGGGAGAGGAAGATGCAGGCTCCCCACTGAACAGGGAGCCCAACATGCTCCTGAGCAGGAGCACCCTGGGATCATGACCCAAGTCAAAGGCAGATGTTTAGCCAACTGAGCCACCCAGGCGCCCCAAGGAAAGCACTATCTTAAACAGTTTTAGCAGTGTCTCAAGGTGGAAAGGTAGATTTGGGACAGTTGTAAGTTTTAGGAATGTGGTTTTAAGGCAGGTCTTGCAATATATGGGCTTGATTAGGATTGGATAAGAATCCTGATATAATATTTTAGGACTGGACATAGGAAGATGAGGGTTTTGAGGTGAGAAAGAATCTTTAGAAGTAAATTATCATTTGATACTATCTGTTGTACAATTTGATACTATCATTTGATACTATCTGATGTACAAGTTGATGTTCATTAAATATAGTTGTTTAAGTGTGTATCTTTCTGGGCAAGAGTTTCTTGGAATGGTAATGTCATTTGATGAAGACAGTAGAATAATATGATTATGTTAATGCCATTAGTAAGCTGTGGGGGTGTAGATGGTTTCTCTCTTCACTTCATGCCTGAATTCCTGGGTTTTGCTATCCTGGTTTTTAAAGGACTTGGGTGCTGCCAGGCTGTTAGACTACATTCTACTTTTTACTCCATTCTGTGTGGTTTAGTCTCCATGGTTTTCCTTAGTACCTTCACCCGGTCCTATTTATAATCCATTTATATGATGTAACTTGGCCTGTCCCTCTTGGTTGCATTTCCTTCCTTTTGCCTGTAACTGTCTTTCAGATCACCCAGCATGGTATAATGGGTTTGAGTCTGGGTTGTGTTATTTACCAGCTGCAATACACTTACTCTCTGCTTCATTCTTTTTTTGGTCCACGGTAGAACTTTTTGTGATTTCCTGACTCACTCAGATAGGCCTGTCTGGTCTCTGACTCATGGCCATCCCACATTTGGTCATCTTTGCCTAGACAGAGTTTCTGTGCAGAAACTGATGTGAGCAAAATCTGAACTCCAGAAAAACCAGTCTTGATGTGGAATATATTTTAATCAACGCTGGTTTTTTCTTTTTTCTTTTTTTTTTTTTTTGCAAGTAAAGTCTCCCAACTCTTAGATATTAGTTTCAGAACTTCCATTATTTAACTGTGTAATCTTCAGCCAGGTTTAAAATTTTAATTGCAATTTTGAACTGATAGGAGGATGTTGCTGTAAATCAGGTAAGAAATTATGTTAAGTTGCATTAGAATGGTGGTAGAGATAAGACCCTGAGAATCAGCATTTTAAACAAGTTTCCCATCAAATCTTTATACTCCATGAAGCTTGAGATCCTTTATATATTTTAAGTCTATGTTTTTAGGTACTGAAAGATTCAAACTTTCACATACTTTCATTGGAGTCAGGCTTTTATTTATATGAAATGTTCATCTCTTCACATTAATACTATCTGCTTTAAATTCCCTATTATAGAATAGTAGTATTTTTATAACTGTTTTCTCTTTGTTAACATTAGCTCGCTATATCTTTTTAACCTTTATTTTCAATTTTTCCAATTTTTAAAAATTTAAGTATAACTAACATACATACAGTGTTATATTAGTTTCAGGCGTACAATATAACAATTCAACAATTCTGTATATTTCTCATTGTTCATCAAGATAAGGCATTCTTAACCCCCATTATGTGTTTCACCCATTTCCCTCTCCCACCTCCCCTTTGGCAACCACCAGTTTGTTCTCTGTATTTAAGGATATTTTTTCTTTTTTGTTTCTCTCTTTTTTTCTTTGTTGTTCATTTGTTTTATTTCTTAAACTCTACATGAGTGAAATCATATGATGTTTGTCTTTCTCTGACTTCTGATTTTTCTATTTGAAATTTAAAATTCAAATTTTGAAAAATATTCAAAAATTATTTTGTTTTACAAGTAACACATTACATGAAATAAAGCTGGATTTTATTTTCCCACAATCTGATTGAGAAATTTAACACAGCTGTATTTCTTGTGATTAATAACATCTTTGGATATGTTCCTGATATTTTATAATTCCATTTGCCACGCATTCCTTCTTATTTTCCTCATGCTCCTCCCTTTTCTTCCTTCCTTTCCTTTCTTTTTCTATTTCTGATTCCTTTCTTGTTTTTTTGATATATTGATTATATTTTCTTAATTTCTTTTCCTCTGATAGTTTGGAAGCTAAATATGCTATTCCTATTCTTTGAGTGGTTTCACTTATATTTTATTTTATTTTTTTTACTTATATTTTAAAGCACATATTTAAGTTTATCTAGTTATTTCAAATTAATTAATATTTATATCAGCTCTTGCTCCCACAGTCCCTGTTTCAAGACAAGAAATTTGGCATATTTTTCAGTTCTTTCCTTCTTTCAGGCTTCCTGTACTTTTCATGTTGAGATTATCCAGGAATTTTAGTTATTTAACTTTTTGTACCAATAATTATTTCATGTATCCATTTTATGTACTAATAATTATTTAATAATTATAATTATATTATAATTATATTATATTATAATTATATTCATTTGCTCATCAGTTCTTAAATTTCAAATCTTGCCTTTTTTCTGAATCACTTTTCATTTTTATGAAGTATGTAATTAAGTAATTCTTTCAGAGAATGTGTGTGATATGCCTATGAGTATTTGTAGCCCTGTAAACTTTTAATTTCATACCCTTCATTGATGCTAGTTCGTCTGAGTATAAAGATTTTAGGTTCAAATTTCCTTCATTTCTGAAAAATGAATAATGAAAGGTTGACAGAAAAACTTAACTAGCTGGAATTTAAGAGATACTCTTCTAGTCAACCATTTACTCAACTCAACTTACTCAGAGTAACTAAGACATAACATAAAAGAGAACACTTCATACCAGAACTTACATTACATGGATAAAGCTAAACTCAAATGAAATTTTATAGCATTAAGTATCTTAATTATTAAAGTATTAAAAAAAGATTGAAAATACTGGGAGCAGTTGGGAGTTGGATGGGAACTTGGAAGAGAGAGCAGCAGGGATGCATTTAAGTCACCATCTTTTAGCTACTAGCACTTTTAGTGCTTAATTTTTTAAAAGATTTATTTATTTTTTGCGGGGGAGGGGGTTGGAGAGAGACAGGCTTACGCAGACTCTGGGTGTGGGTGTGGAGCCCAATGCAGGGCTTGCTCTCATGACCTTGAGATCATGACTTGATCTGAGGCTTAACTGACTGTGCCACTCAGGCATCCTAACATTTAACGTTTAATATTTAAGACTTTGAATCATTTGGAATTTATTTTATTTCAAGATATTGGGAGAGATCTCACTTCTTTCTCCCTTGCCCCTCAAAATGTCTAACCAGTTGTTTCAATAATATTTAATAATAATAATAATAATAACCCATATTTTTCCCTCTGACATGAAATTCTACTTTAGTCACAGAAGGAATTCTCAAATGAACTTTGGTCTATTCTTGCACCATCTATCCTGTGATATTCATCTGGATGTACATTTTGGCATAGCTCTGGGATATTTTAATTACTATAGCTTCATAATGTGTTTTGATAACTGGTAGAATAAGGCCTTTTTCATTCTTGGGTTTAATATTTTATGGGCTTTTTGTTCCATCTTTAATTTTTTAGGTGAATTTAATATATATATTTAATTTTAAAATTAATTTTTAAATTGGTAATTTGAATGGAACTGATTATACAAATTAAATAAAGGGAAATTGACATCTGCTATATTACTCCTTCCCAAGAACAAAAAGCATTTATTCCCATAAGTTAAAAAAAATTTTAAACTTTTAGTTTTTGCTTCAGCATAGGAAGAGCTTGGAGGTTGTCACTCCTATCCTCATAACAAGAAAAAAGCTGAACAAACCAAAAATCAATAACTCTTTCTAGATTTATCAGACAATTGAGATCACAGGACAAACCAATATTCTTTTAACTGGAGAGACAGGCCACAACAGAGAATCACAGCTTCCTAGGAGCAAGAAGCTGCTGCAGCCAGAAACAGGAAAACTTAAACTGTAATTGATGAAGTGCCGGAGACTTGAGTGTGGACCAGGTTTGGAATTAAAAATTTAGTGTGTTGGGGTGGGGGGCACGCTTTCATGAGTTATACCTCCAGAAGCTCTACCAGTTTTTTTTCTCACAGTGACAATTGAAGAAAAATTCCCCTATGCTCTCAGCAAGGGTGAGGGGAGGCAACCATTTTGAAATATGCCTGTGGAAAAGTAGTCACTTTGAAATAAGCCTGGAGCATTCTCTTCTCTGACTTCTCTCAAAGGAATTTACTCACTGAAAAGGAGAAAAGGAAATACCTAATTGCAGCTCCTGCTAACTTTCCTGCCTCAAGTGAGTGTGTGTGTGGACATGGTGGTGGGGGCGGTGGTGGTGGTGGTGTGGAGCTGAGAAGGTCAAAGCCCCGGGGCACAGGCCCACTGAAACAGTGAAACCTCATAGGGAATTATAGAATGCTTGTCTCCACAACACCCTTTATGACAATAACAGGACTCCTGTATGATAACAGAATTATAGCTGAAAGGACTATAAGGCTTACACTCTATTTAAGAAGGAGTTTATAAAAAAAAAAAAAAGAAAGAAAAAAGGAGTTTACAGGGAAACCCAAATACAACAGAGGAGACAAAAGCAAGGACAGTAGAGGAGACTGAAACCTCAGACACCTATTTTTCCAGCAAACAATAGATATAGTGTAACTTCCAGCCAGAGAAACCCTTGTATTAAAGGCCAACTTACCTCTGTTCCTATTATCCAATACACTATATCTGGCTTTCAGCAAAGTTTAGGAGGCATGCTAAAAAGCAGCAACAACAAAAAGTCTGAAGAACAAAGCAAGTAATAAAACTGGACTCAGATATGGCAGACATTTTGGAATTATCAGACAAGAAATTGAAAATAACTGTGATTAATATGCTGAGGGCTCTAATGAAAAAAGTAGCAACATGCAAAAATAGATGGGTAATGTAAGCAGAGAGATTGCATCTATAAGAAAGAATCAAAAGGACATATTTGAAATAAACCCCCCCCCCCCCGTAATAGAAATAATAACTCTGATGACCTCATCAGTAGATTGCTTATGGCCAAGGAACAAATCAGGGAGCTTGAAGATATGTCAATAAAAACTTCTCAAACTGAAATGCAAAAGAGAAAAAAGAATGAAATATTGAAGAAATGTGGAACAATTATAAAAAGTAATACATGTAATGGAACTACTTTAAGGAAGGAAAGAAATGAGAAGAAAAAATATTTGCAGTGATAATGGCTGAGAATTTCCTAAAACTAATGACACACACCAAACCATAGATGCAGGAAACTCAGAGAACATCAAGAATGATAAATACCAAAAAGTTTACCTGTAGGCATATTATATTCAAACTGCAGAAAACCTAAGACAAAGAGAAAATCTTGAAAGAAGAAAGAGAGAGAGAGAGAGAGAGAGAGAGAGGAAAAAATACCTTACAGAGGAATAGGATGAGAATACATGGACCTTCTCTTCATAATCAGGTAAACAAGAGGACAAGAAAAATACTTAAGTCTTGAAAGAAGCCACCAACTTAGGATTCTACATCCATTAAAATTATTCAAAAAAGAAAGAGAATAAACACTTTCTTAGATAAATAAAAATGAGGAGAATTTGTTACCAATAAACCTGCCTTATAGGAAGTGTTAAGAGAAGTTCTTCAGAGAGTAGGAAAATGAAATAGTTCAGAAATTTGGATTTACGTAGAGAAAGAGGAACATTAGAGAAGGGTTAAATGAAGGAAAAAATACCACTTTTTATTTTTATTCTTAATTTATCTAATAGACAACTGCCAAAAACAATCTGTATTTGGTGTTATAGCTATGGACAAGTGAAATGAATGATAGCAACGTAATAAGGGAAGGAGGGAGGAATTGGAAATACTCTGTTATTTGAAAGTATACTTAGACTAGTTGTAATTACATGTTGCAAATTCTAGGAAAACCAATTAAAAAATTTTAAAACAATAGTGATTGATTATACTAAGGGAGGAGAGAAAATGGAATTATAAAATGTTCAACTAAAACCAGAAAAGGCAGAAAAAGAGGGAAAGGTAAAAAAGAAACAAGTATAATAAAAAACAGCTACAAATGTGATTGATCTTTTTTAAAAAAAATATTTTATTTATTGATTCATGAGAGACACAGAGAGAGCAAGGCAGAGACCTAGGCAGAGGGAGGAGAAGCAGGCTCCATGCAAAGAGCCTGATCTGGAACTTGATCCCAGGACCCCGGGATCACACCCTGAGCCGAGGGCAGATGCTCAACCACTGAGCCACCCAGGCATTCCAAATGTGATAGATCTTAATCAACTGTATCAATAATCACTTTAAGTGTGAATAGCCCAAATATATCAATTAAGAGACAGATTGACAGTGTGGATAAAAAACAAACAAACAAACAAACAAACAAGACTTGACTATACGTCTATAAGTCTATAAGTAACACCCTTTAAATAAGAAAAAAAGTTGAGTTTATATGTAGTTGTTTAGATATATTCATCATAGCTTTTGCACTTACTAAGTTTTATCTCTAAATTTTTAGCTCTTCTGTTGTTATTCTGAATGTGTAATTACTAGGAAACTTGATTGCAAATAACATAAAACAGCTTAAACTAATTTTGGCAAAATATGCAATTTATTATTAGACTAACTAAGAACATCTCCTAGAATTCAAAATGAGAATACAACTAGCCCCAAGAATAAACTGGAACAACTTCATGTCCAAATTACTCTTCTTTCTTCTTTCAACATTACTTCTCTTCATGAATTTGTTCATCATTCCTCTTTTCTCTGTGGACCCAATTCCTCTTATTCTCCAGTCCATTGGGTAAAAAATTTAGGTGTTCACATGCCTGAATTTACATGTTATATAGCTCTCTACATCTCCATTCTAATTCCCAAGGATGTGACTTGGACTGGCCATGCTTGGATCAGCTATCCACCTTCTTATTCAGTTATCTGTAACCAAGGACACAATTTCAGATGGCACAACATTATGGCTGGAAGACCACTGCTTGACCATATGGATGGTACAGACCATTTTTCAGAATTTGAGTCTATGTAGACAAAACAGTAGGGGTTCTGTTATAGAGCAGAGTGTTTCCATTAAATTTTCTTCCTGGTTACTCTGGGTGTAGGAGGGAACCTACTAGATGCTACCCTTGTATTTTATTTTCACAGCTTTTGGAAAGAGGGATGCCTGAAAGTTTCCTTGAGAGTTGTGAGGTAATAATTTACACTTTGAGGATCAGAAGGTATTTTTTCCATTTAGAGGTCGAGCCTTTGTGATTATGGGGCAAAAGGTGTTTCCAGGCATGTGTGGCCTATTCTGAACGCATTCATCTGTAGATAGCCCTGCATGATTTAAAGGGTTGGGCCCATCTTCCTTTGTTGAGAAAGGAAAGGAATCTTTTTTTGTTTGGGGGATTGAAAAGCAAAGTGACTCAAGTCCTTGCTGGTTTTCTGGGACTGTGCAGTGGGGCTAGTGGTTGTGGATTCTGTTGCAGAGAGGACTGAGTTGGTTCTATATAGTACATGGGGGTTTGGAGGGAAATGGAGAGCCTAGAAATCTGGTGAGGGGTACCCTGCTTATACTCTCATTGGAAAGATCAGGGCAAAAAGTTATCTGGCACTTTCAGCTTCCATTGTGGTGGACAAGGTCCTGCTTCCCACCAACATCACAAAATTGCAAATTCTCCACACTTATTAAGGGAATCAGGTACCAAGATTCCAGGAAAAAAGGGCAAATAACCACCATAGTCCGCTCTTCGGCTATCAGCATCCACTTACATGCTAGCTCAAGCACTCATTCTTCCTCAAAAACATGTGAGGATTTTTTTGGAATATAATGTAGCTACCTTTCAAAAATGCAAGAAAATACTCAACTCTTCTCAAAGTGAGATGAAGCAAAGTTTCATCAGTTACTGCATTCATCTACATGTGCAGGATGTTTGGTGAACATCTATTCCTCATCCAGTCCTGATACAATATTGTCTGTGCTGTAAGGGTCATATCATAAATTTAACCATAACTCTCAGTCCATATATCTGAGACACTTCTTCTGCATCCCTTTTTATCCTCTCAATTTAACCTGTCTTGGGTATCTTTGGCCATTTTCCTTGCCTTAACCATTACTGCAGCTTTACACATAACTGTAACATGAGTGTAACCCACTCAGACAGACTTCACGTGAGTGTAATCCAACAGGGAGAAGTGGCCTGTAATGTAGGTATACAAGGCTTTTGGGCAGTGGTGATTGGCTTGGCTCATTGGTCAGAGGACTGGAAGACTAATAGAAGATAAGGAGCAAATGGGGAAAAAAGATGCAGGTTTGGACCCATGAGAGTGGGCATAAAGCATATGGATCTTTATGTCTCATATTAAAACTCCTAAAGAACATCTACTACAAATGAGGCTTTCAACCTTGAAATCACCCATAATTCTCTTTTTCTCACATTCCATTTCTTTCTTTTCTTTTCTTTCTTTCTTCCTTTCTTTTTTTTGGTATTGTATTCACATTCCATTTCTAATCTTTCTGGAAGTGTTAATGGATCTACCTTCAAATTATATCTAGAATCCAACCTCTCCCTTCCCATAACCTCTGTGCAACTGCCTTGACCCAAGCAAACTATTTCTCCTCTGTATTACTGAAATAGTCTCATAAATGGCTTTAACATTTCCAAAGTTACCACTTCCCTTCATTTTATTTTTCAGTACACAGAACAGATTAATCTTTATTGTAAAATGTATGTCAAATCTTGCTACTCCTCTACTCAAAATCCTCCAGTGGCTTCCCATTTTGTTCAAAGTAAAAGTCAGAAGCCCCAACAAAGCCCCAACAAAGCCCTACATGCTTTGGCTCCCTGTATACCCCTGACCTCATCTCTTACTCTCCACTGAATTCACTCTGTTACAGCCACTGGCTATTTTGAACTTCCTCCTTCCAATACACCAGCAATGTTTCCACTCCTGGCTCTCTGCAGTGGCTCTTTTCTCTTCTTAAGGTATCCCTATAGTTCACTCTCTCACCTCATTCAAGTCACCTCTGGACTGAACGAAGCCCAAACCTACCACTGAAGCTTTCAACCCTCACCGGTACTCCAGCACTCTTTTCATCTTACAACCTAAACTAATTTTCCATAGATGTTTGTACCTTCCATATAATTTACTCATTTATAATGTTTATTGTCCATCTTCCCACACTACTAGATAAGCGCTGTGAGAGTCATAACTTTTTCTGTTATGACAATGCTGTATCCTTGGCATCTAGAACAGTGCCTGGTACATAGTAGATACTGGATAAATGGTAAAGGGATGAATGTACTTGAATGAAACTGTAAGTTTTCAGTAGTCTATTTCTTGCTAGTGCCAGCATATTGTGTGAACCAGAAGGTAAACCAACTTAAAACCATCAGCTGCTCATAGATAAATCAACCCAGCATAACCTGGGTTGAAGGAGCATGGCCCAAGAAGGCCCTTGGAAAGAGAGATGTTGTGTTCTGTTACTTTCTAGGTTCCTTTCAAAGACTAATGATATGTTAGTGTAGAATAAAGGTTGTTTATAGTAAACAAGGAAACTGAAGCCATTGGAAATTAAGAGATGGGCCCCAGGTCACATAGCTATCGAACAGCAGAGTGAGAATATTTTCCCAAAACGGAACATCAATGTACTTCCTTTTTTAAAGCAGGATAAAAATGAACATGATTACAGATACGTAGTTAGTGGACCCAACATGTGGGTGTGCATTTTAAAATTCCCCAAATGCATAATGTTCTTGTCTGCCCGGTTTCAGAGTGTTTTGCATCTCTGTCACTCTGAGTGGTATGACACCATCAGGATGACTATGGCAGTAAGAAAACACAGAAAACACGTAGCACGGAAAAAGACTCAGTCACAACAAAGGCTAACTTGCCTTATCAGTATGAACCCAAGAACACAGTGAGCACCCCAAAATATACATCGATGATGGTACTGTGAGTCACTGTATGACTCACAGTTCACTGACCACTACAAAACAGAAACTTGAAGAATAATTTACTGCCCAGGCCAAAAGGACTTGAAAGAACTTTCCCACCCACCATATGAGTGATATATCAAATTAGGGATAAGGCGCCATCGCTTTCTTCTTCTTGGAATGGATTAGTTCTCCCTCTTTGTACGGCTCCCCCAGAGACACAGGGCCAGATAAGCCTCTGGTTTTACTAATAATCTTCTCTCAGTGAACCGTTCTATTCCTGTACCTGCCTACTCGGGCTCATTCTGCAAAGAAATCTAACCCATAAGAGTGCCTCAGCACACAAAAATGTACTTCATCACTCCTCAGAGCAAGATGGCTTCTTGGATCAGCCTTTTATGCCTTCCCTCCCTTGACTGTGACACTAAACAGACCCATAATAAACCGTCCTCAACTACACAAGTAAGAAATTATTCTCAGGGCCAAGAGAGTTTGCTCTCCAAAACCGTTTCTTTCTCTTATGTGTACAAATCAAGGACCCAGTGGTCACAGTTTGGGGGCATAGAGATTAGTGGAAAGTTTCATTTTTCTACAGGAATGAAACATTTAATTCTCTAACACCTTCTCATCAGGACTGCTGTTGCACTCACATGATCTGTGTGGTTGGCTTGGTGTTGTGAATTCTGCTTTACCCATGAGGGTCCTGAGGAGGTCTGTGACCTGAGGTCATACAGGCAAGTCCTCACTGGAGCCACGAGTGTACACTCTGAAGTTCCTCCTCTGGGCTGTGCCTGACACCCACCCCAGCTATCTTCTGGGGCCTTACTGCCCCAGTCTACGTGGTGATGCTGACATAGGCCTTCTGGTGGCAGGAGGCTGTCTGGCATCTGGATTTTCTCTCACGTAGAAGACAGCACTGTTAAAAAAAAAAAAAAAGTTTCTTATATCCACAAAGTGTCTCCTGCTTTTGGAGCAATGGGCGCTCTGTAAGGAAACACCCCAGGGAAAGAGTGTCCTTCTCTCACTCCCTTCATTCCTTTCACACCAATGGAAAGCTCTTCCCCCCCCCCCCCCAACTTTATTGAGGTATAATTGGCAAAACTTTTGTAAAGTACTTAAAGCATGCATTATTATGATTTATATATGTATATCTTGTGAAAGGATTCTTCCCTAGTTAATTAGCATATCCATCACTTCACACATACATACACATATATATGTAAAAACATTTAAGTTCTACTCTTTTAATAGATTTTAATTATACAGTGTTAGCAACGATAGTCAACCACATTTTACATTAGATCCTCAGACCTTATCCATCTTCTAGCTGAAAGTTTGTACCCTTTTACCAATTCTCCCTATTTCTTACCTTCTCCCAGCTCTTCATAATTACTTTTCTACTCTCTAAGTTTGACTTTTGTTTTTTAAAATTCCATGTATAAGTGACACTATGCACCATTTGTCTTTCTCTGGTCTGGCTTATTTCACTTAGCATAATGCCTTCAAGTTCCACTCGTGTTGTCACAAATGATAGGATTTCCTTCTTTTTTGTATATACATACCACATCTTTTTTATCCATTCATCCATCGATGGACACTTACATTGTTTCCTATAAAGCTCTTAATAACACCAAGAAGAAATCTTCTAAGATCTAGGCTACTCAGGAATCATCAGAAATAAAGTATGATTAGGCAATCTGTGGGGGTCCCCTGGTTGTGCCTGTTGCAGAGGCCACCCTGACTGGTTTGCACACCCAAAATTACTTGAATGATTCTGCAGATGGGAAGTAATTGGGTGTTGGAATTTTCATGAACAGCAGAATACACTAAAAATTGAAAGGAAAACTGCTACTTTGATGAGATGAGCCCTAGAGCAGGTGGCCAGTATTTCTTCTATCACTGAGATTTCTTTGCCATCCTCCTCACTTTTGCAATAAGCATCAGATGAATTTCTCTACTTTGTTTTGGGATTTAAGCTATGCTTGGAAAAGTAGAGAGAAATACTGCTTGAAATAGAATGAGAAGAACCAGAAAGGTGAGGCAAATCTACATCTGTTGAAAGCAGCTTAAACCAGTGAAACTAAAATGAAATTCAAGTACAAAGGGCAGAAATTAGACCTAGAGTCAAGAGGTTGGATAATTGTCAGGCTTGAAGCTGAGATTTCTGAGATTTGCCTATATTGGCTTAGATCAGTACATACGTTTTCCAGTTGAAATATTAAACGTCTTCACATGGTCACTACGGTAGAGCTCACTTCTAAGTAGGAACATTTTATTCATAGTTTAAATATGTTACATGTAATTGATACCAGTTAATCAACTATTGATTGATTTTTCAGCTTAAAAATTTATCAAATTTATCATTTGTGGGATACCTGGTGGCTCAGTGGTTGTGGGATACCTGGGTGGCTCAGGGGTCCTGGGATCAAGTCCTGCATCAGGCTCCCTGGAAGCCTGCTTCTCCCTCTGTCTATGTCTTTGCTTCTCTCTTTGTGTCTCTCATGAATAAATAAATAAAATCTTAAAATAAGATTAAGATTAATCTTAATTAATTATAATTAATTAATAGAATTAAGAATTAATTAATATTAAGATTAATAAAATAACTTTAACATTTATGAAGTGATATGATGTCAGGGATTTGCTTTGAAGTAATCTAATTTAAGAAACCGGTGGGGTATAGGGATGCCTGCATGCCTGCATGCCTCAGTCAGTTAAGTGGCTGCCTTCATCTCACGTCATAATCCTGGGACCCTGGGATTGAGCCCCTCCTCCCCTTGGGCTCCCTTCTCAGTGGGGAATCTGTTCCTCCCTCTCCCTCTGCCCCTCCCCCTGCCCGTGCTCTTTCTCTCTTTCAAAATAATAAACGAAATCTTAAAAAAGAAATACATAGGGTATGGATGAGATGAGATCATGAGTCAAACATTGTTTGACTTGGGAGATGAGTATGTAAGAATTTATTATTTTATTTTCAGTTTATTATGTATTTCAGCTAGGTAAATTATTGGTAGCACTTATTTATTCCTTTATAAACAGCTTCTAACCATATATGAGTCAGTATGAAAGTTTGAAAAGTACTAAAATTAGTTCTGCCATGCTCTAGCTACATGACATTTGACAAACTCTTAACTATTCTAGGCTTCTGTGTTCACTGTACATGTGACAAGTTCCAGTTGACTCTCTTGAGGATTTCAAGAAAAAAGTGTTTTGTTCTATAGAAATGCCCTAATCACCGGTAAAATTTGAATTTTTAAAAAAGATTTAATTAATTTATTTGACAGAGAGAGAGCATAAGCAGTGGGAGTGACAGGTAGAGGGAGAAGGAGAAACAGGGAACCTGACATGGGTCTTGATCCCAGGACTCTGAGATCACCACCCAAGCCAAAGTCAGACGCTTCTGTGAGATTTCTGTTCATGTCTTTTGTGCATTTCATGATTGGATTGTTTGTTTCTTTGCTGTTGAGTTTAATAAGTTCTTTAAAAATTTTTTTTAATTTAACTTTTTAGTAAATTTATTTTTTATTGGTGTTCAATTTGCCAACATATAGAATCTCACCCAGTGCTCATCCCTTCAAGTGCCCACGTCAGTGCCCATCACCCAGTCATCCCCCGCCCCGCCCACCTCCCCTTCCACCACCCCTAGTTCGTTTCCCAGAGTTAGGAGTCTTTCATGTTCTGTCTCCCTTCCTGATATTTCCCACACATTTTCTCTCCTTTCCCCTTTATTCCCTTTCACTATTTTTATATTCCCCAAATGAATGAGACCATATAATGTTTGTTCTTCTCCGATTGACTTATTTCACTCAGCATAATACCCTCCAGTTCCATCCACATTGAAGCAAATGGTGGGTATTTGTCGTTTCTAAAGGCTGAGTAATATTCCATTGTATACATAGACCACATCTTCTTTATCCATTAATTTTTGATGGACACCGAGGCTCCTTCCACAGTTTGGCTATTGTGGACATTGCTGCTAGAAACATCTGGAGGTTCCTCAAAGAGGTAAAAATAGATCTGCCCTATGACCCAGCAATTGCACTGCTGGGGATTTACCCCAAAGGTACAGATGCAATGAAACACCAGGACACCTGCATCCCGATGTTTATAGCAGCAATGTCCACAATAGCCAAACTGTGGAAGGAGCCTCGGTGTCCATCGAAAGATGAATGGATAAAGAAGATGTGGTCTATGTATACAATGGAATATTACTCAGCCATTAGAAACGACAAATACCCACCCTTTGCTTTGACATGGATGGAACTGGAGGGTATTATGCTGAGTGAAATAAGTCAATCAGAGAAGAACAAACATTATATGGTCTCATTCATTTGGGGAATATAAAAAATAGTGAAAGGGAATAAAGGGGAAAGGAGAGAAAATGTGTGGGAAATATCAGAGAGGGTGACAGAACATGAGAGACTCCTAACTCTGGGAAACGAACAAGGGCGGTAGAAAGGGAGGTGGGCGGGGCATGGGGGTGACTGGGTGACTGACGGGCACTGAGGTGGGCACTTTATGGGATGAGCACTGGGTGTTATGCTATATGTTGGCAAATTGAACTCCAATAAAAAAAAAAAACAAATTCAGACGCTTAACGGACTGAGCCACCCACATGCCCCTGTAAAACTTGAATTTTATTTTCTTTGGTTTATCTATAGACGAAATAAATTCTGTCATATGTTTTTAAATATAATCACTGTTTTAGAAATTTAATGTTGGTTTTTAGAAAACAGTGAAGTAGAAACATGATATACATATGTATGATCCAGACCGGGATAGGAATAGGAATAAAAATGTAAAATGGAACTTTGAGAAGAATCCCCAAAGCATTAAGTACTAGAGAGAACATTAAAGGTGAAGGTTTTAATGCAGATAATCTAATCTAGAAGTTTTTTTTAAAAACCAACTGGGCCAAATAATCCAAAAAAGGCATGAAAATGATTAGCAGTCATTTAGGAGAATTTCTACAAACAGGGAAAATAATGGAAGAAGTAAATGCTGGAGAGATTCCAAGGGAGCAGAGTATGACTAATTAGAGGATTGGATTTTGCAAAGAAGATAGTTGAACCTGGAAAACCTTGGCATCAGTAACCTGAAGGTAAAGCTTTAAAAAGTAAGGTTGAGTTCTGAGAAAAGTTAATGGATTAAACACATGTTTACACTAGCTTCTTCCCTCAATGACACCAAATGACAACAAAAGAACATTTTAGAAGACTAAACCTACAAGAAGGGAAAGAGTGAAAAAGAAGACAGCAAAAATGAAATTTTGGAAACAGAAAAGCCAATGGAGATGAGTAACAAATTCTTAGTAAACCTATGGAAAAGGAATCCCATGACAGCAGTGAGAAAAGACAGAAATCCACCCGATTTACACAGAGGAATTGTCAAAAGACTCAGGGATTGATGGTGCTAGATACCTCTAGAAGTGGAGACTGAATAAGAAGGATTGTTTGAAAGTCTGTTTAAGAACTATGAAGGTCCAACATTACCTCCCACACTCTGATAAGCCACCTGATGAATGGCTCTTCTTTTACCCTGGATTATGTTCTCTAGAGAGGATAAGTAGATAGAACTTCAAGTTCAGTTGAGGATGGAGGTACTGGACAGAAAATGGGGATCTGGATATTATTTGCATCCTGGATTCTGAAGTATCTCAGCTCTCTTCCTTCATTCATGTCCCAGAATATTCACCTTCACCCTCCAAAGAAGATACTGGACTTTTTTTCCCTAGGAAGTCTGATTGACTTAAGAGGAAACATCTAAACATATTTTATAATCTCTCCAACCAGACCACAAGAAAGTAAAGATCAGAATAGACAAACCCTCCCACATACTTGGAGACTTTTAGGACCCCTATATTAAATATGAACTCCAACCAGTGAATATCAGACGGCAGAGGAAAATATCTGATATGAAAAATAGAGATCAAAATAAACAATAAAGAGCAACATAAAGAAAATAAAATTTAGAGTTTTAAAAACATGTCCATAAATTCTTTGGCATTTCTCATATCAAAAGATGGAGTCCAATTCCTCTCTCCTTGAATATGAGCTGGTTTTAGTGACTTGCTTCTCAAGAATATAATGTGATAAAGTTAGGTTATGTGATTTTCAAGGCAAGATTTATTTTTTTTAAAGTTTCAGATGTAGTTTTCAATAATACATCAGTTGCATAAAAGTTTTATCAGTGAAATATTTCATATATTTCTCAATATTTAATTTTCCTTATCATACATAGTTATAGAAGATAAAGGAAAAGTATTTAATACTTTCACCAAACCCATATTGATGCCCCTAAAGCCCCATTGGGTGACCTCAGTGTTCCATACCAATATCACTTTCCACAAATACCAGCAGGTGAACAAAATCTGGTAGGTAACACACTAAGAAAATCAGGCTTAATATGTTAAACATTTATTGGGCACTTACTAAACATTCCACTAGGCTATGGATATGACATTGACAAGGGCATCATCCTGCCCACACAAAGCTTTCTATCTAATAAGAGAGATAAACAACTCTAGCACCTGGTAGGTTGCAGCGGGTGGGGGTACCCTTACAGAACACATGCAGACAGCTCAATATTCTTTATTTCATGTAATCCTCACCACAGCCTTCTGATTAAGGTATTATCGCCTTTCCAAAGGTGGAAATACTGAGGCTCTAGGAGGTTAAACTACTTGCCCAATATCTTACAGAGTAAATCACCAATTCTGCATGAGCACAGGTCTATCTGACTCTATAGAGCTCATGTTCTTTCTCTAAAGCAAACCATGTTCCTTCTCAATAAGAGCAGTATCATTCTGGAGTGACTAAGCAAGGAGGAGAAGTTCATTCCACTGGGGTAGCTGATGTAGAGCTCAGAGAAGGCTTCACAGAGGAGGTGGATTTGAGCTGAGACTTGAAGAAATATGAATTCAATAAGAAATTCACGGGAAAGAAAATGTCAGACTAGAGGCAGTGAGCTGGCAGTTTGATGTGGTATTACTTTTGAAATCAGGGAACATGGAGGGAGAGACTAGTAAAATTATGCTGCCAGCAGAAGGCACTATGTGCCAGCCATGGTATTTTCTACATAGCAACCAGACAAAATGCATCCATCTTCCAGATCCCCTCCACCATGAATCTTCCTCTAGCTTTCGTAGTTCCCCTCTTCCTCTTTCCAAATGTTTCTCTCTCCTCTTTTCTCGCTATCCCAACCAAGCAGACGTAACGAATGTGTGAAAATCAATTCTTAAAAAAAATGCAGTTGCGTTTGCACAGCATTTTTGTCTCCAAGCTACTCAAAACATCTATCTCCAACCAGTTGCAGCAGCTACTTCTGAACTTCTGGAGTAACAGCTTAAGACATTGAGGACTTCATGGCTTTTCATGAGACACACATAGAGCCTGGACAACTTGTGAAATCTACCAAAGTGAAAAGAACAGGAGTTACTTGGCTGGTTTCTGTGAGAATTCTAGATCATTATTCTTACTACCAGGTCCTTATGGGAAATCTAGTGGTGCAAATACATGTAAAACCATTTGCCTCTCCCACCTCCTGAAAAACAGAGTTAGACAATGGTCCACACTTAATGGTACCTAAATCCATCAGTATAATATGATAGTGACCTAGAAAAAGAAGGGTTCTTTACTGTGGTGGGGGTGTAATAAGATTATAGAGGGTTAGAGTGTGAATAGGACAGATGGAATTAGAGGAAATATATAGAGAAAATTGAAAAAAAAAAGAGATAGGATCTAAACGAAACTATAAGGGGAATGGTAAGTTTGGGAGGTTATGTTTTCAATGCTAAAGGGTTATGGTCACATTTAGATACTGATGGTCAAGGCAAGATTTAAAAAGATGATATAGCGCCCTCATGATTTTCCCTATCTCTAATCACTTGCCCCTGAGGACACAGCCACAGGCTGTGAAGAAGCCAGGTCATCGTACGACAAGACGGCATGAAGTGGCTGATGACAGCTCCACCAGTGATACTAGTCAGTAGCCAGTATCAGTGGCCAGACATTTGAATGAGTAAGTATTCAGATCATTCCATCCCCCAGCTTTTGAATCACCCAACTAATGCCAGGTGGAGCAAAGATGAGCTGTCCTCATATAGTCATGCCCAAGCTACAGATTCATAAGCAAAATAAATACTATTATTGTGATAATCCAATAATTTTTGAAGTGTTTTCTCATACAACAATAGAAACTCGAACACAGAGACCCTGCAGGGAAAAGAAATTTTCAAAATTTATGATCAACTCTTTTTTTCTGGCCAAGATGAAGTAATGGAGACTGGATTCATTTTCCTTCCGAAGCAACAGAATATTTGAACAAACAATGGTTCTTGGATATTGAACATCAGCCAATGAAAAACATTGATCCCTGAGAAAAGGGAGACAAATGAGGTGAACCCTGCAATTGCCCGAGATTACTACTTGGAGAAAATTTCCAGGCTGTGTTGTAGGGAGAAGTTACCCAAGCAGAGTCTCATGGTCTCCTTAAGTTGAGAAGAGGTGAACATCTAAGGAAGCCCAAAAGGCTAAAGTTTGAAGGACAGAGTACTGTAGAGAAGAGAGCCGCACAAAGAGAAATAACTGGAGATCTACGGAAGTTATGACCCCTCAAGTATTCAGGTGAATACCAATCAGTGCATGCCTGTGAGGAAATTATTCAAGGCCAAGGGTAAAAAACACCCAAAAAGTTTACGGCGAACAATTCTCAGAGCTCACAAAAGGCACAGGAATGATAAATGTCCACCAGCCAAAGTGGGAAGTCTCATAAGACATCACCTAGGTGGAGTACAAAGGAGGGTTGCTTCAGTTGTAGTGCAAAATTAGTTCTAGATTAAATGCTTCCTTGGTCTTATTTAGAGAAGCTTAAAAGCACAATCTAAAAGGATTAACCTTTTCCAAGTAACTTAACTGCATCCCCAAATGAAGCCCATAATATTTATAGAAATACAATAATAGGGCACCCCAGTGGCTCAATGGTTTAGCGCTGCCTTCGGCCCAGGAGATCCTGGAGATCCGGGATTGAGTCCCACGTCAGGCTCCCTGCATGGAGCCTGCTTCTTCCTCTGCCTATGTCTCTGCCTCTCTCTGTGTCTCTCATGAATAAATAAATAAAATATTTTTTTTAAAAAAGAAATACAGTAATATTCAGCACCCAACAAGGTAAAATTAATCGTGTAGCATTCAATAAAAATAACTAAGCATGCAAGAAGGAAAAATAGAATCCATCATGAGAAGAAAAATCAATCAATCGAAACTGATCCAAAGGAGAAAATTAGTAAAGATGTTAACATAGTTATTATAACTACATTATAACTACATTCTATGTTTAAGAAGATTGAATAAGTTAAGTAGAGACATGGAAGACATAAAAAAAAAAAAGACCAAAAATTTAACTTACAGAGATGAAAGCTGCAATATCTAGGAAAAATGAAAGACTTCATCATCATCATCAGGCCTGCATAATAGGAAATATGAAGGAAATTCTTTAGGCAGAAGAAAAATGGTACCACATGGAAACTCTGATCTAAACAAAACAATGAAGAACACCAGAAAGGGTAAATATATAATTAAAGAAAAGTAATTTTTATTATTTAAATTTTAAAAAGATAAGTGACTGTATAAAGCAAAAATAATAACAATGTAGTATGGGACTTATAACCTGTAGAAATAAAATAAATAACAAACACAGGGAAGGAAGTAATGGGAATAGAGGATTATACAACTCTTATATTATATGTGAAGTGGTTCAATATTATTTGAAGGCAGACTGAAATGATTGAAATATGTATTTTATAAGCCCTAAAATAATCATAGGGTTTTTAGATAATATTTCCTAATATTTGGCTAATTAGGTGAAATGGATGTAAAATGGGAAATAGAATACTCAATTCAAAAGAAAGCAGAAAAGGTGGAAAAAGGTAACAAAAACCAGATGGTAAAAAATAGAACCCATACACTTTTAAACAACCATTGGGCTGAAGAAGAAATAAAAAAGGAAATTAGAAATTAAAAAGTATCTTGAGGTAAATGAAAACAAAACACAATGTAAAATTGCTTATGGGCTGCAGTAAAAGCAGTACTAACAGGGATGTTTATAGTGATAAATGTGTACATTAAAAAAGAAAAAAGATCTCAAGGGATCCCTGGATGGTGCAGCGGTTTAGCGCCTGCCTTTGGCCCAGGGCACGATCCTGGAGACCCTGGATCGAATCCCACGTCGGGCTCCCGGTGCATGGAGCCTGCTTCTCCCTCTGCCTATGTCTCTGCCTCTCTCTCTCTCTCTCTCTGTGTGTGACTATCATAAAATAAAAAAATTAAAAAAAAAAAGAAAAAAGATCTCAAGTAAATATTATACCTCGAGGAACTAGAAAATGAACAAATTAAGCCAGAAGTTACCAAAAAGGAGATAATAAAAATCATAGGAAAAATAACTGAAGTAGAAAATAGAAAAAAATCAATGAAACTAAGGGTTCATTTTTAGAAAAGGTGAACAAAATCAACAAACCCTTAGATAACTGAGAGAGGAGACTCAAACAAATAAAATCAGAAATGGAAGATGAAACATAACCAATGTCACAGAAATAAAAAAAGATGTAAGGGACTATTATGAACAATTATATGCCAACAAATTGGATAATGTAGAAGAAATGGTGAAATTTCTAGGAACATGCAACCTACCAAGACTGAATTAAGAGGAAATAGAAAGTGTCTAAACAGATCAATAATAAATAAGGAGATTTAATCAGTAATAAAAAATTTTCCAAAGGAGAAAAGTCCAGGACTAGTTGTTTTCACAGGTATATTCCCCAAACATTTAAAGAAGAATTAATACCAATCCTTTTTAAGCTCCTCCAAAAGAGAAAAAGAAGGGACACTTCAGATCTTTATAAAGCCGGTCTTGGGCAGCCCATGTGGTGCAGCGGTTTAGCGCCACCTGCAGCCCAGGACGTGATCCTGGAGATCCGGAATCGAGTCCCACGTGGGGCTCCCTGCATGGATCCTGCTTCTCCCTCTGCCTGTGTCTCTGCCTCTCTCTGTGTCTCTCTGTGTTGCACACGAATAAATAAATAAAATCTTAAAAAAAAAAAAAGCTAGTCTCAGTCTGATATAAAAGACAGACAAGAACATCACAAGAAAGGAATATTATAGGCCAATATCCCTGATTAACATGGATGCAAAAGCCTTCAACAAAATGTTAGCAAACCAGATTTAACAGTATGTGAAAAGTGACTAAGTGGAATTTATCCCAGGAATGCAAGGATGGTTCAACATCTCACAATCAATGTGACACACCATGTCATTAATAGAATGAAAGATAAAATCATCATCATCTCAATAAATGCAGAAAAGGATTTGAAAAAATTCAACAACCTTTTATGGTAAAAAAAAAAACTCTCAACAAATTAAATATAGGAGGAACTAATTTTAACACAATAAAGGTCAACGTATATGAAAAGCTAACAGTTATGATCAAACTCGATGGTGAAAAACTGAAAGCTTTTCCTCTAAGATCTAGAAAAAAGCAAAGTTGCCCACTTTCACTACTTGTATTCAAGTAGTGAAATGCAAGTACAGGGAATGCTATGCTAGCTAGAGTGATTAGGCAAGAAAAAGAAGTAAACAGGCATCCAAAACAGGAAGGAAGAAGTAAAATCTCTTTTCATTGATCTTATATGTAGAAAATCCTGAAGACTCTACCAAAAAACTGTCAGAACTAATAAATGAATTTAGTAAAGTTGCAGCATACAGAATCAGTGTACAAATATCATTTGTGTTTCTGTACACTAATGACAAATTGTTCTGAAAGAAAATTAAGAGAATAATTCCATTTACATTAGCATCAAAAAGAATACTTAAGAATAAACTTATTTATTTATTATTTTAAAGATATATTTTGTTTATTTGAGAGAGAAAGTGTGAGAAGGGGAGCTGGGGAAAGGCAGAGGGAAAGGGAGAGGGGAAGCCGACTCCCCACTGAATGCAGAACCTGACATGGGGCTCAATCTCATGACCCTGAGATCATGACCTGAGCTGAAATCAAGAGTTTGGGCACTTAACTGACTAAGCCACCCAGGAGCCCCTAAACTTTTTTTTTTTCAAATTTAAATTTTAGTTAGTTAACATACAACGCAATATTGGTTTCTGGAATAGAATTCAATGATTCATCACTTATATACCACACTCTGCTCATCACAAGTGCCCTCTTTAATACCCATCACCGATCTTAGCCCATCTCCTCACCCCTCTCCCCTGCCAAAGAGGTGAAAGACTTGTATACTAAAAATCAGAAAACACTGATGAAAAAATTTAAAGCAGGGGTACCTCGATGGCTGAGTGGTTGAGAGTCTGCCAGGTGGCAATCCTGGGGTTCTGGGAACAAATCCCACATTGAGCTTCTTGCGGGGAGTCTACTTCTTCCTATACTATATCTCTGATTCTCTCTCCATGTCTCTCAATAAAATCTTTTAAGAAAGGAAAAAGAAAAGTTTTAAAGCAGACACAAATAAGTAGAAAAATATCTCATGCTCATGGATTAGAAGAATTAGTATTGTTAAAATGTCCATACTGTTCAGTGCAATCATAGGTGAATACTTATCTTCAAATTTATCTGGTTGTATACATCAATTACATATAGCTTTTTGTATGTCAAAAAATAAATAAATAAGGAAACATACAGCAAGTACAACCCATGATTGTCCCATGTTTATATTCAACATGTTTATAAAATATGTGCTTATATGTGTATATAATAAATGCTTATAAAATATATTTTTGTAGGTATCCCTGGGTGGCTCAGCGGTTCAGCGCCTGCCTTTGGCCCAGGGTATGATCCTGGAGTCCCAGGATCGAGTCCTGCCTCAGGTTCCCAGCATGGAACCTGCTTCTCCCTCTGCCTGTGTCTCTGCCTCTCTCTCTCTCTCTCTCTATGTCTATCATGAATAAATAATAAATCTTTAATATATATATATATTTTTGTATATAAAACATAAAAACATATGTTTAAACCTAGCTTTATAAAATCCACGCTAAATGTAAACATCTCAGTTAAAAGGCAGGGATTATCAGGTTGGATTATAAAGCAAGAACCCTAATATCAGGAATAAGACAAAAATGTCTGCTTTCACCACTCTATTCAACATTGTAATGGAGGTTCTAGCCAGGGCAATTAGGCAAGAAGGAAAAATAAAAGCCACCCATTGTGGAAAGGAGGAAATAAAAGTATGTCTCCTCTCAGATAATATGAACTAGTATATTAAAAATTATAAAGAATTCCCCCAAACCTATTAGATCCCATACATGAGTGCAGCAGGATACAAGATCAATATACAAAAATCAAATATATTTGTATGTCTTAGCAATGAATAATCCAAAAATTTAATTATAAAATAATTTATATACATAATATCAAAAATAACAGTTAAGAATAAATATAACTAAGAAGTACAAAAACTTTTACTCTGAAAACTAAAAGAAACCTGTTGAAAGGAATTAAGGAAGACCTAAATAAATGGAAAGATGTTCTATGCTCAAGGAGTAGAACACTTAATATTGCTCAAGTGGCGAATATCATCAAATTTATCTACAAATTCAGTGCAATTCTTCTTAAAATTTCAGCTGCGTTTTTTTATGTGTACAGAAATTGACAATCTGATCCTAAAATGTAGGAATGCAAGGGAACTTGAATAACCAATCTTGAAAATGAGTAACAAAGTAGGAAGACTCACTCTTTCTGATTTCAAAACTCACTGCAAAGCTAAAGTAATCAACAATAAAGCGCTGGCATAAAGTAGAAATATAGATCAATGGAATTAGAATGAGAATCCATAAATAAATCTGTAAAAAAATGTGATCAATTGATTTTCAATAAGGATGGCAAGGCCATCCAATAGGGAAAGAATAGTTTTTTCAACAAATGGTGCTCAAACAAGTGGATATCCAAATGTGAAAAGAAGGAAGTGGGACCCCTCACCCTACATCATTAAACACCAATTAAATTAAAATAAATCAAATATCTAAATATCTGAAAGTACAAAACTTTTAGAGGAAAACATGAATAAGTCATCTGACTTTGAATTATGCAAGTAATTTCTTAGTTATGACACCAAAAGCACAAGCAACAAAAGAATAATAAAGCTAAGGTGGATTTCATTAGAATTAAAAATATTTGTACTTTGAAGAACACCATCAAGAAAGTGAAAAGAATTCACTGAATGGGAGAAAATATCTGCAAACTGTATATCTAATAATAAGATATACAGTGTTATATTAGTTTCAGGTGTACAATATGGTGATTCAACAATTCCATATATTACTCAGTGCTTATCAAGATGAGTGCACTCTTAATCTCCTTCACCTATTTCATTCACTTCACAACCCACCTCCCTTCTGGTATCTATCTATCTATCTATCTATCTATCTATCTATCTATCTATAGATATAGATATAGATATATAGATAGATAGATAGATAGATATTTTTAAAAGACAGACAATAACAAGTGTTGAGAAAACTGTAGAGGAATTGGATTCCTTATGCATTGCTAATGGGAATATAAAATTTCCACAGTAGCTGCTGTGGAAAACAATTTAACAGTTCCTAAAAATGTTGAGCATAGTTACCCTATGACCCAGCAATTCCACTCCTAAGTATCTACCCTAGAGAAAATGAAATCCATATAAAAATGTACTCAAATGTTCATAACAGCATTAATGACTCAAAAGTGGAAACAACCTAAATGTCCATTAGTTGACTAATGGATAAACAAAATGTGATCCATCATACAATAGAAGATTATTTAGGCATAAAAAGGAATGATGTACTGATACCCACCGCAATGTGGATAAACTTTGAAAAATTAGTCTAAGTGAAAAAAGCATGACACAAAAAAACACTTATTATATGATTCCATTTATATGACATGCCCAGAATGGACAAATCCATAGAGATGGAAAGTGTATTAGTAGTTGTCTAGATCAGTTATACCAGCTATTGGGTACGGAGTTTCTTTTTGAAATGAGAAAATGTTCTAATATGAGACTGTGGTGATGTTTTCTTAACTTAGTAAGTATACTGAAAACCATTGGATGGTACGTTGGTAGGTTTTATGGTATGGAAATTATATCTCATAAGCCTTCTAAAGATAAATGAATAAGTAAAAAGTGCAGGAAAGGGCAGCCCGGGTGGCTCAGTGGTTTAGTGCTGCCTTCAGCTCAGGGCCTGATCCTGGAGACCTGGGATCAAGTCCCACATCGGGCTCCGTGCATGGAGCCTGCTTCTCCTTTTGCCCCCCGCCCCTTTCTGTGTCTTTCATGAGTGAATAAATACAATCTTTAAAAAAAAAGTAGTCTGATTTCACAGAATCACCGATGTTCACTTTGGATAGTACTTTAGACATAACCTGGCCCAAAGTGAACATTGTATATGTAATAACATTGAAGTTGAGGGAGAAGATGATGTGTTCCAGGTCAAATGGATTCATGGCTGAGATAGGATTATAATCGAGAGTTTTCTTTTTTCCTTTATTCCCAGTTCTTTGGGTCTTTTCTTTTCTGACGGTTAAAAATGAACTAGATGAACTTTTCAGCATCGAAATTCTGTGGAGTAGATTACAGTTGAGAAATTTTGATTAAATTTGGCCTTGTTTAATTTGTAGTAAATTTCTGAAAGAATATAAATGTTTTCTTTAAATTCTATAAAACATCATAGAAATTATTCCACAATTAACAATTTATTATTGTCAACGAGTTGGAACATGCCATTGCAAGGAAAATGCTAGTCCTAGGCTGCAAGCTCTACCAAATAACATTTTGTCCTGTATTTTATGAAAAGAAATCAGGGAACTAATTATAATATATGAATTTCTCATTGAAAAGACTAATTTAGTAACACCTGGGCAGGGGTTGAGTGTCTGCCTTTGACTCAGGTTGTGATCTGGGGTTCTGGTATCAAGTCCCACATCAGGTTTCCTGTGGGGAGCCTGCTTCTCCCTCTGCCTATATCTCTGCTTCTCTGTGTCTCTTATGAATAAATAAATAAACTCTTTTTAAAAAAGACTAGTTTATTCACAGAAAACAGAGTATTATTATTATTATGAGAATGTGGGAAAATAATATCAGCTTTTTGGGTCCTGCCTATACTATGAGGCATGAGTGCATAATAGCTCTGAGTCCAGGCTCAGAGTAATGACATGGATCTATAGGACAACAATACTGTCAATGATGTTACATCATGACTTGATCAATGGTATTCACCTAATTAGTTAATAACATTTTTAGTAACATTGATATGATGGCCCTGGGTTATATTGGTGGGACACTAACTTCCATGTTCTAATTTCTCCACTGTTGGTTGGACCCATTCTTGTTTTGAGCATAGATACTGATATTTAGAAGATAAATTTAACCTATTAGCTACATGCTGATCAGACTTGTGGATCACAAGATTGGTGTTTGGGAAGCCCTTTGGGCCCTGGAACCCCACTGCTTGGGTGCAGTGCCACTGGGCTTGATGTTAATTCTTATTATTGATTTTTATCAATGAAGACAAGGGCTTCTTCTTTTTTTTTAGTATATTTATTTTTTATTGGTGTTCAATTTGCCAACATATAAAATAATACTCAGTGCTCATCCCATCAAGTGCCCCCCTCAGTGGGCAGTCACCCCCACCTCCCGCCCACCTCCCTTTCTACCACCCCTAGTTCGTTTCCCAGAGTTAGGAGTCTCTCATGTTCTGTCTCCCTTTCTGATATTTCCCACTCATTTTTCTCCTTTCCCCTTTATTCCCTTTCACTATTTTTTATATTCCCCAAATGAATGAGACCATATAATGTTTGTCCTTCTCCGATTGACTTATTTCACTCAGCATAATACCCTCCAGTTCCATCCACATCGAAGCAAATGGTGGGTATTTGTCGTTTCTAATGGCTGAGTAATATTCCATTGTATACATAGACCACATCTTCTTTATCCATTCATCTTTTGATGGACACCGAGGCTCCTTCCACAGTTTGGCTATTGTGGACATTGCTGCTAGAAACATCCGGGTGCAGGTGTCCCGGCGTTTCACTGCATCTGTGTCTTTGGGGTAAATCCCCAGCAGTGCAATTGCTGGGTCATAGGGCAGATCTAATTTTAACTCTTTGAGGAATCTCCACACAGTTTTCCAGAGTGGCTGCACCAGTTCACATTCCCACCAACAGTGTAAGAGGGTTCTCTTTTCTCTGCATCCTCTCCAACATTTGTTGTTTCCTGACTTGTTAATTTTCCCCATTCTCACTGGTGTGAGGTGGTACCTCATTGTGGTTTTGAGTTGTATTTCCCTGATGGCAAGTGATGCGGAGCATTTTCTCGTGTGCTTGTTGGCCATGTCCATGTCTTCCTCTGTGAGATTTCTGTTCATGTCTTCTGCCCATTTCATGATTGGATTGTTTGTTTCTTTGCTGTTGAGTTTAATAAGTTCTTTATAGATCTTGGATACTAGCCCTTTATCTGATACGTCATTTGCAAATATCTTCTCCCATTCTGTAGGTTGTCTTTTAGTTTTGTGGACTGTATCCTTTGCTGTGCAAAAGCTTCTTATCTTGATGAAGTCCCAATAGTTCATTTTTGCTTTTGTTTCTCTTGCCTTCATGGATGTATCTTGCAAGAAGTTCCTGTGGCCAAGTTCAAAAACGGTGTTACCTGTGTTCTCCTCTAGGATTTTGATGGAATCTTGTCTCACATTTAGATCTTTCATCCCTTTTGAGTTTGTCTTTGTGTATGGTGCAAGAGAGTGGTCTAGTTTCATTCTTCTGCATGTGGATGTCCAATTTTGCCAGCACCATTTATTGAAGAGACTGTCTTTTTTTCCAGTGGATAGTCTTTCCTGCTTTGTCGAATATTAGTTGACCATAAAGTTGAGGGTCCACTTCTGGATTCTCTATTCTGTTCCATTGGTCTATGTGTCTGTTTTTGTGCCAGTACCACACTGTCTTGATGACCACAGCTTTGTAGTACAACCTGAAATCTGGCATTGTGATGCCCCCAGATATGGTTTTCTTTTTTAAAATTCCCCTGGCTATTCAGGGTCTTTTCTGATTCCACACAGATCTTAAAATAATTTGTTCCAATTCTCTGAAGAAAGTCCATGGTATTTTGATAGGGCTTGCATTAAATGTATAAATTGCCCTGGGTAACATTGGCATTTTCACAATATTAATTCTTCCAATCCATGAGCATGGAGTATTTTTCCATCTCTTTGTGTCTTCCTCAATTTCTTTCAGAAGTGTTCTGTAGTTTTTAGGGTATAGATCCTTTACCTCTTTGCTTAGGTTTACTCCTAGGTAACTTATGTTTTTGGATGCAATTGTAAATGGTATTGACTCCTTGATTTCTCTTT
Organism: Vulpes vulpes; assembly: GCF_048418805.1. Lineage (NCBI taxonomy): Eukaryota > Metazoa > Chordata > Mammalia > Carnivora > Canidae > Vulpes > Vulpes vulpes. The sequence goes on along the minus strand of NC_132792.1, from coordinate 94,774,607 downwards.
CTTCAGTCTCATTGTTAGTGTATAGAAATGCCACTGACTTCTGGCCATTGATTTTGTATCCTGCCACACTGCCAAATTGCTGTAGGAGTTCTAGCAATCTTGGGTGGAGTCTTTTGGGTTTTCTATGTAGAGTATCATGTCATCTGCGAAGAGGGAGAGTTTGACTTCTTCTTTGCCCACTTGAATGCCTTTTATTTCTTTTTGTTGTCTGATTGCTGAGGTTAGGACTTCTAGTACTAAATAGCAGTGGTGAGGCTGGACATTCCAAGACAGGGGCTTCTGAGGAAGACAAGGCTGAGCATCTCAGTGGCTGTTCTGTTAGTTCTACTCTTATTAACTCTTGAGATAAAAACAACTCGATGAAATCCATAGCACTAAAAATAGGCAGCACTGTGCTTGGGAGTTATTTGACATTCTTGCATCTTTTGTTCTGCTCTCATGTGCACATTTTAAACACCTATTCTCTGAGAAACCACAGAGGAAAAAAAGTTGGGCATAGGCACAAATCCCAGAAGGCTAGGTTACCTTTTGAAAAATAAATTAATCCACTGGGTTGTCATGAGCCTCTACATCCACTGGATATAAAAGGATTTGCTTTTCTCTCTGGCTGCGCTGGTCCTTTGTAAGACCAGTTTTCTTAACAGTATCTGTGTTCCTAACTCAAGACTATCCCCTAACAATATAGTTTTCCCTTGTCTAAGGAGCTGCAGCTGTTGTGATATTCCCCAGAACCCTCATCTCCTTGTCTCTTTCACTTGTTGCTTGGGAAAGGAAAAGCAACTTCCTTCCTTGGGGAACCCTAATCTTTATTTGTATTTCTATTTTGAAGCAGAACTGAGTCAGTTTTGTCATGTTGTCACTCCCTGTAACAAAGACAGGGGACCTCTCTCTATGTACACTTGGAGAGAAGAAGGATGTGGCCAGAAGAAATTAATTGGTTGACATGGACTAGAGGTTTAAAGCCATGTCAATGTAATTGTTGTTAATATCTTTCTTCACTTCTTTTTTGATCAGGTGTTTCCTCCATGTGCCAAAGCCCAAAGTTTCTGTAGTTAGAGATTCTTTCCATGATTGTGTTGGTGTTCTTTCGGCCCTTTGGTAAAGGCATTTGACCTAATCATGAGAAGCTGATGAGTTGGCTTCAGCTATAGTGGAACAAGGACTGTTGGCTGAGAAAAGTGTGAATGCTGAAGCTGAGGGCAGAGTTGGCTCATGGAACATTTTATCTGTTCTCTGAGTTTCTTGTCCCAGTACGTCAACAAATTTGTTTTTGTTTAAAGACTTTCCCACACAAGTGTCTGCCAAGTTCAGAAGACTGCTTTTTGAGATTGATCTTGGTTTTCTTGGAACAAGAGCTGAGACTGTATAATAAGCTCAATTGGTCTCAGAGAGGGAAAGTTAGGAGATTTTATTTCCATATACATCAGCCATATCTGGGTACAGAAGAGTAGAGAAGGCCTGGAGACTAGGTAGTATGGGTGGGAGGAAAGAACCAGTGAAAGGAGGTTTCACTTGTGTCTATTTTTCCCACTTATCTTTGAAGCTTTCTGTGTCATTTAGAAGTAAAGCACTGAAACTGCAATGTTCAACTCTGAGATTGATTTTGGCCACACTCTCATTTGATTTAAATTAATCTTATTTGTTAGAAAAGGGTCTTTAGGTTTCCTGATCTTTAGATTGGTAGCGACATTGCCAATATCCAGAGCAATTCTATAGTGTTTGTTTATATACTGGGCCAGAGGATTTCTTTCCTTTGAGACATAAAAAGCACTCCACTGTGATAATCTCACTTACTGTGAGCTACTAAAAGGAGGCCTATAAACTGCAACTTAATGGACAAATATTAGAGTGTCCTTAGTGCTTTTGCAAAGCAGGAGATAAATATCATGGTAGGATCACAATGTATGCAGAATTGTCATTTGATAAGGGTTTAGAGAATCGGGCAGGCTGGGAAATGGCTCTGTCTTGATAAAGGAAAGGTATTGGTTGATCACTGTAGGATGCCATATGTTTCTGGAGATTGGTTTGTGGTTTTAGGTCACAGGACAGTGGGATGAGAAAAACTTGTCAGTTTATCAGGGACAGAAGTGTAGGAGATCACAATGGCCATTATGAGTACTAACTCTAGCATAGGCTTTCAGGGAATGTCTGCCATGCTTACATTCATCGAGGGCAGCACTGCCATGGGATCTTAACTAACTTCTGCCAATGCCAGCCAAATGTCTGGTAGCACTGTTGACATTGGAGGGGGACCCAATGAACACACTCCTTTCATGACTAATTTTATGGCATAAAACAAAGAGTAAGTCAGATGGAAATCAAGAGTCCAGCTGTTAGAAGCTTAAGTGTGCAGCAAAAATGGAAGCTTAATGCTAATACTTAATACTGGAATGAGACTGATTTACCAGCCTCAGGCAATACTGCTCCTCTGTAGGCTGCCCTCTGTGGGGCTTGCCCTATAAAATTTCTGGCATGGAGGAGTCTCACTGTCTTCTGAGAAGAAGAGAATGATAAGAAGATGCTGAATTGTAAATGTCCAATTCATCTCCCAGACTTACCAAGTCAGGAAACTAACTCTATTTCCATGGTGAAAAGTAAGGGGTGGGTCGAGAAGTCAAAAGGGCTCAGGAAAAATTCTTCCTCAGAGAAACCAGAGGAGTGGAAGATGTGTTCCTTCCTCAAAACAAGTTCTCTTGGCATAAACACCAGCACTTTCACGATTGACAGCAAAAACACTGTGACCTCTTCAGGCAGCTTTAGGGACTATAGCATAACAATGGAGAAGACAAATGTTTAAAGAGTGCTCATTTTCTCAGTATTGTCAGTGTTTTTGAGTGTTTGCACATGCCAGGAGGTGTTCAGGTAACATTAGACAAATAAGAGTGAGGTATGGGTGTGCCTGGGAGAAAGAGAAAAAAGTTATGAAGAATAGGATAAAGTCATATGCAGGCCTATGAAATTAACAAATCATCAAAGAATGGGGGCTGGTCAGTTGTAAGACATTTTTTTGAACACTCACAGCTCATACAGAGTTTATAACCGAATAGAAAAGACAAAAACCAACACAAGAGAAATAGACATTTGCATATATAAAATTTTATTGTAGAGATGGTTAAGTCAGTGATTTTGCTAGTGGGCGGGGTTAACTGGGCCATTTGCAAAGAAAGTGAATCTTGATCTGTAATGATGAAGAGATGGGGAATGTGGGAATAGTAGGCTTAAGGTTCCAGGAATATGGTGAAAATCCATAGAAACATACTGGCGAGTCTCTGATGTCATCCAAGGTTGAACATGAAATATTATGATGCTGCTTCTGTTGCTGCTGTTGATGGAAGAAAGATAAATGTTGTGACAGACGCCCACAAAGTTTTTGGCAAGAAATAAAATTCCATTTAGTATGATGCATTTCAAGGGAATGACCTTTAGGATCATGCAGATGTGGCATATTTTTGCCTCATTGCTAAACTATGGGGTTTGAGATCTATACAAACGTGGAAGGCATCAGGTTGAAATGCAATACACTGTCTTTTGGCCAATGTAATTGACAAAGTGAAAATTGTAACAATTCCCCACATACATGCTGCAATAGCAGAAATAACATCCAAAATACCAGGAAGCGCTTTCTCCAAAAAAAAAAAAAAAAAGAAAAAGAAAAAGAAAAAAATGAGAAAAAGCATTTAAACAAATGCTACAGGCTACATATATTGTTACTTTTAATTCTCTTCTCAGCCTGAAATAAAATGTATAGTGTCTTTGATGTGAGAAGAGAAATACTTCTGTCTTTATTCACTAGAGTCAAAGTGACAGTGGGTGTCAAAGAGACATCTGCAGGCTAGTGCTATAGACTTCTAATTCCCACTGTTATCATCTCAATAAAGACTTCAGTACACATTCCTGGTTTCTTGCTTTTAGTTTCTTTTTTTTTCAGTTTACTCAGTGCAAGGCTACTGGTAAATATTCCTACAGTATTCTTTATTTCAATTGCTATTCTAAAAATTTTTAAATGGTTCTCTATTCTCTATGAAATAATATCAAATTCATTAACCCAATATTATAATGATATATAAGATGGGCCAATTTTTTTCATCTTTAATTCTTTCATTTCATCACACAAATTCTTCAGTAAGTCAAAGTGACTTACAGTTTTCCCAAATATCTCTTTGAACTTTCTACCCACTAAGTCTTTGCTTACCCCAGTCCCTCTTATCCTTTCCCCTCCACCTAAATCCCTCACATAAGTACAAGTTTAGCTAAAATCTACATTCTTCATGAAATTCTTTCCAAACAGTGCATTCAGTTTTTCTTTTTATTGTCTGTACTACTCATGCATCATTTACCGTATTTCATGGGTATTTGTAATTTTACAGTCATGTTTATACACCTTGCTTCTTCAATAAAATTCCTGAGGGAAGAAATCTTTTTGTGTCCTTGGTATACCTAGTAGAACTCTTTTATGTTATAGATTCTAATGATTAAGAAAACGTTTTCAGAAAAGGAAAAATGTGAGGAATATGCTGAAGTGAACACAAAGGGTTTCTGAGGCAGTAAAGCACTTTTGAAATATATCATAATGAAAACAAGACATCAGATATTGAGAGTTGCAGGCAGAGTTCACTTAGAGTGAAATTATAGCCTCAAATGAATACATTAGGAAGGCTGAAAACCAATGACCAGGCATCTAATTCTAGAAGTTAGTAAAAGAATAAAATAAAACCAAATAAATTAGAAAGAACGGAATCATAAATATAAGAAAATAAGTAAAAGAGAAAAAAAACTTCTAAAAAGTTAACTTTCTTTATTTGAAACTAATAAAGTTGATATAACAATGGCCAGGATGATCAGGAAAAAGAGAAAAGGCAAAATAACCAATATCAGAAATGAAAATGATGACATTACAGACCCTATAGCCAGTAAAAAGATAAAAAGATATTATAGAAGTCTTTGTGACAACAAATTTGAAAATTAAGTAAAATGAATAAATGGGTAAGTTCCTAGATAAACTAAAAGTAGTCCTGAGAAAAATTAGAAAATCTCAATTGTCCTATGATTACTAATTATATCGAATTAATAATTTAAAACTATTTCACAAAGCAAAGTTTAATCCAGATGGCTTTACGATAAAATTCTACCAAACATTAAGGAATAATATTAATCTCACACAAATTCTTTTTGAAAATACAAAAAGGAATAAAGAAGACTCTGTTTATTTTATGGATCAGTATACCTTTATTTTCTCTTTACTTTGAAATTTTGAAATAATTTTAGGCTTACATAAAACTTATGAAAGTAGTACAGAAAGTTCACATATGTTTTTTATTCATCCTTTCCTGTATAACCATAGTCCAATTATTAAAACAAGTAAATTAGCATTGGACAATGTTATTCACTAATATGTCTATTCAGATTTCACCAGTTTTGCCCTGAATCTTCTTTTCCAATTCCAGAATTCCATCTCAGATCCCATATTGCATTTAATTGCTGTGTCTCCTTATACCTCTGACAGTTCTTCACTCTATCCTTATGCACCTGATGCTTTTGATGAGCAGTTGTCAGTTATTTTGTAGAATATCTTTGTCTGATATTTTCTCATGATTAGCTTGAGATTATGCATTTTTGGCAAGAAAATCACAAATGTAATATTGTGTCCTTTTTGCTACGTTATACTAGGCTGTTGATATTTTTTATTACTGGTGATATTAGCCTTGATCACTTGGTTGTGGGAGTGTCTGCCAGATTTCTGCACTGTTCGATTCCTGGTTTTCCTCTTACAATTGGTAAATATCTTGGGAGAGATACTTTGAGACTAGGAAAATATTCTAATTCTCCTCAGACTTCTGCCCACTGGTGAACTGTTGTCTAAGACATCCACACAGAAAATAATAGAGACTATAGTTGAGACAATCTGAAGAATGTATAAAAACACTCCTATTTTAAAGATATAAGTTTTTTTTTTCAGTTCATCCAATATCAGTCAAAGAAATTGGACCAACTGATGTTTTTACAGATTTTTATTAGTGAGAATTGATAAGCTGGCTTTCCATTTTAGATGGAAAAGAAAAAGACCAAGAGAAGCAAAATTGTTCTTAAAGAAGATGAACAGGTAGGAGAACTTGTTGTACTAGATATTGAGATATTTTATAAACATAGAATAATATATACAATGTAGTAATGGTGCCAAGGGAGATGAATAAATGGAACAGGATACAAGGAGCAGACGTTTATTTATAACTTAATTTTTGAGAAAGATGGTCTCTTCAATTAATGGTGCTACATGAATTTGAAGACCATTCGGAATAAATGAAATTGAGTCCCTCTTTCATACTGAGAATGAAAATGAAATGAAACCAAATGAAAATTGATTTGTAACTTACAAACCTGTATGTAAAAGGCAAAATAACAAAACTTCCAAAAGCCAATATAGGACAATCTCTTCATGTTCTTGAGGGTAGAGAAAGATTTATTAAACAGAATTGAAAAAGTCCTAACTAGAGGAAAAGATCGATTAAGTGGATCATTTTAAAATGAAGAACTTCTGGGCGCCTGAATGGCTCTGCCAGTTAAGCGTCTGACTCTTGATTTCGGCTCAGGTCACGATCTCAGAGTCGTGAGATTGAGCCCTGTATCAGGCTCTGCTCTGGGCATGGAAACTGCTTAAGATTCTCTCTCTCCCTCTGCCTCTATCTCCCCCCACCCAACACCTTGCTCTCTCTCTGTCATCTAAGACTTCATCAAAGAGTTCAAAAGCAAGCCGTTGAGAAGGATGAGATATTTGCAATGTATACAGTATTGGTAGTGTATTTTTCTTTTAACATCTGACTTGATTTACAAAACATTAAAGCTTCAGCAAAAGGTACCCAAGGCTAAGTCTTGTCTTGGATAAAACTAGAGAACATTAAAAAATGAAAAGCTGGTCAGGGGAGGGTATAACAAAAGGGAAGATGAGAATATGCATATACTACACAAATCGAGAAATTAAAACTGAAATGAAAGGTTTTATGTGGGAGTGTAAATTGGCACAAACACTTTAGGAAATAGTTTATTATTTTCTATTAAAGTTAAACAAATGAATACACTATGGCCCAGAATTTCACTTCTAGTTATATACTGAGTGAAATGCTTGCATTTGTACTAATAGATAGGTAAAAAAATGTTCATAGTCACATTTTCACAATAAATGCAAACTAGAAAAGGGGTGCCTGGGTGACTCAGTTGGATAAATGTCTGACTTTGGCTCAGGTTGTGATCTCAGGGTCTTGAGATGGAGCTCGGTGTCGGGGTCCATGCTCAGTGTGGAGTCTGCTTGTCCCTCTCCCTCTGCTCCTCCCTTGCTTGTGCACTCTCTCTCTTCTAAATGAATAAACAAAATCTTTAAGTGCAAACTAGAACATCCCAACTGACAATCAACACTAAGATGGATAAATGATCTATGATAAATTCATATGATACATGAAAAAGTGTAAAGGAACACACTACAGAGACATGTGACAACATGGATCAATCCCACAGACATACTGAATTTTGAAAGCCTGACACAAAATCCATATTGCGTGATTTCATCTATACAAAGTTCAAAACAGGCAAAATGAACTTTAGTTCTGGAGAAATAAGGAGAGTTGTACCAGCCAGGATCCAATCAGGGACGAAGAATTACTAAGAGTGCAATAGATGAAGGGATTTATTATAGGGACTGGTTTTACTCAGTTGTCAGGATTGGAGGAGTGGAAAAATACTGTCCCTGCACTTAGGGATGGGCTTAGGTGGCTGGGAGTCTAGGAGCTACAGCTGAGAGGAAAAGCCCAGTGAGAATAAGCACAGACTGAACTATGTATAGACCCACTGAAAACATAAAGGACAACCTGGGACCCATGAGGACAAACTTAGCCTATATTTTTGTCTCAGCCATGAAGATACACATACTTGGCCTAGCACTGGGAGAAGCTGAAGGAGGTTGGTGGGCCTGAAGGAGCCACAGACCTGGCTGCTGCCCTGTGCTAACCAGGCGAGTGAGCAATTAACAGTGTCTGCATTAACAATGCCTGATGCCCTCCAATGACTTTTTTTTTTAATATATTTTTTAATTTTTTAAAATTTATTTATGATAGTCACACAGAGAGAGAGAGAGAGAGAGAGAGAGAGAGGCAGAGACACAGGCAGAGGGAGAAGCAGGCTCCATGCACCGGGAGCCCGACGTGGGATTCGATCCCGGGTCTCCAGGATCGCGCCCTGGGCCAATGGCAGGGGCCAAACCGCTGCGCCACCCAGGGATCCCCCTCCAGTGACTTTTATAGCAAAATGGCTATTGTATTATTCCTGCCTTTGAAATCTCTCTTTTTTTCTTAAGATTTTATTTATTTATTCACAAGAGACACAGAGAGCGAGGCCAAGACATAGGCAGAGGGAGAAGCAGGCTCCCTGCAGGGAGCCCGATGTGGGATTCCAGGACTCCGGGATACAATCTGAGCCGAAGGCAGACGCTCAACCACTGAGCCATCCATGTGCCCCTCCTGCCTTCCAAATCTTGAGCAAATTTCTTTTATGACCAAACCCTAATTTGGAATTCTGGAAAACGTAGTTCCAGTTTACTTAACTTGACATGGTACAAGTCACTATAAGAATAGTTTGCCTTTGGGGAAGAGGGCAAGAGAGAGATTGGGAGAAGACTTCGGGGCACATTTGGCATACTGACAACGTTCTATTTCTTTGCCTGGCTGATGGTCACCCGGTGTGCACTTTGTGAAAAACCATTTAGCAGAATATCTAGGTTTTATAAATTTTTCTTTGTATGTGATATATATCCTCAAATATATTTCAAAAAAGTTTAAAAAGAGAGAGAGAAAAGAAAAGAAGGAGTATAGGTTTTGAATTTGAATTGAAAAAGGCATGACTCCAATTACTAATCCTGCCAATTTCTAGGTGTTTGACTTTGGGCAAATTATGTAATTTCTTATCAGTAATGAGGTACTTCCTACCTCATAGGTTTTGTGTGTTAAATGAGATGATTAAATTAGCACTATAGCTATGACAAGCAGGTGCAAGATTTTGCATTTATTATTGTTCTAAACATATTGCTAGATTATATTATGTTATGTTTTGCATGTGATAATATATATGATGAGTAAAGTGATATATGGTCATGAGAGTTGCTTTTTAAAAAAATTTTTTTTCTTTTTTTAAAAGATTTTATTTATTTATTCATGAGAGACACAGAGAGAGAGAGAGGCAGAGAGAGAAGCGGGCTCCATGCAGGGAGCGCGACATGGAACTTGATCCCAGGTCTCCAGGATCCCAGGTCCCCTGGACTGAAGGCGGCGCTAAACTGCTGAGCCACTGGGCTGCCCAATAGTTGCTTTTTTGAATACCAACTGTGTTTCAGGCACTATTATGAGCACTTTTATTCATTCACTGAAATCTTGTAAGAATCCCTTGAGGTGGATTCTATCATAACCTTCACAATACATAAGTAGATTGTGTAGAGGTTAAATAACTATCCAAGATTATTCAGCGTGTAAGTGGTGAAGTCAAGGATTCATGCCCAGAGCTCAAGCTAGGTTGGGGCAGGTGAATATATTCATGTAGGCAGTGTGCTGATTCATGTAGGCAGAGCTGATTTGGTTGAAACCAGAGAAACCCAACTCCACACATTAGCTTGGGCAAAATGTATAATTCAGAAGAAGTGTCTGCCATGACAATGGGGAAGACAAAGATGCAGTGAAGCCCAAGGTCTACTGGAATTAACACTTTAAGGCCCCTGGGGCTCCCTTGTATGTCTCATTTCTACTTGTCTCTACATTTTTGCCTTAGTTCTTGTCTACTTCAGATAAGCTTTCTCCACATAACAGAATCCATGGCATCCTATAGCTCCTGGGTTTCACATTCTATGTTTACCGCCCCAGAGAGAGATTGCCTCCTTTCCTAACTTCTGGAACAAAAATTGGGGGTAAGTACTGATTAGTTCATATTTGGTCAGTTATCAACCCACATCTACGACTAAAAAAGCAGAATCTTACAAATAGACATGGTTTGTATATGAGACCATTCGTAGAGAAGAAGGAAGCCATCACCAGTTACAGAGTCACTCTTGGGAAAGGCAGCCTCCTCCTGCAGTCTTTTGATCCCCATTCAGTCACTTAAGAATGAGCCTTGATCCTGGAACACTTTCTTACCAAGAAACAGAGAATCCTCATAACTATGCTGGACTTGACACCTTGTGTGGGGGTATCTTTCTCTATTTCAGGCTCAATGTATACTCCTTTATTCTGTTTAAATGTGTGTCGAGTGGTGCCACTACTATATCTGTTCCTTGAAGGAGAGGGTAGGGTCTCTTATCTGAAGCACAAGAAAGGGTGTGTGTAGGTTAATTGCCCTCCATTGGCTGCTTGGAGGGACTTTCTGGGGAGTGGCTTTGGCCATGGGGGACCAACATCCACTACAGAAGCTGATCTTGCTCTGCATCTTCTTTATGTAAGTAAAGCAGTGTTCCATCCAGTGCTTGATTGTACTGGGTTTCCCTTGGTGACTCTGACACCGGGGTGCAGTGGGCAGAAGAGTTTGGACTTTTCCCGGTGATAGACAATAGGTGTCACTTACTCAATAGCCAGAAAGCTTGGTGTCCATTATGAATGTTATGAAAAATAAAGCCAAATTACAAAATGCACAGGTTGCCCTGGTAGAAAGTCTATGTCTGCAGGAAGAAGGTCATTCCTTATCTGTGTTCCAAGACTTTCATTTTAACAATCACATTTCCTGGTAGACAGATTTAAGGGTGAACCAGATCAAGGGTGAAAGACAGATTTTAGCTATATTACTTTACTGAGTCATAATCTAATGCAAGATATCGAATAAACAAAGGAAAAAAATAGATACCAAGGAGTCAACAATTATTTTGGATAATAGGTTTTGAAAACACATGTGCTCATAAACTTTAGGAAGTCTCTCTTTCCAGTTATCCCTAATATATAGCCTCTCTGAAAACTAAGGCAGGTCGGATAACAATTTATAACCATTGCCAAGTGATTTTGCAGTAACAGGGAATTTATAAAATTAACCTTTAGCTTGAGGGCTCTTTTTGCATGGTTAAAATATCATCATTTTCTTGAAACTTTAAGTTCCAATGGGAAAAGAATGTAGTTTGAGTTGTGGGTCATGTTGGGATTATTGGTTGAAGGAAGAAAGAATGATGTCACAGTGAAACACTCTTAATCCAGGCAAAAGAAAGTGTCTCATTTCCCAGAATATTTGTTAGGGAAAGGTGGAAAGAAAAGGGGGAGCTACCCACACAAATTCTGCTGGCTTACACTTGATATTCTATTACCATGCCTAAGACATGATTTATAACAATAACATTTAGTATCAGATGTATTTGTAATCAGCTTTTGATGATTCAAGGCAAAGCGAGAGATTCATACAATTTAAAAATTAATTCTACTTGGTTTTATAAACGGGTCTATTAATGAACACAATTGTTAGCATATCCCATATACTATTCTGCATTGTTTAAGTTAAAATTTATCTGGTTGGTCCATCTTTAACAGTACATAGAAGTTACCTCATTTTTTTTTGATGGCTGAAGAATATTTCAAAGTATCTGAATATATGGATTACTGTACTTACACCAAAAAATACTGAATGAATATTTCTGTACACATTCTGTTTTACCCATATGTGTTTTGTAGCATAATTTGTAGAAACAACATTGCTCTTATCAAAGTGTATGTGTGTTTTTAGTTTTAGCAGATGCTGCAAATTTCTCTTCCTGGGCATTTTAGCAATTAACATATACTCCAGTACTATATACTTATACCCTGGACAATAAGGTGTGTTATCAGATTTGTTTATCACTGTTACTGCTAGGTAAAAATGGTATCTTAGGGTAGTTTTCATTTTTCTGCTTTTATGTGCTTAAGAGAGATTTTGTTAACTTTTTTTTCTGTGAACTATATATAACATTTGTCAATTTTCTGATGGGTATTTTTTTTAAATAGATTTGTAGGAGCTCTTTATATATTAACAAAATTAACTTTATGCAATGAAAGGAGTTGCAACTTAAAAAACAGATCATGGTTTGCGTTTTGATTTGATTTGATTTTTTATTTTTTTATTTTTTTGTGTTTTGATTTTATATCTGGTATGGTGTTACCATGCGTGCAGATTTTAAAATTTTTATGTGCCTGCACTTATCAATATTTTATTTTATGATTTCCCCATTACAAAATATAAAAAGTTCCTCCATAGTTCATATTAGATTTTGGTTTTTTTTTTTTACATTTAAATCTGTGATCCATCTGGAATTAATTTTATTGTAGTATGTGAGGTTGGTTTCCAATTTAATTAGTTTCCAATTGTAATACAGTTACCCCAATAATAAGTATTGAATAAGCAATCATTTCCCCACTGATTGGAAATGGCATTTATAATAGGAAACCCCTTATGTCTATTGTAATCTACTACTCTGGACTTTCTGTGATATTTCTGTGATATATTTTATTATATTTCATTTCTTTGCCTGTACATGAATTAGAACCATGCTATGGCAGGCAAAATAAAGCCTCTCCACTAAAGATGTCCACATTCTAATCTCTGGTACCTAAGTAACATTGGTTGTCTTTTGCATCAGTTGTCTTTACATTCAATTTGTGGTTCCTCTGGCTTCTGGTGTGACTGGGGATTTTTTATTTCATTCTGAACACTTTGGCTGTTATGTTAGGAGACTCTACTATGTCTGGAGACTCTTAAATCCTATTTAAGTATTTTATTTGGGGGCAGTCATCTTATTTAAGTTTGGCATGCAGATCCTGGCCTGTTTTGTGGGATATTTTCCTATGACAATTTAATTTCCAAAGCTCCCACAGGTCCCTGCTAATACTGGCTGCAGGGGCAGAGGATGCTTCAACAGGCTGAGTTTCTGGGTGCCTCAAGGTGGGGGAAGGGAATCTCTGGCCTATGGGGATGAGGAAGTTTCTTGCTGGGCACCTGTTGTGGTAGCATGTCCTTGCTGGCTGCCCAGATGCCCAGCACCTCTTCAAAGGAGCAAGGAGTCTCAGGTATGGTGTACAAGGAGCAAGATGCTTGGACTGCTTACTGTTAGAAGGGGTTCCATTTGATACTTGCTTGTTCAGCTGTTAGGCTTATTTGGTGTTGTTATGGGACTCTCATTCCATTTGCAAGAAGAATGAGCTTATTTGGACTACTTTCTGTTGTTAGGTCAGGAGTCAGGAAACACATGTCCTGGGTTGCTTTTTTTGGTGGGTGGAAGAGGGGTTGGCTGTGAGGTGAGCTTTGCCTTGATGTTGTTCTTCTAGTTTTCATGTCCCTAACCAGTCCATGTCCATCTTTCCACTCACCCTTCCAGAGTTCTTCCAGACACGTGGTAGAGTTTCATTTCCTAGCCCCTTTGTGGGTGAGGTCAGGTGACTAGCTCTAGCCAGTAACTTGTGAATGTATTTGCCAGCTGGAAGTCTCCAGAGCTCTACTTCTCTCTGGGAAAGTTCAAGATGGAATTTCTCCATCAGCCTGCATCCCTGAGTAATAACAATCAACAGATGATCCCAACTCCCTCCCCACCCACAGGTACTAGGTACAAAGAATAACCTGTGTTGTTTTAAAACCACTGGGGTTTGGCGCTTGTTAGTAACTGTAGCTTCACTAATCCTATCCTGTCTGATAAAGTATCAAATAAGATTTTCAGGAGGGATATATGTAAGTTGATGTATATATTTTTAAAGCCTTGCACAATTGAAAATGTCTTTCCCATTTGAAAGCCAAGTTAGCTGGGAAAGAAAATGTTTAGAAGTTACTTTTCAAAGTTTTGTATTTGTTAGTCCACTCTCTTCTTTTTTTAAAAAAGATTTTATTTATTTATTTGACAGAGAAAGAGAAAGAGACAGCACAAACAGGGGGAGCAGCAGAGGGAGAAGGAGGGGAAGAAGCAGGGTCCCCTCTGAGCAGCCTGATGTGGGGCTTGATCCCAGGACTCTGGGATCATGATTTGAGCTGAAGGCAGACCCTTAACTTTAACTGAGTCACCCAGGCTCCCCCCTCCACTCTCTTTTGATATTTACTGTTGCATAGAAGAAATACTAGGCTAACCTCTGTAAGTTTTTTCTTTTCTCTTCTTCAAGTCTTCAAAATAATATTTTTTAAAGCATGAATATCTAGGCTTATGCTTCATAATTTTTTTGGCCTGAAAAATAATAAATCCTTTGAAAATGCATGCTCAGGTCTATCTGTAAGTCACAAAATTGTTTCTTCTGTTAACTTTTTAATTATTATTTCATTTACTTATTCATCCACTTATTTAGTAAACACGTGATAAACACCTACTACATGGCCAGAATGGTGCTGGGTGCTGAGTATGCAGCAGTGAAAATATCATATGATTTTAAAATTTTAAAAATATTTTAGCAGCTTTACTGAGGTATAACACATACAATAAAATTCACCCATATTACCTGTCTATCCAATGATAGGACGTTTGCATTATCCCAGAAATATGTCTTGTGTCCGTTTGTTGTCCCTCCCCATTCCCATCCATTCATAGCCTCAGGTAGTCATGACTTAATTTCTGTCTCTAGAGATTTACCTTTTCTGAATATTTTCCATAAATTGAATCATACAATCTGTGCTTTTTGCATATGATGTGTGATTTTGGTTTTGTTCACTTGGCATATTTCCAATGTCCAACTGTTTTATAGCATGTGTCAGTATTTCATTACTGTTTATGGCCGAATGATCTTCCATCCTATGGATAGACCACATCAAAGGTGTGGATTTTCCTGTCTTCAACCTGCTTGTATCCTGTGATTGTCACATTCCTTTATTCGATCTACAGCTTACAGGGCAAACTTTCAGAGAACTACTGGTCCAATTTCTAGTTTCCAGCTGACATTCTCCTATGATAATGCTGCTTTATTAATATGGCATCTTTTCCTACTCATTGTTTGTTTCTTCCATACTCAAAACTGATGGGGTACTCTAAAATCCATAGTTTCCATATAGCAAAAAGCTACAAAAACTTTTTAATTTTTTTGCCCTTGGTCAGAAACACAGAAATGCTACCTTATTGCACAATTTTTTCCTAGAAGTTGTGTTCTCTAAATGGATATAAGATGGGCAGGAGAGGGTGTCTGGGTGGCTCAGTGATTGAGCGTCTGCCTTTGACTCAGGGTGAGATCCCGTAGTCCTGGGATCAAGTTCCTCATTGGGCTCCTTGCATGGATCCTGCTTCTCCTCCCTCTGCCTATGTCTCTCTCTTTCTCTATATCTCTCATGAATAAATAAATAAAATATTTAAGAAAAAAAAAGATGGGCAGGAGAAAGAAATGTAGAATATTTCTCTGGCTGCCTTAGAAGTCTTGGGCCTATGGAGTAAAGAAATAGTTGTAGATTTTTTCAGGTTCATGTTGAATTTGGGCTCTGAATCATGAGGCAGGAAGTAGAAGTATGACATGTATTTTTGTTTCTTTTTTTAGTTGGACTTTATTTTATGAGATGTCTGGGTATGCTTTCATTTGATAAATGATGATTCCCAGGTCAATGTTCTCCTGTTCCCTCAAGCTGTTTTCATGGTAGGAGTACCAAACTTTCCTATCATCAGGGAACTTACATGTTTTTTCTTTTTTAGATTGTATGTTTTGAAATATTTTTCTCCCATCAAACTACACTTTTAAGGAATAATTAATTTATCTCAATAACTGACTCATCAAAGTCATCTATAGTGTCAGCTAGAGTTTCTGACAAGTATGAGATAATTGGGATGATTCAAGGAATTGAAAAAATTGAGAATCCAACAAGGCAGACTGCTTGTTCATTGCAGCCTTTGTGGGAAATATGAAATTTCCTTTAGGCTTTTTGAAACATTGACCCTCTATCAGAATACCCCATTTTTAAATCTATGAAGGCCCAGTAGTCTGGAGACCTTGTGATTGAGAATTGCTACATCTTTAAGAATCTGAAGAAGCAGAAATTGGGCAGAGCCTGGATTGGTTAGCATGGAGAGACAAGCAAACTCTCATTGTGATGGCATTTATTTAAGTGATTGTTGTCCTCACTTTAAATTTTAAGCTAGACTAACACAACACAGAACATACCAGTCTGACAGATTAATGCAGATTACCAGCTAACTGTGGAGAGTAACATCATGACTTTGTTTTCAGTTCAGCATTTATCTTTAAAAATACATATATATTCTTAATATGTATGTATCCATTTCTATTCTTAAATATGTATGTATGTGTACACATATGTATGTGCACGTGTGTACATGTGCACACACACAGTGTCTCTGAATTAGTTTCAATAAAACCTGCATCAGTGCAGAGGTACTCATAGAGTGCCTTCAATAAAAAAGTCACTGTGTGTTATGTGATAACATTGAACAGACTCCAGACAGCCTCTTATCTTAGATATACAACAACATAGCATAACTCAAGCCTAAAGGAGAAGTTAAAGCATTAGGTAACAGTAGCAACAGTAGCATGTTCTTAGGGTAATAATTCTCCTGGAGCACAACCCGGGATGGGTTTTATTGAATTCAGTTTATTTAGCTGGGATGAACCCAGATAGGCATCTCATTTACAAGAAGGTGCTTGCAAGAGGGCAGGTTATTACAAGCACATTTGGAAGATAAGCAATAGAAAATTGAGTAAAATCAGAGATCAGGAAGGGAGCAGAAGTGGTTCCTGGTTCAACTTCTTGCCTTAGACAGGTCTGTATTTCCTCTAACTAAGAAAAATAATAATTGCCTTCTCAGACATCTCCAGGGATGAATGGTATGTGAACTCTCCTAAGACTCTGCTAAGTTACTCTTTGCAACTTAAGTGCCTTTTTTTTGGTTGGTTTCTCCCCTCTTTGGAGAATTAGAAAAATTATCCAACATTTATTCATAATTATTCTTTGAACAAAGTGACAATTGTTGTCCTCTCTTTGTGATACACGAATTAACCTACTGTAAAATTGAATTGGTGCTATTTTTCTACACCTTTTCTGTTTTTAAGAATTTCTGTCTTTCCTCCCTTCCTTCTTTCCTCCCTCCTCCCTTTCTTTCTTTCCTTTTCAAACTTTAACATATGTTGACTTGATTATGTCTATATGTGAGCCTTTATCTAAGTAAGCACTGCTGCCAACTTGGGTGAACAAAGGACTCTGCTCTCAGAGCCTTAACCCAGCTTTTCCAAGAGAGCAGATTAATCATACGGCCAGAGGAAACTCTTGGTTGACCATTCCAGTTGGTAGTTTTGGTTCCAGAGGTATTTTTTATGAGTCAGAAGAGTCAAGTCTTAGCTGAGTTATCTTTGCAATAAAATATATGAGGATTGTATTTCATTCATTGATAAATACTGATCAACTGAAGATGTGTCCCTCCATTCAGGTGTCTTCTGACAATGCCCTCTTGTCATGGTTTGCCAAAGTTGCCTGCACCATTAGTCTGTAGTCTGTTGCCAGACGATCACTATCAGCCCCCACACCTCACAGCTGCCTCCTGTACCAGACCCCACAACTTAGAATGCTTCTCAGTGCTTACCATTGCCTTCTGCTCCCAGGTTTCTGATGTGCGTGTGTGTGTGTGCGTGTGTGCGTGTGAGAGTGGTGGTCAAAGAAAGGAAAATATTTGCATACATGGAGAGATAATATTGTGATTATTAATAGATAATTTTTGGTTCTGGTATGTCATTTCTTTTTAAAGATTTTATTTATTTACTTGAGAAAGAGAGAGAGCACAAGTGGAGAGAGGAGAAGGAAGGGCAGAGGGAGAGGGAGACACAGACTCCCCACTGAGCAGGAAGCCCAATGCGATGCGATGCGATGCGATGCGGGGCTCCATCCCAAGAGACCCTGAAATCATGACCTGAGCCTAAGGCAGATGCTTAACTGACCACCCAGGTGCCCCTCTGGTATTTCATTTTTAACTAGATTTCTTACCTTCCTTCCTTCCTTTGAAGACTTGGATTCTCTTTAAAAATGCTCTCTCTTTTTTTAAAATAGACCTTTACTTGGAAGTTGGTTTTCTAGAGAAAACATGTCTGTTTGCATAATATCTAATTCCATTGGATGCTTCATACTTGTCTTGTCCCACATAAACCCTTTTTCTTTTCCTAAGTTTATTTTTTAATTTTTAAATAAAATTTTAAGGCTTTTAAAAATGAAAAAATAATTCTTTAAGCGTCTACTCTGTGAAGGCTTCTGTGCACAGCACTGAGGATGGTAGGAAATAAATACAAAAGAAGTGCTGTCTTCTAAAATTTCACAGTCTAGGAGACATAAAGATACATACATCGGTAACCCTAGTATGGGGTGTGTGAAATACTTTAGTTAAGAAATAAAGTGCTATAACTAGTTGAAGTACTCCAAGGGAGTTTAAGGGAGCAGTTATAAATTTTTATTTTTTAAAATTTTCTTTCCTTACAATCTTATAAAATCAAATTGGGGCTGCTTCTATCAAATCATCTATTCACTTTTTCTTTTTAAAAAAGCTTTATTGAGGTATAACTTATATACCATAAAGTTCACCCATTTAAAGTATACAATTCAATGATTTTTAGTAAATTTACTCAGTTGTGCAGTTATCACCATCATCCAATTTTAGAAATAAGATCCCTCACTCCCATTTGCAGTCAATCCTCATTCCTGGCCCCAGGAAAACATTATTTTACATTTAGCCTCTATATGTTACCCTTGCAGAATATTTTATGTGAATGGAACCATACAATATATGGTTTTTTGTGTCGGCTTCTCTTATTTAGCATTTGATGTTTCTGAAGCTCATCCATGTTCTAGTATACATTAGTATTTCATTCCTTTTTAAGTTGCTGAATAACATTCAATTGGATGGATATACCAGATTTTATTGATCTAGTTATGAGTCACCCATTAGTTTTTTAATTCTCAATTAATTTTCTCTCTCTTTCCCACCTCCTTAATAAAGAGTACTGTAGAAGATTACACTGTCTCAAACTTATTCCAGAATCCTGTCTTAGTCTATGCCCAAATTTTATTTTCCTAGGAAAATCTAATTAAAGTCATTAAATACTCAGCACTCCAGTTGTCTTCATATAGATGGTGAATAGATCAGGAGGTGGGCAGAAAGCTCTCACTCACTTTATATTTTTGATTTGAAGGTTAAAATAGAGTCTCATTCTAATTATTATATACTTACCTTTTAAATAGAGGAATATACTTTGTCTTCGGGGAAAAGGGCATAAATTAACCTTTGGAAGTTGTTGGGATATGTTGCTCACATGAATGCTTCTGCTGAGTTGGTTACCTTTCAATGACCGCTGTGCTCATTATCAGCCACATTCAAGTTTTGTGGTATGTGGTATGCACTCAAGATTTTAAGGTGTTAGAGACATTTCCTTTTTTCTGTGTAAGGCAGGGTGAGCCAATGTCTCTGAATGGTAAATACAATCTCTCTCCCTCCCTCTCATTCTCTCTCCCCCCACCTTTGCGTGTGTGTGTGTGTGTGTGTGTGTGTGCGTGTCTTGTTTGAAAGAGTTATTGAGCCCTGTTTACAGTGGGTCCCCTTTGTCTGCAGTGCACATACTTCACATTTTCGTAACGGTAATGGGCTACCTGCCAATGACATTTCACAGTTCTCAAACTGCATGGTTTCTTCAGGAATAGAATTCCTCATCTGCTTTGCCCTTTCCCTTTGAGTTTTACATTTCATCCTGTGCAATGCACCAATCAGCACAGATTCAGGCAGCTCCTCATTTCTCCTTCCTTTAATGACCTTGAAGCTCTTCATCTGGTCAGTTGATGGCGCCCAGAGGAATGTGGTGCTGGGAAGCCTGGCTTGCTGCTGTACTATTTTCTAATTTCTTCCCTCCTCCTCCTCCTCCTCAAGACGCTCTTCTGTTGTTCCTTTTCCACTTTAAAAGAGAGAAAAAGAGAGAGAGAGAACACCAAGGATTTGAATAGCTTGAAATGAACTAAATTGCTCATTGTTATTGCAGGAAAGCTTTATTCAGGGCAATGATCTGCTTATATACACTACATTCTCTCACACAATAGCTTCTCTTTCATTGATCCTCTCCACTGCGTGGCAAGGGAGCGGCTCTACCTTCTCAGACTTACCCGATTATGTAGTCATGAAAAGAAGCCAACAGAGCTTCCTTTTGTTTTTGTTTTTGTTTTTGTTTTGTTTGTTGCCTTCAATCTGGGTCCCAACGTAGGACAACTGGCTGGTACCCGCTGTAGAGGGAGCTCTCGTGTTTTACATGGAGAGCCTGTGGCTTTCTCACAGCATTGCCCCCAGAGTGGCTTATGTAAAAAGCAAGCGAGCTTTCTCCTCTGGAGCATCAAAATGATTATGGAAACCTTATTAAAGTTTAGGGAGATGTTCTAGCAGACTGGCAGCCACCCCTTATTAAAAAAGTGTTAGGTGAAAAACCACCTACTAGAATCCTACATCACGATGAAGTTTCCTGAGTCCTAGCACCCTGGAGATTTTCAGCAAGCTATGTATCTTCTATGAGCATCACTTGTCTTCAGGGATAATTACGGCTCTCTGTGTTTTCCTACACTTTGTACTTCAGAAGTGCATCCGAAATTCCCAAGTCACACTGTATGAAGAATGAGATTATGTTATTAAAAGTGACTTGGGCTGCCTGGGTGGCTCAGCAGTTGAGCATGTGCCTTTGGTGGCTCAGATCCTGATCCTGGGGTCTTGGGATCGATTCCTGCATCCGGCTCCCCACAAGGAGCCTGCTTCTCCCTCTGCCTATGTCTCTGCCTCTCTCTGTGTGTCTCTCATGAATAAATACATAAAATCTGTGAAAAAAATAAAGTGACTTTGGAAAAATGTGTACCAATACAAATAAAAACAAATAGTTTACTTGGATATTTTGAATTTCCAAAATTACTCTGATGCTTCGCAATGGAAGCCTTTCTTATGCAAATTTGAAGTTGCCGATGAACTCCAAGTGAGATCCCTGACTCCTGAGGGAAAGAGACAAAGAACTGGAGCATTTTATAGTAGTCTAATGGGCATATTAATATTTCTCAACTGTTCTTAATTTGAGATAGGCATAATCTCTTCTGGGCTGGGACTTCCTACTTTTAATATTATTTTTTGTTGTTAATAAAAATCTCCTCAATGCTTTTGCTCCCAACTAGAGCTAAGAAACATTTAGCAAAAGTTAAAGAGTCAACTGAATAATGAAGTCAGGTTGATTCAGTGTAACCTTTTTTATGTCCCTGTTGCAGCTGAGACACTGGGTTGAGGATGATGAAGGAACAGATTGATATTTATCTCAGGGAACTAAGAGGCTAGTTAGAAATCTAAGATAGCGTAGCATTTCAATCCGAGACCTCAAGAAACTACAAATAAAATGTTTGTGTGGGTTCAGTTTATGGTAACCAGGAAACATAAAAGCAAAGGAAGAGTTTTAAAAATACACACTTAAAATGGGAATTTCTCTAAGATCAATGACCAGTTCACTTTTTCTGTCAGCCTGGAAGCAGGCACACTTTCATCTTCTGGGCCGCATCACCCAAGCAGGTGCTTGAGTTATTTTATTGGGATAAGTAACTACGTATGAGAGCCAGCCAGAAAAGCTGATTTACTTCACTTCCCTCCCAAAGGTCAGTGCAAAATCCATGTGGAGGCTTGACTGTTAAAAACAATTTAGACACATTTTTGTGGTTTGAGTTTGTGTTTATCTACAAGATTGTTTTAGAGTTAAATGCTTTGATGAAAGAGCCACGGATCTTAAGAAATAAAAGGACTATAAGCAAATTGATCCCATTCCTTGTTTTTAAATAGGTAAGTTGTTTTTATTCCCCATGTGATGAGTGCTCTCCAGAGGTTAAATATATCACCTAAAGTTGCAAGCACAGAAAGGCTAAATTGTTGATCTTTTGCCTCCCAGGAGAGGTCTTCTTGGAGACCTTTGTTGCCCTATGTTATCATTATTTACTTAGATTTATGACACACCAACATCCCCTCCCTGAAATTTAAATATGTTGCAACCATGTACACATGACAGAATGAAACACCTAAAGACAGAATCACTCCTCCTGCCCCAAGTCAGACAAATAGTTAGCAGGCGTCTAGGTGGCAAGCACTGATTATTCCAGAGGATGGTATTTAGTTTACAGAAGAGATAAATTATAAGCATGGGGTTATGCTATCCCGTTATCTCACCGGGTAGCTTTAAGTTGGGTTCCTAATTGAAAAGGTCAGAAAAGGGAGAAGAAAGTAGATTTTGTGGAGTATCCTTCAAGTTTTGACTTGTATAAAGCATCAGAGTAAAAGATGTATAAGAACAGCTGCTCCCCAGTACGTGTGTGTGTGTGTGTGTGTGTGTGTGTGTTACAAGGATGATGGTAGATAGCACTTCTCTGTACCTGTGACACAGAGTGGGGAAGTTTCTTTTTTGTAGGAGGAGTGGTCCAAAGTCTTTTCCTAATTGTTTCTGGACTGCCAACTTTTTTTTCTCAAAAGAACATCAGCGCTGGCAGCCTTTCAGCCACAAAATTATGAGAACTGGGGCTAATCCTATTTGGATTGTGATAAGGAATCAAACACAATGATGTTTATGAAGATGCTTTGAACTCTGTGAATGCTGTCAAAGTGCAAGGCATCATGACCACACCAACTCTTGGTTCCCTTCATTAATTACTTAAGGGTGACACGGGTTTTGTTTAAAGTCTAAGCATCACTATCCTTTCAGCTGAAGCACAGGCATACTTCAGCCATCTGAGATTAAATACTAAGTCCTGAGGCAGAACAGTCTCCCTTCTGCCTTTCAGATTTCCTTCTGGAAATGTGCCCAGTGGGGATGTGTAGGGATTCAGCCCTTTGTGCTTGTTTCTGGCGTTTAACCTGGCAGCCTTGGTCACTGATCAGCTTTCTTCTTTCAAGATGAGCCTTTTCTATTCCTTTATGATTGAGTGATAAAAATTAGGCAAAAATGTCAAAATGAACAGCCTAGAAAACACACTTCGGTTACTGAGTCAGCTTTAGGAAAACCCAACCCTTCCAATCACCCAGAGTTTTGCACATAATCAGTTGGTTCCCAGAAGTACAATAAAAGGAAACCAGAAGTATTTTAGTCCCTGGTTGTTTATGAATCAACTCGATTTTCTTTTTCAGACTTTGAAGGTCATAGAATCAAATCATGTGGAGCCACAGAAGGGAGATTACCCCTTTCCATTAGTCCTTCTACCCACCAGTTTTATTAGAAGCAGGATTTTGCTAAATTCACATAGAGCATTGCTCAGAATTTCCAGGGGTTCCCCATCAAAGCAGATCACAGTGAAAACTGCCTTGGAAATTACTGGGGAGGAAACAGCAGTGACAAATAAAGCAGGTTTCTGGATACTTTCGGTGTATTAGCAATGCTGCTTCTCTCTTAGGGCACAGTCTTGGGAATATTGTTGGTTTTAGGTGGGAACCCAAGGAAGAAACGCCTACATCCATCTTTCCAACTAAACCAGGGTACTTCATGTCTGGCATAAAGCCAGTGAGGCTTGAAACTAAGTAGCATGGGGATCCCTGGGTGGCGCAGCGGTTTGGCGCCTGCCTTTGGCCCAGGGCGCGATCCTGGAGACCCGGGATCGAATCCCACATCGGGCTCCCGGTGCATGGAGCCTGCTTCTCCCTCTGCCTGTGTCTCTGCCTCTCTCTCTCTCTCTCTCTCTCTCTGTGACTATCATAAATAAAAATTAAAAAAAAAAAAAAGAAACTAAGTAGCATGGAATTGGATTTATGTAGGAAATGGTTAATTAAGCCCGAGTCTTAGACACATACAGGAAAGTGAAAGAAGAATAAGAAAGAATGAAATTTATTATTTTCTAGAGATCAAATCTAGAGGACCTCACTGTCTTCATTGTATTGTTACCTTTAGAGAATATAGCAAAAATGTTGGCATATTGTTTGGCACATAAGGGTACATAAATAATGTTAATTCTCTTCCCTGCCTCTTTTTCCTATATACTAATATCACATAGTATAATTTTTATTTTACTATGCGGATTAGTTATATGATAATATATGTTATTATTTCACAACATCAATTTCATACTGCTTATATTTATTTCTTTTTTTAGAGCTTAATGAAAAGCAAAGATTTTAATGAATAACAAAGATTTTATTTATTTATTTGAGAGTGAGAAAGAGGGAGATCATGAGCAAGGGGAAAGGGCAGAAGGAGAAGTAGACTCCCCACTGAGCAGGGAATCTGATGTGGGACTTGATCCCAGGACCCTGGGATCATGACCTGAGCTGAAGGCAAATGCTTATCCAACTGAGCCACCCAGGCACTCAAGAAATATTTTTCTAACCAATAAGCTTGTTATGCAATTCTAGAAATCCCCACCAATGCTTCTTACATCCAACTGGTTTGCCTAAGCATAAGAAAAAAATAACGTTCAAAATAAGAATTGTAATGTATCAATTGCCAACTATGTGCAAGGTATTGTATTAGATACTGTATATTATGTATTGCATTTACTCCTCAAAATAACCCTAAATGCAAGTATGACTATTCCCATTTCTATAAAAGAAAGTAGGCTCAGAGAGATCTCAATCAAGTCACAGTAA
The DNA here is from genome assembly GCF_048418805.1 of Vulpes vulpes. Classification (NCBI taxonomy): domain Eukaryota; kingdom Metazoa; phylum Chordata; class Mammalia; order Carnivora; family Canidae; genus Vulpes; species Vulpes vulpes. The sequence goes on along the minus strand of NC_132792.1, from coordinate 94,750,066 downwards.
GAGTCAAAGCTTACTCCAACCCTAAAGTATGAGTCCTTTCTACATCACCATAATGCCGAGATTGTACTAGAAGTCCAGAAAGTTAGTGCAGGAGATCTTCTCACTGCCTTACTCACTCTTGGATTCCTCAAGAATGTCTGAGGAGACCCGTTCTACCAAATGTAGACAAGTCTAGGATGTAGAGTTAGGATAATCTTTCCTCTTCACCCTCCTGTCCACTGTGTCTTGGATTTTTCTGGGGGTTGGTGAAGCTTCTAGTAATAGATGTCAAATCAGGCCCTTGAACGTGGTCCTGATATATGTAGGTTTCTCTGGAGAACAAAATGAGGAGGGCAGGGCAAGTCATCAGAGGTCAGATTGCAAGAGAGTGTCTTTTCAGCCTTCTAAGAGAGGATTCAGCCTAAGGAAAGGGGTGTCAGGTATGGCGACTTTGACTTAGTGAAGAGAAGATGCAGTTCTAAGCATGGCCAGCTTGGTTTTTATTGAACCTGTCCCTACCCTGTTACTCTGAAGGTCTCTGTGCATCCTGGAGTGGAGAGGGCTGTCTATGTAAGAGAAGGTGCCACTCCATGAGCCAGTCTTCTAGCAACTCTGAGGCCAGGCTGCCCTGCCATACTGCCCTGCAGCAGTGGGAAATCTTCTCACTTTTTAGCCAAGCTGCTGAGTAGCCAAATCCCTGGAGAATTGAGACTAGTAACCCAGAATTGATCCTCACTCAGGGGAGGCAGAGATCAGCAGGAGTATGCAGGGGCCATGGCCTAGTGGTAAGGGGCAGCAAAGTTAGCAGTAAACAGAGACCTGGATTCCTGTGTCAGGCTGCAGGGGTGGTCATCAAGACTTAATCTAGACTGATTCACAAGAATGTCTGAGACCCCCCCTCCCCCAGGGACTTCAGGAAATAATTAAGGCTGGCTGGAGAAAAGGATCTTGAAAAGGGGTTGGATTTCTTCTATGCAGGTTGAGGCCTTGAGACTTAGCCATGGATGTTATCATGTCTGCATAGACAGGGAAGGGCTGGAGTTATTCTCATGGGACCACACTACCTTAGTTAGATAGGCTGGGCAAAAAATCCCTATGATTGTGCATATCTCTTAGTGCAACAATTCAGATCCCTCTTGACCCCTGGCTTGACTACTCCCCAAACTGAGGGCCAGAGAGGGGTCTCAAGTTGGCTGCCATATTGTATAAGGTCTAATGCACAGTTGCCACTTAAATCAGGCTTGATAGCTGTACATGGAACTGTACATGTCATCCTGACCCCACTTTCTCTGAAGTTAAAGAGATAGCCAAAGAGGCAAAGACCTGGAGGTGACCAGTGTGACTATGTAGTCATGCAACACAAAATGAAACTTTCAGAGTGCTGATGTGAGGCTTAGTGAGTAGGAACCGTAGTGCAGGTACAATGGAAGATACAGTTCCCCAGGTAAATGTGAAGGTGTGAACCCACCTGGACAGCAGCCCTTCGAGATGTCCGGTGAGCACAACCTCCCCCATTGCCTCAGTTCCTCACTGGACATGGCCCTGACTCATGTGCCATTGTGTTCTGCTCACCCAGAGTAAAGGCCCAGATGGCAAGGTCTTGGTGAGGCTACGAAGCCTTTCATACTCCCTCAATAGTTCAACTCAAGCAAAATGACATCTAGGGTCCTTTAACTTGTATTGGGACATGGACCCACTTGGCAATCTGGTGAAGCCTATGGACTCTTTATCAGAATGATTTTTTAAATGCATAAAGTAATATGCTTAGGATTACAAAGGAAGCTGATTATAAGGAAATATAGTCTGAAATATCTGTAAGGACTTCAAGAAATAATTAGGGCCAGGTGAAGGTAAGGATCTTGAAAGGGGGTTGGGTTCCTTCCATTGTGGGTAAGAGCCTGCAAAATCAAAATGTCTAAAAAATAATTTGTGATGTTAAAATATATGTGTCCCTTTAATAATAAATAACAAGACTTAACAGCAGGCCTAATTACCATAATTCTAGGTAGTGATGAGCATGAACGGTATGTTGAGATATCTGCTACAACTGGAAAGTGATTCGAAAAATTTGTGGTTTCTATTGGTGACAAAGTCACAGATACTGCAATACTAATGTGGCATGTTGCCTACGTTCATAATTGGAGAAGATGCTATATTTAGTTAAGGGTAATGTGAAGAAAGATGTCACTTTCTGCCATCTTTTTCAACAGACTCCTGAAATCCTGTCTGTAGACCTCAGATTAAGACCTCTTGCTTCATGTGTTAGTGGAAAATGCCTTTAGAAAGTCATGCACCCTGGGATGCCTGGGTGGCTTAGCGGTTTAGCGCCTCCCTTCGGCCCAGGGCGTGATCCTGGAGACCCGGGATTGAGTCCCGCACTGGGCTCCCTACATGGGGCCTGCTTCTCCCTCTGCCTGTGTTTTTGTCTCTGTCTCTCTCCCTCTGTGTCTCTCATGAATAAATAAATAAAATCTTTAAAAATAGAAAAAAAGGAAGTCATGCACCCTGCTCTGGATACATCTGCTTACCTCAACACCAATATCACTGAGCTACCACTGTCTCTAGTTTATGTAATAATGACAAGGCAATTCCCAGCCCCACTGCAAGGGCCAGACTGCAGACATATGAAATCAGTTATCTCCAAAGCCTTGGAAGGTTGAGCAGGCACAGGCAGGCCAACGGACCAGGGCCAGGCACGAACTGTACCATTTACGGGGGGCAAAGGAAAGTTCTAGCAGTTTCAAAAGATGGAGCACTACTACAAACTAGAAAGCTGCTCCAAGACTCATTCTGGGCAATTTCTATAAAGAGTAAGAATGAGGAAAGGAGGCTAGGACCCCAATGTGAGCACAGAGTAGAGGGCTGTGATGCATGTGGCACTTGGATGTGAGTCCCAGTCCCCACCTAGCCAGCTGGGTGACCTTGTGTAGTAAGTAATTAAGTAAGTAAGTAAATAAATAAATAAATGAAAAACCTCTGCCTGATGTTTTTGATCCCCATTGTTTTTTTTTTTAATCCCCATTGTCAAAGGGGGCTAATACCTCACAAGGTTTTGGTGATGGTCACATAAAGTAATACACACATAAAAGCCTGTTGTGTAAACCGCCTAGCCCTGCACATGCATTTGTTACTATTATCCTGTGACAATCTGCCATCTGTTTAACTTTACTCAAAATCACTGGGCAGCAGTCTCAAAGCAGTGCTCTCCCTGCCGTCTGCAAGCTGAGGCACGTCCCTCGTGGTTTCTGTCACTGTGCCCTCTGTGGGGACATTGCCACGACTGACAGCTCTGCCAAACTGGTGGCCTCTATCATCCGAAGGTCAGTAAAGGTGACCTTCGGTTCTCCTGAGAGTGCTGTGCCCCTGTTTTTCTGAGAAAACTCCCTTTTCACCTCCTACCCCTCTGGCTTTCCTTCTAGCTTCCCTTCTCTCTTCTGGTGCTGGCCTGTGTCCAGGGCCCTGGGATGCAGGTGAGGACTGGGGGGCGGGGTGCAGGCGGGGGAGAAAATGCAGCGTTGCCGGGCGAGGGGCTCTCATCCTGGGGCCTCCTCCCCGAGGCCTGTGGGCCACGGCTTCTCCAGCCAGCCAGCAGCAGGAGTCCACGGAATAAAGTCTATTGAAGTCATTCAGCTTTGAAGACTTCCTGTATACTTCTAAGCTGCCCATGACATCATTTTGCTGGGCGCCTCGGAACAATAGGCGGGGGAGGGCTGAAAGGAGCCCATCTACCAAGCAACCAGAACAGAGTAAGAGGTTGCGACAGAAGCTGCCACGGTCCGTGTGGACATTCCCGAACTAAGCGGCCGAGAGACCCTGCCCCTCGAGTCTCCAGGAGTGGCCGGGGAGGGCGCCCCTGGGCCGCCCAGCACCCCCGCCCACGCGGGGCCCGTGACCTTGCTCCGTGGAACAACAGCGGCAGACACACAGGGAAAGTCACGTGCCTTCCAAACGGTTCATCCATCCAAGTTCAATAAATTAGCAGCCAAAAATTTTAATCAGATATTTAATCTTTCCTCCCTGTAAGGGAGATTGGGTGTTTACTGTGGCTCTAGGCCAGGTTAATCTCAGAGAAGAAAGATTGCTTGCCGTGTCCTTGGTGCAGGGAGGCCCCGAAGAGTCACTCTTGTCTGTTGAGCCCTCCTCAGCCCGTGGGTTAGCCCTCGCGCCCTACTTGCAACCCTCTGCAAGCTTGCATCAGGCCTGAACGCTGACGAGACCAGGGGCTTCCACATCTTAGAAGTGCATTCAGATAGGAACAACTGAACAGAGGCCTGCAAAAATCAATACCCCGACTGTCTTGTCTGATGACTGCCCCCCCCCTTCCTTCCCTGATCCCTGCTTCCCACCCTCCCTTGGCCCTCCTCCTCCTGAGGCCCAGAGTAGTCCACAGGGAGGACAAGGGCTTCAGGGAGCACCTAACTCTGGTAGCAGGACTTGCCCAATTTATGAATAATTAACTGAAATCTACTTTGCTGACTGTGGTTGAAATCTACTAATTTAATTCAACAAATAACAATTGAATGCGAGACATTCCTCTGGGTTCTTGAGACAAATCAAAGGACAAAAGAGACAAAGTTGCCTGCCCTCATGTAGCTTGTACTCTAATGGTAGAAGACACTAAACAGTAAACATAACAAACAAGTGGGCAGCCCAGGTGGCTCAGTGGTTTAGCACCTCCTTCCCCCCAGGATGTGATCCTGGCTCCCTGCATGGAGCCTGCTTCTCCCTCTGCCTGTGTCTCTGCCTCTCTCTCTGTCTCTCATGAATAAATAAATAAAATCTAAAACAAAACAAAACAAATAACAAATAATACAAAGTTAGAAGATGACAAGTACTATGTAGAAAAGAAAGGCACCAGATAAGGTGGGCTGGCATGTGTGTTGGGAGGAGATATTATTTTGTAAAATAATTCATTATAGCATTCCCATGATGGACCCCTGAGAATGCTGCTTCAGTGGGATGTTAAGAGATGCCAGAGGTGGGATGAGGAATTGACTCCAAAGCCAAGGTGTGTAGGCTGAGTCAGGGGAGAGAGATGAGAAACAGAGACATTTTGGAGGCTATGGTAGTAACCAGGAAAGACCATGAAGGCTGGAAGCAGATATGAGTGGAAATGGAAGTGAAAAGCCATGCAGGAGAGACATCGAAGGAGAGGAGAGAAAACAGCCTGCCCCTGGCTACGCAGGGCAGAAGCATCAGAAGAGGAATCAAACTCTAAATGTCTAGATGTTTCTGCCTGGATGACTATAAGAATGAATGGATTTCTGATTTAAATGTGGCAGTAATGGAAGACAGGATTGGGGGGCTTAGGTCAATGTCAAGTTTTCAGAAACAGATACCAGAATCATGTTCCTACATAGTAGTGATGGATAAAGCCATCTAAATGATAGAAAAATTACCAAGTAACAGATACCAAGAAGAGATCAAGAGGTGGAAGTAAATATAGAATAGTGTTGTATCTCAGGAATATGGCAAACCATGGTTTTAAACCAGTGCTTCTTAAACTTTGCTCCCACTAGGAATATAGGGGGAGGGGAGACATTCCAGTTCCCAGGCTGCCCCCCATACCAATTACATCAGAATCATTGGGGGTGGGGTCCAAGAATCTGGTTCTGAACGCTTTTTTTTTTTTTTTTTTTGGTTCTGAACGCTTTTTAAGTGATGGCAATTTGCAGTCAAAGCTGAGAAACAGTGTTTTAAAGCAGGAAGAATGGCTAATAGCTGCAGAGAGATCAAGACGGATGAGGGTTGAAAAAAGATGGTTGGATCTAGGGAGTAGGAGAGCGCTGATGGCCCTTTCTGGGATGGATTGCCACTTACAGTGTAATCTAGACCACAAATGTGGCATCACCTGGGAGCTTTTTAGAAATGCAGAACCTGAGCCCCACCTCAGCCCCCACTCAGTCTAAATCTGCACTTTGACAAGATTCCCAGGTATTTAAAAATGTTAATGCTTGGGGCCAAATTCCCACCTAACTTAATCTGAATCTCTGGATTGGGGTCCAGGAATTAGAATAAAAACCCCCACAAAAATTCCAAGTGATTTTAACATTTATTCATGATTGAGAACCATTGATCTGGAGCATGTTTCTCAAACTTTAATGTGCATATGAATCACATCAATCTTGCTAAAATGCAGATTCTGGGTCAGTAGATGTGGAGTGGGTCCTAGATTCTGCAGTTGTGACAACTCCCAGGTGAGACAATTCAGCTGGTTCAGAGACCACAATTAGAGTAGCAAGGCTCTGGAGCAGTGGTTTTTGCATTGTCTCTGGACAAGGACTTCAGTATTACTTGGGAACTTTTTAGAAATAAAATTCTCAGCTTTAATCCAGACTCACTCAAAAGTTTAGGGTTGAGACCTAGAAACCCATGTTTACCACCAAGGTAAACAAGCCACTCAGGTGTTAAAAAGTGAATGAACCATGATAAGATGGCATATATAGGTTTACTACTTACTTCCCTTGCTCCTCCTTTTTTTTTCCCCCCCCCAGAAATTGGTGGTAAATGAAATAAGAGAGCTAGAAACTAGTTATTCAATGAGACAATATTTTTACCAAGAAAATTTCTCCAAGGTGGCCTGTCAAAATTCCCTGTGGTGTTGTCAAATATCCACCATGTCCAGGACCTGTCACTTGCTTTTTCCCAGCTCCCCAGGTGGAACCACTCTACTGTAACCTCTTTGATAAGGGTATTGTAAAGGCCAAGGGAGCTCTGAGCAGGTGAGGAGTCAGATGGAAAGGAGTCCTCAGAGGAGGAAAATGGAAACCACATCTTCTGAGGGAAGGAAGTTGGAAGGAGGAATGTGGGGGTGAAGATAAGGACAACTTTGCAGATAGAGAGAGAAGTATGCTAAAAGAGTTAAAAATAAGTGTCATCGCTGACCATGTATCTGCCAGCCATTTATTTATTTTATACTTATTAACCCTAATGCTCCAAAACCCTACAGGATAGATTGCCAGTCTATTTTTGTTGCTTAACAAGTAAAAACATTTAGGACAAAATGGGTTTAATAACTTCCTCAAGATCACATAGATAGTAAATTACAGACCTGAGATTTGGATCCTGGTCTTTCTGGCAACAAGGCCCATATTCTTTTACTCCCCTTTTTGGGGTATAGATTGGGAAAATTGGGGGAGTTTTTGCTGGAGGTTTTATTTTTTGTTGGTGGAATGGGCATTGAAATGAAAACCTATCACTTGAGTGTCAGGGCACAAGTGAACCGAGGTGGGATAAGGAGTTAGAGTTTCCCTTTTAGGATTATTATAGTCAGACCTTTATCATTAACTGTGTGACTTCCTATCTTGGGCTTCCTTCCATTTTTTAATTTATAAAATAAAGAATTTACATCGGCTGGACTCTAGGGTTCTGGGTATTTACAAAATCTCATAGTTTGAACATTATGTGAATATGGAATGCAACAGAGTATCATGAGATGAATTAAAGAACCAGCAAGCAGCACTTGGGAGTCCCTTGAGGTCGGTAGCTTGGCTCTGAAGCGCATTGTGTTTTTAGAGTTGGTTGACTTGCTCCTGTAAATCAGTGAAAGGGTTAAAGTGGCAGGAGGTGGGGGGGAGATGATTTCAAGAGAAATGTCCAAGATGACTTTGAGGACATGAGGATGGAAAACAGGGCAGGTCGGGAATGTAAGGAGAATTAGTTTACTAGTTAGAGCAGTGCTAAAATGTGTTCTATGGGAGTCCAGGCTATGGATAGGGGTAAATTTTATTTTTTGGTAAAGTGATAGAGGATAAAACCTGAATGATGATAAATGAGTAGGCCACTTCTACATTTCAGGTAATGGATCACAACTTTTGAATTAAAATATTACAACCCCTACATAGTTTCTCTCTATGAAACATGAAATCTCTCCATTCTTCTAAACATTCTTTCTTTTATCTTTGATTGCCACAACCTAATTTTGTTTGTTCACATGACTTCATTAGGAAGATGAATATCATATCAGGTCTGTGGACATTCTTTTACCTTGACACTAAAACAACAGTGGTGACAAAAAACAGGTTAAGGCATAATGGCTCTCCCTCTTCCATGGAATTACCCAAGACTGAGTAATAGAATCATCAGGTATTACACTCAATTATTGTGCAACTTTTTTCATCATGATTGCTTCTGACAACTCCATTATGGAAAAACATTTACTTTGAGTCTTCTTGGTTCTCAAAGAGAAAGATTCCAAATGTACCATTCTCATCTTAGTGCCTCTGTTGACACAGGCAAGACAAAGTGAGGAATTAAAAGACATCTGGAAAATTTGACCCATGGAGTCAACAAAATGGAGAAGTGCTGCCCTTAAGATCCTTCTGGTTTTTTGAACATTCGGTTTGTTGTTTGTTTGTTTCCTTTTTCCCTCTGTCTCTCCACTGTCCCCTCCCTCCACTATCAGTTCTTTGGTTAATTACCTTATGTTTTCATTAATCTATTCATCAAATATTTGCTGAGATTTACTCTGCCAGCTGCTGTGCTAGGCACTGGAGATTTAACAGATTTAGTGAGAGACATGTTGAACTTTCTCTTGGATTTAACAGTATAATAAAGAAGACATATTAACCAAGTAATTATAATAAAATGGTGAAGATTATTGTAAGGCAAACACAGGATATTATTACAGGGTCAGGCAGGTGTAACACCAACTCTAAGTTCTGTAGGAGACTTCTCTGAAAAAGGAAACATATAAATTAATTATGAAGACAAGTAGATATTAGTCAGAAATAATGTATATGTGGGGTGCAGGATATATGTGTTTCCTAAATCAAGAGAAGAATATTTGCAATGGTCTGGACATGAAAGAGAGCATAGCATATCACTGGAACTAATTTAGTAATGCTGTACCATAAAGTAGAAATTGGGGAATGGAGACAAATTATGCTGCAGGGTAAGTAGGAATGATACCATGTAGGGCCTGCAATCTTCACTGCAGCTTGGGTTTGATATGATCACATTTGTGCTGAGAGAATCACTGACTATAGTACGGAGAATGGATGGCAGAGTGAAAAAGTGGAGGGAAGAATTTATGTTCCAGCCATGGAGAATAAATAGGATCTGGACTCATGCTTCCCCTGTAAACAATGAGAAAATTGGACAAAATATGAGACAACTATTTTCAGATATTACACAACAGGCAGCACAGAATTGTAACCCCTGAGAAAAGGGAAACAAATGATGTAAACCCTACCATGGTTAAAGTTGTCTATATGGAGGTAATTTCCAGTCTTAGGTACAGGAAGCAAGAGCTCAGATAGAGTTCAGCAATTTTTTCTGAATTGAGGAGAAAGAGATTAAAATTCCAGGAAGCTGAGGCATTTAGAATTTGGGGGTGGGAGGAGCAGATTACCCAAAAGAGAATTATTCTGAGGAAGAGTTCCAACAATCTGCATGTGTATTGGTTGAATATCAATACACACATGCATTGAGTGAAATCTATACAGCCAAGCAAGAATAAATCTCAAAGAAAGCACTATCAGTGGGGAGCTGTGATACAGGTAATTTCCACAGCTCGAATAGAGTTGTAAATTGTCCTAATTACATTCAGCCAAGAAAAGAGATTTTATCAAATACTTGTGGTATTTAGCAGAGACCCTAAAAGAGTGATGCCTTAGAAATGAGACTAAATCAGCTCCAGAGTAAAAGCTAATTTATACCTATCCTTATGATGATAAGTCTCAAAATATTAAACCAATCTACAAATAACTTCACTGTCTACCAACAAAGCCCCAAAGTCCTAAAAGCAATAAAAAATCTAGCACTCAACAACATTCAATTCAAAATGTCCAGCAGCCATTAAACAATTACTAGACAAAGTGGAAAATGTGACCCATAACCAAGAAAAAGAAATAGAAACACACATAGCAATAAGAGAGATAATGGAATTAGCAGATCAACACAGTAAATTATTATAAATATGATCCAGAGTGTAAAGGAAAAACATAACATATAATGAGGAAAGAGATAGAAATTACAAGAAATAGTATTGCAAAGCACATGCTTCTATTTTAAGGAGCTAGAAAAACAAGAGTAAGTTAAGCCTGAAATAGGTAGAAGAAAAGAAACAGAAAGCCCATACAATTGAAAAAAAGAAAAAGAAAAACAATAGAGAAAACCAAATGAAACCAAAAGCCAATATTTTGAAAAGTCAATAAAATTGTTAAAAATTGTAGGTAGAGTGATGGGGGACAAAAGGGGCATTACCACAGATCTTATAGATATTAAAAGAGTAAGGATATATTTTGAAAATCATGTCAATAAATTAGAAAACTTAGATTAAGAGGGAAAATTCTTTGAAAGATAGTTTATTAAAACTGACTCAAGACAGAAAATCTTAAATGTATTAAGAAACTGAATTAGTAATTGAAAACTTTGAAACACACACACATAGACCTTGGACCCAGGTAACTATATTGGCATATTCTATTCAAATTTAAGAAAGAAATGACACATTTCTACACAAAATCATTCGGGAAAGAGAGAAGCAAGGAACATTTTACAAATAATTTTTGAGACCAGGTTTGTTTCTCTACCAAAACTAGCTAAAGGTATTACAAAAAAGGGAAAAATAAAGATCCGTATACCACACAAACATGATTGCAAAAATTCTTACAATATGTTAGCAAATAGAATTCAATAATGTATGAAATGATGTTATGCCCATTTGGGATAAGAACTCACAGCAACTAACAGTAGAAGGGATTCAAACTGATAGAGTATTCACAAAAACCTACAGTTAATGTCATGATTGATTCTAAAAAACTGAGCAATTTCTTACTAAATTTGGGCAAGGGTGTCCAGTTTCACCACTTATACTTAATGTTATATTAGAGGTTCTAGTCACTGCAAAAAGGCAAGAAAAAGAAATAAAAGACACATAAATTGTAAAGAAAGAAAGAATTATCTTATTTGCTAAGTATGTGATTATCTTCAAAGAAAACCTTGAAGAATCTACAAAAAGCTGTTAGAACTAATAGGTTTAGCAAGGTTGAGAATACAAAGTTAGTATCACAAATCATTTGTACTTTTAGATACTAGGAGTGGACAGTTGTAAATTGAAATTATTTTTTTTTTAAGATTTTATTTGTTTGTTCATGAGACACACACACAGAGAAAGAGAGAGAGAGAGAGAGAGAGAGAGAGAGAGAGAGAGAGAAGAGGCAGAGGGAGAAGCAGGCTCCATGCAGGGAGCCTGATGTGGGACTTGATCTCAGGGCCACCCAAGTGGAAGGCAGATGCTCAACCACTGAGCCACCCAGGCGTCCCTGTAAATTAAAATTTAAAAATACCACTTAAAAGGGATCAGAAAAGTATGAAATACTTAGGGATAAAATTAACAAATAAGTGCAGAATCTTTAAAATAAAACCGTTTTAAAACATTGCCGGGAGAAATTCAAGATCTAAATAGTGAAGAGATGCATGAGGCTATGGATGGGAAGACTCAATACTTCCAAGATAGCTATTCTCTGCAAAGTTATCTATTGAACACAATTCAAATTAAGTTCTAGGAGGATTTTTTTTCTTTGATAAAAATTTCCAACAAGATTCTAAAATTTTTATGGGAATGCAAAATCTATAAAACTTCTAGAAAAAATATAGATGAAAATATTTACATCTTTGGGGTAGGCAAGGATTTTTTTAGGACACAAAAAGCATGAACCATAAAAGAATATTTTGATAAATTGAACTTCATCAAAATGAAAAACTTCCACTTTTTGAAAAATATTCTCACAGTTATAAAAGTTCATACCAAAGACTGGGAGAAAATATTTACAACACATCTAACTGCCAAAATAATCGTATCTAAATTACATTAAAAACTTATAACTCAATTTTAAGTAGACAACCTAATTTTTTAAATGGGCAATATTTTTGAGAAACACTTAACAAAAAAAGATATTTAAATAGCTAATAATCACATAAAAAGATGCTCACCATCATTATCCATTAGGGAAACACAAATTTAAACCACAATAAGATATCAATATTAGAATACCTAAAATTAGAAAGATTGACAATGCCAAGTGTTGACAATGATGTTGGCAACTGGAAATTTTATACATTGCTGGTCAAATGCAACGTGATACATCCATTTCGGAAAACAGTTTTCTTATGAAGTTAAATATATACATAACATATGATTCCATTTACCCAATGGAAATTAAAGCATGTCTACAGAAAGACTAATATATGAATGTTGGTAGCAGATTTCTTTATTCATAATAGCCAAAAAAACCTGGAAATGACTCTTGTGTCATCAATAAGGAATCAATAAACAAGTTGTGGTATTTCCATACAATGGATTTACTAGGATGGAGCATAAGGAAAATTTGGGGGTTATGGAAAATGTTCTACCTCTTTTTTTTCCTAAGATTTTATTTATTTATTCGTAGAGACACACAGAGAGAGAGAGAGGCAGAGGCACAGGCAGAGGGAGAAGCAGGCTCCATGCAGGGAGCCTGACACGGGACTCGATCCGGGGTGTATTAGGATCACACCCCCGCTGCAGGCAGCGCCAAACTGCTTGCCACCGAGGCTGCCCTGTTCTACCTCTTTATGGCAGTGGTGGTGAGTCCACTAAGGTATATATAAATTTGCCAAAAAATCATTGAAATGTACAACCAAATAGGTGTGTTATATTTTATATAAAATGTATCCTAATAAAGGTTTTATTTTTAAATGGATGGAAGGAACCATTTAGGAGATTGTAGCTGTATCCAGGTTGCAGATGGCAATGGCCTGGGTTAAAGGGGTGAACATGGGATGGAGAGATGTGACAAGAAGTGTTTGGACTAGAAAGGTGTTGGAAAGTGAAAAAAATTTCCACTCCTCTTTCAACATATGAACATATCTGATATTTTAAAAGTGGAAAAGTCAGAGTAAAGGGAAAGTTTCTGGAATATTTGGTGGTGATGAACAGAGAATTTATTCAGGAAATAGAGAATGATCTTTACTAATTATTACATTGAGTTCTGAAAGTCACACTGATGAAGTTTCAGAGGCCTATGTGCATGAAATTGCTAGGAAATATCAAGTACATCAATTTTTATAGAAACTATGTGGTTATCTGTTATTTATGTATGACATATACATATATGCCATATAGATTTTTATGTAATCAAATTAGTTTTTTTTCCACACTGAAATGAATTAATGACTGTCTTCTCACCTATTCAGAGAGGGCATGGATTCCATTTAAAATTCCCCTATACAGAGATCCCTGGGTGGCGCAGGGGTTTGGCGCCTGCCTTTGGCCCAGGGCGCGATCCTGGAGACCCGGGATCGAGTCCCACGTCGGGCTCCCGGTGCATGGAGCCTGCTTCTCCCTCTGCCTGTGTCTCTGTCTCTGTCTCTATCATAAATAAATAAAAATTTTAAAAAAATTCCCCTATACACTCTTCAAACTCTACATATTAGAAAGAGGGAAATTGGCCATATATACATATATATATGAAAAATTTATATGGAAACATTTTATAATAAATATTGGGAGATCAAAAATTCATATCATGTTAGTAAGGAAGAGGATTATAGAGGAAGTGAAGATTGCTCACAAAGTTGTAAAATATATAATCTTCAAGTTTTAGATACTTCTTAAGAAAAAATTTGAAAATACAGAAAAGCAAAGAAAAAAGAATTCAAATTACTCATTATCCCATCCCCTAAATAACTTCTGCTAACAGTTTGTATTTCCTTCCAAGCCTTTCTTTCTTTAATGCTTGGTCTAGTGAACTAGTTGTAATGATAGTGTCCACACAATTTTATAGCCAATTTTTTCCCATCAACATTTTAACCTAGCTATTGATCTGTTTATTTGTTTATCATGCAATTATTCATTCAACAAATATTTATTGAAGGTTTACTATGTACCCAATACTAATCAAAACAAACAAAAAAGATACAATTTCTGTCCTCATGTAGTTTTCAGTATAGCAGAAAGAGAGTATTAAACAAAAACACAGTAACAACAAAATAAATTGGTAACTAAAAATTGTTTCCAGAAAGGAAACGAATAGGGCAATACAAGAGACAACAATTGGGTCAAAGTAAATTAGGTTGGGAAATCAGGAAAGACTGGTTTGAGGAAGTAAACTGAAGTGCAAAATGGAAGGGTATGTAAAATTGGTAAGTTGACCAGTGAGGGAGGACTTGCATGGAGAGAAGATGTGAGAGAGGAACAGCTGGAGCAGAGTGTGATGGGGAGAGAGACCTTGCTGGAAACCAGATTTGTAGGCAAGAGTCTGATGATGCAGGGCTTCCAAAGTCCAGCTAACAAGTTTGCAGTGTATCCTGAGAGCCATAGGGAACCACTGACAAACTTGAAAATGAGGAATGCGGATGAGTGGAAATAGGATCAGTTAGGATGGCATAGCAGTTATCTTCATGAAGAATGGGGTGGCTTCAACTAGGGTGGTGCATTGGGGAAGGAAGAAGTGAGTGGATTTGAGAAATATTTTGCAGGTAGAAATATACATTGAATTATATGTAATTGTCATGTTTTGTGAGTCGAAGATTTCACCTATTGGGAATTTCACACGGTTCTGCCTAATAATAGGATTTAGTGTTACACTGGACATGGGGGACGATGAAAAGGGGACTATGAGGGATGATTCCATTTTATTGGCTTAACTAAGCCGGTAGATACAGGGACCACTGAGTTGGGGAAAACTGGAGGACCAGATATGGTGACCATGGAAGTCAGCTCCTATCATGCCTTCGCCTCCTCTTCCATTGTGTAGCAGGAATGTAGTTCCAGGAATTACCCCCAGCTCTGGGGGTCATTGGTGATTTGTCTAGGCCAGGCTTGATTTTCCCATTTTCCTTCTGATGGCTGGTCTAAAAATTCAGTCTTAGCTTGTCTGAATATGCTCTGGGCATTGTGCCTGGTCCAGCGGTGAGGATGTGACCTAAATTAGTTCAGTCAGATCGAAGGGAGGGACTTTTATTCCATTAATGAGTTTTTTGTTCATAAAATTTCTACAATGTTTCTATTTTTTTTGATAAGATGGATTCCCAGAAGTAGGAATAATGAATCAAAGCGTTTGAACACTTTCAAGGCTTTTGATCTGTATTATTAAATTGCTTTATAAAACAACGATTTCAGTGAATGCTTCCCTCAACAATGTATACCCATTATACTACACACTTTCACAGCAGTTGTTGTCCTCATTAAAAACAATCTTAGCTAATTTGTTTGGCAAGAAATAGATTTTGTTTATAATTGCCCTTATGTTATTAATAATAAGATTGAATATTTTCCCAGCAGATCATTTTTAAGATAGCTAGCAAAAAGAACATGAACTCCAATATTTAAAAGATTTTTCTCTGGTACCATCTCAAAGAATGCTTCAGAATGTCTTCATGAGAGACAACTTATTATATCCATTCGTTTACCTTACAACATACTCTTCTTGAATTATAACTGAAAATATGATCATTTCGACCACCTTAAGGGATGGTTTAACATAAGGGACGGTTTATACTATGTGAACAAAATCAATATAGAAGTCAGAGTTTTAAAACTGCCAAACTTTATTCACAGCATTGAGGAATTGAAATCACATTTTTTCCCCTGATGGAAAATTCAATGCCAAATCTGCAAGATGGTGCAAACAAGATTTCACGTTGCTGCTCACCTGTTCATCTGCACCACTCAGGAATGTATTCTTTCTTTGCATTCTATATTACCTACTAAGTGAAGGTTCTTACTGTAATCTGAATTATTGTACTTGTGGAATAGAGAAATAAAACAGAATAGAGAATCCAGAAGTGGACCCTCAACTTTATGGTCAACTAATATTCGACAAAGGAGGAAAGACTATCCACTGGAAAAAAGACAGCCTCTTCAATAAATGGTGCTGGCAAAATTGGATATCCACATGCAGAAGAATGAAACTAGACCACTCTCTTGCACCATACACAAAGACAAACTCAAAATGGATGAAAGATCTAAATGTGAGACAAGATTCCATCAAAATCCTAGAGGAGAACACAGGTAACACCGTTTTTGAACTTGGCCACAGGAACTTCTTGCAAGATTCATCCATGAAGGCAAGAGAAACAAAAGCAAAAATGAACTATTGGGACTTCATCAAGATAAGAAGCTTCTGCACAGCAAAAGAAACAGTAAACAAAACTAAAAGACAACCTACAGAATGGGAGAAGATATTTGCAAATGACCTATCAGATAAAGGGCTAGTTTCCAAGATCTATAAAGAATTTATTAAACTCAACAGCAAAGAAACAAACAATCCAATCATGAAATGGGCAGAAGACATGAACAGAAATCTCACAGAGGAAGACATAGACATGGCCAACAAGCACACGAGAAAATGCTCCACATCACTGGCCATCAGGGAAATACAAATCAAAACCACAATGAGATACCACCTCACACCAGTGAGAATGGGGAAAATTAACAAGGCAGGAAACAACAAATGTTGGAGAGGATGCGGAGAAAGGGGAATCCTCCTGCACTGTTGGTGGGAATGTGAACTGGTGCAGCCACTCTGGAAAACTGTGTGGAGGTTCCTCAAAGAGTTAAAAATAGACCTGCCCTATGACCCATCAATTGCACTGCTGGGGATTTACCCCAAAGGTACAGATGCAGTGAAACGCCGGGACACCTGCACCCCGATGTTTCTAGCAGCAATGTCCACAATAGCCAAACTGTGGAAGGAGCCTCAGCGTCCATCAAAAGATGAATGGATAAAGAAGGTGTGGTCTATGTATACAATGGAATATTCCTCAGCCTTTAGAAACAACAAATACCCACCATTTGCTTCGACGTGGATGGAACTGAAGGGTGTTATGCTGAGTGAAATAAGTCAATCGGAGAAGGACAAACATTATATGGTCTCATTCATTTGGGGAATATAAAAAATAGTGAAAGAGAATAAAGGGGAAAGGAGAAAAAAATGAGTGGGAAATATCAGAAAGGGAAACAGAACATGAGAGACTCCTAACTCTGGGAAACGAACTGGGGGGGGGGTGGAAGGGGAGGTGGGCGGGGGTGGGGGTGAGTGGGTGACGGGCACTGAGGGGGGGCACTTGATGGGATGAACACTGGGTGTTATTCTATATGTTGGCAAATTGAACACCAATAAAAAATAAATTTATAAAAAAATAAATTAATTAAAGCTGTTATCTTGTTTTAAATCCTCAAAGTTTTAGCTTGTTTCATTTATTTTTGCTTTCCTGAATATTTAATAAAATAAAAAGAGACAACCATTCATTCATTAGTTTTAATAATTTTTTTCACAGTTAGTAGTCTGTCTTCTGAGTTTATAATATTCTGAGCCATCTATCTTCTATATTATTAAGATAATTTTTCTGGAAGAGCTATAAAAATCTATTTTCTATCATTTATCTTGGTTCCAGCATCAAAGGCATCAGAAGAAACAGTAAGAATTGACCCTTCCTCCTTTAGTCTCCAGTGGATCAAGATAGATTTTTACATGAAATCAGATAATGGCTTGTTTCTCCTTTCTCCTTGCTCCAAATGATGCACAAGTTTACATACTGTGGTAATCTGTTTCTGTTTATATCATTCATGTGCTTTTATTTTATACTCTCTTATAATGGTATTTGATTTTGTATATTTAATTTAATTATATGTCCCTTATGTGCAGAGACTTGATTTATTCTTCTTTATAATCTCCCTAACATTAGTGCTAGGAATATAGTAGTAGGCACTTAAACACACACACACACATCTTAATGAACAGATGTAGTTGAAAGCACCAGGCTTTTCCATGAAAGCCATTTTTC
Organism: Vulpes vulpes; assembly: GCF_048418805.1. Taxonomy (NCBI): domain Eukaryota; kingdom Metazoa; phylum Chordata; class Mammalia; order Carnivora; family Canidae; genus Vulpes; species Vulpes vulpes. The sequence continues at coordinate 94,732,315 of NC_132792.1, read as the reverse complement.
GCAGAACTCTTTGCACTTCAGTCCTGTAGGATCTAATTCTAGGTATTTATGATACAAAATCATAAAAATATTAAGAAAAATTATTACAATCTAAGAGTTTCAGACATCTCTTAACTCTCGTCAACTTGGTTTTGCTCTAACATCTTAGTGCTACCAATTATTTTTCCAGTCAATAAGGTCTCCTCCTCTGCATCCTCTAAAAGTTGTTCTAACCGACAAAGCAAAGTTTTCTGAGAAAAAGCTAGGACTGGGATCCAACTTGTCAGCCTTCAAGGTTTACATCACCCTTTGGTGTGTTGCCTAAAAAAATAAAGTTTGTTCAAAGAACTGACACAGCTTCCAGAACAGCAAAGGGGCACACATGCTGAGAGACTTTGGGTGGTTTCTGACAGCTTGACCAGACACATCCCTTCCTTGCAGAGACTATGTTGTTCCATAAGTTCATGGTCTTTGTTTTACATGGATACCTTCTAGATTAGAAATTTTGAAAATGGAAATCATAACCCTCCCCTGAAACGGAGATAAATAGGTAGATATTACTCCCCATGCCATCCCCTCCCCCACCTCAGGCTCTATTCTTCATGTATACCTCATTTCTTTCTAATGTATCGAACTGCTCACTTTCTTACAGCCTTCTTAGGAAGAATATGAAAGAAACCACTTCCTCCTCTCCCACAGTTACTTGATGTCATGTCTTCTGGTTCTTCCATCCTCCCCCATTTCCCCCCACAGAGATTCAAAATCTGAACCACTGTGATGTCACCCCACTCCAAATGTCTCACTAAATGTGTGGTCAGTTAAAAAAAAAACAACAAATCCTTCAATCTGGTTAAAAGCCATCATTTGCAATTTGCCCTTTCATCCCAGATATATTAATTCATGAGTACATTAAGTCTTATTTATTTATAGTCATGGAGCTATGAATACAATGTTCATTATTCAAATCCACCAAGATTTCGTTGAATACATGCATCTTTCCTCTCTTCACTCTTTTCCTATGTATGCTTATAAATGAAAAAATAGGTCCAATAGTGTGGTTTGTGTTCATCTTTTTTTCCTTCTTTCTAATAGGTAGCATTGTACAGTAAGAATTGGCTGATCACAACCGGCCTTCAGTGATAGTCCTGGATGGAATAGTTGGAATGGCCTCTGGCAACTTATATCTGAATGATCTTACCTTGTGTAAAATGGAGACAATGCTCACATTTCTGTAGGATTGTACAAGAACAAGGTGGGGGCGTTGGGGGGGACTTCGTGTATGTCATATGCCTAACATAATGCTCAAAGTTCCACTGAATATAAACCTTGTTTTAGCTCTTTCTCTTCCCCGTTTCCTTCTTCCCCATCAATAGCGAAACATCCTAAATCTGGACAGTCTTGGTGTAGAGGAAACACAGTGAACAAATACAACGCAATTGGATAATACCAAGTTGAGCTAAAACATTGCTTGGAGGCATCACTCCCTGCCTCAACTTGCTTTACATGCAAGCCTGCTTTACAAACACTCCCAGTGAGATGCAAAGTTCAGATTGATCCTCAAAGTCTGTTATTACCTAGACTCACACTGCTTACCCACTGCCTCTTCTCACTTGGATTTCTCCCAACCAGTCAGATAGAATCTTTACAGAGGCTTGAATTCATGTCCTGTGGAGGACAGTCCTGTATATTGGCATGTGCTGCCAGTTATGCCTGAAATCCTTCACTCTTCTCTAACTCTTTCTGACTTCTCTCCAAGTCCTTATTCCTTCTTCCAGGGCAAATCCAAATCTTGCCTTGAGGAAGTCCCTCCTAAACTGCCAGGTTGAGGACTGGCCAGTAAAATATAATGTAAGCTGTAAATGTAACTTTAATTTTTTAAAAATTTATTTATGATAGTCACACAGAGAGAGAGAGAGAGAGAGACTGAGAGAGAGAGAGAGGCAGAGAGAGAAGCAGGCTCCATGCACCGGGAGCCCGATGTGGGACTCGATTCCGGGTCTCCAGGATCGCGCCCTGGGCCAAAGGCAGGCGCCAAGCCACTGCACCACCCAGGGATCCCGCAAATGTAACTTTAAATGTTCTAGTAGGCATATTTTTAAAATCAGGTGCAATTATTAATTTCAATGTTGTTTTATTTAATTCAGTGTCTCAAAAGTATTATTTAAATTTACAATCAATGATATATTGTGCATTCTTTTTAACTAGGTCTTCAAAATCTGATGTCTGTTTTACACCTACAGCACATTTCAGTTTAGACTTGCCATATTTCAAGTGCTAATGGCCACATTGGCAAGTGGCCACCATATTGGATGGTACAAGTCTAGTCTATCTGATCTTGTCCATCTTTGTAATTCTGTGTCACTCCGAGTTTACACCATGTATTTTGACTTTTAACTTTATAAACATGATGACTTACAGTTTGGAAAACCTTGTGGTTTACAAAGCACTGTCAAATAAATTGTCTTTGATCATCCACATACCAACTCCTGTGAGGATGGAGGGATTATTGTAACTATTTCAAAGATAAAAAAAAAAAAAAAAAAAAAACTAAGACACAATCATCAAGACTCCAGGACATTGAGTAACTTATACAGATCTATACAGAGAGTGAGTCAGTTCCTGAGCCCAGGAACTGAGGATCCAATACCTAGTAACCAGCTGCTTATTTAAGTTGTATTTTGTGTAGAATTTTAAAGTTTACAATGACTTTCACATAAATTATCTTAGATAAGATAATTACCTTCATAAAACCACCTGAGGTTGTCTAATTTTACTTGTTTTTAAAGAGTTAACATATGCTTAAGCTACAAAATTGAAAAAACAACCACATTTACCAATTTCTTTTATTCTTTTTTCTTTCCATTTTACTAAAAGACTGCATAGTATGTATACTATTCTACATTTTGACTTTTTCATATAATGCATATATGTTTAGTGTAGTAAGTATATTAGAAGTTCTTTGTAAATTGTATGTTAAGGCTTACCTCATTCTTTTTAACTGGAATATAGTATTCCAATGGCTGAGTGTACCATATTTTATTAAATAGTCCCTGCTGGTGGACATTTAGGATGTTTTGGTCTTTTGCTATGACAAATAATATATCAGTAAATAAATGTGTGCATACTGCATTTCAACATTGTGAGCATAGCTACAGTATAAATTCTACACCAATATTTCTGGGTCAAAGTGTATTGCATTTTAAAATCTGGAAGTATTATCAAATTTTTCTTTAAAAAGCTTAAATGATTTTCACTCACAATAATAACACATGAGTGCCTGTTTCCTCACTTTGGTGAAAACCCAGTATGCTGTGAACTTGCATTGGTGAGCCTCTCTTCATATGTTTAAGTGTTATGTACACTTACTTTTCTGCACTGACATTTTTTTAAAATATATTTTTTATTTAAATTCGATTAACCAACATATAGTGCATCATTAGTTTCAGATGTAGTTTTTTTTTTTTTTTTTTTTTTTTAGATTTTATTTATTTATTAATGAGAGACACAGGCAGAGGGAGAAGCAGGCTCCAGCCCGACGTGGGACTCGAACCGGGGTCTCCAGGATTACGCCCTGGGCCAAAGGCGGCACTAAACCGCTTAGCCACCCAGGCTGCCCTCAGATGTAGTTTTTAAGAATTCACGAGTTGGGGATCCCTGGGTGGCGCAGCCGTTTGGCACCTGCCTTTGGCCCAGGGCGCGATCCTGGAGACCCGGGATCGAATCCCTCGTCAGGCTCCCGGTGCATGGAGCCTGCTTCTCCCTCTGCCTATGTCTCTGCTTCTCTCTCTCTCTCTCTCTCTGTGACTATCATAAATTAAAAAAAAAAGAAAAGAAAAGAAAAGAATTCACAAGTTGCGTATAACACCAAGTGCTCATCACATTGCATGCTTTCCAGACTGGCCATTTGTATCTATATCCTATGCTTTGATTTCCTACTGGCTTGTTAGTCTCTTCTTTTTTATTGTAAGACGTCTTTATGTATTAAGGAAATTGTGATGTATGGCATGATGTTTTTCCCTGATTTGTCTTTTGACTTCGGATTTTTTTTTTTTAAGATTTTGCTTTTGTTTTTGCTTTATTTAGTGTTTGCTATTTATATGTGCTGATTTATAAATCTTTTTTTTCTGAATTAAATTTTTCATTGTTCTACTTTTTTTTTTAATTTTTATTTATTTATGATAGTCACAGAGAGATAGAGAGAGAGGCAGAGACACAGGCAGAGGGAGAAGCAGGCTCCATGCACCGGGAGCCCGATGTGGGATTCGATCCCAGGTCTCCAGGATCGCGCCCTGGGCCAAAGGCAGGCGCCAAACCGCTGCGCCACCCAGGGATCCCTTATAAATCTTTTTTAATGGCTTTGGGGTTTTGTATCACATGTAGTGGTATAGGTCCAAGTTTAATTTTTTTAGATGCTTACTCAGTAACAACGCCATTATCAATCCATCTTTTCTTTACATATTTAAAATGCCACCCATAATCTATGCTATATTACCTTGTATATTTAGATTTATTTCTGAATTTTGTTTTCCCTTTCATTGACCTGTTTCTTGCATTTTAATACATATTAGAGTTTGTCCCCTTCTTATTATTCCTCCTCCTCAGTTTTTCAGATTGTCTTATATACTTAATTTTTTCAAATGAATCAGCTTGTCTGGCATAAAAGAACACTTTTGTATTTTTATTGGGATTGCATTCTATTCTTAGACTGTTCTGGAGAAGAGTTAGGGTTAGGAAAATCATCTCTATATGATGAGACTTACCACCCGATGGTGCACTTTTGTTTAAGTCTTCTATTGTGTTTTTCAGTAATGTTTTAAAGTTTTATTTTCAAAAATCTATTACTCATTTTTCTAGATGTTTTATATTTTTGTTCCTATGATAAAGAGGATTTGAAAATCCCATTATAATTATTTAAGACATTTTATTATAGAATACTTCAAACATATCAAAAGGAGACAGAAGAGGATGATGAAACTCCTCATACTCATCCAGCTTCAATAGTCTTCAACTCATACCCAATTTCTCTTCATCCATCTTCCAGCTCTCTTCCCTCCCCCACTCAGATTGTGTGAAGCAAATCCAAGACTTCATATAATTTCCTCTGCAAATATTTAAGTGTAGATCTCTAAGATATGGTAACTTGGGGAAAAAAAGTAACTTGAAAAAACACAACCATTTTTTACTTTTTGTGACTTAAAATATTTCACAATAGTTTCATAATATCCTTAAATATCTAGTAGATATTTCCTTAATTGTTTTTAAGTTTTCTTTTAGCTTATTTGTCTGAATTGGTATTTAAATAAAATCCACATATTGCAATTATTTGATATGTCCCTTAAGTCTCTTTCTAATCTATAGGTTTACTCTCCAGCATTTTTTTACCTTGCAAATTTTTGTTGAAGAAATTGGATCATTTATCCTGTAGAGGTTCTTATATTTTGGGTTTTGCTGATTGGCTCCCCATGGGGTTATCATATTATCCTCTGTATTTCCTATAAATTTAATTAGATCTAGAAATGTGATCAAATTCAGGTCTGATTTTTTTTTTGAAGGGAAGACTAAATAATGTCTGGTTGTTTTTCTCTTTGTGGTATTAAAAGTCATTGATAATTATTTCCTGGGTCTGTTGATTTATCAGAACATGGAAAATGGTGATATTATAATTGTATCATTTTTCGTCTTTTATTAGATGGAATATTTCTAAACAGAGATGCTTTCTTCATTAACTATTTGTATGTTTGCAACTTATACTGAGGTATAATCATTGGAGGTGCATTCATATAGGAAAGGCAAGATAAAGACTTGGTTTCTTCTCTTTATTAGTTTTCAAAACTTGTTGATCCTTAATATCTATCAAATGTGACTAGTGAGATCTGTTTTGTTTTATATTACTATGAATATATGCATTTTAAACATATTTGATATGTTTTAGTCCATTGAAGTTAGTTTCTTCATTGATACTCAAATTGTTCTGTCTTTGGCCAGTGGGAACTTATTGAAAATGGCTCCTTTGTTTTTTAGACATGATAAAAGTCATTGATAGTTCTTACATTACTTATATGAAAAGATATTCCAGGCTTATCTTGCATATTTCCTGTCCAGACCTGGAAGTAGACATTTCTCCAAGAAGCCCTAGTTACTTTTAGTGGGAAATTATTTTAGAAACTACAGTCTGGATACTAGGGTGCTTATTGCTATTGTATTGGCTATAATTTTTAGGTCTCTTAAGTAGAGCTAAAAAAATGTGTGCAAGCTTATGTTTTAAAGATGAATTACATCATGGGTTTATTCTAGTACTTCCAGTTCAAATTCAGGACAACGGGATTTTTTCCTAATTGTTGATATTAAATCTTTGTATCTTTTGTTTCTAAAAAGCCAGACTCCAGTAGGGAGGTTAATACCATAAGTGAAAGAAGGACAAAGGAGTTCGGACATATGTAAAAAAGAGGTTGTAATTATGGATCAAGTTGGGTAAGAAAGGAAATAGAAAGGTGAGAGAGATGAGAAGAAAAGAATTGTTCTTTACTTTTCTTTACTTAATCTTACACTCTAAATAGCTATGCTAGTACTTTCTGAATATCTAGTCCATTATCCTAACTACAGTATAATATTCCATCACTCTGCAGCTCACTTTACCTGTATGTAATCAATGTGATGACATTTAAGTTTATCTCTATATTTACCACCAAAAACACCATAATTTATATTTTTGCTCAAGGTTCCAACCAATTCAAGAATTCTCTGGGATATAACCTGAGAAACAGATTTTTTGAGTCATAAAACAGACACATACTCTGTTTCTCTAAATACTGCCAGATTACTTTTAGATTGTCTATACCAATTTACCCATTCACTAACAGCACATCAAAGTTTCATTCTTCCCACATCCTACTCAATGCTTACCAATGCTCTTTTCCAACCTTTCCCCATTCTTAGAAATGTCAAGTGGTATCTCATTGTTGTTTTAATTTGTTTTCCTCTGATTACTAGTGAGTCTGAACTTGTTAGTCGTCTTTTTCCTTTGTTTCTGGTTAAACAAAAATCTCGAATTTTGATGTTTTAAGTGGCTTTTATTTTTGGAGGGTCTTGGCTAGGAAGATTTTACCCATTCCTATTTAACAGAAACAGTTTCTTGTATTTTCTTCTATTGATATATAGTGCTTTCTTTCATATATGGATCTTGAATCCATCTAGAGTCCACTCCAGTTTATGGTGTAAGATCATGATTCAGCTTTCTTTTTTTCCATTAAAAAAGCCAGTTTTTGTAAATTGTATCTTATAACTTATTAAATGTTTGCTCCGTCAAGCTCCAAAAAAAAAAAAAGCCAATTTTTTCCGATGTCATTATTTAGTGAATACTTTTCTCACTTACTCTATTATAAAAATTTGTCACATACACATAGATCCATTCTTGAACTCTCTATTTCTCTCTTTGTTCCATTGATCCATAGATCTGTGCACCAAAACCTTACTGGATTTCTTACTATAGCTTTGCAGTATATCTTGATAACTGGGGGTAAGGAGTCTACTCTCTCTGCTCTTCTTTACCATGTTTTACTTAGCTATTTAGGTTCTTAGACATACATTATTCTTCTTGATACATTTGAGAGTAATTTCCTTGAGTTCTGAAAAACATCCAGATGCAAATTTAGTTTGCATTCAATTAGTAGATTAGTGTGGTAAGAGATGACAACTGAACTATGCTATATACCTTCATTTATTTGGGGCTTATATGGTTTACTAGAGCTTTACATTTTTCTTCTCACCAAGATTTTAAAATTCATAATGAATGTTTGCTCATAATTTTCATCTACCTTTTTGGCAACAATGTTCGGGTGAATTTTTTAATTTATCATTTTTCTTCAGTTTTTAAATAATGAAAATTTTCTTTTTTGTTTGCATTATTGCTCATCTGGTAATGAACGTAATTCTTCCCACACCAACTATTTGTAAGACCTTCACATGGATTAGGTAGAGGTCCATGTTCCAAATGGGCAAGTTATTATGACTTATAGCTGAGAGTGTCTCCAGAGTTCTTTCAGCCTTTATTTCTTGCAAACCAAAACAATTTGGTACTACAAAGCAGCTCAAAAGGTAGTTCCTTTCCTTCTACCTGCTTCCTTGACAGACTACTTCCTGCAAACTTGGTTTGTCAGTGTGATTCCTTGTTCAATCTTGCCTTCTCTGCTTCTGGTTCCCCTGGGACCCAAGCCAGGTCCAGGAAAGGGCCTTTCATCAGTTGGCACAGACCATACTTATTGATGGGGAAAAAATTTGTGATTTACACCTCAGGGTGCATTTCTTGTCTTAAAAAGGGGTTGCTAACTTTTATTTTAATAAGTTGAAAGAAATTTAGTTACTTCTATCTTGTCTTTATTCTCCCAACATCCCTATTTGATATTTGTTCTTTTAATGGTCTTCCTTCTGTAGTTTTAGATTTCAGATGCTTTTTGGCTTTGTTAGAGATTGAATTTGAAATTGTTTTTTATTCTTTGATGGTTTTGAGTAATTTGTGAGAAGAAACATTATTTAGGTATTTTAGAACTGGGAGACAAAAGAGATTTCTTTTCTTCTTAAGAGGAAGATATTGAGGCCAAGAAAAGTTAAATACTTTGCCCAAAGTTGGTTAATTTCTCTAATGGTTAATTAGGCCCAGGAAGATGAAATTAGTGGTATGAAACAATTAACATTAATTTTGTTGCCAAATAAAGTATACATAACCTACACACTGTTTTCTAAGCAGAGTAAAACAAGATATAGAGAATCAAGTTTATTTGCACCTTTATCAAATTATGGATAGGTCAGGAAATTTTCAAAAATAAATAGGATGGGGGATCCCTGGAGGGCTCAGCGGTTTGGCGCCTGCCTTCGGCCCAGGGCATGATCCTGGAGTCCCTGGATTGAGTCCCACATGGGGCTTCCTGCATGAAGCCTGCTTCTCCCTCTGCCTGTGTCTCTGCCTCTCTCTCTCTCTTTCTTTCTCTGTGTGTGTATCTCTCATGAATAAATGAATAAAATCTTTAAAATAAATAAATAAATAAATAAATAAATAAAATGGATTTACATTCCCACATAATAAACTCTACTATAGAAATACAATAATTTGAAGAGTGTCACACTGGACAAAACTGGTGAGCCTTGAGAGTTCTGAAATTGATCCTAGATTTATAAATCTTAGAACTTGATTAAAAAAATAATAAAACCTTCCAAATTCATGCAAAGAGAGTGACATTAGTATGTGAAAATGAATCTGTGACAAGTGGTTAAATATTTGGGGGAAAACAAAACAAGATTTTATCCCTGTTTTAACTCCATCACACATATTCAGCTGAATTATATTAAATTTTAAAAAAAGAAATCTTGAAAGAAGTAGAAAATGCGTAGATGACTCTCTTATTTGATATTAGAGTTGAAAAGGTTTTCCTACAACACAAATGAAAAAGAATAAAAAATGAAATATATTTGACTTTTTGACAGTTTTAACTTATATGTTAAATAAATCAACACCAACAAAACAGAGAATAAACTTAAAATAAATACTTGAAATATATATAACTAACATATTATATTTATATATCATACTTTTATTTTAATATATATAACATAAGTGTAAAATATAAAAAAAGATGTACATCCAAATAGAAAAGTAGGCAAAGGATATAGGCAAATAATTAACAAAATAATGAATATCAAAATCCCAATAAATATATTAAAATATGTATTTAAATATTACTTGTGATCAAAGAAATGTAAATTAAAACATTTTCCCCACCAAGTTAGCAAAACTTAATACTCAATTTTGGTGAAGTGAGAATGAACAGTCTTGTAGTTTGCTAGTGGGAATGTACCCAACTATATCTGAAGGACAATTTGGCAATGTATATACAAATTTGAAAAATTCATACCCTTGGGCCTAGTCATTTCACTTCTAGGAATTTATCCAAAAGAACTAATCAGAGATGTGTACAAAGATTTATATACATGAATTTTCATTGTTGCAATATTTATAACATTAAAAAATTGGATGACTATCCATAACCCAAAAAGAACATTAGTTAATTTATGATACATTACTATGATAGAATACTATGCAGAAATTTTTAAAATGTATTTTAAAAATCATTTTGTGGCATGAGAAAATGTTCAGAATATAATGTGAACTGGACAAAGTATATTATGAAGCAATACATAAAATATAACCTTAACTTTATAATAATGTTTATAACAGTTAAATGTACTTATATTTATTTATTTTATACATTGTACATATGGAAGACTAAAAAATAAAACAAAATGTTGAATATATTTATCAACCACATATTATATATTCACTAATAGTGTAGGATAAAAATACACCAAAATATTAACTATTATTAAAGCTGGGTGGTGATAGTATATTTAATTTAAAACATTTTGTTACCATTCAGGAAACAACAAATGTTGGCAACCCTTTTGGCTGTTAGTGGGAATACAGACTGGTGCAGCCACCCTGGAAAACAGTATGGAGATTCCTCAAAAAGTTAAAAATAGAGCTACCTTACAACTCAGCAATTTCACTACTAGGTATTTATCTGAAGGATACAAAAATAATGATTCAAAGGGGCACATACACCCCAATGTTTATAGCAGCACTACCAACAATAGCCAAATTATGAAAAGAGCCCGAATGTCCATCGATTAATGAATGGATAAAGAAGATGTGGTATATATACACAATGGAATATTACTCAACCACCAAAAAGAGTGAAATCTTGCGATTTGCAACAATCTCGTTGGAACTGGAGTGTATTATACTAAGCAAAATAAGTCTGTCATAGAAAGAGAAATACCATATGATTTCCTCATATGTGGCATTTAAGAAACAAAACAGATAAACATAGGGGAAAGGAAGGAAAAATAAAATAAGATAAAAACAGAAAGGGAGAAAAACCATAAGAGACTCTTAAGTATAGAGAACAAACTCAGGGTTTCTAGAGAGGAGGTGAGCCAGGGGGAATGGGCTAAATGGATGATGGGAATTAAGGAGGGTACTTGTAATGAGCACTGGCAATTATATGTAAATGATAAATCACTAAATCCTACACCTGAAGCCAATACAACACTATATGTTGACCAACTTAAATTTAAATTTAAAAAATAATAAAAATAAAAAATTTTGTTACATTATGCATTTCCAAAATTTCTTATATTGAGTGTTTTAGGACCATGAATTATGATAAAATTTAAAAGAAAATCTACTCTAAATAAGAAACTTAATTTTTAGTGCCTTTTTCTCTTAACTATGCTACTTCAGCAAACATTTTTAAAATGCTTATTGTATAGGACTAGGTTATTTCTTAGGTTTTTGAACTCATTTGTAACCTTGATTTTGATTTTAGATGAAGGGCAGATAAATTAGTTTGCTTTTACCTTTCCACACTTCTATTATCTATCTGTATAACATCTCACATATGAAGCCTTCACCATTTCCTCAGCAAATATTGACCAACCATCATGTGTCTGGTACTGGGGACACAGCAGTGAATAATAAAAACATGGTACCTTGAGGAGTTATGGCTTAGTTGAAGGGAACACAATAAATAAGTAAATAAGCAAATACTTAAAAATCATCATGATTACTATTAAGAAGAAAGAAGCATGCAGCTGTGATAAGAATTAAAGCAATAGAGTAGGAATCTCAGATTAGGTGACTAAAGAAGATCTTTCTTAGATCATAGACTGAATTCAGAATCATTTCCAAAAGATGAGAAGGAGCTCTGCATAAATGCTACTAGAAGAAGAGTGTTCCAGATCAAGAGAAACTATATGCAAAGATCCTGAGGTTGAAAAGAGTTTGGTATATTCAAGGCACTGAAATAAAGTCCATGTAATGAGCACACAGGGCTGGATGGGGAGTGGCATGAAGTGAGGTTGATGAGGTAGGCATGGTGATGTAATGTAGGACCCTAAAGGCCAAGTTACAGATCTTGGATTTTATTCAAAGTGCAACAGGAAGTCACCAAAGAATTATAAGAAAGGTTGGTGGTAACATTACAGAATTCATATTTGTAACTGACCACTCTAATACCAAGAGAGAACAGTCTGAGGCCAGAACAGTGGGTCATGATCAGGAGTGGACAGAGAAAGACAGAAGGCTGCTGGACTTTGACTAAGGTGGTGGAAGTCAAGATGATGCATTCCTAGGCTGCAATCACTTTCACTGTTGACTGTACCCCTACGTTCTATACCCTACCATCAGTGGAGTGAGAGTCCCATGTGCAGAACAAGAGGAGTACTTTCATTTATGTAAGGAATGCCTGTCTCTCATCCAGGTCCAAACTGGGAGAGCCTGATGTTGCCACATTAATTAGAAGCAAGAAAGAACCTTATGTCAATTGAAGGGTGAATTAACTGTGAGGATCAAGAGTCTTGAAATCTCTGGAGGAGGTAGTTGAGGCCAACTCCTGGGGACTGATATGTGTCATGAAGGATGGAAAAGGTTGGAACCACAATGGTGCCACTAGCTGGGGCCAGGCATGGTATAAGATGCCTGTCACTACCTCCTCTGCTGCCCTTGGGAGCTGTAGACCAAAGGCAACACCACAGTTAGATCACAGAGGAATGAGAGCCAACACAAAGACCCACAAGTGTAGCTGAAGACCAAGGTTCAGTGGTCGACCGTTAACAGCCCAGAGCCCTGAACTTGTCTTGTGTCAACCCATGTCAGCACATTAGTACTGTTCCAGTGGCCCAATCTTGCACAACCCTGTGAATATCATTCCAGCTACCAGGAATTATACACTTACCAGGTCCCCCTTCTAGAGCCAGGACCCATCCATGGGACCCTCGGATGACCCTATAGGTGAGTCTGGATGATCCTTTGGGCATGTGATTGACTCCGTATATAGAGACAGAGAATCCCCAAGTCAAGGGAGAAAACTGGGATGGGTCCCATGCAGATCTCCAGCCTTGGCTCAGGGCACCTGGACAGCACTGCTAGACCCAGGACCTAAGGAAGATTGCAGGATGGGACTCCAATGGGTGGAGCCCTCTAAGGCGTGTGGCTCTGGGCAGAGGTCCATTGGCTTTTGTCTAAAGGTGGTATTGCAGCCATCAGATTTACAAGAAAAGTGTGTTGCAGCAATGCAGTGAGGAAAAAGTTTGTTCTTTTCAAAAAATTCTGCTAGAGCAAATGCATATATATCTGCCAACAAGTGAAACTTGATTTCCTCCTTTTTTTTCATTCACAAAATAACAATTCTCAGTGAATTACAGACCAAAATCTTATAAAGCAATAAAACTTTTAGAAATAAACCTGGGGGCAGGCAAAGATTACTGAAGATTATAATCATAAGATTAAAACTTTCATTAAAATTAGAAAACAAAAAAAAATAAAATAAAATTAGAAAACATTAAGGTGCAAAAAGACAAGTAGATTTGTACTTTGCAATACATATATTAAAGTTAAAGCTCATTCTTATTATATAAAAAGAACTTTAATATGTCAATAAGAAAAAGGTAGACAATCCAACAACCCACTAAAAATTGGGTAAAATCTTTGGGCATTTTCCAAGAGAAGATATTCAGGCTACTAAGGCATATAAAAAGTGCTCAATATTATTAGCCATTAGTAAAATGCAAATTAGAACTGCCATGAGAAACTAATACACGTGAACCTGAATGGCTAACTTAAAAATAAATCACTGACACTACTAAAGCCTGATGAGGATGTTAAACAGCAGGAACACTCATATGCTGATAGCAAGAATGTTCACTGGTACAACCTCTTTTGTACCAGTCAACCGCTATTTGACAGTATCTACTAGTGTGTATCAACAATCCAGCAATTCCACTCCTAAGGGAATATTTGCTACAGCAATGCATATGTATATATACATATACAAGGACCCTCAATACTACATTATTTATAATACCCCTAAGCTAGAATCAACCCGCATGTTCCATCAGTGGCAGAATGGAAACATTGTGGAATTCATGCCATGGTATCTTATAAATCATGAAAAAAAAAAGAGCTATTGCTATATACTACCATAGGAATGAACTCACAGATGCAATGTTGAGTGAAAAGGCCGCACAGCCATAAGGGAGTACACAATGTATATAAAATCAAAAACAGGCAAAACTAATCTATTGTTGAGAAGTCAGGATAGTGGTTGCAGGTTGGGAGTAATGAGGGAGACTTCTGAAATGCTGGTAAGATTATATATCCCAGAATGGGTGCTGGTTACTTTGAAGAAGTTGGTCAGGCTTGAAATCTGTAAATTCTAATTATTCGAAATCACCTGGTATCTCAAAAAAGAAGAAATAGGATGGGAGCCCAGTAGTCCAGCTTCAGAGGACCCCAACTACATGGCTCTGTGGCCCCTCCTTGATGGTCCTGGTACCAGATGGAAACTTAGAAAGTTTCAAGGAAGGTGCTCCCAAATGCTAGTCTCTCTGAGGAGTGGGTGTGGGACAGGAACCCTGCCTGCCTAGTTCTAAGAGTGATACTGGCTCTTGGAATGTAATTGTAAAACAAAAAACCCGAAGATAATGAAAAATGTCTACTGAAGTTTGAGGAGAAATGTGATCTAAAAATTTTGCATATTACTGTGCTCTTATTCTTCTGTGGTGACTGCAGAAATGCACCAGTTATGTGCCCTTCCTAAAGGAATTGCTCTAAAAAATGTCCCCTTTCAACCTAGATGTGAATCAGGTATAGAATTTAAAAAATTAAACAGATATAATAATGAAAATTGCAACTCTAAGCTGCTTAGGAGAGTTTTTGATAAAATCTTATAGAAATGCTTTAATATTTTTTACTTAAAAATAAAACAAAGCTTTTCTTTTTTTTTAATTTTTATTTATTTATGATAGTCACACACACACACAGAGAGAGAGGCAGAGACATAGGCAGAGGGAGAAGCAGGCTCCATGCACCGGGAGCCCGACGTGGGATTCGATCCTGGGTCTCCAGGATCGCGCCCTGGGCCAAAGGCAGGCGCTAAACCGCTGCGCCACCCAGGGATCCCAAAACAAAGCTTTTCTTAAAAAACAAACAAACAAAAAAATAGGAAGATAATACCAATTTTAGGAAAAGCTAAAGAGCATTGAAGGAAAAAGAGTTATCAATAAATAAAAATTCCAGATAAAATATAGTAATCATCTTAGGTGGGTTTTGTCTTATGGAAACAAAAATTCTGGGCAGGAGAGAAATAATCAGAAACACAATTATCATGGGAGAATTCTAAGTCTTTGTCGGGTCATACAGGAAAAAAACAAGGACAAGAAATTTGAATCATATTATGAGGTTGGATTTGATCTACAGCCAACTCTATACTATATGGGTAAGATACTTTCTCAAGTTTCCATGAAACAATTAGTAAAATTGTTATATAGCTAATCACAAAGAAAATTCCAGCAAGTTTCAAAATGCAAAATTAAACTGCTCATCTATATAATATGATCATACTATAATAAACTGAAAAGTTAACGAATTTAGATAGTAATTCCTCTAATCCATGTAAATATTGTTTTAATTCTAAATATATATATCAGTGATACTATAATAATGGATTATTTAGAATATTAAGGAAAAATTGAGAATACTATATTTCAGTATTAAGTCTTCAGTATTAAGTCAAAACTCTACTAGAGAAAAAAAAAAAACAAAACAAAACCCATAGCCTTAAGTGTCATCATTATTAATGAAAATAAGTGAACTAATCATCAAATTCAAGAAGTTAGATATATAATAAAGTATATTTTAGGAAAGGAGATATGAGATCAGGAATTACTGAATTTAAGGGAAAAAGCTCAGTAGAATAAATATAGGAGAAGTTCTGTAAAGAAAGTGATATTATAAAAAAATCTAACAAATTTATTCAAAGAAAAACGACAAGAAATATATTAGAATTAAGAAAGAATATGGAATGACAGATACTGAGGAGGTGTCAAGATTATAAAAGAATGATATATAAAATTTGATGTCAAATTTGATGTCAAATTTGAAAAATATGCATTTCAAGGAACAGAAGAGGCCAAAATTGACTCAACAGTAGACTAATGACCATGAAAAAAGTTGAGAAATGTATGAAAGAAATTATTTCAAAGACCTTATGCCAGATAATTTACCAGGTGAAATTTCTCCAAACTTTTAAGGAACATAAAATTTCTATGCTATTTTACTTGTGAATATTGTAAATCTTCAATTCATTTTATGAAACTTAACATATTACCAAACCAGAATCAAATATTTAAAAAAGAACATTTAAAAAATTGTATTTGATTATAAATATAAAGCTCCCAAATAAAAATTTAAAAGTCTATATTACTGTGCACAATATCCCTGAAATGAAATTTTTTAAATATTAGAAGTCTACTGATTCAATAAAATAACGTACACATGTAAAATAAAAGACATGAGATATAACAAATACTTCTAAAAAACACTCTTGGAAGATTTGAATTGAATTGATTCTTTTTTTTTTTTTTTTTTTTGAGAAAAAGAGAGTGAACAACAGGGGAGGGACAGAGAGAGAGAATCTTAAGCAGGCTCCTCGCTCAGTATGAAGCCCAATGCTGAGCTCGATTCGACGACACTGAATTCATGACCTGAGCCCAAATCAAGAGTCAGATGCTAACGAACTGAGCCACCCAGGAGCTCTTAGATTGATCCTTTTCTTAATATGGTTAAAAATAATAGCATTAAAAATATTTCTTAATATGCTTAAAAATATTTATCTGAAACCTGAGTTTGCAAATGGACTGAATATGAACCACTGTTTTAAATTAATTTGTTTTGGCCTGTACAGTATTGGGGAAATTATTTTAGCTACAAATATTTTATAATTGGGATGTTTCATATAAAAATCATGTTTTCTCTTTTGTGTAAAAAAAAATTAGGGTTTTCTAACATGAAAAATATGGAAGATCTGTTCACAGTAAGTCCACATTTTCATAATATATAATTGGTTTCAACTGAACATCTGCTGTGTGCTCCCTTTAGAAGGACTACGCTCTGGTTTGTCACAGTTTCCAGCAAGCTCTATGGTCTTTGACCTGGCTTGCTCCACTATTCCTGCTACCTGTATAACTCCTTTGGACATATACATGTGCCTTAGTCCAGTATTAAGTTTAACAATCAGCATCATATTTAGCAGTGTGACATGTACAAGATTATTGTCATCCCTTAATTAGGAGCAAATCAAATATGTCATCTGTCATTTTTACTAGTTAACTTTTCTGAAAGCTAAAAGGTGACCAATGGAAAAGACAAGAACTCAAAAAAAAAAGGGCATTGCTATTGGATAGAAAAAGCCAAAATGTAATGATTTCGGCTAGAATGATTATATGCCACATCTCACACACACACACACACACACACACACACACACACCATACACCCACACCACGAGCTATAAGCTTGTTATAAATAATAAGGTAGTTAAATAAATTGGTTAAAAGATAAATATTTCTAAAATTAGTAACTTTTTTCTATCCCAGCGATCCCTGGTTACACAATGACAAGAATATTGTATTTTTAATAGTAACAAAAAATTTAAATACAAGGAATGTACAGGAACAGCACAAAAAAAGCTGCAAAAATTTATTGAGATATAAAAGATTTCAGTAAATGGATACACATATCAAGTTTCTGAAAATAGTAAAAATGTCAGTTCTTCCCACTTGAACTTACAGTTTTAATGTTATCCCTATAACTTTTTCTAGAATGTGAAAATTTTAAACAAAGTGCATCTGGGAATATAAACAAGTCAGAACAGAGAAAACTTCTGAAAAGGGGTTTTAAGGTGGAAAGCCTTTTTTTTTTTTTTAAAGATCTTATTTATTTATTCATGAGAGACACAGAGAGAGAGGGGCAGAGACACAGGCAGAGGGACAAACAGGCTCCATGCAGGGAGCCTGATGTGGGACTCGATCCCAGGTCTCCAGGATCACACCGTGGGCTCAAGGCAGTGCTCAACCACTGAGCCACCCAGGGATCCCAAGGTGGAAAACCTTTAAAATGTTTGTAACCTTTTTTAAAAAATAATAATTTCATTTCTAACAGTATATTTCAATAAAATAATAGGAAATATGAATATAGATGTATAAGATGTTCACCATCATATTTCTTATGATATTAAAAAATTTAGTTTATTAAAAACATCTCACCACAACAGGAAAATGGTATAATAAACTTTGGTTCATCCATATGCCAGTCCACTAGACATTCACTAACTGTCGTGTTTGTGAAATATTTTTCATGACATAAGATGGAGCTCATGCTGTAATGCTATATGAAAAATAGCAAGATATAAAACTCCATGTCCAGCATGATTGTAGTTGTTTAAAAAATTTTCAGGGTGGTGAAATGATAGGTAATTTTTATTTTCTAAGTTTTATGTATTTCTAAATTTTATGAAACGAGATTATTTTTATCATTAAGAAAGAATATAACAAATTTTATCTTTTTAAGAGAAAAATAGCTCTTAACCAAGAAATACTCTAAGCTGTGGGGTTAAATTTTTGGACAAAGGCACAAATCACACTTCAAAAGGGATTGCCTATACTTGCTTTTTCCTCTCCTTACAACTTTTTCTTAGTTGGTAGGTAATTTGTGTAAAAATTATTTAGAAGACTGACATTAATTCATTTTCACCAAACAGGGCCTTTTCCTTATGAGGTCAAAGGAGAAAGGACTGTTTATATATAATGCAAATCCCCTTGTCCATGTATCTCCATATTTTGGTATGTTAGCTCCAATTTTTGTATTTTTAATAAGATCTTATCTCCCTTGTAGTCCAGCAACTGCTGGATCCTTTAGAGACCATCCTGTAGTGTTTATGACAGCACAGTCGGTTGCCATGGAAAGAACTGAGCTGTCCCCAGTCCCATTAAAAAAAATGGGTTCGAAGCAGTTGATTTGGCCAAGTTCAGAGCCTCTGTGAACCCTGGGAGTTCTGAGTTTCCAATTTTCTTGAGCTGCTGGAAGTTTGTTTGTTTATTGTTAGCAACATAAAACTCTGTTTTGTTTCTTTTTCTTTCTTTTTTTTAAAGAAATGTTTATTTTTAAAAAAGACTCAAAATTCTGCTTGTACACATGCTACTCATAATAAGCTTTAATGTGTTTAAATCCATATATGTGGTTTGTTATATATATATTTATGTATATGTAATTTTACATTTTTATATAAGATTTCCTAAAAATCATATATGTACATCTATATACACATGTGTTTTTCTTTATAAAATAAAAATAAGGAAACATGAAAATACTATTCCCAGATTTGTGTCCAGAATCTACTGAGAATGACAGTAAAATCCTTTATTTTAATAAACTCATTCAGGGGATCCCTGGGTGGCGCAGCGGTTTGGCGCCTGCCTTTGGCCCAGGGCGCGATCCTGGAGACCGAGGATCGAGTCCCACATCGGGCTCCCGGTGCATGGAGCCTGCTTCTCCCTCTGCCTGTGTCTCTGCCTCTCTCTCTCTGTGACTATCATAAAAAAAAAAAAAAAAAAAAAAAAAAAAACCTCATTCAGTTGGAAAGGACCAATTATCCACATAATTGATTGTTCAATGTTGGACACACTGAGAGTGGGAGGAGGCACTATTAATAATTAAGCAGGGATGCTATGTATAAACTGAGACTGCTTTGAACAAAGGATCACCCTAAACAGAAGATATCATATGTGGGTTGTGTTAGGGTTAAAAGATGTCCTCCCAAAATCCCTATGTTGAAGTCCTAACACCCAACACCTCAAATGTGACCTTATTTGGAAATAAGGTAGTTGTAGATGTAATTAGTTAGGATGAGGCCATACTGGAGTAGGTGGACCCTAATCCAATATGACTCGTGTCCTTAGAAAAAGGGAACATTTGGACATAGATGCACACAAGGAGAATGCTATGTGAAGACAAAGGCAGGAATTGAGGTGATGCAACAGAAGCCAAGGAGCACCAAAGATGGCCAGCAAACTAGCAGAAGCTAGAAGAGAGTCATGAGCAAATTCTCCCTCACAGCATTCAGAAGGAACCAACCCTTCTGACACCTTGATCTTGGATTCCAAGTTCCAGAACAGTGAGACAATACACTTGTGTTATTTAAACCACCCAGTCTGTGGTATTCTGTTACAGCAGTCCATCAGGATGCTCAATGATTTGCCCCTGAGCAGCCATGAGCCAACACCAAGAAGTGCTGAAGATACCCCTTCAAGATGGCTAAGTAACAACTCTTTTCATCCTTTCTTTGCTCAAATACCACCATCCAACAGCAAGGAGAGCAAGAACCATGCACAAGTTCCATCTCTAACGGT
Organism: Vulpes vulpes; assembly: GCF_048418805.1. Classification (NCBI taxonomy): domain Eukaryota; kingdom Metazoa; phylum Chordata; class Mammalia; order Carnivora; family Canidae; genus Vulpes; species Vulpes vulpes. The sequence goes on along the minus strand of NC_132792.1, from coordinate 94,712,041 downwards.
ACCTGAAGACCTCTGTAATCTATAGCCATATAACAATGAAGAGAGAGAGGAGGTAACACAAACCAGTGTCTGCAGAGGGCCACACTTGCAAAGCGATTCATTCCATAGAACCCAGGAAAGGCACTGGAGTAGAGCAGCTTCTGCCAAAGTTTGGGGGGAGAGGATGCTAAAAATAAGGTGTCCCTTCAAAGTCCACTTAAGGAGCTACAGATGCCAGAATTCCTTCCACCAGTTTATGCAGCCAGATGATTGTTCTCCACCCCACACTCATCCACCAAACAGGAGACAGGAGGTTTAGGTCCTGAAGAGGTTGAATCAGAAATACTGTGAATTTGGGGCCACCTGGCACAGAGCAGGTCAAGATGGGCTGAGAGAAAGAAAAACTAGGGGATAAAGTGAAAAATCTACACCCAACCCTCTTTGCCACCCAAGCTTAGAAAGCAGCCAGGCTTTATCCCACAGGTAAGAGAGAGGGTACTTAGAACCCACTCAGGGGAGGGACCTGAAGCTACAGACACATGGTAATATGTGGCAAAGATACAAGTGCCACCCAGTCACTCAACAGTGAAGAGCTGCTTCCCAAAGAGCTCCTGATTGGGCATTTAGTACTCTGTTCTTCAATAAAATTGGATGGCAAGGAACACCTAGCATTTGAGGATAGCCTGCAACATGAAAGATAGAGTCCAAAATAGATAGGGGGCAAAGGAGCATGAAGAAAACAGACATTCCAAGAGGAGAAGAAAACTTCATAAAAGAAAATTATAATTAGTATTCTCAGATATATCCATAAAAGAGACCCAGATGATATCAAAATTTTGAGTCCTTATAAATGAAAAACTGACAGCAGAAATAAAATACTCACTTGAAAGGTCTGGAGACAAAATGAAGAAACTCATCCAGAAAGTAGAATCATAATACATAGAAAGAAAAAATAAGATAGAAAGATAAGAAAATAAAAACCAGAAAGGTAAGAAAATTAAAGAATCCAATATCTTACTAAAAAGCATTATGGAAAGAAAGAAAAAAACAGAGAAAAGAGGAGTAAATTATTTCTGTAAACAAATTTTTCCATAATTGAATGACAGGAGCCTTCCAAGTGCCAAATCAGTGAATTAAAAAAGGACTCACACAGTAGCCAAATTATGGAAAGGCCCAAATGTCCATTGACTGATGAGTGGGTAAAGATGTGGTACATATACACAATGGAATATTTCTCGGCCATCAAAAGAATGAAATCTTGCCATTTGTAATGACGTGGATGGACCTAGAGGGTATTATGCTAAGTGAAATAGGTCAGTCAGAGAAAGACAAAAACCATATGATTTCACTCATATGTGGAATTTAAAAACAAAACAGATGAACATAGGGGAAGAGGAAAAAAAAAAAGAGAGGGACACAAACCATAAGAGACTTAACTATATAAGAGAACAAACTGAGGGTTGCTAGAGAGGAGGTGGGTGGGGATGGCCTAACTGTGGGAGGGGCATTAAGGAGGGCACTATGGAAGCTCCTCAAAAAATTTAAAATAGAATTATCCTATGATCCAGTAATTCTAATACTAGATATTTACCCAAGGAAAATGAAAATACTAATTCAAAAAGGTAATATGCACCCTATGTTTATTACAGCATTATTTACAATAGTCAAATTTTGGAAGCTACCCAGGTGTCCACCTATAGATGAATGGATAAAGAACACAATACACACACCATAAAAAAGCTGGCATCCATCCCTGTTGTCACAAATGGCAAGATTTCATTCTTTTTTACATGATTGAGCATCTTTCATGTGTCTATTAGCTATCTGTAGGTCTTCTATGAGGAAATGTCTGTTCATGTCATTTGCCCATTCTTTAATTGGATTATCTTTTATTTTTTGGTGTTGAGTTCTGTAAGTTCTTTATATATTTTGGATACTAACCCTTTATCAGAGGTGTCATTTGCAAATATCTTCTCCTATTCATTAGGCTTTTTGTCTTGTTTTGTTGTTTCCTTTGCTCCACAGAAGACTTTTATTGTGAAGTAGTCTCAATAGTTTCTTTTTGATTTTGTTTCCATTGCCTTAGGAGATGTATTTAGAGAAATGTTGCTATCAAGAAACTACTGATTGTGCTTTCTTCTGGGATTTTTATAGTTTCAGGTCTCACATTTAGGTTTTTTATCCGTTTTGAGTTTATTTTTATGTATGGTGTAAAAAAGTGGTCCAGTTTCATTCTTTTGCATGTAGCTGTCCAGTTTTCTCAACACCATTTGTTAAGGAGACTTTTTCCTTTCTCATATTCTTGCCTCCTTTCTAGAAGATTAATTGACCACATAATCATAGGTTTATTTCTGGACTTTCTATTCAGTTTCACTGATTTATGTGTCTATTTTAGTGCCAGTATACCATACTGTTTTGATTACTAGAGCTTTGTAGTATATTTTGAAATCTGGGATTGTGATACCTCCAGTTTTGTTCTTTTTCAAGATTGCTTTGACTATTCAGCAACTTTTGTGGTTCTGTACAAATTTCAGGATTATTTGTTCTACTTCTGTGAAAAATGCTGTTAGTGTTTTGGTAAATATTGCATCAAATAATGTAGATTACTTTGGGTAGCATGGACATTTTAACAATAACTCTCAATCCATGAGCATGGGATCTTTCCATTTGTTTTTGTCATCTTTAATTTCTTTCATCAATATTTTATAGTTTTCAGAGTATAAGTCTTTTACTTTCTTGGTTAAGTTTATTCCTAGGTATTTTATTATTTCTGATGCAATTATAAATGGGATTGTTTTCTTAATTTCTCTTTCTGCTACTTTATTATTAGTGTATAGACATGCAACAGATTATTGTATATTGGTTTTGTATCCTGTGGCCTTACTGAATTCATTTATCGGTTCTAGCAGTTTCTTGGTGGAATCTTTAGGGTTTTCCATATACATGTACTTGGCCTTCTTCTTGAGAGGATTTGAGAGAGTAAAATGACCATAAGATGAGATGAGTGAGGTGAATGATGTAGGCATTGTGAAATAGTGTTGGGCTATTATGGACCTTCTAACGATGCATAAGAAGAAGGATCATCTACTTCTGGACCATAGCAACTGCAGGTAACTAAAAGTGAAAACAAAATCATGGATAAGAGCAAACTACTGTATTCCAGGGAAGAGGAAGACATGGGATCCTGGAAAGAGGGGAATCTAGCATTGCAGATGTGCCAAGGGAAGCACCAGGACAATAATTGTGCAGGAGACTAAGACAGCAGCCAGGAAAACTGGAGCAGGTGGTAAGAAAATGTCTCCAGGAAAAGCAAAATGAAGCAGACAGAACAACCTTTAGGTTTGGTTTTGTGTAAAACTGTGTTGAGAGGCATTTTACAAAGTTGTGGGGAAATGTTGGAAGATTTGGCTATACTGTCAAAAGAAACTAAATAAATGAATATATGAGGGAACTATTAACTTTAAGAAAAATAAAACATTTTATAAAAAAGAAATCCTAGAACACTACTTTTCTGCAATATCCCACAGTATATTAATAATATTTCCATAGTTATAATAATGAAAACACTGATTTTGGATTTAACAAAAAAAATGAGAGAGTGCAAAGGGAAAGAAAAAAGGTGTATGGAGGAACTGAAATTTTTATCTACCACAAGAGATAAACTCCAGATGGATAAATCAAGACATAATATTATTATTTAGAAATAATATGTATACATGTGTTATTTAGAAATACAGGAATAAATACTAGAATAAGCAGCTAAAATGTTGAAAAGTAGTTACTTTTAGAGTGTGAAGTATGTGTGGTGGGGAGAATGGAGTTGTTGCTGTTTTTCATTAAAAGCTCTCTGGTAAAAAAATAAAATAAAAAAAATAAAAGCTTTCTGGTACAATTTAATTTTTAAAAGAACGTATGTGTGTTATATTGATAAAGAAAATTTAAAGGAAAACTACAAAATTACATTTGAGAAAAAAAAATCTAGAAACAGGATGTGTGGATATATAGACTTCTTTGATCTTATGTGAATGATTACAACCAAGAGTGATTCATCTTTTTTCTTCTTTTTGGGCACTTTTACTTTCAGACATCTAATTTCTGGGTTTTGTTTTCACTCATGCGTTAAATGGAGAAATGAAAATAGTACATCAAACTTAAACTAGATAACCATGCTGTCTTTGTGGATGGGACAAGGTGTTATTAAATCCAAAAGACATTTACGATCATCATCGTTTTTATTTGAAAGTAAATAGTTGTTTAAACTGCAGGTGCTGTGATATGTTGTGAATTTTTGTTGTTGTAACAAAGAAAATTTCATGCAAAAGAGCTCTTCTGTTCCAAACTCACTGCATTTAAATTGCAACCGTAATCTAATCATAATTTCATCTACAGGAAAAGCTTTAACATTTTCCTTTAAATCATGGTAAAAAAAAAAAAACCAAAATTCCCTTTTTATGAACAATCAATGAACTCATACATACTCAATCATAAGCCACGTTTTTTTCCTATTTCACTTTTATAATGGCAATTATCAAGTTGATAATATAAATTCTTTTAGGAGCATTACAATGACTAAACTTGGGAATTTAGAGCCTTGATTGCAATCAGCTGAGTGCTATGTATTCTATGACTCTATCTATGAATTTGATCTAAGTCATGCACAGATGATCAGGGTTATAATGATGGCAAATGGCTTTTTTTTTTTTGGATGGCAAATAGTTTCTTTACATATGTCAATGCCGTGTGAACAACAGAAGCTACTAGAGCTCTGCAAGAAGAATCGTAAGACTATGTACGTGTGGGCTCACCTGGAAATTGCTGTCTTATTCTGCCTTGGACAGGAACTAGAAAAATGACTCTCCTTACCCCCATGTATTTGTGAACCCTAGACAAGATCATCTGAATGCATTATTTCAGGCTAAAAATTACTCTACTCTAGCCTATGATTTTCATTGTCTACTTTGGATTCTAAGCGTTTCTTTTTTTAAATAGTGCATTCATTAGATTGCAGAAGATCTTCCTAAAGATACAATTTATAGGGTATCCTTAGACACTTAAAGTTAGAAAAAATCTGCTAGGGCAGCCCGGGTGGCTTAGTGGTCTAGCGCCGCCTTCAGCCCAGGGCCTGATCCTGGAGACCCGGAGTCGAGTCCCACGTCGGCTCCCTGCATGGAGCCTGCTTCTCCCTCTGCCTCTCTCTCTCTCTGCCCCTCTCTCTCATTAATAAATAAAATTGAAAAAAAAAAAAAAAGAAAAATTCTGCTAAATAGCATTTTAATGAACCAGATCAGTTTACTTCATGAAACATTATACCAAGAAGTTAGAAATGTAGATTAGAATTTTTTCTCTATCAACTTTAGTATATTTAGTGAAGTTTTTTTAAATGGACATAGGTCATGTGTAATTGAAGAATCCACGGATTAAAGCTTAAGGGAAAATGCCAGCAATTGCATGTATCTCTCAGCAGGTAGATCTCCTTGATGCATGTGACTGTAACTATCAGGAATGGAGTTACTTGAAGGTCTAAGTTTTCATGAGAGTTAGTGATTTTTCTTTCCTTTTTTAAAAATCATGAGAAGTCATGACAAATTGTGACTTAGGGATTGGCCCATTTCAGATAGTTTGGGGGAGAAAGCCACTGTCGGATGAAGCAATATTCTTTCTCTGAGCTTTCCTTTTCTTTTTCTTTTTTGAGCTTTTCTTTATGGTGATGCATATGACCATCTGCATGTTTGCCATCGCCAGTAGGTCAGAGCCAGCAATGCCAGCCCTTTGGAAGCAATTTCTTTTCAGGCATATGTCTGTTTTTACTAGTGATATTTTGTTGAGGAATAAGGGTCAATTAACGAGATGTGGATAATAGAAATAGAAGTTTTAAGATATGATCTAATATTTTCTGCTTTCTCAACCTGAATGTAAACTTAAAATACTAATATAGATTATTTATCTTTTACAATCAAAACATAGAAGAAAATGTACAGGAATTAGTGCAAGAACAATAACTCAAATGTCTAAGTACAAGGTATGGCTCCTTCCTTAAACATTTCAGCTGTTATCAATTATTGCTCAATTGAGCTCTGGTTTCCCTTATCAAGGCCAAAGCTCTTTCTAGAAAGAGAAGTCCTCCAGTGATGCTTTGTAAGTTTATAATGGCAGTGGGGGGCTGAAATGAACTGTCTGAAAACCTGCCAATTCATTTTGCTTTCCTCCACATCAGGTGTTAATGGCATTTTAAAGAAATCACTGATTCTAATGGTCAAGAATGGATTTTATCTGTTCCTCTGCCCTATTTCTTAGTCCTTTTACCTTCAGGAGAGGCTGTCTGGCATCTTCTGAACTCTATCTATGTGTGGGGAATCATCTTCCTCATGTGTCCAACCTCCCTCAGGTAGAAAAAACAAAACTTAGTTCCCAGCCACCTTTGCAGGTGTGCGTATGAAGGCACTCCTTCCCTCACTGTGCTTACATGAGACATGCTTTACAATTTGGGCAAGGGGCTCTGTGGAATCCATTTTGCCACTGAGATGAAAGTCCAGGTTTCCAGGTTTGGGAGACTGCAAACAATGCAGTCTGGTCTGCATCCTGGGCAGAAATGGCAACATATGCTGGTGTTGGGTGCAATGAAGTCCTGGCAGCTGCTCAAAGTGGACACCTGCTGCTCCATGACAGCATAAACTTCGGTAGTGTTTTCCTCCTCAAGTCAGTTCTCAGCATGCTTTGGGGCATTGTTTTTGGAAGCCTCAAGCCTGGCCCTCTATCCACCTGGCAATTCCATGAGTTATACAATATTCTTTTTATAAATTCCTTTGGGTCATGCTCCATTAGAGTTAGTTTCTGTTGCTAGACATTAGGAACATCAACAGATATATTGTTCTTCCAGGAGAATATTCTTTCTACCAAATTTCTGCCAGAACCTTTGTAACCTTCTCTAGTATAATCAGTGGAAATATTAAGAAAAATCATGATAATATAGACCACATTTGATTTTCCCTCTGCCCGACTTAGAAATTGAGCACACATTTATCATGTACCTACCACATGTGACCCTATGTTGATGTTGGGATGAGAGGGGAGGTGGTGGCAGAGAATATAATGCTAAGTAAACCAAATTCTATAGATTTAATATAATATTTAAAATAAGTCTACATCAAATTATCAAATTACTCTTTAGCAATTCGCAGTAGTCTTTTGAAAAATATAGCTTCAAGCTGCTTGCAAACATGCTTTTACTTCTTAAAAGACATTTTTATTTATCTTTCTTGTGTATTTAAAAATTTTTTTCAGCGACAAATATTCATCAATAGATAAACAAAATGTGGTATATACTTACAGTGGAATATTATTCAGCCTCTAAAAAGCAGGAAACCCTGACATATGACCAACATGGGCAAACCTTGAAGACATGATGCTAAGTGACATAAGCCAATCATAAAAGGACCAATACTGTACGATTCCACTTTTATGAAGTACTCAAATTCATAGAGATGGACAATGGAATGGTGGTTGCCAGGGATTGGGGGAGGGGGGGATGGGAGTTAGTGTTTAATGGGTGCAGAATTTCTGTTTGGGAAGATAAAGTCCTGGAGATAGATGCTCCTAATGGTTGCACAACACATGAATGTACTTAATGCCACTGAACTGTGCACTTAAAAATGGTCAAAGTGATATATTTTATGTTATGTATATACTGTCACCATAGAAAAAAATCTTTCTAACCCAATAGAACATCTACTATGAACAAAGCTAGGAAATGGATTTCCTCATAATCACTAACAAAATTCAACCCGAGAGACAAGAGTGATGTGGGGGAAAGACAAGGGCCAAAGGGATGCAGAGTAAACTTTCATTGGGTACCAGCTCTGTAATTAGCTGACACTGCCTCACATGGCCAAATCTCAGTTTCTTCATTTCTTCATCTATCAGATGCGTAAGATGAGGGGAGGGGCATTTCGTTTCTATGATGCTGTGATTCCCATTTGACCTCAGATTAGAACCAAGGTCATCCTAGACTTGAAACATTCAACATGTCTGCTGACGAATAAACAGATCTTCAGGAAATTATACTTGTCTTCCGGAGAAATGGTTTCTTTCAGTAAGTTCTCACAGAGCAAAGGCAAGCACCAACAATGTAGGCTTTTGAGAATGTAGAGTATTTCCTGTACCCATAATCCTTCTCTCCTGGAAACTGTCTGTGATGTACAAATTCAATTCCCATCCAGACTTAGAAATGCAGTTCTTCAGTTACCTGATAAAATAGAAACAAGAAAATCATATTATTATATTCTGAATCTAGTAATATGAATGTATCCAAAGCCAGACTTCATCTTTTAGAGAGTTTTATTTATGTCTCTATATTTAGGATCCTTATACAATAGTAAATATCAGGCGATATTTATTTATTTACAGCTTCCCTAGGCAGATCAGATCATTCAACACAGGACTGGTGTTCAATTGGCAGGTTCTATGTTACCAGCTAAGTAGTCGGGCACACTCAGTGTAGGCTGGCAGCCAGAAAAAGCTTTGGAGGCCAGTCTGGAGGCAAACAATTGCCTAGAACTATCTCAATTGTAGAAGTCTGCCTTAAGGAAATACATATTGTTCTTGAAAATGCCACAATACCAGTAGGAAACACACACTGTAGACTCAAAAGAAGCAGGGAACTGTAGACTGAATAAACAGCCCACAAAAAACCCATTTTCCTGGGAAATACGTGTCCAAGATTTAAGAGTTCTGGCGCAGGCTTATCTGTCATCTACGTCTTTGAGATAAGTCAGTCTTGGATGACATTCGCGCTTGTCCCCCACAGGGGGAGGCTGCCAACTATTATCATAGATCATCCACTAGAGGGTGACAACCACATATGCTTGGGGGTGGATGGCCATTCCGTAGACACCGTGGTACCTAGGCACATTCCAAAGTCTGGAGCAGTTTCTTGAAGCTCATCAGCCAGAGTGGTTGGCATTTCCATTTCTGGAATTTCCCATGTGTAGGAGAGAGGGTGAACTATGAATTTCCCCCACATTAATGGACTGGATTGTGCCTCCTTTTCAGACTTCACTAAAAAAAAAAATGTATATATAGTTGTATATATACCTATTGAATATAAAAATGTATATATAAGGTATATGTAGTTTTAAGTAGAAGGGGCATCTCTCACCAGTTTAGATGGGAGATGTATCTAACAGTTGGGAGGAGAACTTGTCAATTACTCGGAATCTTTTATTGATACTGTCATGGGTCTTTGGGATGGTTTCCGTAAGTAGTTTCCGAGGTCGTTTGATTTTTCCAGTTGTAAAATGTGGGCTATTTATTATAAACCTTAGATCAAAATTTGTATTGTGAAATAGAGGAATGTGGAAATTTTAATGAGAAGGTTTTGTGTCATTCCAGGTGGTATCTTAATATATCAACTAAAATGCCTGAGATAAATTGGTGACACTGAGTCTCAGTTGGGATGTGGATCTGGAATCTTGGATTACTGACATGAGAAATATTAACCATTTAATGGACACTTTGACTGCAGACTTAAGCCCACGCAGACACCACAATGGCTTTCATGTAGTCTGGAGTTATTCTTACTTATGTTCCAACCCAGCCACATGGTGGGGGAGGGAGGTAGGCGGTGGGCGGTCATTTAATTAGCTCTTCACAGAGTGCTGGACTTTGTCCTCAACGTTCCACAGAAATGTTTCAATTTTAAGAATAGGTCTCAGGAAACCAGGACCTTTCAGATTATGTGTATTTAAACCTTTTGTGTACTATTTAGACAAATAGATTCAATAGTACTTTTTTTTTTTTAAGGGGGGCAATGATTTTTATAGTAGGTGTGAGTATAAACTCCTTTGTGAACTGCTTCTATAACTCTTCCTGATGCCACACTCAGGGCTATGCACGTAGAAAGTACTCTATATTTGTTGGATATATAAACCATAGTTATTATAAAATTAGAATAATTTTAAATAAGAAAACGCATCACTGATAGGTTCATGATGCATTTTTTTTTCCAGTTTAAACATAAAAACCAAATTGTGTACTTTGGTTTGCTTTATAGGTTTTTGGTATAGGTATAGGTATTTGGTCTCTATGAATGTCTGTGCTCCTCCCTGCCTTTGTTGTTAGTATTTTTAGGAGGCAGTGTTTACATCAGAGTAAAGCTTTGGGAGCCAGAGAGACCTGGGTTCAGTGGGTTTACATTGCTGGGTTTTATAAAGATTAGAGACAAATATATGTACAGTGCCTGGCAAACAGATAACAACTTTTTTGTTTATTAGTTATTTTTTCTAGCTGTATTAATAGTAATAATAAATAAATTAAAAGCAGATAACTAAATAAAAGCTAGATCAGTGATGCAGAGAGGAAGTGGTAAGTGTGTGTGGTACCCATCTGAACTAGGCTAGTCTGGATTATTTGCAAATTCTCTTTCAGCAGATACTTGTTGAGTAGCTTCAATAAGCAGCATTATTCTAGGCACTAAGGGCCCAGAGGAAAACCAAAGTCCCTGCCCTGAAGCACATTATCTGCTAGCTACACTGTCTTGGAAAAAGCAGCAGTGTAGTCAGCAAAATAATTTTTTAATAACATTTTGAGGGGGTGGGGAAAACTCGTTTCTCAATTTTGAAAATTTTATTTTGGTAACAGCTTTATTGAGATATAACTCACATACTATATCATTCATTTGAAGTGTATAATTCAGTGGTGTTCAGTATATTCAGAGTTGCACAGCCACCACCACAATTGATTTTAGAACATTTTCAGTGCCACAGAGAGAAACCTGTACATTTGGCAGTTACTCCTTCCTCTCTCCACTCCCTCCCCCTTTCAAGGCTACCACTAATCTACTGCCTGCCTCTATAGATTTTCCCATTCTGGACATTTTATATAAATGGAATCATATAACATGTGATCTTTTGTAAATGGTACTTAGCGTAATGTTTTCAAGGTTCATCCATGTTGAGGCACACATCAGCACTTCATTCCTCGTTATGGCTGAAAACTTTTGAAAAGTCTCCTTAATGTGTATTAAATACTACTGTTATGGATCGATTTTTTTTATTTTATTTTATTTTTTTTAGTCTGTGGGATCCTGTCTTGCATTCTTCCTCACCATTCCTTCTCCTACCCTTCCTCGGAGAGAGGGTTTTCTCTCCTCTTCTTGTTTGAAGGCAACTACACTCCTGCTGCTACTACATACTCCAGCCTTAACTTTAATTTTAACATCAACTGAAATCTGGAGCATGTGGCACCTACTTTTGCAGTGACAGGAAATCTGGTTTCTGTCCTTTATTTCTTTCCAGGGCTTTCATTTTGCATCTGTGTACCCTCCAAATGTAATAGCTCCAGGATTCTTCAGAGAACTTTGTAGAATTGGCCTCAGAATGGAACTTCCAATGATATCCAAAGATGCATGAGCCAGCCAAAGGGGAAAGGGATGGGAATGAAAAACAGCGAGAATGACAGCCAGGGAAGTCTCGCAAAATTGGGACAGACGGGTCGTTCGTTCCTTATTCTTGTGCCTGATGGATTGAACATTTCCCCCACAAGGGCTTGGTACCATCTAGGACCTGAAGATAGGCTGCATTTTCCCCCCACCCGCTCAAACTCCAGACTCTATTTTACTCTCACTTCCTTTCTTCTGGGTTTGGCCATGCAAAGCCCACCGATAAGTTATAAATGACTTATCAAGCATTAGCGTTTAGAGAGTAGACGGCTCCATAAATACCTACTTGGCCTCATTAAAAAGCTGCCGTGATTAAAGAGAATGATTAGTGTGGTGCCAGAGGGGAAAGAAGAAAATCCAGGCCGGGCCAGACCTCTTCTCGGGGGGCAGCCCGTTCGCGTCAGGGAAGAGGATCTGGCCCTGCGCGCTGCGAACCAGAGCAGTTGGAGGCGGCAGCAGAGGAAACTCCACTCCGGGGCCTGTCAGGGGAAGAGTTATGGAAAGTGCACACGATCTCAGAGCCGATTACCCTCTTGCCCTGCGCGCCTCCTTCCCAGCCTCCCCTTCCACTCCCTGCAGCCGCCGCGCCCCCCACCCCACCCCCCCGCCCTGGAACTTAAAACATCATTAAAACAGGGGAGCCTATAACTGGTATGAAACGACCCTCCAATGACTGCTTAATTACCGCGAAATGAAAGCCGGGGGGGACTACAAATAACCAGCAACTGTCCCGGCTGTCACTGAAGAGGAGCCTGCGCATGAGTCATGAGCCATGAATTAGCCACGGAGCGCTTCGCCCGCAGCCCCCGGGCCGGCCGCGCTGTGCCCGCGGCGCCCCCCACGCCGGGCTCCTGCCCCCCACGCCGGGCTCCCCGGGGCCGGCGGTGGCCGTTCGCGGGGAGGGCCAGGGGCTGGGCGGCGCGGTCCCCCTGCGGCCCCGCGGCCGTCGGGGGGCGGGGGGGGGGCGTCTCCCAGGCTGCGCAGGAGCCAGGCAGACTGAAGGAGCGCAGCCAGCGCGGCTGCAGATAAGTTAATGTACACAGAGAGGATGTAAATTACCACGACCCTCAGCAGCAGGACACTGGCCAGGGCCCTGTCGGGGGCAGGACGAGCGCCGGCGGGCCGGCCGGGGGCTCGCGGACACCCTGTCCGAGACGGAGCCGCCAGGCGGCCCGGCCGGGGAGGACCCCTTGGAGCCAGGCTTTCCTTGAAAACAGCTGCGTGTCCCTGACACCTCCAAACTAATGCATTTTTAATCAGGGGAATTAGCTCTAGGCGTCCCAGATTTTTCCACCCCCCGCCCCCACCCCCACCCCCACCCCCACTCTCTCTCTCTTTTGCAGCCACGTCCCCATCCCCGCCCCCAGCCCAGGCACTGGCGGGCCCGTCCTGCGTCTGCACCGGCCTCGCCGGCTCCCGCCGCTCCCACGCGCCCCAGACCCAGCCGCCTCTGCAAACCTCGCGTCCCCACCCCCATCCCGCCGCCCCGGCCTCCGCTGCCGGGCCCTCGCCCGGGCGCAACTTGCGCCCCCACCCTTCCCTCTGTTTATACAGTGACATCACGGCCCCTGGCTCTTCAAGGCTCAGAGAAAACAGAGTTCAAAAAGGCAAACAGGAAAGGCGGCTAGCCGCGGGCACCGGGTGACACTCGGGCCCCTGCCCGCCCCCGCGGCTGCACGGCCCGGCGCGCACGAGCGCGCGCACCGCGGATGGCCTGCGCCCCGAAGGACTCAGCCGCGGGACCTTGCTTCCCGGGCTTCGCTCCCCCGCCTCCCGCGGTCCGGCCCAGGGACCCCCAGCCCCCGCCAGCCGCTTAGGGGATTTCAATCTCTTTCCGATAGCCACGTAAGAAAAAGTGAAAAATAAGACCAAGTGAAATGAAGCTGAATTCTATAATCGGACCTGATACATCCCAAATATTATTTCAACACATGATCAATAGAAACGATTATGAATGAGGGTTTTTTTTTTTAAATATTTTTGTTTATTTGTTGATGAGACACACACAGAGAGAGGCAGAGGGAGAAGCAGGCTCCATGCGGGGAGCCTGACGCGGGACTCGATCCTGGCACCCCCAGGATCACACCCTGGGCTGAAAGCAGGCGTTAAACCGCTGAGCCAGGGGGGCTGCCCTGAATGAGGTATTTTATATTCTTCTGAGTCGCCCCAGGTCTTTGAAATCCGGTATTTGTTTTACACAAACAGCACATCTCGCTTTGGACACTAGCTTCTCCATTGGAACGACTTGGTCTGTGTTTAGGTTTCATAAAATTGACAGTTGGAAAAGTTGATTCATGTATCCAAGTTGTTCCAAACATACTTTAAACGTTTTCCAATAACTGGGTCCAGTATTGGTATTTAAATTGAGTTTAAATGAATTACAATGAAATAAAATTGAATTTAAATTAATTACGATGAAATAAAATTGAATTTAAATAAATAAAATTAAAAGCCAAGTCCCTCCGTAGCACATTTCAAGTCCTTAAAAAGCCAATGGAGAGAGAGCAGCTAACATACCAGACACCAGTCACAGAGTTACTGAACCTCAAGAAGTTTTGCTCTTGTTATTACAAAATGGGGATCATAATACCTACCTTCTGTACCTTCTGTAGGATTCTTGTGAGGATTCAACAAAATTCAGAAAAGCGGTGCATATAAAGTTCTCAGCACAGGACCTGGCTCATACAAACTGCTGGTAATGAAAGTCACTCCTAGGATTATTTCTCTTCCTTCCCTGCTTTGGCCATTTCCTCTCCCCATTCTTAAGCCCAGTGTGACATGTTACCTTTTCCCAGACCTCGCTCTTGGGAAAGAGCTGTTAAATGACTTTACATTAAGCTGTTAAGAGTGAACGGAGTATTCAAATGTGCATGTGCCCTTCTGTCTCTCTTCTTACCAGACAACTTCTCCCCAACACATCTACAGCTTCGTTTATTATTTATATGCCGATCACATCCAACCCAATAAGTAGAACACAGATCTTTAGGTCTATGTATAACTGCCTAGTAAAGCTCTTCACTGAGATCCATCTGTGAGATTTTCCAAACATATTTTAAGCCCGAACCCCCAAAATGTGAATATCATCACTCCTAATGTGCCTCCCCCCAGCACCCCCACTGACTCAGTGCCACCATCCACTCAAGTCTGATGCCTCAGCCACAGTCTGTCTGGCAGTCATTCTAGGCTCTTTTTGTTTTCTTCACTGTTCTCTTTATCCAGACTCATTAGTTATTCACCAAGACCTACCAATTTTACCTCCTAAATACCTCCCCGATCCATGTATATCTCTCAACCTCTACGGCCACTACCCCAAACTCCGCCACTATCGTTTTTTGCTTGGGTATTTCTGTCACTACTTTTGCCTGCCTTCAGTCCATTCTTCATGCTTCCAGAGAAATTTTTCTAAAGCATGAATCGATCATGCAAAATAATTCTGCTTAAACACTTAAATGACTGTCAACTCTTTAAAATGACCTGTGATGAACTTGTCCTGCTTACCTTTTTTGTCTCACCTTTCACAGTAACTTTCACCACCTCCCCCGCCCCATTCTAGCCACTCTGAACCTCCGTGGGTTCTTCTAACACGGTACATGTTGCCTGTTGGAGGAGCCCCAACGAACCACCATGTTGGCCATGTCTGGTTGCTTCATATTCGTTTATATCTCACAAGTCATGTCTCCACTCTGAGGAGGTATTTTAGGTTCACAATGACCTATTTCTTAATTTTTTGCCGTATGGCCACTTGACTGCTATCTTTGACTATATATGTTTCAGAAAGTACCTCAACTGTAGGTTCCCAATTAGAAAATGCCATCTCCCTCTTAAAAAATCTATTCATGGGATGCCTGGGTGGCTCTGTGGTTAAGCGTCTGCCTCGGGCCCAGGACGTGATCCTGGTCTGGGGATGGAGTCCCATATCAGGCTCCCTGCAAGGAGCCCGTTTCTTCCTCTCTGTGTCTCTGCCTCTCTCTGTGTCTCTAATGAATAAATAAATAAAATCTTAAAAAAAAAATCTATTCATGACACCTCAAGAAAACCTTTGGGATGCTAAGCCTTGAGGTTATTAAGTGTGCCCCAGGCTGTTATTTATTGTGCTTCATTACATTCCGCAATGCCAATTTTTATGAAGTTTCCTTTCTTTGTTTCACTTTGATTGCAGAAATTGGCTAAGATACCTTGGCACTATTGCTTGTAAAAAATTTTGCTCCAAAAGAGTGTCAATGTTGGAGCCGTGAGAAAGGCACAGGTCTTACCTTGCAGCATTGGGGAGAAGATAAGAATGTTAAAAGTTAGCTTTAAAATGGTAGGGGTTTGGGTGCCAGGCAGGAGCAATGGTGGAGCATTTCAAAACTTACCCCAGAGCCTAATGAGGTCTGCTAGTGCTCTGGGCAGGCGTCACTAGCTGGCTCTGTTCCACACCTCTTGACCTTCCCTCCCCTTGTCTCTCCCACTTCCCAGACACACGCAATGCTGGGAGTCAGCACTTGAGCTAATGTTGGAGCCGGGTGGACGACATGAGACTGGGAGATCAGGGCAATGATGGCTAGGTATTTTCCCAGAGGCCCAAAGAGAGCAGGATTTGTACGTCTGGTTTCTGCCTCTAACACCTCCAGGCCTAGAGATGGATTCCCAATGATCTTTTTCCATCAAAGGGCTTGATCCCAGGAAAGGCGAGTAAAGATGAAACTTTAGCTCTTTGTCTGGCTTCAGGATAAAGCTATGTGAAACTGTCAAAGCAAATATCATGTTCCCCTAGAAAGCTGTAAATTCCTTTGGCTCTGGGTCCAGGAGGTTTGTCATGTGGTTCGACGAAAGATGAGTCTGTTGATCGCAGGTCATTAGCTGTAAGGTTCTAGAGCTCAGGCCAAGTCTATGGTGCAAGCCGCTTTATATAACAAGTATAATGCTGGGTTCGAAATGCTTAGTAAATGCCTTTAATTACCACTCAAGATGAAGACACTAAAATAACCTGGCATTTGCTATGTTTATTTGCATGCTGATGTGCAAATGGATACATTTTGGAAGGGGCCTATAAATTAAAAATTGGAATTATAAATACTGCCGTAATAAAACATGGCTAAAAATCTTCAGAAGGAAACGGAAAATTACAAAAGACTTATTTGCCCGCTGGTGGTTTTATTTTTGCCAGATTCTTTATAGATTGAAGTACTATTATCAGTAAGTTCATGTTACAGGAATCAGATTGAAAAGTTTAGAAATTATCATGAGTGAAAACTTTTTTTTCTTTCTTTTTTTTTTTTTTTAAGATTTTATTTATTTATTCATGAGACAGAAAGAGGGGCAGAGACACAGGCAGTGGGAGGAGTAGGCTCCCTGCAGGAAGCCCTACATGGGACTTGCTCCCAGATCCCTGGGATCACGCCCTGAGCCTAAGGCAGATGCTCAACCACTGAGCCACCCAGGCATGAAAACTTCTTTCTGATTATATAGTTTGGTAAGCAGGAACCATGGATGCTTGAATAATGTTTTTCTAAAGCTCCTTCTTTCATTGTACTTTGGATAAAAAGAAAGAAAACACTTCATAAAAATAATTTTGATCACTCATAGTTGCAGCATTAACTAGGTCATACTGGTCTCTTTGTCCTAGATTTATTATTCTGAATTTCTAACAATTATTGTATCCATATCATTTAGTAAGTATTCCCTCTGTGTTATTACACAAAGTGAGCACTATTATTAATGTCTACAGACTGTACTATCATACAGCTTTGCCATACTTACTTATCCACTCACCTAATACTGTTTTTTTTTTTTGGTTATTTTATTTTAAAATAAGAATTTTTCAACAGATTCCCTTATGGATAAATTTTCACTGGTTTCAAAGTACTGACAATATTTAATGTACATATGGTAATATTTAATCTTAATGTGTACATTGTGTAGGCAAAAATTAAAGACCCAGAAGTTCTGTGTTAAAAATCTATGAAAATCAGCACAATACAAAAAGTAATCTGTCAGCTTCACTGAGCTTCCAGTTTCAGAGAAAAATTATGACCTTTTCAAGTAGAAATTCCTTGTTCCTCTAAGGGAGGAGCCAGATAATGAAGTAATCCCAGGCTATGGAAACAAGACAGAGAAGCTCTTGCAGTGTAGATGACCATGAAATGTCCCCTAGAGGGGTGACATTCAAATCAGGACCTAGAGGTTGAGAACCCTAGCTCTGCCGGTGTACTCAGATACTTTAGGGGATAGCAGTAGATCAGACTTTCTGGAAAGTGATCTGCTAATATGTAAGGAGAGTCTTAAATATTTTTATATCTTTTAGGAAAAATAAATATTTGGAAGTAATCAGGGTGAAAAAGTTAGTGAACCAAATATTCATCTTAGCATGGTTTATAATAGGAAAAAAAAAAAGGTGGGAACAGTGGTTGTGTGTCTATAAGCTAAAGAATTGGTGATGGCCAGGCCTGTGTTGGAAGGTATGCATCATTAAAATATGCTTAGAATCATCAAAGAAATTGGGACAGCTGGGTGGCTCAGCGGTTGAGCATCTGTCTTGGCTCAGGGCGTGACCCTCATCCCGGGATCAAGTCCCATATCGGTCTCCTTGTATGGAGCCTGTTTCTCCCCCTGAATCAAAAAAAAATTTTTTTAAGACTTTATTTATTTATGAGAGATATAGAGACAGAGGCAGAGCCAAACAGAGTGAGAAGCAGGCTCCTTGCAGGGAGCTGGATGCAGGACTCGATCTCCAGACCCAGGATCACTCCCTGAGCCTAAGGCAGCTGCTCAACCACTGAGCCACCCAGGGGTCCCAAGAGTCACTTAAAATTGATGAGAAGATTGTTTTAGAACAGAAGAGACATTATCAAACACAATGCATGAGTTGATTTGGGGAGAAAAAAACAGGAAAAAGTAATGTTGCAGACAATTAAGAAAATGTGACTCTGAACTGGATATTAAATGGCATTAGGGAATAATCATTAATATTCTGTTGTAATAATGACATTACGATTATGTGTGAGAATGTCTTTATTTATAGGAGATGCATATCAAAATATTTGGGATTGAAATGCCACGATGAATGCAATCTAAAATATGTTTGCAAAAATGAATACGTACATATAAAAATATACACATATGCACGTTTAGACAGAGCAAATATGGCAAAGTATTTATGATTATTGTCTCTAAATCAAAGATATATAAGTGTTCATTGTATTTATCTTTTAACTTTTATATATATTTGAAAATTTTCTTAACAGAAGAATGTATTATGTGGCACTATCTAGAAAACCAGAAACTATATCATAATATTTTAGTGATTATATCAGTATGATAGATACACGGATAATTGTTATTTTCTGCTTTATACTTGGATGCATTGTCTACAATGGACATGTTTTATTTGTTATTATCAATAATTACAGCCATAGTCTATTGAGCATTTATCAGGCTCTATGCTTTGCAGGCATTATTCTATTTAATTCTTACAACTCTATGTGGCTGGTGTCATTTGGTGACATCTCCTTTCATAGCTGCAGAGATTAAAGAGATTACATTAATTCCTACTGATATGCAACAATGTCAGGATTTAATAAGGCACGGATTAGGCTTTTATAATTCAAAATCAGTTTCTCCAAGTATTTAGTAGAATAAAAAGAAACTACCTACAAAACTCAAGATTTCACCCCAGAGGCAGACTAATGATACAGATTTAGAAGCTGGAAATCACGATTCAAGCCCTGGCTCTGCAATTTGCTGTCTGTGTGATCGTAAAGATCCAGCCTCAGAGCTGTGTGGTGGGCATTTATGCCTGCTCCAGCCTCCTCATAGAGATGCCACCTCTGTGAGCAGTGAACATACAAGTGTAGTGTGAATGACTACTTGTCCTGTCCTACAGTCTAAGTCATTATTGTCATAGCCCTGAGATCCTAATAGTGTACCCCATATCGAGAAGAATACCAGGTTGGCTTTTTGAATTTTATTTTAGGATTTGATTCCATTGTTATGAAAACATCTTTTAGTGACATCTATTTTGTTTTTCTTTCTTTCTTTCTTTTTTTATAATTGCAAAGGATAAGAGTAAAATCTCTCCTCATTTCTTGATTAACTCTGGCTGGGAAAGATCTGCCATTCTCATTGTTGACCATAGCTAACAACTTAGGAGTAAGTGTTTCTGGACAATGGCTTCCATCAAAGACAGGAGGACAAAAGAGGACTGGGTGTGTCAAGGTACAAATGTATGAAGAGTATGTTTTCATATCCCACTTTCCAAATCTGAATACCATATTCCTTATTTTCAATGTTTTAATATAAGCATGGGCAAAACACTAGAAACTACAACAAATTGTTGTTGGATGGATGAGTGGTCATTGAGAAATGTGTTCTTTTTGTGTTACGTCCTATCAGTGGCATGAAACAGTCAAGAAATTGCCATTATTTTGAAAACTTCAGCTCAATAACTCGGAGGTAAAGAAAATTGGCACAAAAACATTAATTCTCCTTTTGGACAGAATCTCTGAACTTTGTGAGTCTCACCCATCATTGTTGTAAAACTCTAATGATCAAGTTTATTTTGGAAGCTCTGCTACAACCTCAAGTATCATGCTACCAATAGCATAGTAGAGGTAAAAACAGAAAAGAGCAACATTCAATTTCCAGATGCACATCTCTACTGTTTTAAAGCTCACAATGTTTGCTTTACTAAATCAGCAAGGAGGGAGGATCACAAATTATGTCTTAGGTTAGAGTTTAACATTTTGCTTTTCCAAAGTCACCTTCCTATTATCCATGCCACTGCTGCAGATCACAGTTGCAATAACTCCTATCTTGACTGTGAATAAGTTATATGAGCTGAACAATCTTTAACTAGGATGGACCACCATCAAATCACTCAATATCCATCTGTTTGTTTTTTGTTACTGACCTAAGCAATGATGTAAATTTATTTGGGGTCAAAAAAGCAAGAATGCTAGCTAAGATCCCCTGTGGTGGTGTGTGAGGAGTAGGGTATTCGTGCGTGTATGTATGTGTGTGTGTGTGTGTGTGTGTAGTATGTGGGCTAAAATCAAATCTTAGGATCTCATTGAGATACACCAAAGTTTGTGCAACCAAGAACACAGCTTCCTTGGCAGAAAATATCATACAAAACAGTTACACAGGGTTCTTGGAAGGCTTAGGTTGTAGCCCTGGAGAGACTTTTACCAGTGATTGGGAACAGCAAATAATAGTTTGTGATTAATGGTGGAAACCTTCTGATAAGGGTCTTACATATCAAAACAGCGGAGGAAGGTATGACAAATATGGCTCCAACTTGTTTAATCTTACAAACCATAATAATCTGAATTTGGTAAGGTTTATTTGGATTGTTTCTCTTGTCTCTTTGTCTTGAAAGTTTTAAATTAAATTTATTTTCTTGACTTGGGTTAGTTCAATGTCTTAAAAAAATTTTTTTTTACTCTGTCAATTAGTATATATTATAAATATTAATTTCATGTTTCATCTTGACTGGAGTGAAGAATGCTCAGATAGCTGGTGAAACATTATTTCTGGATGTGTCTATAAGGATGTGTCTAGAGAGTTTGGCATTTGAATCCACATCTGATTCAGTGGGCATCACTCATCAGTGAGGGTGGGCGGCACCTAATCAGCTGAGGACTTGAATAGAACAAAAAGGCCTTCAGACTCAGTCTGATTTAAACCACCAGCCTGTAATTCTCCAGCTTATAGAGGGCAGATGGTGGATCTTCTCAGCCTCCATAATCATATGAGCTAATTCCTATAATAATCTCCTCTTATAACATATATCCTATTGATTTTATTTCTCTGGAGAATCATGACTGAAACATTAAGTAGTAGGTCTCATACTAAACTAAGTGTGGTAAAGAATACAAAGTTTTGATATCATCCTCAAGGAATGTAGCACCAAATTTGGTAGGGCCAAAGAAATAACAAGTAATAGTTACCATGTGGTCAGATGAGTCAGGGAGAGCCATAGAACCATAACTAACGAATCCTATTCATTGATTCATTTCATTTATTCACTCACTGTACAACTTCTTGAATTCCAAATGGCAACAGGTGATTATGCTAGTGAGGAATGTCCATTCTAAACAGGACACAGTTATGCAGGAGCCATCCAATCTACCAAAAGAGATTTGGATTGGCAGTTTTTTTCTTTTTCTGTATTTTTTAATTGTTCCATTTCTATAGATTTTAAGGTAGTTGTGGAATGTGGCTTTCCTTTTAAGAAAATCCAATACCAGAATTGTGTTCCCTCAGGCCAGCAATTCCCAGGCTTTGATATTTTAGTTTAGTGGTGACCATTATATTCATTTTCATCATGAGAAAATCTAAGTCATTTTGGGTACAGGTTCAAGGTTACATGATGAGGGCATGAACCCCATCCCTGAACTCACTAGCAAACTTGAAACATAATTAATGAGCAGTAGTTGAGCATAGAGATGAGATAGGACAAAAGTCATACCTTTATTGTACAGGTAACTTGCCAAATAGACTTCAACCTTTTGACAATGACCTTCATTTCCTCATTCCTCAACCTGAATTTATGCAGCTTATTTTTCTTTTCTTGCTTAAAGTGTTATCCTGCATGATCATGGGCACCGAGATTGTCAGAGTTCCCCATATTGTCCATGGCCAAATCCACAGGTCTGTTCTCTGTCCTCATTTTACTCGAATTATCTGAACAGGTGACACAGTTGATCAGTCCCTCCTCCTTGAAACACTTTCTTTACTTGATCATTTGGGGGCATCACGTTCTCTCCATTTTCCTGCTACATCTCTGGCCGTTCCTTTCCATTGTCATCTGTTTGTTCTTCATCTTTACAACAGCTTAACATTTGGAGGCCAAAACAAGCTCCTGATCGTTCCCCTACACCTGTTGTGATCCTGTTTTCCTGCCTGAAGAAATGCAACTTTTTCTTTACAGTGGCTCACACTAAAAACTTGGGAGTCATCACTGACTCCTCTTTCCTCTCACAGTCTACCTCCTAATTGTCAGGAAATTGTATTTGAAATGTATCCATAATGTGAACTCTCTCACCACCTCCACTACTCCTCCTCGTGGCCAACCCAACATGACTTCTTCCTGGAAGCTACTATCGGTAGCTTTCTCCCTGTTCCTTCCCTTGTATCTATAAAGTATACCCATAACACAGCAGAGTGAGCCTTTAAAATATGTCACCTTATGTTCCTTCTTTGCTTAAAATTCTCCAATAGCCCCCATCTCACTCAGAGTAAAATAAACAAACAAAAACAAAAAACAAAAAACAGTCCTTATAGTGACTTACAAGGTCTTCCATGACCTGGCACCTAAAACTTTTCTGATTTAATCTCCTTCTACTCTTCCAGGTCTAACACCTCTCCAGCCACACATCTCCTTTCTGTTTCTCTGACATTCCAGGAATGCTCCTGACTTGGGAATTTTAAACTAACTATTCCCTCCGTTAGCAACGCTCTCCCTCTACTGAGCCACATGACTCACTCCCACATCACCCTCTGGTCTTTGCTCAAATATCACCTAATCAGAGAAAGCTTCCCCAACCAACTTAAAATTGCAACCATATCCCTTATCTGAGCACCCTCTTCCTTTTTCCTGTTTAATTTTTTCCCGTAGCACATATCATCATTTACTTGTTTACTGATGTTCTCCCTCTCATCCACAAAATGTAGGCTCCATGTATACAGGGATTTTTTTGTGTGTGTTTTCTTTATGGCTATATGCCTGATGCTGAGAATACTATTTGGTTCACAATGGGCCAGAAAAATATTAATAAATATTTTGAGTGAATGGTCATATTCAAGCCATGTGATGAAACATATCTCCAGTAAAGCTCAAGCACAAGGCTTTGAGGAAACTGTTTCCATGACCACTTATCTGTTTACACCACCCCAAAGAACAGTAGCCTGTATTGTTTTGCTTTATTTTGTTGCAATTCTCTTATATATCATGTCCTTGTATAAAGTATAAGCATGTTCCTGTATCAGGCAACAGGTGTCCCTTCCCATTTACTTTGCTTTGTTTTCCCTCCATCATGTGGTTTCTTCACCATAGTATAGTCTGTTCTTTCTGTTTTTTAAAACATATTTTATTTCTTTATTTGAGAGAAAGAGAAAGAGAATATGTGAGCATGAGCAGGAGAAAGGGTGGAGGAAGAAGCAGAATTCCCACTGAGCAGGGAGCCTGATACAGGGCTCATCCAGGACCCTGGGATCATGACCTGAGATGAAGGTAGATGCATAACTGACTCAGCCACCCAGGCACCCCTAGTCTGTTCTTTCTAAAGAGGAAAACTCCTAACTAAAACGTGAATACATCTTAGAGTTGGCCTATACATCAGAGATAACTATAAAGTAGTGACACTGAAGCAGAATTTTTATTGTAAAAAAGAAACTTTTGAAAAACCAAGAGCCACTATTCCCTCCATTCTTGACCTTGAGAAAACTGGGCTGGTTAGAAGTATTATTATCACCTAATTTGAGTCTATCAAAAGGAAAGAATGAGATGTAGCAAATTACAGTAGGAATGGAATGGAGCTTACACCTGAATTGAAAGTGTCAACTCAGCATATTAGTTACTAATTTGGGATATGAAATGTTTTAAATAAGAACATTTAAATATCTGTATGCTATTCTATTGGGAAACCTCAGTTATATTCTTCTCACTCTGCATGTCAAATGTCAGAGGCAGCAAAATAGCCAGGATGGATCTGCAATGTCTACACTTAATGTACTCTAATTGGAATGTTTGGAATGGTTTCTACTGGTCACAGATACTTGAGAATTCCTGTTACAGTTGATGCATATGGTCATTTACAGTACCTCAATGTAGCTTGTTTCACTGACCATGATTTACATAACTTGCAGTTTCTGCCTAATTGACTCATTCTCTCAATCCTTGAATCATCTAAAGCTTCCTTAGTAATTTCACCTGCATTTTGTCCTCTAGTCCAGGACGTTCCTGTTTATTCCTTT
The DNA here is from genome assembly GCF_048418805.1 of Vulpes vulpes. Lineage (NCBI taxonomy): Eukaryota > Metazoa > Chordata > Mammalia > Carnivora > Canidae > Vulpes > Vulpes vulpes. The sequence continues at coordinate 94,687,671 of NC_132792.1, read as the reverse complement.
AGCCCACAGAGGAAACATGACCCAGTTAACATCACTATGTATCACCCCAGTCACCATGTTCTTGCTCCAGATTCTGTTTGAGGTAATACCAGCATCTCCAGCCTTTTTTCAGAGTTAGATCTCCTTAAAGCTTTGTCCTTCTCACTCTTCAACACCCAGGGCCCTAAAACTGCTCCTAGGTGCAGACGATATGCACTAAGGCCCCAAACAGCTTTGCCCTACACTTAATTTTCATAGACCTCTCTTTAGCCTCCTATCTCATCTAAGGAGGAAAGGAAGACAGTGAAGAAACAGCAACAAAGGTCACAGCCCAGAGATGTAGGCCCACTGAAAGACTGAGGTTTAGTAATAAGATTATAGAATGCTCCCCCTCTTCCATGCTTACCCCCATCACTGCCACCAACAGGTCTTCAGTATAATAACAGTGACCTACAGCTGAAACAGTTGCAAGACACAGGGTTTCTCTAAGATGAAGTATTTAGGATAGCCGAAAGTTAACAAGGGAGACAAAACAAGGATGCAAGAGAAATTGGAAGTCTCTGGAACCAATTGCTGCAGCAAATATTAAACACAGTACAACTCCCAGCTAGATTAAAATAAAACTTCACACTACAGGCCTACTACCTGATACATCATGTCAAGCTTTCAACAAAAAAAGTACAAAGCAAAACAAGCAAACAAAAGACACAGCCTGAAGAAAGAGAGCAAGCATCAGAACCAGATTTAGATATGACACAGTTACTAAAATTATTAGGGGATTGAAAATAATTATGTTTAATATATTAAGGGCTCTAATGGAAAAAAAAAGACTAGTCAACATGCGAAACAAGTGAGTAATGTAAGCAAAGAGATGAAAACTGGACATGAATAGGAAAGGAGTTAGTGAGCTTTCAGCTATGTCAATAGAAAACTTCCCAAACAGAGGAAACTTCCCAAACTTCCCAAACTTCCCAAACAGAGGAAAGACAAAAGGAAATGAAGTAAAACAGAACACTGAAGAACTGTAGGACAACTACAAAAGATGAAACATATGCATTGTTGGAATATCTGAAGGAGAAGAAAGGGAGAATGGAATAGAGAAAATATCTCAAGGGATAATGGCCAAGAAGACACCAAATCACAGACTCAGGAAGCTCGAGAATACAAAGTTGGATGAATATCTAAAGCTATACCCCTTGGCATATAATATTCGAATTTCAGAGAATCAATGACCAAGAGAAAATCCTTAAAGAAGCCAGAGAAAGGGGTGCCTAGGTGGCTCAGTCGGTTAAGTGTCTGACTTTTGATTTCCACTCAGGTCATGATCTCAGAGTTGTGAGATCGAGACCCATGTTGGACTCCGCACTGTGTGTGGAGCCTGCTAAAGATTCTTTCTCTCCCTTAAGATTCTCCCTCTCCCCTCCCCCAACTTACACACTCTCTTCTCTCTCTGAAGAAGAAGAAGAAGAAGAAGAAGAAGAAGAAGAAGAAGAAGAAGAAGAAGCTAGAGAAACAGAACACCTTACCTATAGGGAAACAAGGATACAATTTACATTGGACATCTCATCAAATACCATGCAAGCAACAAGAGAGTAGGATGAAATATCTAAAATGTTGAAAGAAAAAAAAATCCATCAACCCAGGTTTCTATATCCCTCAAAACTATCATTCAAAAGTGAAGGAGATTATGTGGATGAAAAACAAACCACAGACTGGAAGAAAATATTTGTCCATTTTTTTTCATTGTCAATGACAATTTTATTATAGTTAATTTATAATTCCCATTTACCATGATAGTCAAGCTTATTCAGAGAAATAAACCAGAATTGCAAGGTCAAGAAGCACTGCAAATATTCTTTCTCACATGATATTCAAGACTAAGTATCTATTCAACTAAATTCAAAAAGTTGATGATATAAACTTTGGCAGTTTTCAAGAAACATTGGGCAATCCATAGTTAAATCTCAATGCATCAGTTAATACCTGGGCACCTCCTCTTGCAGTTAGCATTGCATTGGGGTAAAGACAACTGGTTTGACTCAATAAATTTTTAAAATATATATTTAATACTTATGGCATTATTCACAGAGTTCTTGGCAAAGTTGTATTTTGAGGTTTCTATTGCCGAGAAATTTGTGGTTCATGGTGTGTCTTTTTCATTCCCAAAAGCTTCATTTTGAATTTTCCGGGCTTTGGTGGAATTTCAAGTATTGTCAGGTCCAGCCTATGGTACCTCTGCACCCCTTTGGCCTCGGCACACATGGTCAGGAGGCTAGCAGCAAACGTTTTCAGGAAGGTGGCCCAAGACACACCTGCAGGCATGGTCAGTGGACATGGGGTGCACTGGCACTCAGTAGCAGGTCCTGAGAGAAAATATTTGTAAAACACATGTCAGATAAAGGACTTGCAGCCAAAATACACAAAGAACTCTTAAAACTCAAGGATAAAAAAACAACCCAGTTAAAAAGTAAGCCAAAACTTCTCTTTTATCATACCCACCAACATGGACTGTGTTTGCACCAAAACTATGAAGGCGGCAGCCCAAGTCATAATTGAGGAGTACCACATGTGCCTGGACAACTTCCACACCAACAAGCGCTTATGCGAGGAGATTGCCATTATTCCCAGTAAGAAGCTCTGTGACAAGATAGTAGACAGTGTCATACATATGATGAAGTGGATTCAGAGAGACCCTGGGGAGAGGATCTCCATCGACCTGCAGGAGGAGAGAGAATTATGTTCCTGATTTCTCAGCCCTGGATCAGGAGATGGTTAAAGTATATCCTGACACTAAAGACATGTTGAAACTCGACTTTGGTGGTGTGTTCAATCTACAGATCACTCACCCTATAGTTGGGATGAATTTCAAAACACCACGTGGAGCTGTTTGAATCTTTCTGCTGGACTGTAATATCTCTAGTAAATCTCGGACAACTACAAGTACAAAAAGTGGGCCAAAACCTGAACAGATACTTCATCAAAGATAACATACTGATGGAAAATAGGCATATGAAAAGATGCTCAACATATGTCTTTAGAGAATTGCAAATTAAAACAACAATGAGACCTCACTACACACCTTTTTGATGAAAATCCAAAACACTGGCAACATCAAATACTGACAAGGATGTGGATCAGCAAGAACTCTAATTCATTGCTGGTGAGAATGCAAAATAGCACAACCACTTCAGAAGACATTTTGGCAGCTTCTCACAAAGCTAGCCATAGTCTACCATATGACCCAGCAATTGTGCTCCTTGATATTTACCCAAATAAATTGAAAACTCACAGAAATGTTCACAGAAATGTTTATTCATAATTACCCCAAATGTCCTTCAATAGGTGAATGGACAAAGTATAGTGCATCCAAACAATGGTATATATATATGCAGTGATAAAAAGGAATGAACTATCAAGCCATAAAAAGACAGGGAGGTACCCTAAATGCTAATTATCAAGTGAAAGAAGTCAAACTGAAATGGCTACATATTGTATGATTCCAAATGTATGACATTTTGGAAAAGGCAAAAATAGAGACAATAATAGGGGTTTGGGAAGATGGGAAGGAATAAAGAGAGAACAATGAATAAATAAAACACAAGAGTCTTTTAGGACAATGAAACTATTCTATATGTCATAATGGTGGATAAATGTCCTTATACATTCACCAAAACCCCCAAATTTGTACAATACAAAGAGTGACCCTTAGTGTAAACTATGGACTTTAGTTAATAAAAATGTATCGACACTGATTCATCAATGGTGGTAAATGTACCACATCAATGCAAGACGTTAATAACAGAGGAAACTGTGTGGGTGAGAAGTAAGGGGATATATGAGAATTCTGTACTTTCCAGTCAATTTTTCTCTAAACCCACAACTGCTCTAGAAAATAAAATCTTTTAATAATAGAAAAAAAGTGAAGGAGAATAAAGGCCTTGTCAGACAAACAAAACCTCCAACCTGGAGGCTTCTGAAAGTGATGTAGCCTGCTGGGTTTGGGGGACATTTGGCTGACTATAGAAATTTAGCATACTGAGATGTGAAGACACTTCACCACTTTGCTGAGGGTGAAAAAGTAATTATGAGGCCTGATTAAGAAAGGTAAAGATGTCTGTTTTATCAGCCAAGAATGGAGATTAGCCTTTGCTGGTATGAGACTGATTCTGTGCTAGGTGCTCAACATGTAGTATTACTCCCCCTCTCCCTCCCTCCCTCCCTCACTCTCTTCCTTCCTTCCTTCCTTTAAATAATACACAATGTCCTTAAAGAATTTCCTTTCTACTAGAGAATGACAGTTCCAGAAGAGTCCAGTGTTGTAAGGTCATGTACCTGTGATGAGGAGATTACAAGGATTGGTGGCAGCACACGAGAGGGTGCATATCCAGCCTTGGGTGCACCGAGGAAACTCCTGTGGAAGGTGATCTCTATATTAACCTGAAGAATGAGTGGCAATTAGATAAGGGGGAGGGAGGCAGAGAGAGGGAAGTCAATTCCAGGTAGAGGAAACAACTTCCGTGAAGGCCCAGGGTTGAGTGAAAGTCAACAGAATTCAGTATAGAGAGAATTTACAGTGCCAGAACAACGAACACCAAATATGATGCCAGAGTGGTAAGAAAGGATCAGATCTTAGCCAGCCAGGGTAAGAAATATCCTGAGGGCAGTGAGAAGCTGGGTAAGGAGGGGAGTGAACCCAATGGACTTGCTCTTCCCAAAAGTCTCTCTGAATGGAGTGTGGCGAATGGCCAACCTTAGGGACAAGACACTCTTGTGATGAAATAGGCATGGAATGGTGGGACCCAAAATGGTGATGGAGATATCACTAGGAAGCTTCAAAGGAGCTGGAATCAAGAGCTGAAGCTTTGCAGTTTATTTGATTGGAGAGTGATGATGAAGAGAAAGAAATTTGAGAGACTTCTAAGTTTTCCAGTGACACATGATGGTATCTTCAGCTGAGTAGAAAACAGATCTGTGAGGTGAGAGAGAAGAAAAATGATGTTTCCGTTTGGAACATTTGGTCTGAAGAGCCTGTGGTACATGGGATAGAGTGTGCAGTTGTGAAACTTGGAAAAGAAATTTGGGCCAGAGAGGAAAGACCTGGAAGTTGCCAGCATAAAAGTAGTATTTAAGTGGGAGATTTACTTTGACAACAATCATTAAGGCAGATATTTCTCTCCCTGTTTTCAGAAGAAGTAACCAAGGTTTGGAAAGCATAAATAACTTGCTCAAAATCAGTGAGGGAGTGGTGGAGTCAGGATTTTCAACCTGTACATTTCCACTACACAGCACTGTTTCTGGGTAACTGCACTGTTTCTGAGTAAGCTGGTTGTGTTGTTCTATGGAATTCTCCCCATTTCCATCAGGGAATTCTGAAACATACTCCTACTCGTTGCAGGAACTCACCTGGAGAAATGTCACTGTGCACAGCTCAAACGTTCCTTTTTTGGAATCTAAGGCAAAACACATCAACTTCTCTATGACAGTTCCCTTTCATCTTGGTCTATGAAAGCAGCCCTGAGTGTCCTTCCAAGCCAGACCCATAGTGGGTGACAACCCTTGCCATTATGTTAACAATCTGCCTCTTCATGCACTAACCTGACCATTGAACGATCAGATAAGTGGTGGCAGAAACAGACAATCCATTTCACTTGCCGATACAAGGCTACCTCCTGGACTGCTGGCTCTGTGTTTGGCTACCCATCCCCCTTCCTGGGACACCCACTGATGTTACCTGTCTCCTCCTCATGGGGATTCCCACGTCTCCCTCAACCTGACCCATAAACTCCACCTCCTTTCTTAGTCCAGATAGCACCGGAATTGAAGCCTTTTCTTGTTTTCCATTCAGAGGGAAGCTGGATGGTCTTTTGATGACCTCATCTCTCTTGGCATCTCCTTTCACCCCCATCTCCCAGGCACTGTCATTTTCATTTGCATGGCCTCTGGGGTCTTCAGCTATGGGGGGACCTGCTTCATAGCTGACACCAAGGCTCAAGCTCTAACCTCTCACACTTTCTCATATAACATCTCATCTGCTGGTGGAATACATTTGTTTGTGATTACAGGCTGCTTACAATACCATTGCACAGGGCCTTATGTTATGGCCCAGCGCCATGAGAAAACACATTAGTAATTTTTTATGACCCTAGAGCAACCATGCAGGATTTCCCTAAAACAGAAAACATGAAGGGATTTTATTGTCTTGCACTATTAGACATCCCTTATGGCTGGTGCGTATATTAGAACTAACAGAACACAGGATTTTCCAGACATTTTGGGCTGAGAGGTTTCTGACTCTAATTAGTGAACACCCCTTGTTTATCTGTTCTGGGAGACATAAAACACGCAAGGAAATTACCAACAAAAGGCATCAAGGATTTGAACGCTTCTCTTGATGTATTAACTTACTCCTGGGCTTAAATGAGATGCTCTTAGTAAGCCACTTCTGAAAGTAACTGAAATGATAAAAATTGGAAGAGATCGGTAAATTCTCAGGGATTCTCATGGCACTTCTTTGAAAAATAGCATACAGCATGGACTTCTCATTAGATGGAGACATAATCTGGCTCTCCTATAGGGTGGCTCTTTCTCTCTCTTTTTCTTTCTCTCTGTCTCTCACACACACCATCCAATAAAAATGTCTAAAAAGAGAATAGTGGACTTTCATTTGGCCTTAAGAATAAATACATATATTAATTTGATCAAAAATTCTATTTTTGGCACTGTTAATGGTGTTCAATGTCTACCCAGGAGTTTTTGATAAAGTAGCAGGAGAGAACTTGAGAGCTTCTAGCCCTCTCAGAGGAACTACATTGGAACATTTTAATTACTTTTTTATGAAGGACAAACTCACTCTGAATTTGGCAGCTCTTAGAGGCCTCTCCACCCAGCTGGGAGTGTGTTCCCAAGTGTCCAGGGAGTGAAGGTAAGTCAGCCAAGAGTATGAAAAAACAACAAACACCATGGAGGCAGTGAACAAACCCTATCTAATAAAAGAGCTTAAATTAGAAAAATTGGAAAAAAATAAGATTTCCTTTTTAATACAGTGTTAGTAGATAGCATGATGGTGTCAACTCTTTAAACTCCACATGGATGTATGACAGCTACCTTTCCCAACTGTCTGTCAGCCTTCAAATACATGCATCCATAGAGTGGCAAAGGGTGAGAGCCTGGCTGAGCATTTTTTTAAGGTTTTATTTATTTATTTATTGAGGCGGGGAGGGGCAGAAGGAGAGAGAGTCTTAAGCAGACTCTGCACTGAGTGTTGGATTGATGCAGAGCTCAGATCCCATGACCCTGAGATCACAGCCTGAGCCGAAACCAAGAGTTGCACACTTAACCGATTGCGCCACCCAGGCACCCCCTGGGTGAACATTTCTGTATTGAGAGTCATGGGAAAAACACTCTAGACAAAGCAATGATCTATGGATTTCATATCAACTGTGCTATGGTTATAGTAACAAATTTCTCAAGGCTAAAACATATTTAACCTTCCTTAAAAAACAAATATATTTGTGAGATACTGTGGGAGAAAAGCTGTTGTGGCATCTCACCCCTAATAGAATGGAAAGGACAGGTTTGCCCTCTACCCACTCACTTGTCGCCTTCCCTGGGGTTGAGCGTTATCCCGTTTCTCATGGCTCCCAGGGAACACAGATGGGCTCACTGGCAGTGAATGTGTCTTTGAAATAATCAGATTGATTTGTGTATTGCCTTTTTAATATCTGGACTCATCTATGCTGTTGTCATTTCTATACATTGTTATACTGGAGGCTGTGTTCTCAATACTAATCTGTAAATATTGAAAGGTAAATTTTTTGATGTTAAAACTTATTTAATAATACAATCTGAATGGTATAATAAAAACATGACTTTTAAAAAGATAGGTGAACATATTTGTACATAAATAACAAGGAAATAAGAAACGTGTCACATCTGCATATGTTCTAAAGATATAGTTTTACTATTCTTTTAAAAGATTATATATTTATTTGAGAAAGTGAAAGTGAGAGAGATTACAGAGGGGGGGCAGACTCCCCACTGAGCAGGGAGCCCAATGTTGGGCTCGATCCCAGGACCCTAGGACCATGACCTGGGCTGAAGGCAGACACTTAACTGTCTGAGCCACCCAGGTACCTTAGTTTTACTATTTTACAAAATAATTTTTAACGATGTAAGTTATATTTATGGAGATTTCTAATAATATTTTTATTCTGACCAAGACTTTGTATACCAGGTAGTTTCGGTCTAGGAGAAACATTTTATAACTGAATTATATTCCCCCCAAAGATAGGAATTTAATCTGAAACTGTAAAAATCTCTTTAGTTATAGCATCATAAATAGGAATCTATAAAATTTAATGGCTGTATATGAATTAGAGCTGAGTGGACTATATAATTATCTCAAAAGCCCTGCTGTTTCTTAGCTTTTCTTAAAAGTAGGGCAACTGCTCAGAAAAACTGAGTGCAGCTAAATACTCAAGAATTGAAAGATATTTTATCTAACCAACCAAGTATTGGAAAGGAGCTCCAGCCCAGCTAGCCCCACGAGCACCTCACAGGAGTCTGCCATCATCAGAAGGAACTGGATTATCTAGGAGCTAGCCCCAGAGGTTAGGCTTTAGGCCATCCATTCACTTGCATGTCTTTTTCCTTGGAGAAAAAAAATCTTACCTCTTTTCACTCACTGGACTGGTGATGGAAGGGGATGTCTAACTCCCAAGGGCACACCCAGAGACTCACTAATCAATCTCATTATGAAGGAGAGAGAGCTGCACATTTAGTATATGTTGAGGGTAGTTAAGTGGCAGACACAGATATAATGTGTGGCAGCTTGATACTGACTGTGTTGTAATGAGTATAACACGCCCAGTGCTAATTGGACCAAAAGATGCCTCTGAAAAGCATTGCCACGAAGTTATGACTGGAAGCACATTTTAATCATGTTTGGCTCCTTGTAGCTCAGTTTTAGATCATACAATCTGTGAAGAGCATCCATTGATTGGCACATTTTCCTAGGTTCAGTTACAGTTTATGAGATGTGCAAGAGAGAAATTCCACTCACAGCAATTACCTAGGATACACAGGACTTCGATCACTTAGAGAACTCTCTTTCACTGGTTGACTTTTGCTTGCTCCTCTCCAGCCCAGGTTTGGCTATTCTAAGACCTGGAATTAAATCACTGAAGTCATCTTCTCAGGTTTTCCTCCTCCCTGGGAGGGTAGATTTAGAGTGTCATAAGAGAATCAACTCATCCCTCATCAGTTGGCCCAAAGAGACCCAGAAGGCTCCTCCCTCTTCCTTTTACAATCCTTCCAATAAAACCTCTCTACTTTTTTATCCCTAGGTGGGGAGTGCTCTCAGAGAGTTCACACAGTGAGTGTGGTTTGCGCATTCAATAGTAAGATCTAATCATTGCCTCTTGAGGGCTGAAAAATGAAAACACTGGATAAGAGCCCACCTTCTGGCTTCATGCTTGTCAAGAACAGGATCTATTAGCCTTTTAAAGAAATACTGATAATAAAAAGCAGACTAAGTGAGCTATGTGAATTGGCATCTAATCAATTATTTTCTGAGCTCTTTCTCCCTTCAGTTACTCAGAGCTGCATGAGCAAATAAGGTTTTGCTGTTTCAAACCCTCTTGCCTTCCACAGGGCTTGGAATAAATTATAAGCCCAAGCACACCCCCATTCTTTTTTGAGATGTGTTTATCACCATCATCATCATCATCATTATCATTGAAAAGGATGTATTCCCTTTAACTAAAGGGTGTACAAGTCAGAGACTCCCAGCCTGCATTCCCTAAGCATCAAGAGGTACAAGGCCTGAGCTTTCCTCCCATAGCCCACCAACAGGGCTGGGACATCAGTGGTGTGAGGATGAGGACACTTGCCAGCCAACCCAGAGCAGTGAGAGCTCAGGCTGCTTTCTTTTTCCCACATCGGTTCTTCACTGGATTTGACCTAGAAGTTTTGGATGTAGACAACACTGCATACTTGGAATAATACTTTTTTTTCTCTTTAAACCTTTTGCCCTATAGATGATTCATTTCTCCTGGGCTAAAATTGGACTCATCCTGAGCATCTTTGGCATGGAAGACATTCCAGCATTTGGAGGGTCTCCTCACAGACTGGTTGCATCGGATGCTCTGGTTTGCCTTCACTTCCCTTGTCTGCCATCTCAGCTATGCTTCACCTCCTCTCCTACTCTCTCCATACTCGACCTCCACCCTTTGCTTCTACATATATCACTGGGAGAAGAAATGCATTTGTGATTTTCCCTGAGTGCTGGCCAATTCGTTATTTTAGCATGGGTGTGCCTGGTTTCATAAGGTGCATACCAGGCAGCTGAAGAGTGATGTCGATTTTGACCTGCCATCTGTAGACCCCGCCCAGAAGATGTTTTGAAGCACCAACTCCTCCAATTCCCCGAGGTCATCTTTGTTAACCTTCTGTTAACCCTTAGAGGAACACGATAATGCCAAAAGAAATCACAAAACACAAGGAAACGGCAACTAGAGGATACATGGTAGTTAAAAAAGGATTACTTTTTTCTATTAAATACATATTAAAAGGGCTACTACCCAAACTTGGGCTTGGAATAGTTGTGGTTAGTGCCATTGGCTGGTTTTTGCCCCAAATTGCTTCTCCTGAGGAAAAAAAGAAAGTATGGGATTATCTAAAGTACCCAGTTACTCTAATTAAGTTCAGATTTTCTTAAGATTAGATTGAGAAAAATCTCTTTCTACATGCAGCCTGCATTTCAGAATAAGCTTAAATGCATGATCCCAGGCCTTGTCTGAAATCCTGTTGGATAATTCCAGCTAGGCCTTGATTCTGGGTGTTGTGAGGACCAGGATGGCATTACCAGTTACTGTGTATTTTGTTAGAAGCTAGAGTTGAACTTGGGAGCATGATTAATGCTAGCTCAATTTTCCCCTCCCTCCAGCCAACGACTGAAGTCACTAAGGCTTCTCACAGGATAAACATGTCTGTTAGTTTGTTCTTAGGAATTATCCTATACTTTTCATTATAATATATTTGCCCTTTCATCACTCCCCCACTCCCACCCCCGGCACCTTTCCTCTCCTCTCTTAACCAATATGAACCTAGATCTGAAGCCATGGATTCTCCTGGGAGTCTAGTCACATCTGTCAAAGCTCGGTCAAGGTTCCCCTGAGCAGGAACAGAGTTCACGATTCCTGTCTTAATTCTCTGTTCCCAGGGTCTTGGTTGTCTGCTTCTAGTACTTAATCATTATTCCTGTAGAAGAAAGCAATTTTTAATACTTTTAATAAATACTTTGGGAATCTGAATAAATATCCACATTTTCAAAGGAAACCCAGGGCTTCCTCTTTCCCAACCTCTCTTCCATAGTCAACAAACATTTGTAGAAAGGCTTTTTTTTATGAGGCAGCTGCTCAGCTGGGCCCTCACATTTTATTTGATCTTCACCACCAGCCATTAGCATGGTACTGTACATGTGGTAGGTTCTCAGTGGATGGGTTCTGGTTAAACGGATTACCTTATGGAATGGAGTTACTAGCCTAACTTTAGAGCTGAGGAAACTGAGGCCCAAGTAGTTAAGTGACTTTTCAGCCTGCTGTGCTTTGAATTTATCCTCTGTCCATCCCTGTTGTTGTCTTTGTCATATTCATGTCTGTTAATGAAAGCTTCCATCCAGCTGGTACCACAAATAGGACTGTCTAACATTCTCTCTCATTGCTTCAGAAAGGCATGGTGCTATTTATGGAGAGAACATGGGTTACTGACCAGTGTGGTGTTTTGCCTTTTGGCCTTTGGAATGCAGTCTGCAGCATTTGCTCCAGAAAACCTCACACAGATTTGTGTTTGCAGAAAGGGGTCCAAGGACTTAATTATTTTTTGGGAGCTTTACTATTTGTCCTTTGCTAACCAGGTCATCCTTCAGACAGAAAAAATGTTGTGTATGACCCAGCCAAGGCTGCTGCTCAATGGGGTTGACAGCAGGCCAGAAACTCAAAGCCCTGCCCGCAGGCCTAAGCGTGTCCAGAGAACCAGCTGACAGAAAGCAGCTCTCTGAGTGTATCTGTCCCCCCTTTCCCTTTGTTCAAGTCTGGAGGAGTCACCAAAAGCAATGCCCACTTGACTCTTTCTGATGGGTAGTTGCAGTGAGCTAAATGAGGAAGACGCAACCTGCCTCTTCTGGCAGAAGTAGGCAAAAGCAGAATCCACAGGTATTACCATGGCCTAGATGTTTCTATGATTTGCTGCATTTCAAAATGTGTGTTGCCATCACTGTCAGTGGCAGCTGCCATGTCTCTCTCTCTCTTTCCCTCAGGAGGCGGATGTAGGAGTGCCATTAAATAAAAACCTTGGAAATTTCAACTTTTGCTTTTTCTACTTTCCTAACAATTGTTTCACAGCTATGTTTACATGACTAGGATTCTTGCTCAAAACCCCTAACGCACTTGAGAGTAAATTACCAAGGACCCAAGTGGTGCTCTCCCTCATTCTGCAGCAGTGTGTTATTGGAGGTCTCTTGAGTGTCCAGAAGAGGGGCATGACAGCTGTTTGATCAGTGAGTCCGTCAGAATTGTTAGCCATGTTGATCCTGAAAGGAGAGAGCAACTCGGCAGAAGTCCAGTGGGGTGGTGCATCATTCATTCCACAGATATTTATTTATCTTCATGGCATGCAGAGCAGTGTGATAGGTAGAGAAGGACTTGAAATCACATTATCTCCACCTTTCATGGTCAATTGACACCTGTTAAGGAATCTCTCTGTACAGCAGAACAGGCTCTGGGTCCAAAAGTAGATGTCAGCATATTCTAGTCAATTCAGACATGATTTACTTGTCCTTAAATATCAGCAAAACTACAGTTAGAGTTACAATGATTATCTGGGCTGGTGAATCTTCTCCTGAAATCAACACTGATTTTACCCTTTATTACATGTAGAAATTCCTAATGTGTTCTCCTTAAAAAAAAAAAAAAAAGAAAGAAAAAAAAGAAATCGTAAAAAAAGTCGTCAGTTTATTTGAAAGACCACACACAGCTACTCATTTGTAGAAGATGTGATAAATGAAATGGGAGAATGCATTTGAAGAGCTTCATATGTGTCTGTCCTCAGTAAATATGAGCTGCTATTGCTACCCGGTCACATCATCATCACTGTCACCGTCATTCTAGTTTTTTGCTTGCTTTTGACTAGAAGTTGACTCAATGGAAACTGAGAGCTCTGGAAGTAAAATTTCCTCCTGGAAACTTGACATATGCTTTTTTGAGATGTAAAGTGAAGTCTAGTTTGCCTTTGCTTTAAACTGAAGGCCTGCCAAAGAGCAGCAATGGACATTCCATTTAAATGGGATTATTTTGCATTTTCGTATCTGCTAAATAACCTGAACAATCCACTGAAAGAACATGTACTACATATTCTGTGTCTTCTTTACACCAAACCTTGGAAGTAGGCAGAAGATGGGAGCTAGGATTTATTGAAAGTATGCCATGTTCTCAGCATTTCACATGCTTTAGGATTAATTCCTTTCCCCCTAAAATTCATATTTTGAAACCCTCTAGTACCTCAGAATGTGACCTATATTTGGAGACAGGGTCTGTAAAAAGATAATTAAGTTACAATGAGATCATTAAGATAGACCTAATTCAATTTGACTGATCTCCTTGTGTAAAGGAAGTTTGCTTTCAGTATTTAAAAGTCTGATTTTTGTTTGTTCATTTGTTTTTTAGATTCCACATATAAGTGAAATCATATGGCATTTGTCTTTCTCAAACCAATATATTATCACCAGTTTTTAGATTAAAAAACTGATGATTTGAGAGATAATAACTTACTGTGTTTTCACAGGTAGTCAAATAGTTTGGTCAGGCTTCAAACCCAGTTCTGCTAGAGGATACCTGACATATGGTGATATTTTGATAAATATTAACACTTGTTTTTTATTGTTGCTATTGGCTTCAGGAAGATAATATCCACTTCAGGTAAGCACACCACAAACAGATGAATTTTATGTAGATCAAGGAAGATACTTCACGGAACATAGGAGGGAAGCCCACTGGTTTGCTTGTAGGAGGAACAGGAACCCAAGTCTCACAAATACTGCTCGAACTCAGCATGAAGCTAACCTTAGGTTCTTATGAGCTGTAGATTATTATGGAAACCTCTAAAACATGGAGTTTTAGATATCAAATGTGCACTGATTTACAGGCAGAAAGACATTTTGGTGAAAATATATTCTGTAAGGGTAGTGTTAGGATGCATTTACACCCACTCTGAAACCCAAAATTCTTTTCAAATAGTATCTTAAAAGTCTTTGCCCTCATCGGTCAAAATAGCCCTTATAATATGGCCGGAGATTAAAGTTTATGTTCACAATTGTTTTAAACCGAGATATAACTCTCTGGCTTCTCAATCATATTTTTATCCCTTTTGTACATCTCATCAAAGCATTTCGATTAGAACAAGTCACTGAGGAGTGAAGCCAAAATAAATAGTTGATTTAAATTACTACAGTAAAGGGACCACAGTTTCAGTTAGGCCCAAGTTATGGGGACTTTTACTGGTTCTGTGAGGTTCTAGTGTTTAGGGAATTGGCTTGCACATCAATTGTTTTTTCTTCCTGATTTATTTCTGATTTCTCAAGTCACTCATGAATTTCTTAGTCTATCTTGTCAGACTTTTCCTAATGGCTTCTCAGAGATTCCAGCCAGTTGATGGTTTGCTTTGCCTTAGAACCCATTAACTTCTGTCACTTGGCCTAAAGCTGGTGACCTCTGCCCAGAGGCCTGACCACGTTGTCCGTGTTTGCTATATGAGAACCAGAGGTGCCAGCCAGCACCACTACTTTCATCCCTGCTTCTGAAATGGACCAGAGGAGGCTGCGTCAAATGGAAATAAAGATAAGATACAAACCCACTCACATATGTAATCTTTCCTCATGTCTTTCTGATCAGGGAACATGATGGTAAGGTTAAGTGCACAGTTTTGGGTACGGACAGAATTGGTTCTAATCCCAACTGCCACCTATAAATCATGTGATTCTAAACATGTTACTTCATCAGCCTGGGACTCAGTTTCCTTATTTGTTAAGTGGAAATAACAACTATGTTGCAGGTTTGTTGACAAGACTAAAGAAAATAACATAGATGAAGCATCTAGGGACATATCTGTCACATGGTAGGTGCTTACTAAATGAAAACCATAAACAAAAATTTGATAACTTCACCTGATATAACTTCCAGTGCTTTCTGTGTGGTTGAGATTTCATTTGTAACACAACAAAGCCTGCTTATATTTCTCCAGAGAAGAAAATACCATGGCAGCCTGATGTGCAATTGGGATTTAACCTCACATAAGACCCAAGAGTCCCTATGGAGGGCATTCTCCATGTGTTTCAAACTTGGTGCATCATCCACCAAGCATGTTCCCTCCGGAAAAAGCAGGAGACCGCCCAAGGTTTGGATAAGTTCAGGGAAGCATCTGAACTTTTTGGGAGCTGTCCCATCAAAACTGGAGTTGTCTGGGTTTTGACCGCTGGGGCCAATATTCTTTTCTGTCTGGGCTTTTTTAAAAGATCAGAACATTGGGTTAGTATTCCCAGTTTTCTATGTCATTAGAAGCTCCTAAGCATGAAGATTCCGCTTATTTCAACCAGAATTTTGTGGGTAAAAGAGATGAGTAATGTGAGAAAATGAATGAGGACATTGGCACTCATTGAGGGAAGTTAGGAACTTCAAGAAGAAAAATCAAAGCTATCTTCATCAGCTGGCCTAAGGCGGAGGGGTTTTTAGAATAGTGTTCCCAGCACTATTTTGAATCTTTCTTACATCACATAGAATCAGGAAATTTGGGTTTGAATTCTGTTCTAAGATTTATTAGATAGGGTGACTTCTTACAGTTTCAGTCTCCCAAGCCTCAGTTTCCTCATTGGTAAAAAGGAAATATTAGTAAGTATTCGTAGGATTGTTCATTTGTTCATTCATTCACTCACTCATTCATCCAATAACACTTATAAACCAGTTGGTCTGGCACATAGCAAGCACTCAGTAAATAATAGTTCCCAGAAAATTTCTATGGAATCTTCATAATTCCATGTGCCTGGATTTCAAGGAAAATTTCACATTTGCATCCCAACTTTTTTCATTTTACTTAGGAATACATTTTCACCTTTATAAAAAAATGCACTAGGCCCTTTAGAGTCCTCAGAGAAATATTTTAAATAGAAAAATGTGTGTTCTTCTAAAATCAAACCAGTGGGCAGCCTGGGCGGCTCAGCAGTTTAGTGCAGCCTTCAGCCCAGGGCCTGATCCTGGAGTCCCAGGATCGAGTCCCGTGTCGGGCTCCCTGCATGGAGCCTGCTTCTCCCTCCTCCTGTCTCTGCCTCTCTCGCTCTCTCTGTGTCTCTCATGAATAAATAAATAAAATCTTAAAAAATAAAATAAAATAAAACCAATGTTATTGAACCTGACTAAAATGTTAGGCTCAGTCTGTCATGTTTCTCAATTCACTTGAATTACCACTAATGAAAATACAACTTAGCTACATGCAAATGTATATAAAAGGTTGAGCCATCAAATGGTTTGACTTGCAGGAGAGAAGCATGTTCAACAATCAAAAGCGCAGGGTCCACCTCCATGAGGGTCCCTGGTGCCAGTACGTATACTCCATGCCAGGAGGGTAAGCAGAGTGTCTGCTATGGTTTGCCTTCATAGAGTTTATGACTTTGCATTATGTTTATGACTTGCGCTATAACTTAATACTTCCCTCAAATAGTATCGTTTGCCTCTCAAACTTAACTCTTTTTTTGAGTAGTGTCAGTTTGCCCCCTCCCCTCCACTGTGATTTCTAGTCTTCTTGTCTTTCAGAGTCTGGAATACACTCCTGATTTATCCATGACTGAATCTCGTACTACCCTGAAGAAAACTATGATTTGAGTAAATATCTCACATTGCTTTCATTAATATGTCACATTAAATTTAAAATCTTAAGTCCAAATCAAAAGTTGGATCTCTTAACATTGTTCATACTTTAGGAAAGTCTGAGAGCTGGGAATAATTTTTCTCATGGGCCAAACACACACACACACACACACACACACACACACACACACAGCAGATTCTAATGGTTCCCAACAGTTTTGTTTTACTTTGTTTTGCTTAATCTCCTTACCATCGAGCATATAACTCACTCCCATGAACAAGGGGCACTTCTCCTCAAGGACAATGATTCTGGATGGTCAAGGCCACGTATAATTTGAAAAAGTATTTCCTCTCACCCCATGATATTGAGAATGATTCCTCCAATTGCATCAAGAGAATAGGATTCCTTTTGCCTGCTCTGATGGCTTTACTGAGAGAAGTTTGGCCAGAATTGTCATGCTTTGAAGTCAACAAAATTAGCACCTTAATCTGTTTTGGAGTTAAAGGGTCCTACTGGAATTCTCTCTTGAGGGCTTGCCTGAATAGTTACTCTTGGCATCCTGTTCCACTCATGGCCTTTCTGCTGTCATCATTGTACCCACCATAGTAACCTGTTGTGAGGGCAGTGATGTCTCCTGATGGTCCCAGGAAACCTTCTCAGATCATCCTTCTTGTATAGGAACAAAGAGAAGGATCATGAGACAAAAGCTTAGGTTTTCCTTATGAAAACATAGTGACTTGCTAAGAGATTTTATAGTGGGCCCAGAATAAAAGCAAACAAACAAAAGAAAAGAAAACAAACAGAAAATGTTTTCCTCATATTCATTCCATCAAGAGTTCCAATTTCTCAATAGCAAAAATAAGTCAGGGAGGCTTATAGGGGAAACAGAACAAAGCAAAGCTCTTGGGAAACAATTCTGAGAACAGCCCACTTGCTGGCCTCGCATGAACTGTCACCCAGGAGAAGCCATAAAGTGAGGACATCATTCATGGCCCCCCTCCCACGCTTCTCATCTCCACCATCAGAAGAACAAAATGGACATAAAGCAAAGAGATTGGTACCCCTCGCCATGTTAGGAAAGAGAGTAGAAGAGCAGGAGAAAAGGAAGAGAGGGAGTGACCAGTGTTATATCCAGAGGTGTAAACAGAAACCTCGTTTCCCAGGAGAGGAAGGCTCTGGCCAGCCCCACTTGTGGGATGTGGGACCTCTAGGCTGCTGAGTTTGGGGCTGGCAGCAGCTTCTCAGAACCTGCCTTTGGAGAGTCAGTGATACTTTCCGTCCAATAGGCTTGACTAAGTTAATTATGCCTTTGGTATTGTTCATAGGTGGAAAGGACAGTATTTTATCAAGAAGATGGTTTTGGGGTGATAGACATTAAGGAGGGCACATGATGTAGTGAACACCGGGTGTTATATAAGACTAATGAATCACTGACCTCTACCTCTGAGACCAATTATACATTATATGTTAATTAATTGAATTTAAATAAAATAAAAAAACCCTACCTTGAAAAGCGCCTGATGGCTCAGTTGGTTTGGCGCCCAACTCTTGGTTTCTGCCCAGGTCATGATCTCAGGGTCACGGGATCCAGCCTTTTAAGGGGCTCTGCACTCAGTGGGGATTCTGCTTCTCTCCCTCTTGTCCTACTTCTCCCTCCACGTGCACACACTCTCTTTCTCTCTCATAAATAAATCTTTAACAAAACCAAACCTACTTTGATTTCACCATTTGTAAATTAATGTGTATAGATGTGTCTAACTTCACCGTTATCATGGTTCTCAGTGTCCATCACAGCCTGATAATACATATATATTTTTTAAAAGATCGCTTTCAACTGCTTCTGTCAACCTGTTCTCCTCTTTTCTAAGCACTGCCAGTTTCCAGAAGGTACTTCTACTCAGCCTGGAGTTGCAGGTACAATGACACACAAGTGAGAAGACAGGAATAAAAAAAAAAATCACACTATATAATGATAACCGTGGCCAATGCTATGTCCAGATATTGAATTTGTTTTAGCTTCATAGGTATTAACAGTTGCTGCTGACACTAATTAGCCCAGTTTTTCATTACAGCAAAATTCCATTTTTATGGAATGGCAGAGGGAGAGAAGAAGACAGGCAGAGTAGGAACAAAGTTGGAGAGCAAAATTTGAGTAAGTTTCTTAGCAACTTGACTACTGTTCAGTGGAAATGTGTGTGCCCGGAGAGTTAAGCTGCTGCAGGTGACAGAGACCACAGGCATTGCCTCCCATGGCAGGGTGGGCTGATTTGAAACTGGCGAATGGCCAGTTACTTGCCTTTGGTGAAAAGAGCATTCTGTTGAATGGGATATTCATATGTCATATTTCTCCAAGAGCAGACTGTGTCTTACAGGCTGCATCTAACAAATTCTCCCAACATCCCTGGAAAGCAGAGCATGAATGGAAAACTGATTTGTTCACATGTATCTGGCAAAGTTCATGGTTTGCTAACAGGAAAATGTAAATTCCACTGAAAAAGCACAGCAGCAAACCATCCGTGCTGCAAAGATAAGGATTTTAAGGGTGTTAAAATTTGGGGAGATGTTGGAAAGGGATGGGGCAGTGAACGATGATGTGAAATTCAACTTTGAGGAAAAGTTTGGGGAGAGCTAGCAGAAGCCAGAAGGAGGATGAGGTGGAAATCTTAGGTGCTTTGGTGGAGGGAGGAGGGTAAGAGAGAGAATGGGCAACTGAGTCTTGGTGACAATTCTTACACAATTAGGTATCATTTACCCAGAAAAGCTGTAATCCCTTGAGATTTGGTTGAAGCATCATCCTCAGTCCTGTTTTTAGTGGAAACATCTTACTCTTTATCAACTGCAGCAGTTAGCACAGCGTGGGGCCTGCAGAGTGGCGAGCTTATTGCATGTAGTCCCTTCGGATGACGTCTGCATTCCTGTTATTCTCATCTGACAGCATGGACCCGGTGCCGAATGACCTTCTGAGGTCTCCAGGGTGGTAGGAGTCAGGGCCAGGGGTCAGGCCCATGTCTGTCTGCTCATAAAGCCTCTGTTTGTAGCCATGGCATTCTGTGTGCTGCGGCTTCTCAGGGCCCGTGACGTAGAGCTCAAAGGGTCACATTTAGGGGGGCTGAATAATGAGAAAAACTTAGATCTGAAGTTTCGGTTTTAAACTCCTGACTCAAACACAGGCAGCGATGGGGGTACAGGACTGAGAGAGAGAAGAGAGTCGATGTGCGGTAGTAACAGAGTGTAGGTCATTTGTGTGCATATCAGGAGTTGTGATGGGGCCATGTTGCCAGTGGAGGCCCAGCAGGGTCTTGTGACATCACCCATGCGGGTGTTGGTGCTTGTCCCTGTCAGCCACAGCTGACGGAGTGGGAGAGGGGCCCTTCTCCCACCAGTGATGGAATTTTTTTACAGACTTGCCCTCTTTTTCACAGAGCTCCCCGCTATGACTCTGCTGACTCATGAACTGAGTTACTCCTCCACTCGAGGATTTGGCCCAAGCTGCCCAAGGGGTTGAGTTAGAAGACAACTGCTGTGTGCCCACCCAGTGTGGCAGCCACAGGCATCACTCCTATCAACGTCCCAGTGCAGGCTCCTGTCAGAATTGAGCTCGTACCCCGAGGGTGGCCCTAGGAGTCCAGGTCCTGTTCCTGGGCATTAACTCACATGTTTTATTATCTTTCTGAATTTGTTCTTTAGTTTAAGCCGTTATGAAAATAGAACCTCTGGCAGTCGATTTTTTGTAGGACTGAATTTCAGGTATGAATCTTGTTCTGCGACTTGCCAGCTGTGAGATTTGGGACAAGTCATTTAAGGACAAACAACAACTTTCTAAGTCTTAGTTTCCTTACCCCATCCCTTACCATGGGGTCACTGGCAACTAACTAAAAAGCAACTTTGATTTATTATTTTTTTCTAGTATCCCATTTGTAGGACAAAAAGATAAATAGTAAAAAGTCAAACTCCATTTGGGCATGTCTTTTCTTTTATAAGCCAACTTTTCGAACTCACCTGTGAAGATGAGCTCCTCTGCGCCTAAAGCTAGATCTCTAGTTATAAAATCCTTACAGTAGCATAGTGTCTTAAGTTAATGAAAATTATTTCCTAGAGGATTTTCATTATCTTCACATAATTCTGTGAAGTAAGTAGATTTCTTATCCTCACTTTACAGAGAAGGAAACTGAGAACTGAGACTTAGTGTTTTGTTTTTTTGGTTTTTGTTTTTAAAGCAACTTTTCCTGAACCTCACAGCTCTTCAAGGAGAGTGGATCATCAAACCCACGTCTTCTGGCTTCAATCCTCAGTACTTGTCCCATCACCCATGGCACCGAGGTCAGTGGTGACCGAAATGATGATCTAAATGATGACTCTGAAGCTGAATGCAATTCCAAATCTTCAAAGAGAGATTCTATCGCACTAGCAAAGGGGGCTTGAAATGTGTAGAAAGATTTTTTTTCCAAAACAGCAGATGAAAAATCACTGATTACTGAACATTCCATGTCCTAAACATTCCCACTCTAAGTCTGTGCCCCAGCCATCAGCTGGGGCTGGGGGTGGCCATACATAGATTCAGGATTTGGAGGAAAGAAGAGCTGTCACAGAAACTTAAAACAACACATAGCAGGAAATGAGAAAAAACATTATATATCGTAATCCTGTTGCTGTCTCCAAGGAGCAAATGTAAAAACAGATGCCTATGGCTTTAAGAGAAACAGTCATCCTGGAGCGTGTTACAGGTGTTAAGGAAAAGACTGTTTCTCATGTCTTGGTTCAGGGGATTCCCACAGGCCTGTGTCTGCTTCCAACAGCCCTCAGCCTTCAATGTGTGTGTTATCTGGTGTGTGCTTGTTATTGGGTATGAATGACTCAGGGAGGAAAGCACCCATCCCTTCCAGGGGCCTGCTCCCCGTGATGGCTCCGTCACTTCATCTCTATGGGGAGATGGTCACCCAAGGATTCAGGGTCATTGCAAAGAGCCTGCTTCTACCCTTCCTCTTCCTCTCTGGCACCTCCATTTGTTCCAATTATACTGTTTCCTCTGTTTCTGAAGAAAGGGCTGGACTATGGAGCACTGGAGAACACACACTGAGAGTCTTCCTAAATCAGGCATCACCACTGCAAACCCTCTTCTCCGTTATGGGTGAGAAATGAGTCATGAGATGGGCATGGTCCAACCCCACTCTTGGTCCAGCTAACCCTAGTGGCCTGAAGTGAGTCAAAATGGTGAGCAAGCTGTTCAGTTCCTCTTGAGAAGCCTCAGCTCTGTTCATCTGGATTTCTTGATCTTGCCAAACTTACCTACTTCGAGACATCAGTGGGCATGTTACCTGGAATGCTACATCTGAGAACCAGGGGTTCTGGAGTTCATCTTCCCTCACCGTTTTCTGTGTGGTCCAGATCTATGAGCTGCTTGTTCTTAGTCATGCTTATTACAAACTGTGTTCCCTTAAAGATCAGCACTCAGATCATCAGTGCCAAATCCCATTTCCTTGCACAAGTTCCACATTTCTTAATTTCTGGTGGTAATGACCCTGTTGGGAGGGTCCCATTCTGATTCTCATTCTTCCTCTCCACACAATGCTTTCATCTCCTTAGTGGTCCACTGCTCTTCTTTCCTCTGACCATGAGTGTGATCTTATCTTTTACTCTTGGCCCTCTAGTCTTCTCTCTGCACATTAGCCTTTGGTAAATTCACCCACCACTACTTTAAAGGTCACCTGTATGCCAACAATTCTTGAATCTGTATCTCAAACCCCACCAACCTCTTATCATCAATATTCAAGTCTGTAGCGTGGCATTTGAAAATACGGAGTTGGAAAAAAAAATGAGGTAAATTCCAGATTTACAGTTTTGCTGATGAATTAGCCAAGACCTATAGACATGCCTGAGGTCCATAACATTTACTTATGGTGATCTCACCAATTTGCCCTAACCTACCTTCCTTGCCTTTCCTTCATTGCTTTGCACCAGCCAAACTGGGCTACCGTAAGCTGCTCCGTCCTCCTGACCCCATGCCCACAATTGTTCACATTGTTCCCTTCATAAATTGCACACTCCTCTTCCCCCCACCTCTATCAAAACCCTACCTCTAATTCAGCACGTGTGAACAATTGATGTTTCTCCTTCATTGCCTCAAAAAAAGTAGGCAGAGCGGCACCTGGGTGGCTCAGGTAGGTTAAGCATCTAACTCAGGACTTTGCCTCAGGTCATGATCTCAGGGTCGAAAGATTGAGCCCTGCATTGGCCTATGCCTAGCATGCAGCCTGCTTAAGATTCTCTCTCTCTCTCTCTCTCTCTCTCCATCTGCCCCTCCCCCACATTCTCACTCACATTTTCTCTCTCTCTCTCTCTCAAAAAAAAAAAAAAAAAAAAAGTAGGGAAAGCCCAAATGATCCAAGGGGTACCAGGATGACCAGAAGAGTGGGTCTCTAACAAATCAGGCTCCTTCAGGATCTCAGTGGGACCTACCCGTAGAGTAAGGGGACAAGATGATAAATAGCTCCCACCTTAATTCTTTCAACTACCTACTGCTGCACCACCAATATTTAGTCAAATCCAAAATGCTTTTAAATGACCTCATTTCAAGAGTTAAATGCTATGTGGGAGAGAATTCAATGAAAATTTTTTAAACTATTAACAAAAAAGCCTACTCCAAAAGAAATAAAAAATACTGGCTGGTAATTTAAGAGACACAACAAAGATTTTGACCCCCTTAAGTTCCTGGAAAATGACTTATTTTAGGCATTATTGAAAATTTTTAGTTTAAAGGACAATTATTTTTATCAACAACATGAATCACACACTTTCTTTTAGCATATATTCTAGCTGCCTCCCACTTTCTACCTTACACAGTTGGAGTATTCACATGGTTTTCTGATTCCCTTTTGTTCTGAACAAATTTTGTTAGAACTTAATGTTAAATGTAACTGTGCCAGAAATATTTTTATATTTTTTCTAATTTTATATTTTTCCTGTTATTGAATTATGTTGAAGAAAGTAAAATGGGAAATGGGGAAACGATGCTGGTGAATGGCTTTGCCTGGATACTAATAAATATACCACAAGTGAATTTCTTTTATTAATTTATTATTAGTCATTGGTGTTACTTATTCTCATTACTCATGAAACACCACCACAATTATATGAGACTTCCATCAGTGACCCTGTTTAATGAGATAATGTATGGAGGTACCTGGTCCCTAGAAAACATCGAGACCCAGAAAATGGCACCGTTTATTCCCATTATTAACCCTGAGAGTTCTGTGAATTCCTCCGAGGTCCTGAGGATGGACATTATGAGAGGTCTCATGCTACCAAAAATTGACCAACTTGTCTTTTTTAGTACCTTGTGTAATTGTCCCACATCACACTTACCCTATGTGTAAGACCACCTATCTCTGAAGCTTGGGAAGTCCTGATATCTGCACCTCCAGGAAATCACAGCCTGGCTCTATTCTTTTAACATCTGCCTCATTTACTAAACTCTAAGCTCCATTAAGGGCTGGGACCCTGTTGGCTTTGTTTCTTCCCTGAGTCCCTAAGGCCTAGAGTACTCCTGGCACTTAGTAGGCACTCAGCATTAATACATGGTACTCTGGCTCCTGATCCAGCCATGTGTTCTCAATCCTCTGATTTCTGCTATAAATAAATACAAGCCGTTCTCATGGATTTGATGCTTCTTGACTCATTCTCCCACAGGTCATGTAAGGCGCTTCACTGTAGGACAGTGATTTGGCTAAGTCTGAGTTTCCCTCCCACACAGTACCTCATGGGAGACACTGGATGGCCTTCTTTTTGTGTGTTCAAAAAACACATCCTTTGCACATAGGGGACAGTCAAAATGCTTAGGTAGTCACAGATCTTTCTGGAATGAGGACGTTCTGTAAACAACCAGCTTCTCTCACAGCATTCAGTAAACATTCGCAAACATTAGCAACTATTAATGTCCTCAAATGCATTATATGGTTTGGGGTTATTTTCACAGCTTTTTTTGTTTAAGTAATGGAGTTTGTAGGATGATTTTAATTGACTTTTCTATTTTTCATCTGTACCTAGGCTCAGACAAAAAGGAGCCAACAGTTCCTTTATGAAACTTTTTCTTGCCAAATAGCATTAGGTCTTTTTGATTGTGTGGTGCACACCCATTGTTAATTATGCTGATTGTTATCCATAATAGAGTAACAAGTGATAAGTAAGACTTTGGCTCTGAAGCTTGGGAAATCCCCTTTTTCAGGACAGACAGGAAACCATGGCCTAGGCTTTGACTGACCTTGAGCTTTTTTCTCACCTTCCTGGCTCCTCCCTCACCTTCCATTCTCCAACATTCAAAAACATCCATCCTCCACTTGGGCACAGATGACAGGAGGAGAGCTTCAGTAAAAGTGGGAAGTGATTTTTTTTCCAGAAATCATCTGGAAATCATAGAATCAGGAGGTGGGAAATTATCTAGAGTTCTACTGTTTCATCTAATTTCTTAATCTTACAGGTAAAGAAAATGGATGCAGAGTGGCTAAGAGATGATGCAAAACTAGGAGCAGAATCCTGAATGAATTTAATTCTCTAGGCAAAGCCTTCAAGAGGAGCCCACCAATGCTCTGAATTCTCCTGTACAAGTGTAAGCTCCTGTGCAGCAGAATCTACAGGGAGAGATACTTGATAGTCCTTTTGCATACTTTGATCTGGAAGCTTCCCAACCCGTTAAGGCACATTTTAAAAGTAGAAGGAAAGAGAGAGAAGGAGATAGTGAGTAATTAACTTCGATGTTGTAGTTTCCTAGTCATACTGGAATTCCTCTTGATTTTATTCAGCTAAAGGAAAACCAACTTGCCATCATGCATGATTTTTATGAAGGGTTGAATGACTTAATTAACTTGGCTTTTATGGTAACCTGAAAAGATTCCCCACTGACTCCTGTGTTTTGACAAAGCTCAAACACTGTTATAGATCAAAGGAAAGATACCATGAGATCTGGACATGTCAAGGGTACTATACTGAAAGCCTCCTTATAAATGGGTAATTGAGGAGCTGTTTCCAAGCTGGACTTCTGACCCCAGAGGCTGTAACATCAAGGACAGAGATAACCACAATCTGGGGTGTCTAAGCCCTGGCTGCTGGAAGAAATGGATCCTTACCCACACTCCCCTAAGTATGTGATCGTCCTGGCAATGATGCAGATTATCAACCAACTGCCATGCCTCTTGTAAATGTGTCCTTCAGAAAGGAGCCCTCCTTGCATGCCAAAGTTTTTATTGCTTTCCAAGGTCTTGGGCTTCTTTCAATCAACATTCTCCTTATTTATTATTGACATTAATATCAACCACATCAAAGCTGTCCATGCCAAAGCTGTTAACCTTGATACTGTTAATTTAAGCCATCTATTCTCATTAAACCCATATTGGTTACAAATAATGTTTCATCTAAATGTTGTGTGTGATTGTATTTGAAGCAGAAGACCTTAGTTAAAATACCAGCTGTATTTTAAATTATTTTAAATTATATTTTGTGTTTTACATTTGTAATCAGAAGAAAATAACTTTTTCTCTTGAAAAACATCTCAGACTCTAAAGGAGTTTTAAAAGTTTGACCATCACCATAACACCTTTGAGGAAACAATATGCTTATCTTTAGGTA
Organism: Vulpes vulpes; assembly: GCF_048418805.1. Lineage (NCBI taxonomy): Eukaryota > Metazoa > Chordata > Mammalia > Carnivora > Canidae > Vulpes > Vulpes vulpes. Next base: position 94,661,163 of record NC_132792.1, on the reverse strand, counting down.
ACCAGATAGACGTCATGTATAAAATTTCAAATAATCCCAACCTTTGAATTCTAATTTCTTGGGATTATTTTTTACTTCAGCCTCCTTAATTAAAATTTGCTATAATCATTATCAGAACTTTTTCAGGGGGACCTGACATCCTGTAAATATCTCACAATTATACTTATTTGCCACATGAATCGATTAGGTAAAAAACTTGTAAAGAATCATTACTTTTTCTTTGAATTTTTCAAATGGAGACAGCTATAAAAAAGGAATTTTAACAAGTGCTAGAAGATAATACATGTTCAGATCTTTTCTGTATAAAGGGATCTGTTCTGAAATCTTGAGGAATGGTAAAAAGAAAAAAGTATATTTGGACCTGTTGTTATTTAAAGATTCTATCAGAAAATCATAAATGTCTCATTTCTATAGCACTTAAGTTTTGTCTTCCAAAAGAATCAAACATATCTGTTAGAGTCATGCAGCAATTTATAAATCTTGGAACATGTGTGCTTAATGGAAAAAATAGTAGACCATTTATGGATGTACAGTGGTGCTATCTATTAAATCATGGTTTTTACAGAGTAGGCACAAGATGCTTTCTGGTTTCAACCCGTAAAGGTCAAGGCCTCTACCGTAATTCTGACATAGATTCTGATTCACCAAGAACAATTCTCACAGCTTGCTTCAATGTGGATGCCGGGTTTACCTATAGCAGTCCCTGCTACCCGGTTCACGAGCTATGTTTAGATAACTCGCCACACCTGACATGAGGGGTATAGCTGCAAGTCTGCTTGGAGGCTGATGGGCATTCTGTCCTCTCTTGGGAAAAGGGAGAATGTTGGTCAACTTGTTGAAAAGTTGTTTGCCACCTTTGAAAGACATGTGGAGATTTTCTTCCTTTTCAGAATATATCAGAACTACATCTCAATCCTCAAGGCCTTTTCAATTTCTACCCTTAAAAAAGACAAAATGGAATGGAGAAGAAAGGGGACAACTGACTCTAAAACTGTCAGGAAAGTATAAAGAAACCTAAGAATCATAGGATAGTTTTGTGCTTTTTTGTTTTTTTAATTTTTTAAATTAGCAATCATATGACACTGTAAAGAGGCCTCACTACAATTACTGGCTCTTCTTATCTCCAATAAGAATTCAACTTTGCAATAGGAGAAACTCAGTTATTGAGAGACAAACACATGCAAGGTCACATGGTATTGGATACATGACACAAGATGCTGGGAGAACATTCCAATGACAGTGACAATTCTAGTTATCTCTGTGCGATGTGCAACTGCTTTCTTCAGGCCTCAGCAGCTTGGTTCATAAAATGAAGACACATTACATAGGGTTGCCAGAAAAACTACAAGGCATCCAGTTAAATTTGAATTTAAGATAAACAACAAATAATTTTTTTAAATATTTTGTTTATTTATTTGTGAGAGACACAGAAAGAAAGGCAGAGAAAAGCAGAGGGAGAAGCAGGCTTCTTACAGGGAGCCCGATGAGGGACTTAATCCAAGGACTCCGGTTCATGCCCTGAGTCAAAGGCAGACACTCAACCACTGAGCCACCCAGGGTTCCCAACAAAAAAAATAATTTTTAACATAAGTATGTACCCTACAATATTTGGGACGCATTGATGCTAAAAATTTATTCATTATTTATCTGAAATTCAAATTTCACTAGACGTCCTGTATTTTTAGTTTCTAAATATAGCAACACTACATTAGCAGTAAATAACTATTACCTTGGTTCTGTTCTCAGCTGTTACTGAAGAATTTCTACTTAAAAGCATTCCCTAGAGAAAGAATATTCTTTTCAACAAATGGTACCAAAATCAATAAATATCCACAAGCAAAAGAATGAAGTTAACTCCTGCTTCATGTCATATACAAAAATTAATTCAAAATGGAATATAGACTTAGGATTTGGAAGCTGAAAATATAAAACTCTTAGAAGAATTCACAGGAGTGAATTTTCATGATCTTGGGTTCTGACACCAAACACACAAATGAAAAGAAAAAAAAAAAACATAAATTGGACTTTATCAAGATTAAAAAAAATTGTGCTTCAAAGGACAGCATAAAGAAAACGAAAAAATCCCCACACACTGAGAGGAAATCATATATCTTAGGAAACTATCCAGAATAAATAACCAGCAATAACACCAGAAAGACAAATAACCCAAATTTAAAGATGGGCAAAGGACTTGAATAGACATTTCTCCAAAGAATATATACAAATGGCTAAAGGCACATGAAGATGCTCAACATCATTACCCATTAGGGAAGTGAAAACTAAAACTATAATGTAATACCACTTCCCACCCACTAGGATGCCTAAAATAAATGACAAACAATAACCAATGTTGGTGAGGATGTAGGAAAATTGGAGCCCTTATTCTTTGCTAATGGCAATTAGCATGGTGCAGCCACTTTGGAAATATTTTTTTCTCAAAATGTTAAACATATAGTTACCATATAACCCAGCAATGCCACTCCTAGGTATATGTATATATATATAAAATCTCCAGAGAATTAAAAACACGTTTATAGAGAAACCTGTGCACACATGTTCATGGCAGCATCAATTATAATAGCCAAAAAATCTGAAATGTTCATTGATGGATGAATAAACAAAAGGTGCTATATCCATACAATGGAATATCATTTGGTAATAAAAAGGAATGAAGTACTGATGCATGCTATTACATGGCTGAAGCTTAAAAAAATTGTGTTACCTGAGAGAAGCATGTGACAGAAAACAACACATTGTGTGATCCCATTTATATGAAAGAAGGAATGTGTGTTAGTGGTTTCCAGGGGATGAGGATAATAAGGAATGAGAAATGACTGCAAATGATAGGGGTTTCTTTTTGAGGTGATGGAAATGTTCTCATCACTCCACATGTAATTATGAAGTACTTTGTGCCATTCACTGTGCCACGTGCTGGTGGTGTCAGATGGACAGGACTCCACCTCTGAGTTTGAGGAGCTGACAGCCTGGTGTTGGAGAACAGTACCTCCACAGATGAGGGCTGCAAAGCATTATAGGGGTTCTGTATACACACGAACGGGATGCACTGAGTTGCTTTACACAGAAGGTATCTATGTCATTACTTAACACAGAATCTGATGCAAAGTTGGTATTTAATAAACAACTGATGAAAAAATGAAAGAAAGAGGAGGGGCCCCTGGGTGGCTCAGTCATTAAGCACCTGCCTTGGGTCCCACATCCGGCTGGGCATGGGCATCAGGCTCTCCGCTCAGCGGGGAGTCTGTTTCTCCCTCCGCCCCTCCCTCTCCTCCGCGTGTCTCTCTCTCTCATATAAATAAAATCTTTAAAAAAAAAATAAAAAAGAAAGGAAGAAAGAGGAAAAGAGAATGGTTAAAGGTGTGACCATTCTATCCATTTAAGTGACTTGTTCAGTGAAGTTTCTTCTATGATTTGTAATTAGCATATCACTGAATCATTCATATCATCTCTGAAACATTTAAGGGAGCGCGCTGAGGACTCTGCTAAATGCTAAGCATTTTGTTGCTACTGTTCCTGTGGAATTTGCTGCCTGGTGAGGAAGACAGTTAATAAACAAGCTATTAAAATAATGGAGGGTGTAGGGTAGTCTGAGAGTATAATAGGAGTGAGTCACTCAGTCTAGGGGTCAGTGGAGGATTCCGTGGGGAGTGACAGTTAAGGCAAGACTTGAAGGGTAAGTAAAAGTCACAGGTGGAGGCAGTCATGTCATTCATCCACATGCAAATAAATGCTTTCCTCATGTTTGAAGTGGCTGAAAGACAGTTTATCTGCTTAGGCATTTTCACATCCCTCTACCCAGCAATGCGGTTGATATGGTTCTTGGTTTTCTAAACCTTTTCTTTCATGAATAGTACAAAGGTAAACTTCACCCTAGATCCCATTCGTATTCAAATTTAATGAGATCCTAATCCAGCGGGTTTAAATGTCTTGCTTTAAAACCATCCTGTTTGATAAGCAATGTTGTGTCCTTTCTATAGCTGAGGAAACTGAGCCTTACACCATGATGTGCAGGTGGCACATCAAAGAACCAGTCAGCCCACATCACACGTGTCCCTCAGCCTGCCTGACTCCACTGTGGGGCCATTCCAATAAGTCCAGATTGCCCACTGAGGTGACTACCAAAAAGGCACATGGTATATGGAATTTGTAGAATTCATGTACATAGACCCTATCTTTCTGGTTATGTAGAGATCACTTATGAACTAATGCCGTGGACCAGGGCCTGGAGTTTATTTAAGTTGCACATTATTGTTTAAAATAATGTATTCATCTGGAATTGAGAGAAAATGAGGTGTGCCGTAGAAGCGTATTCCATATAATCGAAATTTACCTCTTTAAGCACAACACTTTTTACAAATGCAAATGTTCGTGAATGTAAATCATTCTAAGATAAACTGCACACTCTCCGCATTCTTACCGTCATTTAACCTGATCACTCAGTCTGTGAGGGTTGACTGTTTTCTATCATTTGTTGGCCATTATTAATTATTTATGTACCTGGTGTTATGCCAGGAATTGGGACTATAGTAAGCAAAATCCCCAACTGATAGAAAATTTATGCTTAGAAGGAAAAAATATATATACCTAAACAGCTAAGCCTAATATGTTCAAGAATTGCACTGAATTGCTTTGGGAATTCAGTGCAGGGGCTGTTGCATGCAAGTCCAAGAAGGCATCACAGATGAGATGACATTGGAAGAGGACCTTGATGATAGGGGGAGGAAGGTGACGTTGGTGGTAGTGTAGTGGTGGATAGGGGAGTTGGGGGTCAAGAGGAGGAAAGGGAGCTTCCTGGGGGATGCAGTCATGTAAACAAGGCATAAGAATGGTAAGGGCATGGGCAGTGCTGTGGGAAGTGGCAAAGATGACGCTGGAAGGCCAGCTGAGGAAGGGCCTTGTGTGCCAGGCCAACGAAGAGCACCTGAGGTTTCTGACAAGGAATGGCATGATCTGCATTAGCTTTGATAAGGATTACTCAGGTAGAGCCTGAAAAATGATGCATGGGATGGTGGGCAGAGACTGGAAACAGAGAAACGGGTTAGACATCCTTTAAAAACAACACAGAGGGATAGGTGGAGGGTTGAATGGGTCCAAGAAGGAGAAGAGGAAGAGCTTAGTTTGAGGCAACAGCTAAAATGAGATAGTAAAACATGGTCAATAGCACAGGCCTTTACAAAACCGGACACATAGATCAATGGAACAGAATAGAGAATCCAGAAGTGGACCCTCAACTTTATGGTCAACTAATATTTGACAAAGGAGGAAAGACTATCCACTGGAAAAAGGACAGTCTCTTCAATAAATGGTGCTGGGAAAATTGGATATCCACATGCAGAAGAATGAAACTAGACCACTCTCTTGCACCATACGCAAAGATAAACTCAAAATGGATGAAAGATCTAAATGTGAGACAAGATTCCATCAAAATCCTAGAGGAGAACACAGGCAACACCCTTTTTGAACTTGGCCACAGGAACTTCTTGCAAGATTCATCCATGAAGGCAAGAGAAACAAAAGCAAAAATGAATTATTGGGACTTCATCAAGATAAGAAGCTTTTGCACAGCAAAGGATACAGTCCACAAAACTAAAAGACAACCTACAGAATGGGAGAAGATATTTGCAAATGACCTATCAGATAAAGGGCTAGTTTCCAAGATCTGTAACGAACTTATTAAACTCAACAGCAAAGAAACAAACAATCCAATCATGAAATGGGCAGAAGACATGAACAGAAATCTCACAGAGGAAGACATGGACATGGCCAACAAGCACACGAGAAAATGCTCCGCATCACTGGCCATCAGGGAAATACAACTCAAAACCAGAATGAGGTACTACCTCACACCAGTGAGAATGGGGAAAATTAACAAGTCAGGAAACAACAAATGTTGGAGAGGATGTGGAGAAAGGGGAACCCTCTTGCACTGTTGGTGGGAATGTGACCTGGTGCAGCCTCTCTGGAAAACTGTGTGGAGGTTCCTCAAAGAGTTAAGAATAGATCTGCCCTACACCCAGCAATTGCACTGCTGGGGATTTACCCCAAAGATATAGATGCAATGAAACGCGGGACACCTGCACCCCGATGTTTATAGCAGCAATGTCCACAATAGCCAAACTGTGGAAGGAGGCTCGGTGTCCATCGAAAGATGAGTGGATAAAGAAGATGTGGTTTATGTATACAATGGAATATTACTCAGCCATTAGAAACAACAAATACCCACCCTTTGCTTCAACGTGGATGGAACTGGAGGGTATTATGCTGAGTGAAATAAGTCAATCGGAGAAGGACAAACATTATATGGTCCCATTCATTTGGAGAATATAAAAAATAGTGAAAAGGAATAAAGGGGAAAGGAGAAAAATGAGTGGGAAATATCAGAAATGAGAGACTCCTAACTCTGGGAAACGAACTAGGGGAGGGTGGAAGGGGAGGTGGGCAGGGGATGGGGGTGACTGGGTGATGGGCACTGAGAGGGGCACTTGATGGGATGAGCACTGGGTGTTATTTTATATGTTGGCAAATTGAACACCAATAAAAAATAAATTTATAAAAAAATAAAAAAAATAAATTTATACATATATGTATATATATAAAGAGCACAGGCCCTTGAGGCAGATCTGAGGGGGACAAGGCCTTTCTTCCTGGCTGAAGAACCTAGGGCACACCACTCCACTTCTCTATGCTCCTTTTTCCTTGTCTGCAAAATGTGTTCTTTTTTTTTTTTTTAATTTTATTTATGATAGTCACACAGAGAGAGAGGCAGAGACACAGGCAGAGGGAGAAGCAGGCTCCATGCACTGGGAGCCCGACGTGGGACTCGATCCCGGGTCTCCAGGATCGCGCCCTGGGCCAAAGGCAGGCGCTAAACCGCTGCGCCACCCAGGGATCCCCCAAAATGTGTTCTTAATACCTCACAGGATGATGGTGTGAGTCATTGAGATAATAAATTAGGGATCCCTGGGTGGCGCAGCGGTTTGGCGCCTGCCTTTGGCCCAGGGCGCGATCCTGGAGACCCGGGATCGAATCCCACATCGGGCTCCCGGTGCATGGAGCCTGCTTCTTCCTCCGCCTGTGTCTCTGCCTCTCTGTCTCTCTCTGTGACTATCATAAATAAATAAAAATTAAAAAAAAAAAAGAGATAATAAATTAAGTACCTAGCACCAAGCAGGCGGTTTGCAATTTGGAGTTCTTTTCCTCGTCCTGAAAGACCCCAGACAGGAGAGCACCCACTTTAACAGACTGGTTTAGGAGGGTCCTCTCTTCCTGTTACCTTTTCTGCTGCCTTGGGTCATTCTTTTGTTCAACAAATATGCACTGAGTATCTACTATGTGTTAGGCAATGTCACTAGGCCTGTCCCTGCCAGCTGCAGGATCCCCTGAGAATTGACTGCTATTGGCTGTGAGCTCAGAAATCAGAGAGCCCGGTAGTGTCCATAAACATGCTGTTGGGGGACATAAGTATGTCAGTGTATGTAGAGTAAGTGAGCCTGCCCCGTCAGATAGAGTGCTCGGCTGTGGGGCTGCCCATCCTGCTGCTTCTAGTACTTTCCCCCAGACTTTTGTTGAGTTCTCACCAGAAGACCCTGCAGACATGTAAGACCTTGCGAGAGAGGCACAGATGGAGGGGCTGTGCTGGGAGCTCTGTCGAATATGGGAGGGGGCACTTGGTTACGCTGCGGCATTACCTTCAGAAGAAGAACGTCATACAAGCAGAGGGGATTGGGAGCCATCCAAGGAGCTATAGAATCTTCTCCCGGAGATGCCTGGGACAAAGGATGCTTTCCTAGGCTGGCTTACACATTGCAGCCACTCATCACGGGAAGAGGGGATGGCCCCCCAGATCCTCCATCCCAGCCCCCTGTGAGTTCACACTGTCTTCTGCCTCGGGGGTAGTTTCTAGCACACATCGCCACAACGCATGACATCATCTCCCAAAGGCAAGGGCCACTCGTGAGTTTTTGCTGGCTACAACCTCTGGGCAGGACTTGGTGTTCTTGATAGAGAACATCTGTCTTGGGCGGCACAGTTGGGAAAGAATGAAGGATTTTCTGGGAGCCCGACTGGCTCACTGAGCAAAGGCCAGGAGGCATTTGGTGAAGTAGCGAGAAGGCTGTGATATGTAAACATGATGTGAGTGTGCTTCCCAGGAGTGACTGGGAGTCTGCAGAAATGGATCGCAGGCTTTCTTCCTCCTCAGCCATAGGGAGGGAAAAGGAGCCTTGTGATGTATGTCTGTTTATTTGTTTGACTCAGTGGATAAACAGATCTCCACATCACCCTGGGCTGTGAATGACTATCCATGGATATCACGTTTTCCCCTTCACAGTTGCTGTTTGCACAAAATTCTCTTATTGTATAGACAGATGTCCCCGGGTCCTGAAATCAGTTCGTCTATGGAAGATTTCCCCAAAGGTGCTGGTAACATCACCAACAAATAAAGGAGCCCCCTTTTGGCTCTGTGTTTCCGTGGAGATGGAAGAGTTAGGTAGCAGATGCCTATTTTCTACAAGCAAAACAAGGACACGTGGTGTACAAATGTGGTTGGTATACCAACTCCCTGACCGATAAGCCTGACAGAGGCTTGTGGGAGGCAAGTCAGAAGACAAGAGTTAGAACTGACAGGAAAAGGTTAGTGAAGAAGTTAAATGACCACTTCTCAGAAATTCTATCCTGACTTCACTAGCTTTGGAAGACCCATGGCTGTTGGGGCTCAGCAGCTGGAAGAGAGAATGGAGGGAGGATATGAGCAGGCAGTTGGAAAAGTTTCTTCCTACCTGCCTGGACCTAGAGATAGAAATGATCTGAAGGTGCAGTGGTGCAGTGGGCTGGCTGGCTTCTTTTTTCTTTTCTTTTCTTTTCTTTTCTTTTCTTTTCTTTTCTTTTCTTTTCTTTTCTTTTCTTTTCTTTTCTTTCTTTTCTTTTCTTTTCTTTCTTTTTTTTCTTTTCTTTTCTTTTTTTCTTTTCTTTTTTTCCCTTCCTTCCTTCCTTCCTTCCTTCCTTCCTTCCTTTCTTTTTAAAATATTTTATTTTATTTTTTTAATTTTTTTATTTATTTATGACAGTCACACAGAGAGAGAGAGAGAGAGAGGCAGAGACACAGGCAGAGGGAGAAGCAGGCTCCATGCACCAGGAGCCCGATGTGGGATTCCATCCCGGGTCTCCGGGATCGCGCCCCGGGCCAAAGGCAGGCGCCAAACCGCTGCGCCACCCAGGGATCCCTTTTTAAAATATTTTATTTATTTATTCATGAGAGACACAGAGAGAAGCAGAGATAGGCAGAGGGAGAAGCGGGCTCCCTGAGGGGAGCCCGATGTAGGACTCGATCCCAGGACCCAGGATCACACCCTGAACCAAAGATGGACCCTCAACCACTGAGCCATCCATGCATCCCTGGATTTTCTTTCTTGAGTGCCTCAGCTATTCCAGGTTGGCATGGCTACTTGGGATATTGAAAAATATTTATGCTGCCTATAAATGCACAAAAGTGTACATGAGAGGTGTGGTCACTCTGGTTGTCTTGAGATCACTAGATCACACCTAATCATCCTGTAAGGATTGACACAAAGGAAATTTCTTCCTCTGAGGCCTTTTCTGACTCCCCTCCCCACCAGATAGAACCTATCCCTTTGTGTCTCACTTTATTCCAAATATTCACTCAACTTTTATCCCACCTGGAACTCTGATTCACCATGTAATTCTGGTGAGGGATTGGCTGAGTTCTTCATATAAACAAGCATCTAAAAGAGTCCCTGGTACATAATAAAGGATGCAAATTGAATACATTAATTTATGCATATGCAACTTACCACATTGATGCATTCATAATGAGAGAGAAAAGTATGTTGTATGTCAGAGACATAAGGACACAAAAGCTGTATGTGAGATGTGCCTGGGCTTTAAAAGTCGTCGTCATATCTGTTATCTCAGAACTTGAAAAGAATGTGTATTCTGCTGTTGGGTGGTATTCTATAAATGTCAATCAGATCCTGTTGGCTAATGGTCTTACTGGATTATTTTGTATCTTTGCTACTTTTCTTTTTTTAAAGATTTTATTTATTTATTCATGAGAGACACAGAGAGAGAGAGAGGCAGAGACACAGGCAGAGGGAGAAGCAGGCTCCTCGCACGGGGCTGGATGTGGAACTTGATCCCTGGACCAGGGTACGCAGACGTCCCATATATCTCTGCTAATTTTCTGATTAGCTGTTCTCACTTGTTGAGAGAGAAAGAGGTGTTCAAGTCTCCAGCAATAGTTGTAGATTTGTCTAGTTCTCCTTTCTGTTTTATTGGGTTTTGCTTCACATATTTTGCAACTGCATTGTTTAGTGTATACACATTTAAGATTGTTATGTCTGCTTGGTGGATTGACCCTTTCATCATGGGATATGATGATGTAATGCCCCTCTTTATCTCTGGTAATTTTCTTTGCTCTGAGATCTACTTTATTCAATATTCATATAGCTACTTCTGTTTCCCTTTGGTTAGTGTTTGTATACCTTATCTTATTCCATTCCTTTACTTTCTAGCAGACTCTATCATTATATTTGAAGCGAGTTTCTTTTAGACAGTATAGAGTTGGGTCACATTTCTTTAATTTGTTACATGACAATAGATACCTAATACAATTGGCATGATATCAGTGTTCTCACCTTCTAAACCCATAGAGAGTCCCCATGACTCTGCAGAACAGGTAGGTGACCTTAGAGCATGTGCTCAGTGAATGAACTTTATTACAGCACAACTGTCAAATCTTTCTGGATTCCTCTCTTAATAAAAGATATGGCATCCCAAGAGCTCCCTAAGATCCACACTGAAAATGTGTTAGGTGTAATCTGGTTGCTGTAATGTGGGTGGTTGACCCAAGGGGATATATGCCCAGAACTTCAAGGATGTTCTTAATGTTAGACTTTAGACAGCTGTGGTGAAGTGTGGCAAGTTTGGATGCAGACTCTGTCTCATCATGCTTCTTGCTTTATAAGCAAGTGTGGAGACTTACTGCCTTTAGCAGTATCCTCATGTGAATGTTTCTGGCTGATAAAAAGTCTTCTATGTAGACTCCCTTCACTTTTTCCCAATACCTTCTTGTCTCTCCTTCCCCAGGCAGTCTCTGCCCCCCTTCTCACTTCCAAAGTTTTGGTCTGCCTTTTACTTCTGAGCTATGGGCCTTCCAAAAAGCTTCTTCTTGTCTTGAAAATCTTTAAGCTTTCAGCATGGGATATGAGTCACAGCTATTTTTCTTCCACCTCTTTTTACAGGATAAAGACTTAGCAGACTTGAGGTTGGAAGAAAAGATATGAGTTATTTTCACTTCAGGTAGAAGAGTGTCGGGTGTTGTCATTTTTCTGATTTTTCTTTCAAATTTCCACTAACAAAAAAAAAAATCAGATCTCCTGCATGAATCATTTTTGAAACTTACTATATTTTTTTAAGTGTGTCCGTCTTCCTCCTGAATTTTCATTCCATCATCTAGCTTTTTTTTATTAATTAATTTACTTTAAAATTTTTTTACAGATTTAGCCTTGGGAGAGGCCATGCCCATCCTAACCTTGACTTTTCTCAATTTCTGTTTTGTTTCCTTTGCTGCAGAAGGTAGAGACAACAACAATTCTGTTTTACTTCACTTCGCTCTCTGTGTTGAGTACTTCTTCTTACCCTGTGCCTTTGGTACAAAACTCCGTCTCCTGAAAAAGAGTTTTAATTGTCAAGAAGGGGATGAACCTGAGACCATGACATGAATTTTTGAAAAGCAGAGCTGCTTCAAAAGGGAGAATAAGTTTAAGAGACCCAGTGTGAGGCCTGGAAAGGAACTTAGAAAGTCGGAGTGCTTGAATTTATAGCTTAGAGCCTGCAGTCTTGTCTGACCTGCGAATGCCCCATTTGCTCATTACACCCACAGAATATAAGCTCCAAAAGACTGGATAAATTCTTACAATTCCAATGCCATTGATGTTGCTGCCCAAAATGGAATGGCCCAAGACCCCAGAAGCAGGACGGGCAGGGTTAGAGACAGAGCAAGGCTGGGAGAGCTTGCTTCCTTTGCTGCCCTCACAGCCCCTCAGCTCCCAGGGATCTCCCAGCCCTCAGTCTTCTTCCCTGGAATCTTGAACCACAGGGCCCTGAGCCTCTGTTTTCTCTAGACTTCCAGTCTCCTACATCATGACCTGACTTCCCTAGACATCCCTAGACATCCCTAGATGTGGGGTCCCCCTACTTGCCTGAACTCAACAAACCGTACCTATCTCGGATGCTCACCCACCACCCACTTCCCAGATGAGAACAGGTTCTGGACTCACACACCCCTAAGGGATATTGTGAGGCTAAAATGAGATAAAAGGATAGTCTTCATGGTGGAGATACTTAGTGACAGTAGAAGTAGTAGTTGATAGGGCTGAGTAAAGAATAACTGGCTGCCAACCTTAAGAGGGAAAAGCCTCAGGCTCTCTAAAGACTTTAGCTTGGAACCAGTGGCATAGACACAAATTCTACCTCTAGGTTTGTAACGCAGGAGACTAAAAGGTCCCAGGAAAACAAGTGGTAACACACAGTTTCAGATCTGGGTCTGTGACTCTCCGGTTGTCATTAAAAATGTTTCTGCTTATTCAGCAAGGCACATTTACTGGGGATTAGGAGAACCCATAAAACATTGCTCTCTATTCAAAGTCTTCTTTAGATAAACCCTCTGAAGCTTTGAAGTATCCACTTGCTAAGGATTTTTCATTACCCCTTATCCTCTTGGCAAAGTGCCTGGATGTGTGTGTTTGTGCATGCACTATTTTTTTTTTTTAAGGATCTTGGTAGATCTAAAGATCAACCCATACCACAGAGGCAGATGAGCAATATTTTTATTTTTCAATCATCAACAGAAGACATTCAGACATTCCATTTGTGATTCACTTATTGTCCAAGAGTATAATGCACTGGGAAGGGCCTTGGTTGGGATTTAGAGGCCTGACTTCTGATCCTGGCTTTGCCACCAAGTGGTTATGAGACCTTGGGTGAGTCTTTCAGAACTTAGATTCCTCATGCACAAGGTGAGGGATGGGTGAGCTCTAAGTTTCCTTTCTGAAAGTTAAACCTCCACTTCTAACTAAGTTTTCAATGAAGACTCCACCAAATACAGGCTTGTCTAACTTCCAGAAGTACTTGGGGACAGCCTGCGGGGAATGGTAGCATGAAAAGAAAATGAAACCAGGATTCTTTTCAACACAATCCATGGAACATTAACCAGTTTTTGTTTTTGCACTGTGTAGAGAAGGTGTGTGTGTGTGTGTGTGTGTGTGTGTATGTGTGTGTGTGTGTGTTTATGTATCTCTGTTCACAAATTTATGTGAACATGGGCTCAGAGGATTTTTTTATAGAGATTGGATGAAATCCTGTGCTCTTCAAACTCTTTATAAGTAGCAGAATCCTTTCTTCAGTGAAATAGTATGCAGACTCTGAGTGCATACAATGCAAGAATGAACCTCCCACTGTGGAAACCCACAGCCCATCTGCTTCTTGATTCTCCCCTTCTCACCTGCATCTCACCTTGATTCAAAGGCTCTCCATAGAACCCAGAGCTTCTGGGCACCAGGCTGCATAATTCACAGGGAAACAGACTGAGGCTCAGAGAGGCAGGGACTTGCTCAGGGTCAGACACCAACTGGTGGGAAAGCTGGGGCTCCTGAACACTTGTCCAGGAACTCCTATCCTTTTCTCGCCGTGATTGTTTAAGTGATTAGGTCCATAATCACATGTGTGCATCCATCGCCATGAGAACTCTTGTAGGATAGTGGGAGTTTCAAAAGTCAACAACAGCCAAAACAGCATCAGTGTTAAGATTCAGGAAGCCCCAGGCCTATCAGCCTCTGGCTCATTATACAGATTACTCTTTTTTGTGAAGACAAAGAGGACCTTATTGCTAAAGTGCTGTTTCAACTGAGCTATTAAAAAGAGTCTTGTTTAAAAACTCATTTTATAAATAATTAAAGAAAAGAGATGGTCCAATCTTTTCACCAGCTCCCTTGGAAAATGTTCCCGGACCAGCAGCACCTGGTGGTAGAGTGAGCTCACAGCAGGGCACACCAAAGTATGAGGGCCCCTCACTGTAGCCCTGGTGCCCAGAGCCTTTCTGGGAAACTCTGTATCAGTCTTTGCGATTGTATAGCTCCAGGGTCCAGCCCTAGATTGCAAAATATTTCCCCTTTTGGACTTCAACTCGACAATAACTCAACAATGTGACAACTCAGTAGGAAACGGACCTTGAACAAAAGTGATAGGTATCTTTAGCTTGGCCAGAGCTGCCCGGGAAGCTCAGGGGCAGATTAAGTAATCATATCCTATGGCCTTCCTTCTTGCACAAAAGAAATATTTGCATCATGCAACCCAAGCATATTTCATACAAAATCTCATCCCCCCCTTTTCCTCTGGGTGGCATTTGGCATTTGTACGAGTTCCTAATGTTTTGTTGCGGTCACAAATAAACCTCCCCTGCCCACTCTATAGGGAAGCTGAATCACAGACTGTTAGAGCTGGGTTGGCCTCAGAGGTCATCGAATCTAATCTTGGCATTTCACAGCAAAGGAGTCAGAGAGCGAGATGGGGAAGTGACTTGACCCAAGTTGTAGAAGTTAATAGCAGAGCTGGGGGCACTAGCAGAGCCTCTGTCTCCATATCAAGGTCTTTTCCACTACTCTATGGCACTTCCTCCAAATAAGCTACAACACAGTGACAGACATTTCTATGTGGTTCACCAGTATGGGTATTTGCAGTCAGATAACCGAGATCGGTTGGCACCTCTCATTCGTTGAGCACTTAGAAAAAAAGCCCCTCAATAGGCTTACGGGCTGGAGAGGAAGAGAGATACTAAGTGAATAATTACTAAATTCCTAGGTTCATAGTTCCAAGTGTGTACACACCTCCAAGAAGAAGAATCTGCTGCTCTGGGAATGTTATCTCAGGGCTGAGAGGGACTGTTTACATCCAGGGTGGAATTGGATTGGCCGATCCTGTGACTTAGCAGGCACAGATGTTGCTTCTTACCTTTGTTCATCTCCCAGAGGCTGTTCACATGATATGTAGGTCACTTCAGCCATTTGATTCTGCTGCTCTTTGTTTCTTCAGTCCGAAGAGGCTATGTCTAGGAAGACAGGTACCACAAAAGAACTAAGATTCATACTGTCTTATTCTCTGGTGTTACTGCTTGGACAAATGGAGTACTGAGGGGACATTTCAATGATCTATGGAGCCCCACGTGTTTGTGTTCTTCCCGGGAAAGGCCTTGTTGGATATTAGAATCTTGATTGCTTAGTAATGCACTTCTTTGATTCCTTACATTTACATCAAAACTAAAGTGGTGGCTTCAAATTGAACAACAACCTAATTTGGAATATTAACCCCTCCTCCTCTCCAACCCCCACCAAAATTTCGGCATGCCATTCCTGTTACAACTTCTGCAAAGGCAGTCTCTGCAGAGTTAGAAATCCTGCCATGAATCTTTCTGGAAAATGAGCTAACTTGCTTAAATTCCTTGTCATTCCAGAAGTATGTAAAGAAGCAACAGTTAAAGGAAATTCCGACACCCTGGGTTTCATATTGAAGAGTTAATCACAGGACTTTTTTTCTAAATCAAGGAGGTTTGAACTTGGGATCTGGGTTGACACCTGGTGGAGCTCTGCTTGATCCAACTCCTTTGATTATCTTCCCAGCTCGCTTTCCATCCTCAGACCCTTCCCTTCCTCTTTCTTTTCCACCATGTTCATGAGGTTTCCCTGAAGCCCTTTCTCATTTTTCCCTTAGTCCCCAAGTTTGTTCAAATTGTTTTCTTCTTCTGAGGCGACTCCCTCCTGGCTTTTCCTGGCTTTCTCTGCACCCTGCATCTTCATGGGTGGCCCCATCTCTTCTCTCTCCACTTGCCCAGCTTTTCCTTCCCTCTCCTCCCGCCCCTCATCGTGAGAGCCGTGCAAAAGCTGGCACCAGGCAGTAAGGAAGGGAAAGACAGTGAAGCTTCATGTCCCAGCATTTCCTTCCCCTGGCTGGGTAAGTGCCTCAGGGAGAGGGCGCTGAGCTTGCCTGGCAGAGGACAACGTGTCCAAAGCAAGTTGGCTTTGTGTCAGCATTCAGCTTTGGTCAGTGCTTTCTCTCAGTTGAGTAATTGGGCCAAGTTTGGCCAAAGGCCCATTCAAAGTCCACTTCTGGAATATGTGTCTATTCCTCCTCTCCTTCTACTTTCCCCAGAGAGCCCAGGAGGCCAGACAAACTGTTCCCACACCGGGCTCTCATCAGGGTAGCTTGACATCACTTTTCCTCTCCAGGAAAAGAACTAGAGTTGAACTTTCCTTTAAGCAGATCCAATATAGATTTAGAATTAGAGAATAACATCTCTTTTGACAAAGAGTTTTATCGCAGAAGTGTTTTTGATAGAACATGATTCAATTTCCGAGTGCTTCTAAGCTACTTTCATGTGTACACTGCATCAGGTAAGACATACTGTATATGAGAGGCTTTGTCTGGCCAGAAGACACTACCAGCCTTGCCTGGTCTTGACTCTTGCCCTGAAATTCTACCTCATTCTGTCTCCATTTCTTCTTCCATCTTTTCCTTTTCTTCCCACATATCTGAGGTGTGGCTGCACAAGTAACCATGCCCCTGGAATGTAACAAAGTAGGCATCCAATAAATCCTACTAAAATAACCTGACTTGAATTACGCATCCAAATGAACATTGTCCTCTCAAGTAGTCATACTTTAATTTATTGCAATGATGCTGCTGGTCCTAAAACCCCATTTTGGAATTTATCTCTTCAAATTGCTTTGAAATCACATCCAGATCCAGTTTACAAGCCAAAATTATAAACTCATAAAGAGGCCTTAAAAATAATCTGGTACAGCCCCTGATTTTATAAATGAAGAAACGGAGCTCGTAGAGTTTATGCATTTGTTTTTTTCTCCCCCTCAGCAAGACGCCATCACCGCATTCTTCTGTAGAATAAATAAAACAACAATGGCACTCTCCCTCCCCTCAGAGAAGAGCCTCCTGTTGTAACTGGAGAGAGGGCACCATGAGGAACCCTCATCTGTGGCAAGTAACCAGCCCCTCCTCGGTGCCACACAGCTTCTGGGGTGCCAAGAAACACTCATTGCTGGATTTTAAAATGTTTTGCTAAATGCGTCAAAAATAAAAGACTCATTTTATCTAAAAAAAAAAAAAAAAAAAGACAACACTGTTCACCCATTAGTCATTTGATTAGTAGACTCAAATATCTTTGTGAAGCCTGCAGACATTACAATAGAAGAGTTACCAATTACTAACAACAAACTGTGCTAAGGTCTATGCCAGGCATTCCTCACAACAGAAATGTACACCAGCAATATTATAATGTGCAATTTCTGGAGGAGGTAAAGGAACGTAAATTAGATGTGACTTGCTCAGAGCCACCCAGTGATGATGTGGCAGTGGTGGCTTGTGGGCCCAGGTCTCTTGGGTTTCAAAACCTGTGTGCTTTTCACAACTCTGTGGTGCACTAAAGAAAGCCGAGAAGCTGTTGGTTTTCAGAATGTTAGGAATCATCAGACACTGTCATTATGAAAACTAAAAGAACTTGCAATCTTAAACAAAGCATTTCCTGCAAACCACACACATACCCACATGTGCATGCAGTTTACAAAAGGTTATAGAATGCTAGAAATAGACAGGAAATTGGAGAAAAACTCTTATTTTTTAAGCAACAAGTCTGAGGTCTAGAGAGATCTCAACCTTTTCCCCAAGCCCCATCAGCAGCAAGTGACATCTTCCATTTCAGGCCTAGAGCTTTCTTCATTATGTCCTGGTGAGGACTCTCAGCCACGCCTTCACTCTCCACGGCAATGAGCTGAAGGTGTTGAGACTTCAGGACACCACCTCAACCCAGGCACATTGTCCCTTCTGGATAAATCATTCTCATGCAGTGGAAAAGTTTCTCTAGGACAACACCCAAATATTGCCTAACTTCTAAAGCTGGTAGTTTCTGCATCTAGATCTTCCCATTGACACGGCTGAAGCACAAGAGAATTCACTCTGAGGAGCTGTCATTCAGGAAAACTTTTAACTACAGACATTTTATTTCTTTTAATCTCGCAAAACAAAACAGAGAGAGAAGAATACAAAAGGTTCTGAAATATCAACTTTCTAGCCACCTTCTTTTATGAATTAGGCGAGGAAGCCTCTTGCCCACATCAAAGCAGTTAAGGGCAGATTCAGAGCCTGAAAGATAACTTTTTCTAACTCCCAACTCACTACGTTCTACAATACTACTAAGTCATCTCTCCTGCCTTATGTATTTGAGTAGAAAGGGCCATCAGGCCATGGCTCTGATTCCTCTTACCTGCTATTCAAGACAAAGTCCACTCTGCAAGAGCAAAAACTTGCTGGCCACATCAGAGCTTCAGACGAGATTTTTGCTTCTTCTGGGTGTGAGCAGCAGGAGCTGACCTAACATGGCCAAGCCGATGAAAGCCACAGGGGCCTGCATTATTTACTGTCTTGACTCAAATCATATAAGGGGATTTTGGTGGCTCAAAAAGATAGCAGATTTCATCCACCAAGTTTTGCTATGGAGTTTCTCTTCTGCAAGCTTGAATCAATAATCCGCCTGTTGATTTGCTATTTGTTGAGGCTTGGCCCTGTGTGGAGTCTGAGCAAGCCATCATGAGACACTATAAAAAAGAGAATGGACCTTGTGTGCCTTTAGAAGGCATACGGTGACTTATTTATGTAGTGTTGTCTCATCTTCCAATGAACAGCCAGGACCATGCCTGAGTCATCTGTGTGCCTATCACCTAGCCAGGACATTGTGGGGGATTCTCAATAAATATTTACTGAAGGAATAAGTAAACTAATGTCACCTATGAGATAAAACAATAGCAACATGAGACACTTCAAGTCTTTGCTCTGAACAAAATACTGATAACAAGCTATTGGGAGTCAGAAGAAAGAAGTGAGGAAAGGTGCTTCTTTGGAAATTTAGGAACTCAACTGGGCCCAAAAAGATGGCTCAAATGTGGTCAGTATTAGAAGCAAAAGTGGCTGTCTTCCAGGCAGAGGAAAGTAATTGGAGCAAGTGAACGTCAGTGGAAATTTATGGAGTGGTAGAGAAAGCTTGACATCTCCATCTGGCTGTCCTAGACAGTTCCCTTCAAATCAGTGTGTGCAAGAATGAGTGCTTCATTTTTCCTCACAGACCGCTCCCTGCCCTGACTGGTAACTCTACAGTCTAAGCCAGAAACCTAGAGATCACTGCTCATTCCATCCAACTAACCAGTCATTAAGTTGAGATGTTTCTGCCTTACAACTATCTCTCATTCTATTTCATTGTCTTCATGTAAACATTTGTGGCCTTAGCTCAAACTGGCATTGCCTGTCACTTTGCCATATTTCCCCAACAGGTCTCCTTGTCTCCATACTGGCCCTGCCTACTTATCTGTACAACAGTTGCTTATTGAGAACTTTCCTCATTCCAAAAATGTTATAAAAATTACTATACCATAAGAGATAGTGCATTGTAGAAATATATGCATATGTATACATTATATATGAATATATGTGCCTGTACATGTATAAATATTACACATAATTATAATATAACTATACAGGCAGTCAAGAGAAAGAGAAAATAAGGATAGAATAAGACAAGGATAGATAAAAGTTTAGGCATACAAATGTATGCCAAAAAGTTTTACATGGTGGCAGTATATGACGTACTAATAGATGTTAAATGGGATATTTTTCTGCATTTATATGTTTCATAGTTAATAAGGGAATTGAGGATAATGTGCACTGAGAATATTTTTAGGATAATTAGTTGACCCAAATGCTATTTTTTGGTCTTTTGTTGTCTAGATGATGATTTTAAAAGATTAAACTCATATTACTGGTGTTATGTTGTGTGTGGACCAATATTGCCTATAAAAATATTTTATATATAAAAAAGGCAATATTGAACTATATGCTACAGAATACCATATAACACATTCTAGTTCATATTCTAGAATATCGGCTCTAGTCTCTGAGTGGCCAATAAAAAGAGTGGATTACATTGGGTTACCTGGATTGCACTGTCAGTAAGTTTTCTTAAAACTCATGTTCTCTGTCAAGGAGAAGCAAAACATTTTTTAGTAGTAGCTATGAAAAGAATGTTTCTCTTGAGGCCTCTTAAAGGAGACATGGCTTGATGTAGTGGACAAGACCTCAATAACATCCTTAAAGCAAACATGACAGCAAATTTCGTGTTAAAAATGCTCTCTCTTTTACAAGCTGAGGGCATACCACCAGAAAAAAAAATTTTTTTTTTAATTTTTAAAGATTTTATTTATTTACTCATGAGAGACACATAGAGAGAGGCAGAGACATAGGCAGAGGGAGAAGCAGGCTCCCCACAGGGAGCTCAATGTGGGACTTGATCCCAGGACCCCGGGATTACAACCAGAGCCAAAGGCAGATGCTCAACCACTGAGCCACTTAGGCGCCCTCAGAAAAAAAAATTTGAATAAAATTTTAGAGTGGATTTAGGAAATTCAGACGAAATCTGCTTCTCTGTGGTGGCCGTCTTAACCTGGGGCTGGAGTAGGGGTGGATATCTAAGTTGTTGAGAGGATTGTGTGAATGGCAAATAATTTTTTAATAAATATGAGTTCATATAATTGACTTCCTAGTAACAGTTGGGCTTATGCCAAAAGAAGATGAAAAACAATTACTATGTTGCATGTAACCTAAGCTATTTAAAAATATTCACAGGAAAAGGACACAGAAAAAAACATATCAATATGTTAACAGTGGGACTCTGGATAGTGAGTATATATGTAACTCTTTTCTTACTGTTATCTATAGTTTTCTGTACACTTTGAGAAAATTACTTTAGCTCCTGTGTTGAGAATAGATCGGGCTGGGGTCGGGGTGGGGGAGGGGACGGGCAGTTGAGTAAGAAGGGTAGAAAGAGGGAGACCAGTCAGAAAGCCTCTTACCTGGGACTGGGAAATAGATATGAAATAAATTTTAAAACAATGACAACAAAGTACCATATACCTGTAATCTCAACTACTTAAAAATATAGATAGAAAACAGATTGGAAAAATGTGTTCCAAAAAGTTCTTGATGGTTACCTTTGCATGAAGAATTTATGTATAATTTTTTTATTATTGATTATGGTTTGGTACACTTTCAAGAGTTTCTACAATGTACGTGTTAGTTTTATCGTTTAAAAGAGTGAGAAAAGAATTTCCCCCAGAAGACAGTTCCGAGACTGTTCTAACATAAGGAAAAATGATTTATCTGAAAAGTATCATGTCACTAGTGAAAAAAATAATTCATTTCATGACTTCCCATTGCCTACGGAATAAGAGAGGTTTCTCAGCGTGTGTTATGAGGCCTTTTATGACCTGTGTCTACTTCTCCAACTCCTCACTTCTTGTTCTCCCCTTTGGCAACACCAGATTCTCTATAGTTCTTCAAATACACGGTGCTCTTATGCTTCCAGCCTTCATTCACTCTGTGTTCTTTTTGAAGAGCAACCTCCCCTGCCTTTCTTCTTGCTCTGAAAGCACCCCTCACTTAGTCAATTACTTCATGATTCTGCTTCCTAGACAATGCCCCCCTTTCTAGAAAGCCTTCTTGCACCCCTCCATGATAGTTTCCAGGCATAACATGTTTGTAACCCGTATTGTGTTGAATTTAGATTTTACCTACCCGTCTACCTTTTTCCAAGTGAACCATTGGTCGGTCACTCATCTTTGCTTATCCTAGCATGAGCATTATTGAATGGCACAGAGGTTCTCTAACAGCTTTCTCACCCAGTAGGATATAAGTGGATCAGACCATTTCCCCAGGTTCTTCCCAAGACAGCCCTTGCTGTGGCTTGTGAAAAGACAATGTCTGACTAAGGATCCAAATCTTTTGTGATGAGAATGTCACATGAGAATGTCACATATGGTCATATGAAGGGTCTCTTTCTGGTCCCACTGCTGTCTTCCCATATCTTTAGATACCATAGGTCAACATACAAACTCCCGAAGCTGGTCCAACTCTTTCATTTGACTGAGGAGACACTTAGTGTCTTGCTTTACCCATGGCCCAGAGCTGGTGGACATCTTTTGTGTCCATCCAGCCTAGTGCAATTCCCACCACATCAGGGCCTCAGAAATTCTCTATCATCTATTCTTCTTTGTTTCATCTTTCTTTATTAACAATTCTTTACTAATGTCAGAACCATTTGTAACATAAGCCTTACAAAAAGAGGCTGCAGGCCAGATTTGGCCCAGAGATCATGGTTTGCCAACTCCTCAGCAGGCTTGTGTTTAAACCGGTGGGTCTCAGCCAGAGATGATCTTATCTCCACAGGACACGTGGCAATACCTGGAGATATTGATTGTTGTGACTGGAAGGGGTGATGATACTGGCATCTAGTGAGTAGAGGCCCGGGATAATGCTAAACATCCTACAACGCATAGGACAATTCCCACCATGAAGAGTGGTCTGGTCTAAAATGTCTATAGTGCATAAATTTAAAATCCTTGGAGTAAAATAACTGCCCTCCTTTGCAGATGACAGGGAAGATTCCAGGAGCTTCTAATGGGGATCTGCTGAGTACAGACAGTACAGGCCCAGGGAGGCCCTGTCTGGAGTGACTCGGAGCTTTGGTCAGTCAGCAGGAAACCCAGGGATGAGTACCATCTAACGAAAGGATGGGCTCTGGGTTCCAGAGGGATAGAATCCCCTGGAAAACAATTAGAAGTGAAGATCACCAATATGTCTTCAAATCATATGCAATAGAGAAGAGATCTGTTTCTGGAGAAATGTATCTCTAAGTCCAAATCCCAGAGACCAGGGAAAGAAAGGCTCAGTTGGAGGCGGTGACTGTGTTTTGCCCTGTCATGTCCTTTTTCTTCGTCTCTGAAGAACAATAAATTACAGTTTCCCTCTGACTTTCTCTTTGCAATGTTGGAAATGAATGCTTAATGAGCTACTACTTTATGCTAGACACTAACCTTCAGGGACAGTTTTTAGGCTGAGTATCTAAGCTTTTTACTTCACTGGCCTTCCTACACTCCCTGGGAGTTTGTTTTGTTTTGTTTTGTTTTGTTTTTAAGGACAGACACTCCAATATCTCCCAAATTAAATCACAAAAGTTCCAAAGGAACTTGGTTAGAAGTTCTCTTCTTCAGTGCTAAACTGTTTTTTATAAGATTTTTAAATTTTATTTTTTAATGAGAGACAGGGAGAGAGAGAGAGGCAGAGACATAGGCAGAGAGAGAAGCAGATTCCATGCAGGGAGCCTGATGTGGAACTCGATCCCAGAACCCCAGGATCACCCCCTGAGCCAAAGGCAGACGCTCAACTGCTGAGCCATCCAGGCGTCCCTCTTTTTCAATACTAAACTTTTTAACTTTTGGCAGAGATAAGAGTAGAATCATTCAAAGGTACCTTTCATTCATCTCCTAGAGTTTAAGTAAGCACCAGGGCCAAGCAAATTAGTTCAGGAAATGCAGGAATTCAAACAAACAAACAAACAAACAGATGCCTTGGTTTGGAAGGGTGATTGGGGAATCAAGGATCACAAGTCAGGGTGATGGGTGTAGGTGGGGGTCCCCTGATCATGTTCCTGGAACCACAGAATGGGAACCTAACTCAGGCTGCAGGCAAGGTATGGGACGAGGGGCTTGGCTCCTTCCCAGATGAAAGGAAGGCTGAGCAGGACCCTATGTTTCTCTTCTCTCTTCTTATTTATTTATTTATTTATTTATTTATTTATTTATTTATCCTACACTTCTCAATATGGATTTCCTCCTCAAGCGAGTTTGTACATACTTACAAGGAGTTTCTGATTAAAAGAATGGAAGGAAGAAAGGAGAAAATAAGGAAGGGAAAGAGGGAAGGAGGGAGGGTGGGGATGTATGACAGACTCTGGTCTCTGCTTATTTATCCTTGGCTCCCACCGTTTGCTTGAACACTAGTGACCCTGCAAACAACCGCAGCTCTCGGCCTGAGAGCCATCTCTGGCTAAAGGAGTGTGTGGAGTCTGCGCCCAGAGCAAAGCTGGAAGTGCCTGGGAGCTAAAAGTCCCTGGAATAACCCTCAGCCAATGGCAGAGAGGAGTTGATGGATCAGTAGTCCAGCTGCCTCGCCCCGTAGAAAGCTAGCGCTCTGGAGACATCCTATGCTGTCCCCCAGATGTCCCAGCAGGATTGAACCCCCGCTGCCCACAGCAGTAACTGCCCACTAACGCACACTGTTTGGGCTTCCCTCCCCCTCTCCTGGTGGTTCTCCCTAGGGTCACCTCTCAAATCAACTCCTTCCTCTCAAATGCTGGTGTCAGGGGTGGCTTTCAGCTGAAGATAAGCATGTGTGGAGTAACACACACTTGCCTCATTCCTGGGGTTCACCTGGGGCATGCACCCTTGGTGAGAGTGTTCCCTCAGCGACATAAAAAGTAGATTTTTTGGTTCCTCAAGAAAACCCACACAATTGCAAATGTCTTGAATGGGGAGGGGACTATCCTGAAACACAGGTCACTGATCTGCTCACGTGCAGGGCGGTTCTTCTGGGGACAGTGGTGGTGGTGTGCGGGTCCAGTGGCCTGTTCATGCCACTCTGCTGACTTCACAGCCAGGGGCAGACTCAGACAGAAGCCGTCCTGGAGATGCACTGATGTGATGGGGTGTCCCACTGGCCTTCCTACTTCAGAAGCATGGCATAGAATTCAGACATGACTGACAATATTAGGTCTAATCTGCATGTTTTAATGTTCCCATTGGCAGATCAAAAATCACTTACGCCTAGTTTCGGGATCCATGATCTACTTGCGAGTGGGTCTGCGCATAATGTATGTGTCTGCGTGTGGTAGGAGGCATCTTTATGTATCTAATGATGCTTTAAATAAGCTAATATTCAAATTCGCTTGAGTTCTCTGAGCCCCCAGGAGATGCAGCTTATGGAGTAGCAGATGATGGGAGGAAAAGACAGTCCACGATTAAAACGTCACATGGGATAAATGCCAAAGTAGAGGTCCCACCCTGGGAGAGTTATGAATTGACTGTACCCCTTCTCATCTCCACTCCCTCAATCATTGCTGATGGGCAGAGGGAAACCATTTTCTGCCATCTGGTTTTTGCAAAAGTCAGGCAGTAAGCTCCCTGGGACAGGGATCTTATCTTGTGTAGTTCAAGAATGAGCACATGGCTGTGTACACTCAACAAGCCCTATTAGTACTGAATGCAATCATAAAAATAGCCCAAATGTGGATATTTGATAATGCCCCTGCAGCCAGCCTTAGTCATCGTGTCCGCAGGGTACTGGGTCCCCCAGGCTGGTGCCGTGTGTCTCTCAGACAAGCACCTCAGCTGATAGGGTGGCTGCGGGCTATTGTGAAAAATCACACAGTAGTTCCCAGGATCCTGGAAAAACAGCAGTTCAATCACAACGGTTTTTTTCCTTGGTGTTTGACTTTGGCACTGAGTTCTTTTCAACTGAGAACTATGCCAAACATCTTGTTCGAACCCTTCCACTCGGCAGATATGCAAACAACCTCTCTGTAGCCTGCCAGGGGAAGGCGGGGAGGGGGCAGGGAGAGTCCCATAGAAAACACGGGAGGCTCAGAACCCTTTCTCTGCAGGCAGGAGCCAGCTTGGAGCGACATCTGGGAGCAAGACATGGACTGAGCAGCTAGGAGTGCTCAGCGAAGCATGGGCCTGGCAGCCGGGGGCGGGGGGCAGGGGGGGCATAGGGGGGCCTCTGCCTCCAGGCCCCCAGGCCAGGCCTTTCTGTGTGATTTTCAGGGTTGGCTGTCATTGCCGTTTCCTCCCCCAGGATAAGTGCACAGAAGTTAGGGGATTCTCCTCCAGGACCAGCTAAGACATCCCTAGAAAAAGGGATGAGAGAAAGCTGCTGGGGTGGAGACTGTGTCTGCAAATAAATATACAGATTTGCATTGGATCATGTGTACGTGTGCTCACGGAGTGTCAGGATGGTCGCGGGATGGACTCGGCGGTCTGTGTCCGGAGGAAGACCTTGCACACAGGATTTCCTGGGGAAGAAGTTTCCCCCCTGAGCAAGTGGACCTTTTTCCCACAGCCCGAGAGGTGGCTGGAGGCCGCCGGCCGCACAGCCTCCCTGGGCCGCGGGGAGCAGGGCCCGGGGAGGCCGGCGCCAACCCTGTGAGACCAGCCAGCCCGGCCGGGCCGGCTTCCGGGGCTCCAGCCCTCCGTCTCCAAGGCAGGAAAATCATCCTGCTTCTTTCCCAAAGCAAACCGTTCCTAGGAAAGAGCAGAATCTTAGGAGGAAATCACATCATCCGAGAGGGGAGAGCCAGTTCCTTTGTACTATTTTTCAGGGCTGCCTTTGGAGCCAATAATCTGTCATTCCTTGAATAAACAAGCACCTTATCATATCACAAACATTTATTTAACCCTTTTCTCCTGCACTTTTACCAGCAGGGAGAAAGAAAGCGGTTAGCAGAGCGGTTGGAGCCCTGTGGCAGAAATGCCAAATTCTCTGAACATTACACCCAATCTGTAAAGTGTCAGTCGGCCCTTCTCTCTGCCTCCATGAGATGCCAGAGCGGTCACCCCAGACTCAGGCACCGCGTTCCTGCCTCCCACTGCAGTTCCCACCCCCCCCATCTCCATTAATACCCCTCATCCTTTTGCAGACAGGCCCTTAATTCCATCCAAATGGAGTCTGGGCTAATTTGTTAGGTTCTTTAGGGAGCTGATGAGGGAAATGGGAAGGGGAGAGACACACAAGGGAGTATTTACATTTCTCCTTTCCATGACAATCCACTTGATGGACAGAGCTGGTGAGCCCCAGCATTTTTTAATGTGTGTGTGTGTGTGTGTGTGTGTGTGTGTGTGTGTGTGTGATATTTTTTAAAAGGCATATTCTTTGGCTCTGACATCACCAGAAAATGGAATGAACAAAGTATGTAAATTTCTCTAAGCTCCCACAATATCCATTTTCTCTCAGTGGATGGATTTTATTTTTCTTTTCTGGTGTTGCTCCCACACAATGGGGCCAAATCTTGTTCAGGACAAAGAAACATATAAATAGAACATGCATGTGGTATGCAAGGGAACTTGTGGAGAGCAGAGAGAGGCTGTTTGGAAAAGCGTCTGGGGGCTGTCAGGGGGAACCACGGGGTCCCGGCCCGAAGTATTCCACAGGCAGATGTCTTGCCTGTCCCTAACGTTACAAACCAGAAATTCCCGAATGTTCCCATTCTTGGGGAAGCGCTAAGAAATGTTAGAATGGGCACAGAGGTAAGAGGGAAGGTGAAGTATCTGTGTGTGAGTATGAGCAAGAGTATGTGCCTCTAAGATGACCATAAGCCTGATTCACAGGCTGAGCGTGCTTTGCAGAGCTCGCGGAGTTGTCCGTCTTTACCAGGAAGGATGCTAAGTCATGTGCAGTGTCTCACGCTCTGCATCATCTCGGTGGCTTCCACGGACCAGCTGAAACTTCCATCAAACGTGCTTTCCTGTATTAAGCGTTTGCAATTGTTTTAGTGTCAATCATCCGCCAACCAAACCCTCCCGTCTCATAACGGCGCACCACGGCTCCAGCCAAAAAGACTTTTATCAGTGCAAGTTTGAACAAACTAATGTGTGTAGGTCCGGAGCGGTTATTTTTGTTTCCAAGTCTGGACACAGAATCACTTGTTCAATTTCCTGCTGGGTTATATCAGGCAGTTTTAACATGTAAATCTCTGATAAGGAAACTGACTAATTTATGTAGGTTGCCATCTGAGTAGCTGTCAGAGTTGCCTTTACTTCTTTTCTGCTTCCTTTCTTCTCTATTCTTTCTCAGTCGTTGTTGTCACCGCCGTTTCTAGCTCTCTCATGTGTACCCTTATTCTTTAGGTGTTTAGAATATGTTCTGAGGCTGAGAGTGTTGTAAAAACAAACAACCAACCGAAAGCCCGTGTGTCCTTGAAGTTTGCGTGGGAGTTCTGTTGACCTGGATGTCTGCTTTACAACTTGGATGGGAAGTAAAGACGCCCCTCAGACTCCTAAAAGCAATGTCCTGGACAACCGGAAGATTGTTAGTTTTTTTAAATTAAGATGAAAAACCAGTAATAATCTAAACTACTTCTGGGCATGGATCTCCTTAACCAGCATCAGCCGATTTCGGCCGACGGGGCTTCACGGCCTCTAAGTTGAAATCCTAGAGGCAGCTTGAACACTCGTTTCCGAAACCTGCCTTTGGCTGTAAACCTGTGGGTGTATCGATCCGTGTGGGCCTCCCCATTCAATAAGTTGATCAGAGGAGCAGGTATTTTCAAATAATTGCCCAAATATACAGACTGAGGTGGATCGATGTACCATAAACCTGTAATCAACTATGTGGTGCTCTTGCCCCATGGAGTGGTAAACCTGGCCTCAGCAAAGTCCAGAGTTGTCCCCAGACTTGTGAGCTTGGGCACATTCTTTGAGGACTCAAAGTCAAAACCTGCCATCCCATTGGCTGGGAATAGAAATAGAATCCATTCTGGGACTTGGTCAGCAAGCCAGGTAGGAGTGTGTTCCCTCTTCCAAGGCTTTGAGGATGGGTACAGAGAGAGCAGGGGTGCAGATCGGAGGGGTGGGGGGCATGAGACCAGGGGGCACTGATATAGGTACCCTTCTTGCCTCTCATCCTCTCTATTCCCCAGCCCCAGGCCTCTCCCTACTGTTCCTACAATCACGCCTGATGTCTCAGAAGCCCTTCACTTTAGAGATTTTTTTTTTTAAGACAATAATATAATGTGGGACTAAATGCAAATGGGTTTTTAAAGTAACCATTTGTGTATCCTCCAGTGATTCCTGAAAGGCCTTCTCCTTCCCTTGTCTCCTCTTCCCCAACAGTGAACTTTAAATCCTTCCATCCATGGGGACAGAAGGCAAAGTATCTGGACTTTCTTAGAGGCTCCCCCCCTTGCCAGTGTGGCTTTTCTTCTCTTTGTTTGAATACTCTTCTTTATGGCTCCTTGCCAGTCAACAGATGTAAACTATTGTCTGGTTATTAAAGGAAAAAAAAAACCCAAAATACACAAAAGCACACATGCCATTCGTGGTAACGACTACAGGACTGTCCACACATAGTCAAATCCGTGGTTTGGTGCAAACAATAAGCCACCAGCCTCTGCCAGTCTAGGAACTTCTGCTTTCTCCAAGGTCTGATTAAAAACAAACTTAGGCAAATGCAACATGCTCAAGAAAGGTGCCCCTCTGTGGTCTTGGGGCTTTGCTGGGCAGCCCTCAATGCCACCTCCTCCCCATCTAGGTTCACACTATCTTTGGGCACCCTTAGGACCCTCGTAGGAAATCTTCCCTAGTCTGTGGCCTGTGCCCTCATGTTTGGTCTCCCTAGCCCTCAACAAAGTAGTGTAGCCATGTTGAACCCCCCTCGTGGCTTGTTAGAGCAGGGGGTGCACAGGGCAAGGGGTCCGACCTGGCTTCACCACCCCCTCTACTTACCGGTTGGCAAGTTTCTGCTCCCAGTTTCCTTGTCTGCAAACTAACGAGGCTGAGCTAGATACATTCCTTCCATTTTTCCTTAAGCAAATATTTATTTAGCTCCTACTCTGTGCTAGACGCTGAGAATGGAACTGAAAACAGGACGAACTAGGTCCTGGCCCCCATGCAGCGTATGGAACATCGGGAGGAGGAGGAAAGAAAGAAAGTAAAAGAAAACAAAGTGTGAACATCCCTGGAGAGGCAACAGCCTTCGAAAGCAGTGTTAGTAAGGGCCCCGGTGTTGTCCTTCTGATGTATTAGGGATGCAGGTCTCCAGGGGAGGTACAGGGGTTCTAGTGGGGAGTGTCAACCATCGACGTCAGGGACACCTGTGCAGCCCTGAAATCCCCACCTCGGTGGACACCTGCGACCCCTCTCCCAAAGAATGGACCAGGCCAGAGCCCTGTCTCGGCTGGTCGCTCCCTCTCTGGGGCTTGGGTATCTGTAGCCACCATTCCACTCTCCACTTTAACTGGGGGAATTTTCAGAAACAGCAGGCAAATGTGACACAACACCAGCCTGTAGCTCCACCCTTCAGTGGAACTGTTATTTTTAGTTGTCTCCTTTCTCTTTCCACAGCCATCTGCATACCTCCCTTGGTGAGTCATTTCTGAGGACATGTGACTTCTTGAACCTGAGGCTGGCTTATTTTAACAAACCAGTTTGTGTGACCCCATCTCTACCTGCAGCACTCATTAGATGGCTGTGGGGGGTGGGGGAGGAGTGCTGTGGGACCCCCAGCACCCCCAGATCCAGGCCAAAGGAATGACAACTACCCGCAGTCGAGCTGCAGGATGAGGCTCCTCAGGTGCACAACTGAGTCCCCGACTCAGAGAGCGGAGCATATTGTCTTTGCTCCATGTACGTAGCCGTGTGACTGACGCTTGACCCCAGAGTCTCAGGCACAGGGAAATGCTCTGAGTCTGGAGCCGCTTCACCCAGCACCAGGCATCGAGGTCACGTCCTGAAAAATCACACCTTGCAAGGCTGTGAGTCATTTGTACAAGAGGCTAATCTCTCAAAATAGTGGATAATGAAATCGGAGTATTTCTAGAAGGTGTTGAATATAAATCATCTATCAGAATTTGTGGTCCTCTTTTTTTTTTTTTTTTTTTTTTGGTCATAGAGTAAAATACTCCTGAGTCTATGTTTCAGGCGATGTGACAACAAGGACAGAAGCACCGCCAGCCGCGCATCCAGGTCAGCGTTCCGCTGGTGTGGCACGAAGGAGCTGGAGGAGCAGGGGCAGATTCCGCTTGGTGTCCAGGGAGTAGCTCCTTCCAGCATTAATCCACTCAATAGTCACTTGCTGGGTGTTCCCAGGGTCACCTCCCGCCTCTCGCCCCGCGCCTCACTGTGCCGCAGACACATGGTGTGTTTGCCTGCTGGTTTGTTGGTTTTATTTCAAGTCTTCCACGATCTCAGGCTTCTTAGCACAGGACGTCCTCATGTGATAGCCTCACTGTCTGGATGTCCCTCCTCCTCCCACTCTTCACCTGGCTCTTTTGTTTCTTGGTTTAAAGGTCTTTTCTCCAGGGAAGCTGTCTCAATCCCCCCGGGTACAGGTGGATTTCACTCACCCTCCTCACACCCTGTGGTTTCCAGTGTCACTTACTGGAACTATATTTAAATGACTACTTGTTAAATTAATTTGCTGAAGGTCTGTCCTCTCTACCAGATTGTCATGCAGGCAAGCCTCATTCATTCACTGACTGCTCCTCTGGCACCCAGCAAGGCACCTTGGAAATAGGAGGATCTCTCTCAATAAATGTGTTGATTTGGTAAGTCTCCTTGCTCTCAAAGTTCATAGTCTAACAAGGGGGCCAGCTGAAAAACAATGTGGTACATTCGTCTTTACATAAATGTGGACATCACCCTGTGTATGCACAAAGAAAATAACAAGTGATTCTGCAGGAATCATGTGAGGGCAGAGTCAACAGAAGCTCTAACATTGGAGCTGGGCCTTGGAGTAGGAATAGGAATTTGAGTGAAAAGAGAGGAGAAGGAATTCTGAGCAGAAGATTTGGTACAAAAAAGACAGTGAGGGATAAAAGTATTGAATGGGTTCTGGGGAAAGCACACAGTCGAATGTGCTAGAATAGATCGTGTCTGAAGGGGAATGCAGGCAATGGTAGACATCTTGTGTTTTCTGCTACAGACATATTTTAAGCAAACAGGAAGATAGTAAGGAATACACGAAAACTAAATAATCAGCTTGTGCTTTAGAACATTCTCTCTAGTGACAAAGTGGAAGACAGATTGGAATGGAAAGTGGATGAAAACCATCTAGGGGGCTGTTGCAGGGGTCAAGGCCAGAGGGGAGAGACAGTGGGAGCACAGCTGGCAGGCTTGGTGTGGCTCCGTGTGGAGGGTGAGGGAGAGGCGTTCACCAAATATGACTGAGGATCCCAGCATGGGTGCTGGGTAACGGACAATGAGCTTGCCACTTGCAAGTGTGACAAGATCATGGGAGGAGAATGGGGACTGGGGAACAATGTGAGGAAGGAGAGCTCACTTGGCTTAGGACAGACTGGGTTCCCATGCCTTTTCTTCAGCCTGGAGGAAACGTTAAGAGCAGTATTTGTCAACCTTCTTCAAATTATTGCTCCTTAAGGAGCTTTTTAAAATATATTTTTTTTTCAGGGCACTTGGGTGACTCAGTCTGTTAAACATCTGCCTTTGGATCAGGTCAGGGTCCTGGGATCAAGCCCCACATCAGGATCCCTGCTTAGTGGGGAGTCTGCTTCTCCCTCTCTTTCTGCTCCTCCCCACCATTCATGTGTGCACTCTCTCTATCTCAAATAAATAAAATCTTTTAAAAAATATTTCTTAATATCCCTGCCCCCATGAAATTTTAATACTCCAGCTACACTGTATATTTGTTTATATACTGTATATAGATAGATCTATGCCTTAGATATAAAGAGTAGGATGTTTTACCCTCCCCTCCCCACAAAAAATTTGCCCCCTTGAGAATGTACAGGAGGAGGAGGGAGGGAGGCCAACAGTACTCTGCTTACAAGGAGTAAGGAAGTTTTCATGCAGAGGAGCATTTGCAGTGGGCTTTGGGGATTGAGTTAAAAAGTTTATGCTTTGTTTTTACTGTGATAATATATAACATTGTGCAAGTTTAAGATGTACAATATGTGGATTTGAGGCATTTACATATTGCAGTATGATTACCATCATAGAATTAGCTAATACTTCATCACCTCACATAATTAGCATTTCTTGTTTGTGGTAAGAACATTTACAATTTACTCTCTCAGTAACTTCCAAATATATAATATAGTACTATTAACTATAATCACCATAAGATCCCCAGAACTTATTTATCTTACAGCCAGAATCTTATACTCTTTGACCAACATCTCCCATTTCTCCCACTCCTGCTACTCCTGACAACCACCACTGTAACCTCTGGTTCTTTGGATTGGTCTTTTTAAGAAGCCACATACACGTGAGATCATACAGTATTAGTCTTTCCTTGTCTGATTTGATCTCACTTAGCATAAATAAGACATGATATATATACATACAATGAAATATAATTCAGCAATGGAGAGAAGGAAATCCTGCCATTGGAGACAACATGGATGCATCTTGAGAGCATTATGTTAAAAATCGGTTGTTGTTTATTTTTTTTTAATTTTTTATTTATTTATTTATGATAGTCACAAAGAGAGAGAGAGAGAGAGGCAGAGACACAGGCAGAGGGAGAAGCAGGCTCCATGCACCGGGAGCCCGATGTGGGATTGGATCCCGGGTCTCCAGGATCGGGCCCTGGGCCAAAGGCAGGCGCCAAACTGCTGCACCACCCAGGGATCCCCATTTAT
This sequence comes from Vulpes vulpes, assembly GCF_048418805.1. Lineage (NCBI taxonomy): Eukaryota > Metazoa > Chordata > Mammalia > Carnivora > Canidae > Vulpes > Vulpes vulpes. The sequence continues at coordinate 94,627,811 of NC_132792.1, read as the reverse complement.
TTTTTTAACCGAGATAAAATTCTCAGGGAGTCTGGGTGGAAAGATATAAGGGCATTACAATTGACAAGTGAGTCCCTAGAAGTGGGTGGAAGTGCCAGAAGAGAATCCACAGGAGAAAGAGATGTCTTTGTGAACAAGAATGGGTCCTCCACAGCGTTCTCTCATGTTCAAAGGGTCTGAGAGGTAGGATAAGTGGACCAGGTAATCTGGAGATGAGGTGGAGAGAGACAGAAAAACAACTGACAGGAGGCAAATAAGCTCCCCATAGATAAGAGAAGGATTTTTGTTACCACGTTTTTGTTTTTTTATGATGTTGTAATAATGGATGTTCCCGAACACTCCATTTCCTAGATTTGTGTACATATCTGTGAGAGAAATTCCCAGAGGTGAAGTGGCTGGGTCAAAGGGCATGTGATGTAAATTCTTGGTGCATAGAACCAAATGCTCTCTGAGAGGGTAGCACCAGGTTACATTCTCACCGCGACCTTCCATGCACAGCCAGCACAACGTGCCATCAAATGTTTTCACCTCTGCCAAATCTGATAGTGAAAGAGTAGTATTACTTTTTTAGATTAAATTTGCATTTCTCTGTTTATGAATGAAGTTGAGCATCTTTTCATAGGGTTAGAAGCCAGTTTTAGTTTGTTGTGGTTTTTTTTTTTTGATGAAATGTTTTAGAGCTTTTGTCCATTTTGTATTTCATTATTATTTGCACAGTGATTTCTGTAAATTTTTCACACATTAAGGAAATGTTGTCTTTAATTAGTGATATAAGCTGCACATGTTTTTACCAGCTCACTGTTTTTTTTAAATTTATTTATGATATTATTGTACAAGACACACTTCTCAAAGCTTTTGTATGGTAAAAGTTACTGATACATTCTGTTATAGTTTCTCAGTTTTTTGTTACACATAGAAAAGCCTCTACTACTCAGAGTTTATTTTTTAAGCATATTCTATTTTTCCTTCCAGAGATACATATTTTGTTATCTTCTAAATTTTGAATCCATGTAGAATTTAACTGTAATAATGTGGGAAGTCGAAATCTAAGTATATATTTTTCCCTGAGGCTTATATGTTCCAGTGTCCGTTATTGAATAAGCCATCTTCTCCCTTTTGAGTTGAGCTCTGAACTTCCGTCACATATTGAATTCCAATATATCTCATATTGATTTCTGGGCCTTTTATTGTTACATGGGTACCCATGTATCAATGCCATGAGGCTTTCACTGATAGCACATTATAATCTGTATGCCATCTGGTAGAGCTAGTCTTCCTCAGTAATTCTCACACACACACACACACACACACACACACACACACACACACACACACTCCTCTTCAGCTCTTGCTGCTTGTTAGAACATCTTCTTTGTGTAGAACATTCCATAGTTTCTTTGTAATGTGTCATGATGTGAATTTCTTTTCATTCATATTTAATATTTAATATTACTCCTTCACAAATCTACTACCCTGTTCTTTTCTCTTCTCTTCTTCTGAAACACCATTTACACTTTGTTTTTTTGTTTTTTTTGTTTTTTTTTTTTTTAAGATTTGACTTATTTATTTGAGAGAGATAGCAGAGCAAGAGAGAGCACGAGCTGGCAGGAGGGGCAGAGGGAGAGGAAGAAGCAGGCTTCTGTCTGTGAAACTCCATCCCAGGATCCAGGATCATGACCTGAGCCACGGCAGACGCTTAACCAACCAAGCCACCCAGGTGCCCCACCATTTACACTCTTGAGAGAGATCTTCTTTGAGAAGAGAGACCTTCTGTATCTTCCGTATCCCTTAAGCTTCTCTCATATTTTCTTTTTTTTTTTTTTTTACTTCTCTGCACTACAATTCTGTAGAGTTTATTCTCATTATCTTCAATTTTCTAATTCATCTTCTATATCTAGTCTGATGCCACATCCATCCATTAATATTTTTTACTGTATTTTTCTGTTACTGTATCTTTCATTTCTAGTTCTGTCTGGTTTTCCAACCATCTTGTCACATTCATGGTTCATACTCCTTGCAGATATTTAAAGCTTATCTTCTATTTATTTAAATAAAATTGGCTTAGCTGTTTATACTCTGTGGGTGATCATTCAGATAGCCAAAGTTGTGTGAATCACCCCTTCTGTCTCTCTATTTGTGCTGGCATTAACTAATGGTGTCTTGCTTTCTAGTGTGTTTGGTAGTCTTCAACTGCAATGCTTACTGCTCATGAAAAATTATTTGTACAAAATCCCTGAGGCCTAGGATAAGAGTGTCTGCTCCCAGGGATGATTAGAGTTTGTTCCTGCCGTGTGTTTGGAAGCACTATGATTTGGTATCATTTTAAACCAAATTCATCACTTGACCAATGGCTTAATAGTGACATCTAACAGGGACAGGCCTGTTTGTTTTCTTTTTCCTGCTTTGCTTACTATTAAGGAAATTCTCCCTAAAGTCCCCTGAGGTAGGAGAAAGGGAAGCAGATTTGCCTCTGGTTCACCTTTGGGAGTCCCAGCTAATATGGGCAAGAGTGTTCCATGAGACCCTTCCTCTGACCTTGGGTGAATCCTGGCCTTGGAGTATTTGGGTCTTCTTCATCCTGAAGCTCTATTAAAATCAGAGCCAACTCAATTTAACTAGATCAAAGAAGATATTCATGCAAAATGCTAGTCATTCAGTAGGTCCTTGTGATTTGTCAGCTTTTCAGTGCTTTTAAGAACAATCTTATTTAATATTTTATTCAATGTTTCATTGTTTCCAGAGGAAGGGTTAACCTATTTTTTTTTTTTTTTTTTTTTTTTTTAGAGAGAAAGAGAGAGAGAGAATATGTTCTTGAGCAGAGGCTGGGAGGGGCAGAGGAAGAGGGAGAGAGAATCTTAAACAGACTCTTAAGCTTAGCATAGAGACCAACACCAGGCTCTGTCTCATCAACCCTGAGATCATGACCTGAGGTGAAACCAAGAGTTGGTCGCTTAACCTACTGCACCACCCAGGCAGTCGTGGAAGGGTTAATCTAAATAACTCAGCCTGGGATGCTTGGGTGGCTCAGTGGTTGAATGTCTGCCTTTGACTCAGGTCGTGATTCTGGGGTCCTGGTATCAAGCCTGTATCAGAGCCCCTGCAGAGAGTCTGTTTCTCCCTCTGCTTGTGTCTCTGCCTCTCTCTCTGTGTCTCTTATGAATAAATCAATAAAATCTTAAAAAAAAAAAAAAGCAACTGAATCCATTATTACCAAAAATGGAGTAATACCTATTGATATTTCTTATAAGCTTTAGAAACAGTTTTTTGTTGTTTTTAAAATTTTATATCTTTATTGGCTTCACATTTCATTTATAGAATTTTTTAGAGAGTTCAGGTTTTTGCTTAGTCTCCCTGTTTAAGAACATGATATGCCTTTCCATTTATTCAAATCTTTTGTTTCTTATTAGCATTTTAAAGTTGTCACCTTCTACAGTTTATATTTTTTTTGTAAATTTTCACTTTTTAGTTAAATTTATGTCTACATGCTTTCTTTCTCTTATATAAATGTAATATTAAACCTAGAAATTTTCCTCAGAGTTCTGCTCTATGGTATAGGTTCTGATATATGCTAACGTAATCATCTTTATTTCATTATTCAAATCCATCCCTGATGGTAAAGTTGTACAAGAGAGAGAATTTTAGCATTTCCAAGTGGAAGAATTTTTCTTTTTTCTCCTAATTTTATTTTTAATGAATTGCTTCATGATCAGAGAGGCTTTTCTGTGCTCATTCCAAATTTTGGGATTTATTGAAGCTTTCTTTTACCCTTATATATATAGTCAATTTTTTTGACTATTCCAAGAGTACTTTGAAAAGTATATTCTCAAGGTATAGAGTTCTATGTATATTAATTAAATTTACTAATTACATTATTTTTTGTTGATTTGCACTAAAAGGAATAATAAAAGGGATCTAAAGCTCATATAGGAAACTTAAATTTTCTCAAAAAAAAATTTTTTTTTTTGGCTCAGGATCATGACCTGAGCCAAAGGCAGACTCTCAACCACTGAGCCACCTAGACATCACAAAATTTCCCCATATTTGTACATTAAAAATATTTGTGTTCTGCTTTTTGACTTGGAAATGGTTTGGCTAGATGTAAAATTCTCTGGTCATGCATTGTAGACATTGTTTAAATCTCTTTTAGGTCTTCTGAGTATTGCTGGGATGAAACAAGAGCAGCTTGGGTTTGTTAAGTCTCTTTATAGGTGACTTGGTCTTGCTATCGGAAAGTTCAAAGGATTCCTTTGTATCTTTATAGTCCAAAAACTTTTCTAGGCTATGATTTGATGTTGATTATTTTGTGTTAATTTTGCCTGCAATGGAGTAACCCCTTTTATTTATTTATTTATTTATTTATTTATTTATTTATTTATAAAGATTTATTTATTTATGATAGACATAGAGAGAGAGAGAGAGAGAGAGAGAGAGGCAGAGACACAGGAGGAGGGAGAAGCAGGCCCCACGCCCGGAGCCCGACGCAGGACTCGATCCCGGGACTCCAGGACCGCGCTCCTGGCCAAAGGCAGGCACTAAACCGCTGAGCCACCCAGGGATCCTCGAGTAACCCGTTTTAATCTGAATAGTCTGGTCTTTTACATATGGAAAGTGTTAACAGTTATTTTACTTATTAAAATATTATTACTGCTTCATATTTTCTATTTTCTTTTTCATACATATATTTAAAGATTTCTTTATTTATTTGGGGGAGAGAGAGAGTGTGTGAACATGGAGGTGGAGGAGCAGAGAGAGAGGGAAAAAGAATCTCAAGCTGACTCCCCACTGAGTATGGAGCCTCATGCAGGGCTCGATCTCACAACCCTGAGATCACACCCTGAGTGGAAACCAAGAGTCTGATGCTCAACAGACTGAGCCACTTCTTTTTTCAGGTATATTTTATATACTATTCACTCTTCTGTTAATCCTTTACAAACTTTCATTCATTTCTGTTTTATTTCATTGCTCACTCCCAACCTGTGAGTACCTGATGTTTCCAGCCGAGAGCACCTCCCTTCTCCTGCCTCCACTGTTGTCCTTATTTCTCTGTCACCTTCTTTGCTAAGTTCTGCTAGTTCTTGTTTCACCTCCTCTTCTCTTGCTTAATTTTTCCTAAACAATTGTATGTCTGGGCTCTTGTTTTGTTTTGTTTTGAGCTCCTGGTTTTTAAAGATGATTGCTTTACTAGGTTTTTTTTTTTCAATGCATGACAATACTTTGGGTCCCAAATTTCACCTATTTTGTGACAATATTTGTCTAGTGAATCTTTTTCCACTCTTCTTCATTTGTTGTTCTTGTTTCTTTCACATTCTCTCATGCATAGGTTCCGTACTGATTCCTTTCTGGCTACTCATCTTGAAGTGAGGTGAGGCTTTCTGAATCAGCTCTTTGCAAAAAATGTATGTGAGGAGAGGGCCAGGGTTTATTCTGAGCTAGTAGGAATTCTTCTTAAACATAAGGCCATGATGGTGAGACTCTTCTAGTTGTCAACTTATAGTCTCTTTTCCTGCAGCAATTGCTAGCCGCAGAGCTGCACACAAGGAAATCACCTTCCTTCCCCTGACTGGCCAATACACTAAATAATGAACTTTGTCATTGTTAGGGTATCTGAGTCATCAGATTTCTTTATTTTCTGGAACTGTGATGACATAACACTTCCCCTTAGGATAGTGATACTCCAAAATAAAGGACTACATTTGACCTACAAGTGGCCACCATCATCATCACTATCATTGAATTCTGTAGCTTCAATCTCCTTTTTCAATCTAATTTAAAGACTACAACATGGAATATGAGGAAGGTGAAGAAATTTCCAGAACAGGATAACTTCTGTGAAGGGGAGGATCCTGATAGAATGGCTGTCAGATACCTGAAGATGTAAATTTTTATTTGAGATAAGAACTTACTTAATGGCCTTTAGAAAAAAAATCTCATTTCAATTTTGTCGTCCAGGAAGAAAACGTCTCAGAAAATAAAAGTCATTAGACTCTGCTAAAGCTGGGTATTGTGGAATAAAAACAGGGGCATAGGTCAAATGGGGCTTCCAGTGCACTACCTCAGCAAGACAGTCAGAAGAAATACATCAAAGATCATGATTTGGAGAACACTTAAGGTTTATCAAGTTTTATTATATCCATGCACTGAATTTATAAGTTTTTGTGTTGTTATCTATTTATTTTTATAGATACATATAGATGTATTTTCTTTGTGTTTTTATCAGAGATATTCACAGCTCAGCACTCCAAATGAAAGAGTCTTTGCTTGTTTTCTGAAACATCAAAGAAGCACCTGGAAAGACTGTGGGAACATAGAGCCTACTAATTCCTGTGATCCTGTAGTGTGCTAAGTATATTATAGCTAATTTATTCCCTTACTTTAAATTTATGCATTGAAATTAATTTACATTTTATTTATTTTTAAATATTTTATTATTTATTTATTTGTTTATTTATTTATTTATTTTAGAGAGAATGTGCATATGTATATGAGTAGGGGAAGGAGCAGAGGGAGAGGGACAAACAGACTCCATGCTGAGCCCATAGCCTGATGTGGGGCTCGATCTCATAGCCCTGAGATCATGCCCTGAGCTGAAATCAAGAGTCTGATGCTTAACTGACAGAGTCACCCAGGTGCCCCAATTTATATTTTATTTTCATCTGTGTAAATATTCTTTTTAAATTTATTTTTATTTCATTTTATGGTGATAACACTTATCATGAGATCCTCTTGCTGAATTTTTAAGTGTACCACACATGATTGGTAACTATAGGTACTAATCATCAGGGAAATGTAAATCGAAACCACAGTGTGATATAACCTCACACCTGTCAGGATAGCTTTAAAAACAACAACAACAAAGCCTAAGAAAATTGTGGAGAGGCTAGAAACTTTGCAAACTGTTGGCTGGAAAGCAAATAAATGGAAAACAGTATGGAGGCTCCTCAAAAAAATTAAAAATAGAGCCACCATAGGACCCAGCAATCCTACTTCTGGGTATTTATCTAAAAGAATTGAAATCAGGATCTTAAGTAGATATTTGCACTCATGTGATCATTGCAGTTCTATTCCCAAGAGCCAAGGTATGGAAATAACCTACATGTCCATCAAGAGATGAATGGATAGAGACAATGTGATATATATATATAGAGAGAGTGTATATATATGTGTATATACAGTATATATACATATACTAATATGTATACAGTATATATATATATATATATATATATACACAGTGGAATACTGTACAGCCCTTAAGAAAGAAGGACATTCTGCAGTGTGTAACAGCACGGAGGAATCCTGAGAGCATTATGCCAAGTGATATAAGCTCGCATGATTCTTCTCCTTCACTTTTTATCACAACCCTGCACAGCATGTATGTGTAGCCAATATTTTGCTGATGTGCTACTCCAGTATCAGAATGGGTAAGAAACGTGTCAGAGCCATCCAAAGTAAGAACCAAAGCTGGGCTTCAAATATAGAACCCCAAAGCCTCTTCTTTTCTTTCTTTTTTTTTTTTTAAGATTTTCTTTATTTATTCATGAGAGACACAGAGAGAGACAGAGACATAGGCAGAGGGAGAAGCAGGCTCCTTCAGGAAGCCCAGTGTGGGACTTGATCCCAGGACCTCGGGATCACACCCTGAGCCAAAGGTAGATGCTCAACCACTGAGCCACCCAGGGGCCCCAAATCCTCTTCTCTACACTGGTTGTTGGAGGTAAAGATGGCCCTGGTGCTCCGGAGGACAGGAGAGTGCTCAGAGCCTAGGATGCTGCAGGTAGGCAGGCCTGCTCCCAAAAAGGGGCCGGGGTCCAGGGAGAGACTTGCTCAGGGAGCACAGGGTGCTGGGAACTCTGTACCTTCCTCCTCTAGCCTACGATTTTCCATCGCCACCAGACAGCTGTTTGAAATACTACAGCTCCAATCCCCATGACTCTCTTGGAACTCTTCCACCATCCCCATGGCCTCACAGCTCCAGTATGGGAAACTGTGCTTTAGAGGGATGTTATGAATATTAAGGAACAAGTGATTATAAATCTTTTGGCAAACAGACAGTCCTATAGAAATGTTAAATAGCCGTATGTTCCCATTTAGCTTCATTTATAGCTTTTGGATGGAACTGAGACATTTTCCCTCTTGTTTGGGACTTTCACTATTCAGTATTTGTAAAGAAATCTTTAGCCACCTCTTATGTAAGGCTTAAGGGAAGTTCTCTTCATCTTCATGCTGACTTCTCCAAAGGGGTTTTTGTTTTTGTTTTTAGTTTGGTTTGTTTGGTGGTTTTTGTTTTTGTTTTTTCAGTCTGCTCTGAAGGCCCTGTCATTGGCTGGGTCTGTTACAAACAATCTCTTAATTGTGTGACTTACACCTATCTAAAGACTTCATCAGTTCATTGTCTTTCTGAGGGCATTCACAGGTCATGAAAAATCTAAGTTCTGTAGAGTTAGCCTTCATCTTGGATCATAACACTTAACATGATTTCTTTTCATATAGTTCCATTGTGTTATGCAACAAAACCCGCCTCCCACCCCCAAATCTGAGTACGTATCTCCAAAATCCAATTACCCACACAAACATGGGACCAGTTATCTGGATAAATGATAGCCATAAGTGTTCCAAGAAACTTTAACCTTAATAACTTCATAATAATTAATAGTGCTAAATTAATCTAGAGAGCCTCTCCCAAGAGTTGCCAAAAAGGAATATAATTTAACTACTTTGAGAACCTTTACTCTGTTCTCATCCCACACTTCCATGGAAAGTTCCAAAGATATGCAGAGGAAAGGTGGAGAATGAAACGAAATGAGGACTGGCTGTTACAGGCTGGGTGATCAACGGTACACTTCTCCCCTCTGAACTCTTCCTAAAACTGGAGGTACTTCTGTATTTTTCTCTCCTCAGTGCAGTGTCAATAATACTTTGGAATACTTTCCACTCTCCTGGAGCCATTAATGTGCAATCATCGTCCCTCTGTGGAGGCCACCTGACCATTGTGTTGGTCTTGTCTTCATGGATAAAATCTTCCAGGTCTCTCTGTCCACTCAGAGCCCAAGGCCCACTCTCTGCTGGGTTATATCCTCCAGGTCCCAAATAGAAAGTTTTGGGGGAGGGGGGTGGTCTGAGTTCAGAAATGCCTTACCAGACTCTTCTGCATCTTTAGTAAACTAAGTTAGTACCAAGATGTCCTAAAGCAGTCAAGTCTTCATTTACACCCTTTAAATATCTGTAGACGGTTATCATGGCTCTCAGTCCAGAAACATACTAACCTCTCTAACACACTAACACACTTCTGCCCTCTTCCAGAAAATGCACACAAACAGTGCTTGTGTTGTTTTGGAAGACCTTTGATGGCACCAAATAGATTCTGATTCCCTTGTTATCAGATACAGAAAGTGAATTGGTCTCTACCTTGTGCACAGAGAAGCTTTTCTGTGTAGAAGCTGGCAGTGCAGCCTACAGGCAATGGGGAGATTGTCAGATGGCAACCGTAAAGCATGAATAACATTTAATTTGAGCAGTCTTTAGTCCTGCTAAGATGTCTTCTCTTCCTTCTGTCTGTAAACTGTTTTTCTGCCTCTATTTCTTTTTGGTCTTATCTTCTGGTAAAATGCATGAACTTACACTTTGTAGCAAACTGCACTGCAGCAGACTTTGAACAGATTCCACTGTAAATTCTTCAAGGACAGTGATTATAGTAGTAATTCCTCAGTATGTGTGTGTGTGAGGGAGAGGGAGAGGGAGAGGGAGAGAGAGCGCGCATCAAATAAGTGAGTGAATGAATACATACGTGAATAAAGAAATGGAAATTGCAAAAGGGAATTATCAGGAAAGAGAAGACTGTATAATTTATTTTTTAATTTTTAAAAATTTTTAAAAGATTTTATTTATTTATTCATGAGAGAGAGAGAGAGAGAGAGAGAGAGAGAGAGAGGCAGAGACACAGGCAGAGGGAGAAGAAGCAGGCTCCATGCAGAGAGCCTGACGATCCCAGGTCTCCAGGATTAGGCCCTGGGCTGAAGGCGGCACTAAACCGCTGAGCTACCGGGGCTGCCCCAAGACTGTATAATTTAAAAAGAAGGAAGAAAATCTGGTCATATGCCCACATTCACTGTTGATGTTGTGTTGCGATTGAAACAATCCTAAAAAGATGTGATGACACGCGGCAAGTTGCTGGCTTTGGAGACAAATGGTCTTAAGCTTGGACCCTGGCCCTGTCATCTACTGACCCCTAAACCTCTCTGAGGCTGTTGTTCTCTTTGGCATGAGGCAGGACACACAGCCATCATAGGCACCACGCAGGATTTACACTAGAATAACGTTGTAAGTGCTTGCCACTGTGCCTGCCACAGGGAGGGCTCAACAAACGGTGTGGTATCTCTGGATGGCATCCTAGTCAGTGTTGAAGTGAAGACATTTCTTATTTTGGCTGAATATTTGGTACGTGTGTCACGGACCTGTTCTCTCACCTCCCCTAATTTGCATCTTCTATTTTTTTAATCCCTAAAGTTCATTTTATGTAAGTAATTTCAGTATTCTTTTCAGAATTAGGGTCTGGCACTTCACATTCCCCAAGGGGTGATGAAGGCCATGTTTAGTGATGCCTTTGCTGTGTCTTGACCAGCCTTTGGAGGGCAGTGGCAGAGACCAGGGTGGTACAGGAGCCCCGCCCCCAGCTGTATTCTGAGTCCTCTTATAGGACCACTGTTCCTCATTTTTGATGATAAAACTGCACTAGGTGCATGGAATAAAAGAGTTTCCAATAATCAAAGAATCATCTCTCAACATAAGGAGGAGAAAGGCAAGTAAGCATTTTTCAAATTCTAAAAGATATCATTTGAGCAGTCTCTCTTCCAGAATTTCTTATCTGAAAAAAGATTCTTGGAATCCTTTCTGCCCATAAAACTTGGAAGTTTTGCAACACCACCAGCAGGGCAAGCAGCTTAGACATGGAGCCGCCATGTTGCCTGTAGACACAGCCTGGCTCCCACCCTGCTGGTCCCGTCGAAGCAAATCTGCACAACTAGGATCTCCTTGGACACTATCACAACTGACAAGAAGGTCAAGAACAAACAAAGGAGCCAGGAGTAAATTTACTTGTGGGAAAGCAGGCAGTGGTGGGGCAATTTAGCTGAGAGATTTGGAGACTGAGGGCTTAATGGGATTAAGAAAATAATGAATCCCCAAATTAACAGCTGTTGGCCAGGGAGACCACACAATAAAATGTGTTTTTATTTGTGGTTCAATTGTCTTAGTGGGAATTGGAGATGTCTGTGCCAGCCTGGCTGTTTGGCAGGGCTGGGATCTCCGGAGAGGCTGCAAGCAGAGGACCCTGAGCCCATGGATGGAGAAATTGCTGTGTCAGGCCCTATGGTCAGCTTTATAAGAATTGTCTCATTTAAGTCTCCTAAAGCCCCATGAGGAAAGTACTATAGCTATTGTCCCATTTTACAGACGGGGAGACTGAATGTAGGAATACCAAGTAACAGCTAGACTCATACAGGGTTACGACTCACACAGGGACTCTAGGGCCACATTCCTAACCACTACGAATCCTGCCTCCTGCAAGTGAACCTTAGCAACCAGGAAGGAGGATGCAGCCCTGGGTTCTAGGTGAGCTCAGGTAGTAAGTTACCTGTGCCTTGTCCTCAGCCTGAGATATAGGGCTGTGGAAAATGCATTTCCTGCTTCAGGATGGTGGGTGGAAACATGCATATTACAGTATATTCATGAGAGACAAGAGAGAGCCTTGGGGAGGGATGGAAGGTGGACCAGGAAAGTATGTGCATGGCACACAGACCTGTCCATGCACACCCACTCACCCATTCACAAACAGCCCCAGGCAAGTGGCAGGGGTGGTCCTGCCTCTCTTCACACACACCTCTTTCCTCCACACCAATTTCACCAGCCTGATTCCTTGGTTAAGACATTCTTACCTCCCCTTTGCCATCCTGACCGCCCAGTGTGAGCATATCGCTTTCTATTATCTGTATATCCAAATTTTCAGCTTACTTAAAGATACCCTCATGCTCAAAATGCTAGCTGAATTTGATAAGACTGACACTAAACCACAATAGAAAAAGAACATAATGCTGAATAAAAGTAGTACTTTAAAAAAAAAAAAAAAAAAAGAGCTTCAAGTGTCATTCTGACTTCTGGAAACTTCTTCCCATGAAACTCATATATTTTCCAAACTTTTAACACTTTGATCATTATGATCATTTTACATTTTTACCTCTTTCAATTGAGTTTTTGCAACTCAGAGATCAAGTTTGTTGCGTAACAACATTAACAGCTAATAAATTATGCTCTCCTCTGCCATTTTCTTGAGCAGGGCTGGCCGAGTCAAGGCCTCACGGAATTTGGGAGGAACTTATTCTGAGGTTGATCCTCCAGTTGGGCTATAAGGTCAGGATTCCATGCCAGAGCTATGCTGCTCCTAAAGAGGGCATGGAGCTGCGACTCACCAAGTTGTGGGTCCATATGCTCTTTTCCAAAACTCTTGGAACCAATATGATTCAGAATTGTTTAGATTTCAGGAAAGAAATGTGCATATACCATATCTTGTAGAACAACTCCCATTGGGATCTGGAACAGCACCCCCTAATCAAACACATTAGTATTTCCATAGCGGAAAATATATTCACATCAAGTGGAATAAATATTAAATGTAGTCTAATATCATAACAATATAAATAATATGATATAATTAATAGTATAAATATGAAAATAATATAAATAATAGAGATATACATATTAAAATAATATGATAAATAATGTAAATATAAAATATAAATAATCAATTCATGTTAGTTTGAAGGAGGAGGTACAGGAGGAGGGGAAAGAGAATCCTAAGCAGGCTCCATACTCAGTGCAGAGCCTGACTTGGGGCTGGATCTCATGTCCCTGAGCAGAAATCAAGAGTCTGATGTTCAACTGACTGAGCCACCCACACCCTCCTCGACTGTCAAATAACTTCAAATAACATTGTTGTTGCCACATGAGTTATCGAAACCCTTTTGGTTTTCAGATTTTGGGATTTGGGGTTTAATGGGGTTGTGGGCCTGGCAGGGCCAATGGCTGCCATTCATGGAGACTTCCTGTGCTCTCTGTGATCCTGACGAGAACCTCACAGGAGGGAAGTGTTCACAGCTTCACATGATAGACATGGAAACTTTGAAGCAGACAGTCTGGGAACATGGCCTGAGGTCTCCAAAAGAGAGAGAGGAGTCAAAGCTGGCATATCTACACCTGTGCAAGGCCTACCGTTTTGCTACCCTGAGGTCTTCCCCCTAAGAAAATGACCAGCCTGACAGGTTTTTCCTTAAGATGACAACTCTCTTTATGTCACCTGTCTGACAGGCGGGCCCCTGGCTACTTGGCTCTCTCAGCTGTCTACACTTAGCATTATTAGCTCTTAGGGCTGTCAGGTTGATACGGATCCCCTGCTCTTTATGCAAGGGCCCCTTTAGTTTTCCTACTAAAAATATTTTTAAATAGTTGAGTGCCCCAGACATTCTTGAAGCAGTCATTTCCTTCCCTTCTCCTTTATTAATGGGCTAATTTCCTTCGACTCCCCAGTGTTGCTCTGAGGCACTTGTGGAAGGCCTGTTTATTGCCTTTGGCTGACATTACCTTTCTCCTTCTCCACCCCCAACTTTATCTTCTCCCTGCCAGCAGGACTAACCTTTGTTCCTTTCCTCCTTTGGGCTTCCCTCTCTTGCTCTGAATTTTCCGGAGGAGCGGTGGGGGGGTGGGGGGGTTGGGGGGTTGGGGGGGTGTTCTGAGCATTGGCTCCCCAGCCCGTTACACAGTGAGGAGTCCTGGCCTACTCATTTGGGAAGGTTTGGGGCCATGACTGTGAAGAAGTCACATTGAGTGGGAAGTGTTCATGCTCTGGATGAAAAAACCAATCGTCTTAAATTTTCTTTTGCATTTCACCCTTTTAGAGGGCACACACTGGGACGAACACCCTTGAACAGGGCCTTTCCTTATTTGAGAGCCCGTGCAGGATCTTACCACAGGGTAGCTCCTCACAGCTCTGTGATGACATGAGTGAGTATGGTCAGTCAACAGCAGGGGAACCTGAGGTGGATTTGGCTTCTGAGATTTCTCCTAGCCCCCAGGGTTCTCAGGAAAGTTGGCCAAGGGCGGAATGGATATGGCCTATGGGCTCACTGCTCTGATTGAGCGACTCCCCTTCCCAAGCAAGCTTTCTTAGCCTCTTTTTCCTTCATATTCTCACATAAGATGGGAGTCATGAGAATATCACTATGATCCTTTTTTTTTTTTTTAAGATTTTATTCATTTATTTGACAGAAGGAGAGGGAGAGGGAGAGAGACAGAAAGAGAGAACAAGCAGGAGGAGTAGCAGAGGGAGAGGGAGAAGCAAACTCCCTGCTGAGCAGGGAGCCCAATGCAGGGCTCGATCTCAGGACCCTGAGATCATGACCTGAGCTGAAGGCAGATGCTCAACTGACTGAGCCACCCAGGCGCCCTGAGAATACCACTCTGATTCTGACACCAATTCCAATGTGTGTGTTTCTTTTTTCACACCAAGGAGCAATCCTCCAACATTAGCTGAGCGTCCTACTATTCAACTGCATTCTGACACTATGTACCTGGAGGTGGTGTCACGTCCCTCAGGTTAAAGGTTCAGGCCCAGGAGACTGCCTCCCCCGCCTCAACGTCAGATGTCGATCACAAGTCCAGGCTGTCACCAGTGCTTCTGACTGGTGGGCTAGGGACAGTGGAGGTTCCCACCTGCTTGGATTCAATTAATTTGCTACAGCAGCTCGCAGAACTCAGAGAAGCATTGCTTATGTTTACCCGTGTACTACGAAAGGATATAAGTGAGGAGCAGCCATGTAGAAGAGATGCATAGGGCAAGGTATAGGGAGAGCTTGGAGCTTTCATGCTAAGTTTTTATGGAGGTTTCATTATATAGGCATGATTAGCTAAGTCACGGGCCATTGGTGATTAACTCTCTCTCTCTCTAGCCTTCTCCCCTTCTTGGAAATCAAGGGGTAGAACTGAAAGTTCAATCTCTAATTACATGGTTGATTCCTCTGGTGACCAGTCCCCACCCTTAGGTGACTGAGGGACTTTCCAAAAGTCACCTCATTAGCATGACAAAAGACAGTTTCCCTCTCCTCTCATTTAGGAAATCCCAAGGGTTTTAGGAGCTCTGTGCTGGGAATACGGACAAAGACCAAATATATATGTCTTATTATAGTCACGAGATCACAAATACCTAACCCATTGAGTTGTCATGTGGGATAAGTTAATTAAATGAGTGAATATGTCTGGAGCTTTTTGCACTGTGTCAGTTCTCTGGACACTGAGGCCATCCTTTTGTGCTCCAAGGTGAAGTCTTAATACGACCAAGGTGGGCAAATATTTGTCATCTCCCCAAGGAAGGAGGATTCTATATTGACACCCAGGGCAGGACTAACCCTCAGGTAGGGCTGGGATTAGAACCCAAAGGTAGAGATTCTCAGTGCTCTGTGCTAGGATGACAAACTGTACTGGTTTACTAGGGACTTTTCCAGTCTTAGCACCAAACGTTCTGCTTTTCAGAAAACACTTCAGCCCCATTGGTCATCCTAACCCTCCGGTCTTCGTGAGCCTTTGTTGCTTTATTGACCAAAATAGTATGCTTGGGGTGTCTGGGTGGCTCAGTTGGTTAAGTGTCTGATTCTTGATTTCAGCTCAGGTCATGATCTCAGCATTCTGGGATTGAGCCCTATGTTGAGTTCCATGCTCAGCACAGAGTCTGCTTGTTCCTCTCCCTCCAGACCTCCCTCACTTGCTCTCTCCCTTTCTCTCTCTCTCAAATAAATAAAATCTTAAAAAAAAAAAACACTATGTTTTCTGTCTTCACAGCTTTTTACAGTGGGAAAAAACCTTCAGATGCCAATCTTTGTATATAGGAAGTATTTTAAGTTACTGAAACCTAAAATTTCATAAAATAAGCATGTTTTAGTTCACCATATTACCTTCTTTTGTATTTAATTTCCATGTCCTATCTCATTAGGTTATTTCAGACCTAGTGAATAATCTGTTGCTGGCTGCTCAGAGGAGGGTGATGTATTTTCAAGCTGATGGAGAATGAATTAAGTGCTATTAATAAAGAAATTTCACAAAGTTCTAACTAACTTTTGGGAGTAGCTTACAATCAACCAGACTTAATTCTTCATTTTTTAAAAAGTTTGGCCTTCTGGAAAACATTATAAGGAGGCTTTGTTGCAAAGCACACTAATGGAGTGGAAGCACTGTGCAAACTAAAATATGAAATGATGTTATTAATCCAAATATTTTACCACAATTGTTGTTTCTTTTGGAAGAGGGTGGATAAACCCAAGATTTCACTTGGCCTGAAATATGCAGGTACTCAAGAAAAGCGATTATTGCTCCCAGAGGTTCAATCTATACCAAATGTTTATTGCATACTTAATATATTCTTGACACAATTGGCTATGGAAAAGTCACAGAGAGCAAAATTTGTTTCTAATCTTTAAGGTAGTTACGTGGGTGCTGGAAAAGTGAGGAGAATGCTTCTGAAAAACTGTGCTTTTGGAATTGAACATTGAAATCAGTCTTTCAGCCATCATTCAATATTGCCATGCTGGATCTGGAGAGGCAGAGTCTTGTTAAAATTTCTGAATAAATCTTTAGGATAGAAGTCAGGATGAGTAGCTTATTGCCACCAACTCATTCTCAATAAACTGTTAGCTAAGAATCATTTGGAAGTTTTGGGCCAATTTGTCTTTGAACTATCAGCATAAACAGGTTTGTGCCCATATAATATACCCCTTATTGAATGTTTCTTTGCGAGATTGAATTTAGAGCTGTGAACATGAAAAATTGCTGTTAAGATATGAGGTACAGTCCAATTTTGAGGAATTTTGAAAGAATCCTTGTAGGAAAGTTGGATGAGATTCTTCTTATAGTGACACGAATACCTAGGTGGTTAATTAACCTCAATTATTATGAAGCACCTTGAAAAGATGGGGAAAACAGCAAAGATCTACTCTTGGAAAGGAAATCGATTGGGCTATTTCTATGCAGGATTGTTAGTGGCCACACACATAAATCTACTTTAAGAATCCACTGCATCTCAGACCACAGGATATCTACCATCAGGCATGCCCACCCAGAAACAGGCAGCAGACTCCTGCGAAGCCAGTCTGGAAGAGAAATTTCCCAGGCCTGAAAATTCTGTGGTCGTTTTCATTTATTTTCTTCATTCTCCTCATATCTCTCTCTTCCCCATACTCCTTGCCTTCTGAAAACTTTTAGAAGTTGCTGGCTTCTTTCTGGATTACTGCAAATATAAACTTGTCCCCTGAAATAACATGTGGAAAATGAATTTTTAAAGAACTTTGAAGAACATTCACTCTTTCATGAATGGCTTTTTTTTTCTCTATGATGGTTCTCAAACACTACCATGAAAGAAAATGATCTGCTGAATAGTATGGCCTGAAGATTCTCTGCTCCTGGAGAGCAGTGATTGAGGACCTTGGCATAAGATGCTCCAGGAATAGAACCAACAGAGCTTGAGGAATGTCTAATGTACCCACTGGCTTTTGGGTTCAAAACCATTCCTTGAAAACAGTGAGATTTTTCATGTTTTAGTTGAAAAGTCTACAAAATATGAGAAACTGCATATTTTGATAGGTTCGTTTTTTATTTTTATTTTTTTCATTCTATGTTGTACGTTAATGTATTGGGTTTTGTTTATTTTTGGCCAACCTCTGAAAATCCATAAGACATTTCAAGAAAATAATAAATTTTACCATTGAAAACTTCCTCTGTATCTTTCTGGTCTCTTCTACCACTCAAATATCTAGCTTCGCTATACAACTTGTCATATCCCCAAGAAGTCTGGCATGGTTTGCCTTTTGTCTGTAGTTCTCTCTGCCTGGAGACAGCTCCTATCTCTGTCTCCAACCTCCTGAATTTTTTGTCCCTGCTGACCAGCCATTTCCTCCATGTTCTCATCTTCACCATTGGGAAGAATCTATCTGTTGATGTTGTTTTTATTTGTATTTCTCTAACTGCCAGTAGAATAGAACATTTTCTCTGCCACTGAGACTCTTTGTCCTGTGATATGTGTTCATGTCCTTTGGATAATTTACTACTGGAAATTTGTCTACTACAGTAGTTATAAAATGTCTTATTTATGAAAGATATTGGTCCTTTTCCTTCTATGAAAATTACGGTTATCCTGGAGTTTTTTTGTTGACATTTCATTTTTGTTTACAGTAGTTTTGAGTTGCAGTCATTTTTGCATTGTCATTTTAAAAATGTATGGCTTCTGCCTTTTATTCATTTATATTTTCCCATTCCCATTCATTTATATTTTCTTCTAGAATTTTTATGTTCACTTTTTACATTTAAATGCTAACTCATCTGGAACTTATTTTGGTGTATGGTTTGAGGAACATTTCCTGACAAACAGATATTTCCAGATAAATGGATAGCCAAATAGTCCAACACAAGTTATTGAATAAACTATTCTTTCCCCTGTGAGTTTTGATACCAACTTTATTATGCAGTGATCTGTCTTGAATAAATTCTGGGGAAAGTAAAATTGTCTCTGTTTGCAGATGACATGATATTATATATAGAAAACTCTAAAGACTACACACACACATACACACACACACAACACACATATGCACACACACACAAACTTGCTAGGACAAATAATTGAATTCAGTAAAGTTGCAGGTTACAAAATCAATATATCAAAATCAGTTATGTTGCTATACACTAAGAACAAACACTCTGAAAAGGAAATTGGGAAAACAGTTGCATTTCAAGTCATATTAAAAAGAATAAAATGGTTATAAATAAACTTAACTAAGGAAATGAGAGATTTTTACACTGAAAACTACAAATTATTGCTAAAAGAAATTAAAGACATAAACAAATGGAAAGACATCCCATGTTCATGCATTGGAAAACTTACTATTACTAAAATGTCCATACTACCTAAAGCAATCTACAAATTTAATGCAATCTCTATCAAAACCCCTATGACCATTTTACAGGATTAGAAAAAGTTCTACAATTCATATGGAACTATAAAATCCAAAATCAGTCTTGACAAAGAAGTCCAAGGATGGAGGCATCATACTTCCTGATTTCAAAGTATATTACAAAGCTACAGTAATCAAAACAGTATGGTACTGGCATAAAGATAGACATTTAGAATAGAAAGCCCAGATATAAATCCCTAAATTCATCAATAAGGTTGCCAAGAATACACAATGGGGAAAGGGCAGTCTCTCAACAAATGTGCTGGGAAAACTGGACAGTCAAAAGCAAAAGAATGAAGATGGACCTTTATGTTACACTATAAAACAAAAATTAACTTAAAATGGATTAAAGACTTAAACAAGACCTGAAATTGTAAAGGTCCTGGGAAAAAACAGGGGAATATCTTCATAACATAGGTCTTGACAACTTTTTGAATATGACACCATAAGCAAAAATAAACAAGTGAGACTTCATCAAACTAAGAAAGTTCCTACACAGCAAATAAAAAATAATAATTGGATGAAGAAGCAACCTAGAGAATGGAAGAAAATATTTTCAAACCATACATGTGATGAGAAGTTAATTTCTAAAATAAGAAACTCCCACAACTCAATAGTGAAAAAACTAACCCAATTGAAAAACAGGCTAAGGACTTGAATAGATTTCTCCAAAGACAGACAAATGGTCAACAGGTATATGAAAAGATGCTTAACATCACTCACTGTCAGGGAAATGCAAATCAAAACCACAGTAAAATATCACGTCACACCTGTCAGGATGGTTATTATTAAAAACAAAACAAAACACAACAAATGTTGGCAGGGATGTAGAGAAATTGGAACCCTTGTACACTGTTGTTGGGAATGCAAAATGGTCTAGCTGCTATGGAAAATAGTATGGTGCTTTCTCAAAAAATTAAAAATAGAACTATCATATGCTCCAGCAATCTCACTTCTGGGCATTTATCCAAGAGAATTGAAATCAGGATCTTTAAGAGATAATAGCACTCCTGTGTTCACTGCAGCACTATTCACAATAACCAAGAGGTACAAACAACCTAAGCATCCATGAACAGATGAATGGATTTTCTAAGTGTGGTATATATATACCCTGGAATGTTATCAGACTTAAAAATATGTGACAACATGAATGGACATTATGCTAAGGGAAACAAGCCAGTTGCATAAAAACAAATACTATAGGATTCCACTTACTATATGAGGTATCTCAAGTAGTCAAACTCATAGAAACAAAAAGTAGAACGGCTGCTGCCGGGGGCTGGGAGGTGAGGGAAATGAGAAGTTGCTGTTCAATGGGTATAAAGTTTCAGTTATGTGAAATGAATAAATTCTAGAGATTTTCTGTACATTGTGCCTATAGATAACAATACTGTATTGTACACTTTAAAACCTATTAAATTAAAAAAAAAACCCTGCTAAATGGGTAAACTCATGTAAAGTGTTCCTACCAAAATAAAATTAAATTAAAATACAAAATTTCAAGGTTTCTGGGTGGCTTAGTCAATTAAACATCTGACTCTTGATTTCAGTTCAGTTCATGATCTCAAAGTTCTGAGACTGAGCCCAACGTGGGGTTCCATGCTCAGAGGGGAGTCTGCTTAAGATTCTCTCTCTCCCTCTCCCCCTGCCCTTCCCCCCTACTTGTGCACTCTGTCTCTCTCTCTCTCTCTCTCTCTCTCTCTCAAATAAATAAATAAATGTTTTTAAAAATATATATATATAAAGCTCTGTGGATATTAGAGAACACTAGAAAATTGCATGTGAGGGCATTTCTTACATAAGCCTCATTTACTATCACCTTGTTGTCTAATGATGCTTATCATGTTATAAATATTTATGTATGGTATTATTTAAGTGCTATTGTTTATTAAATAACTTTTTAAAAACATTTTGCTTTGTTTTGTTCTGTTTTTTACTGAAGACCATATAGAGTAGTGGTAGGGTTTGGCTGGACAAACCGCTTAATCTGCTTCTCTGCTTCCTCATCCATATGGTGTCGACCACACAGGTTTATTAAGCATTAAATTAAATTATACTTGTAAGAAATTTAGCCTTGTGTCTGACACTTAATAATGAACAAGTATTAGCCATTATTCTCTTTATACAATGAAGTTTAGACAAGTCAAAGAAAAAAGCCTCCTATATAAAAGAAAGTCTTATGTGTTTTAGACCATCTTAATCCAAACAGGCCCAAAATCAGAATATTTCAAAGACAAGGTGGTCTACCTTATCCTGTAGTTTCTAGAAACATGGATGAAAACTCTCCAAGAATAAACAATAATATCCAACATGAACGAATAAATATCAGGTAGTAAGGGACAATAAAATTTATTTGTCCTTTGGATTTCTTTCCACTGTAAATAGAGATGTGCTCCATGATCAGTGTAAATTGTGGGAAAGAACATTCTATAAATCTCCATTTCACCCCACTAAGTTTCAGGGGACTTTGGAAGACAAACTTACTGTTAATGATCTTCTTCCCTGTTTTTTTTTTTTTTTTAAGATTTTTATTTATTTTTTCATGAGAGACACACAGAGAGAGAGGTAGGGACACAGGCAGAGGGAGAAGCAGGCTCCATGCAGGAAGCCTGACGTGGGACTCGATCCTGGGTCTTCAGGATCACGCCCTGGGCTGAAGTCAGCGCTAAACTGCTGAGCCACCCGGGCTGCCCATCTTCTTCCCTGTTATATTGTGGTACCTGAGAAAAATGGGATTATTGTGTAATGCTCTAATGAAAACAAAACATAGAGGTAGAGGTAATGCAGTATTTTATCTGGGGATTCAGTTGAACGGCAATAGTCTTCATATTAATTGAATGTGAGCTGAACAAACACAAAAAAAACAGTGTTTTTAAAAATTATAATCACTTGTGTCTTATTGGAGAGCAAAATATGTAAATAAAGGATGCCTTAAATTATTTTGATATATTTTGTGCCTAATTAACAACTAAAAATTGTTTCCCCTTATGGTTTTGCTGATTTCAGTTCTGTTCTAATGTTTGAAAATGTATGTAAATCAGTTTTTTAATACTTTCTTATTAAAATTATGTATTTATAAATGCATAAATATGTGCATGCGTGTGTAGTGAATTTTTTAAATGATCTAGAATGTACAGGGCATTATGAAAAAGCAACCTTATTCTTTTCACCACAGGGCTTTCAAAGCTGTTCTTTGAATTATTTTTCCCCACTCCTTGCTTAAATCTCAACTGTAGCCATAGTTTATCCAGTCTTTTTCAGATAATGAAAATTCAGTCCAATATCATAATTGCATATTTCCAATTTGCCACGTGAATAAAAATGTCCCATTTTTCTGTAGCTTGGAAGCTTGCAATGGAAGTGGGAGCTTTGGTTGACTTATTTCCCCCTATCTTCCTCTACCACCTCATCTACATGCAAGCTGCTCTTTTAAACCCTTCTATGGGCTGAGAGTTTGGAGGAAGATAGAAGGGAGAACAACTAAAGGAAAAAAAGATCTTGCTTGGCTGTGCAATTGTAACCTGGAGTAAACTCTTCATATGGTAGACTCTTTATGATGACACATTGATTTTTGGTGTCTTCCTGAGAGTTCTTCAGGCTCCCTCCTCTGCAACCCACCATGACTATAGTTGGGATCTCTCATCAACAGCTCCCTTCCTCCAATTGCTAATGACCATCGCCACGATTTCCTTTGGAATCACATTGGCCAGACTCCCTTTCAAGATGATACAATCCAGCTCCATTCCATTTGGCCCATGGGAGCTCACACAATTTTTGCTTTGCTCAACTCAGGAAGTTAGACTGTTTCCAGTACAATGTCTTCCCAAAGATTGGCTTTGCTATCTTGGAGCCTCTGATAGTCACAGCCTCTTCCCTTTAAGCTGTTCAAGCATCAGTCAGACACCAGCTCTGGTCTCTCTAGCCAGGCAATCCATGTCAAACTTTTCAAATGATTCTCTTGAAGTTCCTTTTCTTGACTTGAAGACCCTCTTTCCTTCCTCCACAGGAGAAATACATGGCCAACTATTCCAAAAAAAAAAAAAAAAAAAAGTCAACACAGGTGTCTTCAATTACAGTGACTCATTTGTCTTCTCTTTTATAACCTAGAAATGAATGGCAGACTAATGCTGGCAGATGATTTCACAATTTCTTAGCCCCTCCCTGCATAGACAGTCTAGCATTTTCCAAGGGATGTAAGACACAGAGATATTCAACAATAATTGTATTTGTTCTCAAATTCTGGGACTTCAGTTGAAACTATGAGTCAACAGGAAAAGTCCCATTTTAACATAGTGTTATATATGTGTCATGGGCTCCTACTGGTAGTGCTTCAATATATTATGATTTAAATCATGTTCCTTGACAATATAAATTTGGAAAGCACTGCTCCATTGTTTTGCTTTTAAGTATGATGTAAGCTACTTGGTTTGAGATAACTTTTTAATCATGTTGAGGGAGTATTCTATATGCAATTTATTTTTTTACCAAAAATGAATATTGAATATTGTTAAATACCTTTTGACAGTAAAGATGAACATAAAGTTCATTGATGTGATCAATGGTATTTTTAGATTTCCTAATATTAAGTAATTTGTGGCTTCAGAGAGCATTATTCCTTTAATAGGATGCTAGATTAGATTTACTAATACTTTAAATGTTTTGTATCTTATTCATAAGTGAGCTTAGTAAAAAAAAATTTGTGCCATCTTTGTCAGGTTTCAGTATATGCTACCTTTTAAAATAAAAAATGCAAAGCATTTTCTATATTCATCCAAGTTATAGTTACCTTTTTCAGAAAAAACTATTAGAGTACATGCATAGAAAAATACATCTATCAATTTTCAAAAATAATCACACTTGAGGGGGACCTTGCTGGCACAATCAGTAAAGCATACAACTCTTGGTTCCAGCTCAGATCATGAACTCAGGATCGTGAGATTGAGCCCCATGTCAAGGCGCTCTAAAATAAATAAATCTTAAAAAAAAAAAAAAAAAAGTAACAACACTTGAGTAACTAGCACCCAGATGGAGAAAAATCAACATAAGTGCCCCAGAATATCCTTCATTCCCCTTTCACTAACTAAGGTCAACTGCATAGAGTAATTTGATCTATGTGTATACTTTATGTAAATAGATTCATACATATGCAGTCTTTTGTATTGGTCTTCTTCTTCTTCTTCTTCTTCTTCTTCTTCTTCTTCTTCTTTTTGAGAGAGAGAGAATGAGCATGAGCAGGGAGGGTTTAGAAGGAGAGGGAGAGAGAGAATCTTAAGCAGGCTCCATGCCCTGCGGAGTGGGACACAGGGCTCAATCTTATGACTCTGAGATCATGACCTGAGCTGAAATCAAGAGTCAGGTGTTTAACTGACTGAACTACCCAAGCACCCTGTGTTGGTCTTCTTTAATTCACTATTATATTTGTGCAATTCAGCCATATTATTGTGTATGGTGATATACAGTTCATTCTCATTGAAATATAACATTCCATTGAATGTATATACTAAAAATTGCTTATCCATTCTGCTGACAATGGGCATTTGGGTTATTTTCAGTTTGAGACTTTCAAAGACTGCTTCTATAAACAGTCTAGTGTAGGTGGCTTTTCGAATACAGGTACATATCTCTGTTAGGTATATATTAGGAGTGGAACTGCTAGGCTGTAGAAAATCATATGGGATATTTGTCATTTTCTTTCTTACTGTTGTGTAGGAATTCTTTATATATTCAGAATGCAAACTAAAATAATGGAAAAAGATGTATTACACAAACAGCAATTATAAGAAAGGTGTGATAGTTATACTCATACCAGACAAAATAGATTTTAAAACAAAAATTACTACTAGAGAGAAAGAAAAATATTTTATAATAGAAAGGTTAATTCATCAGGAAGATGTAACAATTTTAAGTCTATATGCACTTACCAACAGAGCCTCAAAATACATGAGGCAAAAACTGACAGAATTGAAAAGAGAAATAGAGAATTCATAAGTAATAATTGGAGACTTCTATACCTAATTTTCAATAATAGCACAACTAGAAAGAAGATCAATAAGGACTTTAACATAGGTGTAAACCTTCATGGCCTGAGGTTAGACCAAGCTTTTTAATACCTGACACCAAAAGCACAAGTCACAAAAGGGAAACTAGGTAAATTTGATTTTATCAAAATTTAAAGTTTTATACTTCCATGGATTCCACTAAGAAAGTGAAAAGACAACCCACAAAACAGAATATTTGCAAATCATATATCTGATAAGGGACCTGTATCTAGAATACAGAAGGGACCCTTACAACTCAATAATTAAAAGAAAAATGACCCAATTTTTAAATGGGCAATGGATACGGATAGACATTTCTTCAGAGAAGATATACAAATAGCCAATAGGTACAAGAAGGAGAGATACAATGCAATAAGAGCACATTAGGGAAATTCAAATCAAAACCACAACAAGATAGCATTTCATTCCCACTTGGATGGCTCTAATAAAAAAGACAGATAATAACAAGTGTTGATAAGGATATGGAGAGGTTAAAATCCTTATGTATTAATGGTGATGAAAAATGGTGCAGTCACTTTGGAAAGCATTCTGGCAATTCCTCAAGATAGTAAACATAGAATTTCCATAGGACCCAGCAATTCCACTTTTAGGTATATACCCAAGACAAATGAAACCATATCTGAATACAAAAATTTGCACACAAATGTTCATAGCAGCAGTATTCATGATAGCGAAACACAGAAACTATACAAATATTTATCAAATGAGGCACAGATAAATAA
This sequence comes from Vulpes vulpes, assembly GCF_048418805.1. Classification (NCBI taxonomy): domain Eukaryota; kingdom Metazoa; phylum Chordata; class Mammalia; order Carnivora; family Canidae; genus Vulpes; species Vulpes vulpes. Next base: position 94,601,990 of record NC_132792.1, on the reverse strand, counting down.
AGTGTGGCATATCCACATAATGGAATATTATTTCCATTGTAAAAAGGAATAAAAAATTAAAAATGAAATAAAACGAAAAGGAATGAAATACTGATGCATACTACGTCATGGTTGAACCTTGAAAACATTATGCCCAGTGAGGGGGGGTGGGGGGAAACTAGTCATAAAGAAGACATGTTGAATGATTCTATTTGTTTAAAATGTCCGATTCAGACAAATCCATAGTCAGAAAGTATATCAGTTGTTGCCGGGGCCTGGGAGATTTGGGAGGAGTGGGATGGGGTGTGATTACTCATCAGTACAAAGTCTATATTATGGATTTTGAGGTTGGTTGTGGTGGTTACACGATTCTGGATACACTAAAAGCCATTGAATTGTACACCTTATATGGATGAATTGGATGATATGTGAATAATATCACAAGCTATTGAAAACAATTTCAATCTTGAACAATTCATGCTTACATTCTTTAAAAGATTATTACTCTTTAATACCTCCCACAGTGCTCAGGATATGTGGTCAATAAATGCAAATCAACAGAGTAAAGTCTGGTCAAATTAGACTGAAGAGACAATAAGCTTTCAAATTTCTCTGACACCGATTTCAGGCACAGACTTAGGCCATTCCACAGGATTCTGATCTGACAAAGAACAGAACCCTCTTCTGGGTTAGATGAAAAGGGGAAGCACCCCAAACAATAAGACAACCAAGCTAGAAGCTGGCGCATTCCTATCTGCATGGCTGATAAGGACCATCTGATGCAATGTGGCCTTCCTCACCACAAAGTCACAATATTTATTTTAACACCAGTGAATATTGAGTGTGTGTATATATCTATATACTGATAAAACATTGCTCTAATACGTACACAGGGTCTGAACAAGATCAATTTATCAGGGTAATCATGCAAGCCTATGTATGAGAAAGGTCGTTTACATAGTGGGTTGATAGAGTACTGTGATATAAGCCATAGAGAAGCACTATCTAATGCTCATAATGCATGATATATATTTCATAATATGAGTATTGTATAAATAATTAATAGCATGGGCTTGAGAAAGCATTGATATGAATAAGAGAGTTTGCATGCAGGAAGATCTGCTCAAAGACTCGCTCTTAGTAGATTGGATAGAAATGCACAGGTTGGCCAAGCATATCACACATTTTTAGGGCCATTCTTCATCAAGCTTTGCCTTGTCTGATGGCTGATTCTCCTACTCAATGATGCTATTTCTTCAGATACAATTTTGAAGTATTTTATTTGTAAGTTTAAAAAATGTGTCTGCTGTCTATTTGTGTGAAAGTCAACATAGAGGAAAAAAATAATAAAAATAATAATAATAAAAAGAAAGTCAACATAGAGATAAATTGCCTCATAAAATAGCAAAACAGAATGCAACTGTTTGAATTTCTAGATGTCACCATTTGTCTCAGAAATGTTCTATTTAGAAATAAGTAGTTGGCAAAATATTGACTAGTCTATGTGTAATTTATCTTTCAACCATTACTCAGTGCTTCCCAAGCACCCTTGATGTCCACCTAGCGAAGAGCACTGTGCTGATATTTAGCTCACATCCCCAAGGATATCTCCTTTGCCTAATACATATGTATTAATTCCCATTAACCTCATTTAGAGGAAGGAGCAAAGTGGGCATGAAGAGGCCAGAAGGCAGTGAGTGTCTGTTACGGTATATGAGTAACTCTTCCCATTATCATTCGGCCTTTATTTACTCAATGAATTCACATTGTGAGTAACTCATTTTTGAGGGCTGGTTCTTTTTCCTCCAGGGCTACTGGCAAAGACAAGTCCCTCATACTATTTCCTAGAGTTAGAAGTTACAATGGCTGTAAAAGACACTGAAGAAAAGTAACTCTGCAAATTAATGCAGACATTTGCAGACAGAAAGCCTCCTGGAAGAGCATTTGTAAAAGTGGAGTTGCTGTTGAACTTACCTCGTGAAGAGAGTAGGCCCATGAATCATGTCTGCTCCCTGTCAGTTGACACCCGAGACTGGGCATTCCCTGCCCCACCCCCACCCACTTAGACCTTGGTGGAAACTACATAGGTATTTATAAATCTCTCTCTAAAATCCTGTGATTCACCAGTGGAATGAACCCACTTCTCTCCTCAAGTCTCAACCCCTGAGAAATGATGAGGAGGAGTCAGCTGATGGCCAATGCTCAGACTGACACGAAGAGTTATAGGGCCTGCTGACCTTGCCCTCTGAGTTTCTTTCAGTCCTCAGGAACCACAACTTGAAGACTCTAGATTTACAGTGACAATATAGGCCTTCTATTTGAGACAGTGTCAGAAGGGCTCTGTTTAAAATTTGAAAGAGTGTCTGCTCTCTGATTGGTTTATTCATCAGTAAAATCACTGTGTTCTGCTTCTGTGAAAAGTATTCTTGTAGCCCCTTGAAAAGGGGGGAAAACCCCTCTAGTTTTCATTGAAACAAGGAAGCAAAAAACTTTAAGGTATATTTTTAAATGATGGTAAGAAGTCAAAAAGAAGGAAGTGTCCATTGGGTCAATGGTACTGGGAGATGGGAAGGATGAGGGTGGAAAAGTGTGAAGGTTGGGTGAGTGTTTTCTCCATCCTAATAGGTGAGGGAATGAGGGTGAAGTCCTGAACAGTGGCTTGATGGGTCCATCTCAGGTTGAGTTTTTCCAGGCCAGAACAATGGAGAGAGAAGGAAAAGAGATTTGAGGGTGAGCATGCTCACAGAATATCAAGTTAATAAGGTAACTTGTAAGATCCACAATTTGTATGAAATTTTTCTTTTATCTTTTAAATTTTTAACAAAAACTTTTAGACCCCTAAAATATAAATGCATATATATGCTTTGGGTTTATAACCACATGCTCAAAGTCCTACAATATATTCCAGATTTTAAAAATTAAACAAAGACACTAGAAGAAGTCAAGCCAGAGTCACTGTTATTTGTATAAAAAGTCCCCCTTTTACTTGATGAATGATTATAAATTATCAAGGTATTCAACATCTTTTATCCATGTGTTTGTTTTCCAGTAAATAAGAGTGTAGTGACTCAACTATTTAACCAATGTTAGACAGTTTTTTTTGAACATTTATTGTTTATTATATTAGACAATTTGAATGACACTGTAAATGTTATTTTTCCATAGCTTTGGATATTTAACCTAAGATTTGCAATGTGACTTTTTTTATTTTTTAGTTACATGCTTTTTAGTCTTGGACATTCCTCAGGGCAAAATGTTACAAAGAGAATCCTGCTACAATGCGTAGGTTTATAGAATCTGAGGCTTAGAACCAAATCAGAAATCCAGGTAGTGTCCCTCCAGGTTCGGGAAGCCTCCAGGCAGGATCCCTGACCTCCAGTCCCCTGGGTCTTCCGGTCATTCCAGCGACTACTATAGAGGCCTTATTCAATCTTTTAGCTGCTTTGATTACAGCTCCCAGGGAGGAGACAAGCTTCCAGAATGAAGATTATTGGTCTTCCTCAACCTAAATGTCTCTATGACAGGTCACTTCAGGAAGCAACTGAATCTAAATTAGTCACTAAAGTTATCACATTATTTCTCTACTCCCAGCTGCCCTCTAAAAGATTTCTTCATTTGAAGTTAATGCCAGAAAGAAAGAGAATGCAGGAGGAGCTTTCCTGCTGACTCTATCAGACCAAGGATAGAATGTAGGCTCTGGGGGCCGATGTCAACAGGAACACCAGATTCTCCTTCATTTGTTCTTTATCTTTACTTACTGCACGTTTTGCTGCCATGGACTTTTTTATTATTCTAAATTGTGGGTGAGATAATAGTTGGTTTCTCAAAGTGCAAAGGCTAAACCTACTGATAAACTTCAGCTGCTACCAGGGGACAAAACGCCACCCAAACTGCCAAAACAATCATGACCTCACTTCCTGCATGGCGCACTGAAGGCTTCACCAGAAACTCAGAAAACCCAGCAGGCGAGGCTCTGGCATGAGCCAAAGGCAAAGATCAGTGAGTCATCTGAGCAGTGCTTTGGCCAGGCCAGTTCTTTTAAGAAATAAATACATGGAAAGAGTTCTTTTGCTTCATTGCTTCTATCACTGCTTCTACTCAGGAGCCTTTGCTATCATCAAGCCTTTGCTCATACAAGTAAAATTTACTTCTGGGCTTTTAAAAAAACTAGGGCCAAACACTGAACAACTGAGATATTCATTTCCTCCCCAGCTAACAGGTTTTTCAGGTGTGATGTAAAAACCTCCATTTGTAGTGCAGCTTGGCCAGAAACACACACATTTAATTTATAACACTGATGAGAATTTTCAAGGTGAATATTTAAGGCTTCCTAAAAGCATAGGCTTGGGAGCTTTTGAAGGTCTTGAAGGGAACAGTAACATTTGTGTGGTTCTTGAAGTTCAAAGGGTCCTGAAAAGATAAAAGAGAGTTTCAGTGCCCATGGGGGCTTTGCATGGCTTTGGGGAAGGGAAACAAATATTGTTTGAATGGCTACCATGTACTAAGCTCAAGGTGGCCTTAATGACACAAATTAATATGATCTTGACCTCTCTGTCTGGTCATTCCACATGGTGCAGAAAGGGCTAAGCCTGAGGAATGAGCAGGTGCTAAGGAAACCCATGGAGGGCACCGAGTCCAGCCTGCACTTAGAAAAGGTGGTCAGCAAGGTCTTCTCTTGACAAGTACCATAAGGGAGTCTTAGAGGACAAGTAGGGATTAAAGAATCCGGCTATGATAAGATAGAATCAAAGGAAAACAGAAATTGAAGTTAGAAAGCCTAGTTTGAGACTTGAGTGTCTCCTTATTACTATGTCACCATAAGAGAGAAAAGAGCTTTAAGTTTCTAAAACTATCTCTCTTATATAAAATAAGGATGATAATATCCAGATTATAGTGTTGTTGAAAGGACAGACTAGATAATTTATCCTTTTATTTCTTTTTTTATTATTATTTAGACATGTGCTTTAAAACTTTCTTGGTATCCTTTTATTTCTATTTCTATTTCTATTATCTCTATCTCTACCTCTATCTTTACTTCAGGCAGAGGGAGCAGTATGTGCAGAGTCATGGGGACCAAAGAGACTGGTGTAATCCTTAGAACTGAAAGTGTCATAATCCCTCCATCCTAGAACAATCTGTGTACATCTAATGTGGCCATTTTCCTTCTTCTCGTTTTGCCCAGAATTATGAGACAAAGAGAGACAAGGCCATGGCAAAAGAAGAGACTGCAGAAGTAAGTAAGAATCATGATCTATGGGGTTTAGCTGGTTTAGAGAAGAAGTAAGACAGATGTGGAGAAGAAAGATCAGCTGAAATTGTGGTGGTCTTAGTGAAACAGAAGAACTTGTAATGTGAGTAGCTGGAGTGAGGGTGCTGGCAGGACCCAGAGGAGTAAATTTCCTTTAAATGTGAGATTTCATACATCAGGAAATTCTGAGGGATGCAAAGAACAAGCACAGCCCAGAGAGCACAGAGCTGAAATGGAGTCCTGGAAAAGGCCACTGGACAAAAAAAAAAAAAAAAAAAAAAAAAAAAAAAGGCCACTGGACAAAGAGGTCAAGAGCATGATTGACTAGAGTGTTGGGCCAGTCTGTGAGTTGGACTTTGAAAGTCTTTAAACTGACAGGATTCACAATGGAAAAGGTAAATACCAAACTCTTCTCAAACCTCTTCCTGAATTACTAATGTGGATGAGAGATATCACTGTCTACTCAGTTATCCCAGCTGCTGGGAACATAGGCTTTATCTTTAAATTCTCTCACTCCTTCACCGGTCCATCCAACCAAGAAGCCCACTCATGGGGGCTTTTGTACAATAGCTGTAGACCTCTAGCAAAAGGAGAAGTCTTGTAGAGCTCTGGTTATAAGGTTGCAACCAGGCAGACCTGGGAGAGTATTGGCTCATCCTTTTCTGACTGTATCAATGTGGGCAAGTGACCTACACACCATGCTTCATTTTCCTTGTTTGGAAGAGATGATAATAATGGTATCTGCCTCAGAGAACTACAGTGAATTATGAGGTCGTATACATAAAATGTAGTGTCTGGCACACAGTAAGTACTCAATAAATGCTAGTCATTGATGTGGTAGTGTTAGTGGTGCTTTAGAATGCTATAGCAGACATGGAAAACTTCCAAAGACATTCCAATTCATGGAAAACCAGAATTATTCTTTGCTTGTAGGAGAGAAAGAATGCCTATGTTGGGTAAAAATGAAGTATATTAGGAATACAGTAAAGGATGCATTATAGGGAATGATGGGGATTAAAGCCTGAATAGACAGAGGGAAGCTTAGAGAATTCACTGATGCCAGTCAAGACAAGAAACCAGATAGGTGAGAAGAAGAAAGTGGCCAGCAGGGGCAGTAGGATTGAATTCTGTGCCTCCTGGAGAGGAGTTTAGGAAGAGAGAGGGCTAGCAGACCACCATTACTGTCTATCTTAAGCAAAATAGTAGCCAGAGGGGATATGGACCAAGAGGGTTTCCCAGGCAGCCTCCAAGACCAGCTAAGTTTGAGGAATCCTAGAAAATCTGGAACATTAAGCATTGACACCAGCACCTAAGAAGCATGGTGGTTACCAGTGAGATGTATGGGCTCTGCAGACTGTGGTCACTGAGAAGCACTACAAGCTGTTTAATATCCCAGATTTCAGCTCTGTATTGTAAATTTCCCTACATATTAACATTTCTGAAATTAGAGCATGTCTTGTTGTGATTGTTTCCCCCCAAGTGCTGTGCATTAAATCCCTAGAGCCACCATCAATGGCATCTTAGATTCAAGGAAACACAAAATATGTCACAATAGTATTAGTTAAGTGAAATGTGCTAAACTTCTATAACTCTATGACATTTGATCTGTAAGTCACATATTCTGAGGGATGCTAGGAAATATAAATATTCTGACCAATAAAACTAATGCTGTTAATTACCTAGAGAATTCATGTTCAAATCAATTGATTGGGAGATTATGCACAGTCAGGAAATTGACTCAATGGAGGTGATAATAGCTAAGAACCCCCACTGCCTGGCCAGCTAGAGTGGATGTCTTCCTACTCCCAGCCTAGGGCTGCCTTTCCAGTAAGTCCTTCTAGATATCTGCAAGTTTAATGCACAAAAGCTTTCCCATTCATTCTGAAGCCTTGACAAATGTGCCTTTGCTTATTGGGGCTTCCAAAAGAAAAGATTAAATGAAATCTGAATGGAATACAAATAGTTCTTCCTTTCAGGTATTTTATTCTCTGAGAGCTCATGCCAGAAAACAAACTTCCTTCATGATCACCAGGGAGCCCCCACTGGTATTGGTATTCTAATGGCTGGAGACATCCCCCAGGTTCCCTCTATCAATTCATATGATGGTATATATATTTAATCAGTTTCCACCATGTTCCTGGAAAGGCATTTAGCTGGCTGCCAACAGGCTCCTCCTCCTGCTCCCATACACCCATGAAGTCAGTTGGCTGAGCCCTTGATTCAACTACAGGGGCTCTGTAATCCTCTTCCTGAATTTTCTCCCGGGCAAACCAAGCTTCCCATCATGCATGAGCTCATTGTTCTGCCTCTCAAAATTTACCTGCATGAAATCACCCATACTCTCTTCATGTATAGGCCAAGCAAGTCAACTAGATATATATTTTTTAATTCATGGAGGCTAGCATCATTCAAGAAAAAGAAGACTCTGGGTAGAAATGAAATAAAACACAATGAACTGTGGCTGGCTGGCTGGCTCTGTAAAGGGGAATTGTGGCACAGCAAAGAAAAACAGCCTTACGGAGAAGGAAAATCAATTTTCATTAATGATTTTGAGTGTGCCATTGGCCTCAAGTTAATTATTTATTCGCATGAGGGTTTAGATTTATCTCACGGATATGCCAGATTATTTGAAAGGGTTTTAGTGCCTTTGACCTATGCTCAACGAATCTTCTTGACCCATATTTCATTTCACATGCAAAATCAGTAGGCAGTGTATCGGTCATTTTTTCTAGTTTATTCATTAATCCCATCAACTAATAATTAAAGAGGTTTACTATGGGCTACATGTTATTCAAAGTTCTAGGAATAAAACTGTGAGTAGAATATAGTCTCTACCTTCATGGAGCTTGACATTCTAACAGTGGGAGAAACAGGTGACCAGCTAATAAAAAATAAATGTGAATGTAATAAAATGCCACCTTACCTCTGGGTTGTGTCTTTCAGAAACTCACAGCCCCGGTCAAATCCTGAAGAAAACATCAGACAAATTCCAGTAGAGGGGCATCCTACAAAACACTTGGCCAGTTCTCCTCAAAACTGTCAAGGTCATAAAAAATAAAGAAAGTCAGAGAAACTGTTAGAACCAAAAGAAACCTAAGGACACATGATAACTAAATGTAATGTGAAATCCTGGATGGGGTCCTAGAAGAGATAAAGAACATTAGGCAAAAACTAAGGCAATTTGCTTTTTTTTTTTTTTTTTTTTTGGTACTATCTGTATCCAACATGAGGCTTGAACACATGACCCCAAGATCAAGAGTCACATGCTCTACTGACCAAGTCAGCCAGCCACTCCAAAAACTAAGGAAATTTTAATCAACTACAGACTTCAGTGAGTTACAAATAAATGGGTATAAACATCACAATTTCAGATAGTAATCAGTCTGATTAGGAAGACTGCTGAAGAGCAGTCAGGTGAGAGAGGCTTCCCTGAGAAGGGGACATTCTAAGTGTTATGGGAATGATGAGAAGAAATCCAACTGCAAAGTGAGGAAGCACATCTGAAGAATGGGAGCAAATGAAAAAAGGCCCTGAATTAAGAATCACCTGGTATGTTCAAAAAACAAGTAGAGAGCTTTGTGTGCCCAGAACCTGGCAAGTAAGTAGAATAAGAAGTCACTGGAGAACCTCCCCAGGTTCTGGAGGCCATGGATGGTCTTCTAGGTCAAGCTAGAGGTATGAAATTATTCAGAGTTACTGGTGAGTTTTAAGCAGGAAAGTGGCATGATCTGACTTGTCTTTGAAAAACATCACTCTAGGTGCTGTGCTAAGAACAGAGCATATCAGAGCCTGTCAGGCACTGGGCAGAGAAGTAAACGGGGAGTGACTGTTAAATAGGCATGGAATTTCTTATGGTGATATTAATGTTCTAGAAGTAGACAGTGGTGATTGGTTGCACTACATTGGTAATGTACTAAAAACCACTGAATTGAAGACCTTAAAAATGGTTAAAATGGTGAATTTTATGTTATAGGAGTTTTATCTCAATTTTTGAAAGAATAGATTGTAGAAATGGGGGCAAGCATGGAAGCAGGTGGTTCAGCTACAAGGCTATTCCCTAATACAGGAGAGAAACAATGATGTCTTGGACTGGAGTGACAGCAGTAGAACTGAAGAGAAGTGTCTGGATTTAGACATATTTTGGAAGGAGAGCCGGTAGGATTATTTTAGAGTTCATGTGTGTGGAACAGGTTATTGCAGGAAATCATGAGTGATTTTAAGACCGTAGGAGAGACACTTCTGACTTCTAGTTTATTTTAAGACTTTCTAGTATGGGTTTTATATGCCAGATGTTAGTACACTTAAGGATACAAATGATAGAAAACACTAACTCTAAATGGGTTAAATAGTAGGAAATTTACTAAGAATAAATCCAATAGTAGTAATGGCTTCATGCTTCATGTACAATCAGTGGCTGAGCACTTCATAAAGGACTTGGGTTCTTAACATCTTTCTGTTATGCTTTGCCCTCATCTAGTCTGTCTTCATGGCTTTAAGATGGCAACAGCAGTTCCAGGTGTCACTTTCAAGCAAGAGCAAGACAATGACAAGGGGAAGAAATGGCATCTCTTTCTATTTATCTTTCTTAGAAGCAAATAATGTAGACAGTCCCAATGACTTCTCAGCATGTTATGTGTCTTTCTAATTTTATTTTATTTTTGCCTCATGGAAAACAATTATGTATTTATTCAATGGAACTGAGCTACAGAAAAAATAAAGAGTAACTGGAGGGTGAAGGTAGAGGAAGAAAAAATTAGAAGTTTAAAAAAAGTGGCTTTTTTGGAGGAGGGTTCTGTCTGTGTTTGCTGTGGTACTGCTCACACATATCTTCCCATGAACAACAGCATTCTGGGCTGTTGGATAATGAAGAGACTCAGGTTTTTTTCTCACATTATCTGAGATTCAGCATGGGAAATGGAATTATCATGGTTAGCTCAAACTATCCAGGATCTATCTCCTAAAGCTGGGGATGAGGTTCAATTTCCTCTGAGGTACATGGCAATGGGAAGATGACCAATGGCTAAACAAAGGTGTAGGCTGGTTATTTGGTAGGCAACTAACAGCATCTGAGCCATGGTGGGTAAAAGGAAAAACAGGGGAGGGGGTTTAAGAATGTATTCATTATAAATAGGGAGAGGTGCAGAGAACACAAAGTATATTATTGTATCACCAGAAATATGTCTGATAACTTCACTATCCCTATATATTTCTTAAAACTAGAGAAAAAGCATTTTGAATAGCCCTGAGCATTTGATAAGAACTTGAAGTTCCTAGAAAGACTTAATAGAACAAGGGCAAAACAGGAAATCAAAGAACAGTTTAATAATCAAGGTTTGATAATAATGGTTTAACAATAATGGCTATAATCACTGAGCATTTCCTATATGTACAACACTTTTCTCCATCCTTAACATATAAAATACATTTAATTCCCAAGATGCCTTATTACTACATATTCACTTTATAAGTGAGGAAATGGAGGTTTTGAAAGTTTAGGACAATTTATCACACAGACAATAGAACCAGGATTTAAACCCAGACTCCAAAGCACGCATGCCTAAGCGCTGAGCTTCCTACACATCAAGCGTCAATCTAGACTTGAAAGTTTAAACTTTAGAGCAATATTTCTAAACCAAAATATTTCCCCCTTTATGGAAAGAACAAAACATGTCCTTCCATCCTCAAAGAGACTTTGATTTTGATTACTTATCTTCATGTATAAAATCAATAGATATCTTCTTTCGTTTTACATGAAATTGGCTTGCATTTTCAAACCTTCCCCCTTCCCTGAAATTCTGTTATGCTTACTGGATGGGATGGGGGGGTGGGATCCTCTTCTGGAGTGTGAATTAGTCTTCAAGAGCATTTGGGGAGGTATCTATGAGTTGAGGTTCTAAAGGAATTCTGGTCCTATTGGAATTCTGGTCCCAATGACCTATACTGGCTGTCCATATACTTACCCTAGTGAGCTAGATCATTGCTCAACTTTCCACTTTAGCTGAATGGGTTTGGTCTTGAGGTCAAAGACTTCCTAGAGCTGACTCTTGATTGTGTAAGAGAGGGCAAGCCACTAATTCTCTCATTTGTTAAATAGAGAAAACATATGATACTTAATATCTCCAAAGCATAAATGGGGTTAATTATGCTTCAACTACTATTTGGAAACAAGAATTTTTGTTTCTCAGAAGATTGTTCTCAAGGGATAGAAGATACATTCCTATTTCCTCCAAGAAGACAGGTGAGACTGAATGAGTACTTTTGCTTGTTCTCTCTCTTTTTGTATAATTATTTCTTCAGGGCAAGGTGTGTATTGATAATAGTCAGCACTTGTGTGAAATTAAACCATAAACACAACAGATAAGACGCACAATATTAGATTGGACAGTTTCCCCCACTCAGTAGTGGAAGCTTCACATGAATCCACAGGACTAACCCTGCCTCCATATCTGTGATTTATCTATGTCCAGTTAAAGATCATTCAGAATTGCCATCCAATTTAGGAATGCAATTCCTAAATGGAGCAATAAATATTAATTTCATAGCTGCCTCTGAGTCTGCACAGATGGAGACTTAGCACAGACTCCTCTTAGCACAGGTGGATCATGTCATTATAGTCACACATCATTTCCCCACCATAGGTGTGTGGATGACAGCTGTGTGGGGCTTTGAGTGGAGCCTGTGTGCTAATATGAGAACTTAACCAATTTTTAAAAAATTATGCCTGTATTTGGAGATCAAGTTCTTGCTTCTTACAATACTGTGCTAGGCATGGTGTTCTTGTGTCGTCTGTCCCTGTTAATATTCCTTGGAACACTGCTTGGCACACATGTACATGTAAGTACTCTGTAAGTACTAGTTATTGTCATTCCTTTTGTTGCCCGTGTCTTTGTTAGGCAAAGACCTAGAATGGAAAGCAATGCAAGACTGTTAGTCATCAAACATCTCTGAGGGTTGTTCCTCAACGAAGGCCATGCCATATTCTCTCTTAGATATTTATGAGCTGTTGTCAAGAGGCATCTACAGTTTCCTCCAACTCTCTCCTCAGGTAAACAGTGGTGAAACAGGTGCATAAGAAGAATGATATTTATCAAGTTTTGGCCACTCAAGGGAAAGGTTTGTTGTGACATTCCCCTTTTCTCTTCTGAGGAAAGGCAATCTGGCTGTTTATCTCCTTGGTCTGTCCAATTGGCAGAGAATCATGGCTGTTTGCACAGTTGGCTTTGAGGAAGTGTTCCAGTTTTAATGTCCAACAGTCTACAGGGGACCGAGAATGCTAGCATCACTTAAGACCTATCATGAGCTTGAAAAAAAAAAAAAAAAAAAAAAAAAAAAAGACCTATCATGAGCTTGAAGGCACCTCATTTGGATATTAAGTACAGGCTCTTTGCTCTGTAAGGCCAAATTTATGACCTTATGCAAATCGCTTAAACTCTTCTAGCTCCAGTTTAATCTTTAGTTTATCCATAGAAAATGGAAAGAATAACAACTTATAAGATTTTGGTGACATTTGGGAATAATGTATGTAACACACATAGGCTGCTAACTTTGCAAATAGTAGATGCTCAATAAATAGTAAGTATTGTTATAATTTCTTTGCAGTGTTTATACGATGGAATAATGCTTTTGTTAGGTTTCTGAAAATGTGGCATTCAAAATTATACACACACACACACACATTATACAACAAGTTAAAATATGCACAAGAAAATAGTCAAAAGGAAAAATATCAACATATCCAATAGTCACTGTTTGGAGGTGAACTGCTGGTACAACCAAAACCTAAAATAAACTTAAAAAAATAACTCTTGGATCATTTTAATTTTAATTATCCAAGTGATGCCTGATAAATATATTCTCCTTATGTTCCTCTCTTCTCCAAATGTGAACAGTTAGGATTTTGTGTGAGATATTTTATATCTTTGACTTAGGTATCTTTAATTCATATGTTTGCCTAAAGAAAATATACTGTATTCTTTTACGTATTCGCTTTCAAAATGGTGTTATCCCATAAGTGTCATTCTGTAATTGGCTTTTTAAATTAATTGATTAATTAATTAATTAATTAATTGTTAGAGAGAGGGGGGAGGAGGTGCAGAGGGAGAGGGAGAGAATCTTAAGCAGGATCCATTCCCAGTGCAGAGCCCCACAGCTCCATCTCACAACCCTGAGATTATGACCTGAGCCAAAATCAAGAATCAGAGACTTAACCCGCTGGGCCATCCAGGAGCCCTTTCAATAGGCTTTTTAAAAGCAACATTATATTTTTAAGGTCTTGTCATGTTGCTGCATATTAACATAATTCCTTTAAACTACTATTTTTAATTATATGGATATGCCCAAATTTATTTAATATTCCACTTTTGATAGGAATTTAGGCTGTCCTAATTTTTCACTCCTACCAGGAAAGCAGCAGGGAATCCTTGCATGTCTCTCTCCTTTGCACATGGGTGTTGCTTTAGATGAAACACCATGTCCTTTGCACATGAGTGTTGCTTTAGATGAAACACTAAAATGAATGCCTAAAATCTGTCGGCAAAGTGTCTAAGTGTAGCTCTAATAGACACTCCCAGTCACCCTTCAGAATGACTGTACCTGTTCTCTAGTACTTTGCCAGCAGTTAATTTTGTCAAATTTTAAAGTGTTTTCCAATCTGATGGGTTAAAAAAAATCATACTTCATTGGAGTTTTTCTCTTTTTATTTCAAAATAATTATAGATTTATAGCAAGTTGCAAAGATAGTACAGTGAGGTCTGTGTGCCCTTCAGTCAGTTTCCCCCAATGGCTATAATCTTCTATAACTATAGTACCTATCAACATCAGAAAATTGACATTGGTATAAAGTGTGCATGGTCTATGTCATTTTACCACATGCATAGATTCATGCACCATACCGCAGCCAAGATACAGAACTATGCCATCACCACAAAGATCTCCCTCCTTTGCCCCTTAGAGTCACACACCTGCCCCCTCCACCATCCCTAGCTCCTGAACACTACTACTCTGTTCTCTATTCTCTAATTATGTGCTATTTTGAAAATGTTATATAAAAGTAATCATGCAGTATATGACCTTTTGATATTGGCCTTTTTTACTCAGCAGAATACCCTTGAAATCCATCCAGGTTGTTGCGTTTATCAATAATTGTTGCTTTTTATTGCTGAGGAGTATCACATGGTATAGATTTACCAAAGTTTGTTTAATCATTTATCTGCCTTGAGACCTTTCGGTCACTTCCAGTTTGAGGCTATCACAAATAAAGCTGCTGTAAACATTACATGCAGCTCTTTGTATGGACACAAGTTTTCACTTCTCTGGCAATTAATGCCAAGAGGCCATTGCTGGATCTTATGGCAAGGATTAGTTGTTGTTGTTGTTTTTAAAGAAATCACCACACTATTTTCCAGAGTGGTTGTACCGCTTTACATTCCCTCCAAAAATGTATGACAGATCCAGTTTCTCCACATTCTTGCCACCTTTTGGTGTTGTCATTAGGTTTTATTTAGCTTTTCTACCTGGTATGCAGTGTTATTGCTTTGTGGGCTTAATTTTCATTTCCCTAAATGTTAGGGATATTAAATGTCTGCTTGTCCGCCATCCATATTTTGACTTTGATGAAGTGTCTTTTCATGTCATTTGCCCATTTTCTAGTTGAATTAGTTTTTTTTTTTTTTTTACAGTTGAGGTCATGTATTCTTTATATATTCTAGATATGAATTCTTATATGAGGGTAGAGTAGTGCCCCAGTGATGGGGGCAGGGGGGTCATCACCACCAGGTGGGGAAGAAAGTCCCAATTCCTCACTTGGACTTCTGTGACACCACCCTCATGGTGAGGAGGGGCTGTGGGGTACAGGGGGTGTCCACTGGAGCTCATTGAGAGTGGAGGTTTGAGCTCCCTAGTCAGACTTTGCTGGCAATGTGGGGCAGGGACTATCTTTTTCCATGGGATCTGTCTGGGGTAGAGCATTATTGTCTAAAAGTGTTCTATCCTAATAGACTGCCCTTTCCTGGTCTGATTAGAGCAAGCAGGTTCTTCTAGGGCTTTGCTTGTCTAGGCCTAGTGAGATGTCCTCGTTGCCTACTCCCCCAGCATGCAGTCGGGATGTATGAGGCAAAGAGAAAACCCAGAGAGCTCACTGCCCCCCTTGATCCTTGGGTTCTGGGGCCTCTAGCTACTCTGCATTCTCTCCATGTTTCAGAGTCCTCTTATATTGTTTTATAGATAATGTCCAGGATTCCTATCTGTTCTTAGCAGGAAGTACAGGCACTTTTACTTCAGCTTTCCAGAAGCAGAATGGATACTGGTTGTTGTACTTTGCATTCTTTATTATTAGTGAGATTGATTACCAATATCGAGCCCCATGTCGGGCTCTCTGCTCTGCGAGGATCCTACTTCTCCTTCTCCCTCTGCCTGCCTCTGTCCTCACTTGTGCTCTGTCTCTTTCTCTCTGCCAAATAAATAAATAAAATCTTTTTTGAAATGCCAGTATCATACAGAAGGCATTAAATTGTAACGTAGTCATCAAATAACAACAAAAAAATGTGGGCATACATCAATATGCATCAATAGGGATGATGGGACACTATGTGACTATTAAAAAGAATGTTTCACTCTAAACCAAGAAAGTTCCAGATCTAGCTTGGAACTTTGGTTTTATAGATTTCCTATCCTCTTTCAGCACTTTGAGAGTGTAGAGGACAGGTAACAGAGAGCATTCCTGCTCTATTGTCTTCCTTGAGAATGATTTCTTCATTTGTCTTTCATAACTTCTTCCCTTTCTTGCTGTAGTATCACTACATAATTGTAGAGGCATTTCCTTTCACTTTATACTTATTTGATAGGGACAGCTCTACCCAAGTATTATATACGTTCTCTGACTTCTTCCCCATCTCTTTCTCCTGTTTTTGTGCTGACAGCCTATGTTCTACTTTCTTTTTATTTTGCTGGAGCAAGAAGAAAGAATAAATCCAGGATTGTGTTTAATTACAGCTGGGGAATGTAATCCCTGGTTCAGTCCTCTTCCCTAAAATTCTGTTAAAAGTTCTAGTGTGTCTTGCTCGCCTGAGAGATGCCCTGAAATTCTGGAGTATTACCCCAATTCAAGCTTAGCCACCAAGTCATTGCTTCTGTTGGAGACACTCTGCTCTAGTTTTTAAAAACTCTCCTGGCTTCCATGCCTCTCCCCAGTAGTGAAGGGCTCCTTAGTCCCAGCTTGAGTGCAATAAAATAAAGTAAGGGATTTGGGTGTGGTGTACCCTTTTCCATCCTCAGGGCTTCCTATGAAGCTTCCCTGGGCTCATCATCATCCTCAGGGGCTTTCGTTTTACTTCTTTTCTCTTCCTGTGCAGTTAAGGCCCTATTTGCTCTTAGAAAAATATAACTCCTGGTGATTTTTTTTTTTTTTTTTTTTTTTTTTACAGAATTTGTCCTGCCTTCCTGCTAGTCAGAGAAAAAGAAAATGAGGGGCAATAGTGGTTTCTTCCTTCATAGCTAAGTACTAGTTATGCAAGGTGTCAAGGAAGAACTTCTCCCTGGAAAAGATGTGCTTCATTTTCACCCCTGGGTGCCATATCCCATTCCCCAAATAGGAGGGAAGTGGGCAAAATTAATGAGATTTTTTAAATTATGTCTGTGTATCACCTCCACAGAATTCTTTCTGGAGGGACTTTATATCGAGGCAGACATCAATATCCAGAGTCTTCCATTTCTAGACACTTTCCAAAGTTAAAACAATGCTCCTGTATCGTTTATTGGGTTTATTTATCTACTATCCCTTCCATTTCATTAAGTTCAAGATGAGGGAGGTATTGTAATCCTGTGTCTGATTTGCCAGGTTTCCCCAGAAATCACTTGAATATTAAAAATGTCCTTTTTCCTTGTGCCTGACATTGCTTATTTGAAATAAAGAAAAAGAATGCTTGCTTTGGGGATCCCTGGGTGGCACAGCGGTTTAGCGCCTGCCTTTGGCCCAGGGCACGACCCTGGAGACCCGGGATCAAGTCCCATGTCCGGCTCCCGGTGCATGGTGCCTGCTTCTCCCTCTGCCTATGTCTCTGCCTCTCTCTCTCTCTCTCTCTGTGACTATCATAAATAAATAAATAAATAAATAAATAAATAAATAAGCTTGCTTTGGTTGAATGACTACTACTAAGTTTTTTCTATGAACTATGATCTCTTTCTTTAAAAATTTACTTATTTATTTGAGAGAGAGAGAGTTGGGGGGCAGAGGGAAAGGGAGAAAGAAAATTATCAGGCAAACTCCTGGCTGAGCTGGGAGCCCACTGGGGGGCAGAGGGTGCTTGATCCCAGGACCCTGAGATTGTGACCTGGTCAAGAGTTGGCCGCTTAACCCACTAAGCCACCCAGGCACCTTTGAACTATGCTCTTATAACCTAAGAGAATAGTTGAAATAATGAATAATGAACCAGTATGAAATCCATTTTAAGAGTCAGTTTTATTCTTTTGGAATTTTTTTCTCAAATTCTTTTACCAGGTTTATTAGTCACATCACTTATGAACTGGGTTGCCATGTCTTCATTTTCTTTCCTTCTTTTCTTTCTTTCTTTCTTTCTTTCTTTCTTTCTTTCTTTCTTTCTTTCTTTTTCTCTCTCTCTCTTTCTTTTCTTTCTTTCTTCTTTCTTTCTTTCTTTCTTTCTTTCTTTCTTTCTTTCTTTCTTTCTTTCTTTTCTTCTTTCCTTCTTTTCCCTCCTGTCTTTATGATCAGTTAAGTTTCCCATTAGGTTCTAAGGGAAATCTGCCCCATTCTGGTATGTTCTTCTAAACCTGCTTCTTGTGGAAGGTATATTTTCTAGGTGTTCCTAGAAATTTAAAATTAGAGATATGAGTTTATTTCTACCTGCAGTTTTAACACTAATTGCTTTTTATACTTCCTTTTTTTCTGAGACCATATAGAGAAGCCCCATGTTCTCATCAGTTGTATTTCTGAAATCACTTGCTTGGACCATCTGCTTCAGAAGGAGACCTCACTTCTAAAGGTGTATGGAGACAAGAAGGTTGCTTTTAACAAGATATATTTGGCTTAGAAGTGCCTGGGTGGCTCAGTCACTTAAGTGTCTGCCTTCAGCTCAGGTCACAATATCAAGGTCCTTGGATCAAGCCCTGCATGAGGAGTCTGGTTCTACCTCAATCTCTCCTCACTCCCTACTTGTGCTCTGTCTCTCTCAAATGAATGAATAAAATCTTAAAAAAAAAAAAAAGACATATTTGGCTTAAACCAACTGAACAGCTCTTACTAATGTTGCATTTTCATTATCTACTCTGCAGTTTTAAAATGGCAGCCCATGGGCTCAATTTACCAAGTCCCATTCCTTCCTCTGGTTGACTTCTACCAGGCTTCAAGCTATCAGTTTAAGTACAGTATGTTATGATTTCTCTGGAAGCCTTTCCTACTCCCTAAGTCTGGAGTAGGTGCCCCTCATGGGAATCCACTCCCATAACAGGCCATGTTTACCCTAGTTTGCATTGATCACTCTGTAAGGTGATTGCCGATGTCTTATTTCCCGTTGGACAGTAAGTCCAGTAAGACAGAGACTAAACACCCAGTTCAGTGCCTTGCACATAATTGCCTCAATGAATATGTGTTTCATGACTACATTTTAAAAAACTTTAATAACATTTCAAAAGTTTTTAAAGAGCTTTGAAGTTCAACAACAACAGTGTATAGTTGCCAAGTTGGTTCTTATTGCTGCATCCTTTGTGGTTTACCAGAAGGGATGCATACACGCGTTCAGTTCACAAAACTATAATTGAGTAGACTAAATTTTTAATGGAGTTTGGTAAAACACTTGAGCTAGGTTACATTTTGGACCAGCTGAGAAGCCACAGGTTTCATCACACTATTATTAATGTGGTTTTTTTTTAAACCATTACTCTATCACCATTTGGCCCTTTGCAGAATTCATCAAAGGCACAGTCTTTGCCCTGAGGCTTTGGATTTTATCATTCCACTGCCTGAAGTCATCCATCTGTGAAGCAAGGGCAATGCACACCTACCTCATAAGGGTGTTGAAAATTAATTAGGCAATGGTCAGCTGTCTTCAATATGAGAGTAGGGTGTAAGTGCACATGTTTCGTGTCTCTTTTAATTATACCCCATGTGCAAGCAAGGTAGCTAAGACCCCAGAGCATTTGGATTTGCAAAGGCTTTGAATGCAGTACAAAGCTTGTTGCCTCAATATAAAGTATCAATAGGAGGCATTAAAATGTCAGCGCCTTTTCAGGGATTTTGTTCATTAAAATGCCTGCAAAGGAGTATGCTGAATAAGTGACTGTGGACCAAGTCATAGCCCAAGCAGTAGAGCAAACAGGAGCCTCAAGAGAGCTCCAGAAGTATAAGGAACAAGTG
Organism: Vulpes vulpes; assembly: GCF_048418805.1. Lineage (NCBI taxonomy): Eukaryota > Metazoa > Chordata > Mammalia > Carnivora > Canidae > Vulpes > Vulpes vulpes. Next base: position 94,582,398 of record NC_132792.1, on the reverse strand, counting down.
TTTTAAATGGCGGGTGAAGTGGTGAGAGGGGACTCAGGGAGAAATCTGAATTTGCCCGGCACTCCTGCCCCTCAAAGCTACAGTAGATCAACTTGACACTTCCCGGCTCTAATTTACTTGCTCCTTGTTTTGATTTCACGGCATTCCCAATTATGCAGCTGCCAGGAAAGGAAGCAATGGAATTGCAATATAGAAAGACCAGACCACTTCTTTTCGGACTAGACATTTCTGCACAAAGAGCCAATGGGTCACATCTTCTGCCTGTTTGGAGTTGCTTCCAGGATAACCAAGCACAGTTGTGAGGCAGCTCAGCCTTGTTGGCTTCCCCTTTCCTCAATGGCCATGCGGTTTCTCAGCTGCCTGGGGGATCATCTATAATAGGCCATTTTATTTGGTAAATGTTTTCCTACTTACTGAAGAGTGTTCATTATTAATGACCAGAAAGGGAACTCCTGCCTCCTATGGCAGAAGTTGATACATTTGCTTTGTATAATTGCCGTGTATAGTTAGCCATGTGGTCGTTCAGCTAAAATAAATTGCCTTCTTCCCATAAGAGTCTCCCCGAGTGTCACGGGAGAGCTAGAGGGAAGCTGGCTGCTGAGACTAATCTCTTAGCTAACGCAATAGACGAGTCCAGAAACAGAAGGCAGATGGCAAGTTCGAGATGGATAGCATTTTTTAATGGCTTCAAAATAGCTCTGTCTGTAAACGGCTTTGCTGAATGACAACATGTAGTGCGATTTAATCTATCTATTGCTGCGTTGTCAGACCTTCTGAGAACTGTTCTCTGGTTCATCTATTAAGACAAAAATTGATCTTACTTCAAAGTGGGGGATGTAGAATGATAGGAATGTAAAAGGCCAGTAGAGTAGAAAGGTAAGAAGAAAACCCTACAATTATTCACCAATAAATGGCAGACATCCTTCCAGAGTAACAGGTAACAGTCACTTGTAGTTTGGTATTTGAAGAAATTAACTCCATGTTGAGATTTAAGAGCAGAAGCTGAACTCTGAACTCTGAAGTGAAAGAGGCCCAAGGTCTAGGAGAAAAAGTCATGACAAAGACAGTATACCCTGCTCTGTCTCCAATTAGTAAGAATTCACATTGTTCTGATGAGATTAACCTTTGGGTATCCAAGCCATTGATTTGGGAAATGGTACTGATGAGGACATGGGGCCTCGGTACATGCTCTCAGGAAAGGACTATAACAGGTAATTGGTGTTAAAGTTGAGTGAAGAAATAAATTCATACCTCTAATTTTAAATTTCTAGAAATGTCTAGGAAAAAAAGCCTACTTACCCTAAGAAGCAGGTTGAAAAAAAAAAAAAAAAAAAAAGAAGCAGGTTGAAAAGAGCATACTTAAGTGTTGAAATAAAAAATACTATTTTTGTTTTGTTTTGTTACAGACTGGCAGATAGATTCACCCTGGATGAAAATTAAGCAGGTGAAATTGGACAAGAACAACACTTTTATGGAAGAACAGATAGTCACAGACCAGTCATGGAGGAATTAAACCATGGTCAGACGTTTCTTCCCCCTCTGTTCTGACGTTGGAAGTGAAATGATGCAGAAAGCTGTTCTTTCTTACTCTGTATTGCATCAGTCTTGCAAAGCACACACAGGTGCTAGTAATCAGTAACCACTTGAAATTTATGCTTGTTGTTTTAATAAAGCATTATATTTGGATTAGGATCATTTATTCTCTCTCTTTCTTTATCTCACTTAAATCTGAAATAAGCCTGGCTTGTTTGCCCAAATTATTCAATTCAATTTTATAGCTGTTTATTGATTTCCTGCAATACTCAAGGCATTTGTATACACTGACCACACTTTACAAGCCCCAAACTGGGTCAAATTATGTGTATGGTGCAATAAAATATTTGAAATTGAGACTATCTTCCAAAATTCCAAATTCTAAGCTTGACGCCAGGAGCTGAAAGGAAAAATAAGAAAGTTCCTCAAGAGTTTGCATGCAAAGGAATTAAATAATTGCAAAAATAAGCATAGAAGGCAGAGTAAGACAGGTGCCCCAACAAGGCAAAAATAAAGCTATGTGGCTTACATTCGGACATAAGAGTCCCAGGTCCACCACTCACTAATCGTGTGACACAAGGCAGGTCACTGGGCCTCAGCAAGGCCTGGTCTCCACTCCAAAGTAGAGATAATCATATCCAGTCAGTAGATGTGTTGTGAGGACAGAGCACATTGGAATGGTGGCTTTCATGCAATAAAATGTTTAAAATGCATGGTGGATTCAAAGAAAGAAGTGATATTAGAATGAGGAAAGGTCGACAAGAAAAGGGCACTTTTTTTCGGGGTGGTTTTGAGATGTCTAGGGGGTGGTAAGGAGGAAGATGTGTTGAGAAGAAAGGAGCTGTGTCTACACAGAAAAGTGTCACTAATGCTTCCAATGTTCCAACACCATTTTGAATGTTCTAGAACAAACATCTACTCAGGTGAAGAGAGCAATTGAAAAGAGAAAGAAAAGAAGGCCAAGAACACAATCTTATGCAACACCAGTGTGTAAGAGGAGGAAGTATAGGTGGTGAAAACAGAGAGAGAGTGGTCTGAGAGTTTAGAGAAAACCTGGAAGAGAGCAGTGTCCCTGAAGCCAAGAGGGTTTGAAAGAGTATCAAGTGGGACCAGGGTGGGGTGGGGGAGGGTTTCCAGTGCCTCAGTGAGAGAAGAGAAGGAAAACCAAGAGGAGGCCAGTGAATTTAGTAATTAAGTGGCCAGTGATAGTTTTAAATGGTGATTCTATAACAAAATTATACTTGAGCTGCTATGCCTATGTCTCCCATAGAGGTTGTGTTCATTATGTTGTATCTGGAAGGATTCGCCTATTAAGGCCATGGGTCAAGACCTTACCCATACATTATGAGTGGGGTGTACTTTTAAGTGTCAGGAAAGTTGTTTATTCAGCAAGGACAGTGAAACTGCAGGGAAAGGGAAAGCAAGCAGGAGAGAGGACCATTAGCTATCTCTGGGTCTCATTTTCCTGAGTCTGGACTTTGAGGAGGATTTTGAGAAGGACTTGAAGAAGCTCCTACATCAAGGAAAGATGCTCTCTGCCACAGGGAACTAGGCTGGGAGGCATCCTCAGGCTGAAAGTCTATGAAGAAGCCTAGTTCCTTGGATAGATAATTAGGTTTTAGGTTATTCCATTAGTTATTTACCCCAAATCTTCAGTCCTGATTTGTTTAAAGGTTTCTGGCTAGTCTTTGTTGTGCTGTGGGGAATTACAAAAGGTATTTTCTGACCTCATCTGGATTGAGGTGTTGGAGAGGACACTTTTCGAGGGTGTTGGAGAGGCACTTTTCGAGGCCTGTGTGGGGGTGATACCCTCAAGGAAAGCCACCCAACCCGGGAGCCAGAGTTAAAGAGAGGCCAGAAGGAAAGAAGAAGATACAAGGGCAGTGGGCTTAGAGATCAAGAGAAGGTGAGAGACTCTCAACTTCATGGCATTCTCCCTTATTTGGCACTACAGGTATTGACTTGGGGAGGAGTAGGCAGACGGGCAGTGATTTAGTGATAAAGGACTCATTATTGAGGAAGATACTTCCCCACGTTCTCAAGGAGCCTAAGAAAATAACAGGGTTTAGGGAACATCCTTTAGATGCATGTGTGTGAGCAGAGCAAAGTTGTTTGCCAGCAAGAGGGACTGAACATACAAGATAGAGAGGGGATGCTTGAGGATCTGGGAAAAGTGAAGTCCAGGGCTCTGGTGGGTGGTCACCCCACCAGTGTTGCTGGAAATGTAAAATTATGCACCTGCTATGGAAACCAGTATTGAAGTTCCTCAAAAACTTAGAACTACCATATGATCCAACAATCCCACTTCTGGGCATCTATCCAAAGAATTGAAAAATCAACATATCAAAGAATTATTAGCCCTCTCATGTACAGTGCAGTGTTATTCACAGTGGCCAAGATGTGGAAACAATGGAAATGTCTGACGGATGGATAGAGAAAAAGTTATATGTATATATGTATTATTACATTATTTAGGCCTTAAAAAAGAAGGAAATCCTATATTACATGAATACAGGGATGAACTTTGAGGACATTGTGCTAAATTAACAAGTCATAGAAGGACAAAATAGTATGTGAGTCCATTTGTATGAAGTGTCTAAAATAGTCAAACTTATAGTGGCAAAGAATAGGTTGCTAGGGACTGCCAGGGGATATGGGGAGTTGCCAATCGATGGCTATAAAATCTCAGTGATACATGATGAATAAGTTCTAGAGATCAGTTATAAGACATTGCGCATATAAATAAGACCGTATTCCACACTTACAAATCTAGGAGGATAGATCTCATGCTAAGTGTTCTTACCACAACCAAATTTTAAAGAGAGAGAGAGAAAAGAGAAAGAGAGAGAGAGAGAAATACCCCTGTCACATGGAGAGAAACCTGAGTGGGAGACTGAATATAAAGAACTTTTATTTTTCATCAAGCTTTGGAGAATTGTCAAGTGCCTTGCTACTGCCATTCATGAAACGTCTGTGCTAATGAGTCTGAGGAAGGAATCACTATCATCAACTGTAAGCTGATGACTTTTTCAGTTGACATCCAGCTAACTGGTATATCTTATATCAACAAACCTTCCCCCAAATGTCAACATAAAAAATGAAGAATGGACTATGGAGGTAGCCAGCCAGAATAAGGATAGCAGTTGTCACCTGAAATACAGATCTTGGGTAGATGAGTAGATATAGGAGAGTAATAAACTTACACCTACAAACTCCTGGAGTGATGACAGAGAGTCCTTGTAAGAGTGCAGGACAGTTCTTAAGAAGGGAAGCCAAAACTCATAAGATGTTTATGAAGATGTTCTATGTTATAGAATTAGAGGAAATTGACAATCTTTTTATAATTCTTGTGAGATTACCCAGAATGCTCTGGATTAAAAAATAACAAAAAAAGATGTGATAAAGTTGGAGGGAAACCAGAGGTCAACATAAACAGCAAAGGTAAAATGGGGTTGCTAAGGATGCATTGTGGGACTGAATAATCACAAAGGGGAGAGTATGACAAGAAAACAGTTTAGCTATTTGAAGGTTTGGGACCCCAAAAAATGGAAGAAACTAATTTAGTTTAGAATATAAAAATAGTACTAGATGCCAAAAAGCTTCTACAATTTGGTTCCTTTCTGCCTCTCTTGGTTTATTTCTTGGTACTTCCCTGTAGATGCTGCCTTCACCTAGAGGAAGACTGTTTTCACGAACACAAAAACTCTACTGGGCAGACACTTGGGTCTGTGCTGTTCACTACTCTATCTCCACCCCTGAAGACAAGTAGCTGGCATACAGTAAGCTCCAGGTATATTTTCATTAAATGCAGCTATAACCTTTCCTACAAATGCCCTGTTTCAATGCCAAATTTAACTCAATCCCACTTCTTTTGATAAATTGTAACTCCTCCATCCAATGTCATGTTCTTTATAGTTCTATTATAGTTTGTATCTTGTGTTAGTAGTTCTTTAAAAACGAAATTTATTTGCCACTGATTATTAATCCCTGCTAGTTTTGTCAAAATGTGATCCAAAGATTTATAGCATTGTTATTACCTCCGGTGCTTAATTAAAAATGTTATATGTTAGTCTCCATCCCAGATCGACAAAATCAGCATCTGTGGAGTTGAAGCCCATGAATTAGCACATTTTACTGGTTCCCTGGATTGATTCAGGTGCACAATGAGGTCTGAAAAGCAACCAAAGAGGAAGCCTCATTCTCCTTTTAGCTTCCAATGTGCTGACACAGTGCTTTGGGCCCTCAATCCAGTTTACTAAGTCGATTGAATTGAATTGAATTGAACAGAACTAAGTGGTGACCATGATGATGATACAACTAATTTGCTTGTTAATTTTGAAATCCAACCACCTTCACAGAGGAAACAATCCATGGAATTAAAGTTACCTGAATTTTTTTATAGGAAAACAGAACGCAAATTAAATAGCAAACAAATAAAACCCTGATTTTATGTAAATTGCGGTGATGTAAGCACACATAGAGAAAAGTGTATAAAACCTAAGTGTCCATTTTAATAAACATTCTCAAAATGAACACAGTGATGTAACTAGTACCCAGACCAAGCACTAGAACACGACTAGTACCACAGAAGCCCTGCCTGCCCATTTCCTGTCACTACTTTTCTTTGAGATTAGCCACCAGCCTGACTTCTAACACCATAGATTTATTTTACTGTTTATTTGTTTATTCTATCTATCTATCTATCTATCTATCTATCTATCTATCTATCTACCTACCTATCTGTGTACCTATCTGTCTACATGTTGTTGTAATCCATTCATTCTTACTGCTGTATGCTGTTCCACTGCATGAATATAGCACAGTATGCTTGCTTATCCACTCTACATGGATGGATATTTGAGTTGTTTTCTGTTTGAGAGTGTTACAAACAGTGCTTCGGTTTGTATTGTTGGACACGTATCTTGGTGAGCACACGCAGACCTTTCTGTTAGGTATATACCTAAAAGTGAAATTACTGGATCATAGAGTATATACATGTTTGTCCAGTTTGAATAAATCCTGGCCCAGTATTTCATGCATCTATGTATTTATGCCACCATAGTTCCCTCCCATGCTAACTCTGAGCTTTGGTCATGTGACTTGCTTTGGCCAACGAGACAGGAGAAAACGTGATATAAGTAGAGTTCATAAAAGCACTTGCCTGCTTTTGCCTTTTCTCTGGCTTCTCCTTGATCACATGTCCAGGCTAGCTTGCTGAAGGATCGTGGGAGCCATGAGGAGGAGAGCAGGTGATCCTGGACAAGGCCATCCTGCTAGCCAGCCCCCAGACATTCTGCCTGTTGACCACAAGTGCATGAATAAGCCCAGGGGAGATCAACTGAACCTAACACAGACCAGCAAGCTGACCACCTAGCCAACAAGCCTTGTATAAATTTAAAAGTTCTTTTTTTGAGTTAGTAAGCTTTAGTGTAGTTTGTTACACAGCAATAGCTAACTGCCATACTGCCAAACAGATTTTCAAAGGGTTGTGCCAACTGATACTTCACAGATAGTGTCTGAAGCTCTGGAGTTCCAAGTCCTTCTCAATACTTGGTACAGATTAAACTATATGAAACTGTTGATATTTGCTTATTTCTGACCTGAAAACATTACAGTTTCATATAGTCCAACTTAATATTCTATTTTTTCATTTTAATCTTTCTTGGAAGTGTGTAACAGTATCAAATTGTAGATTTAATTTGAATTTTCCCAATAACTAAGAATGTTGAGCACCCTTTCATATGTTAACTAGCTAGTACTATATCCTCTTTTGTGAAATACCTGTTCCAGGTTTTTGTCCATTTTTCTATTGGATTAACTGCCTTTTTGCCATTATTTGTAGAAATGAATATATACACTTGCACTCACACTGGATATGAGCCCTTTGCTAGATATACATATTGCAGATATCTTGTCTTATCCTGTGATTTTCCTTTTCATTTTCTTAATGGCACCCTTTCATGAACAGAAATTCTTAATTTTAATATAATTCAGTGTACCCATTTTTAACTTTCATGTTTGTTAGCACTTCTTTGCCCACTCAAGGTCATGAAGATATTCTCCTATTTTTTTTCTTTTAAAAATTTTGTTGTTTATCTCTCATATTTAGATCATTGATTCACCTGGAATTGATTTTTTAAAGTATGGTATGAAGGAGGGGTCCTGGACATTTATTGGAAAGGTAGTGAGTTATAGAGCTTGGTTTTCACAGCTTTCATAGGGAGACAGCACAGTCAACTGGAGCTAGTCCCAACTCTACCACCAGCTCACTGGCTCTGTGACTTTGGGCAGGCCACAAGAGCTGTCTCCTTTTGCCCATATGTCAAATGATGTTAGATAAGATAATCTCCTTCATTCCTCTCAGCAGCATGGGATCTAAAAGTGACATAACACTCCAACTATGTGTGGTATTAATAGTTCTGGAACCTTCAGGAACATATTTAATGTATCTGAGTCCCAGTTTCCTTACCTATAAGATGGGAACAGTCGTACCCATATGGAGGGCTCTCGTGAAAATAAGAAAAAAATTGTATGAGAAGTTCGGTACTCAGTTCTATTGTTCAATGAAAGGTACCACCTGTTGTTGCTGTTCACAGTCATACCTGAGATATCAGATAGAATTTTGTTTATTTCATTTTAGTAAAAATAAAGTTGGTGCCTCTAAACTTAACTAGTGACAAAAGTTTGCATACAAGTTTTTTGGCAAGACAGCAAACCAGCTCTGTGATGAGAATCTTAATTTTGCCTCATTCTCTTCATTCCTAAGACATATTATCTAGTAAAGAAAGCCAGAAAGAAAGGGGAAATTCACACAGATATAAAAAGCAGCTTTCTTGAAATTGTATTCCATTATCCTTGAGCTCAAAAATGTATGCTAAACACTTGTGGGTCCAGGACAAGACAGGACAGGATGCCATGATGAGTTAAGTGTTAAGTCATCAAGTTTCTACAAAGAGACCGATGCAGGACTTACCCAGCTGCCTGATTCCACCTCATCTAAAGAAGCACCTTCCATCATTCTCACCTCATTACCACTACCTGACAGATTTCCCTGCTTTTCGGTATCATCCATCTCCCTCAACTAGAACATGATCTCCATGGGAGCAAGAGCTTTGTTTAATTTATCATGTATTTTCAGCACCTAGAAGAAAGCCGGACACATAGCACACATTTAGTAAATTTTGTTAAATAAATGAATGAAGGTAAAAAAAGAGTCATATCAAAATATGTATCGAAAGTCGTAACAACATTCAATTAGGCCCATGCTATATTTAATGTGACTGGAAATCAATAATGTATTCTGGCTATAATACTTCTGTCAATCTCAAACTCCAATTATTGTAGATGTTCAGTAATAACATTACCACAAAAATATTAGCCCTGTTAATAATCAACACATTTTTCTCAAGTGCACCTTTGGGAACTATGAAAAGGAAATTGATATTTCCCACACACATATGCTGTAATTGTTGGGTCCTTTTTTTTTTTTTTAAGAACCATTTAATGAATATAGTTACTGAAAATTGTTTAAAGACATTTTTTCTTTAAATAAAAACAGACGTGGGAATCATATTTTTACTATAAACAGATATTAAATTTTACATGTTGACTATTAGAAAGTTGTTCAATTTTTTCTTTACCAAAATAAATCGTTAATTAAGATAGACAAAAACCAGGAAACATTGAAGTTAGTCATTTAATTTCCTTACTAATTCAGAGCTGCCTGGAGTCATTTCCTGCAGGAATTTCACGTCTTCCCATTGAAGTGTTCCAGCAGCTGGTAACGAAATCATCAGCTCAGGCAGTGGGTGTTACTTCAGGCTCCAATTACAAATCAGGTGGTGTTTTTGTTTTGAGTTTTTTTTTTTTTAATATATTCATGATGGAGCCAGATCAACCTTAGAAATAAATCTAAACACCTTCTAGAATGCTGTGTTGGCATTGCCCTAAAGAAATGATTTGGTCTAGTGGGAGAAACCAAAGACAAAGAAACCTAACTCCAAGATTTGGCTCAGCCACTAATTAGTTGTATGACCTTAGCTTTCACCTCCTGTACCCTAATAGCCTTGTCTACGTGAGCGCAATAACTCAAATTTTACCTAACCAAGTTGTTTTGTAGATGGAAGGAATGGTAGCCAAATTCTGAAGTTCTTGTTGCTGCACTTGACTCCAAATATAGCAATAAGCTTGTAACATTCTTAAGCTTAGAGAGCTTGTCTGATACTTCGTTGGGTCTAACTTTGGCCAGTGCAATGTGCTGTGAGTACAAAGGAAATTTTTTTTTTTTAATTTATGATAGACAGAGAGAGAGAGGCAGAGACACAGGCAGAGGGAGAAGCAGGCTCCACGCCGGAGCCCGACGCGGGACTCGATCCCGGGACTCCAGGACCGGGCCAAACCGCTGAGCCACCCAGGGATCCCCACAAAGGAAGATTGATAAATCAGAGAAGTCAACATCTTTTGCAGGATTATGAGGAAATTGATCATTGTTCCTTACAGGCCTAAAATGTACAAGCTTTGTCCTCATTCCTAAAGTTGCCTATTTAGTTGAGAAACAGAAGCTAATAATTTAATCACACTATTATTAAAAAAAAAAATGGCAAGAGATTTGACCAAACACATACAGTACTATGTTGCTGAATTTGGGATGGGGTTGGGGGGAGGGTGCAATCAAAGGTATATCCTTTTCTCGTCCAAATGTTTTCCTAACTGAACCTGTCAATTGAACATGGAAGAACACTGGTAATAGGCTATATTTTAAGAGTTTATTTTGTTTATTTTAACAACCAGAAGGAGTAAAGAAGTCTGCATATTTCTCAAGTTGGGTGAGGACACACTGGCTTCTGGAGAACTTGAATCAATAAGCTGAAAGAAAAATTCAAACTCCAACCTCAGAAGAACTTGGCTATGCATTTTAAACTATGTATTCATAGATTCTTCTGCCCTGCAGGTCAATTCCACTCTCCGCTGTCATCAACAACTTGCTCCAAAGCTGATTATTGGGGAAATCAATGGGCTTCTGAATGAAGACATTGTCTGACCAGTATAATAGTAGAGCATGAAATGGGTATTATTCAACTCTTTTGAATATATTACATTTACTGAGAACTACAATTAAGTTATGGATTCTTTATCAGTAAAGCACTTTTTTTTTTTTAGGATTTTATTTATTTATTTATTCACTAGAGACACAGAGAGAGAGGCAGAGACCTAGGCAGAGGGAGAAGCAGGCTCCCTGCAAGGAGCCTGATGCAGGACTTGATCCCAGGACTCTGGGATCACGACCTGAGCCAAAGGCAGATGCTCAAGCACTGAGCCACCCAGGTGCCCCTCAGTAAAGCACTTGTTTAATTGTGGACATGAAGCTGGCTATAATGACACCAGCATTTAGTGGTTCAAAAAGATCTACAGATATGAATTACTGAGCATATAATGAATTGTGGTGTAGAGAAATATCAAACATTGGAGTGTGATATTCTGAACAATAAAAATTTTAATTTTGTGTTATTTTTATGATAAACACATGAATTTAAGTATTGTGTTCAGGTTCCAGAGTCAGACTTTATGGGTTTAAATTCTCTATATATGGGGTGGATTTGAAAATGCTATTGAATTTCTCAGCCCTAATTTCCCCACCTGTAAAACCATGATAATAATAGCATCTTTCTCAAACAGCAAATATGGGAATTAAATGGGACAGTCTTGACACATACTAAGTGGTCTGTAAATATTAGCTAACAATATTATCATCATTGTCTTTGGATGACCACTGTACATGATTTCAGATTCTCTGTATTTAAGGCCACATTGATCCCAAGAAGTACTTTCATTGTCACAGGTAAATAAGAAATGAAGAGAGATTTAAATTAATACATAAGTGATATATTCATGCCAACTCAAATGCAAATGACACAGTATTTTATTGCACACAATTTCAAAGTGGTTTGAAATGGGAAAATGGACCAGTCCCACAGCAAACCTACATACAGGTGTGCTGAATTGTAAAAAACCTTCATTATCAGTATCATACTCACATCCTGAAGAGCAACGTAGTTTCAGCCAAACAGCATCATCTGTCTTATTAATGTTAATTGGAATATATTGGGTTTATTTGCATTTAGTCGTAAACTGTTTTAGTTTCATGGTTGCTTTAGAGATATAAGTATGAGGAGTTTATGCTTTATTTTATACTTAAACACATTTAGTACTTAAAAATTCTAAGCCAACACTAAAGGTGCATAAATTTCTTTTTCTTTGAGGGATCTTGACATGGTTCAATCTTGGGAAACATTGGTGTTTGTTAGAGTGGACTATAAATAATGTTAGGGCAATGCCTGATTATATGATTCTAATATATTTGCATGTGCCCACTGTATACAGGGCACTTTCTGGGCACAAACACTGATATTATGTGAACTGTGTCTAGTTAGGAAAGACAGAAGGAGAGTATGGGGTGTGTGCACAGGTGCACACGTGTGTGTGTGTGTAAGAGAGTGTATCAGTGAGTAGTACAGAAAGTATAAGAATTCCAGAGATGATCCGACTGCAGGTGGCCGACGTATGGTTTTGTGGGGACAAGAGATTTGAGGTATGCCTTAAATAAAGATGATAGAAACATTCCAATTTTAGGAAATGGGTGTCTGGAAGTAAGGAATAGTGTAAGCAAAGGAGACAGTTATTTCAGTTATATTTAGTTGTTTAATTTAGAGAAAAACATTAAAATAAATAAAACTTTCCTAAAACAAGTAATATATTATATATTGGTCAGAAGTTCACATTTTATTTCTGCAGTGGCTACAACATAGATTCTATTTGCTCTGCTACTCTTGGAAACTGCCAAGTATCCTGGAATCACGGTATCTCCCTCATTTTGATTAGTGAATGTTCCCCTAAACTGGCACTACAGTGATTTAATTGACCTTTTAAGTGGGTTCTCCAATGCCAGTGTTCTATAAATCAGGCAGAGGGGTTTTGTCCCTGAAAGGGCGTTAGGGATTCTTTGTCTCAGATTAATGTAAAAAGGGATAAAATTGTATCCATGTTTAATGTTTCTCTTTACATGTTTTTCTGATACCTATGGTGCCTACTATTGCTTATCTGCTAGCAAATTCCAGCAGATAACAAGTTAATGATTAATTAGTAAACAAATATTAGTGGAAACTCATAAAGAGCCAATTACATTGAACTGATATGTGAGTTTGCACGTCCATGTTAATAATTTCATCACATGGTAATATTTCTTGCAATCATTTTTTCTAGTCATGTTTTGGAATTAAATATATCAGAATTTTGTGGTGTTCTGCAATGAGTGTAGAGCTCTCTATAAAGAGCTCCAAGATTTCCAGAAGCTCCTGCACCTAAAATTTGAAAACCAGAGGTAACCTGGTTAAGGCTAACCTGGTTAAGAAGTAACTTACCTCAACTTTAAATGGAATGGTAAACAGGTGAATTTGAACTTAGTGTCACAGATGTGTTTACCATGCTGAGACATATTGCAGCATAAACCATGCCCTATATCATCAGATCATGGACAAGAAATGGGCAAAGAAGACTACAGTAGTAGAGTGGCTCTGTCCAAACATGGAGAATGTCAGCTAAATGGAGACAGTTGTCTGATTTACAACAACAACAAAAATGTTTAAACACAAAGGTGACACATACTCAAAACCTAATCGGAGATTGAATTTATGTAGTTGTAGGAGACACTATTGGCACCTGTCCTATGCTCTTTATTTTTTTTAAGATTTTATTTATTCTTTTATTCATGAGAGACACACAAGAGAGAGACAGGCAGAGGGAAAAGCAGGCTCCATGCAGGGAGCCCAAAGTGGGACTCCATCCGGGAATCTAGGATCATGCCCTGAGCCGAAGGCAGGCACTAAACCACTAAGCTACCCAGGCATCCCTATCCTATGCTCTTTAAAGTATATTTCACATGGTTCCTTGGGAGGTCCCCAGGATTGTGTCCAGTAGCCTATAGAGATACACGTACTGGCTTTCTTCTCTTTCTGGATTCACTTCCTCATGGCACTTCCTGAGATCACCTTCTGAATAAACATCCTGCACACAAATCCTTGTCTCAGGCTCTGCTTTTGAAGAATTCGGGGTATTAGTGTACCCAGGAAATACCTCAATGATCCCTGGAGTCATACTAGGGAAAGTAATAATAATAAATATGCGCCTGTTAAAATACTACAGGTATCATTATTGAGAGCTTACTGTGTGCAAGCCATTGTACTGAAAGTTCTTCCTACAGTATCTTATTCATTCCTCACAATACTCTTATGAATTACATATTATTCATATTATTTTTAAGATAATAAACTAAAGCTTCAGAGCGTTAGATCACTTATTCAAGGTTGTTAGTAAATGACAAGTCAGGGATTCAAACCCAAATCCTTTGTGTTTTTTCTATAAACTCAGCAAAAGTATGGTTTGGTCATTCATATTTTGATTTCAATCATTTTAACAAAACTGCAAACCCAAAAAAGCATCTTCTAAAAGATACATATGTAACAAGAGAAATAAAGAACCCTATATGATTGTGTCCATCCTCTAGGTGAGCAGTTCTCAAAGTGCATCTTTTTTATCTCAAAGGAAAAAGAAGCGAAACAGTTATGCAATATTCTTTTAAACACCAAATTAAAATAAAATAAAAAATAAACATTTTATTTTTACCCCAGTCATCTCAATTCTTTGCTTTGGATCATAAAAATTTGTTATTAAAGAATCTGGTTTATGAAGTATGCAAGTTCTCAATCAAGTAGTGGTCTGGAATCCAAGACACTTAATTGACTCAGTCCTTGGGCTCCTCAATCCCCTGGTGCTCTGCTGATTGATCTCACCCGCAGACCCAGGACTGACTCAGAGGAGTCAAGAAACACAAGCTGTGTCAGCCCTCCTTATTTGGAGCAGGATCCCCTAACTTTCTTGGTGGCCCTGCTGCCTTAGTATTCTCAGTCAGAAATAAGGGGGAGCCCTGTGATCTCTAGTCTTGCTAAATGTCTCTAGAAATCCCTGAAGTTTTTCTTCCTTTTCCTTATTTCACAAATGAGACAGGAACACGCTTTTGTCAGAAGCGATACACAAGCATACAGAATAAAGTGTGACAAGGCACCCACACCATTCCACTCTAGAATTGTGGTTTAGTGTGTATCATTCCAGTCCTTTTCCCATGCAAGAAACCTTTGTGTCTTGGTGGCAGGATATCATGGAGCCCCCAGGATTTACCAGGTTCCAGAGCATGGAATTATCTCCCATGTGTTTGGACGAAATGGAGCCTGTGGCAAAAGAGAAAGTGAGTTACTAATTGGATTTATGGCCATTACTCCCTGAGCAGCCCTCTGCCCTCGGTAATCTCCATAGCATTTCAGATAGAATCTCTCTCTGCAAAAGATCCAGAAGACTCGGTAAGGAGAAAGCTGGCACATCTCCTGCTCACCCAATAAAAAGTCAGATTGTTATTAAACAGTCCCCGAGGCTACTGTGATTTACATTCACTTTAATGGTTCTCTTTGTAAAGTAGTCCCTTTAATGGGGGATGCCCTCCAGTTCCTATTGGTTGCATGTAAAATAAATATTACACCATCTCCAGCTGTCCAGCTCTCCTTTCATGCTTTGACCTGCAACAGAAAGTACAGAGACTTGATATTTCCCCCCTGAAAAGCTCTCACATGTTCAAGGATGCTCACTACCATTATTTGTGCAGTGGCGAGGTAGAGGTGGAGGTGGTCCAGGTACCCATCATTGGGGGAATGCAGATGTACACTGTGGAATACCACACAGCACTCAGAAGCCGCGAACTAGGTGGACCTAAAGCCACGTATAGAGAAATTAAAATTTTAAAAAAATCTTTAAACAAAAAATAGGAAATAGAATAAAATGTTTCGCACAATGCCATGTATACAATCTAACACACTTTTCTATGTAAAATGATGCTACACATATATTTTCAAGGACACATACCCAAGGACACGCACCAAACATAGGAGTGTGATGCCTCCAGGGGAGAAAACAATGGGGATGAGAGAAAAAGAGAAAAATTAAAAACTAAAATAGACACAGCTCTTACAAGGAATGATGAATTGGCTGGATGTTAAAACTTAACGCTTTGTTCCTGAGAGGTAGTAAACAAATAAATAATGAATGAAAGAAACCACAAGGTCACCTGTCTTTTATTTGGCTTTAAATTAAATCTCACCACCAGCAAGCATTTATAGACCTCCTGTAAGCATGTGACATGATGCAAGTTCTGCTCTGTAACCATTGACAAGCCTCTGTGCCTCTCTGGACCTCAGTTTCTTCTTTGATAAAAATAACAAAAAGGAATGAAAAGGGGAAATGAGG
The DNA here is from genome assembly GCF_048418805.1 of Vulpes vulpes. Classification (NCBI taxonomy): domain Eukaryota; kingdom Metazoa; phylum Chordata; class Mammalia; order Carnivora; family Canidae; genus Vulpes; species Vulpes vulpes. Next base: position 94,566,519 of record NC_132792.1, on the reverse strand, counting down.
GATCCCTGGGTGGCGCAGCGGTTCGGCGCTGCCTTTGGCCCAGGGCGCGATCTTGGAGACCCGGGATCGAATCCCACATCGGGCTCCCGGTGCATGGAGCCTGCTTCTCCCTCTGCCTCTCTCTCTCTCTCTCTCTCTCTCTCTCTCTCCCTCTGTGACTATCATAAATAAATAATAATAATAAAATTAAAAAAAATTTAAAAAAAAGAAAAAAGAAAAGGGGAAATGAGTGCTAGTACTACCTAGGTTACAATGTTATATGGTTTGTAAGATTGAAACAAGGTAATACCTGAGGCCAAGCATGCATGGGCGCTGGGTGAGTGCCAGTCACTTTCCTCTGAGGAGAATGAGAGCACAATGGGACCTGAGCAGAGAATCATGCAAAGCCCTTGGACATTTGTTCCTTCCTCAGCTCCGGGGCTCCAAGAGGCAGACACGGGTGTTCATATGATGTTCAACTGTTATCTGTTCTTGTATGGGAGAGAGGGGGAGATCGCTCCAACATGTCACCCCACTGGTTGCCAGAATTAATGTGGCATAATCAGCACAGGTGGCCCTCAGCTTACCCCTCTGCTGCAAAGCTGAGGGCTTGGTCAAAGCTGACTGTCTACAGTGAGGCAGGGCTGTTCTTCAGACTGTAAGGTACAGCTTCCTACAACCTGAGGTCCAAGGGCAACTCCTAGAGGGCAGCACAGTCACCCCTAAGGTTGCTGACCCCAGGCCCTTGAGCTTTCTGTACCTGCCCCAATCCAAAAGAAGTCCCTAAAGCCTTGTTCCCTATACTAGAGAAGAAAGCCTTGATTGTACTGTGCCTGTCTTTCCACAGAAGCAACAGGCCCTAAGGGCCGGAGAGAATATTCCCTCCCACAGGCTGTGCAATCAAGGTTTCCTTTGCAAACAAACACCAGGAAAACTAGCAAAGCAGGAAGCTGAATTAGGCCTAGTCCATAAGGATCCAGCTGGGTCAGAATCTGGCCTCTTCATCTCAGGCGGGCTGGGAATGTTTGGAAGCACTCAGGGAAGGAGGACCTGAAGGAAGTGTGGGAACTTCTGTGCTCAGGACGTGTGAGTTCTGTCCTAGAGATCCCCTGGAGGGCTTTTGGCAAAGGTGTCCTTGGCAGAAGCATGAGAAGCCCCCAAACTGTCTCCAGCCTCAGGCCTGACTTCCTGTGGGTTTTAGGAGATTCTCTGAAGTTCAACCTTAAGCTCCCCCAAACTGCTATGAAAAAGTGAGAAGACAGTAGAGAGAGAGCTCAGTCACATGATTTTATTTTCTTTCCTCCTTTAAATGTGACACTCCAGGAGTTTCAACTGACCACAAATGAGGAGTTTGCATCAACACAGGTGTACGTTATCTTTCACCAGGGCATCCCTACAGCTGTCCCTGCTCAGAGGGCCTTCTGTGGCCAGTTTGACCAGTGAATCCTGTGCTGCAAGAGAAAACCTCTGGTTCTTCATCTGACATGTGGGGCTACCCAGAAACTCTAAAAGGAAAGCTCCCCGTGACATTTTACAGCAAACCCGAGGGAGATCAATTTCGGAAGAATAATGTGCTATTCCTGGCCTCTTCACCCAGGGCCATCCACTTGCACCTCCTTCCTAATGTCCTCCAGAGACTCCAGGCTTCAAAGTCCTACCGAAGGTCCCATTTCTGCACTCTTCAACAAAAATTAGGTCAGGTACCCTGGCCTAGATGAGGTCATTTCAGGGAGTCCGTCTCTACCCGGGCAGTTTGGAACTGTTTTCATTTTTGCTTGTCACATCCTCCCAGTAGCCACCTTGGTTTTCTTATGAAAATGTTAGCAGACTACATGAGGCTTTGTTTTTCACATCCTAACATGGGGAGAGAGAAGTGAATATGGAAGAAGTCAACATTTGCCAACCTGTGCCAGGTTGGGGAGGAAAGGCACCTTTGAGGTGGGTGAGCCTTGGGTGCCCCAGGATCTTGCCCTCCAGCAAAGACAGGGGGAAAATATGGCCATGGAATTGCCAAACAGAAGAGTTTTGTGTACCATGAATTGATTCTCTGAACATTTTTTTGAGCATGTCTTATGTCCCCATCAATGTGCAATGGTACAAAAGATATTTAAGAAATAGCCCCTGCCTCAAATGAGGTCAGACTCTGATGGGGAAGCCAACATTTAGAAAAATAAAATGCAAATTAATTGCAGTAATAAAGGTGTGTATATTCAGAGCAGCAAAGCTAGGGGATCTTTCAAGTGGATGATGGGAGGTTTTCTAAATACAGCTCCAATTTCCTTAGAATTTAGAAATCGTACATCCTGCTTCTGGTATCATATTGTCTGTCACCTTTAAATTGAGAGTTTGGAGATTTTTTTTGTATTTTCATAGATATCTAGAATATAAAATAAAAAGACTCTAAAGATCTTCAGAAAGAATAAGCATGCTAAAAAGACAATTGATGATGGAAAAAAAAAGTTGAGGGCCTCACCCATTAGATAGGAAAGTTTGTATAAAGTTAATTAAAATATGTGAAAGTGAATGGGCAAAGAACAGACAATTCAATGGAATGTCTCATCCAAAAACCTTCTCAAATATTTTTAGTAACTTAGTATATGGAAATATTTGCAACTCAAATCAGTGATGAAAGTCAGGGTCATTCAATAACTGGTGTTGAATGCCATTTGCAAAGATATCTATTTTGTAAATGGATTAGCATTTGCAAAAATATGACACATCTTTCCCACCCTATGTCAGATTAACTCCAGATGGACTAATAATTTAAATACTTGTAAAAGAAATGCTCAAATTTCTAGAATAAAATACAACCTGAGTGAAGGATTTCCTAAGAAAAATTACAAGGAAAGAGGGCTTAAGGATAGTGGTGATAGATGTACATCCCTTATAAAGAAGGGAAGTACAATGTCACTGCCTTCCATTGTTCGGAAGCCAAGGGCAAGCCAGTGCCAATGAAACACTACCATTGGAGAGGTGAGGGTGCGTAAACATGCATGTGTTTGGTGTTTTTACTTTTCAGTGATGACTGTGTATTATTGAACAGTAAAAAATAGAGACATGTCTTTTACAACACATATCTGGGAACTCAACCTTAGTAGTATTTTTCATTAAACCAACCCTCCCCCAAAACAAACAATAACTAAAAGTGATACATCTCCCAAGTTAATAATGCTTTTTCACATACATTATGAGGCTATTTTTTCAAAATAATCCAATGAAGTAAATGTTTTCATTTTTGTCTACATTTGATTGATGAGGATATTGGGACTCAGAGTGACTTGTCCAAGATCATGCAGCAAAGAGGAGGCAGAAATATGAACCATCTCCAGACAGCCATGTTCCATGTGACACCACAGCTGCTGCTTATGCACCAGCTTGTGTAGACGCTTCTTCCTTCCTGGGCCTGGAAGGGTGAGGTGGCTGGGGCTTCACCAGCTTTGCTATGCCACTTTCCATTTTCAGAGTCTGTTGACTATAATCTTGCCACTTAAATGTACCTGTACTGATATCCGATCCTTGGCACCCAACTTCCTGGACAGATATAAAACTGGATTCTTGGGGATATTTTGGAAGCGGCCAGAATTGATAGAACTGATGAATGGAAGAGTCCGCATGATGCAGTCTGCTGAAGCAGAGTGATGGCCTTCAGCATCCTCTTCATATAGTAGCTTGGAAAAACCTCAGAATTTAATTGCCATCAGATTTCAATATTAAAAAAGGACATATCTGCAGAAAATAATGGAATGAATGGTTAACCCTTTTAACTCTGAACATTGAATGAGATAAATTTCCAGCTGCTGTTCTCTATTTTTGTTATTGGACCAATGTTGTGTATAAACAGGATGACCATTTAATACATTTAAATGTATTTTACAAAGAGTTTAATATGTCTGTAACAATCAATCTCAGTACAGTAACCACAATGTACATCCTGCAAGTGTTATTTTTTTTAAAGATTTTTTTTCTTTTTTTTTTTTTGAGAGCAGAGAGCACAAGCAAGAAGTAGGGACAGAGAGAGGCAGAGGGAGAAGCAGTTTCCCCGCTGAGCGGGGAGCTTGATCCCAGGACCTGAGATGAAGGCAGGTGGCGCTTAAGCGACTAAGCAAGCTCACCCAGGCACCTCTGCAAATGTTACTCTGTTGTGTCAGATACTAGTTTTTCCTGAGGTATCTCCAAGGCATGTAATGGGAAACAAAATTGGTAAATTACTCAAGTTCCTTTCACTGTGATTTGGAAATGATAAATCTTTAGAGAGTGAGAAAAAAAATTCGTGGAGACAACTTTTTTTTTTTTTAACTTTTTAATTTAATCTCAGTCTTCTCAGGAATTCGTTCCTATGTTTATAGTATCTCCCTCTGTGCCCATATACTCAGGCAAGCTATACTGTTCCTACTAGTCTAGCCCTTAACTTTTCCTAGATGATACACAATAAGAACATACAATCTTTGAAGAAATAACCATTTATTATTTTTTATTATGTTGTATTTTGCTTTTTCCTTTTGTGGTAAGAGCACTAACGATAAGATCTACCCTGTTACCAAATTTTTAAGTATACAATATAGCATTGTTAGTTGCAGTCTTACATTGAACTGTAGTAGCTCTCCAGAACCTATCCCTCCTGCATGACTGCAACTTTGTGCCCTTTGACCACTATCTCCCTGTTTCCCCATTCCTCCGGCCACCAGTTTACTATCTGCTGCCATGAGTTTGACTCTATTATATTCCACATATAAGTGAGATCACACATTATTTGTCTCTCTCTGACTTATTTCATTTAGCATAAGGTCCCCCAGGTCTATACATCTTCTTGCAAATGACATGATTTCCCTCTTTTGTAAGATTGAATATTTTACTATTATATAAATACCAGTCTCACATCCTCTTTATCCATTCATCTGTTGGTAGGCATTTATGTTGTTTCCATATCTTGGCTATGGTAGATAATGTTGCAATGAACATGGGAATGTGGATATCTCTTCAAGGGACAGATTTCAATTCCTTTGGACATATACCCAGAAGTGGTGTTGCTTCATCAAACAGTATTTCTATTTTTAATTATTGGAGGAACCTCCATATTATTTTCCATAGTGGCTGCACCATCTGGCATTCCCAAAAGGGTTCCCTTTTCTCTACATCCTCGCCAATACATCCTAACAGGTATAAGGTGATAATTCATTAATAATCATTTATTGTGTTTTGTTTTCTGGGCATGATGATGATGGCTTCATAGGTGTATACTTATCTCCAAACGCATCAAATTATGTGTCTGTATGTGTCTGTATGTCAATTATGCCTCAATTAACTGGTTTTAAAAACAACAGAATAGGGACACCTGGATGGCTCAGGGGTTGAGTGTCTGCCTTTGGCTCAGTTTGTGATCCTGGCGTTGTGGGATCGAGTCCAGCATTGGGCTCCCTGCAAGAAGACTGCTTCTCCCTCTGCCTATGTCTCCATCTCTCTCTGTGTGTCTCTCATGAATAAATAAATTTAATTAATTAATTAATTAATATAAACAGCAGAATAATTAAAGGAATAGGTCATTTAAATTCATACATAGAAAATTGTGGATTTCCCTAAGACGTTACAAAGTCTGGAGCCATCTTTTTATGTTAAAATACATGCTAACTTTATATTTCTAATCAAAACACTTCAATTCTCAATCAGTCCATTGGCTGTCATCTTTTCTTGAACCAGTGGGGTGGGGATTAGTTTCACATTTATGTAACCAAAGCATCATCAGTTGGTTTTACCAAATCAAAGGAAGACAAGTTCTTATGAGCTACACGATGACCAGGATCTTGTCAGTTCTAAGTTATTGTTCTATCTTGAGACTCCCACAAAAAAATATAAATGAGTGGGTGAATAAATAAAGATCTGGTTCAAAGGGAGACAGGCCTCCCACTCTTAGAAAGCAGAAAAAATGCTTGTAACTTTTATTTGGCACTATTTGCAGAGAGGGACCCAACCTTCTTTATATTATAGTGGCTGAAAATGGAAAACTACCTAAATGTTAGGTCACAGGAAGTTAATTAAATATATTACAGTCTAGACATGCTTTACAGACAATTAAATCAACATTGTGGAAGTCAGCTAAACGATAGATCACTTTGGATGTTTTCAGTAACATAAAACACTGACTGAAATGGACTTGAAAATCAGGACTTTTATTATGGCACATATCAGGAAGTCTAAGACAAGTTTCAGGTTGGTTGATTCCAGACCTCAATAATGTCATCAAGAACCAGGTTCTTTCCATCACTCTGCTCTGCCATCCTTAGTGGGTCAGATTTGCTTCACTGTTTCAAGATGGTGACAAGATTTCAGGCACCATATCCAAATACAGCAATGTCCAGAAGCTCTAAATACTCTCTCTTCAAGTGTCTTATCTAGGATCAGGGAAACTTTTCTCAGGAGCCCCGAGCTGATCTCCCATTATGCCTTAGAAGGGAGTCATATGCCTATCCCTAACCTAACCACTGGAAAGAAGAACAAGATGGAATTATTAGGGTAGACCAAAGAAGACAAACCCCCTTGATCTTAGATATAGTTACCTTTATCTGATGGTTAGAAGTAAGCCTCTAAACGGAAGTGATAAATAGATATTAGATGTATCAATCAGGACAGGCTAGGTCATACAGCAGAAACAAACATCCCCAGAGTTCCAATGATTTAAAATAGCAGAAGTCTATTTCTTTCTCATGCCACATTGTACGATCACATCAACAAGGGCCTCTTTTCATCATGGTCCCTCAGATATCCAGGCTGATGGAATAGCCCCTATCTCAAACATTGCTAGTCAAGTTACCATAAGGAAATAAAAACCTCTGAAAGTTATCAAATAAGCAATTAAATACTCTGTCCTAGAAATTATGTGTCAATTCCATTCTCAACTCATTTAATAAAACTAGGCACATGGCCCCACCCATTGCAAGGGTGTGAGGAGGTTTTATACTATTATGTCCTTAAAGAAGGGAAAACCGGGAACATTTGGCAAGCAACATCCTATTAGGTAAGCAATGGGAAAATATTCATGATTCTTTATTATGTGAAAAAAAGCATATGACAAAAATATATCCACTGTAGTACCCCAAGTATAATTCAGTGAGTATGGGTGTATAACAAGCTGAAAATGATTATTATCTTAACAAATGGCAACAAAATTCCTCTTAGAGAGAGTGTATTGTGCATTTGCTTAGGAAGATACTTTATTAAACCTCTTGAGATGGAGGTATGAGTCTGAAAACGTAACCCATTGGGGATGAGGGAAAAAAGGAATAGCTGAAGAGTTCTACATTAGAAATAAATAGGAATTCAGGATGATGGAGAGCAAGGAAGACAGAACAGTAAAAAGTAATCAGAGGCAGTTGTCAAGCACCACTGAATATGGCCCTAGTACACTCAGGTATCTTAAAGCAGTTTCTCAATAAAGGCACTACTGAAATTTAAGGCTGGATAATTCACTGCTAGTAACTGAGTAGAGACCCAGGATGCTGCTAAATATCCTACAATGTTCAGGATGGCCCTTGCCTTCAACAGTGAATTATCCAAAAACTAGAAACAAGTCGAATGTCTTTTTTGATTGTCACCACATTTTTGGTTGTTTCTAGTTTTTGGTTGTCATGAATAGTGCTGCTATAAAATTCACATACAGGTTTTTGTGTGACCATAACTATAGGTTAAATATCTGAGAGTATAATTGCTAGGTCATCTGGTCAATGCATACTTAACTTTTTTTTTTCATACTTAACTTTATAAGAAATTGCCAAACAGTTTTTCCAGAATGGCCATACTAGTTTGCATTCCTACCAGCAATATATGAAAGTTCAACTTACTTTGAACGCTCACCAGTGCTTGATCTTGTCACATTTATTTATTTGATTGAAAGTTTTTCAGCCATTCTAATAAGTATGTAGTAGTATCTCCTTATGGTTTAATTTGCATATCCCTATGACTAATGATATTGAGCATCCTTCCAAGTACTTAATTACTATTCACATATCTTGTTTGGTGAAGTGTTAAATTTTTTAGTTGATTTATATAACTGAGAGTTTTTCCTTATTATTGCATTTTGAAAGTTCTTTATATATTCTAGATACAAGTCCTTTATCAGATACATGATTTCAAATATTTTCACCCAGTCAGTAGCTGGTCATTGTATTCTCTTAGCAGTGGCTCACTCTGAGCAAAAGATTTTAATTTTGGTGAAGTCCCTTTTATCAGTGTTTTTCCTTTATCAATCATGGTCTATTATATCTACAAAACTTCTGCCTAACTTGAGGTCACAAAGATTTTCTACTAAAAGCATTATGGTTTTGTCTTTCACTTAGATGTATGATCCATTTTCATTTTTGTAAAAGTTATAAAGTTTAGGTCAAAGTTCTTGTTTCATAAATGAATGCCCAATTATTTTAACAGCATTTGTTGAAAAGATAATCCTTTCTCCATTGAATTGTTTTGCACTTTTTGGCAAGAATCAATTGACCATATGTGTGTGGTTCTTTTTTTTTTTATTTTTTTTATTTTTTTACATAAACTCTATGCCCAATGTGAGGCTTGCGCCAGTGACCCTGAGATCAAGAGTCTCATGCTCTACTGACTGAGCCAGCTAGGCACCCCTTATTTTTGCACTCGTTATCCTATTTCATTTATCTATGTGTTTATTCTTTTGGCCATACCACACTGCCTTGATGACTATAGTTTAACGGTAAGTCTTCAGATCAGGGAGCCCTCCAAATTTGTTCATTTTCAAAACTATTTTGGTTATCTTTGTCCTTTGGCAGAAAAATTTTAGGACCAACTTGTTTATATCTACAAAAATCCTTTTGATATATTTTCTGGGATTGCATTAAATCTCTATTCAATATGAGGACAATCACTGTCTTAATAATATTGAGTCTTCCAATCGATAAGCAAAGTATATTTTTCCATTCACTTAGGCCTTTGTTGATTTTGTAATCAATATTTTGTTATTTTCAGCATGCCAATCCTGCATATATTTTGCTAGATTTATAATTAACTATTTTCTTTTTTAAAGCTCTTATTGGTTTTATTTTTGTAATTTCTATTTGCAAATGTCCATTTTAGTACATTAGTATATGATAGTTTTTGTATGTTAACTGTGTATATGTGAACATTGCTAAGCTTGTTAATTCCAGGAGCTTTCTAAAAAATTCCTTACAATTTTCTTTCCTTTTATTTTTTAAAGAATTTATTTATTTATTCATGAGAGACCCAGAGAGGCAGAGACATAGGCAGAGGGAGAAGCAGGGTCTGTTGGGTCCGAGCTTTCTAAAAAATTCCTTACAATTTTCTTTCCTTTTATTTTTTAAAGAATTTATTTATTTATTCATGAGAGACCCAGAGAGGCAGAGACATAGGCAGAGGGAGAAGCAGGGTCCGTTGGAGAGCTCTAATGCAGGACTCTATTCCAGGACCCCGGGACCACTACCTGGGCCAAAGGCAGGCGCTCAACCACTGAGCCACCCAAGTGCTCCAATTCCTTATGGTTTTCTATGTAGGCAATCATGCCATCTGTAAATGTAAACAGTTTATTTTTTTCCCTTCCAATATGAATTTTTAAATTTGTTTTCCTTGCCTATAGTGGCTAGGACTTCCAGTATGATGCCTTATCCCTGACCTTAGGGGAAAAGCATTTCAGTCTTTCACCATTAAGTATGTTAGCTGTGGATTCTTTGTTGATACTGTTTATCAGATTAAGGAAATTTCCCTCTATTTCCTGACATTTTAAAATACAAATTGATGTTGAATTTTTTCAAACGCGTTTTTGCATCTGTTAAGATAATCATGTGGCTTTTCTTCTTTAGTTTGTTAATATCATGGTTACACAAACTGAATTTCAAATATTGAAGGAACCAGGCTTTATTCCTGAGATAAACTCTACTTGGTCATAATGTGTTTTTCTTTTAATGCATTACTAGATTCAATTTGCTAACATTTTGAGGATGTTTTTATCCATGTTTATGAGGAATATTGGTCTGTAGTTCTCCTTTCTTACTATATTTTTGTCTAAGTTTGATATCAGGGTAATGCTGCCCTCATAACATGAGCCTTCTATTTTTCTGGAAGACATTGCATATAACTGGTATTGTTTCTTCCTTACATGTTTGATTAAAGGAACCAATTCCTTAAAAGACACAAAGTGCCAAAGTTCACTCATCTAAGTATTTTAATTTATTGGCATAAGCTTGTTTATAATATTTGCTTATAATTAATATATATACATATATATAAAGAACATATTTATTTGAGAGAGAGAGAGAGAGCTTGAGTAGAAGGAGTGGTAGAGGGAAAGGAAGAGAATCTCCAGTAGACTCCCCACTGAATAGAGCCCAACTCAGGGGCCTATCTCACAACCCCGAAATGGTTACCTGAGAGTCAAAATCAAGAGTCACATGCTCAAGTGACTGAGTGCCCAGATGCCCCTCTTACCGTCTTATGATTCTTTTAATTTCTGTAGGGTGAGCAGTGATGTCTCCTCTTCCAGTCCTGATTTTGGAGATTTGTGTCTTCTTCCTGTTTTTCTGGTGAGTTTAACTAAAAATTTGCCTTTGTATTTCTTTTCTCTCTCTCTCTCTCTCTCTTCAAAGAAGAACTTTTGGATGCATTTATTTTCTTTATTATTTTTAAGACTGGCTTCCTATGTTTACACAACATAATAGTCATCCAATGTAGAGAGATCATACTCAACTATCTCAAGCCAGTAAGCCTCTGTGCTTTATCAATGGATTTGTGTGTGGGTAGAGCAGAAAATTCAAAAATCAAGTCATTTTCCAGTCTTCCCAGTCATTACTTTCCACTGGGCCCTGTTATGTCTCCTCTGTGTCTGTTCATTGGCTCAGGATTGGTCAGGATTATGGCTGACTTGAGCTCTTTCCTTGTCCTGCTATGTAGCCAGGCAACCTTGGGCAGGCATATTTGTCCCAGCCCCTAATGCACCCTCAGACTGAGACCAGCAGCACGATCACTCACCAGCCTCTGACATGGTTATTTCCAACAACAACACCAATACCACCAAATCAAGTGAGCCCCTTTTGACTGCGGTGGAGAAACTGCCAGTACTCATCTGGCAAAACCTGGTCCTGGGAGAACACCAGAACTGGGGTGGGTTGAGCATGTGGGCATGTGAGGGAGGGAGAAATAGCATCCACAGGCCAGACTGCCACAGATTACCCCATTTCTTAATGTTTAGCAGCATTTCAGGCATAAATGCTTCTCAGATTATTGTAACATTTAGTTGAGTTCTAGAGTGCTGAATGGGTTCTTGTCTTTTTCACTTCGCCCATGCTTATAATTGTTTTTCAGGGACAAAATTTGCCACTCTCCTCGTTCAACCATAGCCAGAGTGAGCCAGTAACTTAGTTTTGAAAAATACAGAAAGAATCTACTGAACTGTTAATTATATCTCTATACATTCCCTGACCACATTTAAGGTTATACATCTATTTTACATGATTGGAAGTACCGTTTGTGTACATATTGTTTTGAATTCTGTTTTTTTAAGTTTGTTATTATATATATTCATTTCAACACATTGGCATAACTCACAGAATACCATCATGTTCACATTCCTCTAACAACAGTACACTTTTAAAAGTCTGCAAACACATGATTCTTTCAATTTTGTACATGAGTTTGGAAGCCAACTTTGTTCTTTCCAGGTTGCTTAAAAAGCTCTCATAAGCTTTGTGAAATAAATATTATTGTCACCATCTCTATGGCTTCTTTATAGATTTAATAAGAAGAATCTTACAGATTGTCAAGAAATTCTAATGTTCAGAACATATTCTTGACAGCCCTTATGACCCACACTTATTATGGGAGTGAGTAATTGTGATGTTTATAAAGCCACATTACAATATATAACTGATTTATGATGGTTTGGATATTCGGTACCCTATTCTGGATACAGACTTTCATAATATCCCCCAGAATGTCATGTGTTATCTATTTATGTAGTTTTATATATACCTATTCATCTATATATAATTAAAGTGACTTGAAATCATTGACATTGATAATAAATGTTTTATGACAACCCTAGAGATGACTGGATATATGCAAGGTGTCACAAAACCAAATGTGATCGTTACAGTATAACTGTTAACACTTCTGCTTTTCAAGACATACTAATCCTATATTGGATAAAAATGCTTCAGACCAGAAAGCACCTAGAATGAGAATTCCATATTTCTTAAAATTTCATGAAATAATATACTTCCAAAAGTATTAGTTCTCCATTATATACATATTATTGAACATACTAAAGTCATTGTGCCCTACTTTCTATTTTCTACTCTGTTACAGCATAAATCAAATTGATTTGGTGTGGCTTGATTGTAGCACACAAAAATGTCTCAGAAAAAAAAGGGTTTTAGGAAAAGCAAAAGAAACATAAAGAGGTGACAGTTTTTCTTTTAAATCCATATGCAGTAATAAATATATCAATGCTACCTATGGATTTTTCAGAAAATTTTTAAAAGGCTTTATAAAATTCACGTCTTAGTCTTCTAAACATGTTTTATTAGTGAACAGCTGTTTAAAATTAACCAAAATAAATCCTTACTGTATTTTAATACATTCATTCCCCAAATAAGCACATTGTAGCCCTCATTTAGGTTTTTTTTTTTAATCAATTGCACAGATACTGAATATGATCTGACTTGTGGGCAGTTCCTATGTCAATTCCTAAGAATTGACAGCAAACTCTGTAAGAGCCAGCTCATGAAATGACTGCTGCAAAAGCCAACAATGTGGATGGAAAATGCAGAGTCTGCCCATGAGAGATAGTCCTACAGCATTGCACACTGGTGCCAGGCGCATCAGAAAGACTGGGCTGGGTGCCAGACACACACTAGAGCCATACACAGGAGGCCAACAAAAATAGGTAGGAGAATTGAGGGAAAAAACAGTGCATTTTAACCTCAAAGAGAGAAAATTACAGGAAGATATGAGAGCAATCTTTGAATATTTGAAGCATGGTTGTGGCATGTTCTGTTCTTATGGCCCTACCACCACCATTCATCCTCTCCATCCTACCCCCTTCTTCTCTGCTAACCAAACAGATCTGTTTAGGTTGCCAGAGAGACCCCTTGACCTCAGAAAGAAGAAGCTCCACCCAGGTCCTGAAAGTAGAAGCACAGTGAATCTAAACCAACCATAGTAATTTCATCTCCCACAGCCAGTCTAGAGGTGATCATGAACCTAATTCTGGCTAAGGAGAAGTCTGATAAATCAGGCTTCCAGGAAAGTTTCTGCTTACTTTTTATTTTTTTTAAAGATTTTATTTATTTATTAATGAGGGACACACATAGAGAGAGAGAGAGCAAGGCAGAGACACAGGCAGAGGGAGAAGCAGGCTCCATGCAGGGAGCCTGCGGTGGGATTTGATCCCGGGTCTCCAGGATCATACCTTGGACTGAAGGTGGTGCTAAACCCCTGAGCCACCCGGGCTGCTCTCTGCTTACTTTTTAAGAAGAAAAGAGTTGACTGGCATGCCTTTCACTGCCTAGTTCTTTCTCTCTTCCCACCTGCAGATACAGCAGAAAATGTGCTAAGAATGACAGTGTAGGAAGATAGACAGAACCTGTATCTTTGAGAGCTCTACCAGCTGGACTGTCAACCTGCACACATTTTGCATTGTGAGAAAGACAAGCTTCTATTTGTTTAACTATGGTTGTTAAGTATTCTGTTCACTTCAGCTAAACAGTCCAAGTTGATACTGTCATCACAAGAAGAAAAACATATTTGGTCCTCAGACATTGTAGAAGATGCAATTGAATCTACAGAGTAGGAGTTACAAGGAAGATTTTGAATCAAGGTCAGTAATCATTTTCTAACAACTAGAATTGCTGGAAAATAAAGTTGCTTCTGGAGTCAATGATCTTCCATCCCAAACAAAGCCAAGGAGAAGGTGATTGACTTTCTGGAAAGGGTGCTAAAGGAGGAATTTCTGCATGAGTCAGGAGGTTCCACTGTCCCTTTGAACTCTAATTTCTATACTATGCCTTTATATTTGAAAAAGACACTACTGCTATTTGCTAGTCATATATGAAAAAACAGGCTTTAAAAGGGTGACAATTATTTTTCTAGATTGCTCAGGAGTAGGAATAATGCCTTCCTGATATCAGGTATCAATATTTGAAAACAGAGATTTTTGTTCCAAGTTTCTCTCATCTTGGCATTTGTGTTGAATCAGTCAAATAGTGTCCCATGATTTAGATTGCAGTAGATTGTATTTGACTTAAAGACCAACAATTTGAATAAGACTGTTCTGGTCAAATTTCCATTTTGACAATGCTGCTTTGCTCTAAATGAGTCACCTCATTTCTTAATGCTGAATGCCAAACAAGCTCATCTTCTGTTGTGGCGTCTTCTCATTGGCCTCAAATAAACTGCAATTATTGCTATGTGTTCTAAAGGGTCTATTAAATTTTCCCTTTATTCAAGTTCAAGGATGCCCCATGAGCAGCTACTTCCAAACCCAGGCTCTGAATGTAGTCAACAGGGCGGAGGCAACATTTTAGTGACCACATTTTGACTATTTTCTGGAAATTCACTGTAGATCAGTTTTTTTCCCATCCCCATCTCCCTCCAAGTTGTAGATCAATTTAATGTTAAATTTGACTTACCAGACAGGACTCTGAGAAAATCACTCATGAACTTGTCATTTTGAGCATGTGTCTACACCCAGGTCTCAGGATGTTTATTGAGTACTAGCTATGAAAGAAGTAGTTCTCTGCAGAGACTCAAAATAAATAAAATGGAAAGTACATTAGGATAAGAATGATGAGGGAAGTAACAGTAATAATGTTTTTTACTTGTTTGCTACACTTTTTCTTTCATATGTCAGAAGAAATATTCTTGTTCTCATTTTATAGCTGAGGAAGTTGAGGCTCAGAGATATGCAAATAATTAATTACAAACAGGCCAAGTGAAACAGTGCCCTTATAAAGGTATAAGTCCACCACCCCTAATCTGAAATCTTAGGACCACCTGCATATAGGACTTTCTCAGATTCTAGAGTGACAATGTAGCGTATGTATCACTTATTAACTAACATCTGATCAGTGTCTGGATATCCCTCTGTAATCAAACACATTAATATATTTATGCAACAAAAAGTATGAATATTCATACCAGTGAGACAAATAAAGACTATCTAGAACCTCAGATCAGTAAGGTAAGATTTTACAGCCAAGTAACTTACATAAAAGCTTTCCATATTTGGAGCTTCCTGGATTTCAGAAGTGCAGAGGGGAACACCCTGGAACCAGGGGTCTTTTCCACCAGTAGAGAACTAGTCTATTTGAATTGGAGAGTTGGATTGAGGGAGATTTCACAAAGGCAGTGACATTTTAGCCTGACCTTGAGAACCAGTAGGGCTTTAAACACCAGAAAAATAATATGCATCTTCTAAAAAGGGAATTCAACAAACTCAACACAGGAGAGGTGGTACAGGAAAGGCAGTCTGGGTTATCACCTACTGGCTCCATGTGATGTTTGGAACTATCCTCAAAGGCACAGCAGCCCACTAGAGTGATAAGCCATGCTGGTCTGCCCAAGATTGTTCTAGTTTTAGCATTGTAAGTCCTGTGTCCAGGGAAGGCTCCTAGCCCCAGATACACTGGGACCATTGGTCATCTAGCAGCTCCATGATCTGCTTTCTTTGTTGATGAGGGTCTAATCCAGCTGAACTCAGAGTTGCCATTTGGGTTCATGTTGCCAACAAGAGCCCTTGGCTGTGCCAGTGGTACCTAGAGCAGGCCTTTCCTGAGCCAGGCATGAGTCCAGGCTGTGGTGCATGTGTATAGAGAGGTCTACCACCCAGAGGCTGGGGTCCATCTCAGTTGTGCACCTCCAGTGCCAGACCCAAAGTCCACAAATGAGCACAATGAGGATTTAAATATAGAACGTGGAAATGGAACATTTCAGGTCACTTATTTCTATACAAATAATTCACTCTTTGTAAAGAAACTCTGAGTTTGAATAACATCTATATGGATTACGTAGGGAGTTTTTTGATGATGGTTGTTAATCAGATCTCAAGGAGGGCTGGCAAATCACTAACAAATGAAAACTTCAGTCAAAAAACAATGTTTGTGAATATCCAGATGTTTGGTGTCCTTTAGTCTCAGCTTCAACGTTGATCATTTGGAATTAAACTGACGGTATGAGGCAATGTTCTTAGAGCATTTCACACACAAAAATGTAAAGCTGGAATTAATATAGCAAAATGATAAAAGCCAAATCCAGATAACATTTTCTCCAAAAGAAGCAAACATGCCCAAACAACTTGGCTAACACCTATATTTAGTCATGAGGATAATATTAATTACCATCAAGTGGTTTTGTCCTTTATTAATAGCATATCGTGTAGTGTTTCCTGTCTCTAGTTTCCCAAAGGATGGAACCAGAACTGTCACTGCATTCTCCACACGCCTGCCTGAAGCTGGCATAGGGCAGCCTCCCAGGGGCTCAAGCATGGACAGGACAGAGCCCAGCCAAAAGCCTCCCTGGTCCTACATGGCCTCCCAGAGAGTGTTGATAGGAGCTGTTTTAATTCCAATGGTTACCAAGCTGTACATACTCTTTAAGTGACACAACCATTATTTACAAACGAGGGTGTGTCTGCCTTGAGACATATTTGTTTTCAGAAATAATCATAACCACGACCTTGGGCAACACAAATAAGAAAAATTGAAAGAAGATACAATATACGCTAACAGAGCAGACTTACAAAATCTGATGTATTTGGCATTGTTTCATTTTTAAGAAGAGAATCAGTGACATTGAGCCAATTGAATAAGGATGGCAAGAAAATGGGAAATAAAGACCAAATACATTACAAAACAACCAAGATGTTGGTAATAACCACAACAACAAAAATAAGATAAAATTGACAACATCTAAATAATATCCATGGAACTCTTGACCAACTTCAAGAGAACACCCTCCCCCATCCCACCACCACACACGCACTGGTAAAATAGTCAGTGTCAAAAGGTGACCTATTATCTTGTCCATTCATTCAGTCACTTATTTATTTGTTTATTTAACAGATATTTATTCAGAGCCTACTCTGTGTCAGACACTAGGATAGAATGTTGAAAATACATGATTTCTCCCCTCAGAAAGTTCACATTCCAGTGGAAGGGACAATCAAAGATCATCATGGAATAACCTGGTGAACAATGTGACTTTAATAACTAACAGTCTTTCCCATTTGGAAATAACTTTATAGTTTACAAGATTCCTTCACATCTTTTTGTATCTTTCTGCATCATTACATTGAAGGCATGTCTCTTATAAGCTGAATATGGTTGGGCATATTCTCCAAAACAATCTGAGATTTCTTGTCTTTTAACTGAAGAATTTGCTGATACTTTGACTTATTTCTACTATCTTTTCCTGTGTTTTCTAATACCATATTTCTTGTATCTTTTTCTCCATGTTCCTGTGCTGTATGGGATCAAACTTGCTTTATTTTCTTTTGTTTTCTTCTACGGACCTGAATTTATAAACTGCATTTCTATTCTTTTAGAAATTACCATTTAAAAATGTTTAATATGGGTACATGAGAAAGTCAAAAGTCACCATTGGCTCTCTCTTCTTCCCCAACAAGGGACGCTCACCTCTCCTGCCAGCCACAATATTATCAAATGTTTAAATTCCACTTTATTTTAACTCTTGCCTCATTAGTATTATCATTACTGGTTTGGGGGGTTTGTTTGTTCTTACATCAATGCTTATTCATTTTACTTATATGCTTACCAATTTCTGTTTCCACTGGTTTCAATTTCCTTCCTACTGAAATATAGGAATACTCTGAAAACGGATTTTTAGATAAATATATTTCTGTTTTTAATTCCCAAACTTTATAAACATTATTTATTTCTAAATACAACTGTTTTTTGGCTAGTGTTTCTATAGGAAAAAAAAATTTTCATCTCAAAATTTCATTAATACTTTAAACAAAGCAATGTAAAAAAAGAGTCCAGAGTTTTATTCCAAATACAATTGGTAAATGAAGAGTCTAAAGTTTTATTCCAAATACAACTGAAAAGCCCACTGAGAGTCAATAGAGAGTCCACCTGCAAGTTAGTGCTACAGAGAAGAATCACAGGGTTACTCAAGACAAGTATCTGTTAATAGCCACATTCACTATTTTGTAATCAGGAAATAATGCTTTAAACATTTATTGATTTATTTAAGTACTTGGTTGTTCTACATCAATGTTTTGTTGTGGTTTGGTTGTATTTTAGGAAAATAGTTAGTGATTTCAGGTTAGTATATAATGAATTAGATTTTTTTTTCCCATTGATATAATGGGAAATAGGCTTGGCAGTGTTTTCTATTTAGATGGTCTGATTTTCAGGAAGGAATTATTGGAAGTGGGCAGGGCATGTATATTTTTAAGTAGCTCTTTAAGGATTATAAGTTATTATCTTCAATGTCTTCATTCTACCTTTACTTCTGAATAACTTAACTGGATATTTATTCTAAGTTGACTGTTTTGCCTTCTATAATTTAATGACATTATTTCATCATCTTTTGGTATTATTTTTGAGAATTCTGTTCCCAATTGATTATCATTTCTTTGTAGGTCTGTCTTCTTCCTCCAGATTCTTTTAATGCTTTTGTTGGTTATATGGTGTTCTGTAGTGTTCATTATGATGTACTAGGTGTGAATCTATATTTCTATTTTCTGCTCAGGACTCATTCATTCACTCAGTATGTATGTATTTATTGTGCACCTACTACATGCCAGACCTAAGCATTAGGGATTAGCAAAGAGTAAATTAGACAAAGTTTCCATGTTCAAGAAGTTTACATTCTGGTGGGATGAGATGAGAGTTAAACAATAATCCCACACAAATAAATTATGCCTGAGAGTGATAAATGCTTTGGAGAAAAATAAATTAACGTATGAAGAGTAGTGAGTTCTGGGAAAGCACTAAAGATAATCAGGAAGCCCTTTTTGGTAGGGCAACGTTTGAGGAAATACAGAAAAAATAAGGACACTAACTAAGTAAATATCTCAGGAAAAGAGCATTATGATGGAAGATCTAGCACGTGTAGGAGTCCTGAAGTCAGAACATGCTTACTGTGGTTGAAGAATAGCACAGAGACCAATGTGGCTGGACATGAGAAGTAAGAGACATAATGGTAGTGGATCAGATCAAACAATTTAGGGAGTGGGTAATACACTTTGGAGCTTTGAAAAGACTTTGGAACTTTGGAAAGACTCTGAGTAACCAGTGGAGTCTTACACAATGGAGTATGACATAGCTTAGAAGGCTCAGTCTATCTGCTATGTAGAGAACAGACATTTTTTTTTTTTTTTTTTTTTTTATGGAGGGAAGCAAGTGTAGATGCAAGATGACCAATAAGCAAGCCACTGAAGTGGTCCACCGGAAAGGTGATGGAGATTTGAACCACAGCAATAATATAGGAGATGTTGGGAAGTGGCCAAATTCTGCATATATTCGGAGGGTAGAACTGATAGTATTTCCTGAATTGGATGTGGGGTGTGATATAAAGAGAAGATACAAGTTATCATATAAAATTTTGAAACAATTTGTGAACTAAGTAATTGAAAGAATAGAATAGTCATCTTCTAAGATGGAAAATTTTCCAAATAAAGAGAGAAAATTTTCAAGAGGAACAGCTGGCAGGGAGGAATAGGGGAAATCAGGAGTTTCCTTTTGTGTATACTAAGTTTGAGATGTCTATTAGACCTCCAGGTGCAAATATAGTATAGGAAGTTTTATGAATCTGAAGTTCAGAGAAGAGGTCTAAACTGGAAATGTCAATGTGGGAGTTGCTGCATTTTCTATGTACAGCTAATGTGATGGGGATGGGGTTGCCCTGGAGAACAGAGGAGACTAAGGTTTCAAAGACTTGGTCATTTAAGGTTGAGAAATGGAAAGAAAGCAGTAGGGGAGATTGGGGAGAAACAGCCAGAGCAGTATGAGGAGACCCAAGAGAGAGAGTGGTGCTCTGGAAGCCAAGTGAAGATAGAATTTCAAGGAGGAGGGAGCAATGGGGAAAAACTGAGAGCTTCTCCCTTAAGGTCAGGAACATGACAGGGATGTCCACTATCACCACTGTTGTTCAAGATAGTGCTAGAAGTCCTAGCCTCAGCAATCAGACAACAAAAAGAAATAAAAGGCATCCAAATTGGCAAAGAAGAAGTCAAACTCTCACTCTTCACAGATTACATGATACTCTATGTGGAAAACCCAAAAGATTCCACCTCAAAATTGCAGAACTCATACAGGAATTCAACAAAGTGGCAGGATATAAAATCAATGCACAGAAGTCAGTTGCATTTGTATACACTAACAATAAGACAGAAGAAAGAGAAATTAAGGAGTTGATCTCATTTATAATTGCACTAAAAACCATAAGGTTTTTCATTAGGTTTATTAGGAATAAACCTAATGAAAGAGGCAAAGGATCTGTACACAAAAAAACCATAGAACACTCATGAAAGAAATTGAGGAAGACACAAAGAAATGGAGAAATGTTCTGTGCTCATGGATTGGAAGAACAAATATTGTTAAAATATGTATGCTACCCAGAGCAATCTATATATTCCATGCAGTCTCTATCAAAATGCCATCAACTTTTTTCACAGAGCTGGAAAATAATCCTAAAATTTATGTGGACTCAGAAAAGGTCTCTAATAGCCAAAGGAATGTTGAAAAAGAAAACCAAGGTTGGTGCATTATAATTCCAGACTTAAGCTATATTACAAAGCTGTAATCATCAAGATAGTATAGTACTGGCACAAAAACATAGATCAATAGAACAGAATAGAGAACCCAGAAATGGACCTTCAACTCTATAGTCAACTAATCTTTGACAAAGCAGGAAAGAATATCCAATGGAAAAAAAGACAGTCTCTTCAACAAATGGTATTGGAAAAATTAGACAACTGCATGCAGAAGAATGAAACTGGACCATTTTCTTATACCACACACAAAAATAGACTCAAAATGGATGAAAGACCTAAATGTGAAAGAGAAATCCATTAAAATCTTTGAGGAGAACATAGGCAGCAACCTCTGTGACCTCGGCCACAGCAACTTCTTGCTAGGCACATTTCCAAAGGCAAGGGGAACAAAGGCAAAAATGAACTATTAGGAATTATCAAGATAAAAAAACTTTTGTACAGCAAAGAAAACTGTTGACAACACCAAAAGACAACTGACAGAATGGGAGAAGATATTTGTAAATGGCCTATCAGATAAAGGGCTGGTATCCAAGATCTATAAAGAACTTAGCAAACTCAATACCCAAAGAACAAATAATCCAATCAAGAAATGGGCAGAAGACATGAACAGACATTCTTCCAAAGAAGACATTACAAATGGCCAACAGACACATGAAAAAATGCTCAACATCACTTGGCATCAAGGAAATACAAATCAAAACCACAATGAGATACCACCTCACACCAGTCAGGATGGCTAAAGTGAACAAGTCAGGAAACAAAAGATATCGGTGAGGATGTGGAGAAAGAGGAACCTTCTTACTCTTTTGGTGGGAGTGTAAGCTGGTGAAGCCACTCTGGAAAACAGCATGGAGGTTCCTCAAAAAATTGAAAATCAAGCTACCCTATAACCCTGCAATTACTAAGTATTTATGCCAAAGGTACAAATGTAGTAATCCGAAGGGGCACCTGCACCTCAATAGTTTATAGCAGCAATATCTACAATAGCCAAACTATGGAAAAAGCCCAGATGTCCATTGGCAGATGAATGGATAAAGAAGATGTGGTGTACCATTCAGCCATCAAAAAATGAAATCTTGCCATTTGCAGCAACTAGATGGATGGAACTAGATGGTATTATGCTAAATGAAATAAATCAATTAGAGAAAGATGATTATATGATCTTAAATATATTATTCCACTCATATGTGGAATTTAAGAAACAAAACAGAGGATCATATGGAAAGGGAGGGGAAAATAAAACAAAATGAAATCAGAGAGGGAGACAAACCATAAGAGATTCTCAATCATACAAAACAGAGGATTGATGGAGGGGGTGGGGGTGGGGTGGGGGATGGGGTAACTGGGTGATGGACATTAAGGAGTGCCCATGAGGTAATGAGCACTGGGTATTATATAAGACTGATGAATTACTGAACTCCATCTCTGAAACTAATAATACACTATATGTTAATTAATTGCATTTAAATATAAAATAAATTTTAAAAAATTTAAAAAGGAAGAGGGAACAATCATCTCTATCAAATGCTTCTGATTGTGCATAATGAGGATGGAGAATACGCCATTGGAGCTAACAATGTGGAAATCATGATTTACCGCCCTATGGAAAAATGGGGATGAAATCCAGATTAGAGGGGCTTCGAGAAAATCTAGGAGGAGAGAGACTATAGATGAAGAATACAGGCAGCTCTTGAAATGAGTGTTGCTGTGAGAAGAGAAATGGAGTAGCATCTGAAGGAGGGTATGGGACAAGGGAAATTTGTTTTATTTTACTAGGACATGTTATTAAATATGTGTGTTTGCTGATGGTAACATAACAGAAAGGAGGAAATTGCTCAAGGGAGATTGTGCTGCTTCATTCTAAGGACTCAAATTTTTCTCCAATTCAAGAAAATGTTCAGCTTCTCTGTGTCCAAATATCATATCTCCTTGATTCCCTGAATACCTTGTAACTGGATATATATTGGTTCTCATTAGTCTATTATCCACACTACCGACTTTCTGTTCAAATTTCCATTTCCTCATCTCTCTGTACTATATTCTGGGTGATTTCCTGTGCTCGACCTCTGGCCAAATAATTCTCCTTTCAACTATAACGAATTTGTTCTTTGACTTATCTATTGAATTCTAAATTTCAGTATTCTTCATTTTTACAATTTCTTTTTTTTTCTTTTTCAAATATGCTTATTCTTTTCTTACATTTTCTTATCTCATTATTTCTATAATTTGTTTCTATTCATCTTAAACATTTCTATTTTCTGTCTCTTTCAGATTGTTCTGTCTTCTCACATCCTTGGGAGCCAGTATTCTCACTTGTCACATCCGGTGACTCTATGTCACAGTGGCCTTGTTCCTTATGGAGTTTGTCATATTTTTTTAGCGTATCTTCAGCAAAAGTTGTTTTTCGGTTGGAATCCCAATGACCCTTCCTTGTGCAAGGGTCCCCCTGGAGAAGCTGTTAAAGCTTTGCTTCTATAAAACCCTAGTTTTCAGTCTGACCTCGAAATATTGCTTTTACAATCCCCCCTTTCAAAGGCCAGTTACCGTTTGGGTGTCTCAGACCAAGAGCCTCAGTCTCAGCCCTTGAGATCATGCCTCGTCACCACTTGAGCATTCAAACTACTCGTACCCAGCCTCTGAGACCCACTGCCCACGTACCCTTCTGCCCAACATCGTCTCAGCACCGGCTCTAGTGGTCCCCTTTGGGTTTGAGCTCCTTTTTTTTTGTTTGTTTTTGAAACTCAAGACTTCCCCTTTCCTTCCAATTTAACTACATATTTTAAGATACTTTCTGGACACTTTTTAATCTAACATTTTTATGTAATTGCAACCAGAGAAATGCCGGCTTAGGGTCACCCTCCCAAATACGGTAAACTCAGAGGTCCAGTTGAAAACACTGGTCCCAGAACACTTTGACTAAACTCAGAATTGAAGTTGGCCCTCTAATGCTTCTCAACCCAGGAAACAACCACTCATTTGTCAGTGCTGGTGTGGGAAAGAAGTGTTTTTGGTTTTTTTTTTTTTTTTTCTATCCCTGTGATTCTATTAAAAAAAAAAAAAAGCAATTTTCCCCCCTCTCCGATAATTAAGGAAAGATTCATTAGCAGATCTCCATAGATCCATAGAAAGAATCCCTGCTTCCCAGCCTTTACCTGTTATCCCCTAAAACTAAAGAAGTCTTTAAATGAGGATCAAAAAATAATAGCAACAAATGAAATGAACTGCCTCCTGTGCAGACACTCTGTTGACCAGGCTGTTTGCTGCCTTCAGTGCTATTTGTGAAAAAGAAAATTCATTTCTGTCTTGGAAATATGGAGGAGGAGGGTGTTTGTTTTAGCTAGGAAAAAGCATCTTTTTAAACATTTGGGGCATAAAAACTCATTTGTGGATTTTCTTTTCATTTTGAATAGATGGCTCTTGATACACTAAAAAAAAAAACTTATATTAGGTTAAGAAATCACAACACATAAATATTTTAATATATACCTAATAATACTTATGTATTTTTAACAGCCAAAGTAAAAAAGATATATAGCAATTATTTCACTAATCCTCTTGTTTATCAAGTTGTTGGTGCTTGTAAACAGAAATTCCACTTTGCAGCATAGATAATCCCATCCTATTGTTTTAATGTATTTCCAATTTTGCTTATAACAAGTTTTACTGAAAGTGGAAATGTCATTATGAGGTAAACCATTATGTTGAACGAGGTAATAATCAATGTGCAAAACAAAAACATTATTTAATTATTTTGATTTAATTACTTCAAACTCCTCTTGTCCGTGGATTGTTCAAGTCCCTCTGTCCTACAGCTGTCCCCCATACTTCCAGCCTCTCTTGGGGCTGTAGTGGAATCAAGGTATCTCAAAATCCTCAAAACAGTACAAAAAAATCATAAGATGAATGGCACAGACCTCATATTCCTTTTTGTCATCTGGAACCCAAACAAGAGAAAGGTAAAATTACTGTCTAGCTTCAGAATGAACTACAAAGCTGCTCTACACCATTCACACCACTCCACTCTCTGTATACAGAGATATACATGGACTACATTATATATATACATATACATACCTATGTGTGTATACATGCAATTTTATAATGTCATTTGACCAATATTTGGGCCTTAGGGACACATACCTAATTTTAAAATATAAAGCAATAATAAAGTATTTGATTCAATCCAAAAAAAAATTTATCTCTACCCATGTATTTCAAGAATGCATGAATTCCATGTATAGAAAGAGGTTTGTGACACGAAACATAGTAAAAAGATAGGCAGTCCATTTGGGAAGATGGTTAAACACACAGGCTTCGGATGCCAAATCTGTCTTGGCCACTCACAAGCTATATAATCTATATAATCCTCGATAAACATCGATCTCTGGGTTTTCCCAGAAAATGGAGAAATACTACCTCTCAGAATTGTAACAATTAAGATTGTTTTGTTTTGTTTTTAAAGATTTTATTTATTTATTCATGAGAGACACACAGAGAGAGGCAGAGACATAGGCAGACCACAAGCAGGCTCCCCACAGGGCCCGATGCAGGACTCCATCTCAGGACTCCAGGATCACGACCTGAGCCAAAGGCAGACGCTCAACCGCTGAGCCACCCAGGTGTCCCAAGATTGTATATTTAAAGCAATTAGTCCAATGTCTGACACATAGCAAGAACTTTAAAAGTTAGTTACTGTCATCCCTCCCGACACTATCTTATTATTTGATTTTCTCCCAGGAACAAGTAACACTATGTTTTTAAAGCTATACTGAAAATGTAAAGCAAAACCATGGCCTCATTTTTTAAAAAGTGTTACTTCTGTGCATTTGAAGGAAATACTTGCATTAACCCTTGGATTCTAGCTGGATGTCTTTGGACCTCATATTAAGATGCTTCTTGTTATCAGGTATTGGAGGTGGGTAATAATTCCTGCTCCAAAGAAACAGATAACACTTCATTTGAATATCACTATTCCAGTTACTTGAAAAAATGAAATTTGTGACCAGGACATAAATATATCTATATTTGCATTCAGCTCATCTATATAATACATGTAAACTTTTAAAATTTTTCTCTTGTTTGCTTTTCATAAATGAGATCCTAAGAAACACACTATCCACAATCGCTTGCATTTTGTCTGATCGATACTTCATGGAAATCCCTTCAATTTAACTGGTCTAACTCCAGTTCATTCTCATTAATGGCTACACAATATTTTATTGCTGGGACAATCACTTTGTCATCAGGTTATTGTTGTTTTGCTCTGCAATGTTGGTGTTTGGGTTTTTTTTTTTTTTTCTGTTTTGCTACTATGAATAATCTCACAATATGTTTTCCAGATATCCCATTCCTGGGAATCTATCTCATACAAATAAAAGCACCAGTCCCTGAAAGGAAGTTCAGTGTCAGAGAGTGCATGAATTTTAAATTGCAGTAGAATCTACTAGGTAGCCTTCCAAAAAATCTTAAATGATTCACATTTCTATCAACACAAAAATGCAAAAAAAAGAACTTTAAGGGATTTGGAGTGAGCACCAACCCCATCCACTACAGAGCGGGGTGGGGGGGGGGGGGGAGGAAGGAAATGAAAGTCCAAGAAAAAGAGAATAATTAAGCCTATTATGGATGAGTTGAAATTCAACAGAACACATATGATATTAAAGATTTTATCTATATAATCTTTAGGGATCCCTGGGTGGCTCAGCGGTTCAGCACTGCCTTCGGCCCAGGGCATGACCCTGGAGACCCGGAATCGAGTCCCATCCCACGTCAGGCTCCCTGCATGGAGCCTGTTTCTCCCTCTGCCTGTGTCTCTGCCTCTCTCTCTGTGTGTCTCTCATGAATAAATAAATAAAATCTTCCAAAAAAAATTATAACTATGAAGACTACAAATGTATGAAAAATAGTGTAAAAATCATAAATAAGGTCATGAAAATGTGTGTAAAAATGTCCTCCGTATGCTATAATGTCCCATCTAATGTAAAATGTTATTACAGGATGAAAAAAGTAGAACCCAAAATTACACTTCTTTACTATTACGAACCATGTAAAATTTATGTTTAGGTATAAATAGTTAGAAATACAGTTCCATTGGGGATGTGTTTTATTTTTTTTATTTATTTTTTTATTTATGATAGTCACAGAGAGAGAGAGAGGCAGAGACATAGGCAGAGGGAGAAGCAGGCCCCATGCACCAGGAGCCTGACGTGGGATTCGATCCTGGGTCTCCAGGATCGCGCCCTGGGCCAAAGGCAGGCGCCAAACCGCTGCGCCACCCAGGGATCCCCTGGGGATGTGTTTTAAATAAAATTTAATTAAAATTATTTAAATGAAAACGTCTTTTTAAAACTATTAACTTCAAGAAAATACATCAAATATATATATATTAAATATATGTATATTTATACATATATATATAAAATATCAAATATATCAAAATGGTAATAGTGGTTCTCTGTGGGTATTTTTCCTTCCTTTTACTTGCTTGTGTTTTCCCTCTTGGGATTGATTATTTGAAAATTTCTTTTCCATGTAAAGTATCTATTGCAGTAGAGAGTATTTACACCATTTGGGGACTTATTCAAAGTAAGTTGCTAATCTTTACCCACCATAGGAATCCTACACATTCTGATACGGCTCCTATCACTCATGGAGTGGCACCACTCTAGTAGAAAAAGAACTCATGGAGTGAATCAGTGGGGCACAACTGCTGGTTTTTCTCCAAACCAGGCTTCTCTCCTGGCACATGGCTACGTATCTTCCTAGTGTGCACGATGGGTGAGTTGGGGTGAACCCGTGACCAATTCTAGTCAGAAGTAGCAGCAGTAGTAACTGTCTAGAGAGAGGCCCCCAATAGCCTTTCCACATGCAAAGTTGTGGGCTCCTTTCATTTCTGCGTGCTTGATGGAAGTGAGCCCCATGACCTTGAAGGCTTCACATTGATGGCAAGCCCCGACCCATCGGAGCCCCAGCATGGAAGAGCCTGCCTCATTCCCGCTGCTTAGAAAAGAACTGCAAGCTGATTGGAAAAACTCATTTTAGGTTTGATGTGAGCAAGTCATTAAGTTCTAATGGTGTTAAACTATTGAGATGTAGGTGTTGGCAGGAGGAGGAGGAGGAGGAAGGAGGAAGAAGAGAAGGAGAAGAAAGAAAACAAAAATGAAACTTAAATAAAGGAAAAGAATAGAGATGTGGAATGACAACGGATTCAGTTTGAAAGTACAATAAAAGTCAGCTTTGAATAATTGGTTTTCTACAGCTATTCCACATCAGTGGTGTTTATATAAGAGTAGTTTCCTCCACGGTCTTTAGCAACTCATGAATCATGGTTCTTATCCACACTTAGAGACAGCTATGGGGACGAGCGAAATGAACATGTGGCGGGAGGGAACCAACCTGAACTCTCCTCTCCCTGGACGCTCCCACAGGCCCACATGCTCCTGGCTCACCCTCCATCCTCTCCAGGAGAGCTCTGTGGACATGTGGAAAGTATCTCCAGGTGTGAGGAGACCATCCCACTATCTGAACTCCACCCCAATATTCTTACTAGAAGCCCCATCATTTTGAGCCACATCTCACATTAAGTAGACGACAAAGCTGAGCAGCCTGCGCTGCGTGACCACGGTGGAGACGCGTCCAGGTGGCGCTCAGAAGGCCTGGGTCCCAGGCCCAATGTGTAAACAACTCGGAGGCTTGGACAGAGCCCCTGATCGCCCTCTGACTGTTTTCTCATCCATAGAACAGACGTCAAGGAGGATTATGGGCCACTTACCCCACGGAGCTGTTGCGAATGGCAAAGTGAGATCATAGGCTTAAATAAGATGCAAGGTATTGTATTTATTTCTAGAACTGGCAGAAATACAAAACTCACTGACTTCCCAGCATCGAGGAAGTTGCCTGAATACTGTTTCATATGGACTTTTATCTCAAGGACTTTGAAGGTCCTTCAAACGGTTTCTTGCCATGCCTCCGTGAGCCTGCCCATGGTCCGTCTAGGGAACGATGAGGGGTTAAAGATGAATCCAGGACCCCTGCTGGAAACAATCACAAATTCCTATACTTACTTCATGAATCCACCACTCCACTGACTGGAATACGCACTAGTTGTTATATTAAGGAGTCTTCTGTGAAGTATTTCCTGTTCATATTTAATGTTCAGGAAACTTCAGACATTTATCAGAGGGCATTTTCAGCATCCGAATGGCACATCCCTTTCCTCGGATCGTCTGGTTGCTGCTATATGTGGTTCTTCTCTGTCATGTTCTTTGTCTCTACTTTAACACAATGTCCCCGAGTCTTAAAAATGTTCAGCTCACCAATGTCACAGAGGGGCCCGATTTGCAAGGATGCTTGCAGGGGAATGCAGGAAGTTCAAATTTGGCTGTGCTATTAAGTGCATGTAGAGGAACCCCGGTTCATGGTCACATTCAGCACAGCTGCTTGATATATTAACTTGCATCCAGAAGTCGAAAATTTCACGTGTAGCTGCTTTCTGTTTCCACTTTCCAAGGAAGCAGTCAGATCTCTCTACAACTGCACAACTGGCTTGCCGTGGTGAGGCCGGCTAGCAAACTCTCTCTGTCATTCAAAGACTAGAACAGAGTGCTTTACCCCTGAGCATCCTTGAGGCTCTGACAGGTAGACAAGAAGACACGTGAGCTTGCACATGGAAGAGTTCTCCTCTGTGGCTCGCACGTTCCACGTGGGATGGTCAGACACTGAATTTGAGATCGATTCACTCAAGGCCTATCTTCATGAGAATTATTGCATAATGGTCATAAAGTAGAGCCACCTGCTGCTTTCTCGGGGGATTGCCAACGAGTACAACTTAATACCTACATTTGGTCCTACTCTGTGATAATTAAAACTAAGAAGACTCAAACATTCCAAGAAAGTTGAAAGATAACAAAGAGAGAGAGGGAGAGAGAAAGAGCAGGCCAGCATGTCTCAGACTGGTTGAGTCTACAAATCCTGACCGTGACCTTGCCTGACTGAAGGTCACAATCATACACATCGAAGAGGTGGCTGCGTGTGGCTTGGATACAGTTGAACCAATGTTCAGCTATTTTGGGAAGGCAGTAGGCAATAAATGGCTGAGAACACAGAAACTGAAGCCAGACTTCCTGGGTTTAAGTAAAGGCTCTGTCCCTAATTCTCAGAATGACCTTCAGCGAGTGATTTATGTTCCATGACTCAGTTTCCTCATCTGTAAAATAAGCATCATAAGCATGCTTATTTCACGGAGGATTAAACAAATGAATGTGAAGTGCTTAGAACAGTGGTTGGCACTCATTGACTCTGAATTTTCAGGGCTACCATGGCAACTGCAGCCACTTTATATGCATTTAACCACAGAAAAGGTTTCATTTCTTGCTACTCATCCTAAGGACTTCTCAGTCCCCCCCCCCCGCCCCCGCCGCCAAATACACACACACAAACATGCACGCTCATACAAGAACCTAAGTCGGGATGCCGATATAAAAGCCCAGGCTCAGAAATAGGCAGTTCTGGGCAGCCCCGGTGGCTCAGTGGTTTTGTGCCTGCCTTCAGCCCAGGGCGTGATCCTGGAGACCCAGGATCGAGTCCCACATCGGGCTCCCTGCGTGGAGCCTGCTTCTCCCTCTGCCTGTGTCTCTGCCTCTCTCTCTCACTCTGTGTCTCTCATGAATAAATAAATAAATAAATAAATAAATAAATAAATAAATAAATCTTTATAAAAAAAAAAAGAAATAGGCAGTTCTGCATTCAAACGTCAGCTCTCATCTCAGCTTCTTATAGCCTCCACTGTCCCTTCCTCAAGCTGGGGGTGATACTGCCCACCTACCTCGGGGCAGGGGTGAGGATTTAGTGTCTAGGTCATACTGAGTGCCCGCCTTAAAGATAGAACTACTCATGATCAGATATTTAATAGATCTTATCTCATTTCTTCACTCACGGTACCACAGACTTTTCAATAGGAAATCACGAGGGAGGCAGATAAATGTAGAACTTGAAAGCACTGGCCCTAAGCTCATCTCTGTTTCCTTGCTGTGTGGCCCTGGGCAAGTGACAACCTCCCTCCGAGGACTTCATTTCCTCATCTATGAACTTGAAACAATAGGAACCCAGCTCCCCGAAGTCTTGTGAGGATTAAGTGAGATCATGTATGTTAAGCACTTGGCACAGGGCTTGGCACAAATGTTAGCGGTTATATTACTATTACAACCAATGCCATTATTTTTGTGGCTGAGCCAGAAGCAGAGGGCAACTGATACCACCAGACACTGGCTTTGAGCAACCGTTGAGTGCTGAGGAAAATCCTCATTTCCTTTTCACTTCTTAACCTTGCCCAATCCCCGGCATTGTCCAGGGGGCAGTTGGAATGATCTGCTTCGTGTTCCAAACCTTTGCCTTGCGGACATCTTATTCCAAGCTGCTCTTCTGCAGCGCGCTGAACGTGTGCGGTCTCCCTCCTTTTGATTTGTAGGACATCAGGAGGAAAACACTGTGTGATGCTTATGTGAGGATATCACGGTTTCCTTCTAAATCTAACGGAACAGGAAAGCTAATGCAACGTTTCATGCTGGCTGGTTGTGGGTTCCAGGCCATAAAAGCAACACCATTTACCCCTTGCCTTTGAAGAAGAGGAACTGCTAAACACAAAGCGGAAAGAATCTTTGGGACAACTTTATCACTCGGATCAGCCTGTTAGTCCAGCATGGTCCAATCCTTTCCCGGACTCAGGCACACTAAGCGTTCCTTGGTTAACCCTCGCCAGTTGCGCTTGTCTCCAGTTGGGGCGACATGTTCTTTATGGGCTGTTCTTACATAGACTGTGAAGGCTACACGATCACCTTGTACAAAGGACAAAAAGAACATCCTGATGTCTGTTCCAGCCGCGTCCCCGTGCTTTCATTTCCAGCAAACACCGAAGCCTTCCATCTTTCACCAGCTTGTGTGTGGGGAGGGATGCACAAAATGTTCTGACGTGAGAGCTTGTTTCAAAATTTCTACCAGGGAAGCAACTTGAGGGATTTAGCAGGAGAAACTGTGGGTGTGTTATTCTGGTCATGCTTAAGGAACTTGGACACCGACCGGAGTCAGCGAGGGGGGCGGGGCGGGGAGTTAGGGCAGAGATAACTTGGCAGTAAAACAAAAGCAAACCAACAAAAAACACCACGACCTGAAAGGGGAATTGAGGAGGCTGGCGGAGAAAGGGGGCATCCAATTGACAACTTGGCCAGAAATCTGGACACTGTAAGAGACAATTTAGTACTGGGTCATGCCCCGGGCTGAATTTATTGCTTCTTCCCTTGTTAACTCGCCTCATGTTTAAAGTCAAAACCGCCATGGGCTCCAAGGGGTTTTATCTTTGTCATTTGTGTATGATCTGCCTCAAAATACATACCCCGGAAGGCGTCTCCTCCCGCTTTGGGGGCTCTTACCCCAAGCGAGGAGAACGGCACCCCCACCCCCACCCCCACCCGAGCGAAGAAAGCGGAGATAATGTTCTCATGGATGATGAAACCGATGTCTGAAAGTCAGTGGGCTTGAAAGTTGGTTGCGAAGGAGGCGGGCGCTCCGCGGAAGGAGCGGGGCGGGGAGGCGGGGGAGCCGGGGCGGCGCGGGGCGGCGCGGGGCGGCGCGGGGCCCGGCAGCCGGCGGCCGGCCGGGAGGGAGCGAGGGAGGGAGCCGCGGAGCCCCGGCGGCAGCGCAGCGCAGCGCAGCCAGCGGCCCGGCCCCCGCCCCGCCCCGCCCCGCCCCGCCCCCGCCGAGGCCCGCGGGTGGAGGCCTCCGCTCCCTCCTGGCGCCCGGGAGGTGCAGGAGGGCTCCTTCACGCGAAGCCGCGTTTTGCCAGCTCCAGGTGAGCCGGGAAGGTTTCCTCCCGAGCTCAAGAGGTCCCAGAGGAGGTGCCTCAAGAATCCGGCCCGGGCGTCAATCCCCGTTGGGTGCAGGAGAGGAAGAGGCGCGTGCGGGAGGCCGGGCGCCGGGGTCCGCCTGGGCCCCCGCGGGGCGGGGCGGGGCGGGGCGGGGCGCGGCGCGGCGGGGGGCTCGGGCCTCCTCGGGCCTCCTCGGGCCTCCTCGGGCGCGGGCAGGCCGCGGGCGGGAGGGAAGCGGGGGACGCACGACGCGCCGGCTCCCGAGGCTAACGATGTTTACACAGACGGAGCGCCGTGGCCCGGGCCCAACATTCCGCGCACGGCGCAGGGGAGAGGAGGTGGGGGCGCGGCCCGGCCGCCCCTCCCCCGCCGCCTTCCTGCAGCCGCAACCTGGACTTGACCCCCGCGAGCCTGGCGCGGCGCGACCGGGGCCGCCCCGCCGGAGCCGGGCGCTGGGACGGGCCGCCCTGGCCGGCGTCGCGGCGCGCTCGCCCGGCCCAGCGCCGCCAGGTGGCAGGAGCCCGGGCCGCTCGCACGCGGAGCCCCTCGGCGGGCCGCGCGCTCCGGGGTGGGGGAGGGGCGAGGAGGTGCAGGAAGAGGGGTCCGGCCCCAGGCCTAGAGCTTGCAAAGGAGGGGCCGTCGCGAGCCGGGTCCGAGGCGGAGACGCCGAGGGGTGCGAGCCCGGGGTGGGGGTGGGGGGCGCTCGGCCGGCTGGGTGACGTCGGGCCGGTGGCTCCGGCTCTCCGGGCCTCCCGTCCCCCCGCCCCGCCCCGCCCCGCCCCCCAAAGCCAGGGCTTGCGGCTCGGGCTTTTCCAGGGCCCCTTCGGGCCCTGACATTCTGACTTGTCTCCTGTGCATCAGGACTCCTGGCAAAAAATTACTCCAGGACTAGGAGTTAGCGAGAGACAAAAGCAAACAAACAGAAAGTCTCAAATAACCCCCAAACGCTAGAACCTAGTGCGTTTTAACTCTATTACTCTGTAGAGATTATTTATTTCTTTAGTAACAAAGGTAATTGATTAGAGTTAGGGCTGAAAAAAAAAAAAAAAAAAACGTGCTTGGGTCATTTGTCTTAAGGAGGAAACATAGGTCTATAAATCCTCCAGACCCGAAGAAAGAAAACTCTCTCTATTCCCCAAATCGGCAGATCTTCCAAACAAGTCCTCTTTTCTCTGTCTAAATCTTTGCTCTTAGCCACCTAAAATCGGTGGCTTTCTTTTCCTGAGATTCATATAATCTTTAAATAAAGGGAGAAAAGAAAGCCCCATTCTGCAGCATGGCCTTGGAAAGCTGAGCCCAGAAAGAAGGATATTGACATTTTATTTGGAGAGGGTTATGAATCTGAAACAAAATGATTTTCCATCTCCTAAAAATATATGTAAAATAACTTATAGACTAGGTGTTACACAAATTCACAATATGATTCTTAGACTATCTCTGCTGGGAAAAGGAACATAGATCTTCTAGTTTACACCACACAGTGTACTACGGGTGATGATTCACAGGCTGGATAATCTTTCCCCACCCCCTCCCAAACAATCTAATCAACAATAAGGAGTATTTTCTGACATTTATGGTTTGAAAAATGAGAGGGAAGGTGACTACTTCAAACTCTTGTTACCAAAACAAAGTAACAAGGTACTTGGTGTACATGAAGTGTTGGAGGTGCAAAAGCTCATTCCAATTAGTGGCCTCCAGAGTAATCTTCCAAAATGCCAAAATGAAGTCTTCTCCACCCCCCATCCCCTCTCCCAGCCTCACTCCCCCCCCCCCCTTCTCCAATCAAGTTTCCTCTCCCACCTCTCTCCTGCCCTCCCCCAAGTGTTCCCTCCCCAGTCAGCCGCCAGGGCCCTGGTCTGGGACAGGCAGGAGACCAAGACCAAACACTGGCCCCACCCCTCCCCCCAGCTTCCCAGGGACTGTCCTTGCAGTGGGGTGAGTTTGTTGTGCTGACCTTGTGAGCGAGTGACCCACACAGAAGGACACTGTGTGCGGTCACTGAGTTTCTGGCCTCATGTGTCCGGTATTCCTATCAATGAGGCAGCCAGGGGGCGGGGAGAGAGGAAGCAGGGAAGGATGATTATGAGGACACACAGGACCAGAGACTGCAGCTGCTTCAGGGACAATGAATAATTGGGTTGTTTCCCTGATGCTTTAAAATGAAGGTGGGCCTGGCATCCACGACATACTCCCAACCTCTCCTCTCACTTCCTCCCACACGTTCCAGTCTCCTCTCACCAGAGACAGCTTTAATGCAAAGTCAGTGCCACTTGCTCAGGACACTGACTCCAGAGCCCAATGCCCTGGGGTCTGAATCCCACTCCTGCTTACCCCCACCCCACACATAGTTCCATCACCTGCAAATGGGAATGAGGCTAGCTCACAGGAGTGCTGAGGTTTAAGTAAGCGAAGATATGCCAAACAGGCTCCGCGCTGCATGTAGCCTTTCTAAATATTTCCTCCTGTGATTGTTTTATTCAGGTCTCTTCTCCCTGCAGGGCTGCCTGCCTTACTTGCTGTGGCTTCACACCATGCTGGGCAAGGATCACACCTTGTCTTGTCCAGAGAGCAAGGGAGTGTTACTAGCTTCGTGTTTGAAAAGATGTCAAGAAGAAACTAAGAAAGTGTAGAAGACTCAGAAAAACCCCCACTGGGGAGGCTGCCTTTTACTAACACCAACTCAGTCAACACCAGTTTGTACACCATTCCGTTTAAACTTGACAATGGCTCCAAGGTAAGTATTTTTACTCCATTTTACAAGGAGGAAATGAAAGCTAAAAGAGGTTGGTAACATTGCCGGTTGCACAGCTAGGATCAGAGCACAGCAGTAGTGAATACCACTTACTGAGTAGCTGCGTTGCCTGTCTTTACTCATTAAATGTTCTGAACAACACTGTGAGATGGAAGCCATTCTTCTCCCCATTTTACAACTGAGGAACTGAGGCAGCATGGATAAATTCCTCAGCCAAAGCGCACACGCACAAAGTAGCAGAGCTGTGGTTGGAGTATAGCCTGGTTGACCACCCGCCCACGGCCCAACCACAGCACACAGCCCCTGTGTCCATCTGCCTAGCGGTGATGGGAGAGCCCTGGCCACACCACCCCCTACTGCCAATGGCTGCTGTCACCCTCCAGAGGGTCCTTGAGAACTGCAGATCTATTAACAGTCAGCCCCATGAGAAACACGAAGCTTCCATATATCCGTACTTGAATTTTCAAGACAGAATGGATGTTGATTTTTCTTTGTTCTGGTTTTTGTTGTGGTTTCCAAGAATCATAATATAATTTCTCTGTATTGAGAAAGGATGACCTTTTTCTGTCCCTTGCAAGAGGTTTCTCCCTGGAAGATTTACCAATAGATCACCATCAATACTTTTCCATTGGGCCTGAGCTGGCTCGGATGTGGAAAGTGCCCAAGGCCCCACAGAGGGCCCACAATGCATCTTCCAGAAGACTCAGGAAGAAGTTCGTGGTAGCAGGCTGGCCAGGGGAGATGAGAGAGGCACAGTCAGAACAGGGCGTGGAGCCACAGTCCCTCACTATGCCTTCTTGGCCTTGACCTTCAGCTCTCT
Source organism: Vulpes vulpes (assembly GCF_048418805.1). Classification (NCBI taxonomy): domain Eukaryota; kingdom Metazoa; phylum Chordata; class Mammalia; order Carnivora; family Canidae; genus Vulpes; species Vulpes vulpes. Next base: position 94,530,352 of record NC_132792.1, on the reverse strand, counting down.
AAAGTACCTACAAAGACACTGCCAACGGAGGCTCCCTGTTGCTCTTCTGCAAAGACAGACATTTGCCTGTGTTCCCCCCCCCCCCCTTTTCTCCAAACAGGCTCATGTTTAGAAGTCATTTAAAGGATTAAAAGTGAAAGTTTCGCTCTTTCACCTTCTCCAGGTATGCTTCTAGAACTGAAATAAGGAAACATTTTGGAAGGGGAACCCCACATCTCGCAGCTAGTAAAGGACAGACAGCAGGCTGTCCAGCCAGGTCTCCTAATGCAACGCTTAGAGCTCTCCCCTTTGCACTTGACCAGCATGATGGCCTGTGGCGAGGGGCTCCCAAATGTAAGGAAGTGACAGCATGAGGGACTCGGGGTTGCCATAAGTAACTCATTTCCATTCCTATTACTGTAATTCAGCTCTTTAAAGATCAGCCTGCCCTTCTAGTAAAGGAACACACACACACACACACACACACACACACACACACCACTCTGATTTTCAGTGCAGAAGTTCCATGCCCAACAGCTAAAAGAGAAGGTTTTGAAATGGAGAGTGGGGCAGACAGAAGCCCTGGTTATTATAGTTAATTCAATTTAATGAAAGCCATAAAAGCAAAGCAGTTTTGCAGCGGGTGCTGACCATTCTGATTGCTCGGAGGACTCCTCGGAGTCCTGCTCTTAACGGATTGGCAGAGGCCCAAGTCCCTGCCATTACTCAGCCTCTGGCAAAGGGTCTCTTTACCTTGATCCACCCAGTTGCTCTTTTGTAAACTATTTCTCTCCTGTATTCTGTTGTTTTATTTATTTTTATTTTCTTAAAGATTTGATTTATTTATTCATGACAGACACAGAGACACAGAGAGGCAGAGACACAGGCTGAGGGAGAAGCAGGCTCCATGCAGGGAGCCCAGCGTGGGACTCGATCCCGGATCTCCAGGATCACACCCTGGGCTGAAGGCGACGCTAAACTGCTGGGCCACCGGCGGTGCCCGTATTCTGTCCTTTTAAAGGTGATCACTGTGGTTCTCTTTCATCCTAGTAAGAATTGCACGTTTATTCCCTTTCCCCAGGAAACTCAAAAAGCAGAGTGAAATTTTTTTCTCATCCCTTTCCTGTTCTCTCTCCACCTCCCAGTATGCTGTGCTTCTCTGCTCTCCATTCTCTTCCTGCCTACCTTCAGGCCATCCAGCTGGCAGCTGGTCTGCACCTGTGCCACCAGGCCCTGCGCCTGGGTGTGCGGAGACGGCCCCTGCCCTCCGCTCGCTCTCAGCCTCAGTGTGTGGGGTGTGCTCGCGAGAACACAGGCAGGCTTGGACTGGACTGCAGGGGCACTGGGACAGGAGGGACACCCAACCCTTGACTTTGCAGGGAGAGGGAATGTCAGGTAAGGAGGTGCAGAGGAGAGGAGTGTGTGAGAGTGCAAGGAACGTCTAGCGATGGCCTACCCTTGCTTGACCGCCTTACAGATCTCTGTGTGGTCAGGCCACATCTTGGCCTCTTCTTTCTTTCAATTTTTGGCTCTGTTTCTATCTTTCAACCATACGGAGTTTTTTTTTTTTTCTTTCTTGCCCCAGCCTTTACTCGTGCTGCCAGGAACATGCTTCTCACCTCCCCAGCCTCTGCTGGCTACTCTTTTATCCTGTCCCTTTACCCTGTGGGTCTCGGATGAAACGGATGAAACGTCCCTTCCTCGGGGAAGCATCCCTGACCTCCAGGTGGCAACCCGTTTGCTCCCGCCTAAACCAACACTTACCACGCAGCATTGTTGTCACCTGTTTGTTCATGTTCCACCGGGGCCCACAAGCTCTGTGGAGACAGGAATATGATTTATCCATATGATTTATCTGTGTCCCTCCAGGCCAGAAATGGCATTGGGCATACAGTAGGTGCTTTTTAGAGGCTTGCCGGGTACACTAAACACGGCTAGAAAAGAGGATACTGGGGCATAGTGGTACGAAGTGAAAGCAAAGAGGTGAGCAGGAGCAGAGCGGAAAGGTCCTCACGGGCCACCCTGAAGAGGAGAGCACAGAGGCAAGATGGGGAGACCGCGCGGGAGGAGAGAAGCGCGTCAGGGAGCCCTCCGGAGCAGAGCCGTTGAGTGCCAGCACAGATGTCCTCAAGCCGCTCACTGGGCCCACAGCCAGAGTTAGCTCACCCCAATTTGGATGAATTTCCTCAAAGGAGAGAGAAACCCCTGGCCGGCCAGGGCCATCTTGAATTCTCTGTGACAACAAGACGGCAGAGTCAGAGGGAGGTGGTTTACTACTCTGTGTCTGCCCGTCCTTCAGCAGCGTATAACTTGAGGAGTGTTTGAAACATCTCATTGTTTGAAACAAATGAGAAGCTTCTGGAGACCCATAACAAAGAGGCCAAGGCTGCCTCAAGGTTGGCACCGGTGTGGCAGTCACGGGGCATCTCCCTCAGGGGCCGTCTGCAGGCGCTTTCCCCTCGGTCAGGGGCTGCCCTCAGCTGCCAGAGCTCACTTCACCTGCGTGCACCTGTGTGCGGGGAGCGCCTGGAAGTCACAACCCCGCAGGGCAGCCCTTAGCCAGTTGCAGGGGAGCAAACACTCCATCCTCTGTCCTCAGAGACCCGCTGCAGGACTTGCGTCACATGCCTGTGCCGTCTTTGCTCAGCCTCCTTCCCTTGGCTGCCCCATGCCTCACGCCTGGTCTCCCCTGCGCCGGAGTCCTCATGTCCAGGCTCCATCTGGGGAACACAGCCCGTGGCAGCGGGCTAAACCTCACTGTGTTCCTAAACCTCAAGGCAGAAACAAGTACTCTGCTGCAAGAAGTAAAAGCCCTGCGTGCTTTAACCCAGCTGTGCTGCCATCAAAACCGCGGTCATCGTGGGTAGAGGGGAGGGGTAGCTGCGTGATGGGCACTAAGGAGGGCACTTGAGCGAACTTGGTGTTATATGTAACTGATGAATCACCGAACTCTGCCCTGAAACTAATAATACACTACATGTTAAGTAACTTGAATTTTTTTTTAAAAAAAAAGTGAGGACACACACTAAGAACAATTTCTAACCCAAATGGGGCATTTTCAACTAAACAGGAGATATTTTATTTTTCATATCCAAAACAGAGCCCACCCCCAGCCCCATGAATTCAAAGCCTGGTGCTTTCGAGCATTTGTCAGGTGTCACCCGATGGCCTCACATTTGGCCGGGGAGGAAGATCACCACCTGCCTAAACTGAATGTGTCAGGGAAGGGACAGCCTGTGATACATTCACCTCTCCAAAAAACGTTGCAGTCTTTCAAAATTTTATGTGGAAAGTGAGAATTGTGTTTGGGGTGTGTCTATGTATATTCAGGGAAAGATAAAATTGGAAATGGTGAGTAATTCTAACTTCCTGTCACAGGTATTTATTAAAGGAAAAGTTTCAAAGTTTATGGGTGAAGAGGAGAAATCTTAAACTCTGTAGGTCTGCTTTTGGAAGTTGATAATGCTGGGAACACCCAAAATTGCTCACACGTTCTTCTTCCTAAGTTTTAACTTTGGTCTGTGGGGTGTTTTAGATTTTATTTATTTATTTAATGAGAGAGAGAGAGAGAGTGCACATGCAAGAGCAGGGGTGGAGGGAGAGAGAATCTTAAGCAGGCTCCACGCCCAGCACAGAGCACGATGCGGGGCTTGGTCCCACGACCCTGAGATCATGACCTGAGACGAGATCAAGAGTCAGACACTTAACCAACTGAGCCACTCAGGTGCCCCAGCTTTACCTTAGGTTTAAGTTTGAATGTTTTATATCAAGATGCTTGCACATTAAAAGTAACAGGTTAATGAAAAAGTCAAAAACAAGTGTTGAAAGAGGGAAGAGCAGAACTTTGCATTGTTGTCCCTTGAATGGGAAACAGAGATGTCTATGTATTTATTTAAGCCCTTAGGTTTAGGTGCAGGATGTGAACATTAAAATCATGTTTGAGTAATCATAATTTGTTCTTCAATCTGGCATTGGTCAAATTTAAGAAAGATTAGAAACAGCATTTGGAGATCATTAGGCCTTCTGCACGGCCAATCCAAGTCCTGCTATGTGCCCAGCCCCTCCGCAGCCGCCCAGCAGCCTGGCTCTGGGATTAGGGGAGCTCAGCAGCAGGTCATCCTTAAGCTGACTCGCCCCAGGTCAGTATCTGGGGTTCTGCTTCATTCCAATGCCTGAAGCCCAGGCAGTGGCATCCCATCCAATGCCTCTGGGTCAGTTCTCCTGGCTAATGAGCAGCTCCATGATTTACTGAATGCCAGCTTCATGCCAGGCAGTGGACAGGGGAACTTCTCAGCACAAGTGTCCCGCACTTGTATCATTAACCCCTTAGTGCCTGTAACAGAGAAGTCCGCTGAGCACCCTTTCCCATCCATGTGTACCCCTGCCTCTTTGCTCCGCCTCAGCCCTGATACAAACCTCAGCCCTTCCTCTGGTTATCCCCAAAGATATCTTCACACCAAATTATTCATGAGCTTAGTAACTTTGCTGGAGATTGAGCACCAAGAAGAGGAGGGAGAGTGATGCACAGTCTCCAGCCTCCCCCTGGCTCTCCCCAAGTGGAGTCTGTGTCTTGGGGCTTCAGCATCATCCCCGAAACAGGGCATCACAGCTCTTCTGCAAAAACCAGTGCTCTCCCCAGGAGTAATTCTGGTGATGACATTTGATTACACCTGCCCTCACACTGTAGCATTTGGTAGGGCAAATCACAGTGTAGAGAGGCTAGCCGATTTGCTCAAGCTCACTCAGCCAACAAGAGTCATGAGGGGAATCTGAGTGCAGGTCGTTCTGAAAGCCCCCACTCTCTAATATGTCAGGTTGCCTCTCCATGACTGAGTCACCTGCTGGCACCTCATCTCTTCCAAAGACAGGCCCTGCTGTGTGCCCTCCTTTTCCTCACAGGCTTAAGGTCTTGCTCCTAATTCTATCCCAGCAGCTGGAGCCAGGTCCTGACTGCGGCCCCTGAGCCCCACCGCCTAGCACACGTACCTCCTGGCCTCCTGGGCCTCCTTCCTCTGCCCTCCCTGCCCCTGCCCGCCCCCCCCCCCTTGCTTCCCTGCACTGAACCTCTCACTCTGTTGGATGGGGCCCAACCGCTCAGCCTGCCACCTCCCTCCCCATCTCACAGTCTCTGTTTTGTTGGGCTTTCTCTCATCACCCGTCACCGGACCTCTGACCACTGGGCCACCTCCTGTCCTGCTGGTGCCCGACGGCAGCTCCCACAGAACCTTCTCATAGTATTTGAAACTTTTCAGAAGACAGTGAATCTCTCCTCACTTCCTTTCCTGTCCCTCTTACAGGCAAAGAATGTCTGCCTCACAAGAATGATTCAATTCTCCGCTGTCCCTACTTGCCAGGGTACTCAAGGGAGGACCTTGAAGTCAGTGGTGTTTAATGGAGTGGCTGAGACATCTCTACCTCCCTTCTCCCCTCTTTTGCTCCATGTTGGCTGAGAAGGCAGCTGCCCTGGAAAAGATTTTTTGGCTGATCCACTTTCTCCCTGCTCCCTCAGACTTTCCCATGCAAAGCTAAAAATAGCAACTCATTGCTGTTGTCAAACTGAAAGACAGAATCCGATTCCCACCATCCGGGCAAAGACAGGGCAGTCCTGTCCATTGTGTGGGCAGGTGCGGGGCCCCAGGCTCGGGGAGCATGAAGGAACTGGAAGGATCTCTCGGGTGGGGCTGGTATGCATTTAATGTCCAAAGGGATGGACAGCTATTGTCACAGGTATCAACTCGCAGTATTACAGTAGGAGTCAGGATTCTCAGACAATCTGGCAACAGCTTGGGGCTTTCCAGAAGGCCTCATGTGGTCCGCCAACGCACATGTCCCTGGACGGCCAGCTGAGGGGTAGAGTTCACTACATAGGCAATGTGGCCCCCAAGCTCTGGAGGCTGCAGATCAAATGGAGAGTCACCCTGGGGGGCTGTTGGCCTGTGCTGAAGAACCGTGACACTTGCAACCCCATGGCAGGAGCCAAATTATGCAACCGCCTTCATTTCATCACCCATTTCTGCCCTCCTCCTCTGCAAAGCCTTCCCAGGCAGCCGCCAGCCGTGTCTCTTCCTCCTCTGAGTTTCGGACTATACCAACCACTGGACATGTAAACAGTTATGGTCTGTGGCATTCCCAGCATCCTACATGGAGTTTTCACCTACTGCATTATTCTTTAAAGAAGTGTGTGCTTGTGCATGCACATGTATGTGTGTATATATGTGTGTGTGTGTGTGTGCATGTGTCCTGGTGCAGGAGCTCGTGTGCAGAGCAGAAGCACATGAGACAAACAGCTTCCATCTACTGAGATCTTCCCAAACACCAGCAATCTCTGTGCTTCGGTTCACGTAATCCTCCCAAAGACCCTCTGCAGTGCCACAAAGGACTTCCTGAGACTTCTTGACTTCTGTGTCTTAGCTGCCCAGTATCTGACCCCCTTCTCAGGTGCGGGGAAATTCTCCCTGTAGATGCCTGGGGCTCCCATTCTCTCACTGCTGACCAGAGGCCACAGAGCCAGACACTTGCTTTCTCCCTCTGCTTGGCAGCTAGACCTCAGGCGTGTGACCGGGTCTGGCCATCAGATTTTAATCAGAAACAAGTGGCAGAAAGAAGGGGACAGGGAGAAGCTGTTCTAGCAGCAGCATTGGTAGCAACATCTGGGTGCTAGAAGCAGCAGGTCAAGTGGCTCCTCCCTTGTTTCCAGCAGTTTCTGAGCCCACTTGCACCCACCCTTCTCAGTGATTCTTTGAGCTACTCAAATCCCATCACAAAACTTCTGTGCCTAAGTCAGTCAGAATAAACTTTGATTACTTACAGCCAAGAACCCCGGCTGCAGATTAAGATTTTTGTATCACAGGGTAGGATTTGAAGTTCAGGGAGGTGATGTGGCTTACCCAAGGTTACAGAGCTCACACTTGTCAATTATAAAGCTTGTGTTCTTTTTTTAAGGTTTTTCTTTAAATTCCAGTAAGTTAACATGTGGTGTTATGTTAACTTCAGGTGTACAATACTGTGATTCAACACTTCCACACATCATCCCAAGCTCATCGGACAAGTGCACTCCTTAATCCCCACCAAACCTGTGTTCTTAACAACACTAACTGTTGAATGTTCAAAATGAGAATTGGATTATAAAACGCTTCTTCTCTTGTGGATATTTCATAGACTTTTTAAAATAAGAGACAATTAGGATAAAATAATTTTATTGCTGGATATAGTATATATCAGAACAACCTTTGTAGAAGGCAAAACTGGAATATCCATCAAGCCCTTTAAAACATTCAAGCCTAGGGCACCTGGGTGGTTCAGTAGTTGAGCATCTGCCTTTGGCTCAGGGCATGATCCCGGGGTCCAGGGATCAAGTTCCATATTGGGTTCCCCACAGGGAGCTTGCTTCTTCCTCTGTCTATGTCTCTGCCTCTGTGTGTCTCTCATGAACAAAAAAATAAAATCTTTAAAAAATAATAATAATAAAAATAAATAAAACGTTCAAGCTTTTCAGGGCACCTGGGTGGTTCAGTTGGTCAAGCATCCAACTCTTGGTTTCAGCTCAGGTCAAGCTGTTGGGGTCCTGTGTTCGAGTCCCACACTGGACTCTGTGCTTAGGGCAGAGTCTGCTTGAGATCTCACTCTCCCTCTGCCCCTCCCTTTGCTCTTACTCTCTCTCTAAAATAAATAAATAAAATATTTTAAAATAAATAAATAAATAATAAATAAAATGTTCAAGCCCTTTGAGTTACTATTTCCATTCTAGGCCTCTATTCCCAGGCAGTATTTCTTACCCTTTCTTTTTATTATCGACCATTTATTACAAAACCTTTTTAAGCACCTTTTTCCTTGTGTCCCTACAATTTTATAACACATATATACTATTTATGTATTGCATTTATATCTGTGTTTTACACCAAAAAAAAAGTAAGATTTATTTCACCACTCCCCCTCCTTTAGGGACAATTATCACTCCCATTGAGAAATCATGTACTAAGGAAAGATTCATGTACAAAGATGCTCAACATTAATTAAATAGTTAATAGTTGAAAGTATACAGCAAAGCGAAATAATATATCTGCCAACTTGAGGAATAGCCATTTAAAGTGATTTTTAGCAAATAAAAACCCACCAGTTGGAATTTTTAAATTACGTAATAAACAACTCGAGTCAAATTTGAGATCTAAATTGGGAACATAGGAAATTCAGAAAGTACTATTAATAAAAATACACCATTGCCCAAACAGACTTTCCCCAGAGGCAAAGTCATTGCCTAAAACACTTATAATTGCTAAGCTGCAAAAAAAATAAAAACAAACCATTTGTGTTTAACTAAGGAAGTCTTAAAAAGGCAATAATAAAGTTTATAAAGTTTGTAATACCTTTTAAAATGCTTACCCAGTAACAGGAACTTTTAAAAATCAGGCCAACATTATATTTACTATATGATTAAAACTTTATAAAACAGGGCAGGAGCAGCCCGGGTAGCTCAGCGGTTTAGCGCTGACTTCAGCCCAGGGCGTGATCCTGGAGACCCAGGATCGAGTCCCACGTCGGGCTCCCTACATGGAGCCTGCTTCTCCCTCTGCCTGTGTGTATGTGTGTGTGTGTGTCTCTCTCTGTCTCTCATGAATAAATAAAAAAATCTTTTTTTTATAAATAAAATCTTTAAAAAAACTTTATAAAACAAACAAAAGTATCTGTGATTAAAGTAGGAACAAGATACAGTATTTTCACAGTAGCAAGGGCTTTGAATGGTTGAATTCTGAACACTCAATTTTTTCCTTGTCCATATTAACCAACTTTTTATAATGAGCTTGTGTTGCTTTTCTTTTTTAAAAACGATTTTATTTATTTCTTCATTCATTCATTCATTCATTCATGAGGGACACAGAGAGAGAGGCAGAGACACAGGCAGAGAGAGAAGCAGACTCCCCGTGGGGAGACTGGTGTAGGACTCGATCCCAAGACCCCAGGATCATGACCTGAGCCAAAGGCTATAAATGCACTCCTCTCCCTGGTGCTGAGGTGACTTCCTACCACAGGGGCAGCATAGCAGGTGCTCCCTGCAAGCAGGCTGCACCAAGGCAGGGCTGTCGCCTCTATTGACAAGCATCACACCTGCTGCAGAGCCTGGGTCCTGTCAATTCTGAAAGTCCAGTGCTTTGAACCATCATTTGGTGCCTGTGGGGCATGAAGTCACTTCAGATCATGAGTCAGATGCTCCTGGCACCCCACTTTGAGCCTGGAGAGCCCTGGCCTTTTGCTTGGACATGTGGCCCAAGAGAAGGTGGAGCTTGGGCTGTCCATGCATGGCATGCACCACCTGGCTCCAGAAGGAAACAGCCACCACAGACTGAATTGTGTCCCTCACAGTGCAGATGTGTATGCCCTAGCTGTGCAATGTAATAGTTTTGGGAGACAGGTCTTTAGGAGATAATTAAGGCCAACTGAGGTCATTTGGGTGGGGCCCTAAGTCAATAAGATTGGTGGCCTTATAAGAGGCAGATCTCTCTCTATCCATCTCCTACCCCCTCTCCTGCCCCCTCTGCCATGTGAAGACATCAGGAGAAGGCAGCTATCCAAAAGCTAGGAAGAGGGTTCTCACCAGAAACCAAACCCTGCTGGAACCCGATCTTGGGATTCCCAGTCTCCAGGACTGAGAGAGAGTACATTTCTGTTGTTTGAGGCACCCAGTCTATGGTAGTTTGTTATAGCAGCCTGAGCAGACTAAGCCAATATCCTTCTTAATTAGGGACATGCAGGTAGTCCCACACCATCTACCCAACGGGCCCCCAAAAAAAGTCTCCCCCCACTCAGTCCACCCCCCCCCCTCCCACACCCAGCCCTCGGCTTGGGCCCTCTTCCATCCTCACCTGAAAGCCCCTACAGGTTCCTCAAGGCTTTCTCCACCCCTGGTCAGGAACCTTGTCCTGTCTTGTCATAGGATCCCCAATCTTGTTTCAAGGCTTGCGCTTGTTAGATGGTCAGTAAGAGCTGGCGGGATGCCTAAGCAACCAAGCACTCCTGCCAGGGGTCCCACCGGCCAGATGTGCGGAAACAGGGTAAGCTCTTCCCCAGCAATCAGCACCCACCCTTCTGCTGCCTGCTGTTCTTTGTTTTCTCTGTTTCAGGGTTCCTGCCACCCACAGGTGGCAGGCCTTAGCACTCTTACTCAGCGCATCCTTAATGAACACCAACCATGGGCCTTGTACTCTGCTAAGCCCTCGGCTATGACGTTCACCAAGACAATATGATGAGCACCCTGAGCAATAAGCAAACAAATGTATTATAGCATATAAAATTACAAAGAATTTAAAAATAGGGAGGCAGTCACATCTTTACGATGTGTAAGGAAATCCATGGCACTGAACTGTGTCTGGTGCATAGCCCTGCATTACCTGATGAGCTGGGCTCAAGTCTGAGCATGAAACCTCCCTCCAGACGCACCCTGCATCCCTTCTCATTCTCACTCTGTTTCTGTTCTGTCCCAAAGCCCATGGGGCAAGGGCTACCTCCCCCCAACTACCACCCCCCCACCCCACCCCCCGCAGCCACCTACCTTGTTTGTTTCCCAGCAACCTGGGCCACTCACCACCAGCCTAGGCTGGGCCCTTCCTCCATCACTGTCTAATCCCTTGGAGTAACTGATTTCATGTGCTTCATAAAGGTCTACTGCAGTTCTAACACGTGAAAATACTTCCCTCTTCTAGGAATTGGAGGGCTTCTATGGAGATTGATAGAAATACAGCAAGTTGCACTATAGGCTTAAATGCTATGAAGTCAGCGCAAGGTCCAAGAAGGGAGAAGTCAATCCCATGGGAAGGCAGGGCGGGCCTTTCCGAAGATGTAGTACCTGAACTACAAATGAAACGATGAGTGGGGACTGGCCAAGCTGGCAAGGGGGAGGTAGAGGAGGGCCTTGCAGGCATTAGGAAGATCAGAAGCAAGAGCACAGGTCCATAAAATTTCAAGGGCTCTGCACTAATATCTATTCCCACCTAACGAGTTACCCACAAAATTAGTGGCTTAAAACAACATACATTTATGATCTCACAGTGTCTGTGGGGCATAGCTTAGCTGGGTCCTCACCTTCAGGGCTCTCCTGGTGGCAGTCAAGGTGCTGGGCAGGGCTAGGGGCTCATCTGATGGCTTGTAAGAGGGCTCCATTTCCACATGGTTGTTAGAAGATTGTTGTTCCTCAAGGGTTGTTGGACTTAGACCTTGGTCTAGCTGGCTGGAGGCCACCTCTAGTTCTCTGCCAAGTGGTCCTCTTCCTTATGGCCACTGGCCTCACTGAAATGTGCAATCCAGGGAGGCAACAGAGTCTGCTAGCAAGACAGAAGAGACATCCCATCACTTTGAGTCATGCAGGTTGCTAGGTCGGCCCCCACTGAAGGAGAGAGGATTCTATAGGAATGTGACTACCAGGAAGTGGGGAGCCTTGGGTACCCCTGAAAGTCAGCTCCTCGCAATCCACATGGGGAAATGCAAGCAGTCTCATGCTCTAATGGTGGTGCAGCAACATGGGAGGTGGAGGCAGATGGGAACAGGCCACCAGGGGCAAAGAACTAGGACATCGTCCCATAAAAGGTGGGATCCCTTCTCTTCTTTAAACACACCTTTTGGTTTGGTTTGGTTTCTTAAAATCACTTCAGCTTCTTTAGTTCCTTAAGACCCCCTTTACACTTACCCTCCACCATCAGGTCCCATCTCCTTCCCACATGTCCCCCCTCTAACGGTATTGGCACATCCGTCATGTGAACACATCTAAGCAAGACTTAAACAGATGCAGCTGAAATCTTTTAAATCCCCAGGCCCCCAAACAGATGACACCCCCAAATCCATCACCAAGACTTTGGCAAGAAGCTGTTCTTGGCTGTCTGATAACCCAGAATGGATGAGGGCAGGAGGGGGAGTAGGTGAGACAAGGACTGGAATGCCTCCTTGGGACCCAGCCCTTCCATCCAGGGTCGGAGTGCTCCTGGTTACCATGCTGTCCCCAGGCTTCCATTCATCCAAATCTATCATTGGCCCCACTGTTCAGGGAGAGACTCCAGAAAAGCCAAAACTTCCCAAGCTGTAAGCAACTTTCCCTGAGGAAATGGCCTGATGTCATGATCACTGGAAACGTCACTTGATTATGGTTGTCACAATGATGACTGCTCTTGCTTTTCATCAAAGTTGAAAAATGTCCACAGTTCTGGCTTTTAGAGGTTTCTCCTGGCTTCTTTACCTTGATCACTTTCCCTGCACGTGTAAGAGTGTGTTCTTGCCAAAGCTCATTTCTCTGTGCTTAATAAAGCATTTTATGGGCTACTTTTTTGGCAGGAAGTCCCCGTCCTCCATCCTTTGATCTGTGGGCTCTGCGTGTACAGAACTAGCACTGAGTAAGCATTACCCTTCCAAACACCACTAGCCACATCCAAAATATAGCCTCCAAGGTTCCATTTGGAAGCCTCGGGGGACTCTTCCTATGATCCTTAGATCCCTCTGGCTTTGGTCTTTGCCCCACCCGTTATTAATCTCCCAGGGAAAGGAATAAAAGCCATGATAATTCATGGATTTTGATGACTTCCACCCAAGAACTTCTCGTGATCATATTCACTGGTTACCACGCATCCATTTGGAGGATGGCCGCCTTTTAAAAAGGGATCATGACAACATTCCAAATGCAACAGCTTTGATCTCTCGGCCAGAAGACATCTGCTTGCCTGTTATGACATTTTTACCTTCTAGGTTCAGGCCAGAATTGTCCCCCTGCTCCCCAAGCATGTTTCCCCACTGGAGTATCATTCCTTCTCTGTTTCCTTGGCTTCGTGTTATCACCTTCTCCTTCCAAAACTTTTGCCTCATCCTCCATGAAATATTTCACCTTGGACAGAGAAATTCTGCAGCTGACAGGCAACTGTATTGTCTTTGAAGTGTGCTGGCTCTAGGCTAAGTCTCTGGCCAGAGAAACAACTTACTGGAATTACTTAGAAGTCTCCTTTCCTTTGTTTCCTTCTCCGTGTTTATTCATGGGGGAGAATGTCCACAATCCAGAGGGAAGGCACCAGAAAGCCGTTCTCTTTGTGAATCAGCAGAGGATGCATTTTCTATTTCCTTCCCTCCCACCCAAACCCACGATATCAAACGAAGTCTCTCTTTCCCTATGATCTCCATTTCCCAGCCTCACCACCTCTTGTTCCTGATCCCCAGCATCACCCCTGCTTGGAAGAAGCACTGACATTTAAATCAGGTATTATCCACCTACCAAGAGAAGCCTGACCAGAATCTCCCCTCAAAGAAACATTTCCTTTGGGCTTCACCTGCATCCCTGCTCCCTTTGCCAGATATGGAGACAGGCATGGGCCTCCGTGGGTTACAAAGAGATTTGTTTAACTGCTTCAAAATTATTATTTGCATGCAGAAGACCTTGGAACAAAAGCCCCTGTGTGTGTAAAAATGCCACAGGATTAAGCCTTTTTTGGATCCCTTCGAAAAAGAAGTGTGATCATACACATAGAAAGGACACCCGAGAGCTAAATGAGCTATCGGATGGCCTAATAGACTTGGCCAGGAAACGTAATCTGGCACACAGCCTCCATTCTCACAGTACTCTGGTTAGTTATGCTACATGACTGGCCCTCACTTCTCCGCATGTTGTGCCTTTGTCCCCAGGAAAGGGGTGTATAGCCAGATCTGCTGGCAGGGCCAGGAGAGATGAGCAAGGCGGTGGGACCACACAAGAATGCAGTCAGCAGGTGCACAGTGCCCCGCACGTATGAGGAAAGCATTACTTAGTAAGCCACTCGGGCTACTGAGACTATGACCTGCCAGTTACCAAGGCAGGATGAATAAAACTGGGGTCAAAGTCAAAGAAATGCCTAGACCACATAGGAGTTGTGCACACACATATGCCCATCTGACAAAAGTATGTATTTATAAAGAAATAACAAAGACCAGACTCAAGAGGGTTGTTTTTTATACAAGGAGAGGTGGAAGGGAACGGGGAGGAGAATACAGGTTTCTGTCAGTTACTGCCAATATTCTACTTCCGGGGTTCATTGGCAGCTTCATAGCTGTTTGTTTGTTATAGAGGACATAAATAAATAGCAGGGCCATGCATGAGCTGAAGGTGGTGATGACTGGTCATTAATCTGATTTTATATCTGGGAGAATATAATGCGAAGGCATTCTCCAGGAGCTACAACTTGTATTATTCTGACATGACTGTCTCTATCTCTTGTACTTTAAGAAAACTTAAGTTAATACCTGTGTATGTCTTGGGACTTGGGACTTGGGAAAGTCTCTCCCAAGTTTCTGGTAGATTTGTTTCCCAATAGTAAGGGACATATGGCTGCTGTTTTAGTCTCTTCCACAAAGTGCACTGAGCGGCATGTGGTTCATGGTGTCTAGACCACAGGGTCAAGTTCAGGAGAGACTGGACCCAATAGTGCTGGGGAGGGTGCCCATGATGGCTAGCCTGACCATGACCTGGATGCCTCAGCAACCCTGACACTCACTGGGGGATGTCAGAGCAGTGGGCGGGGGGGGGGGGGGGGGGGGGGGGGGGGGGGTTGGGGGGTCAGACAGACCCAAGTTCAAGTCCCAGTTCTGCTGCCGCCAATGAGCTGACCTGAGGCAAATCCTTTAGCTTGCCTGAGCCTCAGTTTCTCAAATGTCAACTGGGGAGATCTAGTTCCCTAGGGCTGCCATAACAAAGGACCACAAATGAGGTGCCTGAACACAATAGGAATCTATCCTCTCATGGTTCTGGAGGCTAAAAAGTTTGGTAGGGCCATGTTCCCTCTGAAGGCTCTAGGGAAGGACCATCCCTTGCCTCTTCTAGCTCCTGGGGACTTCTGACATTCCCTGGCTTTCTTGGGCTTGTGGCTATACCACTCTCATCTCTGTTTTCATTGTCACATGGCATTCTCCGTGTGTCTCTGTGTCTTCTTCTGGCCTTCCTATAAGGACACGAGGCACTGGATTAGGGGCCACCCTGATCCAGTAGAGTCTCATCGTAACTAACTATATCCGCAGAGAGACTTTTTTCCAAAAAAGGTCACATTTTGAAGTTTTGGATAGATGTGAATTTCAGAGGCATACTCTTCAATTCAATACCTGGAGATAAGGATAGATAACCAAAAGGACTATTATAAGAATTAAATAATGTGCATAAAGCACCCAGCACATATCAGCATTCATCATTATCATCATCCATCATCTCAGGGAAAGGATTCTATTTCTGAAAACATTTCACTCTGCTAGTTAAGACAACCACAGGTGAAATTGTCAAACAAGCCTAAGTTCAAATCTTGGCTGGGCAACCCCGAACAAATTACCTAGTGTCTATGAACCTCAGCTTCCTCATCCACACTAGTGGAGATGTATAGACCTTATATCCAACACTAAGCTGGCATTTACTGTATATCAGGCACTGTGCTAAGAGATTTACAAATCTTTTCTCAATCAATTGTCATAAACCCTGTGAGTTAGGTATTATTATTATCCTTATTTTACAGTCAAGGAAATTAAATCCGCAGGCATTTAAGACAATTGGCTAAGTCACATAGGAAGTAAATGATGGAGCCAGGATTCAAACCCAGGCAGCCTGGCTCCAGAATTCATCCAAGATTCAAGCACAAGATCCAAATAAAATGGTTAGTCAGTGATTGGTATACATGAAGCAGTCAATAAATGGTGGTATAGTAACTATGCTCCCTCTTCTAAACCTTTCCCCTCTGCTGACTGACTCAGGATTGCCTTTCTTCTTTCTCTTGGTTCAGATACCCTGTTTGTATTAAACCAGGGCTAAGTTTCCATGGTTAAATGTTCCGACTGCTCAAGTTCCATTCAGTTTCCTGGGGTAGCCTGTCCTTTTTTTTTTTTTTTTCTTTAAATCTTGTTCTTACTCTCTCCAGTGTCCTATGACCATGGTGACTGGAAGGGTCACAGAGCAGGAGGGTGCAGTGGCTCTCTCTCTCTAGCAACTGGTAGACTGTGGCATTTCTTTGCTGGAGTGGGGACAGAGTTAAGCCACAGACTTATGTGAGACCTATCTCAGGGATATCCACCCAAGGGGGATCACTCACTAACCCAAGAACTTGTGTGCTGTCCTTGACGTAAAGCTCTTCAAGAGATCCATCATGGAATAAGACTTCCCTTAGACTGAGGAAAGCCAGCACGAGGGGAGAACACGGAAAATTCTCCCGCAGAGAATGTGAATTCATGATGGTGTCAGAGGCAGGCGAAGGGAGCTAACTCCTGAGCATCCACTCTTGGGTGTAGTGGGTTCCCAGTCCGGGTACCTATCCTCCTATCACCCTGCCCTGCCCTACTCTGAACAGGAGGCATTCACACAGTGCTAGCCCAGTTTTCTGGGACTTGGCATCAACCCCCACCTACTGCTGAAGATGCAATAGGAGGAGCAGAACCCCACCCTGGCCTTTCTCGCTGTTGCCAGAATCTTCCCAGGCACACGTCTGTCACAGAATTTCGGCCATTAAGAGAGTATGTTCCTCTATACCCGCGACGGGACAACTAGGGAAATCCAGCTATAGCTTCCTGGGCAAATGTGTTCACCCTCCCTAAACCGACAATAAGAGGGCAGGCTTTCTCCAAGAGGTAAAGTGGGGGACAGCACTTGGCAGACTGTGAAGCAAGCCATTTGCTGCTGCTCCACCCTCCCCCTTTTGGGGTCCCTCCTGCCCACTCACACAGCACCACCTTCCCCCCTCCTTCCTCACGGGACATACCTTTCCGCACCCCAGACATTTGCAGGCCTCTGTCATTTCTGACATCATTAAAGAACAAATCCCAGCTCATTTGCCAGCCAGCAAGCAGGCTGCACCCCCCAGTGCCATTAGGCCTTCACCCAGGTGAGATGCCCAAACGATGAAGCTGGTGGAAAGTCTCGAGGCAATCCCTAAATGTTCTGCTGCTCACCTGTGGGCTGCTCGGGTGTCCACACCCGAGCTTGATGCTGTGGGGTGACGGTGGGGGCACCGTTTCTATGACCTGGTTACTATGCCCATGAAAACACACTAACAGAGTCACAAGGTCTCCGTGCTGGGAGCCACGGGGAAGTCAGGCACACACTCATCCCACGCGTGCCCGGGCTCCAGGAAGACGTCAGCACTTGGGTCACTCACCCTTCATGGGCTCCCTGACGGGCGCCCCCTGCAAACAGCTCTCCCGGGGCCCCCCCCTCTGTCCGGCCCTGACCCCAGCCACCCCCTTGCAGCCCGCTGGGGCTCCTCAGGACTGGGCTGTTCCAGTGAAATAGGTGAAGGGGATTAAGATGTACAAAGCCCCAGTTATAAAATAAACAGGGCACGAGGATGAAAAATACCGCAGAGGGAATACCTTCTATAGTATGCTAATAAGTTTGTATGGTGGCACGTGGGGGCTACACTCACCGCGCTAAGCATTTTGTAACGCACACAGTTGTTGAATCACTCTGTTGTACACCTGAAGTGAATATAATACATTGTATGTCAACTATACTCCAATTTAAAAAAAAAAAAAAAAAAGACTGGGTTGTCGGTGATAGGGTTCAACTCAGCCCATACGTTTTATCAGAGATTCGGGGCTCCTGAGGATTGAAATGAATTGTACCCTCTAGGAAGCATAAATCAGAGCCAGGTTTTTTTTTTTTTTTTTTCCCTATCTGTACTCACTTTGCTTGCCTTTCATTTCTGTCTCAAATGCATGGAAAACCTCAGATTCTTCTTTGCCTGATACCCTCCTTATGTTTGTGGCTATATTATAAAAGCAGTATATATATATATATATATATATATATATATATATATATATATCCAAGTTCCTCACATATATGGTACTGTGCAATATTTGCGTGTTTGTGTGTGTGTATAAATTCCACTTACATGAGGTGCCTGGAATAGTCAAATTCATAGAAGAGAGGTTGCTAGGGGCTGGGGAGAAGGAATGGTGGCGGGGACAGTGACAATGTTTAATGGGAATACAGTTTCAGTTTGGGAAGATGAAAAAATGTGGAGATGGATGGTGGTGATGGTTGTACAACAATGAGAATATACGTAATGCCACTGAACCACACGCTTAAAATTGGCTAAAATGGTAACTTTCACATTATGTATATTTTATCACCAATATATCAAATGCATATTATATATTTGCATTAACTCAACTCTTATTTATATATATAACTAATTTCAGACAGTTTACCTTTTACTTTTGATCTCTCTCCTCCTTTTTCATTGTGTGCCTTGGTTTGAGCCTTTTATCTCCTAAACGTTTTCTAGATTTGGGTTTTACAGAACCAAAAGGAATGCTGCTCCAGAAAAAAAAAAAAAACAAGCAAGCAAACAAACCCACAACCCTTTTTTCCTTCTGTATCCCTCACAGCAACCTTCTTCTCCATTGCTTTTAAGCAGAAAGCTTTCCTAGTTAAAGAGAAAAGTCTGATTTTCAGTGGTACATTTAATAATTCATAAATCATGAGAGGTTCAAACAGGTTCAAAGTTTAAAAGTTTAAAAGTTTTGCTAAAGCTTTAAAGTTTAAACTGTCAAAGGCTTTGACAAAAAACTTTTCCTGTCTGGAATATTTAAGATTGTTGTGCCATATTATATTCAGGACTCTATTATATCCTCCTCTCCCAAAATGTTTCTCCTAAGAAAATCCAGGCGCCCGTGGCTTTGGGCATTTTCCTTTGTGGCCCTGAGTCCCGGGGGCAGTGGGGGGGGAGGGGTGTCCCAGAGGCCAGCAGGTAGGGGGAGCTGGTCTGGGGAGGGGGTGGACGCTCTGACAAACTGCCCTGTGGGGGAAAGCACTTAGTTGGCTAGAATCACCATTGTGTGGGGATTTCTCTTTAAAAGAATGGAAATTGTAAAATGAGATGCTGGCAAAAGTGTGTAATGAGGTCTTGGCGGAAGACAGTGAGTTGTGCATAATCTGCTATTTCAAAATCTGGAAGCAGAGAGGCCAAATCTTCCGCTGGCCTCCAGCTGACCTCTAATTTTTCAGGCATAATTACTGTATTTGCATGTGCTATTGAGTGTGGTGTCAGCCACCCACGCCAAAGCACTTTTTGGAGTTTATTGGGACAAGAACAAACACAGTCATTCCCACTGCAGGCTGTGTTTGACCAAGCAAACGTAGAACATGGAGGTCATGTCTGACAATCTGGCCTTGGACCCTGGTGCTGCATATACTATGTTGTTTTGATAACGTCACTCCGTTTCTCAGAAACCTTCCATGGCTCCCACTGGCCTTTCAGGTCAGATCCAAGGACTTGGTCATGAACTTTCAGTGCCATGACGCCTCACGTCAGATACTCACTGCAGACAAGCAAACCCCCCCGCCTTCCCCCACCTGCCCTGCTCAGGGCCGCCTCTAACCCCGTCTGTGTGCTGTTCTCCACAGCTGAGAAGACTTCCTTTCTCCTTTTCACCAAACACTTCTTCACAATTTCTTTAGAATTCTCTTCTTCCTTATGGTTCCACGAGGTAATTAGTAACAGTGCCAGGAACAAGTCAGCATAATCGAAATCTTTTCCTAGTTTCCAGGAGTTGGTGACAGGATGTTGCAAGAGGATCCTATGCCATGGTCATGCTAATGCTAGACTCCCACCTTGGGTTTCACCCCTCGACAATCAGGAGTGTGCTTTCACACAAATTGCCTCCTTTGATCCTAACATCCTCCCATCCACGCCTTCACCTGAGTCTCCAGTCCTAAGGAGCTCTGCTGGCTTCTCCACGGTTCCTAGTGAGAAAACCCAACGTGGATCTTCAGGACTCTCCCAGGTGGCCTCTGGTGGCATCTGACAGTAACCAACACTCTCCTCTTGAATCTTTCCAGTCTCTTAACTCTACACAACTTGCTTCTCTTCTCTTGTGCCTCCTTCTCCAGCTGCTCCCCCTCCACCTGGGGTGCTCCACGTGGCACATTCACAGCCAGCCCCCCCCATTCCCAGTGCTGCCCCCAGGCAGGATCCTTCCCCCATGGCTTGAGCTACAACCCCTCTCCTAGTAGCCACACGTAAGCTCTCTCAGGGACCCCGGAACCTCCCTACTGACTCCCCAAACAAGAATCCAGCAAACTCAACCACCATTTGCTGACAGTCAGCCATCTGAGACAGAAACCGGTGGGACATGTGCCCAGCGGAGCAGGCCCTTCTCCCACATCTAGACTCCGTATTTCATTTTCTCTCTGCCCATGATCCTTTTGTGTTTCCTGTTTAGCTGAGTACGTGGTTGTGCAGAGCAGAAATCTCCGTCGCCCCTAATGTCTTTCCCCCTCGGCTTACCCAATCTGATTGAGAACGGCCCTCACGACCTCTCTGCCATCCTCTCCTTCTCCTCCATTCCACTGCTACTTCTTCATTCAATCTGTCACCACCTCCTGTCCTAACATCACAATGACCTGCTCTCGGGTGGCTCTTCTCTGGTCTTTCCTGTTTCCAGTCTTTACAAACACAGAGAAGTCCTGTAGCTGCCTGTGGACCATACTCCATCCCAGAGCTGCAGCCCACACTCCAGGAAACACAAGGCCCTTCCCTGGTGGCACCCCTGGGCCTCACCAGCTGCATATTGCGCCACAACCCTCCTCCTCCTCGCTCTGCACTCTCTGCTCCAGCCGCACCTGCCTCCCTTCCCTTCCTGAGCACGCAGCCTCATTCTGATCTCTGTGCCTTTGCAAATACAGTTCCTCCTACCTGAAAGGCCTTCTCCGACTCTCTGAGTGGTGAGCCCCCATTCATCCATTGGGCCCAGCTCACTTCCACCATGAAGCCTTCTGGGATTTCTCTCGGCACAGAGGTACTCTCCCTCCCTCACACTTCTAGACCACTGTGTTCCACACACACAGCCCCTCCACTGCTCATGTGTGCCTTACCTGCGGGACTCTGGACTGCTTTTCTCCGATTACTCAGCACCTAATATACTGTCTGGCAATGCAGGTGCCAATCTCTCTTCTGAAGGAATTACATCTTGTGGCACCAAGTAACATTGTCGGGATAACTAAGTGCACTCAG
Source organism: Vulpes vulpes (assembly GCF_048418805.1). Taxonomy (NCBI): domain Eukaryota; kingdom Metazoa; phylum Chordata; class Mammalia; order Carnivora; family Canidae; genus Vulpes; species Vulpes vulpes. Next base: position 94,509,389 of record NC_132792.1, on the reverse strand, counting down.
CACGGGAAAACACAGTCTCTAATACGGATTCTTGGTTCCTCTCTGGTTGCAACCTGATATCATTTTCACTATTCTCATTTCGATGAATCCTCTCTCTCTAGCAGATTAATGTACCTTCATCTGTGGGTTGTAAAATCCCTTTATCCAGTGGCATGCATTTTAGGTACCATGTGTAACATTCTGATTTCTACCAGAGTGGTTATAAATCATTTTATGCTAAAACCGTGCAGATATTTGTATGGTTCATAGAGAGCTCTGAAGCTAAGCCTCTGTTCTGGCATGTGAATTAAGGATATCTTAGAGAAATACAGGCACTGGGATATTTGTGGGTAGTTTGCTTACATCAGTGGGGAGATGACACAGCTTAGCCTTGTACATGTCAGGCTTTGAAGTCAGATAGACCAGGGTTTAAGCCCTGGCTCCATTAGAATGGGACCTGTAGCACGTCACTGAAGCCTCCCTGCCTCAGGTCTTCATCTGTAAAATGGAAAATGTGACATCTCACAGGGCTGCAGTAAAAATTAAATAAGATCGTGTCTTTAAAGCATTTATCAGAGAGGAAGCTCTCAATCATTGCTACAGTGGGTGCTTGAGAGCTAATGATTGGCACTTAATGCTAATGATTGTCCTAATCATTAGCATGGGAAGTGCTTCATATACTATGGATCTATGCACACATGCACATGGAAATATGTAAATATATATAATATGTGGGTATATGTATTTATATACACATATGTATATTTGTATATGTATACATAAACACACATAAATATACACCTATTGTGTATTTATATTTATACACATACTGGCTGTAGTGTCATATAATCTTTACAACAATCCTATCTAGGAACTATGATTATCTCCATTTCACAGGTGAGGAAACTGAATCAGGTTAAGTAACTTGCCCAAAGTCACACAGCTAGTAAGTAGCAGACCTGGAATTTCAACCTAGGCAATCAATCTGGAATCCAAGTTCATGTCACACCCATTAAAAAGCCTTGCATTGCCTCAATGCACACTTCAAGTCAATAAATACTAGCTGTCACCATCACCATCATCATCATCTTCTTCATCATTGTCCAGGATGCCATTGTGTCTATCCCATATTACGGAAGTGCTCTAGCTAGGCCGGCTATTCAGCTAGCTCTCTGGTGGTAACTCTGTTGCACAAACAAAACTATCCATTTGGCCGCCTCTGGGTCTGCCCCAAAGGTCCATCCCATGCAACACTAATACTTGGGTGGTAAAAAGTACTGTCCAGGGAGGCCTTGGGATTCCGAAAGAGTGAAGCCAGGATACAAGCTGGCGCAAAGTCAGGATGTGTGGCCCTGGCACAACTTCATCCCATTCGCCTGTTGTCTTTCCTCGTTTAGCTGGAAAAAGAGACCAATTGATTCCTGCCTCCCAATCAACCCCAGCCAGACTGTGGGATTTTGTAATCGTGTCTGTCTCGGATGATGGCCCACAGAAGTCAGACATGGAAGTGCTCACTTGGGTTGTCCACGCATTCCACCCCTGAGCCAGGAAATGAGAACTTCTAATCCAGTGTCACTGTTTTGTTGTAAAAATCACATTTATTTGTAAAATATGTAAGTGGAATTAAATTTATCTTAATGTCTTGGGCTTGTTTACCAGGAATTTCATTTAGCCTGTGTTTTCTTTTCTTCCTGTCATCACCTACATTTGATGATTGTCCTTTTCTACCTATTTTCCCCCAATTCCATCTTAAAGCATATTCTTGGCCTTGATTGTAATTAACAGTCTTTGTTCTCTGTAGTCTGTGTAAAATATGCTTTCCTGAAATATTTTTGCTTAGGATCAGGCAAGTCAGGGCGCCTAGGTGGCCTCAGTCAGTTGAGCGTCTGACTCTTGGTTTCAGATCAGGTTGTGGTATCATGGGTCTTGGGATTGAGTCCCTGAATCAGGCTCTGTGCTCAGTGGGGAGTCAGCTTGAGATTCACTCCCATTCTCTCTGCCCCTTCCCCTGCTCACACCAGCTCTCTCTAAAATAAATCTTAAAAGAAAAAGGATCAGAGTCTGCCTTTCACTTTTGACTCTACTTGGCATTAGGCAAGTTGCCTTCTCAAAGCCTAAGTTTTACATATGTAAAATGGGTATAATAAAGAACCCAACTTGAAGGAATTGTTGTGATGATTATATGCAATAATTAACAGTAACTAACACTCACTGAAAACTAAAACATGTTGATCACTATACTAGATGCCTTCTCCCAAGCTTGCAGACAAAACTGCTGAATAAAAGAAGAGATCATGATGTCCTATTTGATACCCAGCCTCTTTCCAGGAGGCACATCTCTACCTTGATGGAAGGGAACAAAGATTGTCTCATCAGTCAGACCTCTGCACACAGCACTAGACACAGCATTGTCTCATTTCATCCTACAAAACCCTGCAAGGAAGCTATTGTTCCTAGCCCTGTTTTACAAAAGAGGAACTGACAGAAAGAGTGTCACTGGCTCAAGGTCACCCAGTGAACAAGAGAGGAGGTATACGTAATTACCATGTGCTAAAGCAATATTAGACAGTAGCAATAACAATAACAATTAGAGGTAACAGAGAGGGCTTATCATGTGCCAGGCACTGTTGATTTAGTCCTCGTATCAACTCTATGAGGTATATACTATTACTAAGCCTGTTTTACAAATGTGTGGGTTGAGGGGAAAGGGTGTTTAAGTGACTTGCTTAAGGTCACGTGGTTGGTAGGCTGATAGAGCCAGAACTTGGAACTAGTGTTCCAAATTCAGAACCACAACATGTCCTATACTGTCTCTTTAAAAATGAAATAATTAGAGGTGCCTGATTGGTTAGTTGGTTAAGCGACTGAGTCTTGATTTTGGCTCAGGTCATGATCTTAGGGTTGTGAGATCAAGCCCTATGTTGGCCTCTGCACTCAGCATGGAGTCTGCTTCTCCCTCTTTCTCTGCTCCTCCCCCTGCTCATTCACTCTCTCTCTCTCTCTAAAATAAATAAATGAATTTTTTTAAATGCAATAATTAAATATACATAAAAGGGCTTAACCTAGTGCCTATGTGCACGTACACACAGATACACACACATTTTTGTCATTGCTATCACTAGTACAATGATAGTCGATATTTTACTATTGTTTTGCTTCTCCTATAAGATGTGAACTTCCATGACGGGATGAGCACTGGGTGTTATACTATATGTAGGCAAATCAAACTCCAATAAAAAAAATATACAAAAAAAAAAAAAAAAGATGTGAACTTCCAGGATGAGTCTGAGTGGACAGGAGCCCATATTCTCGGATTCATTTGATCTTTCCTCATCTTAACTGCCTTTTGCAGATGTCAACAGCAAGACACCCATCCTAACCTAAGGGGGTTAACACCCTGAGTTTTCTTTTCCAGAAGCCCTTCTACCAAACATCCTGAAAATCACTTTTATTCCTGCAGCGTCTCTGCATTAGTTTTTAATCACTGTAAACAAACAAACAAATTACACCAAATATCATGGCGTGAAACAACACATCTTTATTATCTCACAGCTTCTTGTCCTCTGCTCAGAGGCTCATAAGGTTGCAGTCAAGGCGTTGACTGAGTGACGTTTCTTCTAGAGCTCAGAGTCCTCTTCTTAGCTCTTATGGTTGTGGACAGAATTCAGTTCCTTGTGGTTATGGGACTGAGGGCCCCTGGTTTCTTCCTGGCTGTTGGCTAGTGGCTGTCCCCACGCCCTAGAGGCCCCCAGCTGTTCTCAGCTTTATGACTCTCCTCATGGGAAGCTCACATCCGAGCCTCTTGCTTCTTTAAGGTCAGCAGGAGGATCTCTCACTCTAGTCTGCTAAGATGGAGACTTCGAGGACAAAATGTTAACTGTGGGAATGATGTCCCATCACCTTTACCATATTCTACTGGTTAGAAGCAAGTCATAAGGCACACCTACATTCAAGAGGAGGGAATTATACAAGTCAAGTCCTTGAGGATCACCTTAGGGTATGTCCACCATAAGTTCTTTGCCAGCTTGCCTCAATTTCCTCTTCATTCCCAAAGATGACCATCTTCATTTTCACCTCCACACCAACCAAAGTACTTTGTTACTGTATCTGTAAAATTCTAAGATTAACTATTCTTCTTTTTTCCATGCGTGTATAGAAGTAGGGTCCAAGCCAAGACCTCTTCTTTTCTCTCCATTTCACCCAAGACCAGAGTCTCTTCATTTTTAATAACTTTATTGATTTGTAACTTACATACCATAGCATCAGAATGTACCACTCAGTAAATTTACAGAGTTAATGAATCATGACCATAACATAAATTTTAGAACATTTTTCATGACCCTAAAAAGAAACTTCCATCTTTGGCAGTCTCCACACCCCCTTCTCCTTCCCACTCAGTCCTATATAACAGCTAATCTCTTTTCTGTCTCTAGAGATTTGCCTGCTCTGGACATTTCACATAAAGGGAACTATCCAATGGTCCTCTATGGCTGCTTTCACTGAGCACAAGTTTGTAAGTTTCTGAGGCTCATCTGTGTTGTGGTAGAGACAGTATTATTATGGCTGTAAGGATGTTTAGAATGCTGTAGACAAAACAGTCAGGAAATGAAGGATTTTAATTTATAAAAATAGGATAAGGAATGAGTATCTTTATTCATTTTTCCACCTCAAAAATTTTTTTTATAAGAACTTACTATACAAAGGGCCCTGGAGGGAAGAAAAGATACATGAGATTCATCCACTGTCCTTAAGGAGCTCAGGCTCTAAAGAAAACAGGCAAATATGCTTCTACATCATAGCTCTGACTTGTGTTTCAGCAACCATAAACATCAGAGGAGGGGAAATGCATAGTGAATTTTCAGGTCACTGGGATAAAATAACTAGTCTGTCTAACATGTGAGTTGTGTTTTGGGGGGAAAAGTGTTAACCAATAGTCTTTGTTTTTAGTTATAATGGAACTTAATGACTTTTTAAAATGGGGCAGGAGTTGTTCTGAGAACCGACACATGTCAAGCATGCAGAGTTGACTGGCTCACAAGTCCATTAAGAGAACTCCAGAGGAGGGGCAGACTCTTCCATGGGGGCTGGTGTTCCCTGTCTTGACATCAGCCCCAGGGATCCCATTCTGCAGCGATGTGCTCATGACTATGTGCTCCAAGCCTGGAAGAATTTTACTGCGACTTAGCAATTTTTCATTTGCCCAGAGGTCAGTGTTTGAATATCAAAAACACTTCTGATTTAGACAAGCTGAGGAATGATGAAACAGAATGATGAAACTAACCGGTTTCCATGAGCAGGAGCGAACCTATATGTGGGAACTTCAGCCATTTCACAAAAAGTCAAGTTTAAGAATCCTTAAAACTACGATGTGTCTATCACATTGGCTGAAGAAAACAGTAAGATAATGAAACATTCACCACAAATGTAATATTATTAGTGTTTCCAAACATTCCTCTGGGATAAGCAAGACTCTTGCTCAAGATTTTCAGACAGGGCCTCACGATTTCAAACTCCAGTCGTGGAGCGAGGCCAGAGTCTTGGCCATGGGACCAGCCCCTCCCGCGGCCAGCAGCCTGGGGCCTCCCATCACCAGCTGCTGACTACCTTGGAGCCGGGCCTTCCTCGGGAGCAGGCCTAGGGTGGGGCCTCAGGAAGATTCCTCACTCCTAAGGCGCTCTTCCACCTGGCCTGCTGGTCTGAAATTCCACCCTTGGAAGTTTATGTCTTTGCTCCAGTGCAGATACTCCTGGGAAAAGAAACACATCTTTTATCAGCCATTTACACCTCAGTGCAAATGTGTTTATCAGAGCCTCTGCCAAAGAGTCTGTTTGAGAGGAAAGGAGGTGAAGGGAACTAAGAACAAAATACCCTGAAGATGAAGAGAAAGTAACCAAAAGACCCAAAAGGACAGAAAAAGATGACAAGGTGAACCAAAGGCAAATATACTTGGCCTCTTCCCAGGAGGGCTGCCTAAGAGGATTGGCAGCTCACCCAGACTTATTGAGATGAAAGGGGGGAAAGGGGTGCAAAGTAATTGCCAATATGTAGCAGAACTAAACCCTGCGCCTCTGGCTGTAAAAGTAGGGATGAGGGCCTGGCCCCTGGCTTGACTGTGGTGCCTGTCTTCTCTCAGAGGGACAATTTCAGGAGGAACAGTGCTGCTCAAACAAAGGAGGAGAAAGCCAACACCTGTCTTACCAATCATCAAGAGTGAAGCTTTGTTCCGCTTTAGTACACCGCCAAGAGCCTCAAATCTACTTAATCACACACACACTTTTTGCATTGAAAGAAAGTGAGCAGTGTTTGTCTAACAGAACGCGATCTTGCACCCTGTGGGGGTGGGGAGCCATGCCCCAGCACTCTCACTGAGCTACCGTCTCAGATCTATCAACAACAAGATGAACCCCAAAGCTGGCGAGATGACTACTTACTTATGTAACAGGATGATTTCACAACACTCACAAGGGATTAAAAATCAGAGCTGTCCAGTTCCACTGGACGTCAGGGAACTCTATGAGAAGTTGTTTCAGAATTAATTAACTGCATTCACCAGAATCCTCTTGGCTTCCTCTACCTGGAATTTTTCCAGAGAACCACAATCCATAGCCAGGTCTCTGATAAGTCCAAATTTTGCAAACATACAGTTAGTTTAAGTGACTGGTGACAAACTCCAATACAGTTGGACCTTCCGTGTATGCAGACCAAACCTGGGTTATTGATCAATAATGGGGAATCAAGAGGGACATGTAACATCAGCCTTAGATACGTGTATATCCACACCTTCATTTTTAAGAGACAGGTGTTTAGATAGTTCTTTTTCAAAAAAGATGTGAAGGGCAATGCTCAACAAATGGGAGTGAAAGACTTACACAGGATGTTCCCAAGTAATTTCACTCACTGAAAACACAAAGTACCCAGAGGAGGAACCTCCAACTCTCTTTACTTTGCCTGACAGCCTATTCTCATTCTAGACAATGAAGCCTTCTAGACTTTGAGGAGGAAAAATGCCTACCTCAAGAATTACAGCGCTAAAAGGTCTTCCTTGTAAGTGAATATTTAATGAACTGTAACACCCATCATAAAACACTTCATATGGCTTTAGTTACTCTACGAGCCAAACTATGCCTCAAGCATACAAAATGAGACCTTGCTCATCTTTTCAGATGCCAGGAGAAGCCTATATCGACAGTAATCCATTTTTTCCCCATCCCAGGGCTTTGTGTGTGTGTGTGTGTGTGTGTGTGTGTGTGAAAAAGATCGGAGAGTTTAATTCCTAGAGAAGACTGGTTCGAAATGCTTTTTAAAGTGTGTTTGTGGCATCTGAAAGTTCCCTACCTCCCACACTCAAGTTCCAAAGTTTGAAAGAATACATCATTGCTAGTTTGATGTATAGCCAAAACCAAGAACACAATGCAAGGGAGTGTAGCCATATTTCACTCCACAGTGGAGTCAAAGTTTTTCCTTAGGAATGGTTTTAGCATAAAGTAAATTGTATTTCCAGGATTTCTGCCAAACACAACAATACAAATAATGATGACCAAAACCAGCAAAATGCGGGTGAACCAGAAGTGATGATATTTCATAAGGAAATCCCATAAATGTTCTTAATATGCTTTGGATTTACTTGAAGATTAATTAATTAAACCACATTGAAGAAGTCCCAACATATAAAACTGTACTAGAAGAGAATTCTATAGAAATGCAATAGGGAGACAAATAATGATTTAATACTTCTTAATGCAAATGATGAGATGTATTTCAACAATCAATGATTCTGAAAATGAAATCAGAAGTCTTTGTTTTTGTTTTGTTTTGTTTTGTTGACATTGACTATATACTTAATAGTGACTTTTCCAGACTCTGAAAGTTTATCCATTCATGGATTAGAAGGATTTCTAGCCAATCATTAACACATCAGCATCAAATCTCTCATAAAGCATCCATATGACTTTGGCTCTCTAATATTCTTCAACTGCATCAGGAACAGGGATTCCTGCACAGAACAAGTGTTCTTGCAGGAATTTTGCTAGGTTCTTCCATGAAGAACCATGTCCTTTTGGCCTCAGGCTTTCTCAGGTAATCCCCACAACAACACAATGAGTAGTATTATCTCCACTTTACAGATGAAGAAATTTAAGTTCTGAAAAGTAAACTATTCAAGTTCAAACATATTGTAAGTTTCAGAAGTGGTAAGGAAACAGATTGGGGACTTGGAAGAGTATTTCCATTATTTAAGAAAATTCAAGTGCATTACTTTTCATTATTCAAGAAATTCAAGTGAAGGCACCGGCATAGTTTAAAACTGCTGTAGATTCTCGAGCTGTGCTCCTTAGACAGCAGAGCTTCTCTGAGACTGAACCACGAGGGTCTCAGCATTACATCCTTCCTGGTGCAGTGTTTCACCAAAATCAGGGACATAAGCAATGCTATAATATGATATTAAATCACTGGATCAAAATTAATCTTTTTCACTTCTGTTTTTTTTTAATTGAAGTAAAATTCACATAACATAGACTATGTTAACCGTTTTTAAAGTGTACATCTTGGTGGCTTCCAGTACATTCACAGGACTGTGCAAACAGCTCTTCTCTTTCAATGCTTCAGACTGTGTCAAGGAGAAAGTTTCAGTTTGGTGCTGCTATATCTTTAATAACTCTAATATTTTATAACCTCCCTTCTAAGAAAAAAAGGAAAGCAAGCTGATAGCCCTTGGTAAACAAGCATACAACTAGAATTCAATAACACGGTAATGGCATTTCATTTGTATTTATTTTTTTTACCCTGAATTTCTCTTTATGCAGTAACAAAATTTCCTTAAAAAAATATTTAAGGGGAACCTGGGTGGCTCAGTAGGTTAAGTGCCTAATTCATGATTTTGGCTCAGGTCATGAGCCCGGGGTCCTGGGATCAAGCCCTGCTTTGGCTCCCTGTTAAGCAAGGAGTCTTCTCCCTCATCCTCTGCTCCCCCACTCGTGTGTGTGTGTGTGTGTGTGTGTGTGTGTGTATGTGTGTGAACTCTCTCTCTCTCTTTCAAATAAATAAAATCTTAAGTTAAAAAAAAATGTTCAGTTTCCCAGATTGCTGTAAAAGAAGAAGGGGCAGGGATTTGGAAGGTGATCTCTAAATGGAGCGTTTGTCCTTTTGGCCTCAGGCTTTCTGATGAAGGCTTGTGGTTAGAGCAGTGGTGTGGGAGGGCACACGTGTAATGAGTTGTCTCCCCTCCCATAGATCTGCTTGCGGGGCCCATTTGTGCAACGAACTGACGGCATGCCTCAGAAGTGAGGCTCTGCTGCTGGACAAGCCTTCTCCACCTACAAATCTGTTTCTAATGATTCACCATTTGTAAATGGAACTCCCATCCCTGGCTCTTCATTAGTAAGAGGTTATCAAAAAGAAAAATGGGGCACCCATCTGGAGATAAAAATCCCTGATGCCTAACAGATTGTCAGGAAGATTTCCAGCACACCAGATTTGAAGATAATGCATGTACACACACACACACACACACACACACACACAAGTCCAGTGCTAGTCTTAGCTAGAATATTCATTCATTCTAGCTACCCAAGACATATTAGACTATCTACTACACAAAATGCAAATTCCTCCTTTTAAAATGCAAGTATATATGAAAGAAACAAGACATGAAGTCATTAGTCCTGTACCAATTGGTCTAACACAGTGCAAGGCGATGCCTTCTCCTCTTCAAGAGAGAACATCAACTGAGGAAAAGGAGAGTTTGACCCATAAAAATTGCATTTCCCTCATTACTGTTACATTTCTATGTTTTCCTTCCCACAAAATTTGTCTCAAGAGTTGTTCATTGTCCCATGGGCACCTCATCTCCTGAACTCACTCCTACCTGGCAAAGTCACCAGTGACTTCACATTGTCAAATCTAAGGGCCACTTTTCTCTCTTCCTCCTTCTTGACTCTTGGCAGCATTTGACAGAGTTGAACTCTCTTATTTGAAGCACTTTCTTATCTTGACTTCTGTTAACACTAAACTCTTCTGATTCTCATCCAACCTCATAGGCCACTCCTTCTCAACCGCCTTCCCCTCTGTGCTACTTTCTACAAGGAGAAGGGCCCCAGAGCCACACCTTGGCTCTTTTCTCCATCTGGGTGATTCTCTCTAGTCCTGAGACATGATCCCCATGCCGAGGCTGACAACTCCAAATTTTGACCTCTGGTCCTGACTCCTTTCCTGAGTTCTGGACTTAAATATCCACCTCTACTTGATATCTTTAGTCATATGTCTAATAGGCATTTAAAATTTAATCTATCCTGAACAGAACTTTGATTTCTCTTCTGAAATTTCTTCTCAATAATGGCATCCAACATCAAGGTGCCTGGGTGGTTCAGTTGGTTAAGCATCCAACTCTTGATCTCAGCTCATATCTTGATCTCAGGGTCATGAGTTCAAGCCCTGCATTGGGCTCTATGCTAGGTATGGAGCCTACTAGAAGGGGAAAAGAAAAAAAAAATTAATGGCATCAACATCCAACCAGTGGCTAAAATAAAACTCTCACATATCAAGACTAGCTGGTCTCCCTACTTCTGTCCCTCTATTCAGAATTCTCCAATGGCTTCCCATCTCAAAATCGTATCTAAGTCCTAATCTTAGCCTGGGATTTGCCTACCCGCCTGCCTCTCTATGACCTCGTCTCCTCCCATTTCCTCTCTGCTCATTCCCCATCACAGTGCCTACCGCTGCCCCTCCAATATGCCATGTGTGCTTCCACCGCACTGCCTCTGCACTCACTGTTTCCTCTTCCTGGAGCACCCTTGCTTCAGATATCTGTGTGGTTTACTTCCTCACTTCTTTGCTCAAATATCATCCAATCAAAGAGGACTCCCCTGATTATCTTATCTAAAACTAGTCATCCATGCCACTCTTTTATCCCCTCACAGTGCTTTGCTTTACTTCACTCTCCCCACCTGACATATATTGTTTATTACTATCTATTTCTTTCCACTAGAGTATAAGGTCTAGGTTCACTACTCTGTTCTCAGAGCTAGAAGAGCGACTGGCACATAGCCAAGGTGTTAAATCAATATTTGTTGAATTCTCTAATATATCTCCATTCCTCTTTTCCCCAACTCCTCTTGTTTAATCCATCTGAAAACCATCCTTTCATCTCAATCCCAAATACACCCAATTCTATCCTATTTTAAGCCACCATCATATCTGGCCAGAACTACTGCTTCCCGGCCTGATAGGTCTCCATGTTTTCTCTCTAAAATCCATTCTCTGAGCTGTAGCCAGTGATTTAAACACACACACACAAACACACACACACACACACATCATGCCCCTTGGTTAAAGCCCAATAATGCTCATTGAATAAAGTGCATACCTTTAACCCAGGTCAAAAGGCCGTGCATGACCTGGCACTATCGCCCTGGTCCTAAGTTTCTGTCACATGAGTCTTTCATTGATCTGCACACACCAACTTTGTTCCTGCCCCAGGGATTTTGCATATGCTTTACCTTCTGTGCACACAGCCCTTCCCCAGATAGACAGTTGACTGGCATCTTCTCTATCCAAGTCTCAACCTAAGTGTCACCTTCTAAAAGAGAGAAGCTCCTCGGTCACCTGTACAAGCTGGGCTCCACCCAGTCACTCTCTCTCAGGTTGTTACTGTGTTTTATTCTCTTCATAGCTTTCATTAGCATGCTGTTTATTCACTTGTAGGTTTTTTTATCGGCCTCTCCCAGTAAAATATTCTGCCTTGTTCATTATTTTATTCCCAGTGCACTATGCAGATCTTAGCATTATTATTATTAGCACATGAGTTACTCATCAACTACTTGTGAAACTGAGTTAAATTCGGTAGCTTTGAGAGTTTTTTCTTAAACGGATCATTTTTTTTAAGTAAAACTGTTCTAAATCTTGAGATGAATTAAAGATGTCATTATTTACATTCATCAAGTTAATAATGTCAACAAACACCACAACCCCAGGGGCTTAAACCAAGCAAAGTAGATTCTGCATGCATTTCACTGTTTAATAAAAATGTTATGTGGGCAGCAATCTACACAGTGATTGCAGGACCCAGGTTCCTTCCATCTTGTGCTTCCACCATACTCTACCCTCAAATCCTCTGCTGGATTTTCTTCATCTGACCAATCAGCATGCAAAGAGAAAAGGCAAGCCAGAGATCTCTTCAGGTGTCAGGGACCAGGCCCAGAGGTAGAAGCTATCACTTCTACCCAAATTCCTGTGACCAGAACTAATCATATGGCTCCAGCTTAATTGTAAGGAAGGCTAGGCCCACCTAGGAAGAGGATTCAGGACTGGTGAGCATTTACTCTGTCTCTGCTACACAGTTTTATGTTCAGGAGAGCTCACCATGACTTCAAGGCTTCTACCACATGAGTGAGTTTGTTCATCGCCTGTTAGGCACTTGAGGTTCACAGGACTGACGAACTGCCATCTTCAGCAGACAAGGGAGACCAAAAATAGTGTGATTTCTGGCCTTATCAGAGCAGATGATCATTAAACTCTGCCCAAACAACCCTAGTCCCCTCAGCATGTATCTTCATGTTTTCAGCATTCACTCCTAGGACTACTTCATTTGGGCCTCAATCCTAGCTGTCACACCAGCCCAAACTTCCAGTCTTCAACAGCTAACTTGAGCTTCTGAAGTTCAAGGCCTAGTCTCTTGCTGAGACACAGACTTTGAGAGCTACAATTTTAAGGTAACTCATCTTTCATCTTAGTTTCTTCCTTTTCACTTGTCTTAGCCTTATCCTATTTTTGTTTGGTTATGCATAATATCTTATCATGGATACACGATATTTTATCCAGTATCATGGGAAGGAGCCTACATGAACCAATTATGAATAGCTTAGCCAAGGTGAGAACAAATTCAAATGGATAGTTCTCCTTTGTTCTAAAGATGTGTATTTGAAGATATTCAAATTTTTTGTGAATTAAATCCAGTGAGGGTAACCCACAGATCGCAATAATGACATTTTTACTTTCTACGTTCCTTTCCTTTAATATCATTCCCCTTGGGCTTAGTCTGTGATCTGCATCTCATAACTGTTTCACTTAAGTATGGAAATTACAAGGCCATAAAGACAGGAATCGAAGGTATATTTAAGAACAATGTAGAAGTTTATGAATAAAATGAAAAGATTCAACTCCTAACCTCAATCCAAGAATAAGTAGGAGGGCATTACATCAAAACATGTGAAATAAATGTGTCAAGTCTTATGTGGTTCTCATTTTATTGATCTAATAAAATTAACTACCAAACTATATCCAGCTAGACCCATTTAGGAACAGAAAGTAGATAAAATAGATGACTTGAGGAAAGAAGAAGTATACAAGTAAAGCAATCCTCAATTCGTTTGCAGGAATTTGATAAATACAGACCACAGTTGGAAATATTACATTAAAAGGGCATATTACTGTAGAATGGGGTGGAAATGGGCAGTCTTTGGTATGTGAAAGGAAAGGCATCACGTGGATTGGCAGAGCCAAAGAGAGGAAATTCTCCAGGGAGGGTAGAGTGTAGGCAAAGACGTGAAGCTGGAAACAGAGAGCCGAGGACATGAAGAAAACTAGCATGCAGAAGCAGGGCATGTGTGGTGGGCTACTCTGTGGGAGAAAATGGAAAAATACGATTTATTGAGCAAGACTCATTGTTAACAAGCTAAGGCATCCAGACTTCTTAACACGATCAGAAATAAGGCAATAGCATCAGGTCTTAATAAGGGACAAGAGATGATGAAAGCAACGATGAATCTGGCAGCAGTCTGTGAGATAAATTGAAAGTGAAGAGACCAGTGAAGAGACTGCTGTAGTAATTTATATGGGACTTGATAGAGATTTGGCTCTGAGAGGTGGCACCGAAACTGAGACCCCAGGACAAATTCAAGAGACTCTGCAGAGAAAGGAAAGATGCTTGCAAATAACTGGATACAAGGAGTAAAACGAAGGAGTGAATGAAAAGCCTGGGCCCAGGGCATGCTGGTGGCACCAAACAAGAGGAGTTAATGAAGCGTATGAAGCATCCTTCAGAATAAATCTTGCAATATTTATTACCAACCTAGTCATCATGGAAATGTCTTTTTAATTTCTAATTCTAAGACACATGGTTAAAATTAAGGTCAATATTCTTGTTGGCTGTAGTTTCATATAACTTTGAAATTCACAAAGTTGGGGGGATTTTGAGCATACACATGAAAATAGTATATAGTTGCCAGATCATGTTTTCATTTTTACCAGAAGAGCAAAACAGTACTACATGTAATCAAAACATATTTTACTAGGGGAGGCAATCGGGGCTCAAAATCACAATGGTTCTTGAATAAGTGTAGCTGGTATTAGACAGCTAATTGGTCTTTTAGGTAGCATGTAAACTTTTACCTGACATTTTCTGCTCTATAGTTACTTCCTTAGCAAGTAGGAAGAGGTGCAAAATGATGCCAAAATCCAGAGAAAGAAATACTCCACGCAGAGGAAGGTAGACACCAGGAAAGATGGTAAAAACCTGCTGAAAAGCAAAGCATGCAAATTTCAGGAAAAAGAAATGTCTGTATGTGAAATGAATGTAAACACAAAGATCTGCCAGGAGCAAATGGGAGGGAAAGGCAAAAGAATGAGCAAAACTTCCCCACCCATGAGCAGAAGGTTTTGGAGAAAGTTGTGGTAAACAGAAGTGAATTGGAGATCCAAAAATTAGAAATGTACAAATTAACATTAAATAAAATATTTAGCAGATCGACTTTAGCCTTTGACACCATCAAAAGTAGCAATTTTTCTCAATCTCATGAGCCTCCAGTTTACTAGAAAAGTATAGCCACCAGAAAGGTGGCCTGACTCCTAGTGCTGGAGAGGGTAGGAGAGAGTCAATGGGAAAACAGGTAAATTCCTCACTAAGAGAATTATGTTCCCAAAGCCAAGACTGTAGATAGAATTAAGTAGTTCCCAACCAGTGATCCCACTTCTGGGTATATATCTGAAGGACAAAAAGACCAGATCTTGAAGAGTATCTATTTGCACTCCCATGTTCACTGCAGCATTATTCACAATACCCAAGACATGGAAACAGCCTAAGTGTCTGTCCACAGGTGAATGGATAAAGGAGATATGAGATGATGGATAGATAGGTAGATAGATAGATGATAGAGATAATGGAATATTATTCCACTATGAGAAAGAAAGAAATCCTGCCATTTGCAATAACATGGATGGACCTTAATGGCAAATGTTAAGTGAAATAAGTTAGACAGAAAAAGACAAATACTGTAAAATATTACTTATATATGGAATCTAAAAATACCAAACTTATAGAAACAGAAGTAGAGTGGTGATTACCACAGAGGGGTGGGGACTGAGGGAAATGGGGAGATATTGGTCAAAGGTTATAAACTTCTAGTTATAGGATGAGTAAGTTCTTAGGATCTAATGTATAGCATGGTGATTACAATTAATAGTACTGTATTATGTACTTGACAGTTGCTAACAGAGTAAATCTTAAATGTTCTCACTACAAAAAGAAAAAAATGCTAATTATGTGATGTGATGGAGGTGCTAGCAAACACTTTTGTGGTAATCATTTTGCAATATAAAGTGTATCAGATCAATACATAGTACACCTTAAGCTTACACAATATTATATGTCAATCATCTCTCAATAAAGCTGAAAAATCATATAAAATAAAATAAATAGTTCCCCAAATTTGGACACTTATAGAAGGAAGAATTTAGGAATTTCTTTGGAATTCTAATATGTATCAGAGATTTATAATTGATCTCTAATACCTAATCTTCCCTCTTGCTCAGTAACAGAATTTCCAAATGTTAGCAGGGCCCATGGCTGCCTAAAATAAAAACTATATTTCTTAACATCCATTGCTACAGAGGTATATCCATCTGATGGAGTTTTGGTCAATGGATAATAAGAGGAAGTGGCATGTGAAACTTCAGATAATGTCTTTAACAGAAGGGAGCCTACCCTATTCTTATGTCTTTTCTACTCCTGGTCACTGACATATAGTGTGATGGCTGAGATTAGAAAAAAGTCAACTCACATCTCTGTGTGAAAGCCACATGTTGAGGATAGTGACACAAGAATATAGGAGTCTGGGTCTCTGATGATAATGGAGCCACCATACCAGCCATAGATAATGTTTACTTGAAAGTGAGATAAACTTCTGTCTTGGTAAGTCCCTGATAATTACCTAACTAATAAAAGTTATCTTTAGGATAACTAGAACTTATAAAGGCGGACAGGCTCAACCTAAACCAACCTGGTATAAGGCTTTTAGCACTAGAATTTCACAGTAAATATTAGGGTAAATCCGATCAGTGTAAATAAACATGAGTTTTAGTTTGATACTGAGGAGGAAAAAAAGAGGAAAATAAAGTAACTGAAGCACCTCAGTAGGCAACTGACCCAGCGGGGACTGTGGAAAGTGAAGCAAACATAGCACCTTCTGCTTAGAAACACAGTATAGGGACATCTGGGTGGCTTAGTGGTTGAGCCTCTGACTTTGGCTTAGGGCGTGATCCCGGGGTCCTGGGATCGAGTCCCACATCAGGCTACCTGAGAGGAGCCTGTTTCTCCCTCTGCCAATGTCTCTTCTTCTCTCTGTGTGTCTCTCATGAAAAAATAAATAGAATCTTAAAAAAAAAAAAAAGAAAGAAAGAAAGAAAGAAAGAAAGAAAGAAAGAAAGAAAGAAAAAGAAAGAAAAGAAACACACAATATAGATATAGGATTCAGCACTTGTGCAGAAAGTGAAGGGTGTTACAAAGCAGTCATCAGGGAAAAAAAAAGTCAGCAATGCTCTAAGCACTACCCAGTGACAAATGTGGAAGAGGATGGAACAGTGTTGCTCAGAAGACATTGTACGTGGGGCACAAAGTCAATAGAAAGCCTGGAAAATCCTTGTGGGGCTAATAAAGTACAGTGGGATTATTCTAGGCAGAAATTTCACAATTAAATCATGACTATGTTGCTATAGGGCTTTATTATGAGCCAAAAATCTGTGAGATGAAACAAAAAATGTTATATGAAAGTGAAAAAAAACCACAAGATCCAGCAGAACACGAAAATGGCAGACCTCATGTTATCACACAAGGAGCGGCACAGTCTGGGGATCAAAGAATTGCCCCTAAAATTCACAGAGGACCCATCACGGTCATGGCTTTGAGCGCTAGATCAGGCCATAGCAAAACATTCCTATGTTTTCATAGGAATCACTACATAATGGCTGTTGCAGCACAATTTAGTTCCACATTCTAGAAGAAAACTCAAAAAATCCATCATGCAGTTACCTAACTTTAAAAAGGGAACTGTGGCCAACCCATAAGCAGTACATTGAGGTGGGGGGAGGTCATAAAAGAATCACATAAAGGGAAATTAATTGAGAAAGCCATGTTATTGCTAAAACATTACTAGAAACCCAAGAAAAGTATTTGCCATGAATAAAAAAGATTTTTAAAAAATCCACATAACCACTAACTGTTAAAAATTAACAAAAAAACTACCTCTAGTTTAGGAGGAGTATCCTTTTTGGTTTTTTTGTTTTTGTTTTTGTTTTTAATGTAAAGATTGAGTGAGAGGAATAAAAAGACACAGAATTTGGGATGCCTGGGTGGCTCAGTGGTTGAGTGTCTGCCTTTGGCTTAGGGGTCCTGGGATCAAGTCCCACATCGGGCTCCCCATGAGGAGTCTGCTTCTCCCTCTGGCTATGTCTCTGCCTCTGTGTGTGTGTGTCTTTCATGAATAAATGAGTAAAATCTTAAATTTTTTTTAAAAAAAAGAAGAAGAAGACACAGAGTTTGAAGGACAGGTGTAAACCAGAAACTGGGCAGCAAAAACGCCTTCCAGGGAGCTTCAAACACAGGGGTAAGAGATTAGGGAAGTTCGGCTGCGAGCGTGCAGGACGTCTTTTGATCACAGTGAGAAAGATCTGATTGAAGATGAAAGTAAAAAAGAGACTAAATGGAGTTTTTAGGGAAACTCTGCCTCTCAAATTTGGTTTGGAAGTATACTAATGGGAGATATGAAATGCCCAGAAGGTTCTAGATGAGGTTGACAGAACAAAAGTCATCTGAGCCAGAGAGCAACTATTCCAGAGTGCTGAAGGAGCTATTACCCCAAATGCGTGACTGTCAGAGGACCAATAAGCGCCACATGTGCAAGCGAAAAGGGAGATTCACTTACATCACAGGTAAAGTAGCAGAAAATAAAATCACTTAAAATTATACAGAAACCCTATATATTTTTAGAATGTGGTAAAATGGGGGGAGGGGGGTCTTGCTAAACTGATCTATTATTTTTTTTAAGATTTTATTTATTTATTCATGAGGGACACAGACAGAAAGAGGCAGAGACACAGGCAGAGGGAGAAGCGGGCTCCTTGTAGGGAGCCTGATGTGGGACTCCATCCTGGGACCTGGGACCTGGGATCACGCCCTGAGCTGAAGGCAGATGCTCAACCGCTGAGCCACCCAGGTGTCCCTAATCTATTATTTTAGAAGAGAAACACATATAAAGACAAAGGAAAGTGCTGGACCCAATTTAGAGTCTCAAAGTTCTTTACATGGGTACCTAAACTATAATGAGGCCTGTTTTGAAAAACAAAAGAAAGGGCGGCTGGGTGGCTCAGTCAGTTAAGCGTCTGCCTATGGCCCAGGTCACCATCTCCAGGTCCTGGGATCAAGCTCCACATAGGGCTCCCTGTTCAGCAGGGAGTCTGCTTCTTCCTCTCCCTCTGCCCCTCATGCTGGCGCTCTCTCTCTCTCTCAATCTGTCTCAAGTAAATAAATAAAATCTTTAAAACAAAACCTAGACTTCACTCAGGCCTTATAAAATAATGTCATTGTTTTTGATGGTTTCTCAAGGATCTGCAGGAAGACATGTTGTGTCAGTCACCACAGAGCAAAGTGCTGAAATTCTTTCAGTCTCTCTTCTTCACAAAGAAGAAGAGCAGCCTTTCTTCCTCGCTCTCCACACCCCACTTCCCTCTGAGGGCTGCCTCTTTGCCTCCCTTCACCCTCTCACCCTCCCCATAATCCAGGACGTTGCACACTTCCCATCTCACCCTCATCAGCCACTCAGACACCAAAAGGCCAGAGCTAGCTCACTGGCATTAGCACGAGAAAACTCTCTCAGCCTAAACCACTACTTCCAGTTCTTTACACTCTTGGAAATACTCAGTTGACACGGTTATAAAAGATAGAAAATGTTTCAGAAAAAAAAAAAAATAAAACATTCTATCTTTGCACGCATGGGGCAAATTATGCCAACGGCTAACACCTTTATGGCATTTCCTCACACTACATTGCACCTGATCTCCTTTAATCTCACCATTGTCTTTGTCACCACTATCACCATCATCACCAGCCCCCTTTTACATGTAAAGAAACTGAAGTCACCCAGCTTAATCAGTAGGACAGGTTTCTGAACCTGCTCTTCAGTCTGACTCCAGAACCCACATTCTTCACCACCACACCACACAGACTTGTCTCTCTCCCCAGTGAGATTCTCTTGCTGAGCTTCCATTTCTGTGGATGGCACCCCTGCATATCCACCATCCCTCTCCCTGCTCACTCATATCTGCTGGGTACCTGGGTCTGCATGGATCCCAGCAGCAACCTCTCCCTGCCTGTGTGCTTGCAGGAGCAGGTACATTCAGGCTCACTCACTCTCTCTCTCTTTCTCTCTCTCTCTCTCTCTCTCTCTCTCTCTCTCTCTCTCACACACACACACACACACACACACACACACACCATCTTTCCACCATATGTAGCCAGAGTGTGGAGTACTTTAGCTTCATGTCTAACAAGATTAAACACACACACGTATACATACACACCCAAAACAAGGAACACAAATATCTACTTTTTAAATTATTAAAACAAAGATTTTGAATGTGTAGTGGGATGTTATGAAACTAGATCTCAACATTTCTGAATGCCTGAGGGTGAAATTAGGGACAAAAGGTATTGGATCTCTTCCAGAAATGTGCTTCCTGTGGCTCTAAAAGTGGAAGTAAGAACGTGTCTCCTGGGCAGGCTGTTCTTGGCTCTGGAAGGGAACAAGTTAATGACCTCAGAGTTGTGGCCATTCAGGGTCCACGTGGTAGTGTATGCTGGAGCCTGTCCCAAGTCAGCCCTCTCAAGATTACTAGCACCCAGGAAACTGGCAGTGGAAAGAGTGGATTTTCAAAGTCGAATGTTGGGAGTAGGCCAGTTTGTGGTGGGAGTTTGCATGTGTTGGGGGTGGGGGTAGTTGTGTTCATGCCAGGGAAGGGCAGGTCCCTTCAAAGAGCTGAACCTCTTTACCTTTCAAGGAGTAACTATGTGCCTGCAGCAGTGACCCAAAACAGAAACCTAGACACATGTTGTCTTTTGGGACAAAATCAGCATCAATGAAATGCTCTTAGAACTCAGCAAGGTGTTTCTCTAGCCTCAAGGGCCCCCTGGGTTCCATATCCAGCATAAGGCGATAGGTACAAACAAAACCCTGTAGGTGACTCCCACATAAGGGAGAGAAGGGGGCTTTGTGACAAAGAGAAAGAGGATTTCCTGTTTATCTAAGCATGTGGGAAGTAGAGAAGGCATTAATTTCAAAAACAGATGAAATGTGATCTTATTTGTCCCTCTGTGTACATGAAATGGGTCACATCAGTTATATTGGCTACTATTAATATTATTTCTGTCTCTTCCTCTCCATTCCTTCTGTGTCACCATGGCTTGGAACTGGGGCCTCCTTTGAACTTTCTTGAGCCAATTCTGTGTATCACTGTGACACTGTTCTGTCATGACATCATTTCTTTATTAAAAGAAGCCGAAATGTTCATATTCTAGTCTGGTCCCTAAATTGCAGAACCATAGAAACCATTTTATCTGTTCACTCTGCATGATCTGATAGTTGGTAAACTGATTCACACTAATTAAACCACAGAGGCTGACTTATAAGCTTAGAGAACAATATGTTAAATTACAGAGAAAGATAAAACCAACCTGTAAAGCAAGGACATGCATTTAAACTGGGTGCTGTGTTTGGGGTAAGTCCACCTCAGAAGCCAAACAACAAAGCAAAACATTGCCTTGTCAATATGGAATCAAAGCAAAGGTGTTTGTGTTTTGTTATAATATTTATAGAAAGCTCTGGTAGACTGAGAAATTTGCCTACCATGATTTTTAAAATTTTTATTTATTTATTCATGAGAGACACACAGAGAGAGAGGCAGAGACATAGGCAGAGGGAGAAGTAGGCTCCATGCAGGGAGCCTGATGTGGGACTTGATCCCTGGACTCCGGGATCACTCCTTGAGCCAAAGTCAGACACTCAACTGCTGAGCCACCTAGGCGTCCCACCTACTTTGATTGACTGATACACTTGAAAAACCAAGAT
Source organism: Vulpes vulpes (assembly GCF_048418805.1). NCBI lineage: Eukaryota > Metazoa > Chordata > Mammalia > Carnivora > Canidae > Vulpes > Vulpes vulpes. The sequence continues at coordinate 94,488,024 of NC_132792.1, read as the reverse complement.
CAGTATTTAGAATGAGATGTTCCTTTCTCCTCAGGGTGCCAGAATAACACTGATAAATTCTTATGGCCCAACTTGTTTTCCATGATCAAACAGACACATTCTTGTTCTATTTGTACTCGTCACTATGCTTAGAATTGTTAAACTTAGAGGTAATTTTTATCGATTATGTTTTAATCGGTAACTTAGATTGTGACAAATAAGTCTAAGCATCATAGCACAGCACCTAGAGCTGAAAGGACACGAGTGAGCATCTAGGTTACTGGTTTTCAGATTGTGTGTCATGGATTCAAGGGGCTGCTGAATTGGGCAACTGGTGGTAGCTGATCATTCCTTTGTAAGGATTACTCCAAGTGCATGGAGTATGTTTGATATGTTTTCATATAAAGTGACAGGATGAAGTTTGCCTCTTTTTTTTTTCTTTTTTAAAGACTGTATTTATTTGAGAGAGAGAGAGAGAGAGAAAAAAAAAAAAAAACATGGAGTGGGGCAGGAAGAAGGAGGAGAGGGAGAGAGACAAACAGACTCCGTGCTGAGCAAAGAGCCTGACCTGAGGCTTGATCCCACAATCCTGAGATTACGACCTGAGCAGAAATCAAGAGTCAGATGCTTAACTGACTGAGCCACCCAGGCACCCCTGAAGTTTACCTTTTAAATAACCAATTTGGAGGAAGTGATTGCAGCAAAGCAATAGTAAGGAGACCACTATTGCCTAAAAAGGTAGAGTGTTTTTGGGGGGAGATATGATGGTGTTGCAGATAAGGATAATAGCATAGAGCTGGAGAGAAGTGGATGGATTTGAGATGTGATTTAAAAATAGAACAAAAAAATAAAAAATAAAAATAGAACAGATAGAACTTGGCTAACGAGGGAGCAGATGTAAGCAAGGATTCACTCCTTTATGTATCCCATCCAGGAAATTACTGAGTGCTTACAATGGGTTAGTCACTGGACTAGGTGCTCAGCTAAACAACCAAGGCTCCTGCCCTTCCTAGAGGTCATATTCTAGAGGAGGGAAACAAACAATCCATGGGCACACAAACAGGTAAAATATTAACCTGCTTGAAAAATCCATTGTAGGGCTCACACTGTTTCCCTCTTCCCAGGGACCACTGTCCTGTCCTGCACCACATCCTGTCCAATCAACCAGCTGTCCAGTCTCCTGAAAATCACTTCGTATATTTTGCCCAGTTCTTCAGTCTGTAAGAGAGAAGGGTGAGTCCACTCTTTGTTACTCCATCATGGCCAGAAGTGGAGTTTCTTGCATGCATTTGATATAAGGGAAAAAGAAAGGGAGGAGTCAAAACTCACCATCAGGTTCTGACTTTAACAGCACAGTAGATGGTTATGAGTAAAACCAGAAGGCTTTGGATCTATTTTTGTTTTTTTTCCTCTCTCCTGGTCTCCCTTTCTCCCTTACTCCTTCCTTTCACTCCCTCCCTTCCATCTTTGTCTCCTTCCTTATTGTGTATGTCTGTTTTAAAATATGTTTTGTGTGGGCGCTCCTGGGTGGCTCAGGGCATGGAGCCTACCTTAAAAAAAAAAGTCAAAATATGTTTTGTTTTGAAGATGCTTGAGAGCAGAGTGATGGCAGAAAGCATGGAAATCAGTAGGCTGTTTTGTGGCATGTTGAGTCTACAATGCCTGTAAGACACTTGATACCAAAGTTCAAAAGGCAGGAATAGGCCAGAGACACCCTGGAGAGCCTGGGCATGTAGAGGTACAGTTCACGGGCAGGGCGTGGGGATGGGGACTCTGTGGGAGGAGGAGATTTGTGGAGAGCCATCTGCACTCAGATTTTGAGATGTCATTTGAAATGTCTATGAGACATTTAAATAACATTGCCAAGCAGGTAGTTCAGTATTGGCCTCTGGAGCTCAGAAACGAGAGCTGGGTTGCAGACATAACTTTGAGGCACTTCAGTATATAGGTGACATTGAAATCATGAGAAAAGACGAGATTACCTCAGAAGAGAGAGAGGAGAAAGGGAGAAGAGGAAAGGAGAGAAAGAATAGAGCAGAGGAGAAAATACAAGACTAGAGGGTCCAAACACCAGCCCTGGGGGATACCGGCATCTAGAAGCAGCACAGAGGAAGAGAAAGCACCAGAGCAATAGTAAGGACTGGCCATTGAGGAAGAAGGAAACCAGACAGTGGAGTTTCAAAGGAAAAGAGTATTTCAAGAGGGAATATAAGTTGGTTCAAATGCTCAGAGGGCAAAAGAGGCAAGAATTTTGACATTTCCATTGGATTAATTTGGAAGTCATTTGTGAGCTCCTCAAGAGCAGATTTGGTGAGATGGTGGAGGGGAAGGTGAACCAGAGTCAACTAAAGAATGAATGGGAGGTAAAGAGCAGGTTGTATAGGCAAACAGCTCTTTCATGGAGGATGGAAAAGTAGAGTAATCCTAAAGGGACTGATGGATTAGTAGAGGTTCATTGTTCATCTTTAGGGTTTAAGACAGAGAGCGTATTTGGATGATAAGGCCAAGCAGTTAAGAATACAGAGAAAGGCTTAACCAAAGAGCAAGGCTCCTGAAACATCCAGGATCCAGAACGCACTTTCTAATCGTCCTTACTACACTCTCTCAGCCTTTGCAGATCACCCCCAACCAATCGAAACCTCTCTAAAAGCAGGGATCCATCCCTCAGTTCTTTTCTGAGCCCACGTATGGCATAGCATACAAGTGCTTAAAATATTTCTTTAGTAAATTAGTGTACATACAATCCAGATGGATGAATGAAGTTTATCTGGTAAAATCTGCCCTGAAAAGTGAAACCAAAATATCTAGGTATTTAATTACCTCAAGATCAGAAAACACTTTCTGTAGATTCTGGTTAATTTTCCCAGAGTAGAAAATAAGCACAATAAAAAGAAAATTCTTATTATTAATATTTTAGAGACAAGGAATGTGGGTTTTTTCCCCCAAATTAATCACAACTGATGAATAGCTACTTCCTGTGTAGATCCAAAGGCTTCTTTCAGCATTCTAGGGCAAAGAGTAATTGCTGTATTTTACATCTGAAATCCATTCTCATTTATCAAAAAATGCTTTAGTTTGGAAAGTGCTATATAATTATTTCCATTATTTCTATAACATCTCTATATGTTGACTTAGCATTATTATGCCATCAATTCTGAATCATTAGGCTAATGATAGAATCAAATTCTGGATAATCCAAAACAGTAAATAATAAATAGAATAGGAACCACAAGTTTGTCATCCCAATTTGGGTTCATTTGGGCAATAGCCCATGTCAACCCACAGATGACAGAGTTTCAGCTCAGAAGCACTTGTGTGGAAATAGGACTGCTTAGGATTTTTTCCTTTCTGAGATTGATTCACAAAGTGGATCAAGAACCAGCTAAAAGAATAGAGCTTTCTGGAGAAAGAAGATTATACAATTCAAAAACATGGCAAAGGCAAAATTAGAGTCACAGGATTTAGAACTAAGAAGTAGAACTGAGAAATCATCCAGTCCATCTCCCTCATTTTACAAATGAAGATAAAATCCAGAGTGATTGCATGAATTGCTCAAAGTCACACAACAAATTAATGAAGCATCCTCTGGGCAAATGATGTCTTGTGTTACTCCCAGTCCAGTGCTCTATACCATCATCCATCCCAAAAGAGTTCTTGTTTCCTCTTGTCTTCTTTAAAAAAATAAATCTTTAAATTCTAAAGGACAGCTAAAAATGTAAAGAATAAATTGAAATCCAAGATAGATAAGGCATTAGGGAAAATTCAGATTTTTAAATAAAGCTTATGTTACTCTAGACACTTTCTCAGCTGTTAACTCATGGAATTCTTTCAAGTCCCTGCCAGGTTTTATCCTCACTTACAAATGAGGAAACAGAAGCTACATATTTACCGTAGGTTCACACAACTAGCAAGTAATGAAACTAGACAAGAATTTCAGTCTACAACGCTAGGTACACTTCACTTTCCACTACATCATGTTTCAAGTGAAGTCACCCCTTCCAGCCCAGACAAATCATAACCTGATGCCCAGAAAGATTCAAAGATGTTATTAGGCAACTATTGTTGGGAATCTTCGTGGGGCAGGGGACAAGGGGAGACATGAACAAAGAAGGGCCAGAAGACCAGAAAATAGTTTTTGATTGTGAAATTTGAGAAACCTAGATTCTGGGAATTACAATTCAGTAAAGGAAATTCTTGATGTCAACCTGTCGACCTTTGGCAAAAATCTAGAATAAAATTTCCAAATAGATGGTTTGTGAACCATTTAGAAAAGAATGCTGTGATCACATGGAGCCAACATGGATTCACTAAATCATGATGCCAAACCATGAAATATATCCACTAGGAAATAAGGTTAAGTCTGTTGGGATGTCCTTGTGGTCAAAGTGAAAATACGCAATTAAGATAATAGGGCAGTTGGATATGTTCACAGTTGGTTGAAGCTGCCAGTGGCCTGTCATATGACCCTGCCTGATACAATTAAACACTTTAGCGATGTCTTTTTTCAACTTTGAAAATCATCAGATTTGTGTATAATTCAAAATTCTATGGGAGATGACATATGATAAACACCAATAATCGTTTTGACAGGCTGAAATGGTCAACCCCTCCATTTTAGACTTAACAGGGAAAAGTATAGCTATACACTTAAGTAAAAATAAATAGACGGATATATGACCAAAGATAGATAGATAGATAGATAGATAGATAGATAGATAGATGACAGACAGAATCACCTAAATTCCCAATAGAGAAAATCTAAATTGACCAAAATTTGAGAGAGAGAAAAGACTGAAGTTTACTAAAAGGCACAAGTTCAACAATAGCACACAGATGCCCTGCAACACAGTGAATAAGAGCTTGAACTTGAGCAAAGCTGGACTCACAGTCCAAGCATACCACTTAATAGCTGTGTGACCTTTGCTTAGCTTTTAAATAAAGCCTTGGATACTATTCTATAAAATGAGTATTACACACTGTCACATTGCTAGTAATAGAACTTGGTCATAATTCAAGTCTTCTTATTCCTCTGGTATTTTTTTCCATGTAGCACTACCTTCAAATGGTTTAAAAATATATTTTAGAAAAAAAGGATTGGAATCATTCCATGGGACCTTAGAGGACCAACCAACATCAGATTAATAGAGGAACATTATCAAGGGCCAATTTCAGCTCTCTTCTTGGAAGAACATTGTACCTGGTGGGCCAACATGGAACAGACTTCCCCATGAAGCAGAGTAATTATGGTGCCCCAAGCAAACAGGCAGTAGGTGTGTGACCAACTGTCAGGAATTCTGCTGCAGATCCAATGAGGATGAGAAATGGCATCAGTGATCTCTGAGGTCTCTTCAGCTCTCAGATTCTGAAAATTTATTGTCATTGACTTTACTTTATGGAAAGCCAAATTTACCTGTGTTTGAAGTGACAGGGAACCAGATCCTGAGGGTAAAAGTAATAGAAAGCATTCTGAAGTCCCCCACAGTTCCAAACGGCTCACAGAACAACCGAGACTTGCTCCCCTATATTCTGACGTTTACCTTTTTGAATTTGGCTAGTTTGTGAAATATCATTGGCACACGCCCCATTCTGAGTTTATCTGCTGCCCTGTGCTGTCCCCTGCTGCAAATGCCGGTTCCCTATGCAGTCTCCTATCCCATTAAAGCCCAAAATAAGCAGCTTCATTCTCCCTAAGTCATTAGCTTATTCATTTATTCATTCAACAAATATTAATGACACACTACTTATAAAAATAGTTCCCCTTTAATGAACATGTGCCAAATGCCTGAATCTTTACACACTTTAGCTCAACTAATTATCTAAGTAACTCTGAGAGATTTACACCACCTGAATATTTTTTAAAAAATCACAATTTACAGAATCAAATTAATCCACTCACTAATATTGCACAACTAAGAATTGGTGAGACTATGGTGTTCTCATTCTACAGCTTAGTATAAGGCACTATGTTGTTAAGAGAGGAGTAGGAGAAAATCTCTTCTATCCAACCACTTATACATGAATAGTGGATATTACATGCACACAGGTAACTATATTAGAAGTGTGTACATGGTAATTACATAACATACTCTGGTCAGAAACATGATTAGAATAGCCCTCCAGGAGGCACCTTGATAATATACATCAAAGATCTTTATAAGTTGTAATGGTTTATTTTATGTGTCAACTTGACTGAGCTAAGGGATGCCCAGAGAGCTGGCAAAGCATTATTTTGGGTGTGTCTGTGAAGGCGTTTCTGGAAGAGATTAGCATTTGACTAAGATACCAGCCCTCATCAATGTGGGCGGACATCACTCAACCACTGAGGCCCCAGATAGGGAGAGGATGAGTGAATTATCTCTCTCACTTCTTGAGCTAGGATGTGGGACATCCATCTTCTGCCCTTTTACACTGGAGTTCCTGATCTTGGGGCAATGAGGTTCTGGGATTTACACTAGCACCTCCAACACCACCCTCCCTACTCTCAATCCCTTGGCCTCAGTCTGTGACTCACACTCTCAGCTACCCTGGTCTCAGGCCTTCACATACAGACACAAGCCACTTTTCTGATTCTCCAGCTTGCAGACAGCAGATGCAGACACATCTCAACCTCTATAATCGTGAAAGCTAATTCCCGTAATAAATCTCCTCGCATATGTCTGTACTGGCTTTGTTGTTCTGGGGAACAATGACTAATACAGAAGAAAGTATTATTTGACATTAAATTATCGCTTCTGGTAATTTAACTTACCAACTATGATGTAGTAGGTTGTAGCAGACTAGTACTCCCACAGAAAACAACCAGAAACACTGAATATAATACAAAAGTACAAGTGTTTTAGGTTGTACAAGAGGTGCTTGGGCAGCCAGGACATGAGAAACAAAGATTCTAGAAAGAAGAGGTCCTTGAGGTAATCCCATAATTGTGCATGCAACTTTTGTTTCCCCATGACATCTGTTCATTCCAGGTGCAGCAGTGGAAGAGGCTGAAAAACTAGATAAAGGACAGCTGCTGAGAAGCAATCAATCCCACAAGATCAAGGAGACAAATGAATACGAGGGGTAGTATGGAAAAGGTGCGAACTTCCAGTTATAAAATAAATAAGTTCCAGGGATGTGACGTGCAGCACAGTAACTCTGCTGAACAATGCTGTATTGCATATTTGAAAGTTCTCATCGCAAGAAAAAAACTCATAATATGCACAGCAATGGATGGAACCTGGATCATTTTACAAGAAATATATACCAATATCGAATCATATTGTACCCCTGAAACTAATATAATGTTATGTCAGTAATATCTCTTAAAACAAAATAAGTCATTAGGGCTGCTTAAAAGAATACCATGGATTGGGTGGCTCATAAACAACTAACGTTGATTTCTTACAGTTCTGAGGGCTGGAAAGTCCAAGTCAAGGCACCAGCAGATTCGGTGTCTGGTGGGGACTTGCTCCTCACTGACAGCTGTCTTCTCACTGTAACCTCACAGGAGGGGCCTCTCTGGGACCTCTGTTGTCAGGACACTAATCTCATCCATAAGGGTTCTTCCTTCATGACCTAATCACCTCCCAAAGACACCACCTCCAAACACCAGCACATTAGCTTCCTCATATGACTCTGGCATGGGAGAAGGGGGGAGACATACAAAAATTAACAAAAATTTAAAAATAAAATAAAACTGAGGGAATATGATTCTCAGGCAGCTAGGACAGGTAACGACAGGCTCCCTGAGAGAGTGGAGGTGGGACAGAAAAATGAGTCCAACATTTGACAATTACATTTGAGGCACTTTCCAGATTCTTAAGCTACACAGGGAAAGAGGCAGTAGTCTCACTGTATTGAAGGTTAAAGGGGAAAAAAAACTGCAGTTTAAGGCCGGCCAGGAAGGAACTGCCCTAGTACATATTCCAGGTCTCAGCCGGGACATCTGGAAGTGCACAGCACAGGGATGAGGAACAAGCCAAATGCAGATGGTCCTCCCAGAGACCACAGCTCAGTCTTAAAACAGCCCAACTTTAACTGCCAATTAGAAGATAGTGTGAATCCCTTCTGGCAGAAGATCATTTCATCCAGAGTTTCTTTCATTTCTTTTATACAAAATGTCTGGCCTTTAATCAATAATGACCAGCCAGGAGAAGAAACAAGACCAAAAAATAAATAGGCTGTAAAAACAGACATACAAGTAACCCAGACACAGGAGTTACTAGGGACAGACTAAAATAATTGCATTACTAGCATTTGTACATTCAAGAAAATAGATGGCAAGGTGGAAATTATCACCAAAATGGAAGAAATAAGACACAAAACAGGGCAGAAGTGGATACGAAGAAATAACATCCTACATATTTCAAAAACTCACAAAAGCTATCAGGGAAAAGTCTATGCTTCTCTAGAACCTAAGTAGGATAAACACAAAGAAAACCACATCTTTGTAGAGCATCATAAAACTGCTAAAAACAAAGACAAAGACAAGAATCTTAAAAAAAACAGCCAGGGAAAATAGATACATTATTTTCAGAGGAAAAACAATGAGACCAAAACCAAACAAAAAACAAAGGAATGCCATCTTTAAAGTGCTGAAAGAAGATAAATGTCCACCTAAAATTCTGTATCCACTGACTGAAAATATCCTTCAAAAATGAAAAGAAATTAGAGACAAATTTTCAGGCAAAGAAAAAAAAATCAGGTAACTCATTATCTTATCAGCAGACTTCCATTAAACGTGATGGATGTTAACAAGACTGACTTACCGTGGTGATCATTTCATAATTTATGCAAATATCAGGTCACTATGTTGTACACCTGAGACTAATATAATGTTATACGTCAATTACATCTCAGTAAAAGAAAAAATTAAAAAAAAGAAAATATTAATAAAAATTCTCATATAAGGAAGACAAAACCAGATAGAAACAGAAATGCAAGAAGAAAAAAAGTAAATATGTCACATATTAATCTCGATTTTACCAGAGAGCAGTAAAAATGTCTTATATGGTCCTAAATGTATGTAGAATCAAAATGCAGACCAACAATAAAAAGAGGCAAGAAGAGATTAAATTATTACTTAAGAACTATTGTCCAAATCAGCAAGGGTGAGAGTATAAATTATATGAGATGCAAATAAATCAAGGAATGAGGGGTGCCTGGGTTGTGCAGTCAGCTAAGCACTGGACTCTTGATTTCAGCTCAGGTCGAGGATCTCAAGGGTCATGGGATTGAGCCCCAGTCGGGCTCTGCACTCAGTGCAGAGTTGGGTTTCTGCTTGGGTTTCTCTTTCTCCCCCTGCTCTACCCTCTCCTCATATATTCTCTCTCTCTCTCACTCTGTCTCTCTCAAATAAGGAACTTTAAAAATTAATAAAGAAATCAAGGGATGATATTATAATCCCAAAATAAATAACTAAAAGAATATATAACAAACCAATAAAAGGAAATGTGTAATAATAAAAAATAGAGGATTAAAAGAAAATAAGGCAAAAAATAAGAAAAGAGGCATAAAACAAGTGAACATGAAGAGAGTAAATATTAAGATGGATATAAATCAATTATGTCAGTAATTATATTAAATATTAGCAGAATAAAAGCCCCTACTGAAAAATTAATAATCAGTATGTATAACTACCACCAAAACAAAACCAAAACAACCACACAGCTTACAAGATACACCTTCAGATATGAAGGCATGACTCAAAGTCCTCAATCACAGACAGATTGAAAGGAAAACATGGAGAAAGATAAACCATGAAAATGTTAACAAAAAAGGTACTATAACTACACTAATATGAAGCAAAGAAAACTTTCAGGCAAGAAACAATACTAAAGATGAAAGATATTCATAACGATAAAAATGTAAATCCATCTATTTCTAAATAACATAGCTTTAAAAATTGAAGAACTGGGAGAAAAATGCACAGGGTTAGTAGGAGACTTTAACAGTCCTCTTAGCAGATTAGAAAAAAAATAGGCAAAAATAAATAAGTTAGTAAGGACACAAGAGATATGAATAACAAAATCAATAAGCTTGATTTATTTGACATATGCAGAATACTCCACCCAACAGTAAGAAATGCTCATTCATTCCAAGTCCACATGGAACATCTACAAAAGCTGCCTTACACTCTCCATGAAACAATTCTTAACAAATTTCAATTTTTTATTTTTTTTATTTTTCATATTTATTTATTTGAGAGAGAGCACAAGCAGGGAGAGGGGCAGACTCACCGCTGAGCAGGGAGCGCAATGTGGAACTTGATCCCAGACCCTGGGATCATGACCTGAGCTAAAGGCAGATGCTTAACCAACTGAGCCACCCAGATGCCCCAAACTTCCAATTTTTAAAATCATTCAGACTATATTTGCTAATCACAGTGAAATGCCCAAATGTTTGAAATTAAGCAATTCATCTTTAAAAATAAACTAAAATCTTAAAAAACTCATTCTGAGTCAAAGAATAAATGGCAATAAAAATTGGAAAACATTTTGAACTATATACTGTAATGAAAATATGACATCAACCTATGGAATATGGTTAAAATTCTGGCTAAGGAAAATATGTAGTATCAAGTGCACTCACTAGCCAAAATCAAGGGCCAAAAATCAATCAAGAAGTTAGTGCAGAAAACAGCAAATTAATCCAAATATGTAAGAAATTTTTTAAAATAACACGAAGTAACAAAATAGAAAACAAATGCACATAAGAGAAAATCAATAAAGTTGGTGCTTTGGAAAGATAGTAGTAATAAACACTTAGCAAGACTAATCAAGAAAAAAGAGTGCAAAAATTGTCCAAATCCAAATAGAAGGTAAAAGGAAACATCACTACAGATTCTCTGATTTAAAAGATCTGATCAGAGGCTCCAGGTGGCTGGGTGGAGCCCGAGGTGACAAGTCTCCTAAGATGTGAGAGAAGTCATTGTCCCTGTTGCACAGAGGCAGGTCTGAAGGAAAGGCTCACCCTCGCCAGGGCCTGGGGAGGGACTACCAGCTGGCCCACTTTCCCCACAGACTCCAGTGGTCATGTGAACAGACCAGCTCAGGAAAATGCTACCTCCTCCAAGCCATTTCTCACCCTTAGTCCTACCCACATCCTCACGCCCCCAGGGAGGGGACACTCACCCTCACACCCCTGGGGAGACACTGCCCTCCAGGCCCCAGTGCCCAGGTCAGTGAGCTGCTCCTGTGTGGGTTCCCGATTTCTGCCAGCGAATGTGGTGGCATATAGGATTGTTACAGGCAGAGGGCCCACCCTGCATACAGGCTTGGAGGTGAGACTGAGCCAGAAATGTTCAGGAAAGCTAAGGGGCCTTCTCGTGTCTGCAGGGAATAGAGTGGAGTCACGTCTAGAATGGGAGGCTGGGGAGTTGTACTTCATACTGAGGGTCCTGGTAGGTTGTGAACAGAAGGGGGACTCAGCATGAATTAAAGTTTTAGGGACGCCTGGGTGGCTTATAGGTTGAGCATCTGCCTTTGGCTCAGGTCATGATCCCAGAGTCCTGGGATCGAGTCCCGCAGCAGGCTCCCTGCAGGGAGCCTGCTTCTCCCTCTGCCTGTGTCTCTGTCCCTCTGTGTGTGTGTGTGTGTGTGTGTGTGTGTCTCATGAATAAATAAAATCCTAAAAAAACAAAAGGTCTTATTCTTGGGCAGCCCTGGTGGCACAGCGGTTTAGCGCCGCCTGCAGCCCAGGGCATGATCCTGGAGACCCTGGATCGAGTCCCATGTCAGGCTCTCTGCATAGTGCCTGCTTCTCTCTCTGCCTCTCTCTCTCTCTCTCTCTCTCTCTGTGTGTGTGTGTGTTTCTATGAATAAATAAATAAAGTCTTTAAAAATTTTTTTTAAAAAAGTTTTAAGAGTTTTCTAAAAGCTGTTCAAAGGCAGAACAACTAGAATGGGGATTATGGAGACATTGAGGCACATGGAGCTTGACTGCCACTGAGAGGTCCCAGAACTGGTAAGTGGCAGCACTGGGGACGGAAGCACTGAGGTTAGTGGGTCAGCTGGAGGCCACCTGGCTGTGGGCTTGGCAGGTGGAGCCCAGCCATGGTCACCTGCCTCTTCTCACAGGTTCTGATGGCTGAGGAAGCACTTGTGGGATCTACACTGGGAAGTAGAAGGTGTAGCAGTCCTTCTCTGGTCCCCCCACTATGTGTGTTCTCTGGGATTATGATGTCCTGAGGCTCCTCACCTGCTATTTCCCCAACCTTTGGGTCTGGAGACCGGAGATGGCCTGAGTCCAGGGTCCTGAGTCCAGGACAAGGGTTGTATGAAGGGCTTCCCATTTCTGGCAACCAGTCATAAGAGGTATGGATGTTTATCCCAGGAACTGATACCAGGCTATGCAAATTCTTTGAGATAAAGCTGAGCTAGGCATGCTCAGGAAAGCACCAGTCTGCTTTCTTTCAACAAAGAGAACAGGGCAAGAATCAGAATTATAATAGCTGCCTGAAAATTTGGGCATGTACTATGAAGGTAATGGAAGGTTTGGATCAGAGGAGGGAGGAGGTCTTCCCCAGGTACAAATCTCTGGCTACAGGGCAGAGATTAGATGGTGGGGGTGAGGAAGGAGGCTAGGAGACCAAGAAGAGGTGACTAGAATAGTCTAAGTGAATGTTGGGTCAGAGTGGTGGCCCTGGAACTGAGATAAGTGCTTGATTCTATTTTTTTTAAGAAAAGACAAGCAGATTTTTGGATGTTGTTCAAAAAGTTAAATAGAAAATTTCTGTTTGATATGATGCAAAAGGCCTGGAACTGAATGATGGTAATGGTTCCATAACATTGGGACTGTGCTTAATGTCACGGAATTATACACCTAAAAACAGGTTAAATGAGTAGTTTGATGTGAGACATAATGATACCAAAATTTTTTTAAGTTATGCAAAGAAATTCAATCAATGTAATTCACCATTTTTACAGAAGAAAAACCCCATAATCATTTCAATAGATGAAGAAAAAGCGTTTGATAAAATTCAACACCCATTGGTAATTTTTAAAAAAGATTTTATTTATTTATTTGACACAAAAAGAGAGAGAGCACAAGCAGGGGGAGTGGCAGGGCAGAGGGAGAAGAAGAAGCAGGCTCCATGCTGAGTAGGGAGCCCGATTCAGGGCTCGACCTGGGATCATGACCTGAGCTGAAGGCAAACATTTAACCAACTAAGCCACCCAGGTGCTCCCATTAAGAATTAAAAAAAAATCTTAGCTTACAAGGAATGGAAGGGAACTTACTTAACTAAATATCTTTAAAAATCTTTAAGTATGTAAAAAAAAGCCCTATATATCTATATATAGATATATTTAATGGAATATCACTAATCAACGTTACTAATCATCAAGGAAATGCAAATCAAAACCACGATATCTATATATTACAATATTTAAACCACATATTATATATCTATACATAGATATATACACAAAACCACAATATCTGTCTACCTGTAGGTATATGTAATGGAATATTACTCAGCCATAAAAAGAATGAAAACTTGCCATATGCATACCTCACATCTTCTTTATCCATTCATCTATGTATGGACACTTGGGTAGCTTCCATAATTTGGTTATTGTAAATAATTCTGCAATAAACATAGGGGTGCAAATATCTTTTCGAATTAGTGTTTTCATTTTGAGGCAGCAAATACCCAGTAGTGGAATTAACTGGATCATATGGTAATTCTACTTTTAACTTTTTAAGGATCCTCCATTACTGTTTTCCACAGTTGCTGTTCCAGTTTGCATTTCCAACAGTGCATAAGGGTTCCTTTTTCTTCACATCCTCACAACACCTGTTGTTTCCTGTGTTTTTGATTTTAGCATTCTGACAGGTGTGAGGTGATATCTCATTGTGGTTTTGATTTGCATTTCCCTGATGATTAGTAATGTTGAGCATCTTTTCACGTGTCTGTTGCCTATCTGCATGTCTTCTTTGGAGGGATGTCTGTTTATGTCTTCTGCCCATTTTTAATTGGATTTTTTATGGATTTTTGGTGTTGAAATGTATAAGTTCTTTTTTTTTTAAGATTTTGTTTATTCATGAGAGACACAAAGAGAGAGAGAGAGAGGAGAGAGAGAGAGAGGCAGAGACACAGGCAGAGGGAGAAGCAGGCTCCATGCAGGGATCCCGACGCAGGACTCGATCCTGGGTCTTCAGGATCACACCCTGGGCCAAAGGGAGGTGCCAAACCACTGAGCCACCCAGGGATCCCCTGTATAAGTTCTTTATACATTTTGGATTTTAACCCCTTATCAGATATATCATTTGCAAATATCTTCTCCTATTTGGTGGGTTTTTTGTTTTGTTGATAGTTTCCTTCACTGTGCAAAAGCTTTTATTTTGGTGTAGTCCTAACAGTTTAATTTTGTTTTTGTTCCCCTTGCAAAGGACACATATCTAGAAAAATATTTCTATTGCTGATGTCAAAAAGATTACTGCCTATGTTTTCTTCTAGGAGTTTTATGGTTTCAGATCTCACATTTATGTTTTTAATCCATTTTGAGTTTATTTTTGTGTATTGTGTAAGAAAGTCTGGTTTCATTCTTTTGCAGGTACCTGTCCCCTTTTCCCAGCACCATTTATTGATGAAGAGGCTTTTTCCCCACTGCATATTCTTGACTCTCAGGCAAGTTTTTAACCTTTCTGTGCCTCAGTTTCCTCATTTATATGATGAAGATAACAATAAACAAAAGACTATTGTGAGGATCAAATATAGTGATGCATGTAAAGTGCTTAGAACAGCACCTGACACATAGCAAGTCCATAACAAGAGTTGTTATTACTATCTTTTCCATGAATACTGAGAAGACCTCCTTTGAGGGGCAGGTACTTGTCTTTGTCTTGTGTAGATACATATGTTCAGCATATTTCTCTTTTGACTTGGAGATATTATATTGGTGCCACTGCTTCACAATCCACAAGCTTTTGCTGAACACCCATCTACTGTGTGCAGGACTCAGATTGGGGCAGGAGTTAGTGAGGAAGATGCCTATGCAGGAAGCAGCTGCTTCACAGCACATCTCTTCCCAGTCACAGAAAGCTTCCCATGTACAGGGGCAGGAAGACATAGGCCTGAGAAACTAACTACTAGAGAATGTGACAGTACATAAATGAGGAAGGGCTCGACTTCACAAAGTGGATTATTAGAAAACAGGACAGCATGTTATTGGTGCTAACTACACATACAGATGTGAATGCAATGAGGAGTTGGACGAGGATGAAATCAAAGTCGCAGATGAGGCAGGGACACTGAGTCATGAGAAAAAAACATTAATCGTTGCCCTGGAATACAATCTATGAAGGGTGACAACCCCTAACACTGGCATGATTTGCTCTATTTGCTTAAGAAACACCCAGAACTGGAATTGCTTGGGCAAGGATTACAGGTTTGGACAAGGGAGTTCTGGCAGGGAGAGGAGAGAGAGGAAGTCATCCTGGGGACACCCACCCACGGCCCTCTCCCCACTGACATCAGCCCTCTCCTGGGGCACTTTGTCAAATGATAACTCTGAGAAGCCCTTTGTATGCCACTATGGCACTACCGATCCATTTTCAGCAATGAAAAATGTGTGCATCTTCTCCTTCCCATGTCCAGCTTCTCATTTAACCAGATTTGGTGTTGAAACCAAATACCACCTCTCGCTACTATCAAGAACCCTCCAAAATAAGATGACTAAATCTAAAAGAAACGAAATTCAAAAAAACACATAGACAATTTATGCTGCTAACTCGCACAAAGAAGCACAAAGATTTGAGTCCATGGATTGGCTAACCTTGGGGAGACAGCCCCACATTCATTTTTAATTCTCCCCATCTTGCCTACTTGGCACTCCAACCTCTACCTGATTTGAGTGGTTGAAGTAACAGGTTGTGGATTATCCAAGCCCCATGTCTCCCTCCTTGTCTTCATTTTTCGCTATTTACCACTTATTCTAGAATCTCCATCAGGAGATAATGAGGGGGAAAAAAGACAGATTGAGATGCAATTAATTAAATGCCAGGGGAAAGGTAGAAAATATCTGAGGTCAGGGTGTTAACATTTTTTAATTAATATTATGTGTGTTTATCCATTCTCTCTCTTTCCTAGCCTCTTTTCTCTAAGATTCTTCCCCTGCCTACCTTAAATCATGAAGGTCATTTGGGCTCGGATTTTGCTTGGTCCTGGCTGAGAACACTAGACCATGTAACCACCTGGTTAGACATGCTTTCTGAGGATTTGTTAGTACAAATAATTTCTTTGATTACTGATCTCCAGTTGTAATGAAAGGAAAACACTTTCAAATCATTATCTTCCTAGACTGCAAGTTCTGTATAACTAAAATTTCTTTCAAAAGGAGCAAAATCATCTTCTTCCCTCCGAATATGTTCTTCCTCTTTTATTCTAAAAATAGCTCAATTGGCAGCACCACCCTTTTGTTGCTTAAACTAGATAACTGGCCTTGATTCTTCCCTCCTTCCACCCCACTTTTCACCCCAGCCATCATGAGTCCTGTTATGTTCACCTGCTATTCATCCTCAGCCTCCCTGCCTCCCCTTCTTCTTCAGAGGACCTGCCCACATCCCCCTCACCAGTCCTCACCCAGTGGCTGCTGTAGTCTGATACCCCAACCCTTGCCTCTGGTGTCCCCCTCCAATCTGTCTTCTGCCCAGAATCATCTATCTCGAATGATAATATATATTCAATCAACAGCTCTCATAGCCTTTGGGATGAAGGTCAAAGGCCCTAGTGGAGCATGGAAGGGCTCCAGGATAGCCTCTTTGTCCAGCCCATTGCCCACCATTCCCAGATTTGCACTTTCCACTCGGGCAACCTGACTTCCTTGTAGGTGCCCCCTGTTATTTTTCATCTCCACAGCTTTCTCACACCCAACGCCTTTCTTAACCCATTCTCTGCTTTCTGTATGTAAGTCCTCTCAGGTGCCCCAGGGATTCCCTTCTCTATGTTACCTTATTACTACGAGCTTAGGTGTCTGTCTCCTCCCCCTGTTCAGCCACTGTCCTGCCTCTGTATCACCAACACCTAGCTTGGCACATAGGAGGTACTCAACAGATATTCACTGAATGCTTTGGATGGCTAGGTACATAACTAACACATATATTTAAATAGTTTAGAAGTTAGGCAGATAAAACATAACAGATGAAGGGAAAAAACAAATATGTTTTTGAAGCTTTTTCATTACTTTGGATCCAGAGCACAGAACCAGTTCCTTTGTTCTTCCCACAAATCAGTGGCATTCAGCCAATGCACTGGATTGCTTTTGCTTCCTGAATAATCAGAGTAAACATCTATTGCATTACTTATTAAATGCAGGTGCTGAGTGCTTTGCATTTAATCTGCAGAACTATCCTATTAGGTAAGAACTATTGTTACATTTGAGGAAACTGAGGCTTAGTAAAATTAACATGTTAACTTGTTAATATGGAGGAGCTAGGATTTGGAATCTGACCCCGAAGTTCATGCTCTTAACCATTGTAATTTTCATAGGAGTCAGGGTCAGAAGACCATATATTGGTGAAAAGCAGGTAGAGTTGAAATTACTCCTGGAAACCCCTTTTCATCAGAAATTTGTACCTCTTTGGCAGGAAGCTAGAGCGCATAAAATTCCTAAGCTCGTGTTCATAATCCTGTTCTTCCAGGCACAAGTCAAAAGCATTTCAGTCGGGATCCCTGGGTGGCGCAGCGGTTTGGCGCCTGCCTTTGGCCCAGGGCGCGATCCTGGAGACCCGGGATCGAATCCCACATCAGGCTCCCGGTGCATGGAGCCTGCTTCTCCCTCTGCCTGTGTCTCTGCCTCTCTCTCTCTCTCTCTCTCTCTCTGTGACTATCATAAATAAATAAAAATTAAAAAAAAAAAAAAGCATTTCAGTCTTCATTAAAATCTTATACATATTTGACTTGTCTCCTGAATGATCACTGTAGTACTTGAGGCCACGACTTGATGACTTTTGGCTCTCCCAAATCTTCATGACCTCTGCTAGACTGAGCAAGGCCATATTTGTGACCCACACTAGAGACAGACATCCCATTTTTCCAAGAAGCTCAGTAGAGCCAGCTCTTGCCCTAGAGTTGAAACTAACCACTGAGCACTAGATGAGCATGATGACTTGTGGGTAGAAGCTATGCTCTATGTGAATAAAAACTGCTAGAATCACCCTCAGCAGGGTGAATTGTTGACACTGAGAGCATGGAAGAAAGCCCAGTTGTGACAAAGAAATTCCTGTACCCCCCTTCCTGTCTTTCTGTGGACCTTGGGTTGAATGACAGGCCTGATTGCCAGCTCTATTTAAATGGTTCCCTACCTATCAAATGTGTGCATACTTGAGTTTATATAAATTAAGTATGCAGATGGAGCAATTCCATTACATCAGGACCTTCCCACTGCCTGAGGGTCAGGGCATCTGATACGGACGATGATATCTATTTTTATTTTGAGATCTCAATCTTGGGAAAAAGGAATAACTACCTGGAGTTCTTCCTTTCCTCTGGCCTAAAGGTCTTAAGATGCATCTTCAAATGCTCTCTATCTGCCCTATTCTTCTCAGAGGTAGAAAGTAGGTGCCTCATCCCCAGAGGATCAGAAGAGATACTTGCAACTCCTAAAATTTACTCATGCAGGCTGTATTTCTTTCTTTTGCAATAATAAGATTACATCAGATGTTTGCAAGTTCCTTGAGCCATAGATGATAGATAGATAGATAGATAGATAGATAGATAGATAGATAGATAGGATAGATAGATGCAGAACTGAAAATGTAGGCCAATAAATTATTCCTTTGAGAAAGTTTAAGGAAGACTTCTGTATTCTCATGCAAAATTAGGATTCTAGCCTTTTTCTTTTTCCTGTTTATACCAAATACACTATGGCCAAACTCTAATTAACTTTAGGTAAAAGAGGTCAAGAACAAAAGGGCTGAATTAGCATAAAAGAATCATCAACTCTCACAGAACACAAAGAGTACAATGGAATCTACTATATGAATTTTTTTTGATGGACATAGTAGCTTAGCAACACATATTTACTTCCTGTTATAAAAAAAAAATGAGTCCTATAAAATGAAGAGTTCCTGTATGGTGAATCACATATGCAGCTATGGTTTTCCTTTTACAATTATGTATAGAGCCCCAGGAAATAGAAGATGGTCACAAGCCATTGTCTCGTAGGAAAAGTTAACATCAGTAGTAGAGTGTAGTATAGAAATGAAAACACTGCAACAAGTCCACAATTCCAAGCAGAACCATCCCAGTGCAAATCAAGGAGCTCCTGGTGCTGGTTTTCAATGCCACAGCCATTTGGCACAGCTCAGAGAGCCTACCCAGCAGCAGAAAGAACTGGCTCCCAGCAGCTCATTTCATGAGGCCACAGCGCATCACAGCTAGCAGGTGAGCCTAGGCCTCCCATCCCACACATCCCCCAGGCAGCATGCTGCAGTCACTGTTTTAAACCCCTATTTATTTGTTTGTTTTAAGATGCATATGACACAACATTTACCATCCTAACCACTTTTAAGTGTGGAGCTCTTAGTGTTAGATATGTTCACAATGTCATGCAGCCATCACCATCGTCCTTCTGCAGAACTTTCAACTCAGAAAACTGAAACCGTGCTCATGGAACGCTAACTCCCTATTCTCTCCCCGCAGCCCCTGGCCACCTCCATTCTACTTTCTGTGCTATGAATCTGACTTCTCCAGGTACTTCCTAGAAGTAGAATCATATAGTATTTATGCTTTTTTGATTGGCTTATTTCACTTAGCATACTGTCCTCAAGGTTGATCCATGGTATAGCAGGTCTCAGAATTTCCTTCCCT
The DNA here is from genome assembly GCF_048418805.1 of Vulpes vulpes. NCBI lineage: Eukaryota > Metazoa > Chordata > Mammalia > Carnivora > Canidae > Vulpes > Vulpes vulpes. The sequence goes on along the minus strand of NC_132792.1, from coordinate 94,468,253 downwards.
TTTATGGCTGAGTCCATGTGTTGTATTTATTCTGTTCTATCTGTAGAATACTTGTATGCAGGCAGGGGTGTAAGAGTCTGGTTAGTAATTTGCCTGCTCTTCTCATCCCCATGGGATGAACTTGGTCCCAAGAACAGCATTCTGTGTCTATCACTAATGGGACCAGAGTATATCAAGAAGAAAAATCCTTTGTACAAAGTGTTATGAGACCAGAGGTTAGACCAGGCATTCTATTTTTTTTTTTTTTTTTTTAGACCAGGCATTCTAAACAGGGGTCCAGAGCCCCGTATTGAGTCCAGGGCTGGGCTCCCAGAAGTGTGAGTTTCCTGAAACTTAAACCCAAATTGTACAATTGCCTTTGTCTTTTCCTGGGGCAAGAGCCCTTAGTTTTCATTATCTTTTCGAAGGGGTCTTTGACGCCAAAATGCTAAGTACCACTAGTCTCAACTGTATTTCATTAACATTAAACTGAGAATGGGATGAACTCTCATGGTTCCTTCCATCTCGGGGCACAGTTCCATGAGGATGGTGGTGCCACAGTCTCCCGGAGTACCTCCGACAGTGGAAACTCCATTGTGCACCGAGCCCCTAGAGCACCTGCTTGTAGAGCCAGCTGTGCTTGGTCTATGTAAGAAATCATTTCCGCAATAGTGGAAAATATTTAATATTCAAAACACTTTCACTAGGTTCAATTTCAAACTAATGTGCTATGGGAGGTAGAAAAGATATACGAAGCACAGTCCCTAATGTCGAGGAACACGAAATCATGCGAGAGACACAGAGCTTGAACACCACTGGCAAACACTAGGAATCACAGCACCGCCAGTGAACAACACAGATAGAAGCCAGATGTGTAGCATTGACCTCAATTTGCTAGAGGAATGTTCATAGGGTCACAGTCTGTTCAAAATCATGCTGCCCCAATGGAGAAAACTCCTATTCATGCGAAGATCTAGAAAGTCTAGCTTCTGATACAAGCTAGTATGTTTTCACTTCTTTCACAAGGAAAACCACATAACTGACCTCATCTTCCTTTAAAACTTGGCCACCAGGAAGCTCAGAGTCCTATTTCTTTCTCAACAGTGGTAACTCTTTAAGTCCAAATGATCTCCACGTATTTGCTTTATTGTCCCACCTTCTTCTCCCCTTCCCCACACTTAACCTTTAATTCTTGTTTTCTGTGATCTGGATTCTACTTTTGAGTTTATATTTCTTCCCTGGTGGTGTGGTTTCGCTGTGTACTGGCACAATGCTTTGAGTGAGACTTGTCTGTGGTACAGACGATAAACAGCCGGGGTGGAGTTAGGGACACAATTGACGTCTGCCAGGCTGGCTATCTTCTGCTTACCTCCAAGTAGACTCCTCACCCTTCTCCACCGCGCTCTGCATCTTTCTGCCAGGCTGGGGTGTGGCAGTGGCTCTTTTACCAAAGTCTCCAGCTCTTATCCAACAGTCTTCTACACTCCTAGCTGGAGCTTTCTCCAGCTGGTCCCTCCCCTTGCGACTTCGGTTCTAAGAATGGAGACAGCCCCTCCTGTCTTCTGCTGGCCTCGGGGTGCACCTGCCCCACACGGGCTCCCGTGAGTGATGCCCATATCTAGCGAGGTACTGCCTGGGTGGCCTCAGCAGTGACACCAGCCGAGGGAGAGCTTGGATGGCGGCCGACAAGTCTATCAGAATGAGTTGGGGTTCTTGCCATCTCTCCCCCAACACAGAATGTTCCAGGCACACTGCCTTCTGTGTATTTCTGTGAAAGCACCAGCTCCTTCTTGCCTCTGAATCTTTACATGTTCCTTCCCCTTGTTCCAACTCAGCCTCCTCAATTCCCTTCCACACACTCACGGTGTTCTATGGATGCCACCATGCAGACTTACCCACTGAACCATCAGTCTTGTTTCTGGGTCTGTCCCCTCTACTGAGCTGTAAGAGCAGGCTGTGTCTGATAATTTGTTGTGTTCTTTTTTTTCTTTTATTCATTCATTCATTCATTCATTTTTAGATGGGGGATTTTAAATTGCTTTTTTTTTTTGTAAATTTATTTTTTATTGGTGTTCAATTTGCCAATATATAGAATAACACCCAGTGCTCATCCCATCAAGTGCCCCCTCAGTGGGCAGTCACCCCCACCTCCCGCCCACCTCCCTTTCTACCACCCCTAGTTCGTTTCCCAGAGTTAGGAGTCTCTCATGTTCTGTCTCCCTTTCTGATATTTCCCACTCATTTTTCTCCTTTCCCCTTTATTCCCCTTCACTATTTTTTATATTCCCCAAATGAATGAAACCATATAATATTTGTCCTTCTCCAATTGACTTATTTCACTTAGCATAATACCCTCCAGTTCCATCCACGTTGAAGCAAATGGTGGGTATTTGTCGTTTCTAATGGCTGAGTAATATTCCATTGTATACATAGACCACATCTTCTTTATCCATTCATCTTTCGATGGACACCGAGGCTCCTTCCACAGTTTGGCTATTGTGGACATTGCTGCTAGAAACATCGGGGTGCAGGTGTCCCGGCGTTTCACTGCATCTGTATCTTTGGGGTAAATCTCCAGCAGTGCAATTGCTGGGTCGTAGGGCAGGTCTATTTTTAACTCTTTGAGGAACCTCCACACAGTTTTCCAGAGTGGCTGCACCAGTTCACATTCCCACCAACAGTGCAGGAGGGTTCCCCTTTCTCCACATCCTCTCCAACATTTGTTGTTTCCTGACTTGTTAATTTTCCCCATTCTCACTGGTGTGAGGTGGTACCTCATTGTAGTTTTGATTTGTATTTCCCTGATGGCAAGTGATGCGGAGCATTTTCTCATGTGTTGTGTTCTTAACAGTCAGTATTTAATAAATCGGGATGAATGGATGGATGAATGCATGAGTGGATACAAAGGCCTTGGCTTTTCCATCATGCAGTCCTGCCTCTGGACAGCCTCCTAAGCACTCGCCTGGCCAGGTCGTCCTCCTCCAGGGCCTGCTGAGCTTGCTGGAGCCAAGAGTAGGCCCGGTGCTGCCTGGTTAAGGTGCAGGGTGGGATGGGCTGTGTCCATGGAGGGCACTCAAGGGGGCATTCTTGAGAGGAACTGACAGAAAATAAAAGATGAGGAGGGAAGTGAAGGTCACTTGCGGGCATCCTAGGGAGACTGCTGGGCTTGACCCCAAGATAACTGAAGTCACTTGGGCTCCAAAGAGCAAGATGGCACACCAACTGTGGCCCAGGAGAAGGGAGTTTGGAAATGAATGTGGAATAAGTAGGAGGAGAAGGTGCTCTCAGGATGCGGTATCTGCTGAGAAGGTGGGAAGTGGGAGTTGAGCCATGAAAGAAGAAACTGACCTTGGCATGTCCTCTCAAAACTAATAGCTCTCATTCCTTTTGTCACCTCTGCAAAGTTTCTCCTCGCCTCTGTGTAGCCATGACAACCTTGGCAAGTACTCTGAAGCACAAGGCTACAATAACAGGTGAATTTTGAGTGAAGTCAGTAGGCATCTTTAACTGAGAATACAGCTTTGGTATCACGAAACCCTCTCTGTGAGTCCTGGTTCTGCCCCCTCGTTTCCCATGTGGCCCTGGTCAAATGACCCAAACTTCAAAATGCAGTTCTGTCATCTGCAAAGTGGAGACAGCAATGGTAAGGTCTGCCTAAGGTCTAATGAGTATTAGCTGTTCTACGTGTAGAATGTACAGCCCACTACATGGCACATGATACAAGTTTTACTGGCTTTATTTCATGGATGTGATTTTATGCATAATTTCTAAGATAAACCACCACAGAAAAACCACCACAGGAAAATCACTATGTAAATAAAATCCTACAAGTTCTACTAAATCTGACCATCATTCTCCATTTAAGAAGGGGAAAAAATGTGAGAGGGGCTTAAAATGCTAAGGCATAAACACCATATATGCTGTTTCACCTTTTTTTTTTTTTAAAGATTTTATTTATTTATTCATAGAGACAGAGAGAGAGAGAGAGAGAGATAGAGGCAGAGACACAACACAGGCAGAGGGAGAAGCAGGCGCCACGCAGGGAGCCCGACGTGGGTCTCCAGGATCACACCCTGGGCTGAAGGTGGTGCCAAACCACTGAGCCACCTGGGCTACCCTGTTTCACTTTTCAACAAGAGATTCCAGGTTTTGAATTCCCACCCCCGTTGGACCTGAGTTTAACCCTTTTCACACGTGATCCTAACTCCTCACAATGAGCTCTAAGCTCAGCAGAATTTCCCCCACTTTGAAGATGAGGAAACTGAAATGAGGGGACTGAGCTTTCTGAAGGCCACACGATTGGAAATGACAGAAAAGAAGGTGGGCCCAAAGGTCCCAGCCTGTCCTACAGAGTCCCTGTGCCTTCGCAAAGTGACATTTGCAGTGTTCCCAACATTACTTAGATGCAGTTGTTACAAGCACGTGAAACTCAATGGCTGTGTCTATTAGGAAACACTTGTGTGTTTATGAAAAGGAATTTGATGGTTAGCATTAGTGATGAATTTCGAACTGCCGACCTATGACATCCCCCGTGTGTCCAGAAATGTATTCTAAACTCCTCGTTGAAAGTTGAACATCCATCATGTAGGCCTCCTTTACCTACATGAGCCAGGCCTCTGCAGTATGCGGGGCACATTTGAGCCTCCACTGTCACTAGCCTGGGGTGATTGGCTTGCTGGGGGGACATCAGGGCTTGTGCCTGGCTCCGAACATCTCTAAAATTCTTGCCTCCGTATGTAATGTTTGGACCGCTCCCGAGCACCATCACCCGGCCTGTAGTACATCCTCAACACGTCCGCAGATACTCCAGGAGAGGTGGAGTGGAGCGCAAGAAGTGAAGCCCAGAAACAATTGAGCAGTAATAGTTTCAGCCCTACACAAGTGCTATTTTGGTATCTTGGCCTTGTACCTAACAAATGAATAGGAATTCTGAGTGGAAACATAGATGTCCATTAGTAGGAGAAATCCAGGAAGGGGAGGGCCCCTCATAATGGCCCCTTCATTCTCAGCTACTCACTTGTTTGACCTTGTTCCTTCACAGCACAGGGTATCTACTGGAGTACACTATGTCCTGGCCCAACTGCCACTTTCATTTCGCTTGTCCTTAAAATGTCCTACAGGAAAACGAAAGACTAATTATATGATTTATAGCTACGTATTGTGATCTGCGTGCTCTTCACAGCAAACCAGAGAGACACAGAAATTAAGTCAATTAGCCAGTGTCATGGAACTGGTGAAATCAAAACTCAAATCCAAGATCCAGTTGGTCTGAAACCAAGTCCAGTGTGCTTTTATCTAGATCTATTTATCTATCTATCTTTCTTTCTATCTATCTTTCTATCTAGATATAGATATAGCTATTTTTTAAATCACAGCCACCAGTGTCAGAAGCAAAACTGCACAGAGAAAATTTTGGAAAATACTGGGACAGGGCACTAGAGCAAGACAGACTCAAACACCCCCAAGTAGCAGCCCTATAAATAGCTGTTTTCATCTCCCTCATCGTACCTGCCCACCCTGCCCACTGCTGTGACCTTTGCGCCTTTCTGCTCCGGCAGCCACCCTCTTCAACAGACCTGCCAGTGTCAGGAGCCACAGGGTTGTAGGAAGGGTCCCCTGGTATTGTCCCAAACCACAAGGAAACAGGAACAGAGGCTCATCCTCAACACCACCACCTGGCCCCTTCCTGCTCCTGCCCAGCTCCGCATAGTCCCAGACAGCCACTGGCCCACATCCTGCCTGCGCTGTGAGGCAAAGCTCCATGTATTTATCATCTACTGGCTTCTCCCACGAGGCAAATATCTTTCCTAGTTGACAGAAGGGCAAACTGAGGCTCATATATAGGAATACTGATTGAGCCCAAGTCACACGGCTGGTTCATGGAAGAGCAGGGAACTGTGACCGAATAAATGCTGCCCTTTGCTTATTTGCAGCTATCACACCAGCACACTGCAGGCCCAGTGCAGGATAATGGAGGCTCGAGGCACTGCAGAGGCGTGGTGGATGGGCCTGGGAAAGGGGCCCAGCTTTCCTGGCTTCCAGTCTGGACTCCTGCCATGGGACCATGCCACTCTCCCTCGAAAAAAGTCTGGAAGTGGACAGCTGATCTCACTAAACAAGACTGTCAGGTGTAGGGGTATTTTCCAGACGAATATTAGGAAAAAGGGGGAAAAAAAAAAGGTTCAAGTTAATGCAAAGATCTATGGCCCAAAACACCAAAAGGGAAAGTACGGTAATTCACAGAGAGCTTAAAAAGAAAACAAAGGAGGGAAAATTGAAACAAAAGCTATCTCATTGACAATCTGCCATTTCCTTTTTTCCAGTTGCTTTTTTTCCCTCTTGGGAAACTGGCATCTGTCTCTCCCATCACCAAACACATAACATGTAAAGACAAGGGCTTGAATCACTGGGTCTGATGAGGCATTAACAGAATGTGACTCTGGAGCCCAGATCACCTCCGTCCCCTGAAGTACACCAGACTGCCATGGCCAGGCAAGTGGTGTCCCACCTGCTTTGGAAGCGATTTATTGACACTTAGTGATTTAGACAAGGCCACAAGTTTCAAAACAGGCCTCTTTCCTGAATTTTATTGCCTGGTTCCATATTGTTTGACTAAAAATAATTAACTTACCACAATATTACTTACACTGAGTTTCCCTTTGGCAAAAGCAAGGTCAAAATGAGAGCTGAGAATTTAGCATGAAGTGAAAAAATAAGTAAATGAACCAAAAAGAAGAAAAATCCACCCATTCACCTTTTTTTAAAGTTTGGAAGAGAACTGCAAAACTTTCTTTCTTTTTTTTTTTTTTTCAAAAAAAAAAAAGAGATTTTATTTATTTATTCATGAGAGAGACAGAGAGGAGAGACAGAAAGGCAGAGACACAGGCAGAGGGAGAAGCAGGCTCCACGCAGGGATCCCGACATGGGACTCGATCCCTGGTCTCCAGGATCACGCCCTGGGCTGAAGGTGGCACTAAACCACTGAGCCACCCAGGGATCCCCTGCAAAACTTTCTTGAACTTGCGAAACCAAGCAAGCACTTAACAGGTGTCTTGTGACAAGGAAAATGGCTTCCATGCTGCCATGAAACAGGCACGAGTGATTCTTGGTTTTCCTTCCCAATGGCGGTCGCTAAAATGGACACACACAGCGCCCCCTCCCCGCCGCCACCACCCCCCCAGGCAGCCTTGACTGTTCATGTCATCTGTTATCATACCAACAGTTGGTTTGGTAGGCTTAATTTCTAGGAACAGTCCCCAAGATCCCACACCCTAATGCCAGAAACTGTGAATGTGACAAAATACCATACCATGCTATGTTTGGGGCACAGTTGACCTTAAAAGGGGAGACCATCCTGATGGGTCAGTGTGGTCACATGGGCCCATAAAAGCAAAAAATGTTCTCTAGCTAGTGGAAAAAAAGGAAAAAGGAAGGTAAAAGGAGACAAAGATGGAAGCAGGAGAAGGACCTGATATACCATCACTGGTTTGAAGATGAAGGAGACCACATGAGAAGGAAAGCAGGAAGCCCCTAGTTGCAGAGAGTGGCTGGGCTGACAGCGAGGAGACAGGACCTCAGTCCTCCAACTGAGGGGAACTGGATCCTGCCAACAACCTCACTGAATCTTCTGCAGAGCCTCTAGACAGGAGCCCAGACACAGACATCACAGCTTGAGCACAGTCCCGTGGAGCCCACCTAGCCTCCTGGCCTAGGGGACTGTGGCATAATAAATAGGTTTGGTTTTCAGCCATTAGCCATTACATTCATGTTTATTACAGCAGCAAGAGAAAACTTATACAGGGGCAGATACCAAGAAAAACAAAAAAACCAGGGCCTCACTGTGGAAAGGAAAGAGAAAGGATGAGATTTTAGGCTAGGATTTTCTAAATGGCCATTTTCTACCATTTCAAGTTCTGATCTGGTCAACCAGAGAACTAACAAGTAACTAGAGAAATCTCTTCTGAACCTTAAAAAGAGGGTTGGTTTGGGTTTTTCCCCCCTCTCAATTTAGTCCACAAATGCTTCCCTTTTTCCATTGACTTTCTTCCTTGTCACAGTCTGGGTCAGATTCAATTTATTTTCCTAGAGGCAGTCACAATAGTTACAAAATAAATGCTTCAGGGAAAAGTAATTTTTGAAGCTTACATTCTTCCTCTTCAAATCCTCTCTTTTCCTTGATGCTGAATCAATCTGAAGTAAAATTGACGTAAAGGAGGAAGATGGTTGGTTTCAGGAGCCTCATGAAATCTAAAATTTCAGATTCATTCTCCTATAGTTCTTCCAAGGGTTCCTTTCTGCTGAAGCCAGCCAAGGACTTAACCTACTCCTCGCATTGATCCAAGCTTTCATTTCCCTCCAACAAATACTTTTTGAGGGTCTCCTGCCTGTGTTGGGCACGGGGACTAAGGGGATTCACTCACAGCAGAGAATCTTGGCACAAATATTTCAAACACAACCACCTAACTGAGTTGGGACTTAGGCAAAAAGATTACAGAGGTGGGTAGCCTCAGTGTTACTGCCTCAGGGCAACTGAGCAGTAAAGTCTCTCACTCTACAGAAGAAGGCTGGCTACAGTGGATCTCAGCAAACTGCAGACACATCCCAAGCCTTAAAGTCATGGCACACCCACTCACTCCACATATCCTGTTGAGCCTTCTCTCTAGGCATGAGGCCACGGCCACAACTAGAACGTCCTCCAGAAGTTTATACCCTGGTAATGGGCAGTGCTGGTCACAAAGGTGGCCTTGGAAAAGGAAAGCTGCTTGTTTAAAGATCCAGCCAAATAAAAGAATAAACCTTTCTTTTAAACTGAACTCTTTTAGAGACTGATCCAAAGATAGAACGTTTTGTATTTCTAGATCTCTCTTGTTTCTCCTTCTACCTTCCAGCTCATTCGTGTGGCCTCCCAAGACAGTCAACTCAATAAGTAGACTTACATTTTGCTTTCTTTTACCAGTATTGGGGGAGGGTAGAACATCCAGTGGAGATGGAATTATAGTCCCAGCAAAGGGACTAGTGTGACAGTGATGTCTGCCCCCACTGCCACTGTCTACTGCTAAGTTAATTTCCCACCTGAGGCAGTCAGGCCATCATTGATGAGCTCAAAAACTGCCTTTTTTAATTAATTTTTTTTTTTTGAGAGAAAGAGAGAGAGAGAGCATGTACATGTGAGGGGCGGAAGGAGAGGGAGAGAATTATAAGCCGACTCCATACTAAGCATGGAGCACAATACCGGGGAATCTCACAGCCCTGAGATCGTGACCTGAGCCAAAATCAAGAGTCAGACTGAGCCACCCAGACACCCTGGACACTACTTTTTATATATACATAAATTTATTTTTTATTGGTGTTCAATTTGCCAACATATAGAATAACACCCAGTGCTCATTTCGTCAAGTGCCCCCCTCAGTGCCTGTCACCCAGTCACCCCCACCCCCCGCCCACCTCCCTTTCCACCACCCCTAGTTCGTTTCCCAGAGTTAGGAGTCTTTCATGTTCTGTCTCCCTTTCTGATATTTCCCACTCATTTTCTCTCCTTCCTGGAGACTACTCTTTAATGGAAACTACTTCCCGAAGTCTCCAGAAAACAAATCTATACAGCTATTGTTTTCAGAGGCTCTCTTTCTCTTTATTTCTCTTTATTTCTCTTTATTTCTCAGCTTGTTTATCACATGGGGATGATATTCTAGATCTTTCTTCAGGGACTGCTTACAATGATGAGAAATATTAATATAGAGTACCTAGCACAGTGGCTGAAACACAGCCGACAACCACTATATGGTAGGTTTTGTGCTACTGTGATTTGTCACAGTTATGATCATTCCTGACTGCCTTCTGAGTATCTGAACCTAGGTGGTCCTCAAACTCAACATGTCTAAAATCCATCTCACTCACACTTGATTAGTCCAAGATATTATCATTTTTCTGCCTAGACAACAGCCAAAACCATATAGCTTATCTCTCTTTCCCTATTTCTACCCCAGTACAAACCATCCTCTTGAGTGTGTTCTACAACTTAAATCTGGTCATGACACTGTCTTCACTAAAGCCCGTCACTGATTTTCCATTATGGACAAAACAGTGCCCAATTCCTTGATACACCAAAATGCCCTTGGTAGCCCCTTCCTACACTTATAGCCTTGTCCACTGCCACCTACCACCATGACCTACATCTAGCCCCTCTAACCTTCCGGCTATTCTTCAGATGTGCCACTCCTTTGCATTCCTCCATGCTTTGCAAATAGCTGCTTCCATTTAGAATGCTTTTCCCACACTTTCCCACTTGGAAAATTTGCCCCTCAAGAGCTAACTCAAATATTCCTCCAAGCTGAAGCCTTCAGATATCTGGATCTCAGATATGTGGATCAAAATGAACTTTCCTTCCCTTATATGCATTTTCTAACAGCTTAATTGAGATATAACTTACATGTCATAAAAATTCACCTATTTACAGTGTACAACTCAATGGTTTTCAGTACATTCATAGAGTTGTACAACTCTCACCACAATCTAATTTGAAAACATTTCCATTATCCTAAAATAAACCTTATGCCCAGCAGCAGGGCACTCCCCGCTCTGCCCCAGGCAACCCTAATCTACTTACTGTCTCTACAGACTTGCCTATTGTGGATAGTTCATATCCACAGAACCAACCATTCGATATATATCTTCATATAATATGAACCAACCATTCGATATATATCTTCATATAATATCTTTTATGACTGGCTTCTTTACCTGAACATAATATTTTTAAGGCCTTTTCATGTTATATATGTGTCACTTCTTCATTCTGTTAATTGCTGAGTAGTACTCCATTGTATGGATATACTAATTTTATTCATCCATCCATCAAGTGATGGATATTTGGGTTGTTCCCCTTCAGAACTATTATGAATAATGCTGCTGTGAACTTTTACGTACAAGTTTGTGGTGTCCCCTAGCATTTTGTACACAATTCCATTATAACATTGTCCATGTTGTCTTAAAATTATTTTTCTATTCCTCTCCACTGAATTACAAAATCTGCTAGGACCTTGTCACTCTCAGAAACTGCCATACCCTGGGGTGCCTGGGTGGCTCAGTCAGTTAAGTGTCTGCCTTCAGCTCAGGTCATAATTCCAGGGTCCTGGGATTGAGCCCTGCATCAGGCTCCATGCTCTACAGGGAGTTTGCTTCTCCCTTTCCCTCTGCCCCTCCCCTTGCTTGTGTGCTTGCTTGTGCTCTCTCTCTCTCTCTCAAATAAATAAATAAAATCGAAAGAAAGAAAGAAAGAAAGAAAGAAAGAAAGAAAGAAAGAAAGAAAGAAATTGCCATATCCCAAGCAAATCTGACAAGTGGATGAATGAATGGAGCTAATAACAAGTGGATACTCTTTTTTTTTACTAGCCTTCATTTTTTTGGAGTACTTTTAGGTTTTACAGTGGATATCCTTTTAGGCAAGGTAGAGCATGCATGATTGTATTTCTTTTCAAATAAGGAAAAGTTTTAGCAATAAGCCAGGAAGGCAGAGGCAAAGTAGGAAGAGAATAATCCTAAACTCAACATTAAATAGGTGACCTCAGCAACACCTTCCATGTGCACGCATGTGGATACTGCTTATGACTTCCTTTGTCTTTCATAAGATCATCTCATTTAACAACATGAGGCTACCATGAAAGGATGCTCTGGAAGTGAAGTGTGCCTGGGTCAGCGCCCACTCCCCAGCAGACCCTGGGGAACTGAGGCTGCTCCTGCCTGCGTGCTGTGCAGGATGCTTAGCATTGCCCTAAGCCACGCAGCGGGAAGAAGCCAAGGCATCCAGGATTCCAGCCATCCAGGATCCCAGCTCTTCTCTCCCCACACCCACCACTCTCCTTCAGTTCAGTGTCAAGACCCACATTATTCTAATCCCATATTTTCCATCCCCTGAGGGGCATGGGGCATCGCTACCTACAAGAAGCCACTATAGGCCACACTTCCTTGGAGCTCATGCAAAAAGCCAGCAGGGTGGCCTGTCTGGAGGTGGAGATAGAAGGGCTGTCCCCAGACACTCAAGACAAGCTCCAGTGGTCAGAAGAGCACTCGATGAAGGAGCCGTCCCTCTGGATTTTCCTGTTGAATCATCTGGACGAATCATAAAAACTCCCATGGACTTATATCCAGACTGGCCTAGAGTTCACCTCCAGGAGAAATATGCTTTATCCTCTACTGAGGATACAGTAGAAATGCCAAAACACATTCAAGGAAGAGAGCAGGAACCTAGTTGGCACTATTCAGAGCCCCCTACAGACTGTCTGGACCTCTGAGTGCCTCCCCATCCTCTGACCCCGTGCACCCAGACCACAGGATGACATTGCCTGGCTGGACAGAACCTTCTGAACTTCAATGGCCCCAGAAGTTCAGAAGTTTCCTGGTGACAGCTCAGGATGCACAGACCCTAAAATAACTGAGTAAGAGGTGGGTGCTATTTCTAAAAAGTACAGCCTGTTCTGTTTTGGATGCCAGGGGATTATGTCATGTTATCTGTTCCCATCACAAAGGGATGCTTCTCTGGCCTTCAGAGTACCGGCTGCCAACGCCTACCTCACTAAGTGGTTCCTGCATGTGCTGAGGCCAGGAATACAAACTAGGTGAAAGGTAGGAGTTTCACCTGAGATCCCAAGTGAAGGATATTTGAAAACATTTAACCAAGAAAACAGGCATTCCAAGGGACATGTTTGCTGTGTGGGAGAAGGCACCGAAACCCTGAAACTCACAGGACTCCCAAGTGACCTGCAAGGGTGGAGGACAGAGGCTCATTCCCAGGCAAGGAGAGCAGATCTTTTGCCCTGAAGCATATGACAGGTGGCATCAATGGAGGGGAAGTGGCAAAGCCCTTCTGCCCACTGTGCCAGAAGTAAGGGTGCAGTGTCCGACTCTAGCTTTCCATCAAGGAGAAAGAACGTATATGACCCAAGTCTACCAACCACAAGCTGGAAGTGGTTAAGAACCAACTCAAAGCTCAGGCTGCCTGGCTTTGGATCCTAATCCTGCCACTTTCTAACAGCATGCCTTGGGCAGGAGACCCAAACCATCCTTCTGCCCCTACAGAAAGAAGTCAATGTTCATATCCAATGTGTGTTAGTGTCATAGGGACAAAATGAACCAATATGAACATTTTAAACCTTTTTGAAAGGGCTGACACATAAGAAGTAGATGTGTTTTAACATAAATTTAAAAGTTAGATTGCCATCCTGACTCCAGAAGGACTTTCGTTTAACTATCATACACTATTGCATGTCGGTGCTGATAAAACCCCAGTGTTGGAAATCTATTCACAAATCAATTGTTCTAAGACTAGGGGACTAAAGATACCATGAGGGATGCAGATTTTTAAATGGCTTTTTTTTTAAAAAAATCATATAAAACAAAGGCAGAGGTTGACCTTGTCAACAGAGGGTAAGTAAGTCATGTATTCAGCCCCTTCCTTTCTAACTATTAAAAAGCAAAAGAATGCTTGTGGTTTGGGGAACTCTTCTAAAAGTAGGCTTGGGAGGCACCTAAGTGGCTCAGTGGTTGGGCGTCTGCCTTTGGCTCAGGTCATGATCCAGGGTCCCGGGGTCAAGTCCCGAATCCAGCTGCCCGCAGGGGGCCTGCTTCTCCCTCTGCCTATGTATCTGCTTTTCTCTGTATCTCTTATGAATAAATAAATAAAAATCTTTAAAAATAAATAAATAATAAAAGTAAATTTGGGCAGAGGGAGAAAAGTCTTTTTTCTTAATCCTCAAATATTTCAAACTGCATAATAAATGTCAGAAATGGTTATAATTGTCAGTCTCAGGACTCCTGGGTGGCTCAGTGGTTGAGCGTCTGCCTTCGGCTCAGGGCGTAATCCCAGAGTCCTGGGATCGAGTCCCACATCGGGCTCCCTGGAGGGAGCCTGCTTCTCCCTCTGCCTGTGTCTCTGCCTCTCTCTCTCTCTGTCTCTCATGAATAAATAAATAAAATCTTTAAAAAAAAGATTTATGGTTGTCAGTCTCTATCTGGAACAGAAAGAAACCTTCACTGTGCCAGTGGAAGATAGGAACATCCTTGTGTCTAAAAATGTCGCATGCTCTGTGACCTGTTTCAATGCTTGGGGGGAAATTTTTTCATTCACTACAGAATAGAAATTTAGCTTTTCTATTCGGGGACACATTATGAGCCAAATTTCAACTCTGGGCTGTGGGATGCATCTGTGAAAACAGACTCTCCCACCTGGACCTGCCAAAGCCTGGAGCGTGTGCGGCTGTCACCAACCGTGGAGTGAAGGGATGGGGATGAGGCAGGCCTGGGGAGGAGACTCCACTCATAAGCGGGGACTGAGCATGGCTTCACTGGCACTGAGAAATGAGCCTCAGACACAATGGTAGTTCTGACTCCAAAAGCTGCTAGATGACACTCTATCTTCCCATTCCTTCCCTCACTCTTTATTATTTTGTTTCACTAAATGTGTATGGCCACAGGATCTCCACCTCAGAAATGCTACCTGCCACCTGCAATGGTAACTTTTCCAGGATTTGAATGTTATCTGTGCTGGGACATGCCTCTTACTTATTACCATTTTAAGACATTTAATGAGAGAAACAGGAATATGTGTTTTTCTCAAGAGAAACATCTCAGGACCATAAAACCAAACACATATGCAGAGGAAATGCCTGTTAGGCTTCAAGAAATAAAAATGAACAAGAATATTTTAAAATCATGAGGAAAATAACCCTAGGTTTAGAGTAGGTGTGACAGGGCTTTCCTTCCAAATCAGTAAGAGCAAAATAAACATTAAATAATATTCTTTACCTTATTTTACACAAAGCACACATACACAATGGGTAGGAATTCATTCCTCATTTAACAAACACCTATTTGACACCTGCCATGTTCTGAGAATTGAGGCTCCATCAGTGAATTCCAGGGATAAATAACTCTGCCCTCTTGGTGCTTACCTTTCATGGAGGAGGAAGACAATAAGCAAGTGAAGTATATGGAATATTGGACAGTGCTCAGTGTTCTTGAGGAGAATAAAACAGGGAAGTGGCTTTCTACAGGCCAGGGAGAGAGCCTTCCCTAGAAACTGAATCCTGCCAGAACCCTGAGCTTGGACTTTCCAGAATTCAGATTTGTGAAAAAATTAGTTTTTTAAAAAGATTTACTTATTTATTTGAAAGAGAGAGTGAGAGGAGGGGCAGAGGGAGAAGGAGAGAGAAACCTAAGCAGATCCGGAACTCAGCATGGAGCCCGATACAGGGCTTAATCTCAGGACTCTGAGATCCTGAAACCAGGAGTCAGACACTTAACGAACTGCACCCACCCAGGCACACACCCCCAAAATATATTTCTGTTGTTTAAGCCACCCAATGTGTGGTATTTTGTTGTGACAACCCAAGCAGACTTGAGTTGGATACCAAGAAGGTGGAGACTAGTGTAACAAATACCTAAAAATGCAGACACAGATTTGGAACTGGGCAATGGGTAGAGATTGAAGTTTAAATTGCCAGAAAGGGATTATTGGTAGAAATGTGGATGCTAAAGGCAGTTCTGGTGAGGTCTCAGAAAGAACAGAGGGGAGTTGGAAAGAGAGCCTCCATCTTCTTAGAGAATACATAAATAATCATTACCAGAATGTCAGCAGAAATGAGGAACAGATTATTGGAAGTGCCATCCTTGTTATAAGGTGGCAAAGAACCAGGCTGAATTATGTTCTAGTGTTTTGTGGAAAGTAGAACTTGCCAGCAATGAAATTGGACATTTAACTGGGGATATTTCTAAGCAAAGTATTGAAGGCATGGTATGGTCTTCCCTTATCACTGAGAGTAAAAGGTGAGAGGAGAGAGAGATAAATTGAAGGAATATATTAAGGAAAAAGGAACCAGAACTTGAAGATTTAGGAAGTTCTCTGCCTATCTATAATGCAAAAAAAAAAAAAAAAATGAGAAGAAAGTGTTCTCTTCAGAACACTAGGGTGTGGTTGAAACACCATTTGATAAAGAGATCAGTATGGGTGTGAAGCATGAATTTGATCAGCCCCTTCAGAAGAAGCCAGAAGAGATGGGATTAGACCAATAGAAATACTGCCAGGACTAGGGAAAGATTTGAAAGGGGAAATGAAGGAAGGCTGTTGGACTTCTTGCATTCTACAGGACTAGACAATACTGCTATTTGGCTGCAAATGCTCACATGCTTTTTCCAAGAAAAGGGAACAATGACCCCAAAGGTGATTCAGAGATCTTTCAGGGTGTCCCCATCTCAGCTTCAAATGATGTGGCCACCACTGTGGTTAACAGGCTGAGCTGCCACCAGCCAGAGCCTTGTGGGTAGGACTCCTACCCAGCAGTGCAGCATGAGCAGGAACCCCTCTCTGGGGCCATGGGATGGGCCAGAAGGCAGACCAATGAATCAAAGATTATTTTTGTGCCTCCAGATCTAATGGAATTTTCCTTGCTAGGTTTTGGTCTTACTTGGGACCTGTCCCTTCTTTCTTTTAGATTCCTCCCTTTTGGAAAGGGAATGTCTATCCTATGTTGTCCCACCACAGTATTTTGGAAGCACTTAACTTGTCTGGTTTCACAGGTGCACAACTGGGAAGGAATTTGGCCTCAGGATGAATTATACTTCTAGTCACACCCATACCTGATTTACATGATATTTAGCTGATACAGACTTTGGGATTTACAGATGATGTTGGGATGAGTTAAAATTCTGGCAGTTGTTGGGATGGAAAGAATGTATTTTTTTCATGCAATAAGGACATGAATTCTGGGATCCCGGGGCAGAATGTCATGGCCTGAATTGTGTACTCTCCCCCACAAAATTCATACTGAAGCCTTAACCCAGTGTGGCTGTATGTGGAGATGGGTCTTTGGATGGTAAGTGAGGTTGAATGAGTTCTTAAGGGTGAGGTGCTCATCTGATAGGATTAATGTCCCTATAAGAGACACCAGGCACCTCAGTCCTGTTCTCCCCTTCCGGTCCCCTTCTCTTCCTTCTGCCCATGCTCAAAGCATAGGCCACGTGAGGATAAAGCTACCATCTACAAGCCAAGAAGAGAAGCATCACCAAAAACCAAACCCTGATGGAAACTTGATCGTCCCCTCCAGCATCTGGAACTGAGACAATTAATTTCTGTTGTTTAAGCCACATACTCTGTGCTATTTTGTTATGGCATCCCAAGCATACTAAGATAGGCTTGGACATAGGAACATGCCTACTAGGTTTGGGGAAAAGCAAGGTGGTCAGTGGGACTCAAGCAGAGTGAGAGAGAGGGAAAGTGGTAGAAGTAAGGTCACAAAGAAAACAGGGTTGAGACCATGTGGGGCTCGGAGGGCTCATTTGTCATTCATGAATCTCTAGTGAGTTGTTATAATCCACACATAGTGCTGGGGATATAATAGTGAACAAAACCCTCCAGTACTAACAAATAATCACATAAATAAATGTGAGTAAGTTGTACCAATAAATAAACTATTTAAAGAAATTATAGGGCCCCTTGAAGGTTTATAACAAGGTCACCCAAGCTAGGGGATCATGGGGGCATCAGAAATGTCTACCTGAGGACAAAATATCCCCACCAAGATCTGGGGATTACTAAGATTTAATCAGGGAAGGAGGGATGAAGATGTAAAGGACAGAAGAGCATCTCAAGCAGAGGGGAAAGCTTGTGTAAAGGCCTGAAGTATGTGGACACCAGTGGTTCCCAGAGCTGAAAGATGCCCACATGACTACTGAGCAAAGCAGAGATTCACGTGCCAGGGGCAAGTGGCATAAATATATCTAGAACAAAGGCTGAACCTGATCTAACAGGGCCTGGTAAACTACGCTTAAAGATTTTGAACTTTAGAGCAAGAGGAGGCCAGGCGGATTTTAAGTTAGAAAGGGACATAATTTTTCCATGTGCATTTTTAATGACAAATGGATTATAGGAGGAAATATGAAGCAGCAGAGCCCTTCTGGGAGGCTTTTGCAGAACGTCCAGATGAGAGGTCCCAGCAGGTGGGTCTGGGGTAGTGGTTACTATATATTACCTGAAGCCATCCATAAGTGCTCTCATGCAATTCAGAAGCCCAACCATAAAGCAATGAAATGCATCATAAATGCAAAGGAGTGAGCAGGGCTGAAGCAACAGGCCCCAGGTCTAAAAGCAAGCTGGACAGAGAATTCAGTGTTATTGAAGACAGTGAGGGGAGTAAGGTCCCCTCTAATAGTGAAAGGAACAGAGGAGAAAAAAGAAAAAAGCTGATGCCTACTACTGCCTGGTCTGAAGCTTTGAGCAATCTGCAGGCTCAAAAGGACAAAGGGACACAGACAGAGCCTCACCAGCAGTAACTGAGCCAAGCTGTGATCAGATCTCTGATATCTCCAAATCACTGCAGGACCAAAGTTCTCAAGAACCCTACTGAGCCTGGCTCTGATCTGGGGACCCCAGAGAACTGGTAGAGGAAATACCAAAAACATGCCAAACTAAATTTAGTTTATAGAACATAAATTATGTGTATTTATAAAGGATGTATATTTAGGATGCTTATAAAATGCAATAACTTCCATCTTAAAAGTATAAGAGAGGCACCTGGGTGGCTCAGTCAGTTGGGTGTCTGACTGTTAATTTCGCTTCAGGTCATGATCTCAGGGTCATGGGATCGAGCCCCATGTTGGCTCTGTTCTCAGTGGGGAGTCTGCTTGAGATTCTCTCTCTCCCTCTGCCCCTGCCCCACACGCTCATGCTCTCTCTCTCTCTCAAATAAATAGATAGATAAAATCTTTTTTTTTAAGTATAAAAAATTCCAAGACAAAAACAGTAGGAAATGAAACATGAACAACTGGATATAAGTAATCAAAAGTCTTGAAAATGAAAAATATAGTCATTGGTACAACAACAAATAAATGGGATAAACTATAGTCTACACAGAACCAAAGAGACAATAAGTGACAAAGAAACAGTCCTGAGGAACACAAGGCCTGTACTCTTTAAAACTGTCAAAGGCAGGGTGCCTGGGTGGTTCAGTCTGTTAAGCATCTGCCTTTGGCTCAGGTTATGATCTCAGAGTCCTGGGATCGAGTACTGTGTTGTGCTCCCTGCTCTGCAGGGAATCTGCCTCTACTTTTGCCTCTCCTCCCAATCATGTTCTCTCTCTCTCTCTCTCTCTCTCTTTCGAACAAAATCTTTAAAAAAGAAATTGTCAAAGACAGGGACCTTAAAGAAAGGGAAGGACTGAGGAATTATTCTAGACTCAAGACAATGGAGGAAACATGACACCTAAATGCACCATGCGTTTCTGGATGAGATTCTGCACCAGAAACTAAAAAAGCAGACATTGAAACATCTGGCAAAATCTAAATGGGATCTACGGACAGTACAGCAGTGATTTATTAATGTTGATTTCAGCGCTGAGTTCGAAGTTATTTGGTGGTTATGTGGTAAAGTGTTGGGGAATTGCATCCCAGAATATTTGGAAGTTATAGGGCATTATGTGCAGTTCATTCTCAACTGGTTCAGAAAAACATTGATGATAATCCTTAGGAAGAGTCAGAGGTGGAGGGTAAGGGACAAGAGTGAAGGGGATCAAAAGGTACAAACTTTGTCGTAAAATAAGTAAGTCCTGAGGATATAATGAACAGCATGAAGACTAGAGTTAACAGTGCTGTATTGTATATTTGGAAGTTGCTAAGAAAGTAGATCTTAGGAATTCTCATCACAAGAAAAAAAAATGTAACTATACAAAGTGATGGATGATAACTTTTGGTAATCACTTTATAATAAATACATACATGAGGTCATTCTGGTGTATACTTTAATATCATGTTATATGTTAATTGTGTCTCAATAAAACTGGGAAAAAATCATTAAGGAGAGAGGAATGATGACAGAGCACACACAGTGAAATATTAATGGGTGGAGAATTGGGCAGGGAGATTTGGGAGTTCTTTGCACTGTGCAATTTCCCTGGAACTTCTTAATTATTTCAAAATAAACTATTTATATTATAAATAAGAGTCTCATCAGTATATCCTCAAGCAGAAATAGTGGATTCTTCATACCAACATTTCTAAATGAAACCAGAAAATACTTGTCTTACTACTTTAAAACTATTTCTAAAACCCAGAAATAGTACTTCGCTGCTCTTAAGAAAGAAAGAAAGAAAGAAAGAGAAAAAGAAAGAAAGAAAAAGAAAAAGAAAGAAAGAAGGAAAGAAGAAAGAAAGAAAGAAAGAAAGAAAGAAAGAAAGAAAGAAAGAAAGAAAGAAAGAAAAGAAAAGAAAAGAAAGAAGAAAAACAGAAAAGAAAAGAGGGGCACCTGGATGGCTCAGTGATTGAGTGTCTGCCTTTGGCTCAGGTTGTGATCCTGGGGTCCTGGGATCGAGTCCCACATGGGGCTTCCCTCAGGGAGCCTGCTTCTTCCCCTGCCTGTGTCTCTGCCTCTCTCTGTGTGTGTCTCTCATGAATAAATAAATAAAATCTTTAAAAAAAAGAAAAAGAAGGAAGGAAGGTAGGCAGGTAGGAAGGAAGGAAGGGAGGGAGGGAGGAAGAAAAGAGAAAGAAAAAAGAAAGAGAGAGAGAGAGAGAGAGGCCCAACTAGGCTTTATCTCAGGAAAAGAAAAAAGATCGCTGTCCATGCACGTCAATAATGAATTGATTTTTGTCTATTCATCCCTCAGAAGGCAAAACCTCCATAAAGAGTCAGGAAGGTTTGACTATCATCTGACTAAAGTTAAGATGTGGGGAAACTGAACTGAAACTGAAAACTTATGGTTTTCAGTTAATTCACATCTTTTTTTGGGGGGGGAGCTCTTGTTTTTTAAAAGATATAGTTGTTTTAAATTAGCAATAAAAATGAACCTTTACTAAGTGCTTACTATATGAATAAAGTGTTCACGTAACTTACTTTCCTTACAGAAATTATAGAGAAAATTAAAGGCAGAGATTTAACATCACAAGAGCAGGATACAGTTTAAAGTATTCAATAGCCTACATGTGGTTTATGAAGTTAGGTCCTTCAGTCTTTGTTGTTGTTTTTCCTTGTGTGATAACAGAGAGATGGCGGATGGCACATCTGAAGAGTGACATGGGTAAACGCGAGCACTTCCTGAGGAAGTGACGGGATGGTGGAGAGTCTGGGAAACGAGGTCTTGGAGCATGAGTTCAAGGAAGTGAAGGTGTTTATACTAGAAAGAGGCAGTTTCAAGGAAACACAAGAACTGCTTTCAAATCCCCAACAAGACCAAGCATGGAAACGGGATTACATTATTCTGAGTAGTTCAAAAGGACAAGCTCTAACCAATAAATGAAATTCTTATGATGTAAGATCTGGGACAAAAAAAGGAAAAAGCACCAATGATTCAAGCTATCTGACACAGAGTGGGGGTTGCCCTATGAATACCAGAGCTTTGGAAAAGTGATTTCTTAATTACATAAAAAATTATACCAGATGATATCACATGGCTATTCTAAACTGCTATTACATCTGTAAAATTACAATCACTTTGATTCACTACACTTACTAGTGAATACTGAAACACTTACTTTATATATAAATCTCAGAAATATACCTGTGGTGAGGTCAGTCTGCATATTTATGAACTTCAAACACACAATAGATTGAGTGAGGAGGAAACGCTCTTATTGAATTAATGATTCATCATTTGGCAAAGAATGGGCCTTTTTTTATTGATTTACTTATTTATTTATTTAAGGTTTTATTTATTTATTTGAAAAAGAGAGTGCACAGACATGAGAGGAGGACAGAGGCAAGGGAGAAGGAGAAGCAGACTCCTTGCTGAGCAGGGAGCCTGACATGGGACTCAATCCCAGGACCCCAAGATCATGACCTGAGCCTTAAATAAGTAAGGCGTTTAACCAACAGAGCCACCCAGGTGCCTCAAGAATGATCCTTTTTAAAGGCTCTATTTCTTATAGAACTATATTTAAAGTCTATAAAAATAAGTGTGTGTTCAGCCACATGATATTTATTTCTTGTACATCCTTATTAAACATATATGTTTAAAATCACCATATCCATTCCTAAGCTTTAGTTCTATTCTCTACTGGGGATTTAAGAGCTCTCATAAAAGAGGTACTTTAGAGAAGGTGGGGCACTGCTCAGGCAAGAAGAGCCCCTGTCCTCAGCCTCAGGAAGACCCGGGCAAGACTGAATCCACCCATGGGGTAATAATTCTGCTTCAGATCCTAAGCACAGTTTCCCCCCTCCCACACATATACCCATGTTCTCCAGAGAGGTAGGCATGACCTACACAGAGTACAGAAGAAAAACTCAAAGGACTTAAGTGTGCCAAGAAGGGCCCTTTTTTTTTTTCTTTTATGAGTCAGCGGCAGTTCAAATACATGCTTTGGCTTAACTCATTGGAATGCACCTCAAGACATGGCCAGCAGTCTGCTGGAAGGGGGCAGGAGGAGGCCCCCCGGTATGTGGTTCTTTACCTTGATTGAGGGTGGTGGTCATCTGAATATACGTGTTGATAATACTGAATAGAACTACACACACACACACACACACACAGGCTCATAAAAATTGATGAAATCTGAATAAAATACCTGATTAACAGTTTTATACAAGGCCAATCTCCTGGTTGTGATATTGTACTAAAGTTATACAACCTGATACCCTGAAGGTCAAACAGGGCTTGGTACTATTTATGCAACTTCTTGGGAGTCTACAATTATTTAAAAAGAAAAAGAAAAAACAAAAGGAGGGAGGAAGAAGAAGATGGCCCTTTGGTCACTCACCTCAAAGCCAGGGAAGAAGAGGGAAATATGAAACGAAAAGGAAAGAAAACCCCGTAAGAACTGGGCTGCCTCTTTCCCGGATCCTTTGTTTGCAAAAAGTTTCTAACTGGACTCCTTTCTCTAGTCTTGTCTCCTTTAATTCCATCTTTCTCTTGGCTATCAGATATACTTTTTAAAAAATCTGACCAAGTCTCTGTCAAGCTTGCCCATCATTAACAGGGCAGGGCACCTTGGTCTCCTCCACCCCAGAGATTTGGCCATCCATGGATGCCTGAGCTGCCTTTTACACCTTTTAACACCAGTTCTAACTGCCTTTTAACACCAGTTCTAACTGAGCTCACACCAGTGGCACTGCCCAATATACCCTTTCCTTCCTCCTTCACCTCATTCTTCCTCCTCTTTCAAACACCAGGTTTGGCTGAACCAAACATTGTGAGGGCATTTCAGCACCCCTTCCTCAATTCTCCACATTGTTTTGCAATGATAAGTCCATGTCTGGTCCCCCCTGGACTGAGAGCTTCTCTGGACCTGTAGTGCCTGACAGAGTGCCTGTCACAGAGTTGGCATGCAACAAATCTATGTTCAGCTTACCTGACCTAGAAGACAGACATCCTGGCCACATTTTGCTTGGAAGTGACTCCTTTACATCCAAAACTGGGAGACAGGGCAAGCAGCCTTTTCCCAAGAATGTGAAAAGGCGGTCAGAGAAAGCACTGTGCTGAGAGTCAATGGAGACCAAAGGGAGTGTGGGACGTAGCACTGGGTTGAATCAGAAGGTGGCTGTGGAGGCCGAAATGGCGCAGCTGTGGCATAGCTCCTGGCCAGGATGGGCAAGGTGGTCAGCACAGGACAGCAACCAGCCACATGGCCAAGGAGAGGGCTCCTCGGAGATCTGGAAGCCCGACCAGAGCACGGTTTTCCTGAACACAGAGACGTGTCTCCCGTAACAGAGAATTTCATTAAATTCAGGAATGTACTGATGTAATGAAAAGTCACAGCAGCAGCCAAGCAGCAGCAATTAGGTGCACCACTACACACATTTCAAGAGTGACGTGCCCAGGAGCTGGCTTGAGCCAAAAACGGACAACAGTGGAAGAAGACCCGGCTCAGCAAGGACGCACGGCGATAAGCCCAGGAGGGGATTCCATGAAGGAACACCAGGCTTCCAAGAGTCAGCCAGTTCCTCCCATGCCAGGATGGCGTCGATGCCACAACTAACTCATCTAGAGTCTCCTCAGAGTTCCCCAGTTTTGTCTGGGTGCTTCTCAGTTTAGATTTCCAAACTTCTGAGTGGCAGCCTCTCATCTAAGGATCTTTACGATGTAAAAGGAGAAGATTGCACTCCCATTTAAACTGGAGTGCAATCAGTCATCATCTCAATTTGATTTCATGCCTTTCCTGTGACTGCTCATGACCATCTCTTCCGGGCTTCCAGGCTCACACAAACTGGTTCCCCATTGGGGCTCTAATCTGGGAGATTCTAAAGATCCAGGCCTTGTGTGACCTTGCAAAGACTCAGTGACCTGGCTGCAGCTTGCACTTGATGAAGTCCCCAAGTGTATGTGACTCAGGAAAGTGGTTGTGGAGGGGAAAGGGGCAGGCAATTCAGCCCCTTGATGTTTTAAAAGGGACCTGGGACTCATCTATGTACAAGTATTAAAATCTTCAGGGCCATGACAGCAAATAAGGAAGGTCAAGCCTGCTCCCCTTCAAAGACATCGCTCAGATTGCTCCTTCTCCTTGATCGTGGTCCTGGGCATTTCCTGAGAGCTGACTGCTTCATTTGTACAATGACATTCTGGAAAGGAAGGGTCTCCATCTCTCCTCTCCCTCTGGTACCCCAGCTCTGAGGATCTTAACTCTGGACAGGTCACCCACACATTGTGTGCAATGGGAAGGAGGAGTAGAAAAGAATGCTCGTGTTAACGGAGCACCTATTTTGGGGCAGACACTTCTCATAGACGGTCTCCTTTAGAAAAAGGAATAAAAGCAAGTAAGAAAAGAAATAACTCCCAAAAGATCTGCCTGAGTTCCATTTGGATACTTCCATGGTCTATTATTTTCAAAATTCAGGGAGGCTCCATGTGTAAGCTCTGCCAGGTATCATTGCCTTTGGCTTGGCATCAGAGGAACCAGGGGGGGTTTGCCTCTCCCAAAGAGCTTCTGAATGCCAATCTCACACCAAGTCAAGGAGGTGTTGCCCTGTGATCTCCAACTGTGGGAGTTGGGGAGTGCCTTAGTACAGGTCTGCTTTTCAAATGTATTTACATTCCAAGGTAATGGATGGGCAGCATTTGAAAATTCGTCAGGGAAAATGTTCATTTTGGTAAATGCCAACCTCTTAACAAAAACAAAGCTCCTTTTTCTTAGTACCCTTCAATAGCTAGGGAAGACAAGGGGTGAGTGGTGAAGTGAGGGCAGAGAGAAGCATCCCCGGTTAGTTTCCAACTGGGCTTTGTGCAGTAAGTGGAATAAAAATAAGCAAGGACAAGAGTGCTTAACTAGGAGGAGCTGAAAAAGGAGTTCTTACAAGCAGGCCCATCTTTGGGCCCAGTTTGTGATTCTAGGGTGATTAAAAAGAATCTGGGCACTTGGGTGGCTCCATGGTTGAGTATCTATCTGCCTTCGGCTCAGGGCATGATCCCAGGGTTCTGGGATCAAGTCCTGCATTGGGCTCCCTGCAGGGAGCCTGCTTCTCCCTCTGCCTGTGTCCCTGCCTCTCTCTGTGTCTGTCATGAATAAATAAATAAAATCCTAAAAAAAAAAAAAAAAAAAAAAAGAATCCCTCTGATAAAGCCTCTGAGAAGACCCTTGTATGGAATCCCAACTGCCAAACCTTATGCCCAGTCAGTGAGGATTTGCTGAAGAGCATGTCAGAGGTCTGTCCCCCACTTTGGGAGGAAGGATGGACAGACAGAGGGCCTGGGAAGCGTCCCCTAGGCAAGGGGTTTGAGGTGTACCTGAGCTTAGGTACCTGCTAAGAGCCTGGAGGGCCTCTGTGCAGGTCTCCTCAGAGGCTCATGGATTCAGAGATCATTAGACCTTAACGATTCCAGCACCTTCATTTTACAAATAAGGAGCCTGAGGCCTGAAAAAGTGATGTGCCCTGTCTAAAGGTTTGGAACAAGCTGGTGGCTGGCACTTGGTGTGTGGGAGCCTCTTCCCAAATTTAAAGCATCAATTTGGGCTAACCAATTTTTCTGATCCTGAGTATGGGGGGTTACCATAGGCTACTCTCTCATACCAGAGGCCTGTCAGTGGCCTGTCCCGTCTCCTGTCAAAAGTATCCCAAACAAGCAGAAAGAGACCCATGAGAGAAATACTCAACTTTGACCTTTTTTTTTTTCTGGCAGAATGAAAAGAAAAAATAAATAAGTAACCCAGCATCATAGTGACTAACAATTTCTAATGTGGCTGTGTAAAGTATTTGTAGAGAGCCATTAAGAGAATCATTTGGAAAGTTCTGTATTGTTTTCCTAAAGGCCCACGCGCTGCCCTGCCCGGAGCCGACTGTGAGCTTGAAAGGCTTTGCCCTGACACTTTCCACTTCCTGCTCATCCTCCTGTTACCAGGATGCGAATGGGGTGCGGAGGATGACAGAAACTTCCTGCGGCCCCACGGCTAAGACTGAGCTGACCCAAGCTGGAGGAGGCTCTGTCCAGCGGAGCCGGGAGGAGGAAATCTTGTTTCCTCTTCAATCACCCAAGAGGTGGTACAGAGGGATGTGTAGGAAGTCAGCTAATTGTCGCTGAAGTCACCGTCTGTTTCTTCAACAGAGGATCACAGCTCCAGTTCCCTTAGAGCTGAGACGTGGAAGGAATTCACAAAAGTCTGCCTTAGCCACTTGGAGAAGCAGCTCCATTTGTCTCATGAAGGCCACAGGACACTCCCAGCTTTGAAATCCAGAACTGGGCCGGTGAGTGCCTTGCCTTCCTGTAACCAAGAGCTGAGGGAGCCCCACTTGGCTTTATGCACTGCCCAAACCAAGCAGGAATAAAAGCCCGGTTTTGACCGCTGTTGCACTATCATTCAAACAGGACCATTCACTGCGCTAGGGAGGGGGCCTAGGGAAGGAAGGCATTTGGGGACCATTGTTAGCTGGAGAAAAAAAAAAAACACACACTGTAAACATGTATAAATGGTCTGGGTAACTTAGTTGCCCAAGATCCTGTTGAGAACTTTTACTCATTACTCTTGTTATTGTTACTGTCAGAGACATTCCCTCCTACACATCCTTCCTTGCTCCTGGCAGGACACATGTCTTGATCAAAAGCAAAGAACATTCACTCTCTCCTTCCATTTATGAAAGATGGGGCTGGTTGAGGGTGAGGGGGAAGGTACACAATCAGGGCAGTTTTTCATCATTAGCAAGGAATGGGGATTTTGATAGGCATTAGCTGAGCAGAATAACTTAATCCAAACAGTGACTTCTGAAAAGGAGATACAAGGCCCATGATGTGGGAAGCTATGAAGAGCCATTTAGGATTATCTTGCAGAAAGGGAACATGGACAACATGCTTTCTATCAAACCCACAGAGGGAGGATGCCATACACAGCCAGGAACTGAATATTCTCAGGTAGGAATTTACACTAAAGTCAATATAGACAGGGCACTCTGGAATGGGACTGCATTTTTCCCCCATTAAATCAGGGCTTCATCCAACCTTAATTTGCCATCACTGAACCCGTGAGATCGAATGTGGAAGTTCATCCCTCAAAGCCCAGGTCCAAATGCCACATCCTCTTCCAGGCCCTTCCTGGATTCCCTGATCAAAATAACTGTCTTCCTCTGGTGATCCCACAACACCTTCCTCCTCCTCTACAGAGAGAGCTTTACTGGTACAAAATAAGCACGAAATAAATGCTCACCTGATAGGTTACCAATCCAACAAATCAGTGAATAAACGAAAGATGTCAGAATCATGGATGCGTCTTTCAAAGTGAAAGTACAGCCTTTATTCTATACATGCTTTGGGAACATTTATCCCCTGGATGTTGTTGTTGTTGTTGTTGTTGTTGTTTTAATAAAGATTGAGGACGCCTGGGTGGCTCAGTGGTTGAGCATCTGCCTTCAGCTGAGGTCGTAATCCTGGGGTCCCATGATCAAGTCTCACATTGGGCTCCCTGCATGGATCCTGCTCCTCCCTCTGCCTATGTCCCTGCCTCTCTCTGTGTCTCTCATAAATAAATACATAAATAAATAAAATCTTTAAAAAAAATTAAAAAAAATAATAAAGATTGTACTCTGCGATTTAAGTTTAAAAATCACACTCAAAGCAAGGAAAGAAACACTTCTAACTTTTTCTTTAGGTAGTAGTAGAAATAACCTCTTTCAGCCCTCAAGCCCAGGGTCCTGGGGAGAAAGAGCACACAGTATTTCTGCTCTAGTTGCCTCTGAACTGAGGGCTGGAGCCAAGATACTGGAAAATGCTCGTCCATCTCACATGCAAGAGAAAAGAATTCTGGGCATTTTGATATTTGCCACGGCCCCTCCACCTCATCCCACCTGCCATCGTCAGAGCCCCGTTGCTATTATCAGAACCATCCCGCACCAAGTGTTCTCTTGTGTCATTGAAGAAATGGCAAAGGTTTGGAGAGCTGCCTTCCCTTCCTCTGACCCACCTCCCTCTCTGGTGCCAACTCCCATTCAGAGGAGAGTTACAAAGAATTGTTTGTGCAGGGAGTGGCTCAGCCTTCCCTTTCGGCCCTGCACCACCCCCTCCTGTGAGCTTCACCACCTAATTCCCAGCAGCTGGCTTTGTTGCTGCAACAGATGGCAACTCTTTCTTAATGTGGCACAAAGGTGTCTGTAGGCAGCCAACCATGGCACACCGCTGGCCACAGCTGGCTAAATGTGGTTTCAGAGACTTGTTTGTGCTCCTGTGTGACTAATACTTACCTCCCCACTGGCTGGCATGAGACCTCTCTCCTACTCATCTGGCATTTGGAACACAATCGACTGGCTTCCCGGCCACTACCAAACTCATTTAGAGCCCAGGTGGAGGGACTGGGTTTGGGTGGAACTGAAGAGCAGGGGCCTATAGAGTCCCAGGGACTCAGAGACATCAGTCACGTTCTTCTCATGAAGGCATATGCACTCTCAGCCCATGGGGAGAACTTACAGATGGTCGAGAGATAGGAAGGCCTTTCACATCTCCTCTGGGTGAACCAGTCTGTCTATTTGCAAAATAAGCTTATATCTTTAAAAAGAAAGCTAGGTTTAAATTAGTCAGGACTTAAGAGTTTTAAGCAGCACCTGACAGGCTTTGGGGTCAAAAGAATTAGTAAATAAATAAATAAATGAGTGAGTGAATAGATGAAGGAATGGACTGATAAGGAAAGAGAAGAACAGGGCAGGCAAACAGTTCTCTGCATTCTAGGAACTTTCCCAACAGACCCCCTCTGTACCTATAAAATGACTAATGAACAGATTACATAAAATATGGTATGTCTGTGCTCTGGAGTACAACACTATGTGGTTGCTTAAAAAAATACAACATCTATATACATATGGATATGAAAAATATCCAAGATCTACTTTGGGTGAAGAAAACAAGACAGCCTGGCAAGCAGGCTACCATTTGCATGGACACATTTTTAAAATATATATATATATTTGTAAAGGCATAGGCTATCTCTGGAAGGATACAGCATCAGGAGTAGTACTGGTTGTGTCTGAAAGGAAAAATAGGTGGCTGAGGACCAGAGATTGATAGAGACTTTCTTCCCGCTATGCACCTTTTATATTTTTTGAACTTACACCCTATCTCATATATTATCTATTTAAAAAGTTTCTTTTTTATTAGTAAAAACTAAAATTAAAATAAGATTCATATCAATAGAAATAAACATACCAATCACATATTTAAAATGAAAAAGGAAGCATTATCAACAATAGCCAAATTATGGAAAGAGCCCAAATGTCCATTGACTGATGAATAAAGAAAATGTGGCGGACACACACACACACACACACACACACGCCACAATATTACTCAGCCATAGAAAAGAATGAAATCTTGTCACTTGTAAGGACGTGGATGGAGCTAGAGAATATTATACTAAGTGAAATAAGTCCAAGAAAGAGAAATGCCAAATGATTTCACTCATATGTGGAATTTAAGAAATAAAACAGATGAACTTGGGGTGGGAGAATGTGGGGAAGAGAGGCAAACCAGAAAACAGACTCTAGAGAACAAACAGGGGGGTTGCTGGAAGGGAGGTGCATCGGGGGATGGGCTACATGAGTGATGGGCATTAAGGAGGGCACTTGTGATGAGCACTGGGTTATATGTAAATGATAAGTCACTAAATTCTACACCTGAAACTAATGTTACACTGTGTATTAACTAACTGGAATTTAAATAAAAACTTAAAAAACATAAAATGAAAAAAGAAGTCAGACAAAATATATGCAGTATGATACCACTTACAGTTTTAAAAAATACTCTGAGTTTGGGGGCACCTGGATAGCTCAGTCCCTTAGGTGTCCGACTCTTGATTTGGGCTCAAATCATGATATTGGGGCCATGAGATCAGGCCCCAAGATGGGCTCTGCACTTAGCTCCCAGTGTGCCTGTCCCTCTCTCTCCCTCTGCCTCTCCCACTGCTCATGCACTCTCTTCCATATGCTTTCTCTCAAATAAATAAAATCTTCAAAACAAAAATACTCTGAGTATATGTGTGTACATATAGATGTGTATGTGAAGAGATTAAAAAGTTATGGGAGGGGAATGGAGAAGTTTTCACTTTTTATCCTGTATATTTCTGTATTATTTAAAAACTTTATAACAGGGGCATCTGGATGACTCAGTTGGTTAAGCATCTGACTTCGCTCAGGTCATAATCCCAGGGGGATGGATCATCCCGGGCTCTCCGCTCATCAGGGAAGCTGCTTCTGCCTTTCTCTCTGCTTGCTGCACCACCTGCTTGTGCTCTCTGTCAAATAAATAAATAAAATCTTTAAAAAAAAAAAAAAAAATAACCCACCCCTCCACTCACACTTGCTCTCCTCTAAATAAATAAATAAATAAATAAATAAATAAATAAATAAAGACAGCTTTATATGTTCTGATCAGTTATCCTCTCTAAGATATATTGTTAGGAACAAAATGGTATATACATATGTATATATATACCATTCAACCATTCAACCATTTGTATAGGGAATTTGTATGTGAATGTACAGAGTCTTTTAAAGGGTATATATGGGATTGGCACCATGCTCCTTCTGGGGAGGGAAAATTGGTGGCTAAGAAACAGATAAATGGGGAATTCACCTTTGCATGGTGTATAATTTGCATATTTTATAATTTTGTGCCATAGGTACATGCTCCCTAGTATTTTAGTCCAATTCTTTTACTACTTTAATTTTTAAACATAGGACTTCCTTATTAGGCTTGATTAGGTCAATAATAAGATTAAAGCCTAGATGCACCTGGGCACCTCAGTTAAGCATCTAACTCTTGATTTTGGCTCAGGGGGTGACCTCAGGGCAGTGAGATGGAGCCTGCCTTGGGCTCCACCCTGAGCATGGAGCCTGCCTAAGATTCTCTCCCTTACCCTCTGCCCCTCCCCCCGTCTCTCTCTCTAAAAAACAATTTTTTAAAATGTTTGTAAAAGATTAAAGCCTAAAAAGAACTCGGAAAATCAAGTGGTTTATTTCCTTCAACACCCATACATGATTCTCATCCTAGAATATTTTGTTTTCTTGGGAGCTGGTACTCTGGGGCACTCATGAAAATACCCCCTCAAAAGGCTGAAGCATTGCTCTAATTCCCTTGGTGGTCAGCATTATCATGCCACTCAGCCTAGAGGCCCCATGCTGCATAAAACAATACTGAGAGAAGACTAAAATCAAATGATCACAACAAATACTGGCTCTGAGCAAATGATTCTAGTCATTAATACTTGTTTGTCAAGTGCCTACTATGTGCAGGGGCTGGAAGCTCACACCCCCATTTGTCTCTGAAATGTGTCAAGATCACAGACACATTTCTCACTTTAAAAAAATCAGATTAGGGATGCCTTGGTGGCTCAGTGGTTGAGCATCTGCCTTCAGCCCACGGTGTGATCCTGGAGGCCCAGGATCGAGTCCCACATCGGGCTCCCTGCATGGAGCCTGCTTCTCCCTCTGCCTGTGTCTCTGTCTCTCTCTGTGTGTCTCTCATGAATAAATAAATAAATCTTTTAAAAAATAAATAAATCAGATTAATACAATTTGATGGGATGTTTATTTTTAATCCTACTTTCTTCAAACTATGGGTAGCAGGGAGAGTCTACTGTCAACATTTCCAGTCTCTAGTCAAAGTCAAAATTTTATATAGAAGTCTACAACTGACCTAGCTATGCAGCTCCTAAGATAATTGCTCTAAAATATCCCTAATATTGGCCCAAATGTTCAGGAGTCCCAGGGGAAGGGCCCTTCTGTTCCTGTTGTGCCCACCCCAAACCAAGCTCTTAGGGGCCCGTGGCTGCTCAGTCGCTTCCTTGGGCTCCTCACCCTTCCCAGCAATTCCCTTTTCTTCCCTCTGGGTGCCATGACAGAGTGATTCATGGTTCACTCCAAACAGCTCATGCTTGTGCCTGTATCAGTCCCCTGGGCAGAATGTCTGCCCCTCTCTTCCTGTGTAAGGCCTGCTGTCAGGGCCAACCTCGAAGCCCTGGCAACTTTCTTCCTTTAAGCACCAGTCCTAGCCAGCTCTCGTCTCCCACACTACCAGTTCTCCCATGATATTGACTACTGCTTTGGCAATTCATTGTGCACCACCCTGGGACAGATGACTCTTCTCTTATTGTGAATTCCATGACTCGTGTTTGCTGGAAATAATGAGGAGAAGAATATAGGCCCTAGGAGGGGGAAAAAAAAGTGGGCTGGCAGGACAGAAGTGGAACCTGGTCAGATGCCCCAGGGCCTTTTCACCACCTTCTGTGATGGGGACAACCTTAGAGATGAGAGGGAAGGGAGAGAGGTAGAGCAGCTTCGACTCCAGGGATCATTCTGGGCCCGGTCAGCATTCCCCAACCAGAGTGTTGGAGTGGGGTCTAGTGACAGAAATGTCAGTGTTCCAGTGGTGACCCCCTCACCTCCCTCCCTTCCATCTTCACTGTAATGCACTTTAAATCCCAAAGCAGTGCCCTCAGGCTCTTCCCTGGAGGACCACCCTAAGGCTACTAGAACGGGAGGGCCTGGAACTTCTTCCCCCAGGGCAGCCCTGCCCAGGAACCCTCCGTGCTGGGAGAATTCTAAGGCATAGTTTATATTCAGGATTCTTCTGCAGAGGCCAAGCTACCCCCTGAGGAACTTCTGAAACCACACCCTTGCCTGGGGGACCTCTGCTTTCCCATCCTGCTTCTCCTCCGTCACCTGTCCTTCCAGCCACCCTGCCCTTGATAAATCACTTGCCTTCTCTACAGGCTTGCTTCTGGGGAGCTTGACCTAAGACAAGCAAGGTGGGGGCTGGGGGAACGCCCTTTGGCACTCGGAGAAAGGAAGCAACGCAGTTTTGTTTTGTTTTGTTTTTTTCTTTAATTTCCTAAAATATCCAAGTTCTTTTGTGGGTTGGGAGTAGTGGCAACACTAGGAGATGCAAGCTAACAGGATGGTGCTTGACTTCTGTCCTTATATCTACTGATGAAAGACTGTGAGCAGCCAAGGTCAAGGGGCAGGTATTAGATTTATTCACTATCATAACCTCCACTGGACTCTCCCATGTGCCAAGCACTGTGCTAAGTCTAAGCCCATTCTCTCTCTCTCTTTTTTAATTCCTCAGAACAACCCACATAACAGTACCCCCATTTGTTAGGTTAGACTGTGAGAAATGAAGTCATTGGCGCAAGGTGCCCAGAGGGATCAGGCCTGCCTTCTTCTCTTATGTGCCTGGTCACCCATCATTCTTTTTTTAAAAGAAGATTTATTTATCCATGAGAGACAGAGAGAGAGAGAGAGAGAGAGAGAGAGAGCGTCAGAGACACCGGCAGAGGGAGAAGCAGACTCCATGCAGGGAGTCTGACATGGGACTCGATCCCCCGTCTCCAGGATCACGCCCTGGGCCGAAGGCAGCACTAAACCGCTGAGTCACCCAGGGATCCCCTCACCCATCATTCTGAAACATGTCCTTCACATACCACTCTGGAACCTTAAGTTCAAAAGTGCTCAAAATTCTTTACTGATTGCTCAGAATTGCTCGGAGAGCCCTCAAAATAACAAGAAATAGCCCTCAAAACAGCAGACTGCAAAGTGAAATAATTGATCTTACTAAAATCAAAGTAATCAAGCTGGGAAAGAAGGGCTTAAAAACAAGTTTGTTTTAAGATCACAGATTTCCCAAAAAAGGGGGGTGGAGGGTTGCGCCTGGGAGACTCAGTCAGTTAAGTATCTGCCTTCAGCTCAGGTCATGATCCCAGGGTCCTGAGATCAAGCCCCACAGTCTCCTTCAGCTTCTCCTTCCCCCCAGTCTCCTTCTGCTCAGCAGGCAGTCTCCTTCTCTCTCTGCCCCTCCTTCTGCTTGTGCTCTCTCGCGCGCTCACTCTCTCTCTCTCTCTCAAATAAATCAATAAAATCTTTATTTAAAAAATAGACTAAAATGCATCCTTTTGTTTGCTTTGTTAATTGAAGAGTAATTTCATGCACTAGCTTACTAGGTGGTTATTAACATAGTTTAAACAACAGTTCTGCAACATTATCAAAAATACTGAGCACTGTTCACCTAAAAGAAAAAAGAAAAGAAGGCTCCTTTTCATGCATCAAGTCTGCTGCCCCTCTTTTTTTTTTTTTTTTTTATGCTACCCCTCTTACACGCCTTTGTTTGGGGCTCAACTTATAGTTCTATCAAATAGGACTGAGGCCCTTCTCTTCCCTGCACAGAAGCAACAGTATGCCCACTGGCTACAGAGCAGCAGAAGCAGGTGGGGGGTGGGGGACAGGGTTAAAGGGTAAGAAGGCAGTGGTGTGCCCAGGGAATAGCAGTGACAAGGAAGGGACACTGCCAAGGTGGTGGCATGCCCAGTGGCCAATCTGGAGACAGGAAGGGAAAAATGGAGGACCACAGAAGCAGTTGCCCAAAGAGCTGTTGGAACAGAAAAGAGATTAATGATATACGAGAGGGTTGAACAATAAGTTTATGGGGGCCGATAAGAGCCCATTTCTCATTATCAGAGAAGGAATCTACAAACATTGAGAAGGAGAAGACCAAAAAGAAAGCTGAGGTATTGGATTTGAATTAGATGTACCAGTGTGCACTCATTTTATAATACATGTACAGAAATAGATACGATATTTGTGTGTATGTGTCTGCATATGAACCAGATCTTAGGTTTCTGAGCACCATCCTCAATTAAAAGGCAACAGAGAGCTCCCCAGAGAAATGGCTGGTTCCTGGACTGAGGCAATAAGCTTGGAACATGTTGTGCCAAAAAGTAAGGAAAAAAAGTTGGGGCACCTGTGTGGCTTAGTCAGTTGAGAGTCTGACTCTTGATTTTGGCTCAGGTAATGACCTCAGGGTCATGAGATCGAGTCCCATGTTGGGCTCCTTGATGAGCCTGGAGCCTGCCTTAAAGATTCTCTCACTCTCTCCCTCTGTCCCTCCTCCCCACCCCCCAGCTCACACTCTCTGCTCTCTGCTCTCTCTCTCTCTAAAAAAAGAAAAAAGAAAGTAAATAAAAGCTAAAGCAAGAATGATAGAAACATGACAGGAGCCAGTTTGAAAACATTCCCACCGGTCAAATGTCACTTTGAGCATCAAAAATAACTAGTTATAATAACAATAGTCCCTTAAATGATGAGAATCCATGCATCCCTTCCTATATGTATATATAGCAAATAAATGGAGAAGGGAACAGTCTGCCTACAACGGAATGTCAGTAGTAGGCAGAATTGATGATAAACCCAGAAAACCATTATTCAACAACCATCATAGTGGTGGTTGATTCAGAAGGCAGTCATCCATGGAGACAGGCTGGTGAGAACTGGCTATTGTGGTCTCCGCATAAAATCTTCATCAGTTAAGAAGGGAAAATGAGAATTTATGGTCGAGAAGCCAAGTGATGGAGAATAACATCTCCAGTGGTTAGACAGCTGGCAACTTCTCAATGCACAGCATCATTTCTAGAGGATTCCTGCCAAGAATGCATGGCCTGAGTCTGGGCATGAAGAGACATCAGAGAGACACAGGGGTGGGCCATCCTACAATATGAAAGGCTAGTACTTTTTCCACTCGAGATCTTAGAAGGTAGAAAAAGACCAAAGAACCTTTCCAAATCAAAAGAGACTGGAGAGAGTTGGCCACTAACCACCATATAAGACCTTGAATTGTACCCTGGACAAGAAAGAAGTGACATGCTGGGGACAGTTGGAAATATGTAAATGGAGTCTGTGGAGGACATGATAATGTGTAAAAGTGACCTGCATGGTTGTATGGCATTTATATAGGAGAGTGTCCTTGCTTTGGGGAAATACACACCTGAATAATCATGAGTAATGGAGCAGCATGTAAGCAACTTGTTTTCAAGTAGTTCAGAAAAAGACTATGTATTAATTACTTATATGTGTATAATATGTATAACTGCACTATCTGCATGTGGAGAGAGAGAGAGAAGGCAAGAGAAAGAGCCTGAAAATATAAGACATTAATAGGTGGTATTCTGGGTGAAGGGGATATAAGATTTCTTTGTATTGTTCTTGCAACTTCTACAAGTTTAAAATTATTTTTAATTAACTTATTTAAAAATAAAATACGTTATTTAAAATAATAAAATCCAGGCAAAACTTGAGGTAACCTAGAGAGGAATTAGAATGGCAGGTAAATGGGGAAGCCAATGAAATGAGAGGTAAAGAGAAGAAAGCAATTAAGCAATTTATTACCCTCTCCCCCTTGTCCCATTTATTTATTTAAAATAAATGCAATGGAAACTATCTGCAATATAGCTCCAAATGGTTCCCTCAAATGTCAAACCTGATTCTACATATGAATATTTTGCAGGAGAACCAGCAGGAGCTTTGCCATCAGACAGACCTGGATGCAGATGCTCCTTAGAGCTCTGTGTTTCTGAGACTCAGTTTTCTCAGGTGTAAAATGGGAATAATCACACATTATCTCACAGGTTGTTATGAAGATTAGAGGAGATCATCTACAAATAACACACAGATCATCTAAGAGTAGACTACGTGGGGTCAGTGGTGGAAGCAAAGTTCTCACAGAGAGCTCACTATTATTTGGGGTTTACATTGCACATCAGGAATTTTTTGAATACCAAAAGCTTAACTTTCACTCCTGAGTTTGTCACTTAACAGTTTGGCTTTAAACAAAACAAAGCAATCCAAAAACTGTTGCAACTGAGGATCAGAGCTGTTGTATACAGAGAGTGGTATCAAAGGGCCCTTGGGCATGCTTATGGTTCTGATACTCAGTGAGACCTCACCATTTAAATAAATTTATAATGTGCAGAATGTCATTTATTGATTCTGTGCTCGGCAGAAGGTGCACAGCTAAATTGCCGCTTTCCACTTCTGAAACTAGTATTCATCAGTCACAGTGCCTCTATTACACACTGAGATTTATTATGTTGTAAATAAAATGTCCCACCTGTGACAGGTGTTCAGTATTGACTGATACTGACTTGTGAGTTTTCTTGACTTGTGAGCCCCCTCAGGCCCCATCTTTGTAACCACAGAGATGTAGCCAGTGATGAGTCCAGAATTTCTAGCCAGGAGAAGGTGAGATTAAAAGGGGAGACTTAGGGAACTTGTCTTGAAGGAGTGTTTTTATAGTAAGCACACCCTGGAGACAAGTTTAAGAGCAAGTTTCCTTTATAATTTCATAGGAATTAAAAAATAACAATTGTCCAGATTAATGGACATTATTAAGGTCACTACGATCATGGTTGCTGGCTAGCTTTAGCAGAGCTGATGGAGACAATGGAGGGGGACAATTGGACATTTTGGCTCAGCCACTGTCCTCAGCCCAGTACCTGGCACATAGCAGGCTCTAATGCTAGCCAACTCCAGTCTCACCTCCTGAATTTTAGAAAATTCTAGACTCAGCTCTCAATCAATGACAAGGCAGTCAGTCACTATGCCTTCACTGTGCTGTTAGGTGTTACTCTGTCTATCCTGAGATTGTTACATGCAAAAGTGAAAGATAAGACAGTGAAAATAAGAGAAATAAAGGCAAATATCATCCAAAGAAGGTATATCATTAATCACAGCTGTATAGTCCAGGGAAGAGCGGGTCACAGGCATGACTGCAGAGATGGGACCAGCTGGGATTAATGAGGAAGTGTGGCATGGGGGGAAGGTCAGTAGACCTCATGTTCATTGTTCTTATCCTCAACTGAAAATAAAGGGAAAGGTACATGTTATTTCAGATCCTCTCACCGAGATAGATGATTAAAGTGGCCATGAAGAGCCCTCTCAATTTTTTTTTTTTTTTGTAATTGATGACACCTCTCCAAGGAGTCTCCATGGCTAAGCCACCCCCAAATTCTCAGGTTCAGCCTTCACTCTTTCCAGGGACTGCTAATAACCTCAACTTGCCTGTTGAGAAGCAGGAAAAGCAGGCTTTTTGGAGGTTTTGGCAAGAGGACCTGAGGGCCAGGCCATCCCTAATGGCTACTCTGCATCCACATTTCTGGTCTGGAGTTGCAGGACCAGGTGCCTTGTGGGGGAGTCATAAGCCCTCAGGGATCAGCCTCTTAGGAGCCACAGTTGGTCCTCCGAGGACCTCTGAGTCCATGAACAGACTTCTTGAAAGAACAAAAATGTCTGAGCTCAGATTATTCCCTCCTATCCATAGAAGCCATCGTGCAGATCTGAAACACTTAACTAACTGATCATTAATCATGAGGAACAGGTTTTGTGGGCAGTACTCCCGTACAAACACTCAACTGCCATTAACTTGTATTGCAGATGTCGATATGTGAGAACACTGGTTCTGAATACCAGGAATGTGTCTCTCTCAGATTGGCGGCCGATGAGGTGAAAAGAGAGATTTATGCAATGCAAGCTATCTCTCTCTTCTCTTTCTTCCTTGGATTTTTCTCTATCTTGAGTAAAGTTCGGTTTTCAGAAGATCAATCCTGGTTGTAAACACAGTCTTTAAAACCTTTGCACTGCTTTCCTGCAGAATTTATGATTTGTTTACATTTGAGGCGAGGAGCAGCAAGAGGGGTAATCCTGAAGCCTTTGGTAGCCTACTCGAAAGAAAAAAGGGAATGTGGGAACATGAGTAAAAATATTTCCTTGTTCCAGCCATGATTTGTGGGTGCAGAATTCTCCCAAAGAGAGAGGTCATGCCCTAAGGAAATTGGCCCAACCAGCCCTTGGTAATCATTAAAATAAGCCAATGAGATCTTAAGAGAAAATTCCAGAAATCCACAGATTTCAGGATTTGGAAAATGCACAAGAGAAAATTTAAGGTAGATGCCTCAGTGGTGATTTGAGGGGCTGCCACCATGAATGCCTTCTGGGAACAATGTGGTGTGGAACTGGCACAGCCACACAGTGGACACCTGGAATGAGAATCTTCCAAACAGAAATCCAGTCATGAACTGTCTTTGTGTTGAGGACAAAAGTCAGAGGCCAAAGAGAATGGCTGAGAAAGAATCAAATAACCCAAGATTTTTCAACATATCACACAGAAGATTTAAATTCCTCCCTCACAGTTACAGAACTCTTTGTCATCTCAATAACAGAAGTTTTAATATAAATGAATGGATAAAGGAGAGGAATTAAAAGATCTCAGTTCTAGCAAAAGCTAGAACTCTCTACCTACTCATACGTACTGGGTACATGACCTCCAGCAAAGAACACACCTGGCCTTGAGTTTCTCACCAGTGATATGGGAACACTAGCACTTGCCACTCAGAGTTAAAATGAGGATAAGATAGTGCATGAAAGATAAGTGAA
The DNA here is from genome assembly GCF_048418805.1 of Vulpes vulpes. Taxonomy (NCBI): domain Eukaryota; kingdom Metazoa; phylum Chordata; class Mammalia; order Carnivora; family Canidae; genus Vulpes; species Vulpes vulpes. The sequence continues at coordinate 94,428,640 of NC_132792.1, read as the reverse complement.
GAAAATGCTATGAAAACTTAATCCTAGGGCGCCTGGGTGGCTCAGTCAGTTAAGCATCTGCCTTCAGCTCAGGTCATGATCCTGGGGTCCTGGGATCAACCCCAAGTTGGACTCCTTCCTCAGTGAGGAGTCTGCTTCTCCTTCTCCCTCTGTCCCCACCCTGCTGGTTCTCTCTCTCTCTCTCTCTCTCTCTCAAGTAACTAAATACAATCTTAAAAAGGAAAAAAAAAAAAAAAAGAGGGGGATCCCTGGGTGGCCCAGCAGTTTGGTGCCTGCCTTCGGCCCAGGGCATGATCCTGGAGTTCCGGGATCGAGTCCCACATCGGACTTCCTGCATGGAGCCTGCTTCTCCCTCTGCCTGTGTCTCTGCCTCTCTCTGTGTGTGTCTCTCATGAATAAATAAATAAAATCTTTTAAAAGAAAAAAGAAAAGAAAAGAAAAGTTAATCCTATAACATAAAATGTTTATTACCAATAATGGTGATAACAGCTGTGATAAATACTTTTGAAATAAACTATCAGGGGACACCTGGGTGGTGCAGTGGGTTAAGCATCCAACTATTGGTTTCAGCTCAGGTCATGATCTCAGTGTGGTGAGATGGAGCCTGTCAGTTGTCAGACTCTGCACTCAGGGTAGCATCTACTTGAGATTCTCGCTCACTCTTGCTACCCCTCCCACTTGTGCTCTCTCTCAAATAAATAAATCTTTTTTAAAAGAGGGGGAGGGGACTGTTCCTACTCTAGAATGAATGGATTTTAGAAAGAGAAATGTTCCCTCTTCTTAGCAGGACCACAGTGAAGGCACCCAGGAGGGGAACTGCAGCTTCTGCAGGTCAACCTTGACCCACAAGGCTGTCCTTATCTCCAGGAGCACTGTGAGACTTCTTTCTTCAGAAAGAGTATTGAGGTTATAACTGGAAGCAGGCATCACCATGTTAGTGGGGGAGAATCATTGGAGTGGGGTCAGAAAAACTGGGCTGTGTCACATACAACCTCTGAAATTGGGGGTAAATTATTTGTTGCCTCTGGACCTCCAAGTGTTAGGTCTAAAATAAACCAGCACTAAATTCCATTGAGTTCCTATCAGATAATAAGTAGGTAAATTCAAAAATAATAAACAGTTGGGGTGCCTGAGTGGCTCGGTCAGTAGAACATCTGACTCTTGATCTGAGGGTCATGAATTCAAGCCCCACACTGGGTATGGAGCCTACTAAAAAAAATAATAATAATAATAAATAGTTGACTTTAGGAATAGTTTTTTATTGCAAGTCATCTGTTAAGTAACAAAAAGGATTACACAGATCTATTGTGAATCAACATCAGGCAAGAATTAGCTTGGGTTTTGTTGAAAAGATTTTTTTAGTTACTTTATAACTCATCTCTCCACTAGGCTTGTCAGCCGTTCTTACACGCTACACTTTTGGTGTGTTGTTTGAAAGACAAGATTAAAAAATCTTTAATCATTGATTTAAGGAATTTGAGTAATACTGTTTGGCTTTTTACCAGGCATCTTAAATATTTAAGAGAGAATGTGTCAATATTTGGACCAAATGAAAGAAAGATGCAGGAATACATACACCCTGTTGATTACCGAGATGTTCCCCAAAGCAGGAAAGAAGCAGATTTTGTTGCCAGCATTAGCCCTGGTGTCAAGCAAAAAGAAACAGTGGGAAACAATTTGCATTTGCCTATGTTTGATCTTTGTTAAGGCATCTTTGAGTTCGCTAATGTGTTATATAAAGTAAATTGGATTAGGTCATGGGGGTGTGGAGGGAACTGGTTGCTTATGAAGTTAGAGTGTATCACACCATTCTGAAACACACAGGAGAATATAAGAAATTGTAAATTAAACAATGAAGCTATATGATAACAGAGCGCTCATTTTGATCTTTGATCTATAGCATGCCAAACTTCTAGACAACTGAAATTGGCAAGCAAACTGAAAAGATCATAAATGACTTTTGAAATGTTTTCAGTATATCAGGTTCAGGATGCATTTTGTCACTGCCTGATTTCTCAAAAGCCACATCATTCATTCACAAATGCATTCATTCATTCATTCATCCTAACAAACCATGTGCTGAGCTGTGCAAGGTGCCTGCTGGGGGACAGGGGCTGGTCACTCCATCCCCCCGACTTTCTCTCAGTACTCCTGTGAATGAGAATTTGTTGGCATGCACTGCTGTTTTAGGAAAGCAGCGTGGCAGGTGAATTCTGCACTCCACGCAGATTCTCTCACATGATGGGGAAAATAAGTGAGAGGAGGGCAAACAAGCTGTTGACCTCCCCCTCCAAGAATATGAAAAGTTAGGGAGGACAGGGAAAGAATGCCAACAATGGAAAATTCTCACTTTCTGGCCCCCAAAGACAACCCTGTGTGTTTCTTTTAGTAAAACACGTTCCCCAGAATAGACCGAGGGGTTTTGTCTGCCTCGGCCACTTCTAGAAAAATGTGTCAGATATTCACTTACGAGATGTCCACATTTTGTTGAATATCAATAAAACACAGCTATTAAAAAAGTAAAATGACACCGTGGTCTTAGAACTTGATTTATTAACCAAGGCCTGATCAGATGTTATGGCTACAAATATCTTACAGAGAAGGCATTGGAGGCCAAGCTCACTACAGTGACTATAGCAAGAGCACTGAACTGGGAGTCCTGAAACTGAGTCTCTGCCATTCAGCGGAAGGGTCCTCTGTAAACCCCTCCAGAAATGGAGGAGCCAATGCAGTATTTTGATGAGGACTATGAGCTCAGAGTGAATTCAGGATTCACTGTGACTAATTATTGGCCTGGATGTCTCTGAGCCCTAAGTTTCTGTAGAATGAGGATAATAAGAGTACCTACCACATTGGACTGATGTAAGAATAAATGAGGGAAGGCATGCAATTCCACCTGAGAAAACCAAGAAAAGAAAGACAACTGTCTGCATACAGATATGTTGTACTGCACGTGCAACCCACGCCAGCCCAGGGAACCTTTGTGCCACTTGCATATCGCGAAGCAACAATAACCATCACCAGAAGCCATCGGGTGCAAATGACACCACAGCCAATCTCTGGTGATGGTAGGGATCTACTGGGTATCCTCACAGCCAATGCCTCTCCCTTTGAGGACAGGAGTCAGGAGGTTGAGGTCTGGGGAGAAGGGACAGTGTCTCAGTCTCCCCAGCTCTCCCTGTTACAGAAGCCTCTTGTGGGGGGGGGGGGAATGACCCCAAAAACTGACACACAGGCAAACTGGAGATTAAGAGCATAATGGAAGGATATTCTTAAACTCCAACACTAAAGCAAAAGTTTTACTGGGTAACATAAATTTTATGTAGCATTTTGGAGAGTACAGTTTCATAGGAGGAAGAGTTTTCATTGCACCTGCCTGCAGCAGCTTTAAAAATCTTTATTAGACATTTCTCTGCAACCTTCTCATCTGCCACTCCCCTCCACCATCCCAAGCATTTCTGTATCTGTTTCTAGCCAAAGGAATGCCTGGTCCTGCCTGGCTCCTCTCTGTTAGAGCTTTCCTTTTCCAAACCCCCACATTTAAATTCTTTATGCCCCCAAGTGTAGAGCTGATCAGCCCCACTACTTCATAGTCTAAACCCAGCACATTCCAAAGGTGGTGCCAGCAAGATGGTGTCTATTTAATGACATCCAGCATTATTGGAAGGCAGTTGTGGTTACAGATATTAGGTTATATTTCCTCAAATACAGCCTAACAGGTTGATTGGATCCATAGTGAATATACATATTGGTCAACCAGCATCCATCTGACCCCTTTTCAACTGAACCCATACTCTTCTTCTAGTATCTACCCTCCTTCATGCAGTCCAATGCTTTCATGGAAGCTGACCTTTTTCCTAGCTCCAGTGGTGAACCCTGAAGAATCTAAACCAATTAGAGTATTCCCATCACCTTTTGCCAAGTTTCTTGATTCGGGGATGGCTGTGTAACTAATTAGGGCCAGTGAGAAGTGACAGGGGACTTTCTGAGTTTCTGAGAATGGAATTTCCTTGCTCTTATGAGCAAGCTATAGGATGCCAGCTCTCTCTCACTGGACATGAATGCGAGCCTTAACCCCGACGGCTACCAACTGCCATCCCACAGCCCAAGATGAAGCAGCCTTGGGGTGGGCAAAGGGAAATGACTCACAGAGCCTGGGTCTTAGATAATGTTTTTGAGCTTAAAGCCAGTCCACCTCTGATGTCTGGTTACTTGACCAGCTATTCGGTTAAGCCAGCTCCAGCTGAGGTTTTTGTTTCCTGAAGTCAAAAGCATTCTCACTGAGATAGGCCCCATTGTTTTCTTATGTACTGATCTTAATGTCCAACTAGGACACAAATTCTTGAAGGACAGAGACTTAGGTTTCTTTTGTATTTCCCGCAGTCCTTGGGACAACACTGCATAGATGGCAGGAGTTTGAGTATTCAACAATGGGCTGGTTTATTATTGTAAGATCCCTGAAGTAAGGGTCTTTGGTTTTTGGGCATTTACTCTGAAGTATGAGAGTTCAGATTCCCATCAATAGACAACTATTAAGGAAAATAATGGCTTTAGATTATCTTGGAATTTTAACCATGTGGGACTCATAAGTATAAATTACAACTCAGCCTGAGGAAATTTGAACATTCTTCTCCATCTCATCCTCCATATTCCTTAGAATTGACTTCCATGTGTGCAGCATCTGGTCAAACCCCCAAATTTGTAGAATCTCAGTGGTTTTTAATAAACGTGTTGTTGAATTTTGGAAGCATAGATTTCACTGAAAATATTAATGAACATTAAAGAAATAACCCTTGAAGAGAAATTCGATTGAAAATTCTCCAATGTCTAAGAAAGAAATAAAATTAGCTTAATCAAGCAACCAGTGAGTGGAAGCTCCTATCCCTCAGGGTATATAGACTGTATCATTTCAGGAATTATACAAAAGGCAAAATATTCAGAAGCCACCAAGAACTTTTGCCAAGGGATACCTGAGTGGCTCTGTGGTTGAGTTCAGAGCATGATCCTGGGGTCTTGGGATCGAGTCCCACATTGGGCTCCTTGCATGGAGCCCGCTTCTCCCTCTGCCTGTGTCTCTGCCTCTCTTTCTGTGTCTCTCATGAATAAATATATAAAATCTTTAAGGAAGAACTTTTGCCAAAATAACAGCACACAGCAGTGCTTTATAGTCTGTATTCCAAGGATCAACTCTGATCACATTCAACGTCATATATCTTTTTAGCAAATACATTTTTACTTGCAGAGAAAGCAGACTCAGAAGCCACATACATCCTATTAAGGCCTTCAGTGAGACTCTACTGCACTAAAGGACCTGGCATTTGTGCTAATTTTAGAAAAAGACATATTTATTAGGATTTCTTTCAACACATTACAATTCTTCTGTGCTAACCCAGGACAGTGTCTTGGTAATTTATGTAACATTTCTTACATATTTCAATGATCAACCTGCAAACCATTCAAAGCTCCAAGTCCTCTCTGCAGCCTCACCCTGTGCCCTACCCCTCATCTAGAACTTCCATGCTATCACTCCGAGGGCTCCTGAAGTCCACTGTCTCTATGAAGCCATCTCTGATCCCCTGGGAGTCAGGGACATTTTCAGGCACCCTATCAGAAAATGAACTTCACAGAATTCCCCATCACTCAACACCCCACAGGCTGCATTTACCATAATGTAAATACTTTATTCATAATAGATATTTACTTATGTCTTCAATGTGTTTATTTATATCTCCATTGTATTATTGATCATGAGCTTATCAATGTCAAGGATCTTGTCAGATTCACTCAAATTGAACAACAAGGAAAAACCATAAAGCAAATGGAGCACTCATCATTCACTCTCCTCTGCTCTGGGCATGCTGCTTTTCAGACATCTAGTGCTGTAGAATACCTCTGACCTCAGGTCATCTGCTTTGCCTCCTTCCTTTTGCTTTTCTTTTCTTTTCTCTTTTTAAGATTTTATTTATTTATTCATGAGAGACACACAGAGAGAGGCAGAGACACAGGCAGAGGAAGAAGCTGGTTCTCTGGAGCCCAATGTGGGACTCAATCTCAGGACCCCAGGATCATGCCCTGAGCCAAAGGCAAACATTCAACCACTAAGCCACCCAGGCATCCCTCTTTTCACTTTTCAAAATGGATCTGCCCCTTCCTCCAGGACCTCAAAGCTCTGCTTTCTGCTAAGTCTTCAAATAACCTGCATTATAATGAACATGCCTTACTATGTCATCCCATCCACTTGCCATAAAATCAGGACAACTGATGGATATTTGATGTAACCCAACAAGGAGAGGCCTTTGGCTCTAGGAGCCAGAGCTGCTCCATCAGGCAGGAATCCATGTTAAAGTGTGCAAGCCAGCCTTGGTAAAGGTCCAGCCATGACACTCTGCAAAAAGCAAAGCATTAATAAGGGCTGTTGGAGTAAGAATCATTTCCTATACATGCTTCTTGTACTGTTTATAAAGCACTTTCACATATATTATTTTGTTAATGATGAGGTGATACACAAACACACACACACGTATGAAAATAGACCCTTAGAGTACAAATGCCTCTTTAAGCATGCCACTAGCATGTTATCATACAGGACAATTAAGCTACTTGTAGTTTCTTTTAAGAAAATTTTTGCAAATTTGAGGAAACTACTGTTTTGTTTGTAGGTTCATTCTTCTACTTCCTCTAGATAGGCAGAAAGGGATTTGGAGCCATTCTCGACTTATTTTCTATTCTATATCTCTAAACTATGACCATCCCCACACCTTGGAATGCTTGTGGGAGGGAAGGAAAAGCTATTTCTTCCTGCTAAGAAAACTGATCACAAGACAAGCAACATGTCAGGAAGCAGTATTCTTCAGAGGAAACACTTATGACTCTTTGATCCTCAAGGACTAAATAAGGGAGATATCCTTCTTCAACCTCTCCCTCAGGACGCCCCCACCACCACCACCCAATCAGGACCTTACCCACTGAGGGTGGGATGAGAGAAGTGACCTCAGGGAGAGGTAGAAGCTGTGGACCCAGGAAATTGGGGTTTGATTTCCCCGGGCATCAACAGCCTGTTAGACCCAACCCAAGAGAGGAGTTTCCAGCCAGGACCTCTACACCTTCACACAAACATAAACACCGCATGCAGGGGTGTGCCTGCCCAACCTCCAGGTGGTACTGCAACTCCTGCCTTCTCCCCAAACACGTACATTCACAACTCCCTGGATTCCAAATGGGAGTAGGAGGTAGAGAGTGGAAAGGCAGGTCAATCAGATACTTAAAGATGAAACATCCCAGGTGTGAGGCCAGAGGCCAGGTGGCTCTGCATGAAAGGAAGGTGGCAGTTTTTGTTTATCTAGAAAATGCAGGAGGGTAGGCCTGGCATTCTCAGATACCTGTTTCTCTATTCTTTTCATCCAAACTGAAAGTTCAGCTCCTCGAATCACTGCAAAAGGATGAGCTTTCACAACATTTTGTGGATTGAACAAATTCTAGCCACTGCTTATCAAAACCTTATTCTTTGCAAAATACCCAGAAAGATATAAAGGCTAATCAGGTTAGGGTTATAGAAGAGGCACCAAATGGAATTCAAGGGCATTGTACAGTTCATTATTTAGTGCTTCCAAAACCTTGCCCCATGGAATACTTAGGGCTCTACAGTCACACTATACTGGAAAATGCTCCATGTGATTTCCCCCTCATTAGAATTCCCAATGCCTGTGAGTATATTCAGTGCTTTGTGGATGGATGGATGGATGGATGGATAAATTAAAATCTTTATGTCAAAAAATACAAGAGATAACAAGTGTTGGTGACGACAGGGAGGAAAGGGAATCCTTGGGCACCAATATTGGGAATATAAAATGGCACAGCCACTATGGAAGAGGATGAAGTTTCCTTGAAAATTTAAAAATAAAACTATCATATGATCCAGCAATTCCACTTCTGGGTATCTATCTGAAGGAAATAAAATTGCTACCTTGAAGAGATATCTGCACTCCCATGTTCACTGCGGCATTATTTACAATAGCTAAGACATGGAAACAACCTAAGTGTCCGCTGACTGAATGGATAGAGGAAATAATAAAGAAATATTATCCAGCCATTAAAAAAAAAAAACACAAGGAAATCCTGCCATTTGTGACAACGTAGATGAACTTTGAGGGCATCATGCTAAGTGACATAAGTAAGACAAAGACAAGTAACATATGATCTCATTTTTATGTGGAGTCTGAAAAAATAGAAATCACAAAAACCAGTAGTTTCCAGGGGCATGGAATGAGGGACAGGGTGGGTAATGGGAGAAAGTGGTCAAAGGGAACATACTTCCAGTTGGAACATGAACCAGTCCTGGGGATATATCACACAACACTGTGACTATAGTTAACAACACTGTATTGTATATTTGAAAGTTGCTTAGGGACAGTAGATTTTTAAAGTTCTCAACACACACACACACACACAAATTATAACTTTGTGGGGCACCTGGGTAGCTCAGTGGTTGAGCATCTGCCTTCTGCCATGGTCCTGGGGTCCTGGGATCAAGTCCCGCATCAGGCTCCCCGCAGGGAACCTGCTTCTCCCTCTACCAATGCCTCTGCCTCTCTCTCTCTCTGTGTCTCTCATGAATAAATAACTAAAATATTTTTTTAAAAAAGTATAACTGTGAGGTGATGGATGTGTTAACTAACCTTATTGTGGTGATCATTTTGCAATATACACATTTATCAAATCACTACAGTTGTACATCTTAAACTTATATAATGTTACAGGTCAATTACATCTCAGTAAAGCTGGAAAATAAAATAATAATCTCTAGGTGGTTGCCTCTAGGTGTGCCCCCTGCCGGAACCGTTAGGTTGGCAATAGTTCTCTTTGTGAGCTCTCAGTGTCAACTAGGGCAGCCACCTTGGAGACAACGGCGCTCTTTATAGTCTGCCAACCTAAGACCTCTGGCATGTATTGAAAAGCGTGTGTCTTTTTGACACCTTGTAACCTAACCAGGCCCAGAAGAGCTAAATAACAAATTCAGCACCAGGGATAACAGGCACTTACCTGAAAAGTTACATGTTAGAAACTACTGACAATAAATCTGTTCTGGGGGAGGATGAGATCATTTCAAGAAGAATCCCAGTAAATTCTACTGCCAACAACTTCAAGAAACAACCTCAGGGAGATAGGCATATAGACTTCCCAGTCCTATGAAAGTCTGTTTATTCTCACATCCTTTTGACCTTCAGAAGTTGATCTTCTAAACTTCTAGCCTTGTCCATTTCAAGGAATATGCACTCAGATGACTGAGTTCAGTTCCACATTTAATCTAGATGTCTAGAGTAAGATCTGAGTCATGAACCTCTGAATCGTGGCACGTTCCACTTCTAAATGTTCTCTCAACCACTAATTTGCTGACATTTCAAACAAGTGGCGTCCACAAAGTGGATCTGAACCCAGGCCTTTACTTCCCAGGACCAAAGAACTGATTGAGCAAATGAAGCCAGTGAAGTGGATAAAAACAAAGTGGAGAGATGACATGACATAAATATTTGAGTGTCAGCCTCTCGGTTGCTCTCAGAACCATTGGACAATGATTGCCTGGCTCTCCTCCGTATGGCCTCCTTGCACTGGGAGCACTCCTTGCACTGGGCTGTGCCCAGAGCAGAACTCTGAATGCTGCAAACACAGCACCCACACCCAGGCCTTCCCTGGTCCACTCCCCACTTGAAATGACATATTCTGCACAACAGCATGAATGTACATAAGCCACAGATCTGTACACTTAAAAATGATTAAGATGGTAAATTTTATGTCACATATACTTTACCATAATTTTTCAAAGATTTCACTTATTTACTTGATGGACAGAGAGCGTAGAAGCAGGGGAATGGCAGAGGGAGAGGGAGAAGCAGGCTCCCTGTTGAGCAAGGAACCCGATGCAGGACTCGATCCCAGGACCCTGGGATCATGACCTGAGCCGAAGGCAGACGTTTAACTGACTGAGCCACTCAGGCACCCCTTACCACAATTTTTTTAAATGAAAGAAGGAATGTACTCATTACCAATTGAAGAGCAACTTAACATCTATAACACATTTGAAGAAAAATTAGCCTTTATAATAAATACAGTTAACCTTTACTAAGCCCTCACTAGGCTTCTCACTTAAAAGCAATCAATCTAGGTAATAACCCTATGTGGTAGAGACTAATATTATCTCCATTTCATAAATGAAGCATAGAGAGATAAAGTCACTTTCTCAAAGTCACACAGTAGTAAGAGTGGATGTACCAAAAGACTCTAAAGACATATGTAGTCCATTCGTGTAATTTAATTAAAAGATAATTTGAATACAAATGGTTTATCTATTAGCAGTCAAAAAAACAAAAACCTAAAAAAACAAACAAAAAAACCCGTTCACCTCTGGTAGGGCACCAAAATGTGTATCAAGGGGAGCCCAAATCTCCTGCCAATTCCAATGAGCATTATCAGGGCAGCACCACCTGCGGTATTTCTGGGGCAGTTATAGCATTCCAAAAACGACTTAGTAGTGCCAACTCTCCTTCAACTCACACGTTGGAACATTTCTGTTTAAATGCGTCATGTGGGCTTCACATGGTGTCTAATGGATGCTTTCAGCTGACCGGCTCTCCTTTCCTCCCCCTTCCAGTTCTGTTTCCTGAAAATCCCTGAGGCTGCCATTTCTGGGCTTCAGGTATTGGCTATTTCACCAATACAAAGTCCAACGAGTTCTCTGGAATTTTAACAACACAAGAATGATACCCATGAGATAGGCGATAAGACGAGATGACGAGGGCAAATCACTAAGTACTCATAAAGACAGAAAAAGGATGAGATTGCACCCGAAATTACCATTATTTTCCATATCTGAGAGACAGCATGACCCTCGACAAATGCTGCTTGAATGCTGAGTTTAAATTCTGATTCAATAACTTTCACCTTGAATCCCTTCCCCTCTTTTGCTTCCATATTCACCTCTATAAAATACAAGTAGACCTACAATCTACTCCACAAGTTGTTATGAGACTTGAGAGAAATGTCTATCAAAGTGCTCATCAAACTATTAAACAACATGTAAACAGTTATAGGTATCCTTCCTATGCAATTTGTATTTAAAATTCCATAAATTCATAACCATCAACACATTTCAAATCCAAAGACAGATTCTGCATTAGATTGTAGAAACAATCTACTCATCTTTGTTGTTTGAAAACCTGATGTGAAAGGCCCTTGACCACACAGGGTTTTTATTTCCATCCTATTTGTAATTCCCATTTAACTAATGAAAGACCTTAACTAAAATCATCAAGGGAGGCTAGGTTTATACTACTAATATCTTAGAATAAAGTAAAAAAGGATAACTGCTTACCCTTGGTTGATGTCATGGAGAATGGGCAGTCCCAACAAGAGATTCCTATACTTGAAAAATCCTCTATAAAGTTTACCCTCCATTCAGAAATATTAAAACGTAAAAACTGTCAAGGAGTTCCAGTCTCATTGCTCAGTGTCACTGATGGAGTATCTCAGTCATGTTTTTGGGTCACTACCTTGTCTAAGGCCCTGAATTTAACCTGGCACACAAAACACACTATAAAGTGTTGTTCAAGTGGATAGCACCCCCTTTCAAGTGTCTATTTGGCTGTCAATATCCCCAAGTATCACAAACCCAGACTCTTCCCAGAACACGTTGGTGAAAGCTCAGGATCACCCCGTTCTTGTGAAGACCTTTACCTTACTGGTCTTCCCATTCCATTCATTTCTACCTCTGAGAATATCTACTCACATCTTCCAATTACTAACACCTTACAATGACAACATTCCGAGTGCCAGCAGCTCTCTCTGTTCTCCATAGTACATGTAGAGGCATGGCCCTTGCCTTGAGGGTTTGTGACATAAGCAGGACAAGAAACAATATTTAGACAAGACATCAGATCGAGAGGCTGATAAGATTCAAATAGGAGTTGTTCTCCCCTCTCCATCCTTCTGAGGGCAGATCTTCCAAAAGGAGCCAGGACAGAAAAGAAGTATTGATCGTTCAGAGGAGACCCTTCTGGGGATGGGTGATAGATGTTCATGGAGTGTCCAAGGGGTGGATTGATGCTGAGGAAAGATGGTTGGAAGAAGGAACATGAGGAGAAGAAGGCAGAAGTATAAGTAGGAACTGAGGAGGGATAATTTTTTTTTAACATTTATTTATTTATTCGGCAGGGGGAGGTGCTGAGGGAGAGAGAATCTTAAGCAGACTTCTTGCTAAGCACAGAGCCCAACTCAGGGCCTGATCTCCTGACCCTGAAATCACGACCCTAAGGTTACAACCTGAGTCAAAATCAAGAGTCCAACACTTAATGGCCTGTGCCGTCCAGCCATCCCAAGGAGGGATATTTTAAAGGGACTGAGAAAGTATTTCAGAGAGCAGCACTATGAGATGGCTCAAAAGCACTGAGCATCCTCTTCCAGCGGGGACAGAAGCAGAAGCCTGGAACCATCCTTCCAGTAACCTCCTTTCAATTGTCACTGCTGCTATTTCCTTAAGGAAATGATTTCAAAGAGGACAAAGTTTCTACACACCAAAATGTTCCTGGCCATTTCAATAACAGAAAAAGTAGAAACAATCAAAATGTCCACCAAAGGGATTGGTTAGTACGTTGGGGCTATCAGTGTGGTCAAGTATTGTGCAGACACATTGTGAAAATGATCATTATTAAGGCAGTATATAAATGTGGAGAACATGCATGGTTAATATCAGGAGAAGACAAGCACAACACTAAATGGGTATATTATAGTGAACTTGCCACCAGTGCCCAACAAACATATATGTGGACAAAGACTAGGAAAACTGCAAATATAAAAAAGGTACTGCAGTCACATTAGGGTAGTAGTGTTATAGGTTTTTTCATTTTTTTCAAACTTTTTTAGCATTCTTTTTACATGCATCTTTTCAGTTTAAAACTTCAATGCTATGGTGGTTTCATTAATGGAAACATCCTTCCAGTGTTAATCCAAGTATCTCAGAGGGAGCAGAATGGAATGAGAGTTGTTCTTTTTAAACAACCACCTACACTGCTTCAGCAGGCAGAGGGGTGCTAATTAGTCATTTCTCACATTTGCTAGTGAATGAGCCACCTGGGGGGGGGGGGGCACTACTGAGGTATGGAACACAGGTCACTTGGGGGGCCCAAGTAAGTTATTGGCTTGGGATGGAAGCTGTGAAAGCCAAAGATACTAAACAGCAACTTGGACCATTTGCTTCCAATTCTGATAACCGGTCTTGTCAGCAACAGCCCAGCTTCCCTGAGGGCATCATGGCTTCACCCAGCTTCCTCACTGCTCAGAGGAGATCTGAGCTAGGCATCCCTCAGCAGAGCAGAGCCGTTTCACTCAGCTTTGTTTTCCTTGGTATTTTGTTTCTTAAAATGTAGCACTATGGCTAAAAATAAGAAAGGCTTAATTAAGTGCTTGGCCACAACAGCACAGACAAATGGAAAGAAAAAAAAAGTTCTTTTAAAGAATCCTTTTGCCTATTGCTTTCTACCCAGATCCTAGATCTCCCAAGAAAGTGTTTTTTGCACAATTGCAAACACACAGGGTTAACTTTCTCCCTCAATAGTTACCAAGAAAAATATCACCTATTTTTGCTGACCTCGTTAGTACTGAAGCAACACAGGAGAGACCCCCAAGGCTTAGGAGGCCAGAAACATTAGGATGGGGAAGAGCCCCAGAACCGTGGCCCATGTTACCCACATCATCTAGTAGCACCGAGTGCACACAATTCACTCCGCTCACTGAATTTCTCTTTCCACAACCCAGAAGATAAGCATATATAGCCTCTCTAATGCCATCATTCACCTATCCATTGACATGATTGTATCATAAGAATCCAATGAGGGCACCTGGGTGGCTCAGTCAGTTAAGCGGCTGCCTTTGGCTCAGGAGATGATCCCAAGGTCCTGGGATTAAGCCCCCACATCAGGCTCCTGCTCCAAGGGGCATCTGCTTCTCCCTCTCTGTCTGCCCCTTCCCTGGCTCTTGTGCTCATTCTCTCTCTCTCCTCTCTCTCCCTTCCTCCCTCCCTCAAATGAATCAATAAAATCTTAAAAAGAAAAAATCAAATGAGCTACAAGAATGAAAAGTTTTAAAAAGCTTTATACATATTCTAAGAATATATTAAGTAAACAAGCAAAAAAACCCAAGCAAAACACATAAAAGGATGTGTTTCAGGCATGTTAACTGCCCCTAGAAGTTGCCAGTGAGGGCACAGTTTGGGAAGTGGGCTGGAATGTCTGCATGCTGAGATCCAGGGCTGCCTGGTGTCAGCAGAGCCCTTGAAAGAGGCACCGCAGATCACAACCATCTAGGGAAGAACAAAGGGGGAAACAGAGCCCAGAACAACAGAGAGAAGCAAAAGCCAGTGCCTGGCACTTCTGGGCAGGCAAGAGCCCAAGAGCCCAAGGTGGGAGCCTCCAGGCTCTCATGACTGATCAGTACAACCGAAAGGGAACAGAACGTCCCCTGCCCCCTCCCACCAACTCCAAACCAGGGGCTGCTCACTGTCAGCGGTGTGGGTCCCTGAGTCACCCACACGTCAACGCCCTGGGTTTCCCTTGGCTGCTCTCCCACCCGTGTTGCCAGATGATGAGATCATGGCACTTGACAAAACCCTCTCTTTCAAAAGCACCTTTTATCCAAATGGATAAAAAAAGAATTTAACAGGCTTTATCTTTCTGGCTGTCCCATCGTTGGCAAGGCCTACAGCTCACATATTCAATTGTGTGTGTGTGTGTGTGTGTGTGTGTGTTTTAAATATATATTTTTAGAGCAGTTTTCAGTTCCCAGCAAAACTGAGTAGAAAGTACAGAGTTCCTATATATCCCTTCTCCCCGCACATGCATAGTGTCCCCCACTCTGGACATCCACACTAGAATGACACATTTGTTACAGTCAATGAACTTCCTCATCACCTACAGTCCACAGTTTATAACAGGATTCACTCTTGGTGTTGTGCAGTTTATGATATATTCAGTTTTCAAGGAAGGAAAGAGGCAAGAAGAGAGCAGAAATTCAAAACCAGTCAGTGAGCAAGGAAGGACTTCACTCTTTCATCCTTAGTAGAAGGTTTTCTTTCAACCACTTGATGTGTATTAACATGTGAGATACGTTAAAAAAAAAAAAATCGAGTTGTCTAAACCAGTGCTTCTCAAACTTCCACATGAATATGCAACCCTAAGAGTTTTGTTAAATCCAGACTTTGCTTGGATAGGTCCAGGGTGGGGCCCAAGATGCTCCAACAAGCTCCTAGGTGACACCCAAGCTGCTGAACACTGGACCCCCCATTGAGAAGTGAAACTGAATTTGAGGTGTGATAGGTAAGGGTTGGGAGCTTTCAAAGTTCAGTGTATTTGGATTCAGATCATAGCCCTGCCACTTACTGGCTGCCCCAGTATTGGATCTATTGGATCTATAAAAAACAAGATGACCAAATTTCCCTTATAGGTTTCACGAGGTAATAACTGCAAAGTTCAGTTAGAAAGTGAACTGAACAGTAATTGCCATTATTTGTTTTCATTGCTTTTATTAATGTTATATCTACTTTTTTAAAAAAAAAGATTTTACTTGTTTATTTATTTAGAGAGAACATCCAAGAACAGGGGGAGGGGCAGAGGGAGAAAGAAAATCTCAAGCAGACTCTGTGCTGCACATGAAGTCCAACACAGGGCTCAGTCTCAGGACCCTGAGATCATGACCTCAGCTGAAATCAACAGTCAGATGCTTAACTGACTTGAGACACCCAGGTGCCCCTGTTATATCAGCTTTTGATCAGTTTCTCCTTTACCCATCTTTGTATAAAAAGTATATTAATCACTTAAAGGTAAAACCTGTACATTTTTTGGTAAATATTTCACATTTCATCTCACTAATAACACCTCATAAAACTAGATCAGTACATGAGTTAATACAATTGTGTAACCCAGAATTTTAAACAGATCCCCCCAATTTTTTTCCACTTTTGTGAAAAATCAAAAGGTAGATTTTTCTCCCTACCCTTCTCCATCAAGGCATTTGTCTGTATATCATCAGCCTTTCACACCTGGCCTCAGACGTATTCATATGAATTACATAATGTTAGATTTGGACAAAATTTTCAGAGGTCTCAGCCCAACTCTTTAATTTTAATAAGAAAATTAAGGCCAAAGAAGATTAGGTTATTTTCCCAAAGTGACAGTTACATTTTCTTAGAACCAGAAGAAATTGGGTTTAAATAGGTTAAATTAATTAAAGGAGGAGGCCATTAGATTGAGGTGATTCCAACACCTTAAGAGCCTATGTAAGCAAACCAAACCCAAAGCCTGTAATGCCTCAAGGTTAAGAAATCCAAACCTGGACAACCAGTCACAACCAGCTAGGCTTTCCAAATAAGGGAACTACTTAATCTTTAGCCAATCAAATAATTTCCTTGCTTTGCTTCTACATCTTCCCTATAAGATTCTTGCCCTAAGACTTTAGGAGTACTCCTAGTCACCTTGGATTTATTGTGACCCAGTTCCAGTAGATTTTTGTGTAAATAAACTCTTAAAATTTTTAACATGCCTCAGTTTATCTTCTAACACTTTCTTTAAGACAGCTTTGCACATAACAAAAGGCAACTCTCACGTATAGGGGACAGATGGGGGAGAGTGATACGTAAAAGCATACTCTGAAACCACACACAAATATAAAGGCAAGGCTCTAAATTAGTACTTCTCACGATGTGGCATTTCACAGGCCAGAAAAAGGAAAAAGAAATTATAATTCAGAAGGAACTTTTTTCTGTAGTTATTATCATTCACTATCACCATTATCTCATAAAAGGAAAAAAATATTTTAATGCCAACAAAATAGAATGGACATAATCCTAGAATAAAAGGCATTCTTATAATTTCAGGTTTACAAAAAAATCAATTATAGCTCCTATTGTTCTCATTTTATTGTAAATGAGCAATCAGAAGTGATCACTGACTCTTAATCTACTTTGAGTCACACGTGCCTCTGAGAATATGATGAAAAAAATGGACCTTTCCCCAGAAAAATGTACATACCTACATACATACATATGATATTTTTTAAATAAGTCCAAATATTTGCAGGCCCCGAGTCAAAATCATCTCTTTTAGCTGATAATTTAGTCTCCACCTGACTCTCTAGTGACTTCATCCTCTGGTCATCATTAATGGATCTGAGGTTCTCTACCAACTGGAGGAGACTCAGGACAAGATCCCCACCCCCCAGATAAGGCTCTCAGGACTAGCCTTCTGCACAGTGGCCTCAACTTTCATGAGAGGAATAAGAAGGAGTTTCTTCTTTTGCCTGGATCCTGCCCATCAATGATAATGCCAAATCCAAAAAGATCCACCACCACCCCTCAAATAGGCCCCAAAACCAAAAGTTCCTCTGGGTCCAGGGCCAAAAAGCTCCACCTGGTGGTGTAAGGTCATGGGATTCTAGGAAGGAGACTAAAAAAAAAAAAAAAAAAAAGGAAAAGTTGCTCTGAATCAAGACCAAGGAATACAGATTTACATCTATCTGGGTCTCACATCCAGATCATTCTCAAAGCCCTGTGGAGGAGGCAGCAGAACAGCAGAAGTTAGGACAGCTAAAACTGGTCCAGGTTCAGTCCAGCAGTCAGTGCTATAGGAATGGGGTGTAGAATACCTAAAAATCCTCGAAGACACCCAGAAAATGATGAAGCATATGAGTGAAAAAATCATCACAGCCTGCTTTTGAGTGATGAGCAATGAGAGAAGCTTCTTGACCTGCACTGATGGGTAGACTACTCCGTTCTATTCAGAATGGCTCCTCAGCAGTGTCTGTCTTAATATGATCAAATCTACCTGCACCATCTATCCACCCAGCTTATAGTTCCTGAGGTTGCCCACACAGAACATACAACAATATCATTCTACAGTATCCCTCTGGAAAAGGCCAGACAAAAGAAAGAAAGAAAGAAAAGAAAGAAAGAAAGAAAGAAAGAAAGAAAGAAAAAAAGAAAGAAAAAAATAAAGAAAAAAATAAAGAAAAAAAGAAAGAAAGAGTGATCTTTGTTCCAAGCCTCAACTGTCTGTTAAAAAAAAAAAAAAAAAGAAAATCATACTTGCAACCTCCCCTGCCGTTCCCCTACCCTGAAAGAAAGGCATCTGTTTCTTCCTTAAGTCTATAAAATTCCTGCCTCTAACATCTGCAGAATTTAGGAAGAAACAGGAAGCTAAATAGATGTTATTCATAGAAATAGGTCTTCCTAGATGGATTATCAACCTGTTTTCTGCAGATAAAGGTTGGGGGAAATCTTTAACACGGTTGGGGTAGGGGAGAGGCTAATGAGAAGGTTTGGGAAAAGTAGGGAATCCTTCAAATCATTAAAACCAGTTCTTATCTGGGATGCCTGGCTGGCTCAGTCATAGAACACATGACTTTTCATCTCCAGGTTGTGAGTTTCAGCCCCACTTTGGGTGTTAAAGCTTATTTGAAAAAATAAAAATAAAGCCAATTCTTATCCAAAGAATGTCAAAAGAGGTGACAATTGGCATACTTAAATGTAAATGTATAGTGGATTCAGATACTTGATATTGGTTATTTAAATGTAGGTAACTGAAAACTTGTTTCTGGAGCAGCACAAGGGATTTAAAAATACCGGTAATGCTCTATTTCTTTTTTTAAAGATTTTATTTAATTTATTCATGAGAAACACACACAGAGAGAGAGAGGCAGAGACATAGGCAGAGGGAGAAGCAAGCTCCATGCAGGGAGCCCGACATGGGATTCGATCCCGGGTCTCCAGGATAGGGCCCTGGGCTGAAGGCGGCGCTAAACCACTGAGCCACCAGGGCTGCCTAATGCTCTATTTCTTAAGCTGAGTGACGGGACCTAGGTATTTCATTATTATTCTTTAAACTGAATATATGCAGATACATATGTTCTTTGGGTTATCTATTTCATTTTTTTTTTTAAGATTTTATTTATGTGAGAGAGAGAACACACACATGAGTAGGGGGAGGGGCAGAGGGAGAAGCAGACTCCCCACTACGGGGCTCTATTCCAGGACCCTGAGATCATGACCTGAGCCAAAGGCAGACATTTAACCAACTGAGCCACGTTGGTTAACATGGTGCCCCTGGGTTATATATTTCATCAAAATAAAAATATTTAAAGTCTTCTCTAGTCCTACTGCCTACTCTACTTGCAGTTAAAGGAATGAGCCAATTAGTGGATCAGATCTGAGAGTTTATCTTTTCTTTGTCTCTCTGTGAGGTCTCTCCCTCTGTACTTCTTTCCTTGGTGTGGCTTCCTATTTCCTGACCCTGCTGGAATGTGAGCAGCAAACAGTTAAGAAGAGAACCTGCAAAAAGAACTCAGGCCTCTGTGGTCTTTGTGTGTTCAAGAGTGAGGCTGAGCCACAGGCCCCCTGCCCTCCACTGCCTGAAGGCAGAGGCAGATCAGGCCAGTGGACAGAGGACTCTCTCCTGAGGGCACATCTACCTCACGTGAGAGCTAAGAAGCTAGTTGTTGGACAGGCCACAAACTCCAGCCTCTTGAAAGAAACTGGTTAATGATAATTAGCAACAATTTAGTGCTTGAATGAAACCAGGTGGAACTAGAGGGTGAATACGTCTTGGTCCAGCACAAATGATGCTGTAAAGAAAATGAAATGGTCAGACCCTTGTGCCCAGCCCTGCCGGACAGCAGCATGACCCAGCCACAGGCTGCAAAGAATCATACCTTCCCCATTTTCTGCAACTGGAAAAGAGCTTTTTTCCAGCAACCCACAGAAGCCTATTTTTAGTTATCATTATTTACCATTATTCCCATTGCTGATGGTATTCTAAGTCTTTTGCTACGAAGTAGCAAAATAGAATCCCAAAGAATACCAAAAAATAGAATACCAAAGATGGTATTCTAAGTCTTTTGCTACAAAGCATTAAACAAATTTATTTTTCAATATATAAGCCCCTTGTGGCCTTGGAAAGATCACAACAGGGATTAAAACCATGACAGGATGAAATAACTCTTAACAGGTCAACTCCAATCCTGGGATGCCCATCTCCGTTCTGACTTCTCCCGAAACTGTTCTCAACTGAATTTCTAGTTTTAATTACTTTCATTGGTAAGGTACTTGAGGAAAAAAACACAATACAAAACTATTTCCTGTAATGATTAATCACTTCTTCCTAGAATGGAAGTACTGCTGATTCCTAGAGTACAGACTGTCTGTTTTAAAAAAAGCAAAGCACTCCACAACCTAACCCTTCCTTTTCTCATTTGAGACACTCAGATGGTAACCACACCCGGATGTGGGGTGTTGGGTTTTTTTTTTTTTTTTTTAAGGCAGATAAATTCTTCTGCATCCTTGAAAGTAAGCCTCTTGCGTCAAACTTACTATTGGCACCATTGGGTGCTCCAGAGCTTCAGAAACAATTGGGGGGAAGAGAAAGGAGCTCATCTTTATTTCAAGTTTCCTCAGTGTCCAGAATGATGCTTGGCAGTTCACATATAGCATTTCATTTAATTTCACAACAGCCCCAGAAGTTATCCCATTATTCTCACTTTGCATATGAGTAAACTGAGGCTCAGGGAAGTTAAATATTATGACCACGTTCGCACAGCTGGTAAGTGGAAAAGCAGGGTTTAAGTCGAGATCTATCTTACTCCAAAGCCTTGGTTCTTTCCAGTATACTCTACAGTTCACTAAATATCAAGAAAGCTAATACAGATGGTGAGTCTACCTATCATTACCCTGGAGCTTCTCCTGGGAACATGTCTTTTTAATGAGACATACTCTTTAAAAATATTTTTTAATCTAAAAACACCTCTCAAGCACTGACTAGATGAATGACATCATCACATAACAGTGATAAAAAGACATCCCTTTTCTGGTTAATAAACATGTGATGTCAATTTAAAACCGAAAACATGGAGCCATATCCAAAAAAGTGAAGCAATCACAAGCTGTGAATTCCTAACAAGTCTCTGCAAATCTTGTACCAACACTAGAGGAGCAGAGAAATGCAGTGTTAAAAAGTGAGAAGAAAATGTAAGGTGCATCAAGTCTAAATGTCCAAGCTGAAGTCCAGAAGAGCCCAGTGACTGGCCCAGAGTCACACAGCTAGAACACGGCAAGCCAAGCAAAAAAACTGAAGAGGTGGGAGTCAACAGCTCCTGCACTTCAGGATAGCACTCCTAGGAAACTTCCCCTGTCCAGTAAGAAACCCAAGAGAGTCCCCACCCAGTACTAGTCTAAATGTGGCTCTGGAGGTATTGTTTAGATGTAATTAATATATAAACAGTAAACTGAGTAAAACAGATTACCCTCCATAATATAGGTGAGTCTAGTCCAATCAATGGGAGGTTAATACTGAGGTTTTCTGAATAAAAAAATCCTTCTCAGGAATGCAACATAGAAATGCTGCCTGAGGGCAGCCCGGGTGGCTAAGCGGTTTAGTGCTGCCTTCGGCCCAGGGCCTGATCTTGGAGACCTGGGACCGAGTCCCATGTCAGGTTCCCTGCATGAAGCCTGCTTCTCCCTCTGCCTGTGTCTCTGGCTCTCTCTCTCTCTCCCTCTCTGTCTCTCATGAATAAATAAATAAAATCTTAAAAAAAAAAAAAAAGAATGGAATGCTGCCTGAGTTTCTAAACTACTGCTCTGCAAAACTAGGCAAGGTATCTTTTTTCTTTTCATCTTTTTTTCTTTCCTTTTTTTCATCTTTAACTCATTTCTCCTCCCTCCCACTCCCTGCCTCTGGCAACCACCAATCTCTTGTCTCTATCCATGAGCTTGGGTTTTTTTAGGAAGACTTTGTTTTTGTTTTAGATTCCATATATAAGAGAGATCATACGGTATTTGTCTTTCTCTGCCTAACTTATTTCACTTAGAATAATGTCCTCAAGGTCCATCCACGTTGTCACAAACAGCAAGATTTCCTTCTTTTTTACGGCTGAATAATATTCACATATGGTTAAAATTAATGTGATATATATATGAGATATATATATGTATATATCATATACATAGTGCATCTTCTTTATCCATCCATCTATTGATGGATACTTAGATTACTTCCATATCTTGGCTATTGTAAATAATGCTGCAATGAACATGGGAGTGCACATATCATTTAAGTTAATGTTTTTGTTTTCTCTAGATAAATACCCAGAAATGGAATTCTTGGATCACATAGTAGTTCTATTTTTACTTTTTTGAGGAACCTCCATCCTATTTTCCATACTGGCTGCACCAGCTTGCATTCCCACCAACAGTGCACAAGGGTTTCCCTCTCCTCCACAGACTTACCAACACTTGTTATTTCTTTTTTTTTTTTTTTTTTTTTTTTATTAATTTTTATTTATCTACGATAGTCATACAGAGAGAGAGAAACAGGCAGAGACACAGGCAGAGGGAGAAGCAGGCTCCATGCACCGGGAGCCTGATGTGGGATTCGATCCCGGGTCTCCAGGATCGCGCCCTGGGCCAAAGGCAGGCGCCAAACCACTGCGCCACCCAGGGATCCCAACACTTGTTATTTCTTATCTTTTTGATAATAACCATTCTGACAGGTGTGAGGTGATAGCTCACTGTGGTTTTGATTTGCATTTCCAGTGCTGTTGAGCACCTTTACATGTACATGTTGGCCACCTGTATATCTTCTTTGGAAAAATGGCTACTCGGATCTGCTCAGTTTTTAATTGGATTTTTGTTTTATTGCTGCTGAGTTGTAGGAGTTCTTCATATATTTTGGATATTAGCCCCTTATCAGATATATAAATTGCAAATATTCTCTTCCATTCAGTAGGTTGGTGTTTCATTTTGTTTGATGGTTTCCTTTGCTGTGCAGAAGCTTCTTAGTTTGATGTATCTTCACTTGTGTTGTCTTTGTTGGTGTTTGACTGAAAAAAATTATCACCAAGACCTATGTCAAAGGGCTTACCACCTATTTTTTCTTTTAGGAGTTACATGGTTTCAGTTCTTACATTTAAATCTTTAATTAATTTTCAGTTAATTTTTGTGCATGGTGTCAGATAGTGGGCCAGTTTTGCTTTTTGTATGTGGCTGTCCAATTTTCCCAATTGGACAAATGTCCAATCATTTATTGAAGAGATTGACCTTTTCCCATGTTTTCAGCCTTGTTGTAAGTTAACTGACCATATGTGTGTGGTTTATTACTGGGCTCTCTATTCTGCTCCATTGATCTATGTGCTTTTATGCCAATACCATACTGTTTTAATTACCAGAGTTTTGTAATATAGTTTGAAATCAGGGAGCATGATACCTCTGGCTTCCTTCTTTCTCAAGATTGCTTTGGCTATCTGGGTCTTCCATGGTTCCATACAAATTTTAGGATTATTTGTTTTATTTCTGTGGAAAAAAATGCCACTGGAATTTTGATGGAGATTGTACCAAATCAGTAGATTGCTCTGGGTAGTATAGACATTTTAACATTGATTCTTCTACTCCATGAGTATAGAATGTCTTTCATTTGTGTCTTCTTCAATTTCATTCATGTCTTGTAGTTTTCAGTATACAGGTCTTTTACCCTCTCCTTGATTAAATTTATTCCTAGGTATTTTCTTTTGATGCAATTATAAATGGGATTGTTTTCCTATCTCTTCCTGATAGTCTCTTAGCAGTGTATAGAAACACAACAGATTTTTGTGTATTGATTTTGTATCCTGCAACTTCACCGAATTCATTTATTAGTTTTTTGATGGAGTCCTTAGGGTTTTCTATATATAAGTCATGTCTTCTGCAAATAGTGACAGTTTTACTTCTTCCTTTCCAACCTGGATGGATTTTTTTTCCTTATAGAATTGCTCTGGATAGGACATCCAATACCATAGTGAATAAAAGTGGTGAGAATGGGCATCCTTGCCTTGTTCCTAACCTTAGAGGAAAAGCTTTCAGCTTTTCACTGTTGAGTATGATGTTAGTTGAGGGCTTATTATGCATGGCCTCTATTTTGTTGAGGTATATTCCTTCTATGCCCACTTTGTTGATAGTTTTTGTCATAAATGGGTGTTGATCCAACATTATCTAACTCCAACCATTAGGAGTTACCAGTTTGCCAGCCTGCCCTATGGATTTCAGACTTGCCACCCCTCACAATCACTGCATGAGCCAATTCCTTAAGAGAAGAGAGAAGATATATATACACACAGATATATATATACACATATATATACATGCAAATGCAAATACACATACATGTGTACAAGTATATACATACCTACATGTACATATACACATATGGTTCTGTTTCTCTGAAGAACCCTGACTAACATGGTAAATGAATGAATGAGTGAGGTTTTTCCAGGTTGCACATGGGAAATAAAAAGCAACTAAATAAGTGAGTGTCTTTCCTCTGCCTATGTGTCTGCCTCTCTCTGTGTGTCTCTCATGAATAAATAAATAAAATCTTAAAAAAACTCTTAAAATATTAAAAAATAATAAATTAATTAAATAAATTTGTGTCTGTCTCATATGCGCACTAAAAGCATCATGCCCAGAGTTACAAACGCTGCTCTTCCCTTCACAAAGTTGACTGAGGCTTCAAGGCTGATGACAGGGCTATGAAATAGTAATCTTGTTCTCCTTTTTGAACACTGAACTCTGCATCCTAGAGAGTTTAAGTAAGTTGGTAAGCCACAGAGCTGGTGTGTGGAGCTGGGATTCAAACTCATGATTGCATAACTCCAAAGTCCACAGTCTTTCCACTTCATTGCACTCCTGATTTATTTATAACATCATGAAAAGTCAAAAGGGGAGGTTTCAGCAATAATAGAGTAGGCCACAAAGTCAAATGCCTTAAGGAGGTCAAGGAAGGAAGGTTGAATCAAGAAGCAGCTTCCTCCACTGCCCCAATCGAAGATATAGCCACCAACCAAAGGCTTTTTCTAGTCAGTTTCAAAATAAAAGAATCTCTCACTCATTTGGAAAAGAAAGGAGGCATCTTCTGGAATTTCTCCTGGGAGGACTCAACTAGAAATTTCACCAATGAATCTAGTGGTAATAAAATATCAGAAATGTTTGTTGTAGACTCACATATTCAGCAAAATGTAAATGGAAGAACAGAATAAACAAAAAGAAAGTCCTGGTAAGAGTGTTTAAGGAATCATAAATGTGTAAGAAAGAGCAAAGAGTTATAGAAATGTTAAATATTATGCAACCTATGCCAGTATGTTCCCCACAGACCAACTGCCATTCAATATTGGCTTTATGATAGGTAATACACAACAGTTGCTCCCAACATGATCTTCCATGAATAAGATGGCTTGTGTTCTCAAAATGTAGGGTGCTCTGAGTTAAATATACTGGGTTTACAAAGTTAATTTGACTAGAGTCATCACTCTCAGCCAACCTAGCTACTGGTCATTGCCCAGCTGATTGGAGCCAGAGATCTTCCCTCTGCCAGATTCAACAAGAAGGTAGCATAAAGAATGCAGTCTCTTATTTATAAGCTGTGAGGCCTACAAAAACTTTTCAGAGTGTATCTGTCCATTTGGTGATAAGTGATCTCCAGGGGCTCAGAAAGGAAAACTGTTTGGGTTAGCAAGTGTAGGTGTTTGTCCTGAGTTCCTGCTCTCACAATGCTTTCATTTATTCCAGCAAATGCAGCCTGATGATTCACTGAAGACCAATGGTCATTTGTGCTACTCCCTGGAGGTAACTCTGAGCTGGTGTTTGGGGACATATGCAATCTTTGAACAACTCTATTGGCCCAAGTCTCAGTAGCTTGTTAATTTCTAAACTGATTAATGAAGCAATGCTCAGAGTAGTAGAAGTTACTAGCCTCTGCCAAAGGCCAAACTTTTGCTCACAATGTTTAGTTCTCTAGTTTCATTTAGTGACCTCTCAGCCTAGCCCAGAGCCAAGACCACTGAGTCAGGAACCTGGAAACTCACTGTCCACGCTGGCCAGCAGGATTTAACCTCTCACGACTCAGTTTCCTCTGCTGGACCTCGGCAAGATCCCTTCCATTTCTAAAGTTAAATGAATCCATGATTTAAGTGAACAAGTACATTAAGAGGTATTGTATTTCCTTATTTGAACAACACCAAGAGCAAGGTTTCCCACTGACACCCAAGTCACCAGCAGTGCAAACAGAAACTGCATGCCCCCCCAGAAAACACCAGAGAATCAACCAAAAGAAGATAGAAAAATTCAGAATGATTCTGGGAAACAAACTTAATAATACACTTAGCATATGTAACAAACATTTAGAAAAGCGAGACTAACATCAGAGAGTGTGAAAGATCTAGGGATAAACATAACTGGAAACATGCATAGGATCTAAATGAAAAGTTTAAAATAATAATGAGGGATGCAAAAAAAAATCTAAACAAATGAAAAGATATACTTCATATTGGACTGGAAGACTTAATAAAATATATTAATTCCCCCCTAAGTTACCTTAACATTTTAATATTATCCCAATAAAAATACCAATAGGATTTTTTTTTAATGAACAAGTCGATTTTAAAGTTTGTATGGAAAATAAAGTGAAAATAGTGATCAAGGCCTCATTTTTAAAAAAGATTAATGAGAAGGGGTTAGCCCTCTAAATACATTGAATAGTCAAAGCAATTTGGGATCATAGCATGAATAAACAGATCATTGGTAGAGAATAGAAAAATCCAGAAATAGAGCCAAATATATATAAAAATTTATATTATATATATATCCACATAAGAATTTATACAAGAATACATATACATATGAGGATCTACATATTTTTTTAATTCCCATTTTGAATCAGTGGGAGGTAAATGGATTATTCAGGAAATGATACTGGGACAATTCGGTTGCCATTTGGAAAAACATAAGGTTAAATATATTCTCTACATATTACAACCACCAAAAACAAAAATTCCAGATGGAAACAAAATGTAAACCTCAAAAGCAAAACCATGAAAGTACTAGAAGAAAACATGGAATTAAAAAATAATCTTAACAGTGGAGAAGGCTTTCCTAAATATTACATAAAACTCCAAAGCCATAAAAAAAGAAGATTGAGAAACTGAAATACCTTTTAAAAAGAAAAGATCATCATGATTTTTTAAAAGTATAAACAAAGTCAAAAGAAAAACCAGGAATAAATATCTTTAAAGAGTATCAGACAAAAGACTAATGTCTTTGATATGCAAAGAGCTTCTCAAATCAATGAAACCAATAACCCAATAGAAAAAAACAGGTAAAGAATACGAACAGAAAGAGTTCACATAAATGGAACTACACATGGCTCTTAATCATAGGAAAAAAAGTTCAACTTCATTCACAACAAGATAAATGCAAAACAAAATTCAGAGATGTGAAAATGACAAAGATCAGAATGTTTGATAACAAACTTGTTTGGCTAAGGGAAAACATGCACTCTTGTACATTGCCTATGGGAGTGCAAACTGAGCCAACCTCTGTAAGACTAATTCGGCAATACCTATCAAAATTAAAAGTAGAGACATCCCTTGACTCAGTAATGCCATTTCTAGAAATTCACCTCATAGGTATATTTGCATATGAGTGAAATGACATAGATATGGGATAGTAATTGCAACACTGCTAGAATATCAAAAGAGTGGAAACAAATGTTCTTCAATAAGGCACTGATTAAATAATGAACTACCCAGACATATAAGTGAGAAAAGCAAAATGCAATGTGTATAGTATGCTACCAGGTGAGTAAAAAAAAAAAAAAAAAAAAAAAAAAAAAAAAAAATTTTGAGTATATATACTTGTATGTGCTTGTGTGTGCACCAATAGTCAATGCATATAATCAATACAAGAAATAAGAAGTTACATCTGGGAGAAGAACAGAGTGGCTGGGGAATAGGGGTAAGAAGGGCAATTGTTTTTCACTGCATTCCAACTTATAACTTGAATTTTGTACTATTTAAGGAATTTTCATTAATGCAAGGTAAAAAAAAAAAATGCACATTCTTCAGCCTTACAGATGACCTGCAGGATCAGATTCTCAGGGGAAAGTGTCAAGGGCTCTGCAATTTTAACAAACACTATGCATGATTCTCCTGTAAATAAAAGTCTGAGAACCCCTGACAGAGAGCATTGTTAGTAATGTACACTTATCAAAATAATAATAGCAACAATGATGTAAGCACTAATGAACACTTATTCAAAAAGATAAAGCCTAAGACATCACTGCCAACATCTTGCACAAGTTTTTCTGAAAAAAAATTCCTTGGCACAACCAGAGAAAGATTTGACACTACAATGAAGCATTCCTTGTTCTCTCGTGTTCAGTTTTAACCCGTTAATAATTTTGCCAGCTTTTTACACTTTGCAAAATGCTTTACTCTCATCTTTTGTGCCAGGTAAGGGCATAACAAGCCTTACTTGGAGTTCCACAAAAAGAAGACAATTAATTATTCAAATACGGCACAATTCCTCCAAACTCTACTTTCCAGCTAACAACTATACACTACCTTCTCTGTTCTAAAGAAATCGTTGGAAGAAACGTACCCATTTACTAGATGTCTTCAATCTAGGAATACCTGTGTTGCAAATCATAATTACCTATTTCTGAGATGCTCGGGGAGAGAGGAAGGACTTAGCCTCAAGTCTCAGGCAATTCTGCTCCCTTTCTGCATTCTTCAATCGCTTCCCCTTTAAATCAAGAGGAAAAGACAACATGACGGAGAGATTAAGAGCATTGCTTTGGAGCCAGACTGCCAGGGCTCAAATGCTAGCTGTGCCACTGTGTAAGTTTGCCACTTGGGCAAGTTTCTTAACTTCTCTGTAGACACATCTGTAAAATGAGGATAGCACCACTTAATTCATTTGGTATGAGGATTACATAAATGTGCGACGCTTTGTATAGAAACTGGTACGTAGTCAGTGCTAGGTAAATATTTGCTATTATTATTTCATACCAGTCTTGGAGTGTTAAAGGAACAGAATTCACAAAAATAGGGGTAAAACCCGGAAAGGGGTGGAGAGACAAGAAGGAAAACTCTTAATGGCTAAAGAGAAGACACAGAAGGCAAACAACAATGAAAAGTTGGTTGTTTCCAAGAAATAAAAAACCAACTACAAGATATTGAAGCAATGGGCCAAGCAAAGCAAAGCTGTTTTTTCCTTGTTCTGTGGACTGCTCAGCTGCCAGACGTTTCCATTTTCCGGTCTGGGTCCGTATCACTGTATAAGTTTTATATCAGGGGCCCCAGACCAAGCAGGTTTGGCATTAGGGAGTGGAGCAGCACCCCTTACAAAGCCCCTATGTTCATGGATGTGACCAGGATTCTCACCTTCTGTGGCCTAAGGCGACAGGAGGACATGCCCTCCATAGATCAAAACCTGAGGTGGTGAAGGAACCAGTAGAGAGCTAGGAGAGCCCAGCTCCAGCTTCTCACAGACGCGCCATCGCCTCTGCGTATAATCTACATGTGGACCTGTGGGTAGCAAATGCAGATGGAAGTGACCTCTGAGCAACCACGCTTGCTGCCTGATTTCTGCATTTTATGGCTGTGTAGAGACTGAGGTCCAGAGAGAGGAAATGACTTGCCCCAAAGTGAAGGGATACCCAGATGATGATCTTACCACAGGGAACCACTGATGATTGAAACATAAGCCCTTCTACTAATTAAAGTATTATTTCATCTCTAATTGCTATACGTTAGCCATTTTTTAAATGCTCATTCCTTAAAAGCAAACAACCCTAAAAAGGCTTTCCAAGCAAGATTATAGAGATGCAGATTACAGAGAGGCCAGCGTGCTCACTGGTCGCTTGCTCTAACGTCTAACTCAGATGTGTACCTGCCACACCCTAACTTTCCTTTACAAACTATGTGTATCAGCCATAATTTATTTTATCCAAAGGCCCTGTAAACTTACTTAGGCTTTCCAATCTCCTAATATCTGACATTTGAACCCGTCAAAGACACCATAGGATTCTTTTCCTCTGCAGGTGCTACAGATGGCTACCACCTTGTCCGGGTGCCCCAGCCCCCACCCACCACCAGGGTCCACATCAGAAGGGTCTGCTTTGGTTGCAGTTACAGGTTCAGCCACACAGAATCCATCTCAAAGCCTCAAGTAGCCAGCAGAGCTGTAGAAAAATTTTCCCACAGACCCTGTTTTGAAAGATTTGGTCTAGCAAATGTATTGATGTTTCTCATTTAAAATAATCAAATTCATATCTGACTCCCCATTAGAGCTTCCAAACAACAGGGGATCAGTCAGGAGTGCTGCCAAGCTGACATAGTATTTCAACCCAGAAACAAAACACATTTTAATTAGCAAGAGCTGCCTTACCCTGAATGAATGTTTGATCCCGGCTCCCCTACCTTGCCTCGCCCACACACACGCTATTATTTCCTTCTCAGAGTCGTAAGATCTGAAGACCCCATGAAAAATGCCAGTACATAGAATTGAATGCGCCAAAGCTACTGCACTACCCAAAATTAAAAGCAGCCTGGAATCTGGCTTAGCCACCAAAGACTTGTTGTATTGCCCTCCCAGCAGCTAATTTATCTATGATCTGAAATTACATCAAATTTCCAAGGACTGGGGAAAACATTTCCCATGAGCAAGAAGTTAATTTATTTGCAGGGGGAAATGAATGGCTCCCTTTGCTTTCCTGGCCCTCCCATAGGCACCAGGAAAGAACATAAAGTGGCCCCAAAGAGAGACCCCAGACAGGAACCTTAGTTATGTAAGGCAGCCTAAAGTCAGCCACAGGCAACAGAGGACAGAAATTCTGCAACCCATGGTAATGGGTCTAAGGACTCTGTAAGATGAGGTGTACCATCTATTTAAATGCACTCCCTTTTGAGAAATGACTTGGTTTTTTTATATGTCACACTTTGGAGGAGCAGTGCTGAGATCATCTATTTGGAACAAATTATCAAACTTCTTTATGTATAATCACAGGTGAGAAAGTTACCATTGAAAAGGCCTAGTTTAGGAGAGGTCATTGTGTTAAGACAGGCTACAAGAAGCCCTGTTCCCCTTGTTCTTACTCCTTGTAATTTATTTTATGAAAGCTTGATTTCTTTCCCTTTATGTTCTAAAAAAAAGAAGGAGAGGAGGAGGAGGAGGAGAGCTTTAGCAACCTAATGGTGTCTTGGGTTTGAAGGAGTAACATCTGGGACCATCCCCAGAAAAAAGATTATTTGGAA
The DNA here is from genome assembly GCF_048418805.1 of Vulpes vulpes. Lineage (NCBI taxonomy): Eukaryota > Metazoa > Chordata > Mammalia > Carnivora > Canidae > Vulpes > Vulpes vulpes. The sequence continues at coordinate 94,397,494 of NC_132792.1, read as the reverse complement.
GCCCCAATAAGAAAAACTGATTTTCTAACCAAAGCATTTCAACTAACAATTTCCAACCCACCCACCAGAAAGCACTCAAAGTAATGAGAACTGTTAAGAAGAGAAAGGGGGAAAAGTAGTCTGGGATAATAATTTTCTTTTGCTGTCAGACCAACCCTGTTCTATTAAACAGTCAGCGGAACTCAGACTGGTGTGTCTCAAGCATGCTCCCTCCCTCCAACTCTACTGTTCCCTGGGCTAGAGAATCCCTCATTTCACTCATCCTAGCCTTGCTCAAAAAGTGCAAGTAAATCGAGGGACACCAGACCCTCACAGACAATAAACTTCTAAATACGCCACAGGGAATAAGACATTCAAAACACCCACGTGGGGGCAGCCCTGGTGGCTCAGTGGTTTAGTGCCGACTTCAGCCCAGGGCCTGATCCTGAAGACCCGGGATTAAGTCCCATGTCGGACTCCCTGCATGGAGCCTGCTTCTCCCTCTGCCTATGTCTCTGCCTCTCTCTCTCTCTCTCTGTCTCTCATGAATAAATAAAATCTTTAAAAAAAAAAAAAAACCCACGTGGTAAGAGCTCCTGCTACCCTACTTCAAAGTCAGCACTTCATGCTTCCTATGTGCCAGACACTACTCTCGGCACTTCATATGGATTATCTCACATATCCTAAGAGTTATATGTTAATTGGACTTAATTTTACAGACGAGGAAAATGAGAATGGGGTGACTTGTCCAAGGTCAGAGCTCATGCATGCAGAGCAGAGACCTGAAGGCATGTGGTCTGATGCCACACCCAGACCACTGTTCTATCTCTGTTTGGTATCAGGGTGTACGCAGGATTCAGCAGCTTCCCCGGATGCACATTCTCCCCAGCTTAGAGTCTCACTTGCAATACAACCCATCACAAGGCAAGACTTCCTCTCTCTTGGAAGACTCAGGCTGGCCCCCATAGTATGACTATAATCACGAAAAGAAGTAAAAAATGCCTCACACTTAAGGAGCCCAAAATGAAATGCCACCATTGTGTTGTGAAACAGTCTCCCATGTTATCATAGAATAGTGGGTCCTTTTCACTTATAAAAATTGCCCCCAATGCAAATAGAAGGTGACAACTCCATATGCCAATTTCAAATAAACCAAGGTATGAAGCAACTCCCAAAGGACAATTTGTTGAAAGGAAAGCCGAAAGGCAATTTGCAAACATCACATGCACTTGTTTTATATGAATATCTCTAGCCACATACAGTATCAAAATGAAACTAAAAGGGAAGGAACTCACTGTACAGAAGACAAAACAATACCCTTTTTATTTTCAAAACTTTGGTGAAATAGGTTTCCATGACATCCCATCTTTAAAAAATTAATGTAAACCAACCTGCCTGTGGGTTAGTCACACTATAGACTTCATCGTAGTGTGTACAGATGCCTAGAATATTTACAAATGTTATTTGTTAGGTAGTAAAGTTTTGTTGCAATTTTTCCAGCACATATTCCACAGTAAAATAAAGAGGGGATATTCGTGTTCTTGTATAAAAATTCTTAACAAATGGATATAGGCAATTTTCCTGAGAGAAGATTTGTTCTTGAAGTATTTTTCTTTTACAATCGGAAATATAGAAATGGGATGCAGTTGTCAAAGAAGCATAAGAATGTCTAAGTTAACATTTTTTCTTTTAAATTATTTAAGTACCATTAAGTTAAAATGTTTACATTCATTATAAAAAATGTTGTTAAATCTTATGCAAATGATTTAACACTGATTGCTGCAACGCAAATTGCACTTTTTAAAAAAATTATTGTTTACATGGAAGAAAAATATCTTGTTTGCTACCCTGTTTACAAATCCCGACTGACTTCAGGTCAGTCACACAATATGAACTTTGAGAAACGTCAGTCACAGTGTACGTTACAGTTCTAACGCAGTCTTGCAAACTGAGTAATATTTTTGACTCAGCCTCCAGAAGTGTGTACCAAATGGCCTCAAATGGTCTTCTCCATGAAAGCATGTGAAATTCAGGTGTGGAAAAAGTACGAAGAAATTCTGGAACAACCAAAACCGATCAGAAGAAGCACATGATTTGGGGCAATACACATAAAACCTTTTTTTAAAAAAATCTCTCTCTCACTATTCCTTAGCAGGCAAGGCCCCGGTCCTAGTCCCGGTTTCTGGAAGTGGCCCAGCGGACATCAGGTCCCCGGCGGACCCAGAGGCAGGCTGGCTGGCAGTGGCCGGGCCGCGGCGGGCTGCACCTGCGTCCTCGGAGCTCTCCGTCTTCTCTCTGGCTCTTCAGGGACAGGGCCAGCGAGGGAAGGCAGAGCAAGCCTCCTGGGAAATACATCTCTTTCAGAATAAAGGCACGGAAATCACGCATCAGAGGAATGTTCCGTCAGCACTGTCAGCATACTCGCCCTGGTTGGGACGGCTGGACAAAATCCCCGCAGGCCAGGTGCCCTCCCGCTGCGGCGCGCGGGCTCAGGCCAGGGCGAGGGCGCACCAGGAATCCTGCCTCACCGAGGACGTGACTTCGGCCGGGGAGGCCAGGCTGACGCCTATGTACAGCCCATCTTGACCTGAGTACTTGAGCTCGCCGCCGCCGTTCTCGGGATTAGTGCTCTCTCCTGCGCCGGACAGCACCGAGGCGCCCGCCTGGCCGAAGAGAGGGATGGGGAGGAGAAAGAGAAGGGGAGAGAGGGTTACCGACATATTTGTCAGGCGGCAAGTCACACGCGGGGACACCTGCCACGGCGCTGGGGCCGGGCGAGAGCTGCTCCCTGCGCGCCGCGCCCCCGGCCTAACCCTGGCAGCACAAACTCTTAGAAACATTCTCCCGTGAACCTGAGGCCTCATGGCAGCAGCCACCCAGCGAGATGTGCAGCCGGACAGAGGTAGGAGAGGGCAACCGCATGAGGCCTAGCTATAAAGAGTGCCAGGGCAGCCCGGGGGCTCAGCGGTTTAGCGCCGCCTTCGGCCCAGGGTGTGACCCTGAGAGACCCGGGATCGGGTCCCACGTCGGGCTCCCTGCATGGAGCCTGCTTCTCCCTCTGCCTGTGTCTGTCTCTCTCTGGTCTCTCATGAATGAATACATACGTAAAAATCTTTCATAAAGAGTGCCAAACCCTCAGCTCTTGGACAGCGAGGCAAACCATACCACCTGGGTGAACAGGTCTTGATGATGCCCACACAATCTAATCATTTCCCAAGAGAAAACAAAGTAACACACACACACAGCAGAGCCACAACCTTAGCAGTTATGCCAAAGTCTAAAATGGAAAGCTACACAGCTCAGCAAGGCCTGATACATGAAATTTTTGAGCACTGACTTCATGGAAAAGTAACCCGTACACAGAGGCTTTAATATCTACCGCATTTACCTTTAAATTATTTTCAAGGAGAACAGGCCATTTTGAGAGCAGAGCATATTATATAAAGTAAATGCTAACATCCTGTGTCTGTCGTGGTTGTGGCAATTACCTGAAGCAAAATATCACTGTTCTGTTTCATTCATTCCTTCCATCCAAATGAAAAAGGCAAATAGAAAACATGATATAATTTCATAGAATCATACCAAAATAACCAAAATCATGTTTAGACTACAGTTTGAGAAAACCGTTGCCTTTGGCTTTTTTCTTAAATCTAGCCCTGACTAGCATGATGCCCAAGCTGCTCAGTGTGGCTCCAAGGACAAGGTCAGTGACATGTACATCAGAGAGACAGTGCCCCATCTGCACACAGTGCCCCCAAAAGCTCCGACATATCAAAAATAACAAGTCTTCTTGCTGTATCCTTTACTAATATGAGTGCAGGCACATACTATTCTTGGGTGTCAGAACTCAGCCTGTACACATGAATCAGCCACAACTTCAACCTGCAGAACACTCCACTGTTCCTTCCAGCAACATGTGGTGCTGACAGGCAGGTACAGAAAACACGGGGGTGTGTCCCTCAGGATTTATATGCATGTTATACTTGGTTAAGAAGTTAGAGGATTGAGGGGTGCCTGGGTGGCTCAATCAGTTAAGCATCTGCCTTCGGCTCAGGTCATGATCCCAGGGTCCTAGGATGGAGCCTCACCTCAGGGTCCCTGGTCAGCAGCAATCTGCTTCTCCCTCCCCTTCTGCTCTTGCTCATGCTCTCTTTCTCAAATAAATAAAATCTTTGCAAAAAAAAAAAAAAAAGAAGAAGAAGAAGAAGAAGAAGGTAGTTACAGGATATATAGAAACCTCACAAGTCACATCCAGGTTCCTGAGGGAAAGAACAGGTGCAGTGACAGCTGATGCAGCTAAGAAGTCTATACATATGAGCCTTCCTTCCACCTGAAAACACCACCCTGTCTGCAACAATTGCATTTCCTTCCAAAGAGAAAGACAGAGGAAAGACCATCACACTCTCTCAACCCTTTTGGAAAAAGAATGGAAGCCCCTGTGGCCACAGAGGAGCCACAGGCCAGTATCCTGTTGACAAGATGTCACATTCTCCCGCTGTGATGTGAGCAGGGAAATCACCTCTATGGTCTTCTGCCTGAAAGCCCAGAACCTCGCTTTAAGTCAGACAGACCCTAAATGAGGCTCACTGAGAAAAAACTCACAGCTCAGAGCAGGCTCAGAAGAACTGCTCTGCATGAAGGGGGGCCCTTGCCAGGCCAGGCCTGAGATGGATGCCTGGGGCCAGTGGCAGGGGGGGCGGTGGGGGAGAGATGGTGCTGAGCCTGCAGCAGTCACAGACCAATGCTGCTTCCATGATTTGGACAAAACATTGTGGAAGCCTGAGAGGCTAACATCTGGGGAAACTGAGTGAAGGTTGCCACCTCTGCAACTTCTCCATAAACCTAAAATCACTCCAAAGTAAAAAGTTCATTTAAAATAATCTAGGCATGAGGGAAACCTGGGTGGCTCAGTGGTTGAGCGTCTACCTTTGGCTCAGGGCGTGATCCCAGGGTCCTGGGATCAGGTCCCACATCAGGCTCCTCGCAGGGAGTCTGCTTCTCCCTCTATCTCTCTCTGTGTCTCTCATGAGTAAATAAATAAAGGCCTAAAAAAAAAATCTAGCCATGAATCCATACTTAAATCATGGCTTTTTCCTTCTAAAAATTTCAGAAATCTGTTATTTCTTCCTACCTTTCAGAGTTTCATCCCATAAATTACTGGATAGTTTCCCCCTGACACAACATCCATTTGTCTGGCTGAGCTGATGTGGCATCTACTTCAGAGAAACTTTGGGCACCACACACAGGCTGAACTGAATGGAAGGTATATGCTGAGCCCCCCTTGGCTCCAATTCAGGGGCCTGGAAGTCAATGTAGTCCTGCTCTCTCTGGAATCAAAAATCTGGTTCTCTCTCTAATCCTCACAATACCTGCATGAGGCTGGGAACAAGGGCTTCAGGTCTGGTCGTAGGACTTCCTATCTGCCCATCCCAACTTCCCAATCCAGCCCCTCAGGGAACCAATCCTTCCTTTCCTGGCAAAAATGAGGGTTTGTAAAAATCCAGTCACAACAGTACCACCACACTCAAACTTCTTTTTTTTAAGATTTTATTTATTTATTCATGAGAGAGGCAGAGACAGAGGCAGAGGGAGAAGCAGGCTCCATGCAGGGAGCCCAACATGGGACTCCATCCCGGGTCTCCAGGATCACGCCCTGGGCCAAAGGTGGCACTAAACCACTGAGCCACCCGGGCTACCCTCAAACTTCTTTTTAAATTAACAGGAGACTTAAACTGAGGGCTTTGGGTGCATAAAAAACATTTCACGAAGTCATTGAGATGTCTAAAACTTAAAACAGACTTTGAAACGGCTCAAAGAATCCTGTCAAACACAAAGCTATGGTTCTAGTTACCCATATAAATACGGTAACCAACTTTAACCATTAATTCCAGAAACTCCACCATAAGCAAATCCAACATGGACTCAGATTTAACACCCAAAGTAATAAACAAAAGTTTATTTTAAACAAAAATTCAATTACACAGAAGGCCTCATTTTAAGAAGGAGCTACCATAACACTAATAAAAAGAGTGAATGCAATTATAAATGATTTATGTCACATCCAATCTCATAACTGATCTACCTATTCCCAGAAAAAGCACATGTGCATTTATCTGACTAAATCTGAATTCACTACAGCAAGTGTTATTTTCTGAATCAAAAAGGGATACCTGGATTGGCCCAGAATGCAGCCCACCTCACATGGCCAGACATGCTGAGATAGCAGAGGGGTTGATCACTACCACAAGTCAGCCACGAGAAACATTAGCAAGATGCTTATGAGAGCCAGACACCAGGCCCCAAAGACACGGTTGTTCCCTGGATGAGCTCCCAGGCCACATACACACTGGAAAGTAACAATGATCAACTTCCTATCATGAATGACAAATGAGAGGCTGAGATATAGGGTTGGAGCAATAGGTCAAAAAAAGGACACAGAAGGGAAAGGATTCCTGGGGACGGGCTGCACGCAGCTTGCAACAGTGGGGACCAGTGTGGACAGACTTCTGAGTACTATCCTGGTTCAGCCACCTACTGAGTAAGGTCACCTCTCCAAGGCTCCTCCTGGCAAAACTTGCCTTCACATCAACCCTCAAGCAGGGCTGTGACAGTACAGTGCTTGTGAAAGCATCAGCATGTTGCCTTGCCACGGTAAGCAGACTAGTGAGGAAAGGGTATTGAGCATGGGAGGTGTGCAGGACATACCAGAGACCTACTCTTAAGCAAAGCCAGCAGAAACAGAAGGATAAGCAAAGGAGGCAAGGAGACAATGCGGGAGAGGTAAACTAGAAGGCCTGAACTAAAGCCCTGTGTCTCAGGTTCCTCACCTAGAAAATTGACATTTTTTTTAAAGATTTTATTTATTTTAGGGAGAGAGTAGAGGAGGAGGGACAAGCAGACTGCACTGAGCAGAGGCCAATGTGGAGCTCAATTCCAGGCCGCCAAAATAAAGACCTGAGCCAAAATCAAAAGCTAGATGCTTAACCTACGGAGCCACCCAGGCACCCCTAGAAAATGGAAATTTAAAAGAGGCACCTATGTCCTAAGGTTACTGCAAGAATTAAATTCATTAACATACATAAAGTCTTTCCAACAGTATCTGAGATAACAGGAAAGACGACACAAACATATGCTATTAGTATTATTCTTAAGGAGCATAGACCTAACTTAATCTCCAATTATTTTTTTCTTAAGATTTTATTTATTCATAAGAGACACAGAGGCAGAGACACAGGCAGAGGGAGAAGCAGGCTCCCCACAGGGAGCCTAATGAGGGACTTGGTCCCAGGACCCCTGGGATCATGACCTGAACTGAAGGTAGACGTTCAACCACTGAACCACCCAGGTGTCCCTGATCTCCCCAGTTCTACCCTTTTCCAGGTGAGTTACTACCATCACCTAATGGGAGCAGCAGTGGAACTCGTTCAGAGCTAAGTGAAAACCACCTATCCACGTCAGCAATGACTTTCTTCTAAGTAAAGAAATTCTAACACCTTGTTCTTCACACTTGAGCAATAATTCCAAAAGCTATCAACTCAAATATATTTGTCTTCTTTGTCCAGTCAAAAATGTTAAGCTATACTGCAGACCACCACTGCTACGTCAAAGGACAGGCAAACTGCAAATTATGTGAGCAATGCATAGCTCATTTGAAATCAAAAGCCACATCCGACTTTCTCAGAAAAAAATGGAAAGAGGTGCTTGTACCAACACTTGAGAAGCTTATTTATAAATGGGGATATGGTACTCAAACATGAAATACTGCAGTGGGGCCACCTGGGTGGCTCAGTGGTTGAGTGTCTTTGGCTCAGGTTATGATTTTGGCGTCCTGGGATCAAGTCCCACATCGGGCTCCTTGTAGGGAGCCTGCTTCTCCCTCTGTATATGTCTCTGCCTCTCTCTAGTCTCTCATGAATAAATAGTCTTTTTTAAAAATTAAAAAAGAGGGATCCCTGGGTGGCGCAGTGGTTTGGCGCTTGCCTTTGGCCCAGGGCACGATCCTGGAGACCCGGGATCGAATCCCACATCAGGCTCCCGGTGCATGGAGCCTGCTTCTCCCTCTGCCTGTGTCTCTGCCTCTCTCTCTCTCTCTCTCCCTGTGACTATCATAAATAAATAAAAATTTTAAAAATAAATAAATAAATAAATAAATAAATAAAAATTAAAAAAGAAATACTGCAATGTACAGCTTTTGTGTACCAATCATATCTTAATAAAAAACAAAATTTTTATGTCACAATACATATGAGATCATAGCGATGAGATCTGTTGAGACCGTGATAACCCCAATCCCCTCATCCATGGCCGGTGGGGCTGTATTCTGGTACATGCCTTAGAAGGCAGTTCGCAAAGCCAACAAGAACTTTATACCCTACTTAGCTCTGTAATTTCACTTCTGGAAATGTATTTATAAGGAAAGAATTCAAAGGAAGGGAAAGGTTCCACAAGGGAAGACAGCCATTGCAGGGTAACTTATAATAGTGGAAACCATGGAAATAATCTTAATGCCTAATAATACGGGTCGGTTTGGAAAAGCAAGTTACATCCGCTCAATGAACTATTATGCAATTATTAAAAATAATAAGATCATGCAGCAAACTGGAAAAAATCCTGCAATGCAATGTTAACTGAAAAACAGCAGGATACAAATTCTAACTATGTCATCATTACAATTCCTGCACATGCAGAAGTATTTCAAGGGAACCAGGTAGAGTTTGGGGACAGAGGACCATCTATTAGTCATCAGTACCTTCCTTTGAATATTTTAACTGAATGGCGTAGTGCAGTGTAACTTTGGGGAAGGTAGAAAACATTAGCACCAGAAATATAACGCACAAGCACTCAAGGACAGGACAAGCCAGCCTGGAAAGAGTCATGAAGTAGCGGGATCAAACAGGGAGGAATCAGAGCGGAGGCACGAAGAGAGAGAAGAGAGGCCCAGAAGGGGATCCCAAGCAACCTGAAGTCACCTACATCCATGCCACCTGCCATTGGCTGGAACCTGGATGATGTGAAACATGGGTCCATGGATGTTAAAATGGTATAATGGGTGCATTAGTGTAACCTGAGCTCTTGCAACAGTATTCTAACTGGGTAAGAAATCTAGAATTGGCACAACTCTCCTTATGAAACCTGGCTTCTCATATCATTGTTTGTCTGGAGTGTCTTTCCCTCTTTGGTGATGTTCTAGAGCTACCTATTGAGAATCAGTGCAACTTGGAGTAAAAAAATTTCAGAGAAAATGTATGGACCTGGATTCTGTACCACACACACAAAATTACAAGCTTAAGTTTTGATTGGTTAATGTTTCCCCGCATCTAGTGGAAAAACCTTGAAGGTTCAGATCACGGACATGAGAACACAGCCAAAGCAGACACTTCCCTAACCTACAACCCAACCCCGCCAGGGTTCCTGAACAGAAGCTCTGAGGGGAGGGCTGTGGAATGCCCACAGCTGCACCATCCTTCCCTGTCCTGGTGGGCAGTGCACACAGGCGGAGGTCCTCGCTCTTTCTCTGATCAAAGTGCATTATGAGGGTGGGGCCGAAATCTGTTCTGTGTTTCCATTCATGGCTTATCTGCCCTCCACCCTCCCACAGACAAGTGAAAATGGAGGCACTTCCTGTTGAAAGAATGTGTTATCAGCACCAGACTCAGCCCGGGCTTAGCACTGAACTCAGGCCAGGTTAGGTAGGAGACCTGGCAGGATGGCTGGGCTGGAAATCTCCCTCTTAAAGGAATAAATGACTTCAGGGACAACCCGGGCTTCTGCAGGCTGGGTCATGGAAAATATCTACTAGCCTGCAAAGTAGGCACAATTCATCTTCAGATCACATGGTTGGTTTTTTTTTTTTTTCCTGTGAGAACAACTTTTGGACATATATCTGAAAAGTCAAGAATTTCTGATTTGATAAAGTCAGAGTCAGTGCCCAGTAGTGTCTGGCTCGCAGTGGCCTCAGCAACACTGGCAGCTGTCTATCTTTCCCACTACCTCACAGACCTGGTAACAGGCAGGCCCAGAGACAGCTCCTCAGGCAGCTCTGGCTATCAGAGCTCTTATCAGAGCCAAGGAAACCCTTTAAAGGACACAGCCACTGCAGAACAACGTAGTTTCTATAGCCTGTGAATTATAAACATCAATTTCATTTTTGAGGAAGGAAACCGAAAAGGAGTCAACTGGGGTATGTTCTGTCCTCTGTGCTGTAATCACTTACTGGAGCCCTGATCTGAAGAAACAAAACACAGCATCCCAGGCAGGTTGAGGGTGAGTGTGTGATCATTCCCAGAGCTTAAGACTTTGATGATGATCACACTGACTCCTTAGCTCGAATTCAGACTGTCGGCTTCCATGGCCTCTGATCTGTCCTTCCTACACATCTAAGTAAGCTTGTGGTTATGGCTTTCTCTTCTGTGAGGGGAAGCCAGCCATCCCTCACTGCCAACACTCTCTTCTCTGCTTTTGTAACCTCTAGGTTAGGCTCTCCCAGTGTTTTATAGCGGCCTGCCTCAAAAAAACTATGCGTAAATTCCAACAAAGGAGAAACACTTTCAGATAAATAAACTTTCACTCTAAAAACTATACTCATTTCGGTTTGGAGGGAGACATAAAAGTGACTCACTAATAGTTTAGGAAGTGGCACAAACGCACAAGCGTTCTGTCTCCATCAGGACCCGTAAAAATTGTCAATCAAAACAAAGCCCTTTATGTCTCCCGTAACAACTCAAAGCAAAAGAACATAAACACCTTCTCTCGCAAGAAGGAAGAGTCACGGTCATTGTAGACAATGACCTAATTCAGTTTTTAGCAAAATGTTTTAGTTATTTTTGTAATTTAACAAGCAATTCTGTAATGGAGAGCTCACTGGCTGCCCCCCTTGGGCCCTTTCGCCCCTTCTGGGCCTGAGTAGGCCAGGTTCTATCCATACCCCAGGATGCTGCCCTTTTCAAGGAGGGAAGAGCAATTCTATGCACACGATCTACCCTGGGCAAAGGAGCAGATTGTTTTATACATCTGTACACATTCAAACAGCAGGTTTGTCACAGTGAAGAAAGCCACAGCCTGAAGTTTAAGTGCCCTTGGACTAACAGTAAAATGCTGATTACAGGGGCACCTGGGTGGCTCAGTGGGTTAAACATCTGCCTTCAGCTCAGGTCATAATCCTAGGGTTCTGGGATCGAGCCCCACATAGGTCTTCCTGCCTAGCAGAGGAGTCTGTTTCCCCCTCTCCCTCTGCCCTACCCCCTGCTAGTGCTCATGCCCTCTCTGTCTCTACACTTTCTCTCTCAAATAAATAAAATCTTTTTTTTAAATGCTGATTACAAACATAAATGGCGGTGGGATGAGCACTGGGTGTTATACTATGTGTTGGCAAATTGAATTTCAATAAAAACAAATGAAATGAAAACAAATTTTTAAAAATGGCATGGGGGAGTATTTGCCCCACAAACTGAAGTCACTGGTATTCTAAAGAAAAAGTTTATCTTCTAAAATAAATTAAAATGGATGGCTCTATTCTAGTCAAAGTGGTAAAGGATCCCAAGGAAAGATTTAAAACTTGGTGAATTATGATCTTTTATAACAAAACTTTCAGATGGATAACTTAATCGCACCATCTCAGAGAAAGCAGACCATGATCTGAGAACCAAGCAACATTTACAAGAAAGCATTATGAAAGTACTAAGTGTCACAAGGAGTGAAAAATTGTGGCTATCAGAAAAATAAAAATATTTAAAACATGGTTACTTTGGGGGTACCTAGGTGGCTCAGTCAGTTAAACATCTGCTTTTGGCTCAGGTCGCAATCTCGGGGTCCTGGGATCGAGCTATACACATTAGGCTCCCTACTCACTGAGGCATCTGCTTCTCCCTCTGCCATCCCCCAACCCCACACACATGCTCTCCCTTTCTCAAATATATAAAATCTTTAAAAAAACAAACACACACACACGCACAAAACACACAAAAAAAAAAACCTATCCATGGTTACTTTGTTAATGCAATAGTTCTACATCTCTTCATTTCCCCCCACCAGGAAAGTAAGGATTTATTTCTAATGTCTTGGAATGGGGAGGGGGTGGGTGGGAAATGCCATGTGAATAAAGCACAGCACTATTAACTTCCAAGATTATATTTAAATAGTGCTGTTCTCCTTGAGCTTCAAAGAGGTCTGCAGGCATCTCCCACTTATGCTACACAATGCTCTTAAGGACCAGATGGTAGGAATTACTTTTCTCTTTTAGTAGGAGGAAAACAGAGGCTTTACAAAACCTTGGCAGCTAACTAGAGTCACACATAGAGCTGGAGCTAGTGTCTGGCTGCCTGAATCTGTTTCCTTCCAGCTGCTAATCTGTGAACCCCCAGAAATAAACTTCAGACCATACCAAGGCTTCACCATGAATCAAGCAAATAAGCTTAATCAGAGCTTTAATTAAAAATATGTGTCCCTTAATAAGATAAAAAATATGATTCCAGAGTGTGCACCCCGGCTCTAGTGAAACCATGCCATGTTAACAACAACGAAAACAGCAGCACAGCAAGTAAATTTAAACATCATCAGATATTGACTTGGAACTATTTACTCGCAAGACTCCAACAGGACACTGAGATCAATACTTGTCGTTTATTTGTTCAAGTCTTTCTTAAAATCCGAAGTCAATAAAGTAATTTGGTTGTGCTCATTCCCACAGATTCCAAGTGCTGGGTCTGGTGCACTAGGTTACTGAATTATGAATTATCGCACATGCCAACACCTGTCTTTGGAGATGCTTTTTAAAATTATTAAAATTTCAGGAAAAAAAATAACAGGTAGCTCTCAACATGAACAAAGCTAACAGATTGTATTGAATTCATATCCATTAGATCTTCATATTGCTAGTAACTCTTTTGGCAGACACCCATGAAATGCATAATAAATTACTTTCGTTCCAGTAAAGGAATTCATTTTCTTCGAAGATTCATTTAGCAATAACATTTCAGAGCATTCTAAGCCAGATTTCTTAAATTTGGCCATGTTTCCCGTAACATTATTTCATGTTTTGTGACAATTTGTATATTCTTACAGAGGCAGGGCAGGGTGGGGGGGTGGGGTGGGGGGGAGACTACAAAGAATCTGTAATCTACAGAGAAACGTTGTGTTCTAAGACGAAGCCGCCCAACCCGAGGCCGTGAGAAGGCACACGACATTCTACCCACACTTCTTCTTTACCTAGCATTCTGGCTTTCAGATTGTGATAATGAGTCACTTATTAAATAAGCCACAGTCCTATGATAAATTGGGTGGACTTACATATTATAAACTATTTAAAGAATGATATACTTGTGCTGACCTCTATACACACACACACACACACACACACACACATAAAGGCATTGGGTATTACTGTAGTGCAATGCATTTCTAACTATTTCTCCTTACTATCCTCCCCATAACACACAGGCACGCACGCACAAACACACACATACAATACAAAAAAACGGGAAGTCTAGAAAAGGCCTTGAGATCAAAATGAAAGTATGCAAACTCCACATGCTTCCATGTTCCTTGCCAGGTTGGCGTGTGACTTTCTCAGCAAAGGCCAGTGTGGTCAGACAGGAACGTGAGTTATTAAGAAGGAACTGAAAGAAGAAAGGGAGCCTGGCACATAGGGAGCGTGAAGATAAAATGCCAACAAAATATTTACGTTCATGGCTTGCAGCGAGTGGCAAGTGGGATATTAATAACTATGATGATTGGTCAGCTCCCTGGGAGTGGTAACTGCCCTGGAACTGAGAGAGGCAGGAGACATCGGTTCCAGTCCCGGCTTCAACACCGGCTGGTTTTGTGACCTTAGGGAGTCACTCTGGATCCTGGCTTATAAATGAGGCAATTATAAAACCTAACTGCAGCACTCTCACAGACCGCTGTGGGAGACTGATGACTTTCTAACTCTCTTTTTATTCATTTAGAAAAGAGCATCGTGGACTATAAACTCGGGCGGGGGGGGGGTAATGGACACTTGCCTATTAAATGCTTTTTCAATGATTTCATAAAAACCGGAGGCAATTTGAACATTCTGAACAATTCCAACTAATTTAGCACTTATCAGAAATCACATCATTCGAAGGATGTAAGTACTGCCTTTTAATAATTACCTTAGGTACACCAACCACAGCCAATTTCACTATGTGTTATTCTTTTATTATCCAATTGACATAGTCTTAGCACTGTAACACATTTTATTAGAAATACATGAAAATTTGTACAAAATTACAAATATTGCCTTATATATTTGGTTATAAGCAAATCACTTCTCTGGCATAATTTTCCCACCTGTTTCTGCAGGACTTTTTTTGATGCTCAAATTACTAATGAAAATTAGATTTCTTTCAGAAAATATTTTTCTTTCTGAAGATTTCAATATCACATTTATCATGTCTTAATCTATGCCTTACTGAAATGTTAATTAATTGAAATTTTGAAAAATAAAAGGTTTTAAAAAAACTCTAGCATGCCACAGGTAACAACTGACTGCTAGACTTGGGTCTAAATCCTGATTCTTAATACATACATAATCTTGAATAAATCTTTAAAAAAAAAACACATACATAACCTTGGGCATATTACTTTGTTCGAGTCTCACTGCCCCCCTAAATCAAAAATGGAAATAAAACATAGGTAGATTGATAATTATGAATAAAAGAGAAAATGTACACAAAATACATAAAGTACTTGATAGAAGCAGGCTTCTGCTTTTCTATGTCCAGTATCTTGTAAATAATAAATACAGAAAAGGGAGAATTATTCTCAAAAGCAAGAGGACAATGATAAAATGCAAGACTAACACTAATGCCCTGCTCTCCTGCAACCTAAAGGCTCTCATAAAATATTCAACTTAAGAGATGAGCGGTAATTTTTTGACCCTCTCCAGGAGTCTCATATGAATCAGAACCGCTCTGCAGAATCAAGTTCCTCTGAGTGAAAATAACTCATTGTATATGAGTCCTTCATGAATGTACCTTTCAGCTACTTAATTATGGTAGTAGTAGTTAATAACAGGAATTATTATTTTGTGACCAATCACAATGCCTTAGTAAATCCAGTATGATCTAATCCCTTGGAGAAAAAAAGACAGTGGAGTATAAATTTGCTAATAAAGAAGAATAAGCTGGGGCACCTGGGTAGCTCAGCGGTTAAGCATCTACCTTTGGCTCAGGGCGTGACCCCAGGATCCTGGGATGGAGTTCTGTATCAGGTTCCCCACAGGGAGCCTGCTTCTCCCTCTGCCTATCTCTGTCTCTCTGTGTCTGTCATGAATTAAAAAAATGAAATCTTAGAGGAAAAAAAAAAGTAATAAGCTACGTGACTAAAGTGGTGTTTTCCGTTTTTCAGCATAGGATGCAAATATTAGCACATAAAACCTATAAAAAGAACTTTAAATATTAACCTACAAAGCACCTAAACTTTCTTCAGAAGGCCATCTGAGGACCCACAGATACCCTAACAAGTATCAGTCCCCAGTCGCTGCTGTGGCCACAAGCACTAAGGTGCGCATTTATTCTTTCAAACCACTTGGAGCCCCAAGATTTAGCACCATGCAGCTCAGAGGAGGTATTTCTTCTGACAAGGTTTTTGAATGAAGTTACTACCAAGGAGTGACTACAGTTGGGAAACAGCTCTATCTAGGCACAGAGCATCCCAGAAGAATAAATAAGGCAAGAATGAAGATACCTACTTTGTATCAAAATGACCAATCAGCAGGTAAGCGCCCCCACCCCTCAGCCAAAAGGGCAGAATCAGCCAGCATCAAATCTTAAGTCTGCCTCTCTTCGTGGCAGTTGTCTATTACCAGCAATGAACCACAAAAGGTACAGAAAGATTTCCTATCTCCAACACACCATGCCCAATATGTCTCCATTCAGAAAATTCAGCAGGCCACCCCAAACCATCCTGCCCTGAGAAGCCCTGGGGATAGAGACACCAGAGCCCAGGCCTACATCATAGTGCCATGAGGCCAGTGCATGTCACCAGCTCCGAGGGAGTCTTTTCCTTACTAATGATGAGGGGAAACCCTGCTTATAAAATGTACAAGCAGGAGCATGCCAGTATTTGTTTACATCAATTATCAAAATACTCCCTTAAGAATGTTTTAATTGGGGAGCCTGGGTGGCTCAGTCGGTTAAGCATCTGTCTTCGGCTTAGGTCAAGATCCTGGAGTCTCAGGATTGAGCCCTGCATCAGGTTCCCTGTTCAGTGGGGAGTATGCTTCTCCCTCTCCCTCTTCACTCCACACCCCAGCTCGTGTACTGTCTTGTGTGTACTGTGAGCTCTCTCTCTTGCTCTCTCAAATAAATAAAATTTTTTAAAAGTGCTTTAATTGTTGTATTCTAGCATGGAAAAAGAAACACATTTGTCAACACAGATGGGGGTTAGAGAAAGTCCATCATTTAGAAATGAAGACAACTGGACCCCACTTAAGGCTGACTTTATATTGATGTGAACCAGTTTCAAAAATGTACCTTCCACTTACTTCACCAGTCTCACTTCCTACCTTTGGCTCCACACTCTATGCTCCAGCAACACTGAACACTAAAGCTATGTCCTCAAAGCATCACAGTTGCCCATGCTCTTCTTTCTGGAGGATGTCATCCTGGTGCTTTCCTTGCCCTGCAAAAATCCTATCCCACTGATTCAAATGTACTCTGTGAAGCCACTTCCAACTCTGAGGTCAGAATTAACCACTCCCTCCTTTCAACTTCTACCCTACCCCGTAGCTCATTTAAGGCACTTCCACACCTGACCAGCAGTGTGGTCCCTACCACTACCACCACATTATAAACAATTCGAGGTCAGGTACCTTGTTTCATTCAATGGTAAACAGGGCCTCTCAGAGCACAATACTTTTTAAATGGAACAACGACTATAAAGCCAGGATTAGTCTGCTAGAGTTCATCTCCAACATTTTATGTTTTATGATGACTTCAACATTATATTTGCAGTTTTAATAGAAACTTAAGTGGCTTTTAATTTTTTAAAGTAATTATTTATAGAACTACTTTTAGGCAGGCAATATGTTCAGTGGTATCTTATTCTCAAGACATTAAATCTCACCGCTATTTTCATCCCCAAATTAATCCTTCCTGCCACAAAGGAAAAATAAGAGAAATGCCTTTTGTCTATAAAATTTGGGGACTGAGCTATAAAACATAAGCTTATATATACGATGTATGAAGTGTATGGATAATAATGAGCATATATGATGTATAATATGCACACATATATACACATCTATTATATTTTTATATATGTAAAGATTTCTCCAGTTTTACTAATTTTTAGTTACAAGTCATAGGAAGGGTAAGAATATTTAGAAATTATTAAATCTTATTTGGAAAAAATAAATCTTATTTGGGAAGTGCTAAAATAGAACACTGTTCCCATATTACCCTTCTAAATAATAACAAAAAAAAACCTAGTGTGATTTAGTCAATAAATGGAATTCAATGAAAGATTTAAATATTCTCACCATCCACCAAGAATATAAATGCTAAAGAAAATCTGTTATATATTCAAGTCAACTAAATACATATTTTTCAGTAAACCTACACGAGAGAAAATTTTAGTACATAAGACTTTTCTTGGAAAATGCATCTTTAAGTTCAAAAGGCACAAAAAATAATCAACTGTCTATCAAAATGTAAGTGTGGCATATTTCTTAATCACAAAAATTCAAAAAGAACAAGCCAGGGGCTATTTTAATACTAGGCTGCATAGCAGTCAGCCTTCCCAATCTCAGAGAGGAAACACACTGCACACTGCCCTCCCTGTCTCTGACACATAACACACCACACAGAAAACCTACAGAGAAACTGAGTCATCAGGTAGCTGAGTCAGCAACCTGATGATGACCATTAGAAAGAATGTCTTCTTTTTTCCAAGAGATCTAAGTTAAAACACAAATAGCAACAAATACATAAAGCTAAGACATTGTAGCTTCATGACAAATAAGGGAAGACATAAGGTCTCAGAGCACCACAAAAATGATTTCTGTGGCCCTGAGACACTTGTCAAGGAAGAATGCCAAATGCTGCATGCTAGGAATCCTGCCCGCACCTTACTGCTGCCCCGGAGGGAGCCCTAGAGCCTTTGCTCTCAGCAGCAGAAAACTACCCTCCCTCCAGAACGTTCAGGTCCTGCCAGGCTAGCTCAGGAACCAGCCATGGGAACCTGTTGCCCCCCCCCCCCACCCCACCAACAGGAGAGGGAAAGAACAGAAGGATTTAAAAGAAGCCTGCTGGGAACGCCTACTGATCATCTCCTACACTGCTTTTCTGAGGGTGGTGGGATTAAAAAGGAACAGCAGGTGTGCTGTGGACCACTGCAACAATCTGACGTCCTTGCTATTACAACCATTAAGGAAAGATGGGAAAAGCAGCTATGTTGCCACTTACACCATGTGGCCTCCCCCCCAGTTCCGCTCTTCCACTGGGAGTATGCCTGAGATGACTGTTTTGTAGCTCGGCTGACCCTCTTAAAGTGAAATAACCCTGAACTACTCATTTCCACCACGTCAACCACCAGGCCACACTGGAGATCAGCGGGACATCAAAGGAGGCTTAACCAGGGTGAGCCAACCAGGGTGCTGCGTACTGCATACCAGGCGCAACCTTGCCGGGCGGATGCAACATTTTCTTCACCTACAGCACCTCCCCAAATCCTGTAATCATCCTGGCACAACACCAGCTGCCCTCCAACATCATAAACTGACCAAAATGGGAAAAAGGACACATCTTGTCGGCACAGCCACCTTTTTCAAGTGCTTCCCCCAGTGGCTCAGGGAGCTCCCTGCCCTCCGCCCCCCAAGGCCCTCCTCAAGGCTCCTCAGGGCACACACCAAAAAGGTCTCCACCCAGAGAAGGCCTTGAAGGTACTCAGGGACCACGGGGCACACACACACACACGGGCACTCCTCCGTAGGCGGTCACCTGGGGAGACCATTAGGGTCTACAATTATTCTGGGAGGGGACACTTTCCAAAGGCAGCCAGCAGATGGGCTTCTGTCCTGTCGGCCTGGTTCCCCACCACAGCCATGTCACATAGAGGCTGCTAGAGACGTGTGTGGTGGGCTAGCGGACCAGGGAACCCCCAAAGCCCAGGTGCCTGTGGAACCCAGGCCAGAGAGTGGGTCCCTGTATGTAGGGAGAAGGCAGGCAGTCTGTGCCCCCTGCCCTGGGAAAAGGTGTTGGGAAGCCTTTGAGGCCGCTGGGGCTCTGCAGGCTCACACACTCACTCATACACAAACCCTGCCTGGTCGGCAGCTCACACTGCCGGCTCCCACGCAGGCTGCTGCTTGGGCTAAGGAGTGCTGGGGGCTTATAGCCCAAGACCTCGCCTGGAACTGCTCTCAGACTCCACCAACCTCCAAAGTCCTGCTCGCCCTGCCTCCCGGCCTCCAGCGCAGGACAGAGAGTTCCTTCGAGGGGTGAGGGCCGGCCAGCTGCCTCCAGCATGCGAGGCCCCGGGTAGGAGGTGCCCCCAAAGCAGGCGGAAGATGGCCAGCACAGCTCCTGAGACCCCCTCTTCCAGGCAGGCCAGAGCCAGACCCCTCCCCGACTTTCTCCCCAGCACCTGTCCGGTGAGGACAACCGATCAGATTCACAAATAGCCAGTTCTGAAATTTCACAGCACAAAACCATGAAAGCAAAACAAACCCCGAGTCCCCCAAGTCCATTGTTGGGCAAATACTTGTATTTCTGTGCCATTTATCATTCAAATTTGGCCTTTTCCAGGCTTAAGCCGGCCTTAACAAACAAAAGTGACCCAAAGCTGGCAGTGATCATTTCAGCTACAAGAGACCAACACCAAAGCCAAAAAACCTGACGGCTCCCCCAGTGCTTTCAAAACCAGCGCGTTTAGCTACTACCTGCCTCATTTAGCTACTACCTAAGTGCTGCTGAGGACTGAGGACATAAAGAATATTTTAAAAATAATCTTTATCTTTTCATTCTCACACAAGTAACCACTTTAGACTCTTGAAATCACAACTAACCCTTTTGTAAAAGATAAATAAATAAACAAAAAAAAATCTTACAGAGTCCACCTTTAAAACGGCTAGAAGCCCTCTTTAACACCTTATCTGCAACAAATGAAAATGACAGAAAGGCTCTTTGCCTTGTGAAACTGAACATACTTCTTGCATCATTAAAGCAAAAGAAAAAGCCAAAAGAATTTGGGATGGAGGAAAGACAGAAATATCAAACTTAAAATTTTTTAATGTTTCCCTTTTGCTTGTTTAAGCCATTCAAAATACAATGAAAAGAAACCGGCTCTGTGGTTCCTGAACCCAGGTTAAAGACACCTCGAGGGCAACAGTTTCAATTTCACCTGGGGCGCTTATGCAAAAACACAGCCTTCCAAGCCCCACCCCCAGAGACTCTGACTCAGAAAATCCAGGGTGGGGCCCAGGAATCTGTAGCATTTCAAAGTACCCCAAACAGGGCAAAGCTAAATGTAAAAAACAATTACTAAGTAAATAGGGATTTTAATGCTGGTGTTTTGACTTAAACCAGTCTCAGCATAATCCTTAAAAAAAAAAAAAGTCCTGCGGCCCAGATCTCGCCCCGGATCACACTGAGGTCTAGGGTAAGGCCTGATCATTAAAAGAGCATTCCCGGTAAATTTGGAAAACAAATTTACAGTGGAATGTGCTCAACACTCAAGGAAAACTGGGTTTCAATCACACCTTTACAGAAACTGTGATCTTCACCAAGCCCAGGCATCCCTATCCTTAGGGGTGTGAATTACTCAAAAGCCAAATTGCTCCCAGGCTTGTGGCAAGGCTGAAATAAGCCAAGGTACAATGAAGGTACCTTAGAAGGCAAGGGCCCCCAAGCAGAAGGCCAGTGGGTAAGATCAGTGACTACAGCAGCACAGAACACATTATGATGAGTTTTGCTTTTTGAAATGATTTAAAAAAAAAAAAAAAAGGAAGAGAAGAAAGGCAAGAAGATGGAGTCGCTACGATAAGCAAATTTAAATGCCATGGGCACCGAGATATATAAAACCTGAGTTCATAGTGTTCTTGATCTACATCAGAAATACATCTATACAAGCAGCTAAAGACAGAAACCTGGAAATAAAACAACTTCAAGCACTTCACACCAAAACTCCTTGCTTTTACTTGGGTTCATTTAACCATAAAAAATGATATAGATCTTAATTAAGAGGTTTGTAAAGTACTTAGGTTTGTCATTTTGTTGACATTCAAATGTAATCTCCTCTAAAAACTATTCCTAGGTATCAGCTAACTAAACTGAACTGTTGGTTTAGATTATTGTACTACCAGATAAGATAAAACTTGTGATAATATACTAGAGAGCAACCCACTAGCTTAGAAAGCGTCTATACTGCTTTAACACTTACCCCTGAGGCTGTTGGTTGTGTTGTAGGGGAAGTATTTTTGCTGCAGTCATCTGAGTTAGAAGAGGTGGAAGTTGGAGTCATAGGAACAGAATTATTGCTACTACCTGCAACAGTCAAAATTAACCTCATAAATACACACATACTCGACCGTTACAGTTGGCCAATACTTTACAATCAAATAGCATTTTATTGTATTTACCAGAGCAAGCCTTTGACTTATTTATGTTCTTAGGTTTTCTTTTCCTGGTTTGAATTCCCTCTTTTTTCATAGCAAGCGGTCGAGGCACCTAAAAAAAATTTTCAAACAGGCCTGAAGTTGAATAAATAATATACTGAAGAAAAACTCAACTTTAAAGACTCAACATCAGAACTGAAAGCCCTCATTTAAAAGAAGTTGGCATAAATTTCAGTCAATTTGTATACATACTCAATAGATCCCAATCTGTACAAAGACTATACTTTCCCCAGCAAATGCAGATTCCTTCAGAGAAAATGAGGTGACTTGTCAAGGAAAATTTATTCCTTCAACTTACTGTTTATTGTTTTAAACAACTTCAATCACAGAGTAAAACCACTAGGTACATATTTTTATTGCAAAGAGATTGTGTATTCTCTTCCTCCTACACATACAAGGTTAATTTCCTTTTGAAGATTGATGTGTTTATAATATTTCATGGTTTCCTCCAAATGAAGGACAGTGTTGCTAACTATAACTATCAAATATATTATTGCTCCTTTACATAAATGTACTTGATTGCATCAAAAATTTTAAAGTTAAGGTATAAACTAGTTATGCATTTATGGTTGGTGCCATGCTTTTTTTTCTTCGAGTATATATATTTTTTAAGTTACTACTATGTTATTGATTCTAAAATGCACATTTTTCACATTTTAGCATTTCTAAAACTGAGATGTCTTAAAATGGATGTGTGACAGTTTAACTGGCAGCATTTCTTTGTTTCTTACTGATATGTAAGATAATGGTTTATAATTAATAACATCCTAAATTCAGGAACGTGCATATAGGAAATCAGATTCTTCACTTTTATCCCCTCTCCTTGGCTGATTTTTTTTTTAACTGAAACTATGTACAAATAAGATTCTAAACACGTATACACATGAGCAAAATACGTGGCGCACCCCATGGAGTTTCATGTAGAGTCCACAAGCATTGCACACAGGTTCACCCTCCGCATTTCTGCGCCACAAAGTGGTGGTCGTGGTGTGACAGTTGGCACAAGACAATCCAAGCCGCCGGGAGGAAGGCTAAAAAGTAGCAGAAGAAAGTGTACAGATACAAATGACTTTATGTATATGCCACATACATCAACGTATCATTTCCCTGTCATCAACAAGCATGGATCTTTTATTTACAATAATTTTAAAATATAGGGAAAAAATTAAAGTCTGATTAGACTGAACTTCTTGAATCAAGAAATTGGAATTTTATGTAGGGTGCTCCATCCCACATTGTTTGGTTTGCTCCAGGATATTCTCCCAGCGTATAGAATAACGGGGACAATGTTGGCCAATAACTGTGCTCACTGTTTTCAGGTCTGAATTATAAGAGTCATGAAACACAATCACCAACTGCCTGCCAGTGTCCTAAATGGCTTTGGGTGGTCTCCACTTGTCATTTGTAATCAAGTCTATTTCTCAGATATGTGCAGAGGAATAACCCAAAAACTTTAGAAAGGCAGGCAGCCAGGTAGATAGACAGACTGACAGGTATAGATAAAGAAACAGATCTTGTAAAATGTACAAAATTTTTATAAAGAAATATATTGTAATACATATCATAATTTGCAAGGTTGCCTGCTGCCTCTAAGTTTTCGTATTATTCTTTTTACAAAGTATAAGCAAATTTTGTGGCACTGTTTTAATGCTGGCAGTCTTATTTACGGTGACAGGGATATATTTTCTTTGTCTTATCAGTACAGTATTCAACTTCTGTTCATACAAAGATTTAAATGATATTAGAAAAGGCACTGTCATTCCGATTTCCATGTGACCTTTATGCCCATAACATCCTTAAGAGGGAATTTATCTCATCTAAATTATGTGTGAGTGATAAAGAAGAGTTTAAGCTAGTACAAGTTTCTCTCCAAAAGGCCAAAATCTATATTTGTTTTTAAATTACCTAAAGAGGCAACTAAAACAGTATTACGACTTCAGTAAAGAAGCTGTGAGGGAAAAATCCAAGGACCAAAATAAGTCGAAAATTTTTTCAACAGAATTTGGTAAGTTAGCTACACCAATTAATTTCAGAAAAGAATAGTCTTGTACAACAAAAATACGAACTGGGGGTGTGTTGAATATTCACAGGTTAAAGGACAGATTTACCAAATCCTTTGCTGACATATTTAAAAGATAAAATTGAATTTTGCATTTACAATTCACATCCTATTGATGACTGTAGCATTATTCTTTACAGACAAGTCATAAAAACAAGCAGACACTGGCAAACCCTTAGCCCTACAACATTTGTAAGAAGTCAATGCTAAGAAAAATCGATTTGACTTTTGGTTGAAATGAACATGCATGGCTGACAGGCAAACCATCTGTGGAACTGTTTTGTTAAAATGATAAAAAAAAAAAACAAAACTTTTTGCATGTCGAGATTTGTTTCTTTCTTTTAAAATAATTTCCTAGGAGAGCACTCCTTTTTCTTCATAAACGTGAAATCAGTAAACTAGGGACAAGAAGGTTCATTTTATAAACAGGTCATTTATGACAGTTTCCAGTGGAATTTGAAGCCAATGTGAAGTAAACTTGTTATCAGAATTTACCATTATAACAAAGAACTTTATGACCGTCAACTGCAAATCATAAGTGAAGCCAGTCTCCATAAACATGTGAAATGAAGGTGAATGGGTTATAAAAGTTCCTTGTAACAAGTGATCTCAGTTATATTCATCACTGACAAGGAATTCAAGTTACACCATAAATCTCTTATTTTGCAATATATTACAAGTTCAAATTCACAGTGATTGGTTCTGGACTTCTAGCTAAACAAACTTGGGTTCAACATCCTGAGAACTAAGCTAGATCCATCAAGACCATAAATAAGAAGCCCACAAGAACTAATTGATGAACACACCCTTCAATTGGTATCATTTATAACCCATTTACAAAGCACAATGGCTGACCTTGGTCATGGCCAAGACACCTGCCACACAGAAGGGAAACCAACAAATTGAAGATGTCAAAAACTCTTTTCTGTTAAGTTATTTTTACTGGTAAGTGCACAAAAACAAATGGCACTATCTAAATAATGGATGTTACTAGATCAAATTTAGAATGCAACTAGAACTTAATCAGCTACTCTTCTACCAGTTTTTCCCTCAATCTCAAGAAAAGGTTATCTTGCTGAACTCAGCTAGTATTCAGCTCAATGTACCTTTCCAAAAAAAAAAAAAAAAAATCAGTTTCACTGTTGACACACCAAAACGACAAACTTCTTGGGATAGTTTCTAGCCACTACTTTTTTAATATGATGCATAAGAAATGAAAACCATAGGG
Organism: Vulpes vulpes; assembly: GCF_048418805.1. Classification (NCBI taxonomy): domain Eukaryota; kingdom Metazoa; phylum Chordata; class Mammalia; order Carnivora; family Canidae; genus Vulpes; species Vulpes vulpes. The sequence continues at coordinate 94,372,597 of NC_132792.1, read as the reverse complement.
AGTCAGATGCTGAAGTTAAGGATGCCCTCTGAAGACAATTTCAAGCGGCAGGAGGTTGTAACAAGTTTAAGGCACATACTCACATTAAATTAACCTCAGCCACTTTATTTTAAATGCATTAAAAACAAAACAACCATAAAACTAATTGCTTCTCTTTAAGGTGTCAGACTTCCATTGTGATGCAATTTCACCCTAATCTATTTAACACAAACAACATGTGTAGCATTTGTTCCTGCTAATTACAGTATAACAATTAAATAAATTACTTGGATACTTAAGATGTCTGGCATCTCACTGTAAAATATTTTACTTTAAAAGGTATTAAAGAGTATGAGTGCTTGGTTAAACAAATGTTAGCCCTACAGTGGGGCCTGTGAACACTTTCATTTATTTTCTCTAATCACTACAGCAGTAAATGCCCTCTCCTAAAACCACACCTAACTTCTGAAGAGATTTATTCCTGAAAAAAATCAGAATTCCCATAATTCAAAACACATAAAATACATTTAAAAATGTGTTTGGATTGGTGAAAATCCCCAACTTGGGAAGCACATAAGACTGCATTTTTTTTTCCCCTCAAGTGCTATGTAGTTTTCTGAACAGCTAGATTTCAAAATAACAAAGGTCAGAGTAAATTTTGATCAAACTCAAAGACAATCCAAAAGATGGATGGAATTTGGGGCTACTGTCTCATTCCCAGGAGGAGAGGTAAAAGGGATCCAAAAGTATAAGGAACAGAATCAAAGGAACCCTGAATGAGGGTGTAGGGGAATGGGAGTGTGGGTTTGTGGTTGTGATACTGTAAGGCGAGAGGGAGGGGGGTTCGAGTCTCAAAAATAAAATCCAAACCAGACCAAACAGTACAGAGTGAAAAACGTCTCCTTCCTTCATCTGACCTGGTTTCGGTATACTCAGTTTTTTCTCCCCAGGGGGTACCGTCATTACTAATTTCTTGTGTCCCCTTCCAGAATGATTCTAGTGCATTTGGAAGTACATCCAGAGACATATAAACACAGACTTGTTTTTTTTAAAAAAAAAAAAAGGCAGCTCCCTGCACGTTGCTCGTCCCGCACTGACAGACACCCTGCCCTAGGTGGACTGCGGGGAAGGCGGTCTCCGCTCGCGGCCTCGGGCGTCGGGGCAGCCCGCACTCGGGCGCTCGCGGGCGGGCAGGGCACAGCTGGGTCCCGCCGCACCTGCTCCCGCGGGGCGCCCGGGCCGCAGCGGAGGGCGGCGCTCGCACTCACCACGCGCTTCTGCGGCTTGATGAGGGGCCGGCTGAGGCCGTTCATCTTGCTGTAGAGGCCGCAGGCGTTGCACAAGTAGTGGCCGGTGCCGTCCCGCCGCCACAGGGGCGTCTGGATGGAGCCGCAGTTCACGCACTCTCGGCTCTCGGGCAGGTCCTCCAGCAGGTCTGCGGCGAGAGCGGGGACGGGAGCCCCGGTGAGGCCGCGCCGCCCCCGCCCCTCCCGGGCTCCCCGGCCCCCTGCAGCCCGGGCCCCAGCTCCCGCCCGCCTCCGCCTCCGCCCGCGCCCTTCCTTCCCCGCGGGTCTTTCCCGCTGGGCGGCCGAGCCGGGAGCCGGCCGTCGTCTCTATCGATCCGCTGAGCCTGTATCCAATACTTCTGCAGCCCTGGGCGCGCCCAGGAGAACCCCAGAAAAGTGGCAGGAGATGGTGCTGGAGGCCGGGCCCGAATCATCTCATCTGCCTGGTCTCCAAGGACCTCGGAATGGAGAGGAGCTGGGGGCAAGCTGGTTTGGGTGCCCTGACCCCCTCCTTTCCGGCTGATCCCAAGCGTTTCAAAACTGAAATCCATCATAATTACAGTGTACCACCTGCCAAACCCCAACCAGCCATACAATATCAACACTATCACTGACCCCTGCAACCAGACCCACAAATAACCTGAGATACAGGCCGGCTACCTTATTACTTTTATCCCAAGTAATTTTTATTTTAATGTATTTACTGTATCTGTCACCCTTCCTTTTCTCCAATTAAAAAAAAAAAAAACGGACAAGTGAAATTAGAAATATGTTCTTAGGCACTTTATCCATTAATTAGAAAATGACTCCGGTCTCCTAAAGGGGGAAAAACGCACCAACATTAACAAGCACCGAGATAAATGTTACATTTTCTTCTCACACCACAAGGAGCAAACGCTAAAATATTCTGAGTTCCACTGCTTCCATCTGCAAAATTCCTACGAACGGTTGATATCTTCTTGATTCAGGACATTACTAAAATCGTTTAGTAACACTCAACAAAACTTTCATACTTTCCTACACTGAACTTCAGTTTAGGCAATCTATCTAAATTGCGTTTGTCATTTTGCTTTTGGTTAGTTTTTGGTGTTTACAACTAACCCAAGCCTGTTATTAAGAAAAAAATCTTGAGAGTAAATAGTTGTAATATTTATTACTTCCACTTAAATCTGTTAAATATGAATAAATAAATACTATCTAAAATGAGATGGGTACTTACTAATTTAAAAAGTGCTTTTAAAATAAACTTCATAAAAAATAAAAATATCCTTTTGTTTAGGGTTATTTATAAAGGACTTAAATGTCCAAATGTGGCTTTACCAAGAATTTCTGAACCAATTTTTAAAGTAAATAAATGTTACATTTTAAAACTTTATTTGAAGATGTGTGCCAGCAAATCTTTATGTTCTTTCTCATTCCCGAGGAGTGTACAGCTTGTTCCTACCATCAACTACTTGTAAAGATATTTAAATATGTTTTGGGCATGAATACTCTCTAAGTCCATTAATGCAATTTACGCTACAAAACAAGTCTCTTTCCTCCTCAAGAAATAAGTTTAAAAGAAACTAGCATCCTACATAACTGGAGTTCAAAGTTGTCACGGGGATACCGCGACTTACAACACATCACAAAGATTTATTCTTCTCCACCCTAAAAGCCACTATTGACTACGGTAATCAGTAAAATGCTCAGGACTTCAAGGACACTGAAGTTAAACAAGGTATTTGTCTTAGTTGTTGACTTTAAAATGTTACCTATCAGAGACCCTCTCGATAGAGGAGTGGGGCATTCCCTGGAGAACCCAGCCCTATGCCTGGCCTCCTTCCCCCAGGCTGGAAACAATAAAAGTTCCCAGGAGAAGACAGTGTGAACTCTCCAGGTAAATCTCTTTAGTCATCTGAAAACCAAAAGCCCCTTTGGATAAATAAAATTTAGGAAGTTTGTTTGTTTCATTAAATCGAATCTAGAGCTCCCAACTTTCTCCCTACCACTCACCAAGCAGCTATAATCCTTCAACGGACTAAAATAAGAAAAACTTTTTTTTAACAATTAGAAAATCTGATTGCACTGGACTTTCGTTCATCAGTTTCCCCCCTACCTACTCATCATCGTCTCCCAACACAACTGCTTTGGATTCCCCTAGGAAAAAAAAAAAAAGAGGCTCCAGGGAGAAGGGTACGGCCAGGGAATGCCATCCCAGGACCCAAAGAATGGAACACAATTCAGCAGGAGGTTAGGAGGGCGCTGGTCTCGGGGACTCAAGCACTCAGCATAATCACCCCAAGTTTCCCTACCACCCATCCACCACCAAAATCAGGGAGAGGTGTATGGAGCAGGTAACTGGAGTCCTCCACACTGTGTAGATTGAAAAGGCTCAGTGCTCCCGGGTTTTAGCCCTTCTGCCCAAACAGAAGGCAAAAGAGTGCCTTCAACAATGGTCCGTTTGGGGGGCGCTTTTTTTAAACCACCAAAATGGAGAAGGAGAAATCTAGCTAGGAAGCTAGGAGGAGAAAGGGGTTGGAGGTCAAGGTTTCCCTCGAAGGAGAACACCTCTGAGGACAAGCAAAATTAGATCTTTTGCTCCCCCACTCCCAGACTGGCTGATTCTCAGTAGCTTCCTGCTTTCTTAAAAGACTTTTAGGCAAAAGGTGTGTATTCCCAAAACCCTTCCCATTTTTTGGTTGTTTTTAACATATGCTGGATCTATGGAAGATTTTTCTGACTTTGCAATGTCCCATCCAGAAGGTTGAAAGTTGGTGAAAGAATAAGCTAGGTTTAAAATGAAATTTGTAAGTCGCCTGCAATTGCACACTTACGGCCCCTGAAAAGATTTTCTATACTAAAGAAGTTGCTTTAAATGTCGGAAGACTCCAATTATGTCTTTTGGGACTACTTCTCTTCCTCAGTCCTGTGAAATGCCAGAAGACTGGAGAAGAGGGGTACGGAGACCAGCCTAAGGTGTGTCCTGAAACAGGTGGAGCTGTAGGATCTCGCCCCTAACCCAACTCATGTACCCTTTCGGATTCCCCGTTGGATTCTTGGCTGACAAAAGCCTCATCCTCACAACCCCCAACCTCCTTCCCATTCTTTGAAGATTCCTCATCTTCCAGTCCCTCAGCTCCTGCCAGGGAACCAGCCGTGCGTCCCTATGCTGCTCTGCTCTCAAGTCTCTCCTCAGCAGGGCTCTCCACACCCACTCTACACAATGGTGAAGATGTCTCCAGGGCCAGCTTCACAGAGGAAAGAGCGAATTCTGAGACCAGAATCTTAGGAAGTAGAGAATGAAAGGAAGAACTTGTTACCAAAACGCCTGTTGCACCCTCCCAGTGTTACCAGCAGGGCTGTTCAAGACACATCCTTCACTTTGGGGCCCCTGGCATTTCCAGTATGTCTTTTGAATACAAGGCTGGCGATTCATCACTTTCTCCTACTAGTTAGGGCCCCTAAAAGGCTTGTCCCAAAAAACGAGCACTGAGGCTCCATGAAAAACCCAGATCTGGAGTGTGAAGACACCAGGTAGGATAATTTAGGCTGACATGCCTCCTGCCTCTTTGTCACCTCTGTGACTCCCACACCTCCCCTCAAACAAACAATACCCCTACCCCCCACCCAAAAGGTTGTCTTAGGAGTCTGTCGGGTTATCAGGTTAAATACAAAGTAAGAGACCTGAGAACGCACCTAGAAGGGCCCAGAATGCTGCAGCTGCCGAGAAAAGAAGCAAGAGGGCCTTGTCTTACCTACCCCCCACCCAAAAGGTTGTCTTAGGAGTCTGTCGGTTATCAGACAGGTTAAATACAAAGTACGAGACCTGAGAACACACCTAGAAGGACCCAGAATGCTGCAGCTGCCGAGAAAAGAAGCAAGAGGGCCTTGTCAGGCCAGACAATACCGATTATAACCTCCTCTGCTTGAGCACAAAACGTTTTTCAAAATGGGGGTGCTTCCAGGTATTTGACCACTGTTTTTTTCCCAGTTCACCCAGCGTTGCCCCCAGACACTGGAATGAAAGTCTGGGTGGCCTGGAAAACTGAAAAGTCGGTGAGCTGAGCTCTGGAGGAAGAAGAGATGTGGGAGCTCCAGGATCCCGGGCGGGGTGGGGGGGGTGGGGGTGGGGGACAGCCTGGCAGGGGCAGCAGCAACCCCAGACAGTTCTGCTCAGCTGATGTCAAGCAAAAGGAGCCCTCCGCCAGCTTTCCCTCGGGACAGTCAGGAGGCTGACCAGTCCGGGTAGCCTCTCTACTCTCCCTCTCACCTAGGAGGAAGCCAACCGGCTCCTTAGGTTCTTTTCCACTGTGCAGCTCTTAAATACTCTCCTTGAGGGACACACAACTCCTCACCTCTGGGGAGCTGAACTGGGTGAGACCGTATTCGAGGAGGGGTGAATCAACATTTCCTAAAGTGACCCCCCCCCCCCCACAGAGTCCTATTCTTCTGCTTGGGCAAATCAGGGCCTGTGACAAGTCTCAGGCCCTGTCAGTTCCTCCCCATCCCATTCCCTGTTCACGTCCCCCGAGCTCCTCTGAGGCACTGACACGTCTACGCGCACTAAGTCTCCTTCGTGGAAAGGAACCGAAACAACAATCCGCCAAACAGAAGCACCTCGCCCAGACTGCGGGCTCTGGGCGGCCCTGCCAGAGTTCTGCGAGTCCTCCCAGGGCACCCAGAGAGAAAAGCCCTGGAACAAGGCCCGAGGCCACGGGCTGCTCCTCACCCCCGTGCGCCCCGGGCCCCAGGCCCCCTGCTCCGCTGCGGCGCTCCGCTTACCTGCGCTGGGGCCCCGCGGCACCGGGAGGGGCGCTCCGGCGCGGCTCTGCAGGCTGTGCAGCACCGGGGTCTCGAAGGGCCCCGCGGGCCAGGCGGGGGCGAGCGGTGCACCCACGTAGGGCGAGTAGGGGTTCGGGTGGTGGTGGTGGTGGTGGTGGTACGTCCCGTTCAGCGGCCGCGCGGCCGACAGCGAGCTGTACTGGTGCTCGCGGCCGCCCATGCCCGCCAGGCCGCCGCCGCCGCCGCCGCCGACGCCGCCCGCGCCCCCGCCCCCCGCCGCCGCGTAGCCCCCGGGGTCCCGCGCCGCGCCGTTGGCCACCGGCGGGCTGGGCGAGTAGGGGAAGCGCGCCGAGACGTGCGCCGCGGCCGAGCCGGCGCCCCCGGGCCCCGCGGCCCCGCCGCCCGCCGCGCCGCCCCCGCCGCCGTACGGGGGGCTGTCGGCCGAGGCTTGCGGCCAGCCGGGGTGCGCGCCCGCGCCGCCCGCGTGGTTGGCGGGCCCGCCGCCGGCCCCCTGGAGGTACGGCAGGCCGGGCAGCATGGAGCCCACGCGGGTGGTGGGCACGTAGACCGGGGAGCTGGCCGCGGCGGCGGCGGCGGCGGCGGCGGCTGCAGAGTGCACGAAGCCGCCGGGCGCGCCGTCGTAAGCGGCCGGGCCCTGGCTGGACAGGGCGGCGAGGGTCTGGTACATCTCCTCGGGCTGCTCGGGCGCGAAGGGGCTCAGCTTGGCGCCGCGGCTGGACCACAGCAGCTTGCTGGCGGTCGCGGCCTGGTCGAGGTCAGTGAAGAGCAGCAGGTCCTCCCAGCTCGACAGGGCGCTCCCGGGGCCCGCGACCCCGGGCGCCGAAGGTCCGTGGGGCGCCCCGAAGGGATGCGAGGCGTAGGGGCCGAGCAGCAGCGAGCGGGCCGGGGGTCCCGCCGCCGCCTCCGTGTCGAGCTGCGGCGTCCTGCAGCTGCCGGCGCCGCCGGGGCCACGCTCCCCAGCCCGGGAGCAGCAGGAGGAGGAGGAGGAGATGGGGGAAGGCGGCGAGGAGCGCTCCCGCGCTGGAAAGGCTCCGGCGTCGCCCGCGTCCGCGGCGGCGGCCCCGAAGCGCTTCGGCAGGCACCAGCCGCCGTCAGTCAAGGCCATCCACGGTCCGGCGCCTCTCCGAGCTGACTCCTAGCTCCTGAGGCTGGGCGAGGGGAGGCAGGGACGGGAGGAGAAATCAAAAAGGGTTACCAAACGCGCAGGCCGCGCGGCACCTCGCTCCCACTGCCCTTTCGAGCTGATGAGACTCCTCCGACATCCCGTCTCCGGCCCGGGCCCGGGCCCCGGGCGCGGGGCGGGGCGGGTGGGGGGTGTCGGGGAAGGGGAGGGGAGCGGAGCCTGGGTGTCCGCCGCGGGGGCCTCCCCGGCCCGGGAAATCCGCCCCGCCCGGCCTGCACCGCCCGGGGGCCCTGGCCCGGCCGCCCACCCCCCCCGCAGCATCCTCCATCTCCGCGCGCCGGTTCCCAGGGGTGACGGGGAGACCCGCCGAGGTTGTCCTTCCGCCCCAGAGTGGCTCTCTCCCGGCCGATGCGCACAAAAGAACTTTTTAAAGTTAGTTGTGCTCGTCGGCGCTGCCTTCCCCCGCCTCCCTGCGGGAGTCCCCGCCCGGGTCGCCTCAGTGTGAGGTCCGCCCGAGTGACCATCTTTAGCGTAAGGAAGGCAACCTGTCCCCGAAAACGAAACCGCCGCGTTCTCCCACACCGGCTTCCCCGGAGCTTCCCGGACCGCCCTGGACCGGACGCAGCGCGAGCTCCAGACTCAAGTGCACTGCAGCCCAGGGAAGGTGGGGCGCCGGGGCGGAGACCGCAGGCTCTGAGCCTCCGGGCCCCGGCACTGCTGCGCGCCCGCGGGGCCGCAGTCTCGCGCCCACCCCTCCTCCCCGTGGCGCCGCACACCTTAGGCACGGCTCGCGCCTGCAGCCACCAGCGCGTGCGCTCACGCCGGCGGGGCCACCCCCGCCCACCCCGTGGTCATCCCCAGCCGCGGAAAGGCCGGGCCGTTCCGGAATCGGACGTAGCGGGGTGGAGCGGAGCGCTGAGAAAAGGAGGGGGAAATGCAGGGGGGGGGGGGGCTCGAGGCGGGAGCGGGGGGGCGTGAGACCGCCCCGGGGCCGAGGCCACCCCAAAGGGGAGAGCAGGAAGAGAGACGGGGAGACGCGGAGGGAGTGGGGAAGGGAGGCGAAATGCAGCCAGGCGGGCCTCCTCCGAGCTGCTTTTCCAGATCGCTTCGGCTCATCGGAGATAACCATACTAAAATTAATGCCCACACACAGACCCGGTCTAGATAGCAAGAAAGAAGTCTCCCTGCCCGCCTGACTGCCGGCTCCCGCCCCTTTGCGCCAGATAACTCGGAGATAAGGCTGCGCGCAGATAAGCGCTTTAGAGAGAGAGGAAGAGGCAGCAGAAGTTGGTCCGCGGTGTCCCGGGAACCTGGGAGCCGCGACAGAAGAAGGGAGACACCCTCCGAGCCGACCGCGGCCCGCAGAGGGCCGGAGAGCCCGGGGCCGAGGGGCCCGCGACGGGTTAGGGGGTAGAGGGGAGGAAAGAGGGGAGCCCGAGCGAGCGAGAAGGCAGCCGAACCTCGGGCGCGCGCTGCGCATGGAGAACGGCTGCGGCGGAGAGTGCTCTCGAGCGCGGAGAGAGGCTGCGGGCGCCGGCAGGCGAGCGCGAGTCCGGGGTCTGCGCGGCGCTGCTGGTGAATAAAAAGGAGAGAGGAGGCGCCTCTTACTGCTCTGCCGGAAAACTGCAGCCTGCGCTCCTGATTGGACTCATCCGAGCCCTAAACAAACAGCGCTCGCCGAAGGGTGCCAGGCTGTGGGTCGGAACTGCGCGGTGCGAGCAGCTGGGCGCTGGAGGTGAAGAGGAGGAGGAGGAGGAGGTGGAGGAGGAGGAGGGAGCGAGGGGAGGAGAGAAAAGAGGGTGGGGAGGGGACCTCGGGCGGCTGGGGGAGGGGAGCGCGCCGCCGGGGCAGACAATGAGCGCCGCGCAGCCTGCGGGTGTGGGCCGAGCTGCGAGGACCTTCCTGGGAGTGGGGGCGAGTCCACCGAGGGGGCGCCGAGCCCCGGGACGCACGGGGAGGGGCGGAGGTGGCGGAACGCTTGACCTGGCTGGCGACCCACACCCATCCGGCTGCGCAGCACTTTCCTCCGCCCCCAGTTACACACGCACTTACGGGGGCGGGGGGGGGGGTGCGGCACGAGAGGAGTTGGCTGTGCACAGCCCTGCGCGGCCACCACGGCGAGAGGGACGCGCCAGCTTTGGGGTCAATGTGCCCCCAGAATGAGGGGGAAAGTGCTTTACTCCGCGGCCCTTCCCCTCGATTCCGTCCACGTTAAAAGAGCTTTTTGCTCTGCCTTTGTATGTGAACTACCTTAAACTCTCCCCGACCTCTCCTCGAGACCTTGGGGCTCGGGTCGTGGTGACCGTCGGGGACTGAGGCTCCAAAGAATATGGAAAAGAAGGAAATCCAGTGCCCAACTCCCTATCTCTGCCAGGCTTTTTAGAAACAGACTAAATTCCTAGGAGGTTTCGGGAAGCTCACGTCGACACTTACCAGCTGACCCTTGGGAACTCTGAATTCGGGGTTGTGGTATACGTAAAGGCTAGTCCCGGAAGGTGCGCGTGATGAAACGGGCTTCCACCCCAGTCGCACCCCGAGATGCTTTCCAAGTTTTCGTGTCCCCGTTTGCTCTGAGCTTATCCCGGAGAACTGCAGGTAAGTCTCGGATAAGTCGTTGGAAAGAGGGAGGGGGTTCACCTTCCCTGGACCCAGCGGGAAATACCGCTTCCCCACCCCCCACCCTCACATACACACCCCTTCTTCGCTCCCTCCAAATGGTTATCACAACTGTGTACAAACTGATACGGCCCCGAGCCGGCGAAGGGACTGGAAATGAACGTCGCGGGGTTATCAGCGCGGATCTGTCAGCAGCGAGGCGCGCGGCCGCAGGTTCATCCGCCGCAGGAGCAGTGATATATGTCTCGGTCCCTTTCGCTCACAAAAAGATTTCTTCCGACAGATGTGACCCCAGAAGGCAGCGGACAGAGAATTTGCTTTGGGAGGATGGATTTTTACATTTTTTTTTTCCCCAGGTGAATCGAAGTAAATGATTTTCTAAAGGTCAGTCTCCCTGAAAGCATTTGGGCTCTCTCTTTTTCTGTCTTTCTTCTTCTTCTTCTTCTTCTTCTTCTTCTTCTTCTTCTTCTTCTTCTTCTTCTTCTTCTATTTTGTGTTTTTACACTTGGGGAAGGGAGAGGAGCCTAAGCAGAGTTGAACGGGCGTAGCTAGAGGCATTGTAAAATATGATTTTGAGAGATTGTGAGACCCCTATCGTTAAAAGTATGTTTCCTCTCAATATAATTATGAGCTGTGAACCTGTGTGTCCTACGGGGGAAAGGGGACAGGCCCTGGCAGTGAGGGGAAGAAGCGGAATCGAGGAAGTTGGCGAGAACTCTTGGTTGGTTTTTTTTCCCCATTCTTCGTTGTAAATTGCTGCTAAACACTTCTGAATTCTAAATTGCTATTACGACTGTCCATAAACCGTTCTCATCCAATTTAGTCACTTTTATTACATGCCTCTTTGCTTCCCCCAATCACTGTGGTGGCTCCCAGTTTCAATGTGGCCTCAATTCGGGTCGAGTGAAGGTAGAAAACTCTGGAACAGAGATTGGCCACCGGAGCAGGATTCAGGGCTTTAAAATTTAACCTGAGTTCGATCGAATGGGACTAGCAGAAGAAATGACCTGGAGTCCGCCTTCCGCTTAACACTGGCCAGGGCTTCCAATACCTTTTTTTTGGGGGGGGGGGGTTATGTGAGTTCCGACCAAATTTTTAAGTAGACTAAGTTTTTTAGAATCTCATTTGCGAGCAGTTACAGAAATGTTGTGGACATTTGACTTTCTTTTGAGTCCAACTGTTTTGAAATGATTTTCAGATTTACTCTTAAAAGCAGAGGAGTTTTTTTTTTTCCTTAATTCATATCTCAGTGAGGTGATTTTTAATGGAGATGAGTTTTTTAAAATCCTCTGTTAGATTCCAAGCTGTGAACGGCCTCCAAGCCTGAGCCCTGAGGAGACCTAGCCCGGAACCTGATTCCTGTTGAGTGTGTTTCTTTATATCAGCAAGTATGAAGGTGTCTGGGTGAATTTCCTTGGACAATAGCTAAACCCCCAGGGACCTGCTTTTCCCCCCGCAGCTCCAGCTCGCAGCAGCTGGCTCTGGCACCGCTGGAACAGAGGTGAGCAGCCAGGCAGACTCTGACCAACTCGGCCGGCAGCCTATAGTTCCTAAGGGCTCCAGAAGGGACCCGGCATTTTAATTTCCAGATTCCCAATCTCTTTTTAAAACTGCCTAAAACAAGGGCGGGAGGTTGTAATTTGCTCCTTTGCACCGTCAAAAATTTTTTAGACTGGTTTTCCAACTAAAGGGAGGAATGGATGGTAAAATGTTTTTCTTTTCAGTTAACTTTAAAACAAAACAAAACTGTTTATCCCGCAGAGTTTGTTCAGACAGAAAGGCAGGGATGCCAGACTGACCCATCCAGTTTACCATTTTCCCAATGCATTGGATTTGGCCCTGGGGAAAACATCCCCGGGCGGGAGCGGCACATTTTCAAAGCCACCCCCTAAGGGACCTCAGGTCCCGCGCTCCGGGTTTCCTTTGAGCACTGCAGCTGGTCTAGGTAGGGGGACTCAGTGGGAAAAAGTGCTCCCTAAACTAGGGAGGAACCCTAGAGGTGGAGAAGTCCCTTTCTCTTTAGAAGTTCTATTTTCTTCATCGGTGTCCCCCCCCCCACACACACACCCCTTTCTTTTTTCCTTTCCTTTTCCTTCTGCCGTTCTCCTTTTTGGTGAGTTTGCTAATCTGAAACGAAATTTTTTCTCTCCCGACTATCTAGACTCAGGGAGTGGCCCCTTCGGAGTGAGCCTTCCGTCCTGGAGCCGCCCTCCTCGTCCTCCGAGAGGTGCTGGCTCTGGGACGCGACCTGTCCCCGGGGCTGATTCATTTGGGTCGCGCCACACTACCATTCGCGATTCAAATCCAGCCAGAATAAAGCAGCCAATTGGGCAGGGGGCGGAGGCTTTGTCGCCAAAAGCGAAGGGATGTTTGGGGACCCAGTCGCGCCCTGCTTCCAGAGGAGCTTCGAGACCCGGGCGGAGACCCGCAGAACGACACGCCTTTACCCCTGCAAACTTAAGCTCATCGCGTTGTCAGTTCACAAAGCTCCTCGCTGCTCCAGCGACGGTTCAGAAAGAAACAGTACAATTTCTGACTTGAAAACATGGTTTTCCATTGAAAGCGTTTAAAAAGCCAGATCTCTGGGGCCTTCCCGTCTATACCGGATTTCTCCCAGTCCCTGGGACGCTTGTGCCGAAGGACAAGGGTCACCCCGGCCCTCCTCCGCCCCCGCCCCCGCCCCAGCCATCCTCCCGGCCCAATAATCGGGTCGGGGCGGCCTGTCTGGCGACTCAGCGGCTGTCAATCCCATGCAGGCGCGTCCTGGGAGCTCTGATCGCGTTTGGGGCGGGGGCGGGGGGGGGAACGGGTTGTTTTGGGGTTTGGGGGTTGTTGGGTTTGTGGGGTCTTTTTTTGCGTTTTTTTTTTTTTGTTTTAATTCTCGAAACCCCGAAAATACTGTTTAGACATGTCAGGTGGTGGCGGCGGGAGCGCGAAAAGTTGGCAGCGGAGGGAACCGGGTGGCCCCCACCTCCTGGCGTGGCTCCCCGCCCCCCTGCCCGCCGCGGGTCACTCGGGGTGAGGAGCTCGCAGCGCGGACGCCGGGCCGGGGCGCCCCGCAGCCCCCCGCAGCCCCGCAGCCCCGCAGCCCCGCAGCCCCGCGCGCCCCCCGCAGCCCCCGGCGCCCCCGCGCGCCCCCGGCGGCCGCCTGCCCGGCGCGGAGGTGGGCCCGCGGCGGCGGCGGCGGCGGCGGCGCGGAGAGGTCACGGCGGTGGCATCCCTCCCCGCGCGCTGTTTACGGGACTTAATGTGCTGCCTGCGCCGCGGTAAGTCAGCGCCGCGATAAGGGGGCGGCCGGAGGAGGGTCGCCGCGAAAGCCGCGCGCTGGGCGCCTGCTCGCCCTCCCCTGGTCCATTAACCTTTTTACTTTCTTCTTCCCTCTCTCTCTTAAAGCTCGTTATCTAGGCCACCCATGACCGACGAAAGATCCCCCCTCCCTGCTTCTCCCAAGGCCGCTTTAAGCCAAATAAATTCAGCTATTAAGGGCCACGATGCCTGACAAAAGATCGGAAGGTGTCTCTCCGCGATCGCTCTCAGAAGCGGGGGAGAAGCTTGTGGCTCTCTGATCCCGATAAAGACCTTCCGCTCGGCGCCGGCGCCCTCCCCGCGGCCCGGCACCTCCGCTCCGCGGGCCAGACCTCCCCCGGCCCGCGCCACCTGGGTCTGCTGTCCCGGGAACGTGGAGGTGCCCAGGCCTCGGGGGCCCCGGAGCCGTGGGACTCCAGGCTCCAGGGCCCTGGGCCCGCTTGGCAGGAAATGTAAACCCAGCTCAGGAGGGCCTGAGTTACTATCCCGTTTTGATGATTTTCTGATGCTGAATGATACTACTACTACGGTCACCCCACCCCTGCCTTCCCACTCTCCCCCGACCCCCTGCGGTTTTGCCTAGGGTCCGTGTTCCTCCGAATCTCTGGTCCTAGGGAGCAGAACTTTTGAGTCCCGGGCCGCCAGCCGCCGGCCAGAACCCGGTGGGTGGAACTGGGCATCCAAAGGAGACTGAGGCCGATGGGGAGGGTGGGGACTGCCAGCACGCAGGTGGGAGGCAGAGGTCCCATGATTCAGTCATCGCCAGGTTGGGTTTGGTTATGAAGTGTGATATTTATTATCATTAATTACTGCTGGCATCACCACACAAAGCCTAGGGCTGCCAGCTGGGCGGAGGCCCTGCCCCTAGAGTGCTCCCATCGCTCTCACTAAAGCTGAAGCAGGCAATATCCACTTTCCTGACCCAGGACTGGGAACTGGTCTTGGGGAGCCAGGTGCCATGTTTTTTGGGGGTTTCTGCAAGTCATTTCTTATCCCCCCCCCCCCCCCCCCAGGTAGCTTTCCCCACTCTAGGCTCACCTAAGCCTTTTCTACCTCTTTGCAGTATGGGTGGATAAGAACCTTGGGGTGGCAGATTAGAGAGACTGCATTGGCTTCCCTGCAGTGGGGATTCTTTCCATATCTTATGCTGCCCCCCATGTTCTATGGTGAAGTTGGAGACTGGGCTCTGAATTCCAAAGGGCAAACCAACATCTTCGTCACCTCACGCTGGGCCCCGGAAGTTAAAGATGCCTCTCTTTTCTCATGGCCCCACTCCAAATAAGGTGAACTCCAAACCCTTCCACCTTATCTAATCCTTCCCCCTCACCCAGCCTCCAGGGATAGGAAAAATCAGGGCATCAGAAGGAAAGGGATCATTTCTGCTCCCCAAAAGGTGGAAGAGATACATAAATTTCCAACACACTAGACAGACAGGATCTGGGCTTCCCCTGGAGTTTGCTGGTATCACTAGATGTGCAGACAATGCCAGTTCTAGGGTCAGAGTCCAGATGCCACTGCCACAGAGCTGGTCTCAGCTCAGAGACCTTTCTGACTGTTTTACTTTTCTTGGGCCAGGTGGAGGTGGGGGGGGGGTGCTAAGGGGAAGCAGAAAAGGAGGTGATAAGCTTTTAGAGATTTGCTAAGTAACTCATGCTCCTTTAAGTCAATTAAAGGGGGGAAAGTGCCCCCTCAAATAAAAAATTACTGCATTTGCCACCCAGAATTACAACCTCTGCACTCAGTCATGTTGAAAATATGCAGAGAATCAGAACCAAGAGTTGTCTGCCCATATGCAGCCCTCCAGTTTCCTGCACTTGCCCAATAGCACTGCGTATATACTCCACAAAGAAGAAGGGTTAGCAACTAATTTTGAAGTGTTTACAGTCTAGAAGGTTGGCGCTTCTGTAGAGCCGGTTAGGCAAAGTACCACAGACAGCTTCGAAGATGGAGAGGGATGCTTGATCCTTTCTCTGCAAATGTGCCCAGGCTCACATTGTCCTCTAGCCTTCACAGTGAATTTGTAAAGAAGGGAGTCATTCTGGTCCACAGACTGAAGGAATTACCTCTGTTGGAATCCTGACGCCACCACTTTCTAACTGTGTGACCAGGGCAAATTGCCTCACCCTCTCTCTGCCTCGGTTTTCTCATCTGTGACATGGGGATGATAAAAGTACCTCCCTTTCAGGATTGTTAAGGGGATTGAATGATTTCTTATATGTAAAGTGCTAAGAGTACCTGGCACATAGCAAGCACTCCGTAAGCGTGAACTATTATTACCGATAACTCTACCGTAATAGACTCACATGTACCACAACAAATTTCAATTTCTTGTGTGACCCAGCTGTTCCCCGGAGCTAAATAATTTGCAGGTAAGAACTTTTTTGAGCACCCATTCAACTTGAAGTCCTGCCATTCATTAAAGGTCTCAGGCTTTTTCTACATACCAGCAGTGAGGATTTTATTTATTGCATTATGATAGGAAGGAATGGGGTGAGACACATATAGATCCTTTCCTTGCTCTTGGTTCCTTTGAAGAAGAAACATTCCTTGTAGTTCTCCCTTACAAATGCCAGCAGCAGACTCCAACATCTTCTACAGGACAGAGATAGTAAACTCATCCCCTGAGATGAGTTTACTCATCCCCTGAGAAAAGTATCCCAGTCCACAACAGTACCCCCTGCCTAGGAATTTCTTTCTGGTAACAGATGGGAGTGAGTTAAAAGATGAGGCCATGAAGGCAGGCAGCTGTGGACTGGCATTAGATAGGAGGGGTGGGAGGCGCTAATTAAATTGATCTGAACATCTGATCCTACTCTCAGGCTTTGTGCCTTTCAGTTTGGTATCACTGTATTCAGGAGGCTTATTCTACTTTAGTTACATTTTGTTAAGGAATAGAAAAATAAAGATCACTGAGAAACTATGGAACACATAGCTGATAGAGGAAAATCCAGGCCATTCCAGCCATTTTTCAACTGATTTTCCTTCTGAGTTTGGTTTTTCTTTTCTTTTCCGTATAGAGCCCCATCTTCCAAAACAAGATCTAAACTTCAATAATGAAAACGTAAAGAAAGAAATCCGTGGGACAAAACAAAGAATACTGTTCTTTAGATAAAATGACAGGGAAAGAGATTTGTTTTTCAGAAGACACAGTCTGGAGGGAACATAAAAGTCTTCTCCTGCCTGCAGGTTTTCAGCGGGGTTTGTGCCCAGAGCCTGTTTTTCTCTTGTCTCTGACAGTCCTGATCTTCTCTACGTTTGATTTACTGAGTGCTGTCATTTCTCTGCTCTTTACTTTCACAATCACACATTCAAACCTGATAAAGTTCAAGACCCTGAATACTTGAAGCTTTCCCAGATTTACAGTCCTCCTGCCCCCCACCCCGGCCAGCAGCCCTAAGGCTGATTGAATCCTCATGGATGGAAGCCTTGGGGGATCAGCAGAGAGCCAGCCGGTCCGAGAGGGTTGGGTCCGTGGGGACAATGGCCCCCTTGCCAGCTCTGTTAGCCAAAGCAAACCTTGGTCTCTTCCTTCCCCTAGAAAATGATTGTCAACATCCTCTCATTGTAGTTTCAACTTCCAGTTTACAACCTGCCCACGGGCAGGTACAGGAACTATAACTTGGAAAATTTTAAATCGGTGAGAAATAAGTGTAAAATCATGGTCGGCTTCTGTTGGTGCCTGACTTGCCTGGATCTACTAAACAGCTCTGTGATCGAAGGCAAGCCACTTAACCCCTTAGTGCCTCAGTTGCTCCATCCATAAAATGGTAGAAATATTACTTTCTATAAACGTTAATCACAAGCTAATGACTTGGGCCCTCCTCCCTGCATGTAGCTCTGTCGGAGCCCCAGGAAAGACTGCTAGCACATATCTGATCTGGCTCTTTGGACTGTGTCAGGTTAAATACAAACCTACAAGTTAATCTAAATACTATACCAATGGGCTAAACAAAAGGAATGATTCATCTCCAAAGACTAAACGGTTAACTTAGGCTCAAGTTTGCAAATCACTGAAATGTCTTTGGATGAAAGATGCTATCTAAATAACCTATTTTTTATCTATAATTATATAATAAGTAAACTTAAATCACAGGGCACTGATAAAAAGCAACCACTGATGATGAATATTTTATTTCCAATATGGTTACTATATAGGGACTTTACATTTACTAAATATTTTTACGTGATTTAGCATTTTCATTTATCTTCAGCTCTCAGAATGTTCAGAGTAAGGTAAACATTTTAGGCAACAGTGGTTTAAGTAGGTCTTTAAAAAATATCATTGTTCCAAATCCATGAACTAAAAAAAGTGTGATTCCCCCCCCCTTTTAAAAAGTCATATTCTAGGAGAGCCTGAGTGGCTCAGTTGGTTAAGGGTCTGCCTTCAGCTCAGGTCATGATCCCAGGGTCCTGAGATGGAGCCCCAAATCTGGGGGCGGGGGGACCCTGCTCAGCAGAGAGCCTGCTTCTCTGCCTTCTCCCTGCTTGTGCTCTCTCTCTCTCTCTCTCTCTGTCAAATAAATAAATTTTAAGAAGCTCATATTCTAGAGAAAGCTAAACTCTTGTAATATCTAAAGGGAAAATTGTACTCACTGGTTAGGGAAGCAAGCAGAATTGTTCCCTACCTTCTTTAGAAGGTTCTTTTGTTATTCCCCCATCCTATCCAGTCAGGAGGCACCCATTAGAATACATTACAACGTTGCTTTTTCTGGACCATAATAATATTCACCTCTACTGAGGTGAATAAAAATAGCAGCTTGACTTAATGGATATCAAATAACGTTTTCTGGCTACTCCTAAACCAGATTACTGCTCTGTTTATAATACCACAAATTAAAGGCATGCAATTATCCAACAAAAACAGTGTGAATATTACACCATTTTTAAAGACTGACTACCACATAGCTGGTGCCCAGCTGACTCCAGCCAAAAACCACAGTGTAGATCCACAAATAAAGCTGTCAACCTTTGCATTTCAAAGGCATCTTTCTGTAAAGAGCTCAGTATGCTCTGGGCCAAAGTGAAAAGCTTTGGTAAGTAAGGAAAAAGAGACTACCCAGTGGTTGAACGGTTGAGCTGGTGGACCTGAGGCAGACTGTATCCACACTTTAGTGCTGTGGCTGGACTCAGCACCCGTGTGGAGGTTGAGAGCATGGATTTCTGGGTTCAAATCCCAGCTCTTCAGCTAGCTCCCTGGTTGTGTGTCCGTAAAGATGTTTTAAAGATCTCTACTTCCCACTTTTCTTATCTGTAAAAAGGGGGCAACAATAAGAGTAACCACTCCAAAGAATTGTGAGTTGACTAAGTAAGTTGATTTTTATAAAATGCTTAGAAGAGTACCTGGCTCCATGTGCAGATTTGAATTGTTTGATAAATAAGTATAAATGCAAATTTCTAGTTCAAGCCACCTCTTAAGGGAAAGAGAGATGAGGGGGAAGAGAGAGGGTATCAAGCACTCAAAAAGTTAAGGAGGAAGGCAATCAAAGGCATAAAGAAAACTAAAGATACAGAGAAAAGGCTTTGAGAATATCCGACATTTCCTATTGGGGAATCATTTAAGATCATAAACTCACCCTTTTTATATGGCACCTTCCGGTGTGCTGTCCTCACAGTGACAAATGTTCCAACAATTTGACCTGTGAATGGCGTCCTAGGATTTTTTTTTAAGGTTTTATGCATGTATGTACGTATGTATTTATTTATTTGAAAGAAAGTGCATGGGATGAGGGCAGAGGGAAAGGACACGCAGACTCTGCTTTGAGCATGGAGCCCCACATGGAGCTCTGTCCCACGACCCTGAAATCATGACCTGAGCTGAAATCAACAGTCAGATACTCAACCAACTGCACCACTGAGGTGCCTAGCATCCTGGGCTTTTGCCCACCATAGCATGTTTACATCAGAGGCAAAACTGAAGGTTTCAGAGGCAATGAAACTCTTCCAGGTTGCAAATATTTTAATGTCTAACGAGCGTAAAAGAGTCTTCTTTCTGACAGAGCCAATAACCTTTCTCCCTTGGAGAAGCACTGCATGATGGCTAAAATGTGGCCTGGGGTTTCTGTACCTGCTTTGTGCTCATGAGCTCTCCCAGACTGTGTCCACAGTCACAACTGGTGTGTTTCTAATGATTGAAAAACCCACCCCCAAACCAGCAAAGACCATCACAATATGTCTGTACCACAGAGGAGCCCTCTTCTTCCTCCACCCACCCAACCACACTCTCATGATTATGGCTGCCACCTTTATGCCTAGGCAACATTATGGTCATTGTGACACATAGTGAATCACAGGTGGCTTGTTTTGCATCCCTGTGCTCCTCTAGTCTGTAAGACCTGAAGGGCACAGATCATGTCTCATTCATTTTTGTCTCCCCATTAACACACTGTGTCTAGCACAAAGCACTCACTAAATACTCATTGAATAAACTGTTGAGTGTGACAATATTGAAAATTTCAGATGCAGTGCTCCCAACCAAAGCATAAAATCCAGCATTATCAATACCACATCATTTCACAGTAAAAACAATGATCTCTTTATATCATTTCCTAAAATTCAATTTTTTTCTTCTACTAAATAGACTCCTCAGCCAGAGTATTTGAACATCAACTTTTGCAGGGGAATTTATATTGAATAAAGCTGATTATCAAATGATATCTATGAGTCATTTTCTGACTCAATAATCTTAATACAAACAAATCATGACTGTAGCTTGTGGAAATGTGTACTATTTAAAGAAGCTATTATGAGGCTATTATTGCAGCTGAAGCTTTGTCTTGGTTTTTATGGACTGCATACTTTCACAATATTCTACAACCCTTCAACTTCAGAATACTCTCCACATAATTCCCCCCTAATCCAGCCACTTAAGAATATTATATTGTCTGTATTCAGAATTCTGTATTAGCCAATAATTTATGAAGCCAATTGGAAAGAGCACTTTAAGAGAATTAATGGCTAATTGTTCAAATCAGGAAGAATTTAGTAAACATCAGCAATATCTCCAGCACCATGAACATGAAGCAAAGATGTCACTTCCTTTTTCCATGCTGGCTGCGTGCTCCTCTTTTGTTTCCAGCATGTCGATATTAAAGGAACAGATTTCAGTCTTAAGAGCAATGCCTTTTGCCATTAAGTGTAACACAAAGGAACAGATTTATGACTAACTGGTGCACACCAAAAATAGAATAGGATAAGTTCACACCAAAAAGTGGAGAAGAGTACAAGAGGCACTTCTGAAGGGCTTATTCAAGTACAATGTCAAGTTCCTTTCATTTTTGCTAAATTCAGTTTAAGAGTACAGTCATTTATGTTTACCACTGCGTTGTTCAGGGTAGTCAAAATTTCTTTTCATTGGAGAGGATGTGCCTAGTGTGAGGCCTGGTGTCCTGTTGGAAGAAAACCAGCTATCATTCACACCAAGGGTCCTCCCTTCCCAGAAGCCCTCAAATACATGGGAAATAGGGCACCTGATAAAGAAATTAAAGTCAAACACATTCTCACAGAACACCAAAAAAGGTGGAGGGTGGAGTATCTTACAAGAATGCTATAGATAAAGGTCCTGCCGTACAGATTCCTTTTTTAAGGAATTGTCACCATAAAATATCCTACCTAATTAGCTGTACCCCAAATAGATTCATTGCCCACATCAGTTCAACTGCACTTCTTTCGTTCCACAACATCAAGAACCAACATCAGTATCACATTTTCTCTTACTCGCTTCATCTCTCCACTGATACAGGGACTGTGGGCTGGAGACAAGGATGAAGCAAAAGAAGAACTGTCTCTCACTTCCTCCCTCTATGCACCAACTTAGGGGTTCACTGAAGAGGCACTATTTCTGGACATAATCTAAGTACATCATTTAGGCAAGAGAAGTAGCATATAAAATCAGCCATTCTCTTGCTTACAGAGCAACTGTCAGGCTATAGAACAGGGATCCTGGTGAGACTTCTGTGTAGGAGATCATACAATGGGGAACCAAAGGGCAAAGAATGGGAATAATGTGGGGAAAAAGGAGCTATACCAATCCACACCCTCTGAGACTTGCGGAGAATAAGATCTATTGACTTCCTGTGAATGAAGATATAGGGAAAGCTCAAGGCAGCAGCTTGAAATAGATCAAATCATCTTTGACCTTTCCTAACTAGTACTGTGTAATCAATAGGGACTCTCATCAGGCTACCCCACAGTCAAGCTTTGTGTCTTCTTCTCTCTCCCACCAACTCACCCCCAAACAAGTGGCCTTTGAGCTGATCTAAGCTATTGTGGTACTGGAAGTCAATGAGCTGATCACCAGCCCATCCAACATAACATATTATTGTTTTACTGGGGACTTGTAGTAGAAGTTCTTTAAAGAGTGATTGGTAGAATTTCCAAATTCTTGGCGGTCTTGTGAAGGAGAGTTGGGGAGGAATTACTAAATGTTACTAAGTAAATTAGTCACATTTATTTTCTACAAGGTA
This sequence comes from Vulpes vulpes, assembly GCF_048418805.1. Taxonomy (NCBI): domain Eukaryota; kingdom Metazoa; phylum Chordata; class Mammalia; order Carnivora; family Canidae; genus Vulpes; species Vulpes vulpes. Next base: position 94,351,040 of record NC_132792.1, on the reverse strand, counting down.
AGCCATCACCTGCCACACCTATAGGTAAAGTAGTTTTCGCCTAATCACAATTCCAGGCATAGATCTGTTTGTTTCAAGGCATTCTCTGTGCTTACTTGTTTTTCAATATATTATTACTTAAGTGTTTAAGGAAAAGTATTTTGAATCATTGTATTTTGGGATTGAAACTATCTAAAGATGGGATACCTGGGTGGCTCAGCGGTTAAGTGTCTGCCTTCTGCTCAGGACATAATCCTGGAGTCCTGGGATCGAGTCCCACATCGAACACCCTGCATGGAACCTGCTTCTCCCTCTGCCTGTGTCTCTGCCTCTCTCTCTATGTGTCTCTCATGAATAAATAAATAAAATCTTTTTTTAAAAAAAGAACGACATTAAAAAAGAAAAACCATCTAAAGATGGCAAATATCTCTACTCTTAGAAAAGGATCCCTGCTTTGACAAATCCATGGGTTGAGAAGGAGGAAATTACTATTTGCTTTTGCTTAGAAATGTGAGCCTATTTGGATCTCTTAGGTTTCCATAAAACTGACAAATCAAAAAATGATTTTGCTATGGGAAATAAGGTATTCTATGTACAAATATTTAAAGGCAAGAGGTGAGCAGTATGCTAGAATTTCAAAAATGACTAAAATAATGATGGCAAATCTTCAACTGCTGTGAAAACAAACAAGATACAGCTTGCTGAATGGGAAATGCACAATCTTCAAATGCCCTACTATTCAAGAATGCTTGTTCTATTACAGGGTTTCACTTTTACTTACTTGAAATGAACTGGTAACAAAGAATATAGACTATTAAAGCTAGAAGATACCTCAAACTTCAACTAATATGCACCCTGGTGAGAAACCTGGGATCCAGAGGGTCTCTAAAAGTTCACTTGTAAGTCACTTATTGGAGCAGATATTGTCATAGAAATAATGTGATAAGTGATGATTAGAGCCCAAATACTGCCCTTCCCCTCTTGTTATACAGTATTGTACATACCTGAACAGTATTACTTTCTAGCATTATTCACTACAAGTATATACCATTTAATCTACATTCTAGATTTTATTTATTTTTATTTTTTATTTTATTTATTTTATTTTTTTTATTTTTTAAAGATTTTATTTATTTATTCATGAGAGACACAGAGAGAGAGAGAGACGCAGGGACACAGGCAGAGGGAGAAGCCGGCTCCATGCAGGGAGCCCAATGTGAGATTCGATTCTGGGACTCCAGGATCATGCCCTGGGCCGAAGGCAGGCACTAAACTGCTGAGCCACCCAGGGATCCCCTACATTCTAGGTTAACAGGAGTGATTGACTACCATTCATAACATCATGTCAGAAGGAAGACACTACTGGGGCACTTTGCTGGCTCAGTCGGTAGAGTGTGTGACTCTTGATCTCAGGGTTGTAAGTTTGAGCATGACAGAGATTACTTAAAAATAAAATATTTTATTTTAAAAAGGGGGAGACAGTGCTCCTGGAGATCTCCCTTATGATGCGTAGATACAAGACACCTGCATGCCTCTGTAAAGAGTTAGAATATTTGGGACTCCAAAACACAGAAAGTCCTCTAACTGAATTGAAAAATGAGGACATTAGTGTGTTCATGTAACTGGAAGTTCTGAGTGAGACAAGCTTCAGAGTCATTTGAACCCAGGAGCTCCCATTCCATTTCTCTGCACACTCCCTCACAGGAGGCACACTCCCTCCTGTGTGCCTCTCCCATTTGTTGACTTTATCTTTAGGTCACTTCTATCAGGTGGCAAAAGGACTGCAGTGGTCCTTATACTTCCTGAAATAAGAAGGAAAAAGAGAGCACCCTAGTCAGCATTTCAAGCAGGAGTCCCGAGACTCACCTTGATGGGACCCTGTAAGTCATATATCCACACCTACATGAGTACCCTTAGCCTTGGAAGTGGAATGGGCTGATCGGATTAAGCCAACTAACAGGTGAGGTTGAGATCATCTCACCTCACAGTACATGGGTGATGATGTAAACTAAATGAAGACATGGTCCATTGAGCTGGGTGAAGAGGAGAAATGGGCAGAATACCAATAATATCCATGAAACTATCTTTCCCCGTTGACCCCAACCCCAGCCACCAAGGGAGGTATTATGTGGCATGGTGGAGCTGAGAAAGCTAGATGAATAGAGGCAGGCATAAATGTGTGGGGAGCAGAGGATGGAAATGGAAATGTTCTACTTCTATTCATCCTAGAATACAATTTACCTCCATCCTTTAGGGGGCCCAGACTGTAGATCCTCAGTTTCTGTCCCAAATCCCAGCTACTTAGACCTTCACTCCAGCTTAGAACTTTCAGATCTACCACCAGTAGACAGGAAAATGTTAATAGAAATAGAAAAACGTATCTTGGGGCGCCTGAGTGGCTCAATTGGTTAAGTATCAGACTCTTGTTTTTGGCTCAGGTATGATCTCAGGGTCCTGTGATTGAGCCCTGCATCAGGCTCCACACTCAGTGGGGAGTCTTCTTGAGATTCTCTCCCTCTCCCCCACCTATCCTTCTGTCCCTCTGTCCCTCCCTCTGGGGACTCATATGCATATGCTTTCTCTCTCTCTCAAATAAATAAGTAAATATTTAGAAAAAAAAAGAAAAACATGTCTTTTCTTGCATCACTTAATAGTGGTTACAAGTCTTTCACCTTCCTCTCTGTTCTGCTTCCTTGTTGAAGGGAAACACAAGGGTCCTCGAAATATGATTTATTCTTTGTCTCCTGAGAAAATAGCTTTGGTATTCATTGACTTGCCAGCATGTTTTGGGGCAAAATTGTGGTGGCTTCTAGTCCACTTTTGATGGTCTGTCTTTTGTCAATCATGCACTAGGATTACAAGGTCAACCATGAGACCATCTAAAGAACTGTATAAAGAAAGTGGAGTCAATATTGCTTTCCCAACTACCTCATATTAATAAAAGCACATTACCCAACTCTCTACAAAATATCCTCTTTTTGACTAATAGTAGTTACAGTGTTTATCAATGAGCCATTAAGCTGTAAAATGTAATAAGTAAGCTTGTGATTGGAAAATAAGCTGGAGTGTGATTCATGACAATCAGTAAAAACACAAAATAAAATAAAGGGTCAATCACTCAGGCTTCTCAGCAAAATTGCCCCACATAAAGATTGATTTCAGTCTCACTCCCATTGTACTCCAAAAATCCCACTTTCTAAAATGGTGGTTTCTCACTGCATGACTAGCTCACAGCCCAGAGCTTGATTTCTAGAGCTTTCCACAGAGTTCCAAGTATTACAACCTTTGCTTGACTGGAAGCCTGGAAATAGAATTGTCCTTCCAAGGGTTAAATTTTAAACACTTAAACTCTTCTATTGCAATAATAATACTTTACAAATGTTTGTTAATGACTCATAGTCATTTTAAATGATAAATTAATGAAGAGATGCATACATCTTATATTTAGGAGCTAAAGGGTACTTGGTAGTAGGAACTGAGCAGAGCATCCAGTCTTACACCTGGTCTACCAGTCTCTGAGGTAGAATAAGCAGTTGCAGAAAAAGACAAGCACCAGAATGGGATCTTTTTTTACAATATTAGCAAATAATTTTTGAAAGTTTGGCTTTTATTACATATTATTTTTGAAAATTGGGTTCTTGTTTCAGAGTGAAACGAACCTATTTCTCAGAATGTTAATTTTTATTTTTAAAATTGTATTTATTTATTTATCGAATGTTAATTTTTTGTGAAGTACTCCTTCCTTCTGACTAGTTTCTAGCCCAAATATTTTCTCCTTTTCACTGGCGTGATTTTATATTTTGGAAAGAGAAAATAGTTTTTAACTTGAGACATAAATAAAGTGTCAACAATCAGCATAATCAGTTGTTTTGTGTCATTAATCACTCAATTTGGGGTATTATTGCTTCTTTGCTTTATCCTAAAAGCTTTTTTGTAAAGGACTAATGCTCTCCCTTCAATTTAGGTTGAGGTTTCCAGGCATGTTTTCCAAATTATCCACTCCCCTATGATTTACTCTACCCTTCACAGGGGCCCAGAATTAAGTCTGCAGGAAAAGGCTAGCTCATTCTCATCACGCTGGAAGCTATTTAAAAGCAAAAAGAGTAGTTTCAAAACCCTTGTTTCTCAACTGTCAGCATTTAAAATCTATGGGGCACTAGCAAGTGGACTTAAATGGATATAATCTTTTTGGATAGTAACTTGATAATCAGCTTTACTAGTTGAAGAGTTTATTGTATAACCTTACAATATTATCTCCAATGGTGGCAAATTGTAAAGAATTTATATGACCTACAACAAGGAAATGATTAAGTATGGCACATCCACACAATGGATCATTCTATTGCCATTAAAAACATGTTTTTGAAGAATATTCAATAAATGGGAAAATGCTCATCTTTATGGCATAATCAGCTTTATGGCTGGTAAGATAAGGAAGAACTTTATTTTCTGTTTTGAGTGTGTGTGTTTCTCTATTTTACAAGTTTCTATAAAGAGCATGTATTGTTTTTTGAAATCAGCAAAAAAAAAAAAAAAAAATCCCAGGAATTCAGGAAGGCCCAGCCTGGGCCCTCACTCTGGATATAAAGTCTGGCTGTCAGTGGGTCAGTGGATTAGTCAGCAAATATTTATACAGTGCCTACTTTGTACCAGGCACAGAGACAAGCCCTGGGGATACAAATGACTGAAAAATAAAACAAAACAACACCAACCAGGAGGGTTGAGTTTACAGCGGGTCTTGATTGTATGAACAAATGCAGATGCTTGCTGTCCCATTGGTAAATTCTAATTATGGTACCCTAAAGAAAAGAAACTAGTTTAATGATATATTAGTACATTTTTAAAATCTGAGCTAACCAACCACCCAAAAGTCCACCTAATATAAAATTCTTTCTCTTACATGCTCTTTTTAGAAAAAAAAGATAAATGGCAAGAAAATAAGGTAACATACCCAAGATAATTTTTTTAAATTAGCTTATCTCCTACCTCCTGTTTTAATGGCACCACTCAGAGTTGCTATTTGTCCTAACATACGATACTGTCTGATTTTAAAGAATACTTGCCTTTCATCTTTGTGCTTGGATAGTTTGAAAATGATGAGCCGGCTACATAGGGTAACATTCAGTTAACCAGAACCCCTTAACCATTCTGCATTCTGGATAAATGGCAGATTCCATATTTAGAATTTAAGGTCATCATCAGGAATTCAGCTTGAGATGGAAATAGTCAATGAAATTTATATCTGAAGGAAGCTTATGTTTAAATAACTATTATAATTGTTATTTGCAAATAACAGACTGGATTATAATGGTGAACAGTACAAAATACCCAAAAGAATGATAGTCTTATTAATAATAAATTTGTTCCAAAGCAGCATCTTTTCTTGAAGACGTATCATCTTATCCATACACAAATAGAAGGATATACTTTTTATTTATTTATTTGTCTTTTAGGATATACTTTTTAGACCAGCCCCAGATAGGAACTAAAAATCTCCAGGGACTAGAAACTAGTTCCAGTTGTGCTACTATCTGATCCAGGCAATGGATCTACCTCCTTGGGTTTCATTTTTCTCATCTGCAGAACTGAAGTGGCAATTGCTACTCCTTTATCACTTTACAGTCATGATTCATGGGTACATAGTATATGAAAAAGTGTGTGTGATTCCTTGGCAGAATGAGCTCTAATTAGCTGAGGGAGACTCAGAAAATCAGGAGTTAATGCAGATGCATGAAGATGCTCTGTCACCACCATGCAGCCCCCTTACATTTTGATGACAGGAACCACACAGGGTGAGCACTAGATAAATATTCTCTTCTTTTACTTTAACGAAAGGATGATCAAGGGCTGTATGGGTTAAGGAAATCTATAAAAACTGTCCAAGGAAATTATAACTAACAACAATAAAAAGAATAATGAAAAAAGAAAAATCGGGATCCCTGGATGGCCCAATGGTTTAGCACTTGCCTTCAGCCCAGGGTGTGATCCTGGAGTCCCGGGATCAAGTCCCACATCAGGATCCTTGCATGGAGCCTGCTTCTCCCTATGCCTGTGTCTCTGCCTCTCTCTCTCTCTCTCTCTCTCTCTCTCTGCCTCTCATGAATAAATAAATAAAATCTTTTTTTTTTTTAAAGAAAAATCATCATGTGGAAAATACTTAATTGTATTAATTGATTTGGAGAAGTATCATCAACAAAAGCTAAAATTTGTCAGTGAAAGTATAATGAGAAACAAGATCTTTAAATCTCAGAGTAGGTCCTCACAATACCTACTAAGGCAAAAATAGTAACTTTATAGTGAAGGAATCTGACAGACACCACCTTAACTAGATAATTAAAGTTAACATTACTTGTAATGGGACAGATCTACATCATGTGCTTCCTCATAGAGGTGCTCTGAGAAGGGCGTAACATCCTTGGTGGTATGAAAAATCCATGAGGAAATATAAGACCCCAGCTGAGGGTCATTCTATAAAATAGTTGGCCAGTACTTTAAAAGTATCAAGGTGTGAAAGAGAAGGATTGAGGAAGTACTCGAGATTAATGGAGACTAAAGGAGACATGAAGCTCATACAACCTGTGATTCCCCATTGGATCTGGATCCAGAAAAAGGGCACAGTAGAGCAATGGGTGCGATCTGAATCGGGTCTGCAGATTTCATAAGAGTATTGTATCAAAAATACTTTTCCAATTTTGATCATTGTACTGTGGTTAGATAAAATGTTAATGTTGGGGGAATCTGGATGAAAGGTGTTTTAAAATTGTTGGTACTAGTTTTCCATTTTTAAAATTTTGGGATACATCTGGGAGGAAAAACTGTCCAAGTTAGGCAACCAGATAGAAATTTCTTAAAATTATTTTTGTGAAGTGATAGGAAATAAAAGAAATCTGACTTACTTAATGTAACATGTCAGGATATCCCAAAAGGCCCCTTCTTAAAAGTAATTAGAGATGGAGAAGATAATTTGAGAAGTAGTTTTCATTTCCCTTTGCCAAACATAGAATCATAGACTCTCAGTGCTGGAAGGAAACTTAAAGAAAAAATTGATAAGGAAAAAACCAGCCACAACCTTAATATCTGTCAACAGGGAATCATTTATTATGCCTCAGGCACTCTGTGGGCTTACGCAACCATTCAAAGTTATCTTAATAAGAAATCATGTAGCAAAATAGGAACATACGTAGACTATAATTTTATTTCTTTAAAAATCAGTATTCAAATTGTATGTACACTTACTATATCCAACTACCTAAAATATACACACATGAAGAAAGACAAAGGAAATATATGGTGAATTTGGTTAAAATAGAGGAATTGTTGGGGTGCCTGGCTGGCTCAGTCAGTAGAGCATGTGACTCTTAATCTTGGGGTTGTGAGTTTGAGCCTCACATTGGATGTAGAGATTACTTTTTTAAAAAGATAGTGGAATCATGGGGAGATTTTTTTCTATTTTACAAATTCCCTATGATATTTTAAATTTCAGATGTTTTTACAGAGAAAAAAGTGAAAGTTCTCTTAATTTTGACCCAAAATTTATCCTTCTATATAATAAATCTTAAGTCTGTTTTTACACAATTGCCTTGCCTATCCACCTGCCCCCTCCACCCAGCCATGGGTACTAGGAACCTCACACACCATGACATTGCCCAACCATTGGGCCACTCTCCCTGGAGGCAAGCAGCTTTCCTGGGTTCCTACCACCCTGTCCTTGATATAAGATCTTTTATGTTTGGAAGATGAATTTTGGGAAAGCCAGTGGGAACAGTTCAAACAGCTTGAACTTCACAGTTTGCCCAAAATTCACTAGACATTGTCTCCATTCCCCTTTTTCATTTTCATTCCTCCTCTGAGGCTAAAGTTCCACTCCCCTGCTTGGCTGTTACCCGAACATACTGCCTGGTCCTTACCAGTGGCCTCCCTCTTCTGGAGACTGAACTGTATTTGCACTGGATGAGTTTGCTCAGGCTGCTGTCACAAAGCACCTCAGACCAAGAGGCTTAAATAACAGAAATGGGGCATGTGGGTGGCTCAGGGGTTGAGTGTCTGCCTTCAGTTCAGGTCATGATCCCACGGTCCTGGGATCCAGTCCCACATCAGGCTCCCCGCAGGGAACCTGCTTCTCCCTCTGCCTATGTCTCTGCCTCTCTCTGTGTGTCTCTCATGAATAAATAAAAAAATAAAATAATAAAATAAAATAAAATAAAATAAAATAAAATAAAATAAAATAAATAACAGAAATGTATTGTCTCACAGTTCTGGAGGCCAGAAGTCCAAAATCAAGGTGTCGGTAAGTTTGATTCCTTTTGGGGGCTGATAGGGAAGTCTCTGTTCCAAGCCTTTCTCCTTGGCATCTTCTTTTCATGACTCTGCATTGTCTCTCCTTTGTGCATCTCTGTGTCTAAATTTCCCTCTTCTTAAAAGGACTAGTCATTGGATTAGGCCCACCCTTATTTTAACTTGATTATATCTTCAAAGGCTTTATTTCCAAATAAGGTCACATTTTAAGGTACAGGGGGTTAGGACTTCCACATATGAATTTGTGGTGGGGGAGGCACAATTCATATGTGAGGTAACACTCGCATATCCAGGTACTGATGGAATATGGCTCCACATAAGATTAGACCTCCTGAGAGCATCAACATGTGTCTGGCCTGACACTTTCTAAAGACTCCCGCTGTTGAATTTTTTTTTTTTAACATTTTATTTATTTGACAGAGGGAGCACAAGCAGGAGGAGCAGGAGATGGAGAGGTAGGTTCCCCACCTGTGCAGGGAGCCCAACCCAGGTCTCAATCCCAGGACCCTGGGATCATGACCTGAGCCAAAGGTAGACACTTAACTCCTGGGTGGAAGCCCCTCCACCGTTCAATTTTTTAGCAGACCCCTTTGAGCAGACTTTGGTCCTTGGCTACAGGGGGTTATTAACCTATCCCCATGGACAAGTTGAGTGTATCTGCCTATCATAAAGAATCTGATTGCCTTATCATATGAATTTCAACATTACACATGTCAATAGAAAAAAAGGGAAGTACTGTTTGATTCTCTATAGTCCTACTGTATGTTTTTAAATAGTTGTAAATAGTACTATTGTACATGTTTAAATAATTATAAAAACATTTTCATTTTTTGCCACTTACTTACACAACAAAATTTTTTTTTTCCTTAACAGAGATTATTGAGAGTTTCAAGAACTGATTTTTAAAAAGTTTTTGTTAGGGTATGCCTGGATGGCACAGTTTGTTAAACGTCCAACTCTTGGTTTCAGCTCAGCTGGTGATCTCAGAGTCGTGAGATGGAGCCCCATATCAGGCTACATGCTCAGTGCAGAGTCTGCATAAGATTCTCTCACCTTGGGATCCCTGGGTGGCGCAGCGGTTTGGCGCCTGCCTTTGGCCCAGGGCGCGATCCTGGAGACCCGGGATCGAATCCCATGTCGGGCTCCCAGTGCATGGAGCCTGCTTCTCCCTCTGCCTCTCTCTCTCTCTTTTTCTGTGTGTGTGTGTGACTATCATAAATAAATAAAAATTTAAAAAAAAAGATTCTCTCGCCTTCTCTCTCTGCTCCTCACGCTTATGCATGATCTCTCTCTAAAATAAATAGTTTTTTTTTAAATAAAGCTTTTGTCAGGGACCACATGCAGTAATTTCAAGCATAAAAATGGATATAAAAAGGTTATGTTTGTGAAATCAGGGTCAGATTTCCCATTACGAATTTTGAAGAATTTTATCTAGTTATTTTATACAAATGTGAAATTTAATTTTTCCCCATGACCTCTGGCCAAATGGTATATAGTAATGTTCTGATCCTCTCCTTCTAAATTTTCATTTTTACATTCTTCAATGGGCTTATATCTCATTCCTCTACAACATACATGAATCCCCTTCTCCGCTTCGTAGGCATGCTTCTTTTGAAAAGGGCATAAATTTGATTTCATCACTGTGCGTAAGTCTTGAGTCCCATTCACAAGGTTTCAGGGAGATCATGTTTACACCTGGTGTGATAATCCCAAGTTGACTTAACTTGTTACCTATGCCCTATGTGTTTGTACACAGACATCTAAGGCACCGAGTATTATTTCTGGCCTCCCTCCCAACTGTTTTCTCACGTGAATCACCAAACACCTCCCACTCCCTTATTCTTTCTATGTTATGCCTATTGCTCTTCAGAATAACTGGATTCACAGGTTTACCTGGGTGCTATCCTCCCTTCTCTCATTTATTCTCTTTTCAAGCTCCATGGATAAATTCTTACTTATCCAGTAAACTCCTGGGATAATTATTTCCCAAATTTGTCAAAGGCCCTCCATCCCAAATCAGAAGTCCATAATTTTCATAACATAACTATCCAGAATCAAGATATATAAATCCAAACACAGGAACAACAAAGCCATGTGCATGGCCTGTCACTCATGTCTCCAACCTTTTCCCTTTCAAACTCACAAATGTCAGTAAGATACAAAGAAAACGATAATCTGGGCTCTCTCAAGTCACTCATTTCCACAGGTGGCAGAGTGGTCATTTCTCAAAATCCTGGGTATTATCTTCAAGCAACCAAACTCTTCTACTCACCTCAGCCAGTCCAATAGCCTGTCAGCTCTTCCTCCCTAAATGCCATTTGGATCTGCCCAATTTCTATCTCTACTACATTTGACTTAATTGAAGCTCTTGTTATATTCTGTTTGAAACATTGCAGTGATCTTTTTTACAGGTTTGTCTCTATATTGCCATCAGGATTATTGCTGGATATTGGGATGCCTGAGTGGCTCAGCTGGTTAAGCCTCTGACTCAATTTTGGCTCAGGTCATGATCTCAGGGTCTTGAGATCAAGCTCCTGTGGCGCTTTGTGCTCAGTGGAGAGTCTGCTTGGGATTCTCTCTCCCTCTCTCTCTGCCCCTCCACATCCTCCTCACCAAAATGAATGAATTATTCAAATGAATAAATAATTCAAATTATTTTTGAAATAATTGAATAATTGAAATTATTCAAATGAATAAAATCATTTTTTTAAAAAAAGAATTATTGCAAGATTCTTCTCAAAAATTATCTGTAGCTCTCCTTACTATACAGCAAAATTCATCGCCTTTGACTTTATGGCCCCAATTTTCTTTTCCGACCTCATCCTATTTTTAGTGCCAATAATCTTGTGTAATTCCCTGAATGCAGCATGTACGTTCGTGCTTTGGGGCTTTTTCCCATTCTCTAATTACTTAGCTATCATCCCATCTTTCAAAGCTCATTCGGAAACCTTTCTTTGGTTCTCCTGCTTCCCCACACCCTGCCGAGGCTAATGTGTCCTCCCACTAGTTCCTCTTGAGCTCCTTGGCTCTATTTCTGTCTCTGTCGCCTGGCAGACAAGGATTGCATCAGAGTTTTTTCTCCATCTCCCCCAGTGCTTGACCCAGAGCCTGGCACATAATACGTGCTTGAATTATTAAATTTCCAAGAATTTGGAAGACCAAATTCCAAGAGACCAATCAGTTGGTCTTACATTGGTTGTTTGAAATTATCCATAGTGGCAGTATTTACACCATGGAGAACACTACAATATAAACTTTTTTTCTTAACATTTACCAGCACACCACTGACTATTGCAAGTGATACGTGAGTGCAATAAAAATCAATGATCCCCTTTAACAGCCCCCACATACAACCCCAATCTCCTTCCCAGGACTCAGCACGCTTGCATGTGTTATGTACTGTAATATTTGCCGAGTTTAAGCCTGCCCATCTGTCGTCTTCTCAGGCTGCTCCTGCCATCACTAGTGTGACTCCTCTGACTTTCTTCAGCACCAACTGCATCGTTTCTAAATTTTGTGTGCCTTGTGTTAGTAAGATTTCAGTTGTTTGGAGAGAGTTATCACACCTGTATTTTCTACAGAACAGTCCTTCATTGCATTGAATAAGTTCTAGGGGAGCCTGGGTGGCTCAGTCAATTAAGCAACCAACTCTTGATTTCACCTCAGGTTATGATCTTGGGGTGGTGAGATCGATTCCCAAGTTGGACTCCCGTGCTAAACAGGAGAATCTGCTTGAAATTCTCTCTCCCCCACCACTCCTGTCCACCCCCTCCCCACTAAAGGAAAAAAAAAAGATAAGTAAGTTCTGGGGGTTGAACGTACCTCATGGTGACTGTAGTTAACAATACTGTTATATACTTGAAAGTTGCTAAGGGAGTATTTTAAATGTCAACACACACACACACACTCACATACACAATGGTAGTTATGTGAGGTATTAGCTAACCTTATTGTAGTCATGATTTTGCAATATATATGTTTATCAAATCACCATGTTGTACCTCTTAAATTTATGGAATGATATATGTCAATCACATCTCAATAAAGGTAGAAAAATCAAAATAAGATTAAAAGAACTGGTCCTTAAAAGTCAATTATTTAATTCCTTAATTCAGAACCTACTGGTGCTGTCTGAATATGCCATTAGACATAGAGGTGTGCAAATAGTAATTAGGATGATTGGAATCTTTCTCTGTTTTTTATATAAAGGACAACTTCGATTCTCTTGGGGTATTGTAGTGCCATAGGCAGGGAAAAACAATCAGGGAACAATGCTATGTTTGTCTCTGTTAGCATGTCCTTAGGTAAGTGAGGCTTCCATCTCTCCCTGCTCCACTCTGCCAGCCTAGAACCACACAGTATAGGAAGGAACTTTCATGCCTCAGAAAGCAGAGATTCTGTGCTCAGCAGTCTTTCTCTGTGGGAGTGGAGCTGCCCTGTGACAGTAAACCTGCTGCTGTGCCCAGCAAGACACTTGATACACCTTGAGGGCCAGAGGGCCAGAGTGAGACCCCCAGCTTGGGTTTAGACACAAATTTCAGCTACAAAGAAGAGGTTGTATCTAATGAGTCCTATGGAGCTGAATTTCTTTATGATCCCCTCCCCCTGCCCCAGCTGCTAGAAGCAGAAAGAGGAGGGGTTCTTCCAGCAACCCCTGCCCACTTTTACCACAGTCCCCCATAATGTGAGACCACCACACCATCCAACTGAAAGACACTAAGAGAAAGGCTGTAGTGTATTTAAACAAATTAAGCAAATGAAGTCAGTCCTTTCCACAAGAACGTGATCCAATTTGAATATCCTCAGCAAGGTGTTAGAATCATAGCTCATAGTCCCGCTGAGTTGTTTTCTTAAGTGTTGAATGAAAAAGTTAAAGCAAATGTGGATATGCATGGAAGGACTTAGTCCTCTTAATTGCTATATGACAAAGGCAATTAAATCTTCCCCAGAGATGAGAAATTGCAGATATGGCCACCCTATACCTGCAATCACTCCAGAGCCATACAGAACGATGAGGAGATGGTGTTCTCCATAGAAGAAGAAATGAATCCTGCACCCTTTTAAAAGTCTTCCTGACATTTCAAGTGTCTTCCTTCACTTCTTCTCAAGTAAGTAAAAAGGGTTCATTCCCTGTCATTCAAAACTTAGCTGTAACAACTTAGGGTAATTATACTACAAGGTTCACTTCTGACAGATTCCAGGAAATGGGAAGCAAGTTATTGCCAGGGGACAGAGGCCCCAAGACCTCATGAAGGCCAGGGGCCCCCAACATGTGTATTACCAATACCAGGGCTGACACAGCAACAAAGCCACCCTGGGAAACTCAACGCCTTCGAGTCACCAATACACTTTTCATGTAGGATCCCTGACAGCCACCAGCCCTGGTGCCACTTTGCTTTTCTTTCCCAAATGAGCATAGACCATCACCTCACTAATTTCAAAAAGCACTTTTAGCTTAAAGCTTTAGTGTGGCCATCTTCATATCTTCCAGAACCAGCTGTACATCGTGGACACATCTTACACTGGCTCCCGGGCTTGTTTCTGCTCAGATTCTGCAGAAGATGTGAAAGATATCATGATGGTCACCGCACTATCCTTACAACTTTTATGTAGCCTTGAAAGTTTTCAAGAGAAAGGCTTAAGGGGAAAAGGTGAATTAAAAGAGGTCACTAAAATTCTGGCTCACAGTACTGAAGATATTAAGTCTGATTAAGTTAGTCCTTCCCAAAGCACAGCAGTCCTACCAGGATCTAAAAGCCCTTTGACATGCTTAAAAGTGGGGAACCTGGGTGGCTCAGGTGGTTAAGCATATGCCTTCAGCTTGGGTCATGATCCCAGGGTTCTGGGATTGAGCCCCAAGCTGAGCAGGGAGCCTGCTTCTCCCTCTCCTCCTTCTGCACCACCCCCCAATTCGGGCTCTCTCTAGCTCACTGTCTCAAATAAATAAATAAATAAAATCTAAAAAAAAAAAAAAAAAGGTAAGAATGTTTAAAGGTGGTTCTATTTGTTTGAGTGTGCCCTGGATGAGGCGGGAGGGATAGTGGGAAGAGGACAGTGGAGTAAAATATCCCAGCTTCCAGCAGGGGAGGGAGGTCGCTCTGGAACCTTGGGTCTGCCGAAGGAAAGCTTGAACAAGGACATTGTAAGTGCACTGAGAACCTGAGGGGCAGAGCTCCACCCACCCCACCCCTAGGAGCAGAAGCCCCATACATTGCTCACAGGTGCAGCAGACCCCGCCCCCGAGAAGTGGACACCAGGAATGTCAGCACCGCCCCTACTTCCACAGGGCACCATCACTCTCCACCATAGGGATCACTTTCTTAGGTTCCAAACTCTGCTACAAGGCTGCACCTACTAATCCAAGAGAGTCCAGACCTTCACCCCACTGGAGCCACAGCTCTGATCTGGCCATCCCACCATGCACGGTACTCCTGAACCCCCACTCTGGAGACTGGGAGCACTTGAATTGTTTGCCACTTGAGAAAGTGAGGATTCACAGCATATCTTTGCTCACATTTTAGAAATCTTCAGGACTCAAACTCCTCCTCTTCTCTTTCACATAATGTCCAATGAGGAACTTGTCTGAGCAACTTGGCTCCGCAGCACCCCCAAGTCCTTCCTCTTGCAGTTACTGAATCATTCCACACATATGAAAACTGAGCTGTAGATAGGCTAATAAGTGGTAGAGCCAGAATTTGGAACTATTCTGTTTCCAAAAACTGCCCTTCATATAGTGAAGGGAAAGTGTCTTTCTCCTAAGTGATTTCATTTGAATTGGAATGAGTAAATTATGTTCTAAAATAGTGTTGAAAAGTAGGCAAAATTTATCCTCCTAAAAGGGTGGTATATCTGGTCCCTTGAGAAGATACATATGCTATTCCTTTTCTTGAAATGGTAATATTGTCTAAAGGGGTGAGAGGCCAACAATACTGCCCCCAGTCCTGTCACATGCTGCAGCCTGGGCTGGGGTGATCACAGCTGTTCTGCCCCAAAGGCTCTGAGAGGTGTCAATAATGGAATTCAGAACTAGATCATCCCCGCTCCCTCTTCGGCTCTGACATTTCCTCTGTGTCCTCAGTCATTAAACTTCTCTATTCCTTAGCTCCCAACTTACGAAATGACCTTACTTATACTTGTGTTCGTATATTTTGCTAATAATCTGGCGGAGGATTAAAAGCTAGTAATAAATATAAAAGTATTCTAAGGCTAAACATAATCATATAGATCTTTAAATGTGTATATAGACATTATAGAAATTGCTATATTAAGGCAAAGCTGTATTAATGTAAAGTGTAAACTCATTTTCTGGTGCACAGCCAGTCATCCAGATGGACATGTGACATGCTAACAGTGAGTGTGTGTGGTTCTGGAAATAGAGGTGTTTGTTTCCCTTACCGTACTTCCCCATATTATGTAGCTCTTTTAAATTTACTTATTTTAATTCTAATGTCAAAAATGGAAAAAATATGTTTCTAAGTACTTACTAAGTGACAAGTGCTGTGCTAGGGATACAAAGACAGATAAGGCGAGATTTTGTTCTCAGAATACAAACTAGCAAGGGAGTCAGATATGTAAACCATCTATGACTAACTAGGAAAGAATGTAAATGGCTTTTATAAAAAATACAAAAAACTTACAAACTGATGACAGTTGTATCATATAAGTAGACACCTTTTCCATCTCTTGAAGGAAGCTGCCATTGCTCAGAATATTTGGGCTGAATCCAATTTGAGAATTGTATTCAGATTCATAATTTCCCTTTCTGAGTATTTTCAATAGCTGAAAATATTCATCTTTTAAGGATAAATTCAATTTAAAACATTTTTTAAAGATTTTATTTGTAAGTAACCTCTATATCCAATGTGGGGCTCGAACTTACTAACCCCCAGATCAAGAGTCACATGCTCCACTGAGCCAGCCAGGCACCCCTAAAACATTTTTTAAAGGGCCTGAACCATTGTGTCATATCAGAAGAAAAAAAGGTATCAAGGAATATTAGGGTCATGTCAAAGACATGAGAGCCCATCTGATTGGGCCCCTACTGGCCAAAGATGTGTCCATTTGTACATCAATAAGGGTAACTGCGGGCAGTCCCGGTGGCTCAGCGGTTTAGCGCCTGCCTTCAGCCTGGGGTGTGATCCTGGAGACCCAGGATCGAGTCCCATGTCGGGCTCCATGAGTGGAGCCTGCTTCTCCCTCTGCCTGTGTCTCTGCCTCCCCCCTCTGTGTGTGTGTGTGTGTGTGTCTGTCATAAATAAATAAAATCTTAAAAAAAAGTAAGGGTAACTTCATTGGAATAACACACATCAAATCCTTTTAAGTCTTTGAAATCATGATACTAACAAACAAAACTTATTGTTCACCTGTGGAAAATTGCAGAGAACCAAGTCATTATTTTGAAAACTAGTAGACAAAGCCTTTCCTATATAAACTGTATCTCAGGGTAACTAAATAGTTGAAAGAGAATATTCTCTTTATTAAAGTATTCACACTAACAAATGAGAAAGAAATAAGAGAATTCATCACAATTTTTGCAAGTCCAAATGAATTCATTGTCCAGGCAATGACCATCAATGGCTACATATAGTATATATAAAAAGAGATAATCAAGGATGCCTGGGTGGCTCAGTGGTTAAGCGTCTGCCTTTGGCTCAGAGTCTGATCCTGGAGTCCTGGGATCGAGTCCCACATCGGGCGCCCTGCGTGGAGTCTGCTTTTTCCTCTGCCTCTCTCTGTGTCTCTCGTGAATGAATAAATAAAATCTTAAAAAAAAAAAAGAGAGAGAGAGACAATCAGACATTATGTACTTCCTAAGGGAAGTATATATACTACCTATGAAGCAATCTTGATTTTAAAAAAATAAATCTATATTTTATCAAGTGACAAATGCTGACTCAATTTATAGGAAAAATAGAAGATACTTGAACATGTATTAAAAATATCACAGGAATGTAATCAGCACAAAACAGGCTGTGGGAACCCTATAGTACTAACAACCACTCTCTTCAATATCATCCACAGCAATAAACCTATGGCGGGAAAGAAATTAAACAGAAAACCATAAATTAAAAGAGACAGCTGAGACATATTAATCAGTCATAATATATGGACTATTTAGATCTGAATTTAAGGAAAAAAACACACACATTTATGACAATGGGAAAATGTGAATGTTTATTGAGTAATTAATGAAATTAAATAATTATCTTTTTAGGTATGATTGTGTTATTGTGCTTATGTTTTTATTTATTTTTTTGTGCTTATGTTTTTAAAAAGAGTTCTTATCCTTTATGATGCATACTGAAATATTTACAAATAACTTTTATTTTTAAGACACAACTGGCAACAAAAAGATTTGAAATGATTCTTCCAAATGTCTAGTCAATATAAACATTTTTAATGCTAGACAATATTATTTGGGTTAGATAGTATTGTGTAGCTGGTAAATCTATTTTGCAGACAAATGCAAAAGAGGAATTTTCAGCAAACACAATATTTTCAGAATATGTTTTGATCTTTGCAATGAGATGCATTTTTACAAATAAAATTAGCAAAGATTAAAGAAGCAAAAAAATAGTATCAGTGAAATTTTAATGAAGTAAGCACAATCACATATTGCTGGAGTGTGTATTGGAGCAGTCTTTCATTTTTTAAATTTTTTATTTAAATTCAATTTAGTTAACATGATGTATTATTAGTTTCAGAGGTAGAATTTAGAAATTAATCAGTTGCATAAAACACCTGGTGTTCATTCCATCATGTGCCCCCCCTTAAATCCCATCACCCAGTTACCCCATCCCCTTCCCCCTCTCTCCTCCAGCAACCCTCAGTTTGTTTCCTGTAGTTAAGTCTCTTACGGTTTGTCTCCCTCTGTTTCCTTCTTATTTTATTTTTCCTTCCTTTCCCCTATGTTCATCAGTTTTGTTTCTTAAATTCCATATATGAGTAAAATCATATATTTGTCTTTCTCTGAATGACTTATTTCACTTAGCATGATATCCTCTAGTTCTGTTGATGTCATTGCAAAAGGCAAGATTTCATTATTTTTGATGGTTGATTAATATTCCATTGAAAAAATATATATCTCACTGTCTTTATCCATTCATCTGTTGGTGAATATCTGAGCTTTTTCCATATTTGGCTACTGGTGACATTGCTGCTATAAACATTGGGGTGCTGGTGCCCCTTCAAATCACTACATTTTTATCTTTGTGGTAAATATCCAGTAGTGCAGCTACTGTGTCATAGGGTAGCTTTATTTTTAACTTCTTGAGGAACCTCCATACTGTTTTCCAGAGTGGCTGCACCAGTTTGCATTCCCACCAACAGTGTAAGAGGGTTCCCCTTTCTCCGCATCCTCACCAACATCTTTTCGTTTCTTGACTTGCTCATTTTAGCCATTCTGACTGGTGTGAGGTGATATCTCATTGTGGTTTTGATTTGTATTTCCCTGATGCGGAGTGACGTAAGCATTTTTTCGTGTGTCTGTTGGCCATTTGTAGGTCTTCTTTGGAGGAATGTCTGTTTGTGTCTTCTGCCCATTTCTTGACTGGATTTTTTGGTTTTTGGGTGCTGAGTTTGATAAGTTCTTTTTGGATTTTGGATACTACCCCTTTATCTGATAAGACGTTTATAAATATCTTCTCCTGTTCCATAGGTTGCCTTTTAGTTTTGTCAACTGTCTCTTTTGCTGTGGAGCAGCCCTTTAAAAGAGCAATTTGATGATATACGTTAAGAGTTAAAAATCTCTATGTTCTATAACCCAGTAATTCCACATCTGCAAATAATCTGAACTATAGAAAAAAATATGTACCAATATTTATTGTAACATTTTTCATAACATCCCTAAATTTAAAATTATCCAGTCCTACAGAAGGAAAGGGGTTAACAAATCTTGATCCAATAAGAGACATCAGAGGTTATATTTATGGTGAATCTTTAGTAACACCAAATATCCTTTTTTTTTTGTTAAGTAAGAAAAGTTAGATCTACTATTTTTTGCAAGATTTAAAACAATGTAATTTTACTTATAATTACATTTAATTTTGTTTCACATGTTTACAATCATTAATTATATAAAAGAATATGGTAATTTTGAAATATTGCTTTTTTCCAACTCATTGTAGAGGGAAAAAATTTTAACACTTCACAAACAGCTTGGAAACAGTGTATTTTTCTTTGTTAAATGATGTTTTATAAAGTGAATCTTTCTTGACATTTATATACACAGCAGAGTATAAAACCATGGATTTATTGCTCAATAAATTTTCTCTAAGTGAGTATAGACATGTACACACCACTCAAAACAAATAATCAAACATTGCCAGCATGCCAAAAGCCCCTTCAGATACCCTCTCAGTCACAACAACACAAAAAATAACCAAATTTGCATTATCATAAAGAAATTTTGCCTAATTTTGAGGTATATAAGTGGGACCATAAATATGTACAGTTGACCCTACAGCAACATGGGTTCGAACTGCGGGTCCACTTATTTGCGGATTTTTTTCATACAATACAGTACTGTAAATGTATTTTCTTTTCTTTATGATTTCCTTGTTAACATTTTATTTTCCTTAGCTTACTTTGTTGTAAGAATATAATGTATGCATACAATATATAAAATATGTGTTAATTGACTATCAACAGTAGGCTATTAGTAGTTAAGTTTTTGGGGAGCCAAAAGTTATAAGTGGATTTTCCACTGCATTTGGGGTCAAAGCTCCTAACCCCTGTGTTGCTCAAGGGTCAACTGTACTTCTGTGTGTCTTTTCTTTTGATTAATTTATGTTTATGGGATTTATCTACATTGCTACATTCAGCAATAATTCTTTCAGATTACTGTGTAGTATTCTCTTACATAAATATAGCATTTTTATTTGTTCTACTGTTGATGGACACTTTGTTCCTTCTAGTTTGGGGCTATTACAAGTGGTGCTACAGTGAGTATGACTTTTGTTGCACAAATGTACACATTTTTACAGGGTATATACCTAGAAGAGGAATTGATGATTGTAGGATATATGTATGTTCATTTTTAGTAAATTCTGACAAAAAGTTTTCCAAAGTATTATGCCAATTTACACTGTGATGAGAAGTGCAGGAGAGTTCCAGTTGCTCTACCTCCTTGCCAACATTTGATACTACCAGTGATTTTAATCTTCTTCATCCCAGGAGGTATGTAGTAGTATGTTATCATGGTTTTAACTTGCATTTCCCTTATGATTAATGAATTTGGACACTTTTTCATATGTTTCTTAGCCATTTGAATATTTTTTAAGTAACCTCTACACCCAATGTGGGGCTCAAACTCACAGCCCCAAGATCAAGAGTCACATGCTCCACTGACCGAGCCAGTCAGGTTTCAATATCTTTTTTAGTGATATGCCCATTCAACATTTTTGCCGATTTTTCTATTGGATTGTCTTGTTCTTATTACTTTGTAGGAAATTTTTAATAATCTGGATACAAGGATTTTGCCACTTTATTTCAAACATCTTGTCTCAGAAATTTCTGCATGTTGCTTTTTCACTTCTCTATATCATATCTATGTTGAGTTTTTAAAAAAATCATTACATGGAAAAAAGAGCATAAATAACCCCAAAATACCATTCTAGATTTTTTCATTGGTTGAAAAATATGTAACATTTTCTTCCTTATTTTTCCTTCTTAATATTTTCCTAAATTTTTATTTCTCATTATGATATAATAAAATTTATTTTTAAAGAGTAATTATATTAGGATCCAATGATGAAATCTTTAAATACTAATGATGATGATAAAGCAGAAGAAAAAAAAAACAGGAAACAAATGTGATTTTATTATTTGAAAGGAAGGTGTTTCTATTCTTATTATTAGAAAATAGAATTAAAATGGAATATTCCTAAAATTCCATTGGAAAGTCCTTAGGAGGTAATGCTGTGAATGGAAGAGAGTGCCTTGAAGGCTGGTTGACATCTAAGGGGAACTGTGTGCTCCTCATCTTCTTCTTTTTAAAAAAAATTTTAAAAAGATTTTATTTATTTATTCATGAGAGACAACACAGAGAAAGGCAGAGACACAGACAGAGAGAGCAGCAGACTCCATGCAGGGAGCCCAGTGCATGTGGGGACTCAATCCTGGGACTCTAGGATCATGCCCTGAGCCAAAGGCAGATGCTCAACCACTGAGCCACCCAGACGTCCTGTCTTCATCTTCTTCCACTTGACCAAAGGACAAGTATAGACTGGATTATCACTCACCTGACATGATATGAGAGTTGAGCGCTTTAGCAAGCCGGTGAGTTATCGTTTGTTTCTTGGGACCAGAGGGATCTAAAACAAGTGGCAATCTAGTGGGTGAGAGCCCTCCTTGACAAACTTTGAAACACCTGTCAGGACACTGGATCAAACCATTATCTTTATCTATCAGATCTTTCTGTCTAACATTGGGACCACGAATTTAAAAGAATATAGATGCAAATCTATTTTCAATATTCTTTTCTGAAAGTGAATTGATTAGAAGATCCAATTATTGAGGGGGAAACCAGTGGAAATAAAAACTATTTGGATGTCTGGTGAGCCACACTGTTCCAATGGAAGTGATTTTTAGTAATGTTAACCTTCTTCTTTTGGGCTTGGACACAAGCCCCAGCTTCCTTCTTTTGCCATTTCTATAGAGTATCTTTACGTCTTCATTTGAATGAATTTTTTTGTGGGGACATAATCATTTTTGACATTACTTCATGACTCTAGGAACATATCCTTGACCTGGAAAATCCTTTTTTTTTTTTTTTTATGACATTAAGCATTTTAGAAACTGTCGGTATCTGCTAAGAAATATAGTAATTCTGTATGGTTCTCTCCCACCCTACCAGAACTAAACACTCAAAAGACATTCACAGATCTTCTTTTTAATATTTCCCAGCAGTATATATCTATAGAGTTTCCAACTGTAAAACGGACAACATGACACCACTTTGGCCAACGCCTGGAGGTCTTATGTTGCCTTCTCTATGCATCTATGATTACAGTAATACATTTCTTAAAACTTTCAGGTTTAAAGGGTTAAAGCAAAGATCGATTTTGTCTCTCAAATATGTGAACTGCTCTTTGCAAGTGTTTGTTTATGACCTTGGGAAGTGTTGGAGAAGGATGCAGGGTACCGGGCAGCTTGAAGAGGTCTGGGGCCTGCCTGGCACAGTTAACAGCAGGAACACCCTCCGTAGCGCTGTACTAGTGTCCTTACACCAGTATCTAAATCTTACCCAACCCTAGCCTGGGAGGTCTTGTGTGTCCATGCTCCAGCTCTCTTGTGTTTCAATGAGTGCAATGAGCAAGTGTCCCCACCCCTTTCCTCTAATATCCCCTCCAGCCTGACAAAAACCTTTCCTTCCTACCCAAATACTCACAAAGCACCAGCACAGGTTTCAGAAGCTGTGGTGCCTTTGCAACCCTCCTATATTCCTTACTAATGTCCACTCTGAAGTTTGTTTTTGGTTTTATTTATTTTTAACGTTTTATCCTTTACAACATTTCTATAGTAGTGACAAGATCAAAACTTGTCAATGATCTGCCTCAGCCAGCCTTGGAGCACAGGGTGTGAAAGTGTCTCCCATGTGACTTGATGTCCTACACTTTCTAAATGACCTCAATGCCGGCAGCAATGAACCCAAGCAGTTGGTCTCTTTGGTTTTCCTTTACAGCGTTATCACCCAGACGTCTGTCAGACTGCATACAGTTACTTAGAGGGATGACAATAGATATGTTTTGGAGTGAAGAACACACACTAGAGTCCCAAACCCATCTGAGAGTTTCCCCGAATATTCCATCTGGGATCTATCTTCTCAGGCTGCTCAGAAAAGCAGAGGAGTAAGTCTAACTCTATAGAAGCACAAGTCAAACCCACTGAGGACCATCGAGGACACATAAGTCCCTAGCTCCCTCTTCTTCTGATTCTCCAGTCATCCATCCTGGGAGATTCTTTCTCAGTCAGATGCTGTAATCTTCATCACCAGGAGAATCTGCCTCTCTTCTTGGGAACACTCCAGAGTTTGGGGTTGGGTTTTTTTTTTCTTTTTTCTTTTTTGCTAAGTGCAGAGTGACCTTCAGGCAATTCCACCTCTGTCACTAAAATGTAAAATGCCTCTTGCAAGAAGAAAGGGCTGTGTTCCTGCTCTTGACTTTCCATTGATGTTTCTGGAAGCAGCTGTGTGGATTGGGAGAAGAGATGGTTTAGAAATGCCAGTACCGCGAACCACGCAGGAGGAACCTCCAGGTGTGGGAAGGGCTGCTCTTGATTTGTCCAAGCATCCTGCATCAGTTTATGTGTCATTGGCATGCACAGTGCCAAGTTCTGCTTCTTATCCCTTCATCTTCTTTACTCAGTGAGCGACAGAGAGGGTGGGTGGATGAGATGAGATACATTTCTATTTGGGTCAACTCCAATAAATTAATTAAGAGCAAGCAAGGTGCTGGGGATTGGTTTCCAAAAGAAATAATCTGCTAGAATCATTTTTTTCTCTGTTTTCAGTTCATCAAAGAAACTATACAACCCTTGAGATTTTGAACTCTCCAGATGATTCTAAGGGGCAGCCAGAGTTGAGAACCTCTGGTCTACCCCTCCTGAATAGAAATCAGTCTGTTTATCAATAGGGATTTTTAAAGAAAATGCATTAAGCCAGGCCATATGCTTTGAGTGTATTCAGATTGGCCCTCTGGAGTCCACTCCAGATCCTGGAGCCGCTGTTAGAGAAGCGACTGACCCTGTTGGGGTACTGGGCACCCAGCTCCTTGCTTCCCATGAATATGTTTCTACAGATGAACTCTGCTACAAGTGCAATATAGGCTAAAAAGTAGGAAAGCTGTCTCAGAAAGCCAGAGAAGTCTGGACAAGCACAGGGGCATTTGCTTCCTGCCCCTGATCCCCAAATCAGGGTGCCGATTATTATGGGATGATTCCATGTATATAAGTTGTAGGTCTTTTATAAGGAACCTATTCATTGGAACTCCATAATCTTTCCTGTCTGGGATGCCTCATGGGTAAGGCTTCAAATGCAACTATCTCTGAGATCTTTAGACCTCAAGGAAGCCAGGTACCACTTATCTCTTAAGGAAATGAGCCACAACATCATACAAAGCCACATGCCCTCTCAGTGCTTCTTTGATGGAAGCAGTTTCTCCAGTTGGATGCCCAAAGTGCTCTGTCTTGGTGACACAGAGGTGATGCCAGTCACCCCCAGGCACAAGGCCCATACCAGTGTGGCCAGAGCAGGCAGGAAACTGCAGGAATCTGGTCTCCTCACTACTGGGTTTAGCTATCACACCTGCTATCTGTATTGTTTAGATATAGTAGTGGTTTTCTTTCATTCACTCACATAAATCAAGGAGGCCCAAATGTTCCAGATAACTCTAGATAGATAAAATAAGTGTGGCAGCTGTCCATACAAGGTAAGCCACAGCACAGTGTAGGAAATGCTCTCTAGAGAGTAGCCTTACATCTCAGATATATGGAGAAATTCTCAGTATATTTATAAAGCAGGTGCCTGCACACATATAATGCTAACCATCATGTTAACCTGGTGTGGGAGCCTTTTAATCCTCAGTGTAAATAGAAACGATTGAAAATATACACTTGAAGAGAAATCAGTTTGATTTTTAAGACCCCAGACATGTATCTAGAAGTATAACAAAAGAGCCAACCATATTTGTTTATTTAAAAATAGGCTAAGGGACACCTGGCCGGCTTAGGCAGTAGAGCATGTGACCTTTGGTTTCGGGGTGGTGAGTTCAAGCCCCATGTTGGGCATAGAGCCTCCTTTAAAAAAAAAAAAAAAAAAAAAAAAAGCCGAAACTCTATTTTTGTAAAACGGCACTCCTTTTTTTTTTTTTTAATGATGACACCATGGTTTTTTTTTTAATACTTTAAAAGATTTTATCTATTTTTGAGAGGAAGAGATAAGGAAAGCATGGAGAGGCAAGAGGGAGAAGCAGGCTCCCCACTGAGCAGGGAGCCAGATCCCAGGATGCTGGGATCAGGATCTGAGCAGAAGGAAGATGCCTAACCGACTAAGTTGCCCAGGGGCCTCTAAAAATGCACTTTTAATATGATAAAATATATATTAAAATGAACAACAAATTAAAGGCTCAGTTCCCTGAGGTTGTAGTCACAACATCATATTGTTCTCTTTCCCTCCCTGGGTGGGGCCCATCTCAGCCGTCTATTCCGTAATTCCAGATATACACAATGTGGTTCAGTCAACATTTATTGAGAACCTACATAGGCGATACTTTTATGTCTTGATAACAGTTTAAGGAGTATCCAATTTAGCCCCCACTTGAGGACATTGAGGGCCAGAGAAATGCTTGTGTCCCCATGTCCCCACATATGCCTCACCTAGCCCATGGGTGTGTTGCCCTCTGCCTGGTTAATACAGCCTCAGAGCTGGCAGGCCTGAGTTCAAATCCTGCTCCTCAGCAGCATCTTCACACAAATTACTTAACCTCACTCCACTCAAGTCTTGGACCCCCATCTGTAAAATGGAGATGCGAAAGCCTGCATTTCCAGTAGTTACTAGGCTTACATAGATTGTTTAGAATGCTTGGCATATAAGTGCTAATAATAACTATTCAGGAAATACACATTCCTTACTTTCTTCCTCTACATCATTCTTGTATCCTTGTTATCTTTTGGGTTTTTTGCCTAATGGGTTTTTTAAGCACCTCATAAATACCTTTTTGATGTGCTAAGAGATCTTCATAAAAATAATGACATAAGGAAAAAATAGTGAAATAAGGAAACCAAGTTTTGGCTTATTATGAAATGAGCTATTAGAAAAATTACTTGAAAGCGAGAGTTCTGGCTGCATTTTCTCCTGCTCAAGGACCACACTTAACATGTGGATGAACATAACACTGATCCTGGAGAGTCTTTCTCTGTTTTGTACTGTCTGGGTGACCTTACCCTTCCCCTTGTCTTAGAGGTATGGAGGTGAACAACAGCTTCTGACTCAGAAGGGAATTTCTGCTGTCCAATTGTGAAGGATGCCTTGATCCAAATGGAAACTTTCAAGTGCCCATTGAAGTGCTGGCCATGAAGGCATAGGATGAGAAGTGGTCCCACTCCATGATGGATCCTGACTGCCATCCCCCAAAGCCATAAAAAGACCATCCATTCCATCTCCCTTGATGAAGGCCCCACTGATCCTTCCAATGTGAGGGTTCTTAGGGTGACACCAGGAGAGGGAGCCCCTGGTTTCAATTTGGGGACATACATCTTTCACAAAGGCCACACTCTGGTTGGGCCTGAGCCATTGCATTACCTCTCCCCGTGGTACAAGTGAGAATCTAAAGTCAGTGAAAGGTCGGATCCTAACAGAACAAGAGCAAGCAAGGAAAGGGCAGGTAAGTCAGGGTCACAAAAAGGAGGAACTCCGCACTGTGGAAGTCATCTGAGTTGGGAACAGGCACATGGTAATGCCTGTTCACCATCCTCTCTAGGATAATTCTTCAGAATAATTCCTCTAGTCTTCCTTTGGGCTTCCTTTTCAGTCCCCAGAGTCCTCTTTATCAACTGCAATACTTTGTTTTGGATGGCATTTCTTAAGCTTTTAAACGTTTTAGTCATTGCTTAATTTTGATATTTTTGATAAAAGACATTAGAATGATAAGCCAATGAGTTATAAATGGGTTTTATTTTTATTTTTTAACAGTTTTTTAAAATTAAAAACAACAACAAAACCATCACAGTGCTCTGATTATATATAGAGAAGGTGACTTAATAAACATTCAAAATATGGCACAAAACACTGTGAAAATAAGACATCAAACCAAGGCGGCAAGATGAAAATGTTTTTACCCAGTTTAGATTTTGGAGAGATATATTTATGTTAAACATTTCAGTGAGTCTGGAGAAAGGGTACTTTCTAAAGTTATTATTAAAATTTTATTTAACTATTAGAGATGATTTATCTTATTTTTGTCCTCTACCCTATCTGCTGATTATTCCTGCTTCTAGTTAACTCATGGTTCTTTGAAATCTCAAAATGGCATCTGGTTCTTTTGATTACCCTATATTAACCATCACCTTTCACCTTTACTAGAAGTCTATGAGGAAAACATTGTGCCTCTCCTTTTACAGATGAGGAAACTGAGTCTCAGGGAGCTCAAGTAACTTGCCAATGCCACAGGGTTCATTAATAGAAAAGCCAGGATTTCAATTTACATCTGCCCAACACCAACAGCCATGCCTCTCCCACCCCACACCAGCTCCCTCCACCCAACACAGGAACTGAGTTCAAGCTCTCTGATCTTTGAACTTTGAACTGCTGTTGCTCCTTTGAACTATCTCTGAACTTACCTGAGCAGATCCAGAACCTGATGTGATGGCACACTTATACTTTCCCCCGTTTCCTTCCTCTGTTCACTGGGTGATTCCAGTGGTGATGGTGGTGTGGTTGGTGAAAGGCAACATGAGTTGAGGATGACGAAGTAACTTGGCAGAGCCAAAGCAGCTTATACCCTGGCACCCTGGGGCTTTCCTCTGTCCATTTCATGAGGAAGTGAGATGCCTCCAGACAGAGGCAGGTGCATGAAGGAGCAAGCCAACAGCCAGGGCTGTGACTCACCCTTTCCACAGGAACCACACCTGTGGCAACATCCAGCCCAGTGGTCAGTCACCCCAAAGGCCTTCTTCACCATGTGAAGAAGTGAGCAGACCTGCGTCAGATTTACCTACCACCGTGAGATGGGCAAGTTTCCCAAGACCAGCTTGAGGGGCTGAATTCCAAGGTTCTGGAAGTTCCACTGACCCAGAGCTAATGATGGATGATGGCAGAAACAGCCTGTAGAACTTGTGATGGCCTGTGCAGATTACATCACACATAAGGAAGGTGGGGTTTGAGGTGGGGGGCCACAGAGGAACAGTGAACCCACCCAGGTGACCTTGGAAAAGTCATATTCCCAACAAGCACCTGCCTTACTACTCATGATGGCCTCTCTGATAGGCTACTGCAAAAGCTCAAGCACTTGAAAATGGAAGGAATGTTAAAACACTGGTGTGGAAAGCCAGGAAGAGCCGGCCCTGCCAAGGGGTGAGGATGTTGTTTGTACCCAGATGGGTCCCAGCAGCACCATCTGTTGGTGAGCTCACTTCATGAAGAACATTTCACAGATTAGTCAGGTGTTGCTTAAAAGAAACGAAGAAAGAAAAGTTGTTCAAGGACACTTCCTGTGCATGTTGACCACATGAGACAGCCACAGGGAGCAATAGAGGCAGGAGCCTCAGCCTCCCTGGGTCCAAGCCAGGAACTGCACGAGCTGTAACTTGACTGAAACTGATGGGCCATCATGGGGAAACCTTTGGAAGTTCGGGCTCTATGAACGTGTCTGTATCATCTTTCCCCATAGCCTACATCACTATTTATTTATTTATTTATTTATTTATTTATTTATTTATTTGATTTGACAGAGAGAGAGCACAAGCAGGGGAAGCAGCAGGCAGAGGGAGAGGGAGAAGCACAGGTCCCCCCACCCCACCCCACTCCCATACAGGGAGCAGGAGGCAGGGCTGGATCCCAGGACCCCGGGATCATGAGCCGAAGACAGACACTTCACTGACTGAGCCATCCAGGTGCCCGCCCCCACATTCTTATTTAAGAACATATAAATGCATATGTAATATGTATCGGAATATTTCGTTCACTGTGGGTGAAGGGGGCTGGGCCAGGATGGTTGGATACCTAAAGGAGCTGTGTCTGCTGTGGCGCTGGGAAGAGAGTGCCAAGGAACGTGTCCTGAGAGACACTCTCAGACAAACTGTGTTTCCATTCATGAAAGAAATACAGTCATTCAAAAGATTAACAATTACCATCCCGGGGGGCAGAACATTCCACAAAATGAAGCTTCTTTGAGATCTTTCGTCCCTGTAAGGAAGTGTTTTAGACACATACCACATTTTCTCTCAATTTTATCCAAAGAAGAAATAAGCACTGAAATAGAAAAAGCTTAATTTTGCTAATATCCAAGCATAATAATAATAGCAACTCATCCATATTTTCCATTAGAATAACTTTTAACATTGATATAACTTTATAGCTAACATGCTTAGGACATCTTCACTGTCTCTTCCAACTCTAAGACCACCTAAGTGATCGTAAGAAGACACCAGAGTGAGGGCAACTGGGTTGCAAGTTGGTTAAGTGCCTGACTCTTTGGGATGCCTGAGTGGCTCAGCGGTTGAGCACCTGCGTTTGACTCAGGGCGTGATCCTGGGGTCCTGGGACATCGGACTCCCTGCATGGAGCCTGCTTCTCTCTCTGCCTAAGTCTCTGCCTCTCTCTCTCTCTCTCTCTCTCTCTCTCTCTCTCTCTCTCTCTCGTCTTTCATGAATAAATGAACAAATTTAAAAACAAAAACAAAGCGCCCGACTCTTGGATTCAGCTCAGGTCATGATCTCAAGGTCTTGAAATCAAGTCCTGAGTAGGCTCAGAGCTCAGTGAGGAGTCTGCTTAGAGTTTCTTTCTCCCTCTCCCTCTGCCTCTCTGCCCTGCTCTCTCTCTCTCTCTCTCTCTCTCTCTCTCTCTCCTTCTTTCCAATAAACTAATTACTTTTTTAAAAGAAAGAAAACACCAGAGTAACTCCTCTTGTGTACAACCCTCAATGACTCCCCATTGCCTACAGAAAAAAAGGCCAAGCTCTTTGGCTTGGCCCATACTCCTGCCCCAGCCTAAGTTTCACGTCCTCTTTCCACTGCAAGTGAAATGGGCTCTGTTCTTTCTTCCTTGACCTTTTTTTTTCTTCCTTGACCTTTAACATACTGTTCCCCATTCCTAGAATTGCCTTTTCTCCCCTATCTATATTCTGATCTCTCATCCTTCAGGATTCTGTTCAAATAGTGCCTGTTTTCCTGATAATTTCTCATTCCCAATGTAACTATTCTCCCATCTGTGCCCCCACTTTATAGCTTAGGGTATGCCTCTTAATACACTCAATGATTTGTTTGCCTGTCTCTGACAATATGTGATCTTAACAAACAGGAGCTTGGTGCTCACTAACAGTTACCTCTACAACCTAGCACAAGATATCACAAGTACTAAGCATCACTGTGCTGCGAAATGGAGAGGGGTGGGTACCACCTCTCAGGATTTCCATGAGGTCAATATCATCTTAAGTAAGAGGTCTAGTTGCTTAGAATGTAGTACCTACCCATTAAAAGTATTAATATTACAGGTTAGTAAAATGAATGCTTCAGTCTTTCTTTATCAAATTATATTCACACGGTCAAGCGGAATACTCAGTTGTTTAAATGTGTCCAATGCTGACGTGGTAAGAGAAGGCAGTTTGGAGTCAGAGCCTCAGAATATGTTCTGGAACGCTCAGGCTTCATTTCTGACTCACTTCACCCCTCTTTGCCTCAGCTTCCCATGCTCACAAATTAGCCATGAGCATTAGTCACCGGCCCACGCCACAATGAAGCAGGGCCAGGAGAGCCAGCTGATAACATTTCTGGAGTTCCGTCAGCAGCACTGAGGACTTGCTACGAGGTAAGGACATACAAATATATCAACACCTTCCTGATCTCAAAGAGCCTGGCCACGGTTTCACGTGAGAAGCAGAGACATACACTAGAGACAATAACTCAAGACAGAGTTTGGTGAATGTCATAAGAGAGTTACAAGCAAAATAGACACACAGCACAGGAGAGGGAGAGAGGAATCTAACCTGAGGGGATGGGAGGTCAGGGCTCAGGTGGATTCTGTGCCTATCCTGGGCCCTGCATATGGCATGCATTATGTCATTATGTCTTCATAGTATTGTGAAGGAAAGGGGATCTTGGAGATGAGCACAGGAACTCCAGGAACCTAAAAAAGCCACAGTGATAATACACAAGGCCTCAAATGTGTAGCTTTCCAATTCTGATACCAATCGTGTATCACACCAGCCTGATCCCTAGCCTAATCCCCAGGTGAGCTGGGAAGGCTTCAGAGAAGCCGTAGTGAAGCCGTAGTGAGGGTTCCAGGTAGAAGGGATCATGTAGGAAAAGTTCCAAAGGACAAAGTCTGAAAAAAGGATACAGTGTGTCTGGGTGATTGGGGCACAGCAGGAGGGAATCAGGGCTGGAAAAAAGCTTGGTAGACCAGTAGGCTAGGGCCAGATCACAGAGTACTTTGAGTTGTTCTAAAAATTTTGTTTAATAATACTCCGATAATAATACTACCTTACAATTATTGTAGTGCCTTTCTTGTGACCAACTTAGAGGTATTTCAAAGCTATGATGTCAAATACCTGCTGCCATTTATCTCATTTTATAGCTTGGGACACTGAGACAACAAGGATTTTAGTAATTTGTGCAAAGCGGTGACATGAGAGGCACCTCAAACACCTAGTCCTTGCCAATCTAAAATACTCCATACAAAACTTACTGACTTAAGAACCTTGAGCCTCCGTTTCCTTATCTGCAAAATGAAGATGCATAACACCTACAGAATTGTCTTGAAGAGCTTTTCAAACTTCACAAGATGGCAAGGGGTTGGATGTGCAGACAGGGAGATAAGCGAATATTTTCTCTAACTCTGGAAATGTCATTAGGGTCCTCTGGGATAGGGTTCTAATGTTCTGAGAGATTTATCTGGAAGAAAGAAATCTGCAACCCAGCGTGGCTGTGCTGTGAGGGCACTCAGGAGAGGAAACCACCACCTTTGCACATCGCAGCCACTAACAATGACTTTTCTTGCTGAATGTGCTACTTTGCTCCTACTAGTAAAATCTTGTCAAACAGGAAACAGGTTTTTAAGGCAACGGGGTCCCTGTGAGTTCAAACTTCTGCTTTCAAATGTTCTTACAAGATGCACAATTGGCACAGACTTACAGGAAATATTTAATTGGAATCGGAAGGCGCTGGCTCCATGGGCCTTGTTTTATATTGTCTGCAGGCTCCTGCCAAAATGACTCTGGTGTGTAAGCATCAGTCACTCATTTTTATATATGCTGATGGGGAGTGGAATGAAGACAGACTCCAAGAGGGACTTGGGGGCACAAGTGCAGTCTCCATGGGGTTATGGAAAGAAAGGGGGAGAGAAAGTGTCACGTGAGAATTACTCTTAGAAAAGAGAAGGGACTGAACTCCAAGTGACATATTTATGAGCTCAGTATCGGTTGCTCGTGCTGATAAGCATTGGTCATTCAAGGAAGGAAAAGTCACCTTTGTGTATATAAAATATACAAGATTCATAGTCTGAAAGGACTGAACAGGAAAGCATTAGGTAAATAGAGGATATCCCTTAAAGTATAATGTGAACGTTTAATTACTTCAAGAAGGAAGAAGGGAGGTGTTTCTTTCTGAGGCAAATGTTGAGAAAACTAATGACTCCTTAATTTGAAATCAAGGTTAACCAGCTTTCAGAATGGCGTGGCCTAGTTCTGAGACTACAGGGAAAAGAAATCCCTCCTCCCCCCAGATATCCCGTCAGTCCCCCTTTTATGTGTCCTATGCCTGGTCTCAGTGGAACAGGACAGGTCTTAGAGTCCACTGGATGGGCTAAGGCTCTCAGATGTGTCTGCTCAGATTGCACGAGGATTAGATGAGAAAATGCACTTTAGTTGCCTGCCACAGAGCCCGGCACTTAGCAAACATTCCCATAAAGGTAAGCTACTGTCATCATGATACCACAGACCCCTGGTTTTCCCAGAGGTTTCCAATTTTAGGACACCCCAGAATTTGACGATGATCCCAACTAAGTATTAAGAAATTCTTTCAGTGCCTTCAGAGGAACAGCTTTCATTTTAAGATCAGTGTCTCAGTCCAGAACACTGTGATAAGTGAGGGTTGAGGGTGAGGATAGAAGAAGAGCCTTTCCCGGAAATTCTAGCATGGTTTTATTTTCCAATCCCTAAAGCACCCTGATCCATGGAAATTACCTCTTTCCTTTACCCCCATTGCCTTGATTTTCATTTTTTTTTTCTTTTTTTAGATTCTATTTATTCATGAGACACACACAGAGAGAGGCACAGACACAGGGAGAGGGAGAAGCAGGCTCCACCCAGGGAGCCCGACGCTGGACTCGATCCCGGGACCCCAGGACCACACCCTGGGCCAAAGGCAGCGCTGAGCCACCCGGCTGCCCTGCCTCGATTTTCAGAGTGTGCAATAGCTTTTGGATTAGGTCTCCCAAAGTAGATAAAGGTCCTTCCGCCCCACTCCAGCTGCCCCTAAACCCTTACTCCATTTCTTATTCCCTACTTCCTCTAGGAACCTCCAAGATTCAGCTCTGATAAGCGTATCTCCATCAGCAGGCAGGCTTTGCATATCTCAGAACCCACCCTGACCCTTAGAATATTCACTTCCATAATCCACTAACTGACCTATCCCCATTCAGGCACAATTGTAGGTTCCTGTGTGATGATGGTTTGTGACAAAATGTTCTTCCTGCAGGGTGGGTCAGGCAAGATAGTCTCAAGAAGAAAAAAGACAGGAAACAGGCCTTATCTTTGTAGAATTTTCTATCACACGGGAGAACCTCCTGTCGATTTGCATCCACCAGGTATACTCTTGGAAGC
The DNA here is from genome assembly GCF_048418805.1 of Vulpes vulpes. Lineage (NCBI taxonomy): Eukaryota > Metazoa > Chordata > Mammalia > Carnivora > Canidae > Vulpes > Vulpes vulpes. The sequence goes on along the minus strand of NC_132792.1, from coordinate 94,317,234 downwards.
CCCCTTTCAGTGTCTCCTGCTTGTCAAGGAGACAACTGCATGGAGTAAAAGACATTCACAAATGCCCATTTCTCAGATCTGATATAAATCCCCTTTGCCCTCCTCATGCCCCTCTCTGTGGTCTTTTCCACAGTAAAAAACGTTTCTAGGGGCACCTGGCTGGCTTAGTCGATAGAGCATGCGTTCTTGATCTCGGGTTGGTGAGTGGAGTCTGTCTTCATGCAGCAGCCAGAAGGACCCTTCTGAAACTTCTCTGCTCAAAACCCTCCAATGGGGATCCCTGGGTGGCGCAGCGGTTTGGCGCCTGCCTTTGGCCCAGGGCGCGATCCTGGAGACCGGGGATCGAATCCCACATCAGGCTCCCGGTGCATGGAGCCTGCTTCTCCCTCTGCCTGTGTCTCTGCCTCTCTCTCTGTGTGACTATCAAAAATAAAATAAAAATTAAAAAAAAAACAAACCCTCCAATGGTTCCCCATCTCATTCTGCATAAATGATGAAGTCTCTGTGAGGCCTATAAGGCCCTCACCACCCAGCCTCCATGTGCCTCTCTCATCTCATCTGCTGTTCCCCACCTTGCTCAGTACTTCTGCAGCCCTGCTAGTGTCCTCTTCGTTCCTGAAACATACTAAGCATAGCCCCACAAAGACAAGGGTCTTTGCATATTCCATCTGCCTAGATGGTTCTTTCCCTAGGTAGCCACATGGCATACTCCCTCACCTGTTTCAGCTCTTTCTTGAAATCCCATCTGCTTTCCTGACTGCTTTATTTAAAGTTGCAACTCCTGCTCTCATATCTTATATATTCATTTTTTAATTTCTTTTTTTCCATAGCATAAGTCAACACACTGGACCTCACTAAAATGTAAGTTCCAGGAGAGCAGGGATTTTGTTTGCTTTGGTTTGGTATCTCCAGTGTCTAGAACAATGTCTGGCACACAGTAGGTGCTATAATCATACTCAAGCACAATAAATGAATGAACACAGTGAATGCCCTTCATTCAGCGCCTTGGTTCTTGTGCAGGACTGACAGTCATTCCGGTGAAGATGGGGTCCTCCATCTACTACTAGCTGTATGACCTTGAGCAAGTCATCTAATCTCAAACCTTAGTTCTCATCAGTAAAATGAGAATAATATTTACCTCACAGCACTGTATGGATGAACAATTTATGGAAAGTACTTTGTCGAGTACTTCAACAAGTGCTAGAAATATTTGTTGTTATCATTATTCTTTGATGTCACAAACACCCAAAGAAAAGCTTCGGCCACACAGTGAAAGAAAAAGAGCAGAGAATCCCTTCTTAACTAACTTCCAAACGGATGAGTGGCTGCAACAAAGGAACCTGTTGGGTTTCTCACTAGAAATTGCTGCATTCTCATTATTATAAAGCACACCATCAATAACTTCCTTAGAGAAGCAAAAAAGGGCATGGCAGGAAGTAGAAAAATATTTTCCAACCACTGCAGATTACAAAATAGACTCCCTGCATTAATCAAGTGTTTTCTTCTTCCAGTGGGGTAACCTCAAGTACATGACACAAGATAAACAGAAAGCCATGCTCCATTAAATTTATGAAAGGATGTTGTTTATTTTTATCACATCTATTAGACTTGAAAGATAGCCCTTAGTTCTCAAATCAACATCAGCGTCCATGTTTATTTCTGGGTTGCTGAGTGCTTTCACAAATAATAAAAGGCTGAGCTCTCTCGCAAGCTAGTCACATGCTGGAGGGCAGAGGCTTTCGGATGGTTAGGGCATGGTGATGCACTGCACAGATGTGCTTGGGTTTTAAAGCAGCTTTTTCTGGAGTTTTATGACAACCTGAAATTCCATACAGTTCAGAAAATGCAAGTTGTCCTACCTGCTAGGGGAAACCATCATCTCTGGGGAGGCTGTTTAGAGCCTTACTTCGGCCCCCCATGAATGATAACCACATTGTCCATAATTCAGAGTGGTTTGGTACCCTGCCACTATCTGTGCTTCGTGCAGCTGACAAATAGCCTCAGTAACCCTCTTCTGGAGGGTTACTGCGTCTCCCCCTAAGCCGTCTCCCCTTCCCTCCCAGTACTACTTCCAGACTGGAGAAGTCTAACGAATGTAAAGGTCACAGCTAGGCCAGTGGAAGGGTGGTCATGCACATATTCCTTCCCAGCACTATGATTCTGTCCAGCGGTGCTAATACACATTCGTGCATGCATTTCCTTGTCCTGGGGTCTTTCTGCCCTATTTCTGAGCTGAACAGGGGATCAAGCAGTTGTTAAGCAGTGAAGATTTCTCTCTTTTATCTTTTACTATCTTCTCACTATCAGAAGTATTAAAATTACTATTAACTCCAAACAAAACTAAAACTAAGATCTCAATTTTATTTTTCTTAAGGAAAAGAATTGGTAGGATTTTCTATGGGAAAGGCTAAAGTACCAAAGGAGGGCTCAAAATATTCTCCAAATCCTAAGCAACAGGCATGGTGCGACTACAGTACTGCGGGCCAGTGCGGTGAGCTGTTGGTACTTGGAGATTTTTGTGTCTCACCATCAAAGAACATCTGCTATTAGAGAGGTATTTCCACAAGCTCCACCCCCATTCCACTACTGTTTCCAGTAAATGTCCTTCTCCAGAGATTAAGTCCAGGACCAGGCCAGCAGCCTCACGACCCTCAACACACACATACTCCACCCCCATTAGTGTCATCAAACCTCTCCAACCTACTGCTTATCCAAAAATCAAAATTTCAGGTGGTTCACACACAGTGAAGACGGGCACGGTGCCTGGGATCAGTCCCCCCCAGGAAAACCACTCATCCCAACATAGATCAATCAGTGAGTCTCCCTAAAGATACCCAGACTGTTCCCAGAAAAGGTCCTGTGCTGGGGTGGGACCGGCTCTCTGGTCTGAAACTGGATTGCCACCACTCCTATGGAGTTCGGGCCATACTGAGTGATGCCCAGAGTCTGAAAAAGCGAGTCACCTGCCTTCCTATGAAAAGGCCAAGTCTTTGCATTTCACCTGAAAGAAAAGATCACTCTAAAGAAGCAAGACACTCTGAGAAATAGACATTCCTTGCTCATGCCTGGGAAGGCTCTTGTCTCTCAGGGAGAGACACTTTATGATTAAAACAAGGAAGGGAAAAGAAATGTTGGGAAATATCAGGAAGGGAGACAGAACATAAAGACTCCTAACTCGGGGAAACGAACTAGGGGTGGTGGAAGGGGAGGAGGGCGGGTGTTGGAGGGGAATGGGTGACGGGCACTGAGGTGGACACTTGATGGGATGAGCACTGGGTGTTTTTCTGTATGTTGGTAAATTGAACACCAATAAAAATTAATTAAAAAAAAATAAAATAAAACAATGCTTACGACTGATAAAAGGATGCTTGAAACTTCCTGATCATGCTAAGAACGCAATGACTTGGAGAACCAGGCTGGGCAGAGCTTCTAATTTTTTCTTTTGTTTTTTGATGCTCTTTGGAAACTCCAACGTTTTGGGGATAAGCCCCTCCCTAGTGCTGCAAGGCCCATTAGACTCATGCAGCAGATCTGGGAATGTTTCTCAATCAGGCCCAGCCTTAGTGTCTGCAGCTGTAAGATGGAGCCACTGGGCTTGATGGGCTTTACGATCCCATCCCACAGATTCTGTGAGAGCAATTCTTTTCCATGTTACACTTTCGGGCTTTCTGTCTTGGAGTGAGGTCGTCAGAGTGGTAACCTGTGGCCCCTCCTGGTTCCAAAAGATCTTTTCCAGACTTGCACGTCCACCAGTCTCAGATGCCTGCCCCAGAGGAGTCAGCTCTGCAGGGCCCAGCCGGGGGCCCCAATCCCCAGGGAAGCAGAAGGAGCTTCCTGAGTGTCAGTGCCCCAGCCCAGGGGACACTGTGAGATTACTGCGTCATCACCCCTGGTTTATCAATCAGAATCCTGAGATGGGTCTTCACTTGTCTAACAACCTGGTCATTAAATCACACATGCTTTTTTTTTTTTTTTTTTAACTACCAAGTTTTTTCCCCCCGAAACTAAAGGTAAGGAGTAGCTGTGAGTCAGAGGTGCAAGAACAAAGGACACCATCCCCCAGAGAGGAAATACAGAAAGGATTATCCTCTTTCAAAGGTGCAATAATGAAATACTTTCCTTCCCCTGGACGGGCAATTTTATCAGGGTTCACTGCAGGGGGAACAAGATGCTATTGTCTTGATTTAATTGGCATAATATCTCCCCCTCCTCCAAACAAGGGTTCAGACATCTGCTAAATGCTCTCTGCTTGAGGATGAAATCCCTTTCAACTTCGCACACTTCCTCTCACCCAGGCTTCTCAGGGGGCTCCAGAGGGGACCATGCTTGCTTCTGTCCATTGGCCACCTCCTGTGCTGCGCCGGCAGGCGCAGGCTCCTGGGGCTCCACAGGACTCTCTCTGGTCCTATTATATTCACCCCTCACCTCCCCACAGAGTGGGCACTGGACTAGCCAACAAGTTCCCACAGAAGTTATAGAATTCCAAAACTGGAGTCCCTTCTGGATCTTTGCTGAGCCTGTGAAGATACGATGAGGGGTGTCCAGGAGGAGAACTCTGCCATGAAATCCTGACCTTTTTGTCCCTTGGAGTGGAAGAAAAGGAAGAGTTGAGTAATCTGCAAAGAGTCCGGCTGGCCAGAGCCTGCGTGAGCTGATTGATCCACCTCTGCAGTCCCTCTTCCTTATTGTTCTTTCCAGACCCTGGCCAGCGGTGCCCTCAGCCATCAGAGTCAGGTCGGTGGCACCAGGGCAGGGCTGGCCACTGCTGTTACCCCTACACCTTCTGGCTAAGAGAACATGAGGACAAGCTGTCCAGATACCATAGCTGCTGGCCTGCCCCTCTGGCAGCCTTATTTTCGGAGGAATTTGAGAACAGAGAAACTCAAAAGAGGATCAGGTGGTGGGTTGGAAGGTGTAATCTCACAAGGAGAACAATGAGAAGTCCGAATATCAAGTAGATGGATATCGGGAGACACTTGCATACAGAGCCACACTTTGTCCCAACTCTGAGCTTTCTTGATAACTGAATCCATGACTAATGTACCTTCTACCCGCCCACCCACCCCCAAATCATGCATATTGATGAATGAGACCCTTAGATCTCAGGTTAGAACTTCAATTCAATAACAAGTTAATAAATTCCTAAAGGTCAAATTAAACTTACTCATGGAAACACTATGCATTCTCCACCATTTTTGCCTCTTCCCCATCCTCCACACCCTCCCCATTCTGCAGCCAGGGAAAGAAAATTAAAATCTCTATAGAGTTATTTGTTTTTGTTTTTCTTTTTGTTTTAGCAAGAGCTTCTCTAACCCATCTGGTCATGACAGCGCTTTGGCACATGCATTTCAACAGCCCCATTCCTGGTGTGCCGTGAAACCTATAGAAAAGCCAAGTATGGGCTGCCTAGGGTGGCTCAATTGATTAAGCATCCAACCCTTGATTTCAGCTCAGGTTGTGATCTTAGGGTCGTGAGGTTGAGCCCCGTGTTGGGCTCTGTGTTGGTGTGTGGAACCTACTTAAGATTTTCTCTCTCCCCCTTCCTCTGCCCCTCCCCACCATCTACCAAAAGAAAGAAAGAAAGAAAGAAAGAAAGAAAGAAAGAAAGAGAAAAGAAAAGTCTCAAATCAGACTATGAAACCCAACATGAATTACCCAAAGGACACAGCAGATTTAAATGTCAAGAAACAAGAGGTTCATAGTTGTTTTCTTCTTGTGGTTTTGGTTTTTTGGAAGTAAAGGGAGCTCAGAAAGGCCTCGTCAAAAATATCAATAGAAGTGGAGGAATTCCTAGCATTATTTTCCACTTTTTCCATTGGAGAGCACCTTTCATCAGAACCGGTTTCCACAAAAGATACTTCATACCTCCAGACAAAAAAAGATACAAGAAAATAAAAGCCAACTCAAAGAAAGAAGCCTGTTTTACCCCCATTTGGTTGGAAGAATATGATTAACACTTATTTCTTCATTTTAATTCTGGAACCTAAGATTACATACATCATAAGCAGCCCAGGATAAGATCAGTGGCGTCTACCTGTGGATCCGCCCACCACAAGTGATGCAGGTACTTTGGTCTAGATAGATTTTTCCAAAGCTCTAGTGAGTCAAAAAAGGTTGCATAAGGTCCTGCCTCCCAAAGCTCTTGGACTTCTGATTGGAAAGTAATCTTTTCCATCAAAGCCCTTTCCAGCCTGTGTGAGCAGCTCAGAAAGCAGAGTGATAGTCACCTCATTATATGAAGACCCCTGAGCCAAGAATGACTCAATCCTAAAGAGGCTTCCTTCCACCTTCCACCATGGCGATGTCTAGATCCCATTCACATTCCAACACACAAGCACACATACTGGCACCACCAGTTGGCAGGAGCTCTGACAAGGGGTGTTGGATTAGAATGGGAATAAATCTGAGCTGTAACATGTAGGTCTGGACTTCCAGTTATAAGATGAAGATGTCCTGGGGATGTAACATAAAGTATGTACAGCAACTGTACAGCAACGGGGACTCTATAGTTAAGAATTGTACATTGGATATCTGAAAGTTGCTAAGAATAGGTCTTAAAAGATCTCATCAGAAGAAAAAGAAAATTGTAACTGTGCATGGTGACGGATGTTATCTAAACAAATTATGGTGATCATTTTGTAATGTTAATCTATATTAAATCATTATGTGGTACACCCCAAATTAATCCAATGTTATATGTCAATTATATATCAGTTTTTTTTAAATGCAGTCTTGGAGCCAAGCTTCATTTCATGAGAACAGTGTGGCCTGCAGAGCCTTTTCCCTCTAGCAAACCAGGGGCAGAGGAGGGGTGAGAGGTGCTAATTTCCTCTAACCAGACCTCACTGAGAGAAGTGTCCACATCCACTTCAGACACGGCTTCGAAATGAAGGGGGCATGTGGGAGGTTTTAGTGCCCTCTTCCGAGTCAGTATTTCACTAAACTGCTCTGATTTTCTTCTCTAATACCTTTTACATTTAACATTTCCCCAGTGGCTTTCATTCAGGCCTCCTCTCCTTAGACCACAAGAGAGCCTAAGGGTAAACCACTGTCTGTTTTGCCCAGAGGGCTGGGCAGTAATCCTCCTACCAGGGGGCTGGGTTTTTCTCCAGCAGCACATCTGCGAAATGAGAAGAAAAACGACAGACAGAAGGGCAGAAGTGAAAGGTTTACCTTCCAAACCAGTATATAAGATTTTTCCATATTTTAACCCCTGATTAAAAGTTCCTTTTGCAGCCCCTCTCATAAAGGAATGTTAAATATTAAAATATATATGAATGTATACACACACACACACACACACACACAGTTATTGGATCTAAGAGCCAAATCCTATTGCAGAATGAGAACTGTAATGTTACCTGGTAATAAAAAGGGAAACAGTGATGAAGTCACTGCTGGTTGACACATAACCACATAACTGCTGGTTGCTGCTTAGAATCACGCTGTCTGCCCATGGCTGGGGTGGTCTAGAACAAATCTGCTCTGCTGCTGAACAAATGAACAATTCAACCACTCTAGGCAGCTGGTTATCCATAATCTACCAGAGATGGGGATGCCCCTTGATTCTTTTCCAAAATTTTCAGTTGTTCATATGTATGTACTTTTCTGTTGCTACTTACTTTTCTACCACCAATCAAAACCCCAGATTTTTCTATCTAACTATGAGTATGTGTGCATGCATGTATGCATGCATGCGTGTATGTATGTGTGTGTGTGTGTGTGTGTGTGCATGTGTAGGAGAGAGAAAAAGTAGTATTACTTAAAAATGGTATTTCAGAAAAACAATTTCAGCATCAGATTTGTCATTCTTTTCTCTTCTTTTTTTCCCAGTATATTTTTTTCCAGGATGACTGCGCTTTATTCTGCTAGGTCTTCTTTTTTCACAAGCTTTGGCCTTTCTGCTGCCCTGCAGAGAACGGTCACAACTTGCTTCTCCTTTTTCTTTTCCTTATAACAAGGATGTACTAGTTCCCCTTTTGTAGACACCTAGAACTACCACTGACCTCTTTTGTCATGAGGTTAAGACTTTTATTTCCTCAAACTATCTTCCAGAGTTTTGTTTTGTTTTTAAAATACTTCTTAAATCATAGAAAATTGACTGGAATCCTAGACATGCCGTTCCTAGTCTTTATGTGTTGTTTATAAAAAAAAAAAAAGTGGAGAGGGGACAGGTAGTAAGAGAAGCTTTAAAACTTAAGTATACATTGAGCTTCAGCTGATTTATCTCTTTTGTATCTTATGGATGGTTTTAACATCTTGTTTCCCAAAATGCGTTCTCAGGAGAGGTTGACAGTAAATCGTCAAGTACTTTTGATGCTACTCTTAGTTAGCAAGTTCCCTAGTTAACCAATGTATCAGGAGAGTTTATAGCCAATATTTGTTACTGTCGCTGTTTGGCTATTCAACCCGAGGCAAGGGCTCCGATCTGCAGGCCAGAGCGCTGGGGAAGCAGCAGGAGGCTGGGTTGGCAGCCCTGGCATCAGCTCAGTTTGCTGTGTCAGTATGAGTAATTCACTTAGCTTACTGGATCTCTGGCTCTTCATGCAAAATGGAATTTCTGCCTACAACTCAGGGACCTTGCAAGATTCACAAGAAAGGACTTGCGAAGCTTTCTGCAAGGAAAAAAATAGGAATCAGTAAATTGCTCATTCAGTCAGTCTTCTTTGTGGACACAACATGTGTGTCGGGCACCAGTGCAGGCAGAGGGATGAGGAGATGGGGTGGGCCTGGTGTCTCAGACAGTATTACTATGACACCCAGTGTCACCCAGTCTTACTGTGTCACCCACCCACTCAGGTCAGAGAAAGGTATGGGGACAGCCACAGGGGGGAAGAGATGTGAATATCTCGAGTGACCCCTGCTATGAAAGCAGGAGAGATTCTGCATGTGAGCAATGGCCCTCATTTTTTAAACCCTATGAGCTGTTGTCCTTATGAGTGTGCTTATCATTATCAGATGATTACTAAATAGAAAATTATCATTAGCAATTTTAGATTGGGAAATTCCACAGCCGAAGAAACGACTGTTCTGATCTGTTGTGCGCCCAGGCACCCTGGTAAGGCAACTGGATTCAGGACAACTGATGTGGAATCATCCACCAGTTCCTCTTGACAGCCACAATCTACCTATCACATGATATGAAATGTCAAACTACTCACTTCAGAGAAGAATTTGATTTTGAGAAAACACTGTAAAAGCTCATTTAAAGCTGTAATAGATATTCATGGGAAATGCTTTTTTGCATTACGGTGGGATTCTTCAGTTTGCTATTTCTAAAAAAGCAGTAAAGGGGGTCCTGGGTGGCTGAGCTGGTTGAGCATCCAACTTTTGATCTCAGCTCAGGTTTTGCTCTCAGGGTGGTGAGTGCAAGCCCTATGTCTGGCTCCAAGCTAGCGTGGAACCTACTTTAAAATACATGCATACATACATACAATATAAATCAATCAATCAATCAAGTGGTAAATTCTTTAATCATCTCAACTGGGTGAATTTAAAAATAAATCTAAACCATTAAAAACTCCGACATTTTTTTTTTTAAGATTTAATTTATTTATTTGAGAGAGAGAGAGAGAATGAGCACAGAGCAGGAAGGGAAGAAGCAGACTCCTCAGAATGTCTGGGTGGTTCAGTGATTGAGCATCTGCTTTTGGCTCAGGTCGTGATCCCAGGGTCTTGGGATGGAGTCCCACATTGGGCTGGCTCCCCATGGGGAGCCTGCTTCTCCCTCTGCCTGTGTCTCTGCCTCTCTCTGTGTGTCTCTCATAAATAAATAAATAAAATCTTTAACAAAAAGGAAGAAAAGAAGAAGAAAGAAGAAGAAGACCCCTCATCAAATAGGGAGCCCAACGTGGGGCTGGATCCCAGGACACTGGAGTCATGACCTGAGTGGAAGGCAGACACTTAACCACCTAAGCCACCCAGGCACCCCAAAAAACTCTGGCATATGTTAGGGTTATCATTCATGTGTATACCTAAAACCGTTAAGATTTGTTTAGGTAGAACTTAAATAAAGCATCGACACTGTTTTTCACTGGGGAACCCTGCTGTATACCTCCATGAGAGCATTTCCCTGGCTCATTGAAGGGAATGTGCATCTCTTACCTGCCATATGCAGGATTGAACATATGAAGAGTTGGGGTCACTTTTGTTTGATCAGGTCACTTTTGTTTGCTCCAGGCCCCCAAGACCAAAGTAGGATTAAGAGGCTTTCAAAATATCTAACATATTTATTCTGATATTATTTATCTCTGTATCCATCTCCCCCTACTAGACTACCTCCTCTAGGGTAAATATTTCATTCATTCCTTTATTCATTCACTTACATATACCTCTAGCTTCTAGCTTTGTCCCTGGCATTCGCTAGATGCTCAAAAAGAGTCAGATGGTCCCAGCAGGCTTCCACATCTCTCCTTCTCCTTCCCCTCACTGATGTTGTAAGGAGGGTGCTGTCACCAGTCTACCAAAACTGAACTCCAGGCCATTCCTGTGTCCCTTCCTTGAACACTCCAGCCTCTCACCACAGGACTGGGCTGAGCTACTGGACAAAGCCACCCCCTGTGATTCTCCAGCTCCCATTAGCCTCTGAATGAATGCTAGATGGTGGCATCTAAACTGTGCCCCCCCCCCCTTTTCTTTTGTAATAAAGTCCAAGAGCCATAATGAAAAGCCCTATACTTTAAGTTCCCTTGGCAGGGCCAGCTTCAGGGACACACTACCTGTGCCACCTGGTGCTTAGAAGGATGCCATGCTTTGCTCAACGTTCTGCTGTCACTCTCTTGAAACTCTTAATAATTCTAGAGTTATTAATAATTTTCATTTTGCATTGGGTCCTACAAATTGTGTAGCCATCCTGTCTCTCAGGCACGGGGCATTAACAATGAGTAAGTGGAAGGGTGGAATCAAACTAACCTTATCAAATAATGTCTTTGAAAAGAAATAAGACCCAAGAGTAAGCTTTTATCATTGGCCAGCTTGTAAACAGGAAATACCTGTAAATGCAAATTTGGTGGAAATGGGTCCTTCTTAAAGGAAAAGCTGTGAGCACAAGAGAAAACATTCTTTGATGCCTGTGACATTTCTTGGGTTTGACTCAGTTGGCAGGAAGTATAAAGAAATTTAGAAGTTGTAGTGGTAGGGTAATGAAATTAAGGGAAAATTTATTTTACTTTAGATGTTTAAAGCCTACCCTAAATTTAGTGGGAAATAAACATTGGGGGGAAAATTATAGAATCCAAGGAGAACTTGAATGGAAGGTAATATGAAATGTTCTATGGATTTAACCTGAGACTATAGACTCTCTGTCACATTTTATCCTAGCAGTTCAAAAAAAGAAAAGAAAAGATGATTACGAGATAAGATTCCAGGAAAACATGGCTAGTTATATCTTTAACGCTTATCAAAGAAGTCTTGAAGAGATCTGAAGAAAAACAACTTGAATTTTTTGGAGGGATTTAGTAAGGCATCGTGAATCTGTGTGTGTTTTTCCAGATTAAATTTCTAAGCTACAGGGAAAAAAATCACAGCCTTCAATATCAAATAAAGGCAGACAAGAGTCAAATTATTAGGTGGCCCATCCAATCAGTTTATTCCTTATACCTGTCCCATGGAATATCTTCTATCAAAGTCACCATAATATTATTTATTATTGTTTATTACCTTCTATAATGAATTTAACAGCATTCATTTATCTTTAAAAACATTTTTTAAAAAATATTTTATTTATTTCAGAGACAGAAAGCATGAGAGCACAAGCACGAGCAGAGAGGGAGGAGTAGTGGGAGTAGACCCCTTACTAAGCAGGGGCCTTCATTTATTGCTGAAGATATTGAGCAGGGAGCCAGACGTGGGGCTCAATCCCTAGGACCACAACCTGACTCGAAGGCAGACGGCCAACTGACTGAGCCACTCAGGACCCCCTAAAAACAATTTTTTTAATAAACTTTCCACTTTAAAATAGTTTTAGGGGCAGCCCGGGAAGCTCAGCGGTTTAGTGCCGCCTTCAGCCCAGGGCATGATCCTGGAGATCCAGGATTGACCCACATCAGGCTCCCTGCATGGAGCCTGCTTCTCCCTCTGCCTGTGTCTCTGCCTCTCTCTCTCTCTGTGTCTCTCATGAATAAATAAATAAAATCTTTAAAAATAAAATTGTTTTAGATTTATAAAAAAAAAATTGCAAAGGTAGTACAGAGAGTTCCCATATAGCTTTCACCTAGTACCTCCCATTGCTAACGTCTTATGCCACCATAGCAGTTTTTCACAAAGAACCCAATACCAATAAGAGACTATCAACTAAATTTCATGCTTTAAGGGCACCTGAGTGGCTCAGGTGATTAAACATCCAACTCTTGATTTGGGCTCAGATCATAATCTCAAGTCGTGAGATCAAGCCCCAGGTCAGGCTCTGGGCTCAGCATGGAGTCTACTTGAGATCCTCTCTCTCCTTCTGCCCTTCCCCACACTCATGCACATGTGTGCACTCTTTCTGTCTCTCTCAATAAATACATTTTTAAAACTTTTTTTTTTAATTTTGTGCTTTATTTTGATTTCATTAGGTTTTCCACTAATACCTGTCTCTGTTCCCAGGATCTCATCCAGGATAGCACATTGCATTTAGTAGCCATGTCTCAGGTGTGTGACAGGTTATCAGACTTTTCTTGTTTGTCAAAGACTTTGACAATTTTAAGGAGCACTGGTTAGGTATCTTGTTGAATGACCCTTAATTTGGATCTATCTGATAATTTTCTTATGGTTAAACTAGGGTTATGGATCAGAGAACCACAGAGATAAGTGCTCTTCTCATGACATCACATCAAGGGTATATGCTGGCAATACAATTTATTGCTGAAGATGTTGACCTTGACCACCAAACCAAGAGAGTATTTGCCAGACTCCTGCCTGGTAAAGGTACACTCCCTCCCCATTCTTGCCATACTCTACCTGCTGGAAGCAAGTCACTAACCACAAACCACAAACTACACTCAAGGTGGGGAGGGGTTAGAGAGGAGCTTAGGTCCACCTCCTGGCAGGAGGAGTATCTAAGGAGATTATTTGGAATTCTGACAAGAAGGATTTTCTTCTTCTCTCCTCATTTATTTGTATCAGTATGGACACATGGGTATTTATTTTATACAGTGGGTTATAACCTTGTACTACATTATTTATTTGTTGCTCAAATTGTTCTGCTTTGGCTGTTAAGACCTCTTTCAGGTTGGCTCCTGTATCTCTTTGACACCCACCCCCCATCCTTTTGTTTGGGTTGGGTTGGGTTGGGTTGGGTTTAGCACTTTCCTACCTTCCAGCACTATGAGGTTCTTCTCCAAGGAGCTCTTGTTCCTTTTCCTGGAGAATGATATTAGATTTGCATGCTGGGGTTACCTATCATTTTCTTCCTATGCCAGTCATCAACCTCAATTCTTAGCCACTCCTCTACTGAAACATTTCCGTAGCTCTGATTATCTACAGAACATACTCCAGGCTCCTTGGCCTCACATCAAGGCTCTCTCACCATTAGTTCCCAATCCAGCTTCCCCAGGCTTATCTCAACCCCCAGAAGTCTCTTACACCTCAGCCAGATACCTTATACTCCACAGGGTCTTAAACTCTCCTTACCCTCTCCTGCCTTCCCAGCTTTGCTTATCAATTCCTGCCACTTGGCCCATTTTTTCCCTACAATTTCACAGAGTCAAAATCTCTCCCCACAGCACAGGATGCTTTGTCTCCCCCCACCAGCTTTCCAAGTCGCCCCAAAAGAGCATAATGACTTCTTCCTTTAAGATCACAGAGCTACAAGCTTCAGATGTGAAAAGCATGAGTAACCTACAAATTATTTTGAGATCTCTGGCTTCATTTCATTCTCCTACAACTTATTTGCAGGTGGAGAAATCAAAGCTGGAGATGGTAAAGTGACTTTTCCAAAGTTACACAGCTAATAAGAGACCAAAACCAAGATTAGAACCCAAATCTTCTGATTCTAAATCCAATGCTCTTCCTATCAGTCCATTTGACATTTCACTATCTTTATTTGGACACCTGAGACCTCTCTTACTTGACCATAGCCTCCATAAGGACGGGGGCTATATCCCACATATTTTTATAGGACTAGGACTCCTAGCACCTAAAAACATATTTGTTTGTTTGTTTGTTTGTTTGTTTGTTTAAAGATTTATTTATTTACTTGAGAGAGTACAAGTGTGTGTGCATGAGGAGGGGGGAGGGTAAGGGAGAGGGAGAGAATTTCCAGCAGACTCTAGCTGAGAAAAGAGCCCCAATGTGGGGCTCGATCCCACAACCCTGAGATCATGACCTGAGCCAAAACCAAGAGTCGGGTGCTCAACCAACTGATCCAGCCAGGCGCCCTCCAAAAATATGTTTCAGTATAGTAGGAACTTGATAATTATTGACTAATAAATGAATAAACAAAATCTCTCTAAAACAAAAAGAATATATCAATTTACTTTTCCACAAGGAATTTTGTGATCCTGACCTCTCTCTTGCCTACATGATCACTACCACTAGCATTACACTTTCTGTATTTTGTTTTGTTTTTATTTATCTTTGCCAACTTTACAGGCAAAAACAAGGTCATGTTGTTGTCTTAATTTTTTTTTAAGATTTTATTTTTAAGTAATCTCTACACTCAATGTGGGGCTTGAACTCACTACCCTAAAATCCAGAGTCACATGCTCTACTGACTGAGCCAGCCAGGCACCGCTAATTCATGCCTCTTGATTACCAGTGGCTTTGAACATTTTTTATGTATTTACTGGTACTAGATCATTCTTCTATTTCATTTCTCTGTCCACTTTTCCATTAAGGCAATAGTGATTTTCATAATGATTGAAAAGAGCTCTTTATATATTAAGAACATTGATCTTTTGTAACTTTTTTTGCAAATATTTTCTTCCTCATAGTTTAACAACTCTTAATTTTACTTACATGTATTTTTACATTTTTAAAAGTTTATTTATTTTTCAATAATCTCTACACCCAACACGGGGCTCGAACTCACAAACCCTGAGATCAAGAGTCACAACAAGCCCTTCTACTGAGCCAGCCAGACATTCCAATTATATTTACATTTTTAGATGCACCAGCTTCAAAATTTATGGGACAAATGTTGATTGCAGTATAATTATTAGAAAAAAAACTGGAAACAGTATAAACATCCAATAAAGAATAACCAAAATGCAGTGTATTCATGCAGCTAGAATGTTATTCACTGATTTTAAAAACAAGCTTTTTTTTAATAAAAGTAAGATACTTTTATACTTTCTACCAAATATTAGATGAAAAAGTATATAACAGGGACACCTGGGTGGCTATAAGTCGGTTAAGTGTCCAACTCTTGGTTTTGGCTCAGGTCATGATCTCATGGGTGGTGGGATTGATCCCCACTTTGGGTTCCATTCTTGGTGGGGAGTCTGCTTGAAGATTCTCTCTGTCTGCTCTTCCCCCTACTTACACACACTTGTGCTCTTTCTCTCTCACACAAATAAATAAATCTTTTTTAAAAAAAACTATAACTATAGTATGGCCCTAATTTAAAATATATACTCCATTAGAAAAAAAAATAGCTGAAGGTAAATTCAGAAAATGATTAGCACTGGTTACCTTTGGGTTATGGAAGTGTAGGTAATCTTTAATTTCTTCCCTAAATATTTTTTTCCAAATCTTCTATGATGAATACGTATTTATGAAGAAGGAAAAAATATGTTACTGAACACCATCAAAAAGTGTGCATTTAAGGGGCATGTTGAGGGTGGCAGGGTTCTTAGGAAGTGCCTATAACTTCCATTTGCCAAAGAGAGAAAAATGTTCTGCCCAGAGCCCAGAACATCTTTCCCAAGGTGACCCACAAGTGTAAACTCTATAGCCCTCCATTTCCAGAGAGTTGCTTGGCAACCCGTGCCCCCCCCCCACAACCTCTCAATAAATATATTCTCACACATCACACACAGGACACATCTAGATAAGAAAGCAGGCAGCATCTGTAACTCTGTGAGAGAGCAATCAAATAAAAGATGCAGAACAGACCACAAATTCCCAGAATCAACGGTGTCCTCATACCCCAAATGTCACCATAAGCCAGCATTTACCATAAGAAGCCAAACAGTTGTGCCTCCTAGTTATCAAGTCATGTCACGTTTCTCAGTGACCCCGGCGGGGGGGGGGGGGGGGGGGGGATTCGTAACCTGCTACTCCCAGCCAGAGCATTCTTGGAAATGCCACCTGCCTAAGCCAACCCTTCTGAGAACAGAGGCATGGATCACAGTCATTGGTGAGGGAGCTCCAGAAGTTATTGAGGGATGAGTGTGTCTGTGAGAACACTGGTCCTGGTGAGCTTCCCCAGGGGAGTGTGGCTCTGTCTGCACTTAGCACAGGCGTGCTAGAACTTCATACCACTGTTTTTCCAGTACCCTGGACTTCCCTGGTCCTGCAGCTTTCTGGTTTTCAGAGAAGAAAGTCCCAAAGCAGGCTCCTAGACACTGGGGAACCAGAGAATCTTCTGGTTCTCCTCTGCTTTGCTTAAATCCTAAGGGCAGAGAAAGAGTGGTTGACGCCTGCAAGCTGTTTCCCAGGATCTGTGTCTCCTGGCTTCTGGGTTCAGCAATGGGCAATGAGGGCTTCTTGTAGGAGATGAGGAGGAGGGAGGGCATTTCTCTCCCTCCCTTCTCTCTGCAAGTAGAGCATGCGTCTCCTCCAGTCCAGCTCCTGCACCTCCTCCAGTCCAGCTCCTGCACCTCCTCCAGTCTAGCTCCAGCACCTCCTCCAGTTCAGCTCCAGCACCTCCTCCAGTCCAGCTCCTGCACCTCCTCCACCTCCTCCAGTTCAGCTCCAGCACCTCCTCCAGTCCAGCTCCTGCACCTCCTCCACCTCCTCCAGTTCAGCTCCAGCACCTCCTCCAGTTCAGCTCCTGCACCTCCTCCACATCCTCCAGTTCAGCTCCAGCACCTCCTCCAGTCCAGCTCCTGCACCTCCTCCAGTCTAGCTCCTGCACCTGCTCCAGTCCAGCTCCTGCACCTCCTCTAATCCAGCCCTGCTGAGGTTTCTGCTTCTGCCAGACAACCCCAGCCCCTACTTACAAGTAATGTCACCTCCTTCTTTTGTCCCTCCAGCCGGAGGCGGTGACGGCTTCCTGCTGTAGCTAACCTTCGGCGGCCTCACTGTCCCGCTAACCCTCGGTTGGCTTCTCAGCCATTGGGTGACCTGAGTGACCGATTCTTGGGATTGACGTCCCTCTGTCGGGAACACTCAGGCAGTGCCGTGTTCCCGGGTGCACACTGGCCTGGCAGGCACGGCCGTGCCCACCTGCTTTCCGTGCACAGATCCAAGAGTGGCCAGAAACGGGACTGGAAGAAACCGGGCTTTATGGACAGGAAGGCGCATGTGTGCAGCTCTGAAACCCCGCACAAGGCTGAGCATACCCCGCAGCAAACCGCCTCGCAAGCAGAGACATTTTGTTTTTGTTTCTGCTTTTGAAGATTTTATGTACTTATTAGTTGGTTTGTTTAAGAGGGGGAGCAGCGAGGGAGGTAGGCAGACCCCTTGCGGGGCTCCATCTCACACACACACACAGGGATGGAGACCTGAGCCGAAAGCCAGCGGCGGTCCGGTTCGCGGCTGCACCACCCAGGAGCCCCCCAGGGATGTTTCCTAACCTCCTGGCGAGGACTGGGCGAGTCATGGGGGCTGAACACGGTTGTGAAAGCCTGTCAAGATTTTTCTTCCAAACCCTGGGAAGATCAGCGCTGGGGCGACGGCATGGAGCCTTTGGCCTGACTTGGGCCACCGCACAGCCACCCCTGACGAATTTCCCCTCGGGGAAGCACCTTTGGCACCTGGCCAGGCAGGGGGCAGAGGTCCATCAGCAAAGGTTCGCTGTGACCTCATGGAGCAGGAAGGAAGGCAGCGGGGTCAGGGCACCATTCCTGACGGCCAAGTACACTCCAGAGCCTCTGGAGGCCCGAGCCAGGGGCAGCCTCCACTGCCTCCGGCACCTGCAGGCCTAAGGGCGGCACTGAGGGAAGCAGTGGCCCCTGGGCCGTGCAGCCGGGACACCAGGGGACACCTCTTCCGTGACTGCAGCTCGCCTGGGCCGGGGGCACAGCACCAGCAGGATCAAATGAGTTTCACCTCCGCCAAAGTGCTCTGCTGACTGAAGACGTTTGAAGCCAAGGCCCAGAGGGCACATTTGTCAAGCTCTCAAAAAATAGAAACCAGGATCAAAGCAGAAGCACTTTCCAAATATAAACATTTGTCACCTACATTCACTTTTGATGTGCCCCATTTTGAATACATTTCTCCTTTATAAGGACAGCTTAATCTTTCCGTACACACACTGGGGTCCTTCACATGGAGCCCAGGGACAATTTGGGGTGGTGGGGGGAGGTGAGAAAGGAAGTTATAGCCAGGCAAAATAAAAGAGAAGAGGAGAAGAATCTTCCAGAAGAATGCCACAGGAAGGAAAAAGGGGACATTAGCATTTATGGGGCCCCTGGCATTTTATACATTACTTCATATTTTCCTGCAGATTAACTCTGTAAAGAGGACATCATTATTCCCATTTTGTAAAGAGTTTAAGTCACATACCCAAAATGGTTCGAGCTTGCAAGAGTAGAGTTGGAATTTCTTCCTAGCTATGTCTCACCTTGTGGTCTGTGTTGTCACCTGTAATAAGTGGCCTCAGTCAAGAATGGTAAGTGACTTCAGTCAGCAGAACAGATGATGCTGGACACTTAGTGCCCACACAAACCCATGTCACTGGAAAGGATCTGCATTTCAGACCTTTCAGACCTGCAAAAGCTCTTCTACGGTCCCCTTATCCAGCTTCTAGCCAAGAACTGCTGCCCAGTTCCAGAAGAACTGCACCGCTGTTCTACATTTCAAGCCACCTAGCTCTGCTACATGTTTCTACACAATAGCACCAAAAATCTACATCTATAAAAGAAGCAGATGCCTGCCTTCCACCAATGGCATGACATTGCCCTCGTCTAGAACACATGCTCTTGGCCCATCCAAACCCTCCTTGCTCTTGAAGGCCCAGCTCAAAGATCAACACTTGCCACAAAGCCTTGCAAACCAGTGCAGCATCCACGGACCACCCACTCTCCTTTCAAATGTTCCCGTTTTCCATTTGTTCTCAAATGGTTTTTATGAATTAGCTCTTATCCTTGAACTGGATTATAAGAGCCCTCAGGCAAGTGGAGCAAAGGGAACACAATTTAGCCAGGGATGTATGTAGGCCATTCCCTTCTCAAAGCCAGGCGATGTGACCGTGAACTGCTGGGAGCCGCTGCTAAATGAACAGAATAAACAAAAGCAGAGGTTAACTGGGGAGGGGACTGGCCTCACTGAGAGTTCAATGAAGTCATTGCCACGACAGGCTTCTCCAACTGGCCTTGGCAAAGGAAAAAGAGAAACTAATTTTCTCTATCATAAATCATGAACCTTGAGAGCCTCAATCTCTAAAAGAAAAAGAGACAAGGAATTAGGATCTAGAAAGAGGAAGATGGGGCGGAGGTCAGGAGGAAGATTCTTCCAACCTGTCTTTCTGACTGGGCACTGGTTCTGGTTTCAGCCTTCCCCAGATGAGAAGCCTTCCTCTCTTTGCTTCCCCCAAACTGGGAACCAGCCTGCAGGCTCATTGAAAAGCCAACCCAGAGAGCTTGACCCTCCCCTCGCTGATCTATTCCTCTTGATGAAATTGTCAGTGATACAGTTGTAACAAGGGATCGGGTTTAATTTAGGAAATTTGGTCATTGTTGAGCATGATAAATCATCTTTAAGGCAAACACACTTGCAGTCTTAGAGATAAACTTCATTCCCTGGTGATGAGGCTGTTTCATGGAATGCTACTAGGTCTTGGGCACAGTTTCAAAGCCGTTAAGTTACCCTAGGTGAGACAGAGCTGCTGGGGTTTATGGGAATGTTGGCACCCAGGTGACACGTTGGATAATCTTTAACAGAGGAAGTCTGGTGCCCGCTCAGTGTTCCAACCCCACTTTCATATTTGAGAACCCTTGTGATACACTTGCTATTCACAGCTGCATTTTGGACGGTCACGAGCACGGGCTGGCATTGGATGCTGAGCAAATAAAGCGTTCCCCCGCCTGAGTCTCCGTCCCTGAAAACAGACAAAACAAGGGCAGAATTTGCTCTCCACCCTGTGATATTTTGCAGAAGCAGAGGAGTGCATTTTATAAAACACATTTTATATAATTTGCTTATTTTCTTAGGCAAAATATGATATATTGGGGGGTTCAGAACACGTTTTGCAAGTTCAGCTGCTGGTGGCACACAATGTATCTTTTGTAGAGGGCAGTTTCTCCAGGAGGACATAAACCCTCATCCAGACAATTTCTCGAAGATTGTTAGTAGAGAAGGATACAGGAGATAAGTCAGTGTCTTCACAACCAGTAGAGGACCCTGGAAAAGAGTGAGATGTCAAGTGATGTTATTTGAAAGCTTTGAGTCATTCTCTCTGCTGCAGGAAGACATCCTTTGAGATACACAGAGACTGAATGGGTAGTAAAACTATGGATGGCTAGACCAATCATTACATTCCACCTACATGTTACCAAATGCTAGCTGAACTCTATCAATGGCGACAACAACATCTAAGATGACTTATGAGCCACTGATTCTCTCCTAGTGCCCTTCTGGTGAAGATGAGGATCTAGTCCCCATCATTGGGCCACTGGTGAGCACATTTTGATTGAGATAGTTCTGTATGTATTAGCTACCTGGAAGTCCTTTGAGAGCAAGGACTGCATTTCACACTACTCTGGCACCCTTCTACTATAGGCTCAGCAGCTCCTTACTTAATAATTAATTGAAATGATGGGGATCCCTGGATGGTGCAGCGGTTTGGCGCCTGCCTTTGGCCCAGGGCGCGATCCTGGAGACCCGGGATCGAATCCCACATCGGGCTCCTGGTGCATGGAGCCTGCTTCTCCCTCTGCCTGTGTCTCTGCCTCTCTCTCTCTGTGTGTGTGACTATCATAAATAAATAAAAATTAAAAAAATAATAATTAATTGAAATGAAAGGTGTATTTGTATGGTTTTGGGTTTTGGGCTTTGGTTTTCACAGACTTGAATGGCCACTTAACATCACTTCTTGCACAACATCTATTAAGTGCCTGCCCTGCGTTAAAACCAGGGATGCAGAGACGAATGAGACCCAGTCACTGTGGGGCAGGGCTCTATGGGGACTCTATGGGGGCAGGCAGGCTGGGGAGCAGCTATAAAAGACTCACAGGAAGTCCAGGCAAGGAGTAGAGAGGGTACCCTGCAGGGAGAATATAGCCAAACTGCGTTCTGGGCCTGAGGGGGCTCATCCTTCTCACAGATGGTGGACCCCCCCCCCCCCAGACAGCATTAACAAAGGTTGAGGTCCAAGCTAGTACCGGTGGATGGAGCCAAATGGGGCAGGAGGAGTCAGCTGTCACACTGCATGTGTGCACCCACAGACCTGCACCCTGAGCATGAGAAAGCCAGCACCATCCACACTGCCCCAGGGGCCCCACAATGCTCCCCAGTGGAGGCAAGAGAGACTTTGGGCATCTAGGAGGCAGGGAGCCAAACCTAAAGGGACAGACACCCCTGTATCAGCAATACAATGAGAGCCAGCACAGCACAAACTCAACAAACATTAAACTAGATGGCTGGGAGCGGGGTGCAGAATAACTTCCCCAAACGGCAAACTTTCTATTAGCAAGTGACTTTGCTATCAAAGAGAATAGAGGTCATTTGGAGGTAATTGAAGGATTTCTTTCCTGGAAATGGAGGCGGGGGGCAGATTAATTACACCAGCAGTTTGATTTTTTTTTTTTAAGTGTACTTCTTCATATCATGACATAGGTGGGTCCTGAAATCTCCCAAAATGAGGCTTTGTGCTTCCTCACACTGTGCACCTGCTGGGCTCAGTACCCTTATGCGTCAAATGAAGGATTTAACTGGGTGATCTCTGAGGTCTCCCTCTCAATCTATTAGCTTCTCTGCCCTAACAAATCATTTCCCCAAAACCCTCTATCAGCAAAGCCCAACACTGGCTTTTCATTCAACCCACTATTTGTCTTCATCACGAAAGGCTTTTCTCAAAGACAAAGAAAACTTATAGGGAAGAAAAAGTAAGGAAAAAGGAAAAAAGAACCAATAATCTCCTTACTCAGATATTTCTCCATCATGGTGTTTTATGTAAAGAGTGATTTTCCTGTTATATTTAGATTACAATCAAACTGTAAAAGAACTGTTATCTCTCTGTTCCTGCTTTTTTATTTTAAACTCTGAGACCTTTGTCCCCCTGTATTAGAGAAGCCGTAAATACTACAAGAGAATGTTTACATTTTCAAAATCCATTTTCCTTGATCATTTGTAGAAGGAAGAAAAAAAAATCTTTGGACTAACACACTAATTCCTCTTGACTTTGTAAAAACTGTTTCCCACAGAAATGAGGTTTTGCACAAAGTCACCTGAAGGCTGCCCTCCCATTCGGCAGCATTTCATTTCTCCTGGAGGCTGCCTTTCTCACAGTGATTTTTCCTTTCTCTCAGTTCTGGTCATAGGTTTGCTACATCTCTCTCCCAGTCTTCAGCTCTCTTGTCCTTGACAAGCCCTAGTGGAACTGAAAGCACTCTCCGAGTCGGGAAGCAGAAAGGCAGCACGTGGGACAGACCTTGGGACAGATGTGGAGCTTGGAAGTTTATTGTGTTCCAAATATGTAATGAATGTTAGCGTGGGGTTTATTTCCAGTATTGGGGAAAAAACGGGTTGGTAGTCTTCACTAAGAATTTAAAAACTCCCAGTTTAATTAAGAAACCAAACAGCAGCTCTCACTCGGGTCCCTGGAAAAGCAAAACATCCTGCCAGAGAAGCCTTCAATGGCTAGCAAAAGATGAAGCGAAAGACAAGCAGAGGGAATCCAAGGGAGGTAGGTGTTTGGCAAGAGCGTTCGAGTGAATTTTGACCGTCCCAGGAATAGATTGGTGAAGCTTTGTACTTAACACCCTACCCGTGTGTGGGCTCATGGTGCAAACACTCCAGTGATTTAGCTCAGAATGTCTGCTGACAAGGAGCCTCGACCCTGGCAGGAAACAGCCATGTGCAAATCACATGAAGTGAACAAAGAGAGTTGAGGCAGGATAGCATTGAAGTCATCACTATTATCAGTTGCCAAT
Source organism: Vulpes vulpes (assembly GCF_048418805.1). Taxonomy (NCBI): domain Eukaryota; kingdom Metazoa; phylum Chordata; class Mammalia; order Carnivora; family Canidae; genus Vulpes; species Vulpes vulpes. The sequence goes on along the minus strand of NC_132792.1, from coordinate 94,294,057 downwards.
TATTCAGGTCCTCCTTCATTGCCAAGCAAGTGTCTCTGGAGAAGGCATTTCTTACACATTAAAAACAATGTTGGAAGAATTTGGAGGGTGACGCTACGTGATGAGCCCTAAATGGGAAATTTTTCATTCTAAAAGTCACCTCCATAGATAATAGGTTAAGTAGATTCCTTTATCCAGAAGAAAATTTGTGCCCAATTCACATCATTGAGAATATTGTTAACAAGATTCAATTCCATCAACTATATCGTTATACCTGACCCCACACCATTATACCTGACCCCACATCATTACACCTGACCCCACATCATTACTCCTGACCCCATGAGGAGTTGGGGACATCTAGATGTTTGTGGACCTTGGTGCTAATCCCAAGTATTGAAGGCATTCTTCTCTTTGGACAGATCACTTTCCTGTTGTCTAGGACAGGAAACAATCACATCATTACACCTGACTCCGTGTTCTTAGAAAGGGGCCAGAGGAGAGAGGGAAAAGTGACAAAATTCAGCCACAGCCCTCAAGAAGATATAACAAAAATATCATAATGGAGTATAGAACGAGACCATGGATAAACGAATCTGGCACATATTTGGTGTTCAATAAATATTTATAGAACGAATGAGGGATTAAATGGTAAGAAAATAAGTACGTTAGAAACACAGAAGAGAAAGGGATTGTTTCTGGCTGGGGACACCCAGGGGCTAACACTTGAATTAGACTTTGAAGAGTGGGTAGGATTTTCTATGATAACATGAAATCCATCCAAGGTCAGGGAAGAGTGCAAGGAAAGAGTCAGGAATAAAGAACGTGCACATTGATAGCAGAGCGAGTGGTCTGCTGCGGTGAGAATATTTAAAGAAGAGCAGTGGAAACTGGCTAGAGTTATAACAGGCAGTTTTGAGTTTGAAAAAGGAAGCTTCAGGTGCCAAAGCAACTGGGTCTTGAGGGGACTTTTTTTTTTTTTTTAAGGATAAAGTGTATGAGTTCAGCAATTGATCAATCTATTTGGAAAACAGTGTTCGGTTCACTGCTGTAGTACCTTCACATATGTTGGCCAAGTACATTCCAAGGCCCTCAAAACAATCCTGTAAAGTAACGTTTGAGCCAGACTGGGCTTACTGCAATCAATGTGACCCACATCATGAAGGGTGAACTATCAGAACAAAATAGAAGGGTGCAGCCCCTTGGCCCAGAATGGAAGGGGAAGGGAAAATCTAATTCCCTGACAATCTGTGGGAACCTAAAAGCAGCTGAAGTTTCCACTGAATTCAATTTATATAAATGTTATTAAAAACTTAAAATGCTTAGGGTATTCTGATCTATTTTACTGAGGGGCCTCCAGAAGCAGATAGTCTACCCGTCACAAATAATCATAATGAGCTATCATGCGAATGGTCCAGAGTACCCTCCAGGGTCACATGAGAGGACCATCTGGATTTGCTGTCTCGGCGACGAAGTTATGAAGTAAGCAACATCATGTAGGCAGGAATCTGGCCAGAGCAGAGAGGACCCTCCATCAGGAAGACCAGCAAGGATCTAGGGTAGTGGTTCTCAACACAGGCTACACATTGGAATCACCCTGGAAAGCTTTCAAAATTACTCATACCCAACCAAGCCCATCCCAGAAATTCTTATTCAAATGATGTAGGGCAGGTCCTGGGCTTCTGTATTTCTTAAAAGCCTGATGATTATAGGGTATAGCCAGGGTTGATAACTACTTGCACAGAGCAAGAGAAACAGGCTGTGGGACTTTTGGGGAGAAGAGAGCTACACTGTTTGGAGAGGCTGATTGAACACAGGAGGTGAGCCGGGTGGGATGGAACCTGCAGAGTCGGGGATATCTGGGTGTTTGCAGGCCTTGGTCCTAACCCCAGGTATAGAAGACATTCTTCTCCTCAGATGAATCATTTCTCATTGTCAAGGACAGAAAACAAAAGAAGAAGCTGTTGTATACATCACAAACCTAGAGAGAATCCTAAGTCAGTACTTGTACAACATATTCCACCACTGGTCCTAATGGATCCTTCCAGTCAGCCCTCATAAATAGCAAAGAGAGTAGACAGAGAATGGAGAAAGAGATTTCATTTTATCTTAGCAAAAGGAGAAATAGCATGCATTAGAGGAGCTCTAGAGAGATGAGAGATGAGTAGCCCCCCAAAGTGTTCTTTCCTCTCTCACTCCCCTCTCCACCACCAGATAATACATAACAGCTCTCCCAGGAGCGACTACTGTTCCTTGATATTTTAGAGCAACCAATATGCTAGTGTGACATGAGCAAGGCAGGACCAACCATTCAAAGTGGAGCAGGCTTCATTTAGGAGCCACAGACTACAAATCAGGTAAGTCTTCATTCACTGAATATACTAGACATCTGCTCCATGCCCCAGGCTCTCTGTTTTAGGGGCTTAAGGACACTCAGCAAGTCTTGATCCTCCTCTTGAGGAGCTTGTCTCCTGGTGGAGGCGACAGACCTGCGAACCAACACTGGGGTAGCACTGGATCTTACCGGGGTATACGGGGTACACACCCCAGCCAGGCCAAGGAGACCAAGTAGTCCGAAAAAGACTGGGGGTGAGTATGTATTCATTCCATTCTAGGCAGAGGAAGCCATGGGAACTAAGGCATATGGAACCTGTCAGAGGACAGAGGATGCCCATTACAGAAACTAGGAACAACTCGGTCAAATTTACCAAACTCAGAATTCCAGGGCAGAATTTGTTCTTAAACGTGAGACTAGAGAGAGAAGCAGAGTGAAGATTTGGGCAGTAGGAGGTCAGCAAAGATTTCGAAGTAGGGAAATGACATGGTCAAGGTTTGTGTTTTGAATCCTAACTCTGTGGTTTGGAGAATGGAGGATGGACATGGGTGGGGAGGGGAGCTACCAGGGAGAACGAACCTGCAGCATCTGGGCAGATCCCATCACCTCACTCCTCATCAAGTGGTAAGACCCACCGGGCTTACTTTCAGTGAGGCTCCATCTTGGGAAGGAATTATTCTTAAAATATGAAACAAATGATTCACACATATTTGCAATTATGATAAACATTGGGAGGGAGAGGTACAGAGTGCCAAGAAAAACATATAACCAAGGGGCCCCAGCTGGTGTGGGGTATCAAGAAGAGGCTTCCTGAGGAAGTGATATTTAAACCGAGACTGGAAGTTGGTTTGGCAAAGGTAAGGAGGGGAGCGATGAAGTGGAAGGGCGTGGGGGCTGCTGGGGGAGGAGGGGGAATGCAAAAGGAAGCACATGTGCCAAGGGCCCCAGCAAAAGAGCCCCCTTCCCCCACAGGGGTCCAGCAAGCTGAGCCCAGGGCATGAGGGCCGAGTGGGCACAGTGAAGACTGAAAGGTGGTCAAAGAGCCTGATGGGCCGGACCTCTTGGCCATGTTAAGTGGACTCTGGTCTTTATCCGAAGAGCAAAAGGTGAATTTGATTGAGCAGAGGAAGGCACAATCTGATCTGAAAATGACTGGGGCTGCTAGGCGAAAAGAAATCAGTGTATTTGGGAAGTTTTGTGGGGGTTTTTTAAATTTTTTTATCTTTAAGTAATCTCTATGCCCAACGTGGGACTCAAACTCACAACCCTGAGATCAAGAGTTGCATGCTCCACCTGTGGAGCCAGCCAGGCCCCCCTGGTTTGAGGGATATGAAGGAATGAGTTAGTGAAGCAGCAGCTTGAGGGAAGGCAGAGAACTAAGAGGGAGTGAGATCCAGAAGCTGGAGGGATAATGTGCATTGGGAGGCCAGGCAAGGTAGAGACAGAAAAGTATCTGCCGGATTTTGCCCCAAGCAAGCTGTGGGTAGGTGACCTTGGCCTGAGCAGTTCCCGGTGGAGTGGTGAGTCCAGACCAGATTCCAGGGCTCTGAGGTGTAAATGGTGGTGAGGAAGCAGAGAGCAAGTGTAAACAACTCTTGCCTGAAGCAGGGTGATAGGGAGTGGGCAGATAGCTTGATGCTCCTTGGGAGGGTCAACAGGGATAAAGCTGGGAAGGGCTGCCCTGGGGCTCTGTAACAGACGTGCTCATTATTATTAGAGCAGGAAGTGGTGTCCAAATCCACATTGCCAGGAGCTCTCTTCCCTGAGTGCCAGGTAGGGACCATGGGTCCACTTTACAGATGACAACACTGAGGCCCAAGAGGCACTTGCCCTCTCCGTGACCACATTAGAGTTGGGACTTAACCAAGAGGTGTCCGCCTATGAGATCTGTGCTTTTTCCATTAGGAGGCCTCTTCACACGCCTGCTGCCTCTGAGAGCCCCTCAGCACCCGTGTGACTGGAGTTCACTTGCTGTCTACCCCCCTAGGCCGTGTCATGGTAACAGGCACAGAGTTTGGATTCAGTCAGACCCTGGGTTCGAATCCTACTTTATCGTTATCTAGGAGCTTTATTTTCATGTCAGGTAAAAGAAAAAGAAAAAATGGGAAGCCTGGGTGGCTCAGTGGTTGAGCATCTGCCTTTGACTCAGGTCGTGATCCCAGGGTCCTGGGATCGAGTGCCGCATCAGGATCTCCACAGGGAGCCTGCTTCTCCTTCTGCCTGTGTCTCTGCCTCTCTCTGTGTGTCTTTCATGAATAAATAAATAAAATCTTTAAAAAAAGAAGTGCTCAGGATTAACAAATGTGAATTAATAAATGATAGCTATTAGTATTTATATTGCTCCTCCCCAGCACATCCCAACTCATGAGCCTGAACTCAGACTCACTCTCCGACCCCATAACTGACCAGAACAAGGTGCTGCTCCCAGGTCCACCATACCTCAGATGTGAGCTGTGTTGGCTCCGACCCACCTTGGCCCCTCATGGATCACTTCAGGGAAGTCCCCTGACCAAAAGGATCTTCTTCACCATCACCATCTCCCCTGGCAGACCTTGGCCTTGGTTTTTGGAAAACCCTCCCCACCTTCCAGAATCCCAATCGAAATGCCATGAAAGCAGGACAGTAACCTCTGACAGATAAGAAATAGGCAGGAAGCAGAGAAAAATCAATTGTGCCAATGCTAATCATGCCAGAGCTTAAGATCATGTACTCCAATCCTACAGCGTCCCACGAGACCCAGGTAATTCAGTGCTCAAGCCACTCCAAAAACTATCATGGAAAATGGACAATTCCCCGTGCTCTTCTCTGTGTCCCATTCCCAGAAATGGACATAGGTTTCACTTGATATGTGTCCTCCCAGACCATTTTCTATACATGCAAAATATTACCCTCAGATATGTGAGGATGACACCATTAAATTTTTCACCAACTTACTTCTTCACCCAGTACCGCAGACATCCCACCATGTTGGAAATACAGATCTACTCCCTTTGTATTAATAGTCCCATCATTTTCTGTGATACACATTTCTTTGAGTCGTCAGCTCCAATATTTTGTTCTCAAAAATGGCATTTCCATGAGACCTTAGAATCCTGGAAGAAGAATATTTTTGGGTCAAACTCATTTTTAAAAGCTGTTATTTCAAGAGTGTTCCCTGAAAATGTTTTGCTTTCCTTTCCAGGTCTGAAGTCCTCGTACTTTCTCTTCACGAATCCTAGGAACAATCTCTTCAGGAAAAAACAGACCAACCCAAAATAGTTAAATGTTGTCAAGAACACATTCTTTTTTTTTTTTAATATGTTTTTTTTTAATTTTTATTTATTATTTATGATAGTCACAGAGAGACAGAGAGAGAGGCAGAGACATAGGCAGAGGGAGAAACAGGCTCCATGCACCGGGAGCCTGACGTGGGATTCGATCCCGGGTCTCCAGGATCGTGCCCTGGGCCAAAGGCAAGTGCCAAACCACTGCGCCACCCAGGGATCCCCCCCAAAACACATTCTTAATGGTTATCAAGAACACTTCCTGTAATATATGCAGGGAAGATCCCTATTTAAAATGACTGAGCAAAATTATTGAGCACCTGTATTTGCCACCTCTGTAAGGTGCTGGGGATAGAAAACCAGATGGCACCATGTCTGTCTTTGCTTGTACAGTCTGGAAGGGAGGACAGACCTGGTCATGGTCAAAAAGTCATGAAGGGGCTGCAGGAGAGCATTTAAGACAGTCAGACACCTGGAGCAGAACCAGCTTGAAGAGCTGGTTTGTGATGGGGTAGGATGAGGAAGGAGGGAAGGGGGAAGATGCCAGATCCTTAAGCCCAACTGGATGCCATATAAGGATCTACCTTTTTCTCAAAAACTCTAGGAAACAATTAGAACCTTTAAAACCGGGAATGATATGCAGATTTTCATTTTAGAAAGTTCACTCTGCCCACAGGGTGACATATGGTTTGAAGCGAGGCCCAGCTGGAGATGAAATGGGCTCCAGTGTCAAAGGGTTCTGAACATAGGGACCCAATAAGGGACACTTCAGCCAAATTAGAGAGCTTTTGAGGCAGAAGAGTGGTGTGGATTTTGTGCTTCATTCAGCTGGGAGGTTGGGGGCCAGGGGTCAGGATTCAAGGGATACTTTCCCAAGAGGGTCTGTGTCAGGTCACCAGGGACTATCCGGACTTTACTAATGCTGTGCATTGCCCTTGATGAAGCCCGGTCAGCAGCGAGCTGTAGTAGAGCCTGCCCTCTGCCGAAAGAAGGGCGGGTAAGACTGTGATGGGGAGTACACCTTAGGCAGAGCCCAGGGGGAGGACGGTCCTCAGAAGAAAGTGGGAGGAGACTCCAGCCTGACTTGGCCACGGGGCCTTACCTCCTGATCTAGCTGAGGGCTTCCCTTTACTAGGTTTGTAATCCCTTTAAGCAGAACAAAGGGGCTGAAAGAAGGGGTGGGAGGGGAATGAGGGAGGACAAAACAATAGCCAAACACTTGCTGAAGTTTTTCCACAAAAGAGACCTTTGCTAGGATTAAAGTGACTTTGGAGAAAGATGTGTTTCAGCCCCTCAAATTTCACTGTCATGTATGTTTTGGATGAGCCCTTGGACACCCAGTTTTCCCAAGACCCAACTCTGAGAAACATTACCCTCAGCTCACTGCAAGGAGACAATAGGCCTCTCAACAGATCCAATGCCTGAAGTTTTCCCTCTGCCCCAAACCTAGTCAGAAACCTGTTTTCAGAGGCCCAGGAATGAGCTCACCCTCCAACGGTATAATTCAGTATCACATCAACCAAGAGGGTCACAGGACACCCTCAAGCTTTGGCCAAACACTCCCAACACGCTCCAGAGACTAACAGAGACCAGCATTGTAGTTCCCATCCCCCCCAGAAGAATCAATAGGAGTCAGTGGCGTAAACAGATCCTCCTCTGCTCCGATGAAGCCACACAGGAGCATCTAAAGAAGCATTAACAACGCGGCTTTGTGAGGCTGCTGGCATGGCGCCATCTTGCTTCTCACTCCCAAGAGGCAGCGAACAGTGCCGACTGCATATTTGTATGTAAGCCTCACTACACATTTGGGAAATGTCCACAAGCTATTTGAGTAGTTCACTTGGGCCTGCAGGTTAACCCCAGGCAGAGGCCAAAACCCCACATCATGGCACAAGTGGGGTTAATTCTCCTCTCTACAGGGACCACTTTTTTATGCAACAGACCTGTGTCTGGTCTCCTTTGGGATGAAGTGAACCAAAAATAGATGAGCTGAAACAGGGGCATAGGGACCAGCATCCTGTGTCTTTTTCCTCCCTACAAGTCTTGAGCCTTATACAAAGACGTTCCTTTAGGCAGCCAGTCTGTGCCAAGTCAGTTCTGTTTTCACACTTCTGTTTAGCGATAAGAGGTAATGCTTGGGAATCACATAACCCAATTGCGAAATGAACCCAATCAGCTAAAATTGACCATTTTAGATGCCAACGTGGGAGCTAGGTTGGTAGGTCCTCAATGGGGCCCCTGTTTTCCTTCCTTCTCACCTAAGAACAGCCCATTTCTATCAGCCTCTGGTTGGCAGGCCCCTTGGCTGCACTTAGCAGTCTGCAGAACGTAGGCCTTGTGCTCAGTCAAGTGCACTGACGTTCACTCACTGCCTTTTGGAGAGCACTAAGGTTAGCTGACACCAGGAAGCCTGCTTCTGCGCCCCCCCCCCCCCCCCCCAGCAATGCAGGCAATAGCCCCGTTGGCAGACAACACCTGCCAGGAGCTCAGTTACCCAAACTTTAGAGTTTTAGGGCACAAAGGCTGGAAGTTGAAGGGCACGTGGATCTCTGGCTTGCTGAGTACTACCTGCTAGGACACCCACAGCTCAGAAAAGCATTATGTGTGAGAATCTTACACTCAGGACTCACTCTTAATCCATTCTTGATCCACTTCCTGAAACAGGTTGGGAGGAAGCCCTTATCCAGGTGTGTAAGCAGAAGCTGTAGGGGCGTGCACCCCTGGGAGAGAGCAGTGTCTCGGGCTAATGCTGCTCAGACCACTTCTTTGAATCTAGTCCTGGTTACAGACTCACTTCCTCCTGACACCACAGCTGCCTCCCACCCAGTTGGGCTTAGGAGTCTTCCAACCACCATGCCAAACACTGCCTAATTCATCATCGAAGCTGTAATAGTGTCAGAATCAGCACCCGCACTACTATCATTGAGCTGATATCACAATGTTTAGGGCATCATCAACTTCATGGACCTTGGGCTCAGAAGTAGAGGTCCCAGTGGCCCCAGAATACTTTGCACAAACATCATTTGTTGAATGAATGAATGAATGAATGAATGAATGAATGAACGAGGAAAATGGGTGGATAAAGAAAGTCTTTCCTATCATCAGAATTGTATGAATTAAATGCCATCTCCGGCACAGAGTTATCTTCAATGTGGTCCCCCCGGGCTGGGATTTGGGTGGGGACAGGAATAGGGAGTTGGATTCAGGCTCCTTAGCTTGTCCTTGCAAACACAGTACTGCTCATGCATCAACAGGCTGATACTACAAATGCCAAATTTGGATACAGAGCCTGATGGAGACTCTGAATATCTTCCTAAGGTTGGCTGCAACTGGCAACTCACTCAAAGATAAATCAGAAATGAATGGCAGGACAACTGTGCCTCACTTTTCCTTTCTTCTAGATTCCACGGTCTTGACTGTGACACTTCCCTGGGTCAAAGGTGACTCTACAAGCCTTACCGACTCTTCCGTATCCTTTTTCCCTCTTACTTGGCAGAACTGGATTCTCCCCTCAATTATTCAACAAACTACTTAGAACAGAAGACCTAAATCTTTGCTCACCCACTACCTCTTATTATTATTATAATTCCATAGATTCCATGCACTGAAGATCCTGACTACCATACACACTTGCTTTTATTAAATGACACGTTTGCAATCAGTGTAGATGACCAGTATCACTATCTTGGGCAGATGCAATTCTAACCCACAACAAAAAAACCCTAAGTTTCTTTAGCCTGTACATCTCCTCTGGGGTCAATACTTTGATTTTTTTGGCCATTCCTAATATTAAAATGAATTCAAGAACTTCTCCTCTCCACCCCCCACCCAGTTCTACCTAAAGATTCCAAATTAGAACTAAAGACATTAAGTCGAGCTCCTCTTAAGGGAGTAAGGTTTTTAGAGCTTGCAGAATGGGAAGAATTCTTTTCTTCTGATTTTCTGGGATAAGAAAAACTAGTAGACTCAGAGACAGATCTTGTGGAAAACCGGCCTCTCAACTCCTCAGCCTTGAGATTGACCAAGCAAGTTATTTATATATTAGGCTTCCTCTCTTCTCATTCATTTAGGGCCAAGCACCAGCCTGCAGAAGGGGGTCCCAAAGAACTGAGCTCACTTCACTCTTGTGGGTCCCCAAATGGCCCCCCTTGGCCCTCTTCTTGTAAGAAGAATTTGTGTGCCTCAGGTGGGGGTAGTTATAGTAGCAGAGACATTAGCAACACTGAAGGCCCTCTTATCTGGCTCCAACCTACTTTCCAGAGGAGCTTATCTCTCCCCCAACCCCCACTACTTATTTTACAATCAATGGTCTAAGGGAAAATCTGGGGGAGGGGGAGGTATCGCTTAAGAAGCAAAGTTAGTATGATAAATTTCATATGTGGAAAATGAGAAGAAATGCCTCTTGCTGTTCCAATATAAATTACAGAAAGAAAAGCTCAATAAAATGTTGGCCAATGGAGATCCACAGGAGATAACCAGAAGACAGCCCAATTTGAAGTAGATCAATATCTTTAGGTGTGGGGGTTGGGGAAGGGCACAGGAATCTTCTATTTATCCAAAGGGGGTATGGGCTGAACAGGTCTTCTTTCTGTAGCCATGGGGTCTACTCCCAGTCCCGAGGCGAACCCTGCAATATTCTTGCCTCCAGGGTTTACTGCGTCTTCACTTCCCTCCAGCCCTCCACCCTTGCTACCAGCCCACAGGCTACCCCAGCTCCCATCAGCTCTCAGACACCTTAGCCCTCTTCTCAACACTGTGCTGGCTGGCCCTCAGCACGTGTTCGTGTTCGCTGTCTGGCATCATAGGTATTGTTGAGCACTGTTGTGTCTGTGTTCATGGTTGGTCTCCCCAGCTTGGCTCTTAAATTAGTCGCCATCTTCAACATCTCTAAAGTTCTAACAACATGCCCCCAGAATAAGTTCTGAACTTTTTAAATAATCTCATAGGACTCTATCCCTTTTACTTTGTAGCACCAATTTTGATCATTAAATTTTCCCATATACTTATTTAGATCATTTTTTCCTACCAGACTACAGAGAGTTTCTTTGCTTCCATCATTAGCATAGCAGAGTTTAATAGTTAACTGTTTACTTGCTATATTTACTCTGGGTCAAGTACTGTATAAAAGCAGCTTTGCATACATTCTTCACATCAACCCTATGAATTAGATATTGCTTCTATATTGCAGCCTAAGAAATTTAATCTTCAGGAGGTCACTCAAGGCCACTTAGCAAATGCATATGGAACCAGGATTGGATTCCATCTCCCAGAGCCTTTGCATTTTCCCCTATACTCCCTACCTCTTATACCCTTGGCCATGAATATGAATGAATGAATGAATGAATGAATGAACGAATGACATGAAATTTAACAACCTACCATCCACATTTCCAGTATGGACCAGATCACTTCCAGATTTTGTTTTTCTCTTCTCTTTTTTATTAATTTTTTTTTTCTGATTCTCATTCCCAATCTCTTCCCCCTTCTTAGGCTTTTAAGCATATGTATCTCTGTAAAATATTTTGTGCTTATTTGTGTACATATTTTTAATCTACCTTAATGTTAGTGACCAGAGTCTTTGTTCTATTTCTTACTGTTTCCTCTTTTTAAAGATTTTATTTAATTGGAGAGAGAGAATAAGCAAGAAAAGAGAGCACAAGCAAGGAGAGAGGCCGAGGGAGAAGCAGACTCTCTGCTCAGCCCCATGTTGGTAGGGCTTGATCCCAGCTCCTAGGATCATGACTGGAGCCAAAGGCAGATGCCTAACCAACTGAGTCACCCAGGAGCCAGTGTTTCTTACTGTTTCAACAACACTATGCTTTTAAAATACATGCTGGTACATGTACATCAAATTCTTCTAAATGCTGGACAGAATTCCATAGTTTATATCCACTAACGTTGACTTCTCTTCTTCCTTAGTGTTTGATATTTGCTTCTACTCCCACCACACACATATCCAAGTACTCTTTCGGTTCTATTTGAGGTAGGCTTCATTCTTCCATGAGCATGTCAGGCAGGCTGCATCTGGGGATGTGGGGCTGCCCTCTACCCTCTGACTTGGACTGTGACAGGCAGGATAAGAAGTGATCTGCTAATCCCTTTTGACTTTGTGCCCTCAGAATCTGAGTCTCCAAGGGCACCTACAGAAAGAATTTTCGACTACATGGTACGACTTTTTCTTTCTTATGCATATGAACCTATCCTATATGCTATTAAAAGTCACTATAACTTAGTGGTTATGTGGGCAGATTCTGGAGACACATGACCTAGGTTCCAATTCCAATTTCACCACTTGCCAGCTGTATTCAGTTTCTCCATGTCTCATTTTTCTCATCTGTAAAATGGGGATGGCAATAATAGTACCCACCATACAGGGTTGTCACATTTACAAGAGTGCTTGGCAATAGTGAATATTTAATAGATTTTGGACTTTGTTGTTCAAAATACATGTAGATTCTAAGACATAAAACCATATAGATAGTTTCTAATACTGTCAGAATAGAAAAATGAAAGCATTGAAAAGAAAACAAAGAGAAACAGATGATGTATCTGGCTACACCAAAGTAGTCCTCTCTGTAATCTCTAATGGCAAGGCCTGTATAGGCCCATTTTGGTCTTCTAAGACCAAACACTTACATATAAACAACAGAACCCCAAAGAAATCTGCTCCTTCTCTCTGACTCAGAAATTTACAAGTTCTGGCTTCCAGGAGGACCCTATCCTCCTAGTGTGTGAGATGTTCTTGGCTATCACAAGTGGTTTTTATTTTACTTCTTTGTCACTTGCTGATGCTGGAGCCCTTGAGAAATCTGGATTTAAGAGAGACAGGATCAGTTCCTGGGAACTTGGCTGCCCCTGGCTATAGAGAGTTCTTCCTCTTTCGTGTCTTGTGCCTTGAGAGTGACTCAATCCTCACAGCCTGGGTTTGAGCCACAGTTAGAAGGGGGCTCTGCTGGGGCTCAAGCCTGAAATTTATGGCTTGCTTATCCTGGACTCATGCAATATTTTTTCTCGCCTTGAAGATGAAAGGGCTGCTATTCCCCACATTTCCCCACCTCCTGCATTTTGTAACACATAGGCTTCTGCAGTGACCCTCTTATTTATCTGGAGAATTAACTTCTAAAGGATATGCTCATCTCCTTAACCAGCCATAGCTGAGGGCCTTGAAATATAAGACCCTAAATGGACCACAAATGGCTTTCTGAAAAAGGTCTTCACATTCACTCTGGTTCTTCCCAACCCTCCGACTATTATTTGTATGATAAACTCCATGGAAATACCTTTGAGTGGACAAAGAAAAGCCAAGCCTTCCACAAAGTTATAAATTCCTCGAGAGAAGGGTTTGCCTCTTGGATTTCTTTGATCCCCTATAGCGCCTAGCACAGTGTCTTGTACATAGTAGATACTCAAATATTTGTTGATTGATAAGACTCCAAGGCTTAGATCAGAGTGACTGGACAACATTTGTCTAAAGAAAAATGAATGGTTTCATACACAAAACCTCTTGATACTCCTTATCATAAGTCGTCAAAATTCTAATTTACACTAAAAGTAAATGCAAAAATTGTGATATCCGTAAAATATCTTATAGGTTTTAGAAACTGCCTCATAAGGTGAATTTGTTTGTTTGCTTGTTTGTTTGTTTCTTGACAGACATTTATCAAGTTCCCATATGTGTCAGACCTTACTCTCACATTAGGATGGAAACATTTCCTGCCCTAAATTCACAGAGTCGTGGCTGGCAGGCCAGCAGCAATTAAAATATTATAAAGTAAGCACTCTGATGAGGGCATCAGTAGAAGAAAGTGAAGTTGAAATTCTGAGACTCAGGAGCTGATTCAGAGTTGACTTGATATCATGAGGAGTCAGAACACCTCAGTGTCTCCCATGAACAGGGATTGAGGCCTGTTGTTCATCTTGGACCACTGAGCAGTCTCAAACCTTGGGGAAGCCACTGAAACTACAAATTGCAATTTATTCATTTGAAAATCGTGATGACAACACCAAAATTTACTGAGAGAATTAAAATTGTGGTTTGACAAAATAGAAAGCAGAAATGGGTTCATAAATACAGAGAACAAACTGATAGTTGCCCGGGAAGGGGGGGCGGTGGGTGATGGGCAAAATGGGTGAAGGGGAGTGGAAGGCATCGACTTCCAGTTATGGAATGAATAACTCATGCAGATAAAAGGGGCAGCATGAGGAATAGAGTCAATGATATTGTGAGAGCATTGTATGGTAAGAGATGGGAGCTACCCTTGTGGTGAGCATAGTATAAGGTAGAGAGTTGTTGAATCACCACGGTGTACACTTGTTAAGGTAACATTGAATGTCAACTATACTTCAATTAAAAAAATTTGTAGTTTGAAAATTGTAAAGCGTTTACAAATAAGTTATCTGAAAAAAGAAGTTTGCTAACAGGAACTGCTCAGAGAACTGTTACAGGGATACATTTGTTTTGTGCATGCAAGTCTGCTTAAACCCCTCGAAGAACCACACAAATGTTTGTGTCATTTTAAAATCAGTTCATGTCCTATCTCCAAGGTTAAAGCTGAAAGTCAAAGATGAAAAGCTGGGCATGATTTCTTTTCACTACTTTATTTTTGCACAGGACAATGTGGCCAGGGTTTGGTCAAATCTCAGGGAGGAGGCTTGACATTGGAAAAATGTCTATGCAATCCACAATGACAAATTGGCATATGAACTTATCACAGCGCTGACCAGATGGAGTAGAATTTCATTTGACAGCCTGATTATTCAGAATGTGCAGTTATCCACAAAAATAAAACAAGAAAGTGAAGCAGAATACTGGTTTAGATTCTAAACTCGCAGTACAACGTAAGTCAAAGCAGCCTCAGTCCTTTTTCCAGATAGAGGCTAGAGGAGTACTTGAGTACTTGTGTCTTTTCCTAACCTACGTTGCTTTTGTTTGGCTATCAACACAGGCTATTCCCAAAGAGATTCTTTATTCTTGTTCTTTTGGTATCAGAACTGAGGGGATGAGCATCATAAAAGCAGATCAGATACTACCCAGATCGGAATAGAGAAAAGTAAATGCAGGCAGGGAAGCCAGTGACTTGTCTGTGCTCTATACCCTATTCAGTTAAAAACCAGCAAAGGACTAAGGGGAAATGGGTTTAAATTAAATGAAATGGGTTTGCTAACATGCCCCCATTTTCTCCATTTCCTAATCCTTTTATAAATTCCAATGAGATGGGATTTGCTTTTAGACTGATTATGTGGCTTAAAAATCAACATAATTACAAGATATCTGTTGAAGGAAATTCCTCATTTTGGCTGTTTGGTTTCCTTTCCAGTATGGAGTGGTGGATGACGTAGCTGGAACCAGTTCCATCAAGGACCTTCCACAAGCATCTCAGAGGTAAAGAAGTCCTTGAGGATACTCTTGCCGTGTTTAAATGAGGAAAACAGGACCTAGAAAATCCAGATGATTTTCCCAGCAGCTCAGTGGCAAAGCCAAGAATGGGACTGTGTGTGTGAGACAGTTCATTTATTAACACTAATTATTGTTCATGTAAAACTAGAAAATGAGATCTGGAAAAAACTAAGTTTTTTTTTTTGTGATATTTCAACAGTAACATAAACCAGGTATTAATAGCTCCCTTTGATCAAGAATGGGGCTCTTGACCAAAGAATTTTTTTGGATGTGGAAAGCACAGGCTTCCCCCATACCTCTGCTTCCCTTTTGGCCTCAGAATGGATCTTCTGTAATCCCGGGCCAGGATTCTTCTTGTTTTTTCTTTGGTCCTCCAAAAAATTTGAGAATTTCTAGCATCAATCATCATTATATTATCAACAACTATCACTTGCTGATTATCATAAATGACCTTTGCCGAGGCCTAAAAGAGGAGTGAGATAAAGTCCCTGCTTTCACAGAGCTTCAGTCTGCATAACACGATCTGGGATTAGGGAAAACATTTCAGATAATAGTAATAAATTTTATTAAGCCAAGTGTTAACTGTTTTACTTGTCTCTTCTAACCCTCACATTAGACCCCATACCCATTTCAGAGATGAGGAAACTGAGACCTGCTCAAAGGTCACAGAGTGGATCTCAGTCCAAAGTCCATGCCCTTAAATGCTAAATTATACCGTCTCCTATGAGAGAATGGAAGTGGGCAAGGGGGAATGCCTGAGAAAAAGAAACATGGACTCTGCCCTTAAAGAGGGCCCTAAGATATTTTACATACTATTTCCATACATATTATATATTTTACAGGCTCCTGAGTCCAGGCTTTAACCTCCACACCATGTGTCCCCATACACACAGCACAGCTGCCTGGGAAAAGGGAGAGGCTCTCACCTACAGGGAAGCAAACTACTTGTTTTGCAGAGTTGTCTGGCATTGTGAGAGTGTGTCCAAGTGGTGCACAGTCTCATCTTACACCCCAGGAAACAATTTTTCTTAACAAGAACATTGGCTAGGAAACAAAGCCCCTCTTCACAAGACACCTTCACATTGATTGGATATTTTAATGTATTAATGTTCCCTTTGTATGCACAGATCCATCCAAAAGTCTTTTTAAAATGTCTTCATTGGAGTGCCTGGGTGGCTCAGTCAGTTAAAACGTCAGACTCTAGGTTTTTGGCTCAAGTCATGATCTTGGGGTCCTGGAATGGACCCCATGTCAGGCTCCACGCTCAGCATGGAGTCCGCTTGAGATTCTCTCTCTCCCTCTCCCTCTGCCCTCCTTCACTTGTCTCCAAGAAAATAAAAAGGTTTCTTTTTCTTAATTAATTTATTGAATATGCATAACATTTCTGCATGCCAACAAGCACACTTCTAATCATTCAATCCTCATCATAACCCAAAGAGGGAAGTATTATTATTATTCTTCCCGTTTCACAGATGAAGAAACTGAGACACAGAGAGGTTAGGGAACTTGCCCAAAGTAACACAGCTTATAAGTCATGACCACAGGTTCAAATCCAGACAGTCAGGCTCCTGAGTCCAGGCTTTAACCACCACACCGGCATGCCCACACACACCATACAGCTGCCTGGGGAAAGGGCGACACTAATTCTTGCTTGCAGGGAAGAAGCTGCTTGCTTTGCAGAGTTGTGTGGCATTGTGAGAGAGTGTGTCCAAGTGGCACACAAGGACAGCTCCCTAGTTGTTCTCACGCCTGTTGCCTTCTCCACGGTCCCTTACAGGGTGTGGGTTCTTAATAAAAAGAAGCTGAACTGAATGAGCCAAAATGTTTGTGAAGGTCACTGTTGAAAGAGGTGCCCTTCAGTGTTTCCTTTTGCATGTTTCTTCTGAAAGTAAACAGACATTTGGATCACAAAAAGCAGCAGGGAATGTGAAGCAAGGACAGTCAGGGTGCACAGAAAAACTCAGCAGTATTATTGAGGCTTTTTTGGGGATTTGGGGATTTCTTTTCTTTTTCTTCTTCTTCTTCTTCTTCTTCTTCTTCTTCTTCTTCTTCTTCTTCTTCTTCTTCTTTTGTGAGGGAGGGGGGATGGAAATTGCAAAATAGCATAATGTATAGTCAAATGGGACTTTTTTTGTTATTCCCTTATAAGGCCCCAAACTTCTCAGTTGATTTCTAAAGGTTTGAAATCATTTCATCTGTATGAAAGACGATTTTCTTATAAACAGTTTTGATTATCATGACTCATTTATTTGGATGCCTTCAGAAAATAGCTTCACTAACAATTGGTTGCATGAGTGATTTTGTAATTACCAGAATATGCGTGAAAGTTAGAAGCAACGTCTGAATACAACATTTTATCCACATTTTAACTCAAACAGGAGAGGCAGTGGGGACTCAGGGATGGCTGGTTTGATTTCTAACTAAGCCCCAGCCTCGGCAGTATGTCAGGGGTAATAATTCTTACCTACTTCCAACTTTATTCCCAGGATGCTGGAAATGACTGAGACATCAAGACAGTAAAATATAATACCCAGGAAGTTAAACAGTGACTTGTGTGTTTAGACTTAGGAAAAATAGACAGGAGCACCTGAGAGAATTTACTACAGCAAGGCCTCACCTTTTTATTAGCTTTTCGGGGGAAAGGTGTGGAGTGGGAAGAGAAACAAGAGGGGTTTTGGCTTTAAGTGGATGCCTGAATATCCTTAAGCTAGGCAACGAGTGTAGGGAATTGAATAATGAGGTGAGGTGGAAGAGGCTCAGAGAATAGTACAGGTTAATTAACATGAGGAATAAGAATATTTTGCACAACATGTAGAATTGGGAGGGGACAGATGTGCTGGGAACATTATGTGCAAGACTGTGGTTGTGGGGATGCCTGGGTGGCTCAGTGGTTGAGCATCTGCCTTTGGCTCAGGTTGTGATCCCAGGGTCCTAGGATGGAGTCCTGTATCGGGCTCCCTGCAGGGAGCCTGCTTCTCCCTCTGCCTATGTCTCTCTCTGTGTGTCTCTCATGAATAAATAAATAAAATCTTAAAAAGAAAAAGACTGCGGTTGTGGTCAATGATTTGCAAAAATGGCTGAGACTATTCCCCTGTCCCTGTTCATACACACATACTTGCTAATCCTCCCTGTTGAGCCATGAAGGGTATTTCCCTGCCCCTTGAATCTGGGCCAGCCTCGTGTCTTGCTTTGACCAATAGAATGTAGCAGAAATGATATGGTCTGACTTCTGGTCCTATACCTGGTGATGCCCTAGAGTTCCCGCTCTTGCCTTCCCAGAATAGCACCCCTGGAAAGAAGCCCAGACTAGCCTCTTGGAGGATGAGAGACCATGTGGATGCAGAGAGAGGCCCAGGGGCTAGCCGACACCAATCCCAGGCACGTGAATGAGGCCCTATGATGGGCCAGTCCCCAGCCTTCCCACTTGCTAATGCAGTCATGTGAGTGACCCCAGGTGAGCCTGATAAAAAACTGCCCAGCTGAGTCCAGCCTAAATTTCTAGCCCATAGAATTGTGAGCAGATAGTAATCATTTAAAGCCACCATGTTTGGGGGAGCTTTGTTATGCGGTAATAAACAACGGACACAGAAGTTGTACTAGAAGTGAGGAGATGCAATGAATCACCTAAAATTAGTGGCCCTGGCTTTAGGACCCGTGGGAGAGCAGAGGCAAGAAAGGTAATGAGGAAGCTGTTTGTGAACTACTGAACTACTGACACTAGAAACACAGTAAGAAAACTGCCAGCAGAGACTGGAAAAAAGGCCATCAACTTTATGTGATGACAGTACGGTTAGCCAAGGGGTGCCTGCAGTAACTTGGAAGGGAGAAAATGTACCTAATGAGCTGGGGATCTGAGTAAGGAGCTTCTCTCTCGGCAAAAGAAATCAGCTCAAGGAGGAGCCATTCAGCGATGCTGGGTGGCTCGGTGGTTGAACATCTGCCTTCGGCCCTGGGAGTGATCCCCGGGTTCTGGGATCAAGTCCCTGCATGGGGCTCCCTACAGGAAGCCTGCTTCTCCCTCTGCTTTGTGTCTCTGCCTCTCTCTCTATCTCAAATAAATAAATAAATAAATAGGAGGAGCCATTCAGTTTGCAAGTAGAAATTAGAGGAAATTTGGAAGGCCAGCTATGGGCTTGATTGAAAAAGAAAATCCTTTCCCCCCCAGTCTTCCATTTGGCTAAAGAGTCTCAGAAATGCCTCCAGGAAATGATGAAACCAAAGGAATAGCTTAATACCTTCTATTGATCCCTCAGAAAACTCAGCAGTCTCTCAACTGGACAAAAGAACTCTCCAAATCGTAGAAGCATTTTCCTCCAGCTGCTTGACATGTGGCCCCAAGTGGGGACAGCCCTTCTGCTGGAGCAGACTGCAGGCTGACACACCAGGAAGCCACCCAGTTACAGGAGGCATCCCCTATCAGCCTGAAAGGGACGCAGGTGGTTCAAAATGAAAAGAGTGTTCCAGGCCCCCAAGTCAACTGAGAACACTGCTCTGCTGAGAGCCTGGACAATTCTTGGAGGAAAGGAAGTAACATCTGAGAAGGTAGGGCCAGAAGCCCAGAGGGGAGAGCCAGGAGTCGAGAGGAACCTGAACTAGGAGACTGACTCCCCCAGGGAGTAAAACCCGGTCCTAATGGGGCAAATCCCTGCCCTGACATCAGCGGGGCCTGAAAACATGCGTCCAGCTGGGTCTCAGAATTGTCATGGACTTGCGACCTTGCTGTGCCTCTAGTCTTTCCCATTCATTTTTTGCTTTTTTTTAAAAGATTATTTATTTTATTATTTGACAGAGAAACAGAGAGAGAGAGAGAGAGAGAGAGAGAGAGAAAGGGAGCACAAGCAGGGGGAGCAGCAGAGGAAGAAGCAGACTCCCTGCCGAGCTGGGAGCCCCATGCAGGGCTTGATCCTAGGACAAAGCAGACACCCACTGAGCCACCAACACACCCCTAGTTTGTCCCATTCTGAGTGGGGATATCTATAGTGCCTCTCTTGCCATAGTATATTTAGGGGCAGAACGGTGCAGAGAACTTGTATTTTTAGTTTACAGAAATCTGTACCGTTCTGCCCCGAAATACGCTGTGATACTCTGTGTGATGTTCCAGAGGGGCCTCATCCAGCTCTGGCCCTATTTTTTAATGTCTACCTCTCAGACCTCAAGCCATTGGGATGAGCCTTTTGGGGACAAGTGTTTTTTATGGAGAAGGCATGTGATTGATTATGGCCATAGGTGGACTTCAGTAGATTATTTGCAGAAACGGACACAACCATTCCTCCAAATCCCCGTATGCACATCCCTCTGCAGCAGGACAGGGCTGTAGTTCCCATCGAAAACCTATTTACCACATTCTGAATCCACAAAGGCAGGTTGTGGCAGAAGTGTGACATTCAAGTCTAGGCTCTCAAGAGGCTTTGCAGCTTCTGTTCTTGCCTTCTTGGAATGCTGCCACCTTGTGAGGAGGCCAGGCTAGCCTCCTTGAGGATGAGAGAGCCCATGAAGAGCCCCACCAACTGTCCTATGTGTGAGTGAAGACATTTGACACCCCCTTGTCCCAGCCGACCCACCAGTGGACCCAGGGAAGACCAGAACTGTCCTGCTGAGCCCAACCCCAATTGCTGACCCACAAGAGTCATGAGTGAATACAAATAGTTGCTTTTGCCCATTTGGGTTGGTTTGTTACACGGTAGCAGATGAGTGGATATAAGGGTAAATGTCTATCACAACAGTGACTTTCTCACCTTCCTTCAAATAGTTCCTGGTGTTCTATGCATGGGCAAAATCAGGAGAGCCTGGGTCCTGGGTAGCAGGCAGTCCCATGTGGTTTCAGTTTCTCTGACTCTCTCTGGAGGAGGGAGGACTACGTTAATGAATTAACCTCTTTTGAGACTCAAGACTTCCTCAATGATGGGTAATAACAAGCTGAGCACTTATTAGTGTCAGACACAGTGCCAAGCGTTTTCCTTGGATCATCTCGTCTAACAACAGGTCCTATTGTACCTACTTTTGATTGAGGTAACAGGCTGAGAGAGGTCGTTTTGCTGGAATTCAAGTCTAGCCTCACCCCAGAGCCTTAACCACTGTGCTGAAGCCCCCGCTGCTGGCACACGGACCCAGGTGGAGTGGCAGATAGGAAATAATGGCGTGGGGTTCAGAGGTGCTCAAGGTTGCATATAGCAAAAATGTTCAGATGGTTCCTAACTTCAGACAGTCTTCTCTTTTCTCCAGAATCCCGCACTCCCAACCTGGTTACTTTATCAGTTTTCTGCAGCTGCGACATCTTTTGCAAATGACCTCCAAAGCTCTATCTCAAACTTAGAAACTCTGGGGATCCCTTGTGTAACCAGCAAGTAAACAGAACGCAGGTCGGCCCAGATTGTGGAAGGAACACAACTGCTCGTTTCTTTCTCCAACTCAACCTCCTCACCAACTCTTTGTCACGCTCTTGTACTTTTGCTCCCAGCAACTCACCAACAGCTAGGAAGACAGCCTCCTCCATTTGATGAGTGGCGATTAAAATCACAACGCGAATTCAGAATTCAGAACAAAAGCAGAGGCTTGGGCACATGCGCCACAGCGAACTCCACAAGGCTGTCTGTCGTGCTGGCAAGCTTTATTTTAAAGAAACATGATATAGAGTACAACTGATGCTTCTGGCTGTGCTCTGGGTCAAGTTCAAGTTCTCTGATGTCCAGCTCCCAGGGAGAGGAGTAAGAAAGAAATGGGAGGAGGGAGGAAGTTTGGTAGAATTAGGAGAAATAGAAATAAAAATTAGGAAATGGAGAAGAAGGGATACTGGGAGAAAAGTTATGGGAAGTGGGAGCAGAAAGGATTTATTTAAAGAAAACAGTGAAATAAAGAAATGAGAGAAAATATGGAACACTGGAAGATAGAGGATGGGAGCAGAATGAAAACTTGGGCCTTGGTAATGTGGCAATTAAAAATAACATTAAAAAATAAGTCCTAAGAATGTAATGCACAGCACTGTGACTATAGTTAACAATACTGTATTTTGAAAGTTGTTGAGAGTAGACCTTAACAGTTCCCATCACAAGAAAAAAGAAATTTTTGTAACTATACGTGGTGATGGATGTTAACTAGACTTACTGTGATGATCATTTTACAATATATAAAAATAACAAATCATTATGTTGTACATATATCAATTATATATCAATTATATATATAGTACATATATCAATTATATATATATTGTTATATATACATACAATTATATACAATATATCAATTATATATATAGTGTTATATATCAATTATAGCTCAATTAAAAAAACATTTTAAATTCTGTTCTCCACATCTCTCCCTCCCACCACAAGGCACAAAGCTAACCAGAAATATAGATCTCTGCAGAAATAGCATTCTCCACTACGAACACACACAAGCACCCCCATATGCAACACACACAACACAACCCTATGCACAACACACACACACTGTACATACAAGACACATACCACACAACACGCAAAGAAACACATACCACACACACACACCACACACATACCACACATACAACACACACACGTAAATCAAACACCATACGCACCACACAACATATACCACATACAACAGAAACAACACAGGCACACAGTGATAGGAAGGCGCCAGGGAGCCTATTCTGTGCAGGCATATTTTGTGGTCTGTCGTTCCCTGGCATCTCCTTCCCTCTCCAAGAGACCCAGAGCCTTCCAGGTCTCCTTAGCAAAAGGCAGACACACTGGGCTCTGCTGAGCCCTGTGATGTTGTCATCTCCCAAACATTTTCATAAGATAGCAAGTTAGGGACCAGTGTGTTCAAAGGCAGGATTTAGTCTATTTACAGATTCATATCAGTGGGTGGCCAACTTGGTTTGAATCTTGATAGAGGACAGGAAAACAAGAAGGCTGGCTTGCTCAAGCAAAGGTTTCAAGTCTCCGTTTGGAAAAGACATGCAGGATTTTCAGATTATTTCCATTCCAAATCCCACAAGACCCACAATTAACACCATGTACACTTCAGATTTTACTTTTAGCCTTCGAACAAATAAGAGAAGGTCCTACGATAGCTACAAAGGACCTTTATTAAATGTTTTGCGTAGTTTAAAGAGCTATTTTTGTCTTTTCCCCTTTAAAAAAAATGTTTTCCTAAAAGAAATGAAAAAGAAATACAAAGCGTTATATACCAAATGAGGGAGCTAAATACCACTGTCTTCACCGTCCAACGTTCAATGTCGGCAAAGCTTGCATATTTCCCTAGAAAGTTCTGAGACACCCAAGTTACACACACTGTTTAAACTTTCCAAATGTCCAGAAAACACAGCAAACAAAATAAGAAATGCCAACACAAAGCAAGAAATGATCCTGGTGGCTTTATTTCCTGCATCACACCACCATGTTCCGCCCAGCTCCATCCCCAATCCTGGCCTCACTGTACAGACACAGAGGGGTCTGGATGTGGAATGAGATTCTGCTTTATAACAGAGCAAACAGAGAAACACCACCACCATCTGGGTTCTACCCGGAGTCATAACTGAGGTGCTTGTGTGATGTCCAGGTTCCCATTGGCCTCAGCAAACACTGCCTTATTCATCACCATGCCCGTGTGAGCAAAGGGAGCAGAACCGTTAGGATCCTCTGTTCCACGGGTGGAAAAACAAACAGAGTGTCAAGGAGCAGTGGCAAAGCTCACATCCACAGTTGGAAGCCCAAACTAGTGGCAGTGGTACAGACTGTTATGGAGTCCCGGGCACATCCAGTATCTTTGCTGTGAACATCTTTGCCATGAACATTTTCATATCAAACCTTTCTGCCACATGATTAATTGGCTATAAGGCAGTTTAGCTGTAAAAGATAAAAATCATGAAAACTGAAAGAGGGACATTCATTAAAAAGAACATCATGAAACATGAAAGAAGAATAACAAAATTAAAAAGACTTTATTGCAAAATACAAAAGATTTGAATACATTTAAAATGTGTGTAGATTCATGGCAATGCCTCCCAGATAACCAATTTTATTTTGTGGATGGTACCCAAGCCCTTGTCTTCAATGTCTTTCGTTCACAGTATTACATATTATTTTTCTTGCTGATTCACCTCTTTGTTAGGCATCACATTTTTTTTTTTCACTGAGATTTCTTCCCTCATTAAGAGAACTATCAGTTTCCAATATGAGGATGCATATTTGTAACTGAGCTTTGTACAGTGTTGTAAAAACCTTGTACACTGTTGTTTGTTCTTGGTATATTGTCACACATTCATTGGTGGACGATCCAAACTTCTATGGGAAATGTGCATTCAAGACTCTGCCACCAGAGAGATCATTATGATGGCTAAGATTTATATAAAAATGGAAGTATTGAGCCAATGAAGAAATGAAACCAAACTGTCACCCAGCTGATGAAACCAACAAACTGTCAAACCAAACTATACACTGGTTATGTTTTTCTATCTTTTATGGCAAAATTGCATTATGGCCAATTAGTTATGTGGCAAAAATGCTTACAGCAAAGATGCTTATGGCGAAATCCCTCGAACCAAGTCCAGAACCCCAGGTCACCTGGAACTGAAATGCGCAGCTGCTAGCAGCATGAAGCTCTGCTGTTACCTTCCAGTCCACACCTTGGGCCTCCTTGCCTGCTCCATTTCCTCAATGATAAGGCAATACAACTTCAGAGTGTCCATTAACTCAAAGTACAAAAAGAAGAGAGGGAGGGAGGCAGGGACCCTGGCATTTTTCTGCAAGGCTTTTGAATTTTCCCATGCCATGCGAAGCAAATGCCTTGTGTAATTTTCCAGTTGCCTTGATTAAACATGTTATGTAATTCAATATAACTATAGCTTGAAGAAATTAAAGGCCACACCAGTCTTATCAAATGTTTGGTCCCAGCTAGAGATCCAGAATCATTAAGTACTTAAGACGTGCCCAGCTCATTTCTGTGAAGTCTGTTCCTTCAGAGTCTCCTCTCCTTTGCTTAGTACGCAAGGCCTTTTATAATCTGTCCCTGATCTACTTTTCTCACTGTCCCTACCACTTCCTACTTGCCCGTATTGTTCACTCCAGCCAGCCTTCTGGTACAAGCCAACAGGACTTCTATGTAGCCTTCCTGCCCCATTTCCAGTTCCCTCTCACATTCTCTGCTTATCTGAATTTGGTTCCTTCTTCAGAATCCAGTAGACACACTCCGTCTTAAAAAACACTTTCTTCACCACCTCAGTCCTCTGAACTCCAAACATTTGTTCCAGTCCAGGTGAGTCCCATGGTATGGGAAAATGTCTGGCCAGCACCCTTTGCCAGTCAGTAACTTGTGTGTGTCCTTGACCTGTCTGGGACCCTTCCTTTTTAACATGAAATCACAATATTCTCCTCAATGGACTTTTGTGAAGGTGAAATGAGGCAGTCCTCGAAGGTGCCCAGCACAGTGTCTGGAACATTGGTGGGTCCTCATGAATACACTGGCCCATCACCTGTGCCAGGCACAGCACTAGGCACAGAGAAAGTGTGTGCCTGACATCGCACATGGGCAATGAGTGGACTTGTGTAAAGTTGAGCAAGTTTTAAAATTTCTCTGTGCCTCACTTTCTTCATCTTGAAAATGGGGTTGTTGATAGTATTTCCATTATAGCCTATATTATAAGCGTAAAGGAGTTAATTCCCAAAAAGGCTCAGAATGTTGCTTGGGACATAGTAAAGGTTCAGGAAGTCTTAGCCACATGCAGATGTGGGCAGAGGGGATATCACCGTGAGCAAGATAGATATGGGTTCTATCTTCATAGAGCAAGTAGAAGATAAGACACAAATACATTTGCACTACAATACAGCTCATTTGGTAGTTGACATGTGTTATCTTGAGTTGTTAGTTATCTATTTACATGTATGTCTTGTCCCCATCAAGATGGTAAATTTATTGAGGGAGGAGGGCCTGGATCCAATTCTGCTGCTTCCCCTACACTGTCTAGAGTGCAGTGTATATGGCAGGCATTCAATAATATTTATTGCTAATTACCTAAAAGATTGATTTTTTCTTCTTAAATAAAAACTTTATTATGAAGATCCTATTCATCAATGAGGAGCTCTGGCTTTCTCTCTTGGTGTGTTCAAAGCACTGTGTGAAAAATTAACACATCACCAGTGTCCTGGGGACTGCAGGATCTCCGAGGCTTTCCCATCTATAAATTAATTATCATCTGGTTCACACACACAGAGCTCAGACACCATCAGCCTACAGTGGAAGTTGGCCACTGGTCCCCCAAGTGGCATTTTTCCAGGAAGTAACAACAACAACACATTGTCCCATTTAATCCCAACAATATCCTAGGAGGCAGGGACTGTTACCCTCCGCATTTTATAGGCGGGGAAATGGAGGCTTACAGAGCCAATGTTATTTGCCCAAAGCCACACATGAATGGGGGACCTGTGATCTGAACCCAGGCAGGCTGGCCTTGGTGTGGGGGTCAGGGGAGGAAGGGGCTCCAACCCTATGCCACACTGCCTGGGCTGGCGACAAAGCAGCAGCTTGGCCTTCTCTTTCAAGAAGCAAGGACATAGGGGCACCTGAGTGACTCAGTGGTTGAGTGTCTGCCTTCAGCTCAGGGCATGATCCCAAGGTCCTGGGATCAAGTCCCACATCAGGCTCCCTGCAGAGAGCCTGCTTCTCCCTCTGCCTATGTCTCTGCCTCTCTGTCTGTGTCTCTCATGAATAAATAAATTAAAAAAAAAAAAAAAGGGAAGCAGCTGGGCCATATAAGTACCAATGGCAAGCCCCCAAGGGAAGATCTGTACAGCAGAGACTTCTTTCCTCACATGGCTCATAGCAACTGGGCTGCTCCTGCTTGTCTGGGAACCCTGACTCAGCCCCTTGTCCTGGGTTCCCACACCAAGCCCTCAGCCAGGGTCCCCACCAAGGCCTCCCACCTAGGACCCCCTTACCACGGGCCCCACCTAGAGTTCCCCACCCACAGCCCCCGACTCAGGGTCCTCTGGAACAGAAACACTGACCGACTTCTTCCTTCCTTCCCCCTTGTACTGTCTCTTCTTGGTAATTTTTCTTTTTTTTTAATTTATGATTTTCAGCCCAGCCGGTTGTTAGCCTGCTGTGTTTGGAAATGGTAGATGATTAAACCTCCCAGCCAGGTGTAAATGCAACCTTTGTCATCTGGAGGCTGGGAGAATTGCCTTGTTGGGCTGCTACCTCCCCCTGGCTCCGAACTTTCTGCTCTAGCAGACCCTCTTATGGGCCAAGGTCTGCAAGCCTTACGTCTCTCAACTGATTTCCCTGCGCTGAGCCCAGCCCAGAAGCCAGACCTCGCAGATATGACACACGGCCACAGAGACGCTGAACAGAGCCTAAAGCTCAGAGAAAACATCAATCCTCTCTCTCTCTCTCTCTCTCTCTTTTTAGGAAAATTTTACCACCTAAATAATAAAAATATGTAATCATTGACTAGGCCTTTAAACCTGACCAAAGATACGTTTGCATTTCTGTTACCAATAAATATTCCCACCAGTCCCTGAGTCTCTGTAGCCACCCTGTAGCCCTCAGAGTCCCCTTGTCCACTCAGTTGTGGCCTCTGAGTCCCAGGGAGCTACGGCCAGAGGGAGAGGCCAGAACCAGCCCCAGAGCAGCAGCTGAAGGAAGCCACTTCTAGAAGCTGGGCTTCTGAGCTCCCCTGCTCCAGCCCGGCTGTGGCCCAAGGAGAGGGAGAGTCCCAGCCAGGATTCCCGCTGCTTTTGTGCTGTTGCTAAACCCAGGACAGGAAGTTCTGGATCTGCGTGAAGGGCAGCCACGGCCCCGGTGCTCCTGCAGAATGAGCCAGGAGCCCTGTGTTGACTTTTTCAGGCCGAGTTCTCACCAACAGACATGTGCTTCAGGAAAGTTATTGCTGAACAAATAGCATGGGGCAAGTGTGCTCTCCGCGCCCCTTCCCAGCCTCTGGGCTTGGCTACTGCTCAAGGTGAGCCCCAGGCAGCGAAACCTGTTCCTGCCGCGTCCTTTGTGAACGGCCTCCTCCAGGCGCCCGGTGGCTGTCGCCGGGTTTCAGTGCTGGGGCAGAGACGTAAAACTCTACTTGGGAGTTCTCCGTGGGCAGCAAATAAATGTTTGTCAAAGACGGAATGACTAAGTCAATAAATCAATTAACGTGTGTTTAGCGAGCGTCACCCTGAGGCTGCCCCGAGTAGCCCTCCCCTCCCGGGAAGAGTCACCGACCCCCGCAGCGCCCCGCGCGGCTGCAGGACCAAGCGCGCACCCATGGGACCCCTGGACACCACGCGCCGCGGGGCTCCCCCCGCACGTGGAAATTTGCTTTGACTTTGTTCCAGTTTGGTCTTTGCAATTCACGTGATGGGTGGCGCAGCTCTATACCTTTTGCAAAGGCTTTGGGTTGAAGACAGTCACATGTTAACCAGCAGGAGGACTGCGACCTCGGGAAGTGGGGCGGGCGCGTGCCAGGTGCGAGCGGGAGGTTAGAGGATGGGCTGCAGGGCCCGGGTGGGGGGCTCCTGAGC
Organism: Vulpes vulpes; assembly: GCF_048418805.1. Classification (NCBI taxonomy): domain Eukaryota; kingdom Metazoa; phylum Chordata; class Mammalia; order Carnivora; family Canidae; genus Vulpes; species Vulpes vulpes. The sequence continues at coordinate 94,265,584 of NC_132792.1, read as the reverse complement.
CTGGGGACAGCCCCCCACCGCAGTGTGGCCTTCTCCCCGCTGGAAGAGGAGGCTCGCAGGCTAATGGCTCTTTCACTGTCGAAGGGCGCGCGGAGATGTGCGTTGGGGTCACAGGAGCGCGGCCACAGGCCGATGGGCTCGCGGGGCATGGGAAGTGATGGGGGTGGAAGAGAAAGGGCCAATCTTACAGATATTTTGAAGAAGTAAAGCCAGAATGGTGACAGGCAGGACTTAAGGAGGAGGATGACACATTGATTCTGTCCGGAGGGGGTCGCAGAAGGGGAGGTGGGTGCGAGATGGGGGGACTGGGTGACCACACTAAGGAGGGAGGGCGCATGGTGGGATGAGCACTGGGTGTTATACTCTATGTTGGCAAGTTGAATTCAAATAGATTTTTTTAAAAAAAGAAAGAAACACAAGGACAGATAATCCCAACAACATTAACTGTCCTGTAAAAAAGGTACAGTAATAAGGTACGGATTCTTCCCGGTGAAGTGGGAAAATTCCAGGGATGAGGAGACATTTGAACACGATCAAGGAAGGTAACATAATGCACGTGTGTGTGCATACACACACACGCCCAAATACCCACAAACACGTACATATGCAAGTGCATAAACATGTACATACATGCGTACATACACACATAAACACATAACGAAGATATACACAAAAACATGCATATGCACACAAACCCCAAACCCACACATGTGTATATACATACAAAGGCACACACGTGCACACACAACAACAAAGATGCATGCAGAACCCAGCAGGTCAAGGGTACTTGGAAGCACATTGTAGGCCATAGGCTTGGTATACACAAAAGCAGGACAGTGTGGCAGGGGCCATGGTGTTCTCAGAGAATTCAGAAAAGTTCTGAGAGGCTGGAATGTGGGGCAAGAGGGGAGAAAGCTGGGGAGGAGCCTGGAAGTCCTGTGATGCCATTAACTGACACGGGGTACACAGGGGAAGCAAACTGGTTGGGGTCGGGAGGCGGTGGCAAAGTAATAAATCTTGTTGGGGATACACTTTTCTATCTCCATCTGTCTCTCCACCCTCTTCCCAAAGCAGCCTGAAAGAGCCCCCCAAAGCTTTGTCATTTGAACTACCATATTTTCCAGAACGCAAAACGGACAACTGAGCAGGAAACAGGATTATTCTCACCAGAGAGTTTCAGATGCCAGCAGTTTGATTTACAGCCATCCTCCACTTTGGAAAAGGATTCCAAAGTGGCCAGGATTCAATATGTGACACTCCTAAGTCTTAACTTTAAAATTATCAGGACTGCTTTGGCAAAGGGACAAGATGACATTCTAATACATGCTATAAATTTGACACGTGATGGTGGATCCTAAACAAATGTTTATCAAATGAATGACTGTAATGACTTTGTGCCAGCCCCTGTGCAATATGCTGCAAATGAAGCAGAGTCCCTGCCCTCAAGCACTTCGCAGTCTAGTGAGGAGGACAGGTGTGTAAACAAATTGTTACAGTGAGATTGCTGTCATCTAGGAGAAAAAGCAGAAACATAATAAGAGCTCTTTATTGCTAAGGTACAAGGGGCAAAGGGACATGTGGCTCAAGCCTACGGCAGGGACCGGAGTGCCACGTTGAAGAGTCTGATCTTTATCAGGGAGGCAACATGGAGCCACAAAAGGAGCTCTAAGCTGAGGAGTGACATTATCAAGACTGCATTCTGGACCAATCGCTTTGCAGCTGTGCTGGCAATGGCTTAGCTAAAGAAGACTGGGGAGAGGATGGGCCAGCTGGGAGGACATTTCAAATGTGCAGATGATAGATGTTGACTTTTTGAACCAAGGGAGCACCAAGAAGGGACAAAAAGGCAGGCACACATTTAGGAGGTGTCCAGAAGAGAGGTGCGATGGACCTCAGTGACGGATCTGGTACAGGAGGTAAAGGGGAGAGCATACCGAGGGGCCCCCCCTGGTTTCCTGTTTGGGTAACAAAGTGGTTGTCAAAATGCTAACAAGATAGGAGACCCAAGGGGAGGTGGATGGGGAGATGGGATAACTGGGTGATGGGCACTAAAGAGGGCACTTGATGGGATGAGTATTAGGTGTTATACTATATGTTGGCAAATTGAATTTAAATTAAAAAAAAAATTTTTAAAAAGGCATGTTGGGGTACCTGGGTGGCTCAGTAGTTGAGCATCTGCCTTTGGCTCAGGTCATTATCCCAGGGTCCTGGGATCGAGTCCTGTGTCAGACTCCCTGCAGGGAGACTGCTTCTCCCTCTGCTTATGTCTCTGCCTCTCTCTGTGTGTCTCTCGTGAATAAAGAAATAAATAAAATCTTTAAAAAAAAGAAGATAAATTTTAAAAATTTTAAGACATGTTAAATAGGAAAAGAAAAGTGAGAGAGAAGAGATCCAAGATGAAAAGCAGTTTGAAGTGGGGAGGTGGAGGGCAGAAGGGAGAAGTAAAGGATTCCAAATTGAATATAGTAAATTTGAGGAGCTGAGAGCCATGGAAGTGGGGGGGCCAAGGAAGAAGCTGGATGTTGAAGATATCAGGAAACAAAACAGGGCCAGTGGGACGCGCTCTCAACGACCCTGAGTCTCAGAGTCTACATTTGAACAATGAAGGAGCACCCTTGTATGTGACTCCAGGGAGCCTGGAAAGTGCGTCCTTGGGGTGCCAGTGGATGCTTGCAAATGAGCGCTCCTTCACATTGGAAGGAGGGTCCCACACCCAACAAATCTGTCTCGTGGTGTGCCGCAGAGAAGAGTGTTCCCAACCATATCTTTCATGAGAAAGATCTTCAAATGTCTGTTCCCAGGCCCCCAAAGCAGCCCTGATGCCGGCACTGGATTTCATGTTGGCCTGGCCTGAACCCAAACATTGTTCGTTCTCAGGTGCTATTTCTAATGAACCCCCAAAAGATGTTCTGTGTAGGAGTCCTCCCTCTCAGTATCTTCGAGGTAACATCCTTTAGCAAGAGGGACAGTGGGTGGGCTCAGGCTGACCTCTGTGGAGCCACAGCCATTCAGCAGCCACTTCCAGGGCTCACCCCCCTGGACTTGGCACAAATAATTCACAACTTTAGTGAATTATTAAGTATTCATGTTTCAGCAAATAGAGCTGACACAATTGAATATCCATAAGCAAAAAACCACCTCAACCGATATCAACACATTCCTTGCATCATATACAAAAATTAACTTGAAAAGAATCATAAACCTAGGCATAAGACCTTAAACTATAAAATTTATAACAACAACAACAAAAAAAAAAACCCAGAAGAAAATCTTTGTGACTTTGGGTTAGGCCAAAATTTCTTAGGTAAGACATGACAAACACTAGTCATTTTTAAAAATTTCATCAGTTAAAAAAAAAAATTCATCAGTTGAACCCTACCAAAATTTAAAATGTCTTTTCTTACAAAGATGTGATTAAGAAAATTAAAGATAAGTCACAGACTGGAAGAAAGTATTTGCAAAAGACATAGCTGATAAAAGACATAGGATTATCACAACTCAATAATAAGAAAACAAATAACCTGATTTAAAAATGGGCAAAATATGTGAACAGAGAAGATATATGGATGGCAAATAAACACATTAAAAGGTGTTCAAAATCAGTATCTAGGGAAAATCAGTATCAAAATCAGTCACTAGAGAAATGCAAAGTAAAACCACATGAGATACGACTGCACACCTTTTCAAATGGTGATACCAAAAAGAGAGAAAGAGAAAGAAAGGAAAGAAAAAGAATGGAAAAAAGAAAGGATGAAGGAAGGCAGGAATAAAGGAGGGAGTACACAATTCTAGGTGTGTACCCAAGATTAATGAAAACGTGTTCACACAAAAACATGTACAGGAATATAGCAACTTTATTCACAATAGTAAAAAGCTAGAAACAATTTATTCAACTAGTGAATGGGTAAAAACAAACAAAAAAAATGGTGGTGTATCTGTGCTTACTTCCAGACTCCTTCCTTCCATACTGCTTAGCAATAAAGAGGAACAAACTATGGACGCATGCAGCAAGATGATAAATCACAGATGCATCATAATGCACACACTGCAAGATTCCATCTATGAACTACACGGAAAAGATAAAATTACAGGACAGAACACAGATCAGTAGTTGGCAGGGGTTGGGGGTGGGGGCTTGATGACAAAAGACACAAAGGAACTTCTAAGACTGAAAGCAATGTCCCATGTCCTGACCATGGCGGTGGTGACACAAGTGTGTATATATATATATATATCACACTTCACGGAACCACTTCAAAAATGGATGGATTTTACTGTACATAAAATAGATCACAATAAAACTGACTTAAAGAGGAAAAATATGACAAAAGTACTTTTATGGGATTTCCCCATTTATTTCCAAGATAATATGCTTATGTACACTGTTCGCCAAACTGCTCACATCATTTGGAACAGAGTTTTATGCTTTTCTTTGTACAACAGGAAGGACAAACTGAGAATGGAAGTCTAATAACCCTAACTACAAAGAACCTAATCATAGCTCATTCCCATGGGTTTGTGTTTCACCTCAGCCAAACATTTTATGAAACCTCAGGTTTGTGTGTGTACATACACACACACACCACAGGGATTTGGGCTCAACACTCATCTGAGCTGTCGTCACGGCTCCTCTTGCGTGCTGCTGTTGGAAATGTAAATGGATATAGGCTTTGTGGAGGGCAACTTGCATTAAAAGTCTAAAAATGCTCTTTTTTTTCATCCTGAAGTTCCACTTTATCCTAGGGAATTAATGAGATAAACAAGTATACAGGAAATAATAGTAATAGTTGTAAAAATGGTAACTTACAAGGGTGATCCTTCATAAAGTTATCAAAATACCTAAAAGCACAGACTCAAGGTAAACTGGCTGGTTTGAACGCAACTGTACAACTCACTAGCTGTGTGACCTTGAGGTAAGTTACTAAATCTCTCTGTGTCACAGTTTCATTATCTGTGAAATGGGGGTAATAATACTATGTATATTTTAGGGTTGTTGAGGGATTAAATGAGATGACGTATGTAAAGGCCGATAGTAAGCTTTCTAAAAACATTAGCTACTGTTATGAGCTGAATTGTGCCCCTCAAAATTCATACATTGAAGTCCTAACTCCCAGAACCTCAGAATGTGACTGCATTAGGAGATAGGGTCTTTAAAGAAGCAGTTAAGTTAAAATGAGGTCATTAAGGCAGGCCCAACTACAATATGACTCATCGCAAGAAGAAGAAATTTGGACACACCCAGGTACAGAGGGAAGACCCTGTGAAGATGAAGGGAGAAGGTGGCCATCTACAAGCCATGGGGAGAGGTCTCAGGAGAAAGCAACCCTGCAGACATCTTCATCTCTGGACTTTTAGCCTCCAGAATTATGAAGAAATAAATTCCTGCTATTTAAGCCACCCAGTCTGTGGCACTTTGTCACAGCAACCTTAGTAAATAAGTGTAGGGATTAAATCACCAAGTAGAGGGACTGGTTAAGTGCATTTATAATGTCATACAATGATATGCCATGCAGCCACTAAAGACAATGCTCTTGGTATACATTTACTGACCTATAATAAAATATTACTAAGGTGAGGGGATACTGGCTATATAATAGTATGAGTAGAATAACACTCTTGTGTATGTGTGTATGTACATAAATAAGATATGGAAAGCATGATTATTTTTGAGAGGGAAAATCTTATGGGATTTCTCTTCTTTTTGCTTATTTGACGTTTTGAATTTTTGTATCATGAACAGAGATTGCTCATGCATTCCAAGAAAAAGTGTAGCTGCTTTTGGAGCCAAACACCCTGAGGTTGGCCACAGCTGACATCACTCAACAGGGATCCCCGGACAGGAGCTGGAGGAAGACAGGGATCAATGGGTCCATGTCTGACTTCGGGATAGAAGGGTGTGGACAGGTCATCCCCATTTGAAAAACCCAAATTAATCAATTCTGGAGAATTCATTTCTGACCAAAGATTCCAGCACAGATTCAAAATAGAGCCCCCCTCATTCTCTCTTTCACTGCCACCAGCACCTCCCTCCTCCATGCCTGTCTTTCTGGAAAGCCCACAGGGTATAAACACAGTGTGCCAGGCTCCAGGGGCCAGGAGCAGCCTGCAAGACATTTAGATTTGCCCCTAGGATTAATGACTTCAAGAAGCGTTTGCCAGGAACTCTTCAAAGCTGAAAACAGAAGCCCTGGAGCATTAAATATAAATAAATACTTAGTCGATTGGTTTCTTCCTTGCTTTTCAAAGGGCAATTTACTTCCTGGATTACCATTACAGTAGTCTGCTCTCCGGAAACCAAGATTATTCAAGGGCCACAGCTCAGGGTTGGGGCAAAAGAAAAAAAAAAAAATCTAAAGATCACCTTGATATAGATCCACTGTGAGCTGTATTTCCTTGTAGTTAGCTTGCATCTGGAAAGGCAGAAGCAAAAGCGTTATTGTTGTGTGGGCCCCATCTAAGGCATATTGTTTCTGACTGCCGACTTGTACTTTTCGCCCTTCGAGGTATACTAATTCCATTTGGGGGATGGAATGGGGGACAGGGGAAGCCCAGTTTCTCTATGTTAACAGGAAAGCAGGTGTCCGTCACTGTAGTTCAGGCAGAGATTCAATTCAACAAACATTTAATGAACTTCTAGAATGTGCCAAAAACTGTAATGAGGCCAGGGAGAATGCTACAATTTGAGACCTGGTGCCCACTGTCAGAAAATAGGCACTTCAATGGGTTCACATGAGCAAAATAAGGCTAAAGAGATAGTTATCACAACAGCATAGGTTTTTAACCAAGGCCAACAAATGGGTCCCTGGTCTGTGCCTTGCAGACACTGGGTCCCTGGTCTGTGCCTTGCAGACACTGCTGGCAAAGTGTGCATGTGTGTGCCTAGAGACCTACCCTAGGGGAGAGGGCCAGATGGTCCTTGGATCTCTCGAAGGGCTGTGGGACCCTCAAGGCAAGAGACTCTTGGAATAAAGATGGGGAGGTGCATTCTGATATCTTCCCTTGTGCCCTGCAGCATCTTAGGGTGAAGTGGTGACTCCTGAGACAGGAGTGTGGGGAGTGTGGTTATTTAATTCCATTTCAGGAAGAGTTTTCTCATGTTCTGATAGAGTCCCTCTCACAATCAACTCCCCATGGGCAGTCTTGGAGCTGAGGACATTAGGTCTTGCCCTCCAGGAAGAGCACCCATATTCATGTTAGAAGACTTTGAGAGAGTCTTTCAAAGTGTTCCAGACTTTGCTGGCAATGTCACTGCTGCCACTGTGAAAGGCTCCCATTGCCTATCTTGTATTTGGTATTTCTCATGCAGTTTTAACCCACATGAAAAACATATTCCCAGAATCACGGAAAGTCTGTCCATAATTTAAAGGACATTTTTCTTACCCTAAAGAGTCTCAATAAACTTTGGAAAGTGATACCAGAATTCCCCTAGGAGCACCTGGGTGGCTCAGTGGGTTAAGCGTCAGACCCTTGGTTTTGGCTCAGATCATGATTTCAGGGTCATGGGATCAAGCCCTGCATCAGGCTCCATGTTCAGCAAGGAGTCTCTTTCTCTCCCTTTCCCTCTGCCCCTCCCCCCATGCATGCTCACTTTCTCTCTCTCTCTCTATCTCAAATAAATACATCTTAAAAAAAAAAAAAAAGAATTAACTTAACCACCTCACAGATCCACTTTCCCAACCCTATGGGGCATATGCTGGTGACAGGTTCATTTTGTGATCTAATTGGCTAGAACAGGAGACAAATCACCCCCACGAGAATGTTCATTTGGGCACTTTATATACAAAGAAGAATTCTTGACCTTCAAGGTGTTGAAAAAACTGGTCTTCCCATCTTATCAACTCTGTTTTTCATTTTCCTTCCAGCAACCAAATACTTTTCTTTTAGAGATTTTCCATATGCTATTTCATATGCTATTTCATTTCAGAATGCCCGTTCTCCTCTTTTTGATGACCTGTCAGCCATGTTTCCTTCAAAATCTGACTTAGAATGTTCACTCTTCGCCAACACTTCAGTCAAACCCACCCACTCCCAATCACTCCATTGCCTACATTCCTTAAAGGCTTCCTAGCTCCAAGTCCACTATAGGTAGGGATCCAAGATGCCATTGATGTGATGCATGTTTATCTAGCTCGCATCATGGGCCACACAGTGAAATGAGGAACTTCATTTAAATTCTACATAATCTTGCCAGGTAGGGTTATTGTTATGTTTGACAGACGAGGCAACAGAAACACATAGAGGGTAGAAAAACTAAGTCCAGATGCAGAGGTATGAATTCAAAGCCACCCACATCTAGCTGTAAAAGTAATTGACCTTGTAGAGCACTCAGTATGTGCCAGGCACCGCTCAAGTGTTTCACTTATTCTTTTTTACATTTTTACAAAAACTCTAGGAGAGAAGTACTATTATTATTCCCACTTTACAGACAAGTAAACTGAGGCAGAGAGGTGAAATACTCAAAACCACACAGCAAATACCAGTAGAACTGCAATTTCAACTCAGGCTATCTGACCAATGTTCATGCTCTTCACCACTGCAGACTTTGAAGGTACAATGTCAAGGTCACCCTTATTCCTCTAAACCACAATATTAATTTATACTCCACTTGTTGTTTTGTGAGGTGATCAGGTCCTTTTAACACACATTTGCTTTGTTTCAATGACAGAGTCACAAACTCATTCATTTCTCCATGTCTTGAACAGGTGTTATTGAAAGTCCACGGTTGTCTGGGCATCTGGGGAGGCTCACAGCTGTTTGCTGAAGGCTTATATCACCCCTCTACATTGGGGACCACCCATGATATGCAGAGAGATTTGGAGTTTGATTAGCCCTTAGAAAAAGTTGTAACTGGATCTAGGCTGATGATTGTAGAAAATTTTACTGGATAAATAGAATTGATCAAAGTACTGGTTATTCCAAAATGGAGGGAAGTATAATCCAGTCCTCTTTAGAGAATTGCTTTCTTTTTCTTGATAGATTACTCCTCCTGAAACACAATTTTCATTGTGTCTGTCTAGGGAAACAAACAAACAGTGTCTTGAGCTGTATTTGTACAAACTTTCATGCCAGATCAGGAGCTTCCACACTTGGACACTGCTCTTGTGCAGCTTCATGTTTTATGACCCTTGGGTGTGGACCATGAGTTTGTTCATTCATTTGTTTATTCATTCATTCTTTCTTTCTTTCATTCATTCATTCATTCAACAAATATTTACAGGGGGCTTACTTTGTGCCAGGCACAGTTCTAAGCACTAGAGATACAGCAGTGAACAAAACAGATAAAGTTCTTATCTTTATGGGATTTATATTGTAGCTGAGGGAAACAGACGATAATCACATAAATACTATATATAAAGTGCTGGCAAGTGCTATGAAGATAAATGAAACCAAGAGAAGGTGAGAAATGGGTGCTGGGGACAAAGTGACTATTTTGCATAGTGTCATCAGAGCTTCCTGTCTGAGAAGGCAATATTTAAGCAGAGATCCAAAAAAGGATGAGGCAGTAAGATGTGCAAATCTAAAAAACAAAAACAAAAAAAAAAAAAGACATGTGCAAATCTGCAGGGAGGTCATTCAGGTGCCAGAAATAGCAGTTTCAACGACCCTAAGGCATGAGAGTGTTTGGCTGGTTTAAGGAACATCTAGGAAGGATGTGTGGCTGTCACAGAAGAGGTCAATGGGAATAGACCCTGTGGAGCCTGGCAGGCCACTATTCCTTGGCTTTACTTTGAGTGAGATGAGAAGCCTTAAGACGAGTCCAAGTAGCCTGCCCCTGTTGGTCCCTGCATCCCACCTTCCGGGCCTTGTGTTCATCTAGCCCATTCCCTCACCCCACTCCCAGCCTGCCAAGCTAAGGGATCAGCAATTGGTTACCTGTCCAGATAGGAACCATCATTATTGTCTTTCTAGATCATGTTAATATTAGCTTTTCCCGAGCTCCTATTGGGCAGACCACATGGCAGTCTTTGAAAGTTGCCATAGTCGTCGTCGTCTTCTTCTTCTTCTTCTTCTTCTTCTTCTTCTTCTTCTTCTTCTTCCTCTTCTTCTTCTAGTATTGTTGACACACAGTGTTACCATCTGTTTCAGGTGGCATGCCTCTTCATACATGTAACCTTCCTGGTAAGCTGATAACATCTACATCCAAGTCCCCAGGCTACACCCATCTCCAGGGCCCAGTGGACCCTCTCATCAGGACTCATTGGTCCAGACTCCTCATCACATCCAATGTCAGACTCATCAAGCTCTTCCTGAAATGTGCTTCCCTACTCCCCTTGATCTTTATCTTGGTAAGAGGCTTCACCCAGTCACCCCCTGGTTTGGAGGGCAGCCTCTGCAGCTCCACACCTACTCCCTTCCAGTCCCCACATACCCTCTGCCCAGCACTTCCCTCCACTCTCACCTCTGCCACCTTGGCTGAGACCCTAACTCCTCTCCTTTTGACAGTGTGCTCCTCTCTAACCAATCTTCCCCCCTTGCTCCTCGGGAGATGTTTCTGGAAGGTAAATCTGCCCTCATGATTCCTCTGCTCAAAATCCTTCAGTCGTCCCTATGGCTCTCAGAATAATGTCCAGACTCCTTTGTTTGGCAAAATTTAAAAAATAGAATAAAGTCTCTAGGACCCAACAACTCTGTTTATTCAGAATTGAGATTCAGCATTTCCACAGAGTAGAAGCATGGAATTAAACTAAAAAAGGAAACTATCAGGGAAAAAGATTCACAAGTGTGCTGTGTTAAGGTTGAAAAAAATATAAGCTTAAGTGGAACAAAATAAAGATAACTTGGCTTAATAGCTATTTCCTGAAAAACAAGTACTCTAGGGTTTCTGACAACTGTAAATTCAATATGTGACAATAGCATGCTGTCACTATCAGCAGAAATGCCACTCCCAGGTCCTGCTCTGTGGATGACACATTTTAAGTGGAATATTGGCATCCTGGAGTTTCCCCAGAGGATGATGGCTAAGACAGTGAGATTCTGCAGACCTAGCCAGGTAGAGAAGTTTTCATTTGTTTGACTTTCATTCAACCCAGTTGAAATATGTCCTTGAACATTATATACCATGTTTGAAATTACAAAAGTATGTTATGAAACTTAAGATAGCTTCCAGATCACCCCCTACCTTAGGACTCTAGATCCCCCTCACCCTGCTTCACCTTTCCCCCATTTTCCAAGCACTTATCTCCTTCTGATATACTATATACATTCCTTATTTATTATGTATATTATTACCTATCTCCCCTGCTAACTTTATAACCTCCAAGAAGGCAGGGATCTTGGTTGCCTTTAATCAGGGAGGATCCCAATTGCCTGCAACAGTATCTGGCATATAGCAGGTACTCAATATATACAGAATAGAGACATAGAGATAGTGTGCATACATACACACTATATACATATATAATTTTACATATATGCAGTGTATAAATGATAGTCTAGTGGAGGCTGACACAAAATTCTACCCATCAATATTACTATCTCTCCCGTTCAGCACAATTGGAAAATGTGCCTTCTATATTTTCACCAAAATTACTAATCTAATGTGCCTTCTACATTTTCATCCAAGTTGTTGGAAAGTGTAGGGCTATAGGTATGCTGATGTATGTGCTCCAAGAGTATGTACAAGGATATCCATGGTCACAGGATCAGATGTAGCAGATTATATGCACTTGTCAATCTACAGAGGTCTGGTACGCTCATGTGATAGACTATCATGAGTCTTTTTTTTTTTTTTTTAGTGATCTGCAGGTAGTGGTTTATCAGATCTATAATTATTGATTTAACCAGATCTCCAAGATATATTATTACATTAAAAAATGGATTTCCTTCTTGTCTTATGGCTGATTGAATCCTGCCTTTTAAGACAATATAGCTGGACTTGAGAACATTATGCTAAGTGAAATAAGTCAGGCAGAGAAAAACAAATCTTGTATGCTATCACTTATTTGTAGACTCCAAAAAAGTCAGACTCATAGAAACGGGAAATAGAATGATAGTTACCAGGGGTTGAAGAAAGGAGGAAACCGGAAGATGGTGGTCAAAAGGTACAAACTTCCAGTTATGAAGTGAATAGGTTCTGGAGATCTGATGCACAGCATGGTGACTGTATAGTTAGTAATACTTTAATACTCTATTACATATTTTAAAGCGGCTAAGAGAGTGGATCTTAAATACTCTCACCCCACACCCACATGTGAAGGTAATTATGTGAGGTGATAGAGATGTTAACTATCCTTACTGAGATAATCATTTCGCGATATATACCTGTGTCAAATCACCACGTTGTATATACGGTGTTGTATATCAATTACATCTCAAGAAGCCTTGGGGGATGTGGAAAGTGCATAATGTCATTTATTATCCTCCTATGTTTGTTTGTTTTTTACAATGGGGGCTTGAACTCACAACCCTGAAATCAAGACCTGAGCTAAGATCAAATGTCAGATGCTCAACCAACTGAGCTCCCAGGTGCCCCCTGCATTTTTTTTTAATCCTAAGAAATGACTGCATCAGGCTTGCCCCTGTTTTTGCTTTGGTTTCTTTGCTTGGATGTTTGTGGTTGCATTAGTATTTATTTAATGGGTCTGTTTAGGAATAATTGAACAACCAAACATTAACCAAGCCGCTGTTGAGTGGGGCCTGAGACCTTTAAATATGTTATTTCCTTTAATCCTAGGACACAGTGGTCACTATTCCTATTTCAAAGTTGAAGAAATTGAAACTCGGGGGCTTGCCCGGAATCACACAACTCCTGAATTCTACTGGACCTTACCCTTCCATCCCCACACCTCTGTCAGGGCAGTCTGCGTGGGCATCTGTCTGCATCGCCTCCCAGCACCTGGACTACGCCGTGGGCCACTTTACTGGAGCACAGGCCTTCCAGGCACTCTGTCCTCCTGGCTTGGAGGGGCCATGCCGGCTTATCCCCTCTCCCCTGCAGAGATGTGGAATGAGGAGGTATTGTGACAGCCCTGTCAGAGAGCAGCTTTGTCTCTCACCTGCCCAGGAAACAGAAACCTTGCAGACACGCATGTCTGCCCAGGCAGGAGAACAGCCACCAGCCCCACGATGACATGCAGGACACCTGGTGCCAGGCTGTCCCACTGGCCTCCCTACTAGCATTTGAGTTTCCTCTCTTACTTCAGGGCTACAGGGAAGACAGAAGCATCATCCCATCAGGGCAGCCCCAATATCAGGACAAGCTCTGTTATGTCTAAGGCAGAAGGCTGGAATTTAGTTAATTTTATCAGTTTAGGTAATTCAACTGTTTTAATGAAAAGAGGTGACCTTGGGGCTTATGGCGTCACAGATAAGGAGTGTGGACAGCAGCAACAGATGGGTGACCTTGTTCTGCCTATTAACTGCTTTCCTTCCCGTCTGCTTTTCCACACCCCGCTCCCTGATTTCATTTTCTAGTCCAAGGTTTTAACACCAGGAGGGGAAGGAATAATTAGCACAGCCAAGCCTTGGGAAAATGCTGTTTCAGGGCAATCCACATGTGCTTCTCTGGATCCACAGCCTTCCAGCAGCTGCAGGCACCCACAGGAGGAGCAAGGCAGCCAGCCCGGCTCCCGGGGGGCAGGGGGTAAGGTGTCTGCAGGGCCAGGCCTGCTGTCTGGGCTGAGGCCCTCGGGGTTGCGTGAACCCAGATGGCCGAGGAAGTGAGGGAGCTCTGCTAATTCTCAGCTGTGCTAATTCAATCCCATTCGACAAACATTTATTGAGCGTTTATTAATGCTAGGATTCAAAGTCAGAAGCTGAGGATTGGAAGAGAAGTGGTGATATTTGTCCCCACCACCCACCAAAGAACCAATCTGTTGGTTTGGGTTGACAGAGCCCAACGGGTGACCTGCCTAGGTGTCCTGCCTGGGGATCAGAAGGAAATTACTGGAATAGACTAAAGCGAGAAATGGGCCCAAGAACTGAAAACTGGAGGGACCACTTGGCCCCGGGAAACTGGCTCAGAAAATGAGAAGGAGCCACAGCAGGCGAGGACAGGGAGAGGCTTGGAGGACCCGAGGTGGTTCCTTATATTCCATCCCATTACCACCTTAAGGATGTCTGCAGTTCTCATCTTGTAGGTGCTATTTTGTGGCTTGAAAATATGTTTTCCTGAGATAAATGTCATGTGATAGGGGGTGTGGGAGTGTGTGTGTGTTTGTGTGGTTACCGTGCTCGAACAGTAACCTCTAACTGTTCTGAGGCAGAACTCTAACTGAGGCAGTTAGAGTACTGCCTCTAACCAGTTCCATCTTTGACTTACACCTTGAGTTTATTCACCACACACTTCTATTAATTCTATGCATCGAACCGGAAACCCACTGTGTAGAGTTTTGACGTATTTCAGACATGAGACAACTTCACTGGCTTATTTATGAGGAGTATGATCATACGATGTACCCTACAGGTATTGCTCTAAAAATAATCTATCTCATATGTAAATGACTTTCCAAGTCAACGCTGCAGTAAATCCCTGGAAATTTTCAAACAAGGGAGTTTCATTTATTTGGCATTATTAGTTTACAATCTGTTCCACACAAGCGCCTGCACAAAACCTTTGTTTTAGCTAAAATGTGCTTTCAAAAATAGAGTGTGCTGTCTCCTCTCTGCCTTCTAAAATAGAGTGTGCTGAACATTTTCTCCATGACTCACGGTATCATTAATTATATAATGATAGCACTTCAACATTGTACAAAACAGTGCCTCCAAGTGCTATTGAAGTGCACTGAGCTGTTTCCCTTTACACTGACACTGAATTTATTATTTTTTAAATTTAAGCTTATATTTTTTAATAATTTTTTCCTTCTTTCCCCCAGTGTTAAGCTGTAACTTTTAAAAATTGCTTTTAGCGTTCCAAATTTATCGCATCCACTTTGCTGCTGACACTGATAACGATGACAACAATACTAATATTAATAGCTATTTATTAGGCAGTTACCATGTTACCTGGCACCGTGCTAAGCACTTCAGGAATATTTCTTCATTTAATCCTTGTAAGATCCCCATGAAGCAGATACTATTATTACCATACATTGACAGATGAGGACACAGGCTTAGAGAGATAAATTAACTTGCCCTTCTTCACACAGCTGGAGGCAGGAGAGGAAGTTACACCGTCCAAATTCAGAGTTCATGCTGTTTACCACTCTGCTGTACTGACTCCTACTGTGGCCTGGCCTACAAGCCAATTAAAACCAGTTACAAGTATTTCCAAACTAAGAGTTCCTAGGCTCCAACTGAGGATCTATGATGTTCTCCAGTTTGTAAAGTCCCTGAGCTTTCATGGATGTCCTTTCTTCTCTATCATCTTTGTCCCCAGCATAGTTGAAATAGCTAAGATTGCTGATAAAGTGAAGCTGGCTACCTAAGGTGCTTTGTTTTATTTTTCTGGAAAAACACCTTGCTTTTATATAGCACTAATCCCAGAATTTGTTCAGAAACATACATATTGAGCACCTTATTTATCTTTACAACATCTCTGACATATACTTTTGTTAACAGGCATTATTATGGCAGCTTTACAACTTTTTAAAAAGATTTTATTTATTTATTTATTTATTTATTTATTTATTTATTTATTTATTCATGAGAGACGTAGGAAGAGGGAGAAGCAGGCTCCCTGCAAGGACCCTGATGAGGGACTCTATCCCGGTCCCCAGGATCATGCCCTGAGCCAAAGGCAGACGCTCAATCACTGAGCCACCCAGGTGTCCCAGCTTTACAGCTTTTAAAATGAAGTTAGGAACACCAAACACTGAAATGAGAATTCTCTGGGCACCTGGGTGGTTCAGTCAGTTAAGCATCTGCCTTTGGTTCAGATCATGATCTCAGGGTCCTGGGATTGAGCCCTGTGTCAGGCTCCCGGCTCAGTGGGGAGTCTGCTTCTTCTTCTCCCTCCCCCTGCTCATTGTCTCTCTCTCAAATAAATAAATAAAATCTGGAACACCTGAGTGACTCAGTGGTTGAGTGTCTGCCTTCGGCTCAGGTCATGATCCCAGAATCCTGGGATCGAGTCCTGCATTAGGCTCCCCATGGGGACCCTGCTTCTCCCTTTGCCTATGTCTCTGCCTGTCTCTCATGAATAAATAAAACCTTTAAAAATTGTTTTAATTTTAAAAATACTTTTAAAAATTAAATAAATAAAAATCCATAAGAAGTATGGATGTGCATGCTGATCCCAACATTTCCTTGACCCATTGTCCCAACTGTAGGACCACTTGGCCCTCAGAAGCCCAAGACCTACTCAGATACCATTAGGCAAATATTTGCTCTCCTTTTCTGTTCTTTTTCATGGTTTTCCACTGCTTCCACACTGCTTGCTGACGTAGGAGGACCCATGCCAGGTGCCAGAGGCAGCTTTCTTCCCTCCCATTCCTTCATGCATCTAGCTGCTGTAGAATCAGAAGGGGATGCAGACTTGGTGCATCAGATGGCCTTATCTCTTCACCTTCTCAGCAAATGGCTATCCCATCCTTCCAGTCCTCAGGTTAAGCCCTTAAAGTCATTCCTGACTCCTTTCTTTCTCATATGCCATATCCAATCCATCAGAAAATCCTGTCAACCCTACGCCTCAAAATAGGTCCAGAATCTGATCCCCCCTCTCCATGCCCCTGGTCACTACCTGATTCAGGCCACCCTCACCCTCTTGGTTATGGCAATGCCCTCCCAGGTAGCTCCCCACTCCCAAACATGCCTCCTCATTCTAAGCTCCAGATAGTAGCCAGAGCAACTCTGCCGCAAGCGAAGGCAGATTGTGTCACTCGTCCACTCAAAACCTTCCCATGGCCCCAGCTAAGCAGAACTACCGCCACAGGCCTTTTGAAGGCCTGCACATCCCTCACCTGGTCTCCTCCACCCACTCTGTCACCCTGCCCTCTCCTGTCACATGGCCTTCTCTAGTAACAGTGGTGTGTATGTCCTTCCAGAATTCAGGTTTTGGTTTTGTTGAATCTCAAGCTTTTGACCTGAAAAGGAACACTGCAGTGCAGTACAAAGAGCTGCCCAGTGGGCCTTGGAGGCCTTGGCGGTGTTTGGCTTTCCTCCCACAGCCGGCAAAGGGGCCTAAGCAGCCCCACCCTGGGCACTGGACGGTTCCCTCCATCAAGCAGGTGTGCTCCACCCGCCAGCGCCTGCCCCTCCCCTGCAGGCCACAGCAAACACTGGTGGCGACAGTCAGGACACACTTTCTTTTCCTGTTTGCTGTAGGTGGCAGCATGCCCAGGGCTGGCCCAGCACTGGCATTTCAGGGAGAAATTCCTGGCTGAAGAGACACCTAGAGAAAAAAAGGAGGCATGGAAATCCCTACAGGTTTCAACAGTTATCCTCCAAGGCCCGCTGGAAAGAGGGCAGGTTAACAGGAAGGCTTGAGCGCTAGCTCAGGCCCCAGTAAAGCCCAAGTCAGACAGCTGGGCGTCAGGAGGCGGGAGTCCTCTGTAGGCCAGCCCCCCGCTAGGGGTCAACATCTGGGTGCCCAGGCAGCCAAGGCCAAGTTCTTTCCCTTGCCTCACCACTTCTCAGTGTCCAGGGTCAAGGAAGGGTCAGCCAGCTGGCAGATCAGGGCTCCTCCAGTTTTCTATCAGCCACATCCCACAGCACCTACACACAGTAGACGTCCCAAACGTGCTTGCCTGGGAGAGGAGTGTGTCAGAGCCAGCCCCTCTTCCTGGCCCCCTGCTCTGACCCCCTTTCCCTTTGATTAGGAACCCAGACCCCACTCCCAGGTGTTCTTCAAACCCATTCCTCCCGGTATACAAATGACTACTTCCCCTCTGCCTTCCGTCCTTTTGGAGGGACAAAAGGGCCCTGCACCCAGAAAAGCTGTCTCCTGGAGTCAAGAGAATTCCTGGAATGGGCAGGGGCCTCGCCTGAGAAAGAGAAAGGAGAAGTGTAGGTAAAGGCAGAGGGGAGCAAGGGGAAGATCAAAGAGAGCCTGGACAGGGTCAGGAGGAGGGAGTGCTGGCAGGGAGACAAATGAGGCTCCCCGAGGGGTCAGCGGAGGGACAGGCGTGCCTCCGCTCAAATGCACAGTGTTGGTGCAGAAGCGCTTGGGGAAGACGGGTCACCGCAGAGACAATAGATGGAAAAGATAAGAGAAGGTGTAAATTAATGGAGAAAAGGGCCGGCCAGAGATAAGGATATCTCCCTCTAATTAAAAACGTACAACCTCTCCATCTCCAAGGTTGGTGGTGTCCCAGACTGTCCTGAATCTGAGCTGGGGTGGGAGCTGAGGCCCAGAAGGGGCAGAAATTGGGCCAGTTAATGATTAGCTCCTCACTGACTCAGCTTCACCCTCAGACAAGAGGAGTTACCTGAGAGGAAGCAAGTGGCTCACCTAACTCAGGAAGAGCTGTTGGGAACTTCTTGCTTTTCACGGCATCCTCACTGCTGAGGTTGGCCGGGATAGGTCCTTTCCTGATGTCTCAGGCTTTTGTTGTTTGTTGGTTGCTTTTGTTTCTGGTTCTAATATTCTAAGCTCCGCCTCAAACTCTGATTGTACTTGAACTTGATCTTGCCGGTTCCACATCCAAAAAAGGGTGCCCGGTTGGCAATTTCTGGTCAGACTCATCTGCCTACAGTCAGAGCTAGTTAACTCACAGAATGGGAGAGACAGTAGATTCTAGAGCCAGGCTGCCCGGGGCCATGTCCTGCCTTGTCCACTCACTACCCGTGTGACTTAGTACAAGATACTTGACTTCTCAGGGCACCTGGGTGGCTTAGTGGCTAAGCATCTGCCTTCGGCTCAGGTTGTGGTCTTGGGGCCCTGGGATCAAGTCCCGCATCAGGCTGCTTCTCCCTCTGCCTATGTCTGCCTCTCTCTGTGTGTCTCTCATGAATAAATAAATAAAATCTTTAAAAAAAAATGATACTTGACTTCTCACAGGCTGTCGTGTGTGCCAAGCACATAGTAAGCACTCAATAAATGCTAAGTTATCCTCATCACCATCATTGTCAATTCAATCAGTACCATTTTATCCCCTCCATGGGAGCCACAGGCCCATTTCCTGACTGAGCATGTCAGAGCCCTCTCATTCCCTCAGCACTGATGCCTGTGGACATACCCTAGGATGGATGTTTCAGAGGATGAGACAAAGGAACAAATAGTTCAATTGTAAGTTGTGGGGGCAGGAGGAGGTAACTCCAGACACCCATGAATACTGTCTGGAAATTCCTGAATCCTCTCTCCCTCCTCACATCCAGTCCTTCACCAATCCTGTCTAGTGTACCTCCAGAATAAACCCTGCCTCCATTCACTTTCTTCCACCTCCCTGCTGCCCCCTCCAGTCAAGGCCACCATGATTCCCTCCACTTAGACTGCTACACTAGCCCTCTGACTGCCCCCCCACTTCAACTCCTACCTGCATCCCTAATCTGTTGTTCATGCAGAATGCACAGTGATATTTGAAAAGCTATGACTACAGAAACTACATCATTCTCTTGCTAGAGTCCCCTCCCCCAGCCCTCAATGGCTTTTCCCTGCACTTCAGATAAAATCTCAAGTTCTTAGCTTCGTTAAAAGACCCTGTATGACTGGCCCCTGCCCACCTGTACAATCTCACCCAGAGCCACGCTCCTCCTTGTCTACCACACTCCAGCTTCGCTGGCTTCCTTTCGGTTCTTCAAACACCCTTTCCTCCTCTTCAAAGGCCCAACTCCTTTTCAAGTCTTAGCGTCAATGGCATGTCTTCAGAAAAGCCTTCTCTGGTCACCCTCTCTAAATAACTCCCCAACTCCTCCCTTTGACTGTGCTTCACAGCATCATATTCATTTTGTCCACTGTGTTTATTTTTATAACTAGATATTTACTTGTTTTTTGTTTTTGTCTCTGTCATGATGCTGCACTAATGCGAAAAAAAGAGGCTTTTGTGAAGGATGAAGAACTGAGGAACATGAATAATTTATATCTCTAGTATTGGGGATTCTGGGAAGAAACAAGGAAAAGGAAGGAGACAGGAAGAGAAAGCCATCAATTTCAAAACCTTTATTCCAAGATGGCAGAGTGAAGATATCTCCATTTGCTTCTCTTCTCAAAACATTTTTTTAATCCAAAAACACTGAAAACAAGAAACGAACACAAAATTAGAAAACCAATGCAAGTAAAAGATATTTAACTTCAGACAAAAATAAAAGAAGGACAAAATTGATGGAAGAGCAGTTAATATAGAGGATAGGAATAAAAGGGCAAACAGAGGGTTTGTTTGAAAATTTGTGTAAGAAGCAGTCACTTCCCTACCTCTACATTCCAGTCAGGCAACTACTTCTCACCATAGCCATCCCCATAATGAAACTAAAAAGTCATTCTCTGGAGAAGTTAAACAGAATATTCTACTTTCAAATACAAGGAATTTCAGAAATATATAAAAAAGAGAGGGAAGTGTTACGGGCTGAATTGTGCCCCTTCAGAATCCATGTGTTGAAGTCCCAACCCCCAGTATTTCAAAATGAGGCCATGAGGGTGGGACCAATATGACTGGTGTTCTTTTTTCTTTTTTTTTTTTAATTTATGATAGTCACACAAAGAGAGAGAGAGAGAGACGCAGAGACATAGGCAGAGGGAGAAGCAGGCTCCATGCACCGGGAGCCCGACGTGGGACTCGATCCCGGCTCTCCAGGATCGCGCCCTGGGCCAAAGGCAGGCGCTAAACCGCTGCGCCACCCAGGTTCCCATGACTGGTGTTCTTATAAGAAAAAAAAAGAGACAGCAAGGATGTACATGCGCAGAGGAAAGATCATGTGAGGACACTGGGAGAAGGCAGCCATCCGCAAGTCAAAGAGAGAAGCCTCAGAAAAAAACAAACTTATCAGTGCCTTGATCTTGAACTTCTAGCCCTCAGAACTGTGAGAAAATAAATTTTTATTGTTTAAGCCATCCAGCCTGTGTTATTTTCTTATGGCAGCTCTAGTAAACTAATACAGGGAGGGAGGAAATTATCCAAAAATTAATAATATAAGAAAACTTGAGGAGCATCTGGTTGGCTCAGTAGATAGGACATGCAACTCTTGATCCCGGGATCATGAGTTCAAGCCCCATGTTGGGCATAGAGTTTAAAAACAAAGAACTAATGAACAAATGAATGAAAGAAAGAAAGAAAGAAAGAAAGAAAGAAAGAAAGAAAAGAGAGAGAGAGAAGAAGGAAGGAAGGGAGATAAAGACAACTTGAAGGACAAACTAAGTCTCTGGATCCGAGCACAAAGAATGAAGACAAAAACACAGCATCACTAAATTTTACAAATAAATGATAGAAGATTCTAAAGGCTTCCAGAAAGGAACTATAGGTCATACTTAAGGGGTCATGTGTAAGAATGGAATGAAACTTTTTGACACCATCATTGAATGCTAGAGGATAATGAGATAAGGTCCTCAAAATTCTAAGTACAAATTATTTTCTACTTGGAATTTTTATACCCAGTCAAGTAGCAATCAAATGTGAGAGTAAAATAAAAACATATTTTAGATGTTAAAGAGAATGGGGGGGAAAATGTACCCGCTACACACTCTTTCTCAAGAAGATACTAGGGAATATGTTCCAGAAAAATGAAGTAAGTCAAAAGAGTAAAACCTGATCCAGCAAGGAAAGAATCCAGCAGAAAAGAGAAGGAATGTAATCTCTAACATGACAGTTAAGGGGAGTTGCATGACACTAGCTGTATAACTGCAGATCAACCTGAGCAACCATTTCGGATTGAAACAGAAAGTCAAAGATTCCAGTGGAAAATGTCAACAAGCACTTAGATTTAAAAGTAAAGGAGCTACTGATGAATGAGGGAAACTTACCCACTTAAAGAAAACTAAGTAGATAAAATAAATCAACCATGATTATCTCCAGGAAAAACAAAATTTGAACAGGAAAGGAAATGTAATCAGAATGCAGAATTTGGTTTAGCCATAAATAGGATTTATAAATACATAATAATTAAAATCTAAATATGAATGCAATCAGAATTGGGATATAATTATATTCTGAGAATAAAAGAAGGAGAGAGGAATTTAAATGAGTTATTATTTCATAAAAGGAAGCCCGTGGTTTATGTCTAGAACTGATTAATCAAGTATATCCATATTTTTTTAAAGATTTTATTTATTTATTCATGAGAGACACAGAGCGGGGGGTAGAAACATAGGCAGAGGGAGACGCAGGCTCCATGCAGGGAGCCCGATATGGGACTCGATCCCAGGACTCCAGGATCATGCCCTGGGCCAAAGGCAGGCACCAAACCGCTGAGCCACCCATGGAGCCCTCAAGTATATCCATATTATTTAGAAATATGAATATAGGAGACAACCTTCTATTTGACCATAATTGAATAATAAGTTTTGGACTTAGTTTACAAACTTAAACAGCTATAACACTAAAGAAAATATATGAAGCAACTTTTTTAGGCATTGGACAATAGCATAAGGTCCTTGAGAGAGAGGAAATACACAAAGTGAGCTCCACATTCATCCCAGTTTTCTTCTGGGAGTACTTCCTAAACCAAGGCAAAGGGAAGTAGAGCCAAATAGAAAGGAACAGTCTTTCTGAGACTCTATAAATAGCTGCTCTAGCTTAAGAATAAGGGCTTAGCCAAACCTACTGTAACAAAAACTTAAACTAAGCTTTAATATAATCCAACAGGAAAGTAACTGCCTTCCAGAACAAAATCCAATGCATTTTAAAAGAAAACAACAAATCTAGAGTGTCATAGAGTGTATCATGTCCAGTAAACCATCATAAAATATCAGACATGTGTAGAAGCAGGAAAGTATGACACATAATCTGGGGGAAATCTATAGAAACAAACTTAGAGATGACACAGATGTTGGAATTGGCAGGCAAGCCCCTGAAAACAATTATTATAAATTTTTTAAACATTATAAATCCAAAGATGGATACAATGAGAGAGCAGATGGCAGGAATCACAGCAGAAAAAAAGAAAATTATGAAAAATAACCAATCAAAACTTATAGAACTGAAAATAAATTAGTATCATTTTCAAAATGGAAACCACCAAATGAGCTTAACAGTACATTGGAAATTATTGAATATAGCATTAGTGAACTTGAAGATAGGTCAATAGAAACTATCAATACAGAACAGAGAGTGGGGGGAAAAAGACTAAAAAACTGGATAAAGCTTCAATGACCAGTAAGATAAATATCAAGTGATCTTACATACAAATAATTGGAATCTCAGCTGTAGGAGAGAGAGAGAGAGAGAGGAAGAGAGAGAGAGAAATTTTTGATATGAAATGGCCAAAACTTCCTAAATTTAATGAAAATGTCAACCAATATATTGAAGAATCTTTACAAACCCCAGCTGGGATAAAAACAAAGAAACCCACGCCTAAGCACATCATGATTAACCTGTGGCAAGCTAAAGATAAAAAGAAAATCTTAGGGGTACCTGGATGATGCAGTCAGTTAAGCACTTGACTCTTGGTTTTGGCTCAGGTTGTGATCTCAGGGTTGTGATCTCAGGGTCATGATCTCAGGGTCAAGAGATCAAGCCCCACATCAGGCTCCATGTTCAGTACAGAGTCTGTTTAAGACTCTTTTTCCAAAAAAAAAAAAAAAAAGACTTTTTCCCTCTCTCCTATCTCTCTCTAATATAAATAAATAAAATCTTTACAAAAGAGAGAAAATCTTAAAGTCAGCTGGGGAGTAGGGTAGAATGATACATGATAAACAAGGGAAAAATTTATCATAAGAAAAAGGTGGGGGGGGTAGAAAAAGAAAAAAAAATGAGCCAGGAAACAATAAAAAGGCATAAAGTACTAAAAGACAAAACCTGACAATCCAGAATTTCATATCCAGTGAAAATATCCTTTTAAAGTATAGGTAAAATAAATACATTTTTCAGACAAACAAAAGCTGAGAAAATTCATGACCAGCAGACTTACACTACAAGAAACATAAAATCTTCAGGATGAAGGGAAATGATACCAGATAGAAATAGATTTAGACTGAGAAATGAAGAGCTCTGAAAATAGTAAATATAAAAGATTTTTATGTAGATAAACATAAAATACTTTCTTCCTAGCTTTTAAATTTCTTTAAAAGATAAGTGCAAAAATAATTACAATGTTCTGTAAATATATAGCATGTGTAAAAGTAAAATGCATGCTATTTTGTGTAGCAAATGTATGATAAAGAGCAAAGGATAGGAGGAATGTATAGAAGTTTATTACTATTCTAAGATTCTTACATTATAAATAAGGTGGGAAAATATTAATAAAGGTATGTATAAATTAATGTTGCATAGTAACCATTTAAAAATAAAGACATAAAAAAATAAACACATAGCTAAAAATCCAATGGAGGAGACAAAAATGGGATTTTAAAATATGGATGGATAAGAATAACAAAGAATAAATGGAACAGTGGAAAACAAATAGCATACTGTTAGGTTTAAATCCAACCAAATCAATAATTACATTAAATGTAACTAGGCTAACACTCCAATTAAAAGGCAGAGATTAACAAACTGGATAGAAAAATCAAGATGAACTACATGCTGTTTACAAAATAGACAAAATATAGAAATATGATGTAACTAGCAAAAGAAAGAGAATAAAAAGTAGAAAGTAATTCCTCTGAGAAGGGAAAAAGGAAAAGAAAAAAATATTAGTTTTTATTTGGCTTTTTTCTTTAAGATTTATTTATTTGTTTGTTTGTTTGTTTATTTGAGAGAGAGAGAACGAACAGGAGGGAGGGGCAGAGGTAGAGGGAGAAGCAGACTCCCGGCTGAGCAGGAAGCCCTACATGGGACTCCTGGGATCATGACATGAGTTGAAATCAAGAATTGGTATCTTAACCAACTAAGCCCCCCAAGTGCACCCCAAAACTATTGGTTTTTAATATAAACCCTTTTAACACTATGAGTGCTCTCAAACCATTTTCTTTGTAATGCCTTCAAAAATGGTTTTAGCAACTGAAGAAATTGGTCTGAAATCACTTTACAAGTTGGATCTTATCCTTTATGATTTCTTTTTTTTTTTCCTTTATGACTTCTGGGGGCATTTTGAAATTGCAGTGTGGTACAAAAAGAGAATACAAAAACCATTCTACCCAGAAAGGCAGATGGATCATGATTATGATGCTATTTTGTGCGAGACCCTGGGTTAAGCATTACATTATATTATAAAAATATAAGACATAAGTTAAAGATACCCACTCTTTTCCCTTTTCCCTCAGTGACAAGAGTACAATAAATTATTTTTCTGATCATTAAACAATGCAATAGATTGTTATATTAATGGCCCCCAAAGAATCATGTATCCCTGTATTTATATCCTTGTATGAGCTCCTTCTACATTGATTCTGTGCTTGGATATGTGGTTTGCTTTGGCCAATGGGACATTAGCAAACATAATATAAACAGGGGCTTGAATGGTGCTTGTGCATTGAAACTTGAACTCTCCTTCTTGCTGCTTTTGGAACACGGTAGCTTATAAAGAAGCTCTAGATAGCCTGCTGGAGATACACAACCCAACCGACAACCACTACTAACCAGCAGACATAAGAGTGAAGTGGTTTTAAACAATCTAGCTTCGGCCAAGCTGGTGGTGAGTCAACCTAACTGAGACCAGCAGCAGAACTGTCCTACTGGGCCCACCAAAAATTGCTGCTGCACAAGATCATGAGTAAATAAAACAGTGCTGTGCTGTGTGAATAAATTTGGCAGGTTGGTTATGCCACAATGGTTAACTGATACAGCTGTGATGATCTGGCTGTCATAGGAGCATAACAGTATGCCTTGACGCCCCATCTTTTCTTTTAAAAGATGCTAAAGATTTCCCAGGCAGTTTGGAATCCAGACTATTTTTCTTCAACACCTAACATGATCTGAATAGTAGGATTCAGTCTGTGACTTAAATTTGTATTTTAAAATTTTATTTAACTTTTGAATAAGTAATGCATAAACATGTTGAAAAATCTAATAATTCTGCATTAATTCAGACAAAGAAACAAAACCATTAGGACACTCACACACACACACACACACACACACACACACACACACAGGATTTTTATATCCAATTGCAGGTGCCAGTTAAGTAATTGCTGTAAGCTATTGTCTTCACATCTGTTGCTACAGTTTGAAGTCCATGGGCAGATGAATGTAAAGTGGGGAGAGCAGGGATAACCATGAACCCAAGGATGTGCTAGAACCCATGAAGATGGACAGAATTACATATCAATTCTCACTGCCTCTGATGTTTATGTCTACAGGAAAGGCCAGTGCCCTCATCATACAACTAAACTCAGAATTCAGAGTTGGCCCAGAAGTCAGAAAACCTGAAAAAGGACCCCATGGAAAGGTAAGCCATCGCAGACCTCAATGCTGCTTCACACCCCCAAGGGCAGCCACAAGTAAGCAACCCTATACTGAGCTACAAAATACCTTCTACTTCACTTCCACCCTCCAAAGTTCACATGGTAATCTCTTTGGGGGCCTCCTTGTACTGGACCCTACAAAAAGAAAATTCTGGGAGATATATTTTTCTTCCTGAAATATTTTATGCATCTAAGTTCACACATATATCTAGTACTTGGTGTATTTTACACAAAAGGTCACATACTATGCACATTGATCAACATCTTCCTTTTTTTTTTTTTTTAGCTAAACAAAATATCTTGGAAAATTTTCCATATCAACATAAGAATATTTGCCCTTTTTTGCTTTAATAATTGCATAATATTATACAGTGTGGATGTACCATGATCTGTTTAACTAGACCCTTATCAATGGGCATCCAGATTTTTTTTAATTTTTCTATTTTAGATGTTCCTACAAAGCCTCACACATGTATGAATATTCTTATAATTAATGTTCATTGTCAATCTGGTATGGTATCAACCCAAACAGGCCAACATGAGAAACCAATGGAGCCAGGCAGTGTACCGGAGCTGCAGTTGCAATGAAATGCCTTTCAGATACCCAATCCACTTTAATGTCCACCATTTGTAAATAGATTTTACACCTTTTGTGCATTTGTGACTTTTTCTATCTCAGTTATTGGTCACTGGCTGTGTCTAAGACCATTCTGTAAAGTAAGCTAACCAGCAATTTAGTATTTATGAGATTACCCTCTAAAATGCTCATCACTGAAAATATTCTTCATGATATAAATGTAATCATCAAAAACAAAGTAACAAGGGACATCTAGATATCTCAGTCGGTTAAGCATTTGACTCTTTTTTTTTAAATTTATTTATTTATGATAGTCACAGAGAGAGAGAGAGAGGCAGAGACACAGGCAGAGGGAGAAGCAGGCTCCATGCACCGGGAGCCCGATATGGGATTCGATCCCGGGTCTCCAGGATCGCGCCCGGGGCCAAAGGCAGGTGCCAAACCACTGCACCACCCAGGGATCTCAGCATTCAACTCTTGATCTCAACTCAGGTCTTCATCTCAGGATCATGAGTTCAGTCCCACATCAGGCTCCACATTGCACATGGAGCCTACTCACACACACACACACACACACACACACACACACACCACAAAGTAACATGAAAATCTATTGACAGATAAAACAAGTGGTTGACAGAGCTATGAAATCATTTCTGTTCCACCATCTTAAAGTTCCATTTTTCAATGGCAGACCTTGCAACTGCCAGGTGGAAGACAAGTTGTTTGAGCAAAGAAATGTGAGACCCACAGAGAAAGAGAGATTGGCCAGTTTCTTTTTCTAAGAACACTTTCATTGATTTTTTTTTTCCATTATTGAGTGTTTGCTTAAAGGCCCTTTCACCCTTCATCCCCAAGGGTTTTATAAATATCACATTTGTTTCATTCATACTTTAAAGATCTGGCCTTTTCTGGAGAAGAAATATTTTTCTTTTAGGAGCCATTGTTTTAAAGCATAAGCATAGAATCTCTTGACTCATAGCATAATGGTGGGCAGGGGGGATAAGACACATACACAAAAGAAAAATATTGAGCCACTTGGAATAGTACATCTCAGAGTGGTTTGTTATATTGTCCTAAGAAAATCCCTCAAAAAAGTGAGACACTGAAGAGGGCAACCTCTCTGTCCTGCAGCACTCCACCTAACCTCCTTGAGCTTTTCCTGATCCTCCAGATTCTTTCTGTTTCCAACAGCCTGTGTCTCTAGGAGGCATTCACTGGACAGCATGGCCAGAAGATTCACATTACAGAGTCGAGATTTTGCATCAGAAAGGAGAGAAGTCTCAAGAAATAGTGTGAAGTCCCTTTGGCCAGGACAAAATATAGACACATGAAAATAGAGATAACCTGATTAAAGTTGGGTTGGAGAATCCCTGAAATGCCAGATTTGCAAGAAGAGTGTGAAGGTATCTGTGCAAGCATAGGCCCCCCAAAGTGGTTCATTTGGAAAATGCCTAATCAGGAAATAATGTTAACAGCCATTTTATAAATGGATACACTCCAATCTGGGTGAGGAATATTAGAATTAGTTCTTGAGAGTGGCTGAGTTCCAGATCTGTGCTTAAGTGATCTAGTGAGCCGAGCTACTTAACAGAGCTCAAAAGATTTACAAACACATTTGGAGCTCAGCAGAGCCAAAAACCAGCGGTGCTCCCCAGTCCCAGGCTCGGGCTCCTTCATGGAAAGGCTGGAGCAAAACTGAACCCTTGGCCCCTGGCCATGTAATGAATCAACTAGAATGAAAATGCCTCATGAGCTGAGTCCAAACAAGCTCCCATTGGGGCCTCTAGACCGGCTCCTAATTAATAGGCTCTTGGCCCACAAGCAAGAGTAAAAATATTTGCAACAATAAAAGGAAGACAGTGATCACAATGGAGGAGGGGGCTAACAAAGAGAGAAGAAGGGAAAATTATGATGGGAAGATGGATCCAGGTCTAAAGTTAGCTGGCTGAGCAGTAACTCAAACCTTTATTTATTTGTTTAAGTCAGATGTGAATAACTACATAAATTTGATTCCTAGTTTGGAAATTCAGTCTATACAGCAGAATATGAGAAAACAACAATGTTGACAGGATTGAAAAAAACAGACAAAGACCCATCAATTAATATTTTGGGATTGTCAGCTTAATGCACTACTGGTGTAGGGATTGGAAGAATCCACACAGAGAAGGGAGACACCAGGCTGAGAACTCTTGCCCCGAGAAGATGGCTCCTGAGCCCCAAAACTCTAAGATTTCCAAAGCTCAGAAGTCTTCTCTTTGCTTTTAGAGGATGTAGGACCACAGACCAAACAGGGCTTCAATGGAGCTGTGGTCCAATGGGCTGGCAGATTAGAAGTGGTGAAGCCAAGAGCACAGAAAACAAGAGACTAACTTAAAATAATCAGGAATAAGACTTCGGAAAGTTTAGAATCTTCCATTCATTTTTATAGTTGATATGTTTTCCTGTTGCCCATCTTTTAGAATAAATTTTAGCATACTCCGGCCTGATAACGCCCTCATGTTCCAGAAAAATTTGTAATAAAGAACGTTAGTCTTCAGAGATAGCAGTACAGTCAGTACAGACAGCAATTCAGACTTCTATCAACAATTGGCTGGTGTTCTAAAAATGTGTAAGTTGATTTTTTGAAATCTATAACACTTCTTATAATAGAAATGGTGTTACAAATGGAAATTAGGTCCTTGCACTAGCTCATAAAGCCTATTTAATAAAGTTCCTAAATATCATGTGTTCATTTACAATGAAAAACATGTAATATTGGAAAAGATTTTTTGGCAGATGATGATGTTTTAACTATGGGTTATGCTTGAAGTAAAATTACTAGGCTACCCTGGGAAATTAACTTGTGAAAGTGTTTTCAAGGCAAAAGGTGTTCTGAATTCCATCTTACAACTTGGAACTTGGGAGAAAGCTACACACATAAACACACACACGCCATGTGCTGCCACAGAACACACCCACTCAGGGAATACTTCTTGTTCTGGGGGATTCCAGTGAGAAAAAAAGCTAGTGGTTCTCATATGTAGGATATTTCCATGTTTGGGTTTTTCAATTTGAAAAAAGCCTATTTAACTTTTTAAATGGTAAATTCATATCTTTTTTTTACATTTCCTCTAAATTGTATATTATTGGCATGCCAACTGGGCTAATCTTTCCATCAGAAAGGATGCTGGGAATTGTGCCTCTCAAGGTGCTAGGTCCTACTCCCAACTTAGTTCCTTACCAGCCATTTGACTTTGGATGGGCACTCTCACTTCCCTGGACCTTAATTCACTCAAATTTAAAAAATGAAAACAGCAACATCTGAAACGTCATCCCTGTGGAGCTACAGTGAGCACCAAATGAAATGAAAATACTCCCTGTTTTTGTGTAATATCTTGAGTTTTTAAAATGTGTTCACATGTTTTACTCTCTTGCCAACTCTGGAAGAAAATGAACTCTTTAGACTTTAACATCCTCCATGAAGCCAAAATAGAAAAAAATATATAATAGTCCCAAGATACTTGGCAACTTACACAGCCAACCACCACACCTCAGGCTGTTCCCACTGTTTATTGCCCTAACACAAGCTGGTATCAGGGAAAACACTATTTTTTGTTTCTTCTTCATCCCTAGTGAAAGTTCATAAAGGAGACCAAATTTTTTTGTGTGTGTGTGAAGAGCCTTATGCAGCATATTATCCTCACTCAAACACCTTTACAAATAAGTCTCCCTACATCTCCAGTGACACCCACAGGCTGTAACCCAGTTATACCCATTCAGGTATTATACATGTTTAATGCATTCCTATCAAAAAGCCCCTCTCCCTTTTGCCTGGTGACAACCTACAGGGCTGCCCTATGTCCATGATACATTAATTTTTTGCCTGACTTTCTCTGTGGTCACTCTCAACTCACACTTCAATGGAGACACACCAACTACACAAAGAAGCCATGACTCAAACAGCAGTCAGTGAGACCACACTCAACAGTGTAGCCACTTAGTTAATCATAAATCATCTTTATTCTCTCTTAGTCCTTAAGACCAGAGTTCGCCCTTCCCAAAGAAAGTCCACGTCCTCCCTTTGAGTAATGGGTTTGACAACCTCAACTCAAACACAAGCCTGCCCGTGCACAGACTTATCAGGGCTGCTTGGAATGGACAAGGGAAGGTGCAGAGGCAGAGAACAATGGCGCCCTGACTGGACAGGCAGGCGTTATCAGCCTGCCATCGGAACAGGGCCAGCACTTGTTTTTCTTTCTGTTGAGTGTGTGAGCTGGTTCCAGTGTACAGTACCAGGTAGTGTAAAAGGCTGCTGCTGGGCCCCTCTGTTTGTGAGGGCTGTTGACATAAGGTGGGGTACAAGTGATGTAGGTTGATTTCTGCCCTATTTTTCTGATAGCCATAAATGAAACTCTCTTGGGCAGGCCCCTTTGCCCAGAGCTTGGCAGTTCTATCTTTTTTGGAGATGAAGGTGTCATGCATGTTAAACAGAACTTTGCGCTCCTCTCCAGTGGAATGATGTGCAAGGTCACCGGACAGAGCACATTACAAAGAAAAGGTGCTTTAGTGAAACATCACATACAACTGGTATCAAGGACAAAAGGAAGTCAGAACTTAAAAATGGCCACAAAACTCGAGCTTATGGCTCTTCAGCCAAATTGTCTTCTCATCATGAATCCTACTAGACAAAGGGCCTGACACCTACCCTAGACCTTGGCTTTAAGGCTAACTTGTGCCTTAAAATATTCCTCATCCCCTATAGTAATTCAAATGACCAGGGGATTTGTAACGGTTCTTACTGGAAGCAGTTTGGATTTTTCTGCCTATATCCCCCTGGGAGTAATAAATATTCCAATGCATGAAAGATACTTTACAGCCCACCTCACCCAATTCAGGGCCTCCTGGGATACATTTTAGCAACAAACCTTATTCCTAGCCTAAAATTATTTTTCCTACCTCAACTTCCCATTCTATTACAGTTCAGTATTTGTCACTTACTTGAAATTCTTATTGAAAGGGAGTGAATCTTAAGACAAAAATAAAATACTTCTAGAAAGGAGCTTTAGTGTCTTTCTGGAAACAGATTTCAGACAATCTTAGGGGATGTTTTTTCAAACTGAAGACATGGTAGAGGGATTTGGAAATGGAACCAGGTTTTAGCAACATTGGGAGATCAAGAGGGGTGTGATTTCTTTGAAACACAAATACAAGGGGATCCCTGGGTGGCGCAGCGGTTTGGCGCCTGCCTTTGGCCCAGGGTACGATCCTGGAGACCCGGGATCGAGTCCCACATCGGGCTCCCGGTGCATGGAGCCTGCTTCTCCCTCTGCCTGTGTCTCTGCCTCTCTCTCTCTCTCTCTGTGACTATCATAAGTAAATAAAAATTAAAAAAAAAAAAAAAGAAACACAAATACAAATCCCAAATCCAGGCCTTTTCTGAGTTAACCTGGGCTTTGGTCTCAGGCTGAAATCCCAGCTCCTTCACTTACAAGTAGTTAAACTGGACAGGCGACTTAAACTCTCTGAGTTTTCATGTACCACCTGTGAATATGTACCTCATAGGCACAAAGATCCACGAGCATCAGTGGGTTCATGCTTGTGACTGCAACCAGCCGAGCACACAGGTGTTCCTCTCCCGTTTCCTTCCTCTGCCTTCAGACTACTCTTTTCCTTATCCTGCAGCAATGCATTTTCCTTAAAATTTAAGTGTCTCCTGCTGTTGGAAAGTTCATGTTTTGTCACTTTGCTCTCATGAAAGATCTGCATTAGTACCTGTTATTACGAACCAAAAGAAGTCCAGAAGGTTTTCACTTTTATAAAAGGCAAAGCCAAAATAGGGTTCAAGGTTTATTTTGCAGGAAGCCATTATAAAGGTGGTGAACACCCTGAGTCATGAGCTCGCAGCAAGAGCAGCCCCACCAGGCTTCCCCCAAACTACACTCAGCCTCTCAGGATCCAGCCACCATAGCTTTGAACTGTGTCTGGGAACATCTGTGCCTTATCTCCATTTATTGCGTGCATCCATTAGCAAGATGTGTCCTAAGGTATCAGAAAAGCTTTAGAGAGGTTATTTTTTGGTTCTGAGAGCACCTCCAATTTTTTCCATATAAATGAGTGTCAATTGTTTCTTCACTTTATGCCATTTTAGCTTACAAAAGGTTTCATAGGAATGCTCTACATTTGGGGATCCGGGGAAACCAGTATAT
This sequence comes from Vulpes vulpes, assembly GCF_048418805.1. Taxonomy (NCBI): domain Eukaryota; kingdom Metazoa; phylum Chordata; class Mammalia; order Carnivora; family Canidae; genus Vulpes; species Vulpes vulpes. The sequence continues at coordinate 94,232,508 of NC_132792.1, read as the reverse complement.
CAGAGAATCAGACCTGGAAACAAGTAGCACGTATGTTGTCACCAAATGGAAAGAACATTTCTTTGTGTGCTGCTATTTTAACATGGCAGCTAAAGCAGTGGCTAAGGGAAGAATTTATGCAGCCAGTCGGTCTGTGTTCAAATTCCAGCTCCATTTACAAGCTCTGGGCCTTGGGCCAATTACTAATCTCCCTACACCTTAGTTTCTTTATCTACAAACTGGGGGTAGTCCTATGCCCATCGTATATATTTGAAAAATCAAATGAGATAATGCCTTGATGCTTGACACATGACAAGCACTCAATTAATGTTAGCTATGGCTGATATTTATCACATTGTCATTATGGTGGTGGTGATTATTATTGACTTTATTGTTGTTATCATCACCATTATCCAGACTGATATCAACAAGAAATTTATTCAACTTCTTAAATCTCAAACTTACAGTCTTCCTATTTATTAATAGTAGTATTAATAATGACCTTCTCCTTTCTGCCTCTTGCAGGTCATCAGCTGTGATGAAAGTATGTATTATTACCGAATTAAGAAGAAACCTATGCTAGGCAATTTCCATGTGTGGATTCATTGAATCCTCATAACAACTTATGAACTCAGGTACTTTTATTTTTCCAATTCACAGCCATAAAGAAAAGGCATAGTGAGAAGAGATCATTTAAACTGGTCACACCGTAAGTGGCACCCATGAGAAATCCTGAATCTAGCTAGCTGGGCCTCAGGAACAAAAATGATCAGAACAACGATGATCCCCCAAATGATCCTTTCCAGCTCCAACATCAATTTTCTAAAGTGATCACAATTTTGCTTTATTACCACCTGCTGTATAAGTGAATATATTATATTGGATCTAGCCTAATGTGACTTGGATCAAAGCTGTTGTGACTTTCATAAAAGTTTTTGCTCTAGCAAATTCTGTGTAAAGACACTCATTGTCGCTTGTGTCTCTCCTCTTTTTGCTCCCACAGCCTTGAAAAAAATGCTTCTCCACCTCAGGTTCCTCACCGTTTCTCTATCCTTTCCACCTTGTCAACTTCTGCCTCCTGCCCACAGTCCTTGACCGCTCCTCCCCCTCCCCGTACCATTCCCAGGACTGCCCTATTCCACCTGCCACCAGATCCTAAAGGCTATTACTCTGAACGTTATCAAGAGCCAATTCCAACCAGCAATACTGCTCTGAGACAGTCACTTCAAAAAAGGCTACAAATCAAGAATGCATCAACTGCTGCTCTTATCCTCCCCAAATAGATCCATACACTTGATTATTCCTTCTTTGAGAACAGAGATTCCTGAATTTTAACATGCACAGGAATTATCTGCAAATCTTGTTAAATGCAGATCTGATTCAGGGCTCTAGGTTGGGGCCTGAGATTCTGCATTTCTACAAGCTCCCGGGGATGTTGCAGGTCCCTGCTGGTCCCTGACCACACACCTTATCTTGATTATGCCTCTCAACAACCCTTCAATGAAAGCATGGTGCTCACATTTTACAGATGAGAAATGGGCTAAGAGAGGTAAAGAGACAGACCCAAGGTCCTAGAGCCAGTGAGTAATGAGAGAGGGATCTGAAATTTGTCAGATCTCTCTGACTCCATAAACAACAAAAAAAGAAAAAAATAAAAAGAAATGTGTATACATACATAGAGGTATGTGTGTGTGTATGTGTGTATAATGAAATTGAAGATATGTAATTGTCCATCTCATTTCACTTTTTTTCCCCATCTCATTTCAATAGCATGGAATGCTCATCGGTGACAAGAGAAAACTTTCAGTCCTGCACATTGCCAGTGCTTAATAAATATTAAATCCATAGGTGTGAGTAGGAATGTATAGTGATCTATTACACAGGAAGCCTACTCCTTTCATTAGAAGCAGGCCCCATGGAGGCCTTTCCAGAAGTTTTTCCTGGAGAACCTACACTTTGCTTATGTTACTGATTAAACTTATTGGCTCTAACACCTTATTTTCCTCTAGCAACACAACCCCATAGAGAACCTCGCAAAGACGGGCATTTCATAATTAATTTGAATTATGAGAATAAGAGTGTGAATAATAGGGATCATTCATGGTGAGTCACTGCCATCTCACAAAGTGGAGCAGGATGTTGTGAAGTCAGCAAGAAAGGATGGAGCCTTTGCTTCTCCAAAGGGAAAAACCCCAGTGCAGCAACCATAAGCTGGTCCAAAGTGGACACCCAAAAGCCTATGGCAGCCAAAAGGCTTTGGGGCACTGTAATCTAGTTGGAATATGTGTGTAGGGTGCAAGGGACACCTGCCCAGGAGACAGAGTAGAGAAATGGGGGTGGGGGGCCCCTGCCAGATGGCAGGCTGATGACCTTGGGGCCTTTGCAAGCCAGGCCAGAGAGTGGTAGTCATACAGTAGGCACACACACGACTTAGGAGAGGCAGCAGGCAGAGAAATTAGTAGTAAACAGAGCATCTCCAGTCAGGAAAAGTGGCATTGAACCCCTAGATTCACCATTTAACAGGTAAAAAAAGGGGGGGGAAGAATCACAGCTGTTTGAGCCTTGGAACTTTCTGTAACTTGGGCATAATAATTGTCTTTTGTAGTATTCTTTCTGTAAGCCCCAATTTAAAATAATAATAATAAATAAAAGAACTAGATGAAGGGGAAGCTAATGGCACAGAGGGGTGGGGTGATGGGCAGCTGGGCACCTGCCAGGCTCGGAAGCACTAGCCATTTTCAACTTGGTGATTCACATCCTGGTCCCAAGGTTGGTCGAAGGGACGGACACTCAGGCAGCTATCCCACATCCAGTATATCCCCAAGGGGTAAGGCGGAGAGAGGAGATACAATAATCTAGAACTTTTGTAGGGGGTGGCAAGCTCTCCAGTGACAAACTTGTCCCAGGGCCTCCCTGGTGCCCAGCCTGGAATTAGGGAAAAAGGAACCAAGTGAGATCAGACCCAAAGAGGCAGAGATGTCAGCACCTCTCCGCAGGCACCCAGCCATCACTCCCTGCCCAGGGCATTCCAGTAGGGACATGGAGGAAGAAGTACAGACAGAGGGACCAGCTCCTATGGGGCAGGACACTTCTCTTCGTGGGACATGAGCCAGGGGTTCAAGGGAAGGATATTCAGTTTGTCTTTTTTGCTGACAGATTCGATGAACAAACAGCACAAGGCCTCCCAGAACAATAAGCCTAAAACATGGCCAGGCCAAAAAGGACGTGAGCCCAGGGCTTCTGCTCCTGCTCCTGAGTACAAGGACCAAAGGCCACTTGGGTGAAAGGTCTGTTGCCTGGCTGAGAATGACCTTCTGGGGCTTTCAAAGACTGCTGCAGGTTTCAGGCTCAGGCCTTCAAAGATTCATTATTCAGTTAGAAGTCAGATTCTGTTTAGAAAACAAACATTTCCTGCATCTCCATCCAAGTGGGATACGTTTGCATAATGACCCTACTTATCATCACAACAACCCTGTCATTTAGGTATTTTTAATCCCCATTTTACAAATAAAGACATTAAGGCCCAGAGAATTTGTTCTCAGTTCCAGGATTCTATCCCCACTTTCCCTCTTGCCCTGCCCACCATTTTTTCTAAGAAGCCACAATCAAAGCTTTCTTGCTTCCCTTTTTTTTCATAGCCACAGGCAACATCTAGGAACTTGTACAGACATGTCCCTTCCTGCTGTGTTTGCCCTTCAAGACACACACCTAGAATTACCTCTTCCAACTGTTCCCAGGCTATTCCCAAGGAGAAATATTACTGCTAATAGGAATATTGGTACACGACCACCACCTAATAAAAATGGCTTTCATGTATTGAGCATCTACTGTGTGCTCAGTGCATGAGATTAGGTATATAATCTCACTGAATTCTTCAATTATACCTAGTTTATAGATTAAGATATCGAAACACGGAAAGATAATCCTACTTACCCAAGCTCACAGGAGTAGCAAGTAGTGAAAGTGGGATTTCAACCCATGAACTTTGAATCCAGACATGCACTTCTAAGCACAAACTGTTCTCTCTGTTTCCTGTCTTCATCATAAATGACAGAATGACATTTTAGAAATGATCAAAACAGGGAATAAACATATGACAAACTTGTCCCTGGGCCTTTCCATGGGAACTGGTATCATCATCTGCCCAGTTGCACCAGTCAGGTATCTGAGTCATTTTGATTCAGTATATCTTTACATATCAGCATATTTTCTGATAACTGTGAAACAGGCAGTGTCTCATTTAAAGAATAACCTGTGATTATTCTATGCAAAAGAATTTGAATCCATTAAAATGGTGATTATTTTTCCTGAGCTGTAGACATTAGTCTCTATTCAGGCTTTAGCCATGAAACATGTCGCACCAAATCTAATTCTCCGCTGATAAGCGTCCCTTCTCTGAACAAGTGAACTATCCAGCCTAAATAAATAGAAACTTTTATGACTGGCCACATTGTTTTCACTTCTAAACAAACCTACAGGAAAGAACGCCCATTACCAATATATTTGTCAATTGTAAATTGCCATCATTAAAACCAACGAAGTTTAAACCTTTCAAGTGTTTGGAGTTAAGAATTTGGGGAGTTGCGATGGGGGCTGGGAGAGGAGGTAGCAATTTTTAAAAGAGTATGGAAGAAAACTTCATCTAATATAAGAAAAAAAAAATCCTGATCTTTAAAGGACCCATGTATACCTCGCTGAGAACAGAAGGATGCAAAATAAAATTGTTATTCTGAAATTTATCGGCATGATGTTTTTCATAGAGGGTAGGGGAAAGAAAAAGAAACTGATCACCAGCTCAGAGGCCCCCATTTGGCAATGGGGAGTGCGCACCGCGTCTAAGTGATCCTCGCGGTGTGGCTCAAAGCCAGGAGTGTCCCTCACTGCCTTAGCCCCTCTCATGTCCCCAAGACTCACCCTCCACGCCCTCTGCAAAATGCACAGATTGATAAAAAGACACTGTCTGACCCTCCAGCCCTCTCCCGCCAGCCTCACCTTGTTTACTTTTATCCATATTGCAAATATTCCCTTTACTTAGCTGAGACCTTTCATTTTAAAGTGTTTGAAGCCAGGCAGCCTTCCGGTGTCAAAGACCTGAAGTGCTAGAAGAAGCTACCGGCGTGGTCATGGTTTGACTTTGAAGAAGTTCTTTGGCTCATAGTTTAAGAAGCCCTCCAAGCCTAGGAGAAAGGAGTCGCCAAATAGACTAAGAACAGGGACTGTTCTGTGCTGAGTGTGACAGCACTGTTTGCTCTGTGGTTCGCTGTGTCCATGAAATGGTTGATACCCACCTCCTAGAGCAACAAAAGTAGCCGACCCGAAAGTCTGCACAAAACCAAGCTGCTCAGGAAATACATAAAGCCCTTTTCTCTGAAAGCAGGGTTTTAAAATACTCACCAAATACTCTTACAGATTTTTTTTAACTTGGCAAAGTTATTTTCATGCTACGGAGATGTCACGACCATGTGAGAGGGCATTGCACTCTCTAAGAGGCTGCTCCACTAAGTCTCTTACAAAATACTTAGTTATAACTTTATTTTGAGGAAGTGCAAGGGGCAAGCTCCAAAACCAATAGCCATCTTAAAAAATAAATAAATAAAGATGACAAGCCTTTGGTCCACAGATAATCAGATCAGGAGGTTTTACAGATATTAACATTTCTATCCTTTCCTTAATGCTTGTTTATTTAGCTGAAGGCCTGTATGTGTGATGTTCATTAGCATATCAGAAGAGCCTTGTTTTTTAACTTGCACAGTGATGAATTCTATATTTTCATTATTTTGGGTGGAGGGATGGTGGTGTTCAAGTATGATGTGGTGGAAAGAGGAAGCGTTTCAAAAACAGAAGGACGTGTCAACTTCATTCAAATTCTGATCTGACCATTTTGGTCTTCGTGGTCTGGGCAAGTTAATCTCACCCCTCTGGGCCACAGTCCATTTTTCTGCAAACTTGATGTAACAGGGTTGTAGTGGTGATAAAATAGCATATGTCAGGGCCTGCAGTGCAACAAGAGCCCCATACCTTTCCCAACCCTTCCTGCGGTAAGCATCCCTAAGAAGTGGTCACACCTGGTTTTGGAGTCTCCCCCAGCACCCGCAAGAATCTGGTTCACGTGAGAGGCCTGATCACTCAGGGTGGTGCGGCCAGGCCCAGCATTGCAGAGATTCCTTCTATTATTCCCAAATTCTTCTCATTTTTTTACCATTCTCTGTCCTTTTCCCCAGGTCAACGGAAAGGGTATGGTCTCTACAATAAAAAAAAAAAGTCTTATTTTTTTTCCATGGGCCTGTTGAATACTCCCTAATTGCCCCTCTGCATCCCCCCAGAAATGATGTAAGCACTCCTAAGGAATTCCTCACCAGCGTTCTTATCTTTCCTTGCTGAAACCGGGTCGGTCAGGACAACTATTTTTGCGGGATTGATAAAAACAAGATGTGAAAACAAACAAATGTCTATGTGTTTGTGCTGTCTTTGGATTGTTACGGTCAAATTAGAGACCGTTGGTTTTAAGTTACATATTCCTTGTATCCTATCCTCTGAGTGCCAGCATTGATAATCTGTGGACAGTGTGGTCTGGCCTGGCGCCCTGGGTCCCGATGTGCCCACGGTCAAGCCGGAAGGGCCACCCTTCCCCCTGGCATTGCAATCAGGAGGTTGACAACCACCCAGCCAGCCACCCGTCAAAGTCCCCGTTGGTGACTCTCTCCCCCAGTGAGCTGCCTCCCTTCCCCCACTTTCCCAAATATCTCGAGCATCTCAAACAAACCAATTACACTCAGGTTGTTTAAACAAACAGCAGCACAATCCCCTGGCCCAGAGCCCCAGCCCAGGGATTCCCTCGGGTCCACTCTCACCACCTCCCACCCCCCACCCCAAACCTCTTTCAGGCGAGCGTAGCCTCAGCAGAGACAATGATTCTGCGTTAACGGTGGGCACTTTTGCGCGTCTGAATGTTTGCAGACACTTGGTAAAGTGTCCCAGGCCAAGTTTCCGAAGGACAATACCTCCACGCTGCGTTTGTTTAAGCAGGCAATCCCAGATAAGAGGGGGTTGCCTCCCCTCTCCAAAAGCCAAGAATGCGAGACAGAGCCTGGAGGCAATGCTGTGGGAGGTTGGGGCAAATTCCATTGGAACAGGGAATACCTGAGTCTCTCTCTCCACTCCCACTCTCCCTGCAAAGAATAGATTTATCTACAGAGAATGGGAAACCTGGGCATTGGGGGCGATTTTTTTTTCTTTTTTTAAAGTATTTCCCAAATAAGACAACTGGGACAGGAAAGGTACAATTTTCAATTCTCCAGCTAGGCTGGACCACGGAGGTACAGAGGTCCCAGAAGAAGGACTGACTAGACTTTCTCCATTGGGCAGCCCACAGCATGTGAAATCCCAGTCAATGCCCTACACCACACAGCTTCTGTTGGCCTGCTGAAAAGATAAAGAACCTATATGATCTCCCAGCCTCTCCCTGCCAAACCTGTCGGGACCAAGTGGCATTGTCTACCAAATGGACACTGTCTACAATTCGTTTACTGACTCCACAAATATTTATAGATTATCTACTTAGACCAAATCCACAATAGCACAGAAGTCAGGAACAAAGGAGAAGACTAGATTCACATATCATAGAAAGTGCCATGCATCTCAAGAGAGGAGCAAACAAAGATGCTCAAAGTTCAGAGAAGAGATGACTTCCAGCTGAGAAGAAGCAAGCTGAACAGAGAAAGCTTTTCAAGGAAGGTACTACCGGACTCAATCCTTGAGTAGCTGCCATCGATGGAGATGGGAGCCAGCTCAGTGATCTGGCTGTGAACAGGCTCTTCCCCACATATTTCTAAGTCTTACTACTTCTCCTTGGCCCTTTATCCATTAAAATAAAATTTCTTATATTTTCTGAGTCACAGACCTAGAAACTCTTGACTCCCTCCAGGAAAAGGAACATGTACCAAATATAGCACACAATTTCAGAGGATGCCCAGATTTATCCAGAAGCCTCAGATTAAGAATTCCAACAATTGAATGTTGGTGTTGGCAGACTCATTTTTGATAGGAGGCTTGAGAGGAAACAAAATCTCCATCTATCTACCCTTTACATTGTCGCTCATTTTTTTAGTGACATAATATATGTGATCTACAAAACTCTAAAGGAAAAAAAAGAAGGGCTTCTTCACTTCCCATATCATTTGAAAAGCCCATTGATCTGAAAAGCAACACCTTGGGAGGAACCAGAGAGCCACCTGGAAATGAAGCTGTTATACTTCATGTACAAAAGCCTGTCTGACCTTTTGTATTTTCTTTGCAAATTCTGAGGTAGGTTTTTCAAAAGACCAGAAACCTACACTCTGAAAGTGTCTTTCACAAAAGAATCTATATCAAACTTCCACATTTCTCTTCTAAAAATCTGAGAGCCATGAATCTAGGTGCAGAGATCGTAACTTAATGGCATTTCCTCAAAATAGGACAGTGAGTGGCTCCTAGCCTTGTTCAGGTCCGCACACGATACATACTGTGTGCATGAAAAGAAAGTCAATAATTGAGGAGTGGTTGAGAGGCTTTATGATGGAACAAATAGGACATTTTATATTGCAGTTCATTCCAGAACACTACGCATAATTAAAATAGATGTTTTAAAGATTAATTTGATTCACTACTTAAAATATACACACCAGGCAAGCTCATAATTTAAATATATTTAATTCCAAATCCCGATAACACTGAAAAATACTTTTTTAAAAAAGATTTTATTTATTTATTCATGAGAAACAGAGAGAGAGGTAGAGACACAGGCAGAGGGAGAAGCAGGCTCCATGCAGGGAGCCTGATGTGGGACTCTATCCCAGGTCTCCAGGATCATGCCCTGGGCTGAAGGTGGCGCTAAACCGCTGAGCCACCCAGGCTGCCGAGAAAAATATTTTTAATTGAACTTTTACATTGTACATCCATATCCAGTTGTTGCAGAGAGATCCCATGGATCTACCCAATTTCCCTGACTGGTAATATCTTGCAAAACCATGGCACAATCTCGTGACCTGAATATCGACATTACTACAGTGAAGAAACAGAACGGGTCTATCACCAGGATCACTCCTGTCGCTCCTATAGAGCCACATGTATTTGTCTTCCATCTCACCACCTCCTAAATGCCTGGTAATTATTCATCTGTTCTTCATGTCAATAATTTTGTCATTTCAGGAATGTTATATAAGTGGAATCCTACAGTATACAACCTGTTGGCTTTTTGGCTCTCTTTTCCCATTCAAATAATGCCCTTGAGATATCTCCAAGCTGTTACGTGTATCAATCATCTATTTCTTTTTATTGCTAAATTATATTCCTTGGTATGGATGTGCCACAGTTTGTTTAATCATTTACGTGTTGAAGGACATCTGAGTTGAGTTGTTTCCAGTTTGGTGCTATTAGAAGTAAAGCCATTATAATAATCCACAAAAAGGTTTTTGTGTAGATACCAGTTTTCATTTCTCTGAGATAAATGCCCAGGAATGTAATTGAATGTAATTTCAATTTCACTGAAATGCCCATTTTCTAATTGGATTGTTTGATGTTCTTACTGTTGAGTTTTGAGCATTCTTTATATATATATTAGATACTAGTCCTTGGTCAGATATGTACCTTGCAAATATCTTATCCCATCCCCTAGTTTATTTCTTTAATCTCTTCACATGGTCTGTCACAGAGTAAGTTTTCAATTTTAATGAAGTACACTCTATCATTTTTTTAATAGATCGTGTTTTTGGTATTAACTCTAAGAAGTCTTTATCTAGCCCTAGATCTTGAAGATTTTCTTCTATGTTTTTTGCCTAAAATTTGTATTTTGTGTAGTCTATGATCAATTTTGACTTAATTTTTGTGTAATGTGTGAGACTTGGGTTGAGGTTCATTTTTTTTTGCCTATGGAGTAGGCAAAACTTTAGACTTCTTATTAGATAAGGCTATTTTTCAAAGCAGCAACTGAATCTTGGATTTGAAAGTCTTTTTCATCTGCTCTCTTGAAACAAAAAATGCCATCGGTTCTAAACTAATTGTTTAATGTTATGTCTTCCTGAACCAGTGAGACTGTCCTCCAAATGAGAAAGAATTAATGGCTAAACAGAGCAATCCATGGGAAGGTAAGGGTCTTTACTTTGCCAAATATCAATTAAGGAGGGCCCTAATCCATACCCCCTACTTTCACCTATCAATCTTAAAGAGCCAAGCGCAAGAAAAAACAAAGTTTAGGATCTTCTCCAAAATAGTCCCCAGTTGGTAAAGATGGTAAAATTGTGGAAATATTTTCCAGGAAACCTGGTAAGATCCAGAAGAGGGATAGGGACAGGAAGAGTTTTCCATTCCTTCAATTGGATCCCCAATTTTGATGACCACAATTTTTGTAACAGTGATCTATTAACTCACAGTGGGCTCTGAAAATTCCTTGATTGATTCTGCAGCACAGGTGAGCTAGCTCTGCACATCCTGTGATCTGTATTTCCAAAAGAACTGTTCATTAACTCCAATAAAACACAGAAGCCTGTGTCTCTACCCTTTACTGGATTACTCAGAGTGAGATGGGTGCTGATTCACTTCCAGAGGCTCTGATGAGCAGGCCAGGGATGTTTTCCCAGTGGAGACCCACCCCTCTGCCCCCAGCCCCTCCTGCTCTTCCCCTCCCAGGATAAACACAAAGCAGAGACCAAGCTCCCAGTGGGATGACCTATAAGTGACCCTTGGACTGACCTAACACTCTGGTCACTCTCACCGACAGATTTGTTTATCTTGGAACCTTGGAGCCTCTGCACCCAAAAGCTTCAGCTCTAGACTCCAAGTCCTCCCAGGCGAGTTGTCATTCACAGTTTAAGAGCATGTGGGACAGTTGCATGATAGCCTGAGTTTATTTACCAAAATCAGATGTTTATGCTGCCCAGCAATGAGTAGGAGCCATGGGCTGCTGAACTTAGTAATTGAAGAGCCAGCTAAACTCCTTCATCAGGCATTAGTTCTTACACTAGAGAATTATCAGTGGATCCTGACTGCACATCTCCTTCTCGGAGATTAAAGGTTCCAGGGTAATCCGAATTTGGCATCTCTAGAGGAGGGGTATGTGGTTAGGCCATTCTGCTAGAGCTTATTTCACTGAAACAATAAGGAGCACAGCCACAACTGGGGCTAGGGAGAAGTTTGGGATTCTAACCACGGTGGCTCACACTGTGACTTGTCTGACAGGACTACAGGCAAAGTTTACACGAGATAGTGATATCGTGATATTTACCTAAAGAAAAGATACAGATGCTGTCTCTAGTTTGAGCACTGGATGGAGTGATCAATAAACCCAAGCTCAAAGATAGGTGGAAAAATTTTACTAAATCACTTTTTAATAAATATTATTTTCCCAGATATGATCATTCACAGAACCTTAACTGACATGCAAAATCTGTACTCCTCGTCATATTTCAGTGGTAATCCCAACGGGATTAAACCTTTTCAGAGGATTGAACTCATTCTTACTCAAGCCCATCCCTACAGTTTCTTTTGGGATATTGTTTTCCAAGGACTGAGTAAGGCAAACATGTGAGACCAAACCAAGAAAGACAACAAAGTTGATTACAGAAATGGGCTTTTTTCCCCCTCCCAGCAGAAAATTTCATTTAGATCTGGATCTTGAAGGAATGCTTTTATTTGGAAAACCAGATGAGGAGAGGGAGAACTGTTCCTTCCGAGGGCACTGCAGAAGGAGGGCTCGCCTCCCCTTTTATCCCATTAAGTCCTGCTGGTCAGTGACTGAGAAGGCCCCTCTATTATCAGCCTTGGCTTAAATAAACCTTCTGCCTCTGCACCCAGCCGCCTCCCTCCATGCTGCAGGCCCATCCATCACTGTCACCTTTGCAGAGTGGCTGCCATGACAGTTCATGATCATTAACCAGCCCTGGTGTGCTTTGTGTTAAAGTTAAGACACATCAAACGCAGAAAAGCCACAGTTCCTTAAAGTTACAGGAGACACGGATGCGCTAGGCAGACGTCCGCCAAACTTGACACACAGCTTTGACAAAAGGTGAAAATGAGCCCTGAGTAAAAATGCCTCAGTATCCCTTCTCACCCCCTGCCCCCACCCACTCTGGGAGTTGGAAGGGTCAGGGACCTGGGAAAAGGAGCAGTGTGCCAATAGGGTGCTAGAGCCCTGATAAAGAGAACGTGAGCAAAAGACACAGAAACTCGGCTTTCTAAATCATCATCACCCCAACTGCCGGGGAAGGGGTCCCTTCTGTGCCAGGGCCCCCCTACCCCCACAACAGAAAGCCCACTCCCAGAGAGAACACTCACAGGAAATTATCTCCCTGCTATCCTTGGCATACTCATCTTCTGAACAATTTCATAAGCTTCTTACCCATAGGCCAAGTGTCTGAAAGGAATGTCTCTCTATTTCTCAAAGATGTATAATATGTAAATAACAGGGTGCATGAAAGACTTGTGTGTATTTGGGTGATCCTGCTTACATTTCATGATTTCTCTCTGGGCCCACTGTTTAATTAAGACATTTGCTTTTCTTATCATGACTTTTCTGCAACAAGGCCCAGCTTAGGGAAATGACCTTGAGAGGCAGTTTGAGAAGGCAGAGAAGTTGGCTCTGCCAGCCAGTATTTCAAAATTAAATAACAAAGAGAAATAAACAAGCAGTCCATAACCACCCTGCCACCAATATGAAGGAATATGCATGCAACTCTTCATTCAAATGGCACTTATTCAGTCCCTCCCATGTGTCCCAGGGTTATAAAGAGCGAAAAAAGAGGCTTATAGCTCTTAAGACAGACAAATATAATATCTACAATGGAGATAGGTATTGAGGAAGCAGAGAATGAAGAGGGTATCAGGACAGGATGCATCAAGGACTTCCAGCAGGTGTGGCCAACTGGCTGGGTCTTGAGGTACGAGCAAAAGTTCAACAGAGAAGGGGGAGGTACACAAAACAGCACAGAAAAGGTACAAAATTAATGATTGCTAGCATTTACTAAGCCTGTACTAAAGTCCAGGCAGTATGCCCCACTTGTTATAGATCTGCACGGCAGCCATTGGCCACAGGTGGTATTGAACACTAGAAATGAGGTCGGTCTGAATTGAGATATACACATCTGTATAAAATAACAATTTCTTTTTTTATATATATAATAAATTTATTTTTTATTGGTGTTCAATTTACCAACATACAGAATAACACCCAGTGCTCATTTCGTCAAGTGCCCCCCTCAGTGCCCGTCACCCATTCACCCCCCACCCCCCGCCCTCCTCCCCTTCCACCACCCCTAGTTCATTTCCCAGAGTTAGGAGTCTTTATGTTCAATAACAGACAATTTCAATAATAAAGTACAAAGAAAAAAATGTAGCATATCTCAGTAATAATTTTATATTGATCACATGTTGAAATAATATATTAGATATAACAGGTTAAATAAGATACATTATTAAAGTTAATTTCCCCTGTTTTTGTTTTTTCAAGTGGCCACTAAAAAAAAAAAAAACACACAAACATGGCTCATATTTGTGGCTCCTGCTCTATTTCTGTTGTTGTACAGACTGTCTTTAATCTTCCCAACAACCATATGAGTTTTGTATCTTCACTTTTCAGATGAGAGAATGAAGGCCTGGGGACGTTCACTACCATGCCCCTTGCTGGTAGGCTGCAGGAAAGAGGTTTTCAAAGGTTCAGCTCCTGTGGGCAGTTCTCAGTGGGGAGCACATAGACCTGGAAGGGGAGGAGAGGGGAGGGAGGAAGAACTGACAGAGCAAAGCAATTTCATTGGCTGTATTTGTGTGTTTGTGTAGTTTAAAACTTCAAACAATGTAAAGGAACAAAGTGGCACACAAGGGTCCCTCAACCCCAACCCATTTGCCATGGTTTTCTTGGTTTCCCTGGGCGGTGCTCAAGGTGTAACAATGATATATATTTGTACTATATGTGTATATATGTCATACAACATATATATGTATGCATTATACACATAACAAGTGTATTTATATATTGATTTTTTGTGTGTGTACAAAATCTTCTGTCTTGTACAAATGGTGTGGCTCCTCTTTTTAGCTATTTTGTATATGGAACTAATGAAATTTTGCTTAAGAAAAGGTTCTTTTGCTTTAAAAACACTTTTTTTAAAAAAAAGTTTTATTTATTTATTTTGAAGAGAGAGACTGCAGGTGGAGAGGCAGAGGGGGAGGGAGACAGAGAGAATCCAAGCAGACTTCTCACTCTGAGCAGAGCCTGAGGCAGGGTTTCATCGCACAACCCTGAGATCATGACCCAAGCCAAAATCAAGAGTCGGATGCTTAACTACCTGAGCCGCCCAGTCACCCCTAAAACCTTTTTGAAGCTATTTATATAGTCTCTGAGGCCCCTCTGAGTGTAAAAATCCTTTGACTTTGGAGCATAACTTTATTGTTTGGTCTTGCTCTTCCACCATATTTTGGTCATTGGTTTGATTTATTTAGTGTGAAATTCTCTGCCAAGAATAGGGCCCTTCACTGCAGCGTTGCTCCTATGGGAAAATAAGATTTAGTTTATAATAAGTGACTCTCAAATATAGAGTTATTCCTTCGAACAGAAAATGTTCAGTTGCATAGCATTCTTCCCAAATGCATTTATGAATACAATGGAAATTGAAACAAATTCTTTTTCACTTAAAAAGAAGAAACAGGCTTCTGCTTTACCCTGTGTATCAATATGTTCAAATCCTAGCCCCTACTTTTTAAAGTGCAGTGGCCCTAGATGCATTGTTTAACTTCTCTCTGTTAGTTTTCTCAAGGAAAACATAAGATAATATCTACCTCACAGGATTAGGAAAAATAAATGAATAGTACGTCTAAAGGTGCTTAGTTTAGCTCCCTAAATATAATAAACACTAAATAAATCTGATTTATTATCACTATTATTACTGTATTCTATTTATTGACCCTTACTAGGTACATGACATGTAATATGAGTAAATTTTATTATCCATCTCATAGTACTATTTTATGGATTAAATAAAAGAAAACATATTAAACCTTTCTAGTATGGGGCATTGTAAGCATTTAGTGTTCTACTATATCCTTAAAACTTGTATCTTGTAAACTATGACCTTTAAATTATGATAGCATGATGTTATAGCTGTATACTTGAAAGTGTAAAAATTAATCACATTATCAAGCTTAAATTCTTAATGTTATTCTAAATGGTTGCTACTCTATGGGAGCATTCGAGCATCATGTTCAGCTTTTTTTTTCTTTTAATAAGGATTTTTAAAAGATTTTATTTATTTATTTATTTATTTATTTATTTATTTATTTATTTATTTATTCATGAGCGACACAGAGAGAGAGAGAGGCAGAGACCAGAGGGAGAAGTTGGCTCCCTGGGAGGAGCCCGATGCAAGACTCCATCTCAGAACGCCAGGATCAATCATGCCTTGAACCAAAGGCAGACAGATGCTTAACCACTGAGCCACCCAGGTGTCCCTCATGTTTGGCTTTCATGCTTATAAAGGTGATACTTAATATATCAAATCAATACTTAATACACCAAAGAGTATACATGGCTTTTCCATGTCTCTCAGAGTCCTCATGCATAGCATCTCCTTAATTAAAACCTTCATCATACCTAAGACCAGATCAATTCTGGATGCTGTTTCACAGCTAGAGAAACTTCAATGCTACATCATCTATGGACATAATTTAAATCTTCAACAAGCTCCTCACCTAGACTTAGGAAAATTGTCCTCAAAACCTGGCTCTGGTTTGTAACTATGTCTAAGAAGCCTGCCTGTGGCTCATGGTGATCCAGAGCAGAAATGGAGTACTTCAGGAACAATAGGCCAATGGTCCCAGCAGGCCCTGAGAAGCCACTGCACGGCTCAGTGGCCTGTATGTCACTCTTGCTAAGGGTCATGTGGTGCAAAGTGGCTTACATAACTACTTCCTGACTTTGGGTATTATTATATTTTTATTTACCAGCAGGGAAACAAATTACTGTATTTTCTTCTGACTGTATCTTGAAAGGATAAACCTAGAGGCAAGAATCAACGGGCCGGGGTTGGAGACTCCTAAGATAAAGGGTCATTGGGTCAGTGCTGCCCCTGTTTTTACACCTGGCTGTGCCAAGAGATTGGGTCCAGGGGGCGCTACTGGAGGGGGAGGGGGCTACTGGACTGTGGTTAGACAGCACTGAGGGTATTGGCCCAAAATCTTAATAAAATATTACCCTAAGGGAGGCATAATTCTGTGGAAAGCATGACAAATGGACCTTGATGAAACCCTAAAAGGTGGAACAAGGGGAAAGATTCTTTTCTTTTCTGCTCTTCTACTGCAAACACAGCCGAATGTGAGCTTCAGGTGTCTTGAAAACAAACCCTGAGAAGCCTGTATCCAAAAGGAGAAACATCAAGTTCCTGAATGAGTGATAAGGCTTTTACTGACATTGCGACATTCCCTTCTGGGGTCTCCCCCAGTGCCATTGTGGACTTACTGTGTTTGCCCCTTTCGTCCCAAAGGGATTCTCACAAGTCCTAACAGCATCCCCCTGAGGCAGGTGAGGAGAAGTGCTCACAGTTTCCCAGCGTAAAGGCTCTGCTGGAGACCACAGGGCGAGTAAGAAGGCAAAGGGGAGACACTGCCCCTACTGTTGCCAAAGGGAATCACCAAGCCTCTGCCCAATACCAACCTGACCAGAGGGAGAGGTTAACAGTCAGGAGGCAAGCCTTACCTCTGGGTGGTGGGCCCTCCTCTCAGAGCCATTCCTCCCACTGGACAGGCTCAGAGGAAACAAAGAAAGCCACTAAACATGTTGCTTCAGCACCTAGCCAATCACACCCACCATTACACACTTTTGATGAACCTAGAAATGGATATAACCATTTTGGAGGAAATTTGGCAGTGGCTACCAAAATGTGAACAGGTGTTTCTTTTGACTCGGGAATTCTAGAAATGCCCTCTTCCAGCATACTTACCAGAGGGTATAAGAATATCCCCTACAGCATTTATATTTACTGTAGCTTCTTTTTGTAAAAGCAAAACAACTAGAAACAATCTAAATGCTTATCAATAAAAGGATAAGCTTAAATAAATCATGATGCATATAAATCTATGCAGTTGTTAAAAGGATTGAAATGAATCTATACAGAAAGACAGGGGAAGATAGTTGAGATTGTTCTAAAAACAAATTCAAGGCTAATAAATCATACTTTGCCGCTCCTGCAGTTACACTATTTGCATGATAATAGAAGCCAAGGGTGCCTGGAGCAAAAAGAAGTGAGTCTTGATGAGTGGAATTTGCAGATATCCTGAAGCTACAATCAAGGCCTTGGCAGGGATAGACATTCCCACGGGAGACAGAAGTCACCCTGTGGAGGGAGCCGCTGTTCTGCTGACCCTAAGTGAGGCTTCTTTGGTTTCTTGGGGGGTGAGGGACCAAGGCGGCCTCCGGAGAATAGGATCAGATTATGAGCAAAGCCTAATTGTGGTTCATAACACTTCATTGTCTCCTTCCTGTACCTGCTGTTATTTGGTTAGTTATTTTTAAGAGGGTAATTAGCACCCTCAAGCCCACCATCCAAAATCAAAGCAAGTCACTGGATCATAACCCTCATCAATTCAGATGACCCATCCTAGCCCTCTTTTTCCCCACCTGCACTCCTATTCACCATGCCCTCACTCTCCTGTCTAACTATATTGACTATATATAGGCTTTCTTTTAAAATTATTTATTTATTTATTCATGAGAGACACGCAGAGAGAGGCAGAAACATAAGCAGAGGGAGAAGCAGGCTCCCTACAGGGAGCCCAATCAGGGACTCCATCCCAGCACCAGGGATCACGACCTGAGCCAAAGGCTCAACCACTGAGCCCCCCAGGCATCCTGACTATTTATGTTTTAAAGTATATACTTTTCTTTTAGTTTTTGATTATAAAAATGGAGTGTTATGCTGTTTGTAATCTTTTGGAATTTATCACTTCACTTAATATAGCTAAGCTTCATTCACATTGCTGTATGTGGTCCATACATTTGACTGCTGTATAATATTTATTCATCTATTCTCTTGGTGTTTCCAGTTCTTTGCTGTTGTGAATAGCACTGTTTGAGCAGACTTGTGCATTACTATTACTGTTATTATATTATGCAAGGATTGCTTTTTGGTATATATCATGGAGTAGAATTGCTCGGTCATAAAGTTTATAAATGTTCCACGTTAGGAAACAATGCCAAGCAGATTTTCAAAGTGGTTGTACCAACTTACAGTCCCACTGCCCATGTGTTAGAGATCCTTTTTTGAGATTACCATCCTCTTCAACATTCGATTTTGTGAGACTTCCTAATTTTTGCCAATTGAAAGGATGTAAAATGTTGTCACAGTGGACTTGTTTTGCATTCTGCTGACCACTGAGAATACTGGTTATCTCTGTGTATGTATGTTGGCCACATGTATCTTCTCTGTGAAACTCCCACTTGTGTCTTTTGCATTGAAAGTCTTTTATTAGATTGTTTGTGGCCTAAGTAAATCCTGTTGCTGTCTGACATGGAAATTCCAGGGGAAACTTTTTTTTAAAAGATCTATTTATTTGGGGTGGGGGTATGCAGAGGGAAAGACTCTCCAGCAGACTCCCTCCTGGGCGCAGAGCCCATGCAGGGCTCTGTCTCATGACCCTGAGATCCTGACCCGAGCCAAAACCAAGAGTTGAAAGCTCAACCGACTGAGCCACCCAGTCATCCCCCCTGCCAGGGGAAACATTTGTAAATACAACTCATTTTCACCTGCCAGGAGACAGAGCCCGAGGGATGCACAAAATTGTAAGAAGTTGGTCTTGACAGAGTTCAGCTGAAGTCTGAGCATGAAATTCTGAGCAGCCAGGAACACGGGAGCTGAGTGGGGCTGGGAGATTAGGCCAGCAACACAAATTCTTCCCCTTTCCTGCCTCACTACCTACAGCGGCCGCAAATCCCCGGCGCCCTGTGCCAGGTGCTTCCCTGCACTTTCCACAGCACCCTGCCAGGAGCCCTCAGCACCTCAATGTTTAGTGACAGCAGAATAGCAAGTTCAGATTTCTATCCAAGTCATTTGGCAACCAAAGCAATAGCTTCAGCGCTGCTCTCCAGCCATTAGAAAGGAATTTCCAGAGGTTTCTAAGTAGTGAGGGAAGAACAACACACAGAGACACAAATTTTCCTAGTCAGACACAGGAAACTGCTGGTCAAGTTCTTTTAAGAAAATAGATTGAAATTCAAGAGATAAGAAAATAGGAAGCATGGAGCACATCCCAGCTCTGCTCTGGACCACACCATTTTAAGCATCCCAAATCACCCTGACGGACATTCGGCCTTTGCAGCTCATCCACACTTCCAGGAGCCCCACAGGGCCTCCTACACAGAGGCCCTCATTCGGATCTGACGGAGTCACTTCCTGTCCTTCCCCACATCTCCTGTCCCAGTCTTGTCTACCAGCTGTCATCTTTCTTTAACTATCATTTAATTTCCTCCTAACAACCACATAGGTCTGGCTCCCCATCCCAGTCCTGCAGACTCCCATTCTCATTCCTCCCTGTTTTGCCAACACTTGACATCAGCCTGTCTTCTCTGGCCATAAGTGAGGGGAGGTCAGGGTAACCTGCCCTTGACTTAGTTCCTGTGCACTGTGTCAAAGGAACTCAAATGTTCTCACACACACAGACACACACACACACACACACACACACACACACACACACCCCAGAAAAAAAACAACAAAAAAAAAGTTACTATGTGAGGTGTTAGTGGGAGTCCTTTCACACTAACAAATCATCACACTGTACACTTTCTTTCTTCATTAATTCAATTATTTATTTTTAAAGATTTTATTTTTGAGTAATCCCTGACACAAACATGGGGCCCAAACCCAAAACCCAGAGATCAAGAGTTGCATGCTCTACTGACTGAACCAGCCAGGTGCCCCACGTTGCACACTTTAAATATATTACAATTTCATTTGTCAATCATACCTCAGTAAAGCTGAAAAAAATTTAAAAACAAAACAACGGCAGCCTGGGAGGGGACATGAGTCACTGAAAGGCAAAGGTAATGCTCAAATTTATGATAAAGTCTTTGATTTTCTTAACTTTAGTAGAAATCATAAAAGAAAATGCCTTGGAAGGGTGCTTGGGTGGATCAGTCAATGAAGTGTCTGCTTTCGGCTCTGGTCAAGATCCCAGGGTTCTGGGATTGAGCCCTGCATTGGGCTCCCTGCTTAGCAGGGAGTATGCATCTCCTTCTTCTGCTGCTTCTGCTCCTGCTTGTGCTCTCTCTCACTCACTCTCTTGCCCTCTCTCTCAAATAAATAGATAAAATCTTTTAAAAAGAAAGAAGAAAGAAAGAAAGAAAAAGAAGAAAGAAAGAAAGAAAGAAAGAAAGAAAGAAAGAAAGAAAGAAAGAAAGAAAGAAGAAAGAAAATGCTTTGAGTAGTGGTGTGTGTGTGTGCCCACATGTGCTTTTTTATTGTAGTAAAATATACATAACATATAATTTACCATTTAATCATTTGTAAGTGTACAATTTAGTGGCATTAAGTACATTCACGCTATTGTGCAACCATCACCACCATGCACCTCCAGAACTTTTTCATCATCCCTAACTGAAATTCTGTCCCCATGAAACACTAACTCTCTATTCTCACCTGCCCCAGCCCCGGGCAGCCACCATTTCCCTTTCTGTCTATGGATCTGATTCATCTATGGACTTCATGTAAGGGATTCAGACAATATCTGTGTCCTTTTGTGTCTGGCTCCTTTCACTTAATGAAATCTTTCCCAGATTCATTTATGTTGTAGCATGTATCAGAATTCCATTCCTTTTTAAAGCTGAATGATAATTCATTGTACCTATCTACCATAACTTGTTTATCCATTCATCTGTTGATGGACATTGGAGTTGTTTACATGTTTGTCTATTATGAGCAATACTGCTATGAACATGGTGTATAAGTATCTGTTTGATGAGTAGTGTTTTTAAACATTTAAAATTATGTTTTCCTCTAATGTACAAACTACTTAGTACCTATGAAAAGATAGTAAGAACTGTCCAACAGGTTAAGTCATCCCATTGCCATGAGGTCAGTTTTAGGATAGGAGCCAAGAACTATGCACTCTCTGGGTTCTGCACAGCTCCCATGGTGCTTGGCATCAGAAGACACATCCAATCAATGAGGACTGCTGGGGACTCAGGTGACACATTATGTGGGTGCCTGCCGAAGCTAGACTTCACAAAGAGCCAGTGAGACTCAGGTTATCAGTTCTTGTCATGGCCTGGCCTTGTCAAAGGCTTATTTAGCCCTTGTTTTGATTAGTCAAGTACTTTATAATCCATTTGCTAATAAATCTTTTTCATCATCAACAGCCATCACCACTTTGTGGAAATGTAGTATTTAGGGAGGGAACCAATTGTATGTGGGGTTTATAAGCAAATATGGGTGCAGTGACAAAGACCAAACCTGCTTTGCTCTTGGGAAATAATGTTTCAATTTAGCCGGGCATAAATATTAAATTTGCTGTTCTGTTAGTGAAGCTATAGCACTGAGGCTGGCATGCAGCCCACTGTACCTGGTCATGGTATTAAGAACCCACAATCTAAAAGAATGGCATTAAAAGCCATGAGTCCACATTGACTCCTCTCTACACCCTCCCCCAAATCCTTAGAGTTTAGAGCAAGGAGGTAGGAGGGCACTGGAGTAAGGAGTGCAACCATAACAGCTGATCCCCATTTGCTGAGCAACCTGCCCCAGCAACTCATAATACTGTCAAATAATGCCAAATATGGGGCTTTCAAATCCCCCTACAAACTGCAATTTTCCCAACCTTTTACTGCTCCTTGGCATATATGATTATACAGAACTTTAAATCCATTTTCTGAAATGAGCATCTATTATATTTAAAATGAAACAAATGTAATAACATTTTATCTGAATCCTTTTTAACATATAAAAATGACTTACATTAGTGATCTAATTAATTTCTATGCCACATATATTACATTATGCATTTTATAAGATATTTCACAAATTTAAGAATCACTGTGCATACATTAGCTATACTTACATTGTTATTTTTTCTTTTTTTTTTTTTTTTTGCTACAATATTCCCATTACACATTTCCATATCATACATGGAACTAGTGAATTTTCTATCAATTCTATTTATATATTTCTGACCTAAAAATTGGGCACCAGAGGTAGCAAGCGTCTGCCAGAAAGTTCCTTATACAAAAATTATGACCCATTCTTTCATTACCTGAAATGGAAACTAAAAAAACAATAAAATAGAACAAAGAACAGTAACAGAGAATCTGTACCTTGGAGATGATGAATAGCCAAATCTTAATGACCTTATTCAATACACTTATTTGTTCATTAAGCATTTATTCATGACTTTTTCAGCATGAGGCAAGCTACCAAGATGAGTAAGAACCTTGTCCCAAGGAACCTCACCATCCAGTGACTCTATATACCAACAGTTAGCAAACTGGCCCAAGGGCCAAATCCACCTCACATCTTGTTTTTGTAAATTAAGTTTTACTGGAACACAGCCACATTCATTAGTTTATGTGTTATTTGTGATAGTGTTCATGCTACAACAGCAAGGTAGAGTAGCTGCAACAAAGACCACATGGCCCTTAAATATAAAATAATTACTATTTAGCCCTTTACAAAAAAAGCTTGCAAATTCTTGTTCTTGAGGAAAGAGCTACCCTTATTTTTTTTTTAAATTCTGAGAAGACTTGGTCCCATTCCCAAATGCTCTGAAAATTCAGAGAAAATGTTCTTGCTACTCAAAGTGCCATCCACAGATCCACACCATCAGCATCAGTCAGGTACTTAGAAATGCAGAATTCCAGGTCCCATCCCAGGCCCTACTGAATCAGTCTGTGATTGAACAGAATTTCCAGGAGATTCATATATACATTAGAGCTTGAGAAGCACTGTTGTGTTAGCGTTCTCCAGAGAAACAGTACCAATAGGAGGTGTGTGTGTGTATATATATATAGAGAGAGATTTATTTCAAGAAATTGCATCATGTGATAGTGGGGGCTGGCAAGTCTGAAATCTGTAGAGCAGCAGGCAACCTAGAGATTCCAGCAGGAGTTGATGTTGCAGTCTTGAGTGGAAGGCAGTCTGGAAACTAGATTCTTTCTTTTTCTGGGGACCTCAATCTTTTCTCTTTAGGTCTTCAACTGATGGATAAGGCCCACCCACATTATGGAGGGAAATCTGCTTTACTCAAAGTCTACTTACTCAACCATTAGTCACATCTAAAGAATATCTTCACAGTGATACCTGGACTGGTGTTTCACCAAACAACTAGGCACCATAGTCTAGCCGAGTTGATACATAAAATTAACCATCATACTTTTCTGGGTAGAAAACAGAGAATTTGAATCCTTATACCATTATAGATGGAAAACCTAGAGGTCAAGGAGGAATAGGGATAGACCTGTGACCCCTATGTGAATTTGGAGAAAGTAGGTTCTCCATACCATCAAAATCCCCTCTTAGAATCTACCTCAGGCATGCATGTTTCCTCCTATGCCCCATACCAAGTATTTCACATGTTAGAAAGAGATTAACACTGGATCCATATACACAAAGTCTTCAGGAAGTAACTAGAGTTAAATGAGATCATATGGATGGGATCCTGATTTGATAGGACTAGTGTCCTTGTAAGAAGAGGAAGAGACCACCAGGGATGTAGGTCCACAGAAAAAAGGCCATGTGAGGACATCATAGAGACAAGATAGCTATCTACAAGCTGAGGAGCAAGTTCCTACCAGAAACCAAATCTTGCCAACATCTGGATCTCGGGTTTCTAGTCTCCAGAAACTGAGAGAAAATAAATTTCTGTTATTTAGGCTACGCAGTCTGTGATATTTTGTCATGGCAACCCTAATAGATTAATGTTCTACTGAAAGCGTGGTTCATGAGCCAGCAGCATTAGGATCGCCTGATAACTTGCTGGAAATACAGAATCTCAGACTCCATCCCCAATCATTGGAACCAGAATCTGAATTTTTACAAGGTCCCCAGGTGCTATGAGGAGCTCTCTTTTAGAGCACAGGCCAACTTTCAAGAGGATGGAGTACATTTGTCAGGTATTAATAAGAAAAATGGGGGAAGGGAAAAAGAGAGGAGTATGGTGGGGTGGAGAAGTTAGGAGGCTTTGCCTGGGGGCCTCTATCTCCTCAGGGAGGTCACACATCAATAGCTGGGGGCACCTGGGTAGCTCAGTGGTTGAGCATCTGCCTTTGGCTCAGGTCATGATCCTGGGGTCCTGGGATCAAGTCTTGCATCAGGTTCCCTGCAGGGAGCCTGTTTTTCCCTCTGTCTATGTCTCTGCCTATGTCTCTGCCTCTCTCTGTGTGTGTCTCTCATGAGTAAATAAATAAAATCTTTTTAAAAATCAATAGCTAATGCCAGAGAGAGCCCTAGAATTCAAATAGTCAGCCCCAGAGGGCTTTTCTCTTTCTGATCCTAATGATTAGAATCACTGCTTTTCAGGACTGCAGGTGATCCTTCAGAAAATAGGTAGCTCACATCCTTGAGAGAGACACTATCCTTGACAGCCACTCAGCGAGGATAACAGGGCTTCCTCACTCCTAATCTAAAGCTCTATGCTATACTGTTTAATTCATCATAAATTCTAGCAAATAGTTACAATTCCAACAGTCCCATGAGTGGAGTTTTGTGTGTGTGTGTGTGTGTGAGGGTGTGTGTGTTTTTGTTTTTGTTTTTGTTTCTAAATGCAGAGAAGCCAGTCCTGAATTGGTCTTGGGAAAGGAGAGAAATCCGTCTGGGTCCCACGGACTGGAGGGGTGAACACACACTCTAATATCAACCACATGTTCTTTGCACGTCTGATAGGGATCCTGCACTTCTCACTGCAAGTTTTCTACTAAAGGTTACCATATGCCATAGGAATGTTTCACCACCACGAATTGGCCATATAAGCGGAGAGCTTTAAATTACTGCATGGTCAGAGTGAGTTAATCTATGCCTTGATTATCTGTGTGTCTGGCTATCTAAAGACGTCCCTGGCATGGAGCTGTAACTCATGACTGATTTGCTAATTTGAAATATAGATGTGTGCCTCCCTTCCTATCCCCCTCCTTGCACACACACACACACACACATTCACACACTTCGATGTACATTACAGTGGAATTTGCAAATGGATTGAATATATTCTCAAATCTGTCCTCCATTAATCCCTATAGATATATTGCTGCCTGGAAGTTGGGGAATTACTATGCAGCTGGAAGTCACAGAGAGGAAGCTTGTAGAAGGAAAAAGGGGGTGGAGAAGATGGTGGAGAAGGGCAGATGAGAAGTAGGTGAAAATTAAGTAGCTGTTGCTTCAGTTGAAAACTCATGCTGCCTGGGAGCTGGACTGAAAAAAGGTTCTCGAATGGGCTATTCTATAGTCAAGTCTCAGC
This sequence comes from Vulpes vulpes, assembly GCF_048418805.1. Classification (NCBI taxonomy): domain Eukaryota; kingdom Metazoa; phylum Chordata; class Mammalia; order Carnivora; family Canidae; genus Vulpes; species Vulpes vulpes. The sequence continues at coordinate 94,207,074 of NC_132792.1, read as the reverse complement.
TTTGCCTCCCTGTGAGTGAGAGAACTGAGGCAAGTCATTTAATCTCTGGGTCTCAGTTTACTCACCTGCGAACATGGGAGCAATAAGACTGTCTTGCAGAATTCTTTCAAGAATTAAATGAGAAGATACAGAAAATGCACATGGTAAGCTTTTGGTCAATGGTGATTTTCTTTCTTTCCTTCCAACCTTCTTCTTCTGAAACTGAGTTGCTTTCCACACACGATGTTGGTGGGATGAGGTTCTTTTTGCCCTCCCAGTGGGAGAGACTCTGCATGGACTCATGAGATGTCTTCAGGGACACTGATTGTTTTTGCTTTGATTGTTCTCTTGAGCTACTTGGCATTTTTTTTTTTACAGTTATCAGAAAGCAGAATTACCACAAGTGATAAACAATGAAGATCAGTTAATAAAAAATAAAACCAAACAGCAATAATATAACTGTTGCTAGTAAACTGAAAATGTAGGTGATCTTTGTAGCTGAATGTTTCATATACTTTGAACAGACATCCCAAGGTCTGGCTATACCTGTTGACATAAATTTAGAAGATAGCTCTTGCAGAATCAGTAGGAGATTTTTTTTTAATCCCAAAAAATATATTTTTAGAGGAGCCTTGGCAAATAGGGCCTCTCCAAGTAGAGCATGTTAAAATTTGCTCTATTATTTCAGGTGTCAAAGACACTTAGATGAGAAATAAAGTCCCTCCCTGCATAAGGATTCATGCTGGCTCTTGGTCGGCTTTGTGGCTCTCTGAGTGGAGGGGTGGTCTAACTGGGCCAAGCTGGAGGAGAACGTGAGCCTGTTAGCCCATCCCTGGACTTCAGGACTTGGAAATCCAGAGCCTCTCTCATTAAGGAGCTGGAGTCAACAAAGAACCCAACAGAAATATACATGTGCCTCTTTCATCTACTTCTGCCAACTTGTTCCCTCAATCACCAGAACATAAAAGTAATACTATTCCTTGGACCCCTAACTACATGCCAGAAATATGTGTTAACTCATTCAACCCTCAACCCAGTCTTATGAGGTAGGAAATATTGTGTTTGTTAAACAGGTTAAAAATTGAGACTGAGAGAAGTTAGTAAACTTGCCCAAGCTCAGCCTGTAGCAAATGATGGCCTGGGAGTCAAATTCAAGTTTAGCAAGATGCCGCTGTTCCCCAGATCAGAGGCACTTCCTCCACTCCTGAGAGTTTTAGTTTATAACTGTTTTACAAATTTATTGTATTTTCCTGATCTTTCTTTTTCCTTCAGATAAGATGACATCTAGGATTCTTTCACCTAACTCAAGAGTGGCCTTTACCTAAATCAGAAGTATCAACGCCTTCACCTAAATCAGAAATGGCTACCCACTTTACGCTAAGGAGCTTTGGTGATCTTATTCCATTTTGTAAACATTCTTGCTTTTTTTTTTTTTTTAATATCTACATTTCATCTTCTTGCTTTCACTTTCCCAATCTCACAAAGCTGCTGCTGTTGGCCACCGTCTGCTACAAATTCATTCATTTGTTTGAATGTCCACTGAGGGTCTGCTCTGAGTCAAGCACTGTGTTCTTCCCTGGAAAGACAAATATTAATCAGTTCCCATTCTCAAGGTGCTCCCAACCTGGTGAGGATGGCAGGCATGTAAACGGACTATTTCTATGGAGTCTTATACTCTCATGGCCACTATTATACACTTTTTAAAAAGATTTTTATTTATTTGTTTGAGAGAGAGACAGAGCCAGAGAGAGAAAGAACACAAGCAGGGGGAGCAGTAGGGATTGAGGAAGCCCAAAGTGGGGTTCAATCCCAGGACCATGGAATCGTGACTCAACCCAAAGGCAGAAGCTTAACTGACTGAGCCACCTAAGTGCCCTATTATACACTTATATACACTCTTATACATTTATGGTCAAAGCTAAAGAAACATAGAAGATTCAGAAATGACATCAGCTTGGAAGCATTGGTGAGTAGTTGGTTCATAATCGTCGAAAAAGTGATGCTCAGGTACCAAGGTAGGGGGCAAACATTTCAGTAGAAGGCATGATGAGAAGGCATGATAGGGACTGGAGTATTTCAGGGATTACCTCTGTGACTTTGGGACATGGGGAGTAGAGGTACACAGGTGATGGGAGAAGTGTTGTCCAGGCCAAGTATGGAAGGCTCAGCTCTACACTGTGGGCAAGGAGGTGCCACAGGCTTTACAAGGGGAACACCATGATGAGTTTCTCCTCCTCCTCCTCCTCCTTCTCCTCCTCCTCCTCCTCCTCCTTCTTTCTTCTTTTAAATAGGCTCCATGCCCAGCATGGAGCCCAATGTGGGGCTTGAAATCATGACCTCGAGATCAAGACCTGAGCTAAGATCAAGAGTCAGATACTTAACCAACTGAACTACCCAGGTGCCCTGAAATTCTTTTAGGAATATCCCCAGGTAGCCCTGAGAGCTCTTGCCAAGACAGGAAGGGATGAGAGAGAAATTGAAGACATGGCCATGCATTCATCCAAACACAGGATGGGCTGGCTTAGAGGGGATAAAGGTGGGGGGCCATATTTGAAGACATTTCTGAGTTAGCATTGGCAGGATGGACAGTGCCCTGAATGTGAAGGATTCAGGAGCTGTAAGGCCAAATCTGACATGTCTTACTTGGGAGTCTGGTGGATTGTGACAATATTGAATGAAATAAGGCATCTATAGGAAGAGTAGGTTTGGATGATTAGGGAATGGGGTAAAGATTGTGACATAGAAAAGGAAAAAAAAAGTAAGTACTGATGCCTGGGTTCTACTTACAGAGATCTTGGTATAATTTGTCTGGAGGATAGCCTGGACATTGGGATATTTTATTTAATCTTTTTAGGTGATTCTAATGAGAAACTGAGTTGAGAAGTACTATTATGAAAATTGAAAAAGAGAAAACAGAATTCTCAGAAACACCACAACTTAAAAGGCAAGAAGGATAGCCTACCTGTCCATTTAGAGGGTACCTGATCAAATTAACTATGTGATCAAAACTCAGCCCCAGGTTCCAGGTAAGGTGGATTAAGCACACTTATCCTGTCCCTCCCACTGAATGCAGTTGTAAATCCAGGGAGAATGCATGGCCAGCAGTTTGAGGTCTCTGTAAGGTAAATAGTAGCAGATGGATTGGACAGGAAGACCAGACGTCAAAGTACCTCTGAATCTATGCTGAGTTTACCTTACTATTAGCTTTGGTGTTGCCCAGTCTAGACTTAAGGTATCCTGAAACTGGAAGTGTACTCCAAGAAACTCTCTGGTTCTGGCTTAAGGAACAGAAAAGTGGTATTCTAATGTTCAAAGAGAATGGGAGAAAGTCTCAACACTTTATGGGTTTTCTTCTGGCTGGAGGAGTAAAAAGGGGACCCCAGGAATCAGAAAGTACTGGAGACATTGTAGAGAAGGAAGAGTTTGGGGAAGTGACCTGATAAAGTTATTTATAAATCCATGGGTTCACCCCTAAGTGTATGAATCTGACTGTAAACAGTATACTAAAAGCTTCTAGATGGAACTATAAACTGAGATAGATCACCAACCCACATCCCACACTGGCCACCAGGTGGCACATATGCAGGACAGATCTGAATAGCACTGCAAACTTAAGTGGAGCTCACTGGGGAAACTCCAGTCCACAGAAGGCTGATTGGAACTTACAGCCTGACCCCAGCCAGGTCAATTGCTTTTTAAAGTAAAAAATCACTATTTTTCATTAGATGTAAATAAGACCCAGGGCTCATAATATTAAAAAGTGCCCAGAATCCAGGACAGAATTACTTGACATATGAAGAACCAGAAAAATCTCAACTTGCATGCTGATGATGTTGATGTTGGAATTTCCTGCAAAAGACTTTAAAGCAGCTATTATAATATGATCTAACAAGTAGGGACAAATCTCCTTTAAACAAATGGAAGATAGGAACAGGAAAATATAAATAAAATCAAATAGAAGTTTTAGAACTAAAGAATATTATAACTGAAACTTTCTAATAAGATTTTAAGTAATCTCTACACCTATCACAGGGCTCAAATCTACAACCCCAAGATCAAGAGTTTCTGCTCTACCAATTGAGTCCCTAATAACTAAAATTTTAAAACTCACTGATGGGTTCAATGGCAGAATGGAGATGACATAAGAGTCAGTGAACGTAAAGACAGATTGGAGTCTGCTCAAAGGTTTTATCTCTCTCTCTCTCTTCAACTGCCCCTTCTACTGCTCATACACACTTTCTTCCTGTATAAAAAATAAATGGATAAATCGCTTAAAAAAAAAAAACAACCCAGGAATCTCAGGTCCCCAGAATCACGTCCTGTGCCAAAGGGGGGTGCTCAACTGCTGAGCCACCCTGGCGTCCCTAATTATGTGCTGTTTTAAAAGAAGATCACTTAGGAGGACGCCTGGGTGGCCCAGTGGTTGAGCATCTATCTTCAGCTCAGGGATCGAGTCCCATATCAGGCTCTCTGCAGGAAGCCTGTTTCTCCCTCTGCCTGTGTCTCTGCCTCTCTCTCTCTGTCTCTCATGAATAAATAAATGAAACCTTAAAAAAAAAAAAAAAACAAGAAAGTCACTTAGCATCTATCCCAGAAATATGAAAACTTAAGTGCACACAAAAACCTGTATGTTAATGGTTATAGCAGTGTTGTTTACAATAGCTCCAAACTAGAAACAACTCCAAGGTCCTTCAGCCAGTGAATGGTTTAAAAACTATGGTACATCCATCCATACCTTGGACTACTACTCAGCAAATAAAAGAAATGAGCTACTGATACATACAAATTGGATAGGTCTTAAGGGAATTATGCTGAGTGAATAAAGCCCATCTCTAAAAGTTACATACTGTATAATTACATTTATATAGCCCTCTTGAAATGACAATTGTAGAGATGGAGACAGACTAATAGGAGCCAGGGGTTGGGGAGTAGGATGGGAAGGAGATGGCTATAGCATAAAGGGCCTTTGTGATGGAGCAGTTTTGTGTCTTAACTGTGGTGGTGGTCACATGCATCTATATATGATAAAATTCCACAGAACTAAACACACACACACACACACACACACACACACACACACCATTGCACATAAAACTGGTGAATCTGAAAAAAAGATCAGTGGATGATATTGAAGTCAATTTTCTGGTTGTGTTATGTAAGATTGCAAGATGTTACCATTGGGTGGAACTGGGTTAAGTCTATTAGTTTGCTAGGCTGCTGTAACAAAGTTACAGCACAGACTGGGTGGCTTAAATAATAGAAATTTATGGTTTCCAAGCTCTGAAGACTAGAATCCAAAATCAAGTTATCAACAAGGTTGGTTTCTTCTGAGGGCTGTGAGGGAGAATCGGTTCCAGGTCTCTTACAGATGTTGTCTTCTGTGTCTTCATATCGTCTTGCCTGTATGTGTGTCTCGGTGTTCACATTTCCCCCATTTATGAGGACACCAGTCATACTGGGTTAAGGACCACTCTAATGACCTCAGTTTAACTTGATTACTTCTACAAAGACCCAGTCTGGAGACATGTTCTGATGTCCTGCAGGGTCAACATATGAATTTTGTAGGGGACACAGCTCAAACTGTTAGAGGTATATGGGTCTTTCTGTACTATTTCTTACAACTTGCCTGAATTTACAATTATTTTAAAATAAAAAGGGCTTAAAGAATAAAAAAAAATAGGGGAAAGAGGAAAAAGATGAGAAGAATTGAAGTCCTATGAAACATTCTCTGAACATAATGGAATTAGACTGGAAATCAATAAGAGGAAAATGTCCAAATACTTTGAAATTAAGCAGCTTACTTCTACATAAACCTTTGGCGAAGGAAGAAGTCTCAGGGAAAATCAAAAAGATATATTGAGCTGCATGATAATAAAAAAAAAAACATACCATGTCAAAATTCATGAGATACAACTAAAGCAATGCTTAGAGAGAAATGTATAGCATTAAATGCTTATATTAAATAAACTATGCTACATATAAGCTGTGGCATATCATAGATGTTAAAATATTGAAGCTATGGACAGAACTTTAGTATATATTATTGGATGTAAAACAGTAAAAATTATATAGACAGTTCTACCTTTGATGGGAAAGAGGAATAAAAGTGGAATAACTCACATCTGATTGTTTCTACATAAAGAACCACTGGTAGGATATGCAATGAACTAATTAAAGTAGCTATCTGTGTGGGTAGAGGGAAACAGAGCAGAAAGGGCAGAGGTAGGAGTAAGATTTTTGAATGTATACTTTGTTTATTGCTTTCCATATTTTAAAAAATGGAGAGGAAATTCACATAAAATAAAATCAACCATTTTAAAGTGCAGACCTCAGTGGCATTTAGTACCTTCACAATATCATCCAATACCACCTTTACCAAGTTGCAAAACATTTCATCACCCCCAAAAGAAAACCTAGTACCCGTTAAACAGTCATTCCTCATTCTCTCTTTTCCCTAGACCCTGGTAACCATCAACCTGCTTCCATTCCATCTCCAAATATTCTGTATAAATGGAATCATACAATATTTGTTTTTTGTATGTATTTAGCTTCTTTCATTTAGCATGTTTTCAAGGTTCATCCACATGGTAGCATGCATCAATACTTAATTCCTTTCTATAATGGAATAGTATTCCATTGTACGTAAGTACCACATTTTGTTCATCCATTTCTTTTTTTTTAATTTTTTTTAATTTTTATTTATTTATGATAGTCACAGAGAGATAGAAAGAGAGGCAGAGACACAGGCAGAGGGAGAAGCAGGCTCCATGCACCGGGAGCCCGACGTGGGATTCGATCCCGGGTCTCCAGGATCGCGCCCTGGGCCAAAGGCAGGCGCCAAACCGCTGCGCCACCCAGGGATCCCCCTGTTGATGGATCTTGTGGATACTGTGAATAATGCTGCTATGAACATTCTTGTACAAGTTTCTGTTGGAGTCCCTGCTCTCAATTCTTTGGGATATATACATCTAGGAGAGTAGTTGCTGAATAATATGGCAATTCTATGTTTAACTTTTTGAGGAACCACCAAACCATTGTTTTCCACAGTGGCTGTACCATTCTACATCCTCATAGCATTATACTAGGGTTCCAATTTCTCTACACCCTTACCAAGATTTGTTATTTTCTGTATTTTTTGTCACAGCCATCCTAGTGGATATAAAGTGGCATCTCTTGGTTTTGATTTGTATTTCCCTAATAACTAATAATGTTGAGCATTTTCTCATGAGCCTATTGGTCATCTGGATATCTCCTTTGATATTCTTTTCTTTTTGTGAACTCTATGAAATATACTACCTATTAGAAACAAAAAGCAAATCAATTTTTAAAAGGCAAAAAGGTAAAAGGCAGAAGAGAAGGAGAAAATAGACCACTATGGTAGAAAGAATTACAGTCCCCAAAGATGTCCACCTTCTAATTTTGAAACTTGTAAATGTGTCACCTTACCTGGCAAAAAGGACTCTGCAGATGTGATTAGGTTAAGGATCTTATAATGGGAAGATTATCCTGGATTCTTGGGGTGAGATGATGTAATCACAATTGACCTCATAAGGGATAAGGCAGAAGGTCAGAGTCAGAAGAGGAGACATGATGATGCAAGCAGAGGTCAGAGAGAGACAGAGACAGAGGGACTCGAAGATGGAGGAAGGGGGTCACAAGCCAAGGAATACAGGTGGCTTCTAGAAGTGAAAAAAACAAAGACACGGGTTCTCCCCTGGAGCCTCCAGAAGGAATGCAGCCTGCTGATACATAAGATTTAAGACTTCTAACTTCCAGAATTATAAGGTAATGTATTTGTGTTGTTTTAAGGCACTGAGTTTGTGGTAATTTGTTACCACAGCCACAGAAAACTAATACAACCACGAATGTCCTGCTCCCTCCAGAACAAAGCATCGCCTGAGCCTCCTCATCAATGCTTCCCTCTCAGGAAACACAGCTGAGTCTCACATGTCTTCTGAATCCTTGAAGGAAACAATGAACCACAGATGGCCAAGTTGCATTGTCCTACAAGATGTGAAAGATGTCGGTAACAAAGCAACCCAAGATCTGTCTCCTACACATCTCCAGAGGTAACGGTGAGCTCTAGGTCTTGTTGGATAAATGTATATGACAGAAAGGACCCAAAAGTCTTGTAAGAACCATAAGAAATCATTACCCTCACGGAGATTGAGCAAGATCTGCAGAAACCAAAGCCAGTGAACTTCTTTTTTTATGCCCACTGGCCATGTTATCACCCTCAGGTGGCAACTGCAAGGCCAAGAAGTTTAAGAGCTGCCCTCCGTTTCATTCCATCTCTCTACCCTTTTGCCAGAGTTCAGCTGTAAATGGCAGCTCCTGCCCATCCACAGGTCATTCATCAACTGATATGTCTGCATGTGGTTTTGTTTCACGTCCTTCTTCTTTCAAAGCCTTGAATATGCTTCACATCTAATGCAGGTAATATGTTCATTTCATGGAGTTGGCCCACGGAGGGTAACTCCACGTGATAAAAGACACACCAGGCTGGGTGGTGGGTCCAAATAGCTGATGGCCTATAAATTTTTTCCAGCTCTTTCTATCTCAGATGGATGAGGATATCACCATCACTATCACCACCTTCACAGAAAAGATAGCTTTGGATCTAGGCCAGCTCTGACATAAAAATCCACTTAGAATTTACTGAAGAAACACTTGAAGAATGTGAATCTATGACCAGGGGATAGGCCTGAATAAAACAATGTAATATTTCTTAGAACCCAAAAGATAATGGTTACTATTTACCCAGGTTGGGTTGCGGGGAGTACTCTGTATCTGCCCTAAGGAAACATTCTCCAGAATGTGGAATGTGGTTATTTTATAGGAACAGTAACAATATTTATTGGGGCACCTGCTGCAGTACTCCTGTGATTCTCTCAGCAGCATGACTTCCTCTTCCAGACATGAAGTTTGGGCAGGATTTACTCACCCTCAGCTCAAGTTGTGAGCCCTCATTGGTTAGAGCCAATACCTTATTTCCTCCCCCTCGCAGTGATTGATTCAGGGATAAGCACCAATGCGGACCTCAGCCAATCGACATTTGACATTTCATAGCACGGGCTTAAGGTGTGACAGCACATAAACAGAGGTAGCTTTATTAGAAGTAAGCTCAGAATTTTTGATCTGCAGTTGAGAGAGAAGCATTCCTTCTTTCTAGGATGAGGAATTACGCAATCCCATCCAGTGAGGGCATCCATCTTGCAAGAAGGGTGGAAGCAGTCTAGGATCAAGCCAATATTTTGAAGGGCCTTGGCAATAGGATGGGGCAGCTGGATTGAAACAACCCTGAAGGCTGCCATCTGAGTTTTCAATGACATAAAGCCATACACTCCTTTTTATTTAGGCCTGTGTGTGCTAGGGTTCTTTTTCTGCTTCCAGCTGACCCCATCTTAACTAACGCACTGTGTGTCAGGCACTGAGGGAGGGGCTTTCACACATTCTGTCTCAATTCTTCTTCACCATGGTGCAGTGATGGAGATTTTATCATCCTCTTTTTCCAGATGTCAGGTGTTCTCTCCAACTTCAAACTGTTGATGAGGGTGAAGTCACCATTTGGTCTCAGGTCTGCCCACCTCTCAGACCTCTGCTTTCTATCATGTTTTCTTGGCTTCTACTGTAATACCTATGGGCACAGTGTTTCGGGGTGACTCCCCAGTACCACTCTGCAAAAATTCTACAGGTAAGTCCCAGGAGCGATTGTTTCTATCATCATAGAAGCTGCTGTATTCATATTTGGCATCTTGTTTCAGTAGATGGATATTGCTCATAAGTGTTGATGAATCACTATAAAAATAGCAAGTAATAAATCCCTTATTACAGAGGCACTGCAGGAAGATTGCAAAGCATTCTTGTTGGCATTTTAGTCAGCAGAACCTAACTCCAAGATCCCAAAGTACACCTCTGTCTAATTTGAATATAACTAACTTCATTTTTTTTAAGATTTTAAGTAATCTCTCCACCCAGCATGAGGCTCAAACTTACAACCTCAAGATCAAGAGTCACATGCTCTACCAACTGAGCCATGCAGGCTCCCCTACCTAACTCTAAATATAAACCTGCTACATAAGAAGTCACTTAAAATTGTTTTCCCATTTGAATATTGGGAGTTCATGACATGAATGTACTTAAATTTGGGGAAAATCTGTGAGAAGGATGAGACTTGGAGGAAAAATAACTTGAATAAAAGCTAAGGGCTCCGTTCTTTGCAACATGGGACCCTGCAATCAGACCACACTAGTGATGAAACCAGAGCTTTGTATAATGGGGGCTGATCCTGTCCTTGGATCATTTAGCCACAGTTCCTAATAGGAAAACAAATAAACAAATAAACAAAAAAAATCCCACTCTAAAATGCACACATGTACATATAATTCCTTGAACAACATCCAAGGAGTTTTTCAGCTTGCTCAGAAAGAAAATGACTTCAGAGGACATTGATCCAAACCAAAAATCAGCTGTAAAGTACTCTTCAACAGCCCACTCCCAGCTTCCACTTGGCATCGCCACTGATAATTGTGCCTCATTTCATGAGGCCTAACCCTATTTCAGACATTTTTATCTGATCCAAAGTGTCTTGTAGGTTGAACCCAAATCTGTATCTCCCCAAGAAATAGGCACAGAAGTTAGACAGACCTGAGTTCAAATGACTGTTCTAAGAATACCTCCTGGGTGACCTTGGGCATTTCTCAAACTCCAGGTTCCCTCGATATAAAAATGTAGATGGGGGGAGACCTGAGTGGCTCAGTGGTTGAGCATCTGCCTTTGGTTCCGGTCATGATCCTGAGGTCCTGGGATCAAGTCCTGCATCAGACTCCCTGAGGGGAGCCTGCTTCTCCCTCTGCCTATGTCTCTGCCTCTCTCTCTGTGTCTCTCATAAATAGATAAAATACTTTTATCTGGAGGTAATAATTCCTACCTCTGACCATTAACAGAAGGTTTAAAAGAGATAATACACATAAAATGCATGACAGCTATTCCTGATACAATGAGCCTCAACCAGTGATAGCAATTATCAGCGATCATGGAGCACTCTCTTGAGGTTGAGGAGGGTTGCCAGAGGTAGTAAATAAAAATACAGAAAACCCAATGAAATTTGAATTTCAGATAAATAACCAATATATATATTTTTAAATTTATGATAGTCACACACAGAGAGAGAGAGGCAGAGACATAGGCAGAGGGAGAAGCAGGCTCCAAGCACCGGGAGCCCGACGTGGGATTCGATCCCGGGTCTCCAGGATCACGCCCTGGGCCAAATGCAGGCGCTAAACTGCTGCGCCACCCAGGGATCCCTATAACCAATATTTTTTTTATGTAATTATGTTTCATGTAATATTTGGAGCATACTTACAGTAAAAAATTACCCATTGTTTATCTGAAATTCCAGTTTCACTTTGCATCTGGTATTTTATCTGGTAACCCTGCTTTTGAGCCAGTGGGACCACCAAGGTTAAAGCAGGGGTGGGACAATGAGGGAACGAATCACAAATCATGAGGACAGAGAGGGGAGACTATAAAGGAACAGAGATATGGCTGCAAACCCACAAACCATGTGCAAAGGCTTTCACCTCAGGGTACCTGTTGCCTACTGTGGAACCAGCCCCAGTGGCTTAAATGGATATTGAGCTGTATGGAGAAGTCCACAATTCACAATGGTTCATTGCCTTTCCCTTCAGAGATTTTTCCTCCTGGGGGAAAAAAAATCAATCTTAATGATCATCGCTTAAGTTGGATCACCATATAATTTACTATTTAGAACTCTTAATTAACTAAGGAAACTCCAGCACAAAAACTTATCAAGTGTCTGCTTTTTCCAGACTTTCAATAAACTTTTGAAATATTTATCAGGCACATGTATTGTCTCAGCTATAGTAATCATGGTGGAAAACATAAACTGAGGACAAAATAGGACCCCGCCTTCAAGGACTCAAGTCATTGTCTGGTGCAATGGTCTCCAACATTTCAAAAACTTATTCACCCCCTCAGTTAATAAAAACTGAGAGATACCCCCAGTTTGTGTAAATGTCTTTATATTTATCATTATATGATTATTTATAGTAATAATATATAATCATATATATCCTATTATATATTAGTACATGATCTATTATATTTGTGCATATATGTAAGTACACAAAATATATAAAAAACACATTTACTTATTTATATTTATATACTTAAAAGAATACATTCTTGTATAAATAAAACATACATATAAGGGCACCTGGGTGGTTCGGTGGTTTTGCTTCTGCCTTTGGCTCAGTCGTGATCCCAGGGTCCTGGGATCAAGTCCTGTATCGGGCTCCCTTCAGGGAACCTGCTTCTCCCTCTGCCTATGTCTCTGCCTCTCGCTGTACCTCTCAGGAATAAATAAAATCTTAAACAAAACAAAACATATATAGAAATAAACGTGAAAAGGAGATGATAAACAATATAAGTGTAAGTTATAGTATTTTCTTCCCTCTCCCCACCATCAACTCTTTTGCTTACCCCCTGGCATGTTCCAGTCCCAATTTGGAAGACACTGGGCTAGTGGATAAGAAACACCTGTAAGCAAAGAATTTCCATACAGGGTGATAAGTCCCATAGTCGGGACATTAAAAGAAAACAAAAGAAGGAGTAATGGAGGCTATCAATGCACAGCAACCTCGCGGTGAGATGAAGGATACGCAAAGCTTTGCCCACAGATGTGGAAGGCAGGGGGTGATTTCCAGGCAAAGAAAACAGCCTTCTCAAAAATATGAAGGAGGGTAATATACCCAGAGAACCAGGAACCACTGGGTATGGTTTAAGGATACAGCATAGTTGGTAAAAGAAGAGTCAAATGCCATGAGAAGAGTAGGGTCCCGAGTATGCAATACAGATGTGGTCTAGCAAATGCTGTGAACCTGAACTGTGAAATGATTTGCTCACATTTATATACTGGAAAGACTACTCTGATAAATGAAATCTTAGAAAGTTGAATTAAAGCAATATATCACATAATAGATTATTACGTTCAATGAGCATTTATCCTAGGATTACCCAGGTGGTTTCATATTTAAAAATCTATTAACATGGAAACACTTTTAATAAAAAATATTCATCCCAATCGTTGCAAAAAATCTATTCAATAAATTTCCAACTTGAAATACTAACACACTCTTTTTTTTTTTTTTTTTTTTTAGAGAGAGTGAGAGAGCAGGGGAGGGGCAGAAGAAGGAGAGAGAGAATCTTAAACCAGCTCCATGCTCAGCAGCATGGAGCCTGACATGGGGCTCAAGCTCACAACCCAAAGATCATGATCCCAGCTGAAACCAAAAACTAGATGCCTACCTGACTGCCACTTAGCCACCACCGTGCCCCACACACCCTTTTTTTTTTTTTAAAGATTTACTTATTTACTTGAGAGAGAGAGAGAACAGGAGGATGGGGAGGGACAGAGGGAGAGAGAGAATCCTTAGCAAACTCTCTGTTGAGCATGGAGCCCAACACAGGGCTCTATCCCCAGACCCTGAGATCAAGACCCCAGCCAAAACCAAGATTAGATGCTCAACTGACTGAGCCACCCAGATATCTCATCTTTTTTTTTTTTTTGAAGTATAATCGATCTACAATATTATATTTACGATACTCTTAAACAATAAAGAACATGTATCTTAAATACATAGCCAACATTTATTAAAAGTATATCCAGGGCCCCTGGGTGACTCAGTCCACTGAGTGACCAACTCTTGATTTCACCTCAGGTCATAATCTCAGTATCATGAGATTAAGCCCCGAGTTGGGCTCTGCACTCATAGAGGAATCTGCTTTTCTCTCTCTCTCTCTCTCTCTCTCTCTCTCTTTCTCTCTGCTCCTCTCCCTTGCCCCTCCTCACGTCTGGCATGACCCCCACCTCACCCAATCTCTGAGGCCCTGTCTCCTAGGCCCCAACTCCCAGGCCCTGTCTGGTCTATGTCCCACTCATTCCTGGTTCATCCTGACTCCCTATTTGAAATCATCCCTTGTTGTGGCCATGGTTTGGAGTTTCAGGAACAATCTGTAGAAATGATTTCTATTCTCTCCTGGTCCCTGATCCTGAGGTTGCGAAGACCTTTGGAATTCTAATACTTACAGACACCTGGCCCATATGCCCCTGAGCAGGATTTCTGCATGTGCGATAGCAACAAGATGCATGTTAAGAGAGGCTCTTACTCCAGAAAAATACCATCTCCTCACCTTCAGTAGCCATTCTTCATCTCAGCTAGGACACCTTGACATTTGGGGTGGAGGAAGTGGGATGACAGGAGGCAGATTGGGGAGCAGGTAACAGAGGCCAGAGGCGACTGGAGAAGGGGACTTATCTGTGATTTTCCCCAGGTGATTAGATGTGGGCCAGCTCTGTCGGTGTGGGTGTCAGATCTCAGTGCCAGGCTCTCCTCTGGAATAATAATGAGCTGACACCTTGGGCTAAGGGGACAGCTCTTCAGAGGAAGTGGGGGAGGCAGCCCACTTCCCGAAGGAAGGAGCCTGAGTGACAGACACTTTTCAGAGAACTACCAACACCAATGTGCTCTCACAACCATCTTTCCCAGAGAAGGCCTCGAACTCTGGAATTGGGAGTCTGGAGAGAGGTGGGGAAACCCAAGGCCTCTCATGAATTATGACCCAGAAAGGCTTGACACTCTCCAGCCTTTCCCCCTCAGACACTGGCCCCATTGTTGACGAGGAACTTGGCAGTTACTCTAAAGTGGCTAAAATTTGGCACATCCGCCAAGGCCTTTCCTGGTCAGATCAGGTGACTGTTGCGGTGAGCTCCATCGAGAAAGAAAGGATTACGGGCCACCTCCCCACCCCTTGGAGGCAGGTGAGAGAAAATCCATTTAACTGACCAGCCACTGTCAGTTTACAAATAAAACATAAACTATAAAAGCTGTCTTTGTTCAACTGAGGCAGCCATCCTGGCGGGGAGGTCAGATTAGCAGTTTGTCCTTTGTCTGAGGATTAGCAGAGCTTCATTGTTTTGATGTTTATTTATCAATTTGCATCTTCTAGCAGTTTCCACCCAACTCAAGGCCCCAACTCCCCTGTGTCCCTGCTCATTTTACCTCTGCTGCCAAGGGGCTAACAAAGCTGGGTAAGAGCCTGCCCCACAGGAAACTCCTGCAAACCCCTCTTCCCTTTCCTTCTGCTCAGGCTCAAACTCCTTGGCCTGCTCCTGGCTGCAGAGTGAAAATTAAAGTCCTGGTGGAGGAGAAAAGATGGTTCATCCAGACAAAAGGACTCTTCTCCTCACCTGTAAATGTGCCATCTGTAACACAGAACTTCGAGGTCTCAATACTGTGGAATTCAGAGTGCTAGTTTCGATGCCAGTCGGTCCTCAGATGGTTGGGCAGGGCTCACCTCATTCTGCAGGACACGGTTTGAAACTTCTGGATTAAAATAAGGGGAGTCTTTATGCTTTCCGCTGGCTTTCCCAAATCAGGCTTTTCCTTTTCCTTATTCATCTTCCCAACGTGCTTGTGTCCCACCAGATACTAAATCTGGCCCTCCTTTTTATCCCCTTCCTTATTTTCTAAGCACCACCAGACATTCTGGAAAGACTTCTTTAAATTTTTCATCGTGTTGTCTCACCACCTTTGGTAAGTCCTTGACAACTTGGCCTTCATTCAATATTTTAGTTTTATTCTTCACTGACCTCCAGACAAAATCTTCAGCTCCTGTTAGCCTTAACCGCTTACTATCCTTAAGCAAGACTTGCCAAGACCTACCTCCTTGTCCTGGTGCAGGCTGACCTTCACACTGAGGACACCAGCTTATCCACTGCAGCCAGCCCTAGGTCCACTTCAGCCTTTAGAGTCCAAAGCACCAAGTCTTCAAACTTGGCTATTCTGTGGCATCTTCCACAGATACTGTGTACACTGATGCTGGTGTGTGTGTGTGTGTGTGTGTGTGTGTGTGTGTGTGTTCGGGACTTACAGTTGTGAGCTCCTATTCTATAGGGCTTTGCCTGTTGAATCTTGGGCAGCCTAGCCTGACTGTATATCTTTCAAGATCCATGTTCCCTTGGCTTCTACCATGTACCCCAGGGGTAATATCATTGAAGCACTGTTTTCCCATTAGTCAGTTGGCTTGGGTGGGGTTATTCCTGGACCACGTTGGTACCATGAGTTTAAACCCCAACCACTTACGAGGCACCTATTGTTACGGATTTTCACAGGACATATTTTATTTCACCTCATTCCAAGCCAAGTTTCTCCTTGTCTTACTTTGCTGGAGGGCTATTTTCCCTCCTTGATTCAATCATTTCACTGGGAGTGTGGCCCCCTGGGTGTCCCAGAATTAGGCAGGTCTCAGATCCCCTCTGACTCGTGGGTAATAAAAGTCATGCCTCTAGGTTAGGGAGACCAGCACTCCTGTCCCAGGAGAGCCCCAACATTAACTTGAATGTCTAACATGTTGTTTTTCAGTTTCCTCTGTATTCTTGTTTGTTTGTTTGTAACTTGGAGGTTTCCTTTACATTTTTATGAGCTCACTTATGCAATTTAAAATATTTGGGTTTTTTATCCAGAATTTTCAAGTGTTTTGTAGTGAGAAGGGGGCAGAGTTCAGGCTTTTGTTTGCAATACATGTGTGATTATTTCTTCAATCACAGTATACATTCCCACATACGTTTCTTTGTATTACACAATCACCTCTAAAACTATGCCAAGCTCCTACCAAATGATCAACAAAAATTTGACAAATGAATGAAGAAATGAATGGCATTTATGCTATCTCCAGGAAGAAGGCCCTGCTTTAGAGTTCTGAGAATCCATCCTGACTTTCCCACTAACCAGCTCTATGACTTTGGACAAATCACTTCTCTGAACCTGATTTTCTCATGTGCAAATTGGAGATGATCCTCCATCATAATAATCGGAGGATTCTTATGTATTTCGTGCAGTAACCTGGCTAGCTCTCAGTTATCATGCAGGTCTGGAGGACACACACTGAATGTTTTCTACTTAGTGATAAAGGCTAAGTTTGATCATTTAAAAAACCTCTTCTGTTATTAATTAGAAAAGTCTTGCCAACACTTGCAGTTCTAGATTGGAACCAAAGAAACAAATACTTAGGAGTGCCTACTAAAGCCATCACATGCTTTTTAGTTCCCTCAAAAACCTGATCAATCGAGTGTCTTCTTTTCAGAGAACTTCAGAGAAATCAAACAACTTTCTAGGTTTTCCTAGTAAGGCAGAAAGAAGCATTTAAGCCTCAATCTATCTGACTTGTGTCAGATACCATAAGCTAATTACATGGTAGGAGGGCAAGTATCACGTACATCTGTAGCCTTAACTCCAGACAACTTGATTAAGTGATCATAGGAGCATTTATCTGAAGTAAAGACCAAAGTCTAACCACCCAGTCTCCTCTGCCATCCCAAATCCCCACCAACCCCAGGCAGCCTAGTGTTCACAAATGTGCAGCTCCTTGAGCCATCCAGCCATCCTGAAGACCTCCAAAGCTGTGATTGAGATGTTATCCCAGTTTCCACTTTTCTTCAAGATGTTGTCAAGGATTTTGCCACCTATGACAGGAGACAAGAGGTCACTGAAGATGAGAAAAATAATAGGGGTCCATATATGCCCAAGTCCAGATTAAAAAGAAATCTACCTGAACTAATGTACCGTATATTAGCCACATTCGCATGAGAAGATGTATTAGTAAACTGGTTAAGGGCAAGGCTTCAGATGCAGGCAGCCCTGGATTTGAATTCTGGCTCCACCACTTATTAGCAGAATGATCCAAATGAGTTACAGAGCCTTAGTTTCCTTACCTATAAAATGGGTATAAGGATATTCATCTCACAAGGTCACCGTAAGGAATAAAATAACATTTAAGTAAAATAACATGTGAGGTGCTCTTACTACCACCTGACACTTAGTAAGCATTCAATAAATGGTAGCTATACTACCAATAATAATAGAAATTTTAAGAACTTTGCATAGATTTGTTTATAATTCTCAACATTCCTATGAAATAGAAACCATTATTTTGGTTTTACAAATGGAAAACTGAGGCACAGAGAGGTCAGGCAACTTGCCCAAGTTCCACATCTCATAAGCAGCAGAGATAGAATGTAAACAAATGTGGACAGTCCACACCTGCAGAATCCATACCATGCTACACCACCTCTCTGTTCTCTTGTTGCCATTATCCTTATCATCATGTGTCAATACCATTAAACAATGGTGAAACTGGGGAAGGCAGAGAGAGATATAGACAGGAGAAGAAAACTAGAGCTCCTAGTGTTCATCTGCTAGGGGGTCCTTAGATTAAGACAAAAGACCATAAGGTGGGGGTGAAAATCTGAGCACACCCAACCAAGCTTCCCAGAGTTCTGAGCCTCCAAAGCTAGGATGCCTACCTGTCCACAAATGAGATCTACACTTCAAAACAGATGAAACAGTCTACAGCCCTGAACAGGTTCATTCTTTGATCTCAGAAGCTAAGCAGGAGAGCACCTGGTTGGCTCAGTGATTGAGCATGTGCCTTTGGCTCAGGGTGTGATCCCAGGGTCCTGGGATGAGTCCTGCATCAGGCTCCCCACAGGGAGCCTGCTTCTCCCTCTGCCTATGTCTCTGCCTCTCTCTGTGGGCCTCTCATGAATAAATAAATAAAATTAAAAAAAAAAAAAAAAGCTAAGCAGGGTGAGCCTTGGTTAGTACTTGGATGGGAGACGACCTAGTAATACTAGGTGTTATAGGCTTTAAAAAAAAAAAAAAAAAAAAAAAAAAGGATAGCCCCGGTGGCTCAGCGGTTTAGCGCCACCTTCAGCCCAGGGCATGATCGTGGAGACTCAGGATCAAGTCCCACTTCGGGCTCCCTGCATGGAGCCTGCTTCTCCCTCTGCCTCTGTCTCTGCCTCTCTCTGTGTGTCTCTCATGAGTAAATAAATAAAATAAAAAATAATAAAACCGTTCCATTAGGAAATAGTCCCCGAGTATGTGTGAGCAAATGTATCTTAGGTATTATATTAAGCACCACGCGAGGTTTCCAAAGATGTTTACCTAGGAGCTTCAACCTTAGAGGGGGAACATGCCATCATCCATTACAGCTAGTGCTTTAGAAAACGTCTTGGTGAAGACAGGATTCAGCTGGCCTTGAAAATGGGATGATCTATTGTGGACAAGTAAGAAATGTTCAGGTGCCACTTGGCAGGTTCCTTTTGTGCTCCCATCTCGCAGGCCTTATTAAAAACAACAACAACAACAACAACAACACACAAAACCAAAAAAACAACCTTTGGTTTGCAGAATGGCCTGCTCAAGGCAGCTGTAGCAGGAGAATGACCCGAAGCCCATCCTAGGTCAGTCAAGTCACCTGGTCTGAAACAAAACAAATTTTTCACTTCCTTAAGAACATCACTGGGAAACACTAGGGTGAAAGGTTGATTTGGAAATAGCTAGGTTTCTGGCCCTGGAATTTTTCTGACAAGATGGATTCAGGAAAAATAAATTAATCTGTGCAGCAGGGTCAGCTGTGGAATTGTGAAAGAATGCTGGCCTTCACTGCAGGAAGGGAAAGTGCTCCCAGGCCCTTCAATGAGGGCTCAGGGCTCCAGGAAATGCTGTGTCTTGGCCTCTGCCCCACCCCCTGGGCGCTGTGTCCTTAAACAGGGAGGGGGCGGGAAGGAGGGGACCCTCCCCACCCCCTCCCCAGCTCTCCTGTGTCTCCCCAGACAGTGAATTCTCCTGTTTACTCTCACGGTGAAATCTTGGTCCTCTCTTAAGGTAGAAAGAATTAAGGTTGGAAATATTTTGTTTCAATAGATCTGAATGCAGATGCATCTTGGGAAATTCTAAAATTCAGCTTGAAGAAAATAGATTAAAATTATACTTGATTAAAGCAAGAAAGTTGGACACTTTGAGAACCCCTCCTCCAGTGGTCATTCAATTTGTAAATATGTAATCACTTTATATTTCCTATGAACATCTATGTGTAATCCGTATCTTTACCTTCCCTGCAAAATGGTAAGAATTTTAGCACTCTCACCAATTCTTGCAGTACATTGATAACAGAAAAGATTTTGCTGATAGACCGCTTAGTATTTTATATTTTGCAACATAGTAAAATCTTTCTTGAATTTTTTTTTTTAACGTATTTTATTTATCTGAGAGAGAGTGAGAGAGATTGGGCACAAGCTGGGTGGGGAGGGAGAAGCAGATATTCCGCTGGGCAGAGAGCTGCTCCCAGTTCCATCCCAGGACCTGAGCCCAAGGCAGACTGAGCCACCCAGGCACCCCTCTTTCTTGAATTAATTAAAAACTTTACTTCTTTGCTTACTAGCATTTTCTGTAGTAGTGAGACTGTTGAGTGAGTGAATGTATGAGGTACAATAATACAAAAGTGTCAAATATACAATGACACATGAGTAGTCTTTTCTTTAGATTCATTTTTAATTTTGTTGCAGTACTTCCTTGGATTTTTTTTTTTCCTTTTCAAAATGGGCTTATGGGGAGTAAATAGGTTTGGCATTGTCTTAGACCTCCTGTTAAGTTTTAATTATTTTAAAAATAAACTTTACTTTTTAGAACAGTTTTAGGTTTACAAAAAACCATGAGTATATTAGTTTCCATATATCCTGTGCCCAGTTTCCCCTATTATTAACATCTTACATTAATATGTTAACATTTGTTATAATTAATGAATCAATATTGATATATTATTAATAACTGAACTCTGTATATATTCAGATTTCCTTAGTTTTAATTGATGTCTCCCCCCCAAAAAAGGCAAGGAAATTAAATTTAAAAAGTAGTAATTTAGAGTCTAAGAACTAGCCTCCCCTTTCATTTTAATTCAGAAAGAGCCTCAGAAATGGGCAAAATGTTCATGTTTAACCATGTTTAAAATTCTATTTTTATTTATTTAGTACTGATTTCTTAACACCCAGTCTATTCAAGCCTAGCACCAGAAAACAGAAACTATATTTAAGGAAAATGAAAATTAGCTACTTGCTCTGGAATGAAGATGCCCTCAGAACCATTCACTAAGCCCAACAGCCAGGTTGCTGTGAGGAGGATAATCACAATTCCTGAAGCAAAACCCAGGACCAGTCATCTGGCAATGTGGCATCTGGCACGAGAAGGGAACAATGAGTAATTCTCCTACCAGTTGCATCTACATTTACCCCTGGAATCTTCAGTAGAGACCAGAAGCCCCAGAGAAAAGAAAGGAAACCCAGAAAGAACAATAAGGATTTGGAGAAGCTAACTCATTTCCGTTGGAAAAGTCATTAGTGTGCAAGATAGAAAGTGTAATCCCTAAAATGCATCTGAATGACTAATTTAGTGAGATTAAAGGAAAAAAAAAGATAGCCTATTGATTTATCTTTCAAATTTAGTAAATTACCCATCAGATTATTCAACACACTCCTGAACTGAAGAGTGAGGGTTAGTGGACACAAAGTTGGAGAGGAATACGTGGGCCCCTGTGGAAAGGTTCTCTCAGCTGGCTGAATGCACTGCTCCCCCAGGGAAGAAGGGACTGGAAGCCACAGCTACCTTACAACCCCAGATTCTCCAGATGCTAAGGCACAGCTCAGTGTGAATGCCAGAGTGGAACTGACAAAAAGCTGAAATTGGACAGATATACCTCATTGGTTCTTTTTTTTTTTTTTTTTTTTTTTTTTGCCTCATTGGTTCTTATATTTAAACAAGGATCTTTATTTTTTTCATGGAGATAAAATTTGCATACACTAAAATTGACCCTTCTTCATGCACAGTTCTGTGACGTTTGCCAAATGTATCATGTAATCAGGTTTCAGTCAAAATAAAGAACAGTTCCATCAACCCAAAATCCTTCCCTAGACCCTTTCGTACACCAACACTCCTCCCTCTCCCCAGCTGTGGCAGCCACTGATCTGTTTTCTGTCCATACAATTTTACCTTTTCCAGAAAGTCATAAAAATGAGATCATATGGACTATAGCTTTTAATGGTGGCTTTTTAAACTTAGCATCATGCCCTTGAGATTCAACCATGTTAGTGTGTATATCAGAAGTTAGTTTCTTTTTTCTTTCTCCTCCTCTTCTTCTTCTTCTTCTTCTTCTTCTTCTTCTTCTTCTTCTTCTTCTTCTTCTTCTTCTTCTTCTTCTTCTCTTTTGCTGAGTCTACCAAGTCTGAATAATCTTTCACTAGTTGAGGAACTTTGGGGATTTTTTTTCCAACATTTACATAAAGGTTTTTGTGCGAATATAAGCTTTCACTTCACATGGTAAATACCTAGAAGTGTGATTGCTGAGATGTATGGTGAACCTAAGTTTCACTTGGTGAGAAACTTCGGACTTGTGTTCCCTGCTGGTTGTACCAGTGTGCATTTCCCCCAACAGGGCATAGAAGTTTCAGTTGCTTCATCCTCATCAGCAGTTAGTAGTCAGGGAGGTTTGTTTTGGTCTCTAATGTGAGCCCTTCTAATAGCTGTGATACCTCTTTGTGGCTTTAACTTCCGTTTCCCTGATGATAACTAATGATGATGAACATCTTTTCATGTGCTCATTTGCCAACATATATCTTCTTTAATAAAGTGTCTGAATCTTTTGCCCGTTGTTTACTCAGTTTGTTCATTTTCTTATCATTGAGTTTTGAGACTCTTTAGCATATTCTGGACACAAATCCTTTATCACGCATGTGATTTGCAAATATTTTTCTCAGTCTGTAGCTTGTCCTCTCATTCCCTTAGCTGTGTGAAACAAGGATCTTTTTACTTCAAATCACACTAGGTTATGAAACAGAGCGAACAATTAGTCATAAAAGGGTGTGTAGTTTGTGTTTGCTTTACTACATTCATGATAGAGACCAGGAAAGTCGGTCAGTATGAATGGCCCTGGTTGTTCTTCTCTTTCCAGGGCAGCATCTTGCTCCCATTACGTCTAAGGATGCAGCACATGCACAAGCCCTGGTAGCTAGTGGACGCCCACTGGAGACTGTTGAGTGAATGAATGATGAATGAAGGGTGGGGCAACCAGGAGAGTACAATGGCAATATAGGTGGAGAGAAAGGCAGGAGCCAGAACTTAACTACCAGGCTAAGAATTTTAAACCATATCCTGTGGCAATGGGAAACGCCAAAGGATTTCATGTAATGGAATAGAATTAGCATTTTTGGAAATGTCCTACTGAAAGTAGCATAGAGAATGGACAGATGGACAGGAAGAGGAGTGACACAAGCAGTGAGATTAATGAGAAGACCAGTGAAATCTTCTGAGCATGAGGCGATAAATGGCTAAGATACAGATATAGCAGCAGGGGCCGAAAGCAAGGGGCAGATACAAAAGATATTAAGTTGACAGGATATCATTTTGTTCCCACATCATGTGTATTTGAAAACCTCTGACCAATACTGTTATGAGAAAGAATGCAACAATTTGGGTGGGTGGGGGAGGGAACCCAATGTGTGTCATACAATTTTTCCTCCTAGATCCCAAGCAAACTTAAACACATCTCCTCTTAAGTAGCCCCCGACTTGTCTTCACAGCTAAGTCTCTTTCCTTAAAAAAAAAAAAAAAATCCATTTGCTTTTTGTTTCCTCATCTCCATTTTATGCCTTTTGAGCTTGACATGTGAATGAATCACAATTAACTTTGAACTGGAAGCCCAAGTACATTCTACTAGGATAACAGCATTATCAAAATTAAGAAGGTAATTCAATGATTCACATAGGATAGATTCAACAGGAATGTATGAAACAAGTAATCCCTTCTTTTTATGCTGCCTAATCAAATCCCATAAGTCACTCTCCCTGCCCTTAACTGTTCAGTCAACAACTGCCCAAATACACACAAACATTGATATTTGAAGTATCAGGACTCGGAGTGTATATAGTCAGGATGTTGCCTTGCAGACATCTACTTTCAGTGGACTCTCCAAGAAAACAACAGAAAGTGTCAAGAGGTGGCTATTGCCCATAAGTAATCATATAATCATTTGCTAGGACAGTAGGAAATCTTTAGGGAGACAATTATTATATTTCTAATTTAAGTGCCTTTGAGACAATGCCTTTGGCACCAGTCTTTTTCTGCCACCTATTGTTGATGGCCTGGTTCACTATCAAGATAACAACAGCTGGGTGGTTCTAGTCCTGGCACTGCTATTCATAACTCTGAAAAGTTACTTAATACCCCAACCCCACTGTCTCCATCTACAGATGAGATTGACCTAGAGCTGGATCATCCTTAAGGTTCCTGATTAAACAAGATTTTGGTTATAAACCTAACTTCGGAGGAAACCTCTTCATTTATTACCATTGATCTTAGTGAATTAGGGCAATAAATGTCTTTCTAAAGATTTAAAAGAGTGAATGCTCCTTTATTGTGCCAATGGGGCAAATCAATACTTTTGTTGCTCCTTTACTATAATTAATCATCTGGAACAAAGAAAAAAATCTGGTGTCTGTTAACAAAGTCCCCTTTTTAAAAGAAATATCAGATGTATATTTGTATGCCAACCACAAATAAATATTTTGCTACCTAAAAGTCAAACAAAAGAACTCTAATCATTCTTAAAATCTCTTCAGCCATCATTCCACCTCCATTACTTACTGAAGGAAATTTCCAAAGTCCCATCTAGAAGAAACTTCAGCACACATGCACACACACACACACACACACACACACAAACTCAGAGTAGTATGAACAATGTAACTTTTTTCCTCACAATACTCTCCAATTAAGAATTATTTTATGGGGCCTGTTCAATTTCCAGACTATAGAGATGTGATTTCAAGAGACATGATCATTAGACCAAAATCCCATTACAACTCTATTAAATACAGTTATATAGATACAGATAAATAGGTATAGTGATATACAGATGTAGTTATATAGACTTTATAACAAGATTTCACCAGTCCTTACCAGACAAAATCCAGGACCTGAATATTTATTTGACCTTAAGATGACATGTAGAAAAAATTTTAGAGTTATCCATGTCATATGAAGACACAAAACATTAAAAATTTTTATAGATTTATATCTGTTCACTTTTTTCCCCCTCTTATTATTTTCAGGTTTCCAACATTTCTTTAATAATTTTTCCCAACTCTAAAACTATATAAATATTCTAAATTTTCTCCTAATATTTTTATTTGTTTACATTTAAATCATTGTATCAGGAGCTTGTTTCTGCACATGATGTAACAAAGGAATAACACTTTTTGTCTTATGTGGAAATTGCTAATTATGCCAGTATTATTTATTACATAAATCATCTTGGGGCACCCAGCTGCCTCAGTAGGTGGAGCATGCAACTCTTGATCTCTGGGTTCTGAGTTTGAGCCCTATATTGGGTGTAGAGATTACTTAAGTAAAATCATTAGGGTGGCTCAGTGGTTGAGCGTATGCCTTCGGCTCAGGGTGTGATCTCAGGTCATGGGATTGACTCCTGCTTTGGGCTTCCTGCAGGGAGCCTACTTCTCCCTCTGCCTATGACTCTGTCTCTCTCTCTGCATCTCTCATGAATAAATAAATAAAATCTTTAAGAAAAAAAAATGAAAAGAGTGAATTAATTTATAAATATCTGGACAGATAGCCATAAAGACTATGGTTTCTTTTGAAAAAAAAAAAAACCAAGTTGAGAATAATAATTTGATGGATAGAAACTTCTATAACAATATATTTGGGGAAAAAATGTTTACATCAATTATTTTAGAGGTTAATGATAGGAGAGGAAGAATATTAACTTATAGGTGCCTAAATTGCTTAAATTGCTGAAATAAGCAAATGTAAACTTTATGTATGTACATATGTATCATAAATAAAATATTATGTTTTATTTTAAATAAAATGATGACAGATAAATTTATTTTTCATGCCTCACCAAAGAGGTTGACAGCAATAGCCCACACTGTCCCATGTTAGAATAGCAACATGGGGGCAGCACTAATGTCCTGTTGGAATGAGGTACTGGTAAAAACGGATCTGGACTGACCCCATGGCTAGGATACTACCAACTGGTTTTATCCAGTGCCGCTTGTTTCTAAGAATTTAAAGAATAATTCTTGAAGCAGAGTTGCCTGGTGGAGATCATTCCTGGAAAAGGAACAATCAACAGTGGTTTTATGGTGCCTGGAGTTCTCTGCTCTGGAGTTTATTATTCCCCTCTCCCTAATACTTACAAAGAAGGACTTGTCCCAAGGTCTGGCCTTCATCCTTTACACCAAACACAATGCCAGAAAGAGCAGCTGTTATTCTCAGGTGAACACAAACTCATAAGCACAAATAAATAGATACCTGAGAAGAATTTCCTTAATTGACAAACAGTAAGCTAAACAATGCATACTAGGTAAAGCAGAATTGAAAAAAAAATAGACCATTTAAAATGTGCATTGCATCTATACATAAGGAAATAATGGATTATATTAGAGCCATAAAGTAAGAATTAAATATCATAAGAAAAAGTAGAAAGGTTAAATATAAAATGCATAAAAATTAAAAGAAGGAACACAATAGATTAAAAAAAACAACAGAGGAAAGAATTAGCAAAATTAGGTAGAAGAACTTTCTCAATAGGCAACAGGAAAAGATAAATACTACAAAAAAAGTTAAGAGATTTAAAAGATAGAATACATGTGAATATCTAATAAGAATATCAGAAGGAGAGAAATTGTTTTAATGAAAAGCAGGAAGAATGTCAAGAAATGATGAAGATAAATATACTAGAACTTTTTAAAAACTTAATTCACCAATCAAAAGATAGAGACTCTAGAAGTGGATTTTTAAAATAGAATTTAAATATATGTTGGTTACAAGAGAGCTACTTAAAACAAAAAGACACTGAAATATTAAAAAAATAAAAAATAAATAAACCCATACTAAAAAAGTATGAACCAAGAAAAAATTGATGTAGCTATCTTAGCACTGAGAAAATAAAATTTAAGGGCAAAAAAATCAGAAAAAGAAGGACAACATATACGGAAAAGGGGAAAATGAAAAGGAGATATAACCATCCAAAATGTAGGCACATAATAATACAATCTCAAAACAAATAAAGTAATAACTGACAGAATGATAAGGAAAAATACAGAAATTAACCATTGTATATTGGAAATTTTAACACATCACTCTCAGGAACTAATAGGTAAAACAAAAAAAATATAAGATATATTGAAGATCAGAACAATATAGTTAACAACCACAAACTTTGATATATATATATATATATAACTCCACATTCAACAAACAGAAAACACATTCTTTTCATGTACATGTGGAACATTTGCAAAACCAGACTATTAGTTAGACCATTAGGGTGGCTTCAATAAATTCTGTCTCCAAATATAATATAATAAAATTACAAATGTGTTTCCTTAAAAGTACTATATATATTGAAACCAAAAAGCATAAGATAATGTTATGTTTTGCAATTAAATAACATTTTGAGCAACATTTCATTTAAGAGAAAATAAATATTTAGAATTAAATAATAATGAAGCATTATATGCCAAATTTTGGAGGACACAACTAAAGCAATACTAGAAGGAAATTTATATTTTTAAATACATTTATCAGAAAACAAGAAAGATTATAAGCACGTGAGATAGGAGTGCAACTCAAAAAACTGGAGAAAGTATAACAGAACAAATTCAAAGAATCAAGAAGAAAATGTAACCTTGATTCCAATATCAGA
This sequence comes from Vulpes vulpes, assembly GCF_048418805.1. Lineage (NCBI taxonomy): Eukaryota > Metazoa > Chordata > Mammalia > Carnivora > Canidae > Vulpes > Vulpes vulpes. Next base: position 94,179,453 of record NC_132792.1, on the reverse strand, counting down.
TAAGGATATGATAAGGATAGAAAAATTAGGAGTTCCTGGGTAGCTAAGTCAGTTAAGCCTCTGACTCTTGGTTTTGGCTTAGGTCATGATCTCAGGATCTTGAGATTAAGCCCCATGTCAGGCTCTATGCTCAGTGAGGAGTCTACTTGTCCCTCTCTCTCTGCTCCTCCCCCACCTCGAATAAGTAAATTTTTAAAATCTAAGAATGAAAAGAAAAGCAAAATTATAGGCCTCTCTCTTATGAACATAGTTGTAAAAATTTTTCTTATGAAAAATTATGAAGAACTATGTTCTCTTATGAACATAGTTGTAAAAAAATTTTTAAAGATTTTATTTATTTATTCATTTTAGAGAGAGTGTAAGCAGGAGAAGAAGCAGAGGGAGAGGAAGAAAGAATCTGAAGCAGACTCTGCACTAAGCACAGAGTGCTCGATCTCACAACTGGGAGATCATGACCTGAGCTGAAACCAAGAGTCAGATGCATAACTTTATAAATCCTCTCTGGAAGGTTTAAACTCTAATAAAGGAGGTACAAAAGGATCTGAATTAAATAGGAAGATATTCCTTGCTCTTGGATGAATTTCCTGAATTCTCCTCCAAATTAATCTAAGCACTCAGTGCAATTCCAATTGGACTTTTTTAGGAATTCAATAAGCTTATTCAAAAATTTATATAGAAATAGCCACTAAAATGGCTAACTGGCTTTTTTTTTTTTAATTTTTATTTATTTACGAGAGTCACAGAGAGAGAGAGAGAGAGAGAGGCAGAGACACAGGCAGAGGGAGAAGCAGGCTCCATGCACTGGGAGCCCGATGTGGGATTCGATCCTGGGTCTCCAGGATCGCGCCCTGAGCCAAAGGCAAGCGCTAAACCGCTGCGCCACCCAGGGATCCCGCTAACTGGCTTTATAAGAGATTGGAGAGAGGGACTTAGTCTAACTTATATTAAGATATACTGAAATGCCATTATAATAAATGCAGTGTAATATATGTATGAACAGATAAACTGACTAATGGGACAGAGTTAGAGACTTCAGAGATAGACCCACACATACATGGAAACTTAACATTTGATAAAGTTGGCGCCACAAATCAATGGTGGAAGGTCTGGATGTTCAGTAGATGCCTGGGGAAGACTTGCTGACTATAAGGAGAAAAAAGAAAATTCAATTCTCACCTAACACCAGAAACAAATGTGGACTCAAAATGGATTACAAACCTAGGTATGAAAGGTAAAACTATAAAGTAGACAGAAAAAAATATAGGAGGAAGTCTTTGTGACCCAGAGACAGATAGCTCCTTAAACAAAACTTCAAAAACATGAGCTATCAGGCAACTACAGAAAAATCAAACTTAATTACATCAAAATTAGGGATTTCTATTCAATAAAAGGTACTATAGACAAAATTAAAAGGAAGATGAAATGGAAAAAGATACTTGCAATGTCTAAAACCAACACAGGATAAGTGTCTGTATATATGCATGAGATGATAGAAGTGAGGAATGTGGATGAAGGGAAGAATCAGATAAGAAATAGGACTGCCACAAACCTCTAGTGAAAATATGACATGATCTGAGAATCATGGTTAACCTCATTCTGCTTCTGAAATCCATGGGAAAAAAATACAGTTCACCAAATCTGAGACACTTTTTAATTGTAAGATGTCCCATTATTTTATGTTACTGAGGAAGAAAAATTACCAATTAAATGATAACACAATGCTTTCTTATCATGTAAATTTTAATATTATACTTTTACAAGTGCTTTTAAACCTAGTTGAAAAGACTTTTAAAATATTATCCTTGACATCTATAAAAAGAAAGAAAATATAAATGAAATAAATTGTTAAGGGTACTTCTTTTTTTTTTTTTTTTTTTTTTAATTTATGATAGTCACAGAGAGAGAGAGAGAGAGAGGCAGAGACACAGGCAGAGGGAGAAGCAGGCTCCATGCACCGGGAGCCTGACGTGGGATTCGATCCCGGGTCTCCAGGATCGCGCCCTGGGCCAAAGGCAGGCGCTAAACCGCTGCGCCACCCAGGGATCCCGTTAAGGGTATTTCTAAAGCTCCTTTCCATATACTCAGAATCCAACTTTTTGGGTTACTTTTTAATTCAGACTCATCACTGCCTATGCCAAGCAGTTCCATTCTCATCCAGAGTGTTCACGATGTAACTTTTCTTAGAAGAGCCCACGAAATTGCTGACCCTTGTGACTAAAAAGTGATGATTTCTTATGGTTCAACCTGATAAAAATGGTTAATTACTTTTGGAAGCATCAAGAGATTGCAGTTGTCCTGTCATGCCACCAAGAATGCTACCCAAAGTCATTCATGTACAGGCAAGGAAAACACTCGTTGCAACTACCTGCTGGCAACTGAAAGACAACCTGTGGATGATGAGTGGGGTTGTAATTTTGGAGGTGTTAAATGGGGGAAGGGAGTCTCTCTTAGAATCAATGAATACAGTAAAATGTTAATAATAAGTTGAAATAATCAATAGAAATAATTTAAAAATAACATGAATAAAGAGGAATCATAGAGTGGTTTGGAAGCATTCAGTAGAGGTTTTAAGTGTGGCAGATGCTGTCAGTGCCTCACCCATTACTCCCTGCACTCTGCTTTCCAGCATGTGTCTCCTACTATGTTCTGTATTCAGTCTGCACCTGCTCACAGGGGAGGCCAAACTGTGGGGACCTAACACACCCCAGCTACAGGGAGTAGCTGTCAGTCAACAATGGATGGCAGTTAGGGAACAAGTATCTCAGCTTCCTCGACCTTCAAGGGAGTAACTCTGCAGCTGGTTCTTCATCTTCTCTGAGTTCCCCAGGGTGGTTGAGGTCCACTTGCCCCCACGAGTAGCTGGTTCAGACACATCCTAGAGTGACTTCCTTCTCTTCCCTTTGCTCCTTCTCCACATTCTGACTTAGGCTTCCTGCACTCTCCTCCCAAATAAACCACTTGGACTCAAGTCCTTGTTTTGGGGTCTGTTTCTGGGGAGGTATAACCTAAGACAGTAAGCAAATCTCCAGGAACCTTGTAGCATTTGGCCATCACTTGACACAAAAAGATCATGAGCTTCCCTCTCCTACCCTCCCCAAGAGAACATCTTCTTCTTGCAAGCCTCCCATCCTCTCCATATAACCTATGCCCACTCCTCTCTTTGACTTCTCAGCTTCCCCCTCTCCTTCCCATTCTACCTCCCCTACCTTCCTATCCCTCCTCATATAAACTTGACTTTGCTTCTTTTCCCACTAGAGCCTCTAAGATCCGCATTGTGGGATGCAGTGTGCAAAAAAAAATCTCTATAAAGAGTTTGACCTCGGATGATAGAGAAGAGATGTGTTCACAAATTGTTTAAAAATCATTACATTTAATTAAATAACATTAAATGAACAAGCCATTCTATCCCTAAGGCACTCATGCTTAGTGGTCAACATACATCAGAGATGTTCAGACTGGCTCAGAATATAGGCAATGCCTGCGTGTAGCCTGCTGGCCAACAGCTCTCCTTAGATGGTCAGGTAAAATTATCAGAAGGTACAGAGCTATGAAGATGTCAAAAGGCAACAGTGAGATATACAAATGGCCCACAAGCATATGAAACGATGCTCAACATCATTAATCATTAAAGAAATGCAAATTAAAACCACAATGCAGCATGAGCTTAATCACCTCCCCCTAGCATAGCAAAATATTACAGACTGGGTGGCTTATCAACAACAAATATTCATTTCACACTGTTCTAGATGCTGGAAGGCCAAGAATCAGGGTGCCAGCAAGGCAGGTTTTGTTAAGGGTCCTTGTCTAGGCTGCGGACAGCTGATTTCTCGGTGTATCCATACAGGGTAGAAAGAGCAAGCTAGGTTTCTGGACTCTTCTTATAAGGACACAGACCCCAAAACAAGGGCTTCGCCCTCATAACCCGATTACCTCTCAAACGGCCCATCACACTGGGATTATGGTTTCCACATTCGAATCAGCAGGATGGACAAATAACTCAATAGCAGGTATCCTTTCACATCTATTAGGATGGTTACTTAAAAGAAACACACACAGAAAATAAGGAAGTGTTGTAAGGATGTAGAGAAATAAAAACAACAGTGCACTGTTGGTAAAGTTGTAAAATGGTGCAGTTGCTATAGAAAACACTGTGTTGGTTCCTCAAAAAAACTAAAAAAAGAATGATAGTATGATCTAGCAGTCCCACTTCTGGGTACCCAAAATAATTGAAAACAGGGACTAGAACAGATATTTTGTACCCTTGTGTTCGCAGCATTATTCACCATAGCTAAAACATGGAAGCAACACAAATACCCATCAATGAATGAATGGATAAATGAAATATGGCATGTTCATACAATGAAATATTATCCAGCCTTAAAAAGAATGGAAATCCTATCACATGCTGCAACATGGATGATGACCATTGAGACATTATGCTGAATGAAATAACCCAGTCATTGAAGGACAAACACTGCATGACACCACTTATGTGAGGAATCTAAAATAGTCAAACTCATTGAAACAGAGTAAAATGTTGCTTATCAGGGGCTGGAGGGGAGGGAGAAATCAGGAACTGTTGGTTAATGGATCTAGAGTTTCAGATTTGCAAAATGAAAAATTCTGGAGACAGGTGTGATATACTTAACAGTGTGATATACTTAACATTACTGAGCTGTATACTTAAAAATGGCTAAGGTGGTAAATGTTATGCGATGTGTATTTTACTGCAATTTAAAATAAAAATAAGGGGTGCCTGGGTGGCTGAGTGGTTGAGCGTCTGCCTTTGGTTCAGGGTGTGATCCCAGGGTCCTGGGATTGAGTCCCACATCAGGCTCCCCTGAGCCTGCTTCTCCCTCTGCCTATGTTTCTGCCTCTCTCTGTGTGCTTCTTATGAATAAATAAGTAAAATCTTTTTAATAAATAAAATAAAATAAAAATAAAAAACAAAGGTACCTTTTGAACTGGGAGTGTGGGGACAAGCAAGGGGCGAGGGTCGGCGGAAAAGTTAAAAACTTTTTTTTAAAGACTTTATTTATTTATTCATGAGAGACACATAGAAGCAGAGACACAGGTAGAGGGAGAAGCAGGCACCCTGTGAGGAGCCCAATGTGGGGCTTGATCCCAGGACCCTGGATCACCACCTGAGCCAAAGGCAGATGCTCAACCACTGAACCACCGAGGCACCCTTTAAAAACATTTCTTATCCTCTATTCTGCAATTCTTTCTTAGTATTAATAAATAGAAAAATAAATGAACCCCGAGTTACTCCAGGCACAAGCTCTGGACAAAGTCTCAGCATAAAGTAATAACGAACACAGTACAAAAGCTCTTGTGAGCAGGGATGATTTCTTATGCTTGTTTTCTGCTCCCCAAAGCTCTAATTATTTAGTGCATAAAGGTAATATGGGCTAGTTTGCTTTTTTCCTCTCTTCCTAATAGAAGAGAAAAAACTCATAGAAAGGGAGATTATGTCAAACATATTTTGTTGGAAATCTCTTATTAAAAAAAACCCACTAAAGCAAATATCTTTTTTGTTATAATGATCTAGTAATATAAAAGGACACAAAATTAAAAGCACACAATGGCTTATTGCTGCACCTGAACCAAAGGTAATGTTTATCAAATTATTAAAGAAGCACTTATGATAACCTACAATATTAGAGATAGTGTTGTGTCTATGAAGCTTAATGTGTTGGTCTCAGGGGTACTGCCACAGAGACTCACCCTCACCCCCTCTTTGCTGGCACAAATGGATTTGACTACACAGATGAGCTTGTCCACAAGTGCCATATTTAACAAAAGAACAATATGTATTTATTCCCAAAATTTTAATTAAAAAATAAAATAAAATGAACATCTTTGCATTTCCATCCCACCAGGGAATAGAGTTTTAATGAACACACGAAGCAACTAGGTGACATCTTTATCAGCCCTCATAAACCTTGATTGAACACACAGCGATAAGGCCTGTTTAAACTATCCTCCTGATAACAGGCCTGGAGTCAGCACTGGCCTTAGCAACCAGCCCAGCAAAGAGGCCTCTCCAAAAACCAGAGTTCAGGCCCACTAGGGCCTAGGGAAGCTGCAAAAATCCTAAGCTCCAGGCAGCTGGTTTATTTGGGGGTGACAGCAAGGTGGTGGGTAGGTGGGTACGGGCCAGTCACCCTGGCTTTCTTGGAAGGAGACTCTCTCCAACCAGTTTTGGCACCTGGGGGTGAGGAGCCTGGAGAGAAAAGGGTGTTTTAAGCCCTAGTGACCTTTAGCATTTACATCTGCAAACACAGAGGACTACAGAGCGGTGATTTTAAAGGATTTGGGAATGGCCAGCTCTGGTTTTCTTTCCACCAGCGTCATAAATGAATGAAAGGTACAGACATCTGAAAAGAGCTGGGAGCCACGGGACCTTTGTAATAAGCTGTGAGTCTCATTCCTGCAGCCCTTTGCTTTTATGCTCTAGCACCTCTGATCACTCACTTGCTACTTGGAATCCCAGCCCCCTACCTCCCAGCCTTCGCAGTCCAGAACCCACAGCGTCCCCCACAGGCTGCAGCAGCCAGCACTGGTGGCGGGGTAGGGGGAGGGGGCGGGGGGGAGCTATGTCTTGTGAACCATTGAAGGCTTTGTCCAAGCAGCCTCACCCAGAGGATGTTCACCCCCTCACCCTCTGAAGCAGGCTGAAGACCACCCTCACAGGCAGCAGCAGGAAGTGCTCTGGATCTCAGGAGCTGCCGCCCCTGGGCTGGCCCCAGCCCATTCCTACCAACTGGCCCTCTTTGGGTACAGCTTGTAACTTCCCTGGGTCTCGCTTTCTTCAACTGAAAGAAGAGATAGTTGGACTGAAAAGTCTTTCAGAAATCTTCCAGGCCTACAATTAAATGAGAAGCATTTGCCATTTTCCCCTAAACACCCTCTCCCTCAATTTTTTCATAACATTTAATCACCAGAGTGGATTATCTTATAGGTCAGGATGAAGTATACACTAGGTCATTTCCTACATCACCAAGATTATCAGTTTTCGTAATAAGCTCCAACACATGGATGATAATAAAATTTCCCCTACTCCCCCTCTTCCCCCTCATTAGACTTGCCCCCAATGAGGGCAAAGATGGGCCCCCAAAGATGCCTTCCTGAAAGTCAGTAACTATAGTTTTGACAGAACAGTAGTGAAAGGAAGTTGTTCCAGCTGGTAAATTCCACTGTGTCCTATGGAAAACACCTGGCCTGTATGTGTTTGAGGACTTGCATCTTCAGAGGAGGTTGCAAAGGAACTCAAGCTCTTCTGACCCAGGAGGCAAATAGGAAGATCATCTCTAGGGAAACTAGATTTGATACGCTATCTTTTGAGCTGTACCTGCTCATGTTCCTGGCCAGCAATTTCTCTTGAACATTTATATGGGATTTTATATTTAAAAAGAGGTTTCCCATCACTTTACTGTAAATCTACATCCCCACAATGATAGTATGGTTAATATTATTTGTGATTTTTTTCCCTATAAAGAAGGGATTTTTGCAATAGGGAGAGAGAAAAAGCAAGCAAAATGACAAACTAACAAACACTGAGGCAAATATTTTGGTTTTATAGGTAATAATCTTACACATAGCAGTATACTGCATGTATTTTCCAAACCCATAAGTAGCACATGAGATGTGATGACCATGAATGTGCTTTGGAGGGGGATGAGGCAAGAGAGCTGAAACCTCAACTGTCTGGAGCAACTTCATGTAGTCAACAAACCTATAAGAGATCCTGGGATCCATTCCATAGAGTAGAGAAGCAGGGGCAATCAGCACGCTTATTTACTGAACTATCATAATATTCGTGCATCAAAAGGGAAAAGAAGTAGACCTCAGTGGGGTACCAATTAATCTATACTATTTCCTTATATACCTCCTTGCATTCAGACAGCCTACCTTTTTTTTCCTTAACCATTTCTAGATTTAGGGTGCTGATATAATTTATCATCCAAACCAGAAAGTTGAAAAAAGGACCATATTAATAACTACAATTGGTATCTACTAGGTCTGGCCAAGGCAAGTAGGACCTCTGGTTGCTCTATGGCCACACCTGGGACATGATCCCTATCCCTGAGATGCCATGGTTCCCACAACTCAACCTAGATTATTTTATCAGATTTTCCTTTTGTCTATCAAAGTGTAATATGTCCAGGTCTGGACTATTATAATTTTTATTTATTCCTTCCTTCAACAACTATTACCGATCTACCATGTGGGAGGCAATGTGGTATCTGCTGGTCCCCTACAGGAGCTGATAGTAGAGTCATGCATAGGTCAGGATTAGAATGCTGGCTTCTCCTTACATAGAGTGCCTAGCTTTTCTGAGCTTCAGGTGCCCTGCTCCATCAAATGGTGATAATAATGTAACTACTACATAGGATCATCATGAGAGTTAAATGAGTCCATGTATGTTAAGTGCTTGGCACAGAGGAAGTACTATGTAGGGTTACTATAGTCAACAACAGCCACCTATTTCTGACTTAACCACTTCATTCATAGTGAATTTTCTCACTACAGATGTAGCTAAGAACACAAAACACTCATTCGTTCAGCTCACTAAATGGCCACCAGATGAGGACACTAGGAAAGACACAAAGCATAAACAATGTAAATCCATGCATCTTGGGAATTCCTAATTAGAAATGAAAAGGACTACATGAGTACTTTTAAAAACTTGTGCCTAGTAACTCTGACTATACATTAGAATTGTATGAAAAGCCTTTTTTTTTTTTTTTTTTTTATTATTTGAGAGAGAGAGACAGGCAGAGGGAGAAGCAGGCTCTATGCAGGGAGCCCGATGTGGGACTGGATCCTAGGTCTCCAGGATCACGCCCTGGGGTGAAGGTGGCACTAAACCGCTGAGCCACCCAGGCTGCCCTAAAAAGCTTTTAAGAAAAAGCAGGGACTCTATCACTTAACAACCAAATGAGATGCTCTAGGAGTAAAGCAAATAATGCTGAACATTAATAAAAGTAGTGTCTCACCTGTCAGTGAATTGTCCATGATTAAGCTGTGAAATCTTTGCAATAGCCAGTAACAAACTATCGGTTAAGATCTTTTTGAGCGTTTACTATGTACCAGGTACTGTACCAAGAGCTCCATGGGTTGGTTTGGTCCACGACAGCCTTGTGGAGGAAGAGTTTGGGCTGGGGCTGTGAACGATTGAAAGGAAGAAGTAGGGCTGTTTGTGATGCAAAGGAGAGAGAGAGTCTCAGCCCTGCAGGTGGAGTGTGCATTTTTGGATTGAGGACAGATAGAAGAATGAACAAATTTCAAAGTAAAGAAAGTACTTTTATTTCATGTGTAGTTCACATGTCCTCTGTAGATATTACTGAAAAAGAACATTCACCCAAAAATCTTAAACTGTGAAATGTATGGCTTCAATAAGCATTAAGCAGAGGCCAACCTATATTCTGTCTTCATGGGGCTTTGTGTAACTGACTATATTCATAACATAGCTACAGTGAGACTCCATGGAAAATAAAACAAGAGTAGATCTGAGTAAATTCCTTCCACTTTGCCCTTCCTATCTCCTGACCTCTGCTCTGTTCCCTACAAAACCAGCAGTGAGTTCTCAGGGATCAGCCTGGAAGCACAATTTGGAATCTTACATTTGACTTTTGGATAAACAAGAATAAAAGAATCAACAATCAGAGAGAGACAGAGAGACAGAGACAGATGATTAGATTTTAAGTTATAAAGATAAAATTAAAGCATGGCCTCATGCCGTGCAGCCTCTCTCTCTAAGAGGAGTTATATGAACTAGGGTGTTAGTTAGAAATGGAACAACTGTGAGAAAGCCAAGACTACGCAGGAAGGAAATAAACCCATCATGTCACACCATAGGATTTTTTTTTAAGATTTTATTTATTCATTCATGAGAGACACAGAGAGAGGGAGAGAGGCAGAGACACAGGCAGAGGGAGAAGCAGGCTCCACGCAGGGAGCCTGAAGTGGGACTTGGTCCCAGGTCTCCAGGATCACGCCCTGAGCCCAAGGTGGCACTAAACTGCTGAGCCACCGGGGCTGCCACACCATAGGATTTTTAAGATAAAAATTTTTTATTCAGCCTTATTCCAGAAAAACCCAAACCTTCTCCCCAACTCCACCCCATCCCTTCCACACAAGGCTGGATTAGACAGATAGGCCTTTCTTGATTTGTTAGGCAACAGACTTTGCAGGCTCCTACAATGTGTAAGACCACATTCAAGGCAAAGGGTGGAGGAGAGACCTTTGGCCCCCTGGGAGACATTCTTTTAATTAAGGATTTGAATTTCTTCTACCACCTTTGGCTGCAGCTGCAATCTGCCTTTTTTTTTTCTATCACCTCTCTTTGATTAAAGTATTGGGGTAATCTTCTGACAGTACAATCCTTCATTTATTGTGCAAAGTCTGTGCTAGTTCATAGATCATCTTGACGCCACTATTAATAAAGAACACTGGAATTTCACATCATAGACTATAATGTCTCTACATGATCCTCCCTTAAGCAACTTTATGGGTTAACCATTACCAGCATCCCCATTTTACCTATAAGAAGACTAAGGGTCAGAGCTTAAGTGGATAACTGAAGGCCACTGGTAAATGTGGCACAAAGTTTCAATTCTAAATCCCATTTCTTATTCTATGCTCTTTGAGGGAGTATTCAATTTTCTCAACTCATGTTGAGGTGAGCAGGATGCGGAGAGAAGCCACATTTCAGAAAGTTCATTCTGTTACCATCTGTTGGTATCTACTTACATCTCTTAACACCAGCACTCACAACTCAGAAGCATCTAAAAACTCTGTGTGTTCATGCTTTCCTTCTGTCCCTTCCTAGCATGGAGAACTGTGTTGGCTCTGCTTGCTAATCTCTAATACTCAAGCTGCCCAGGGTAGACCCTGCAGAGGTGAGGAATCACCTCTCCCCACACAATGATGAATTATCCCAGCCATGTAATGGGACTTCAAGAGCCAAAAGAATAAAATCCAACAAATTTAGTAATCCTGTAACAATAACCAAAAAAGCAAACTCCAAGGATTATCAAGGGTCAGGCCCAAGCATGGAGACACTCCAGACTCTTTGGTGTCTTGGGATTCCCATGGAGACCTTCAGCTGTCCTTGCTGACTTTTCAGTCTGTAATGTCTTACAGATTTCAGGGCTGGCCTCTGACAGCTCTGACATATCTGAACTAAGGCTAACCTCAGCTCGTTACTTGAAAGCCTGATAAGTTATACTGTACCTGTCAAAGCCTTTCTCCTCCGAGACTCTCTCCCCTCTCCGATGGGGCAACAACAATAACAAAAAAAAGGAGAAGAAGAGGAAAATGTATCTTCTTCATTTGACTGGCATAACCTCCTGTGCATAAATTGCTATTATGTTATTCTAAATCCTAATTCATAACCAAAAGAAAATACAGACCACTTAGTTGGGGAGAAAACATTATCAACTCAATTTCCTCCAATTTATAAGAGCTGTTGGCCTCTCTTGGAATATAAATTCTGTCTTGGGGCTGGGTAGGAGAGAGTAGAAACAAGGTCCGCGTCGTCAGGAAATAAAGACATATCAATTTGCCCCTCCAAAACTTCAACAAGTTTCTCTCTAATGTCCCCCAGAGTGGAAGTCACTCCTGCATATTGTCACTCTCTGTCATCCATGAGAGAGAAACTTGAACGCTCACCCCAGTCCCAAAGGCCATTCTCATGATTTTGCCCATTGTTAGCTTGGGTCAGTGTCCATAAGGAATCCAGATGGCATCATGTGGAATCTTCCTGAGAGGGCCCTGGAAGAAAGAAAGAACCCACTTCTCCACTCATCTGTCCCCAGTTCTGACCAGTGAGGAGATCTTACTTTAGATTACAGAACAGGAAGGAATTTGAGGACTTAGCCAGATCCAGTCAGCACTGCAACAAGCATCCATTAGTTAGATCAGCAAAGACTTGGAAAAAGAATACCTCAAACAGTTTCTACTCATTGCTGTCTGTTGCCATAAGGCCTTGGAAAGATACTTTGTTTTTTGTCACAATTCTTTACCTACAAAAAAAAGGGGGGAGCTTATACCTTTCTTTCAAGAGTACAGAAACAGGAAGGAATTTTAAACATGATCACAATGTAAGAACTACATAAATGTCACATGACAAATGATAACTGCAAATGATTTATTTCTCAGCAAATAAAATTACTTCAACTAGGCAAAGGCAAATACTAAAAGAAACTTGTAAGGAGTGCTGTCAGGTTAGGTCGGCAGAAGTATATGGACATGCCAGGGACATGGGGCTTCAGATGACACCCCGCCCTCTACTCAAGAGACCTCACTTTCAGAATATTTTATGTTTCTTATCTGAATATAGTCTCATTTTAAAATTTAAACATAAAGCTTTGGGATCCCTGGGTGGTGCAGTGGTTTGGCGCTTGCCTTTGGCCCAGGGCGCGATCTTGGAGACCCGGGATCGAATCCCACATCAGGCTCCCGGTGCATGGAGCCTGCTTCTCCCTCTGCCTATGTCTCTGCCTCTCTCTCTCTGTGTGACTATCATAAATAAATAAATTAAAAAAATAAAAAAATAAAATAAACATAAAGCTTTTTAAAGCACCCCTTTTGCTCTCTACTACCCCTGTTTCCACCTCTAGTCCCCACCAGCCCTCTCTCTCCTCCAAAATGTAACTTTTATTAGCTATTTGCTGTGTGTCCTGCTGGGCCACATTCAGGGCATTTACATGCATGTGTGTATATAGTACCAGACTTTTAAATATACAGTTTATTACTCAAGGATTAAGGTATTTGACCTGAGGCACTTAAATATTAATGTGAACCTCTGGATAAAAATTTAATCTCTGCAGCTGGCTAGTGCCCTTTACACAGTAGAAGCTAACTCCAGGGTAATTACAAAAGAAATCAGTACTAGAGTTAACTCTCAATTATCTGGGGACTCATTTTCAAGACTGGGAACTCCTGAGGCCTCCCTGCTTTTGCAAGCCTACTTGGGGACCCACATCTTGGCTATTTTACCTCTTATCAGCATCTCACCCAGAAAGCAAACTGGTTAGATTCAAAAGACTCCAACTATAAATTGTCTTTACTTGTTATCTCTTTCATTGTTGCATTCAAAAGCAGAAAATTCGGAAATTATTTTTTCTCTGATGATCTAAAATAAGATTTAGGTTTATCTGCAAATTTTACTTACTCACACCCCACAGCGCCTTCCTCTGCTGCCCGCAAACACCACAGATAATCAAGATTTGGCTTTGGCTGAGATTTATAAGGGAACGTATCTGGATTTCCCTCTCTGCCCTGGTCTGCTAATGTCCAGTTGGCTGATGTTCAGGGCAAGATGCCAGGCCTATATTTTGGGGAAGGATCATCCAGAGAGATAGGGGCGGATGTGATTTGGCAGCTCTGTGAGATCTGGCATGTGATTTTACGTGCTGTGGTGTTATGTTTCTTAAACTCAGTACATGCACTTAGAAGGCTGTTCATCATCATCACAGAATATCCAGGCAGCACCTACTTGGCACCAGAGGCACTCTGAATGTCTTTTTAAAATAATATTTTAACAAGAGGCCCAGTAAATGCATAATAGAGTGGCACTGCTTGGTACTACTATGTTATGCTGATACTGGCATTTTTATTGGAAATTAGGATATTTTCCTGTTTCTACAGTTAGAAGGAATTCTAGAAAAAACAAAAGATACATTTTATTTTTTTATAAATATTTTTATTTATTTGTTCATGAGAGACACACAGAGAGAGGCAGAGACATAGGCAGAGGGAGAAGCAGGCTCCCTGCAGGGATCCTGATGTGGGACTCAATCCCATGACCCCGGGATCACCACCTAAGCCGAAGGCAGACACTCAACCACTAAGCCACCCAGGTGCCCAGCTAAAATACATTTATAATTGTTTTTAATTTATTCAGTGAAGAACTATGGCAAGCACATACTTTGAAATAAAACAATATTTCTTGGGCTAATAAAAATCAAGATGAAAAAAGAAATTAATATTAGAACATTGTTTTTGGTCTTTTTGCACTTCTCATTTTCTTGTATAATTCACATATGAAGAAGAACAATTTCTTTTCTTTTCTTTTCTTTTCTTTTCTTTTCTTTTCTTTTTTTTTGAGAGAGTGAGAGAGTGGGGAGGAAGAGGGACAAAAGGAGAGGGAGAGAGAGAATCTTAAGCAGGCTCCATGCCCAGCACAGAGCCTGATGTGGGGCTCAACCCCACGACCCTGAGATCATGACCTGAGCCGAAATCAAGAGTCAGCCGACTCTTGATTAGACTGAGCCACCCAGGCGTCCTGAGGAAGAAGTTTTTACCTTCTCTTCTGAGCAAAGCTGTCTTGCCTGCCCCTTACGAATCTTTCCAGGAATATTGATTGTCCACTTGAGATTGGGATTTCTGATTTGTGACGATAGGTTCTGGCAGCAGGTTTTGGGAAGAGGTATCTCCACACCATATGGTGAAACCCTAGTGCTTCATATAGCCAAATATGTTATTGTGTTGCTGTCATCAGAACAGATGCCCATGAATCACTCAAGAGAATGGGGTCCCACATATTTTTTAAAAGGATCTAACTGGAGTCAGTTTTGCCAAAAGAAGTCAGTAAATATAGAGCAAATGTGGCTCCTTGCCCCTTAAAAATCATCAGGTATCTTACAAGGCTCAAGATACATCGATGGAGTATACGGTTCATCTTCTGATTTTGGACAAGAAGTTTGGTTAAGAAAAGTAAAAAGTAACACTGAGCTGTCGGGAAATCGCCTTGCAGGGGGCTGAATTTCCTCCCGTGTCAAAAGAAGGGGGAAGGCAGATGACCTCAAAGGCCTCTTCAGTACAAGAATTCTCAGGCTGCCAGCAGGGTTTTCCCTACTTGGCCTTTTTCCCAGCAATAAAGTTATTAGAAGATTAGGAGGGGAGAAGGGCGAGTGAAATGAGAGGTCAGCATGGTTTGGAGAAAATGATTCGCTTTACTCAGTATCTTGTCCCCACACCGAGCCCAGCGTCGCTCCCAGGAGTCGCTTTGAGGAAACAGAAGCAAGGCTGGCATGAGCCTCTCTGGGTGTGGGTCTGTAGCATTTTGACCAACTGGTAACTATTTTCCCTTCTTCGTCACTATTTAAGTTCCTAAGAAAATAATTTCTTTGACTAAAAAATAAATAATAATAGGTATCTCCCACACTGTTGGGGGATTAAATGAGATATTCATATTTGCTAAACCCGTAATAGGGTGATTGGCTATAGGAAATGATAAATGTTGCTTAGCCTTTGGGTTGCATTAGTGACTGACAGCTCCCTTTTTGTATATTCTCTTTAATTTATGAAGCAATTTCACTTAACCGAATCTTTCAACACATATTTAATGAGTGCTTGCTATGATGTGCCAGACACTTTTCTGAACACTAAGAATCCAATGGTGACTGGGAGAGTCAAAGGCCCTACCCTCAGAATTCATGTTCTAGTTGGGGGAGAAAATAATAAACAAGAAAATATGATAGGGTAGGGGACGAGGGTAGGTAAGGATGGGGATCTGTTATACAATATAGGGTCATCTGGAAAGGCCTCTCTAGTCAGGAGACAATTGAACAGACACCTAAAAGAAGTGGGGGAGAGGGGGTGAGCCTTGTGAATATTCATGAGAAGGGCATTCTAGAGGGAGGGAACAGCAAATGCTAAAGGCCCCTGGGGTAGAAAGGTGTTTGGAACTTTCAAAAAAGAGAAAGGAGCCCATGTGCCGCAGCCAGGGGACAGGAATGGAATTAGTGATGAGAAGGAGGATGCATTAGGCCTGGAGCATGGAAGAATTGTTGTTGTTATTGTTGTTGTTGTTTTGTCGGAGTGCGATGCAAAGCTTTTGGAGGGTCCTAAACACAGTCACTAATGCAACCTGAAGGCTAAGTAACATTTATCATTTCCTATAGCCAATCACCCTATTACGGGTTTAGCAAATATGAGTATCATGTTTAATCCCACAACAGTGTGGGAGATATCTATTATTATTTATTTTTTAGTCAGACATTTAGTCTGATTTACACATTAGAAAGCTCACTTTAGCAGTAATGTGAAGAATAGACTGAAAGGGGACAGCAAGCAGCAGAGGCCAGACAGGTAAGACTATTGTCATAATCCGACAAGAGGGCGTGGCTTTGTCCAGGTAGCAGGAGAAGCAGGAAGAAGCAGTCAGATTCAATTTTCAAGGTACAGCCAACAGGATTTGCTGACAGGTTGGAGTTAAGGAAAGAGAAAAGGAAAAAAAATCAATCAAAAGACGATGAACACTGAGCTTTTGGATCTGGCAATGGGAAGGTAGAGTTGCCTTTTATCGAGATGGCAAAGACATTAACTCATAACTTCCCTGTCAGGAAGATATCGTGAATATTCCCATTTTACAGATGAGGAAGATGAGACACAGAGAGATTACCCAGATAAAGGGATCCTTATTCATTTAAGACATAGATAAGGACCCAGCAAATGGCAAAGCCTCATAAGCTCAGATCTTAAATTGAGTTAGTAGAGTAAAAGATTTTGAGTTTCATAAAGATCAGATAATGCTACTCTATTTCTGAAAGTTACTTGTTGGTGTTAGATGCCCACCCAGTGCCAGGAGAGAAGATAACTTTCTGGAAGTCTTGGCACTTCCAGCTCTCTGGACAGGACTACTCTTCAATCATGGAAAAGGAATAGGAATAAACAGAGCTCCTTCCTAAAAATACCAAACCTGCTACTGAATCCCCACACAAGTTCCATCATTAGGCTAAGAGAGAAGAAAGTTTAGAAGCTCCATAGCTTGGGATAGGGGTAAATTTAGACAGTGCAGGGATTTATCTGGACAAGGACATCTACAGGGACAGGATTTTTTTAAATTGTAGTTGTTGTACAATATATTACTTTCAGGTGTACAACACAGTCATTCAATATTTATATACAATAAAAAATCACCCCAAGTCTAGTTACCATGTGTCACCATCCAAAGTTATTACAGTGTTATTGAATAATATTCCCTATGCTGTACTTTACATGCCCACAATTTATTTATTTTGGAACTAAAAGTTTGTACCTCTTAATCCCCTTCGTCTATTTTGTTTATCCCTTTTACTCCTCTCTCCTCTGGCAACCACCAGTTTGTTCTCTGTATTTTTTAGTCTGTTTCTGTTTTGTTTTATTTTTTCATTTGTTTCAGCTTTTTGGATTCCACATGTAAGTGAAATCATATGGTATATGTCTTTCTCTGTCCTACTTCACTTAGCATAATATCCCCTAGTTTCATCCATGTTATCCAAATGGCAAGGTCTCATTCTCTTTTTACAGCTAAGTAATATTCCTTGTATATATGTACCACATCTTCTTTATCCATTCATCTGTCAATGGACACTTGGGTTGCTTTTATATCTTGGCTATTGTAAGTAATGCTGCAATGGACATGGGAGTGAGCATCCTTTCAAATTGGTGTTTTCATTTTCTTCTGATCAATATTCCAAAGGTATGTTTGATATATTTATCAGAAGATTGCTAGATCCTATAGTACGTCTATTTTTTTTAAAGATCTTATTTGTGTATTTGAGAGAGAGAGAAAGAGTGCACACACAAATGGGGTAGGAGGGGCAGAGGGAGAGGGAGATGCAGGCTCTCCACTGAGCAGGGAGCCAGATGCAGGGCTCCATCCTAGAACCCCGAGATCACGACCTGAGTCAAAAGTAGACACTTAACGTGTGGTCCCTGTAGGTCGATTTTTAATTTTTAGAGGAATCTCCATATTGTTCTCCATAGTGGCTGCACCAATTTACAGGACAGGATTTGGGAGACAGAGAAGAGAACCTGCACAGAGAAAACTGAATTCCAGCAATCACCCAGAATCCTTGCATATATAAATTCCACAGCCTTTTGATGTCATGCATTCTGTGAACACTCCATGTCCAGAGGAGGAGAGAGAGGCCAGGGGTAGGGGTGGGGGATCTTGACTAAGGGCTCCCACAGCCTGTGAGGGCAGTGCCAGCACTGAACCCAGGTCAGGGGGAGACTTGAATCTGCTTTTCCTACTTTTCTCTATTGCCTCCCAGGACAGAAACAGGAGAAGTGAAGGGCAGAAGTGCCAACATGTAGCATGACCACCTGCATCATGGGGTTCTGAGTTGGGTCCGAGTCCCAGTGCCCTCACACCTGGCTACCTCACAAAGTAAGACATTGGGGATGGGAGTGGGGGGTCAGTAGCTAGATTTGGACTACCATCTTGTCAAAAGTCAAATTTTCTAACTAGTTTACTGGAGAAGAAAACTTGCTTCAAATATTGAGCTGCAGAGTATCTAAGAGCCCATTAGCAAAGTCATGGGGGGTGGGGGTGGGGCTCCATTTGAATTCTTCAGAAGATAACTCTACCTTCTCCACCCACTTAGGGAGTCTCCGGGCCAGCTCAGGGGAAGCTGCCAAGAGATTTGGTCCTCAGAAAGGAGACAGAACTGCATCAATCAAATTAGTATTTATTCAGTGCTGACGTGCCCAGAGCTGTGATAGGCCAGCAAGAAACCCTGGTCCCTGTCACCAATTTGTTTATAATCTCACTAAACAGAGATGGACTCACATAACATGCTTTGTAAGCAATCCA
This sequence comes from Vulpes vulpes, assembly GCF_048418805.1. Taxonomy (NCBI): domain Eukaryota; kingdom Metazoa; phylum Chordata; class Mammalia; order Carnivora; family Canidae; genus Vulpes; species Vulpes vulpes. The sequence goes on along the minus strand of NC_132792.1, from coordinate 94,160,858 downwards.
CTAAGATTTAACTGAAGGCCAGCCCAGAATGGGTACTTAACAAATATTTGTTGTGGGAATTGTTTGTGAAAATGTGTAGGAGTTCAGAGAGGAGAGAGCCGTGGGCCTTGGGGCTGCTGGGAAGGCTTCGTGGCTCAGGGTCGGAATGTGGGATGTGTGCTGGATAGAGAAGTTTGTAAGCCAAGGGAAAAGTATGAACAAAGCTTTTATCACTATTGAGTCTTGGGAAAAGTGGATAATTGACACAAGAAGGCTGTATAATCTTAAGTCCCAGTTGCACACTCACTTCTGTTGTGCTACGGATGCCCCCGGTCCTTCTTACTGATACAAAGACCCATGCTCCCGGCCACTCGAAAATGCACTTTGTCCAAAGCAGAGATGGCAATATTAGGAGGTGTAGAGGAACCCTGTGACTTGCCTGACTAGCCAGGAGGGACCCTGTCACGGAATGAAGGTGTTCTTGCTGGCGGTGGGCGCCGATCGTTTCTCTGCTGTGTGCTGCGACCGTCTGGCTGGGGCGTGGCTGAGTTCGCTAAGGATATGTACAGAGGGACATACCTTAAAGCCAAAGAAGCTCACGCTGCAGGGCTCTCACTATACCGGCCCCGTCCAGTGCCTGGGAAGAGTCCAACAGTGTGTTCATTCGGTCATGGTGTTTGTAAAATAGGCAAATATTATGTATTTTTGCTGCAATCAGGTAAGATTGCTTTCTGTTGCCATTTCTGCTTTTCTTTCACTTTTGTGTGTCAGGTGGCCATGGGGTAGCCACTCCATTTTTGAGATGACATAGATGAGGATATATTAAAGACACATTTACTTGGCATTTAGTTGGATGCGTTGATGGGGCTTGCAGTTATCTCTGCGTATACTTAAGTTATCACAAAGCTATCCTAGCATAGACATGGCTTCCAGGAACATTCCCATCGCTCTTGCTCCTGGTGTTGTGGTGTAAAGGAGCAGGGCCAAGGCGGTATCGCAATAGGCTTGTGGTCTCGTGGTGCCCGGCACTTGCAGGTTACTGGGCGTACACGAGAAAATGGCCTGAAACAAATGCAGCCAGAAACTATGACAAATTCCTCCAGTCGTCACACAGAAATGGAAAGCCAAAGATTGGGTTCTCATTAACAATAGTCAAAATGGACATTCTCTTCTGTCAAGATGCAGGGGAGAGCATTAGATGTATCAGGCAGTTCTGTTAGGAAATATGCTTTTCACCCTAAATTTGGAGATGTTTGTGGTCTTTTTTCTAATTATGATTTGTTGTGATTTATTCTCTCTTTCTAACTAAAACCTTACTTTCATGTCTACATTTTTATTTATAACTCTCATTGTTTTTCTAAAGAGGGTGTCCTAAATTATAGGAGCTCCCAGTCTCTACAAGATCTTGAGCCACTTCTTCAATGTCTGTATTACCTTATACACCTGAAAATTTCTCTTGCAGAACCATGGAAGACACAGATTCCTGTTTCTCTGGCAGAGAGGCAGGATGTTACAATGACTACAGGCAGAGACACAGGCCAGACCGCCAGGGTTCAAATGCCACATAAAGCATAAACCACAGTGCTTTCGAAGGCACTTATGAAGTGTTGAACATATTATTGCTTTAGACATGTCATCTCTTGTTCTAAATACTTATTCAGATACTAGAATTACAAGATATAGAATTTTTAAAAATACTTTGTAATCATATTTTATAATTAGTATATATTTTAGCAATTAAATTTTTTTTTAATTTTAGCAATTTTTAACCAAAACATCACTAAACTAATAGTAGAGGATTGAGCCTTTGTGCTCACTGCATTTGTTTCACACCTGGTAGCATGAGGATAGAGTTCAGGTGTCAAGCAAACTCAATATGGAAAAAGAAGCATGATAGAGAAGAGACTATATGAAGGTCAGAGGTCCCTTCAGTAATGGAATGATCCTTACTGTCCGGCTGCTAACCCCTGGAGTGGTTTAACCAGGAAGGAATGGCTCTTTAATTCACTAAGAGGATTTTACTGACCTCTTGTGGGAGAGAGAGGTTGGTGCATCTGATGGAGATCCCGGTTTGGGGAACTTGTTTTCCTACAATTCTTCAGGGGAAAATTCAAGGAGTAGAAAGGTGAAGTAAGTTACTAACTGCCCAGGTTCTTCCCATTCAACTTGAAATTCTCATTTCCAGTTCCTTCTCACATCAGTTTTTTTTTTTCTGACACACTTCAGAGCTTTCATCAAATGCAGGAGGTACTGCTGTCAGAAATATGGCCCTTTGCCAACAAGCACATGAGAAAATGCTCTGCATCACTTGCCATCAGGGAAATACAACTCAAAACCACAATGAGATACCACCTCACACCAGTGAGAATGGGGAAAATTAACAAAGCAGGAAACAACAAATGTTGGAGAGGATGCGGAGAAAAAGGAACCCTCTTACACTGTTGGTGGGAATGTGAACTGGTGCAGCCACTCTGGAAAACTGTGTGGAGGTTCCTCAAAGAGTTAAAAATAGGCCTGCCCTACGACCCAGCAATTGCACTGTTGGGGATTTACCCCAAAGATTCAGATGCAATGAAACGTCGGGACACCTGCACCCCGATGTTTCTATCAGCAATGGCCACAATAGCCAAACTGTGGAAGGAGCCTCGGTGTCCATCGAAAGATGAATGGATAAAGAAGATGTGGTTTATGTATACAATGGAATATTACTCAGCCATTAGAAACGACAAATACCCACCATTTGCTTCAACGTGGATGGAACTGGAGGGTATTATGCTGAGTGAAGTAAGTCAATCGGAGAAGGACAGTGTATGTTCTCATTCATTTGGGGAATATGAATAATAGTGAAAGGGAATATAAAGGAAGGGAGAAGAAATGTTGGGAAATATCAGGAAGGGAGACAGAACATAAAGACTCCTAACTGGGGGAAACGAACTAGGGGTGGTGGAAGGGGAGGAGGGCGGGTGTTGGAGGGGAATGGGTGACGGGCACTGAGGTGGACACTTGACGGGATGAGCACTGGGTATTTTTCTGTATGTTGGTAAATTGAACACCAATAAAAATTAATTAAAAAAATAAAAATAAAAAGCTTATTTATAATAAAAAAAAAAGAAATATGGCCCTTTGGTTGTTTATAAAAAGGAAGGTAGGAAGAAAGGAAGGAAAGGAGGGAGGAAGGAAAGATAAAAAGAAAACCAATTTTGGATCCTAACACAGCTACTACCTAAATTAAAGAGTGTGAGCAATGTTTTTAATCTTTCTGAGCTCCCCATCCTCATAGGTAAAATGAAACTCATAGTGCTAGTGATTGAATCAGATGTGTATCAAGTGCCTGTGCATGCACACAGTAGGCGGTAAATGAATGTTTGTTGCTATCATTAAACAGAATGATGTCATATTTACTCATTACCTTGATGCCTGTAGACAGTTCCTTCACACTCCTGCATAGAACATGCTTTTAAGGGGTGCCTGGTAGTTTAGTGGGTTAAGCTTCTGCCTTCAGCTCAGGCCATGGTCCCAGGGTCTTGGGATTGGCCTTGCATGGAGCTCTCTGCTCACTGGGGAGAATGCTTCTCCTCCCTCTGCCTTCTGCTCTGCTTACCTGTGTACTCTCTGTCAAATAAATAAATAGCATCTTTAAAAAAACATATTTTTAAAAAGAAAAAATGGGATCTTCTCTTCCAAGAACAATTCTCTTAGTTGAAGCCAGGTTTGACACAGTCTCTGACAATACACAGATAAAAAAACACTTTTTATCCAGGATGCTTTGTTTCCCTTCTGCAAGCGAAATTCTCCAGGAGGGATGGGGTTGGAGGGGCACAGAGAACCCCACCACGCTCCTCCCCAGCAGGACAGTCCTGGGCTCTGGTGTGTGTCTTCATTTCTCTTCCCATAGAAATGCAGAAGATCCCACTCAGGAGTAAGTGCTCTTTGTTATAATTGGAAGGAAACAATCCTTATTTTCTCAACCTGCAGTTTGAGGTTCCTAATGTTTTAGAATAAGCTCTTTAAAAAAAAGAAGAAGAAGCCCTTAGCATTTTTGGGGGGATGGGTTCTCCCAAGCCTGGAGGTAACAAGATAGAGAGAAGGGGCTTTAAATAAGCGCATAAGCTGACTTGCTTTTGCCCTACAGAAGGTACCGAGGGCTGGGCAATACCTCTTCAACTCTTCTGTCCCTTTTTTCCCTAGAGGACGGGAGATGGGGGCTAATGGATAACAGGAACAATTAAACTGGAGAGACTGGGCTAGAGGGAACCAACCAGCCTGGCTTCGAATAATTTGGCCAGACCCCTGGAATGATTCTCATAACTTTCCAGGCAACCTTGACCTTCCAACTCATCAAGCAGGGTAGCCCAGAATCATGACTTTATAGACCACCATCCCACCAAAGTGCCTAAGTTCTGAAATAATAACCTCCCCTACTTTCCCTTTGTGTCTCTCTACAGAGCAATAGGGGGAAAAAGTTCTATAAAATATTAAAATGTGAGAGGTTAGGTGGAGCCTTCATGCATAGTCAGCACATTTGTGTTTTATTTTTTAAAAGATTTTACTTATGAGAGAGAGAGAGCACACACACAAGCAGGGGAGGGGCAGAAGGAGAGGGAGAAACAGACACCCCACTGAGGCAGGGAGCCCACCAAGGGGCTCAATCCAAGGACCCTGGGATCATGACCCAAGCTGAAGGCAGCCACTTAACCAACTAAGCCACCTAGGCACCCCGGCATATTTGTGTTTTAAAAAAGAAATGGGGTATCAATATATTCATGTGTGTATTTCCTAATATTAAGATAAAAATAATGGAGAATAAGCCGTATTATTTATACGGGGAATGGAGGGCTGATGGGACAGGGATGGAAGGCTGACTTCTTTGAATATATTTTCATAGAACAGACTTTGGAACAAGGTACACATTTTACATCATTTAAAATGAAATTCAATAAATGAATATTCATTCATTAGAAGCAATTCTAATATCCAAAAGCAAAAGTAAACCTGTATACCCACTTGGGAGCATAACTACACATAAAGAGTTATTTTAGGAGACTTAAAACACAATAATTTGACGAAATATCCCCAGTGAGATATACTCTAATATAACTACAAAAAAATTGTTTTAATTTTTTCAGAAACTATTGTTGTTACCATTGTCTTTGTGTAACAAAGAAAACATTTTTTCATGATTGACTAGAGATATAGATATAAGATCAGTGAGCTTAAATAGCCAGTAGTCTTGAATTTGAATTAGAAATTTCAGCTTGAACTCATCACGTATTTTTTCTCAAAAATGTTCCCGGGGCGACTGGATAGCTCAGTCAGTTGAGTGCCTGACTCTTGATTTCACCTCATGATCTCAGGGTGGTGAGAGACCGCCACAGCAGGCTCCACAATCAGCGTGATGTCTGCTTGACATTTTCTCTCTTCATCTCCCTCTGCACCTCCCCCTACTCACTCTGTCTCTGAACAAATCTTAAAATCCTAGCCCTTTCCATTGAAAAGGCCAAGAAACAATGCTTTTGCCAATATCACAGTGCCTTGATTACTCTTGAAGTTGAGTGTTTGTCCTAGGACTTTGTTCTTCCTCAGTATAGTGTTGGCTATTCTGGGTCTTTTGCCTTTCCATATAAGCTTCAGGATCAGTTTATCGCAAGGTCACAAGATATAAAGTTAATATACAAAAGTTAACTGCTTCTATATGTACGAACAATGAAAAATTAAACACAATATCATTTACATTAGCACCAAAACCTCTAAAATCTTTGGGTATAAATATAAGAAAATATGTACAAGAACTATATGACGAAAAGTATAAAACTCTCAGGAGAGAAAAAATCTAAATAGAGAAATATTCCATGTTCATAAAGACTCAATATTGTTAAGATTTCACTTCATCCCAACTGATCTTAAGTCTCAATCAAAATTCTAGCAAATTATTTTATGGGTATCAACACTCATTAGTTCCACAAGTTTTGTCAATTCTTTGGAAATTTCTACATAAACAATCATGTCATCTGCAAATATAGTTTCAATTTTTCCTTTCCAATCTGCATACCTTTTATTTCCTTATTCTTGCCTTCGCCAGGACTTTAGTACAACACTGACCAGGAGTGGTAAAGAGTGGAAATCCTTGCTTCATTCCCAACTTTTTTTTTTTTCGTGAGACATTAGGCAGAGAGAGAAGCAGGATTACGACCAGAGCCGAAGACAGAAGCTTGACCACTGAGCCACAATAGGTGCCCCCTCATTCCCAACTTTAAGGGGCAAGCATCTAATTTCTCACCATTACATTTGATGTTGGCCGTAGGATTTTTATATAAGTTCTTCATCAAATTTTCTTCTATTTTGAGAATTTTCATCATTAATAATGTTTTCCTTTGTATCATAAATGGGGATTTTGTCCAATGGTTTTTCTCATTCTATTGATTTGGTCATAATTTTTCTTTAGCATGTTGAAGTGACGGATTACATTAATTTTTGAATGTTGAACCAAATCAGTATATCTGGAATAAATCCCATTTGGTATATTGGTGTATAATTCTTTTTATTTATATATTACTGGATTCAGTTTGCTAACATTTTGTTGCAAATTTTTAAATATATGTTCATGAGAGATATTGGCCTATAGTTTTCCTTTCTTGTAATGTCTTTGTCTGATTTGATAGTTAATTAAGGAAATGTTGGCTTCTACTTTCTGAAAGAGACCTGTAGAGTTGGTATAATTTCTCTCCTCAATGTTTGTGCTAAAATTCACCAGTGAATCCATCTGGGCCTGCTGCTTTTGGTTTTGAAAGGCAATTAATTAATTATTCAATTTCTTTTTTTTTTTTAAGATTTTATTTATTCGTGAGAGACAAGGGGGGGTGGGGAGGGGCAGAGACATGGGCAGAGGGAGAAGCAGGCTCCATGCAGGGAGCCTGATGTGGGGCTCCATCCCGGGTCTCCAGGATCAGGCCCTGGGGGTTGAAGGTGGCGCTGAACCGCTGAGTCACCCGGGCTGCCCTGATTAAATTTATTATTATTTTTTTAATAATAAATTTATTTTTTGTTGTTCAATTTGCCAATATACAGCATAACACCCAGTGCTCATCCCGTCAAGTGCCCCCCTCAGTGCCCATCACCCATTCACCCCCACCCCCACCCTCCCCCCCTTCCACCACCCCTAGTTCCTTTCCCAGAGTTAGGAGTCTTTATGTTTTGTCTCCCTTTCTGATCAATTTCTTTAATAGATACAGGTATATTCAGATTATTTCACCTTGTGTGTGTTTTGGTATATTTTGTCTTTTAAGGAATTGGTCAATTTCATCTAAGTTATCAAGTTTGTGGGCTAGAGTGGTTTACTGTCCTGTTAATATCCATGAGTCTAGTAATTTGAGTCTTTTTTGTTAGATAACCTGCCTAGAGGTTTATCAATTTTATTGATCTTTTCAAAGAATCAGCTTTTGGTTTCCTTGATTTTTCTGTTGAACTCCTGTCTTCAATTTCACTGATTTTTGCTGTTTTATTATTTCTTTTCTTCTGGTTACTTTGGATTTAGTTTACTCTTCTTTTTCTAGTTTCCTAAGGTGGAAGCTTAGATTAGCCATTTATAATTCTTTTCCTAATGTTTCTATTCAATGTTATAAATTGCCTTCTGAGCTGCTTTCATTGCATCCCACAAATTTTGACAAGTTGTATTTTCAAAACATTTTCATTATTTAGTTCAAAACATTTTTATAATTTCTCTTGAGACTTCTTTGACCCATGTTATTTGGAAATGTGTTGTTTGAACTCCAAGAATTTTGGGGTTTTCTGACTAGCTTTCTGTCAGATCTCTAGCCTCCAGAACCATAAGATCATAAGCTTCTGTTGTTTTAAGCCACTACATTCATGGTAATTTTTATAGCTGCAATAGGAAACCACTACAATACTCTTGTTCTATACATACATACTGAGAGCATATAATCTTTTTGAACCTCTTTCTTCCGTATGGCTTGGCCATGGTCAGGGTTCTCTGATTTGGTTGCTTCCCTAGTTCCCTGTTAAATCAGGGTTAGTTAGCATCACCCGTAAAAGCTTTTTCCAATCTGTAGGTCAATGTTCCACTTAAGATGTTAATTGGTGTTCTGTAGAAAGGAAGAAGAGAGACAGGAAGGGAGGGTAATACACTTAAATATGTATGAAAAGTAAAGAATATTTTTTTGACTCGAAAAATCAGCCTTTCAGAAAGCTGCCATATCTGAGAATGCAAGAACCTGATAAAAAGAGGAACCTAAAGCATGAACACATTACATTTGATTAGAGCATTAGTGCAAAGGCAGCATTACCTAACAGTTTCATTGCTATGTCACCTATTCAGTGATCAATGGGCTCTGTTTTGGATCTATCCTATCCTTTCATAATATTGTTCTTATACGGTTTATTTCTGTGTGTTTAACAAAATGAGTTTACCAACTAGTTTTGTTTTAAAGGGAAAAAAAAACTATTTGTCAAATGATCATTCTTCAGCAATTACCTGAAATAATTTTTGGTGTCCTACTTTAATCCATGCCTTCATTCTATCTTATAAACTATCACTACTCTGTAATGCACCATTTAAAAGTTTTCACTGTCCGTAAATTTGGGAAATGCTACACTATAAGACTAACAAATAATTTGAACTTCTGTGAAGGATGAATAAAAAATATGAATCAGATTTTGATAAAAAATATAAATCAGACTTTCTGAAATGTCTTTATTTTAAAAACCTATACAGTTTCAATTTAATAAAAAATATTGCCATGAAACATCTAATTATACAGCAACAGAAATACAGTTAGAGGTTATCCAAAAATAAATTCACAATTTTAAAGTTGGAATACATATGCTTTTTTCAAATAAACAATTAAAATACTTTCTTTCAGATGGTTTTCCTTCTTAAACATTCCAGATACACATGCTGAATATTTTGAACTAGAACCAGACAACCTCTCAATGAGAAATAATTGCTTCTATTAACTTGAAAAAAATAACTCCAAACCATTCAATTACTGATTTAGTCACAAAACACTGAAAAAGCCAAAGAAATCATTGCTTTAAAATGTTTATCTTTTGAAAATGAAATCTACATCTGAATTATGAAGAGGAATAAACTTTATATAGAAAAATTGAGTCTTCCTAACTGGTTGACTGATTTTCTATCAAATTTATCCTATGGAGACTACTTTCACAATATCCTGAAAGACTGTGAGTGTTAAAATATGAAAAGGTTCTTTGGCCCTTTAGATAGAGGTACCTTAAATGTAAACAACTGTAATGACAGCCTTCTAGATGTGGGCACCTATGTCTTATGTTGAGTTGAAGATGTATGTCCTTGTTTTTCAAAGACATGGTAATTTCCTTTCCAATAATAGGTTTGATATATTGAGATATGTTTTCAATACCTTAAAAATCAAAATTCATATGAATACTTTCAAAAGATCAGAGAAAAGCACTATATAATATTACAGTGTAAGTTTTATTAATGGTAAATGTTTGCACTTATTTTTAAAAGCTTAGCTCTTGCTAAGTGTTTTTTAACAAAAGCTAAATAAGCAAGAATCATTTGCCATACAGAAACTATATTCACGAGCAAGACTTTAATCAAGTGGGAGCTAAAAAACACTGGAAAAAATACAAAGCAAAACATTCCTATGCGTCATTTAAACTGCTTTCTATCACACTGAATATACTGTATTTAGGATGACAAGCATACTGAAATTAACAGAACAATTTTGTGGATTCAGGCTAAGTAAGACTAGCATTAAGAAGAACATGCAATCCATGATTTCCTTAAAAAAAATATTTTTAAACCAAATCACTTAATAAAAGATCTTTTGTTCATGAGGGGAAGACAATCTGTGTTTACCAAACAGACTCTCCTTTCATATTAAAATAGCAAACTGTATGAACCCTAGCTCTTCTTCCCAGATGCTACCTATACATGACTTTGCATAATGACTTATAGAATTACTTTTCTGGTAACAGTGTCATGGCCATAAATAATCAGTTTAAAAAAAAAAAAAACAAATATCAAGTGCAAATCTAGAAAACTTCCTTTAAAGAATTACCCAAACCCAGCACACATGCAGTATTGCTATTAACACAAGCTAAGCAATACATCTTATAAACGTGTGTGTGATGATGCACCCACACTAAAGACAGTCTTCTAAAAAGTTTTAGTAGTGTTGCCAAGTTAATAATTCTTTCAAGGCACTGAAGAATTATGTAGATGGATTTTTCAAAATATAATTAACAATTGCTTAAACTGTTACAAAGCCCTGAGTCAGAACTTCCAATAGCTTCCTGAAATTATAGATTTCAGACAAAATGGCCTATCTGTTTATTTTATAGAAAATTACATGACCATTTTGCATTTTGGAGGAAAGAAGTCACGTTTATGAAACAAAGTCATGTAGACTGTACAGGAAAAGCAAAAATATTCAGCAATATTACCTTTCTTACACATTTTGTAGATGTCAGTCATAACCTGTAGTTATGGATTTACACGCAAAATTGATGTGGCAAGTCCACCCTTCCTGTACCTACTGCTTAAATCCTCAACAACATAAAAATTCCAATTTGAACCTTGGGTTCTCATCTCTTCCTTAGTCACAAAAAAGAATAAAAGCTGGAAAAGTAATACTCTGACAGAAAAGGAGGTAGAAAATGCCAATGTAGCAACTTATGATTTTAATTCATCAGCTCCACTAACTCGTTCATATTTTCACACTCTAGTTTCATCCTCTACTAACCATTTATTATAAACTGAGTCTCAATCTAAAGGGTTTCCCCCTCACTATAGCAAAGCAATGTACACGAGACAGCATTAAATAGTTTTTCCTCAAATTTAATGTTTTAAAGAAGTACAACTGTGATTATTAATACTGCTATAGTTTTTTATATATGTGTGTATATATAAATGTTAAAGTTCCAAGGCTATTATATAATTATCAAGTAATATCAGTAAGCATTCCTATCATAATATTCAAGCAAATAAAATTAGGTTGTGTTTTTGAGAGGAAAAAAATATTTTGAGACTGTTTCAAGGAGACTTAAAGACAACTGACATTTTTAACAAGGCACACAGTCTGTGAAAATCTATTACCTTCCCAATTCACTACAAATTTAAAACTGATTCTAATGTTTAAAATGTGTTCCCCCCTCCTCTGGCTCCAAACGAAGTAACAAACCCTTCCAATTAACAGACATTTAATACCAACTCAAATTATGATTTATAACAGCTGGGAGGAAGGGAATAAATTCTGTCATCCCCCAAATCTTAGGAACTTAAGGTTGACCATGACTTTAAATCTTGCAAACACAATTAAGATAATTCAAGTTGTTTCTTGATTTACATTTAATGAAAACTCTATTCAACTGGGGGGAGGAGAGTTAATGGGTATGGAGTTTTAATTCTGCAAGGTGAGAAAGTTCTAGATAGCTGTTTAACATGAATATACTTAACACTACTGACCTATATACTTAAAGATAGTGAAGATGGTAAATTTCATGTTGCATCTCTACCACAATAAAAAAATACAAAAAATTCTATTCCAAAATCTCAATTTTTACACAAACTATTTTACTTATCATTTTAGACACTCTGACAGGATAGGTGCTTTTCCTTTGGACTTTTTTAAAGCCAGACATATTAAACCATATAGTTTACAAAGCAACTGTCAATTAAATGACATTAAAAACTAGTTGAAAGACCTGTTTTATTATTCAATCAAGTATACTCTCTCTGCTACTGCTTTGATGAAATCTACATGATTTTCTCAAATCCCTTTTTTCTCTAAATTCAAACACTGACAGCAACTCTTTACTCTCTATCCTACCCCATCACTAAGTCTCTTAGTTTGTAAGTGTAAATAATTCCTAGCTGAAAAGGGTTCAAAATTTATAACAAACAAGAACATGACCCAGCAAGCTTTGAAATTCGAATTGGACAAATCTTAAGCAGCATGCATTTCATTTCAATATGCTAAAATGCTCTTACAGGCTAAAGCCATCAAAGATACAAATTTAAGAATGGTATTTTCAACGTCATTAATTAGTTATATGTCTCAGTAACCAGCTGGTCAATTTGCAATGTATAAAATTACAAACATCTTGTCCAATTATGATTTGGCCAGCTAAGCTAAACATTTGTCTAATATACTATTCTTACACTAATACAAAATGATCTCTTGAAAAGCCTTTTTGCTCCCAACAAAATTAAATACATATATAGTATAAGCAGTATGAATGTTAAACTATGTGAACAAAAACGATTAGAATAGCACCATCTGGTTAAGTTGTGTATGTGTTTCAGGCAACAAAGCTGATAGTCTTAGAGTAGAGGAGAAAATGTGGTAGGACTGAAGGGGCAAAGAGGGAATCCAAATGCTACTTAATGACAACTCTTCTGAAACATTGGGAAGAAATGTTATCAGTACCTTTGGATCCCTTCTTGACTACAGATTTCTTCAAATGTACAACTGTTGCACTATAGATTCTGTGTGTGCTAAGATCCTGATCATTTTTCAATGTTGTGTATCTAGCCTCTGAGGCCCAATAAATACTTTTTCGAATGAATGAATGCTATGTTGTTGTTGTTTTTTTTTCTAATGAGTCTAGGAAAAGTAAAAGCTCTTCTGAGGCACATGATAATGAGCTGATGAGAAGGAAACATACCTAACTGGGAAAGTGCTGCTGAGAGACATATAAGAGGTAGCATTTTCATAGTTAGAAGAAAGTCACTTAACTCAGTTCTTATCTTAATCTCACTCAAAAACACAAAATAAATTTAAAATAATTTTTCAGATGCTTGAAACACAAATAGACACCTACTCATTAAACAAATTTCAAAGTGGTACAAATATAGAAAATTCACAAGTACACAGCATTGTAATCATAGTGACCTTATGATTTTTTGTAATAGTTTATGTTATTGTATTTTTAATGTCGAAGATACAAAGTAGTCTGGAAAAGGAAATTACCTTTTAGGGATGTAAGTTTAAGCACTGCAAGCTCCTAAGACAAAAAGGACTTAAGTAAAGTAGAGCTCTAGACCATAAAATTCACTTGATGGCTGAACCATGCATGAGTCAGCCAGGTGTTCCCTCCTCTCCAACTGATCTAGTGGAAAAGAGATGGGCCGCCTATGGCATGGAAGAAAAAAAAAAATCCTGACTTTTGCTATTTTCAAACCTAAAAGAAAATAGTCTGTTTCTTTAAGTGAACATCATGTCAGATGTTCTATCTTTCTATAACTTTAAAATATGGCTTAAAAAATAGCCTCAGTGGCCCTTTATTAGATAACTGAATCCATATAAGTTTTCAAATTTAAAATTTATAAAAATTTTACTGTTCTAAATTCTAAGTTATTCAGCTAAACACAGACATGGAATAACCAAGACTACAAAATCAGTCAGCAAAAGCTCACCACTGTTTTCATCAGGACTGGCAAAGGCAGCAGTCATTAAATTGCCAGGAATATTCTTAAATTGAGTTGTTGTAAAAAAACAAAATAAAACAAAACAAAACCAACCAAACAAAAAAAGAAAAAACCAGAATCAAAGAACGGGAAAAAAAAAACAAGATAACTACATCCTTACGAATAAGCTTATACATAGTATATAGTAGACACCACTGTAAACAGGTGATATTTTTATAATCTAGCAGCAATGACCCCAAAACACTTATTTATATATAGATTCATCCTAGATAAAGTAAGACTACTCATTCAGAGGGAAAAGATCAGATGCTCTAGAATCGGTTTGAGTTAAACAAACAAACAAACAAACAAACTACAGATAATCAGACATATTTCTGTTAATGTCCTGGTCACTCTAAAGTAAGTATTTATTATTAGGTTACTTACTATGTCTTGGATACTACTGGCTATTTAACTAACATCCTCAATATGTAGGTATAAGGAGAGTGTTTTCTTTACAAGCCTTAGCAACTGAAAGAAAATAGAAGTAGGGCTTATGATGAAGGTAGAACCAGTAACACTGTCAGAATGAACAGATAAGGACAAGAAAAAGATTGCTGCCTTGGGACAATGCATTATCCTTCTCAGATTACTGTGGGTACTATTCAGTACATGAGAGAAGTTACATGGAACCTCAGAGACCCAAATAGGGCAACATTATTTCACTGGTCAGATCAAGCCTGGATAAGGAACCACAGGGAAAACTGAGGTATACTTTTCACAGACTTTTTTTTAAAGGCTGGGAAACAGAACAGTGTATAAATTAATATATATGAAAGGCAACTTTTAATGGTCAGTTAATAGGTACTCGTTTACTGGCCACTTCCCCCACCTCAGTTCCCCAGTATGACTGCTTATTTTTCCTTTTCATGTCAATCATCTTGAAACTGGCAATTTGATTCAAGTTAAACAATTTTCCTTTTAAGTCTAGAAATTAGGCTAAATGCAAAGTCACTACTCTCATTTCATGCTTTCATTCAAAGAATTCAGAATCAATCATTTGCAGAACTTTTTTCTTAAAAAGATAATCCTCTCTTCAATATTAACCATGTAAAACCTGTATTATAATTTGTCACTTGATACATGTGACCTAATGGTTTGCCTTGCCCCATTCATTTGATGTATGACTGCTTTGAGTATCTATGTCAACCCACTGTGTAAAATCATGATTATTGAAGGATAGCTGATCATAAGGAACTACATTTGTTGAGGCCTAACAAATTTATAAACTAGAAGAAAAAATGCAACAAAAACCCAAAAACAGGAGATCCTTAAAGGATTTTTCCCTTAGAAGTGACAAGTAAATTGCCTATGAATTACATGGATTTGATGTTTCAAATTAAAAGAACCAAAAACAAAAAACACAACTTCAAACACTGTTTTATAGAGGTTTTTTGTTCTGGCATATTTACAGTCTAATTACACTCTAGAAAAAAACTATGGTATTAAAAATCAATTCATTAGACCTCCAACTAGCTTAATAGATTACTAAGAGCTCGTGACCAAATACTTCAGCTATGAAAACACACTGAGGTTCTTAATACAAAAGAATCCTTCGTTCAATAGCCTTGCGACAAATAGGACATTCACTCATTCGGTCTCCACAGAGCTGGCATGTTCCATGGCCACATAGGAAAATCATATTCTTCAGCCGATCCAAACACACAGGGCACATGGTCTGGAATGTGAGATAACAAAGTAATAAATGCTGAAACATTTCATATTTTGAAACTGTAACATGTAACAACTTTGTAACATTTTCTTTTGTTGTTTCAATCTTTTGTCAGTCTAAAGTCTAAAAAAAAATTTTTTTTAATTAAAAATATTTTAAATAGTTACAATGTCATCCCTATAAAATAGAAATATTGGTTGTACTGTCAGGACTATATCAAAGGCACTACAAATAAATACTATATAAAACAAAAAATGCCAATGCCAAAATCTACTAGGAAATGGATAAAAACAGCCACTTCCAGCCTAAGTCAGATTCCCCAACTCTTGGTGCTATGCTATTCTTATATGAAACTATGACCGTATTATCAGGACTACTGGAGAGAGAGGGAGCAATGTAGAGATGTCCGTAAAACCATAGGACACACACTATGATACGATCTCAGCCCTGTCACTCCTACTTTAAAAACAAGGAAACTGGGACGCCTGGGTGGCTCCGCAGCTGGGCACCTGCTTTCAGTTCAGGTCGTGATCCCAGGATCCAGGACTGAGTCCTGCATGGGGCTCCCTGCAAGGAGCGTGTTTCTCCCTCTGCCTATGTCTCTGCCTCTCTCTCTCAGTCTGTGTCTCTCATGAATAAATAAATAAATCTCAAAACAACAACAACAAAAAAAAACACAAAACTGAGACTTCATAGGGCTAATAAACCATTCCCCACAGCAGGCCACAATGTGAACTGGGGTCCTATGCCTCAGGGCTCTCACTCCAAAACATGCTTCACTGGATAATTTTCAATGTAGAACCCCCTTATGTTAAAAACCATAAGTCTTGGTTACATATTAATAAATGTAACCTCATGAACTCAGAAAAATTAGAAGAATGTTAGGTATACTTTTGTAAAAACACCCTAGGAAAGCTCATATATTCATTCACAAAAGAACATTTCATGCTTTATAAAAATATTTTACCTTAATATATCACAATACTTTGTTCTAAATTATACTTTTCCCCAAATAACACAGAAATGAAATAATTTAAAAAGGAGATCTAGATTAATAAACTAGGCCTAAAGCCTACAAGAAAATGTAATGATCAACTTCAACAAAACCGGAGATCACTGTGGTGGGCAGGGGGAAAGAACTGTAATCTTTATTGTTAACCCTAGCCTTCTAGTGTATGTGCTGCTGAAGCGAGCACAAACCCCAGCCTTCTAAAGTAAATTTTCACACTTATCTAAAAGTTTGAGAAACAAAGCTGTAGAAAATTACATATTTTTTTTATTTTAAAAAAGCCAAACGAAGCACTGGGTGTTATGCTATTATGTTGGCATACTGAACTCCAATAAAAAATACATACAAAATAAGTAAATAAATAAATATTCTGGGGGGAAAAAAAGCCAAACGTGCCTTCTAGTGCCATTTAAATAGTTTCTTTTGCATTAAATTTTCACGAGTTATATACAGCTAATTAATAGCTCTTATTTCCAAAAGTAAACACATCTATGCAGCCTAGGTTAAGTTTCTTTGAGATTAATATATACTTATTACTACATGAAATTACACTGGAGTAATAGAAAGATTGGAGATTTAAATTTTAAAAAGGATTATTTAGCTGCTTTGTCTTGGTAACCTTGAAGGATTCCCTGTAAGAAATCCCATCAATCCTCAGAAAATGAATCTTCTTGTGACTGTTTAAATATTTTAGTAATGAAATATGGTCATGAAGATTATTTACAGAAGACACTTCTTTGGAGTGCTAAACTTGGATAAAGGTAGAGCTGAATTTTTCAGGATCCATAGTAAGGCTCAGAAGCTGTCACTGTTCACTTTAAGAACAATTTTAATTCACAATTAGGGGATGAAATGCTTTTTTATGCTTTTTTTGCAGAAGATATATTCAAAAATCAGTTTTACCTTCCAATAAGTGTCTTAGTGAAAAAGAAATGAGTTTCTAAGGAGCTTCAAGATTTTTGAAATGTTCTAATTTTATATTAGAATGAGCTAAATATGTTCCTATTTTTATGTTCCTACATAAAAACTGGAAAATCCATGTTTATCTTTACTTATTCATTACACAGTAAGTTTTACTGGTGCGAGATTTCAAAAGAAAACCTAGCTCAGTCACAGAGTTGTCATCTTTTCAGATGAGTGTTTAAATTCCTAGTAAATATACATGTCTAATTCTAAATTACTGTATCTACCCATATTACTTATATCATAAGGGTCATTAGTTATCCTGACTCATTATTATGTCACTTTCTTATAAATTCAGTACAAAGACAAGAGAGATGATTAACAACTGTATGGCAACACTGATGTGATACCCAAACTAAAGAAATAATACCCTGTGCTTCTCAATTCTTTGGATCTGATTTAATTGCTGGGACTAATGGTAAAGTGGGGACGGGGAGGCGAGGGACAGACTTTCTTACTATATATGTAAAAAGTTTTAACTAACTTCTTACTATATATGTAAAAAGTTTTAACTATTTTACTGTTGCTATTAAATATTGAGTAGATAAAAGAGTACATCTGTTAGCATGTATAAGTATGAAGAACAAGTTTAAAGGATAGAAAGCTACCCTTTCTTTTGAAGCCCCTCCATACATCCTGTCGAATCTTTTCCATCTACCCCTCACTGATACCCACTATTGTAAATATTGCATTCTTCTTTCCTTTGCTTTTCTTTATGGGGTGGTGTGTGTGTGTGTTTGTGTGTGTGTGAGAGAGAGAGAGAGAATATATTTTCCTTTCTACTGAAGTATCACATCTATACAGAAATGTGCACAAATCATAAACGTACAGCTTGATAACAGTTCACAAACTGATCAGATGTATGTAATCGGCACTTTATGTACCTCTCTATAAAAAACTTCCTCGTGCTCCCTTCCAGCCATTCCAGCTAAGAAAACTACTACGCTTCATTAAACACATCTGTACATTTTTTTTACAAGTTTGCTTACAAAAACAATATCTTACTTACTTATACTATTATAATGACAAACTTTTCCAAAGTATTTTTAGTAATTTATATTCCCATCAGCAGTGTGTGAGTTATGCCTGCCTGCTATGTATTCTAACACTTTGTATTGACAATTTCTAACGCTGAGTTTTCCATGCTGTCAGGTAGGTGAGAAAAGGCACCTCACTGTAGTTTTAGTTTTTATTTCTTCTTCTTTTTTAATGTAAGTTCTATGCCCAAAGTGGGGCCTGGACTCACGACCCCAAGAGTCCTTACTGCTCTACTGAATAAGTCAGCCAGGTGCCCCAATTTTCATTTCTTGATTACTAATCTGGTTGAATATTTTTCATGTTTATTGGTCACCTGTGTATTTCTTCTTTTAGAAAGTGCTTGATTAAATCTTCAAATCATAATACTTTTTGCAAATATTCAAATATATAACTGACATCCTAACATGAACCTCACTTACTACATAAACGTTAGTTTTACTGGAAAATATTAAATCCCATTCTTAGAATCATCATTTACCATAAAGAAATCATTATTACCTGCTCTTTAATGTCCTGTAACTGCTGCTGCAGCTTTTGCACATCAGCATTGACATTGGTATTATCCTTGTCCTTTTGTAACACTGGAATATTTCCACTTGCTACAATATGAGTAAAATATTTTAATGTTAGGACTTTTTTGACACATCAATGAATTTTTTATTTCTAAAATTATTACTGCTTTATTAAAAACACAAGACTATTAATAAAATCCTCCTTAAAATTTTTTCTCATTCATGGACAATAAGATACATACATTCACATTATACTCCTTCATTTATAGTCTTCAGAAAGAAATAAATTTGCACATTATTCTCTATTTATATTTAATTTAGCTAGACAACAATCAACACACAGATGTTTGGGTTTTCCGAGGCTCTACTTGGTTCCTTTAGCAAGCTCACAAATACATTTTATGCTTGTTTTCTCTGTTCTCATGTTGTACACAAACCTAAGGATGGAGGCAGCACAGCATTTTTAAGGTAGTTTTGGCAGCAGTGATTACAAAGTCTGTTAGATGACGTTTATGAGAACACACAAAAACCTAGGCTTCTTCCTTTATGCCCAACCCTCATTGCTATTGATTGGAGAAGAGGAACTCCATGCAAGGAAAGCTGTGACCATCAGTGGGTCTGCTAAATGGAGGGAAATTTTTTTTTCCAACTTTTATTACTCTCTAGATTTTTACTTTTTTAACTCCAGTTAATTTGTCCCTGGGATTTTTATTCAACTCTACTGGTGATAAAGACCAAAAGCCCTGAGCAAAAGTGGTTACACTGAAGTTATTCCTCATGTGTACACAGAACAAAGAAATCAAAGATACAACCCAAACCTGTATCTAGAGCAAAGATGAAAAATACTTTTATACAGCTATTGTATTAAAAAGGTTGAAAGTAAATAATTTACTTTTCACCTTTCTACTTCTTGAGTTATACTTCAGTATATGTACAGTTACTCTGTCCCAAATAAATACTATTCTATAGAATACTGACATGCACTAGGTAAAACCTGCTACACAAAGGAATGATGTGTTAATACTTGTGTAACTGAAAAAAAAATTGTAATATGCTGTTCTGCCAAGATATACTAAATTTAATCTTAAAAGAGCATATTTTCTTTAAGCAAGAATACAATGATTTTCTTTATATCATACATGGAAAGTTTCTTAAAAAATAAATGCTTATAGTTCTATGGTCATAATGCAAGCTAGAAAAATATAATTTCAAGTTTCCTGTAACAAGAGCAAAACCCCACCCATTCCTCTGTAGATTCAGGTCACATACCTTGTGCTTTACAAGGCAACAGTGTACTACACGTAAGACAAATGTTCGTGGAAGTTCCAAACAGAAGGAAGTAAGAAAAAGCTCAAGAGAATACACTTACAGATGTCATCAGTGGCATCTTCTGAACTTTTCCCTCCACAACACATAATGAAAGGCACTCTTCGTTCAACTACTGCCCGACACTGCACACACTTTTTCATCAGGCTAGCACAGTCTGGAAAATAACAATAGGATACTTCTTATAAGAGACAAAACAAATAAGAGGGTTGCCTTTCTCTGCTCATTTTTGTAACTCAAATTTCACACTGAGATAAACATTAAACAAATTCTATGCATACACGATTCTACCTTTGTAAAATGTTATCAACCTATGAATGTATATTCTCCATAGGCAACCTCTAGAAGAGAGAAGCCCACTGTTACGAAAATAATGTCATTTTCTAATACATTAGAACAAATTGTTAAAGAGATTTTTGTGTTTTCTTAAATAAAATATTTCAAGATCTTAAGGTTGAAAATAAAGGAGGGAGATAATTTTCTTAAGTTTTAACTAATAAAGAACTATAAAATTGCTCACATTATTTTCTAAAATTTTTTTTTTTAATTTTTATTTATTTATGATAGTCACAGAGAGATAGAGAGGCAGAGACACAGGCAGAGGGAGAAGCAGGCTCCATGCACCGGGAGCCCGACGTGGGATTCGATCCCGGGTCTCCAGGATCGCGCCCTGGGCCAAAGGCAGGCGCCAAACCGCTGCGCCACCCAGGGATCCCGCTCACATTATTTTCTAAACATACTTTCTATTACGAATAGCTTGTCTCTAAAACTCCTAAAATATGTTGAAGAATTCTCTTCCTTCTCTATCAAGTTGATGTAATCTAATAAGGAAATGGTTTAATAATTACTTTTTTAATGTAGCAATCAAGAACATATAAAAAATGTGTCAAAATGGACTTTCTGATATTTATATATCAGAGGATTGCTCTCTCATTCCAAAAAAGAAATACCTAGGCACAATTACAGGTTGTGGATTGTTAATTCTACATCTAAAGTTGCTAATTACAAAATAACATATAGTGCTTCAATATATCCTTTCCCATTAGCATTTACTATAGAAGTATACTCCTTAGTCTATGTGCCAAGTGTTTTTATCATTTAAAAAACATGGAAAGTATATAACAACTGTGACAGGTATCTAGGGATAATTTACGAACAAACACTAAACTTTAATAAGGCACAAAACCACTGACATGGACAAGATAAGGCATATACTCCTACTAGTGTTTAGGACAGACAAGGAATATCAAGGTTGATCTCATGTCAAGGACTAAACAGAGATGGGTCTAATGCTGGCTTATGCATGATGCACTAGGTAGGAGTAGAAATCTCATTTGAGATTTGTCTTCAATCTGAAGGCAGATTTTTTTCTTAAATTTAAAGGATTAATTTAAATGCCTCAATACATAATCACAATTATCTCAAATTCTTTTAACTATTAAGTTAGGTTGTTATATTTCTTCTATAAAATGTTTCTTCCTTCTGTCCAAAACAAATACAACCTCTCCTTCCTCTGTCCTGTCAAGGACATTTTATACTCTTCAAGGTTCCAATATTCTGCTTAACATTATTGGGATGGAAGTAATGGACTAAGTGCTTCACTGTACATTCCTATAAAGAGGGGCATTTTCCACCTCAATTTTATCTTCCCAAGCAAATAAATGTTTAACAATGTGTCTGTACAATGGAGAAAACAATCTACTTCTTACAGTTTTTCTGAAGATCAATGAGGAAACACTAACAGAGATTAAAACATCTGGTACAAGGGATGCCTGGGTGGCTTAGTCGGTTATGGGTCTGACTCTTGATTTCGGCTCAGGTGATGATCTCAGGGTGATGAGATCGAGCCCTACACTGGGATCCGTGCTGGGTGTGGAGCCTGCTTAAGATTCTCTCTCTCCTTCTGCCCCTCCCTTGACATTCATGCTCTCTTAAAAAAAGAAAAATGTCTAGAGGCGCCTGGGTGGCTCAGTCAGTTAAGTATCCGCTTTTATCTCAGGTCATGATCCCAGGGTTCTAGATTGAGACCCACATCAGGCCCTCTGATCAGTGGGGAGCCTTTCTCCCTCCCCTGCTCCCCCTGCTTATTCACTTTATTTCTGTCAAATAAATAAATAAATAAAATCTTTATTAAAAAATGTCTGGTAAGAGTTCAGAACTTAATAAAAGCTGCTACTCTTGTTACATGTAAATACCAAGACAATGTAAAATCTTTGAGAAACTTCCAGGGAAAGTACTGCAGTAAGGCTTGAAAATATTATCAACTACTCATTATAACCAGCTTTTTAATTCTCTGTAGGTCTTACTTAGGTCCATGACAAGGGCCAGCAAACTATAGCCTACAAACCAAACCCAATCAGGTGCTTGTTTTTGCTCTTTTTTTTTTTTTTTCAGGAGGCTCCACACCCAAAGTACAGCCCTAGGCACAGGGACTTGAACTTACAACCCTGAGATCGAGACCTGAGCTGATATTAAGAGTCAGATGCTTACATGATTAACAGACTGAGCCATCCAGGCACCCCTACCCCATGCCTGTTTTGTAAGTAAAGTTTTAATGAAAAGCAGTCCCGCCTTTCATTGACATGTTGTCTATGGTTGTCTTTGCACTGTGACAGCAGAGTTAAATAACAGGAAAGAGTTAAGTGGGGTGCCTAGGTGGCTCAGTGGTTGAGCATCTGCCTTTGGCTCAGGGCCTTGGCTCAGGGTGTGATCCCAGAGCCCAGGATGGAGTCCCGCATCAAGCCCCCTACAGAGAGCCTGCTTCTCTCTCTGCCTACGTCTCTGCCTCTCTGTGTGTCTCTCATGAATAAAATCTTAAAACAAAAACAAAAAAAGACAAAGAAAGAGGCAAATGTTGAACAGTACATGAATTTGAAAAGAACAGGGGAGATATAAAAAGCAAAGGCCTAAGAGATATTTTAAAACATCACTTGAACTTTAATATATTCTCCCAAAGAGACCTATCAGCTCTTCTGACATAAAGATGAAGAAAGGTTAACAAGGCCAGACATGATAGCCCCAAATAGTTGCTATAGGTGATTCAGTAGGAGGGGGAAGTTGCAGAAGAGGCGATATCACGGTGAAGATAAATGAAGATGTGCTACTTTATATGTGAAAAGGGCTAGACTAAAGGTTTCAAAATTCATTTTTGGAAATAAATTTCTATTGTGTATGAGAAGAGATCATCTTGTGCTGATTCATATGAAATCAAAATGTGAGTCGGTAGAACAAGGAGAGACATAGGTGACATTACACATATAGTACAGAGGAAGAGACAGAAGGTACTAGAGAGGCCCACCAATGTTTTATATTCATGGGTTATTTAAAAAAAAAAAAACCTCCAAGTTATAATTTGTTTCATTTTCTATTTTTATAAAAACACTGAGTAAGTTTTGTGTAGGCTACTTACTCTCACAAGCACACATGTGTCCACAAGGTTGAAAAAGAACAGCTGCTTTCTTGTCAGAGCATACCACACATTCTTCAATCTACAAAAAAGACATTATACCACAAGTGTGAACATCTACAGATAAATCTCATAACTCTAACAGTGCATTTTGTATCCAAGTGTATTTCCTCTATAAGGCAGCAGTCTCAGCACAGGAAACAATATGCATTCCTCCTCTGTCCTCTTGGTTACTCATCTTTCCACCTTTATAAACCCTGGCCCTTCACAGGTCCTATGTCAATGTTGATCTCGCTCTGTCCCAAAGAATGATAAAGAAAACTTCATTTCCTTTGTGGTCAGAAAGACCAGAAAAGACTTTAATTAAAACAAACAAACAAACAAAAAAAAAAACCACTATTTCGACATAAAAATTTAAAAAAACAAAGAAGTATAAAAATAAATATAAGATAAGCTAGATTTCTAATATTAATTTAAAAAAACCCAGCCAGATTCACAGAATGCTAGATCTCAAGTGGTATTTTTCTGTCTATCTACATCTGAGGAACTTTTCCGGGACTTGGTCAGTTCCCCCATGCTGGTGGGAGATCATGGCTTTAGGCTGCTCTTTCTACCTAATCTCTAAAGCCACAAGTCTGTTCAGAATTTCCCTCAATTTTACCTCCTCTTCATCTCCACTTCATCGGAGTGTTGAGTGCATAGCTATTTCTTAACCTTGGCTCTTGGCTTTTCTCACCCCCATCCTGTCCCACTGCCCTTGCTTCACATCCATCTGTCACCTGTTCTCCTTCTTTCTGATACACCCTGACATTCACATTCACCCATATCTTGCGCCATTTAATATTACTGTCCAAAAAGGATCACTCACCTATCAGTTCACCTAAATATTGCATACATGCTCTCTCTATGGGCTTTCCTAACTTATACCTTGCATGTACATAGAATTTCTGTAGCTGAATAACAGGAGAAAACTGCAAGACGTGGCTGGTCGAGATCTTTGTATTCCTGGATTCAAATTGCAGCTCCAATAATAACAAATTATCTAAAACATTGTTGGGCCACAGCTCTTTTTATCTGAATGATAAAGAATAACCTTTCTTCATGGGGTAGTAAAGGATAAATGAGATATTATGTGTGGAGTGTTTATTTCAAAATCAAACATAAAATCTGTCCAATGCATGATAATTCTCTTCTCCTCTCTATATAATGATGTGCTATTTCTTTAAAAGATTTTTTTTTCTTTAAAAGATTTCCAATGCAATTGTTTATACATCTCAATTGTAAATAAAGAGTTTAAAATAATCTAGCAAATTGATTTAAACATTGACTTACCAAATCCCCTAATATATATGAAGAAAATCTTTGTAGCCTTAGCTTTTTTCCCCTTTGAATTTTTTCCTCAGGTTATTTCCACCCCCCCCCCCCCTCAGGTTATATTCCCAGGAATGGAATTACTAAGTAAAGCATGTTTATTATAACAGCTCATAAATATTGTCAGGACAGTCTTTCAAAAACATGAACCCATTTAGTAATAAGCCTCCAGCAGTGTTTAACAGAGTGCCCATTTTCCACTTTCCTGGCTAGCATTTTTAATTTTCACTTATGCTAATTTGATAGGAATGGTTAATGGTAATTCATAATTTTTTATTTATATTTCTTTAATTGCTAAAGTGATGAGCCTTGTTTATTCCCCCTTCCTCTCTAAATACTAGTTTTGTAATTTGTTTCATCTTTAATGAAGATGTTCATTATCCTTTAACCACTTGGGGTCACTATTTCTTTATATTCAAAGGCTCTACAGCTAACCTGTCAGATCTATTTGGTGGGTATATTACTTTTTCTACTTTTCTCCAGTTTTGAAAATTTCATAATTTGAAAGTCATTGTGACAGCCCCCTAATTCTTGGAATTCAGAAGTGGTCTAAAAAGGAATGACAGCATATTCCTCCCTCTCTAGCTCTCTGTTGTATCAATCTTCCTTCTGTAGACACTTCTAAATTATGTCTGTGTACCATCACACAGGGGAAAGAACAAGGACTTAAGAATCAAGAGACCTGGGCAGCCCTGGTGGCGCAGCAGTTTAGCACCGCCTGCAGCCCGGGGTGTGATCCTGGAGACCGGGATCGAGTCCCACATCGGGTTCCCTGCATGGGGCCTGCTTCTCCCTCTGCCTGTGTCTCTTGCCACTCTCTCTCTCTTTCTATGTCTCTATGACTAAATAAATTTTAAAAAAATCTAAAAAGAAAAAAAAAAGAATCAAGAGACCTGCATTTAATATTCTGGGTATGCTTCTCTGAGCTTCAGTTTTTTCAACTGTGAATCCTAGAGCTGGACTAGATGACCAGTAAGGATTATTCTGTATCTAAGACTTTGCTGCTGGCAGGCAATGTGGGGCTCTCAACTCATTTTACATCTCTCTTAAAGCACCTACAACATCCTATATGGCAGAGTAGCTTTTAATCTAAGTCATAGTTTACCAGCAGATTACATATTTTTAAGAAGGGAATTATATACACTTCGCTCGACTATAAAGCAAGTGCTGAATAAAGATTTGTTGAAATAACGCTTAATCTACACAAAAAGTTTCAAGTGCAACAGATTATACAGATCAATCTAAAAACAAGAGAATGGCTGAAATTTCTTTCTGATGCAGTCCTAAACTATTGTTTAGTGAGCAGGTAACTAAATCAAATTATAAGTACCAAGTAGAATGATCTTCATCAATTAAGTACAGATGACACAGATATAACACATATAAAATGCCAACAGAGTACCTGCAGACAGTTAAGTGCTGTGAGTTCACCCTTCCCACCTTTACAAAGGGACTCAGCAGCTATGTGCCTAATGCTGCTACTCCAGGATCTCCTATCCAAAAATAACTTCCCTGTACTTTTTCTTGTGCCAAAAATTCTTCTTCTGGATCATAGAAAACATCCAGTCTTAGAAGGTTCCCTATGAAAATGTAAAAAGCCCTGGCAACATAACACCTTTTAAGTCACTGTCAGCTAATTCATTATAAGAATTAATGCTAGCTCCTTTCTAATTAATGAAGGTAAATGAATAGCTTAAGAAACGTCAGGGGAAAATGAAGCAAATAAAAAGAAAGGAATAAAAAAAGTGTATAAATTTCATAAGTGAAACCAAAGAAAACCAAACATATCTCCTGGTTTAAACTACTCACCTTAAAAGAAATCATTTGTAAGAAACTTAAATCTCATTTTACCCACACATACGAAAAAACTAAAAGGAAAATCAATTATTTCAGTACAAACCAAATGAGTAAGACGGTACAGTTACGATAAAGCACTAAGTTACACAGAAAAAGAATGAAACCGGAAACCCAGAAAATACTACTTCTCAAAAAGCAGAGTCAGACAAGATAAAAAGTTCAGAGTGGATACAGAATTGGCTTTCATTAACAACAGGATGATCAGACTTTATTTGCCTCTTGGTAGGACACAATACAAAGTGAGTAGCATCATCTGTGAGAATTTCTTGCCAAAAATGTTTAAGCTGACTCTAAACAAGACATTAGATCTAACTTCCAATTTACAGGAAACACAGAGGATAAAGAAACAAACAACACCGTGATAAAACAAATCCAAAATGTGTGACATTTTACCAAACGACGATAACAAAACAACTGGTCAAATATGAGTCCATGTACTCAAAAAAAACTACAATAAAAAATGGAATTAAGTACATCTTTAGGTTATAAGAGCCTTTGACAGCAAAAGAGTAGATCAATTTTATTTTCAACTTCTATAGTTTACAGTTAAATAAGGAAACTCAAAACTGTTCTCTTGATAAATATATAAATTATACATTCTTGTATTTAAATCATTCTTAGAAAGACTGAAATTTAATATATGGCATCATATAATCTTATTATTTATAGTCTCAAAGAACTTCATAAAATGATAAAATATTGTATTAAAAATATATTACCTTTGTCCTGGACTGAACTTGTTCTTTACAGATGAGGCATTTCTTGACTCGTGGAGAACATAAAGAACAGGTAGCAATATGTCCACATGGGCCAAAAAGAGTATCTCTCTTCATATCTGAACACACCATGCACTCTTCCAAAGTTTCAGAATCATTACTAATCATAGAAGGACTTCGAGAACCCACCTGGCCACTAATAAAAGAAAATATTTATCATCAATCCTTTTAATTAAAATGCTTTTTAAAAAATTGACGGCATCATTAGTATACATAAAACAGCTTTAGTTATGTTAAAAAATTAAGCTGTAACATCCATATAAGAAATAGTATATGCTATATTTTTCTATTTATATACACCTCTGCATCTTTATGTACTTCTAATACTATTCAAATTTCAAACTGAATAGCTCACCCAATGGAAAAGGGTGAATCTTCTTCTAACAGAGAAATCAAAAACATTACTCACAAAAAAATTAACATAAACACAGTTTCACTCAGAATCTGTTTTATCTATAACAGACCCAGCAGAGAAGGGCAGAGAAATAAAACAAAAATTCTAGCTAGAGCCCACATTAGTTTCCCTAACTACAGGCAGAATGAAGCATCATCAAAGTCCATAACTGACATGGCACTGTGGAAAACATGTCATTGCAGCTGCTGTTCAGACATTTCTCTAAATGTATCCTTGGGGAGCAGAAAACTCTACTATGGAAAGACAGAACTCATCTATAAATAAATAGATACAAGACACAGAAGTACATATATAAGACCAACTACAGCTATAAAAAGAGGATACGATTTTACAATTTCTACCACAATCTTCAGCAACTCACGAATACCCATGCATGCACATGCAAAGGGACTTTATCTTATACACCGGTGTTAGTTATTACTGCAGAAATTATAGTGCATTCTATATTTTTTGATGCACACTGTCATTTTGTAATAGGATTTTATGTTCCTTAAGGATACACTTAGAGAAATATATATACCTCATTATGTTAATTTCCCATTAACACAGCTCTATGTATGGATTCCAAAGAGAAGCCATTTATCACTATACCCAAATTATAAAAGAGGCAAGAGAACACAAGATTAAAGGACAACTACTGAAATGTTCAGTGACAAGAACCAAGTATAAAGGGCAATAACAGATACACAGTACCATTTAGATTAAAAAAAAAAATGTAACGAAATATACATCTTTGTATGTCTACAGTATCTCATAATAAGAAAATCAGTTGCATTATAAATAACTAAAATCACTGATATATTTTACTTTTAGAAAAGAAGACAAGTATGAAATCATTTTTAAAGACAACTCTATCAGGAATTGGTTCTTTCTTTCTTTTTTTTTAAAATTTCTTTTTATTGAGTTCAATTTGCCAACATATAGCATTACACCCAGTGCTCATCCCATCAAGTGCCCCCCTCAGGAATTGGTTCTTTCATGTGTTCATTCTTTCAAATTCTTTCAATCCTTCAGTGATACTTAAGTGAATACCTGTCAGGCAATGTGCAGGGTGCTAGAATTACTAAATTATCACAGGGTTTTTGTAAGATACACCTTACTGGTGAGCATATAAAAAAGTCTATTAAAAGTTTTAAATACATCTAACATTAATCACAGCAACTTCACTAGTAAGGCTTTTTCTTATAAATTCCTCTAATATGTAGGAGTACTGGAAGATCAAACTGGTTTAGAAAAGTTTCTTAGCATTTATTATGCATAAAGCATCATATTCAGTAATGTAGAAAATACCACATAGGAGACATAGTGCCTGTAGGAAAATTTTTAAGGAAGAAAGGGTCAACACAAAGATGAGCAAAGACAAAGACATTTTCAAGTAATCAAGTCCTCCATTATGAAACCACATGGTACTTTATACAGAGAGAATATTTTTATGATAATAAATGATACAAACCTGACTTTTTCCTTATGACACTTTGCCAGTGCTTTGCAGAGACTTGGATCAGGACAGAGATCAAGCGGTGATTGACCTTTCTTATTTCGAATGCTAAGATCAGCACCATTGGCAGCCAAAAAACAGGCAATAGACGCTGCACTCTTCTTCTCTGCCCCCTGGGTACCAAGTCCCATTATTAACTGAAATCAAATGAAAAGAGTCATGATTTTCTCCTTGAGAATCAATTCTCACCACCAAATATGTGTGTGCATGTATTATTCAAAATAGACACATTATTATACAAAAATACATGTCTGGAAAGAACTAATGGCTTACGCAGATATGGTGGGCCTTTATGAGTTGCAGTCCTAATATCTATTCCCCTCTTCACTCCAGTTTTCTCAGGTATATAGCTTGAGAACTCTCTAGTTTTACAGGTGGACCAAAGAAGGCTAAGGTCAGTCAGATATCCACCTCATCTATGTGATTAGTTCAGGGATGACAAAATCAGGTCAATTAGGCCAATAAAACCCTAGAACAAGACACCTGATTGACATATTGAGGAAATAGTAGTCCCTTCTCTCTCTATTTATTTATTCATTCATGAGACACACACACACAGAGGCAGAGACATAGGCAGAGGGAGAAGCAGGCTTCCTGCAAGGAGCCCAATGTGGAACTTGATCCCAGGACCCCGGGATCATATCCTGTGCTGAAGGCAGATGCTCAACTGCTGAGCCACCCAGGCATCCCAGTAGTCCCTTCTCTACTCAATTTAGCTCTGGAGGTGCTAATAACGAACATGAAATAGTAAGAGGAGAGATGAGAGAGAGATGAGGCTCAGTTCCTTGGTTCCAATACCAAGGAACTGAGCCAAGAAATGGAAGAGGAAATAAATCAGGTTCTGATGTCATATGAGCTACTGATTCAAACATGTTCTCAAACATCCATAGAGCATCTACAATGGACCAACTACTACTTTTAGCACTTTCCATGAATTCACTCATTT
Organism: Vulpes vulpes; assembly: GCF_048418805.1. Taxonomy (NCBI): domain Eukaryota; kingdom Metazoa; phylum Chordata; class Mammalia; order Carnivora; family Canidae; genus Vulpes; species Vulpes vulpes. Next base: position 94,130,619 of record NC_132792.1, on the reverse strand, counting down.
AATCTTTACAATAACTATATGGAGGCAATTATTCCACTCCTTTATAAAATGAGAAAGGAGGCACACAGGAGTTAAGAGAATTTACCAATGGTTATATAGAAAGGCAGCAATTCTCAAACACCTTGGTCTCAGAACCCCTTCACATTCTTAAAAATGATTCTAAAATTCACATGGAAAGGTGAAAGACTTAGAATACTCAAACGACTTTGAAAAAGGAGAAAAAAGTTGGAGGACTTTTCCCTGAATTGAATGATTATTATAAAGCTAAAGTAATAAAGACAGAGGGTTGGTATCACATAGTTAAAGACACAGATTAAAAGAAGAGAATACAGGATCCAGAAAGGCTCACATAAAAAAAAAAAAAAAAAAAGGCTCACATATATGGTTAACTGATTTGTAATAAAGGCACAATAGGCAACTCAGTAGAAAAGGTCTCTTCAACAAATGGTGATCAAATAACTGGAACATCCATAAGACAAAAAATGAACTCGTATTCATACTTCATACCATATATAAAAATTAACTGAGGGACGCCTGGGTGGCTCAGTGGTTTAGTGTCTGCCTTTGGCTTAAGGTGTGATCCTGGGGTCCTGGAATCAAGTCCCACATCGGGTTTCCTGCATGGAGCCTGCTTCTCCCTCTGCCTGTGTCTCTACCTCTCTCTCTCTGTCTTTCATGAGTAAATGAAATAAAATAAAAATTAACTCCGAATGAAACACAGTCTGATGTAAGACCTAAATGTGAGACAGAATCCAACAAAATCCTAGAGAACACAGGTAGCAAACTCTTTGATCTCAGCCACAGCAACTTCTTGCTAAACATGTCTCCAGAGTCAAGGGAAACAAAAACAAAAATGAACTACTAGGACTTCATGAGGACAAAAAGCTTTTGCACAGTAAGGGAAACCATCAACAAAACTAAACGGCAATCTACCAAATGGGAGAAGATACTTGCAAATGACAAAGGGCTAGCATCCAAAATCTATAAAGAATTCATCAAATTCAACATTCAAAAAATAAAAAATCCAGTTAAGAAATGAGTAGAAAACATGAACAGACATTTCTCCGAAGAAGACAAATGGCCAACAGACACATGAAAAAAAGGATCAAATCAGGCATTATCAGGGAAATACAAATCAAAACCACAATGAGATACTACCTCACACCAGTCAGAATGGCTAAAATTAACAAGTCAAGAGACAAGAGTTGTTGGTGAGGATGTGGATAAAGACAGAACTCTCTTACACTGCTGGAGGGAATGCAAACTGGTACAGCCACTTTGGAAAAACAGTAGGAGGTTCCTCAAAAAGTTAAAAATACAACTACCCTATGACCCAGCAAGTGCACTACTAGGTATCTATCCAAAGGATGCAAACATAGTGCAAAGGGGCACCTATACCCCAATATTTATAACAGCAATGTCCATAATAGCCAAGCTATGGAAAAAGCCCAGATGTCCATCGATGGAAAAATGGATAAAGATGATGCAGTGTGTATACAAACACAAACACACACACACACACACACACACACACACACACACATACACACACACAATGTAATATTACTCAGCCATCAATAAGAATAAAATCTTGCCACTTGAAACGGCCTGGCTAGAACTAGAGGGTATTATGCTAAGTGAAGTAAGTCAGTCAGAGAAAGACAAGTACTGTATGATTTCACTTATATGTAGAATTTAAGAAACAAAACTGATGAACACAGGTGAAGGGTAGGAAAAATAAAATAGGTTAAAAACAGAGAGAGACAAACCATAGGAGACTCTGAACTATTACAGACAACAAACTTTGGATTGCTGGAGGGGAAAAGGGTAGAAGGATGGAATAAACTGGGTGATGGGCATTAAGGAGGGTACTTGATGTAAGGAGCACAGGTGTTATAGAAGACTGACAAATCACTAAATTCTACCCTGAAATTAATGATATACTATATGTTAACTTGATTTCAAAAGGAAAAAAAAAAGAATCATAGTTCTAAATGTAACAGCTAAAACTTAACGAACTTCTAGTACAAAAGAGGAGAAAACCTTAGTGATCCTGGGTTTAGCAAAGATTTTTCAGAAAGGACACAAAACACAAACAATGAAAGAAAAATTTATAAATCAGACTTCATCAAAATTAAGAATTTCTGGGGATACCTAGGTGGCTCAGCAGTTTAGCGCCTGCTTCAGCTCAGGGTGTGATCTTGAAGTCCCGGGACCGAGTCTACATCAGGCTCCCTGTATGGAGCCTACTTCTCCCTCTGCCTATTCTCTGCCACCCGCCCTGTGTCTCTCATGAATAAATAAAATCTTAAAAAGAAAAATTAAGAATTTCTGCTCTTCCAAAAACAGTATTGTAAGAATGAAAAGACAAGCCAGATGAGGAGAAAATATGTGCAAATCCCGTATCTGATACAGAATTTGAATTCAGACTCTTAAAACTCAATAGTAAGAAAACAGTTCAACAATGCACAAAAAATGTGAACAGATACCTCATCGAATACATATGACTGACAAGCAAGTGAAAAGATGTCCAATATCAATGACTGCTGAGTCATTAGGGAAATGTAAATCAAAACCCCAACATACCACTACACACCCATATAAATGGCTAAAGTTAAAAAATAACCAAACAACTTTCAATAGAATTAGAAACAATATAGTCAGAATTAACTATTACTTAGTCCATAAACTAAGTTTCTACATATGCAGTTCTAATAAAATATTTTATCAGAAACAGATTAAATTAACCACAAATATAGATCTTGCATATCTTGTACTACTTCCAGTAGTACAGAATTAAAGATTAATTTACTCACTGTGTTTTTGGATGGCTCCCATGCAGCATCTACCTTCCCCACATCTTGCATATCTTGGAGCTGACGCAGCTGAGACAAGGTATGATGCCTCAGAGCTTCATGCAAAGGAGTATCCCCATCCTTATCCTGAATATCTAATTTGGCACCTGCACGGACCAAAAGCTAAAAGAGAAAGACATCTTATTTTGCTAAGGTCTCTCTGGCCGATAAGAAATTACTACATATTTAAAGTAACAGAGACAAAATCAGAGAGGGAGACAAACCATAAGAGGCTCTTAACTATAGGAAACGAACTGAGGGTTACTGGAGGGGGAGGAGTTAGGGGATGGGGTAACTATGTGATGGATATTAAGGTGGGCACTTGATGGAATGAGCACTGGGTGTTATATATAACTGATAAATCATTGAACTCCACCTCTGAAACTAATAATACACTATATGTTATTTAATTGAATTTAAATAAAATAAATTTTGATAAATAAAGTAACACTGACAGATCCCTGGCCCTACCTGAAGGTAGTGATCTCAGAGTCATGGGTCTACTTAGGATTCATTCTCCCTCTCCCTGGACCCTTCCTTCCCCTGCTCGCTCTAGCTCTCTCTCTCAAAGGAATAAATAAAATTTGTAATAATAAATACACCTTTAAAAATTAAAAAGATTTTGTCAAGTAATTTCTACACCCAATGTGGGGCTCAAATCCACAACCCCAACATCAAGAGTTTCATGCTCTACTGACTGAGCCAGCCATTATCCCCCCTTTTTCTCCTTTTAATTGCAGATATGTGAATTAAGTACTTCCAATAGGACCAAATTGTAAATGTTCACAATTCTACTACTACTTAAAGATATTAACTTATTTCAAGCAAGTTATTTATTCTATTCTCTTTGTGGTTAATTTTCTCCAAATGTACAGTCATAAGAAAAGTCCAAAAATCACAGATAAATGAAAATATTTTTAGCAAGAGGAATTTTAGGTAACAATGTGAAGTGTGTGCTAAACTACTGAGGTATTAATATAACTCAAAAATATCTTAAATATAACTTTATATTTAAGACTTTACTTATAGTGCTTTATTGATTTTCCTAATCCTTTCTACAAATGCTGTCAGTTTTAAAAAAACACAACAGAAGACAATCTCAAGCATATGGTCTTACCTGTCTTGGCAAATTATCATTTGTTGGTGGTTTTCCTTTTTCTTACTTTGTTCCCAAAAGTTTACATAAAATGTCACTCTAGGACAGTGTTTCTCAAATTTGAACATGCATGAGAATTACCTGGAGGACTTGTTAAACCACAGATTGCTAGTTCCCACCCCTGGAGGTTCTGATTTGGTCGGTCTGAGGTGGGGCCCAAGAATTTTCTACCAAGGTCCCAGGTGATGCTGATGCTGCTGGTTCAGCTTCTAAACTTTAAGAATCACTGCTCTACAAAAAAATTTTAAACCGATAATCTTTCAAATATTTTCTCTGGAATATCAGATTAGTCAAATAAAAATATATATTTCAGTTTTTTTGGAATCTGTGCAGTAAACGTCCAACCTAAGCTTTTAATTATAGTTCACTCTCAATTACACAAATTAAGAGGAAATGTACTTTTTAAAAGCCAGTTTATATGTTACCATGAAATTCTCTGATTTAATATTTTGGGAAGTCGCAAGTCTGGCAACCAAATTATACAACAGACCTTGAATATCAATTTTAAGATTTTTTCCTCTATTATAAATTAAAAAATCTTTACCCAACTAATACAAAATATTAGCCTAAAATCATAATTTTTACAACCAACTATGCTTTTTGAAAGACCTAACCATGTATAATTTTCAAGACCTTCTAGAAATCTGTCTAAAAACATATCAGGTAAGATTCTTCTTAGTAAATACTTTACCCTCACAATCTGGGTGTGCTGTCGTTCAACAGCAAGGTGTAGGGCAGTCTGTTGGTTCACATTCTGGATATCCAGATTAGCATTACCCTGAAAAAGAAGAATGAAGTTTACATACTCATAATTTGACAACCCTGGACACTAAAACTGTAACACTTCATTAGAAATAAACAACACAGAACACTGTTGACCACTCTCCTCCCTTCTAGCTACAGCAACATTGTTCTCATAACAGTAGCTGGCAATACAGCAAGAATTAGATGGGGCAATAAACTTTCTGAGATAGAACAGCAAGTTTACAATAATTACTTATTATGGTGACTCCATCTAGGAACAGTAAAAAAACAAAGTTCAGTACAGAGCTCAAACACAGCTCCCTCTCAATCTCCATTATATAGCAACAGAGGTAATTACTTCCTTTTAATTGTAAATAATATTTCCTGAAGTTCTATTAGTGAGTCTTCATATTGGATTTAGATTTACTTTAATGACCTAATAAGGTCACCTCCTCTTGCTGCATGACTGAGCTCTTATTCAGTGAAAAGGAACTTCGCTGGAGGGTGAGAAGACAATGCTTAATTAGTACATAAAAATACTTACTAAAGGGAAAGCACAATGTCCTACCAGGGTCCTGGGATAGTCAAAGCACTATTTGAGAACAGTTGATGCCAAGGACAGAGGAAAGAAACTGAAAAGCAAAAGTCCTAAACTTATTGGCACAAGGGGACCTAGAGCTTCTAGAACTTAAGAGGCATTCTGCTATTTCATGATCATTTCCTCGGCTCTAACACAGTCATAGTGCAACTTATTTCACACGGTCAATATGATGATGGGATTAAGGGTGGGCTGCCTCAAAATAATGCCACTTTGGCATATTGATTATTTTGAATTAAAGTTACTTAAGGGGATCCCTGGGTGGCGCAGCGGTTTGGCGCCTGCCTTTGGCCCAGGGCGCGATCCTGGAGACCCGGGATCGAATCCCACGTCGGGCTCCCGGTGCATGGAGCCTGCTTCTCCCTCTGCCTATGTCTCTGCCTCTCTCTCTCTCTCTGTGACTATCATAAATAAATAAAATAAAGAAAAAATAAAAAATAAAAATAAATAAAGTTACTTAAGAAATAGCCAGAGCAAGGACACTCTGACCTTCCTTCATTCCCCTGAAAGCAGAAAATAAATTCCCCGTGTGAAGGCTATCCTTCCCTGCATCTGGAGGGTAGAGGGCATCCTTATTGCCAGAGATAAGAAATTAAGGACCAAGAATTACTATCTAAACTTTGTTACTTCATTTATTTATTTGCTACCCCAAGTGCAAACCCCTTTGTGTATTCTCCACAAATTATTATTTGTTTAAAAGGTATAAAAAGTTGCCTCACTTTGGAGAGTCTCATATTTTTCTGAGCTCCCACGCATACAAAATTAAATGTGTTTTTCTCCTATTGTTATGTCTCATGTCAATTTAATTATTAGACCAGCCAAAGAACCTAAAACGGAAGAAAAAATTTTCCTCCCCTCCAGTAAAGATTCAGAAGAAAAGCATGTAAAACCACCCTATATACATCTTGTGTAATAATTTTAAAAATTAAATTAAGAAAAGGACTACAGATCCGTAAGATAAACTTTATCATTCTGTTTACATCTTAGAACCATTCATGCCCTCTGAATACAACTCTGAAACCCCACCTGTGCCCTTGCTTGGGGTATTAGGTAGAGTTGAAACTCCAATAATGCTATGACATATTCTGGAAGATCGGAGTTTCTGATTTGTTTTTATTATTTATGTTTCTCTGGGTGTCATCAGGAAGAACTTGATCTCAGTTTGTTTTCTTACCATGCCTGTTCTCATTAAATGCACAAAGTGAGAGATTTTCTTTTTTAAGTTCCTGAACTTTTCCATCATTAGATTTTCCAAAGTAGTATTCACTGTACGGAGGTACTATAATTCCTTTATCTAGAGAGTAGTTCATGAACATCGAGCCCACTTCCAGTTTGAGGTTATTACATGTCAAGCTGCTAAAAATATTGTGCACTAAAGTATTTGTGAGGAAATATGTCCTCAGTTCTCTTGAGTACATACCTAGAAGGGGGGCTACCAGGTTGCATAGTAAATACATGCATAATTTTATTAAGAACTGCCAAAACTTTCAAACTTTCAAAGTGGCTGCTCTAAAAAATACCAGCAATGTCTGAATTCTAATTGCTCCACATCCCAACTAACATTTGGTTAATCTTAGTCATTTTCATTGATAGTTAGTACCAGAAGCAGATTAGTAGTATTTCACTGTGGTTGTAATTTCTAATATGTGATTATTGAAGCAAAATCACAGGAAATATGGTCAACATCAAAAAATAACTATTTCCATTTATTTGTAATATACAATTAGAAACTGAAAATTCAAACAATACAATTTACAACAGCATGAAAGAAACGAGTTAAGATAAATCTGGGGGAAAAAAGGTTCAATCTAAAATGTGCAGTGCAACCAGAATGTCAAGACTTTTTAATGGAAACTAGTAATCCGATTCTAAAATTTATAGGGACGTTCAAAAATCTAAAATATTGAAGTAACTCTCAGAAAAAAGAACAAAGAACAAAGTTGGAAGAGTTACTTTAACGGATCTCAAGACCTAACTAAAAACAATAATCAAGACAGTGTGACACTGGCATATCGTTATCTGTATTTTGCATTGAAAAGGAAATTATCACAATTAACAATAATTTAAGAATAGTAACCTTAATAATAAAGGCTTATTAGTCAATGGTATTGGTGACAGATGATAGCTACACTGGGGTGAGCAGAGCATAATGAATAGTATCCGAATGGTCAAATCACTATGCTGCTGTACACCTGAAACTAATGAAACACTGTGTGTCAGCTATACTTCAATGTGATGCTAATTACACATAATGAACAATTTACTAAATGTTCCTGCTATTTCATCTTCTTAACTAGACTAAGTTCTGTGAATCAGAGATCACAGATAATTCTTTGGTAACTTCAGTGCTTCTATATGGCATATGCTTCATTGAAGTATTTAAAAATTTTGCTGAAAAACTAAAACATCATAAAACTATAGTAAATAAATTCCCCCAAAATCCAATCTCATAAAAATGTGGTGTCATCTTATTTCAAAGATGAATCAAATGACTGAAGTGAACCTGCTGCTATCCAGTCACAGATTCCTGGAGTCCAGCAGTAGACATGAACCGAATCCCCAAGTCCTGGCTGTAGCCTGGTGTTATCTGACAGCAACTGGCCACACTAGCTTAGATACCAACATAATGGTTCTTGGCCTTATGGCTGATGGATACTTCTAACAACAGTGGTAGCGATTCTGGAAAATAACTTATGCCTATTTCATGGAACCAATCTAGGAACACTGTAGAAGGGAATAATCGGGCTACACACACACAGACCACTACCCTCCATTTAAGAGTGTTAGGCAGAAGAATGAAGTGCACCATATCTGAATTTCCATAATCATGGGATTTTACTGTAACCTATCAATAGGTAGTTGATGAAATAAACGAATGGCAACGGTCCAAAATTGTTAAAAATTATGGCACAGCTTTTCCTACCTGATGTACCAACAGTTCAGCCACTTCTACATGATTGTTAAGCGCAGCCAGATGTAAGGCAGTATAACCATCATCTTTCTTCTCATCCACAATCCATGGTCTTGGTAATTTAGACAGTAAAACACGCATTGCACTGAAAATCAAGTTTACATGATTTTGAGATTTACATAATTTGATATTTAATTAAATATTTCACTATTTTCTTTAGAAAAAATGTTCAAAGAAAACTTCTGAAATCAAATAAAAACATTCTTCTTTAAAGAAAATCATGCACTGAGAGAAACATGAATTGTATTTTTTTCTAAATCTCTAATGTGCAGTTTTTTGATGTTTTAGGAAGTAAAGAAACTATCACCATTTAGGGAATAGAATCAAACTAGAATAGGAGTGTTACAAAAGGAAAAACCTAATGAGAGAAAAAAAAAAAAAAAAACAAAGGAGAAAGAAATAGATCCAAACAAGGACAATTTATGGTCTTTTGGAAACTCTGAGGTTCAACTTGAATATAATCTATTAATGAAAGAGTAAATAAAGAAAAGCCAGGTTAACAACAACAAAGTAGGAATAATAGTGATAAAAAGACAAATTTCATGTAACTGGTAGATTATCATGAACTGTAGTTAAAAATCTGACATATATCATTTAGCAATGCTAAATCCAGTTGGTATCTAAACACACAAACTGGTAATTACAATATTTAAAATTTTGGGATCAATAACAACGTATTTCCAGAGCAAGAAAGTTATTCTAAAGAACATCAAAAAGTAAAGCATAAAAGAGGAGGAGAAGTCATTATCAAGAAGTGATGCTTCTTCAAAAAATAAACTATTGGGACTACATCAAAATAAACTTTGCACAGCAAAGGAAACTATCAACAAAACAAAAAGGCAACCTCCTCAATGGGAGAAGATATATGCAAATGATGTATCTGAGAAGAGATTAATATCCAAAATATGTGAAGAATTTACACAACACCAAAAAAACCAATTTGATCAAAAAAATGGGTAGAGGACCTGAACATTTTTCCAAAGAAGTCATACAGATGGCCAACAGACATATGAAAAGATGTTCAACATTACTAATCATCAGGGAAATGTAAATGAAAACCACAATGAGACATCACTTTATACCCGTCAGAATGGCTAAAATCAGAGACAAGAAATAACGTGTTGGTGAGGAGGTAGAGAAAAAGGAACCCTCTAGGGTACTGCTGGTGGGAATATAAATTTGTACAGCCAGTGTGGAAAAAAATATGTTCTTCAAAAAATTAAAAATAAATCATATGATCCAGTAATTCCACTACGAGGTATTTACCCAAAGAAAACAAAAACACTAATTCAAAAACATATATACATTCCTGTTGCAGTAAACAGTACACTCCTATTTACTGCAACATTACTTACAAGAGCCAAGATATGGAAGCAATCCAAGTGTCCACTGACAGACAAAATGGATAAAGAAGATGTGGTATATATACACAATGGAATATTACCCAGCCATAAAAGAAAAAAAGGATGAGGTCTTACCATCTGTGACAACAAGGATGGACCTAAAGGGTATTATGCTAAGGGAAATGAGTCAGGTAGAGAATACTACATGATTTAACTTACATGTCAAATCTAAAAAACAAATGAATACACAAACAGCAGAATCAGACTTATAAATACAAACAATAAACTGATGGTTGCCAGAAGGGAGGGGAGTTAGAGAGGGGGAGATACGGGCTTCCAGTTACTGGATGAATGAGTCACAAAAGGGTCAAAGGTACAGCATAGAGAATATAGTCAATGATATTTAATAGCACTGTATGGGGACAGATGGCAGCTACACTTGCGGTGAGCACAGCATAACATATAGAGATGTTCAACCACTATGCTGTACATGTGAAGTACATCATATGTCAACTACACTCAACTAAAAAAAATTATTTTTAAAGAAATACCTAGCCCACTCCCAAAAAAAAAAAGTAAAATTAAAAGCAACTTTTCTTACCATATACCAGTAACTGCTTAACAGAAAGATTTTATGCAGAAAACTCATAACTTCGAAAAATCCTCCCTTAATATATGTATCCACTATTTTGTTTAAGACTGAGAAAATGACTACTCCTATAAAGAGTGTTGGACTTGGCATGGACCTGATATACACATATTAGACATTAGGGGTTTTCCCACTCCTAACAAAAGACATAAAAACCGAAACACTTTTAAATTTGTGCCAACAAGGGGGTGGAGGGGAGCAAGCATAATTACAAGCATTAAGCTTTACATCCAAAAATTATTAAAAAGCCTTTCTCTGCTGTATTCATTTATTAATGTTTATGATAAATAAAATATAAAGGAACATGAAAAAATAATAATAAAATTGTGCCAACAGAGTATTAAAAGACAAGAAATGATAATAAGACACATATTGGGATAGTTTTTCTTAGGTGATACACATGAAAGATAAAATTTTGAAATAGAGAAATGTTACAAACATATGGAGAAATAGGCTGAAGATGTAGAATAAGAGTGTATAAATGAAACTGTAAGCCTATAAAATGAGAATAAGGCCTAACAAGACCCAGAACATATTTCTTTAACATAATGGTCTATGAATCCCAAGTAGGAAGCCCAAGAAATCTCAAAACAGTCTCTGGAAGATCCAAGTACTTTTTTTTTTTTTATGATTTTATTTATTTATTCATGAGAGACACAGAGACACACACAGAGAGAGAGAGAGAGAGAGAGAGAGAGAGAGAGAAACAGAGACAGGCAGCGGGAGAAGCAGGCTCCATGCAGGGAGCCCGACGCAAGACTCGATCCCGGGTCTCCAGGATCACATCCTGGGCTGAAGGCGGCACTAAACTGCTAAGCCACCCGGGCTGCCCAGATCCAAGAACTTCTAAAACTGTATTCAAATTTGGAAGTTTACAGCTTTTATCAGATTTTAAAATAGGTTTGTAACCCAAAGTATACAGAGAATCACAACTTAAACACAGCTTTTAGTGGTTGTTACTAAAGTCATCATCACTGCTTTGGGGTGACAAAATTATTTCAAAATCTATGGAAAAGTATGGACGTATCTATATGTCCCAGAGAAATGCACGTATCTATAGCTCTGCCTACAATTTTGAAAGAGTCTACAAACCCCTAAATCCCATTTGTGGATCTCACAGAAAGTTCAGGTTTCCTATTTTAGTTCGTTTACAGTAATTGTGAGTATTCTGATCTTCCTCCTTAGGTAGACTAAAATAAGATACTAGATATTGGGGTGCCTAGCTGGCTCAGTGGTAGAGTATGTGACTCTTAATCTCAGGATTGTAAGTTGGAGCCCCACATTGGGTGATTACTTAAAAATAAAATCTTTAAAAAACGAGAGAGAGATACTAGATACTATGTAACTTTGACTCAGATTCTTAACAGGGAAAAAAACTGGTACCACATTGTACTACTGGATGTTTGGATTTGGCATAATCATGGTGCCAAAACATTATCTAGAACTCTACACATATGTATGTAAGAAATGACCATGTAAGAAATGAATTTATAAGGCTTTTATGATTCTTTTGGAGAGTTTAGAAGATATAAGCAATAAATCACGCGGAAAAAAACTTTTATTAAAAATAAAGTGAATTCATAAGATAGTAATGTAAACACTTACTGATTTAAACAAAAACTGATAGGATTATGTTGAGAGAAATGGTGTAAGAGACAATGTCAATAGTTTTAAATCTTCATTTCTCATGACATGACATCAGTAGATATTATCTACAATTGATAAATTAGGAAAACTGCAGGATAAGATGGAAGTTACTGAATAGGGAGGGTGTTGGGGGAAGCAAAGGGATGAAGAGGGATAAAGCAGAACACATTCTTTCATTATAAGCTTTGTAGTAGTATTTGACTTAGCTATGTATATATGTATCAGATTTTTAAAATTTAAGTCAAAACACTAGAATAATATTTAGGCTTACTATATTAACATATTTTAACTTGCTTCTTTAGTTCTTATAGCCAAACTATACAAATATGACGTAAGTTTTACATTATAAAGTGTGGTTCATGCTACTTTCACGAAGTTTTTTTTTTTTTTTTAGTCATATTACTGAATATCCTTGAGAAGATGGTTCTTGTGAAACCATGTTTCCCACTATCTTGCATTCCTGTTTCAGAAGTACCTTCTCATATTATGCTGCCAATAACTCAGAGAAAAGAAAGGGAAAGAGGAGCAGTTTCCTTCTCTGAGCATAAGCTATCCACTGACATGTGGATGTCCAAGCCATTATAACTTGTCCTTCTGGGCTTGTATTTCCTAAGTGAACAAGTGAGAGAAAGCTGAAGTCTCTCAGAAAGAAGAGCCATGGCTCAGAAGATTAGTAAGGCATTTAAACAGAAACAGAGACGTATTTTTGAAAACCTACTCTCTCTACTATCTCACTACCTTATGTCTTCTTGCCTTTTCCTCTCAGTACAAAATGTGTAAATGAACTGTCAGGGCAAAAGAAAGATGGTAATTCCAAGCTACTGTTACAAGTAACAAAAATGATCCCAGTCCCTTCTAGATTACATTCTATAAAGTAAATCAAATCCTTATACTAAAATGCAAAATTCAGATTTTCAGAGATCATGTTTTCACTTCAGAACCAATCCATTCTGTTAATTAGTCCTACTTCTGTGGGGTGGACAGTCTGAGGAGCCCATAATCCAACCAGGAAAGCCACTGTCAGCTATCCCCTGCAGTGCTGTAGTTCCTGAAGAGGAGACTTATGCTACAAGCACTCAAGTCCACAGAGTTGCTGAGATCAGGGTGTGACCAGTACGACACATCAATAATTTGATTAAGTCAAAACTCTCACCTGTGGAGCACAGTGTATGAGATTTGGAGGTATTTTTCCTAATGTCCATACACTCTTCTTTATTTCTCAATCTAGTTGTTTTCCAAGAGGTTAAGGACATGGATGGTTTAAAGGTAAGATCTTACTACCAGTTAAGCAGGCATTTGTGAACAGTGCCAAAGAAGCATTAAGTTCCGGAACAACTAATAGTGGTGCCTAGCATAATCCCTGGCACATGGTAATACTCAAACGTTTGCTGAATGATGAACAAATGAGTTCTAAGAAGTAGAGGGGACAAGCAGCTGTCTACATTGGTATGTAGCAGTCAAATGGCACTGGGTCCATTTTTAGGGCTTGCCATCTTTTACAATCTTTCTTCAGAGACAGGCAATGTTTTCCAAATGAATCCAAGTAGCTGAAGTGTGGAGGCCTTACTATTAGAATTACTTAATGTAATTCTACACATTAGAATCGCTGAATAGCACATATTAAGTGTTCAATAAATGCTTGCTAAATAAATTAATGAAACAATCCCTTAAATAATAAAGCCAGAATTCATAAAGGAATCTACTAAAAGTTGATCAATCCCAAGCAGAAGTTCTTTAGGGCATACTAAATGCAAACCAGTATGTGATATTCTACACATATTTTTGTTCGATACCCACCCCTATCAGAATGGATGCAGACAAGAAGCCTGAGAGGATGTATACTCAAAATCTATCCATGGTAATCACTTTAATAAATGAATATGGCTGTTTTTTATTTTCTTTCACCTATTTTTAACTAGTGAATAGATGTTTTTAAACTTTAAGTGCTCCCCCCTCGACTTTTTTTGACAGTACCACAATTAAAAAGCTCATTAATGGGCAGCCCAGGTGGCGCAGCGGTTTAGTGCCGCCTGCAGCCCGGGGCGTGATCCTGGAGACCCTGGATCGAGCTGGATCAAATCCCATGTCAGGCTCCCTGAATGGAACCTGCTTCTCCCTCTGCCTGTGTCTCTGCGCCTCTCTCTCTCTCTGTCTCTATGAATAAATAAATAAAATCTTAAAAAAAAAAACCTCATTAATTTAGCTTAATTTCATTAAGTGGAAATTTAGTAATGTAGCAGAATTTAGCTCAAAATGAAAAAGAGATATACAACAATTTAAGCTGCAGAAGAGTTGTATAGCTGAATACTCAAGTATTCTGATACTAAAGACAACCAAAATTATCTCTTAAATGACCTATTTCTCCTTCTATGTTATAGGCCAGGGTCCCATTTTAATTACCTTTATATCCCCTTTGTATGCCTAGTAAAAGGAGCTCAAAGTTCTGTTAACTGGAACGAAAGAAGAAACAATCATTTTTCTGAATATAATGGAGGCATTAGCAGCCTATTACATTTTTGGTATACTCTCAAGCCTCCAAGAATGGTAGGTAATTCACTAACTGGTTTGTTTCATTATTAAAAACAAGAGCAGCAGCATACTGTTGTGGTAAAGAGCTTACAGTCTGGAGCCAAACTATTTGGGTTCAAATTCTGGCATTAGCAAACTAAATGGCTGGTGACGTGAGTAGGTTACTTAACTGTGATGCCTCAGTTTCTTCATCTATAAAACATGAGAAGAATCATAGATCTTATCTCAAAGAAGTTACTATGAAAATTGAAAAGGGCTTCGAAGAGTGCTCAGCACTTCATGTGTTTGCTTCAAAAACAAAACAACAACCTTTCACTGCTACAAAATGGTTTTAGGAAATAATGAGGTGATTTAGAAACCTGAAAATTAACCTATCTTAATCTGAGACATGTATCATCTCACAATATGTGTAAAAGTATTCCAATATCTAGGAAAGCTGTCTTTTCAAAACTGCCAAATGTCTACAGAAGCACTGCTTTAAAATAGCCATCCAAAATAATTCACCTGCTATGGTATTAAATGCTAAAGACAAAAAGAATGTCAAGGACAAACTTCCCTCGTAGGAGAATGAGCTTAAAAAACTGGTAACAGTTTTTCTTAATTTTTAACTGAATCAGTACTTACCAGAATACTGTATTTGAATTAAGAACAAGTAAGAACAAGGTATAGGTTTGGTTTAGGAAAGAAACCTGTTTGTTTGTTCTTGGGCATTTTTAGGTTTGTAAAATCCTAAAACGGTATCTCCATAAGTACGTTAGATTTGATGTTAATAATATTCTTTTCTCCTTAGTTAAAAAAAAAAAAGCAAATTTCAACATTACAATTTATTGTGAATATGCTATAAAAATTTAGAGCAAAAGTATTTTTCCTTTGAAGCATATACTATTATGTGGCAACATTACAGATTAGATTAATGACTAATTTCAGTCTCTGGTAAAGTAGAAAGGATCATGCCTAAATGTTATTTCAGAAAATTTAAAAGGAATGGCAATGTCAAAGGAAGGAAAAAAATACTTCACATTTAAAAATGAAACAGAATTAATAAAAGTGCATTTTAATAGCTCTGTATGTAAATACAGTTTCAATATAAAAGTACATGATTACTTAAAAGCATTCTAGACCCTGTTTCTCATCTAAGCACTACAAAAAATTAACTGAAACTGACACTGAATTAAAAGTTTTAAGTAGCATTTTTCCAAGATTTCATTTACATACTACTCTTTTCTTCCTTAATGATTTCTTTCCATCTTTAATACACAGGTTCTATTTACCATTTCTACATACTTTCCATTCAAATATTATTTCTTAAATTTAAAAAGCATGTTTAGCAACAACTAGCTCTAAAGATAACCCTGCAAAATCTCTTCAGGCCTTTAGTTATGTAAAATACCATCATTCATAATATATTTACCAACAAAAATTAGGTTATGAAATATATTTTGGCAACAGAAGGATTTTACTTGTTCCAGGTCTGTCTAAAGACTGTCTTGCAACTAGCCAGGGTAATATTTTTCCTCTTCTTTTTTTCTCTGCAGTGCTTCTAAGTATAGTGACAGCTGCATCAGGCTTTCCTAGTCTCAGCGCAAGCTCAGTGAAAATCTGGGAAATGCAAGTGGAAACATGAGAGACCGCTTTATTTGGCAGTGCTTTAAAAAAAAAAAAAAAAAGGCAGAACAAATGGCAAAGCAGTGTTGTGGACCGCAGGATGAACAATCAATAGGCAGAAAGCAAGATAGAGGCTTCCTCAGCTTTTGGATCGACAATCGACAGCTGAGAGACTATTTTTTGCTATGGTTGACTAAATATGGTCAGGGAAGAGAGAGGCACAAGAGAGCCTGTTTGCCTGGGAGTGCATGTTTCAAATGCTTAGCTGCCTATAAAGCTGTAACAGTTTAGCCTGTGGCCACTGAGAGAAGAATATAAGTTAACCTCTGTAGTGACCATGTGGAAGTCCTGACCTTGCTTGCAGACTTGACCTTTGGATATGACAAGGTGGCTTCAATACAGATCTACCAATTAATCCTGGAAACTAAAAACCAAAAACCAAAAAAATCAAAAAAACAACTTCACAGCAAGAAAGATACAGAATATTTCCTGAGAAGTCAGAAGAACCCAATGTATTCTGGTGGGCAAAGAAAAATAGGGTGAATGTTTACAGTTACTTGGGGGGAGTGAGGTGTGTTTTGGTTTTTGTCTGTCTTTTTTGGATTATAAAATTAACTTCCTCTACAACTTTCTCCCCTCTTCTGAAGCATTTCATCTGAAAAATAAGTGAGGTTCATTTTCTTGGCCATTATACCAACCCTCCTTGGTGGTTTAACTTTCTGTACAGCAGATACAAGGTACTCGTATCTGTGCAAAACTGGTAATAGGATCTTCCAAATCAAATAGCCAAATTTCATTCAATTTTATTTTTTTAAGGTGAAGGGAAGGGAGAGGAAAAAGATGGCTTATTTGTTTTTGTTTGTTCATTTGTTTTTCAAATGTATCTTAAAAGGTGAGGTTCTGTATTCACTGATACGGTCCCCTTGCTTCCCTCGGCTCATGGAAAGAAGTGCTGAATCAGCGAATAGAGTGAAGGAACAATCAAGAGGAGATGGCTGCTGCTGATGTGACTATCTAGGTCATTATCTTTCTTCCTCCTGCAAATGCTGCATGGCACTAAGCTTACAGGTAATAGAGCACCACAAGGCCTGCACTTTTAAGGATGCTTATGACTTTCTGCATGCTTACCAATTACTGATGTGATAAATGCTTTTATTGTTAAAGTCTATCTGGGCATTACCTAATTTCATAGTTCAAGTAAACAGCTTATATAGCGTAAAAAGGAATGTTATTCAAGTATCTTGGCAGATAATTCTTGATCTCAAAAATGCATAAATCCATTATTGTCAATGACATCATTAAGGAGTTAGTCTTTCTTGTTTCAGATTAAATGATGATTTTGCATCCTTAGTAAATCACACTCTGCTCCCAAAGTATGCTACCTTTTAAAAACTATTAACTGTCTATTTCAAGGTTTAGTCAACCAAGAGACTTGGCAGATTACAAAATAATTTTTAAAGCTAACTTTAAGTTGGCCACAAAATAAATCAGAATGTGCATGGTAAGTTACCCTAATGCTGCATTGCTGAAACTGCTGTAGTGCTGGGCCTTCTACTGCTACGTTCTGATTTGCTCTCTATGAACTGCACTAACTTTTTATTACAGGCTGCAGAAATTCTACTTTCCTTGCCGTTGTGTTTTCTCCTTTCCTAAATATGAACATTTCTTACGGTGTTCTTTTAAATTAACCTCTTAATACCACAAATGTTAAAGGCAACTCACCAACTATAATGTCTTATCAAGCTAAAGGATCAAGCTCAAACCCCCGTGCTCATAGGCTAACACCTTTCAGTTCTTTTCAGTGAGACTTTAGAAAAGTTGACTATCTTGGTAGTTATCCTTTATATTAAAAAATAATAATAATCAAAAGAACCCAGCTCCCCCAAATTACATATTTATCCAACTATTCGAATGTGTATTCAACCCAAACAAAAGCACCAAAATGCAAAGTTCAGTTAAGTAACTAATTAAGACAAAGGAAGGACAAAGAAGTTTTCAAAATAATCATGAATTCCTTATCTGTGACCTTTAAAAAAAATAATTCATCATCTTTAAAAATTCAGTTCACTCACACTCTAAAAAGATCTAGTTTTTCTCCTTGTTCTTTCAACTTTACTTTTTTTTTTCTTTGAACTTTAGACACAATATCAGAAGAAGTACTAATTGGTTAATTGGTTAAGTTTTGGTAAGATATATAGTCTGTAAAAAGAATATGCACTGAATTCATTACTATCTACTTGTAGGATCAAGAAGCAAACTACAAAATAAGAAGAAATTCGCTCTGAAGACATGAAGGACACTAGGCTGATCTTACAAGTTTCTGAAATATATTCTGTAAAAACTCCACTGATTTTATGAATCTCTGGCAAAAACAACCAGACCAGGACAAAGTTCAACAGATAACTGGTTAGTGTTTAGAAGTGTCTATGTCCACCAAGAACAAGGAGCCACAAATGGCACTAATGCCATGCTTCAGGTAAATCTGTTATAGTTTAGTCTTTGATAGTCTCTGCAAATGATCTACCACTGTTCTGTATCAGTAAGCTGTATGTTTTACTAACAAATGGGAAAAATAAAATATTTCATGTTTCTACAGCTAACAACTTAGTAAAACCTACTCAGAGTACATACTTCTTTATGTACCCATATGAACATACAATGCTATGGAATGTAAAGAAGTATGTATTTTTGGTAGGCAATAAACTGCCAGGAGGGAACTACACTGCAGCTAAAATAAGCCTTTGCTTTTTTCTATGTGAATGACTGTCATACGGTAAATTAACCTAATATCTAAGAAATGACCTTTGGCGATACACCACAAAAATGTACCTACTACTTTTAGATGGAAACTAAATGCTGCAAAGATTTCTACTTTGTGAAGAGAAAAAAGTTTAACTAAGGAGATTAAAAATTATCAAAATTATCATGAAACTCTTTTTAAATCTTTTAAGTTTAAAATATACTATTGTTTTACATTTTTAAATTAAGTACTTACATGACTACAATTTGAATACAGAGAAGAAGCTAGTATTACCAGAATAAAAGAGGAAGGGATACACATGACCTATTTTCTGTCTCTACAATTGGATCTTAATTGAAATATATCATATTAGTAGGATCAACTGATTTGTTAAGATTAAAATATAACAAAAACTGATATCATTACATTTTAACAATTGTTCTTCATAGTTTAATAAATTTATAGTCTGCTAACAGAAGAATTTCTGAAGCAAGTTTTGTTTGTTGTTTTAGGCTTTCTGTTTTGAAAGCTATCATAGATGTAATTCGAAAAGACCATCTTTTAAGTAACATTCTACTCTTCAAAAATAAAAAGTGGTGTTGTCCTCAAGTTAATTAGGTCCTTAGCCCAGTCTTTGTTTTAAATGCTGTTAATACTTAAAACAAAGATTTATGCATGAAAAATGACAAAATTCTGGGCCTCAGTTGTAGGTTAACTGGGCACATTGCTAACAGATTGCCAAATATTTAAAAGAAATTAGTTTATTATATTATCCTTGAATTTGCTTTCTCCAAAGCAGTACATAAAATGAAAATGCTACAGTTAAGAAATCAATTTACACAGACAGAATAATCATCTTTCACTGGTACTGGGCAACAGCAATTCAATTTTGACAAACATGATAGGCCCACCCACTACTTGTAGTGTGTTGGAGATACCAAAATACTTTTTTTGTATCTTACACAAAATTTATTTTGTATAATATATACTTAATAAAACTCATAAATAATAAAGCTGCTGGCAATACTTTACAAGCAGTACCTGTTTCAAGCTACTATGACAGATTTAGAAAAAAGGAAATACTAATATTCATATACTCCAATCATTCCTTATTACAAGTATTATTTCAACTGTAATATTCAGACATGTATAAAGAGCATAATGATATTTGAAAATTTTTATGTGTCCCAAGTTGAAGAGAATGTCCATAAGGTTAACTATGGTTATCACTGAAAATATGTATCTCAAAAGTACAGGTTCCTCTACAAAACAACTCAAAAGGCATTACTATACTCATGTTTTATAACATTATAAAATTATAGAACATTGTAAAATTGTAGAACAATTATATTCATTATTTTATAGGCACAATAAAAATGTTTAATAATTACTTTAAAACATCCTGGTGACAAAGAATCTCACTGCTATAATGTTAAGAGTACATAATCCTCAGAAAATGAAATGACAACATCTGTTATTCATTTTAAGAGGCAAAATTATATACTGATTCTAGTGCCTACAAGTTAAATGAACATATCTGAGTATTTTCAATCATTCTAAAATGTCACATCCATCACTTAGATCAGCTGTTCATTTTTAACTGAGTACATAGTAAACTCTGGGCATCTGCTGACACTGGTGTAACTCAAACATTTCAACTGTCTCTCTGACAGGGATAACAGATGCTGACATTATCAAATGCTGTACTATTTTTTTTCCATGGCCTCTCCTTGCCCCGATATGGCCAGTATATGAAACTGAACTGTCATCCAAAAGCACACTTGAGCAACTGGATCTGCTAAACAGCTCCCATATAACTAGTAAAAATAGAAGCCAGTTTTACTGCTATCTTCAGCACTTAAGTCCAGGCAATTTAACACCTGTTTCATTTCTATTAGAATAAATGGAAAGAATTGTAGTTACATTAATTTCACCAGCAGCATACTTAACCAACCAACAGATGCAGAATATACTTAATATGAGAACTGTCTGAATATTGCCTAAATTACTGTTGAGCTTCTCCTCATTTACTTCAAAACAATAACTGTTTATTTTTCAAAGTTCTTACTTTATAGGCAAACTATAATATCTCAAACTTTCATTTTTGCAAAATATCTTTATATTTCAAAAGATATCCCTTCCCTGATACTGAAACACAACACTAAAACCACATTATAACAAAAATTTGCTGTACTTACTTTTAAAATATTACTCATGTAGATTTTAATACTCAAATTCACTGATTATAGCTATGCACCACAAGTCCATGCATTATTAAGCTGATAATGGAAGGAACTGGGCAATCTGTACCCAAAATGATGGAGAATTCAGTCAGGGAAATAGACCTTAAAAAAAGGTTAATATACTAACCTATGATTAGTAACACTACATTAGCAAAAACAAAGAAAAAAGCTGGTATGTGTGGTAGTTCCTTTCAACAGAAGTCCAAGCAATACACCAAATACACATGTGATCTATTTATAAACCAAAGGGCAGAGGTACTTTCTTAAGGCCACTCATATTCATCCACCCCCTCCCTGTCAGCAACTTGCTATCAGTCCTCAAATATAATACTAAATAAAGGAGCAGTAGGAAGAAAGGTAGCACTACCAGTACTCTTCCCTAACCTATTAGCATACTTGCTTGGTTCACCACCTAACGATAAATACAAAATAGTACATTGAAATACATTAAAGTCTGTTTGTTCCTTTAAATGCTGTTGGTTTTAAAACAGATTATTATCTACATTTAAGAATTATGCAAAGGTATACATTGATAATTCCTTAATGCGACAACAAAATGTTAACGTGCACAGACTTCTACTCTGTTCAAGTGGGAAATAGTAAGAAAAGTGTCTCAAAATAGAAAAGTTTATATGTAATGACTAAAGAGTACTGTCTCTAATATTTGTAGAAAGTCCATAACCATAACTGTACAAATAAAGAGCATTTCAATTCTTTTGTATCCCAAACAAGCAGCACTGCAATGCTTTGCTAGAGCTGGTAAAATGGAACCAAATCGCCTCTTCAATGGATTTGGTCCCCTTCAACCAGCTGTAGCTATGCATTGATTACTACAGGACAGCCAACGTTTCCATTTATGAATTTCATCACATGTTGACTAATTTCAGCTTATTTAAATTATTCAGGCTGTGGTTTAAATCAAATAATTTGTTACTGTTAATTCTCCTTGGGAGAACCAAAGTGGTTAACAATGTTTATAAAAGGTTTTATGAAAAATGTGTAGATGACTTAAGGATTGCAAATAAAATATTTTTACTTATTTACAGTCTCGGTATTACATTTTTTTATTCTTCAAAAAAGAAATGGTAATGAAATGTAGCCTATGCTGCATAAAAAAAAAAAAAAAAAAAAAAAACACATTTCCTTAAAGGAAGAAAATATTTGGGAACGTCGCCCAAAACCCACGTGAAACCATAAAGGGAACACCACAGTGTGGTTCAGTTCACATGGACATGTACAGATTTAAATTAAAGAAAAATAGAACATTAAATATAATACTCTAGAAATGTTGGGTCATGATCCCAGGATTAGCATTTAATTTTATTGCTATTTACCTGAATATTGATAGATAAGGTGAAAAAGGAAATGAATGATTCTATAGAATATCTTATGGAGAGACTGAAACAGTTTCTAGTTCTTCCAACCCCAAAACAAAAATTTTTACCCTTCAGAAAAGAAAGGAAACGCTAAGTATCACTGCTTTTTACGATGTAGGTATTCCACCTCTCCATACTTGTTTCCTTATTTGTAAGATGAAGACCTCTTCTAATAATAACATCCTGTGACTCTCCTCACTGTCTTCTTTGTCCTTTGCAAATATATATATATGCACATAAGCCTCCTCTCTCAGTGGAGAGAAAAAAAATGACAAGGTATCCAACATTCTTCTATTTTTCTTACTGCCTGCAATACAACTACAGGTGATATAATATTCTTTAACACATGGAAACAAGCATTTCAGTAATTAATGGGGAGTTACTGCCACCAAGTAGTAGTTTAAAAATATAATGTTCAAATAATCTTCAAGAGAGCACTCCTCTACTTCAAAGTGAAGATCACCCCTTAAAAGGACGTAGGCAAAGGAAAGTATATATAGAAATAAATCCTATCACTTCATTCAAGTTATTAAGCCTTCATGCTCATATTAATCACATTTCAATTAGTCACATTAAATATATTTATGTATTATAAAGCACATCATGTTTGAAGAGTGGATGCATGGCACATATAAGAGAAACTGGACACACTATAAGTATAGTATCATTTAATACACTCAGCTACTTTTTATACACAGCACTCAGCATGTTCAGAGTTTATAAGAAAAGAAAGACACTAAACACAAAGATATGGCCTGGATTATCAAATCTTCATATATTCAACATAGTCTCATTTACCAGGCCTTATTTCAGAATTTAAAAAGTTAAAGGTATCATACATTCTAAATGGAAAATTATGAGTTGTTCTCATATTCAGTGAGATTTAGTATGTCCTTTTGTGGGAATAAGCACATAAAAAATGCCTGTGAAGTTATCTTAGCACTAACCTAAAAACACAAGTATATCACATCATGTGGTTCACTCATATTTTCCTGTTACTTTTACTTTTCGTAAAAATAAAATTTATATTAAAGAAAAACTTATATTAATATGTTTTACTTTAATGAAAAGTTTATATTTATATTAAAGAAAATTTATATTAAAGAAAAATTTGTGAATAACACTATATGAGGTTACATTATAATACTGTTAACAATACCTCCAAAATATCTATCTGATATCAGTATCTCCAAAATACTTGGCTGGTTTTTGGCCAGTTCTGCAGAGAATACCACTAATTTATTTTCATGGCTCTAAAGGAGATCTAAAAACTTAAGGACAGTCAAAAATGCAACATCCTCACAGAAAGTATCTAAGTAATGTGCCAATTAATGCTAATCCAAAGAAATTAATTTTCATTTTCAACAACAGAAATGCCTCCTGCTCTTCATTTAAAACTGAAATTTCACCTGTTACAAAAAAAGGTGAAATTTCACATATTACAAAAAAAGGTAATACAGGGGGATCCCTGGGTGGCTCAGCGGTTTGGCACCTGCCTTCGGCCCAGGGTGTGATCCTGGGGTCTCAGGATCAGGTCCCACATTGGGTTCCCTGCACGGAGCCTGCTTCTCCCTCTGCCTGTGTCTTTGCCTCTCTCACTCTCTATCTCTCTGTGTCTCTCATGAATAAATTAAATCTTTTTTTTTTTTAAGGCAATATAACTAAAGTCTAGGGAAAGTATCTCTAAATACTAAAAATAAGAAAAAGCATGGTCCTTGGTTAAGATTTCTGAAATAAAAAAAAAAACTATATTAAGATATATTATAACTGCTATTCTAAATGCTCCAAATTTTATAAACCATGATACTAACATACTCAGTGTCTCAGAATGAAAAGCTTACATTGTCTCCCACAATTCTGAAAGAAAAGAAATGGCTTTATAAATCTTTCTTAATGTCTGTATTTCATTTACTGTTATACCATGAGGAAACATTAAGATCAGCTTTGAAATCCAGAATCTGCATTGATTTGAGATTTTGAAATCTAGATTTCAAAGTATATTCTTCAAAAATACTGAACATCTAGACATATTTTTGAAAACCAGGGAAATTATATTTTCTTTTAAAAAGTACAACCAATAAATAACTCTACTGTGTTAACTTACTGCTGAAAAATTATTACTGCTTACTAATGGCAAAGCTAAGAAATAGAATGCTACTTGAGTTCCACATATATACACATGTACATATAAATTTGGGGGGGATCCCTGGGTGGCGCAGCGGTTTAGTGCCTGCCTTTGGCCCAGGGCGCGATCCTGGAGACCCGGGATCGAATCCCACGTCAGGCTCCCGGTGCATGGGTCCTGCTTCTCCCTCTGCCTATGTCTCTGCCTCTCTCTCTCTCTCTCTCTCTCTCTCTCTGTGTGTGTGTGACTATCATAAATAAATTAAAAATATATATATATAAAAAATAAAATAAAATAAATTTTGGAAACTTTTCCATATTGCAAACCATAATAAATTGAAATAATTGTAAGTAAATGTGCTGATATTAAGTTACATTCACAATGATGTAAATGATTTTCTGTAGAAATAATATATGTGTATTCTAATAAAAGAAAAACCTCAAAATTAGCTAAAAATTACACTAACTGAAGTACCATGAATTGCAATTAAAATGGACTATACATGAAGTTCAACAATTAAACCAAGTATACTAAGGAAGTATAACTGTAGTTTATTTATTTTTTTATTTTTTATTTATGATAGTCATACAGAGAGAGAGAGAGAGAGAGAGGCAGAGACATAGGCAGAGGGAGAAGCAGGCTCCATGCACCGGGAGCCTGACGTGGGATTCGATCCTGGGTCTCCAGGATCGTGCCCTGGGCCAAAGGCAGGCGCCAAACCGCTGCGCCACCCAGAGATCCCATAACTGTAGTTTAAAACAAAGATTACAAAGAACAAATTAAAATGTTACAATCCAAGTTAACAGATTAAGTTATATGAGTTTTTTAAAAAGTTACATGAATTAAAAAGTGCTTATAAAGGGGGAAATGTTGACACATATTAATCATATCTAATATTTTTTCAAAAATGCTAGTTTTATTAGGTTCCAGAAATAATAAATGAACTATATCTGGTATTCTCAAATAAGTGTTAAGGCCAAGACTTTCTAAAAAAATTCTGAGTAGACCAAAAATGATTCTTTCTGTTTTTTGACAACACTGATCAGTACAAAGAAAGAAAAGCATATTTTGAGAAAAAAAATATCTGATATGAAAAAAAGAACTCAAAACTATCTCAATTTGCAATTTCAATTGATATAGAAGTTGTATCATCTTCTGGTACTTTTTAGTGTCCAATTAAAATCACATTCTTTACCTGGTAATCTAACATTACAACTGCATAAAATGTCTTAAGGAAATAGAAATAAAAAAGTTATGTAGCTTTAACTAAACCACCACTTTGCTGCAGAATAAAAATGGCTTTTTTCCCTTTTTTTAATGCTACCTGACACCAATTATTTAATTGAAAGAATCACCATTATAAATTTTCAGAGGAATTCTCAAGATATATGCAAGAATTGAAGAAATGTAACTAGTATCCTGTCTCCTCTTTGTATAATTTTATTAGCATTAAATATACTACCCCTATTCCCAGTAAAGTGAAATAATTCAAAATATTTAAAAGTTACTCATTTCCTAAACTCTTCAATTTTCAGTTTATCTTAAACTTTATGATTTAATATAAGCTAAATTCCCCTCAATAAAATCTCTCTCTTTTAAAAAAAGATTTCATTTACTTATTTGAGGTTGGGGAGAGGGCACGAGCAGAAGGAGGGGCAGAGGGGAGAGAAAGAAGCAGACTCCCTACTGAGCAGGGAGCCTGACATGGGGCTTGATCCCAGGACCCTGAGATCATGACCCAAGCTGAAGGCAGACACTTAACCGTCTGAGCCACCCAGGCGTCCAAATAAAATCTCTTTTGACTATTCTAATTTGAAATAATTGCTGTTTGAACGCCTAACAGTTTCTCCACAGAATCTGTAACTAGTCATATAACATCTTATATCTAGCACTGTCTTGACTGTCAAATTAAGACTAACATTTAACAAATCCGTATCACAAAGCATTGTGGGAGATACAGATGAATAGGAGTGCCCACAATTTTAACAGAAAGAAACATAGAAATACCACAGATACCACAGATAGAAAGTGCAGCAAAATAAGAAAAAAGAAGTATAGGGCAAATAGAAAATGATTCCATTGATGAGATCTAGGAGCTCTGAAAAAAAGACAGTCAAAATCAAGAAGGAAAGAGGATTAAGAGCATCCTGACAAAAGAAAATGCTTAAATAAAAGAAGAAAACAGACAAAATATTTTAGAAAAGGGGAACAGTATATAGCTAAAGAGCAAAGTAAGAAGAGGGAATTTAATTAATGGGAGATAAAGTTAGAAAGACAGGCTTAAGACACACCACATAAGTATGAAAGCCAAGTTCAAGGTGTACAAATTTTATTCTATGTACAACAGGAAGCAACTAAAGATTTGGGAACAGGGGAGAGGAGCCATTATACCTATGCCTTTAGAATGTAAGTTGGTAACTGTATGAAAGTTAAATCAGATATAAGACTAAAATTAGAAAGAACAATTAGAAAGATACTATAAAAGTTTTAGTAAAAGTGGTGAGTAATTAGATTAGCAACAACGGGAATAGGAAGCATAGAATAGACTGGAAAAAGGCTAGAATAAATGGAATTTGATAACTAACTAGAAGTTAAGAATTAGTGAGAGAGTAGTCAAAGATAATCCTAAATAAAGAGGCAGCAAGGGGAATGATGGATGTACATTCTTAATTAAATCATTCATTGTCCATGTGTTTGTCTTGAAACCATAATACAGACCATAGTTCAGAAAAAATAATACAAGAAAGTTAAGAGCTATTATTCTTTTTTTCTTTTTTAAGTAGGCTCCATGCCCAGTGTGCAGTTCCACACAGAGTTGAACTCACGACCCTGAGATCAAGACGTGAACAGAGATCAAGAGTCAGACACTTAACCAACTAAGCCACCCAGGTGCCCCCTAAGAGCTATTAATAAGTCAGATTCTTGGGACGCCTGTGTGGCTCAGCGGTTGAGCGCCTCCCTCTGGCCCAGGGCGTGATTCTGGAGTCACGGGATCTGCACAGGGAGCCTGCTTCTCTCATGAAAAAAAAAAAAGATTTTATTTATTTATTCATGAAAGACACAGAGAGAGAGGCAGAGACACAGGCAAAGAGAGAAGTAAAGTAGGCTCCCTGCGGGAAGCCCAATGTGGGACTCGATCCCGGGACCACAACCTGAGCCAAAGGCAGATGCTCAACCACTGAGCCACCCAGGTGCCCCTAAATAAATAAAATCTTAAAAAAAAAAAAAAAGTTAGATTCTTGCTCAACTTCTAGCTGCTTCATAAGTCAGCTAGGTGATCCTGAATACATAAATTCATCTCTTTATAAGCTTCATATTCTTTTCTATAAAAAGAGGATATTAACACCTGCCTCAAAAAGCTGTTGAAAGGATTAAAGGAGATAATGCATGCAAACCATTTAGTAGAGGCCTTGCCTGGGTAAGTGCTATCATCATCGTCTATCTGAGAGGCAGGAAACATATAATACTATTTTGTCACCTTCACAATGCCAAAAAATATGAAGTGTTCAAATATTTATAATTTGGAAAACAAATCAAGACACAATCTAAAATATGGTCATTTATTTCCTCCCACATTATGTACCCGTTTTTAGGGGAATCAACAAGCAATAGCAGGAAAATCCTTTTGTTCTCTGTGCTCACCCTCTAGTGGTGATCCTAAGAAGCTAAAAAATAGCAAAAACTACAATACACGATATAAGAATGCAATATGGAACCAGAGGACAAGAATGTATGGGGATGTAATATAGTTAATATTGTATTGTATATTTCAAAGTTGATTGAGTAAATCTTATAAGTTCTTATCACAAGAAAAATTATTTGTAATCATATGTGGTGAAGGATGTTAAGTAATCATTTCATAACATATTCATGTAACAAATCATTATATTATGCAATTGAAACTAACAATATCATATGTCAATTATAGCTCACTTTTAAAAAAAGAATTCAGGATAGATTAAACTAAGTAAACTTCAGAGTGAACTGCTAACTCCCTCAGTCAAGATACGCAGAGTTAATTCAACTATAAACAGAAGACATCTAATACAGAATTTTCTAAAATGCTTCTCAAGAGTTAAGCATTTATTATTCACAGAAAGCTCTAGATTAAAAAAAAACTAAGTTTTCTTGTTCTGTGAGACTTTGCAGATCCTTAAAGTTCTTTGATTTCCCAGAAGCTTTTCTCAAACTATACTCAGCAGATACTGCTTTTTAGTGGACTAACACTATTGTTAACGGCTGGGGAATTACTACACTAGAAGATTATATAATTATATTATTAATAAGGAATTAGGTACTTAATTATTTAGCCAAAAGTTAAAAAAAATAATGGGGTGGCTGGGGGGGGGGGCCAGTCGGTAAGTGCCTGACTCTTCACTTCAACTCAGGTCTTGATCTCAGGGTCTTGAGTTCAAGCCCCAAGTTGGGCACCACACTGGGCATAGAGCCTACTTCAAAAACAAAACAAAACAAAACATGTAAATGGATAACATAAGATGAAAGGACACAGTGAGAATGATCTTTAAGAAACATAAACCTCAGGGATCCCCGGGTGGCTCAGCAGTTTAGCGCCTGTCTTTGGCCCAGGGCGCGATCCTGGAGTCCCGGGATCGAGTCCCACGTCAGGCTCCCAGCATGGAGCCTGCTTCTCCCTCCTCCTGTGTCTCTGGCGCTCTCTCTCTCTCTCTCTCTCTCTCTCACAAATAAATAAATCTTAAAAAAAAAAAAAAGAAAAAGAAAAAGAAAAAGAAACATAAAACCTCAGGGATCCCTGTGTGGCTCAGGGGTTTAGCCCCTGCCTTTGGCCCAGGGCATGATCCTGGAGTCCCAGGGTCAAGTCCCACATCAGGCTCCCTACATGGAGCCTGCTTCTCCATCTGCCTGTGTCTCTGCCCACCCCCCACCCCCCGTGTGTCTCTCATGAATAAATAAAGTCTTTAAAAAAAAAAAAAAGAAAGAAACTTCAAAATGGAATGTATTTTAATTAAATCTTTAAATATAAGTATTCTTGATACTTTATAACCATATTTAATATATTTCAAAGTCACCTCATAATACTTGTATTAATTTAATAAAAAAATAAATAAAACTAATCTATTTAGTGAAGACATAACTTTCACAGCCTTTAAAATGATTTATAAAATACTAAAATAAGCCATTATTTCCTCATTAGTATCAGAAAGAGAACCAGTACTAGGAAACTATTTTTAAACTGCATATAAAATAGTAAAAGATGTGATCTTTACCTGGGATTTCCTCTTAGCGCAGCATGGTGTAGAGCATTAAATCCATTATTGTTTGTAATGGTAACATCTGCTCCAGCTTCTAGAAGAACTGCCAGAATGTCATCACGTTTCTTACTTATTGCATCATGAAGAGGAGTATCCCCTTCAGAATCCTTTTTTTAATTTGAAGAGACATTCATTAGTTCTTGCACCAAACATCACATGTAATATTAATATATATATATATATATATATATACACTTAACTACTAAACAGAAGCCATATCCAAAAACCTTCAATAAAACATCCTGCGTTAAATTGTAAGATGCAGGCAAGAAATGTTAGCCTCATTATAGTAAATAAACTCATACTCAGTTTAGAACACAATAAACATGTAGCCTACCAAAGAAAAGGAAAAATAAAATTCAAAACATGCTCAAATATGATTTAGCTAATTGCAAAAATTAATGAAGTGAAAAAAGATGCCCCCAAAATTCATTCCTACTACACCATATTCCTATTAGAACTGTTATGCCCTAAAATTTCAAAACAAAACTATACCAGTCTTGGGGCCATAGAGCAATGAATTAAAAATCAATAGTTTTCAACCTTGGCTGCACATTTAGAATCTGTAGGGGATGGGGCACCTGGGTGGCTAAGTCAGTTAAGCATCTGCCTTTGGTTCGAGTCATGATCCCAGGGCCCTCATAACAAATTCCTAACCCAAATTCAATCCAATCAGGCACTCTCAAGCCTGTCTAATGTCACTAAAAATTCAGTCTTCAACTTGAGACAGGGTCTTAATATGGCTGGAATAAGCTTCTATAAGCCCTGATCTGTCCTTCCTTCTTGTCCCCACAGTAGCTATTCCAAACATTTATCACTCTTCTCAATGATCTTTTGTAGACTACTCCACATTCACTCTCAACAAATGACTATCTCCCATTTCAGACCAAAAACAATCAACAGGTATAAATTCTCTCTCCTTCAACAGATTAACACCCTCTAATGCCTCCTCCATCCTCCAATTCTATAATCCACTTAGAGGCTTTAAATTCTAAACCATGCCAGTTCCAAAATGCTGCACCTCAGAAATATCAATCTCCGATAACCATCTAGCTGAACAAAATCTCCAATTCTTTCAGTTCTCAAATCCTCAGTCCTATTGCTCCTATTTTATTTCTTCATTGCTTCTCTGATACCAATCCAATCTAATCCATCCGGTTGCTAACACTGTGGATAGGAATTATCTCTTAGGTGACTCTCGCCTCAAAAATTAGGTATTACTAGAGGAGTCCAAGAAGGTGGAGGAGTCCAAGACAGGAGAGGAATAGGAGACCTTAGCTTCCTCAGGTTCCAGGAATTCAGATAGACATCTATCAAATTATTCTGAACACTTGCCAACTCAACCAGAGATCTAAGAAAAGAATAGCTGCAACTCTACAAATAGAAAATCAACCACTTTCTTCAAGGTAGGAGGTAAATCCAAGGCGATATATGGGAAGACATATATCGCTTGTATATAGACCTCGGTGGTCTATCTTGGCAGCCAGCATCAGAAAGTGATATAACAGCACAAAATTAGAACATCTAGATGTCTGCTCCAGTGAGGGATGTCCTGGCCTGAAAGGTGTTTAGGTGGCAAAGGATGGAATCCTAGGTGGGACACTGTGGTCTCAGGATCATCAGGGTCACAGGAAGACTGGAGGTGCCTGAGTGCAGAAGTTTCCCAGGCATCAGAGCGGAGAAACCAGCTGACATCAGAGACCCCAGGAGTCGGATCTCAGCTCGGGAATGCCATAAACCACGAACCACAGCACAGTCAGGCAACCATTCCCTGAGCAGGGACCCAGCAAGCAGCAGAATCTCCATGAGAACCCCCTACAGAAGTCTGCAGGGTTTGGAGACTCAAAACAGGGTCATATGCCTGAGATAGAAACTCTCAGTCACAGGCTGGGTGAACAGTGTGGCCAGAGACCAAGCAGACAGGAGTGATTGGCTGCTTTTCCTTGAGAGCACAATGAGGAGTGGGGCTGGGAGCTCTGGGCTCCAAGGCTGGAGACTGGAAGGCCCCATTTTCATTCTTATCTTCTAAAGTGATGGGGAGGGGATCCCTGGGTGGCTCAGCGGCTCAGCGGTTTGGCGCCTGCCTTTGGCCCAGGGCGCAATCCTGGAGTCCTGGGATCGAGTCCCACGTCGGGCTCCCAGCATGGAGCCTGCTTCTCCCTCTGCCTGTGTCTCTGCCTCCCTCTCTCTCTCTCCATGTCTATCATAAATAAATAAATAAATCTTTAAAACAAAAAAAATAAAGTGATGGGGAAAGCCTTCAGGGTACAAAAGCCACGTAGAGCAATCAGAGCACATTACTTAGCCTGGATCCCTATCAAGGGCAGTACAACTGCACTAGGGTGGGGGTGGGGATGGGGGGGTGGGAGACAAACACAGGATGAATGGGATGGACAGAAACAGAATCAGTACAGAATTTGAGAGATAAGTGATACCATAAACCAACATATTTAGAATAATTGGGATCCCAAAAGAAGAGGAAAGGGGAGGCAGAAGGTATACTGGAGCAAATTATAGTGGAGAAGTTCCCTAATCTGAGGAAGGAAAGAGGCATTCAAGTCCAGGAGGCACAGAGAACCTCCTTTAAAATCAATAAAAATAGGTCAACAACTATAGTGAAACTTGCAAATCTCAGAAATAAAGAGAAAATCCTGAAAGCAGTTCAGGACAAGAGGTCCATAACCTACAAGGATAGAAACATTAGACTGGCAGAAGACTTATCCACAGAGACCTGGCAGGCCAGAAAAGACTGGCATGATATATTTGGGGTGCTAAATGAAAAAACATGTAGCCAAGAATACTTTATCCAGCTAGGATATCATTCAAAATAGGAGAGATAAAAAGCTTTTGGGACAAACAGAAACTAAAAAAAATTGTGATCACTAAACCAGCCCTGCAAGATATATTAAAAGGGATCCTTTTTTTTTTTTAATTTATTTATTTATGATAGTCACAGAGAGAGAGAGAGAGAGAGAGAGAGAGAGAGAGAGGCTGAGACATAGGCAGAGGGAGAAGCAGGCTCCACGCACCGGGAGCCTGATGTGGGATTCGATCCCGGATCTCCAGGATCGCGCCCTGGGCCAAAGGCAGGCGCCAAACCGCTGCGCCACCCAGGGATCCCGAAAGGGATCCTTTAAACGAAGAGAGCCCTCAAAAGTAACAAAGACCAGAAAAAGCAACAGAGACAATATACAGAAGCAGTGACTTTACAGGTAATACGATGGCCCTAAATGATTTCATCTCTTTCAATAATTACTCTGAATATAAACGCCTATATATATATATATATATATATATATATATATATATTACTCTGAATATAAACGCCTCAATCAAAAGGCACAGGCCATAAGATTGGATTAAAAAGCAAGACCCATCGATATGCTATCTGCAAGAGACTTATTTTAGATCCAAAGACATCTCCAGATTGAAAGTGAGGAAGCAGAAAACCATTTATCATGCTAATAGACATTAAAAAAAAAAAAAACTGTGGTGGCAATTGTTAAATCAGAAAAATGATATTTATTTGTTTTTGTTTTTGTTTTTGTTTATTTTTAGAAAAATGATATTTAAACCAAAGACTAATAAGAGATAAGGAAGGACATCGTGTAAAAAAAAAAAAAAAAAAAAAAAGGGAAGGACATCGCTAAAGGGTTTATCCAACAAGAAGATCTAACAATTGTAAATATTTATGTCCCTAACATGGGAGCAGCCAATTATATAAACCAATTAATAACAAAACTAAAGAAACACATTGATAATAATACAACAATAGTATGAGACTTTAACACCCCATTCATTGCAGTGGACAGATCATATAAACAGAAATTCAACAAGGAAACAAGGGCTTTGAATGACACACTGGACCAGATGAAGTTCAGAGATATATTCAGAGCATTTCATCCTAAAGCAGAATACACATCCTTCCCGAGTGCACATGGAACACTTTCCAGAAGAGATCACATCCTAGATCACAAGTCAGGTCTCAACCAGTAACAAAAGACTGGGATCATTTCCTGCATATTTTCATATCATAATGCTTTGAAACTGGAACTTAATCACAAGAGGAAATTTAGAAAGAACTCAAATACATGGAAACTAAAGAACATCCTACTGAAGAATGAATGGGTCAACCAGGAAATTAAAGAATTTTTTAAATTCATAGAAACAAATGAAAATGAAAACAGAACTGTTCAAAACCTTTGAGATCCAGCAAAGATGGTCCTAAGAGGAAAGTATACAGTAATACAAGCCTCTCTCAAGAAAAAAAGAAAGGTTTCAAATACACAACCTAACCTTACACCTAAAGGAGCTGGGGAAAGAACAGCAAACAAAGCGTAAACTCAGCAAGAGAAGAGAATTAAAGATTAGAGCAGAACTCAATGAAATAGAAACTGACAGAACAGTAGAACAGATAAACGAAACTAGGAACTGGTTCTCTGAAAGAATGAATAAGATCAATAAAACACTGGCCAGACTTACCAAAAAGAAAAGAGAAAGGATCCAAATAAATAAAATCATGAATGAAAGAGATCACAACCAACACCAAAGAAATACAAACAATTATAAGAACGTATTATGAGCAATGGTATGCCAACAAATTTGGCAATCTGGAAGAAATGGATGCATCCTAGAGACCTATAAACTGCCAAAACTGGAACAGGAAGAAATAGAAAACCTGAACTGACCCATAATCAGCAAGGAAATTGATGCAGTAATCAAAAATCTCCCAACAAACAAGAGTCTAGGGCCGGATGGCTTCCCAGGGGAATTCTATCAAACATTAAAGAATTGTTATGTTTCTGAAGCTGTTTCAAAAAATAGAAATGGATGGAAAACTTCCAAACTCTATGAGGCCAGCATTACTTGATCCCAAAACCAGATAAAGATCTCACCAAAAAGAATTACAGACCAATATTCCTGATGAACATGGATGCAAAAATTCTCCCCAAAATACTAGCCAATAGGATCTAACGGTACATTAAAAAGATTATTTACCATGACCAAATGGGATTTATTCCTCAGCTGCAAGGGTGGCTTAAAATCCACAAATAAATCAATGTGATACACTTTTTTTAAATAAAAGAAAGAATAAGAACCATATGATCTTCTCAATAGCTGCAAAAAAAGCATGTGACAAAGTACAGCATCCTTTCTTGATTAAAACTCTTCACAGTGAAGAGACAGAGGGAACAGATCTCGGTATCATAAAAGTCATATATGAAAAGCCCATAGTGAACATTATTCTCAATGGGGAAAAACTGAGAGCTGTTCCCCTAAGGTCAGGAACATAAAAGGGATGTCCATTATTACCACTGCCATTCAACAGAGCACTAGAAGTCCTAGCCTCAGCAACCAGACAACAAAAAGGAATAAAAGACATGTCAACTGGCAAAGAAAAAGTCAAATTCACACTCTTCACAGATGATATAATATTCTATGGGGAAAACCCAAAAGACTCCACCTCAAAATTGCTAGAACTCATGCAGAAATTCAGCAAAGTTGCAGGTTACAAAATCAATGCACAGAAATCAATTCCATTTCTATACAGTAACGATGAGACAGAAGAAAGAGAAGTTAAGGAGCCAATTCCATTTGCAATTGCACCCCAAACCATAAGATACCTAGTAATAACCTAACCAAAGAAGCAAATAATCTATACTCAGAAAACTATAGAACATACATGAAATAAACTGAGGAATACACAAAGAAATGGAAAAACATTCCACACTCATGGACTGGAAGAACAAATATTGTTAAAATGTCTATGTTACCTGGAGCAACCTATACATTCAATGCAATTCCTATCAAAATACCAATTTTTTTCACAGAGCTTGAACAAATAACCCTAAAATTTGTATGGAACCAGAAAAGAACCCAAATAGCCAAAGGAGTATTGAAAACTAAAACTAGTGGCATCACAATGCCAGACTTCAAGCTCTATTACAAAGCTGAAATCATCAAGACAGCATGGTATTGGCATAAAAATAGACACAGATCAATGAAACAGAATGGAGAACCCGGAAATGGACCCTCAACTCTATAGTCAATTCATCATCGACAAAACAGGAAAGAACAGCCAATGGGGAAAAAAAAAGTCTCTTCAACAAATGGTGTTGAGAAAATTGGACAGTCACATGCAGAAGAATGAATGACACTGGACCATTTCCTCAAACCATACACAAAAATAGACTCAAAATAGATGAAAGATATAAATGTGAAACAAGAACCCATCAAAATTCTAGAGGAAAACACAGGCAGCAACCTCTGTGACCTTCATCACAGCAACTTCTTGCTAGACAAGTTCCAAAGATAAGGGAAACAAAGGTAAGAATGAACTATTAGGACTTCATCAAGATAAAAAGCTTTTGAACAACAAAGGAAACAGTAGACAAAACCAAAAGACAATCGAGAGAACAGTAGAAGATATATATTAATGTCTTATCAGAAAAGGGCTAGTATTCAAAATCTATAAAGAACTCATCAAACTCAACATCCAAAAAACAATTTTAATCAGAAATGGGCAGAAGACATGAACAGATTTCTCCAAAGAAGACATTCAAATACCAAAGGACACATGAAAAAATGCTCAGCATCACCCACCATCAGGAAACTACAAATCAAAACCACAATGAGATGCTACCCCACACTAGTCGACTAAAATGAACAAGTCAGGAAACAACAGTTGTTGGCAAGGATGCAGAGAAAGGGGAACCCTCTTACACTACTGGTAGAAATGCAAGTTGATGCAGCCACTCTGGAAAACAGTATGGAGGTTCCTCAAAAAGCTGAAAATAGAGCTACACTATGACCCAGCAAGTGCACTACTAGGTATCTATCCAAAGGATGCAAACATAGTGATCCAAAGGGGCACCTATACCCAACGTTTTTAACAGCAATGTCTGTAATAGCCAAACTATGGAAATAGCTAGGAGTAAATCAACAGATGAATAAAGAAGATGTAATACACACACACACACACACACACACACACACACACACACACACACAATGGAATATTACTCAACCATCAAAAAGAATGATATCTTGCCACTCGAAACAACCTGAATAGAACTAGAGGGTATTATGCTAAGTGAAAACATCAATCAGGTAAGACAATTATCATATAAACTCTTTCACATGTGGAATTTACAAAATAAAGTATCATATAGAAAGAGAAGAAAAAATAAAACAAGATGAAATCAGACAGGAAGACAAACCGTAAGAGATTCCTAATCATAGGAAACAAACTGAGGGTTAAAAAGGGATGGGGTAACTAGGTGATGGACCTTAAGGAGGGTATGTGATGTAAAGAGCACTGGTTATTACATAAGACTGATAAATCACTGACCTCCACCTCTGAAATTAAGAATAGATAATATGTTAATTAATTGAACTTAAATTTTTTAAAAAATTTTAAAAATAGGTCCTACTGAAAATCAACTCTTCAATCCTATATATTTTCCAAAACAGAAAATCTTCCTAATGACTAGATCAAGACTCTAAGATAAATTAGGCTACAATTAAAATAATTTAGATAATTATAAAATAACTATCATGAAATGCAGCCCATTATACTTCCTTAAGCTGCTGAAGCTCACTGTCATGATCAATAAAGTTGAATCAAATTAATTCAAGCTGGTATTTCTGCAAGGAAGTCTCCATCTCCACCCTCCAGTATAAAACCAATCCACTCACATTTTCCTTAAAAAGGCTTTTCTTTTCTTTCTTTTTTTTTTTTAAAAACAGGCTTTTCTAAGAAGAATAGCTGCCAATTTTATCACAGTCTATACCTTTGGTATCATTTACAATGACTAATCAAACAAAAACATGTGGATAACAAAGGAATGCTTACCATAGAACTCAATATTTCCCTTTAACAGAATCCTAGCAACACCAGCAGAATATACGTCATTTTACCTGAAGACTAGGATGACAGCCAAAGTCCAATAAAGTCTTCACAACCTGAAGATGGCCTTTATTGACAGCAATATGAAGTGGCGTCTGTCGCCGCTTGTTGCGAGCATTCAAGTCAGCACTGCCCCGGTGCAGTACTTCTATAACAGCACCTTCATCTCCAAAAGCTGCATGGTGAACGGCTCTATCTCCATCTTTATCCTAAACATCAGCATTTAAATATGAATTAGTGAGTGAATATTTTAGAAAGAAAAATAAGACCTGAAGCTATAATTCATCAAGAACCAAATTAATGTGAGAAAAGAAAACACAAAATGGAGCCCACTAGAAATTCATTTGAATAGTGATTAACTCCAAAGATAAATGATGAACCTGGATCAATACACTATGTCACATGCATACTGGATCAATACACTATGTCACATATATACTGGTCTGATCTTTCATTACTCCTAATTTACCAGGAATGATGGTAAGTCAATGTTAGGAAAACGTTAAATTATGACGCAACTATATATATTTTTATATTTGAACAATTTTACAAAGGCTTTTTAATGACATAAAAATTATATAAACATTAGTTGAATGATTACAAAAAAAAAAGAAAGGATGCCAACTATGATCTCAATGAACTTTGAGAGAAATATATCAACATATTAACATTGGTGATATCTAGCTGGTGAGCATATACTTTTCTGTATATTCAAGAACAAAAAAAATTAAGTACACCTTAAAAGCTAAAAATGAAACACAAATCAGCATAACTTCATATATCTGAAATTCCAAAACTATTTCGGAAGAATCCAGCAAGTATGCCTTACCTTTTATAATAGGTCTATTTTTGGAGATAAGAAGTAAAGAAAGACTCAATTGCTTAAAGTTTTTTAAAGTGTAAGAAATTTTTTTTTTTTTTAAGAGTGTATGTGTGTGAGCAGGGGCAAAGGATGCAGAAGGGGGAGAGAGAATCCCAAGTTGACTCTGCAGAGCCCAGTGTAGGGCTTAATCTCACAACCCTGAGATATGACCTGGGCTGAAATCAAGAGTCCAATGCTTAACTAAGCCATACAGGCACCCCTGTAGGAAACTACTTTTTAAAGGGAGATATAAAATGCCTATAGTGCACCATGAAGATAATATATGTAGTGCACATCAAAAAAAAAAAAAAAAGTCCCATTACTTTGTTAGATGCAGACCGAGATGGATATTATAAGGATACTATATTCCAAACTACATCTCAAATTTTAACACCAGAAGTAAGCATGTTTAAGCCTTTCTCTAGAACACTGGTTCCCAACCCACAGTCCTACCCCTTGTGGACTCTAGTTTTAACAAGTGGTTTGAAATCCGTATAGTACTCAGGATTATGTTAACTACTTTTCACAGATGTAAATCAAAAACAAAACAACAGTTCATTCAAAACTGCTGCTGAATTCAAAATATTTTCTCAGATATTTAAAGTAAAACTGCTCTTCTAGGAGTCCACAGCAATTTGACAACCATCCTTGAAAAGGTAGGAAACTGGGGATCTCTGGCTGGCTCAGTGGTTTAGCGCCTGCCTTCAGCCCAGGGTGTGATCCTGGAGTCCCGGAATCGAGTCCCGAGTCCTGCATCTGGCTCTCTGCATGGAACCTGCTTCTCCCCCTGCCTGTGTCTCTGCCTCTCTCTCTTTCATGAATAAATAAAATCTTTTAAAAAAAAAAAAAAAGGAAACTATGACTCAGCAGTACTTCTTCCTAATAACCTAGCTAAGCCAAAGCAGGAGGTTTTGTTACCTGTCAACTTGAGCATCAAGGAACTGGCACACTACCACATCAAAGATTTAAGATTCAACTCATGTGCCTTTGAGTAGCACTGTATTTAAACAACCCAGAGAAACAAGTTTTTTACAAAAGAAAATTCTATGTTTATATGTACATGTGTGTGAGAGACAGATCAATCTCTCCAGTAGTATGTTTCAGAATCTTAGATTTAAGCTGTTCCTACCCTTCAATTTAGATGTTTTGTTACAATTTTTAAGCCAATCTAAGTGGTTCTTCTGTTAAAAGGAACATCAACTCCACTAACACTGAATAAAAACAGGAACTATTTATGAAATGTACCACATATTTATAACTGTTAGAAAACTTACTGAACCCTGTTATGCAGGTTCTATTCAACAAATTATGTGGGGGAAAAAAAACTAAGAAAAACCTCTAATATATATATATATATGTGTGTCAAAAAGATATACATGAGAAATAAAATTTATTTAATTTGGAACATATATACACTAGAAAATAACAAGTTTATTTCATTTTTCTTCCAAATATAAAACCTCAGCTGCACAAGGATCTTAATAGGTTTTGTTGCTTAGTTCTGAATCCATCTTAAGTATTTCAAATAAAACTAATTTTAAAAGTTCATTGTTATGACTCTGATGCTGGCACCAAATGAGAGTTGAGGGACAATATTACAGCTGACCTCAATAAAGTTATCTGATTTGTGCAGGGGCCTCAAATTAAATCTAAAACTGATCTTGGTTCTTTCTACCCTCTTACCCCCTTTTCTGTGAACTCTGCAAAATCTGCTCTCATTCTAATCCTCCCTAGCTCAGCTGATAGAACCACAGACCATATCAAAATCCTATCTGTAATTCATACTCACCTACTTCTGTCCCTGAGCCACAATACATACAAGAACCAAATTCTATGGCTGTTACTCCTGAATTTAAGCTCAGATCTCCTCTCTCTTCTCCGGTTCTACCACTCGTTTAGGCCTTGATTCTCACTCACCTAGCTTATTGCCATTGCTTACCTCTGCCTCCACTTTATCTTACCCCAACCTATTCTTCACTCATACACTCACACACTTTTTAGTTTAGTTTAAAACTCTTTAATGTAACTCTACTATATACAGAACAAACCTCATTTAAAGCCTACTTCTGTAGACCACATCTGCTGCCATTGTGGTCTCACATATAAAACCCTACCTTACCAACTTATTTGAAACCCTATGTTCATGCACAATTTATTTGATCTCGGACTTCAATGCTCTTATTCATCACCTTGTTGGCTTGGAATAGACATCCTTTATAATTCAGCTCAGGCAACTCCTCTCCTGTGAACCCTCCCCTCTCACAAAATTAACTTATCTCTCTTATTATCACACAGTAGTATAATTATTTGTTTCCAAGCACATTTATCTTCAATATCTTTATTCCCAGAATGCACTATAGTACCTACGAGCTAGTAAGAAACAAAATGGGTACTGAGTTCAATTTTATTTTTAAAGATTTATTTATTTATGATAGACATACAGAGAGAGAGAGAGAGACAGAGAGAGAGGCAGACAAGGAGGAGGGAGAAGCAGGCTCCATGACGGGAGCCCGATGTGGGACTCGACCCCGGGACTCCAGGACCACGCCCCAGGCCAAAGGCAGACGCCAAACCACTGGGCCACCCAGGGATCCCCTTGAGTTCATTTTTTAATATGCCTTAGTTACAATAATGTTTTTAAAATGATTTTTTATTGTGGCAAAATACAAGTAACATACAATTTACCATCTTAACCATTTTTAAGTATAAAGTGATATTAACCATTTTAATTATAAAGTGCTATTAAACACATTCATATCGTTATGCACCCATCACCAACATCCATCTCAGAACTCTTCATTTTACAAAACTGAAACTATACATTTTACACAGTAATCCTCCATTGCCCTTCTCCCCAACCCCTAGAAACCATCATTCTACTTTCTATCTCTATGATTTTTGAATGCTCTAGGTACTTCACATAAATGGAAGCATACAGTACTTGCATTTTTGCAATTGGCATCATGTCCTCAAGATTCATCAACGTTGTAACATGAGTCAGAATTTCCTTCCTTTCTAAAACTAAATAATATTCCATTGTATGTATACATCACATTTTGTTTGGCCATTCACACATTATGGATACTTGGATTGTTTCCAGGCTTTAGCTATTGTAAATAATGCTATGAATATGGGTATACAATATTTCTTGGAGGCCCTACTTTCAACTCCTCTGGGTATATAACTCAGAAATAGAATTGCTGGATCATATAGTAATTCTATTTTTTAACATACCACAATACTGCTTTTCACAGCAGCTACTTTACATTCCCACCAACAGCCCAGAAGGGTTCGAATTTCTCTACACCCTCACCAAGTTATTTTGTTTTTTGTTTTTTGTTTTTTTTTATAGTAGCCATCTGACTAGTGTGAGGTGATATTTCATTATGGTTTTGATTTGCATTTCCCTAATGATTTGTGATATTTAGCATCTTTTCATATGCTTATGAGCCATCTATATATATTCTTTGAGAAATGTCTACTCAAGTCCTTTGCTCAGTTGTGAATCAGGTTTTTGTAGTTGCTGAGTTTTAAGAATTCTCCGTATATTCTGAACATCAACCCATTATCAGACATACAATTTACCAGTATTGTCTCACATTCTGTAAGTAGTCTTTTCATGGTTGATACTGTCCTTTGGTGCACAGAAGTTTTTAATGTTCAGGAAATCCAATTTGTCTATTTCTTTTTTTGATGCCTGTGCCTTCAGTGTCATATCCAACAAATCATTGCCAAATCCAAATTTAGAAGCTTTGCCTTATGTTTTCTTCGAAGAGTTTTATACTTTTGGCTTTTAAATTTTGGTCTTTGACCTACTGAGTTAATTTCCGTAGACAATGTTAGGTAAGGGTCCAACTTCATTCTTTTGTACATAGATAATCTTTTTTCCCAGCACCATTTATTGAAAAGACTGCCCTTTCCTCCCCACTGAATGGTCTTGGCACCCCTGTCAAAAATTATTTGACCATGTATGCAAGGATATGTTACTGGACTCTTAATTCCATTCTGTGGGTTTATATATCTGTGTTTACGCCAGTACCAAACTGTTTTTATTGCTGTGGCTTTGCAGTAAGTTTTAGGAGTTTTCTAAATCGGTTACTCTTTTTCAACATGGGTTTGGCTACCTGGAGGTACCTTGATAGGACATACTGAATTGTAAGATGGATTTTTTCATTTCTGCAAAAAATATCACTGAGATTTTGACAAGGTTTGCACTGAATCTGTGTATCAGTTTGGACAGTATTAATGTAACAACACAAATTCTTCC
Organism: Vulpes vulpes; assembly: GCF_048418805.1. Taxonomy (NCBI): domain Eukaryota; kingdom Metazoa; phylum Chordata; class Mammalia; order Carnivora; family Canidae; genus Vulpes; species Vulpes vulpes. The sequence continues at coordinate 94,087,709 of NC_132792.1, read as the reverse complement.
AATCCATGAACATGAAATATGTTTCCCGTTACTTATGTCTTCTTTAATTTCCTTCAGCAGTGTTTTATAGTTTTCACTGTACAAATCTTTCACCTCTTTGGTTAAATTAATTCCTAAGGTTTTATTGTTTTGTTTTGTTACTATTTTTGATGCTATTGTAAATGAAGTTGTTTTCTTAATATTCTCTATTGACTGTTGATGGTTAATGTACTTAAATGCAACTAGCTTTTGTGTTGACTTTCTATCTTGCTCTGCTGAGTATCTTAATTAGTTCTAAAAGTCTTGTAAGGAACTTTATGGTTTTCTACATATAGGATCATATAATCTGAAGAGATAATTTTATTTCTTCCCTTCCAATGTGAATGCCTTTTATTTCTTTATCTTGCCTAATTACTCTGGCTAGGACTTCCAGTACCATGTTGAATAGGAGTAGAAAAATGAGCATCCTTATCTTTTTCCTGATCCTAAAGGATAAGTTTTCAGTTTTTAATTTATGACTTTTATTATGTAAAGATACTTCTATTCCTAGTTTGCTCTTTTTTATCATCATAAAAGGGCATTAAATTTAATCAAATGCTTTTTCTTCATCAACTGAGATGGTCACATAATTTTTCCCTTTTAGTTTGTTAGTGTGGTATATCACATTAATCCGTTGTTTTTGTATACTAAACCATCCTCCATTCCAGGAATAAATTTAAATTAATCATGGTGTATAATCCTTTAAATATGTAGAATTTGGTTAGTATTTTATTGAGGAATTTTACATCAGTATTCATAAAGGATATTGGTTTGAAGTTTTCTTATAGTATCTTTGGCTGTAATATTAGGGTAATGGTGGCTTCACAGACTGAGTGTTTCTCTTTCTTTGATATTTTGGAAATTTTGAGAACAAATGTTGTTACTTCTTAAAATGTCTGGTAAAATTTATCAGTGAATCAATCAAGTCCAGGGCTTTTGTCAGGTGATTTTTTATTACTGATTCAATTTTCTTACTAGTTATAGGTATATTCAGATTTCTCATATTTTCATTTCAGTCTTAGTAGGTTTTGTGTTTCTAGGTATTTGTCCAGTTCATCTAGGTTATGCTATTTGTTGGCATACAACTGTTTACAGTGCTCTCTTATAAACCTTTCTATTTCTGTAGTATAGGTATGTCCCCACTTTCATTTCTCAGTTTTAGTAATTTGAGTCTTTTTAAGTTGAGTCTTTTTTCTTAAACAGTCTAGCCAAATAAATGTTTATCAGTTCTGTTAATCAAAGAACCAACTGTGGTTTCACTGATTTTCTCTATTGCTTTTCTATTCTCCATTTAACTCTGCTCAGATATTTATTATTTCATTCCTTCTGCTATCTTTGAATTTAATTTTTTTCTAGTTCCTTAAGTTGTCAAGTTAGGTTTATGATTTGCGATCAATTCTTTAAACATAACCATTTATAGTTATAAATTTCCCCTTTAGCACTACTTTCACTATATCCCACAGGTTTGTTTGTTTTTAAGATCTTAATTGAGAGAGTGAGCATGATGGGGATGGAGGGTCAACAGGAGAAGGAGAAGCAGATTCCCCAGTGAGCAGGGAGCCTGACGCAGAGCTCAATCCCAGGGACCTGGGATCATGACCTGAGCCAAAGGCAGATGCTTGACTGACTGAGTCACCCAGGTGCCCCCTCACAGATTTTGGTATCTTCTGCTTTTGTTTTCATCTCTAAGTATTGTCTCATTTCCCTCACAATTTCTTTGATCCATTCATTGCTTAAAAGTATGTTATTTCATTTCCACAAATGTGTGACTTTTCCAGTTTTTCTTGCATTATTGATTTCTAACTTGATTACACTGTGGTCAAAGAAAATACTTTGTAAGGCATCTACCTTTTTAAATCTAGTGAGATTTAATTTGTGACTTAACATATAGTCTACTACAAAGAATATATCAGATACACTTGAGAACAATGAATAAATGAATATGCTATTGTTAGGTATTGAGAGTAGGATACAAATTATGTAGAAGTCTCAAACTCTTATTGTAAAAATGTCTTTTTTTCCTTTGTCAATTTTTTTCATATATTTGTATGGTCTATTATTAAGTATATAAATATTTATAATTGCTGTATCTTCTTGCTGTATTAACTTTTTATTAATATACAATGTCCTCCTTTGTCTCTTACAATCTTCATGATTTAACATGTTTTGTCTAAAATTGGTATAGCTATCCCTGCCCTCTTTTGGTTATTACTATATGCATTAATATCTTTTTCTATCCTTGCACTTTAAACCTATTTGTATCTATACATCTAAAGTGAGTCTCCTATACACAAATTATATTAGATCAATTTTTAATCCATTCTGCCAGTCTATTTATAGTTTAATCCACCTATATTTAAAGTAATTATTGATAAAGAGGGGCGCCTGGGTGGCTCAGTCAGTTAAGCATTTGCCTTCAATTTAGGTCATGATCTCAGGGTCCTGGGATCAAGCCCCACCTCTCCATTGGGCTCCTTGCTCAATGAAGAGTCTGCTTCTCCCTCTCCCTACGGCTCCCACTACTGATACTCTCTCTCAAATAAATAAAATCTTTAAAAATAACTACTGATAAGGAATAACTTACTTTTGTCATTTTTCTGTAAGTTTTCTTGATGCCGTATAGCTACTATTGCCTCATTTCCTACATTATTGTCATATTTAGTTGATATTTTGAAGTAAAAAAAAAATTTTACTTAGCTTTAATAACACATAAAAACTCATTTAAAGCTCCATCTGCAATCCTTTCAATTATTGTTATAAAATTACAACTTTGTACATTGTGTACTCAGAAACAAATAATTTTTTAAATCCATCAGTTCCAATCAATCAATAAATAAATCCATCAGTTCCTTAAACTATGTAGAAAACAAAATGTGGATTTACAAGCCAAAGCTACAATCCTGCTAATTTTAGACTAATAACTTTTTAAATATATTAGTCTCTTAAATCATGTGGGAAACAGAGGAATTATAAACCACTGTTAAAATAATGCTATCTTCTAAAACTGCCTACATATTTTACTTTAACTGACATTTTACTTCCTCATATGGCTTCAAAGTTACTAGCTAATGTTCCTTCTTTCTTTAAAGATTTTATTTATTTATTTATTTATTTATTTATTTATTTATTTATTTATTTATTTGAGAGAGAGAGAGAGAGAGAGCGCGCGCACACCAGGGAGAGAGGGAGAAGCAGGTTTCTCATTGAGCAGGGAGCCCCATACAGATGCAGAGCTCAATCCCAGGACTCTCTGAGATCATGACCTGATGAACCAAAGGCAGATGCTTAACTGATTGACCCATCGAGGCACCCTGATCTAATATTCTTTCATTTCAACCTGCAGCCTCCCTTTGAGATTTCTTGCAAGACAGGTCTAGTGGTAACAAATTCCTTGAGTTTGGGGGAATGTTTTAACTTCTCTATCACTTTTGAAGGAGAGTTTCGCTAGATACAGAATTCTTAGTTGACAGGTTGTTTTTTTCTTTTTAAGCACTTTGAATACATCAGTTCGCCACGATCTTCTGGCCTCCAAAGTTTCTGATGAGAAATCTGCTGAAAATCTTACAAGGATCCCTTGTAAGTAACAAGTCACCTTTCTTGTTGCTTTCAACATTTTCTGCTCATGGCTTTTAGAAGATTGATTATAATGTGCACCAGTATGGGTCTGAGTTCACCCTACTTGGAATTCACTGTGCTTCTTGGATGTTTATAGTCATGTCTTTCATCAAATTTGGGAAGTTTTTGGTCATAGTTCCTTTGAATAATCTGCCACTTCCCCTCTCCCCGACTCCACCCCACACAATCCTGTCTCCTTCTCAAACTGCCACAATGCATACACAATGGTCCACATGATAGTGTCTCACATGTTTCCTAAGGTTCTATTCATTCTTTTTTCCAATCTTTTTTCCTTCTATTCCCCAGACTCCATAATTTTTATTGCCTTATCATACAGCTCACTGGTTCTTTCTTCTGTCTGGTTAAATCTGCCTTTGAATTCCTCCATGAATTTTTTTTTAAAGATTTTATTTATTTATTCATGAGAGACACAGAGAGAGAAGCAGAGACATAGGCAGAAGGAGAAGCAGGCTCCCTGCAAGGAGCCCAATGTGGGACTCGATCCTGGACCCCGGGATCATGCCCTGAGCCAAAGGCAGACAGGCATTAAACCACTGAGCCACCCAGGCATCCCTCCTCCATGAATTTTTTATTTCAGGCTCTTGTATTTTCCAACTTTAGAATTTCTTTTTGGTTTGTTCTTAAGTTATCTATGTCTTCATTGATTTTTCCATTTTGTTCATATATCATTTTCTTGGTTTCTTCTCTTTAGTTAGTTTTTGGGGCATCTTTAAGATAACTGTTTTACAGTCTTTGTCTTACAAGTCTACAACTGGTTTCTTTCCTCAAGTAGTTTCTGTTGACTTATTTTTCTTCCTTTAAATGGATTATACTTTCCTATTTCTTTGTATGCCTTGTGATTTTTTTTTGTTGAAAGTTGGACATTTGATTCTAATAACATGGTAACTCTGGAAATTAGATTCTTCTCCTTTTGCAGGGTCTGCTGTTTTTTGTTTTTGTTTTGTTTTTTATTATTTTAGGCTGTCTTTGTGCTTACAGCCTGAGGTGTAAACTTAAGGTCTTTGCAATGACTTTCTAATTTCTCATTTATGTGGTGGTTTCTGAATATCCTTAGTCTAATGCCAGGCTCCCACAAGGAGAAAAAGAAAAAAATGGGGGGGAGTAGATGTGGTACCAATTCTCAAACTTTCTGAAGTCACTTCAGCCAAGGGGAAATGGCTTACAACAATGTAACAGCCAGGTGGCATCTGTCTATGAGGACCCCAACCGCCTGGGCAGGTGGCTCCAGGACGAGATGGCCTTCTGTTACACCCAGGCGCCCCACAAGACGCTCTCCTTGGTCCTGGACACCCCTCGGGTCCTCACGCTGGAAGACTTCCCCATGAAATACTCACTGGTGTGGGGCTCAGTGTGGCCGATCAGACCCCATCCCACCTGCCCAGAAGGGATGGGGTGCCAAGCGGGGGAGGGCCTGAGGGGCCTCTGGGGGCAGGGGGTGTGGGACTCTGAGAGTCTGGATTAGCGATGAGCCTGGGGCTGAACGCCCATCCTTCCTAACCTACCCCCCCCCGCCCACCCCACTGCGTCGTAAAAAAAAAAAAAAAAAAAAAACAATGGCTGCCCACCTCTGTGTCTGCACCTCCATTATTAGAAGCAGCAATCAGTGATCAGAACACAGATCCCAGCATTGTTAAAAAAAAAAAAAAAAAGGGGGGGGGTGTCTGTTGCCCATCCTGGCCCTGCAAGCTGATCTGGGAACATAAACACAGCTGCCTGTCACTGGGCTAGAGGGTAAGGTATAGGTAGTTCCTGCTGAACTAAGAGCTAAAATTGACAAAAAAAATTTAACCACAATTAACCTCTAAGTCTTCCTTTGGACATAGAAAACTTCAATAGAATCCAGAGTTCTGACATAGTTCCATCAGAAAGAATTCTGTCAGGAGTGCCTGAGTGGTTCAGTCAATTAAGCATCTGCCTTTGGCTCTGGTCATGATCCCAGGATCCTGGGATCGAATCTCACATCAGGCTCCCTGCTCAGTGGGGAACCTGCTTCTTCCTCTCCCTCTTCTGCTCCCCTGCTTGTGCTCTCTCACTCTCTTGCTCATTCTTTCAAATAAGTAAATAGGGCAGCCCTTGTGGCCCAGTGGTTTAGCACTGCCTTCAGCCCGGGGTGTGATCCTGGAGACCTGGGATCGAGTCCATGTCAAGCTCCCTGCATGGAGCCTGCTTCTCCCTCTGTCTGTGTCTCTGCCTCTCCCTCCCTCCCTCTCTGTCTCTCTCTGTGTCTGTCATGAATAAATAAATCTTTAAAAAATAAATAAACAAATAAATAAAATTTTTTGAAAAAAATCTTCAAAAGAAAGAATTCTGCCAGTCATTTTTTTATTATCTAGGTAAGGAGATGAATTTCTATTTCATATGCTATATATTTCCAGAATCTTCTCAGTAACCACTATGATTTTTCACATCAATGGAATTTAACATTTCCTGAATATACTGACACTTTCAATAAATTTTATTTACTGACACTTTCAACTACTTTATTATACCTAGATATAATAATATTGTATTTCATCTTCTTTTTCCTAAACCTCATTCAATTCATCAAGATCCTAAGTATTCTGAGCACTCTAAAACTTCAATACCATTGTTTGGAAGTGGTGTATTCTGCTTGATTCATTCAATACATTCTGCTTGAGTGCCTACTACAAGCTCAGTATTGTTCTGGACAGTGAGGATATAGCAGTGGGCAAGTTAAAGTTCCTACTCTCATACAGTTTATATTCTAGTTGGGGAGACAGAACATTATAAACAAAATAAGTAAATAAAACGTAAATGCTAGGTAGTAAAAAGCCGAAAGAAAAAATATCACAGGTAAGAAGGATTAGATAGGACAGAACAGTGAAAGGATGGCCTCCCAGGATAGGTCTGATTTAACATGAATCCTCAGATGTACTACATACATCAATTCCTAGAGCTATTTGGAGGTTACTATCCTGATTCCTGTTTTTAAGAGAAGAATTTCCTTAAATTGACTAGTCTTGATGCTTACTTGCCCTTTCCTTCTTAGTTTTACATTTACATAAAATATTCTACAGTTTTGTTTCCATCACTAGGTAAGAATCAGCAGAATGAATATCTGTTTCTTTAGAAATCATATTCTCTGCCTTCTGCCACTTGGAAAGAAACAAACAAAAGCAATAAGAACACCATAGATTCCCTTGGTGTTGTATACTATAAATAGTATCTTAATTACTTACCATACTCCACACTCCAACCTTTTAAGTTATTATCATATATAAGGAAACTGAAGCTTACACCTATTAAACTTTTTGCCCAGTATCACTTTAGACAGCAACAATACCATTAAAACTTGGGTTTTCTCACAAAATTCAGTATTGTTCTCTACTATTAGTCCTCTTCTTCAGAACAGTTTTCATTAACTTTAAATAAAACTGCTCCAAGTTTCCTGACAACTGCAGGATATATTTGTACTGTATTTGAAAACTTATTGTTAAAGGACATACTTTTTTAAACTGATCTTCTATTCAATCTTCAACACTTTTTTTTAATTATACTTCATCAGTGGGGGTGAGGGTGAATACTGAGTCCCTGCAGGATCCAAAATTAGCTCAACTATAAAAACATATATAAGATCTCACAGTCCTATTAGCTCCCCTATAAAAACATACGTAAGATCTCACAGGTGCCTTTACCTATATAAGGAGGAAACAGAATGTGGGACGCCTAGGTGGCTCAACAGTTGAGTGTCTGCCTTTGGCATGGGGCGTGATCCCCCACATCGGGCTCCCTGCATGGAGCCTGCTTCTCCCTCTGCCTGTGTCTCTGCCTCTCTGTGTGTCTTTCATGATTAATAAATAAAATCTTTAAAAAGAAAAAAAAAAAGAGGAAACAATATAATGTAATATAATCCTACATTATTTAGTAGGTCATACATGGAGGTAACTTTCCAAAATAGCGGAGATCTCCCTAAGAAAAAGAAGTAGGAAAAAAAGATGTAATCTGGTATCATATATTAGAAAAATATAATATACACCAAATAATTTAGTTTAATAACAGCTTAAATCAACTAAAAAAAAATGCAATAGTCATCTATAATAGGGGCAAGTAACCTTTTCTGTGAAGGACCAGAAAGTAAGTATTTTAGGTTTTACAAATCACACAGTCTTGTCACAGCTATTCAATTCTGCAGTTGTAACATGAAAGCAGCCATACACAATAAATAAATGACTGTGTTTTATTCCAATAATACTTGACAATATAAAATAGTTTTCAACCCCTAATCTATACTATCTTAAGCTTGCCTCCTAAAGCAGATGAAGAAATCTCATTACAGAATGAAATAACTAGAGAACAAAATGTATTATTCTCTTTATTCTTCAGCTAACCTCAAAACTTTTAATACAATTAGATTTTTTAAAATCACTGTTAATTATCATTGCTTTTATGTCTGGTAAAGCTATAATGAAGTTTAAGAAAAATAGCACTTATCTTTTAGGATATATACTAAAATATTTACAGATGAAATAAGGTATCTGATCTGCTTCAGTATAATTCAGTAGAGGGAATAGAGAGGGAGGAAGGTACAAATAAGGCAAAATTGGCCATGAAAATAACTGAAGTGGGGTAATGAATACAGGATTCATTATACTATTCTACTTTTATAAATATTTAAAACTTCCAATAATAAATTAATGGTGACAAATCACTTTATAAAAAAGCCAGCAATGATGAATCACAAATTTAAGTGCATTTTGTAAAAGTAAATATTTCCTCTATCTTTTAAACCAGGGTTTCTCAACTTTGGCACTATTTACAGTTTGGGCCAGATAGTTCTTTGTTGTGGGAGCTCTCCTGTGCACTATGAGATGTTTAGTAGCATCCTTAATTTCTACACCGTAGATGCCAGTAGTATTCCCACCACAACGCTCCCCACCAGTCGTGACAATTAAAAATTTCCAGACATTTCCTCATGTCCCCCTGTGGGACAAAAATGCTCCCAGTTGAGAACTACTATTCTAAAAAAACTATATTGCTATTTCTAATAAATTCTTAAAATCCAGAAAAATGATACTTAGATGATTTTTCTGTTTTAGCAATTAGGCTGTGAATTGTACTTATATTTTAACTTATTTTTTAAATATAGTTTTTTTCTTTGCCAATTAGGAAGCTGTGTTATTTACTTAACCTGATGTATAAATATCCCTTTCTCACACTATTTCTACAAATTACATTTACAATGGTTTTTAATTTATTTTTAAAATTTTTTATTTAAATTCAATTTAGTTAGCATATACTGTATTATTAGCTCCGGGGGCAGAATTTAGTGATTCAAGAGCTGCATATAGCACCCAGTGTAGTTTTTTCCTTTATAGATGTTACTTATTTAGTCATGAGACAGACACAGAGAGAGAGAGGCAAAGACACAGAGGGAGAAGCAGGCCCCTCAGAGGTAGCCTGATGTGGGACTCAATCCTAAGACTCCAGACTCAGGACCATACCCTGAGTCAAAGGGCAGAGGCACAACCCGAGCCACCCAGGGGTCCCACACCCAGTGTACTTTACATCAAGTGCCCATTATCCAATTAACCTATCTCACAACCCATGAGAAAAAAAAACCTATGTTGTTTTTTTTTTTAATCTTTACAAACCCAAGCTTTATTGACAGTCACAGGCCACCAGGACAAGCTCTGAGGTGCAGGGCCCCTGCCCTTTGCCCACTTTCCTGGCTGGGGCAGCAAGGTGAGGCCACTCCCATGGTGCTGAGACAAGGGAGCAGGGCCTTTCTGGCAGCACCGGGATGGGGGGCGGTGGCGACCTCAGGCCCTGAACAGAACTGACCCAGAGCCTGCACTCCCCAGGTCCTGCATGAATATACTGCATGAGTGTAGTCCCTTTGACTACAATGGTTTTTAAAACCGAAAATGCACAAAATGGAAATCTGAGTGAGGAGGTATGGATGAAGTCCAAATGTATCCCGCTGATCTAGTAACAGATCTAGTTTTCAAACTTTCTAAAAGAAATTTGTAAACACTTAGCTTACTGAGCCACACTTCACCTCCAATCTTAACAGGTTTATAATAATCACTAACCATTTGTTTTGTATTTGAGTTCAGTAAAGGAACAGTGCCAACTTTGTCCCCAACACCACAGCTGCACCGCCATTGTGCACAACCTCTCATGTGAACAAAAGTCTTTAGAAACACAAATGGGCTAGAGTCTCATGTTGTCAGTTTTATCAATTAAATTCTGAATCAGAAAACATACTTTATAAAAAATTAGGCCAAAAATTTTTATTTTTGGCCTCTTGCCTTATTAGCTATAATCAATCAGAAGAGCTTTGGTATTTTAGGAGTTGTTGCTATTGTAGTTTCCAGATGCATTAAATAAAGAAATGGGATATTTGGGGTGTCTGGATGCTTAGTCAGTTTAGTATCTGCCTTCAGTTCCAGTCATGATCCCAGGGTCCTGAGACTGAGCCCCAGGTTGGGTTCCCTGCTCAGCAGGAAGTCTGCTTCTCCCTCTCCCTCTACCCCTCTCTTCTCTGCTTATGCTTTCTCTGTCTCTCAAATAAATAAAAACTTAAAAAAAAAGGGCGAGGTGGAATTCAACTTAGGGAATTTCATTCCATTTCCCTAAGCCAGACTAAAATAACACAATAAAGTAATTTTCTTCTATTTACAATATACTATATTTAAATTAAGTCTTTCTTTCATTACCAAAAAAAATCTTGTAACATACACTGGTGTTCCTAAAGTCATAACCAAGAAATATGTGACTTAAAAATTACTACTGTGAAAACAAAATCAAATCATAACATTCATAAAGACATTACAGTAATTAAACTATCATAGTTTATAGATATCTACCTACTAATTTAAAAATTCAAGTATTTTTTAAGACAATAGAAAATTCCATCAGAAATTACTTATTTACAACTACAACACCATAGATTCTTTAGTAGCTGTCCAACAAATCAAAATACATTGAATCTGAGAAAAAAAGCAAAAATAATAGAAGGCTTCTCTTTTCAAATATGTATCTTTAAAATTTTTTTAATGAATAAAAACAGGCTGGTCCACTAATTTAGCCCTCAGAAATTCAAGTCCTTTAAGCTTCCTCAGATGGGAGTATCATTTGGACAAAATGACAACTTTCTATCTGGTCTAAATTTGATAGGATTTGACTTATTTCTAAATAATCTTCCACTTGACTACAACAAATGTGATTTTAATACATTTTTTTCAATAATGAGGTTATAATTTACTATAATAAAGGAAGACATCCTTCACAACACACACAGAGATCCTCAACTGAAATTCCAATGACAGTAAAAAATATTCATTTCCCTTTTAAAAGACTATACTCTAAGGAGCACCTGGGTGGCTCAGCTGGTTGACCATCTGTCTGCCTTCAGCTCAGGTCATGATCCCAGTGTCAAGCCCCACACTGGAGCTCCTTGCTCAGCAGGGAGCTTGCCTCTCACTTTCCTTCTGTGTGTCACTGCCCCTGCTTGTGCTCTTTCTCTGTGTCAAATAAATAAAATCTTAAAAAAAAAAAAAAAAAAGAATATACTCTAAATTAAATTAAGTATATATAGGGGCGCCTGGGTGGCTCAGTTGGTTAAGTGTCGGCTTATGATTCAGGTCATGATCCCAGAATCCTGGGATTGAGCCCCGCCATGTCTGACCCTGCTTCTCCCTCTCTCTCCTGCTCACGCTCTCTCTTGCTCACTACCTCTCTCTGTCAAATTAAAAATTAGTTAATAATTAAGCATATATACACACACATAATGATAAATACGTCCTGTAAAATTTTCAAAGATCTACATTTAGGTCAAGCAACAATAAGACTAAACAAATTCTAATTTACTGATTCCCTTATTAGAGGGAAAACAAAAAAACAAAAAAAGGCCTCTGAGTGCCACTGATCAGTAAAAATCTTGACCTACATGATCTATATATTCCCCTTCCCTCAACTTCTGCAGAATGATTCTTGGATGAACCCAACTGGGCTCCTAGCAGCAGGATGGTCCAACCATAGTAAAGGAAAACTCAACTCCTATCTTCTCTTAGGATTATGTCTACAATATTGAGAGATCAGAGAAAAACAAGAAATACTTCAAGTTACCTCTTGTCAAATTTTTCTTTTCAGTCAGAAGAGCCTTAGGTGATTATTAAATTTTAGGAATGAAACCAATTCATCTTATAATAAAGAAGTATCATTTCTAGAACACTGATTTTTACTTAAGTATTTCTCAAGCTTAATTTAATTACCTCCGCTTCTACATCCACGTTTTGCTTCAAAAGTAATTTCAAAATGTCAACATGTCCATTCTGACTAGCAGCTTGCATAGCTGTGTGACCAGCACATTGTCCATTTACCTAAATGAGAAGAAAGGATGAAGGATTGTCACAAATCACAAGAAGCCAATATACAGTATAGGTTTAAATCCAGCACATTGAAAAAATAAATAAATCTAGCACACTGTATGATTCTTAGAAAATAATTTAGGTTGGCGTGCCGTATATCCTAGTATACAGATCACCAGAAACTTTTCTGTAATTTAGAGAAGGGAAACAGACATTTTTTCTTTTTTTTTTAAGATGAAAGTTCCATTGTTCAAAGAGCTATGAAACAACTGTTTTAGCCAATCTGCACAGCTGAAAAAAAAAGAAAGGAACTGAGGGAGAAAAGTAAATTCTATTACTTTTGTATATTTACTTCTATTTGAATTATTAAAGCTCAGAGTCTATATTTCAATGAGAAAAAAGCAATGAAGTGAATGGAAAACTTTTGGAAAAGATATTGTCCACTATTTAAATAAATTCAATTCAACAAATATATTGAATATTGTCAGTAAATTATCATGAGGAATACATACATGAATTAGCAGGGTAGCTATACATAACTATGACATTCTAAAGTAATCATTTCCAACCTTTTCTTCACTTCAGATGTTGTGTAAATGCATAATTTCCCCATGACATACTCAAGGCTAAGTATAATTCATTAAACCCACCCCATTCACTCCCATCCATAAGACTGTAACAAGATGGGGGTACCTAGGCAGCTCAGTTGTTAAGCAGCTGACATCATCTTAGGTTATGATCTCAAGGTCCTGGGATACAACCCCGCATTGGGCTCCATGTTCAGTGGGCAGTCTACTTCTCCCTCTACCTCTGCCCCTCTACCCCACTGCTCACACACATGCACTCGCTTTTAAATAAGAAAGGGAAAGCTAACATCAGAAAACAATAAAAACACATGTCTGAAAAGGACAAAGCAGACTGACTTTATAGAGAAAAGGAATACAAAACCTGGGAACCTCACACGCAGTCAAAGCCTGCAAAAGCAAGTACATCAGAGGGTTAACATAAGAAAAGCCCCAAACAGAAGTCTGATGTGAAATGGCCACACTCTAGGGCACTCTTCTCACTCAAGGACAGGACATTGGCTGCCATGCTCCTAGTCCCTAGACAGAAAAATACCTTCCTCTCCTGAACAACTGAATAGTCATGGAGAAGAACAGACCTCTACATGACAGCATTTAAAGACCCCAAAAGCTCCACACATGCAAGCACCATAATGCAAAGTCAGTCACTAAGTCCTATCCAAGCAAAAAGAACTACCAGTAAGCTTTTAAAGGTCTTATTCAGATATGAATGGTCAACCAAAGATCAGAGATTTAAGGAAGACCTCAAAAATTTTTAAAAACCACACACAAAACAACTCAAAAAAAGAAAGATAAAAAAAAGACACTGAAGAAACAAACGAGAGAAAAAAAGAAAACTTTTGAGAAACTTCAGTTAGAGATATTCAAGAATCCTTTATATCTAAAAATCAAGAGGATGCTATGAAAAACAAGAAGCTAAAGGGAAAAAAAAATCCCATTAGAAGAGCCTGAAGCTGAGCAAATATATAAGCAAGAGAACAGCTTTTCAGTATAGTGAGACTTAAAGACCATATCCTTATGTATTTATTTTCAGTACAATTATACCTCAATAAAACTTGTTTTAAAAAGTATATTCTTTTAAGTGTGTTTTAATTAAAGGTTGGATGAGCACTTGTGTTCACTACCTTTCAACATTTTGCTAAAACAAGAGTAAAGTTTTATTTTCCTTGAAGCCTCAAACCACAAAGATAATCAGAACTAGAAAAACAACACACCCACACCCGGGTGCAAGCACCTATACAGGAAGCTGAAATGCAGCCCCTAAACCTGCTATGCGAAAAACCTAGAAGCAACCCTTCTACCAAGGAAGGTAGGTATTGTTATGCTATCAAAAAGCTCAGGTACTGACTGGATACCTCTTGATACGGGGATAATGTGGTGGTTAGGGCTAAACACAAAAATATTGGCTGATAGTTTGTTTAAAAAGCATTTAGATCCCTGGATTCCCCTACTCTGCTCAGCTGAGCTAGTGGTCCACCCTGATGCTAGCAAAGGCCTTAAAGTTTATTCTCTGGAAAGAGTAAAATATTTCTAGCCTACAGAAACCAAGCACTGTTATCGGTGGGGCAAAGTACTAAAATCAGAAGTTTTATGTAAATATTTACATGCTGAATGCTGAGAATCCAGTCCCTCTTCCCTTATCCACTATTCCTGATGTTGGCAGCCAGGTTTACACCTTCTCTGCAGGAGAATTAAGAGACCTTTCTGGGGAGTCAGACCAGACCAAGAAAAAAGACCTAATGGCCAATGCCAGAAGTAATCCAAGGAAAATCTAGACACAAACCATATACCCTTCATAAAAATTAACCCAACACAAATCACAAACTTAAATGTAAAATACAAAACTATCACTCCTACAAAATCACAGATCATATCTTTGATGTTGTATCTAAAAAGTCATCACCATACCCAAAGTCACCTATGTTTTCTCCTATGTTATCATCTTTCAGAAGTAGAAATGAACACATACACGACATGCCTGAATGTCTTGGAGATTAGACAACTATAGAAATTTTCAGAAGAATTAGTTATAGCAATATGGATTACAAACAAATAAGAAACTTTAAATTATGTCTGAAGTTAAGAGGGACTGATTGAGGAAAAACTAAAAGTGAACTTCCTGGAATAAAAGAAATGTTCTACACCTAGTAGGGGTGTGAATTAGGTGGATGTATGCATTTGTCAAAACTGACTGATCCATGTATTTCATTATATGTAAATTACACATCAATATTTTTAAGTAAAAGAACAATTATGAACATGAAGGAAGCAAATAGTTATATAGAAAAATACAACCTAGCACCATCCACAGGTCAGATATGAATGTCATTTAAGTAATAATATGCACAATTAATTTTAATCTTAACAAAGTTACCATACAACCTAACCACATTAAGAAGCTGAGAGAGGAATGTGTGTGTGCATGGAGGGAATGGGCTAGAAGTAGAAAAGAAAGCTGAATTCTCATCTTCACAGTTAAATTACCAAAAGATTACTCCTAAAACATAAAAATCAAGAAGAAAACAATAGAAGTATGTTATTGGAAGATGTTGAGGTAAATATTTGAAGAAAATCAACTGAAAGAGGTGAAAATAGTTGCCCCTGAAGGATGAGTCAACAGAACTGAGATAGGAATGTTTTTCATAATGAACCTTGTATAATTATTTTTTGCCTTTAAATTCCCTTTAAAACTACATTTAAAATTTTAGTTTTAAAAAAACTGAATTAAATGAAGAAAAAATTAAGTATAATAAAATGTAAATCTGCTTGAATATAAAAAATATTTAGTACTTTGATATCTGAAACAAATTATTTGTGATATATCTCACAATCATGAAACCACTGTGTTACACTGCCACAAATGACATCTCCCTAATAACTGAAATGCCACATGAGCTCCTTGGATTATGATGTTGTGCCACTCCAATTACAATCTCTGGGCCAGCACTGAACATCCTATTGGTGCCAGTATGGTAAATAACAAAGCCAATGAATGACTAACTAGAACTAAAATGGCCCACCTAAAATACGGCTTGTGTGAGTGATAAAATAAACTATTAAGATTTACAAAATGCATGACCTCTAGTTTATCTGCATTATAAACTAAAAATAGTCAACTTTCACTGGAAAAGGTTTAGATTAAATGTTTTGAGAAGAGGTATAGAACACTGCTTATAAAACTTATTAAAAGATATTTAAAAGACATGGTATGAGGACATTTCCATGAGAAATGGGAAAGGACAATGATCACTCAAAAACTTAAATGTAAAAAAAATAATAAAAATTTAAATTAAAAAAAACTTAAATGTAAATTTTGTCAATTATAAATTTAAAAGGTCACAGTGTTAAAATAAGAAAATCTCATTATCTTTTAGAAAAGTACTTGAAGAATGATGTCCAGTGTTGTCTTTAAAATACCTGAGAAAAACAAAGGAGGACTACATGAAGCACATGTGGAAAAATCCCAATAATTATTGAACTGTGTGATGTTCATTATACTATGCGATTTTTGTGTATGCTTCAAATAATTTTTAAAATGCTCACATCCACATCTGGTCTTTTTAGCAAATCTTCCACTTTAGCAACATCCCCATTGGCAGCAGCTTTAACTAATTCTTCATTGAGGTCACCAGATTCTTGGGTTTCAAATAATTTCTTCAAGAGTTGAGAGAGTCTTTCTGTAAAGCATCAAATAAAGTGGCTAACATAGGAGAATCTCAAACCTTAATTACTAACAGACAAGCATTACTCACATATCTGTAACATATACTTTTCCTTTTTTATCATTGCTATCATTAACGTTATTTTTGTACTATACTACAGATATTACTCATGCAAGTTTTAATTACCGTATCAACCTGCATTAAATTCTAACCTGTAAGTATTCCCAGTTTTCTCCAATTAATGTATTTCAAGGTATAATTTCAGAAAAAGTAGAGCATTACATACAAATAACAATTCAAGATTTAGCAGTCATACCAAAGATAATCACAAATGAACACACTATCATGGGAGTATCAGAACAATACAAACTTCCTTTCAGGTTTTAACATACCACATTGATTCTTGGAGCTCAATGCTACAGACCATAGAAGAAATCAATAAATCAATGATTATGATTCAAAAGCAATGTAATCCCTATAATATGCGGGGAAATGTCTTAGGGACAAATCAACTTTCTGTTGAAAATGGTCATCTAAATGTTAACATACTTCAACAGGTGTCACCTGATTCGTACGGACTAAAACAAAAAAAGAACTAGGGATATATTTACATAGACTCTTTCATAAGATTTTTTTTTTCTAAGTAGCATTAATCAGTAGAGAAACTACCCAGCAGTTCTATTCCTTAATTCTTGGATCTACTTAGTGGAAAGCAATCACAAAGTGAGGCAGAGGACCAACACCAAGTCCACATTATTTGATCAGGATATTAACTATGTCTCATTCTTTGAATCTGTAGGTAGTCAGCCCGCTGTGATGTCATCTAACCTCAAGGTAAGAAATAAATACCACCTGATTTAAATTTTAAGCACACTAGCAAATTACATCAGGAAAGAAGAGACAGCAACATAGTAGAAGAAAGCAATATAAAATTAGGTTGGCAGTCACCCAATGTTCTCCTTTACTTTCTTAAAATTTAGTTATAGCTCTACCTTCTTTTCTGAATGACAATACACAGTAACTTATAATTTGTTCTAGTATGAATTGAGGCTCTGGATATATAGCTGGAGCACAGGGAGGGAACACTGTCATGAGTCTACCCAATCGTCCACCTTATTCACATTTCAAAATGATTTTCTACTTATTATACATTTATATATGTATAATAATCAGTATCAAATACTAAGAAAAAAATATGGCTGGTATATAAAAATATCCAGGAAGAAAGCCTTCTGCTAGCAATAATGTTGAAAATAAAAAGAGAAAAAAGCAGTCTAAGAAAGTCATGTTTCTTGGCAGAAGTTCCAACTAAAAAGTACAACATTGAATTTCAGTTATCTCAGATTTGATGCGGAAAGCCCTTGATATGGCACCCAAGAAAAAGTACCTATTTATGGAAATTTTCCAGAGTATACCTCAGCCAGAACAAAAACTATTCATTATATGGGAAAAAAAAAAACCTTTTAGCGAAAGTGTAAATGTTAGTTAACATTCAAGTGAGGTCATGTGATTT
Source organism: Vulpes vulpes (assembly GCF_048418805.1). Lineage (NCBI taxonomy): Eukaryota > Metazoa > Chordata > Mammalia > Carnivora > Canidae > Vulpes > Vulpes vulpes. The sequence continues at coordinate 94,069,963 of NC_132792.1, read as the reverse complement.
GGGAGAAAACTAAGAACACACATCATTAGCTGTACGTGATAATCAAGGAATTAATGAAGGTTCTAATGTAAACCATATTACTTTTAGAGACCCAACAATACGAGATGCCTAGGTGGCTCAGTGGTTGAGCATCTTTGGCTCAGGGTGTGATCCTGAAGTCCCGGGATCAAGTACTGCATCAGGCTCCCTGCGGGGAACCTGCCTCTCTCTCTCTGTCTCTCATGAATAAATAAATAAAATCTTAAAAATAAATAAATACCCAACAACACAAACATACCACCAGATGCATTGCTAATGGCTGATCCTGCAGATGCCACCTTGGAAACTGCTGCTGGATTATATGTCCAAGATGTTCCACAAACTTCCACCTTTAAATCACTGTCTGAATAAATCTGCTGTACTCGGCCAACTTTACCTAAAGTCTTTCAAAAGAAAAAAAAAAAATCAGTTCATGTTCCCAAGTCTATAGTACATACCATAAAGAAATCAATCATCAGTTCCTACATGTTTAAAGTATTAATTTTCCTTTGCTCCTAATGAAGAAATTGTTAAAGGACAACATATTCAAATGGGTTATTTGTTAGTTGCAAACTTTAAAGAGTATCTTTAAAAAATATTTTCATCAACAAAGCCACTATACTTCCACAAGAATATAAAATCAAAAATAAATAAATGAAAAACAAATGAGTCTATCATTCATAAGAAGTCACAATATTTTGCTTTTTGATATCTAACCTTTTAACTCCATAATATCTTACATCTTGAGAATTTGTAAATCAAGTAGTCCAAAAGTCATCATCAATCTAGCCTAAAAAAAATAAAATCTGATTTCTAAAACAAACTATACTTAAACCAAAAAGGAATCAATATTCATTCCAAGACAAAAGAATATAGTACCATTATGTATGGGAAAAGAGGACGCCTGGGTGGCTTACTTGGTTAAGCGTCCAACTTGATTTCAACTCAGATCATGATCTCAGGGTTGTGGGATGGAGCCTTGTGTGGGGGCTCCGTGCTCAGCAGGGAGTCTGCTTGAGATTCTCTCCTTCTCCCTCTGTCCCTTCTCCCCATGCACTCTCTCTCTAAAATAAATAAATAGGGGATCCTTGGGTGGCTTAGTGGTTTAGCACCTGCCTTCAGCCCAGGGCGTGATCCTGGAGTCCCAGGATCAAGTCCCACGTCGAGCTCCCTGCATGGAGCCTGCTTCTCCCTCTGCCTTTGTCTCTGCCTCTCTCTCTGTGCCTCTCATGAATAAATAAATAAATAAAAATCTAAATAATAAATAAATAAAACAAAATAAAATAGATCTTTTTTTAAAAATGTATTTATATTCTTGAGGGCAATTGGGTCCAGAACACAATCAACAGCAACTCTTACCATGTGGCAGGTACTGTTCTAAGAGCTTTAAACAAATTAACTCACCTAACATACATAACCCAGAAAGTAAAGTGCTTATTATTAGCCCCAATTTCAAATTCCAGTCTAAAACCCATTCTCTTAAGCACAACAGGATAGCAAATCACAACACTAGAAAACTGGTAAAGAACAGTGATAAGATCTTACTTCCTAACACAAAGTAGACTGCCGCTCAGTGTTTTATCCTTTACCCTCTCCACAGCATTTGATCCCAAATACTTGAAACTATTCCCTTGATTTCCAGATGACAGTCTAACCTTTCTGCCTGTTCCTTCTCTTTCTCTACTCCCTGGCTTCTTGTCCTCTTTCAGATTCCTAAATCTATTCACTCACCCAAATTTTATTCCTTAGTTTTTTACTCTTCTTCCTTAAAAGTTTAATCCACTTTGACAACTATCACCTTATTTTGAAAAACTCCAAAATATACATCTCTAACTTTATTTATCCCTCTCCCTGCCCTCTTACATCAATTTTAACTTCTAATTAGACATTTTCTCTTGAAATTTTCCATTATCTCAAACTCTGAGGCTGCATTCTTTGTTTTTTTCCCCTTAAGTGTTTTTTGTTTTTTTTTAAAGATTTTATTTGTTTATTCATGACAGACACACACACACACACACACACAGAGAGAGAGACAGACAGACAGACAGACAGACAGAGGGAGAAGCAGGCTAGGGAGCTGGATGTGGGACTTGATCCCAGGTCTCCAGGATGACACCCCGGGCTGAAGGTGGCGCTAAACCGCTGAGCCAGAGGGGCTGCCCTCCCCTTAAATGTTTAATTGTGGAAAGTCTAAAACATACAAAAGTACACAATAGTATTTTGAATCTGTACCCATCAACTATTTTTAACAATTTTCAGCTCATGGCCAATCTTGTTTTCCCCTACCTATTCTCCCTTCCTGTATTATTAATCATGTAAACTTTTTTTAAAAAACAAAACTACAATACTACTACCAACCCTTCCCAAATTATCAATTAATTCTGTGATATCATAAAATACCAGCATTCAAATTTCCAATTGCCTCATAAATGGTAAATTTTTTCAGTCTGCTTAAATGAAGTTTCAAATAAAGTTTATACATATATTTTTCTTTCCCAGTTATTTGTTGAAGAAACAGGGTTATTTGTCCTATGAAGTTTCTTAAATCTCAATTTTGCTATTGGTATAATTAATAAGTTCATCTGTCTCTGCATTTGTTTGATAAGGAGCACTCCAAGTTGGCTGCTGGATCCTTTTAACATGATCTAGAAATCTTTGATAGCTTCATTGCTATCTGTTCTGAGGCTCATCTTGTTCACTTCCTGACAAAGAGCTAGAATTAGCCACTTCTCCAAGACTGTTTCTTTACAGAGGGAAAAGCTATTTCAAGACTGTAATCTGGGCACGAAGGCTGGTTACTGTTACTAGAATGGTTATTGTTTCTAGGTCTTTTCATGGGCAGAGCTAGGAAATAGTGATGGGAGGATGTTTTGTCTTAAAGATAAAATAAATCATAAGTAAAAACACTTTTCCAATTCAAACTCAAGACTACAGGGTTTTCTGTAGCCTCTTTTATGTTACATCTGTATCTCCTTTTCCTACTCTGATCATTCTGGCTCTCAAGGTCACCAGGGATAACAGAATTAAAATTACCACATAACTACTCACTTGTTTTTTTGTCATCTCACACATACAACAATCTCAGGATAATAATACTATCACAAACAATAAGATCTCTAAAAATTGTTAAAAATTGTTTTTTATATGCAGTTCTTTAGAGTATATTCTTAAAAAGACACAAAGACAAATTACTGTGTTTCAAAATTACTTGTACTTTTCTCTCTGTATGGTTATGCCAATAAGATACACATTTAGGTTTACTTACTTCATTTTACTTTCCACTTTAAGGAATTTAATTTTGCTTTATAATTACGTAAAATATTTATGTGGCTTCAAATCAAATCTATAAAACAAGACATATTCAAAGACATTTTCCTTCTACCTTTATTCCCTATACTACATTCCTTTTTTAGATATGAAACACGGTTTTAAAAAAAAAAACATGTTTTTTAACTTAATGGTTAATCCTTCCACCATTTGCTTTCTTTCCACATAAACTCTGCATTGTCCTAATAGTTATATTTATAATAATATTAATATATAATTTATATACATATAAAACTTTATCCCTCTTTAAAAAAAAGAGTCAGAGTGTTTGAGTGAGTCAACTCGTTCCCCAGTATGTACAATACTGAAATTAGTCACTCATGGTCTTACCCTTACCTTTTCTCCTTCAAGATTTTGATTTAAAATAATAGTATTTAGTTCCAGTGAATAACTAAAAGGCAATCAGCTTACTAAACTTTCCATATGCTCCCTTCATTCCCACTCCATTTTTTGACAGTTGTACTTAATCTGTGTTGATAGAGCATATAACCATTATATAGACCCTACCCCTTCAACTATCATTTAATCTTAGCTCAACGAATACATACATATTTAATGATCACTATCAGCCCCTTTGGTTGATCTCTCTCCCGACATCTTGGTTGCCTGAGACATTTTCTAATAGATTAATCAGAAAAAGCTAATGGGAACAAGATTCTCTGAATTCTTAGTTGTTCATATCAATTTGTAGGCTTTATACTTTAAAGTCAGCTTGGTTATATATAAAACTCTTAGCTTTCAGTTTTGTTCCTTGAATACATTAAATGTTATTTTATTTGAAATCATAAAGCACTGAGACCAGATTTTCTTTCCTTTATAAGTAAAACTTGACCTTTTTTCCTAGATATCAAAGAATTTTTTTCTTTTCCTGAAGATTCAGTTATTTTATCAGAATATGGTTCAGTGTTTTGTGTTCTCAGTTTTCCCAGGTATGCAATGGGTCCTTTTCATATTTAGCTTTAAATCTTTTAATTCAGGGACATTTTTTCTGGAATCGTAAATTACTGCAGTTGTTTAATTCCTTTGCTTTGGCTTTTGTCTTTCCTTTTCCACAAGGACTCCTAATATACATCTATTAGATGCTCTATATCTGTCACTTTACCTGAAATACTTTCATCTTTTTTAAGTTTTTTCCCCCTTTTTACCTTTTGTTCTTCTTAGGGCATTACCTGTCATATTTATTTGATCTGTGTTGTGTCAAGCTTACTTATTTTTCTGAAATTATCTTCCTTTTCTTTTTAATTCTTTCCTAAGTTCTATTACCTCATTTCTAATCATGATCCATTTTCTTCATTCATCTTTTATCATTCTGTTAGCTCAATTTGAATCATTAGATTTTAGTTTTTTGTGCATATCTTTCTAGTGTACTTTCATTTGTCTATAAAGAAGTTATGCTATTCCTTACTGTCTTTTTTTCAGTAATAACTGTGTATTGGGATCTGATTATGATCCCTTCCAACTTTTATCTTTCCTTTGCCCCGACTGTCTCTATCCTAAAAATTTAGTTTCGACTCTCAGCACTCTCTACTTAATGGAGGGCTCTGCCCAGGAAGAGCACTATGGCTGGTTAGTTTTGAGTGTTTACAGACCCAGGTTGCTTCAACTCCTTCAAACTTTAGCATGGACCTATTACCCTCACCCCAAAATGTAGTTTGCAAGAACCCTCCCCAGGTCAGCTATCATTTCCACACAGTCTACCTACACTAGCTAATGAATACTTGTTAACTATGCTGGAGCACCCCTGTTCTCAGTGCCAGCCAATGCTCCATTCTCTCTGCTGCCAGACAAACAGCTGTTGACTTAGGAGCAGTCAGTGTTTTGTCACTACTCATTCATATATTAGGGTTCGACAGGCTACTCTGTTACCTGGTTTTGATATAGATATTTGTGGCTTTCTATTTTTTGGGTATGCTAATCTAGTTGTTGACTATTTTTCTCAAAATTATTTGGGAATATTAAAATTCTATGCCACCACCACTGGAATCCCAGAATTCTCCTCTAGAAATAATCTACAGGTTTTGCTTATATAGCAGCCTACTACGGGACATAGACGATTTAGGCTTAGAAGTAAAACAGGGGATCCCTGGCTGGCTCAGCGGCTTGGCACCTGCCTTTAGCCCAGGGCGCGATCCTGCAATCCTGGGATCGAGTCCCGCGTCGAGCTCCCAGCATGGAGCCTGTTCTCCCTCTACCTGTGTCTCTCTCTCCCTCTCTCTCTCTCTGTGTCTATCATAAATAAATAAATAAATAAATAAATAAATAAATAAATAAATAAATAAATAAATCTCTTTTAAAAAAAAAAACAAAAAGAAGTAAAACAGATTTGGGTTCTAATTTCAGCTCAGACTCTTAGCTCTGATTTCCTCATCCTTAAAACAAAGAGGTCATACCACCACCTGTTTATAATATTCCTAGGACAAATAGTCTGCATATGTATATATGTGTGTACACATGTATATATGTGTGCATGTATGTATATATTCATCATTTAGCACAGTGCTTAGAATAACTGGGCACTCCAAACACATAAGCTGCTATATATAAGATGTCACTCCTAAGGGGAAAAAACAAAAACACCTTGACCTAAAAAAAAAAAAACAACCTTAAAATGGTGTATATAGCTCCTATGAAAGTACATCAAAAGATTACATTTAGGTAACACTATACTATAGTGAGGCTTAAAGACAATCAATACTTTTTTTTAACCAAGTTTGATATCAAAAGCAAAAAAGATCATATACAAATTAATTTTTTAGACAAAAATAAAGATTCTAAAATACAGCTCCTGTAAAACATACAGCTATCACTTAGTCGCTAACTAAAGCAAAAAAAAAAAAAAACGTCAGCAGCATCTGCAAACTATGAAATGTCTTCAAATGAAAACACCATAACAATAGATTTCTTTTTGTTTCATTCACTATTACATCCTTGAAGCCTAATAGCCACATTGTTTGTAGGAAAATATCTGCTGAAGGAGTAAGGCATACATGAAGGAAGGGAGGGGGCACTGGAAAGGATGAGAGGGGGCAGAGGGTTAGATGAGCCAGGAGATGGGGCTAGACAGGAAGAGGAGCTGCTAACCAGGACAGGGCACTAGACAACACAGCAGGGTTGGCGGGATGAGACATGAAGATGGATGGGAGGGGAGGTATTTGGTACAAGGAGGAGGCACTGAATGGGATGGGACTAGAAGAACAGGAGAGGATAAGTTCTGTGACTGGATGAGACAGGAGCAGGGGTAGCAAAGTGGAGGACTAAATAGGAGGACACAGCAAAGTGAGAGGAAATGGAATATAGGGCAAGTAAGTATGGGAGGACAGCAGGAAGAACAGAAGAGCAAGGTATAGATGGAGAAAGAGGATGGATGCAAAGTGGGAAGAACAAATTTTTCTGTTGTTGCTGAAGATTTGGTGAAAAATGTATTAAATGAATAAATTACATATTAAACTGTAACTCTTTGGGAGGAAAGCCACCTCAGAAGGCACACATTCAGAATTGTTCTTTCACTCTTTGAGTTTTAGAGAGGCAGACCGCCAAGTGAGGAAAGCAGCAGTGGTCTAGCACTGCTAGTAACTGGATGAGCAGCACGTACCTCTCATTCTGGGGTTAAGTATCAGGAAAGTCTCTGTTGCCTTCTACCTACATTTCAATCTCCACTAACAAGTCTTGCAAAAACTATTAACTGTAGCCATATTTGGACCTTCCTGGGCTAATTTAGCTGGAATAAATTAGAAAATAAAAGGCATTAAGTATGCCTAGCTGCCAGTGAAGAATACAATTCTCCAAGGAGTATGCTAATTTAGTTTCCAAAATTAAGGTATTTTTTTTTAAAAACTACTAAAGCATAATATAATTCCTAGTCTAAAACTATATTATTCCGAGTCTTAAACTATTTTAGATATACTTACTGGGAGCATAGCTTCAGCCCATTCTCCATGTCCTCTCTGTAGAAGTTTGATTCTTTCCAGGTCGTAACAAACTTGTACAAGATCACCCACTTGAAACTGTGAGGTACCTCCTTCTGCACCCTGAGCAGCATCTCCACTTCGGACAATGTTTGCTTTAGTGAGAACAGCAGGATTGAAGGTCCACCTAAAAATCAAGCCAAAACTCAAAATGGGTAAGTTTACTTAATTTTAATACAACTTTCTTAAATACTGAAGGGAAAAAAATCCTGTAACACATCAACAGAGTAAAGCAATCCTTTGCAATGACATCCTGAATTATATGTATTTCTTTTTATAATTTTATTATCTGAATTTAAGAAAAGGCTTAGCTGCAATAAAATGATATACTTCTGTCTAGTTTAACTTGCATGTTTTAAAAATTGTTATAAGGGTGCTTGGGTGCCTCAGTTAAGCGTCTGCCTTCAACTCAGGTCATGATCTCAGGGTCCTGCAATCAAGCCCTGCACCGGGCTCCTTACTCATCGAGGGGTCTGCTTCTCCCTCTCCTTCTGGCCCTCAACTCCCAAACCTCCCTGTTGCTCCTGCTCTGTCTCACTCTCTCTCAAATAAATAAAAATATTTTTTAAAATTGTTATACAATACACACTCATTGTTAAATACTAAAACATTTCAGAAACATAAAGTGAAAGTGAAATTTCTACTTCATACAAACAGACCTGGATCAGCATTCCCTATCCCACTACTAACCACTATTAATATCATTGTGGTGCCAACCACACTTCAATTAAAAAAAAAAAAAAAAAAAAGTCTAATGAAATCAGGACAAAACAAAAATATCCCACTGTGTATCCCTGAGATTTTCTTTTAGTGAGCTAATATTTATAATGTAGACAGACAGTTGTTTCCTTTTTCACAAACAGGAGATTTTATAAGTATCTCTTCTTCAGTGTCATAGATATAAATCAACTTTTTTCAATTCAATGGCTACAGTAGTCCACTGCAATGTTATACACTAATGCATTTAGCCATTCTCCTACTATCATTTAAAGTATTTTCAAGGGATGCCTAGGTGGTTTAGCGGTCGCACAGCTGCCTTCAGCTCAGGTCGTGATCCCAGGATCCAGGATCAAGTCCCGCATCGGGCTCCTACGAAGAGCCTGCTTTTCCCTCTGCCTATGTCTCTGCCTCTCTCTCTCTCTCTCTCTCTCATGAATAAACAAATAAATCTTTTAAAAAATAAATAAATAGGGGATCCCTGGGTGGCTCAGCGGTTTGGCGCCTGCCTTTGGCCCAGGGCCCGATCCTGGAGTCCCGGGATCGAGTCCCACGTTGGGCTCCCGGCATGGAGCCTGCTTCTCCCTCCTCCTGTGTCTCTCTCTCTCTCTCTATCATAAATAAATAAATAAATAAATAAATAAATAAATAAATAAATAAATAAATAACAAATAAATAATAAAGTATTTTCACTATTACAAACAATACTTTAAAGAGCATCCCTATATGTACATCTTTGTGCACATGGGGTCAGCGTTTCATTAGTGATTCTTAAAAAGCCACTGGATCACAGTACGCATTTGTTTATAATTTCAATAGAGCCAAACTGCCCTAGAGAGTGACCATTTCACCATACCATTAATAATCTCATGGGTAAAAATTGTATCTAGTTTTAACTGGTCACACATGGGTATTTCACATAATTGTAATCACCGTCTCAAAACAAATCTGAACTCTGATTTCTTCTTTGCTGCACATAAGCATTTTTCTATGTTGCTACCATCTTTATAACCATCATTTTATTGACTCCTTAATATTTTATAAAATAGACGTACCACAACATATAACACATTTCCCCCAGTCTTACTACATCACTCCATAGAAGAAAGGTTCCCCAAATAAGCTTTTACGATATGGCATATTATTCCCCCTCCCCTTAATTCAAATGGTCATCAGCATATAAATAACTCTGAGAGATCATAACATATAAAAACTTATTAAGTTCCCATAATCAAGTAAACTTTTATTTCTAAAGCAACCACAAAGAGAAAGAAGTGCCTCTACCAGTTAAGAATAAAAATCAGATATGCCAGGCGCCTGAGTGGTTTAGTCAGTTAAGCACCTGCCTTCGGCTCAGGTCATAATCCCAGAGTCCTGGGATCAAGCAGCGGGTTGGGCTCCCTGCTCAGTGGGGAGCCTGTTTCTCTCTCTCTCCCTCTGCCCCTTCCCCTGCTCACATTCTCTCACACTCTGCTCTCTTTCCCAAATAACTAAAATCCTTAAAAAATATATCAGATATGCAAACATTCCTTTTTAGCCTTACAATCACAGAGCTTTTTCCCCTGTTCCCAATACTCCAACATTTATTAGACCTATTACAGCTTGAACACACCACTACTTCTTCCAGTCCTTCCCTCTGTCTATGGTGCTTCCCTCCCTGATGGACATGGACTCCATCTTTTAAACTTGCTCCAAAGGTAACTTTCTCTCACTGAAGTTTCTTCTGATTTGCCTCACTGAAATTAGCACTCTTCTTTTGCACCTTCAGAATACCCCGAATACTCATCTATCATGACTACTCACAACATTTTAATGCAGTTATTTCTGGTTTTGTCTACCAAAACCAAAAGGGAAACCCCTTCAGAGCAGGGGACCACAGGGTGGGTGCCTGAATGAGTCAGTCAGTTAAGCGCCTGACTTCAGCTCTGGCTCATGATCTTGGGGTCCTGGGATTGAGCCCCATGTCAGGCTCCCTATTCAGAGGGGAACCTGTTTCTCCCTGTCCTCCCCACTCATGCTCTTGGTCATACCTCTTTGTGTATCTCTCTCATGTAAATATCTTTAAAAAGAAAAAAGCAACAAAAAAAAATTATTTTCTAGAATTCAAATATCAAGTCACTATTAACACTATTAACACTATTAACACATTGCCTGAGAAAGAATTTCGACCAAGAATTTGGCAAGTAATAATCCCAATTTAACATTTCCTAACAACAAACAAGGTAACACGAAATGTTAGTAAAAAATAACACTAAACGTTTACACACTAATCTAAACTTAAGATTGTTTTCTGGGATCCCTGGGTGGCGCAGCGGTTTGGCGCCTGCCTTTGGCCCAGGGCGCAATCCTGGAGACCTGGGATCGAATCCCACGTCAGGCTCCCGGTGCATGGAGCCTGCTTCTCCCTCTGCCTGTGTCTCTGCCTCTCTCTCTCTCTCTCTCTATCATAAATAAATAAATTTAAAAAAAAATGTTTAAAAAAAAGATTGTTTCCTTCCCTATTTATTAACAGCTTTGAGATCTAATTCCTATACCATGCAATTCACTAATTTAAAGTGTTAAACTCAGGGGTTTTAGTATATTCAGTCTTGTACACCCGAGTATTATCTAATTTCATTTTCATCACCACAAAGACACTCCAAAACATTAGTTGTTGATCCACATTTACCCCTCACCGCAGCCTTTAACAACTAGTAATATATTTCATTTCTACATTTTTGTCTATTCTGGATATTTTATATAAATCACATAATCTGTGACCTTTTTTGACTGGCTTCTTTCACTAAGCATAATACTTTCAAGATTTATCTATGTTGCAGCACATGTCAGTATTCCATTCTTTTTTATAGCTGAATAATAGTCCATTATATTGATACATATTTTGTTTATCCATTCATCAGTTAATTGACATGTGGGTTGTTCCATATTTTGGCTGTTATGAGTAATGCTTTTATAAACATTCACATATAGGTTTTTGTGTGGACACATGTTTTTAGTTATCTTGAGTATAAACCTAAGTGTGGACCAGCTGGATCATATGCTAACTCTAACATTTTGAGGATCTACCAAACTGTTTTCCAAAGCATCAAGACCACTTCACATTCCTACTATCAACGTATAAGGATATGGTTCTAATTTCTCCACACCCTCACCAACACTTTAATTATATACTTTTTTTAATTCTAGCCATTCTAGTTTGTGAAGTGGTATTTCATTGTGGTTTTAAATTACATTTCCCCAGTAACTAATAATATTGAGCATATTTTCATAGGTGTTAACTCCTACCTCCTACTGTGACTGCATTAAGAAATTGGACCTTTAAGGAAATAATTAAGATTAAATGAGGTCATAAAGGTGGGGCACTAATCCACCAGGACTGAGGTCTTTATAAGAAGAGGAACAGATGTGGGAAATGTCTTTCTCTGAGCATGTACAGAGAAGAGGCCATGTGAGGACATAGTAGGAAGGCAACCTACTACAAGGCAGGAAGTAGTCTCAACAGAAACCAACCCTGATGGAACTTTGAACTTGGACTTCCAGCCTCCAGAATGGTAAGAAAATTAATTTCTGTTGTTTAAGCGACTCAATCTGTAGTATTTTGTTACAGCAACTTTAGCAAACTAACACAATGCACTTATTGGTCATCTCCATATTTTCTTTGGAAAAATGTCTATTCAAATCCTTTGCCCATTTTTTAAATGAGTTGTTTTTTATTGATAAATTATAAGAGTTCTTTATATATTCTAGATACAATTTCCAAATCAGACATATGATTTGCAAATATTTTTTCCTATTCCATGGTGGTCTTTTCACTTTCTTGATAGTTTCCTTCAAACACAAAATTTCCAATTTTGATGATATCTAATTTACTCACTTTTTCTTTGATTGATTGTTTTGCTTTGGAGGTCACATGTGAGAAACTATCATCTAATCCAAGGTCACACAGATTTATACTAATGTTTTGTTCTAAAAATTCTATAGTTTTAGTTCTTACATTTAGGCCTGTGATCCATTTTTTATGTCCTATTTCTATATGGTGTGTAGCAGGGGTCCAATTTCATGCTTTCCATGTTGATAACTAGCTGACTCAACACTGTTTTCTTTTCATTGCAGCTTTATTTATTTATTTGAGGTATAACTGACATATAACATTATATAAGGTGTACAACATAATGATCAGATATTTGTATGAATTTAAGGTGTACAACATAATGATCAGATATTTGTATGAGTATACCTCATTTTATTGCACTGCACAGATAACGATGTTTTTATAAACCAAAGGTTTGTGGCAACCTTGTGGGAGCAAGGCTATTGATGCCATTATTCCAACAGCATTTGTTCAATTCCTATCTATCACATTTTAGTAATTCTCAGTTTTCAAAATTTTTCATTATATCTGTTATGATGATCTGTGACCAGTGATCTTTGTTTTTGTTTGTTCTTTTGTTGTGATCAGTGATCTTCAATATTATTGCAATTGATTCGGGGAACCACAAACCATACCCATATAATACAGAGAAGTTAACCTATAAATGTGTTTGCCTGCTACAAAAACCAGAAGTTTATCATCTTTCTCTCTCCTCCAGTCTCCCTATTCTCTGAGAACAACAATACTGAAATTAGGCCAATTAATTACCCGACGATGGCCTCTTAAGTGTTCACATGCAATGAAGAAAGTCTTATTGCTGAAATGGAGACAGTATGAGTAGTTTGGATAGAAGATCAAACCAGGGATCCCTGGGTGGCGCAGCGGTTTGGCGCCTGCCTTTGGCCCAGGGCGCGATCCTGGAGACCCGGGATCGAATCCCACATCGGGCTCCCGGTGCATGGAGCCTGCTTCTCCCTCTGCCTGTGTCTCTGCCCCTCTCTCTCTCTCTCTCTCTCTCTCTCTCTCTATCATAAATAAATAAATAAAAAATAAATAAAAAATCAACAGAAGATCAAACCAGCCGCAATATCCTGTTAAGGTAAAGCCTAACCTGAGCAAAACCCTGATTGTCTTTAATTCTGTGAAGGCTGAGAGAGGAAGCTGCAGGAGAAAAGTCTGAAGCTAGCAAAGCGTGGTTCACGAGGTTTAAGGAAAGAAGCCATCTCCATGACATCAAAATGCAAGGTGAAGCTGCAAGTACTGTTACAGAAGTAGCAGCAAGAGGGGCACCTGGATGGCTCAGTGGTTGAGCGTCTGCCTTCAGCTCTGGTCGTGATCCTAGGATCCTGGATCGAGTCCTGCACAGGCTCCTCACAGGAGCCTCCCCTGGAGCCTGCTTCTCTCCCTGCCTATATCTCTGCCTCTCTTTTTCTGTGTGTCTCATGAATAAACCTATAAAATCCTTAAAAAGAAAAAAAAAGTTGCAGTAAGTGATCCAGAAGATCTTGGTAAGGTAATTCATGCTAAACAACAGATTTTCAATATAGACAAAACAGCCTTCTACTGGAAGAAGATGCTATCCAGACTTCTCACAGCTAAAGAGAAGTATCAATGCTTCAAAGCTTTTAAGGACACACTGACTTTCTTGTTAGGGGCTAATGCAGCTGGTGGCGTTAGCTGAAGCCAATGTCATTGACCATTCTGAAAATTAGGGCCCTGAAGAATTATGCTAAATCTACTCTGCCTGTGCTCTATAAAAGGAATAATAAAAAAATAAAAATAAATTTTAAAAAAATTTTTAAAAAGGAATAATAAAGCATGGATGACTGCATGTTTGTTTACAATATGGCTGACTGAATATTGTAAGCCCACTGATGAAACCTACTACTCAGGGAAAAAAAAAAATCCCTTAGAAATTTTATTGCACTGACAATGCATATGGCCAACCCCACTGTAATGGAGATGTACAATGAGATGAATGCTGTTTTCATGCCTGCTAATATAATGTCCATCCTGCAGACCATGGATTAAGGAATACTTTTGGCTTTCAAATCTTAGAATTTAAAAAATACCTTTTGGGGGGCACCTAGGTGGCTCAGTTGGTTAAGTGTCCAACTCTTGATTTCGCCTCAAGTCATGATCCCAGGGTTGTAAGACTGAGGCCTACATTGGGCACCCTGCCAACATGGAGTCTATTTGGATTCTCTGTCTCTCTGTGCCCCTGTCCCCTCCCCTCATCCTCTCTCCCTCTAAAATAAGTAAATCTTCAAAAATAAAATATAAACAAAAATTAAATGAAAAACAAATAAAAATAAAAGTACATTTTTGTAAGGCTGTATATCATAGTGATTCCTCCAATGAAATTTGGCAAAGTAAATCAAAAATCTTTGGGAAAGGATTTGCCATTCTAAATGCCATTAAGAACATTCGTGATTCATGCAAAGAGGTCAAAATATCAATTGTAATAACAGGAGTTTGGAGGAAGTGGAGTGAAACCCTCATGGATGATTTTGAGGGGTTCAAGACTTCTCTTGAGGTATGGAAGGAAGTCACTAGAGATGTGGTGGAAATAGCAAGAGAACTAGAATTAGAAGTGGAACCTGAAGATGTGACTGCATTGCTGCAATCTCATGATAAAACTTTCACAAATGAGGAGTTGTTTCTTATGGGTGAGTAAAGAAAGTGGCTTCTTGAGAAGGAATTAATTCCTAGTAAGGATGATGTGAAGATTGTTGAAATGACAACAAAGGATTTAGAAATTACATAAATTTGGTTTACAGGGCAAAAGCAGGCTTTGGGAAGACTAATTCCAACTCTGAAAGAAGTTCTACTGTGGGTCAAACAGCACTGCATGCCACAGAGTCAATCAGTGCAGCAAACGTCATTGCTGTCATAAGAAACTGCCAAAGCCACACCAATCTTCAGCAACTACCACCCGGATCAGGCAGCAGCCATAGACATTAACATGAGCACCGAAAGATTACAACTCACAGAAAGCTCAGATCATAATTAGACTTTTTTAGCAATAAAGTATTTAAAGTATAATCACACATTTAATAGACTACAGTATTGTAAAAATAAATTTTAAATGTTAAATTTAAATGTTATTGTATAAATATAACTTCTATACACATGGGGAAACCAAAACTTCATTTTACTTGTCTTGTTTTTTTTTTTTTTTTTGACTTGTCTTGTTACAGTGGTCTAGAACGGAATCTACAATATCTGCAAGCTATGCCTGTATATATTGTCAGCATCATTTACTGAAGAGACTATTCTTTCCCATTGAATTGAGTTGGACCCTTGTCAAAAAATCAAATGATTTTTTTTTTAAATATTTTATTTATTGGGATCCCTGGGTGGCGCAGCGGTTTGGCGCCTGCCTTTGGCCCGGGGCGCGATCCTGGAGACCCGGGATCGAATCCCACGTCGGGCTCCCTGCATGGAGCCTGCTTCTCCCTCTGCCTGTGTCTCTGCCTCTCTGTCTCTCTCTGTGTAACTATCATGAATAAATAAAAATCTTTAAAAAAATTTTTATTTACACGAGACACACACAGAGAGAGGCAGAGACACAGGCAGAGGGAGAAGCAGGCTCCTGGTGGGGAACCCAATGCACCACTTAATCCCAGGACCCCGGGATCACGCCCTGAGCCAAAGGCAGACACTCAACCATTAAGCCACTCAGGTGCCCTACGTGTCTATCTTATGTCAGTAATATACTGTCTTGGTTACTGTAGATTTATCATAAATTTTGAAATTAGGAAGCATGAGTCCTCCAATTTTGTTTTTCTTAAAATTGTTTTGGCTATTCTGGGTCATTTGAATTTCCATATGAAATAGAGAATTGGGATGCCAATTTCTATAAAAATAGCCACTAGGGTTTTGATACGAGCTGCCTTTAATTTGACTAGTTTGAGAAAAACTGCCATGTGTTATAGGCTGAAGTATGTCCTCCAAAAAGATATATTGAAATCCTAATCCCCAATACCTCTGAATGTGACCTTATTTAAAACAGGGTCTTTGCAGATATAATCAAGTTAAAAGGAAGTCATGCTTGATTAGGGTGGGCCATAAATCCAATGAGTGGTATCCTGATAAGTCATGTGAAATCAGCTTTGGTCATTTTCTATGTAAAAGATTTTAGAATTCTCATGAATTCAGCTAACTTCTTTCTATGTCTCTTCAGGGTTCTTTCCTCATGGATGGTTAAGCTACAAATATTGACTTGCCCAAAATAAAATAGTGGGGCTGGGGGATTGTTTATGTGGCTCTTGGTCTCAAATAATTTTATACAACTATCTGAGCCTGACCAATGAGAGACTGATTTGAATGCATTTCAAACTAAAATCTGTACCCAGGAGGAAAAAAAAAAAAAAAGAGAGAGGTCACATGAAGACACAGGGACATGCAGACTCAAAGAGGAGAAGGTCATGTGGAGACAGAGGCAGAGAAATGAGTGATGCATCTATAAGCCAAGAACACCAAGGATCACCAATAATTACCAGAGGTTAAGAGAAGCATAGGACAGATTCTCCCTCAGAGCCTCTGCAAGGAATCAATCTCATCAACACCTTGACTTTAGACTTCTAGCCTTCCAAAGTTGTGAAAGAATAAAGTGCTGCTGTTTAAGCCACCCAGTTTGTGGCACTTTGTAATGGCAACTCTAGGAAACTAATACACAAGATCTGAACAATATCAGGTCTTCTGATCCATAACATGAGATATCTTTCTATTTATTTAGGTCTTCCTTAATTTCTTTCAACAATGTTTTGTAGTTTCCAGTGAACAAGTCTTGCACTATTTTTTTATTTTTTTATTTTTTACTTTTAAATATTTTATTTATTTACTCATGAGAGACAGAGAGAGAGAGAGAGAGAGAGGCAGAGACACAGGCAGGCTGCATGCAGGAAGCCCAATGCGGGACTCGATCCTGGGTCTCCAGGATCACACCCTGGGCAGAAGGTGGCGCCAAACCGCTGAGCCACCCAGGGCCGCCCAACTTTTTTTTTTTTTTTTTTTAAGTAATCTCTAGGGTAGCCCAGGTGGCTCAACGGTTTGGCGCCGCCTTTGGCTCAGGGCGTGATCCTGGGGACCCAGGATCGAGTCCCACATCGGGCTCCCTGCATGGAGCCTGCTTCTCCCTCTGCCTGTGTCTGTCTGGCTGTCTGTCTCTCTCTCTCTCTCGTGAATAAATAAATAAAATCTTTTAAAAAAATAAAAATTAAAAAAAAAATAAAGTAATCTCTACAGGGGCGCTGTGTGGCTCAGTCAGTTAAGCATCTACCTTCAGCTCAGGTCATGATCCCAGAGTCACCGACTGAGCCCCACATCAGCATTCCTGTTCAGTGGGTAATCTGCTTCTCCCTCTGCCCCTCCCCCTAATCGTGCACATGTGCACACACTCTCTCTCTCAACTAAATAAAGAAAATTTTTAAAAATCTCTACATCCAGTGTGGGGCTCGGACCCAAGACCCTGAGACCAAGAGTCACGTGCTCTACCAATTGAGCTAGCCAGGCTCTCCAAGTCTTGCACTTCTTGAGCTAAACCAATTAAGTATTTTATTCTTTGTGATGCTACTATAAATGAAACTGTTTTCTTAACTTCATTTTCAAACTGTTCAGTGCTAGTATACAAAAATACAATTGACTTATCTACATTGATTTTGTATCCTGCAACTTTGGGAACTCATTTTATCAGTTAATAGTTTTTTGTGGATTCCTTAGGTTTTACTGTGTACAAGATCATGTCATCTGTGAATAAATATAGTCTAACTCCTTCTTTTCTCTTATTTCTTTCTTTTTATTGCCTAATTGTCCCTTTTTCTTGCCTAACCGTCCCTCTAGAACAATACCGAATAAAAGTGGAGAGGGCTGACATTTTTATTTTGTTCCTGTTCTTAAGGGAAAAGCATTCAATCTCTCACCAATTGGATATGATGTTAGCTATGGGTTTTCATAGACACCCTTTACCAAGCTGAAGAAGTTCCCTATTACTACTTTAATTAGTGTTTTTATCATGAAAAAGAGTTGGATTTTGTCAATGCTTTTTCTTCATCTCTTGGTATGACCACGTGTATCCTTAAGATTTAAACACAATTAGAGCTAATTCTATACTCTCATAAGCAACTTAACATTAATTTTCTTCATTCTGACAAGTAATTTTTCCACTGAAGAATCTCCATGAGTTAGTTTCTTTATGTATATGTAAGTAACAAAGCTTTGACAATTACTCAATTTACTGCTTTTGCTTTAAAATACAATTATACTAGTAAACTGAATATATTTTAGGCCTTAAGAGCAAATAAATATAAATATATATATATATATAAATTTTTCAAAAGAGCAAATAAATGAAAGGCTCCAAGAAACCTGCAACCTAGAGGTAAAACAAATCATCATTTTCAACAATAACAGGAGACCTAAACAGAAGATAGCATATGCACGGTATATATATACCATGTAGAGCAGAGTATGAGAGCAAATAAATATAAATATATATATATATATATATATATAAATTTTTTAAAAGAGCAAATAAATGAAAGGCTCCAAGAAACCTGCAACCTAGAGGTAAAACAAATCATCATTTTCAACAATAACAGGAGACCTAAACAGAAGATAGCATATGCATGGTATATATATATACCATGTAGTGAGAGGAGGTTCCCAAAACACATAAACTTAGTATTTATAGGATACAGAGGAGTTAATCCAAAGAGGCAGAAAAAGGTATTCTGCATAGAGGAAGTTGTATGTGCAAAGATATAGTGAGGAAATGCAGGCAATTATACGTTGCTAATAAGGACTGGTGCATGCACACATCTGTGGCAACAAAAAGCTATGTTACCAAGAGAGGACTCTGGAAACAGGCCAGAGTTCTAATTTTATTCTTCTCATTCAGGGTAAATTGATACAGTCCATTATGAACAAAGAACATTTTAGGTATATTTGACCTAAAACTGATACAATGTATTCTGCTCCAGCAGGGGAAAAAAAGTGCACAGAACATGTATCAAAAATATATAAATTCACATACATACCACACACACACTTAAAACATTTGTTCCAAAAAAATAAATAAATAAATAAAACATTTGTTCCCCTCCACTTTACCAACATATTCTCGATTTTTATCTACTCAGAGCTAGCTTTAAGGAATCTTTAATTATAGCATATAATTTGCTTCCTCTAAGGCTCTTTCCTCTATATACTAACTTCATTTGCCATTTAAAAATGTAAAAATATCACCAACCTATTGCCACTGGGATACTGTACTACAATGTCATGATCTTCATCAATGCCACAAACAGTTCCAGTTGTAGTTAAAGTCTCAAACATGCCATCAGTCCATCCTCCATGACCGTGCTGCAAAGACTGTACAATTTCTAGGTCAAGATCTATATTTACCAGGTCACCAATCTGCAATCCACCAGGATTCCTGTTGCCATTTTGCTCACCTGTAATTGCAGAGAGTTGACAAAGGAAAACCACAGCAACATCATGCAACTGCATTATTTTTTAAAGAACAAGCTCTAGATATTTTAATCTAATCTTAAAATGTTTTGAGACTATACTTTATCAGATTCTAGAGCTAGAGAACTTAAAACTAAGAAACAAAACAATCAGACTCACAACTTAAAATAATCTGATGATTTGTAACAGCAACTGAACAAGTGTAAAATCTATTAGACTATGCAACCCTATATCAAAGTACAAAGTTCAAAAAAAAAAAAGTACAAAGTTCTAGGGTTTGAAAATAGTCATTTTTCTGTATGGATGACTTGTTGGTAATCCCTGCAATAACTACACTACAATTAGACAGTTATTGAGATTCAATAAGTAACAATAGCCATAATAACTAGAGAATCTGAAAGAACCTTGAAATTGTTTTCTTCTCTGAATGACTTAGTACTTTGTGATTTTTTCTTACAGAACATTTTTAGATATTTAAAAGCCCATTCCCTAAAATATTTTCAAAGCTAGTTCTGGGATAAAGGATTCATAATCATAAACTACCACAATGAGGAATCCAAAGTATGTATGTTGATTCTACACTTTTCCTGTGAAGGCAAGACACAAAACAAGGAACTTTTCTAAAAGCAAGAAAAACGGATGATCTTGTCAAAAATATAAGTACTTCTTCTACAATATCCTTAAAAAAAAAAAAAAATCAGGATACCCTGCAGGAAAACAGCATTTTTTGGCCAAAAGGGAAATCAAAGTATTTAAAAAGAGAAACACAGAGTTCACATGAAAAGACGAGCATTCAAAAACTAAAGCCTTAATTAGAAGAATGTGGTAAATGTCTACTGTGGCAACAATAAAGAATCTACAATATGAAGATAGTTTTGTTTTATCCTTTTTTAATGACATATGAAAATTATAATTATTATATAACCTTAATCTTCTAACTACTTTTGTATTTAGAAGGCAATTTTACAAAAATTCTAAGGAATTTATAAGCATTAAATTGCCAGATTCTATTATTAATATGTAAGAGATACTGATAACTCTAACACAATTTTTCAACAATATTTTATAACTAAAAGACAAAGGATTCAAATGTATTATGACATAAAAGTGGTATATCAATTCACAAGACATGACAACTTTTTCAGGGTCTATATAAATTAAAAAATAAGAACAAATGCTTTAAAAAACCAAAATAAAACCGAAAAAGTTATATCTTTAAGTAACTTTTTTTAAAATCCAATTTAAACACTTTCTGATTTCACAAACTCTGATACACTATTTAGTAATTTTCACTATTCTCTTGACTCACCTAGCACAGGGCAGTGATCTCTGTAGAAAGAACCTCCTTTGGCATCCTGGACACACTTGAGATCAGACTAAGAAGAAAAGAAACCAGAAAAATCACGCTTGAAAACTTCAAGTATAGCTCAGTACCTAAAATAGGCAAAAATGTTCATTCAGAATACACCCTCAGCAAAAGTTAAGAGTAGCTCTAGGTTAACAATCACACTAAACACTACTCTTGAAAGTATCCATCAAAAATTAAAATCCTGATCTCCAGATAGGTCATACTTCATTTACTTTTAGCTTACCTTTAAAGTTCAAAATTAAAAAGCCTGGATCTTTACCATTAAAATATTTTCAAAAACACATAAGACCTCAACAAATACCTATTATTTAAAATGTTCAAAACACATTCTATTTTAAAGATACTTTTATGAAAAAAGAGCTCAAATCATTTGCTCTTTTCAATTTTATGACATACACAAGGCAAGTATTAACTCATTTAATAAAGAAAATTATCCAAAACTAAACAGCCAGAAAATAGAAAAGGATAGGACCAAATTCAGTCTTCTGATTCCTTAGCCAGTTAAGTTTACATAAACTTTAGTCCTTAGTTCGTAACTTGGTCAATTCAAGTTCCTTATCACTTAGTTTTTATAATTATTATTTAAGTATTTGAATGGGGAGGCAGTTGTGATATAATCAAAAGTACAGAAAATGTGAAATTAGAAGAGCAATCTTGGGGGTTACTACGAAAATTTAGATTTAAAAGTGCCTAATAGTATAAGGGATCAGTATATACTTACTGTATTAAGGAGCTACTTTACAGACAGACAAACACACACACACACACACACACACACACTTCAACTCTCTGACAGCCTCCTTTGCCACTACAACATCACATTTAGCTCAGTCCTAATCAGAAAGACACAGGTGTCAAATTGTTTTAATGTGATACTTTCACCCAGCAATTTCACTTCCAGGAATTGATTCTAAAGAAATATACCCAGAGATGTGCAAAAATATATGTACAAGGATGCTTACTGAAAGAATGCATGCAACAATTAAAAAAGACCACCTAGATACCATCAACAGAAACCTTATTAAATATATAATGGCATAACTGTACAGAGGAGTACTACTCAGCCATCAAAAAGGATCTACATATATACTACTCGTTAAGTACCTCTACATATATAACTTCTAAGGCTTCATCTGAAGCAAGTTAGAAATTAGAATCCCCCCAAAATCCACAATTTACAAACAGAAGGAGGCATCAAAATACTAATGGAAAACTAAAAAAGAATGCTATATAACAAGTATTAAACCTGGCAAATCATATATTTGTTTAGATTCACACTGTGACTTACATGGAATAAATTAAAAGCAAAGGGATAGTGGGATATTTTTCCCCTCCTACCAAGGGGCACAAAACAGTTGGGAAATAATGAAATTTAAAGAATTCTTTGAAGGAGGAATGTATTCAAGATGGAAAAGATATAAAAAGCATTAATATTCTGGCATTAATATTTAGTTATACTCCATAAATTAGATAACCAAGGTCAACATTTCAACAGTGATCCATGAAATGCAGAAATATAGAGCAATCCATTGAATGAACCACCAGAGTGGTTTTGTTTTTGTTGTTGTTGTTGTTGTTGTTGCTGCAGGCATAACTCATTGATTTATTTTATGAATAAATAAGAAAAAAAGCCACTGGCTGGAAAGAATAGTGGAGATTTGTTTTCCAGTATTCTTTGATTTGGACTTCCCCACCCCCAACACCCTGTTATAACTGAGCTCACTTCCCACTGGTAGTCCAAAATGATGACTCTTTCCACCAGGCCTTACCGCCGCCTCTCCAGTTCAGAGGAAATAGTGTTGGGCCTGAGGCTCAACAGTCTTTATCCTACTCTGATTCCAGCTTCAGGTACCCAAACATATATGCCTTTGGTCACTGGAGGCTCTTACACAGCACCAGCTGGTGCTCTGGCTTATTCTCCTAAGCACTCAAGTAATTTAAAATGTTTTAGGTCAATCATTTTCAATTACCAATACTACTCTTTAAAAATACAGAGGGAAAAATATATCCTTAAAAACAACTTTAACACCTATAATTTATACTTTTATTAGCTACCAGAGTTAGAATATAAATATTCTATAAAAACCTCATTATAATACTATACTCTGTGTCCATGCCAAGGAGCAGCCTCTTTCAGAAAGATTATAAATCTTGATAGATTTTAGTAAATAAGCTCCTAGGGTGGATTTATAAGGGATTAGCTCTACACAATCTATATTAAGTTACCCAAATATTAACTGAGGACAAAATCATATTTACTATTAAATAGTGTAAACAAATGTACTAAAAATGTAGAGTTTATTATACATCCTCACTTCACAGAATTTTTTCCTATTGCAAATTCATGATTCAGATAGCTGTATTCTGACAAAAGAATATGACCAAAGAGAAAAAAAAGAATACAATAAGAGCAACTTTTATTTCCCTTCTTCCATCTATCCAAAATTTTTATCTTTTGTGATTCTTACCATGCCCTCAAAGCCAACTCTGTAAAGGTTCTTAGCACCATTATCCCAGAGAACATATGCTGCACTATGTGGGCTTGATGCACTCCAGTCCTGGATTTCTGTTACCTAAGAGAATTGTCAGAGAAAACAATTTTTTAAAAGCGGAAGGGAGAATTTAGGTCTCTTATATTTAAAATCTTAATTATCATTTCAGGTATTATCCTGTCTAACAGGATCATGAAAAATACTTGTCAAACATACGTCATTTCTTTTTTTTTTTAATCTTTATTTTTTTAACAGTTTTTTTTTCTTTTTAAGATTTTATTTATTCATGAGATACAGAAAGAGAGAGAGAGAGAGAGAGAGGCAGAGACACAGGCAGAGGGAGAAGCAGGCTCCATGCAGGGAGCCCGACGTGGGACTTGATCCTGGGTCTCCAGGATCACACCCTGGGCTAAAGGCGGTGCTAAACCGCTGAGCCACCCAGGCTGCCCACATACGTCATTTCTAACACATAACTGAATTATAACTAAAGACGTTTTTCAGAATTATAAGGTAATTTCTAAAATCACTATAGGGATCCCTGGGTGGCGCAGCGGTTTGGCGCCTGCCTTTGGCCCAGGGCGCGATCCTGGAGACCCGGGATCGAATCCCACGTCAGGCTCCCGGTGCATGGAGCCTGCTTCTCCCTCTGCCTGTGTCTCTGCCTCTCTCTCTCTCTCTCTCTCTCTCTCTGTATGACTATCATAGATAAATAAAAAAATTAAAAAATAAAATAAAAAAAAATTTAAAAAAAAAATAAATAAAATCACTATAGAAATTTTGAGGCTTAGTGATTACAGTAATAGATTACTGGAAAATAGACAATTCAATACAAAACTTTAAATTTTGATTCTTAAAGGGTTCCTTTTAAGAATAGTATATTATCTCAAACCCATTATTCATCAGAAAATTTAAAATCTTTGACCAGGTATCCAGAATGATTCCAGATAAATCTGCTCTCTTGTCAGCTAAAAACTGAGAGGCACAAGGCTCAAAGCCAGTATTTAAGAAAACTTGAGTTGATGTTGCTCCTCCAAGCACTATATTCTTCAGCTGTCCCACAAGGCAAGCCATCTAAGCTAAACACCATACCTACAATGGAAATTCAGACACAATCTCTAGGCCCCACATCCAAAAGACTGATGCATAAGCTCTTTTGACATAAAATAAAAACCAACCAACCAACTGGGGTTGCTACTGCTTAAGGGCCAAGATCCAACTGCATAAAAATGATAACAGCAGGGCACCCAGGTGGCTCAACTGATTAAATGTCTGCTTTCAGCTCAGGTCATGATCCCAGGGTCCTGGGACGGAGCCCTCATCCTGGAGCCTGTTTCTCCTTCTCCCTCTGCCACTTCCCCCATTTGTCCTCTCTCACACTCTTTCAAATAAATAAATAAAATTTTTCAAAACAACAAACAATACACAATGAATGCTAAACTTGGGTATTCTCAAACTAGTCTAGAGCTAAGAATGGGGAGTTACACATGTGCAACTCATTTCTTTTCTCCATCTTGACACTTATAATCAGCCATGTTTTACAGTTACTTAGAATGCCAGGCTGATGTTAAATATAATTTTTAAGGCATGACCTTATTTCAAAAAAGATATATAATCACTCTTCCTTGTTTGTACTAAACCCTGTACTAAAAAAATCATTTTGTAAGCTACACTTATGATGCTTTTGTAAAGATAAAAAGGCTTTAAGATTAATCAAAGATTTTTGAGAAATATTTCAAAATGGTGAGTCCATTCTTTTAAATTTTGAAATAAATCATACAAAATAGAACATGTAAACTTTAAAGAATAAAAATAAAATGAATACCAGCCTATGAAAAAGAACACTACCAGTACTTTCCAAGTCCACTGTGTACCTCCCATCAAGCCATCCTTCTGACCTCTCAACAGTTAACTATCACCTTGAATTTACAGTTCATCACTGCATTGCTTTCCTTAATGATTTGCACAACTAACCACTACATAACATTATGAAGCAACAACTTCTAACACTCTAAGTAAAATATGCAATCTTTAGTAAAGTATTCCTTCTGATTCTAAAACTACTTCATTTGTTTAAAAAATGCAATGCTAGGGGCAGTTAGGTGGCTCAACTGGTTGAGTATCCAACTCTTCCTTTCAGCTCAGGGTGTAATCTTGGGGTCATGGGATCAGGTCCTGAGTCAGGCTCCGTGCTGGGCATGGAGCCTGTTTAAGATTCTCTCTCTCTCTCCCTCTGTCCCTCCCCCCACACTTGCACATACTCTAAAATAAATCAATCTTTTAAAAAATGCAATGCTAGATCAAGTAAGTCTGTATTTTTATAAGGGGCACAAAAAAATTTGATTAAAAAACAAAGATTTATATTTCAAATTCATCTTATGTTTCAAATTATGTGGTATATTAGCAAGTTCATTAAGCTCTGAATCCTAAATGAAATTCCTTCATTTGTTAAAATGATCTGACTTATTATTGAGGGGGAAACAAAGTGGGAGGCTTGAGAAAATTACTACATCAATTTCACAATTTTAATTCTGATTCATAAAGATGTGCAGAATAGCTGCTAAAAACCATCAGGTAAAAGGTTGCTAAGGTACCCTATAAAAGAATTAAACTTAAAAAAAAGAAAAAACTGACAAACCTGCCTCCACTGATAAATCTTAATTAACATCACTATCAGTAAGATAATCCAACTTTACATGCCCTGATGTGATGCAATAGAGAGCAGAGCACCACTTAAGAGGTTTTGTCACCAAAACAAATTGAACCCTAATCAAGCCTCTAACAACTAGTTTATAAGAAACACAAGAATTGGAGGAACAAGAAAAGAATACCATAAAGAATCAATTAGACAAATCTAAAGAACCTGATTTCTTCAACAAATAAATGGAATTTTTAATAAAATATTGACAATTTTTGATGTTGGATTATGGGTGCAGAGGAATTTGCTATACTATTCTTTCTACTCTGATCTATGTTTGAAATTCTCCATAGTGAAAGTTTTTTAGGGGTGCCTGGGTAGCTTAGTCAGCTGAGCATCTGATTCCTGATTTCAGCTCTGGTCATAATCTCTGGATTGTGAAATCAAGCCCTACATCAGGCTCTGTGCTCAGCACAGAGTCTGCCTGAGATTCTCTGTCTCCTTTTGCCCCTCCCCCACTCACACACACACTCTCAAAAATTTTTTTTAAAAAAGTTTTCTGGAAAGGATATATCTAATGCGCATATATAAAATACAACTGACACATATTCAAAAGGATTTTAACACATATTCAATATTCCAAAGCATTTGTAAAATGAAAACAGTCTTCAAATACTAACAAAGTAGTGGTACTTAAGAAGCCCTTTAAGAATACATTACATGCGGGGATCCCTGGGTGGCACAGCGGTTTAGCACCTGCCTTTGGCCCAGGGCGCAATCCTGGAGACCCGGGATCGAATCCCACGTCAGGCTCCCGGTGCATGGAGCCTGCTTCTCCCTCTGCCTGTGTCTCTGCCTCTCTCTCTCTCTATCATAAATAAATAAAAATTAAAAAAAAAAAAAAGAATACATTACATGCTTCCATGGTGTCCTTGCATCATGTTTGCCAAAAGCTACACTTGACATGTTTATTTTTATGTGTGAATTTTGTTATCGCCATGCAATCACAGGACATGTTGGCATGGGATGGGCCAA
Source organism: Vulpes vulpes (assembly GCF_048418805.1). Classification (NCBI taxonomy): domain Eukaryota; kingdom Metazoa; phylum Chordata; class Mammalia; order Carnivora; family Canidae; genus Vulpes; species Vulpes vulpes. Next base: position 94,043,061 of record NC_132792.1, on the reverse strand, counting down.
AGACCAAGAGCGTGCTTCAGTCTCAGGCTGGGCTGGTATCTACCCCTTAATATAGCTCATCATGGCCATTTAGTTGAGTACATATAGCAATGGCAGTGAGGTGAGAATCTTGAACCTCACACACAAGGGAAGAAAAAAAAGATAAGAAAAGAAGACACTATACACAACTCATGTAGATTAATCAGGGGGCTGGGATAGAGCAGCCTACACTGAAGGGAAAATGGGGACTCCAAAAAGTTCTTCATATACACACTCAGGCAAAAATAAAAGTCAGACAATTAAAAACTACATTTGATATCAAACGTGCTTAAACAGACTTATCATGATATTAAGTTCCCTTAGTCACATGTATGAGATGGTTTCATTTATTTTTCCTCATTTTGTTCTTAAAATGCAACATGGATTAAATCGTAACAAATCAAAAATGTAATAATGATGACTCAAAGCTTCAAAAATGCCTACTTTTTATCCCACGAAAAGTGCCAAAATAACAGAAACTCAAAGTTCCATCTATAATGTGGCTTCAGACTTCAACTACTGCCTTCAAAAGCTGATGAAACAATAATTTCCAACCTTCTGACCATATAATTAATTGTGGGGAAAAATATAGTTAAAAAAATTTTTAGGGGGCAGCCCAGGTGGCTCAGCGGTTTGGCGCCTGCCTTCGGCCCAGGGCATGACCCTGGAGACACGGGATCAAGTCCCACATCGGGCTCCCTGCATGGAGCCTGCTTCACCCTCTGCCTGTGCCTCTGCCTCTCTCTCTCTGTGTCTCTCATGAATAAATAAATAAAATCTTAAAAAAAAAAAAAAAAAAAGGTAACGCATCTTAAAAAAAATTTTAGAACAAAAATATTAAAAATTTACTTCTCATGCACTCATTCAAAAGAAGTTATTAGAAGTATACTCTTTCAAAACAAAGAGCAAGCTAAATAAGATGATATAATAGGATATAGAAAACAGGAGATCCAGCCAGGAAAGAGGCAAAGGCACCTGCTGGGCCCCAAGTATACAGCATGTTCTGTCCAAATACAGCCACGGGCCGGACATGCTGAAAGTTATCACCAAGATTCCCATTGCCACTATACCATTTTATTGACCCAAGGACTGACCTGACCAAGTTGAGCCTGACCCAAATTCTCAGTTGCATTTGGCTTGTTTGGACTAAGTAATAATGAAGTTCCCACTCTTCCCTGCACCCCTATTCCCTGACACCTAGATCAGTTAAGGTCTCTCATCTCACACCACAGAACGGTCTACTTTGACCTACTCCTAAAACTTTGACGTGGCCCATGGTAAGCTTAGAAGCAAAAAATACATAGTAACTCATCCCCTCTGACTGTATGCCTCTCCAAGGCTCACCATCTGGCCTGTACTTCTGCCCTGCTTAAGGTCCTTTGTGAAGCCCCGTATTTTCCTAGGATCTTGCCCACTGACTACCCTAAGACTCTTGTCAACTTCCAGGGAAGCAAGACAGGTTAAACCAGAGACTATTCAGTTTATATTGTCCTGGGAGCTTTAATCTAAAAGTGACAATTCTACTCTAGCCTTACAATAACTAAATTTGTGCTTGATACTGGGTCTTTTCAAAAATGAAATCCTAGGGCAGCACGGGTGGCTCAGCAGTTTATCACTGCCTTCAGCCCAGGGCCTGATCCTGGAGACTCAGGATCGAGTCCCACGTTGGGCTTCCTGCATGGAGCCTGCTTCTCTTTCTGCCTATGTCTCTGCGCCCCACCCCACCCCCGTGTCTCACATGAATAAATAAAATCTTTAAAAAAAAAAAAAAATGAAATCCTAAATGTTGTGGGACACAACACTGTGTCCTGTCCTACAACAATAAAGAAAAACCATGGAATAAAGACAGCAGAAATCCGTTATCTTGGGGGACTTACAACTGTGAAAGGGTAAAAAGTAGTCTTTTAGGGATGCCCAGGTGGCTCAGCGGTTAAGTATCTGCCTTTGGCTCAGGGCACGATCCTGGAGTCCCGGGATCAAGTCCCACATCAGGCTCCCTGAATGGAGCCTGCTTCTCCCTCAGCTTGTGTCTCTGCCTCTTTCTCGCTGTGTCTCTCATGAATAAATAAATAAAATCTTTTTTTTTTAATTTTTTTATTTATTTATGATAGTCACAGAGAGAGAGAGAGAGAGAAGCAGAGACACAGGCAGAGGGAGAAGCAGGCTCCATGCACCGGGAGCCTGACATGGGATTCGATCCCGGGTCTCCAGGATCGCGCCCTGGGCCAAAGGCAGGTGCCAAACCGCTGCGCCACCCAGGGATCCCAATAAAAAAATCTTAAAAAAAAAAAAAAAGTACTCTTTTAAAGGTACTCATTCTATTCTCTAATCTGTATGAGAACAAAACTGTGCATTTTACCATTATTCTTTAAACTTTCACATATTTTATACATTCTTCTGTATGATACAGAACTGCTATAAATGGTTATGAAAGTTGTTCACTGCATAAGGGTAAGGAGTAGAATAGGGCTGACATCCAGCCCATGCTCCACTTACCAAGACCTATGCACTGGGGCAAGGGTGTTCCTGCCCCACCCACAAATCAGTGCCTTCTCTTGCATTGGGCTTGCCATGCATGTCCCCATAGCATTCCATCCATCTAGAGGTGACACCTTTTCCAAATTCACACTGCTCTACTTTTCTTTTCAGAGCAGTGCTACTCAAATTTTGATATGCATATAAATGACCCAGGCAATCTTTCTGTAGATGAAGATCCTGATTTAGAAGGTCTAGAAGAAAGAGGACCTACTACCTATTACATTTCTAACAAGCTGTCAGGAACACCTTAAGCTGCTGGTCCACAGCCCCTACTAGTCACAAAACTTAGATGTATATTTTTTCCCTATCAAATCTAATTAAAATGTAGGTTTCAGGAGAGTAGGAACTTTGTCTCTTTTGTCCAGTGCCATCTCCCTGATGTTTGGAAGAGAATCTTGCACATCCTAAGTGTTCAATAAATATTTACCAAATTAAACAAAAAGCAAAGTTTGCTTCCTTACTAAAAATCTAAGTACTTAAAATATAATGGCTAAAACAAATCTGTATGACTTCCAAACATTAAAATTAGACCTTATTATTTAAAATGAAATGAACATAATACTCAACAATTTATAAAACATGTATTAGAAAAAAAAGATGTATTTGAAAAAAACATCTAAAAATTTTATACTCAAAAGCATTTATACTAAGTTACCCCAATATCTCTGGCTATCCCACCCCAATTAAACAAGCTACACAAAATTCCCTTTTTTTTTTCCTTAAGATTTTATTTACTTATTCATGAGAGACACAGAGAGAGAGGCAGAGACATAGGCAGAGGGAGAAGCAGGCTCCTCACAGGGAGTCCGATGTGGGACTTGATCCCCAGACCCAGGATCATGCCCTGAGCTAAAGGCAGACGCTCAACCACTGAGCCACTCAGGTGTCTCCAAAATTCCCTTCAGAATAACTGCTATAATTGACTCCTGGCCAATTACCTGAGAAGGGTAACAGAGTTAAATAGACTAGATAACAAAAGTAGCTATTACACACCCCTAGAAACAGACTTTCAAGGGAATGAAATATAAAACAAGTAAACTCAAATGAAATCTTAGTAACAAAAATGTCAAACGGATGACATACTGTTTAAGGAGGACTGGCCCAAACAGGATATTCAGAAGTACATTCTGAGCAGCAAAATGGCAATATGAAACCTCAAAGTAAAAGGTAAAATCTACTCAACAACTTTCTGGATGAATGTCAATATTTACAATGTGGCAGAAACAATCTTTTGTTATTCCAGAAAAGAAAGAAATGAAGATTTTAAAAACTGTTACTGGCATAAGAAAAAATGGGCCAAGAAATTCAATGATACTAATAAAAATCTCCTGAACATAAAATATTCTAGAATAACATGATGAATTAATAAAAAAAAAAAATTTCACCTTTCCCCTACGTCCATTTCCTCCATCCTGATCTTCCCACTGCCAGTCCACTCCTCGTACCACTCTGGCACCTGCAAAGATCCCTCTGGCTGTAATCTTCTTAGATTTTCTACGAGACTCTAAAAGAACCCTAAAAATAAAAGTATTTATTTTAAAATTATACAAAAATAGGTTACATTTATATTTGGGGGGGGGGGGGGGCGGTTGGGGTAATAATGATCCCAAGCAGGCTCCACACTCCACACAGAGCCCAATGCCAGGCTGGATCTCACGACCCTGAGATCATGACTTGAGCTGAAATCACAAGTTAGATGCCTGACTCACCCTGCCCTGCCTGTAATTTTTTAAGATTTTTACATTTATTTTAGAGAGACAGCCAGCGAGCCCGGGGGGGAGGGGGGGGGTGCAGAGGGACAGGGAAAGGAAGAGAATCTCAAGCAGACTCCTCACTGAGTTAAGAGTCTGATGTGGGGCTCAATACCACATGACCTGAGCTAAAACCAAGTCAGATGTTCAACCAAGTCACCCAGACACCCCAATTTATTTTTAAAAATAAAATTATAAAAATGATTGTTTTAAAAACACAAAAGATTTTTCTTTGTTCTAGTTAATACCTTAACAGCATGATACATAAATACCTTTACGTTCCACAGGTGATGATGATGACAGTAGTAATTAGAATAGTATCTAATATTTACTGAGCTTTTACTAAGAGTAAAAGCTTACAAAAGTGTAAACGTCTGTTATATTCCTTAAGAGAAGCAATTGTTATTTTATCCATTTATCCATTTTACAAATGAGGAAACAAGAGTCTCAAAGAGGTAAGTGATTTACCCAAGGTCACAAGAGCTAAATAATTATGAAATGGAATGAAGTCAACATATGAATCCAGTCTAACCTCTTCAGGGTATTACTATATCCTTCACCACTTTAGAATTGGCAAACTCCTATCCTTACAGGGATGTAGCATATATTAAGGCCCAAAAGATACCACCGCAGTAATGACAAATGGCAAGTGACACTTGATCCGAGGCACAGGAAGACAAAAGGGAGTGGCAGGGACTTTGGGGGAACTCAAGACTATGATTTGTCTAATGGGTACAGATGCTCCTGTCATCCAACTGTTACCATGAACAAATCCCCAATGCGGCCAGTCTTTGGTGTGTGTATGTGCATGTGCACATGTGTTCAAAATTTTAGAGCACAGCATAGCCAAGTAAAATACATCAGTGGCCTGGATTTGATCCAACACTAACTTGTCTTCAAAGTAGTGACTTACAAAGGACTATGGACCTTGAAAGAATTCTATACTCAATAATCTGGACCAGCAAGGTTCTCCAAGGCCATCTTCCCTTATTCTTCTATATCCTTCTCATTCATAAAATCAAAAAGGTTTGGGGTTTTTCCTTTTGTTTTGCTAATTTTATCTCGTTATTCTATTCAGTTTTAAAATATCTTTATTATGCTCTAACTTTAAAAATTATAAGCAAAAGACAATAAACAACATGTTCAAAACTATTCAGTTAATAAAGAGCAGGACCAGAATTTGAACTGGGATAATCTGACACCCAAACCCATTTTTCTACTACTCCTGCTGCCGCCCTAGGACTGGTTAGACTCTTGCTCCTATACATTATTTTTATCTATCTACATGAAAAGATTCAATCACCTGAAATTCTGTACTAATTCACTATCAATATTAACCTCTCTTTGCTAAGACACTTAGTATTGTGTCTTAATACTAATAATCTCTATATATAGTCCAAAATATCACATGATAATCACTGCTGGTCAAGTAATCCCTTAGCTTATAAACTCCTTAAAAAGAAAAAAAGAAAAAGGGAAGGTGCCTGGAAGCATCTGCCTTTGACTCCAGTCATGATCCCAGGGTCCTGGAATCAAGCCCAACATCAGGCTCACTGCTCAGCAGGGAGTCTGCTTCTCCTCTCCCTCTACCAAATATATAAATAAAACCTGTAAAAGGAAAAAAAAAAAAAACCCACACTATTTTAGGGGTACCTGGGTGGCTCAGTCAGTTGACCATCTGACTCTTGATTTCAGCTCAGGTCATGATCTCAGGGTCATGAGACTGAACCCTGCTTCCTGCTCTGTGTATAGTGGGGAGTCTGCTTGGATTCTCTCTCTCTCCCTCTGCCCCTCCGTCTGCTCTCTCTCTCTAAATAAATAGATCTTTTTTAAAAAGAAATATTGTGTTTTAGTCATCTTCAAATTTACACAAGCATAAGAGGGGCTACATAGTCTTAATAATCGCCTATTGATTCAATCAATGGGCCCTTAGTGTTCATCTGGTAGTGATTAACAGAATAGAATGCACAGTAAGAAGAAAATAATCAGCCTCTCTTGGGCTGCCCTTGCATTTCCAAATATTGAGGAATGCCAAGTCTCCCTGCTAGACAAAGAAGAGCTCAAATTATCCTGAAAATACATACAGCTCCAACTTCACAGAACTCTTTTCTCACTCTATGGCAGGCCTGGTCCATATCTAGCCTCTTATTTCCTACATCCTGATATTAAGCTAGCTGTCAAGCCACTTCCAAATCCTATTTTTAAGGTGGAATAGTATAAAAAATTGAATATACACAAGGAATTATAACTAAAGAAAAAACTGTTTACCCTACCTCTCACTTCCTGGTGTAGTAATTCTATAAAAGCGATGTCTTAAGTGATGTTTATCTCCATGGTAACAAACAGTGCACAAATCATAATTTGTACATTCTGCACATTTCCATCGAATGCCAATGATTGGTTGCTGGCGGCAGGTATCACACATGGTTCCATCATGCTTGATACCTATTAAAACAAAGATATATGCTAGCATTAATTACAAATATTCTTTACTTGAATACTATTCCCTGGGGGAAAGATAAGAACAGAGCATTTTGCAAAGTAATTCAAAAAGGTAGGAAATAATATTTCAAATGTACCATACATAGTTTCAAGACAACATATTTCAAGTGTTTTCATCAGTATAAATTATAGACTAAACATTTTCTATCACTTCTTTCTTCACTAGTTAAGAGTACTTCTTGATAGCACTGTCTTTGCTGTCATCCACAAACAAACTTACATTCAATCTAGTGACAGAAAGAAGAATCATTTACCACTAAGTAGATATGGTAAAACCACATCAAAAACCCAGAATCTCTTAAAGAATTTCAACCTACTCTCCAGGTAAACAATTATGCCAAAAGAAAAAACAAGTTTAGCCTCATGATATCACAGAAACAAACTATCAATTTAAGCATCTACCCCTGGATATTGCCAAACTCTCCATCCCAAAAAAACAAACTTTAGGAAAGGATTACCAAATAAGTTTTTCAGTGTACAAAGAAACAGTATACTATAGTCGAAATTGCTTGTTTGTTTTCCTACAGAACAAGAAGTAATAAAGTCTAGAAAAAGGAAATAAACATTTGGCAATATGACTTCCACTAAAAATGATACATGAATGACAAAGACAATTAGAACTATAAAAGGTACCACTATTAAAGTAATGCAAATAACATTTTAGGGTAACAAAATTGGGGATAATGCTTCTTTACTATCTGTTATAGTTAGAAATTAAAACTAGAAGTTTTTTGGGATGCCTGGGTGGCTCAGTAGTTGACATTAGTGTCACTATGTTATGGTACGTATCAAGCCCAATACTGAATTACAAAGCAAGGGCTATATTGCCATACAACACTAACACTCTCCTGGATTTGAGTTCTGGCTTTCACTAGCTATCTTTGTGCACCTGAAAGACTCATTTTAACTCAAGTATTTACATATAAAATAATAGTATTTACTTCAAGCAGAGAAGATAAGGTTTAGATGAAACAAGATTGCTCATGTTTAAGGTGGGTAATAGGGACGTTCGTTATATAATTCCCTATTTTGTGTAAGTTTAGTAATTTTCCATGATTAAATAAAAGGAGTCTCTTTAGTTCTCAGAAACTCCGTTCCTTTTGGAGGAGGCATTGTGTTATTCAAAGATAAGGGCTGTTCTGAGAATCAAATAAGAAAGTGCTATATAGGGGATCCCTGAGTGGCTCAACGGTTTAGCACCTGCCATCAGCCCAGGGCCTGATCCTGGAGACCCAGGATCGAGTCCCACATCGGGCTCCCTGCATGGAGCCTGCTTCTCCCTCTGCCTGTGTCTCTGCCTCTCTCTGTGTGTCTCTCATGAATAAATAAAATTAAAAAAAAAAAAGAAAGAAAGTGCTATATATAGATATAGATATAGATATAGATATAGATATAGATATGCAAGAACTAGAACACAAAAGTAGTAAAGTTATTACTAAACTTTAGAAGAACTAACACATTATTGCTGTTTCCTGATAAGGAAAAGAAAAAAACCCACTTTCCATATTCAAGTTTGAAATCTTATTAGGTAACCAGATTTTTTTTTTTTAATTTTTTTTTTTTTTATGATAGTCACAGAGAGAGAGAGAGGCAGAGACATAGGCAGAGGGAGAAGCAGGCTCCATGCACCAGGAGCCCGATGTGGGATTCGATCCCGGGTCTCCAAGATCGCGCCCTGGGCCAAAGGCAGGCGCCAAACCGCTGCGCCACCCAGGGATCCCAGTAACCAGATTTTAAATAAAAAGTCGAACACAAAGATAAACTTATACTTGAGCTGAGATGGTTAAATGAAAAGGGGGTGGGAGGAAGTAGAAGGAAGTTGGGATCCCTACTGAACTACAAAAGAGCACGACACCCAACACCAAATACTTTTCCCATGCAATGATTCCACAGTCTCCTGCCACACAAATGCTTGATTTCAGGGATAGGGAAGATAGCAGACATCAGTACCTACTGATTTCATTCACTATTTCACTGCTACTGTGGGCAAGCCCTCTGCTGCTTTCAAATATCATTCCTGATGTAGTATGGAGAACAGAAAGGAAGAAAATTAAAGTGGCTGGAGAAAAGGGGTCAAATTATAAGAAATTTACATAACAATCCATGTGAAAATAATGGTACTTTAAATAAGGATAAAACTAGTAGAAGCAGAGAAAAAAAACAGAGTCAGGAGCAATTTAGGAGTTGGTGGTTATGGCTTAGAAAACAAAAGTTATAAAATGTAACCCCAAAAAGTATAAATGAGATCATTCAAGAGAAAACAAATAGATAAGAGATATTGAGGAACAAATAGTACAATAAATTGAAATCAAGAACTGCTCTACTTTAAAAAAAAAAAAAACAGAAACAGAGCCATTAACATACATGCAAACATACATACATAAATAAGCATATACTTAAAATTCCAAGTCCAGGGATCCCTGGGTGGCGCAGCGGTTTGGCGCCTGCCTTTGGCCCAGGGCGCGATCCTGGAGACTCGGGATCGAATCCCACGTCAGGCTCCCGGTGCATGGAGCCTGCTTCTCCCTTTGCCTATGTCTCTGCCTCTCTCTCTCTCTCACTGTGTGCCTATCATAAATAAATAAAATAAAATTTAAAAAATAAAATAAAATAAAATAAAATTCCAAGTCCAGACCTCTATTAATAGATACTCATCTAAGAAACAAAATGAAAAAAGAATCAGGACAAGTTTTCTAGAAATACTTGATGAGTAGACCTTTCAAAGGAAGAAAGAAGAAATCTCAGAAGAGCACAGCATGTGTTCAATGAACCAGGAGGAGCTTCATTTGTTTGGCAAAAATGTGAAACACTGTCAGAGACTTAGAGATAAATTTTAGTCAGGCTGGGAAATAAGACATGATTTCTGACTTGCAGGTTTGTTTGGGGTTTTTTTTGTTTTTTGTTTTTTGTTTTGACTTGCAGGTTTAAATGGTCTCAGTAAATGGTAAAAACAAGGATATTTAAGAAACTAGTTCTCTTAACTTATTTGCTAGGAAATATCAGGAATTTATTTAAAATACTCTGGGATCAATACTCTCATCTATAAACTGAGAAAATACTTCCTTTTATATGTGTTATGGTTTGAAAGTGTTCTCCTGGGATCCCTGGGTGGCGCAGTGGTTTGGCGCTTGCCTTTGGCCCAGGGTGCAATCCTGGAGACCCGGGATCGAATCCCACATCAGGCTCCCAGTGCATGGAGCCTGCTTCTCCCTCTGCCTATGTCTCTGCCTCTCTCTCTCTCTCTCTGTGACTATCATAAATAAATAAAAATTAAAAAAAAGAAAAAAAAGAAAGTGTTCTCCTCCCCCTATAATTCATATGTTGAAGCCCTAACCCTCAATGTGCTGATATCTGAGGGGAAACCTATGAGAGATAACTAGGTTTAGAAGAGATAATGAGGATGGGGCCTGCATAACAAGATTAGTGTCCTTAAAAGAAGAGAAAAAAGCTAAGCAGTCTCTCTCTCTCTGCCACAAGAGGACACAAGGGGGAAGGCAGCAAGCCAGGAAGACACCTCATCAGGGAACTGAATTAGCCAGCACCTCGATCTTGGACTGCCCAGCCTCCAGAACTACAAGAAATAAATTCCTGTTAACCAACCACCCACTCTAGTAGTTTGTTATGGTAGCCCAAGCCGACAAAGACAATTTAGAAAGGGACCTTATGATGCTAAAGTGATTTCCAGAGGTAAAAACACTTTGAAAGGCTTTAAAGGAAAATGCAAATATAAAAAAAATTATACTATATTTATTAATCTTAACACAGAATTTATTAAATGTACTAATCATCTACTTAAATAACTTGGTGATCAAAATCATCATATATCCCAAGCAAATTTGGCAACTTCTACAGAAAATCAAAGAACTTTTAAATTCTCAATTTCCCGGAGACTACTTAGAGGGAATATTCAATTATTCATGTGATTTTAGCAAATTACCTACATTCTCCATGGCAATTCTCTCATTACTGTTTTATCTCAGGTTTTCCCCCAAAACTTGATTTACCTGCAGTTATATATGTCTTCTCAGTTCCTCTTAAACTATTTTCACTCCAGCGCAGCAACAGTGAACACAACTGCCATGCAGGATAGTCCTACAAACCAGCAGATCCACTACTCACCAGTATACTATCCTATGGCTAATTAAGTCTGACTGCATCAACCATGAAAATGATCACCAGCGATAGGCACAAAAGAAATTATACTCTAAACTGAATGTCTACTAAAATTAAAACCACAGGTTTAAAGCCATACAACTCAAACCTACTAGCATTTACTAGTATTACACGCTTCAGTCATGTAGAACATAAATCAAAGGTGAAATACAACCATTATCTATTCTTTTTTGAGAATACAAATGAATTCACAGAAAAAAAGTATGTTTTTTATCACATAAAGATTTTCTTAAGGTACCAAATAATCCATAAACTGGGTAATCATCTCTTGAGTTACTAAGAATTTACTATATTTTACTTTAAATCAATACATAATTCTTTATAATGTTCATTTTGAAAAAAAAAATCTACAATTATTCTTGTAGTTACTATTTCCCAACACAAATAGCAAATGCTTACAAAGTTAAGAAATTATTCTAGCTCACACAGATATTTCTTAAAGTAAATTCTAAAATCAAACAAGAAATAGAAATGACAAATATCATAACAATGTCTGACACAGGACTATTAAACTGAATTTTAAATTTTTATACAACTGCAACTTATAATAAGAAATAGCAATTCACAATGAGTTTTTTAAAATTCACAGATTTTAATAATGAAATACAAGTGTAGGGATCCCTGGGTGGCGCAGTGGTTTGGCGCTTGCCTTTGGCCCAGGGCGCGATCCTGGAGACCCGGGATCGAATCCCACATCAGGCTCCCAGTGCATGGAGCCTGCTTCTCCCTCTGCCTATGTCTCTGCCTCTCTCTCTCTCTCTGTGACTATCATAAATAAATAAATAAATTAATTAAAAAAAAAAAAAAAAAAAAACAAGTGTATCTTTGTTCTTTACGTAAATTTTATACCAGTTAGATTCCTGAAAAACTAAGTACATATTTACAGTGGAGGAATGGTGTGGGAGATTATGTTTTCCAAAGGGGACCATACCAATATATATCCATCTTAACTACTTTTGTGACAATGTGATAATGACAGAAGACCATTAAGAGGAGGGTTTCATTTCCCTCCCACTGAACCTGGACATTGGCAACTGCCGTGATGAACATGAGGAAGCAGAAGTAACTCTGCGTGACTTCTGAGGTTAGATCATAAAAGACAATGCAGGTGCCACTTGTCTGTCTTTCTCTCTCCCTCAGAATTCAGACCCTGCATGCCTCGAGAGTTCTTCATTCTAAGTCTGGCTACCCTGAAGATGACTATGATAGAGGAGAACAGGGAGAGGGCCACACAGAGATAGAAGGAGATGCCCAAGGAAACCTGGCTATGCCAGCCCCTCCACGGTCTGACACTTTAAGCTAAGATCCCAGACACTGCAGAGCAGAGACCAACTGTTCACCAAACTGTCTCCAAATCTCCAATCCACGGAAGCCATGAACATATAAATTGTTTCACACCACTAAGTTTTGGGGTAATCTATAACCATTTTAACTGAAACAAAATAAGTTTTTTTTAAAGTATGAACTTTATTATAGTTCCGACAGCACAACATACCAAAAACAAACTAAAGATAAGTAAGCTAAATATGAAGACAGAAAATCATAAAAGTGCTAGAAAAAAGTTGAACATATTTTACAATTTTGAGTAGTCTAAGATAACATGAAACCTAGAATTCACACACATGTCCACATGAGCACCCAATATACAGATAGAGAAAATCTGAAAACCTACCCCAAACAGCTGACAGGGTTCAGGATACAGGAGGATAAGGGATGATCACTTTCATGTTTTATTCTATATACTTTAGAACTGTTTAGTTTTATTATAAGCATGTTATTTTCTTAAGATTTTTTTTTTCTTAAGATTTTATTTATTTATTTGAGTGAGAGAGTTAGCGAAAGAGAGAGAGTAATGGGGGGGTAGCAGCAGAGGGAAAGGAAAAAACAGGCTCTCCGCTGTTTTATCAGGGAGCCTGACGTGGGGCTCGATTCTAGGACCCTGGGATCATGACTGGAGCCAAAGTCAGATGCTTAACCGACTGAGCCACCCAGGTGCCCATAAACATTATTTTCATGATTTATTTTAAACACACAAAACAAGTCCAATTTCATCCTCTCAAATTGGCACTGATTAAAAATAATACATGCATGTGAAGAATGAGCCCGTCAGACTTTGCTGAGAAGGAACTATAAATTAATACAATCTTTGCGAAAGGTATTTGCAAAATGATTCAAATGCCTTAAGGCTCTGACCCTGTCTTCAAATTTTTTAAAAAGTACATCCAAAGATACTAAGTTGTTTGTAGATAAAAACAAAAATTTAACATAACCTACATCAAAATTATGTGGCTATTTATGCATAAGCTATGGTAATTCATAGAAATCCCATGCAATTAAACCATGTTGTAGAAGAAATATTACTGACATGATAAACTTCATTTTTTTCCACAAACTCATTATTATTTTATAAAGTAGTTTGCAAAACTATAATATACCATTATATAAGATACATAATACACTTGCACAGAAAACCCAGAAAGATAATCCCCCCAAAATATACTGGTAAGATTACCCTTTGCGGTTTCCTAAATCTTCTACACTAAGTGTATATTAATTCTAGGTAGCAGCTGAGTGAGGAGGAGCATTTAATATGAGCTTGTCACCAGAGATGTTAATGTAAATAACCTATAAATTAAAATAAAACAAAAACATGATATTTACAGCAAATATTTACAGAAACCAACTTTCCAATACTCCAGAAATAGAATATGTAACTACTTCTTTGAAGTTTTTATCTTTTAACCCTTTACACTAACAACTATTTCATGAAAAGAAAGCATATGCTTTATCTGACTACACTCCTCATTGGTACATGCTTGCAGTCACAGGCTAACCTGTCTTACCCCAGGAAAGCACCATGACCAAAATACCATAATTGATATCAAATGTCAGTAACAGTAAGTGTCCACACAGTAGTTTCTCAATAGATCTAAAGTAGGCTCCTATGTCATCACAAAAAGTAAAATGCACTAAACAAATTAGTATCCACTGTGCACGTAGAGGTTTAACCTTAACTATGCAGCTCTTCAAATAAGAGTAGATTGATGAGGGCAAAGAGAAAATGTATCCCAACCCCCTGATCTGACCAAAAATGAAAAGTCCAGTTTTCAGCTACTCTTATTGACTTATTTTTCATCTCTAAGCTCATTTACCACAAAGCACAATAACAACATTCCTGAGCTCATAATCTTAAGTATAAGTTTTCTTTGAAAGGAGCCATTTTAATCACACAATAACTGGTTAAAAAAAAAAAACCTACAATTCATGGTTTTAAAGAATACTTCAAGAAAACCATTGATGCACACAAAAGCACATCCAAATCCTTTCTTGGTTCTCACATTTCAAATGCCAACAAAGCTACTGAACAGCTGTGAAACAGACTAAGGCTGAGAATTGGAAAAAGTAAACAAAGCAGTCAACTCCACCATCAAAATAAGCACTACAGAATTTTTAATGAGAATGCAATCAATTGACTTTAAAACAAAAGCTGATATTTAAAGAAAATACAAAAAGGAGAAAGGGTATTTAATAAACAAAACCAACATTTTACTGATCTCTTACATCAGTGGCTTGTTTCCCCTTACTACATCCACCCAATCCATTCTCATCTAAAACCATTCCCTCCCAGTATAAACCTCCTTAGCCTTGGCAAGTGTTATTCCTTAAAATGTTCATTTCATAAAACTTAATTCCCTAACTAAACCTATTAGTCCTTTTTCTCCTTCCTATAGAATACCATATTACCCTGGAGACTTAATGCTCTTTTCCTTTGCTATCCTTTATGAAGACATCTGCCACCATTAAATGAACCACCTGATGATAGCTTTTGACTCATTCTACCAATACTCAAATGACCATCTGCTCTACATTTTAATGGCGTCTCATCTAAATTCAAAAACTTAGATAATTTACATAGCTTAGGTCTTTTTGTTGGAAAATGTTATGGGAACAATAAATCATGCTGGTCAAGATCAATGACCACAGTTCTTAAGAGAGCCAAGGAAAACAGCTCAGAATCACAAAGCACGGATTTATTTAAGTAAAATGTTAAATTTCTAGTTAGAAAAGATGATTGAAAGAGAGAACTAAAATTCTCACTACAAGCAGTACACTCTACAAAAAGCACTTCAACATGGAACAAAAACACCTAAATTATCACTTTGTGTAATAGCAAAAGAAAAAAGTAAACAAAATAATTGTTCATTAACAAAAGAATGGAAACATATATTAGGTATAGAATGGAATACCTAAAAATTAATGTTCAATAGTCACACAATTCAACAGAAATGAATCCTTCAACCATAATGCTGAATTTTTAAAAACTATACAAGAATACAAAATGTTGCAAATTAAGTACTATATATAGTTTACAGGTACATAAAAACATAGCATAAATGATAAAAACCCAAAAGTGGTAACAAATTTCTGCATAATGGTTACCTTAAAAGAGGAGGGAAAGTAATAAAATTGGGTAGAAGTACATAGGGCACTTTGTTTTTAGATGGGTTCACAAGTATTTACCACTCATTAATCTACTTGGATATCTTACCTATTAAGCGATAAATTCTAAAACATTTTTAAAATTTAAAAAATCCTAATAGACTAATATGGCACCTAGTTAATCTTCTAAATTTGTGCCCGAATTGAAAGATTTCACCTACTGTTAAAAATAATAATTTACAAGTCATTAGCCTGTATTTAAACATAATTAATTACTTATTGTGGCATAAGTATTGATGTCACTCAACCAAACAAGAAATCCTATCTCTGATTTAAGGATTCATTCAACTTTAACCCCAAATCAATGTAACAAAAAGTATTATAGAGATTAAAGAGATTTAACCGACAATAGTATGAATCTTACTCTCCCTGAACCTTCAAACTACTTCCTGGTTTAGAAACTGTCTCAACAATAATTAAAATTCCTAATGAGGGTAAGGCCTTTGTGACCTGCCAGCTGGTTGGTATATCCCACATTCCTTTCTCTTGAGAAATACTAAATTAATGAAAATAAGATTGTTATTATTAATAATACTGGCCACTATTCATTATCACATCAAGCTAATGTGCTTCACACACATCTTACTTAACTTTCCCAACAATACTAAAAGGTAGGCATTATGATCCCCATGTATAGATGAAGATATTGAGACTCAGGTAAGTAACCTATCTGAAGTCACACATTTGTAAGTGACAGGCTCAAATTCAAACCTAGGTGGGTCTGATTACAAAGTTTGACCTTCTTATTAAGGTCTTCGCTCCAACAGAGTTTTTTTCTCCAATTGATCTTATTTAAAGAATAGTTACAGGAGGATCCCTGGGTGGCTCAGCGGTTTGGCGCCTGACTTTGGCCTAGGGCGCGATCCTGGAGACCCGGGATCGAATCCCACATCGGGCTCCGGGTGCATGGAGCCTGCTTCTCCCCCTGCCTGTGTCTCTGCCTCTCTCTCTCTCTCTCTCTCTCTATCATGAATAAATAAATAAAATCTTTAAAAAAAAAAAATAGTTACAGGGACACCTGGGTGGCAGTTGAGTGTCTGCCTTCAGCTCAGGGTGTGATCCCGTCCTGCATGGGGCTCCCCACGGGGAGCCTGCTTCTCCCTCAGCCTATGTTTCTGCCTCTCTCATGAGTAACTAAATAAAATCTTTTAAAAATAAAGAATAATTACATATCTAGGGCATCATGTTCCCCATTCAACCTTTTAGATTCAAAATACTGTAAGTTATGGAGTCCTATCCTAGTAGTCAAGCTGTTAAAATTATCATTAGCCCTGCAAAACTCTTAAAAATCAAATAACTTTTTTTTAGTACAAAAGTTTCCATCTCATTTCTTGCCTTTTTAGGAACAAAATTATCATCAAGAAGATAAATCTACCCCAGGAGAAAACCAAATACCCCTATCATGAATGTGCTTACAGAATATAAACCAATTCTTACCAATGCAATTACCTACAAAGGTAAATGTGCTTTAAAAAAAAAAAAAAAAAGTATTCCAAAATGATAAATGAATGTCTGGACTATCTGCTATGTTCCCTTACCTCCTCCACTAAGTTAAATCCCACCTTATCCTAGTTGTATTCTATCAATTCATGTACAAGCCAGTTATACAGAATTCAGAACCCATTTTCCCTTCAAAACAGTTTTAAAGATAAGTACTAGACTATTTCACAAGAATCTGTTTACACAGATAAAAACTGTTAAAATTAACAAAAACTGTCAACAAAGTGGACTTAGAGGAAATACACCTCAACACAATTAAGGTCATATATGATAAACCCATAACTAACATCATACTCAATACTCTAAGATCAAAAACAAGACAAAAATGTCCACCTTGCCACTTTTATTCAACATAGTACTGAAAATCCTAACCACAGCAAAGAAAAACGAAAGAAAAGGCATCCAAATTGATAAGGAATTCATCATTATTTGCAGATTACCTACCATACACAGAAAACCCTTACAATGCCACCAAAAAACTATTAGGACTAATAAATGGATCCAGCAGTTACAGGATGCAAAATTAATATACAGAAATCTGTTGCACTAATAGCACTAATAATGAAGTAGCAGAAAGAGAAATTAAGAAAACAATCCCTTTTACAAATGTATCACAAGGAATAAAAACCTGCAAATAAAATTCAACTGGGGTGAAAGACTTGAGACTTGAACACAGAAAATTGTAAAATATTGATGAAAGAAACTGAAGGCAACAGAAATAAACAGAAAGACATTGTGCCCATAGCCTGGAAGAATTAATATTGTTGAAATGTTCGTAATACCTAAAATAATCCACAGACTTAATGCAATCCTTATCAAAATACCAACAGCATTTTTCACAGAGGTAAAATAATCCTAAAACCATATGGAATCATGAAAGATCCCAAATAGCCAAAGTAATCTTCAGAAAGAAGAAACAAAGCTGAAGATATCACAATCTCAGATTTCAAGTGATACTACAAAGTAATAGTAATCAAAACACTACAGTGCTGGCACGAAAATAGACACTGATCAATGGAACAGAATAGAGAGTCCAGAAATAAACCCCCGCCTATACGGTCAATTAATTTACAACAAAAGAGGCAAGAATATACAATGGAATCTCTTCCATCAATGGGTGTTGGGAAAACTAGAAAACTAGACAGCTACATGCAAAAGAATGAAACTGGACACCATACATGAAAATAAACTCAAACTGGATTAAACATCTAAATCATAGAACTTATGGGAAAAAAAACTTAGGCAGTAATCCCTTGGACACGAGCTTTAGTAACATTTTTTTGGATGTCTCCTCCCTCAAGCAAAGGAAACATAAGCAAAAAAAAAAAAAAACTATTGGGTCTACATCATACTAAAAGGCTTTTACAGCAAAGGAAACCATCAACATAACAAGAAGGCAACCTACTGAATGGGAGAAGATATTTGCAAATGATATAGCTGATAAAAGGTTAATATCCAAAATATATAAATAACACATACAATTAAACAGTAAAACAAACCAATTAAATAGGCAGAATACCTGAATAGACATTTTTCAAAAGAAGTACAGATGGCTAATAGACATATGAAAAGATGCTCAGCATCACTAATCATCTAGAAATGCAAGTCAAAACAACAGTAAGATATCACCTCACACCAGTAAGAATGGCTGGTATCAAAAAGAAAATAACAAATGTTGGCAAGGATGTGAGGAAAAGGGAATTCTCATGCACTGTGGGTGGGAATGTAAGCTGGTGGAACCAGTATGGAAAACACTATGGAGGTTCCTCAAAAAAATCAAAAATAGAACTACCATATGATCCAGTAATTCCACTGCTGGGTATTACCTAAAGAAAATGAAAACACTAATTCAAAAAGATATGTGCACCACTATGTTTACTGCAGCATTATTTACAATAGCCAAAATAAAGATGTAACTTGCATGTCTATTAACAGACGAATGAATAATGATGTGTGCATACACACACACACACACACACACACACACACAATGGAGAATTAATTACTCAGACACAAGAAAGAATGAAGTCTTGCCCTTCACAACAACATGGGTAGATCTAAAGGGTATTATGCTAAGTAAAACAGCTCATACAGAAAAAGACAAATATTTGATTTCACTTATACATGAACCTTAAAAAAAATGAAAAAACCAACAACAAAAAGGGAAAGAAACTCATACAGAACAAACTAGTGGTTGCCAAAAGGGAAAGGTGTAGGGGGACAGGCAAAAAATAGGTGAAGGGGTTTAAGAGGTACAAACCACCAGTGACAAAATAAATAACTTACAGAGATGAAAAGTACAATGTAGGGAATATAGTCAATAATATAGTAATAACTTCGGTGACAGATAACTACGTTCAGTATGGTGAATACTGAGTAATGACAGAACTGCTCAATCACTGTTGTACACCTAAAGCTAATATAACATTGTATGTCAATTTTATTTCAATTAAAAAAAATGAAAATTGTTGCTATGTTCCTAGGTCCAATGGAGATGTTCTATCACTGTAATCCAGACATGATGGTAAAAGAGGCAAGCTGAATGATATAGGGACATAAGAAAATAAATGAGTTTAAGAAGATGAGGAATAGGGCAGCCCCGGTGGGGCAGCGGTTTAGCGCTGCCTGCAGCCCCGAGTGTGATCCTGGAGACCCTGGATCAAGTCCCACATCGGGCTCCCCACATGGAGCCTGCTTCTCCCTCTGCCTGTGTCTCTGCCTCTCTCTCTCTTTCTCTCTCTCTCTCTCTCTCTGTGTGTCTCTATGAATAAATAAAATCTTAAAAAAAAAAAGATGAGGAATATTCTTTTTTAAAAAGCCATTTTCCTATAAGTACTTAAAATGCCTAAGTTCCTGCTAGGTGACTTAGAGCAATGGTTTCCCCAAGTGAGGTATACAACTCAGGAGATACAGAACATGATCCTTTGAAATGCAAGAGAAAATGGAAGTCCACAATGTCTTACCTATAATTACAAACTCTGTTTTGAAAGTTAGCAGCAAACTCACTTAGTGATAAACCTTGATCTGAAAAAACAAAAGGCTATATACAGTAGGTGGTCTTTATCATCCCCTTAGTGTAATTATTCACATGCTTCCCTGCAGAAATATTAATTTATTTGATTACATGGTCCAGATGTGGACTTCAAAGTGGGTGTTTCGTACTGTGTCACAAACATATATTATAGTTCTAAAATCGAAAAGTATAAACTCGACTCCCAAGCATTCTAAAAAAGGGGTTGTAGACTTTCACAAAAACTTTTGTTTTTTTCCTAAAAATCTAGGAGTGAGATTTTTACTAACTGTAAATGAGTCAGCTGACACTAGCACCCTCAGAGGGCCTATACAAAAATTCACACATCACACAGGGAACACAGGTGTACTGAAGGTGAGTGAGAGACTGAGAGTAACCATTGTTGCTCACCTCTGGCACATTAAGACATGCTGCAGCTTTTTTGTGCCTAATTAATTGGATTTGTGGAAGGTATGCTAATGACACACGTTGATTATCTTGAGACAAAGTGCTTAAGAGGCAAAATTAATGAGTCCCATATTTTTCACTTACAAAATAAATGCAAAATAAATATTTCAAATTGCACACATTTTCTGGAATGAAAAGGTGTTGGCGGTAAGCTTTCTGTAAGATTTTTTAATTATACCCATTTAATGTGTCCCAGGTAGAGATGATGTAAGAAAATAAGTGCTGTCCAAATGAAACTAGAGTAAACAAGATGTAAATTGATGTTTGGAGATGTTTCTATCATTATATATAGTCTTTAATATTAAATTATGTGTATCACCAATAAATTTTCATATTCACATCCTTAAAACAAAGTAATATTTTACCTCATTTTAAGTTCAGAAAATTCAGAATTCATTGATTTAAAATATATTAAGTAAAACATTCATACATAAGAAATGATTAACATCAGAAAAGATGGAAAATTACTTGCTAAATTTCAATAAAAACTTTATACATAACTGGTAATGGAATAGAAAAATAAAACTAAAATTTGGACCAGTGTTAGGGTCCAATCAGGAGATAGAAACCACACCAATTCACCACTTCTAGGGCAGCTCTGGTGGCTCAGCGGTTTAGCGCCACCTTCAGCCCAGGGCATGATCCTGGAGACCCAGGATGGAGTTCCACATCAGGGAGCCTGCTTCTCCCTGGGCCTGTGTCTCTGCCTGTCTGTGTCTCTCGTGAATAAATAAAATCTTTAAAAAAAAAAAAAAAAATCACCACTTCTAGAAAAAGGGAAACAATGAAAAAAAATGGGAAACAAAAAAAATTGGGATTACTAAAATGTAAGAGGCTTAAAAAAGGGGTCCCATAGGGCTAGGATCCAGAACTTAATGAATGGAGGGGTTGTGACTGGTTGGTGCTGGTGTCAGTGAGTGGGGACACACTAAGGATATTTCTGGTTATACTGGAATCAAATACTGACACTGAAATCCTGATGGATGAGATGATACCAAAAGCAAGCAAGCAAAACAGAAAAAAACAAGTCTCTTCTCCCACTTCAGCCTTCCAGTCATCCCCTACTGGCAGAACCAACAAAGACCCAGCTGGCAAAAAAGAAAATGCAGAGTCCTATTCCAGCCTCATAGAGTAGAAGCCAAGACATAAGAGCTTAATAACCAGGATAATATACTCCAAAATACACTTCTTCCCTGTGGATCAACTATCTATCTTCATGAGGTCTCCTAAAAGCTACAGCATCTAGCAAAATCAAGAATGGAAACAAGGTCAATCTAGATTTATTTGATTTACTAACATATTAAACTAAGATTTTCAGAAACAGTGAAAAAAATCATATTGCTCTCATTTTTTAAAAAAAGAATATTCTGAGAAGCAAAATACCAAAATACCACCCTGGTGGTTGGATCCTTTCTGTCTAGGTGTTTATCCTTTTTCTACGTATATTTTTCATAATTTTTCATAAAATTTGCATAAAAAGCATAGTATTATCTACAGTATCTTTTTAAAACTTACTTTTTTGCTTCACATATATTTGGTAAATATACACTAATTCTTTCACTTTAACTGCTAATATTTTATTGTATGAGACTCATGTAACATGACAAATTATTCTACATATAATCTTTTAGTAGTTATCAAATTATTGCTTTAATAAACAATACTGCCAATTAATTTCTTTTTATATACCTTTTTACGGATTTGTGCCTGAGGATCTCCTAGACATACACTTAGAAGATTTCCTTATTTGCAGAATATGTGCATTGTGAAGTTACAAGATTGGCAAATTGCTTCTTAAATTGGTTTTATCAATTTACTAACCCACTAATAACCTGAGAGTTCTGATTTCCCATATTCTTTATCAATACATCCTATTTCTAGACTTTCAATTTTTGTCAATCTGACCAGGGTGAAAGTTATCATTTTTAAATTTGTATCTCCAGGTTAGCTCTGAATTAGTTCTATGAATAGTTATTAGCTCTTTACTCTTTTTTTTTTTTTAAAGGAAAATCAGTTTTGTTTTTTTTTTTAATTTTTATTTATTTATGATAGTCACAGAGAGAGAGAGGCAGAGACACAGGCAGAGGGAGAAGCAGGCTCCATGCACCGGGAGCCCAACATGGGATTCGATCCCGGGTTTCCAGGATCACGCCCTGGGCCAAAGGCAGGCGCCAGACCACTGCGCCACCCAGGGATCCCTAGCTCTTTACTCTTAACATCAAGTCAAATTTTCAAAGCTAGAAGGAAATTTGTATTTAAAATTATTTAACCCAGGGCAGGCCGGGTGGTTCAGCGTTTAGCGCCAGCTTCTGCCCAGGGCGTGATCCTGGAGACCCGGGATCAAGTCCCATCAGGCTCCCTGCATGGAGCCTGCTTCTCCCTCTACCTGTGTCTCTGCACCCCCCTCTCTCTCTATATATATATATATGTATATATATAGGTATACATATATATATAT
This sequence comes from Vulpes vulpes, assembly GCF_048418805.1. Classification (NCBI taxonomy): domain Eukaryota; kingdom Metazoa; phylum Chordata; class Mammalia; order Carnivora; family Canidae; genus Vulpes; species Vulpes vulpes. Next base: position 94,020,143 of record NC_132792.1, on the reverse strand, counting down.
GTATACCTATATATATATCATGAATAAATAAAATCTTTTAAAAATACTAAAAAAATAAAATATTTTAAAAATAAAAATAAAATAAATAAATACAATTATTTAATCCATTTATCTCATACATTAAATATCTCATTTTAAGATTTTACTTATTTATTCATGAGAGACACAGGCAGAGGGAGAAGCAGGCCCCACACTGGGAGCCAGACTCGGGACCCGATCCCGGGACCCCCGGATCACACCCCGGGCCGAAGGCAGGTGCTCAACCACTGAGCCACCCAGGGATCCCCTGGCTTCTAATTTCTAACAAAATTTTTGCCTACACCTGGTAATGTAATTACTTATGCTGCCCCTAACCATATACTTAAAAGCAAATATTAATAGGCTAATTCTTCTCAAAAACAAAAGAAGCTTTACAAAAGAGGTAAGTTTTCAGTAATTTGAAATACTGGGTAAGATCTGATAGTTAAATAGATATGACAATGTCATATACTCTCCCAAGGGCAGAGCTTGACTTCAACAGTGCAGCATGACTAGAACTTTGAGCTGCTGCTTGGAACAAAGAAAATCTAAAAGATTAAGAACCCTGATAAAGTAAAAAAATAATACCACAAGAGTAAAGACTGACCAACTGGAGCTAGAGAATCTGACAGCCTCACATGCAGCTCAAAGTTCTAGTCATGCTGCACTGTAGCATCTCAAAGTAATTGAGATTTTAGATTGGATCCTGGACCCGTAAAAGGACATTAGTGGGACAACTGGTGAAATCTGAATAAGGTCTGTAGATTCGTTAATAACCAATGTTATTTTTCTGTTTATAATTTTTGTAAACCTGAAATTACTTCAAAAAGGTTAAATTTATTATTTTAACTACTATGTAAAAATCAGAACTATACATAATATTTAATAAATCTTGAGAATGTAATAAGGTACCAATAAACATCAATTATCAAATATCTTGAAGAAAAAGGAGAAAAGAAAATTGAAAGTAGTAGGATAGTCCTGGGGTAAAGCCAGATCTAAGAGCTTGTGATTTATTCAATCCTTTAAGGGAAAAAAAAAAAAAAATACTGAAGAAATTAAATCCTAGGAATTAAAATACATTTCAACAGCACTGCATAAGGCTAGCTACCCTGCATCTAGAAATGCTTTTAAAATGTCTGCTAAGGGGCAGCCCCAGTGGCGCAGCGGTTTAGCGCCGCCTGCAGCCCGGGGTGTGATCCTGGAGATCTGGGATCGAGTCTCACGTCAGGCTTCCCTGCATGGAGCCTGCTTGTGTCTCTGCCTCTCTTTCGCTCTCTCTGAATAAATAAATAAATAAATAAATATTTTTTTTTTTAAATGTCTGCTAAAAGAATCAGATGAACAAGATGAATTGTTACACACAGCAAATTAAATGTGTAAAATTGGGACACCTGGGTGGCTCAGTGGTTTAGAGTCTGCCTTTGGCTCAGGTCGTAATCCTGGGGTCCTGGGATCAAGTTCCGCATCTCCCTGTGGGAAGCCTGCCTCTCCTTCTGCCTATGTCTCTGTGTCTCTCATTAATAACTAAATATTTTTTAAATAAATGAGTAAAATTATCTTGTAAATTAAACTGAGATTTTAAAACAATTACTTCTAAAAACATCTTTTATATAAGATAATGAAACTATTCATGACAGACGTACTTCATACTACAAAGCATACAGACAACATTAATAACCCTTCAAAAATTGCTGTAGTATAGGATTTGTTACACTTTACCCTAGAAAGATATTTAAATTTCCCCATAAACCTGCAATTACTGATACCAAAATGACTCCAAATTATGGAATTGTGGTCAAACTTTAGCCTGAGGTAGCAAAGATAAAATTTTAAGAGTGTGCAGAAACAGGTATATGCCTCATACAGTATAACATGTCTGAGTGTAAACTAGTAAAATGTCTTTGGACATTAATTAGTCAATATCTATCAAAATGTTAAATATGTGTATCCCTTGATACAGCAATTCCACATCAGAAGTACTCAGCACATATGCACAGAATTTATTCATTGCATCATTGTAAATAAGACCTGAAACAATATAAATGCCCATCAAGAAAGCACTGGTTAAGTATATTATGACATCCAGTCACTGGAATATTATGCAGTGATGAAAGAATAAGGTAGACCTACATGTGCTAACATGGAATAACTGATGATACACACTATTAAGTGAAAGAAACCAAAGTGCAAAAGAGAACATAGCTTATGACCATTTGTACTTTAAAAAGATAGATTAACAGTATATTAATAAACATGCCTGCAATAAATAGAGTATTATGTAAGAACACACAAGAAACTGATAACAATGGCTGTCCCTTTTTTGTACCGTTGAATCTTTTCTTTGGGACACGCATATACATCTTTTTCAAATATTTAAATAGCCAGCTAGGAAACACAATTTTATGAATTATCTGTTCAAAAAAACTGAGCTGGCTTGTGTTTCCTTTTTGTTGCTGCTAATAATAAATATGAACCCATTTCAGATTCATTAGGCTTTGTCAAACTCAACGATAAAGCCTTAGAAGTAGCTTATTTATGAATTAACTCAAAATGTATTAAAGACTTTAAAGTTAGGATCTGAAACCATAAAACTCCTAGAAGAAAACAGAGGCAGTAAGCTCTTTAACAATGATTGTGGCAATGATTTTTTTGGACTTGATGCCAAAAGCAAAAGCACCAAAAAATGAAAATAAACAAGTGGGACTTCATCAAACTAAAAAACCACTGCACAGCAAAGGAAAGCATCAACAAAATGAAAGAGCAACTTACTGAATGAGAAAAAATACTTGCAAATAATACATAGAAGGGAGTAATATCTAAATACATAAAAACTCATATAATTCAACAGCAAAAAAAAATCTGATTTAAAAATGGACAGAGGATCTGAATATTTTTTCAAAAAATACATATGGATGGTCAACAGACACGTGAAAAAATGCTCAACATTACTAATCATCATAAAAACACAAATCAAAATCATAGTGAGATATCACCTCACACTTGCTAGAATGGCTACTATCAAAAAGACAAGAAATAACAAGGATTGGCAAGGATGTGGACAAAACCAAGGATGTTTGTTTACTGTTGGTGGGAACATAAATTAGTATAAACCAATATGGAAAGCAGTATGGAGGTTCCTCAAAAGATTAAAAACAGAACTCCGGCGCAGCCTGGTGGCTCGGCGGTTTAGTGCCACCTTCAGCCCAGGGCCTGATCCTGGAGACCTGGGATCAAGTCCCACGTCGGGCTCCCTGCATGGAGCCTGCTTCTCCCTCTGCCTGTGTCTCTGCCTCCCTCTCTCTCTCTCTCTGTGTGTGTGTGTGTGTCTCATGAATGAATAAATAAAATCTTAAAAAAAAAGAAAAGAAAAAAGAAAGAAAGAAAGAAAGAAAGAAAGAAAGAAAGAAAGAAAGAAAGAAAGAAAGAAAGAAAGAAAAATAGAACTCCCAGAGGATCCAGCAATACTTCTGGGTATCTACCAAAAGAAAACAGTAACCCAAAAAGATTAATCTATCCTCATGTTCACTGCAGCATTATTTACAATAGCCAAGACAAGGAAACAATCTAAAAGTCCAACAACAATGAATGAATAAGGAAAATATGGCACATATATATATAATGGAATATTACTTAGCTATAAAAAAGAATTAAAACCTGCCATTTGCAACAACATGGACGGATCTAGAGAACACTGTGCCAAGTGAAATAAAACAAAGAGATATACCATATAATCTCAAATATACATGGAATCTGAAAAAAAAAGTTCATAGGTACAAATAGCAGATTGGTGGTTGTCAGAGGTGGGAGTAGGTGAAATGGGTGAAGGATGTCAAAAGGTACAAAATTCCAGTTATAAAATAAAGTCATGGGATGTAATGTACAGCATGGTGACTACAATTAATAACACTATCACATATTTGAAAGTTGTTAAAATAGTAAATCTTAAAAGTTCTCTTCACAAAGGGAAAAAAATTTTATTGACTATGTATGATGGTGGATACTAACTAGACTTACTGTGATAATTTTGCAATATATACAAACAAATCTTTATCTTGTACACAGAAGACTAATATATGTCAATGATACCTCAGTTTTTTAAAAGTAGCTCATTTATGCATTCAGAAAAATAACAAATTTTATGTTTTAACTACTTTCTACTAGAGTATCGAGGACAAATCTGTTAAAATGTTTTGATTAAAATAATCCAATAAAATAAAGTTAGATCTTTATTTTATGAGCACAAACCTTCTTCCGTTTACCACATTGCATAAAAATTTTAGAGTCAGATCCCTGAAATTTTGTGAATCGAGGACCTTGACTCATTGTGCATGAACGGCGAAGTCTCTGATATGACTTTACATACGAGATGGGCTATTAGCGACCAAAAAAAAAAAAAAAAAAGGGCAGGTGTCTACTCCACTTGGAAAAAGCATTTAACACAAGGAAATGGCTCAACACCTTAGAGTGTTTTTCCTTCTACGGGTAATGAAACAATGTAGACGAAAAATCATTCCACAAGGTCCCAATTAACATTCAGCTCCCGAACTCCGAGTCGTTCTGCGTTACAGGAGGTAACGCACACCCTTCCACACACTCACACAAATGGTATCTCAGCGAATCCGAGCTACAAGAGGCCCCTCGGCAATCGTAACCCGTCAACTAAACACCATATGGCTCGGCAAGCCTCTCTCCAGACAGCGATCACTCGGTGGCTGATTAATTTCAATGGCTTATTAGCCAGGCCTCTCCAGACCCTGTCCCTAGAGGAGGAGGAGGGGACCAGTCTGTTGTCTTCCCGGCGCTTTGTGCCTTCCAGGCTCAAAGCATCCTGGTGACGGTGCTGCCACCATTTCCCGTGGGGGTGGCGGGGTCTGTTCTCCAAGTTTTCGTCCACCAGGTACTGGACCTACCATCCCTGAGGCTGTCTCCCGCTCTACTGCGGGCTCCCCGCAGGCTGCCCACGCCCAGCCGGCCTCGCCCCTCCTCCACAAGCGCGCCGCCCGGGGGGGGGGGGGGGGGTCAGGGGACCAAGACTTACCCGTGGGCGCGCTGTCCAGGATGCGCAGGTCGTAGGCCCCGGAGCAGCGGTAGTTGGCGGCCGTGCCGTTGTCCCACACCACCACCACCTCCTCGGGGCTCTCGAAGCTCCGCACCGTGCCCACATGGCCTTCGCCGCCGTCCTGCTTCCCCCACTTCCAGTCCGGGCCGCGCACTACCCGGGCCCCGACCCCTTCCACCATCACCCGGTTGTTCCGGGAGTTACTCATTGGGGCCCGGGCGGTGGGCTCCGCCGCCGCCGCCGCCGCCGCCGCCGCCGCCGGGGGCCCCGTGAGGGAGTTGGGCCCGGGCCGGCCTCTCGGCGCCGGCGGGAGCGGCAGCGAGCCCCGGGGTACGTGGGAATAGTTCACGGGGGCGGCGGCGCGGTCCCCGGCAAGCCCGCAGACGCTCTCGAGCCGCCGCCGCCGCCGCCGCGCCCCCCGCTCGGACTGGAGGCCTGACCGCAGCGGCTCCGAGGCGGCGGCGGCGGCGGCGGCGGCGGCGGGCGGGCAGAGGGGAGGGGGCCGTGGGCGGGGACTGCCCCGCTTCCTCCGGGCTCCCCGGCCGGGCTACAGCGACGGCCGCCAGGAAACCACGCTCTCCCCCGGCCGGGAGCGCGGGGAGCGCAGGGGGCCGGGGGAGGCTAGCCCGGGGGGAACGGCGAGGCCGGCGGGGAGCAAGCTGAACTGCCTGCCTCTTTTCTCCCCGAGCCCCTCGCTCCGGGGTGGGCGCCCGAGCGCCGGCGCCGCCGCGTCCTCCCCCGCGGGCAGCGGTGGTACCTCCCGGCGTCCGGCGAGCGCCCGGGCCCACGGGCCCCCTTCTCTCTGCCCCCGCGCACGCCGCCGCGCTCCGCCTCGCCACAGAGTCCCCGCCGGGCGAGAGCGGCTCCACATCCGGATACCGACGCACCCAAGGCTGGAGCGGCACCTTCTCGGACTAGGAGAGGGAGCCTCAGCGACAGTAGGGCGGAAGGGACTTTAGAGAGTCGCGCGACTGGAGAAAGAAAGGAGGAGAAAATCGATCCCTAAGCGTCTCCCCAGGGCCCGACGGGAGTGCGCATGCGCCGCGTCCGGAAAGCGCGGCGGGAGGGGGCGGCGACGGCGGGCGGGAGCCGGAGGGGCGGGAGAGGCAGCTCGCCGGGGCCGTGGCCGGACGCGGTGGTGCGGCGCGCCCCATTGGCTGGGAGGAAAGGGGCGGGGCCGGAGCGCGTCCACTGGCCCGGGGGTGGGGCTGGAGGAAGTGTAACCGAGGTTGCGGTACGTCGCCGGCGCGGGGACCCACCCGGTGGCTGGGGTGAGGTCAGACTCCAAGTTCCAGCGGACCTAGGCGCACGGCGTGGATCGGGCGTTCCGTGTTCTTTCAGTCTTCTTTGTTAACGGGATCGGAAGTAGGACAGATTACGGCGCAGAGTAAGGGCGACGTGCATTTGTGTGTAAGTTGCGAGCATATCAAACCCGAGTGGGCGATGAGGGACGTATTTTTAAGCTGATTAGAATGGTACCGAGTGTGAGCAAAGTGCAAAGTCCTTTGAACGGTGGGTCTGACTTCCTGCGGGGTCAGGGTGCTAAGTAGGCTCCAAACACTACAAGCTTCGGAGAGAGTTTACATGTATCTTGCCCACTGATAACCACCTCCACCCTCGACGTGATTCAGCCCTTATACGCTAAAGACAATCCTGAAAGGAACATAAGAGGACTGGTAAGAGTGGTTTCTGCCTGCTGTTGTTTAAATGACATCGTGGGGCAGCCGTGGTGGCTCAGCGGTTTAGCGCCGCCTTCGGCCTAGGGCGTGACCCTGGAGACCCCGGATCGAGTCCTAGGTCGGGCTCCCTGCATGGAGCCTGCTTCTCCCTCTGCCTGTGTCTCTGCCTCTCTCTCTCTCTCTCTCTCTCTCTCTCTGTGTCTCTCATGAATAAATAAATAAAATCTTTAAATAAAAGATATTATGGTGTGTAGGATTTAAAAACCATTGTTTTTCAGCTGGCATGGAGGCATTCTTAGCATAAACAATTGCTCTTCCTGAGAGTCACAGTAGCAGGAATACTCCAACAGAATCAAATAGCCAAATGGAAAGACAATAATCAAGTGGAAAGAAAGGGGGTGTAAAATGTGACCAACTAATTATTATGTAGTAAAATAAAATATGCTTAATTTTTCATATAAATAAAACTGAGGGAAGATACCAATATGGAATCCCAAAGACCAAATAGAGCTAATTTGAGAGACCAATCAAGATTTAAACTATTTGTTCAAAATAGGCCAGCCAAATTTCTGATGTTTCAAAATATTTTTTTAAAGATTTTATTTATTTATTCATGATAGAGGGGGGTGGGGGCAGAGAGAGAAGCAGGCTCCATGCAGGGAGCCCAACGTGGGACTGGATCCCAGGTCTCCAGGGTCACGCCCTGGGCCGAAGGCGGCGCTAAACCGCTGGGCCACCGGGGCTGCCCAAAAGGCTTTTGTTTTTGATAACAAAGATTAGTTATAACAGCTTTGAATTTTATGTGCCCTTAAAATGAAAAGAGATCTTAAGAAATGATCTAGCCTGGTGGTTTTCTTTTCTCCTTAGCCACCCCACAGACCCTCTGTTCTTACCCTGTACATTTGATCAATAAAGGAAGCTAGGTAGTGAGGCAATATAGAAAGGCTAGAGCCTGCCTATAGTCTTTCCTATCTCTTACCTTTGCAGGAGCTGTATAGAAACTCATCAAAACCTCTGGAGTATAAGTGAGCATAAATATGAAACCTCAAATTAGCCCAGTCCTCATATTTGATAAGAAAATGAGCTCAGGGGATCCCTGGGTGGCGCAGCGGTTTGGCGCCTGCCTTTGGCCCAGGGCGCGGTCCTGGAGACCTAGGATCGAGTCCCACGTCGGGCTCCCGGTGCATGGAGCCTGCTTCTCTCTCTCTCTGTGACTATCATAAATAAATTAAAAAAAAAAAAAAAAAAAAAAAGAAAATGAGCTCAGGATTGACTAAGTAGTAATTTGTCCAGGATTACAAGGAAGTTAAGACATACAGTTTAGACTATAATCTATGTAGTAGTGTATGTATTTCTTTGTATTAAGCACTCTCATCTATCCATTCCCTTATTAAATATCCTGTGACTTAATAACACTATCATGTTGCTAATACTATTTCAAGACTACTCAATACATTTTGTCAATGGTCTCTAAATGGTTTTGACTATACATCCTTTCAGTACAAAATTTTTGAACATGTACTTCCAATATATGTACTTATTTGTGCATGAATTATATGTGTATTACCATGTTATAGGTATAATAAAATATGCTCAAAAATCAAAATTACAGGCATACCTCAGGGATATTGCAGGTTGGGTTCCAGACTACCAAATTAAGCAAGTATTGCAATAAAGTGAATCAAATGAATTTTTTGGCTTCCCCGTGCATATAAAAGTTATGTTTACACTATACTGTAGGCTATTATATGTGTGATAGCATGACATCTAAAAAGTATATACATACCTTAATTTTAAAAGTACCTGATTGTGGGGGATCCCTGGGTGGCTCAGCGGTTTAGCGCCGGTCTTTGGCCCAGGGCGTGATCCTGGAGACCAGGGATCAAGTCCCACATCAGGCTCCCTGCATGGAGCCTGCTTCTCCCTCTGCCTGTGTCCCTGCCTTTCTCTCTCTGTATCTCTCATGAATAAATAAATAAAATATTTTTTAAAAAATAAAAATAAAAGTACCTAATTGCTAAAAAGAAAAATGCTAACCATCATCTGAACTTTCAGGGAGTTGTAATATTGCTGATGGAAGGTCTTGCCTCCACATTGATAGCTGCTGATTGATCAGGGTGGTGGCTGCTAAAGGTTCAGTTGGCTGTGGCAATGTCTCAAGACAACAATGAATTTTTCTGCTCTGTTGACTCTTTTTCACGAAAAGTTGCTCTGTAGCATGCAATACTGTTTGATAGAATTTACCCACAGTGGAAGTTCTTTCAAAATTAGAGTCAGTCAAAAAAAAAAAAGAATTAGAGTCAGACCTCTCAATGAGCAGTAATATTTTGAAAGGATTTTTTTTTTTCTGGGCAATAGTTCTTCACAGTAGCCTTAAAATATTCAGTCAACCATATTGTAAACAGATGTGCTGTCATCCGGGCTTTGTTGTTCCATTTATAGAGCACAGGCAGAGTAGATTGAGCATAATTCTTAATGGCCCTAGGATTTTCAGATGGCAAAGGAGCAGTGGTTTCAACTTAAAGTCACCAGCTGCAGTAGCGCCTAACAAGAGATCCAGCCTGCCCTCTGGAGCTTTAAAACCAGGCATTGATTTCTCCTCTCTAGCTCTGAAAGGCCAAGATGGCATCTTCTTCCAATAGAAGGCTATTTAGTCTATACTGAAAATCTGGTATAGCCATCTTCATTAATGATCTTACCAAAATTTTCTGGATCACTTGCTGCTTCACCTTGCACTTTGATGTCATGGAGATAGCTTCTATCCTTAAACCTCGTGAACCTATTTTTGCTAGCTTCAGACGTTTCTCCTGAAGCTTCCTCACCTCTCTCAGCCTTCATGGTATTGTAAAGAGTCATGGTTTTGCTCTTGATTAGGCTTCAGCTTAAGGGGATGTTGTGCTGGTTTTATCTTCTATCCAGACAACTCAGACTTTCTCCATATCAGCAATAAAGCTGTTTCATTTTCTTATCATTTGTGTTTTCGCTGATTTAGCACCTTTAAATTTACTTCAAGAACTTTTCCTTTGCATTCACAACTTGGCTAACTGGTGGAAAAAACCTAGCTTTCAACCTATCTCAGCTTTCAACATGCCTTTTCACTAAAGTAAATCATTTCTAGCTTTTGATTTAAAGTGAGAGATGTGACTCTTCCTTTCACTTGAACACTTAGAGGTCATTGTAGTTATTAATGGGTCTACTTTCAATATTGTTGTGTCTCAAGGAATAGGGAGGCATCTACTAGAAGGAGAGAAATGAAGAAACAGCTGGTCGAACCACACACAACATTTATCAATTAAGTTCACCATCTATGTGAGTATGGTCTGTGTGGTAACATCAGAGGTCACTGATCACAGATCACCATAACAAAATAATTTTTAAAAATTTGAAATACTAAAAAAAAAAAAAAAAAAAAAAAAAAAAAAAAAAAATTTGAAATACTGTGAGAGATACCAAATTGTGACATAAAGACATGAAGTGAGCAAATGATGTTGGGAAAAGGGTACTGATGGACCTGCCTAGCACAGGTGTTGCCACAGACCTTCAGTTTATTTAAAAAAAAAAGAAAAGGCAACGTATGAGGCATAATAAAGCAAAGTGCAATAAAACAAGGTATGCCTGTAAGAGAGCAGAAGATACAAAATATATGGAAAAATTTACATACTTTCTTTCCTTACTCCAATAGATCATCTTCTGTATCCCCAGATGTTTACATTGGTATTCTCCAAAATAAGCACAAGGCCAAGATGACATCTTCTTCCAATAGAACGCTATGAAAACCACTTTGAAAACCACTGGGTCATGTACGTATTTATCATGTGTAGAATCCAGTTATTTTGTACATATGTTTGTTTACCCATTTGTTCAGAAACATTTTGGGTCATTGAAAACTAGTAAGTTTTTTATCCTAGTCATAAGTGAGATAAAATAAATATGTCCTTGCCCCAGAAATAAAGTAGTTTTGTTATTCACTTACTATTCTTACTACTAGGAATGAATTTCTGGATACTTTACAATCTATAAAAATGTGTAATATTTGGAGAATATATTAGTTTACAGTAACACTATCTGCTATAACAAATAGACCAAAAACTTATAAAGACTCTAATACAATTAAGTTTTATTTTCCATTCATGTAGTAGTTTAACACTTTCCTCCACATAGTAATTCAGAGACTCATGCTCTTGTTCCATGATGCCCCTACAGTTATCCATGTGTAGCTGAAGGAAGCAGGGAAGAGCGTAGTTCACTTCCCAAAAGTGTTAGCCCCAAACTGGCATATATTATTCTGTTACATCCCATCATCTAGAACTCAGCCACGTCTAATTGAAGGGGAGCAAAAATGTAGCCTAGCTGTGTGCACCCAAGAAGAAAAGTGTATCAGTATCCACTTAGGAAAACATAAATCACTCCATATATTTAAACAAAGGGAATTTAATACGCCAAAATATTTGCAAAAGTGTCAGAAAGGCTGAAGAAACAAAGACAGATTAATAACTACGTGAAAACACGACTTTCCTCTCCACCCCCCACCACCATCCACTGACGGCAAAAGGAGAAAAAGAGGAAATGATGCTACCTAGGACCCATAATTACTGTGTCCTTGAGCTGCTGATGTTAGAACTTCCGCTACGTTACAATAAGCCAAGAGCTGACCCTCACACTGAAGCTGCAGGAGACCAGCTACCCAGTGTCGCCTACCACTGTCATGACTATTGCCAAAGTCAGAGCTCCATGAGTGCAGGGCATGCTCTACTGCAGCTTTTGGGTTCCTACTCGGGCAAGGCAATTCCAAGAGGCTGCAGGAAGCTCCAAGAGAATCAGGAAACAAAAAACCGGCTTCCCTTCTTATCAGCTGATCTCTCACTAGTTTCCTACAAGTAACGAATATTCTACCTTTTTAGATACTCAGTACCGTTCTCACTGTTCTGCCACACTTAAACTTCATATAACAAAGAACTCATACATCTGCATAGGAGAATGCAACTATGCCACTTAAAATGAAGATGACTTCACCTTCTCTCCCCCCCCAAAGAAAAGTCACAAGGTCCTATTCATTACCATATACATATCTGGAATATATTAATTCCACTTCTGGTTCAGCCATAATCCCTCCTAGATGCCCTATAACCTATATTCAAGTTAACAACCACCAGCAAATTGACAGATGTTTTGCTAGACCAGGAAAAAAGAGAAAAATTAAACAATCACCAACACTCAGTACACAAAATAGTAGGAGAAAGGGAAAGGAGGAGTGATTTTATACGTAACATTATACATTTTATACATAACATTATACACATACACAAAATGGATTTTATACATAACAAGTTTTCCATATTGGATTATGTTCTCAAAGGATATGCTGAAGTCCTAACTCCTGACCCGTGTGAATTTGACCTCTTGAAAAAGAGTCTTTGTAGATGTAATCAAGTTAAGATTAGGTCATACAGGAAGAGAATGGGCCCTAAATCCAGTGACTGATATCCTTAGAAGAGAGAAGGAGATTTGGATGGACAGACACAAAGAGAAGGCCATGTGATAAGGCCAAGATTGGACTGATGCCCTCTAAGACAAGAACGCCAAAGATTGCCAGCAAACACCAGAACAGGAAAGAAGCAAGGAAGAATTCTTTGTCAACATCTTGATTCCTGAATCTATTGATTCTGACTGTGGAAATACCATATATTGGTCACCTGTTCAAAGCACATATCTTGGTTGATATCCCATGGTCAGGCATTTAGTTTCAGTCACAATTCAAAAGCAAACAGGAGCTATTTCTCAAAAGGAAAATATTTGTTGACAGAAGAGAGTATAATTTTGCTCTAAAATACTAGTTTTGCACTGGGATTCTACTATCAGCATTTGAAAGGATCCATATAGTATCTCCACATGTCACTGATATTAACAACATTGGCTGTCCTGGGTTACATGACCCACATGGCAAAGAAAATTGCCCTGCAGCCTAGGCCTACTGTAGAATATTTTCATGCTTTGGAACCTACTCAAAATTTGTTTATGGGAAAGAGCATATATAATTGTGATATATCTTGCCTATAAAATCCAAAAAGTCCCAAGTGTTTTATTTCTTAGCAGCTAATAGTGCAGTTTGCAGCAATTTGCCTCTTATATTAGAAAGGATATCCTGATATGCTCCTTAATACTGGACTGGCAACTTCACCAAAGTGATAAGACCAAAATTTTCTTTTCTTTTTTTTTTTTTTTTTTTTTTTTAGACTAAAATTTTCTTGAAGAATATCTTCCATCCACTGGTATGTATGGGTTTTATACTATATCTAGGGTTCTTGACACTTCTAGACCACCAAGTCAAATCAATATAATGCCTTAACTGTAATGGATCCTCAGTAACCTAGATTACAGCCCTGAGGAAAGACTGAAAGCAATGTTTGTGTGGCTACTTGTCAGGTGTTACAGAGAAAAAATGACTTGCCAGATCAACAACTGCAAAAGCTAGAGCTGCATATGGATATGCTTGCTCCATTAAAGAGGCAACATAAAAAAAATAAAAACAAAAATAAAGAAGACACATCTAAGACAGCTGTAATTTAGTCACTATCTGATTAAGTTTACAATAACACACAAGAGCCATCTTCCTTTACAAGCTTAAATAGCAGGTTAAATGGGGAACTGATTAGGAATCTTATTTGCATTTTTCAACTCAGATGGTGGCTCCAATCTCTGCAATCCCTCCAGGAAAGTTTTTGGTTTATTGTTGTGGTAAGAAAAGGCAATTACAGAATTTTCATTAGAACTTTCTACTATTATGTTTCACTCCATAGATCAGGAGCCAATATGCATATTCTTCCAGTTGCCAGGAATGTCTATTCCAGCTACGCATTCAGAAATCATACAATGCGGGCAGCCCTGGTGGCTCAGCGGTTTAGCGCCGCCTTCAGCCCAGGGTGTGGTCCTGGAGACCCGGGATCGAGTCCCACATTGGGCTCCTTGTTTGGAGCCTGCTTCTCCCCCTGCCTGTGTCTCTGCCTCTCTCTGTATCTCTCATGAATAAATAAATAATCTTTAAAAAAAAAAAAAAGAAATCATACAATGCAATGTACTAGAGCCCAAACTGGATTAACCATGTGACCTTCATGACCACCACTCTGACCAATGGATTTTAATGGTTTGAGTGCGGGTAGGGATTAGCATACTCATCCCAACTCATACTCAACTTATATGAGTCTTCTATATTAGCTAGGAATTTCTAAAAGGGAAATTTCCCTCATGCTCCTTAACTCTGTAAAATGGCAGCTGGTTCCTTTTGTGGAGGAAAAAAGGGGAAAGAAGAGTTATAGGATAAAGTTTTGGCTGTGTCACAGGGTCCATTCTCATGAAGACTCACCTCCTCTTCATTCAAGGTTCATTTTTTAAATATATCCTAACATGCATAGTTTTGAGAAGTGCCAAGAGTTGGTGTTGGAGGAGTCACAGCAAACACATCTGTGGCCAAAATTGTCAGAAATGCAAGCATTATTAGGGCCCATAATTTTAGACCTGTGTTACAGGCTGGTTCTCGAAGGCACTCTGCACAAGAAGTAGGGACAGTATAGCCCCCTATGCCCCTGGCCTGTCAGGATCTGTCTCGGAGCTATGACAAACTTGCATCATTCCTACCAATTTATACCAGCACTCCAGATCCCAAACAACAAATAACACTTTTTTCTTGTCCTCCCAAATTAGATTTGCCAACAGTAAGAACTTGAGAAATGCAAATTTTCTGTGAAAGATTTGTTTTGTTTTGTCTTGTTTTTTCCAATGAAGACTTTATAGGACAATTTTTCCCTACCTGTTGGCATGTGATCAGACACTCAACATATAAATTTCAGTATTCCACATGTTACTATGAACCTTTGAGTGCTCTCAGGCATTCCTTCACAGAAAAGATATGAACTGGCAGAGTCCAGTTAGAATTCCCAGTGCCAAACTGTATAAACTTTCTCTCAGTTATAACTTCTCTACTTCCAAGATATATCACACATTACAACATTTCACTGGAGTGTTCTATCAAGAAGATGAAAAAGTTCTAGAGACGGATGATGGCTGCATACCAATCTAAATGCAGGCCACTGAACTGCACACTTAAAAGCAGTTAAAAAGATGAATTTAGGGGCACCTGGGTGGCTCAGTGGTTGAGCATCTGTCTGCCTTTGGCTCAGGTGGTGATCCTGGAGGTCTGGGATAGGGTCCCACATCGGGCTCCCCATGGGGAGCCTGCTTCTCCCTCTGCCTGTGTCTCTGCCTTTCTCTCTGTTTCTCGTGAATAAATAAATAAAATCTTTTTTTAAGAGATAAATTTAATGTTATGTTTTGCCACAATAAAAAAAACAAGAATTACAATATAATCCAGCAATTCCACTCCTACATATAAACCCAAAGGAACTGTGGAGGGACGGCGGGGAGTTGGGCAAGATGGATGAAGGGGAGTGGGAGATACAGGCTTCCAGTTACAGAATGAATAAGTCATGGGAAGAAAAGACACAGCTATAAGGAATAAAATCAATGATATTTTCATAGCAATGTACAGGGACAGATGACAGCTACACTTGTGGTGAGCACAGCACAAAATATAAACTTGTCAAATCACTATGTTGTATACCTAAAACTCATGTAACATTGTGTGTCAACTATGCTCAAATAAAAAAAGAAAGAAATTGAAAGTAGGTACTCAAACAGACATTTGTATAACAGTGTTCATTGCAGTATTATTCAGAACAGCCAAAAGGTAGAAACAACACATGTGTTCATTAATAGATGAATGGATAAACAAAATGTGGTATATACAGACAATGGAATATTATCTTGCCTTAAAAAGAAGTGAATTTCTGATGCTACAACATAGATGAAACTTGGCGGCATTGTAAGTGAAATATGCCAGACAGAAAAGGATAAATATTGTATAGTTCCATTTGTATTAGGTACCTATGCTAGTCAAATTCATAGAGACAGCTAGTAGAGTAGAGATTACCATGGGGGTTGATGGGAGGGCAATGAGGAGTTATTTATTGCTCAACGATTACAGAATTTCTATTTGAGGTAATACTAAAAGTTTTGAAATAAAAGCAGCAATGGTTACACAATACTGAATGTGATTAATATCACTGAATTCTACACTTAAAAATGGTTAAATTAACAAATTTTGTTATATGCATTCTATCACATATGATACATATAATAAAATACCGCATATATTTGCTACAGAAATATATGTTTATTTGTAGATTTTTAAAAATGTATAATCTGGGGACCCTGGATGGCTCAATTAAGTCTCTGCCTTTGGCTCAGGTCATGATCTCAGGTTCCTGGGAACCAGCCCTGCATCAGACTCTCTGCTCAGCAGGGAGTCTGTTTCTCCTTCTCCCTCTGCCCCTCCCCCTGTTCATGCTTTCTCTATCTTTATCAAATAAATAAAATCTTTAAAATATATATATATAATCTAATATACTAAAAACCATTTAATTGTACACTTTTTTTGAAGGAGGGAGGGGCAGAGGAAGAAGGAGAATCTGAAGCAGGCTCTATGCTCAGCAGCATAGAGCTTGACACAGGACTGGATCCCACAACCCAACCCCAAGATCATGGCCGGAGCCAAAACCAAAAGTCTGATGCTTAACTGACTGAGCCACCCAGGTGATCTCGAATCGCACACTTTAAAGAGATTGCATAGTATATAAATTATATCTCAGTAAAGCTGTTTTTAAAAACAAGACAGAGAAAAAAAAAAAAAAACAAGACAGAGATTGGCTGAATGAATAAAAAAAAAGTTTAAAAAATCCAACTTGGGATCCCTGGGTGGCGCAGCGGTTTGGCGCCTGCCTTTGGCCCAGGGCGCGATTCTGGAGACCCGGGATAGAATCCCACATCAGGCTCCCGGTGCATGGAGCCTGCTTCTCCCTCCGCCTGTGTCTCTGCCTCTCTCTCTCTCTCTGTGACTATCATAAATAAAAAAAAAAAAAAAAAAAAAAATTAAAAAAAAAATCCAACTTTATGCTGTCTATAAGAGATTCACTTTAGCATCAAAGACACAAATAGGTTGAAAGTGAAAGAATGGAAAAATATATTCCATGTGGATTAGTTCCCTATGACAAATTACCACAAACTAAGTAGCTGAAAACAAAGGAAATGTATCCTCTTGCGGTTCTAGAGACCAGAAGTCCAAAATAAAGGCATTGGCCAGGTTAGCTTTTTCTGAAAGTTGAGGGGAAATCCACACCATGCCTCTCTCCTAGCTTCTGTTTGCTGCTGGCATTCTGTAGCTTATAGATACATTACTCCAATGCCCTCTGGCATCTTCACATGGCCTTCTTCTGTGGGTGTCTCTCAAATATCCCTTTCCTTTCTCTAATAAGGATGCCTGTCATTAGATTTAAGGCCCAACCTAAGACCAAGATGATCTCAAGAACCATTCACTTAATTGCATCTGCATCGAAGATCATATCTCCAGATAAGTAGGAGTCAAGACTTAGACATATCTTTTTGCAGTCCATATTCAGCCTAGTTATAACATGCAAATAGTAATCAAAGGAGAGCTAGGGCAGCTAGACTACAAACAGACCAAAAAAACTTTAAGTAAAAAAATCATTACAAAAGACAAGCAAAGACCTATATTGATAAGAGGGTCAATCCATCAAGAAGGTCCAACAATTATAAACATATACCCACTTACCAACAAAGCTCCAAAATATATGAGGCAAAAACTGGCAGAATTGAGGAACAGACAGTTCTACAATAACAGTTGAAGACTTCACTGTACCATTTCAATAATAAGAGAAAGAAATCAATATGGAAATAGAAAATTCAAACAACACTATAAGCCAATTAGACTTAATAGACATACATGGAACATCACACCCAACCGCAACAAAATACATTCTTCTCAACTAAACATGGAAACTTCTCCAAGAAAGGCCATAGGCTAGTCCACAAAGCAAGTCTTGATGAATTTTAAAAGACTGAAACCTACGAAGTATCTTATCTGGCCACAATGAAATGAAGCTAGAAATCAATAAAAGAAGGAAATTTAGAAAATTCACAAATATGTGAAAAAAAAAAAAAAACACCTTTTCTTGAGAGAGAGGAAGATAGAGTTTGTACACAGGAACATGAACTGGAGAGGGAGACGCAGAGGGCAGGAGAGAATCCCAAGCAGGCTCCTCTCCCAGCTCAGAGCCTGATATGGGGCTCAATCTCATGACCCTGAGATCATGACCTGAGTCAAAATCAAGAGTCAGACACTTAACCGACTAAACCACCCAGGCAGCCCAAAGCAACACATTCTTTTTTTATATATATATAAATTTATTTTTTATTGGTGTTCAATTTGCCAACATATAGAACAACACCCAGTGTTCATCCCATCAAGTGCCCACCTCAGTGCCCACCTCCCCTTCCACCACCCCTAGTTCATTTCCCAGAGTTTGGAGTCTTTCATGTTCTGTCTCCCTTTCTGATATTTCCTTTTTTTTTTTTTTCCTTTCTGATATTTCCCACTTATTTTTTCTCCTTTCCCCTTTATTCCCTTTCACTATTTTTTATATTCCCCAAATGAATGAGACCATATAATGTTTGTCCTTCCCCAATTGACTTATTTCACTCAGCATAATATCCTCCAGTTCCATCCACGTCGAAGCAAATGGTGGGTATTTGTCATTTCTAATGGCTGAGTAATATTCCGTTCCAAAGCAACACACTTTTAAGAAGCCTGTGGGTCAAAGAAGAAATCAAAAGAGAGGTGGGAAATTAATTTAAAATGAATGAAAACACATAACATACCCAAACTCATGGAATAGAGAGAAAGCAGTGCTCAGAGAGAAATTGATAGCTGAAAATGCTTACATTAAAAAGATGAAAGAGAGGCACCTGGGTGGCTTACTAGTTGAGCATCTGCCTTTGGCTCAGGTGGCAGGATCCAATCCCACATGAGGCTCCCCACAGGGGGCCTGCTTCTCCCTCTGCCTATGTCTCTGCCTCTCTCTCTGTGTCTCTCAAGAATAAAAAAATGAAATCTTAAAAAAAAAGGGGGATCTCAAATCAATAACCTTACCTAATAACTTAAGGAACTATAAAAAGAAAAACAAGTTAACCCCAAAGAAGCAGCAGGAAGATAATAATAAAGATTAGAGCACAGATAAATAAAATAGAGAAGCAAAAAACAATAGAATTAATGAAATCAAAAGATGATTCTTTGGAAACAACAACATGGAAAAATTTTTAGCTAGACTGACTAAAAAACAGAAGCTTCAAAAAACTAAAATCAGATTAAAAGTAGGATGATTACTATGGATCTTACAGAAATAAAAAGGACTATAACAGAATACTGTGAACAACTGTAAACAAACAAATTAGATAATCTAAATGAAATAGACAAGCTTTTTTCTTTTTTTTTAAAGATTTCATTTATTTATTTGAGCGAGAGGAAGAGAGCACCAGTAGGGGGCAGAGAGAATTGAAGGGGGGGGGGCAGCAGCGCTGAGGGTGTGTGCAGAGGGAATGCTGTGCAGGGAGCCTGACTTGTGGCTCAACTCCTGGATCATGACCTGAGCAAAGGCAGACGCTTAACCAACTGAGCCACCCAGGTATCCCAAAATAGACAAACTTCTAGAAAAACATGTAATACCAAAACTGACTCAAGAACAAACAGAAAAATTGAACAGACCTATAACAAGAGGTTGAGTCATTAATCAAAACCTTCCCCCTTTGGGGATCCCTGGGTGGCTCAGCGGTTTACCGCCTGCCTTCGGCCCAGGGCTTAATGCTGGAGTCCCAGGATCGAGTTCCGCATCGGTCTCCCTGTGTGGAGCCTGCTTCTCCCTCTGCCTGTGTCTCTGTCTCTCTC
Organism: Vulpes vulpes; assembly: GCF_048418805.1. Lineage (NCBI taxonomy): Eukaryota > Metazoa > Chordata > Mammalia > Carnivora > Canidae > Vulpes > Vulpes vulpes. The sequence goes on along the minus strand of NC_132792.1, from coordinate 94,000,534 downwards.
TCTATCATGAATAAATAAATAAAATCTTAAAAAAAAAAACAAAAGCAAAACCTTCCTCCTAAAAAAGCCTACGACCATTGGCCTTCACTGGTGAATTCTACCAAACATTTATTTTTTTTTTCTACCAAACATTTAAAGAATTAATACCAATGCTTCTCAAACTCCTCCAAAACATAAAAGTGAAGAAAGCACTCCTAACTCATTCTAATGACACCAGTACTACCCTGATACCAAAGCTAGATAAAGCTACCACAAATGGAAACTAGAGACAACTCCTTATGTATATAGTTGGAAAAAATCCTCAACAAAATACAAGCACACCTAACCCAACAGCACAGAAAGAGGATTATACACCACAGCGGATTAGGATTTATTCTAGAATGCAAGGGTGCTTCAGCATATGAAAAGTAATCAAGGTACTATACCACATTATCAGAATAAAGGAAAAAAAACAGATGATCATCTCATTTGATACAGAAAAAGTATTTGAAAATATGTAACACCTTTTCATGATGAAAACCTTGAACAAACTAGGAGCAAGAAGGAATTTCCTCAACATAATAATGGGCATCGATGAAAAACCCACAGCTAACATACTCAACAGCTATGGCTATAGTCTCATCTGAGGTTCAGGATCCTCTTCCAAGTTCCCATGGTTATTCGGAGAATTCATTTCATGGCAGCTGTAGAACCCATGGAGGCTTACTTCTTAAAGGCCAACAGAAGAGTCTCTGACTTCTATGTCTGATCCCTGAACTCTCTTTTCAAAGCTTCACCTGAAGGGCACCTGGGTGGCTCAGTCAGCTGAGCATCCATGTCATGATCCCAGGGTTCTGGGATCGAGCCCTGCATCAGGCTCCTTGCTTGGAGGGTAGCCTACTTCTCCTTCGCCTGCTCCCCCTGCTTGTGTTCTCTTTCACTCTGTCAAATGAATAAAATCTAAAAAAAAAAAAAAAAAAAAAAAAAAAAGCTTCACCTGGTTAGATCAGGCCCACCCAGGAAATTTCTCTATGGGTTAACTCAAAGTCTACTGCTTGGGGCTTCTTAAATTACATCTTCAAAATCACTTCACCTTTGCTATATAATGTAGCATAATCACAGAAATGATATCCAATCATATTGATATGTCTCACCCATACTCAAGAGTGGGGGATTATCTAAGGGTGTGTACACCAGTGGGAGAAATCTTGAGAGGACATCATAGAATGCTGTCTACCATAGGTTGTGACCTTTGATGAGGTAGAAAAGGGCATTGTCTCATCCCCCTAATCTCCGCTTCGAGGACCATAGCCCATCAGTCACACAAGTGTGCATATACAGGTAAATTTGGAAGGTATGCAACTAAGAATTTACTAATCTATTTTCCTTTTTATGTTGTTGCTGTTACTTAAATAAGTTGGCTTAAGAACTAATTTTAGCACATTTCTTCCAGTTCTTTCACATGACCACTCCATACTTATCTACTATGGGTACATTTACTTGTAAATGAGCTATTTGAGAATTAACAAGGGAGAGTGCTTTCAGAGATGTCAAGGCAGCCAAAAATATTTCTCTTTCCAACTACATATGATCAGAAAGCTGCATCTCTGCATGAAGGAGAATTCTATTAAAAGTTCTGTTCAGGGATGCCTGGGTGGCTCAGTGATTGAGCGTCTGCCTTGGGCTCGGGTCATGATCCTGGGGTCCTGGGATCGAGTCCCAAATTGGGCTCCCCATGGGGAACCTGCTTCTCTCTCTGCCTGTGTCTCTGCCTCTCTCTGTGCCTCTCATGAGTAAATAAATTAAAAATAAATAAAGTTCCATTCAGATAATTTTGACCTCAACATTTCAATTGGAACCCATATGAGTCTTTCTTTCTTTCTCTCTCTCCCTCTCTCTCTCTCTTTCTTCCCGTCATTCTATCTTACACAAAATTTGTCTTTGGCTTCCCTCTGGGAAGGGAGGAAGAGGAAGCGGAAGCATCAACTTTATGTTCCTCCAGTTGGGTTAGTCTGTAAATTAATCCTCTCCACAGTAAGGCATTCCCAAATGACTTCAGTTACCTTGGAGGAAGCAGGTTAATTTATGTCCCTATTATGGCTACTACTTGGCTACCATAGCCTGAATCTAATAAACACAAATTAAGCTTGATGGAAGCTTTAAGCAGATTTTTACTCAAGATTCCAGTGATAAGGGGCACATGGGTAGCTCAGTCAGTTGGGCATCTGCCTTCAGCTCAGGTCAGGATCCCCGAGTCTAGGGATTGAGCCTCGCACCAGCTCCCTGCTCTGTAGGGAGTACAGATTGGGACTGGGGTTTGGGGACAACAAACGTATCTGCCTCCTTGACCATTTCTGAAGCCTCCCAAGAATTCAACTTTTTTTTCTTCCCTAGGCCTCCATCGGGAGTCCCCCATGAACATTCCTCCTAACATGACTTTTTGCCAGTAACTAGAGCCCTTTTACTTAAATTTCTTTTTTCATCCTGAAGTCTCTGGCCTCAGTTCCCAGAGTATAGTCTCTTCCCGGCAAAATTCAATCAGTTGGAAATCAGGTTGCTAGTGCTAAAGTTGGGCTTTGTAGTTTTAGGGATTCTTAGTGCTAAAGATAGAGCTACAGTTAGTGTAGTGATAAGTATTAGAACTGATGAGTTGGGGTCACAGTGGTTTATTAATAAATAATCTGGTGACATCTACAATTTTTTTAACAATTCATGTAGAACTATAATATTTCTTCTTTTTTAAAAATTTTATTTATTTATTCATGAGACACACAGAGAGAAAGAGAGGCCGAGACACAGGCAGAGGGAGAAGCAGGCTCCATGCAGGGAGCCCGACGTGGGACTTGATCCTGGGTCTCCAGGCCGAAGGCTGCACTAAACCGCTGAGCCACCCAGGCTGCCCATAATATTTCTTTTTAAAAAAGATTTTTTTGGGGCACCCGGGTGGCTCAGTAGCTGAGCATCTGCCTTTGGCTAAGGGCACGATCCTGGGGTCCTGGGACAGAGTCCCACATTGGGCTCCCCACAGGGAAACTGCTTCTCCCTCTGCCTATGTGTCTGCCTCTCTTGCTGTGTCTCTCATGAATAAATAAATAAAATCTTAAAAAAAAAAGATTTTAATTAATTAATTAATTAATTTTAAAGAGAGAGAGAGAGATGAAAATTGAGGGGAAAAGCAGAGGGAGAGGGACAAGCAGACTCCACTCTGAGAGTGGAGCCCAATGCAGGGCTTGATCCCATGACCTGAAATCATGACCTAAGCCAAAATCAAGAGTCAGACCTCTAACCAAGTGAGCCACTCAGATGCCCCAGAGCTATGATATTTCTTTTAATTGAATGTAACCTAAAATTTTTGTTTCGTTAAATGTATGCCTTGTGATTTTCAGTTCTGGCATTCTCTGTAAGTATAAACCATTCTGTCCTCTGCCTGATTCCTGTTGCTGATTTGCCATAGAATTGAGGAGATTAAGTGTATAGGGTGTTTCCTGTTATAGATAGAATTTTGCTTTATCCAAAAATTAAAGAAAAACCACCCAGAAACATTACTAATTAAGAAGTTTAATTCCTCCTAAAAGCCCTCAGGGAGGGCTTAAAAAAAGGTCATCTTTTTTTCTGAACTCATCTTTAGCTTAATGTAAATACAGAAGCATAAATACAAAAACAACTATAGATATAGATACAGATACAGTTATAAATATATGTACACATGGGTTAGTATACATAGCTATATTACCTAACTTAGTCAGCTGAGAGGGCCTAGACACAATGATACCTCAGTAGCAATGACCACACCAGTGCCCAATGGGTACCAAGTGCCCATATCTTGGTTTCTAAATGCCATTCCTCTGTAAAAGAAACCAGGGCATATTCCACCCAATTTGTGAAGACCTGTTCCTATTTAAAACTTGTTTTCCATCACATCTTAGAATGCTTGGCCTTTCCTACTTTTAGCTATATCTTTTCACATGATTTATTCCTTTACAATTAATTTTGTATGTTTTTAAATGACATTTTTGCCGTTTAAAAAGTAATAAATGTTCATTGTAACAATTAATTAAAGAGAAGTATAAAGAAAAGTGTTAAAAATCTTAGAGTGTTTCTTAATTTTGAATATTGATTGAAAGAATTGAAATTGGAGCACCTGGGTGGCTCAGTCACTTAAGCATCTGACTCTTGGTTTTGGCTCAGGTCGTGATCTCAGGTTTGTGAAAATAGCACAGAGTTCTCCCTCTCCCTCCTCCTCTGCCCCTCCCCCAGCTCATTCTCTCTCCCTCTTGCTCTTGCTTTAAAATAAATAAATAAATAAAATCTTTAAAAAAAGAAAGAAAGCTGAAAACTTTATTTAAAACATTCCTTCAATAAATATGATTGTCCCTTGAACAACATGGGTTTGAACTGCACAGGTCCACTTATATGAGGATTTTTTTCTTTTCTTTTTAAGATTTTATTCATTTATTTGCCAGAGAGAGCATAAGCAGGGGGAGCGGAGGCAGAGGGAGAGGGAGAAGCAGGCGACCCGCTGAGCAAGAAGCGGGATGCAGGGCTCCAGCCTAGGGCCTTGGGATCACAACCTAAGCCAAAGGCAGAAACTTAACTGACTGAGCCATCCAGGCGCCCTATGAGATTTTTCTTTATAAATATGGTATGGTACTATAGATGGGTTTCTCTTATGATTTTCTTAATAACATTTTCTTTTCTCTAGCTTACTTTATTATGACAATATAGTATATAATACATATAACATACAAAATATGTATTAATTGTTTATGTTATCAGTAAGGCTTTCCATTAATAGTAGGCTGTTAAGTGTCTGAAGAGTCAAAAGTTATACACAGTTTTGACTGTGCGGGGGTTGGTGCCTCTAACCCCCTGTGTTGTTTAAGGCTCAAATGTACATTTGTAGGCAAAAATGAACCGCTGATATTTATTAATATCTGAATGCTTTTGTGGGACTTTTTCATCTTCTCTATTAGTTTTCTGTTGCTACATAGCAAATCACCATAAATTTAGCAGTTTTAAACAGCCCCATGGATCAGGGGTCCATGCACGACTTAACTGGAGCTCTGCTCCAGATCTCACAAGACTGTAGTCAAGATGTTGGGCAGGCTGTGTTTTCATCTGGAGGTTTGACTGAGGAAGAATCTGCTTCCAAGCTTATTCAGGGTGTTGACAGAATTCATTTCCTTGCACTAAAGGCCTGACCTTTCAGCTGGTCATCAGCTAGAGGCTCCCCCACAAGTCCTGGAGGTCACCACTAGTTTCCTGTTATGTGGTCCTCTCCATCAGCAGTTCATATGGCTATTTGCTTCCTCAAGGTGGCAGGAGAGCCTTTTAGCTCCTGTCTGCTAAGCTAGAGTCACATAATATAATGTAATCACAGAAGTGGTGACATCTCATCACTTTTACTATATTCTGTTGGTTAGAAGTAAGTCACTGGTCTTCTCTGCACTCAGGGAGAAGGAATTATACACAGGCATAGACACCAGCAGAAGAAGTTATTAGGGGTCATGTTAGGATCTGAGCTCTCGTTTCTTCATCTAAATTGGGATAGGTCTTTTTTTTTTCTTTTTTTACAAAAAAAATGTAATGTATAAAAGTTATCTGACAGTTGTTTCTTTTTTTTTTTATTGGTGTTGAATTTGCCAACATATAGAATAACACCCAGTGCTCATCTCATCAAGTGCCCCCCTCAGTGCCCGTCACCCAGTCACCCCCACCCCCACCCCCTGCCCATCTCCCTTTCTACTACCCCTTGTTCCTTTCCCAGAGTTAGGAGTCTCTCGTGTTCTGGTATTTCTAAATCGGGATAGGTCTTAAAGAAGTTCGTGAATGTTCTAAAAGAAAAGAAAGTTCAGTCTCTACCATCTTATTTTATAGTCAGGGAATTGAAGCTCCAAAAGAATAAATGGTTTGCCTAAGTTTAGTGGATGAATTCAGAGTTGTTTACTCCCTGGTTAGATGCTTCCTACACATTGTGATGCTCAGGAAGTATTTTACGGTATTATTTTAAACTTAAGCAAAATAAAATATATATGTACTTACCGGTAGGCAGAGCAGAAGGTGCGTGCAGGCATTATAAAGAATGTTGCTGGGCAGCCCATGTGGCTCAGCGGTTTAGCGCCTGCCTTCTGCCCAGGGCATGATCCTGGAGACCTGGGATCAAGTCCCATGTTGGGCTCCCTGCATGGAGCCTGCTTCTCTCTCTGCCTGTGTCTCTACCTCTCTCTGTTTCTCATGAATAAATAAATAAAATTAAAAAAAAAAAAAAGAATGCTGCATGTAAATTGTCAAGTATGGCAACCAGCATGTATATTTGTGTTTTCTGGGTGTGCTCGGATGCAAGAACCAGTGAGTGAAAAAGAATTACTTATGCTCAGGGTGAGACCAGTACATACATTATTTCATTTAGCCATCTCAAAGACTCTATAAAGTAGAAATTATTATTCTACAGGTTATTTAAAAAAAAAAAAACAACCAGGCTCAGTAAAGGCAACTATATTATTCTGGGTACTGACAACCATCAAGTTACCGTGACCTAATAAATGGCTCACTTCTGGCTCATCCCATTTATCGATCACTAATTTTTATGATTAATTTACAATCCTGTGAAATTTTTTCCTAGTCTGTACAGCCCTTTCTTTTTGCCTGCTTGAGTCTTGCCACTCTTGGTACTTGTAGGTGGGAGGAGTTCTTAGTAATAGACTGTTAAATCTTCTAGCTTTTTTAGGTGCCTGTATCTCCTGGTTTAGTCATATTGCCATACACAGGCCTAGGAAAACATCCTTGATAATGGTTTCTGGTCTGTACGTTAAGTAACTGAATTTCTGTAATTCCAGAAATTCAAGGCACTAGCGAACCACAAATAGGCTTTAAAATCTTTTGAAGCCTAGTTCCTTTCCTTGATCTCCTTATTTATTTCCCGTAATCACTTCCCCCGTAAGGCATACTTAAGGAACTGAAAGGATTCAGAAGAATTTAAAGTATGAATATCCTCATTATAGAGTGTGTTTTCTTTTTTTGATAGCGAAACAACTTTCTGAGGGACGTAGCATGTTTTCCCCCCACATAGTGCATTCTCCCAGCATATATTTCGCATTAACTCCCCCAATTTCTTTCCGGGGCACCCTAAGCCCCTGTAGGGTTCGCGGTCAGCGAAGCGCACCGCCGAGCACCGCCGAGCACCGCCGGGCACCGCCGCGGGAATCCTTCAAGGTCACCGGAGCAGGTGCCTGCTACCCGCGCCCCCGAGTCGGCCCTCGCTGTCCGCGCACCTCCGGGGGTCGCCCAGGCTGAGCGCGAGCCCAGCGCGAGTCCCGGCTCGCCCCCACGGTGGCCGCGCTTGCAGCCGCGCGTCTAGAAGGTTCCTGAGTGGCTGGCGGCGGGGGCGGCTCCGGGGAGGCTGGGGCGGAGCCGGCGGCGCCCAGCAGCTGGGCCGCGTCTCCCGGGGCCCCGGGGCCGCGCCCGCTGGCGGAAGGCGAGAGGCGCTCGGCTCGCGGACCCCGGCGGCGCGGCGCGCGCTCTCGGTGCGGGCCGGCCGCTGGCCCCCAGCCCGCCCACGCCGCGCCTCGCGATGGACCTGCGGATGCTCTCCCGGGAGCTCTCCCTCTACCTGGAGCACCACGTCCGGGTCGGCTTCTTCGGCTCGGGCGTGGGCTTATCCCTGATCCTGGGCTTCAGCGTCGCTTACGCCTGCTATTACCTGAGCAGCATCGCCAAGGTGAGCCAGGGGTTGGCGCAGGGCAGCGGGCGAGGGGGAGTGCAGCCGCCGGGGCGGGCGGCGGGGCCGTCGCCGAGGCCAGCGAGCTCCTCCCGGGCGGTCGCCCCCGCGCCTCGGACGGCCCCGGGCCCCGGCTGGCCTCTCCGCCCGCCCCGCCGCCGCCCGCCGGCCCTTCCGAGAGCCGCGCCCTCACCTCGGCGCCCTCACCTCGACTCTTGCCTCCCTCGCGAGGGGTCTGGCAAAGCGCCCCTTCGGCCCTGGCGAGAGACGGCGAGTGACGCGCGGGCCAGGCTCCTGGGGGACCTGGGAGGGAGCGCGCGCGAGGGGCGGGGCTGCCGCTTCTGCTTTACCGGGGCAGAAACTTTGTCCTGGACCCTCGGCCGTAATACTGCCCCCCCCCCCCCCGCAGAAGCCCCAGCTAGTGACGGGGGGCGAGAGCTTCAGCCGCTTTCTTCAGGACCACTGCCCCGTGGTGACAGAAACGTACTACCCGACAGTGTGGTGCTGGGAGAGTCGAGGACAGACGCTCCTGAGACCTTTCATCACTTCCAAGCCCTCCGTGCAGTACAGGAAGTAAGTACCTTTACGTGTGCGGTCATTCATTCAGAACTGCGGGGTTTCCCGCATCCCCCTAGCTCTCGGTTAACCTTTGGCAAGCAGCTAGAACAGAAAGGGGGAATGAAAATGGAAATCTGTACCCCCCCCCCAAAACACACACACGCACACACACATGCACTCAGCTGCAGGAAAATATTCACGTATTGTCTTCCACAGTGTGTGTGTATGCACGCGTGTGTGTGCATGTGTGTGCACACCCAAGCCTTGATGTAGACGGTTTGTTTCTGGAGAAGTGTTTGGCGGTTTACTCTTTTCCAATGTGGCATGCATCTGTCCCTGAGGACCTAGATCCTTTGATGATGTGTACCAATTCACTGATGCTGGGAGTGGGGATGGGGTGGAGAAGGATGCCAATTAATTTGGATTTGGCATGATGGACTCCTGTAAAAGGACTTCCTCTTAAAAAGCAAATGGGTTCTTGATGATCATGTCCTTGAGGTGTTAAAGATATGGTCCAGAATTTTTCAGTAACCAGGAGATCTAGATGGTGCCTAATATTAATTTCCCTGAGTCATCTAGTCTTTCTCGAGTTCCTTTTGTTGCCTGGAACTTACACTATTTGTTTGGGAAGATTCTTTAAGTTCAAAGATACTGTGTGAGAAGTATTTTCAAATATTTACAAAGCACAGTTTATAATATACTCTGTGGGGAGATTGCATTATTGAGTCAAAGGTCCACAGCAGTGATCAGATCAGCATTTTACTTATTCATAATTCCCTGATGAATTATTTGGGTGACCTCAATCAAATAGGGGTTAAATACTGGATATTTTAGAATAATGAGGGAATGATTAAGATAAATATGTGAAGTACTTTGAAGTTCATTTTTAAAAATATTTTATTTATTTATCTATTTATTTATTTATTCATGAGAGACACAGGCAGAGGAAGAAGCAGGCTCCTTACAAGGAGCCTGATGTGGGACTCAAACCCGGGAATCTGGGATCACTCACTGAGCCAAAGGCAGGTGCTCAACTGCTGAGCCACTCGGGAGTCCCTGAAGCTCATTTTTATATGCTACCTTTTTGGGATGTTGCTGAAAATACTTTATGGTCCTTATCTCATATCACTCTAGTAATAACAGAGAATGATAGAAGTGTGTGTTAGTGAATGCTGAAAAAAAAAGTTCTTTTCAGATGACCAAATCATGTCATATATTTAAAAAAATTAAGACACTAATATTAAGACATGACTTAAAACACTTAATGAGTATGTCTCTTTTTTTTTTTCAGTGAACTTATTAAAACTGCAGATGGAGGACAGATTTCACTGGACTGGTTTGATAATTATAACAGTAAATGTTATATGGATGCTACCACCAGACCTACTATCTTGTTGTTGCCTGGCCTCACCGGAACAAGCAAGGAATCATATATCCTTCATATGATTCATCTTAGTGAAGAATTGGGATACAGGTACCAGTAATACTTGTTATTTTTTGTATGGATTAAGCAATCCCCTAAATTATTTTTTCTCTGCTTCCTCTTTTGCCTTTCTTTTTTCCCCCAGGAAGATGCATAACTGAATCATCTCCCAAGAAATAGAACTTAGCATAATTGTCACTCAGCAGATTTTGGTTGAATGAATGAATGAAATTAGTATTACCTAGGAATTGACATAGGACCCAGGTCTGAGAAGCAGTAGGTTCACTAAAAAGATTGCTGTGGAAAATAGCCATTACAGACCCCTGAGAGAGTACATGGTGACCCGCATGTCTCATTCCATATTTGAGCCCTGAATCCACTAATCTTGTCTCATTGGCTCAGATCTCAAATGTAAAAAAATATTCAGAATCAGCTTGTGGATGATACTTATTTTTCCAGAGGTAATACATGCCTCTTCATCCACCTGAGTTTGCAGATACACACTACTAATGTCCAGTCAATAATGCCATAGTATTCATTAGTATCCATTATTTATCTTAGTGACCAGGTACAATTTCAGTTTTTGCAAGTGGTTTAGCAACCATAAGTTTCAGGTTCAGCTCTAAACTCTTAAAGCAGAACCATTGTGAAAAGTACTGCTTTTCTGTGGCCCATCTTTTTTAGCAGATGGTAATTATTGTAATGGAACACTCTGAGTTGCATCTTTGGTTAAACTTGAAACACTGTATAAAAATTTGATGTAGGGTTTATAATAACAACACTTTTATGTAAATGGGGAAATATCATAAGAACTAACTCAATTTTAACAAGTTAACTCTGATCTTTTATAGATAAAACATATTTTGTCCATGAAATGACAGTCTCTCAGACATTGTGATAGGTGTTCCACAAGTATTATTCCAGTAAAATTAGCACCAATAGCAGGAATTCGTCATTATTCCATGTTTAGCACCATCCAGTTAGATGTGAGGCTTGATTCCAACTTTTCGCTAAAACTTAGTCACACTCAAAAAGTACAGATCATAAAGCCTTTTGTGCATATTTAAATTGCTGACTCTGTACTTGGCCTGAGCTGTCTCCCAAGACTTAGGAAGTGCCTTCAAAAACGGTGTAGTTGAAACTCAAGGACTAAATCTCGTAAACCCTGGAGTTACCAGTACACAAGGCTTTTCTCAATCATTTGTAAAAGTTGCCAGATTTCATGACCATGGCTATCATTACACTGTGTTTCAAAGGTTTTGGAAGATTCCAGCTCCCCCAAGAGTTAAAATCTCTACTGTTGATTCAGAAATTTTATTGAGAATGTATGATATAAGAAAGATTTTTGTGCTAGATACTATGAGGAGATACAAAGAAAGAATTGTGAGAAGTTGTCCTTGCCACAAGGAGCCCATGGGAAGGGAAGACTGGACTGAATCATTGTCAGCTGTTTTGAAGACAACTTATTTGCGGTTCTGAACACTAGCAGTGAATTAGTCTGGGCTTGAAAGTAGCAGAATCCATGAATGAGCAAAGGTCTATAAACTTTTCAGTGGCCTTTGGGCCTATCCCCATTTGTTTTGTTTTTTTTTTTTTAAAGATTTCTTTCTTTCTTTCTTTCTTTCTTTCTTTCTTTCTTTCTTTCTTTCTTTATGATAGACAATGAGAGAGAGAGAGAGAGGCAGAGACACAGGCAGAGGGAGAAGCAGGCTCCATGCCGGGAGCCCGACGCAGGACTCGATCCCGGGACTCCAGGATGGCACCCTGCGCCAAAGGCAGGCATCAAACTGCTGAGCCACCCAGGGATCCCCCCCCCCCCATTTGTTTTTAACTACAAGGGATCACTGAGTTGAAGTTGGAGAGGGTGTATCAGTTAAACTTTTGCAGTATAACAAAGTATTCCAAAATTTAGTAGCTAAAAACATAGCCATTCTGTTGTCAATTCTGTGGGTCAGGAATTTGGGCTGAGCAAAGCTGGGAGGTTTTCCCAGTCTTGGCTGGAATCGTTCATGCATTTGAGGTCAGCAGCCAGGACAACTCTATGCCTGGGGTGTCTCAGCAGGGATGACTTCTCTCAGCTCCATGTGGCCCATCATCCACCATCAGGCTCACCCCGGGTTTGTTCATTTGGTGGCAGAGGGTTCCAAGAGTACAAAAGAAGAACTACAAGGCTTCTTGAGGTTCAAGCTAAGAACTCTAATGTAGCTTTTGCCACATTGCAGTCAAAGCAAGTCACATGGTCAGCCCAGAGTCAAAGAGTAGGGAAATAGACTATACTTCTTGATAGGATAGCCTACAAAATATTGTTGCAGCCTACCACAGATAGCAAGGCAGTTCCAAAGATCACTGAGTTTAAAAAAAAAAAAAAAAAGGTCTGAACTTTGGTAGAAGGCTTGAGTTGAGTCCTTTGAGGCTGTGTAATAGAGTGGTATGTGCGTGGGATTTAGAGCTGGGCCTGGGTTCAAATGTTAGAACTTTTACTTACTGAGTGACCTTAGCAATTAATTTTTAACTTTACCAATTATAGCTTCTCACTTACTACAGAGGTTAAATGAATTAGAGTATAGAAAGTGCTTGGTTTAATGACTTGAACACAGTGAGTCTTTAGAAATGTTTTTATGTTCCTTCCCAGACCTTCTATTCCCTGATCAGAATAGAACACTTTTTATAATTTAAAAAGCAAGTATGAGCAAACCTACTTCTTGGGAAATATGAACATCTAGTTTCCTTACAGGAATGCTTGGATTATATTATAATGTCTCTTACACAGTAAGAGTTGTGTAGGCATCATAAACACCTCAGTACCTTGAGGGTATGATTTCCTTTAAGCCCTGTTACTATCTAGTATAAAGGTTGAATGTGTAGAGAGGATCAGATCACCAGGAAGCTATTGCTGCTTCACTGCTGAGATATGATTTAAACATTAGAGAGAACTTAACTTGTGGCATATGGATAAAGAGAAACATAAAGGTTTACTATTGTTGCTATTTTAAAATTTTGGTTTATTTTATTGTATTTTTTAAAGATTTTATTTGTTTATTCATGACAGACATAGAAAGAGAGAGAGAGAGACAGAGACAGAGACACAGGCAGAGGGAGAAGCAGGCTCCATGCCAGGGGCCCGACGCGGGACTCGATCCCAGGTCTCCAGATCATGCCCTGGGCCAAAGGCAGGTGCTGAACCTCTGAGCCACCCAGGGATCCCCGTTTTTTTTTTTTTTAAAGGTTTTTATTTATTTGAAAGAGAGAGAGAATGAGGGGAGAGGCAGAGGAAGAAGCAGACTCCCTGTGGAGCTGGGAGCCCAATGCGAGACTGGATCCCAGGGCCCTAAGTTCATGACCTGAGCTGAAGGCAGACACTTAACCAACTGAGCCACCCAGGTGCCCCAAAACTTGTGTTTCCTGTACCTGAAAACTGACAAAAACAGAACTTTTCAGTTAAGGTTCACCAATTCAGAATTAGTAGCAGATAAAGTAGTTAGAAATCTTATCCATTCATTCAAGATTTGTTTTTTTTTAATCTCTATTTGGTAATACAGTCTAATAGATATTATTTTATGTACCTGAATATTATCTCTTTTCTTAAATCTTTTTCCCATTGTCTGAATTAATTTATAGCACTGTAACTAAAAAGAGGGGGAAAAAACAGTAACTCTGAGAACATCCAAATCATCTTCTACTTTGATCTCTTTTATTGAGAGGCTTAATCTACTATTTTTTTCCACCCCCAACTAATATTAAAAAGATCGACCCATCCAGAATTATGTAATAATAAGTCCATTGAAATCTAGGTCAGTCATTAAGTATTTTTATCAGAACCTGTATTCCCAAAGAGTATACAGTCTAGCTGAAGTGACAAAGAATATGCAATAGTAGGAAAGAAATGCATTAGAGAGAATCAGGACTGACTACAAATAATAGAAAACTCAAAATAATAGTGACTTTAAAAAGAAGTTAGACCAGGGCTCTATAGTATCAGGCAGTGTTGCATCATAATCCATGGCTGCTCTAGCTCCAGCTATCACATCTACATTCCAATACCCAAGAAGGAGAAAAAAGACTAGAGAATGCATCATCTTTCTTTAAGGATGCTTTCCAGCAGTTTGTGCATACCATGTTTGCTTGTATCATACAGGCCTGCTCTTCCTCAGCCTCAAGGGAGGCTTGAAAATGAAAACTTAGGAGATTCTGTGACAGAGAAAGAAGAGGAGGATGGATACTGGGAGATAACTGGCAGTCTGTAGCACTGAGTGGTCATTATTACAAGTGCCAGGATTCTGGACTATCAGACACCGAATGAGATATTTTATAGACGGAAAGAACAGGTCGCAGTGCCAGAGGCCAGTGAAAGGGCAAGAAGAATGAGGACAGATAAAGCAAAATCATAGAAGATTCATTCACCAAGGCAATGAGGAAAGAAGCCCAATTCCTGAGGGCTAGGATGACCTCAGGAGACAAAGCAGGGGTGGATCACACACCTTGTAAATTTGACAGAGGAAAGGGGCAAGGAGGCAAACAGGAGTGGGATTAGAAAAGAACAGAAAGGGGACACCTGGGTGGCTCAGCAGTTGGGCACCTGCCTTCAGCTCAGGGCCTGATCCCAGGATCTGGGATTGAGTCCCACATCGGGCTCCCTGCATGTACCCTGCTTCTCCTCCCTCTGCCCATGTCTCTGCCTCTCTTTGCGTCTCTCTTGAATAAATTAATAAAATCTTTAAAAAGAAAAGAACAAAAGGATTAATTGGAGGGATTTTTTTTCAAGATTGTGGGTGTTTGTTTCAAGAAATTTCTTTTTCTTGCCATATTTTTAAAACTACTTACAGAAAGCACTGGCTTTTAAATGTGGTTTGACAGGATTAAGATCTTTCACTGCAGAGCCCACCTATTCATAGCAAGGATGCCATGTCCATCGTTTACATGTTTGAGATAAACTTGAAGTGGGAGATGATTTAAAAATAGTTTTAAATGTTCCTTTGTGGGGTGCCTTGATGGCTCAGTTGGTTGAACATCTGCCTTCAGCTCAGGTCATGATCCTGGGGTCCTGGGATCGAGTCCTACATTATACTCCCCACGGGAAGCCTGCTTCTACCTCTGCCTATGTCTCTGCCTCTCTTTGTGTCTCTCACGAATAAATAAAATATTTTAAAAAAATTTTTTAAACATTTTTTAAATTTTATTTATTTATTCATGAAACACACAGAGAGAAAGAGAGAGAGAGAGAGAGAGTGGCAGAGACACAGGGAGAGGGAGAAGCAGGCTCCATGCACGGAGCCTGACGTGAGACTCGATCCCAGGACTCCAGGATTACACCCGGGCTGAAAGCAGTGCTAAACCGCTGAGCCACCCAGGCTGCCCCCCCCAAAAATTTTTAAATAAAAAATAAATGTTCCTTTGCTTTCCAGATTAGGATGTGGACCTGTGCATTTTGGACTTAGGGCAAGTATCACTAGGAGATACTAAGCTTTAGGTGACACATAGCTTTTCCTACAGTATCAGAAGGGCATTCAGAGGTCACCTATGGACTTTTCCTGAGAGAGGAAGGAAGGGGTGGTAGCTGGAACAGTAGGACAAGTTCTGACCACTCACAGTCTAAAAGCAGTATCTTAGATAAGAAATCACTTTAAATTAACACCAGGATGTGTTTATCTAAAAGTATTCTTACCTTTTTTTTGTTGTTGTTGTTAAAACAATTTAGCTTTTAACATTTTGAGAAAGACTTTAGTTAACTGATGATTCATAAGACTGGCTAGATGACATGATGCATAGTAGAAGGCACTAGGTGAGGAGCTCACCTTATTTAATGATATTTCTGAAAAAAGTTATGGTGGATACTGACAAGTGGTCTCATTCCCTAGGGAACTAATTGTTAGATGTTCCATTATAAAATGATACCTCAGTTAACAAAGTTTCAGGGACAAAGCCTTTTTTTTTTTTTTTAATCAGAGTTGACATGCCGTCAAAGAGTACTCTGTGTTCAGAACACTCCTCTTCTATAGAAAAAGAAACATTAATGTTACTAGTTTAAATAGCCCAGGGTGGCACAGTGAGGTAATGAAGTGGATTATTGAATCAGGTCTACTTAGGTTCAAGTCCCAGCCCTGTTATATGCTTCTGTGTATCCACAGACAAATTATTCAATCACTCTATACTTCAGTTTCTCATCTGTCAAGATAACTATATGTCATAGAACTGCAAGGATTGCATGTATCTATACAAAGAATGAACATTTAAAAAAGTATTAACTATGAATCTTAAAGGAGCGAATCATGTCTTTGGCCTAGGGAAGAGTCACACTCTTTTAGTCCAGTTAGATAGAAAAGAGGTACTTACTGCCTACGCCCTATTACCAGGCAAGAAACCATTCCAGGAGGGCCCAGGGATATCAGTGTGCCTGGCCAGGCGATGAGTGGTACAGAAAGAAGGTAATGTCTTGCTAAGATGGAGTTTCTGACTGAATGTTGGCTCCTAAAGTTGCCTCATAATCTATGACACTGAAAGAATTTATTTCTATTGGTTCATACTATTAGCATAGAGCACTTCTGTTATTAAGTAGGGTTTTCTGTAAGCTAGTTCCACTGGTTCTTTACTTGACAGAATCTGTAGAGATACCAAAGAGACCCAGCTAGAATTCAAATGAGTAAGATAAAATCTAAGAACATAAAAAAAAATAATCTAAGAACATCAGAAAACAGTGTACTTATGTTAGGGAAAATGGGAGCGCTGATGGGGGGGAAAATGATTCTAAAAAAATGTTATAAGAGGTTCCTGAAAGAGAGCTTAGTGCTAGTTGTATAAAAGTTTTCAGTGTCTTTACATGAAGGAGAACTTTAACTTTTCTTCTCCTTATGACTACTGGTTTTAAAATATTATGCCTAGGGGCACCTGGGTGGCTTGGTGGTTGAGCATCTGCCTTTGGCTCGGGTCGTGGTCCTGGGGTCCTGGGATCGAGTCCCACATCGGGCTCCCCACAGGAAGCCTGCTTCTTCCTCTGCCCATGTCTCTGCTGCTCTCTGTGTGTCTCTCATGAATGAATGAATGAAAGAATGAATAAATAAAACCTTTGAAAAAAATATTACAACCCATGGGATCCCTGGGTGGCGCAGCGGTTTGGCGCCTGCCTTTGGCCCAGGGCGCGATCCTGGAGACCGGGATCGAATCCCACGTCAGGCTCCCGGTGCATGGAGCCTGCTTCTCCCTCTGCCTATGTCTCTGCCTCTCTCTCTCTCTCTCTGTATAACTACATAAATAAATAATAAAAAAAAAATTAAAAAAAAATATTACAACCCAAAAAAATGAATTGCGCTAATTATTGTTGATCTTTTTTTTTTTTTTTTTTTTTTTAGTTCGTAGGGCCACTCAGAACTTCTGATCAGCAAGAGATAACCAGAATTGCCATTTTGGTTTACAGTAATTAAATTTAGCTTTATGTATTACTTGCCACATGATAGACCACATCCTGGGTGCTTCACTTAGGTTGTTTTATTTAATATGTACCTAATGCCAAGAGATGAATTATTATCCTAATTTTGCCAACCAAAATCAAGACTACAGTGTTCATAATTTCACCAAAGTTAGACAGTTAATGTGTGACAAGGTTAAGATTCAACTATACAGCCTTATTACAGATAAATGTATTATTTCTTTTTTAGATTCTTGAAATGTTGATCATTCTTCAAAACTCTCCCTTGCTCGGTTTCTCATGATTATTGTCTGTCAGAATAATATAGACCTGTAACATCATAAGACTCTTTCATAAGAGAAATTCAAGACATAACAGGCAAACAAGTCATGTTTCATATTCAGGAAATAGATTTTGTAGGGAAAGAGTTGAAACAAGAGAATGAGGTTCTTGAATTATGGATTAAGTTTCACTGCTCTCCATTACTATGTGATAATCAGGAGTTGGGTGTGTAATACAGTTAATAATATATTCTTGTTAATTATTATGTTTGATTTTGATACTTTGCATTCTAGAAAAAGGAACATGAGTTATATTCATCTGTTTTAATATCTTTAGAACATTAGTGAGGTTGGAAATGTTGAAGTAGTATCATTTTTATAAAAAAATATGTATTATGCCGTTGGATGTAGTGTTGCATAAATGTAAATTAGGGCAAAAAGTTGATAGTGTTAATCAGACTGCTTATATCTTTACTAGCTTTTTTTTCATCTTATTGATAGAAGGAAATTGAAATCAGCTGAGATTGTGGATTTTCTTTTTTTATTTAATATGTTTATTTTTTATTGGAGTGCAGTTTGCCAACATACAGTATAACACCCAGTGCTCATCCCGTCAAGTGCCCCCCTCAGTGCCCATCACCCAGTCACTCCATCCCCCCACCCACCTCCGTTTCGACTACCCTTTGTTGGTTTCGCAGAATTAGGAGTCTCTCATGTTTTGCCACTCTCTGATATTTCTGACCCACTTTCTCTCCTTTCCCCTATAATCCCTTTCACTATTTTTTATATTCCCTGTATGAGTGAAACCATATAATTATTGTCCTTCACTGATTGACTTACTTCACTCAGCATAATACCCTCCAGTTCCATCCACGTTGAAGCAAATGGTGGGTATTCATCATTTCTAATGGCTGAGTAATATTCCATTGTATATATAGACCAAATCTTCTTTATCCATTCATCTCTCGATGGACACCAAGTCTCCTTCCACAGTTTGGCTATTGTGTACATTGCTGCTATGAACATTGCGGTGCAGGTGTCCTGCCATTTCACTGCATCTGTATATTTGGGGTAAATACCCAGTAGTGCAATTGCTGGGTCATAGGGTAGCTCTATTTTTAACTCTTGGAGGAACCTCCTCACTGTTTTCCAGAGTGGCTGCACCAGTTCACGTTCCCACCAACAGTGCAAAACGGTTCCCCTTTCTCCACATCCTCTCCAACATTTGTTGTTTCCTGTCTTGTTAATTTTCCCCATTCTCACTGGTGTGAGGTGGTATCTCGTTGTGGTTTTGATTTGTTTTTCCCTGATGGCAAGTGATGTGGAACATTTTCTCATGTGCTTGTTGGCCATCTGTATGTCTTCTTTGGTGAAATTTCTGTTCATGTCTTTTGCCCATTTTATATTTGGATTGTTTGTTTCTTTCCTGTTGAGTTTAAATAAGTTCTTTATAGATCTTGGATACTAGCTCTCTATCTGATATGTCATTTGCAAATATCTTCTCCCATTCTGTAGGTTGTTTTTTAGTTTTGTTGACTGTTTCTTTTGCTGTGCAGAAGCTTTTTATCTTGATGAAGTCCCAGTAGTTCATTTTGGCTTTTGTTTCTCTTGCCTTTATGGATATATCTTGCAAGAAGTTACTGTGGCCAAGTTCAAAAAGGGTGTTGCCTGTGTTCTCCTCTAGGATTTTGATGGATTCTTGTCTCACATTTAGATTTTTCATCCATTTTGAGTTTATCTTTGTGTTTGGTGTAAGAGAGTGGTCTACTTTCATTCTTCTGCATGTGGATGTCCAATTTTCCCAGCACCATTTATTGAAGAGACTGTCCTTTTTCCAGTGGATAGTCTTTCCTCCTTTGTCAAATATTAGTTGACCATAGAGTTGAGGGCCCATTTCTGGATTCTCTATTCTGTTCCATTGATCTGTGTCTGTTTTTGTGCCAGTACCACACTATCTTGATGATCACAGTTTTGTAGTACAACTTGAAATCCGGCATTGTGATGTCCCGGCTCTGGTTTTCTTTTTCAATATTCCCCTGGCTATTCGGGGTCTTTTCTGATTCAAGATTGTGGATTTTCTATTTCTCCATTTAATTCTGTCAATTTGTGCTTCATGTATTTGAAAGCTCTGTTATTAGTCACAGATATATTTATGATTTTTATTTAGTCTTCCTGTGACTTAACTCTTTTACCATTATGAAATGTCTGCCTTTATCTCTGGTTTTGATGTCTATCTTATATTACTGTAGCCACTCTAGCCTTCTTATACTTACTGTTTTCATCATTTTTTTCATACTTTAACTTTCAGAGTATCTTTGTCTTTATATTTAAAATGTCTTGCTTATAGATAGCATATAGTTGACTCTTACTTTTTTATTCAGTCTGAGAATTTCTTTATTTTTTAAAAATATTTTATTTATTTATTCATGAGAGACACAGAGAGAGAGAGGGGGGCAGAGACACAAGCAGAGGGAGAAGTAGGCTCCATGCAGGCAGCCCGATGTGGGACTCAATCCTGGGATCATGCACTGGGCAGAAGGCAGGCACTAAACCACTGAGCCACCTAGGCATCCTGAGAATTTCTTTATCTTAATTGGATTTTTTTACTCCATTTTCATTTAATGTAACTGTTGATATGGTGGATACAGGCCTACCATTTTCCTGTTTGCTTTCTGGGTTTTTTGTTTTTGTTGTTCCTTTATTCCCCTACCACTTCTCTTCCTCTTCTTGAGACTTTGAGTATTTTTTCTTATCAACCTTGGAAAAAATTTTGCCATTATTTATTCAAATATTTTTCTGCTCCATTCTCTTTCTTCTCCTTCTGAGACCACAATTAGATATATGTGTGTTAGATCTTGTGATAATATACCACAAAACACTGAGGTTCTAATTCATTTTTTTAAGATTTATTTATTTATTTATTCATGAGAGACACAGAGAGAGGCAGAGACATAGGCAGAGGGAGAAACAGGTTCCCTACAGGGAGCCCTAATGCAGGACTCGATCCCGGAACTTCAAGATTATGCCCTGAGCTTAAAGCAGACGTTAAATCACTGAGTCGCCCAGGCATCCCTCATTTTTCTATCTTTATTTCTCTTTCATCTTTACATTGGAACTATGATTTGTAAGTCAAGTGAGTATTTTATTCATATACTATATTTTCTGACGTAGAATTTCCATTTCTAATAGGTTTTATTCCTCTGCTGAGATTTCTTTTTTTTAATTTAGTACAAACTTATTTTTTCTTTATGTCCTTTAGCATAGTTTTAATAACTGCTTTAAGTCCTCATCTACTAACTCTAAAATACGGATCATCTCAGAGTCAGTTACAATGACTATCTTATCTTTTGAGTATTGACATGTTTTCCTGGTTCTTCATGATCTAATAATTTTGGATTGTATTGTAGACATTTTGAATGATCCATTGTAGAGACTCTAGATTCTGTTATATTTTTCCAAAGAGAATTGATTTTTGTTTATTTTATCAGGTGGATAATTTTTTAAAGATTCTATTTATTTATTTGACATATATAGAGAGAGGGAGAGCAAGAGCACCAGGGAGCACAAGCAGGGGGAAAAAAAACAGAGGGAGAGGGAGAAGCAGGATCTCCACTGAGCAGGGAGCCTGACATGGGACTCAATCCCAGGACCCCGGGATCATGACTTGAGACAAAGGCAGACATTTAATCAACTGAACTACCCAGGTGCCCATCAGGCAAATAATTTGCCTAAATTCAAACTTCAAACTCTATTTCATCTGTGGTAGAGAGCAGCTGAAATCTCTGTTCAGTGTTTTATCCTTAATTTGCTCAGAGCCTCACATCTGTATAGATGAAAGCTTAGCTAGAGCTGTGGGCTCAGTTTTTACCCAGAATTTAGAATTCTTCCTCTGGGGCTCTCTCTTTTCTGAAAATGTCCTATCTTTTCTAGCTGCTATAGATGTACCAAACTGTTTTCTGATTTCTCAAGCCCACGAAATAGCATTTCTTTCTTTCTTTTTTTTTAAAGATTTTATTTATTTATTTGAGAGAGAGAGCACGCACAAACAAGCATGGGGAGAGGTGGAGGGAGAGGGAGAAGCAGACTCTCTGCTGAGCAGGGAACCAGACATGGGGCTCGATCCCAGACCCCAGGATCATGACCTGAGCCAAAGGCAGCCACTTAACCAACTGAGCTACTCAGGCGCCCCCGAAATAGCATTTCTATCTGACATTTATCCATCATTGAATGATACCAACTGGTGCCTCCCCTCAGGCAAAAAGCTATAAAAAGAGGAGCTCACCCAATGCCATTTTCCTTCTTCCAAGTGTCAACTCTCGTTTAGTTTCTACCTACTTTGATCATCCTCCGTTGCCTTTATAATTTATAAATACTGTTCATTGGAAGGATTGGCCTAATAGGATCTTCTCTGACATTTCTGGAAGTATAACCACCTTGTCATCTTTTCTTAATCTGGCATTCAGAACCCTATGCCTATTTTGGGAATAACCTATTTTTTCTATCCTTTTCTTTTCTTTCTTTTCTTTTCTTCTTTAAAGATTTTATTTGTTTGTTTGAGAGAGAGCGAGCACGTGAATGAGTGGGAAGGAGGGGCAGAGGGAGCAGGAGAAGCATACTCCCCACTGAATAGGGAGCCTGACATGGGACTTGATCCCAGGATCTTGGGATTACAACCCAAGCCAAAGGCAGACACCCAACCAACTGAGCCACACAGGTGCTCCTCCATCCTTCTTTTCTGTCATTATACTCTGTGTAGCCATGTTTCTGCTAAGATGATCTATTTTCTCATCCCTTAGAAAATGTTATACATTCTTACATCTTTGCTTACATCACTTCTTAAAATCCATGTTGTATCCCATATTTTCCCTTCTTCTGAAATCTTTACCATTTTTCAAGTCTCAGCATACTATCTGTTTTTTCCCACAAATTCTTTCCTAATCAGTTTTGCGCAACCTGACCTCACAAGGCTTTATTATCTACACCATTCATTGGACATTGAATTGTACACTGCCTGATGATATTACATTTATTGTAGTTGCTCAACTGAAAACATGATGCATTTCTTTTCAACATAACTAGGCTATACTCTCTTTTAGGCCAGGAACCTTATGTTTATATTTCATTTTTCTCCTACAAGCTCTAGCTCAATCTTCAGTTCATTAAATAGTCTGTTTAATAATTTTTGAATGAAGGGGTTATTCCAATATTAATATTTATATAAAGTGCCTATAACATGATCTGACACATAGAAAACAATAATCAAGGTAATGTGTTATTATTATCTGAAATCACTCCACCCTCTGATTATTGATTCTGTTCTTAAACTCAAAGACTTGTGGAATCTTTTTTTTTTTTAATATTTTTTCTTTATTCATTCATGAGAGACACACAGAGAGAGAGAGAGAGAGGCAGAGACACAGGCAGAGGGAGAAGTAGGCTCCATGCATGAAGCCCGACGTGGGACTTGATCCCGGGACTCCAGGATCACACCCTGGGATGAAAGCGGCGTTAAACCGCCAAGCCACCCGGGCTGCCCAGACTTGTGGAATCTTAGAACTAGAAAGTACTTACAGTCATCTGATAAAATCTCTTTACTCTGACAGATCCCTGGTCTTGAGCAGATTCAACGCTATCTGGTCCATCTCACTGTAATAATGGTTTTCAGTAAAGGAGGCTATAGACAGCCTCTCCTGTTATTTGGTTTAAAATGTCCACAGCACTAAAAGTTGAGAAATCTTGTGCTATGGTAGCTCTATGCCTTTTATTTAACCTTCCTTAAAGAAGACTTATCTGCTTTCCTTTTAACATATTCTGTTGTCTCAGAGTTCTTAAGACCAGATTTATTCTTTATTTGGTAATTTTTAATTTTTATTTCCATTTTGAGAACATCTAAATAAATATTTAAATATTTAGGTATTTAAATAAATATTTCCTACATATTTGGGAGAGGGCAGCCCAGGTGGCTCAGCGGCTTAGCGCCACCTTCACCCCAGGGCATGATCTTGGAGACCCAGGATCGAGTCCCACGTCAGGCTTCCTGCATGTAGCCTGCTTCTCCCTCTGCCTGTGTCTCTGCCTCTGTGTGTGTGTGTGTGTGTGTGTGTGTGTGTGTGTGTGTCTCATGAATAAATAAATAAAATCTTTTAAAAAATTGTTTGGGAGAGGTTTTTTTTAAAGATTTTATTTATTTATTCATGAGAGACACACAGAGAGGCAGAGACACAGGCAGAGGGAGAAGCAGGCTCCCTGCAAAGAGCCTGATGCAGGACTCAATCCCAGGAAATAAAATCTTTAAAAAAAATGAGGGTGCCTGGGTGACTCAGTCGATTCAGCAGCTGCCTTCGGCTCAGATCATGATTTTGGAGTGCTGAGATCGAGCCCCATGACCTGCTCTGCGCTCAGCAGGGAGCCTGCTTCTCCCTCGCCTCCTCCCCATTCATGCTCCCTCTTTCTCTCACTCTCTCTCAAATAAATAAAGTCTAAAAAAATAGAAGGCATCATAAAAGGACTCAGTCCTAGGACCCCAAGATCACGACCTGAGCCAAAAGCAGATGCTCAACCAATGAGTCACTCAGGTGCCCCTTTAATATTTTATTTACTTATTTGAGAGAGTGAGAGAGAACAAGCCAGGGGAGTGGCAGAAGAGAGGGAGAGGGAGAAGCAGACAACTTGCTGAGCAGAGAGCTTGATGCAGGGTTCAATCCCAGGACCCTGGGATCATGACCTGAGTCGAAGGCAGATGCTTAACTGACTGAGCCACACAGGTACCCCTCTTTGGGAGAGTTTAGAGAGTGGAACATACAGCTTGTGAGTGGACACCTTTGTTTTTAAATTGCTCTTTGACAAAAGAGCAATTTAAAAGTGGATGGTAGGGCAGCCCCGGTGGCCCAGCAGTTTGGCACCGCCTTTGGCCCAGGGTGTGATCCTGGAGACCAGGGATTGAGTCCCATGTCGGGCTCCCTGCATGGAGCCTGCTTCTCCCTCTCTCTCTGCCTGTGTCTCTGCCTCTCTCTCTCTCTCTCTGTGTATCTGTCATGAATAAATAAATAAAATCTTTAAAAATAAAAAAAGTAAAAGTGGATGATAGGGGCAGCCTGGTGGCTCAGCGGTTTAGCACTGCCTTTGGCCCAGGGCATAATCCTGGAGACCCAGGGATCTAGTCCCACGTTGGGCTCCCTGCATGGGGCCTGCTTCTCCCTCTGCCTATGTCTCTACCTCTCTGCCTCTCTGTTTCTCATGAATAAGTAAAATCTTTTAAAATAAATAAATAAAAGTGGATGATATAGGGGCACCTGGATGGCTCAGCTGGTTAAGTGTTCAACTCTTGATTTCAGCTCAGGCCATGATGTCAGGGTTGTGAGATTGAACCCCACGTTGGGCTCTGTGCTCAGTAAGGTGTCTGCTTGAGATTCTTTTCCTCTCCTTCTTCTCCCTCTGCTCCATCCCCCATTCATGCTCTCTCTCTCTCTCTAAAATAAATAAATCTTAAAAAAAAAAATAAAAATGAGTGATGTTGAGAAAGGCAAGAAGACTTTTGTTCAGAAGTGTGCCCAGTGCTTATACCATGGAAAAGGGAGGCAAGCAAAAGGCTGGGTCAAATCTCCATAATTTACTTGGGCAAAAGACAAGTCAGGCCCCTAGATTTTCTTATAGGGATGCCAGCAAGAATACAGGCATCACCTGGGGGAGAGGTGACGCTAATGGAGTATTTGGAGAACCCCAAGAAATACATCCCTGAAACAAAAATGATCTTGGCCAGGGGATCCCTGGGTGGCTCAGCAGTTTAGTGCCTGCCTTTGGCCCAGGGCGCGATCCTGGAGCCCCGGGATCGAGTCCCACATCGGGCTCCTGGCATGGAGCCTACCTCTCCCTCTGCCTGTGTCTTTGCCTCTCTCTATATATGTGTCTATCTATCATAAATAAAATCTTTAAAAAAATGATCTTGGCTGGTTTTAAGAAAAGGAAGAGAGGGCAGCCCAGGTGGCTCAGTGGTTTAGCACTGCCTTCAGCCCAGGGTGTGGTCCTGGGGACCCCGGATCAAGTCCCACATCAAGCTCCCTGCATGGAGCCTGCTTCTCCCTCTGCCTGTGTCTCTGCCTCTCTCTCTCTCTCTCTCTCTCTCTCTCTCATGAATAAATAAATAAATAAAAATCTTTAAAAAAAAACTAAAGGAAAAGAGCAGACTTGGTAGCTTATCTCAAAAAAGCTACTAAGGAGTAATAGTTGGCCATTGCCTTATTTATTACAAAACAAAAATGTCTCATGATTTTTTTATGTATACCATATTTAAATTGATCTCATTCACCAGAATTCAGATCATGAATGGCTGATAGAATATTTCTTTTGGACAGTCCTGATTTAAATAAGATTGGCTTGTGGTTAAATGAATATGATCAGCTTTTTGAACTTTGATAGTAATTCTGGTTCAGCAAGTGCTGTCACTGTTTCCCCCTTCTAAAAATATGGAATTGATTAGTAATGTTCAGCTTTTCACAGAAATGGTAAACTTATAGGAGATTGGTTTTATATGTAGATTTTTATAAGTGGTTACATTAATGTATTTAAATACTGAGGAAATCCCTTGTGTCTCACAGAACAGCAAGATTCAACTATGTTTCAAATTGTGTTCATTAGCCTGTTAAAGGCAAGGGCTAAAGATAAGAGGGCAATGTCTACTTTATCTTTTTGGTCTTAACTATGCCAATTAATTAAAATTCCCTGCATATAAAATGTTGTCTTTTGGGGCACCTGGATGGTTCAGTCAGTTAAGCCTCTGCCTTCTGCTCAGATCATGATCCCAGAGTCCTGGGATCAAGCTTCCCCTGCTCCCGCCATGTCATGTATGTCCCAGGACTCCCGGCTCAGCAGGGAGTCTGCGTCTTCCTCTCCCTCTGCCCCCCTCTTCCCACTCTTGCATTCGTGTGCTCTCTCTCTCTCTCTCTCTCTCAAATAAATACAGCCTTTAAATAAATAAATAAGTAAATAAAATGTCGCCTTTTGCTTAATGAAAGGCATTTTTTAGTGTGGTTTATGTATAATCTTAAAGAATATTTAACACTTCTCACATTTTATAGATCTCTAAGGTCAGATGCTTTTAAAATTCAGTGTGACAAGATAAAGCAGCAGACTTAGCTTGGGAATTCTTTACTAAGTCAGACTAAGTTACAATTCAGGATCATCTTCGAAACAGCTATTCAAAAACATAACCACGGAAGTACCATATGTGTATGATTGGTAATGGTGCTTTTGCCAACTGGTTAGATGGGTTAAAGTAGAAGAGATATATCAGCAGCACAAATTTGTGAATTCTGTGAGAAGGCTTAAGATAATTAAAAATAAAGTCATAGGGATCCCTGGGTGGCGCAGCGGTTTAGCGCCTGTCTTTGGCCCAGGGCGCGATCCTGGAGACCCGGGATTGAATCCCACATCGGGCTCCCGGTGCATGGAGCCTGCTTCTCCCTCTGCCTGTGTCTCTGCCTCTCTCTCTCTCTCTCTCTCTCTGTGATGACTATCATAAATAAAAAAATAAAAAAATAAATAAAGTCATAGGTCAAAAAAATTGGGAGAAATTGTAAAAATTATTTGGAGAGGGAGATGTTACAAAGTTAGCAGAGGCTTATCAAATGTCTTAGGAATGGTAGTTGTATAATCAGCTGTTTTAGCGTTATATATAGTGTTTCTTGACAGCTATTGGGGTAGAAAAGGGGCTGTTAGATGAAAGAAAAAGCTGGTTACTTGCCACTAACTGGAGTGAAAAAAAAAAAAGGACAGAATGGCAGCCATCATTCTGCCTTCCTCTCTAGCAGCTTTTCTCCCTCATTCTTCCTTATCTCTCTGCCCAATTTCCAAGGCTAGAAGTATATACAGTGATGACTGCTACTGATTGAACATTGTCAGGAACAAATGCCTGTGGAGAGGTTGATACATTTCCTTCTCTAGCAAGAGATACCAGAGCTATGATCTACTTTTCAAAGTTGCCTGAAGGAAAGTACGGATATCCCAGTCTGAGCCTGGGAGAAAATCCCAGATGTACAGACTGTTTTTCATGAGTTTGCAGATCATCATTTTCTTTGCCCTTACTAGTTCTGTTCCCTTCTCTCAGTGGCAGTCACATGATGACATCTTGCCTCAGAAGCCATTTTAATCTTTATTTAGTGTTTGCTCTCTAAAGATGGTTCTTTTCTGGATAACTAGGAGCTTCAAGGTTCAAGGTCACCATCAACTTTAGCCTCAATTCTTGCGTGACTTAAGTGCAAGTAAGTGCATGTGGCTAGCATAAATTTTTATTTATGTCTAGCCTGTCTTGCCATTCTTTTTCTTTTTTAAAAATTTTATTTTTAAGTAATCTCTACACCCAGTGTGGGGCTCGAACTCACAACTCCAAGATCAAGAGTTGCACACTCCACCAACTGAGGCAGCCAGGTGCCCCTGTCTTGTCATTCTTTTTAGCAAGAAAAGATTAAGGACTGATCCTACTCCCAACTTTTCCACATGTTTTCAGAGTGTATTTAAGATCTTTCTTTGACTAGTCAATACAATGTAATATTTCTAGCTTTTTCTCAAATCAGATTTCTGATATTTTAAACATTTCCTTTTTTTTGGTTGGGCCTAATAAAATTTTTATATGAACTTTCAGATGAAAGTTTGCAGAAACATATCCTGAGTACCACATTGAAATCAAACCCCTCGGGATCCCTGGGTGGCGCAGCGGTTTGGCGCCTGTCTTTGGACCAGGGCGCGATCCTGGAGACCCGGGATCCAATCCCATGTCGGGCTCCCGGTGCATGGAGCCTGTTTCTCCCTCTGCCTGTGTCTCTGCCTCTCTCTCTCTCTGTGTGTGACTATCATAAATAAAAAAATAAAAATTAAAAAAAAAAAAGAAATCAAACCCCTCCCCCCACCATAGGAGTTAGTTGTGAATGTTCTGTAAGACAGTTTATCAGGACTTAGAACCCATTCAATGATTAGCACCACCCTGAAAGAAGGGAGTTAGAACCTTAAGTGGCCTTGATTGGGTAAATATGCAGAGGAAAACAAAATGAATTTTAATCAACATGAAGCTAGATTCACTCAAAGAGAATCCTTGCAGACACAAGTCAGGATTTGGTTTGAGGATGGCAAAAAGTACATATCTGAGGTTCTGGTTGACCAAGAGTTAAATAAGAGTAAGTAATTTAAGCGCAGAATGACTTATTAAAGCTACCATGTCACTACAATTAACATTGCTACTAATAGCTGACTTTCCCATATGCTTACCATGAGCCAACGCTGCTCTAAGCCCTTTGCATATGACCATTGACCCAGGAGAGGCAAATAAGATAATAGGAAACACAGTTTGTCTTTCCTCCCTTAGGTCAACTGAACACCAAGCAGTAGCCTAGTGGGGGCTCTTTCTACCAGCTCAGATGTCAGGCTCCTACCTGTGGTATGTTTTTACCTCAGGTAAAATTCCAGTCTCTGTATTTGTCAACTCTTGAGGGAATAATAGATATTTCTTAGAATAGGAATAGATACTTGCTAGTCTTACAAATAGAATAGGTAGAGGACCTTTGTGTTTTTTGGGGTTTTTTTTTTGTTGTTGTTGTTTGTTTGTTTGTTTTAGTTGGAGGCAAAAAAACGTTTAAATTTGATTGTATTGGGGCACCTGGCTGGCTCATTGTGGGGAGCATGTGACTTTTGAGCTTGCATCATGAGTTTGAGGTGTAGAGATTACTGAGAAAAATAAAAACTTGATAAGTAAATAAATAAGACTTGTATTTAGAAGTGTTTTAATGACATTTATTGGAAGCCTACACATATGCACAGGAACAAGTTGTAAAATTTTTGCTTTTTGTAGGAAAATTTAACATCCCTTCAACATACAATTTTCTGGTTTGAACTCACATATTGAAGTTAGAGAAGTGGAAATATATTTTAATGCATTTAGATGAAATTGTCAAACATTCTCATGTCTGTGGAACAGATTTTTAAAAATCTCTTAGTACCTAAAACAGTGCCACTAAAATGATTTTCATATGTATTGTGAGCAAGAATTATGTGTAAAAATAACAAACATTACTTTCCTGGTTTTTAGATGTGTGGTTTTTAACAACAGAGGAGTGGCAGGGGAGAACCTCTTGGTAAGTAACTCTAAATTAATGACAATAGCTTAATTTTTAAAAGAATTATTTCTAGTTTTTTGATGAAAAGCACATTCTTTTTTCTTTTTTTTTTTGAAAGGCACATTCTTAATTTAAAATAGCTGTATACAAGTTCATGGTGGAAAAATACAGATAAGCAACAACAAAAAAGGAAATTTTGTTTTGTTTAAATGGAGAGAACTCAAGCTAAAAAAAAAGGAAATCTCATATAACCAGGGAATCCCCTTAGTCTATGTATATCCAGATTGTACGTCATAAGGAAAATACATATAATATATTTCTATTTTTAAGGAAACTAAGATTCTATTTTATAACTTTTGTACTTATGTGATATTTTGACATCAATAGATATTTATCTACATTTCATTTTCATTTAAGAAATTTACTTTTGTCATGAAATGGATTG
This sequence comes from Vulpes vulpes, assembly GCF_048418805.1. Classification (NCBI taxonomy): domain Eukaryota; kingdom Metazoa; phylum Chordata; class Mammalia; order Carnivora; family Canidae; genus Vulpes; species Vulpes vulpes. Next base: position 93,970,631 of record NC_132792.1, on the reverse strand, counting down.
TGCTATGTTATGTACCTGTTTTGTCAGCCAACGTTTACACAGGGGAATATTACTTAAATCTTTTTATTACTCCGCTTTTTTCCCCCTCTGACCCCTTAAGTTCTAACTAGAGGTTCTTCCACCAAGTAGAAAATTATCTTTCTATCTGAGGTTGAACCTGTGAGTTGAAGTGAGAACCCGTATTCACTGAAATTTTTTTGAAGGATTTCAACTGTTAATCCTTACAACTGCAACAGGTCAAAGACAATTCTACTAGAATTGAAAGGAACCTTATTTTGTTTTGTTTTTGGACCCACTGATAGAGAATAATATTAAGATTGTAAATAATTAAGTCATGCTAGAAATAAAAATGTATAATAATCATGTCACTAATGTCGGTACTTTGTGAGAACTTTGGAGAGAAGGGGCTCTTCTTACACTTTGATTTACAGGGACTTAGGTCCTGGAGGGAATCAAGGTCAATATGATTCCAAAGACTAAAGTTATAAGATGTTTATGTTCTTTCTCAAGCACCTCACAATCAGTAGTTTGGTGTGAATGTTCACATTTCATTCTTTAGTCCAGCCCTTTAGAAATCTTGTAGACAGATGGTAGGTACTCTTAAAGGAAAGGATTTTAATTTGTCACTGTGGCCCTGGACCAGCAAAATCATTTTTGAACAGCTCTTATGCACTATGTATCCTTCTGGGTGCTTCCAGGATACAAAAACCAGGAGCAAATGGTATGAAGCTCTCAAGAAGATAATGTGCTGCAAACTAAAGTCTCATAAAGTAAGGGACAATGATCTGTTCGTTCAGCAAAGCTGTGTTGTATGCCTATTAAATCAGACAGTAGACAAGGCAATGTGAGAACAAGGTGACAAGACAAGGTGACCTCAAGACACCTCACCTCAAGACAAGGTGAGGACACGATATTAGCTACAACCTTAACCCCTAGGAGCTTTCACTTAAGTTGTAGGACAGAGTTCAGATACTTGAAAATATATGCATGCAGTACAATGCTGAATGTGATCGTGAGAGGATATACAAAGAAAAGGCATAACCAACTGCTGGGGGGAGGTGCAAGAACATGGTAATGGAGGCAAATTTGAGTTGGATCTTGAAGGCTGTGGTATTAAACCCAGAGAGGGAATAGAGAGGCTTTCTCAGCGTAAAGAATGAGAGATTTAAGAGCATGTACTGACTGATGGAGGAATAATGATGACAATTTTATCTAACGTTTACTGAGTCCTTAGAATATGTCAGTTATGTCTTTTTGTACTTAATGTTCAACGGTAGTAACAACACAATGATTTAGTTAAACATAGCCATCATCACTCCCATCTACCAACTGAAGAAAGTGAGGAACAAGTAGGTTAAGAACATGTGCTAGCCAGGAAATTCGGAACCAGGATTCAGATCCATGGAGTCTGACTGTGTGTTTACGTCCTCGACCATTATATTATATTTCTTCTCATTCAGGAGGTGACAGGGATTCTTCTAGAAGGGTAGGGCCAGATTTTGAAGACATGCACCAGATTTTGAAGAGTCATGTAGAATCCAAGGAATGTACTGTCGAGCCATTGACATTTAACATTTTTTTCACCTTTATTGAGGTATAACTGACATATGAAATAATTTAATCGTGTCCATGTTTTAGAGAGAGGGAACCATGGCAGCAGTGTGTAGAAAAGTGATAGAAGGGAAGGAGTCTGGAGGCTGGGAGGCCAGTTGGAAAGAAGTTACTATAGATTTACCCAGAGTTTTTTTGTTTTTTAAAGATTTTATTTATTTGAGAGAGAGAGAGTGAGAGAGCAGGAGCACAGAGGAGAGGGAGCAGCAGACTCCCCGCTGAGCAGGGAGCCCAACCTTAGGCCCAATCCAAGGACCCTGGGATCATGACCTGAGCTGAAGGCAGACACCCAACCAACTAAGCCACTTAGGTGCCCCAGATTTACCCAGAGTTTAAAAACAGGTAGGAGGAAGAAAGAGGAGAGAACAAAAATGAAGGGTATTCACAAGGCAGAAAGGATATTAATCATATTGCAAGGAAGCAAAGGGAGAAGAGTCAAGGCCAACATTTCTAGCTTGGCTGATTGGTAAAAGGCTTTGATATTTGTTGAAATGGGCAATTTAGGAGAATTTATGAGATTTAAGGGGTTAAAAAATTAGTTTTAGATGTTTCAAGTTCTTTGAGATCATTCAGGTGTAAATTTCTACTAAACTGTTGGATATAGTAGACTGGGCCTCAGGAGAGATATACAAGCTGCAGAAAGAAACAGATTAGCAGGGGTACACAAGTGCAGCCTAGAACTCAGGACTGGCTGAGATTGCTTAGAGACAGTTTGAACAGCAAAAGGGCGAGGTCTGTGGATAGAGTCTTAGAACACAACCAAGAGGAAGGAGGAGAGAAAAGGAAGAGCAAGAAGCTTGGAAAGCCTTCTACCCTTAGCACTGAAAGTTAATTGGAAATTTACTTTGAAAGAATGCAGCAGCCCAGTAACTTTTAGCCATAACGTTTATTGGTTTTTTGAAAAACCTCCAAGAACACTTCGTGTTCTTACAAAGGGATTGTAAACAAATAAGAACTTTTGTTTTTTTATAAAACTTCTATTTAATGTTAAAGAATTTAGAGTTCTAAGTGAATGGGTAAGAGTAGCTTGGTCTCTGGAGTCTTTTTTTTTTTTTTTTTTAAGACTTTTTGTTTATTCATGAGAGACACAGAGAGAGGCAGAAACATAGGCGGAGGGAAAAGCAAGTTCCCCACAGGGAGCCTGATCTGGGACTCAATCCCAGGACCCCCTGGTTCATGCCCTGAGCTGAAGGCAGACGCTCAACCACTGAGCCACCCAGGTGTCCCAGGCCTCTGGAGTCATACAGAGCACTGGGTTGCACTCTGATGAACTAATACCCGCCCCCAACCCCACCCCATCCCAGCAATTATCTGTATCACAAAGGCTAATGTAATCTAACATAAAAAAGAGTAAAGATATAAAATAGCTGAAATGTAATTACAATTATATGCTTTAGGGGGCTCCAGGTGCGCGACACCTGGACCTCCACAAAAAAACAAAACAAAACAAAAAAAACCACAATTATATGCTTTAAAATAACTACCTTAAAAAAGAAACTTAAGGGAGTAAATTAATTATAATTTAATATGTACTTCTTATACCCTAATGGATCATAAAAATGAGATGCCAATATTGATTATTAGAACTATCTTTGATATTTTTAAATCCCTTGATAATCCTCCTTTCTGCCTTAGAGCTCTGAACAATTACTATTTCAGACTAGAGGAACTCTTATGTTTATTTATACCTCACCTTGTTCCAGAAAGGATTTAATGTGGCTTAGATCCAGAGTGAGACCTTCCTGAAGGCATAACAAAGAACAAAAGATGAATCAGCAAAGATCAAACAGGAAGACACATTCTCCAACTGAAATCAAAGGTGAAATGGAATTTAGAGTAAGCAGTTCTCTTAGGAGTGGAAGAAATGCAAAAGGAAAAGTTTTGCTGAAATTATGTTGGTGATATACTTGGAATTCATAGGGATTACTATGACTTCTGCAGAGAAGAATAAGAAAGAAATTTTCCACTACCATCTTGTCCTCGTTTCCAATTACACATTGCAGAATTGTGGAAAAGCCAAAAGCCTTGCTCACTGGGAAATGAGAAGCCTGCATATTGCCCTCCCTGGGACTGTTAACTATAGGAAACAGAAAGCCCTAGTCTCAGTAGATGGACACTCAGATATTCCTGCAGGGCTCCTGGAGCCCTTGGAGTAGATGGTACCTTTTCTTGCTCTCTGCAGTTGGGTTTTCAAGGCTAGGAATCCAGGAATCCAAGTTATCCACACACTCCCTAGTATTATTACTTTATGAAGCATTATTTTATAGCTTAGTTTAGGAATGATAATTTACAAAGGCAAAATTGAGTTTGTTGAAAGCTATATAGTGCCCCCCCCCTTTTTTTGCTTATGGTATCATACAGATTTCTTTGTCTCTAGGCATAATAGGAAAATAGCCACCTTAGAAAAGAGTCTGGCACTTCTTCAAAAAGTTAAAATACAATTACCTCCTAGCCTCTTCGGAAAATAGTTTGGCATGTTCTCAAAAAGTGAAACATAGAATTACCATATGACCCAGCAATTCCACTCTTATGTGTATAACCAAGAGAAACGAAAATGTATTTTCATACAGTAACTTATACATGAATATTTATAGCAGCATTATTCATATTAACCAAAAAATAGAAAGAACCTAGGTGTCCATCAAAGGATAAATGAGTAAGGAAAATGTGGTATTTCCATATCACCGGATATTATTCAGCATTAAAAAAGAATGAACTGGGGATCCCTGGGTGGCTCAGCGGTTTAGCGCCTGCCTTTGGCCCAGGGTGCGTTCCTGGAGTCCCAGGATCGAGTCCCACGTCGGGCTCCCTGCATGGAGCCTGCTTCTCCCTCCTTCTGTGTCTCTGCCTCTCTCTCTCTCTCTCTCTCTCTCTCTCTCTATGCCTATCGTAAATAAATAAATAAATAAATAAATAAATCTTTAAAAAAATAAAAAAGAATGAACTATTGATATGCTATTACATGGATGAACCTTGAGAATATCATGCTAAGTGAAAGAAGGCAGTCATATAAGATCACATGTTGTATGATATCATTTATATAAAATATTAAGGGGCACCTGGGTGGTTCAGGGGTTTTTTTGTCTTTGGCTCAGGTCGTGATCCCAGGGTTCCTGGGATAGAGTCCTGTATTGGTCCCCACAAGGAGCCTGCTTCTCTCTGCCTGTATCTCTGCATCACTCTGTGTCTCTCAGGAATAAATAAATAAAATATTGAAAAAAGAAAGGGCAAAACTATAGAGACAGAAAGTATACTAGTAGTTGCCTAGGGATGGGAGAGTGAGGGTGAGTGCTGATGGTAAAGGGTTTCTTTTTAGGGAGGTAAACATGTTCTGAAATTGTGGTGGTAGTTGAACAACTCTGAATATCCTAAAACCCATTTCTTTAAAGATTTTATTTATTTATTTGAGAGAGAGAGAGAGAGACAGAGATAAAGCACGAGCAAGGAGAGGGAGAACCAGGCTCCCTGCAGAGCAGGGAGCCCGATGTGATGCAGGGCTTCATCCCAGGATCCTGAGATCATGACCTGAGCCAAAGGCAGATGCTTAACCCACTGAGTACACCCATGAACTGTACACTTTAAATAGGTGAATTGTATGGCATGGAATCATGTCTCATAAAGCTGTGATAAAGAAAAGCCTCCTTCAGGCACTTTCCAGTCAAGTTAGAGCTAGTTCAGCAGGTAAGGGAGAGCCAAAAGGGAAAGCAGAAGCTAGAAGATACTTTAAAGCAGGTACTGCTCAAAATGTGGCTTTACGGATCAATTCCACTTCTTTCACGTTATCTGATATCAGCCCCTGACAAGACAAGGGACTGCAACAGAATGTAAGTCACCTTCAGTTCCAAACACACTGTGGAAGTGAGCGGATTTTTTTTTTTTTTTTTTTTTTTGTCATAGCAATATTCTCTTGGTGAGAGAAGCAGTGTGCTTATTTTACATTCTGACATTTTACATTCTGAGCACTTATCTCACCCTTGCCTGGCACTTTGCTTCAGAGATCCTCTAATCCTGAAAAGCTCATTTTTTAGGTGAAGATGCCTCTAGAAAAGGGAGGTGACAGGCCTGAGGTCATAAACCTGATTGGTGGTCTCGGGGCAGAAACTCAGGCTGTTTGTTGGAATGTCTTTACCTTTCAGCACTGGCTTTAAGTCAAGTCAGGCTAAAAATCCAGGGTTAGAGATAAAAAGGGTTTTCAACAAGAGGGTGCCTACCTCAACATTAGATAATGGGTGGTTCATGAAGGACTCAGATCTAGAGAAATCTGCTCTTGTTTCCTACGGAGGTTTTCCACCTTAGCTTTGGAAGTTAATGTGATGGGAGGGGTGTAGGGCTCTCCTCCTAAGCTCCGTTTTCTGAAATAGGCATTTAGAAGGGATTAAGGACCTTCCTTATGGTCTGAGGGAAGAGGAACATATAGGGCAGTGTCAGGGCACAATTCAGTTGTCAGATTCATACTTTCAGGCACCCCCTTTCCCACACACCATACCTTTCCCTGCACCATTGTGCCCCATCCAAATCTGCTCTTTCCTAATTGCTCCAGAAATAAACCCTGCCTCCTTCCTCCACTTGATCAGAACAACCCAGGAAGGCTGATCTCAGCCAAACATGGGTATGAATGTGTTGAATCCTTTAGGGGATCCCTGGGTGGCGCAGCGGTTTGGCGCCTGCCTTTGGCCCAGGGCGCGATCCTGGAGATCCGGGATCGAATCCCACGTCGGGCTCCCGGTGCATGGAGCCTGCTTCTCCCTCTGCCTGTGTCTCTGCCTCTCTCTCTCACTGTGTTCCTATCATAAATAAATAAAAAATTAAACAAAAAAAAAAAAAAAAGAACTTTTTCCTAACATTGATAGGTCCAGTTCAGTAATACCAACTGGTATAAATGGTAGGTACACAAAAGATTGTGCAATTCTCTATAGATAAACAATTTTTTTCTTTTTTTTTAAATTTTTATTTATTTATGATAGTCACACACAGAGAGAGAGAGAGAGGCAGAGACATAGGCAGAGGGAGAAGCAGGCTCCATGCACTGGGAGCCCGACGTGGGATTCGATCCCGGGTCTCCAGGATTGTGCCCTGGGCCAAAGGCAGGCGCTAAATCACTGCGCCACCCAGGGATCCCCGATAAACAATTTTCAAATAAGGGAAAAGAATGTTTAGGCTACCTGGGTGGTTCAGTGGGTTAAACATCTGCCTTCAGCTCAGGTAATGATCCCAGGGTCCTGGGATCTAGTCCCTCGTCGGGCTCCCTGCTCAGCGGGGAGTCTGCTTCTCCCTCTACCACTCCTCCCTGCTTGTGCTTCCTTTCTCTCTCTCTCAAATGAATAAATAAAATCTTTTTTAGGGGTGCTTGGGTGGCTTAGCGGTTGAGTATCTGCCTTTGGCTCAGGTCGTGATCCCGGGGTCCTGGGATCCCATCAAGGAGCCTGCCTCTCCCTCTGCCTATGTCTCTGCCTCTCTCTGTGTGTGTCTCTTATGAATAAATAAATAAAAACTTAAAAAAAAATTTTTTTAAAGAATGTTAATTAAAGAATTCCTAGGAATAATAATGACAATAATTTAATAGTTAGCTACCATTTATTGAATTTAATATGGGGCAGGTGTTCCTATAAGGTATGCAATGTTTGGCAGCACTTCCCTGTGCACTGCAAGGAATTCCCATAGCACTAGATTTCCCTCTTCCCAAGTCACTCTAGATAGTTTTGTCATTCTTGTCACTGCAGCCTCCTCCTCCCTTGGCTCAGCTCTCACCCTTTTCTTTATTCTTCTGCTCTCCAAGCAGTTGGTTCTTAGCCCTGGCTGCACATTAGAATCCTCTGAGAAGCTTTAAGAAACACCGATCCCTGGACCCCATCCCCCACCGAGATCCTGATTCATTTGGTCTGGGGTGGAGTCCAAGCGTCTGTGATTTGTCTTAATACTTCCCAGTGAGTCTAAAGTACAGGCAGGGCTGAAGACTGCTGTGAGGTGATAGCCTCCCTTGGAACCCTGACCCTGGCAAGCCATCTCTGGCGCCAAACCCAGCCAGGGCAGGGCACGAGACTTGCTTCTTAGGCACCTGACCAAGGATTACTCCTGCCTACCTGGCTGATCTGCTCTAAGCCACTATGAAACTGCAGTCATTTATTGTGCAGCATGACTGCATATGCTTGAGTGCATTTGTTTGTAGCCATGTAGAAATGAATGGGAATGTGGCACATAGGCCGTCTTGCCCACAGAGGTGGCCAGGATATTTCCAGGGGCCCTTTGTTTTGTGGCTAGTTATTTTAAGAAGCAATCAAAGGGACCGCTTCTGGGTGACTCAGGGGTTAAGCATCTGCCTTCGGCTCAGGATATGATCCCAGAGTTCCGAGATCGAGTCCCACATTGGACTCCCTGCATGGGGCCTGCTTCTCCCTCCCCCTGTGTCTCTCATGAATAAATAAATAAAACTCTTTAAAGAAAAAAAAAAGAAGCGATCAAAGTCCCTGGCACATTTAGACACTTAGTCACTTTACATGTCTATCAACAACTATGTAAAATGATTATTCATTAAAGTGCCAGTTTCATTATACTGTTGTTTTCTCTGACTTCCTGTTTAACAGACTCATCTTCCAAAAATAAGATCAATGTGGGCAAATGACTAGAGGCAAATCTAGCCACTAGTACTAGGCCAGGGGTGGGCGGAATGAAAACAAAACAGTAGCAACAATAAAAACACGCTACAGAGATCAGTTCCGAAGCATGATTAGTACTCATGAAAGGATGATTTCTTCTGGGAGCCTAGGTGCACCCAAGAGTCATAGAGTTCCTTTGAGGGGCATCTTAGCCAATATTTCAGTTACAGACCTTTAAATACTTGAAAGAGGAAGGCTGTAAAATGAAATATTCTAAGTTCCTAATGATTATCAGACATTACAATAAAATAAAAATGAAATTATTATTTTACTTGTAACAAAAGTTACTATCAAACTCTGGTCATTGAGCCAGACACCCTTGAGGTGTTAGTGTAAGACTTGCCCCTGTCATAGCATACTACCTATACTTGTAAATTCATCAGCCAACCAAACTTGAAATGATTTTTTAAAAAGGCATATAAGTGTCTTTTTCAGTTGTCATTTTACTGGATGGAAAACTAAAATCCTAGCTGGCCCATTTCAGAACTGGATGTAAGGCCACTGTAGTACTGAGAGAAGGGTCCTGGGTTATGGCTTTTACTTCAGATTAGCAAATTCATCTCCTCCCAGAATAGCTAGAGAGAGTCAGGCTACCTGATTAACAGGGTGAATTTTAATTTGTTTCTAGGCTAAAAACAAAACAAAACAAAACACTTTTTAAATTAAATTTGCATTTTAAAACAAATGACCTTTAAACCAGGACAGGAAAATTCTCTTTCAGGTTAGGGAGAACTCAGTTTGTCTATTTTTTTGAAGTCGATTAAGAAGGATAGATTGTATGTAGCCCATAGATGATTATAAAATACATGCTTTATTCCTTTCCTACCTATTATGTGTGAATAATTAAGAATTATTTTTGCTTCATCCTTGTCTTCAGTAATTTTTTTTTAAACGAACCTCTAAAAGCCATTAAACAAACTACTATTGTTTCTCCCAGATCATAGCTGCAGTTGAACAACTTGAACAATATTTTGGTTTGTAATTATTTTCAAATTATTCTAACTTGTAAAATATTTATGCCCAAACATCTGCTGGAAGGTTATCTATCCTTTAGATTTTCTTCATTTTTCCAGAATACTGTTCCCATCCTCATCTCACTGTAAAAAAAGAGTTTTTACCACCACCACCACCACCCCCCAGCTGAATCCTGCGAGGTCTCCCGTAATCCCTTTTCTCATTAGATATGGATTACTCTACCTCTGTTCTGGAAGCTTGGAAAAAGACAGGAATTACTGCAATAGGATTAGTTGCTGGTTGCATTAGTAGCCCTAGCAACTGAGAATTAACCAATGTTTTGTCTAAAAAGCCACTAGTTATATTTTTAGACCTGAAAAAAATTTCTGTCAGGCCTAGCAATTAGTATCTTTGCTGTGTATCCTGCATGAATCCATTCTTTGGTGAGAGTCAAGCCCTGGGAAGAAAGCAAGCATATGATATTTCCTGTTGGAACCATCAAGTAGCAAGATGTCATGTGATATAACCATATAGTTTTGCACCAGCAGAAGTTATTAATCAAGTCTTCTCATTTTTCAGTCCTGTGTATTGACTGTCAGAGATAGAGGTAAGATAGTTATAGGACAAGTAGGTAATAATGTGGGCCAGGAGCAGACTGGCTGGGAAAATAAAGGGTAGAATTGGGAAAGGCTGTGAGGTTATAGAGGTCGGGGGCCAAGCCTTGGCCTTTTACCCGATGTTTATGGAAGGCATGATTTCAGCAGGCAGAGTTGACAGTGAAGGATACTTGGCAGATGAAGTTTACATAGATTTCAAAGATATTATGAAGCCAGCACACAAAACTATAGACGTGTCTCATTGACCAGACTCTACCCATGGAGAAATAGTAAAATATAGGCCTGGAAAGGTTGCTTGACATGTTGTGGAGGGCCTTGAACACTTGGCAGAAGTATCTGTCCTTAATTCAGTCAGCAGTGAATAAGCTCACAAGAATTTTAAGCAAAAATATTGTCATGATTAGGGCTAGAAATGTTCTTTAGGAAGATTAATCTGGCAGTGAGAGGGAGATAGAATTATAAGTGGTTATAAGCAAAGGCTGGGAGTTAACCAGTCAAGTGGTTATTGCAGCTGTCCAAGTGAGAGGCAAAAAGGCCTGGTAACAAAGACAGTTGGTGCCATACTCTTGTCACAGCCTTATTCTTGTGGCATTTAAAATTCCCATGCATGCCTCCCTGATGGCTTCCACCTGCAAGCACTCACATCCCTTTGCCCAGGGGCCTCTCTAGCCACTGGAGCCACCTGGACCAGTGCTCAGGACCAACCAGGAGTCCCAGAGCTTAACATCAGCAGCTTTCAACCAGTGGCTGAAGGGAACTAGTGGAACCCAGCAGTCTTGCCACTCATTTGGGATCAGTTTGAGCCAAATTCACATAGTGTCCCAAAGTGCCTCAAGAGGATTGGATCCCTGTTGCCCATAGCCACAAACTGCTTGGTCGCATGTTCTTTATTGACCCTCCCTAGCTCACTTCTCCATTCCCCTACTGGTGCTTCCTGGTATCACCTCCAAATGAACTATTGGTACTCCCATCCTGTCTCAGGAGAATCTAACCTACCAGGCCTTTACTAGAGTGAAAAGAAGGGGTTTCTGGTGTTTCCCACAAGACACTGAGGAAGAAGAAGCTACAGGACTTGGCAATTTATTGGCTATGAAATTAAGGGAGAGGGAGAAGGCAATGTCATGCACGGTTTTTTTGGGGGGGGGGGGGTTTGTTTTTTTTTTTTTTAGGAGAGAGAGGTTTATTGAAGACACTGCAAGGCAACAGCAGAGGAGAGGCTGCCTGCCAGGAGGCAGTGAGTGGGGGCTGTATTTAAAGGGGTAAGATGAGGGACCCCTGGGTGGCTCAGTGGTTGAGCATCTGCCTTTGGCTCAGGTCGTGATCCCAGGGTCCTGGGATCAAGTACCGCTTCAGGCTCCCCATGGTGACCCTGCTTCTCCCTCTGCCTGTGTCTCTGCCTCTCTCTGTGTCTCTCATGAATAAATAAAATCTTTAAAAAAAATAGTAAAGGGGTAAGATGAGGTATGGGGACATATGGAATGCTCCCTTTTTGTAACTCTGCCTGGTTGTAGGTAGCCCATTGGTCAGTTAGGGCCTATGGGTACTTGGAGGTGTGTGGCCTGATGGGCCTGTCTATTCAGCCAGGGTGGTCGCTTGCAAGATTGCAGCAGACTTCTTGTAGAAAATCCCAAGTGGATTGGCAAACATATCTGGAGACGCAAAGGACCTGGTAAGGTCAGCTACCTGGTTCACAGATAGCAGTCTTCTCACTGTGTCCTTAGATCAGCGTTACAGGATTTTTCTCTCCATTCGTGCCCTCAGTTCTTGGTCATACCGCTTCGAAGACCAGACAGAGTGGTAGGCAGCAAAGCAGGGTTTATTGAGCCATAGCAAAGTGATAGTACAAAGCTCCTGAGGAGGGAGGGGACCTGAGAGGGTTGCTCTCACCTACAGTTGTTGGTTTTTTTAAAGATTTATTTATTTGTTCATGAGAGACACACAGAGAGAGACTCAGAGACACAGGAGGAAGAAGCAGGCTCACTGCAGGGAGCCCAATGTGGGATCCATCCTGGGACCACGCCCTGAGCTGAAGGCAGACGCTCAACTGTGGAGCCACCCAGGGGTCCCTCACCTATCATTTCAACTAGGAAAATATAGGTGTTGTTTATTTTAAAAAATGGGAAGTTAGGAGAAGCATTATAGCACTATATAAAGAGAAGAGTTTACTTTGGGGCATTTTAAACTTGAAGTACTGACAACACAATAGTGAGGCTGCCTGCTAGAACTTGGAAATTTGGATCTAGAGCTCAAGATGAGGTGAGAGGGTACAGAGTTGGTTTGGTCATTGCTAGAGGTGGTTTGATGAAGCCATGAAGGTGAGTAAATCCTTCAAGAATCAAGTATTGACCAGAGGAGCAGATGCAGGCCTAAGACAAGACTTTTGGGAATGAGTACTTACATTGCAGTTGTGAGAAGAATGACAGGAACCAGGCAGGAAATGGAAAGCCAGCAGCAAGAGGAGAATGGGATAACACCACCACAGAAACCAAGGGAATGGGCAGGAAGCAGATCATGTCGGAAAGGCTCTAGATTTGCTGAGTTTTCAGAGTTCTGGCAACTTTGATCCATGCCAGTATTAATCAGTTTTGATCTTAATGTAATCCATCTAGAGAAAAACATTTACAGAAAAATCAATTCCTATATCTGATGATACCAGATGCTGATTTATTTTTTAAGTTTTATTTATTTATTTATTCAAGGAGACAGAGAGAGAGAGAGAGGCAGAGACACAGGCAGAGGGAGAAGCAGGCTCCATGCAGGGAGCCTGACATGGGACTAGATCCTGGGCCTCCAGGACCACGTCCTGGGCTGAAGGCAGCACTAAACCACTGTGCCACCAGGGCTGCCCCAGATGCTGATTTATTTAAAACCCTCATGGTATCCAGGTGCTTTACAAGACGTAGTTAACTTATTACAAACATGTGATCCAGGCTCTGTTACTTTGTGACCTTTGGCAAATTACTCAACCTTGCTGAGCCTCAATATCCATGTGTGTAAATAAGGAACCAGGTCCTTTCTGGCACTATTTTCTCATTGTAATAATTTTCCGCAGACCATTTTTTTCATACCTTGACCTCTGTGTATATATTCGTGTGAACTCATGTGTGAGCATGCATTCACTTCAAGCCTGCATGACAAGAGTACATGTTGGTGACTGTCACAAATAATTGAGAAATTTTAAAGCTATGCAGTGTGAAGAGACTCTCGTGTAATAAAAATACCAAGTAAGGATTTCTTCACCTGAATTCTTGTGACAAATTGTTCAGTCACTATGAAAGAGCATGGTAGTAGATATTAATCCATTTAGATTTTACATTGAATTTGAACCCCTCAAATGCATTTAATCACAATGTATGTTTTAAAGTATCTCAGCTTTGGGACACCTGGGTGGCTCAGCCATTGAGTATCTGCCTTTGGCCCAGGGTGTGATCCCGGGATCCCAGATTGAGTCCCATATCAGGCTCCTTGTGGGGAGCCTGCTTCTCCCTTGGCCTGTGTCTCTGCCTCTTTCTCTTTCTCACTGTGTCTCTCAGGAATAAATAAATAAAAATCTTTAAAAAATAAAATAAATAGGGCAGCCCCGGTGGCTCAGTGGTTTAGTGCCTGCCTTCAGCCCAGGGCATGATCCTGGAGACCCGGAATCGAGTCCCACGTCAGGCTCCCTGCATGGAGCCTGCTTCTCCCTCTGCCTGTGTCTCTGCCTCTCTCTCTCTGCCCCCCTCTCTCTCTCTGTCATGAATAAATAAATAAAATCTTTAAATAAAATAAAACAAAGTATCTCAGCTTAGTCTCATATTAGCTGGTAAGGTGTGCCAGGAATCTTTTAACTTCCCTAAACTCAGTTTCCTTTTTTTAAAAAATTTTTTAAAATTTTTTATTTATTTATGATAGTCACACACACAGAGAGAGAGAGAGAGGCAGAGACATAGGCAGAGGGAGAAGCAGGCTCCATGCACCAGGAGCCCGACGTGGGATTCGATCCCGGGTCTCCAGGATTGTGCCCTGGGCCAAAGGCAGGCGCTAAATCACTGCGCCACCCAGGGTTCCCTAAATTCAGTTTCCTATATAAAATAGATATAATAGTGGGATTTTCCTTAGGGTTTTGTAGACACAGAATTAATTATTTAATAACTGTTATCCGCTGTAAATCTTGTCAGGTTAACATTTGTCTTTAGAAAGTTTCCTATTTGCAGACCTCAAAGAGATGAGAGTAGGCAGTAGGGAATGCTTTAGGCTTGAGTTTCATTGGAGGGATCATTAAAAATTGTAGTTGTCTTAGGCTTCTCCTTAGCAACTGAATGGTGGGTGAACAGAACCTTACTATTGTGATCATCATTTATTGGAATAGTAAAGTCAGGAATGGTACAGGTAACTGTTTTTATTATAGCAGCGTTCACCAGCTTCCTCTCCATGTCAGTCAGTTTCTGGTTATTTTATCTTACATGCACACACTCACACATATCCATGTACACACTCTCACATTTATTCTACAGAGAGGATTGCCCTCTCCTCCCACAGCTCAAACAAAGCATTTGTGAAGCGTTCCTGATAGAAATAGAGCCCTTATTGCTGGAGTTCACATGAAAACCATTTGTTTTAATGCATTATGTATTGAGGCATAATCAGCTTTACATATTTTAACATTCTAAGTGTCTGTTGCAGTATAGCACAGCTGGGGGTGTATGGAGATATTATTGTAAAGGAACATATGTCATTAATAAATCCAGCTAGAAATTGCCTTATCTAGAGTGAAGGCGAAACACCAGAAAACCAGGAAGCCACACAACCTCATTGGTAGACAGCACTCAGGATAAAGAAAACAGTTCCCCAGTTAGAAACCAAACCACAATTTAAATTTTTTGTGGCCTTATTGTAAACTCTCTTTTGTTTTCTAGCTTGCTTGTTTTTTTAAATAAAGAAGTACTTTGGCTTTGTCAGGCATAATTTTTTTTAAAGTGTAATTCTTTGCTTTTTCTTTCTAAATTGACTCTGTTCTTGTTAAGTTGGAGACACATTTGAATGTGGTACTGTGTATTCTATTTAATTTAAGGTATTTGTGTTGGTCTTGACCTATTTCTATCAAGCCTTCCTTGCATGACCAAAGTCTTTGGTTATTGCCAACTCAGATAGTAATTTTTTTAAAAGATTTTATTTATTTATTTGAGAGAGAAAGAGAGATCACATAAGCAGGGGGAATGGCAGGCAGAGGGAGAGGGAGAAGCAGACTCTCTGCTGAGCAGGGAGCCCAATGTGGGACTCAGTCCAGGAGTCTGGGATCGTGACCTGAGCCAAAGGCGGACACTTGACCGACTAAGCCACCCAGGTGCACCTAGTGTTGACTTTAAATGGCATATACTGCAAGATAGGAGGATGATAAATTGTTACAATATGTTCAAACAAAGGTTTTTTTTCTCATATTTGTCTTCTTGCTCTTTTTACATTTCTGTATTATACAAATCATTAACCTCTAGAACTTCAAATTTTATGCTTTGCCTGTCTCTGCTTACAGACACCGAGGACATACTGTTGTGCTAACACCGAAGACTTGGAGACCGTTATTCACCACGTGCACAGTCTGTACCCTTCCGCTCCTTTCCTGGCAGCAGGGGTTTCGATGGGAGGGTAAGGTTTTTCCTTCCTAAAATGTCTGAGGGAGAAGTGCTCTTACTTGACTGCTTCTTTCAGGAGACTATAAGCCACAGAGACATTTAAAAATAAATGTTTGATTATTTTTATCTTATTTTACCACGTGTGGTTGAATGAATGAAGGAATTAATCCAGGCAAATTGTAGTATTTTTGCTTGGCAGTTGGTCTCTGTGGTGAAAAGGATAAAGTATTTCCTTGGGAGACTCAGGATTTTGTGAGCCTGGAGGCTTGATGAAACCATATGACATTGATTCCCATCATTCAGCAGCTGCCATGTTGACCTTCCGATTCCCTGAAGTACTGACTCCCAGCTGTCCCTGTAAGTGCGTCCTCTGGCACCACACAGGAAGCTGACCTTGTAGGCTGACTTTCATCATTCCGATCATAGAAATAATTACTTCTTGCTCTCTCCAGCTGAAGAGGCCTTCAAAATTTTTTTCTCCAGGTGGTGGTGGTTTTGTTTGTTTTGTTTTGTTGCTGGGCAGATGGACCTACCCTGGAATGGTCTCTTAGAAACTGAAGTTTTATTGTTAACCCCTACTCTAGCTGCTATTTTAAGCATATGAATATTATTATACTTTGTGCTTCTTGCAGTTACACTGGGGATTAGTTGGAATATTTATACCATGTTTACTCATTTCTACTAATAATTATTTATGTTTTTTTGTTCCAATGATTATGAACTTAATAAAATCCAAAATTTTAATTATCTGGAATTTTACCATGCTTAGATTCCCTGAACGCTTGTCCAAAACTACATTTATAAATCAGCAAACACATGAGATAGAAAATATTTTTTCTTAATTTTATAATTGATTTATCTTTCAATTTTCAGAACATCTCAGAAGCATATTTACTTGAAAATGAACAGGCTTTACAAATGATAGATTCTGAAAAATAGTTGTTAACCACAGCTTTTTAGATTCTGATAAACATAAAACTAAGAAGAAAAGAATACATTTCTTACATTAGCATGGAAGGTCTGGCTTGACCTACTAAAGGAAGAAATCTGAATCAGAGCAGAAAACCCAGTCAGAACCTCCGAATTGTGCTCGATGTACTTCTCTTTCCTATGTCCCATAATGTGAGCTGTGGAGGACAGGAAGCCGGCTGAAGTTTTCCCCTTAATCATATAAATTCTTGACTTTTTAAAGGCCAGACCTTACATAAACAGGCCCAGATTCTCTATTCAGAAGCTCCCGGGAAATGCCTATTCATGTCACTTTGAATCCTCAGTGCCTGAAGGCAAAACTTGACCATTAGCCTTTGCAGCTGGTTGAATATTAATGTCTTGTAAATTGTTTGAAGGAAGCACCCTTTCTAGTTGCCTAGCACTGTGACACGTTCCCAAGTGGGCTTACCACTTGGGGATGTGTTTTACAGCTTGACACATTTTTTTTCATTTGGAAATGCAACAGACAAAAGCATAGTGTCGAAGATCCTAATGTCCAGTGCCCCTGTAGACTGGGGTAATCCCCAAGCCTGTGATGCCTGCGACCAAGTAGGGGATGAAAGCCAGAACTGAGTCTAGCCAAGGAATCCACACCATGCTAGACCCAGTCAGGTTTCAGCTCCCAGTGAGCTGGTAAACAAGCTTTAAAGAATGTATAGAGGGCAGCCCCGGTGGCGCAGCGGTTTGGCGCCGCCTGCAGCCTAGGGCGTGATCCTGGAGACCCAGGATCGAGTCCCACGTCAGGCTCCCTGCGTTGAGCCTGCTTCTCCCTCTGCCTGTGTGTGTGTATGTGTGTGTGTGTGTGTGTGTATCTCAATAAATAAATAAATAAATAAATAATCAATCTTAAAAAAATATAGAAATTCTAAGAAGTATATATATAGAAGTATAGAAATTCTAAGTATATATAAAAGAGTATAATGATCCCCCATATATGCTAATCATCTGGCTTCAATATTAATCAACTCTTCATGCAGCTTCTATAATTATCAACTCACCAGTAGTCTTGTTAATCAGTATCACCCTCCATTCCTCCCTAATTCTGATTATCTTAAATACATATCAGATATCACTATAAATATTTCAGTAGGTATCTCTAAAAGGTAGACTCTCTTTAAAACACACACACACAAAATACCATTATCATACCCGAACAAAACTAACAATAATTCCTAAGAACTATCAAGTGTTTTGTCAGTGTCACGTTTCCCCAACTGGTTTTATTTTATTATTTTTTAAAGATTTTATTTATTTATTCATCAGAGACACAGAGAGAGAGACAGACAAAGAGGGAGAAGCAGGCTCCCTGTGGGGAGCCAGATGCGGGACTCGATCCTGGGACCCTAGGATCACGTTCTGAGCCGAAGGCAGATGCTCTGTTGTGCCCAAGATTGCGAATCCGAGAAACCACCAAGGAGCCGACACCATGCAAGCGCACGAGGGTTTATTTGCAAGCTCGAGCTTGGATCCAAGTATACCCGACACAGCAGAGCAGAGATTTGGACCCCGAGGTTAAGAGGCGTAGTGGTTTTATAGAGGCCAGTGGCCAATGAGATTGTAACACACACAGAAAGTTGCATAGTCATGTCGGTCCTCATGCAGGTGGCCAATTGAATTACCATTTGCCCCGTAGTGACCGTTTGAACTAGCCTATCACTCTGGTCAGAATTGGTGTGCAGGTTTAGTGGGCAAAAGGCGGGGTTTACATTCTTTGGCGGTTAGGGGTTCCGCATTCCTATATGGTCCAGTTTCCAGTAAGGGTGTGCTCAGCCGCTTGACTAGGGTGGGGGAGTGCCTTAAGCAATAAGCAGGTCATGTAGGGGTTATACATGAGATGGCAGGTGCAGCACAAAATGGAGTTAGTCCTGCTCTGCTTGTCCAGGGGTAGGGGATTTTTGTTAAATTCCTTAGGTCCCACAGCTCAACCACTGAGCCACCCAGGTACCACAGTTGGTTTTACAGTGTGTTTGAGTCAGGAACCAGAGAATATCCATACATTGGGATTAGTATGCCTCTTAAGTCTCTCTCTCTCTCTTTTTTTTAAAGATATTTATTCATTCATTCATTCATTCATTCATTCATTCATTCATTTGAGACACACACAGAGAGAGAGGCAGAGACACAGGCAGAGGGAGAAGCAGGCTCCAGGCAGGAAACCTGATGCGGGACCCAATCCTGAGACTCCAGGATCATGCTCCGAGCCAAAGGCAGATCCCCAACCACTCATCCACCCAAGTGTCCCGCATCTTAAGTCTGTTAATTCATGGATTCCTTTTCTGTCTCTGTTTCTTTTCATTTGGTGAAAAAAATGGAGTCCTTTTATTATCAAAGTAAAACAACCTTTTTTGGAATGACATCTTGATATTATTTTTCTCCTGCATAATAGTTAAGTATTTCCCACCCTGCTCCACTGACTTTGCCATGGATACTACTGTTTCTTCCTACTCCTGAGAGCTTCCCTTCCAACCCTTCCAGTTTGCCCATTATACCAACTTCCCAGCACACTGTGACTTCCAGCCAAAGAATTAGTACCACCAAAACTAGGACCCTGGAATGAACTGTTTGCAGGAAAGTAAACATTCTGTAAATGACGTAGTGAACCACAGTACTGTATACCAGGAATACGGTCATTATTAAGAGTTATTTGCAAAAACAAAATCTCTACTTTTGATCTGAAGCCTCATCCCATTCCCTCTGCAAGCCACTTGGGCTGGGAAAGAGAATAATACAGAATTTTTATCCATTTTATTTCAGAACCTCCACAATTGGAGTAATAAAAAACAGAAAATAGGGATGCCTGGGTGGCTCAGCAGTTGGGTGTCTGCCTTCGGCTCAGGTAGTGACCCCAGGATCCGGGATCAAGTCCCACAATGGGCTCCCTGCGAGGAGCCTGCTTCTCCCTCTGCCTGTGTCTCTGCCCCTCTCTCTCTCTCTCTGTGTATCTCTCATGAATAAATAAATCTTTAAAAAATATATAATAAAAAACAGAATTTAGGCTATCATCCTTTCTCTTAGTTGGTAATGTTAAACTTGGATTTCTGACATTTGTATTAGCTTAAACAGGACAGGATAGGAAGAGAAAACAAGTGACTTCAGGGGCCAAGAGCTCTGCCACAACTCAAAAAGTCCAACTCTTAAGTTTGGGAGCCCTTTAGAGACTACATTTAGGAAGCAAGAGCTCAGAGGCAACCAGACCCATCACTCACAATCTCCAGTGTTAAACCCAGAGATCTGTGATAATTTTGAAAGCTCTCCAGGTGATTACAATATGCAGCCATGTCTGAAAACCACTCCTTACACTCTCTCATCTATGCCAAGGCCCACAGGCCAAATCTGGCAATCTGTTTTGTCCAAGAGCTAAGAATGGTTATTATATTCTTAAATGGTTGAAGAAGGGGCACCTGGGTGGTTCAATCACTTAAGCATCCAACACCTGATTTTGGCTCAGGTCATGATTTCAGGTTTGTGAGATGGAGCCCCATGTCAGCTCTGCACTGGGAATGGAGCCTGCTTAAGATTCGCTCTCCCTTTGCCCTCCCCACAGTTTGTGCACGCATGTACATGGACATGCTGTGTGAGTGTGTATCTCTCTCTCCCCCTAAATAAATAAAGTCTGTAAAAAAAATTTTTTTTAATTAAATGGCTGGAAAAAAATCAGAAAAATACCAGTTCCTGTCATGTGAAAATTACATGAAATTTAAATCTCATCCATATATAATGTTTTGTTGGAAGACAGCAATGTCTGTTCATTTATGTATTATCTATAGTTGCTTTTGCACTACAATCATGTAGTTAGGTAGTTGTGACAGTTATTATATGGCCAGCAAAGCCCCAAATATTTACTCTATTGCCCATTATAGGAAAATTGGCCTGAAACACCCCTCACATACTAAAATTAAACATTCACTTAGAAGCTGGGGCCCAAGGATTTGCATATTTTTAATAAACCTCCAATATTATTTTTAAAAATGAAAGAAAGAGAAGGAAGGAAAGCAAGGGAAGGAAGGAGAGAAAGAAGGAGGAAGGGAGAAAGGAAGGAAAAAACCCACCCTACTCTTACACAGGATTTTTCTTATATTTTCCTTCATACAAGGATACACATACACATAATAACGGTATGCCTTGGCTATTCACATTACAGCCAACTACAAGATAAATAAGTATGTGAACCTAAGGAAAAAATGAAGTACTTGGATACTTTTCCAAAGATAAAGGTCTTAAACACTGGTTTATGTTTTTTCTTCTCCATAGTTAAGGTAAAGTCCATAGTTAAAAATAAGATATCATGAGAGGTAACAAATTCCTCACAAAGTTTCCTGTTTCTCCCCATTTTAGAATGCTGCTTTTGAATTACCTGGGCAAAATTGGGCCGAAAACTCCTTTAAAGGCAGCTGCAACTTTTTCAGTTGGTTGGAATACTTTTGCTTGTTCTGAGTCGTTGGAGAAACCACTCAACTGGCTGCTTTTTAACTATTACTTGACAACTTGCCTCCAGTCTTCAGTAAATAAGTAAGTCATCTTTAAAATCTGATGTCTCTAAACTTTTTGGGGTACATGCCTGAACAGAAAAAAGTTATATAACACTGCTAAGATCTGTATACTTATGTTTACATTATATACCTTTACTATGGTACCCAAATATTCATTGTTATATACAAAACTAAAAAGGTTTTAAGTAAATGCTAAAAATTTACATAAAGGTTGTAATGTTTTCTTTCTGTATCTCAGTGGACTGTTTTACAACCCCTAGGGTATGTGCCCCTGCTTTGAAGATCACTGTTCTAAATTATTCCAAAAGACTTAAAAACGTTAACATTGACTGTGTTGAATAACATTATGGGCTATTTCCCCAGATTTTCTACCTGTTGTTAATCTATTAATATCTAATTCTTTCCTAGGTAATAAGCAATGTACTAAGTGTTTTTAGTGCTGAATAATATACTTTTTTAAGCATATGCTTACAAGTATATGTTTGTTTAAAGATTTTATTTATTCATGAGAGACACAGAGAGGCAGAGACACAGGCAGAGGGAGAAGCAGGCTCCCTGTGGGGAGCCCGATGCAGGCCTCAATCCCAGGACCCAGGGATCATGACCTGAGCCGAAGGCAGATGCTCAACCACTGAGCCACCCAGGTGCCCTACAAGCAAGCATATGTTTTAGAAGCTTAGGGAAATGCATTTCACTTGGATATTCTCAGCCCCCCCACCCCCCCCCACTTCTTAACATTACCAGACTACTGTGTTTGCATTAGTTTTTCTGGTTTTTCTGGAATTGTTTGTATATCTTCTACCATTTAAATTGGTATGGTACCAAAGGAGAGATGTTTCTGTTTCTATTTTGATGACTTTTACCATCTGTTTTTAGGTGAATTAATCAATGTAATATAAATGCTAAATAAAAAGTCCAGTGAATTTGTACAGGACTTATTGAAAACCATAGATATCCCAAAAGTTGATGTTAGATATTACATTAAACTTAGCCTTATTAAGTTAGAGATGTTGATTATAAAATATTGCTTAAAATATTAAAAAGTTAGAAAAAAAAAGTTAGATCACTAATTACTCATTGTCAGTGAAAAGAGGGACAGTAGCCAGAAAATTGAAGAGAATGATTTGGGAATTAACATATTGATTGTATAAGAAAAATGACCACTGGGCAGCCCGGGTGGTTCAGCAGTTTAGCGCCGCCTTCAGCCCAGGCCTGATCCTGGAGACCCGGGGTTCCTGCATGGAGCCTGCTTCTCCCTCTGCCTGTGTCTCTGCCTACCCCCCCCCCGCCCCCACTCTGTGTGTGTCTCTTGTGAATAAATAAATCTTTAAAAAAAAAAAAAGAAAGAAAAATGACCACCATTAAGGGGCACCTGGCTGGCTCTGAGTCGTTGAGCCACCTGGTGGAGCATGTGACTCCTGACTCATGAGTTCAAGCCCCACATTGGGTGTAGGGCTTACTTAAAAATAAAGAAATAAAATATTTAAAAAGAAAAAAAGAAAGAAAAGTGATCACCATTTAAAAAATAAGTATATAAAATATAAAATTTAATTTTCAACATAGCATTTTAAAAATAATGTCTTCAGGTGGTTTATTCAATTGAAAGCTTCTGGCAATACGTAAGGCCTTTTTAGTCAAATTGATTTAATAGTAGCAGTGTGTAGGTACAACTTGTTATGAAGCAATATTTATGTGTATTATTATAAAATTAGTTCAGGGATGCCTGGGTGGCTAAGTGGTTGAGCATTTGCCTTTGGCTCAGGGTATGATCCTGGAGTCCCAGGATTGAGTCCCACATCGGGCTCTTTGTGTGGAGCCTGCTTCTCCCTCTGCCTGTGTCTCTGCCTCTCTCTCTCTCTCTCTCTCTCTCTCTCTGTCTCTTGTGAATAAATAAATAAAATCTTTTAAAAAATAAAAATAAATATAGATCAGTGGCCTTCAATTTTTTAAGAAAGTACTTTGGGGGCACTTGGGTGGCTCAGTCGGTTAAGTATCCAACTCTTGATTTCAGCTCAGGTCATGATCTCAAGGATGTGAGATCGAGTCCCGTGTTAACCTCCTTGCTTGGTGTGGAACCTGCTTAAGAGTCTCTCTCTCCCTCTTCCTTTTCCCCCCCCCAGCCCCCTCTTTCTCTCTCTAAAAAAAAAAGTACTTTTAAAAATTGTCTTGAGGAAAAATATCAATGTACTTCTGCTAATCTGATTAAGTAAATATTTATTGAGTGCCAACTTTGTGCCCTGTGTTAGACTGTTCAGTTATTTATTATGATGTACTTTAGGTATGATTGAGATAGCAATGACCTTTGTTTTTTTTTTTATCTTAATTTTTTACCTTTGAAATTCTTTTGCTGCAGGCATCGGCACATGTTTGTAAAACAAATAGACATGGATCATGTTATGAAGGTAGGAGAGAAAATTTATGTAAAATTTTGATTTCTTCTTTCGATTCCAAGGATGGAGATAATCTGTTTTTATTTTTCAGGCTAAATCCATCAGAGAGTTTGATAAGCGATTCACTTCAGTCATGTTTG